>NC_055992.1:9476843-14276843 GCF_018446385.1 Zingiber officinale | reverse complement strand
CGATATAAAGGACTTGGGAAAATATATATATATTTGAGATCAAAGTAATAAGGGATTGTAAGAATATATATATATATATATATATATATATATATATATATATATATATATATATATATATATATATATATATATATATATATATATATATATATATATATATATATATTACTTATCCCAAGCTTAATACATCGGAAAAATCCTTGCTCATTTTAAGCATGCAAAACTCCAAGAAAGGTTTCTTACCTTTTTAGCATGGAGTAACTTTATCTAAAGAAATGTCTCTGTAGACATCAAAGGAGATAAAGGACATGAAGGCAGTTCCTTATGCTTCGGCTGTGGGAAGCCTAATGTATGCAATGCTGTGTACGAGACTGGATATCTATTTTGTCATGGGCATAATTAGAAGATATCAAAGTAACCCTGGAAAAGGACAGTGGACTGCAGTAAAGCATATATTGAAGTACCTTAGAGGCACTAGAGATTATATGCTAGCTTACAAGGCAGTTAATTTGGTACCTGTGGGCTGCATGGATTTTGACTTCCAATCGGATAGGGACAATAATAAGTCAACCTTAGGGTTTTGTGTTTACTTTAGAAGGTAAAGTCATAACTATAGAAGAGTGATAAGCATAGGTGTTTTTCTGGACTCCACCATAGAAGCTTAGTATATGGCAAGCCTCTGAGGTAGCCGTAAAAGCTGAATGACTCAATAACCTCAAGATAGACATAGATATGATTTTTGGTTTGTCCAAAGATTATTACAATTTATTGTAATAATATTGGTGCAGTAGCAAACTCGAAGAAACCATAAGTCTATAAGGCAGTAAACACAATAGAGCGCAAGTACCACCCAATACGAGAAATCGTATTAACGAGGAGAAGTTGTTGCCGCCTAGATTGCATCAGATGATAACCTAAGGTCCTTAGGGCAAGAGCTTTTTGAAAGGCAAGGGAATCAGATGTATGACAGCAGATATGACAGCTTAGTCTTTTAGTATAAGTGGGAGATTGTTAGAATGTATACTAAAAGCCTAGCTTTTGGTATAAAACATTTATCTAGAAATAAGAATCACATTGGTCAAATGTCTACATTTGTGATAAATATAGTTGTTCAATTAATTTATATTGTAGATAACATGGTGTGTGGTGTCACACACAGAAGATCATGTTATCAGTACCTTATAAATTATAAACAGTAGCTCACGACCATGATGGAAAGGAACAAACCATTGGAAGGTCGTAGTGTAATTAGGTGTTAGTTTATCTTAACTATATAATTACACTAGTACACTAAGAGTGTATTGAGTAGGACCATTAGAGGTCGTTTCTTTTATACTGACTTTATAAAGGAACAAAGACCTCAGTTATTATGGAAGTGTGTACTCTTAATCCTAATATAATAACAAGCACATATATTTGATATTTATTTCTTTAATTTATCAATGGGTGAGATTTAGTTCGATGAATCAATAAGCCTGATAAGTTGGGAAATGATATCACTTATAGTGTGTGTTGTTGATTATAGAAGGAAACTGTGTCCTAGTAATCTAGGTTGAGAATGTCCCCAAGAGGAGCTCATAAGAATTGTCATGTTAAACCCTGCAGGTGGACTTAATCCGACATGACGATGAAGTTGAGTGGTACTACTCTTGAGCTAGATATTAATTAAGTGAGTTGTCAGTAACTTACTTAATTAGTGGACATTTGTTATCTTAAACACAGGGAGACTAATACACTCATGATAAGAAGGAGCCCAAAATGTAATTTGGGATTGGTGCGGTAGTTCAATAATAGTTCTTTAGTGGAATGAATTATTATTGATAAAATTAAGTTGTGTGTTCGGGGCGAGCACGGGATGCTTAATTTTATCGGGAGACCAAAACCAATTTCTCCTCTCGGTCCCTATCGTAGCCTCTAGTATATAGAGATTTATACCCACTGCATACCCACCTTCTTACCCATCCAATGGGGTCGGCCAAGCTAGCTTGGAACCCAAGCTAGGGCCGGCCAAGACCAAGTGGATGAGCCATGTAGGTGGCCGACCAAAGCTTGGGTCCCAAGCTTAGGTGGCCGACCACTAGAATATTAAAAAGGTTTTTATTAAAATTATTTCTTATGTGGATATCATGATTTTAAAAGAGAGTTTAAAAATTAAAAATTTCCTTTTATAGCTTTCTACAAAAGATTAAGAGAAGAGATTAATCTCTTTCCTTATTTGTAGTTTAAAAGGATGGTTTTAATTTTTGGTAAAAACTTTCCTTATTTGTAAATCATCTACATGTTTAAAAGAGAGTTTAAAATTTGAAATATTTCCTTATTTGTTGATTAAAGGAGGATTTTAAATTTTAAGAAAACTTTCCTTTTTAATCATGTTCATCATTTAAAAGAAAGTTTAAAATTAAATATTCTCTTTTATAAGTTTCTAAAAAAGATTAAGAAAAGATTTGATATCTTTCCTTATTTGTAGATTAAAAGAGATTTTAATTTATAGAGATAACTTTCTTTTTATCCATATGTTTAAAAGAAAGATTTTAATTTATTAAATTTCCTTTTTATAAACCAATCATGAAGGGATAAAAATTATTGAGAAATTTTTATAAATTTTCGGAAGAAAATAAGGAAGTTTTAATTGGTGTTTAAAATTTTATTTGCTTGGAGATTTTATGGTGTGGCCGGCCATTGCAAAATTGAAAAGAAAAATTGTTTTTAATTAAATAAAATTTCCTTTTCAATGACAAAAGAATTAAGGCAGTTTTTATTAACTTTTCCTTATTTACCAAGACCAAGGATTATAAAAGAGGGGGTAGAGGAGGCTTCAAGGCTAAGGACTCTATTCTATTTTTTCCCTCTTTTTCTTGGTGTGGTGGCTGGCCCTTCCCTTTCTCTTCTCTCCTCTTGTTGTGGCCGAAATCTATCATCTCTTGGAGCTTGGAGGATGTGGCCGGATCAAGGAAGGAGAAGAAGAAGAGAAAGCATGCATCCCTTGGAGTTTGGTTGGTGGAAAATTCTTCATCCTTTGGAAGTTCTTGTGCTTGGCCGAAACTTGAAGGAAGAATAAAGAAGGTGCCTAGGTGGTTCTCATCTCAGAAGATTGTTGCCCACACAACGTCCGAGGTTAGAAGAGGAATACGGTAGAAGATCAAGAGGTCTTTCTAAAAGGTATAACTAGTAATTTTTCTTTCCGCATCATACTAGTTATTTTTGGAAATAATACTAAATACAAGAGGCATACGATTCTAGTGTTTCGAATTTGTTTTCGATATAGTGTTCTTTTATTTTTCTTTTTCTTGTGATTTGATTGTTCCTTTCGGTTAACCTAAAGTTATTTTAGGAAATTAAATATTAGCTTTCCATAAAAGGTTTTGTCTAGTCGGTGGTGGTTGCTCCCATATCCAAGAAGGCCATGTGCCTCGCCACGTGAGTACTGGGAACCAATTATGGAAATTAATATTTAATGGAATTAATAACTTAAGGTGATTTGGGTCGAACGTGTTAAGTTCCGCAGGAGATCCAAGTCAAAACCAAAAGGAACAAATAAATTAAGTTTTGGATCAAACGTGTTAAGTTCCGCAGGCGATCCAAATATTTAATTTAAAAGAACACATGGTAGCTAGGAAAATGTTCAGACCTTTGTACAAAATTTTTGTACAGTGGAACCTCTAGGTTTTCCGAGTAGCAACCAACATCATTCATTGAACCTATTCCTTTGACCCATGATAAAAAGCATGCTAGAAATAATTTATATCATTTTAATGCTATTTATCATGAAAATAAGAAGTATGATAGAATTAAGGAAAATCATGTGACCTATCATGCTAAGACTACCACACATAAGGTTAGGAAGGTAGATAAATTAGGCAATAACTCTAAGGATTCTAGTTATAGGCCTAAAATTCGAAATGCTCATAGTAATTAAGAAAAATCAAAATCTAAGAATTTAAGGTTGGAAAACTAAGCCTTGAGGTCAAGGCTTGATAAATTAGAAAAGACCCTAAAGAAATGGAAAATATTATTAAGGGTCAAAATGTGCATAACCTAGAGATAATTAATAAGAATCATCCAATGGTAGGAGGGGCTTCGGATACAAACCTAAAACCAAGAAAGATGAAGCATCTTACCATAGGGTTCCATATAGTTATGGAACCAACCATAGGTCTAGGGGTCAAGTTAAAGATACAAGGGAAGTTACCCCTAGAAGTATTTTTGCCAAGATTAATATGACTAAGACTTCTAAGAAGTCTAAGAAAGTCACTAAGAAGGTCACAAGGGAAGCAATCCCTAGAATTGACCTAGTGGAAGTGACCAAGGCTTCTAAGAAGCCTAAGAAGGTTATTAGGAAGGTATCTAGGGAAGTTATCCCTAGTGGGTACCTAGAGCATCCAAGGAGCACTAATAAGTTTTGGGTTCTGAGAAGTATATTCTCTACACCCTATATGGGTTTAGACAGTGTCAACTCCAAATGGGAAGGGTGGTTAACCCAATCTTGATAAAGTTGACACTTGGAGGTATTTTCAAGGTTTTTGTTACCTTTGAAAATGAAAAGGATATATTGATTACTTTTTGGAAGAGTAAAATGTGCTAAAATTTGAGGAATTGGACTTAATTTTAATTGGCACAAATAGAGAAAGGCAAAAGAAATACCAAGTTGGGGTTTGATATTTTCTTGAGAAAATATGGGCAATCTAGGATTAGATTTTAATTTAGCAAGGATTAAGGATACTTAGATAGGTTATCTAGGTATATTTTATTTGAGAAATGATATTCTTAAGGAAAAATCTCAAGGAAAACTCTTAAGGATAGACACATAAATGATGGGACCCACAAAAATGAGTCCCATCATTTATGTGTCTATCCTTAAGAGTTTTCCTTGAGATTTTTCCTTAAGAATATCATAGCTCATTTTATTTATACTAATTGCCATGATTGTTTGCCCATCACATGCCATAACATCATATGTTGCATTCATGTTTATTATGAAAAATAAAAAAAAATACTATGTCATTTCATACATACATCATATAGCAATAGTGTATTTTCTTTTGAAAATCATTTCTTTTTTATGTATGTCATAAGTCATCATACATCATTTTAGTTTCCTTGTAATTAAGGACAATGACATTTACTAACAAGTGACATCCTAGGTGGATGTTTATAATTCCTAAAATGCCTAGATAGATATACATGATCCCTAGTTTAGAGCAAAACCAAAATCTACATCTCACAAAGACTATAATGTAACTTGTATGTGTTTTAGTACACATTAGATATAAGTGAGATGCTAGGATGATGAACAAGACTCAAGATGTGGATTTAGTGCATCTATTTGAGTTTTGATTTTATCAAAACATATAGTTAATGTGTACTCCAATCATTGGGAAAACTAATGTACAAGCCATGTGCATTGAGCCCAAAGAACATGATTGGAAATTGATTTTGAAAAACATTTTAAATATACTTTGGAAAACCTTGGTGAAGGCTATCTTTTGATAGTAATTATTATTGAAAAGTTAGACACACAGACTTGGAAGAAACATTGAAGTTTTTATAAGATTTCAATTTTGTGTCAATCTTTGAAAATAGTAAATATTTTTTTAGAGAACTATTTTTTCTTGATAGTATATACCCTAAATAATGTCTACAAGAAGTTTCATGGTTTTTAGGATTTTGTATAATTTTTAGGATATTTATGAATTTCGACTGAAATTCGATTTCATAAATTCAGATACCTAATTGATCGGGCGATCGATTGGCCAGGCTCAATTGATCAACCGACCGATTGAGAAGAGTATTTTCACGAGCAGAAGCTCACTAAATCGATCAGCCGATCGATTCACTCAAGCCTGGATAGATCAGTGGATCAATTCACGTAGTTTTTCCGCGAACATAAGTTCGCGAAATCGATCAGGCGATCAATTGAAACAAGTTCAATCGATTGAGTCCCAACCTAATCGATTGAAAAGACTGATTTTGGCTGGGAAAGTCTAATTTCAACACTTTAAGCCACTTTTAGCCTCATTAACCACTCCTAAATCCTTCTAATATATTTTTATATATTTAAGGGTAGTTTTCATGATGAAAACAAGGAGAAATAGTTAAGGATCACTAAATTGAAGTTAGGTTGAGGTTTGCATTCAAATATTGATACTTAAATCTCAAAACTTCAAGTTTTGGGTTTCTTAAAGATTTAGAAACTCCAAGTCATTGTTGGTACAATGACAAAAGTTTGGAGCATGTCTTTAGGGGGAGTTACTCTTTAAGGATATTGATCCTGTCCGAATGCTGAATCAACGGACGCTGGGCACGGGGCGCTCTTCGACGACTGTCGTGGATCTTCGACTGGTGGCACGAAGCTCCGGGGGACCTGCACAGAAGTCGGGCCTGGAAGGGGTTCCCGGCGGCGACCCTCCGACGCTCAAGTCAGGCGAAGCTCAAGAAAGGAACAGTGGCTTCAAAACGCGTAGAATGCATACCTCCGGCGAAGAGTGAGGGCCTTTATATAGGGCAGCGAAGGAGTGAGTGTACACCTGCCGAGGTGTACACGTGTCCATGGCCCATACCCAGTAAGGACTTGTCAGTGAGCTTCCCTAACCCATACTGCTACAGTCTCAGCATGTCCTCGATGGGACAGCGGAATCCCCTGTCACAAGATTTGGAGCATGGCCTACACGTGAAACATACCTGCTGTCAGAAAAAGACGTTCCTTGTCCTTTTCCCTATTGCTCCAGATCTGGCGTCCGGGCGGACAGCAACCTCAACATCCGGCCGGACATATGTGATGGTTTACTTGGGGAGATTTTCCATCATATACTTTGTGGAGACTATTAGTAGTGTTACCTTATGGCTTTGGCCGAGCGTGCAGTCCGCTCGGCTTTACGACTTTTCCCATTGAGCGCCGGAACCCTGATTTCGACAGGGCGCCTTTAACCATCAGCCGAATATCGTCCGGTCGGCCCGCCGATCGGACTCATCCCTCTCCGGACGTTCGATTCCACCGGACGGCCGGCCGGATGGCCGGTCGGACCCGACCCTCTCCGGATGGACAACTGCCACTGTGACTTCCACGTGGCGTTGACTCCATAGGGCGGGGTCCCCTGTTCTTACTACCGGATCACTTGCCTCCCCTTCAAGTCGAGTCGAAGGAGGCGAATAGTCCGACTGACTGGACTAAGAATCTGGCCGAGCGGTTCCTCCGTGCTGGTATCCTCCGCTCGGCCAACCATAGAGGTAGCCTTGAGCGAATCAACAATGGCATTCATCGGATCTCCTCGTGTTCTGGGCCAATCTTCGACATTATGGTTGAGCATGCTTTCATTAAATGCTCCGAATGATTGAATGCCACGTGGAGCACAGCCATCGGCGTACGACGGCGGTGGCATGGTGTTTTGATATGATCGAAGCCATTCGAAATAGACGGCTAGATGCATGCTTTGATCCCCGTGACCTGGATCCAACGGTGGAGGCCGCCCGGCCTTCACCCTATAAATTCTTCGTTTCCTTCTCTTCCTCACTTGCCTCCGCGATTTCGACCATTGCCCCCTGTGCTTTGGAGCTCCGGCGATTCTGTTTCTGCTCTCCGACGCTCTCCGGCGCCTTTTCCTTGATCCCTTTCCCCGCAGCAACGTTTTATCTCTTTCCTTCCTCCTTTCCGGTGTTTCCTCCGCATTTCTTTCTCAGTTTCGATCCTTGAAACCTCCTTTCGTTTGCTGTTGTTTTTCTCCTGCCTTTTTGCCTTTTGATTCCTTCCGATCGGCCCATGGCTAGCTCTTCCAATCCCAAAGATCAGTCGCTCGGCCCATGGTATACCACCATGCGCATCCCGATTCGAACAATGGACTTGATATTTTGATGACAATTTCAAATCCTGAGGATTTTGAAATTCTTAGTGGTCCTTCCGCTGCTCCACAGAGCTTTCAGTGTCTTCCGAGACCGCCATCACGGCCTTCGCTTTCCCGTACACCCTTTCATCATAGATGTCTGTAATTTTTTCAGCGTGCCGCTCAGCAGTTTAGTACCCAATACCTTCCGTCTCCTCTGCGGTGTTGTCGTTTTGTTTAAGATTCACAACATCCCCCTCCGACCGGAGGTCTTCTTTTATTTCTATTACCCCAAGCAAGCCGAGCCGGGCACCTTCATGTTCCAAGCTCGGCCCGGCTTGGTCTTTTTCAACAAACTTCCTACTTCCAATAAACATTGGAAGGATTATTTTTTCTACATCCGTATGCCCCATCAGGCAAACTTCCCGACCCAGTGGCAGGTCAGTCTGCCTCCTACTCCCGAGTTGAAGAAATTCAAGACCCGACCGGACTATCTCCACGCTGCAAATATACTGGCCAGTCTGCGACTTGACATCAACAAACTTCTCCACGAGGGAGTGATGTACATCTTCGGGCTGAGTCCTATACGGACTCCTCTTCCGACCGACTTCGGTAAGAACTTTGCTTGGGCATTTGCTTTAATTGCTAACTGATTTCTTTTCTTTCTCCTGCAGCGGACATCGTCATGGATTCGGTCATGGCCGGTGTTTTGAAGAGAAAGGCGGCGGCGCTAGAGGCCGCGGCAGCCAAGGAGATGGAAGCGCTGGGTATCCAGCCGGTCGGATCCCACGAAGGAGAGAGCGGAACTCAAGCTGAGTCGGCCGCTCAAGCTTCCCAACAAAATGTGGCTAGCGGCGCCACTCCCTCGAGAGAACAAACTGCCCCCGAGGAAGGTTCCGCTCGGGAGGAGGAGCAGCCCTTACAAAAGAGGCATCGAGTGGAGACTCCCCTCCGCTCGGCTACCTCAGCTGTCCAACCCTCTGAGCGGGTCACTGCAACTGCTCGGGGCAAGGCGCCAGAGACCGAAACCATCTCGTCCGACCGGACGCCTTCGGATTGGGACGAGCTCGCTGCTCCAGTGGAGGCTATTCCAATCAGCACCCTTCCGCCCGCTCGTCACTCAGTCCAACGCTCGACCATTCATTCACAGTTTTCTGCGCTGGCTTATGATCCCCTTCCGACTGCCGGCCAGACGACCCCCGGTCACGGTCGCACGATTCGGGTCACTCTTCACCTACCGACTGAAGAGCTGCTTCCAGAAGCTGACCGCCCATCCGCGCCCGAGCACACCATCACCTTGAAAGGGCCCCTAGCTGAGATGTGGGCCGATGCTCGGGCACGCACAGCGCTGATCCCTCTCGGAAACTTGGCCAATAGCCACATGCGGGAGGCCACTGGGGTAAGTTTGCTCTACTAAGTTTTGTATGCATTCTTTCCGATCGGCATCTAATAACTACAATTTTCTTTTGCCAGAGATGGGTGGAGGAAATTGCGGTTTCCAACCGCTAGGCCTTGGTGGATGAAGAGCTGCGACAACTGAAGGTCGCAGTTGGTCCATCCGGCCTTCAAGGCCCTTCCTATTCCGAGCTGCAAAAGGAGCTGAAGAAATCTCAAACTCTTCTGGCGGCCGAGGAGAAGAAGATAGCCGACCAGGCCCATGCCCTGGCCGAGTCCGAGCGGCAAGTCAAGTCGCTTGACACAAAAATAACCCTGGCCACCACTCGGAAGAATACTGCTATCTCCGATCTGGAGAAGAAGAACGTTGAGGCTCGGGGCTTGGAGCTGAAGATAAAGGAATTGACAGAGCAGCTCGACAGGGAGAAGGCAGGCCGCTCGACCGACGCGGCTAAGATTCAGAATCTGAATGAGGCTCTTACTGGCTCCCAGGCGGCGTTCAAAGAATATCAAGATGCTGAGCCGAGTCGAGTCGCGGCCTTAAGACAGAGCTACATCCGCTCGCCCGAATTCTCAGAGAAGATATGCGAGCGGATGTACACAGCCTTCGACTTGGCTATGACCGCCACTACCACTTATCTGAAGTCGAAGGGTCTTCTTCCGGAGTCTGCTGCTATTCCGGCCGGCGATCAGGTGACGCTTCTGAATAACATTCCCAGGGACCTTTATGATTATATTGAGTAGCTTTCTGTATTTCGGCCACTCGCCAGGCTATCATTTTTTTTTTGTGTAATTGGGTCGCTCGGCTTAAAACTCTAACTTTAATGCAATGTTTTCCTTGTATTTGCTGTCTCCTTTCATAACCGAGATGTGTGTTTATCCGCTCGCCCATAATTATTTCGTGTGCTCCCCCATAAGGGCTCTTAACAAAGTGATCGTCGTGATCTCCCCGCTTGGCAAAATATACCGCGTTCTTTGCGGGCATAGCTCGTTTAACAAATGCCAAGTAGTTTTGGATACCGGGCCGCTCGGATCGTGTATAGACGATCGAACGACATCGAAATCGCGTGCCTCGGGACATTAGATGCTTTAATCCACTCGGTGGGTTTATAGATGCCAACTATCTTCCGCTCGGACGTTTATAGACGCCGGCTCGTCTCTCGATATTTAACGTCGGAGCTCGACGGTCTTCCGCTAGGACGTTTATAGACGCCGGCTCGTCTCTCGATATTTAACGTCGGAGCTCGACGGTCTTCCGCTCGGACGTTTATAGACACCGGCTCGTCTCTCGATATTTAACGTCGGAGCTCGACGGTCTTCCGCTCGGATGATTTATAGATGCCGGCTCGTCTCTCGATATTTAACGTCGGAGCTCGACGGTCTTCCACTCGGACGTTTATAGACGCCGGCTCGTCTCTCGATATTTAACGTCGGAGCTCGACGGTCTTCCGCTCGGACGTTTATAGACGCCGGCTCGTCTCGATATTTAACGCCGGAGCTCGACGGTCTTCCGCCGGACATTTATAGACGCCTCTCGCCTCGTATTTAACGCCGAGCTCGACGGTCTTCCGCCGGACGCTTATAGACGCCGGCTCGCCTCGATATTTAACGCCGGAGCTCGACGGTCTTCCGCCGGACGCTTTATAGCCGCCTCGTCCCTCGATATTTAACGCCGGAGCTCGACGGTCTTCCGCCGGACGCTTTATAGACGCCGCTCGCCTCGATATTTAACGTCGAGCTCGACGGTCTTCCGCCGGACGCTTATAGACGGCGCGGCTCTCGATCTTTAACGACGGAGCTCGTCGGCGCGGATGTTTATAGCCGGTCGGCGCGGCTCTCGATCTTTAACGACGGAGCTCGTCGGCGCGGATATTTATGTTGGTTGCTACTCGGAAAACCTAGAGGCTCCACTGTACAAAAATTTTGTACAAAGGTCTGAACCTTTTTCCTAGTTACCATGTGTTCTTTTAAATTAAATTTTGGATCGCCTGCGGAACTTAACACGTTTGATCCAAAACTTAATCTATTTGTTCTTTTAGGTTTTAACTTGGATCTCCTGCGGAACTTAACACGTTCGACCCAAGTCTCCTTAAGTTATTAATTCCATTAAATACTAATTTCCATAAAAGGTTCCCAGTACTGACGTGGCGAGGCACATGTCCTTCTTGGATATGGGAGCAACCACCACCGACTAGACAAAACCTTTAATAGAAAGCTAATATTTAATTTCCTAAAATAACTTTAGGTTAACCGAAAAGAACAATCAAATCACAAGGATAAATAAAACAAAAGAACACAACATCGAAAAACATATTCGAAATACTAGAACGTAAGCCTCTTGTATTTGGTATTATTTCCATAAATAACTAGTATGATGCGGAAAAGGAAAAACTACTAGTTATACCTTCTAGAAAGACCTCTTGATCTTCTATCGTATTCCTCTTCTAACCTCGGACGTTGTGTGGGCAACGATCTTCCGAGATGAGAAACCACCAACCACCTTCTTCTCCTCCTAGCTAGGTTCGGCCACAAAGAAAAAAGCTTCACCAAGGAAGAAGATCAAAACACCAACCAAGCTCCAAGAGATGCTAGCTTTCTCTCCTTCTTCTTCTTCTTCTCCAAGTAGTATCCGGCCTCCACAAGAGCTCCAAGCAATAGAGAGTTTCGGCCACCACAAGAGAAAGAGAGGAGAAGAGATAATGGCCGGCCACAACACCAAGGAAAAGAGGGAGAGAAAATAATAGAGGTTGTGTCTCTTGAAGGCACCCTCACCCCTTCTTTTATATTCCTTGGCCTAGGCAAATTAGGAAATTTAATTACAATAAAATTTCCTTAATTTCCTTAATTTCCTTGACATGATTTAATTGAGAAAAATAAAATAAAATTTCCCCAATTAAATTCAGGTGGCCGGCCACATCAATGAAAACAAAATTGGACAAGTTTCAATCAACAATTAAAACTTCCTAATTTATTTCCGAAAATTTTAAAAAATAAAATTTCTCTTCAAATCTCTTCATGGTTGATAAAAAAGAAATTTCTATAATTTTAATTTTACAACATGTGAATAATTTTTAAAGAGAAAATAAAATATCTTACCAATCTACAAATAAGGAAAGAGATTTAATCTCTTTCTTTAATCTTTTGTAGATCTTTTACAAGAGAGATATTTTAATTTTAATTCTCTTTAATAAATTATATCTTCCACATAATAAAAATTAAAATTAAATTTATTTTTTAATTTAATTTGGCCGGCCCCCACTAGCTTGGGTTTAAGCTAGGGCCGGCCACCCAATCTTATACCTAGGCCGGCCCTAGCTTGGTTCCCAAGCTAGCTTGGCCGACCCCTTATTGGTGGGTATAGAAGGTGGGTATAGGTGAGTATAGTACTCTATAAATAAGAGGCTACGATAGGGACCGAGAGAAGGAATTGGTTTTGGTCTCCCGATAAAATTAAGCATCCCGTGTTCGCCCCGAACACACAACTTAATTTTATCAATAATAATTCATTACACTAGAGAACTATTATTGAACTACCGCACCAATCCCAAATTACATTTTTTTGGGCTCCTTCTTATTATATGTAACACCCCTAGAAAGCCTAGATAAAGTAAGGGCAATGAGAGTACGAATGTAATGAAAAGAATGTGTAGATAGTCTACGTTGAATGTTACGATGGGAAGGATTTAGATGATTATGAAAGAAAATAAAGTTGAGAATATAAATCATCTATGCATGATTTATAATGTATGGAATTAATGTAGACAAAAGGAAGAAATATGAATACATGTATGAAATATTTATGCATAATGCATAATAGGGTAATATATGAATTATTATGTACAAAAGAAAATAAAACGCTAGAAGAGAGATTGAACCTTGGATCTCTTGTAAGGAACATGTATAGGATACCAAAGGGGATAGGAGAATTATTGATAAGGAGAGAGAAGACTAAGTAGTTAAGAATAAGAAAAGATTCTTTTTACTAAAAAGGAAAAGGGAGTAAAAAGAAGTAAAAATATACATAACCAAGTTTTGATCCTTAGTTCTCTTGTGGATACATGCATGTGTTAACCAAGTGGGATAGGAGAGGATATTGTAAGAGGAGAGATAGGAATTTTAATTAAAGGAAAGAAAAGAGAGAAATTAAGGGAGAACTCAATAAACATCTTCTCTAGAATATTCTTAACATTAAGAAGAGAAGTAAATAAGGAGGATGAATCAAGACAAGTTTCCTCCCCTCATTTTAGTATAAATAGGCATGGAGGGGTGACTTCAACTTCATCCTCACTCACTTTCCTCCTCTCCTCCCTTGGGTGCCGAAAACCCTCTCCCTTCCTCCTTTCTTCTTCTTGTTGCCGAGCAACACAAGAGGAAGAAACCTCTTCTTCCTCCTCACTCCCTCCCTCTTTTCTTTCTTGTTGTTGCCGAGCAACACAAGAGGAAGAGGTCTCTTCTCCCTCCTCCTCTCCACCAAAAGACCTAGCCACTCTTCTCCTCCATTGGTGCCGAGCAAGCAAGCAAGGAAGAAAGGTCCCCAAGCAAGTTCTCAAATCTAGGAAACTTAAGCGAAAAAAAGTAAGCTTCCCCTCACCTGTGGTACAAGGGTTTATGTGATTTTCGGATTTATAAGGATTAGAAAACCTAGGAAAGAATTTAAGAAAATTCGGCTAAAGAAAAGGTTTTCCCACTTATACTAATGACTAAGCTGCCATATCTTCTACCATACATCTGATTCCCATTCCCTCCACATGCCGATCAAAAGCTTTCGCCGGAAGGGCCTTAGTGAAAGGATCTGCCAGGTTATCTGCTGATGCAATCTTGGCAATGACAACTTCTCCTCACTTCACGATATCTCGTATCAGGTGGTACTTGCGCTCTATATGTTTACTTGCTTTATGAGCTCGTGGTTCCTTAGAGTTTACAACTGCACCGCTATTATCACAATAAATTGTGATGATTTTGGGCAAAGCAGGAATCACATCTAAGTCCATTAGAAAGTTCCGTAGCCATACTGCTTCTTTAGCTGCCTCAGAGGCTGCTACATACTCTGCTTCCATGGTTGAGTCCGAAACGCATTTCTGCTTAACACTCCTCCATGAAATGGCTCCACCTCCTAAAGTTAACACATAGCCTGATGTAGACTTACTGTTGTCCCTATCTGATTGGAAATCTGAATTCGTGTAACCCACGGGGAGTAAATCATCTGCAAGGTAAACTAGCATATAATCTCTAGTCCTTCTCAGGTACTTTAATATATGATTTACCGCAGTCCAATGTCCTTGTCCAGGGTTACTCTGATATCTGCTGACCATGCCCACGGCAAAACAAATATCAGGTCTCGTATATAGCATTGCATACATAAGGCTTCCTACAGCCGAGGCATAAGGAACTGCTTTCATGTCTTCTATCTCCTTTGATGTCTTAGGAGACATCTCTTTAGATAGAGCTATTCCATGCCTAAAAGGTAAGAAACCTTTCTTGGAATCCTGCATACTAAAACGAGCAAGGATTGTATCTATATATGAAGCTTGGGACAGACACAACATTCTTTTCTTGCGATCCCTTATTACTTTGATCCCGAGAATGTGTGCACACTCTCCTAAGTCCTTCATATAAATTGTTTGGACAACCATACCCTTACGTCTGATAATACTTTGACATTGTTGCCAATTAACAAAATATCATCTACGTATAGTACAAGAAATACCACCACGTTTCCGTTACACTTCTTATATACACAAGACTCATCCGGACTTTGAATAAATCCGTATGACTGGATTACTTCATTAAACCGGATGTTCCAAGATCTTGAAGCTTGCTTCAGTCCATAAATGGACCGATTGAGCTTACACACTAGATGCTCTTTGCCTTTTCAATGAACCCTTCGTTGCTTCATATGGATGTTTTCTTCAAGACTTCCATTAAGGAAAGTCGTTTGACATCCATTTGCCAAATCTCATAATTCATATGAGCAAGAATGGATAAGAGTATCCGGATAGACTTAAGCATGACTACCGTGAAAAGTTTCCTCATAATCGATTCCCTCTTTCGAGTATACCCTTTCGCAACAAGCCTAGCTTTGAAGGTTTCTACCTTCCCGTCCCCTCTTTTCCTTTGTAGATCCACTTACATTCAACGGCTTTTACACCATCGGTGGTTCTACAAGCTCCTACACCTTATTAGAGTACATAGACTCTATTTCGAATTCATCGCCTTTTGCCAAGATGTCATCTATATCTTGAAGTGCTTCATCATATGACCGGGATCATGTTCATCCGGGATCAAGTCCAAGACTCTCCCAAAACATGAATCTCTCAGTCTGCCTCACAACCCTCCCACTATGACGAGGCACCGTCGTTGTGTATCATGTGACACGTGTTGCGTCTCTTGTGGTACTTCATCTTGTACTGTTGGTACTAAAGTAGACATGTCCTCTCTTAGTTCTTCTAAAACAACTTTACTATTGGGCTTGTGATCCATTATATAGTCTTCTTCTAAAAACTGGGCATTGGTGCTAACAATGACCTTCTGGTCTTTAGGACTATAAAATAAACCACCTTTCGTTCCTTTGGGATATCCTACAAACACGCGAACTTCTGTACGGGATTCTAACTTATCAGCATCTGGTTTCAGCACATGTGCTGGACTACCCCAAATCCGAATATGTCTTAGACTGGGTTTTCGCCCATTCCACAATTCTATGGGAGTAGAAGAAACTGATTTAGAAGGTACTAAGTTCAAAACGTATACTGCTGTTTCCAGAGCATATCCCCAAAACGAATTTGGTAATTCTGAATAACTCATCATCGATCTAACCATCTCCATAAGAGTCATATTTCTTCGTTCTGCTACGCCATTCTGTTGGGGTGTTCCAGGTGCAGACAATTGGGATTGAATCCCGGCCTCTGATAAGTAATTCCTAAACTCTCCTAAGAGGTATTCGCCACCACGATCTGACCGTAGTGTCTTGATACTTTTACCTAGTCGTTTCTCCACATCAGCCTTGTACTCTTTGAACTTATCAAAGCACTCAGACTTGCGGCGCATTAGGTAAATGTATCCATATCTTGAATAATCGTCTATGAAAGAGACAAAATATTCAAAATCTCCTCTTGCCTGGACAGACATAGGACCACACAAATTTGAGTGAACCAACTCTAACACTTCTTTGGCTCTATACCCCTTGGCCTTGAACGGCCTCTTGGTCATTTTACCTTCCAAGCAGGATTCACAAGTTGGAAAATTTTTCAACTCTACCGAACTCAAAAGTCCATCAGCTATAAACCTCTGAATCCTACTTAAGTTAATGTGACCAAGCCTTAGATGCCAAAGATATGCTTGGTTCATTTCCGAAGGTTCTTTTCTCTTATTAGAGTTAGAAGATCAGTTATAAATTTCCATGTTCTGCTTTGTGGAAGAATTTAGATTTAAAGTATACAAATTGCCAACTAATGCACCATAACAGATAATCACTTTATTTCTTTTAATAACTACATCGTTACTGAAAGAAACTGAATATCCATCTAAATACAGTTTAGAAACTGAAATTAAATTCTTTCTAAAACTGGGTACATAAAGACAATTTCTTAAAACCAAACTTCTATTCCTACTAAAAGATAAGTAGACGTCTCCCACTGCAACAGCTGCCACCTTAGTAGCATTGCCCATGTAGACAGTAATCTCTCCTTCAGATAGTCGTCGAGTTTCCTGGAACCCCTGCAAGGAATTGCAGACATGATAAGTGGCTCCCGTATCTACACACCAGGTGCTGGTAGATAACAGCGCTAAACATGGTTCAACAACTAGAGCATGAGATATACCTTTGTTTTGGTTCCTACGAGGACAGTCCGCCTTCATCTTCTTCTTTTGAAGCATTTTCCTTCGCTTCTTCACTCCACTTTTAAATCCCGTACTCGAGATTTATTCACTTTCTTTCACCCACTTGTTTCTTCTTCTTCTTTCCTCTCGGTTTATAAGTAGAACCATTTTCAACATAGTGAATTTGAGCATTGTGACGAAATAATCCTTCTGCTGCTTTTATCAGTAGTTCCGCTAATGAATAAATCCTCTTATTCATATTATAGTTCAGTGAACTGCTCAAAACTTCTAGGTAGCGTCTGGAGGATCATATCGATCCGGGTTTCACCATCAATTTCTCCTCCAAGGATCTGTATTTCCGATAAGCCATCATCTTTAGGATATGATCCTTCACAGGAGTACCCTCTTGCATGGTGGTTGCCATTATCTTTCTCATGGCTTCTTGTCTAGAAGCCCTATCCCGATGACCAAAGTGTTCTTTGAGATTGTTCATAATATCATAAGTCGTTGGTAAATCTTGATGTCGATGTTGCAATACATTTGACATTGAAGCCAAAATGTAATACCGCGCCATCTGATATGCTTTTACCCATTTCCTATGATATTCAATCTCCTCTTGGGTAGATTCACCAGTAGGTGCTTCAGGGCACTACTCGGTCAGTACAAATTTATAGCTTTCAGCAGTAAGAACAATGTCCAGGTTTCTTTTCCAATCTATGTAATTTGGTCCAGTAAGTCTATTTTGTAGAAGTATGATGGACAGTGGGTTGAAAGTCATCCTAAGAATCACAAATAACTTTTGGTCAGAACTCTAAATTTAGAATAATATTGATTTCTCAAACAATACTATTTTAAATTAATCAACACCTCAAAGCACCGTGAATTTTGTATGCCACGTTAGTGTGGACGTATACAAATTCATCATTTGTAAAAGGAGGGTTTAAACCCATTAATTTTATTATCTTGTCAACCTAACTTTTTGACAAATAAAATTAATAGTTGGTATCATTTGGTCACACAAATAATAGCAGTGACTCCGATGGGGAGGATACTATTAGATGTGTCTAAGTGTGTACCATTACTTGACACTAAGTCCATTAATAAGATTATGCCCCTTCCGTTGGGGAAGATCACACACTCTTAATTAACTTCCTATAGTCATCCAAAAATGAAAGTTTGTTCTAGTGATCCACAAACAAGCTCATCCGTTATGGAGGAAGGCACTCAAATCCAACGCGCAAGCTTGTTTGCATCACTTACAAACTAGTAATGGAGACCATGGGATTTACTTAAAAAACCCTCTCCCACTTAGTTATTTATAAATGAGGAATTTTAACTATGCTAGCCTACTAAACTTGTAAACTAACATGCACACACAGCACAATATAAAAGCAATAAATAGAAAATCTAATTTTCAACTATTATGGCTTTTATCTCTAGTTGTCCTCCGTGTGTTGTCATCCCAAGCTGCTGCCATATTTGGCCACCGCCACCGGGTCTAGCTGTCGCATCCATCTTGCTCCTAGTTCTGCTGCGCCTCTGGTCCTTAGAAGGTTTCACGCTTTGCAAGATTTGATCCGCGACATAAATAGAATTTTACATTTTGATCCTATATTCCATAAAAGGAATGTACATGTATCTAGATCAAAAATAAAATCCTAATAAAACTAAATACAGCTCCTGCTGTATTTTAATACAACCATGCACACACATATAAATGCCCCTGACATGTCCAAGGATCCAATCACACACATAATATCTAAAAGCCATAATAGTTGGATCCTGCATCCACAAAGTTAGCATATCCTACTATTATCTTGCCTAAATTATGTATGACATGTGCATAATTAAACTAATACCAAATACACAGAGGCAAAACCCTAGCTCTGATACCAATTGTTGGTTGCTACTCGGAAAACCTAGAGGTTCCACTGTACAAAAATTTTGTACAAAGGTCTGAACCTTTTCCTAGCTACCATGTGTTCTTTTAAATTAAATTTTGGATCGCCTGCGGAACTTAACACGTTTGATCCAAAACCTAATCTATTCGTTCTTTTAGGTTTTGACTTGGGTCTCCTGCGAAACTTAACACGTTCGACCCCAATCCTTAAGTTATTAATTCCATTAAATATTAATTTCCATAATCGGTTCCCAGTACTGACGTGGCGAGGCACATGGCCTTCTTGGATATGGGAGCAACCACCACCGACTAGACAAAACCTTTTATAGAAAGCTAATATTTAATTTCCTAAAATAACTTTAGGTTAACCGAAAAGAACAATCAAATCACAAGGATAAATAAAACAAAAGAACACAACATCGAAAAACATATTCGAAATACTAGAACGTAAACCTCTTGTATTTGGTATTATTTCCATAAATAACTAGTATGATGTGGAAAAGGAAAAACTACTAGTTATACCTTCTAGAAAGACCTCTTGATCTTCTATCGTATTCCTCTTCTAACCTCGGACGTTGTGTGGGCAACGATCTTCCGAGATGAGAAACCACCAACCACCTTCTTCTCCTCCTAGCTAGGTTTGGCCACAAAGAAAAAAGCTTCACCAAGGAAGAAGATCAAAACACCAACCAAGCTCCAAGAGATGCTAGCTTTCTCTCCTTCTTCTTCTTCTTCTCCAAGTAGTATCCAGCCTCCACAAGAGCTCCAAGCAATAGAGAGTTTTGGCCACCACAAGAGAAAGAGAGGAGAAGAGATGATGGCCGGCCACAACACCAAGGAAAAGAGGGAGAGAAAATAATAGAGGTTGTGTCTCTTGAAGGCACCCTCACCCCTTCTTTTATATTCCTTGGCCTAGGCAAATTAGGAAATTTAATTACAATAAAATTTCCTTAATTTCCTTGACATGATTTAATTGAGAAAAATAAAATAAAATTTCCCCGATTAAATTCAAGTGGCCGGCCACATCAATGAAAACAAAATTGGACAAGTTTCAATCAACAATTAAAACTTCCTAATTTGTTTCCGGAAATTTTAAAAAATAAAATTTCTCTTCAAATCTCTTCATGGTTGATAAAAAGGAAATTTCTATAATTTTAATTTTACAACATGTGAATAATTTTTAAAGAGAAAATAAAATATCTCACCAATCTACAAATAAGGAAAGAGATTTAATCTCTTTCTTTAATCTTTTGTAGATATTTTACAAGAGAGATATTTTAATTTTAATTCTCTTTAATAAATTATATCTTCCACATAATAAAAATAAAAATTAAAATTATTTTTAATTTAATTTGGCCGGCCCCCACTAGCTTGGGTTTAAGCTAGGGTCGGCCACCCAATCTTATACCTAGGCCGGCCCTAGCTTGGTTCCCAAGCTAGCTTGGCCGGCCCCTTATTGGTGGGTATAGAAGGTGGGTATAGGTGGGTATAGTAGTCTATAAATAAGAGGCTACGATAGGGATCGAGAGGAGGAATTGGTTTTGGTCTCCCGATAAAATTAAGCATCCCGTGTTCGCCCCGAACACACAACTTAATTTTATCAATAATAATTCATTCCACTAGAGAACTATTATTGAACTACCGCACCAATCCCAAATTACATTTTTTTGGGCTCCTTCTTATTATGAGTGTGTTAGTCTCCCTGTGTTTAAGATATCGAATATCCACTAATTAAGTGAGTTACTGACAACTCATTTAATTAATATCTTAGTCCAAGAGTAGTACCACTCAACCTTATTATCATGTCGGACTAAGTCCACCTACAGGGTTTAACATGACAATTCTTATGAGCTCCTCTTGAGGACATTATCAACCTAGTATTTCTAGGACACAGTTTCCTTCTATAATCAACTACACACACTATAAGTGATATCATTTCCCAACTTATCAGGCTTATTGATTTATCGAATTAAATCTCACCCATTGATAAATTAAAGAAATAAATATCAAATATATGTGTTTGTTATTATATTAGGATTAAGAGCACACACTTCCATAATAACTGAGGTCTTTGTTTCTTTATAATGTCAGTATAAAATAAACGACCTCAAATGGTCCTACTCAATACATTCTGAGTGTACTAGTGTAATTATATAGTCAAGATAAACTAATACCTAATTACACTACGACCTTCTAATGGTTTGTTCCTTTCCATTTTGGTCGTGAGCTACTGTTTATAATTTATAAGGTACTGATAATATCATCTTCTGCATGTGACACCACATACTATGTTATCTACAATATAAATTAAATGAACAACTACAAACAAATGTAGACAATATGAGCAAATGTGATTCTTTATACATAATGAATGTTTACAAAGCTTAGGCTTCCAGTATACACTCCAACAGTTTATAGACGCCGGCTCGTCTCTCGATATTTAACGTCGGAGCTCGACGGTCTTCCGCTCGGACGTTTATAGACGCCGGCTCGTCTCTCGATATTTAACGTCGGAGCTCGATGGTCTTCCGCTCGGACGTTTATAGACGCCGGCTCGTCTCTCGATATTTAACGTCGGAGCTCGACGGTCTTCACGACTAACTTAGATATTGTCGATCGGCGTAACCCTTGACCATCCTTTAAATTAATTTTGCATCCTGCATTACAAGGACACGAGCTACTAGCATATACACAAAAATGTGTTACATTCGTGCACCTTTCATCCAGCTCCATAAGGCTGGAGATGATTTGCACTCCACGATCTATCTAGCTGCCGCCCGTCTTCATCCTCCAAATAATATGCGCCCGAGCGGAGCTTTTCAATAACCTTGAAGGGGCCCGGCCACGGTGCCTCCAGTTTGCCGACGTCGCCGACCGGCTTGACTTTCTTCCAGACAAGATCGCCGACTTGGAATGATCTGGGGATTACACGGCGGTTGTAATTTTGTTTCATCCGTTGCCGGTACGCCATCAGCCGGACGGACGCCTTGGCTCTTTCTTCTTCTACCAGATCCAACTCCATGTTCCTCCGCTCGACATTGTCCTCATCGTAATGTTGGATCCGAGCGGATTCGACGCCGACTTCGACCGGAATGACCGCCTCGCCACCGTACACCAAATGGAACGGCGTGACACCCGTCCCTTCCTTCGGCGTCGTTCGGATGGCCCATAAGACGCCCGGCACTTCATCCGGCCAACTTCCTCCCAAATGGTCGAGCCGGGCGCGCAGAATGCGAAGAATTTCCCGATTGGTTACTTCGGCTTGACCGTTGCTCTAGGGATAAGCCACGGACGTGAAGTGTTGCTCGATGCCGTAGCTTTTGCACCAATCCTCTAGCATCTTCCCTGTGAATTGCCGCCCATTGTCGGAAACCAATCGGCGAGGGATGCCGAACCGACAGATGATGTGTTGCCAGATAAATTTTTTGACCATCTGTTCGGTGATCTTGGCTAGCGGCTCGGCCTCCACCCACTTGGAAAAATAATCCACCGCCACTAACAAAAATTTCCGCTGCCCAGTTGCCATCGGAAATGGACCGACAATATCCATTCCCCATTGATCGAACGGACATGAAACGGTTGATGCCTTCATTTCCTCTGCCGGTCGGTGGGAGAAGTTGTGATACTTCTGGCACGAAAGGCACGTAGATACTGTCCGAGCGGCGTTTGCTTGTAAACTTGGCCAAAAGTACCCGGCCAAGAGGATCTTCTTGGCCAACGATCGTCAGCCCGGATGTCCTCCGCATGATCCTTGATGAACTTCTTGGAGGATGTAAGCTGAGTCCTCCGAGCTCACGCATTTCAACAGCGGGCGTGAGAAAGCCTTTTTGTAAAGCTGATCGCCGATGAGTGTGAACCGACCGGCTCTCCTCCTTAGTAGCAGGGCTTCATACTCATTGGATGGTGTGGCGCCCGAACGGAGGAACTCTATGATGGGTGTCCGCCAGTCGCTTGGACATGTGAGACCTTCCATCCGGTCGACGTGTGCCACCAACAGTACTTTTTCAATTGGATGCTGAATGGAAACCGACGTTATTGAGCTAGCTAGTTTGGCTAACTCATCAGCTGCTTGATTTTCTGCTCTGGGTATCTTCTGGACAATAACTTCTCTAAAATCGGCTTTGAGCTTCTTGAAGGCTTCAGCGTAGAGCTTGAGCCGAGCATTATTGATTTCGAAGGTACCAGAGAGCTGCTGAGCGGCCAACTGCGAATCTGAGTGTAGCGTTACCCGACCGGCTCCTACATGCCGGGCGGCCTGCAAGCCAGCTATGAGGGCCTCATACTCTGCTTCATTGTTGGTAGCTTTATAATCCAGCCGGACGGATAAGTGCATCTTTTCTTCTTGAGGGGAGAGCAACAATATTCCTATCCCACTTCCGAGCCGAGTGGACGACCCATCCACATATATTCTCCACATAGCTTCCAGCTCCAGCCTTTGCACCTCAGTCACAAAATCGGCCAAGGATTGCGCTTTGATCGCCGAGCGGGGCTGGTATTGGATATCGAATTCACTTAACTCCGTCGTCCATTTGATGAGCCATCCAGATGCCTCTGGATTTAGTAGAACACGTCCGAGCGGGCTATTGATTTTGACAATGATTGTATGTGCCAGGAAGTATGGACGAAGGCGCCGAGCGGCGAGGACCAGAGCGAAAGCTAGCTTTTCAAGCCCAGTGTAGCGAGATTCAGCATCTTTTAAAATGTGACTAAGGAAATACACAGGCTCCTCTCCGTTCGCCCTCACAAGTGCTGAGCCGATTGCCTGGTCGGTCGAGGACAGATAAATACAAAGTGGCTCACCAATAGTCGGCTTGGCTAATACCGGGAGCGAATTCAGATATGCCTTTAAATCTTCGAACGCCCGGTCGCATTCTTCGTCCCAGTGAAATTTTGTAGCCTTGCGTAAGATCTTGAAAAAAGGAAGGCTCCGATCGACGGTTTTGGAGATGAATCTGGACAGGGCGGTTATCCGACCGGTCAAACGCTGCACTTCCCTCGTATTTCTTGGAGGCGGCATATCTTGTAGAGCTTTCACCTTGCTGGGATTTGCCTCGATGCCCCGCTCGGTCACTATGTACCCCAGAAAGCGTCCTCCTTTTGCTCCGAACAAGCACTTCTGGGGATTTAGCTTGACTCCATATTTGCGCAGCGTTCGGAAGGTTTCCTCCATGTCTTGGAAGAGATCGGCCGCTCGAACGGATTTGATGAGAATGTCGTCCACATAAACTTCTAGATTCCGCCCGATCTGCTCTCTGAATACTTTATTCATCAAGCGCTGATATGTGACCCCCGCATTCTTTAATCCGAACGACATCACATTATAGCAATATGTGCCGTCGGCTGTCACGAAGCTGACTTTTTCTTGATCTTCACGGGCGAGCGGCACTTGGTGATAGCCCTGGTAGGCGTCGAGCATACAGATTAATTCACAGTCGGCCGTAGAGTCCACCAGCTGATCTATCCGAGGCAGAGGATAAAAGTCTTTCGGGCAAGCTTTGTTGAGATCTCGAAAATCTATGCATACTCTCCACTTGTCGCCCGGCTTGGAGACTAATACTACGTTAGCCAACTAGCTCGGGAACTGTACCTCGCGGATATGGCCGGCCTCCAAGAGTTTCTCCACCTCCGCTCCGATGATGGCATTCTGCTCGGCGCTGAAATCTCTTTTTCTCTGCTTCACGGGCCGTGCGTCCGGTCGGACGTGTAGTTCATGCTGCGCTATACTTGGTGAAATTCCGGGCAGCTCATGTGTCGACCAGACGAAGACATCATGATTTCTTCGGAGGCATTGGATCAGCTCCTCTTTCTGCTTCTCCTCCAGATCGGACGCAATAAAAGTTATGGCCTCCGATCGGGTTGGGTGAATTTGCACTTCCTCTTTTTCTTCATAAATCAAAGAGGGTGGCTTTTCGGTGATGGTGTTTACCTCGATCCGGGGCGTCTTCCGAGCGGAATTGGCCTCTGCTCGGACCATCTCGATGTAGCATCGCCGAGCTGCTAGCTGATCTCCCACTTTGTCCTCTACGGGGAACTTGATCTTCTGATGGAAGGTTGAGATGACCGCTCGGAATTCGCTGAGCGCTGGTCATCCCAAAATGACGTTGTAGGACGAGGGAGAGTTGACCACCACGAAGTTCACTGTCCTCGTCCTCCTGAACGGCTCTTCTCCCAATGAGATGGCTAGCCGGATTTGCCCGACCGACAAGACTTCATTGCCCGTGAACCCGTAGAGGGGGGTTGTCATGGGCAACAGCTCGGCACGGTCAATTTGCAGCTGATCGAATGCTTTCTTGAAGATGATGTTGACCGAGCTTCCTGTATCAACAAAAACGCGGTGGATAGTATAATTCGCTATTACCGCTTTGATGAGAAGAGCGTCGTCGTGGGGCACTTCAACTCCTTCCAAGTCCCCTGGACCGAAATTGATTTCTGGCCCGCTCGCTTGCTCTCGGCTACAACCGACTGCATGGATCTGGAGCTGCCGGACGCTTGCCTTCCTAGCTCGGTTGGAATCTCCTCCGGTCGGCCCGCCAGCAATAACGTTGATCTCGCCTCGAGAAGTATTGCTTCTATTTTCCTCTTCCCGAGCGGTCGGTCGAGACCGTTCTCTGGACGCTCTGTGATTCTCCTGCCTTGGAGAACGATGTCGATCGGGCGTCTGTGGCTGTCGCCTATCAACTCGTGTCCGGTCAGCTTCATTAGGTCTCTGTCGCCTGTCGACTGAGGGAGACCGCCGTCCGGCATTCCGGGGCACGGGATGAGTCACGAAGGGAAGACTTCGGCAATCCCTTGTGTTGTGTGTATCCGTCCGGTGGAAGGAGCAGAACATCGGGGTCCATCTCTTCTTTGGCTTTGGCCAGGCGGCAGCTATCTCTTGCACGTGGGACCTCACATGAGGGGAGCGGATTGCTTCAGCCCTCGGTCCTCTTGGTGGTTGAGTGGTGGGGGGCTTCCGCTCGGCAGGTCGAGCCCGATCAATCGGAGCTTCCTTTCTTCGAGCCGCTTGGGCCTCCTCCACGTTGATGTACTCGTTGGCTCGGTGCAGCATATGGTCATAGTCTCGAGGCGGCTTTCGAACTAGCGAGCGGAAGAAGTCCCCATCCACTAGGCCTTGTGTGAAGGCGTTCATCATGGTTTTCGAAGTGGCCGTTGGAATATCTATCGCCACTTTGTTGAATCGCTGGATGTAAGCTCGGAGCGATTCACGAGCTTCTTGCTTGATGGCGAATAGTCTCACGCTCGTTTTCTGGTAGCGTCGGCTGCTTGCAAAATGGTGAAGGAAGGCCGTTCGGAAGTCCTTGAAGCTTGTGATGGATCCGTCCGGCAACCTCCGAAACCACCGTTGAGCCGATCCCGAGAGAGTGGTAAGAAAAACTTGACACTTTACTCCATCTGTGTATTGATGGAGAGTAGCTGTGTTATCGAACTTACCCAGATGATCATCTGGGTCGGTTGTCCCATTATACTCGCCGATCGTCGGAGGCACATAGTGCTTCGGCAGAGAATCTCTAAGAATAGCCTCTGAAAATTGGCGATTAATCCTCTCGGGTGATGCGTCCGATCGGGGGGCTTTCCCCTTTCTGTCATCTCGTCTAGGCATCTCATCTGAAGAAGATCCCCTATCTCTATGAACTGGTACGGCTTCAGGGGTGTGGAATAGGGCTCGATGGAATGCAACGGTGGCCGTTGGTGCTTCCGCTCGACCACCAGACGCTGATGTTGCTTGCTGCTCCGGCCGCTCGGCTGTGGCTTTCTGTTTTTGCTCCATGAGCTTGGCGGCCCTTATCTCGATCAGAGCATCGAGTTCCTCGTTCGAAAGCGTCACCATGTGTTGTCGTCCAGCCTCGTCCATTGCTTCCGATCGGATGCAGGACCATTCCCACAGACGGCACCAAATTGATCCTGTCCGAATGCTGAATCAACGGACGCTGGGCACGGGGCGCTCTTCGACGGCTGTCGTGGATCTTCGACCGTGGCACGAGCTCGGGACTGCATGTCGGGCCTGGAAGGGGTTCCGTGGCACCCTCCGACGCCAAGTCGGTGCTCAAGAAAGGAACAGTGGCTTCAAAACGCGTAGCATGCATACCTCCGGCGAAGAGTGAGGGCCTTTATATAGGGCAGCGAAGGAGTGAGTGTACACCTGCCGAGGTGTACACGTGTCCATGGCCCATACCCCAGTAAGGACTTGTCAGTGAGCTTCCCTAACCCATACTGCTACAGTCTCAGCATGTCCTCGATGGGACAGCGGAATCCCCTGTCACAAGATTTGGAGCATGGCCTACACGTGAAACATACCTGCTGTCAGAAAAAGACGTTCCTTGTCCTTTTCCCTATTGCTCCAGATCTGGCGTCCGGGCGGACAACAACCTCAACATCCGGCCGGACATATGCGGTGGTTTACTTGGGGAGATTTTCCATCATATACTTTGTGGAGACTATTAGCAGTGTTACCTTATGGCTTTGGCCGAGCGTGCAGTCCGCTCGGCTTTACGACTTTTCCCATTGAGCGCCGGAACCCTGATTTCGAAAGGGCGCCTTTAACCATCAGCCGAATATCGTCCGATCGGCCCGCCGATCGGACTCATCCCTCTCCGGACGTTCGATTCCACCGGACGGGAGGCCGGATGGCCGGTCCGACCCGGCCCTCTCCGGATGGACAACTGCCACTGTGACTTCCACGTGGCGTTGACTCCATAGGGAGGGGTCCCCTGTTCTTACTGTTGGAGTGTATACTGAAAGCCTAAGCTTTGTAAACATTCATTATGAATAAAGAATCACATTTGGTCAAATTTTCTACATTTAGTTGTAGTTGTTCAATTAATTTATATTGTAGATAATATAGTATGTGGTGTCACATACAGAAGATGATATTATCAGTACCTTATAAATTATAAACAGTAGCTCACGACCAAAATGGAAAGGAACAAACCATTAGAAGGTCGTAGTATAAATAGGTATCAGTTTATCTTGACTGTATAATTACACTAGTACACTCAGAGTGTATTGAGTAGGACCATATTGAGGTCGTTTCTTTTATACTGACTTTATAAAGGAACAAAGACCTCAGTTATTATGGAAGTGTGTGCTCTTAATCCTAATATAATAACAAGCACATATATTTGATATTTATTTCTTTAATTTATCAATGGGTGAGATTTAGTGAGAGTTTATCTTTACAAAGTCCACAAGAAATCCAAACAATCAATCAAGAATGAGAATTAAGCACAAATCACCATTAATCATTCAAGATCTAATTGATACAAGCAAGTCAATGTCATTGAAACAAGAAAATGGCAAATCCATTATAGATTACATCAATCCATCATACAAATACTCCCTTAATCCTAGAATACAAGATCTACTCCATGAATCGAGGAAGAAAACCCGAAGAAATAGAGATTACAAGCATTTCTTAAATCCCCAATCCAAGAAACAAGAAGAGGGGGAAAGAGAAAACTTATCTACGAAGTAGTCTCGTCTTCGGATCCAATCCTCGCTCCGGAGTCGAAAACGTCGAGATCTCCCTTAGAATCGCCCAGAAATCCTCCCAAGAATGGGAGGAAACCACCAAATCTTGCCTTCTCCCAAAGGGGGAGAGATCACTTTTCAATTCATGAAGAAGGGTTTAAATAGAGGAGGGAATCGGGCGCCACATGGCCCCGTGACACGACCGTGTGAGATTCACGCGGTCATGTCCAGTTCCCTCTCTGCCAAAGCTGCACAACCGTGTGACTCCACACGGCCAGAACCCTTCTGCTCTCTGGAAATGCTACACGGCCGTGTGGTGCACACGGCCACAGCCTGCTTGGTCTCTGGAAGTCTCACACGGCCGTGTAGATCCACACGACCATGTGAGGCTTCTGCTCTGGTTGGCTTCAAATCTTGACACGGCCGTGCGAGGTTCACACGGCCATGTCATCTTCCTCTTCTGTTGATGCCAAACTCCACACGGCCCGAGCTCCATACCAGTGCAGGGCCGTGTGAGGTACACGGCCCGGTGCTTTCTCCCTTCGTTTCCTCCAATGCATGCCCAAAGATATAGATTCTTCACCAAATCGACTCCTGTGTACAGAAAATGCACAAAAAGCAGATCTCCGAACCAAGAGAGTAAATATGCTAAAAGGAAAGCTGGAAGTATAAAAATGCATAGATCAAGCATGCTCAAAGTATGTAAATGTGCGTAAAAACATACATAAAAGAGTACATAATCTACGCACATCAATCACTTATAGTGTGTGTTGTTGATTACAGAAGGAAACTGTGTCCTAGAGATACTAGGTTGATAATGTCCTCAAGAGGAGCTCATAAGGATTGTCATGTTAAACCCTGCAGGTGGACTTAGTCCGACATGACAATAAGGTTGAGTGGTACTACTCTTGGACTTAGATATTAATTAAATGAGTTGTCAGTAACTCACTTAATTAGTGGACATTCGATATCTTAAACACAGGGAGACTAACACACTCATAATAAGAAGGAGCCCAAAAATGTAATTTGGGATTGGTGCGGTAGTTCAATAATAGTTCTCTAGTGGAATGAATTATTATTGATAAAATTAAGTTGTGTGTTCGGGGCGAACATGGGATGCTTAATTTTATCGGGAGACCAAAACCAATTCCTCCTCTCGGTCCCTATCGTAGCCTCTTATTTATAGAGTTCTATACCCACCTATACCCACCTTCTATACCCACCCAATAGGGGCCGGCCAAGCTAGCTTGGGAACAAGCTAGGGCCGGCCTAGGTATAAGATTGGGTGGCCGGCCCTAGCTTGAACCCAAGCTAGTGGGGGCCGGCCAAATTAAATTAAAAAGGAATTTTAATTTTAATTTTTATTATGTGGAAGAAATAATTTATTAAAGAGAATTTAAATTAAAATATCTCTCTTATAAAAGATCTACAAAAGATTAAAGAAAGAGATTAGATCTCTTTCCTTATTTGTAGATTGGTGAGATATTTTATTTTCTCTTCAAAATTATTCACATGATAATAAAATTAAAATTATAGAAATTTCCTTTTATTAACCATGAAGAGATTTTTAAAGAGAAATTTTATTTTTTAAAATTTCCGGAAACAAATTAGGAAGTTTTAATTGTTGATTAAAACTTGTCTAATTTTTTCTCTCATGTGGCCGACCATTGGAGTTTGATTTGGGAAATTTTATTTTATTTTTCTCAATTAAATCATGTCAAGGAAATTGAGGAAATTTTATTGTAATTAAATTTCCTAATTTGCCTAGGCCAAGGAATATAAAAGAAGGGGTGAGGGTGCTTTCACAAGACACAACATCTATTATTTCTCTCCCTCTTTTGTTCCTTGGTGTGGCCGGCCAACCTCTCCCTCTCTTCCTCTTGTGGTGGCCGAACCTCTCTCTCCCCCTTGGAGCTCTTGTGGTGGCCGGATACTACTCGGAGAAGGAGAAGAAGAAGGAGAGAAAGCTAGCATCTCTTGGAACTTGGTTAGTGTTTTGATTTTCTTCCTTGGTGAAGCTTCCTCTTTGTTGGCCGAACCTAGCTAGGAGGAGAAGAAGGTGGTTGGTGGTTTCTCATCTCGGAAGATCGTTGCCCACACAACGTCCGAGGTTAGAAGAGGAATACGGTAGAAGATCAAGAGGTTTTTCTACAAGGTATAACTAGTAATTTTTATTTCCGCATCATGCTAGTTATTTATGGAAATAATACCAAATACAAGAGGCTTACGTTCTAGAATTTCGAATATGTTTTTCGATATTGTGTTCTTTTGTTTTTTTTTCTTTTCCTTGTGATTTGATTGTTCTCTTTGGTTAACCTAAAGTTATTTTAGGAAATTAAATATTAGCTTTTTATAAAAGGTTTTGTCTAGTCGGTGGTGGTTGCTCCCATATCCAAGAAGGCCATGTGCCTCGCCACGTCAGTACTGGGAACAGATTATGGAAATTAATATTTAATGGAATTAATAACTTAAGGAGACTTGGGTCAAACGTGTTAAGTTCCGCAGGAGATCCAAGTCAAAACCTAAAAGAACAAATAGATTAAGTTTTGGATCAAACGTGTTAAGTTCCGCAGGCGATCCAAAATTTAATTTAAAAGAACACATGGTAGCTAGGAAAAGGTTCAGACCTTTGTACAAAATTTTGTACAATGGAACCTATAGATTTTCCGAGTAGCAACCAACACTTACTACCGGATCAGATATGAAAATTAATTTTTTCAAACACCTTGGAAGGTGGTTAACCTTCTTTAGAGTAAATACTCAAGGTTGAGCATTGAAAAATAATAGAGAGTGGATATCTTCATTGTTAAGTTGTGAATGCTCAAGGATGAGCATTATGAAGTGGATTAATGCTCAAGGGTGAGCATTGACTACAATGAAGGGTATGAGACCTTCATTATTAGAATGATGAATGCTCTAGGATGAGCATTGTGAAGAGGTTTAATGCTCAAGGGTGAGTGATCCTGTCCGAATGCTGAATCAACGGACGTTGGGCACGTGGCGCTCTCTGAAGTGCAGACGTAGATCTCCTACCGATCGCACTGGTCTCCGGCGAACCTGCAAGGAAGTCGGGCCGAGAAAGGGTTCCCGGCGACGACCCTCCGACGCTCAAGTCAGGCAAGAGGAATTGCAGAAGTGGCTTCGAATACCAGAGAATGCGTACCTCCGGTGAAGTATGAGGACCCTTATATAGGGTTGTGGAGAAGCGAGTGTACACATACCGAGGTGAATACGTGTCCTCTAACCATACCTCAGTATGAGCTTGTCAGACGAGCTTGCCTGACCCCATACGGCTACACTCTGAGCATCTCTCTGATGGGACAGCTGAACCCTCTGTTGTAAGATCCTGCGTATGGCCTGGTCGTTGAGCATACCTGTTGTCAGAAGATGTTTCCCCACGTCCCCTTGTCTTTGTCTCCTTTTCCCCAAGCCGAGCGTCCGCCCGCTCGGCAATCATCGGTCCGACCGGACGTAGATATCGGTCCGACAGGGAAGATTCTCCCGGCCTCGTGCTCGGATTAGACTGTTCACAGTATGGCTGTCTTATGCCTTCGGCCGAGCGGGCTATCCGCTCGGCCAGTCGACCCTGTTCAACATGAGCGTCGGAACCCCGACTTCCAGCCGGGGTGTCTTTGCTTCCGTTTGGAACGTTCGGCCAGTTGCCCCAATCTTTATCCGCTCGGCCAAACCTCAGGTTGACCTTTTACCTTTTAACCTCCACGTGGCGTTGACTTCCCTCAAAGGGGGTCCCCCATCGTTACCGCCGAATCACTTGCCTCCCCTTCAAGTCTAGTCAAAGGAGGTGATTAGTCCGACTGACTGGATCGCCAGTCTCTCCGAGCAGCGTTTCCATGCAACTATCCTCCGCTCGGTTACATGGGGTTAGCCGGAACATCGGTCAACACCGCCATTCCTCGGATCTTCTGGAAATCTGTGCCAATCTTCGACATTAAGGCCGAGCACGCGCTTATTAAATGTGGCCTATGTCGCGGCGCCATGTGGCACCCCTGGTGTCGTCAGCGTACGGCGGAGGCGTTACCTTCGATGGGACCGCCCTAGTTTGAAATGGAAGGCTAGATGCAAGCTTCGATTCCCGTGACCTACAATCGACGGCTGAGGCCGCTCGGGCTTATCCCTATAAAGCCTTCGTTGTCATCCACCGCCACACCTTTGCTCTCGCGTGCTCCGCAATTTTTCTCTCCCAATGCTCCGACGATACTGCTCTTCTGTCCTCCGACGATCTCCGGCGTCGTTCTTTCGATCCTCTGTCTCTTTATAAGGTTCTCCTTCCTTTCCTCTCCGTTAATCTTGTGTGTTTTTGTCTAGTTTTCGCCCTCTATGCACTGTTTCATCTATCATCTTCTTCCTTTTATCCTCTGCTTTTTGTCTTCATTGGTTTCGTCCGCTCGGCCAATGGCTAGCTCCTCCCAACCTCAAGACCAAACCCTCGGCCCATGGTATACTACCATGGAGTCGTGCTTCGATCGGCGCAACGCCGATATTCTGATGGATAATTTCGACATCCCCTCGGACTTCAAAATTATCTTACCCTCTCCCTCCGCTCGGCCACACAAACCGCCGCGCGGAGCTTTTTGTGTTTTCCGCGATCAGTTCACAGCCGGTCTGTGATTTCCAGTTCATCCATTCATCGTAGAAGTTTGCAATTTCTTCGGCATTCCACTCGGAAGCCTGGTCCCCAATACTTTCCGCCTTTTATACGGCGTTGTCGTCCTGTTTAAAATCCACAATATCCCCCTCCGCCCGGAGGTTTTCTACTTTTTTTATTACCCTAAACAGTCCGAGCTGGGCACATATATGTTCCAGGCTCGGGTCGATTTAGTTTTCTTCCATAAATTGCCCTCTTCCAATAAACATTGGAAAGAGTTCTACTTCTACCTTCGTATGCCCGAGCGGGCGTCCTTCCGAACCCAGTGGCAGGTCGGACCACCAATCTCACCAAAGCTCAAAAGGTTCAAGACCCGACCGGACTATCTACATGCCGCCAACATGTTAGCCGGTCTGAAGTTTGACATCACCAAGTTCCTGCCTGAAGGGGTGATGTACATATTCGGCCTGAGTCTGATCAGAACCCCCCTCCCGAGTGGCTTCGGTAAGAATTTTACTTGTACATTTGCCTTGATTGCTAACTGATTTTCTCCTTTTTTCCTTTGCAGCGAATATTGTCATGGAGTCGGTGATGGCTGGTATTTTGAAGAGGAAGGCGGCGGCACTCAAGGCCGCGGTTACAAAAGAGATGGAGGCGCTCGGCATTGAGCCGGTCGGCTCGCATGAAGGGGAGAGCGGGACTCACGAGGAGTCGGCCACTCAGGCTTCTCTCCTAGAGCCGGCGGTGGGAGCAACTATTAGCCAAGAGCCTTCCGTCTGGGAGGAAGGCTCCGCTGCGGGAGGAAAGCAGCCTCTCCGACAAAAGAGGCGTTGCCCGGAGACACCACTCCGCTTGGCTACATCTGCGGTCCATCTTGCCGAGCGGACCACAGCGGATTCCCGAGGCAAGGCTCCAGCTATGGAGACTATTTCGTCCGATCGGACCCCCTCCCAGTTGGATGCGTCCGCAGACCCCCTTGAAGCCGCTCCGATCAGCTCTCTTCCGCCCGCTCCCCGTCAAGTCCATCGCTCAACCATCTTGTCCTAGTTTTCGACGCCGGCCTCCGATCCTTCCCCAGCTTCCACCCAGATGACTCCCGGTCGGCGCCGCACCGTCCGTGTCTCCCTACATCTCCCCACTGAGGAATTAATGCCTGAAGCCAATCGGCCAACAACGCCCAAGCATCTGATCACGATGAAAGGGCCCTTAGCTGAAATGTGGGCCGACGCTCAGGCACGCGTCGCAATGATTCCCCTCAGTAATCTGGCCAACAGCCACATGCAACAGGCCATGGGGGTAAGTTTGTTTTCTCAAGTCCTTTACGCATTTTCTCCGACCGGCTACTAACAACTTTTCTTTTGTCAGAGATGGGTGGAGGAGATCGCGGTCTCCAACCGTCTGGCGATGGTGGATGATGAATTGAGAAGACTGAAGGCTGCAGGCGGTCCGCCCGGCTCCCAAGGCCCTTCTTACTCTGAGCTGCAGAAAGGGCTCAAGAAGGCCCAAGACTTGTTGGTGGCCGAGCAGAAGAAGACGGCCGATCAGGCCCACACTTTGACCGAGCTCGAGCGGCAAGTCAAGACGTTGGACCAAAAAATAAGCCTAGCCACCACTCGAAAAAAACACGGCTATCTCCGATCTGGAGAAAAAGAATGTCGAGGCTCCTGGCTTGGAACAGAAAGTAAAGGAGTTGATGGAGCAACTGGCCAACGAGAAGATTGCCCGATCGGATGAGGTGGCGAAGCTCGAGACTGCTTTACAAGAACATCAGGCGGCCGTCGATGCTTCCCGAGCGGCCCTTAAAGAATATCAGGAGGCCGAACCAGGTCGGGTCGCTGCTTTGAGACAAAATTACATCCGTTCAGCCGAATTTTTGGAGAAAGTTTGCGAGCAGATGTACACGACCTTTGAACTTGCCATGAATGCCACCGCCACCTACTTGAAATCCAAGGGTCATCTGGCCAACTCCATCCTCATCCCGGCCCAAGACCAGGCGGCGCTTCTCAGCGACATCCCCCCGGAGATTTATGACTTTCTTGAGTAGACATTTGTATGTAACTCGGTCGCTCGGCCAAAAACTTATCAATTTTTGTAATTCGGCCGTTCGACCTTAATTTCTATAATGCTAGCGTTTTACTTGCTTTTTCTATTACCCATCAATGTGAGTGTTGTCCACTCGGCTGGCCAACTACCGCTCAGGTTCCTTTGCTTCTCCTCGTTATTCGCTTCTCATCCCGTCTTTCTTGTGTTCGAAAGGGGTTTTTTACGAAGAATTTTGCATAACTTGTCCGCTCGGCTTAATATATCATGTTTCGATAGAAGAGGTTGTTCGCTGGATGTTGACGAAGTACTTTTGGGTACTTGGCCGATCAACGAAACGACTCGCCAGGTAAACCTCTTTATTACCTTCTTCCGCCGGATCGACTCTCGATATTTAACGTCGGAGCTCGACGGTCTTCCGCTCGGAGGGTTTATAGTCGCCGACTCGACTCACGATATTTAACGTCGGAGCTCGATGGTCTTCCGCTCGGAGGGTTTATAGTCGCTAGCTCGACTCGCGATATTTAACGTCGGAGCTCGACGGTCTTCCGCTCGGAGGGTTTATAGTCGCCGGCTCGACTCTTGATATTTAATGTCAGAGCTCGACGGTCTTCCGCTCGGAGGGTTTATAGTCGCCGGCTTGACTCGCGATATTTAACGTCGGAGCTCGACGGTCTTCCGCTCGGAGGGTTTATAGTCGCCGGCTTGACTCGCGATATTTAACGTCGGAGCTCGACGGTCTTCCGCTCGGAGGGTTTATAGTCGCCGGCTCGACTCTCGATATTTAACGTCGGAGCTTGACGGTCTTCCGCTCGGAGGGTTTATAGTCGCCGGCTCGACTCGCGATATTTAACGTCAGAGCTCGACGGTCTTTCGCTCGGAGGGTTTATAGTCGCCGGCTCGACTCTCGATATTTAATGTCGGAGCTCGACGGTCTTCCGCTCGGAGGGTTTATAGTCGCCGGCTCTACTCGCGATATTTAACATCGGAGCTCGACGGTCTTCCGCTCGGAGGGTTTATAGTTGCCGGCTCGACTCTCGATATTTAACGTCGGAGCTCGACGGTCTTCCGCTCGGAGGGTTTATAGTCGCCGGCTCAACTCGCGATATTTAACGTCGGAGCTCGACGGTCTTCCGCTCGGAGGGTTTATAGTCGCCGGCTCGACTCTCGATATTTAATGTCAGAGCTCGACGGTCTTCCGCTCGGAGGGTATATAGTCGCCGGCTCGACCCGCGATATTTAACGTCGGAGCTCGACGGTCTTCCGCTCGGAGGGTTTATAGTCGCCGGCTCGACTCTCAATTTTTAACGTCGGAGCTCGACGGTCTTCAAGTCTAATTTTAACGCTGCCGCTCGGCAAAGATTTTTGTCATATTTTATCATTTTACTTCCTGCATTACAAGTACATAGGCGACCAAAACATATATAAAATTACATCAGCGCACCTCTCACCCAGCTCGATACGGCTGGAGATGATTTGCGCTCCATGGTCAATCCAGCTACCGTCCGTCTTCATCCTCCAAATAATAAGCACCCGAGCGGAGCTTTTCGATGATTTTGAAGGGGCCTGCCCAAGGAGCCTCCAGCTTGCCAACATCTCCGACCGGCTTTACTTTCTTACACACCAGGTCGCCGACCTGGAATGCTCTGGGGATCACGCGCCAGTTATAGTTTTGCTTCATCCTCTTCCGGTACGCCATCAGCCTGACGGACGCCTTGGCTCGCTCCTCGTCGATCAAGTCCAACTCCATGTTCCTCCGCTCGGTGTTGTCATCATCATAGTTCTAGATCCGGACGAGCTCGACGCTGACTTCAATTGGGATAACTGCTTCGCCTCCGTACACTAAATGGAAGGGCGTGACGCCCGTTCCCTCCTTTGGGGTCGTGCGGATAGCCCATAGAACGCCCGGCAGCTCGTCCACCCAGCTTCCTCCTTCATGATCAAGTCGAGCTTGAAGAATTATGAGTATTTCTCTATTTGTTACTTCCACTTGGCTGTTACTCTGGGGATACGCCACGGAGGTGAAGTGGTGTTCAATGCCATAACTTTTGCACCATTCTTCAAGCTGCTGCCCGACGAACTGCCGTCCATTATCAGATATGAGTCAGCGCGGAATGCCAAACCGACAGATGATATGCTGCCAGATAAACTTTTTGACCATCTGCTCGGTGATTTTGGCCAGTGGTTCGGCCTCCACCCATTTGGAGAAGTAGTCGACCGCCACCAGTAAAAACTTTCGCTGACCGGTCGCCAAAGGGAACGGACCCACGATATCCATTCCCCACACATCGAACGGACAGGATACTGTAGACGCTTTCATTTCCTCCGCCGGTCGGTGGGAGAAGTTATGATACTTCTGGAAGGAAAGGCACGTCGCGACGGTCCGAGCGGCGTCTGCTTGCAGTGTTGGCCAGAAGTATCCGGCCAGCAGGATCTTCTTAGCCAGCGACCGTCCGCCCGGATGTCCTCCGCACGATCCTTGGTGTACTTCCTGGAGGATGTATGCCGCATCTTCCGAGCTCACACACTTCAAAAGTGGACGGGAGAAAGCCTTCTTGTAGAGTTGGTCTCCGACGAGTGTGAACCGACCGGCTCTCCTCCTTAATAGCTGGGCTTCCTCCCAATCAGACGGTGTTGCCCCCGATCGAAAAAGTCCATGATGGCTGTCCTCCAATCACTCGGAAACACGAGGCCCTCCATCCGGTCGGCGTGCGACACCAAAGATACTTGTTCAATTGGCTGCTGGATGACGACTGGTGATATTCCACTTGCGAGTTTGGCTAACTCATCGGCAGCCTGGTTATCCGCTCGGGGTATCTTCTGGATAATGACTTCTCTGAAGTTGGCCTTGAGCTTTTCGAAGGCTTCAGTGTAGATTTTGAGCCGAGCATTGTTAATCTCAAAGGTGCCCGAGAGCTACTGGGCGGCCAACTGAGAATCTGAATGAAGCGTCACCCGACCGGCTCCAACATGCCGGGCGGCCTGCAAGCCAGATATAAGGGCCTCATACTCTGCTTCGTTATTGGTGGCTCTGTAATCCAGCCGAACGGATAAGTGCATCCTTTCTTCTTGGGGAAAGAGTAATAACACACTAATCCCGCTCTCGAGCTGAGTCACCGATCCATCTACAAATATTTTCCACATAGCTTCTGGCTCTGGCCTTTGTACTTCGGTGACAACATCTGCCAAGGACTACGCCTTTATCGCCGAACGGGGTTGATACTGAATGTCAAATTCGCTCAACTCCGTAGTCCATTTGATGAGCCGTCCGGACGCTTCTAGGTTCAACAGCACTCTTCCCAAGGGGCTATTTGTCCGGACGATGATAGTATGAGCCAAGAAATAGGGGCGAAGTCTTCGAGCGGCGAGGACCAAAGCAAAAGCCAGCTTCTTGAGCCCAGTGTAGCGAGATTCAGCGTCTTTTAAAATATGGCTTAGGAAATACACGGGTTCTTCTCTGCTCGCCCTCACTAATGTCGAGCCTACTGCTTGCTCAGTTGAAGATAAATAGATACAAAGCGGCTCACCCACAGCTGGCTTGGCTAGCACGGGCAAAGAGTTCAGATATGTCTTCAGTTCCTCGAACGCCCGATCGCATTCTTCATCCCACTGAAACTTGGTGGCTTTGCGCAAGATTTTGAAAAATGGGAGTCTCCGATCGGCTGTCTTCGAGATAAATCTGGACAATGAAGTTATCCGACCGGTCAAGCGCTGTACTTCCCTCAGATTTCTTGGGGGCGGCATATCTTGGAATGCTTTCACCTTGCTGGGATTTGCCTCGATGCCCCACTCGGTCACTATATAGCCCAAGAAATGCCCGCCTTTTGCCCCGAACAGACACTTCTGAAGGTTCAGCTTAACACCATACTTCCTCAGCGTTCGGAAGCTCTCCTCCATGTCTTTAAAAAGATCGGACGATCGGTCGGACTTGATGAGAATATCATCCACGTACACTTCCAAATTGTGTCCGATCTGCTCCTTGAATACTCTGTTCATCAATCGCTGGTAGGTGACCCCCGCGTTCTTCAGTCCGAACGACATCACATTGTAGCAGTAAGTGCCGTCGGCTGTAACGAAGCTGACCTTCTCTTGATCTTCTCGGGCGAGCGGCACTTGATGGTAGCCCTGATACTCGCAGCCGGCTGTGGAGTCCACCAGTTGATCGATCCGGGGTAGAGGATAAAAATCCTTAGGGCATGCTTTGTTGAGATCCCGGAAATCGATGCAAACTCTCCACTTTTTGCCCGGCTTGGAAACTAGCACCACGTTTGCCAACCAACTCGGGAATTGGATCTCGCGTATGTGGCCGGCCTCCAAGAGCTTCTCGACCTCCGCTCGGATGCTAGCATTTTGTTCGGCGCTGAAGTCCCTCTTCCTTTGTTTCACCGGCCGAGCGTTCGGTCGGACATGGAGCTCATGCTGCGCTATACTTGGAGAAATTCCCGGTAGCTCATGCGTTGACCAAACGAAGACATCCGAGTTCCTCTAGAGACATTTGATCACCTCCTTTTTCTGGCTTGCCTCCAGATCGGCTGCGATGAATGTGGTGGCCTCCGATCGGGTCGGGTGAATATGTACTTCCTCTTTTTCTTCATAAACCAAAGAGGGTGGTTTTTCAGTAATGGCGTTCACCTCGATCCGTGGCGTCTTCCGAACGGAATTAGATTTGGCTCGGACCATCTCGACGTAGCATCGCCGAGCCGCCAGCTGGTCTCCTCGTACTTCTCCCACTTTATCTTCCACCGGGAACTTGATTTTCTGGTGGAAGGTGGAGACGGCCGCTCGGAACTCGCTGAGCGCCGGTCGCCCCAAAATGACGTTGTATGCAGAGGGAGAGTCGACCACGACGAAGTTGGTGGTCCGCGTCCTTCTGAGCGGCTCCTCTCCCAGCGAAATAGCCAGTCGGACCTGTCCGACCGGCAGAACTTCATTGCCCGTAAACCTCTAGAGGGGGGTTGTCATGGGCAGCAGCTCGGCTCGATCAATTTACAGTTGGTCGAAGGCCTTTTTGAATATAATATTGACCGAGCTTCCTGTATCGATAAAAATGCGGTGAATAGTGTACTTAGTTATTACCGCTTTGATGAGGAGAGCGTCGTCATGTGGCACTTCGACTCCCTCTAAGTCCTTGGGCCCGAAATTGATTTCGGGTCCGCTCGCCCGTTCTTGGCTGCAGCCGACCGCATGGATCTGGAGTTTCCTGACACTTGCCTTCCGTGCTCTATTGGAGTCACCTCCGGTCGGCCTGCCAGCGATGATGTTGATTTCGCCGCGGGACGTGTTGCTTCTATTTTCTTCTTCCCGAGCGGACGGCCTAGGCCGCTCCCTAGACACCCGGAGATAGTCCTCGTGCCTCTGAGGATGATGCCGCTCGGGAGACTGTCGTTGTCGCCTGTCGGATATACGCCGATCGGCTTCATGATATTGCTGTAGCCTGTCGGCTGATGGTGAGCGACGTCGGCTATTCCGAGGAGCGGGGTGGGCGATCAGAGGAAGGCTCCGGCAATCTCTGGTGTTATGCGTGTCGGTCCGGTGGAATGAGCAAAACATAGGGGTCCATACCTTTTTCTTAGGTTTGGGCCGCTTGGTAGCTACCTCTTGTACTGCTTGGGACCTCATGTGATGAGGGCGGGCTGCTTCGGCCCTCGGTCCTCTGGGTGGCTCCTGGCGATTGACAGGCTTCCGCTCGGCGGGTGCTAACCGCTCAGTTGGAACTTCTTTTCTTCGGGCCGCCTGGGCTTCCTCCACATTAATGTACTCGTTGGCCCGGTGTAACATGTGATCGTAGTCTCGAGGCGGCTTCCGAATGAGTGAACGGAAGAAGTCACCGTCCACGAGGCCCTGTGTGAATGCGTTCATCATCGTTTCTGAGGTGGCCGTTGGGATATCCATGGCCACCTAGTTGAATCGCTGAATGTAAGTTCTGAGCGGCTCTCTGGGTTCTTGCTTGATGGCGAATAGACTAACACTAGTCTTCTGATAGCGTCGGCTGCTTGCAAAATGGTGGAGGAAAGTCGTGCGGTACTCCTTAAAACTTGTAATGGATCCGTCCGACAGCCTTCTAAACCACCGTTGAGCCGATCCCGAGAGGGTGGTAAGGAACACCCAGTACTTTACTCCATCCGTGTACTGATGTAGGGTAGCTGTGTTGTCGAACTTACCCAAATGATCGTCCGAGTCGGTGGTTCTGTTGTACTCCCCGATCGCCGAGGGCACATAGTGCTTTGGTAGAGGGTCCCGCAGGATGGCCTCTGAAAATTGCCGGTTGATCCGTTCTGGGGAGGCGTTCGTTCGGGGAGCTTTGTCTTTTTTGTTGTCTCGCATGAGCGTCTCGTCGGACGAAGATCCTCGGTCCCGATTAACTGTTGCGGCTTCAGGAGGCGTACGAAATAGGGTCCGGTGAAATGGAACCGTGGCCGGTGGTACTTCCGCTCGGCCTCCCAACGCGGACGTCGCTTGTTGCTCGATCCGCTCGGCTTGCGCTTTCTGTTTTTGTTGTTCCACAAGCTTAGCAGCTCTGGCCTTGATCAGAGCGTTGAGCTCCTCCGTGGAGAGCATCACCGTGTGCGGTCGTCCAGCTTCGTCCATTGCTTCCGCTCGGATGCAGGTGCGTTCCCAAAGACGGCGCCAATTTGATCCTGTCCGAACGCTGAATCAACGAACGCTGGGCACGTGGTGCTCTCCAAAATGTTGACGTAGATCTCCAACCGATCGCACTGGTCTCCGGTGAACCTGCAAGGAAGTCGGGCCGGGAAGGGGTTCCCGACGACGATCCTCCGACGCCCAAGTCAGGCAAGAGGAATTGCAGAAGTGGCTTCGAATACCAGAGAATGCGTACCTCCGGCGAAGTATGAGGACCCTTATATAGGGCTGTGGAGAAGCGAGTGTACACATACCGAGGTGAATACGTGTTCTCTAACCATACCTCAGTATGAGCTTGTCAGAGGAGCTTGCCTGACCCCATACTGCTACAGTCTGAGCATCTCTCTGATGGGACAGCGGAATCCTCTGTTGTAAGATCCTGCGTATGGCTGTTACGCTCCGCAAGTGTACGGAAATGTCGCAAGTAATATAAAAGATTATCGTATCCACAGGGACTGGAATAAGCACTAGAAATGTCTCAATGCGAATTAGCTAAACAACTATCCAATTGTTTCAAATGCAAAGTGAAGGTAAACAAATCTAATATTAAAGATCAACAAACAAGAGTTTAGTGTTTTGGGTTATGATAAAGGGAGATTCTAGGAGTTTCGGTTTTTTTGTAAGATTTCTTGAATGTAAATGGTTCACCAATTCTTATCCCTCAATTGCCAAACACTTGTAGAAAGTTGCCGGTTCTCTCTTGCAATAGATAACCGGCTAAGGACTGAGAAATGTATCTAAATATGATCAATTAGATGTGAACCTACGTTGTCCTTACACAGAAGCGCACCTATTACTATGCCTTCCTCGGATATCAACATAGAAGCCCACAACTTATTAATCTATCAAGATACAAGAAACTAATCACAAGATCCATCCTACTCTCTTGAATATTCCTATTTCCTCTTCAAGATTATCTCTCAAACGTCCTTACACGGGCTTGCACCTGTCACGTGGATCCCTCGGATGATCGAGTGAGAGTTTATCTTTACAAAGTCCACAAGAAATCCAAACAATCAATCAAGAATGAGAATTAAGCGCAAATCACCATTAATCATTCAAGATCTAATTGATACAAGCAAGACAATGTCATTGAAACAAGAAATTGGCAAATCCATAAGAGATTACATCAATACATCATACAAATACTCCCTTAATCCTAGAATACAAGATCTACGCCATGAATCGAGGAAGAATACCCGAAGAAATAAAGATTACAAGCATTTCTTAAATCCCCAATCCAAGAAACCAAGAAAAGGGGGAAAGAGAAAACTTACCTACGAAGAAGCCTCGTCTTCGAATCCAATCCTCGCTCCGGAGTCGAAATCGTCAAGAACTCCCCTCGAATCGCCCAGAAATCCTCCCAAGAATGGGAGGATACCACAAAATCTTGCCTTCTCCCAAAGGGGGAGAGATCCCATTTCAATTCATGAAGGAGGGTTTAAATAGAGGAGGAAAACGGGTGCCACACTGCCCCATGACACGGCCGTGTGACTCACACGACCAAGACCCTTCTGTTCTCTGGAAATGCTACACGACCGTGTGGTGCACACAGCCACCACCTGCTTGGCCTCTGGAAACCTCACACGGCCGTGTAGATCTACACGACCATGTAAGGCATCTGCTCTAATTTCTTCAAATCAAGACACGGCCGTGTGAGATTCACACGGCCATGTCCTCTTCCCTTCTTGTTAAAACTACACGGCCGTGTGTGGTACACGGCCTGATGTTCTCTCCCTTCAATTCCTTCCAAGCTTGGCCGAGGACGCATAATCTTCACCAATTTCGACTCCTGTGTACAGAAAATGCACAAAAAGCATATCTCCGAACCAAAAGAGTAAATATGCTAAAAGGAAAGCTGGAAGTATAAAAGTGCATAGATCAAGCATGCTCAAAGTATGTAAATGTGCGTAAAAACATGCATAAAAGAGTATATAATCTACGCACATCAATGGCCTGGTCGTTGAACATACCTACTGTCAGAAGATGTTTCCCCGTGTCCCCTTGTCTTTGTCTCCTTTTCCCCGAGCCGAGCGTCCGTCCACTCGGCAAGCATCGGTCCGACCGGGCGTAGATATCGGTCCGACCGGGAAGATTCTCCTGGCCTCGTGCTCGGATGAGACTGTTCACAGTATGGCTGTCTTATGCCTTCGGCAGAGTGGGCTATCCGCTCGGCCAGTCGACCCTGTTCAACATGAGCGTCGGAACCCCGACTTCCAAACGTTCGGCCGGTCACCCCAATCTTTATCCACTCGGCCAAACCTCTGGTTGACCTTTTACCTTTCAACCTCCACATGGCGTTGACTTCCCTCAAAGGGGGTCCCCCATCGTTACCGCCGGATCACTTCGTTACCGCCCGATCAGTGAGCATTGGATACAATGAAGGGTATGAGACATTCATTGTGGTATTGTGACCAACATGGTAGGTTGTGAACAACGTTGAGTAACTCTTCACGGGGAGAGTTTTTTATATGTGTTAATAGGAGGAGAATGTAGGGTTTAAGTTAGACATTCATTGCCCCTCTAGGAAAGTTTGGGGGAGAATGTTCTCTAGGAAAGGGAGAGAATGAAGGAAACCCTCATTCATTAATTGGCATGAAGGAAAAGTTGAGGTTATGGTATTAGCTTAACTTAAAGGTATTGTCAAAAATCAAAAAAGGAAAGATTGTTGGTGCAATATCCTTAGGTCAAGGTTAACCTGGTTGACTAAGCTTGAGTTGGGTTAAGCTTGAGTCTTGATGTTTCACAATACATGGAGATTGCAGATGCAATCATTCGATTGGAGAGATTGTTGATGCAATTCTCCTCTAGTCAAGGACTAATCAATTATATGTGAAGAAGAGTTAAGTAGGTCAAAGGGTTGACCAGATACTTGACTGAGAAAGTCTTAACTGGAGGTTAGGCGAGTGAAAGTCCTGGTGAGTGAAGCCAGACAGTTGAGAAATCCTGGTGAGTGAAGCCAGGTGAAAGACCTAGTGAGTGAAGCTAAGCAGATGAAAGTCTCGGTGAGTGAAGCCGGGCAGTGAGAAAATTTTGGTGAGTGAAGCCAGGTGAAAACCCTAGTGAGTGAAGTTAGGTGAAAGTCCTGGTGAGGAGATCTAGGCAGATGGAAAGTCATGGTGAGTGAAGCCAAGTAGATGGAAAGCCCTAGAGAGTGAAGCTAGGCAGAAAGAAAGACCTGGTGAGTGAAGCCAAGCACATGGAAATCTAGGTGGGTCAAGGTTGACCAGACATCTAGTGTTGCGAAGTCTAAGTAGGTCAAAGGATTGACCAGATACTTGGCACAAGGAAATCCAGATGGGTCAAGGGTGACCGAACATCTGGTGGAAGGAAGTCCAAGTGGGTAATGGAGGACTAGACACTTGGCACAAGATGGTAAGTCCAAGTGGGCCAAGGTTGACTGAACACTTGGCACCAGGAGAAAAGTCTAAGTGGTTCAAAGGATTAACCGAACACTTGGTGAAGAAGTCCTAGCAGATCAAGATTGATCGGATGCTAGGCACAAGTGGTCCCAACAGGTCAAGGTTAACCGGATGTTGGGTTTGGAAACCTTGGACTTGAGTTAAGCAAATCAAAGGGAGGTCAATCGATCAACCAATCAATTGAACCATGGTTCAATCGATCAGTCGATCGATTGAGGGTGTGCTGCGAAGAAGGTTGGCCCAATCGATCGATTGATTGATTGGGAAGTGAAATTACTAGAACAGAATGCTCCCCAATTGATTGGCCAATCGATTGGGCAACGCCAATCGATCAGGCGATCAATTGGGGGTTGTTTATCGCGTGTGGACGTGAGGAAGGTTGAATCGATCAGCCGATCGATTCAAGCCTCCCCAATCGATTGGTCAATCGATTGGAAAACGACCGTTACGCAGGATGCAACTTTTGGATGGTTGAGATCCCTGAGATCTTATGTGGCACTCCCAATCGATTGGGAACAAGCTCAATTGATTAGGAGACCTAGAAGTGACGGGTATAAATCCATGGCAAGCTTTCTTCTCCACAGCACTTACACGATTCTTCACTACGACTCATTGTCGGACTAAGAGCTTGAAAGAGAAGTATTGTTACACTTTCCAAAGGGTCAAGAGGCATCTACAAGCTACAAGCGTTCAAGCAAGAAGGTTTTTCATTTGTATTATCTTGTTGATCCTGTCCGAGGGCTGAGTCGATGGACACTGGGGATGTGGCGCTTCTGTTGACTGGTCGAAGACTCCAGAGACGTAGATCCCTCGCTGTCGCGGACCTGCAAACATAGTGCCTAGCTGAGGAGGGGTTCCCCGACGGTGGCCCTCCGACGCTCAAGTCAAACTTCCGGTAGCAAGAAAGAAAGAAGTATAGTAGAAGCGAGAACTGTAGCTACAATAGAGATGTAAACCTACCTCCGTCGAAGCCTACGGGTCCTTATATAGGGCTCCTGAGAGGTGCATGCATGCTCCCCGAGATGTGCACGCCTCTCAAAGCATACCTAGAATGGATGTGTCAGGAAAGCGTGTCTGACACCATACCTCAATAGTACGAGCATATCCTCGATGCGACAGTGGAAGCTTCCACCGTATGATTCTCTGTTCGACCAAGCCGTTGGCTATGCCTCTTGTTAGTGACACTGGTTCCTAGGAAGATCTCATCACCTGCTCCCTATGTCTTTTACCAGGGCGAGCGAAAGAACCGCTCGACTAGTGCTTTTCCTGGGCCGAGCGGAGGAACCACTCGGCTAGCGTCTTTCACGGGTCGAGCAGAGGAACCACTCGGCTAATGACCTTCAGGCGGATTCCTGCTCGGCCGAATACTGTGGCTACTGTTGGCCAAGTGGGATGGCTGCTCGACCTCTGTTTCTTCTTACTTTGCCTTATGAGCGTCAAAAACTCGGCATCAGGCCGAGCTGTCGAGATGTCGGGTTGGCTAATCAATCTGTTGATCAAGAAGGTAAACTCCGCCCGGGTCGAACGTCTGTCAGGTGCTGACCACTTTGACCTTTTGCTAAGCGGGCCCCCTCCTCTTACCATCGGATCACATGTCTTCCCTTCAAGTCTAGTCGAAGAAGGCTGAAAGTCCGACTGACTGGACAAATAATCTGGTGAGTGGTTGGTGGGTCAACCTATTGAATGAGTGGGACCCCCGCTTGGTCTCCATAGGACTGATCTTTCTCCTCCGGTCGACGATTTGTGCCTCTACACTTGGATATTTTGGATACTTTTCCTTACCTCTGTCGGAGGGGCACGGGCCGGTCAGCTAATGTTAACGCCGTCCAAATCTCCTAGTGATTCGTGCAAATCTGTTCCATTAAAGCCGAGCACGCGCCCATTAAATGCTAACTTGTGGGACGACACCACATGTCGCTGGCGCAATCACCGCACGTCCGAGGTGGCAACTGCTGATGTGATGTTTGGCGGTTCGAATTCAATGGTCAGATGTGCACCCCGATTCCTGCGCCCTAGATCGGACGGCCCGGATCGGCCGCGTCCATCTTTATAAAGCCTCAACGTCGCCGCTTCTTCCTTTGTGCTCTCCTTCTACCTTTTGACCGTTTGCTCCGGCAACGTTGCCTGCTCCCAGCGCTCCGGCGACTTCTGGCTTCTTCCAGCGGCTTTTCCTTTCCCTGTAAGCTCTAATCCCTGATCCTTCGTCTGCCTTTCTTGTCCTCTAGCATTTTCCGGCGTCCCGCTGTCTTGCCCGGTGAACTTTCGCCGTTTTTCCGACGATCCTCTGAACGTACTCCTCTATTTCTTCATTTTCCGCCCATGGTCAGTTCTTCCCAGCCAGTCGACCTCGCCCCTGGTCCCTGGTATACCACCGTGGAGACCAGGTTTGATGCAAGCGACGCAACATATCTCATAAACGCCTTTGACCTCCCGTCCGACCACGAGCTTGTCCTGGTCGGCCCGTCCGATCGGCCACACAACCCGCCGACCGACACCATTTGCTTCTTTCAGGACCAGTTCGTGGTCGGCCTTCGGTTTCCCCTTCATCCGTTCATAACTGAAGTTTGTAACTTTTTTCACATCCCGCTCGCCCAGCTTGTCCCCAATTCCTTCCGCTTGTTATGTGGGGTAGTCGTGTTATTCAAAGTACATAATATCCCATTGACTCCTCGGGTCTTCCATTGCTTCTACTACCCCAAACAGTTCGAGATGGGCACCTACCTATTCCAATCCCGCATTGGCTTGGTCTTCTTCGATAAAATGTCCTCCTCCAACAAGCATTGGAAGGAGTATTTCTTCTATATTAGACTCCCCGATCGGCCAAGTTTCCGTATTCAATGGTAGACTGCTCTGCCACCTTCGCCCGAGCTGAAGAGATACAAGACTGAGCCAGATTACCTCTATGTAGCCAACATGCTGGCCGGGCTGAAGTTCGACATTCACAAATTACTTCCAGAGGGCGTAATGTACATCTTCGTGCTAAGTCCGAGCCGAGCGCACCTCCCGAGCAGCCTAGGTATAAAATTTCTTAGACCTTCTTCCTTTGAGTCTAATTGATTATGTTTTTCTTTTGCAGCTGACACTATGATGTGAGCCCAAGTTGCCGGGATAATGAAGGCCAAGCAGGCCGAGATCGAGGCGGATGCTGCCAAGGAGATGGAGTGCCTAGGCTTGACCCCGGTCGGCTCGCAAGAGGGCACGACTGGGGAAACTGCAACTGCTGGAGAACATACAACTGCAGGCGATGGGACCACCGAATAGACTCCCATCGTGGGAGCGGCAACCGAACCCAGCTCGGTTCATGGTGCGTCGCCCGTCATTCTTGCTGAGGGATTGGGATCCTCAGGTGACGAAATTTCGCTCTCCCGTTAGAGGCGCCGAACAGAGGCGCCATCCCAGTCCGCTACTTCAACCATTCAAGCCTCTGCGGAGGGAGGCGTCCCGTCCCAGGCCCCCGTAACAGTGGAGGCTACTTCCTCTGATCGGACTCCATCCGTGGCTGAGATGCCGGAGCCGCTCACCGTTCAGCCACTCTCCTCCCTTCCTCTGGACGGGCGGAAGATAACCCACTCAGCCATTCATCCCGTTCATCTGGCCCCATCCTCTGATCCGTCTGCCTCTGCTCAATCGGCGCCAGGCGGAAGACGATTTGTCACCGCCACCCTTCGTCTGCCGACCGAGGATCTTCGCGCTCCGGGCGACCAGGCTTAATCTCCCCAACATCAAGTCTACATCCGGGGTCAGCTCGGCAATCTCTGGGAGGAGGCGAGGGTGTGAGCGACCATGAAGTCCCCAGGCGCGCTGGCCGACAGTCACCTGGAGATGTCCACTGGGGTAAGTTTTCTTAACTATCACTTCATAAATTATCTCTGATCGCCACTAATGCTTGTTTGCACTACTGGGTGGAGAGCATCATCATGTGTCAGCGGTTGGCATAGGTGGAGGATGAGCTGAAGAAGCTCAAAATTTCTGGGGAAGGCTCTTCCTCCCGGGGACCGCTGTCCGCTCGGCTGAAGGCCGAGCTGGAGAGGGCCCAGCAACTTCTGACGGAGGAGCAGTAGAAATCGGCCGAGCAGGCCAGTAGGCTGAGTCAGATCGAGGCTCAGTTGAAGACGCATAATTGGAAACTCGATCTGGCCACCACAAGGAAACAGCGTGCCGTCGCCGATCTGGAAGAAAAGAATAAAGCAGCCCGACAGTTGGTCGAAGATTTGAAGAAGGCCAAGGACTCTCTGTCTGCCAAGCGGGAGAACCGGTCGGCCAAGGAGGCTGAACTTCAAGGCCAAATAAAACGCCTCGAGGAAGAATTATAGGCTTCGCGCACTGCTTTGAAGACCTATCAGGAGGCCGAGCCAAGTCGCTTCACGACCCTGAAACAACAATACGTCCGCTCAGACCAGTTCATGGGGAAGGCAGCCGATCGGATCGTTCGATCATTTGAGCTGGCAATCGAGGCAACACTCAGCCAACTGAAGATGAACGAGCATGTCTCTGAGGCCTTATCTGATAAAGACGTGAATCACGTCCAACTCCTCGAATCCATCCCCGACGAGGTCCTTGAATACATCGAGTGAGCGAGGGGTCAGTAGAGTCCTGTGCAAGTCTTAACTGTAATCCTGCCACTCAGCAGCGCTTATTAATGAAACCATTTTGCACCCTCTTCATATATGCTATTTTCTCACCAAGTATTTGGATGCGTAGTCCCGCTCGGCTGTTGCGCCCATGCCGTTACTGAAGTATTCACTTAGGATCTTACCTCTAGGATTTATAGTCGCCGTTTGACTTCAATTTTAGCGTATATGTTAGATGATTTTCTAAGGCCGGCGTTTAACGTCTCCACTCGATGCTCTTTAGCACGGGGTATTTACGGTCACCACTTCGACCCTAGGGTTTAATGTCGCCGCTCAACGGTCTTCCGAGCGGGATATTTATAGTCGCCACTTCGACTCTGGGGTTTAACGTCGCCGCTCGACGGTCTTCCGAGCGGGATATTTATAATCGTTGCGTCGACTCTAGGGTTTAACATCGCCACTCGACGGTCTTCCGAGTGGGATATTTATAGTCGTCGTTTCGACTCTGGGGTTTAACGTCGCCACTCGACGGTCTTCGACTTTAAGTTTTCCGTTTGGCAGTAATTTTGACAACCTTTGCCTTTGATTCAATCCTGGAAATTTAAAAGGGACAAGAACATAGGAGACATGACATTGATTACATCACCGCACCTTTTAGCCAGCTCGGTACGACTGGAGATGGTTCGCGCTCCAAGGGCGTTCAAGCCGCCGCCCGTCCTCGTCCTCCAGGTAATAGCGCCCAAGCGAAGCTTCCCCATGACTTTGAAAGGTCTGGCCCAGGGAGCCTCCAGCTTGGTGATGTCACCGACTGGCTTCACCTTCTTCCATATGAGATCGCCCACTAGAAAGGATCTAGGTATCACTCGTCGATTGTAGTTCTGACGCATCCTTTGTTAGTAAGAAGTCAACCGAACGACAGCCCTGGTGCGTGCTTCGTTGACCAAGTCCAACTCCAGCTGTCTCCGTTCGGCATTGTCCTCATTGTATCGCTGCACCCGATCAGACTCTACCCCCACCTCGACCGGGATGACTGCTTCTCCCCCATATACCAAGTGAAACAGGGTTACCCTTGTTCCCTCATTTGGAGTCGTGCGAATCGCCCATAGGACTCCCGGGAGCTCGTCTACCCAGCTGCCTCCTACATGGTCGAGTCGAACTCGAAGGATATGTAAGATCTCCTGATTGGTGACTTCCACTTTTCCGTTGCTCTGGGGATATGCTACGGAGGTGAAGGCTTGATGGATGTCGTACCCTTTGCACCATTCTTTGAGTTGTTAACCAACGAACTGTCTTCTCTTGTCCGAGACGAGCCGACGCGGGATGCCGAATCAACAGATGATGTGCTGCCAAATGAACTTTCTGACCATCTGCTCGGTTATCCTTGCCAGCGGCTCGACCTCGACCCACTTGGAGAAGTAGTTGACTGCCACAAGCAGGAATTTCCGCTGTCCAGTCACCATTGGGAACGGACCTACGATGTCCATTCCCCACTGATCGAACGGGCAAGACACCACGGACGACTTCATCTCTTCCATAGGTCGGTGAGAAGAGTTATGGTACCTTTGGTAGGATAAACAGGTTGCCACTGTCCAAGCGACATCTTCCTAGAGAGTCGGCCAAAAGTATCCTGCCAACAGAATCTTCCGTGCCAATGAGCGGCCACCCGGATGCCATCCACATGACCCTTGGTGCACTTCTTGTAGTATGTAGTCGTTGTCCTCCTGTCCGACGCACTTGAGCAGCGGTCAGGAGAAAGCTTTCTTGTATCACTGATCTCCGATCAGCGTGAACCGACTCGCTCTTCTTCTCAGCCCATAGGCCTCTTCCCGGTCGGGAGGCATCTCTCCGGACTGCAACAACTCTATCAGCGGGGTCCTCCAGTCACTCGGGAAGGTGAGACCCTCCATTCAGTCGATGTGTGCCACCAGGGAGACCTGTTCGATCCGCTGTTGGACGACGATCGACGATATGGAGCTGGCTAGCTTAGCTAGCTCGTCTATCGCTTGGTTTTCCGCCCGGGGTATTGATAACTATCATTTTATCATAACATTTTGATCCATATAGGCATACATTTTAATCTTCTCATATGTTAAAGTCATGTTTACACCATGTTTCATGAGTTAGAGTCATTTGTGGACTTAATTACAAATTATATCATATTTGTGGTATTTGATGCTAATATTTGGATATAATCTTTGTAGGCATCAAGGGATCATGGATCCGAGGTTGATCAAACCAGATTGAACTCAAATCCGAGCTTGAATGGGAAGATCAAGATTTGAAGCCACATGAACCGTCCGTTCAAGATTAAGAGAGATCTGACAGATCCGTGAAGAATCTGATCCATCCAAGCAAAGGGGAAGTAGATCATAACCAGTGATCAAGATCTGAGGATTTGGATCAGATTTGGAGCAAGATCCACCGTTGGATCGATCCAGAAGAATCACAGCCTTTTATCATAGATCTGAGATCTGATTTAAATCACAAGAGAAGCTACAGTTCGTTCATTAACTTCTACAGTGTGAGCGTGAAGAGCAATCGCGAGGCGTGAGTCTCCGGCGATCTTCTTCGATCCATTCCACCGCCGGCGAGCAAACGAGGTCAAGGGCACTTCCCTTCCTCCGGTAGTCTTTCACAAGCAACCGGCGATGCCATGATCATCTGATCTCAAACCACTGCCGCGACTTTGTGCGAGAAAGAAGAAGCAGAGAAGGTGAAGAATCTGGTGGTCTCGGCCGATTCTTTTGTCTTCCAGCCGGAGATCTTTCTTCCCTGAAGCTCCGCATCCATCTGAACCATCATAAGTGTTTGCTTCTTCTTTTCCTCTAATCTTGATCCATTTCCAGCCGAATTTATCTCCTCTGTTATCTTCATCACTGAGTTCTTCCTCTGATACACATCAGATCCAAGCTAGGGTTTCCTAGTTTGATTAGTTTCCTTATCTTTGATTGAATTGTTATTTTGTTGTAGTTGATCAATGCATAATTGATTTAGATTTCCTTGCTATTGCTTTGAAACCTTCGGTTAAGGCCACTGTTCTTGATTCTTGATTCTACACAATTTAGAATTGTTTAATTGTTGCATTAGGTTGTTCTTGTTTTCCATTCCTTTCAATGCAGTAGTTTAGATTAGTTAGCTTCATTGTTTGTTAATTTCCATGAGTTGAATTTACAAATGTAGCATAGTTTTAGGGCCTTACTTCTTCTCTTTGTTCAAAAGTCAATTCTGAAATCTTCAATTTATCCAGAAAACCCCAAGCCAACAATAATTGATCCTAAGACTATCATCCTACTGTTTACATTCGTTGGGAGACGACCCGAGCCATCTCTATGCTACATTAGTGTAGAATGAATTCGGTCACTTAATTCTTTTGATACTCATTTCACGACAAAATTTGGGTTTATCAAAATTGGCGCCGTTGCCGGGGAATGTAGCGGTGTTTGATACCTTAGGATTGTTTCTTTTTCTTTTTGCATAAAAATTTGGAAAAAAATTTCAATTGCTTTCATGTTCATATATCCATGTGTTTGATATTATATGCTCCTGCATCTTTTGATGTTATTTGCTAGTGTTTCAGTGTAAGAGCAGGAAACTTCTTTGACCATGGATCCATATTATCAGTACTATCAGCCTCAGACTTGGTTCTATCAGCCTGAACATCAGTACTACCCACCTGTGGATCAATCAAATTTTAGGCCTGAGATTGCACATAGTCAGTTTACTGACTCATATCCAGCATATCAAAGCCCACAAGGAGTTCAAAATGATTATATAGCTATGCGGAAAAAGATTCGTGGTATTCAACAGTTCAAGGAGGAGACATTGAGTGAATATTGGAAGAGATTCAAGGAACTTTGCTCTAGTTGTCCTCAACATCAAATCAGTGATCAATTGCTTGTTCTACATTTTTATGATGGGCTTTTGCCGTTTGATTTGTACATGGTGGATAAATCTAGTGGAGGGCCCTTGATTGATAAGACTCCTGATGAAGCTATGAAACTTTTGGAAACTATGGCTGCTAACCCTCAACAATTTAGAAATGGACAACCAGTTACCATAAGAGTTGATGAGATTATTCCTACGGATGTAGAGGTGCTTGAGCAGAGGAATTGTAGTGTCTTTGACAGACCTAATCTTGATTTTATTACTTCACAGGACTCCTCTAATATTTCTTGTTATGATTTTGTAGTTGTAAGGATTTCTAGCTCTATTGATACTGTTGTTGTAGATGTTGTTGATGATGCAGGTACTGATGTAGATGATGATGTAAGTGTAGGGGATTGCACATTGGAAGCAATACCCCAAGAATCACCTGAACCAGATGTTGATGATGAGAGTGTAGGGACTTGTGCTATGGAAGCAGAGCCCCAAGAATCACTTCCCTTAGACACATCACCTGAGCCAGAGCCTGAACTTTTACTTGATGATGAGGAGGTCACAGTCACCATTCTAGAACCTCCAGGTACCTTTCAACATGACAAGGTTAGTATTTCTTGTGATTCATTAGATGATTTTATAAAGGTACCATTTATTGATTTTGTTGGATGTGATGCATTTCTTGAATCATGTAATATATAAACTAATATTTTCCCATACTTACAAGAGGTGTTATCTTTTGTTAATTTTGTAGGAGAATATAAGCTTCCAGAGTGGATGCTTAAATTGAACCGCCTTCAACCTCCGGGAAGACCCATTCCAATACCGGCATGGATTCTACTCTTAAATCTTCTTCAACCGCCGGGAATAAAGGGGAGTTCGTTCCTTACTTTTCTTTTTGCTTTATATTTTTCATTAGTTTCATACTTTACATTTTCATTTTGCTTCCATATTTTGCACTTTGTTTAATATACATAGCATCTCATTTTGAATAAAATTCCCCATGAAATTGTTCTAGTAATACTTTTTAAATGGTAAAAGTTTTTTAAATTTGAACCATCAAGCTCTAGGTCATTTGACATAATTGAATGCTCTACTTGCATGACATTGGTTTGTGTGGTGGTAGATTCTATTTTGATTAATTGAGTTTGATTGTGAAAATTACCTAGAGAGGACCACCTAAGGCCTATATTCTATTATCTTTTTGTGTGATATGCACTCATGATAATTGAACTCTAGAACTTGCTTTGCTTCTTTTCAAAATCACAATAGCATATGTATGCATGGAAATGAAGGATTTTTCTTTTACCATTCTTTGATTTCTTCCCTTCTCAAATTCTAGTTTAATAACTCACTCAACATTTTACTTTCTACCATACTTGCTTTGCCTTCATTCTTTTGAGAGTTTGGTTGAATTCTTGATGAGTTAGATTTTGCAAGATGGACAAAGGATTAAGTGTGGGGGAGGAGTTTGGTTGAATTCTTGTTGGTTGCTACTCGGAAAACCTAGAGGTTCCACTGTACAAAAATTTTGTACAAAGGTCTGAACCTTTTCCTAGCTACCATGTGTTCTTTTAAATTAAATTTTGGATCGCCTGCGGAACTTAACACGTTTGATCCAAAACTTAATCTATTCGTTCTTTTAGGTTTTGACTTGGGTCTCCTGAGGAACTTAACACGTTCGACCCAAATCACCTTAAGTTATTAATTCCATTAAATATTAATTTCCATAATTGGTTCCCAGTACTGACGTGACGAGGCACATGGCCTTCTTGGATATGGGAGCAACCACCACCGACTAGACAAAACCTTTTATAGAAAGGTAATATTTAATTTCCTAAAATAACTTTAGGTTAACCGAAAAGAACAATCAAATCACAAGGAAAAGAAAAAACAAAAGAACACAACATCGAAAAACATATTCGAAATTCTAGAATCGTAAGCCTCTTGTATTTGGTATTATTTCCATAAATAACTAGCATGATGCGGAAAGAAAAATTACTAGTTATACCTTCTAGAAAGACCTCTTGATCTTCTACCGTATTCCTCTTCTAACCTCGGACGTTGTGTGGGCAGCGATCTTCCGAGATGAGAACCACCAAGCACCTTCTTCTTCCTTGCAAGTTTGCCACCACAATTCTCCAAGAGAAGTAGAGGTCCGGCCACCACCACCAAGCTCCAAGGGATGCAAGAAACAAAACCACCTTTCTCTCCTTCTTCTCCTAGTTAGAACCGGCCACCATCAAGAGCTCTAAGAGAGATTGCCACCGGCCATAAGAAGAAGAGAAGAGGAAGAAGCTAGGGCCGGCCACCAAGGAGGAAAAGAGAGGAAGAATAATAGAGTTGATCACCCATGAAGGCACCTCTACCCCCTCTTTTATAATCCTTGGTCTTGGCAAATAAGGAAATTTAATTAAAAACTTCCTTAATTCTTTTGCCATGAAAAAGAAAAATTTATTTAATTAAAAACAATTTTCCTATTCTCAATTTACATGGCCGGCCACCATCAAGCTATAAACAAGGAGAGTTTTAATTAATTAAAACTTCCTAATTTATCTCCAGAAATTTATAAAAAATTTCTCCAATAATTTTCCCTTCATGGTGGTTAATAAAAAGGAAATTTTATAAATTAAAATTCTTCTTTTAAACATGTGGATAATTTCCAAAAGGAAAGTTATCTCTAAAAATTAAAATCTCTTTTCAATCTACAAATAAGGAAAGATATCAAATCTTTTCTTAATCTTTTGTAGAAACTAATAAAAGAGAATATTTAATTTTTAAACTTCTCTTTTAAATTATTATCATGGTTAAAAAGGAAAGTTTTTCTTAAAAATAAAATCTCCTTTCAATCTACAAATAAGGAAAGATTTCAAATCTTTTCTTAATCTTTTATAGAAAGCTTTTAAAAGGAAAGATTTAATTTTTAAACTCTCTTTTAAAACTATGATATCCACATAAGAAATAATTTTAATAAAAAATCCTTTTTAATATGATGTGGCCGGCCACCTAAGCTTGGGCTCCAAGCTATTGGCCGGCCACCTTAAGGCCAACTTTTAGGCTTGGCCGGCCCCTATTGGTTGGGTAAGAAGGTGGGTATGTGGTGGGTATAAATCTCTATATACAAGAGGCTACGATAGGGACCGAGAGGAGGAATTGGTTTTGGTCTCCCGATAAAATTAAGCATCCCGTGCTCGCCCCGAACACACAACTTAATTTTATCAATAATAATTCATTCCACTAGAGAACTATTATTGAACTACCGCACCAATCCCAAATTACATTTTAGGCTCCTTCTTATCATGAGTGTGTTAGTCTCCCTGTGTTTAAGATAATGAATGCCCACTAATTAAATGAGTTACTGACAACTCACTTAATTAATATCTTAGTCCAAGAGTAGTACCACTCAACCTTATCGTCATGTCGGACTAAGTCCACCTGTAGGGTTTAACATGACAATCCTTATGAGCTCCTCTTGGGGTCATTCTCAACCTAGATTACTATGACACAAATTCCTTCTATAATCAACAACACACACTATAAGTGATACAATTTCCCAACTTATCGGACTTATTGATTCATCGAACTAAATCTCACCCTTTGATAAATTAAAGAAATAAATATCAAATATATGTGCTTGTTATTATATTAGGATTAAGAGCACACACTTCCATAATAACCGAGGTCTTTGTTTCTTTATAAAATCTGTATAAAAGAAACGACCTCAAATGGTCCTTGTAACGACCCAACTCCTGGGTACTAATCTGTGAGCCGGATCGCTACATTAACTACTGAAACTATACTGTGCGGAAAGCTGGGCTAATTAAAATTTTGCTAACTACTTACTGTACCCGTGCTAGGAAAGACAATCTATGCCTCTCGGATATTCTACTAACTGTAATCAAACATTTCAATCGACCCGTGGGTCGATTGGGCTATCGGAACGATCCAAAGATCATTCCAGCTTACTACTGGCACGGAAGAAAGGTTCTGGAACGGTCGGCTGACCGATCCACAAAGCTCCACTTCTGTTCAGGGCTGGATCGTTCCATTGACCGATCCCCAAACTATACTGCGACCATGTACACTACTGGATCGGTCGGCGGACCGATCCAGGAACCTGCAGAATCCTGGGTTCGCTACTGTCCCGTGCTGGATCGGTCGGCAGACCGATCCAGGCATGGCTGGATCGGTCGGCTGACCGATCCAGGCATGGCTGGATCGGTCGGCTGACCGATCCAGGCACCTGGAAATCTCTTCGAGGCTACTGTATCTCGCTGGATCGGTCGGCTGACCGATCCAGTGGCACAGCTCAGACTCTGATCGGTCTGGAGACCGATCAGTGTCTGATTTCACTCGAGAATTCTGATTTCAGCACTTTGGCGTGCCAAAATTCCACATAACACCTAACTGATGCATCATAAACTATTCTAACAACATGTAATAACATTCTAGCATGAAAGTACTAATGTTCTAAGCATGTTAAGCTAAACAAGACATAGTTACTCAGCTAGAACAATTAGTAGCAAGTCTAAAAGTAAAACTAGACATATTAAGTGCTAAAACTGAAACAAAAGTGTTTAGATCCCAAGGATCTTTATTCCAGACCCCTTGCACACACACATCATCGTAGCATCGCCCTCCAGCCTCCACTAGTCCACTTTCCTTTTACCTGTATCTGCAGTATAAGGAAAATAGTATCTGTAAGCTTAAAGCTTAGTAAGAAACCATCTACCTCACTAAATCATGCATACGATGCGAATATGATTTTAAATCATGTTATTTGAAAAACATACTGAATATGCAAACATGGCATGGCATGGTATCATATAAAACATGGCATAACATAAGCTGAACATAGAGCTAACATGGAAAACTAAACTGAAGCATAATGCTGAGCTAAGCTGAACTAAAACAAGCTGCGATCAACTCAACTGATATAACTGTTTTGAGTTTTGAAAACTAGTACATAGTAAGTGAAAATACTAAACATGCTGCTGTAGGGCCCTGACAACTGTACTTGCTGTGCGCGCATCCCTACTAGACCCGGGGTTGCAAGTTCCGAATTTAGCAGGGTTTACTAGGTTATCTGAACCTAGGGACGACTATGGGAGTCCAACCCAATGGATATCTAATCCAGTACAGTGCCGCTGCTGAAAGTAAAATACTGATATGCTAGTTAGCTGAATCTAGGTTATCTGAACCTAGAACTAGGTTGTCTGAACCTAGAGGCGACTGTGGGAGCCCACCCATTTGGACATCTAGTCCCATATAAGCTAGAATAAACTGATTTACTGATCTAAATGCTTCTAATGCCTTTATCTACGCTGTTTAAAATGCCTAAGTTGCATTTTAGCTGGTCTAGTCATTTTATCGAACACTTGGTGTGCCTAAACCCTCCTTTCCCTTAGGGAAATCACCTCTAGGCACCCAACAACGTCTATGACCTCCAACTGAAGGAGAATAAACGTGTTCGGCCCATCTAAAGGTGCTAACTAAATCCCTAAATCTGAGAGGAGGGTTAAAACACCCTACATGTTAACAAAATCTGCATATTACTAATCTAATGCATAGAAAATCCAAACAGAGCTATTATACTGCAGGTGAGGGGTTTCTTACCTCAATCGTAAGGTTTTCTTACGATTCTATCCGCTAGGTTTTTCGGAAAAACTGCGTCCTCGCGTTCCTCTCGCGGAGAAGAACCGACTTCGTGCTGGTGTTGCCGCCGGAAAGTGCACACACGGTCCTAGGAAGGAAACCCTAGGTGTTCCCTTGCTTTGGTTTGCTGCGCCGAGAGAAGGAAACGGGAGAGGGAGAGAAAGGTTGCCGTGAGGATAAGTGCCGAACCCCTTTCTTAAACCAAACCCAACTTAAGTTTATATTTATATTAAGTGGTTTAATGAACCCAACTCAAATATAAATATATTTGATTCTCCTTTCTTTCAGCACAGCCCTGCTGGGTCAACTGGTTATTGGCCTTGTCCACTAAACCATAGGTCTCGGGTTCGATTCCCGCCTAGGCCGTTTTACGCTTATATTTATTTTTGCTACTTCCGTTACTCGGAAAATTCCGGAAAAACATCTGAAAATTCCAGAAATATCGTAGATAAATTCTAATGCAAGTTTGAGAATTTTCGGGCGTTACAATCCCCCATACCTTATAAAAAGTTCGTCCTCGAACTTAGAACAATTCTGGGTACTTCTGTCTCATGCTGACTTCTGTCTCCCAAGTCGCCTCTGCTGCTGTGTGATTTTGCCAACTGACTTTGACTAATGGTACTTCCTTGTTCCGTAATTTCTTTACTGCTCGGTCTATTATCTGAATAGGCCGACTGTCATAGCTGAGATCATCACGGACCTGTACCAACTGGGGCTCAATCACCTGGGTGGCGTCTGGGATATGCTTCTTCAGCATGGAGACATGAAATACGTTGTGGACAGCTGACATCTCCTGAGGTAGCTCTAGCTCATATGCTACCTTGCCCACTCTTTTCGTGATAAGGTATGGTCCCACATATCTGGGAGCTAGCTTGCCCTTCTTCCCAAAATGCATGACTCCCTTCATGGGAGCTACTCTGAGAAAAACTGTCTCCCCAACTGAAAACTCTAGGGGTCTGCGCCGCGTATCAGCATAGCTCTTCTGGCGGCTCTGAGCTGTCTCTATCCTCTGGCGGATCTGCTGTATGGCTGCTGTGGTATCTGCTACTAGATCTGTCTGAAGCTCTAGTTCCTTCTGTTCACCACTCTCATACCAGCAGATTGGAGATCTACACCTCCGCCCATAGAGAGCCTCGTAAGGTGCCATGCCGATAGTGGCCTGATAGCTGTTGTTGTATGCAAATTCTGCTAAACTCAGATATTTGCACCAACTCCCCTTGAAGTCTAGGGCACAAGCTCGGAGCATATCTTCGAGTATCTGATTCACTCGCTCCGTCTGACCATCTGTCTGAGGATGGAAAGCTGTGCTGAATCTTAGCTTTGTACCCAATGCTGACTGTACACACTCCCAGAAGTGGGATGTGAATCTGCTGTCTCTGTCTGAAATGATGGTTCGTGGGACTCCATGCAGTCTGACGATCTCCTGGAGATACAACTGAGCTAGCTTCTCCATGGAGTAGGATATCTTGATAGCTAAAAAGTGGACTGATTTGGTCAACCTGTCGACTATTACCTAGATGGCATCAAAACCATTCGTGGTTCTGGGTAGTCCCACTATGAAGTCCATCGAGATATCCTCCCACTTCCATTCTGGAATCTGTATTGGCTATAAGACTCCTCCTGGTCGCTGATGTTCTGCCTTGACCCTCTGACAGGTGAGGCAGATGCTAACATATCTGGCGATGTCTCGCTTCATCCCGGGCCACCAAAAATGTTTCTTCACGTCTTGATACATTTTGGTTGAACCTGGATGCATCGCATAGGGAGTCTTGTGAGCTTCATCTAAAATCTGTCTCCGCAACTCCTGATCTGGAACACAGAGTCTGTCTCCAAAATACACCACCCCGCTATCGGACACCCTGAATTCTCTACTTTCTGATTCTGCTAGCCCTTGCTTGATTTTCTGAATCTCAGGGTCCTGCTCCTGAGCTGACTGAATATCACCAAGCAAGGTAGATCCTATGGTCATAGTAGAGAGCTGTCCAATGATGAGTTCGAGACCGAAATCTACGATCTCCTTCTGTAGGGGTGGGGACACGGCTGTAAGAGATAACAAGGTAGCACTGGATTTCCTGCTAAGTGCGTCGGCTACCTTATTGGCCTTCCCTGGGTGGTAGAGGATGTCTATGTCGTAGTCTTTGACCAGCTCAAGCCACCTGCGCTGTCGCATGTTCAGATCCTTCTGAGTGAAGAAATACTTCAGACTCTGATGATCTGTATACACTCTGCACTGAGCTCCGTATAAGTAATGTCTCCAAATCTTGAGAGCGGACACTACTGCTGCAAGCTCAAGGTCATGAGTAGGGTAGTTCTTCTCATAATCCTTGAGTTGTCTGGAGGCATAGGCGATCACCTTGCCGTTTTGCATCAGTACTGCCCCTAGTCCCAACTTAGAGGCATCACTGTAGATGTGAAAGCTGCTGGTGTCATCTGGTAGAGCCAAAATGGGAGCACTGGTCAATCTCCTTTTTAGCTCGCTGAAGCTGTTCTCACAGTCCTCTGTCCACTGCTGTCAGTGGGGAGGCTATCCTGGAGAAGTCCTCTATAAATTTTCTGTAATATCCTGCTAATCCCAGAAAGCTCCTAATTTCGCTGGCGTTCTTAGGTCTCTTCCAGTTACTTACTGCTTCTATCTTGCTGGGATCTACCATAATACCATCCTTGGAGATGATGTGACCCAGGAAAGATACCTGATCTAGCCAAAATTCACATTTCGTGAATTTGGCGTAAAGCTGGTTCTGCTGAAAGATCTGCAATACTATTCTCAGGTGCTCTGCGTGTTCTTCCTGAGTTCCTGAGTAGATAAGAATGTCATCGATAAACACAATAACAAACTTATCTAAATACTCCCTGAATACTCTGTTCATGAGGTCCATGAATGTAGCTGGAGCATTGGTCACGCCAAAGGGCATGACTACGAACTCGTAGTGTCCGTATCTGGTCCTGAATGCCGTCTTAGGTATATCCCCTTCCTTGACTTTCACCTGATGATAACCCGATCTGAGATCTATCCTAGAGAACACTGCTGCTCCCTTCAGCTGGTCGAACAGGTCATCGATTCTGGGAAGAGGATACCTATTCTTGATCGTGACTTGATTCAGGGATCTGTAGTCTATGCACAGTCGCATGCTTCTTCACGAACAATACAGGCGCTCCCCATGGGGAGTGACTCGGGCGTATAAAACCCTTGTCGAGCAGCTCCTGTAGTTGCTCATGAAGTTCCTTCAGTTCTGCTGGAGCCATGCGATAAGGCGCTTTGGAGATAGGATTTGTACCGGGTATGAGCTCTATCTCGAAGTCAATCTCCCTGTCTGGTGCTAAGCCTGGTAATTCTTCAGGGAAGACTGCTGGGTAGTCACACACGACTCGGACCTCTGCTAGCTGTCGGTCCTTGTCCTGACCGGTGTTGACCACGTGTGCTAAGAACCCTGTACATCCTGAATCCATCAACCTCTGTGCCTTCATGGCTGAGAGAAACTTCTTGGCTTTTCTCTTTGGTTCCCCGCTGTATTCAAATTGCACTGCTTCTTCAGGTTGGAAGATGACTTTCTATTTACGGTACTCTATGGTAGCACCGTATTTGATCAGAAAATCCATCCCACAGATAATGTCATAGTCGGTCATCTCTAGCACTATCAGATCGCAAAAGAGCTCTCTGTCTGCTATAATGACCGGCACTGCTCTGAGCCAGTGCGTGGATGCCATGATCTCTCCCGAAGGTAGTGCCGTTAAGAACTGACCACTGAGTACCTCTGGGGGTATTTGTAATTTTTCGGAGAACATCCTGGCTATGTATGAATGGGTTGCCCCAGTATCAAATAGAACAGTAGCACTATACTGTAAAATGCTAATCTGACCTGTGACAACGGTCGAGGCATTGGCTACGTCCTCTCTGGTGAGTGAGTAGATCCTCGCGTTTGTCGTAGCTAGAGGGGCTTCTAATCTGCCCTGGCTGATGTGTGGACCTTCTAGAGCGGCCTGCATCTAGTATAGCTGAGCCGGCTGGCCTGCATACTGAATCTGCTGCGGCTGAGGAAGACTGGTCTTGTTCGGGCACTGCTTGGCCATGTGCCCTTCTTGTCCACATTCAAAGCATCCTCGTGTGCCCTTGCGACAAACTCCTGGGTGGAATTTCCCACAAGTAGCACACTTTGGATGACTGGGTCGCTTGCTAGATGGTCCTCCTTTTGGGTCACTCCCTGATTTGCGCTTGCTGTTGGAGTTCCCCTTCCAGTTGGAGCTGTGGCCTTGCTGTTTCTGAGTGTGAGAGTTTCCTTGGCCCTTGGACTCTGAAGCGACTTGCTTCTGCTGCTTTATGCTGTTCTGGTAATGCTCTGTGGTCAGGGCACTGCTCACTAACTCCTCGGTGGTTTGTGGCTTATGTATGCCACCAGCCACGTTCATTGCTATCTCTGGCCTCAGCATCTTGAGAATCAACCGAATTCGTTCCTTCTCTGTGCTGACTAGCTCTGGGCATAAACGAGCCAACCTGTTGAATTTCTTCACGGCTTCCTCCACTGAAAGGTTGCCCTGGCGAAATTCGATGAACTCGTCGTAACGGCGGTCTGTGACCCGCATGTGAAAGAACTCCTCGAAGAATTCTTTCTCGAAATCCGCCCATGACATCTGATTCACTGGGCGCTTCGCTCTGACTCTCTCCCACCACATACTAGCGTCCCCTGTCAGGCAGAAGGAAGCACATTTCACCTTCTCCTGCTCCGGCCAGTCCAGAAGCTCCATTATCCTCTCCAGTGTTTTGAACCATGCTTGAGCATCCCATGGTTCGCTAGTGCCTGAGAAATTCTCGGGCTTAACTCTCTGCCACTGGATCAAGGAGGCTTCCTTTCTTGGCTCAGCTGCTGGGACTATGGGTGCTGGTACTGGTGCTGTTGGCTGAACTGGTGGAACCTCTATAAATGCTGGGGTTGCTAAGTTTGGCTCCGGGGTGACGGTAGGAGTATGCTGCTGGTTAGCCTTTAAGGTGGCTATTTCCTGTTGCTGTTCAGCTAGCTGCTGCTGTAACTGAGCCACCAGTGCTGTAAGATCTGGAGGAGGCACTGAACTGCCTGCCTCTTGTTGGGGCTCAGTAGCTGGTGCCCGCTTGGCTGGGCGTCCTCATGCCATTTCTAATGACATAGAGAACATACATAACTAAGGCATTCATAGTTTCACAACTACTGATATCATGTTTAAAACTATCACATACTAACAAGCGATAGGAATATAAACATGAACTGTAACTAGAAAGCAGAACAATAAAGAGAGTAGAGGTATTCTTACTTGGAAGCTGTAGGCACGATGCTGATGTGTGTGTAGGAAGTAAGGAACACTGCTCTGATACCACTCTGTAACGACCCAACTCCTGGGTACTAATCTGTGAGCCGGATCGCTACATTAACTACTGAAACTATACTGTGCGGAAAGCTGGGCTAATTAAAATTTTGCTAACTACTTACTGTACCCGTGCTAGGAAAGACAATCTATGCCTCTCGGATATTCTACTAACTGTAATCAGACATTTCAATCGACCCGTGGGTCGATTGGGCTATCGGAACGATCCAAAGATCATTCCAGCTTACTACTGGCACGGAAGAAAGGTTCTGGAACGGTCGGCTGACCGATCCACAAAGCTCCACTTCTGTTCAGGGCTGGATCGTTCCATCGACCGATCCCCAAACTATATTGCGACCCTGTACACTACTGGATCGGTCGACGGACCGATCCAGGAGTGGCTGGATCGGTCGGCAGACCGATCCAGTATGCCTGGATCGGTCGGCTGACCGATCCAGGCAGACCGATCCAGGAATGGCTGGACCGGTCGGCTGACCTATACAGGCACTTTGGAATCTCTTCGAGGCTACTGTATCTCGCTGGATCGGTCGGCTGACCGATCCAGTGGCACAGCTCAGACTCTGATCGGTCTGGAGACCGATCAGTGTCTGATTTCACTTGAGAATTCTGATTTCAGCACTTTGGCGTGCCAAAATTCCACATAACACCTAACTGATGCATCATAAACTATTCTAACAACATGTAATAACATTCTAGCATGAAAGTACTAATGTTCTAAGCATGTTAAGCTAAACAAGACATAGTTACTCAGCTAGAACAATTAGTAGCAAGTCTAAAAGTAAAACTAGACATATTAAGTGCTAAAACTGAAACAAAAGTGTTTAGATCCCAAGGATCTTTATTCCAGACCCCTTGCACACACACATCATCGTAGCATCGCCCTCCAGCCTCCACTAGTCCACTTTCCTTTTACCTGTATCTGCAGTATAAGGAAAATAGTATCTGTAAGCTTAAAGCTTAGTAAGAAACCATCTACCTCACTAAATCATGCATACGATGCGAATATGATTTTAATCATGTTATTTGAAAAACATACTGAATATGCAAACATGGCATGGCATGGTATCATATAAAACATGGCATAACATAAGCTGAACATAGAGCTAACATGGAAAACTAAACTGAAGCATAATGCTGAGCTAAGTTGAACTAAAACAAGCTGCGATCAACTCAACTGATATAACTGTTTTGAGTTTTGAAAACTAGTACATAGTAAGTGAAAATACTAAACATGTTGCTGTACTTGCTGTGCGCGCATCCCTACTAGACCCGGGGTTACAAGTTCCGAATTTAGCAGGGTTTACTAGGTTATCTGAACCTAGGGACGACTGTGGGAGTCCAACCCAATGGATATCTAATCCAGTACAGTGCCGCTGCTGAAAGTAAAATACTGATATGCTAGTTAGCTGAATCTAGGATATCTGAACTTAGAACTAGGTTGTCTGAACCTAGAAGCGACTGTGGGAGCCCACCCATTTGGACATCTAGTCCCATATAAGCTAGAATAAACTGATTTACTGATCTAAATGCTTCTAATGCATTTATCTACGCTGTTTAAAATGCCTAAGTTGCATTTTAGCTGGTCTAGTCATTTTATCGAACACTTGGTGTGCCTAAACCCTCCTTTCCCTTAGGGAAATCACCTCTAGGCACCCAACAGCGTCTATGACCTCCAACTGAAGGAGAATAAACGTGTTCGGCCCATCTAAAGGTGCTAACTAAATCCCTAAATCTGAGAGGAGGGTTAAAACACCCTACATGTTAACAAAATCTGCATATTACTAATCTAATGCATAGAAAATCCAAACGGAGCTATTATACTGCAGGTGAGGGGTTTCTTACCTCAATCGTAAGGTTTTCTTACGATTCTATCCGCTAGGTTTTCCGGAAAACTGCTCCCCTCGACGACCCGCTTACGTCCTCGCGTTCCTCTCGCGGAGAAGAACCGACTTCGTGCTGGTGTTGCCGCCGGAAAGTGCACACACGGTCCTAGGAAGGAAACCCTAGGTGTTCCCTTGCTTTGGTTTGTTGCGCCGAGAGAAGGAAACGGGAGAGGGAGAGAAAGGTTGCCGTGAGGATAAGTGCCGAACCCCTTTCTTAAACCAAACCCAACTTAAGTTTATATTTATATTAAGTGGTTTAATGAACCCAACTCAAATATAAATATATTTGATTCTCCTTTCTTTCATCACAGCCCTGCTGGGTCAACTGGTTATTGGCCTTGTCCACTAAACCATAGGTCTCGGGTTCGATTCCCACCTAGGCCGTTTTACGCTTATATTTATTTTTGCTACTTCCGTTACTCGGAAAATTCCGGAAAAACATCTGAAAATTCCAGAAATATCGTAGATAAATTCTAATGCAAGTTTGAGAATTTTTGGGCATTACAGTCCTACTCAATACACTCTAAGTGTACTAGTGTAATTATACAGTCAAGATAAACTGATACCTAATTACACTATGACCTTCTAATGGTTTGTTCCTTTCCATTTTGGTCGTGAGCTACTGTTTATAATTTATAAGGTACTGATAACATGATCCTCTGTGTGTGACACCACACACCATGTTATCTACAATATAAATTAATTGAACAACTACATTTATCACAAATGTAGACATTTGACCAATGTGATTCTTATTTCTAGATAAATGTTTATACCAAAAGCTAGGCTTTTAGTATACACTCTAACAGAGTTATGTGTATTAAGTTCATGGAATTCCCAATTTCTTGATGTTACAACCTTGGAGAGTGGTCATTGTTCAGTAGTGATAGTGTTGCCACCAAAAAGTTTGAGCAGTGATTTTGCAGGTGTGTTGTGAAGAATTCTACATTTACTGAATTTGGAAGGAATAAGATGCATTAATATCTCTAAGGGTTCATACAAATCAAGCTTAACTCAAAGGGAACTAATATCAGTTCTTAGCAGTGAAGTTCATCAAGGTCTTGCTGAATTTACAGAATTTGAGTGGATTAAATTTGATTTCAGAAGTTGAGATGCAGGATTTGAATTCCTTAGTTCATCCTTTACAATTTCTGGGATTTCATCTTTTCTATTGCTGAAGCTACTGATTCCAGGAGTTGTGTGAGTGGTTGAACTAAATTGGTATTATCTACTATTGTGCAAGAGCAAAACTAGAAGAGATGAGTTCAAGGAAAAGAGTTATGGGACGCTCACAAACTATTGGAGTATTGGAATTTTGCAGTATGTGCAGAATTGAAATTTGAAAATTGATATATCAATTGTGTGTCAAGTTTTCTTTGCATCTTTCTAATCATTGGGAATTTTAAATTAAGCTTAAGATCTCTCATAGAGATGTGGTGATGTCACTTTGCCCACTCTTTCATGATTCAAAGTTTGAACTTCTTCAATTCTGAATTTCTGAAACTGGCTTTCTGAGTTTCTTTGAATCTGATTGATTAGGTCCAAATTTCAGAAATGTTGAAACCTAAGGTGGATTAATCCATTGAGTTTCTGCTGAATCAGTTTCTAAAACCTGAACCTTAGGTATTTTCAATTCCTTGAATTGGATGTCTAAATCTGATCTTTGAGGATGGATTGAAGCTGATGCAACTCGAGCCTCTATAATAAAAATTGAAATGCCCAAGAATCAGTTACTAACAGAAGTGTGAAACAAATCAAATTCAACAAGATTATCCTTGTGAAAGCAAGATATAGATTGCTGAAAAGCTAAAGTCATATATTGGGAAAATGTTGAATTGACATGAAATTTGGATAGTAACGAATACTGAATCCTCAAGATTTGAGTTTCTGAGCTAACCTCTTAAAACTCATTGAAGTTGATTGTTTGATTTAAGTATCTGAATACCGGAAATTGCCTTTGAAGAAAAATGTCATGAATTGTTGGCGAAAGAGTCAACTTTGTTTGTCTCTCCAACTATACAACAGGATGGTGTTTTCTTTACTGATCAAGAAATAAGAACAATGCACAGCAGAAACCTGCAGAAATGTAGAAATCAGTAAATGTTTGGCCATCCATTTCGAAATTCTCTAACAAGAGACAACTTTAATTGAACCAGAACTAATTCATTGACATTTGATGAACCTTCTTTTCTAAAACGATCATGATTTGAAGCATGTAATCTCAGTGGATTCAATTCTTGAAACTAACTCCTGTTTCCAATTTTTTTTTTTTGTATGGTATAAACTCTGAAAAAAATTAGAAGCTGTGATTCACTAATGTTGAAGGGAAATGGAGAAGATTACTTGCTTCTATATCAGTCCGAGTATTTTTCCCATTTGACATATAGATTAGGAATTTAGAGGATTGGGGAATGTGGGCATGTTGAGCACAGCCAGTGTGGATTCTGCAACTCAGAGCTTGACAGAACGTTACAGTTGCTGAAATTTCAATGGAACACTTTGATAGGCTCTGGAATTCTGATACAAGAAGTGAAGTTAGTTCCTTGATATTGGAATAGGAGGAAACAACAACTTGAAACTCACTACATGAGGTTTAGAATTCTGAAACTAAGTCAACAGAGAAAGGAAAAACTGACAAGGTTAAGAATATAAGTTAACTCAAGTCTGAGTTAAAGATTTCTGGAAGTTCCAGCTGTTAGCTGCAGAAGTTGAAGATTGCTGCAAAGACTGAGAAACAGAATTGGATCTGCTGGAGGAAGATGTCTTTAGATCTTTAATTGGCAATTTTTCATCTCAAGTTTTTATGTGCTGCAATTCCAGAAAGGGTTTCTGAAACTCTGTTATGAAATCTTCTAATTTCAGAATTCAGAATTGATGAAGCAACTGTGTGCCATATTTTATTACAGTTTTTTATCAACAAATTTTTCCATATGAAGTTTCTATCCGTTGTAATACTAGAAGCTGATCAGGACTTAAGTTAAGCTGAATATTCAGTGAATGCATTGTTTCTGGAATTGAAGTCTGAAGTTGAATTTGAGAATCCAGAATTCAGTCTTTGTTGAATCTAATAGTTTTTACTGGATTCACTTCTAAATCTGACCAGCTAAACTTTAGTTCAGAAATTAAGTATGTTGGCACGAGTTGGAATTGTCAAAATTCTGCAATATTGAAACGCTTATTCTGAACTTGTACTTAATTAATCTGTTTAGGGCTGTAAATTGTTGTGTTGCTGTATTTCCATATTTAGAAACAAGTGTCCAAGTTCATGTGTCAATTCTTACTCAAATTGTGACAGGGCAGTGTTGTTGAATTTCTATCTCTTTACACACCAAATTTTGATACCAAGTTTGCAAATTCATAAACTGAAACTCTTAATTTAAGAGCTTACATTGGATTTCAGATTCCAGAAATGCAGTGCTTTATGTGATTTATAATTTGCTGCTACTAAGATTGTATGGCTGAAAGGTTTATGTTTGTTCCTCAACATGTAAACCTGCAGCAGAGAAAAAAAAATAGTGTTGATTTTAAGTGTTGCATTGCCCGAGACGGCCAATATTCTAAGTGTGGGGGAGGGAACTATTCCTCATAAGGTGATGTGAGATTATTTTAGCTCCTAAATGCTGATGCTGAAATTGAAGTGAAAAAAAAGAGTAAGTGGCAAATCAAAAGTATCAAGTGTGGAGATGGAGTATCAAGAATCTTGGATAGCTATCAAATTGAAGAAGAGTTTGGCTTGGTCTTTTGTATTGATAAAAACAAATGGTATTCATTTCTTTTTACATCAAATGGGTCAACTCATCAAGTAAATTCATTCCATACTCTCATTCTCTTCATTGATGCCTTTTCTTTTGCTATTTCATTCACTTTCATTGTTCTTTTTTATTCCATTTTAATTCTTGTTGATTAAATCCTTTTGATTCATGTATGCTATGTTTATAGTGGTGGAGAATTAGAAAATAAGCAAGCTTATGGTAGTGAAATGTTGTGAGTGACATTGAGTGAGCTCCACTTATATGCATGATTGAGTGTGAGAGCTAGAATAGGTAAATACCTTGTGAGGTTGCAATTTGCTTAATTTTTCAATTGGATTGAAATCACCATACCTACTGATTATTGTTTGTATTGAATTCATGATTGTTTGTGACCTTTAGATGGTCTTAGTTAATTTCTTTTACTATCTTCTAGGTATTGCTAGGAGATTATTATGGAGATGATTTTTAATTGTTTCTTTGTTTTGTTTGTTTGCCCGGGACGTGCAAGAATAAGTGTGGGGGAATTTGATAACTATCATTTTATCATAACATTTTGATCCATATAGGCATACATTTTAATCTTCTCATATGTTAAAGTCATGTTTACACCATGTTTCATGAGTTAGAGTCATTTGTGGACTTAATTACAAATTATATCATATTTGTGGTATTTGATGCTAATATTTGGATATAATCTTTGTAGGCATCAAGGGATCATGGATCCGAGGTTGATCAAACCAGATTGAACTCAAATCCGAGCTTGAATGGGAAGATCAAGCTTTGAAGCCACATGAACCGTCCGTTCAAGATTAAGAGAGATCTGACAGATCCGTGAAGAATCTGATCCATCCAAGCAAAGGGGAAGTAGATCATAACCAGTGATCAAGATCTGAATATTTGGAACAGATTTGGAGCAAGATCCACCGTTGGATCGATCCAGAAGAATCACATCCTTTTATCATAGATCTGAGATCTGATTTAAATCACAAGAGAAGCTACAGTTCGTTCGTCAACTTCTACAGTGTGAGCGTGAAGAGCAATCGCGAGGCGTGAGTCTCCGGCTATCTTCTTCGATCCATTCCAACGCCAGCAAGCAAACGAGGTCAAGGGCACTTCCCTTCCTCCGGTAGTCTTTCACAAGCAACCGGCGATGCCATGATCATCTGATCTCAAACCACTGCCGCGACTTCGTGCGAGAAAGAAGAAGCAGAGAAGGTGAAGAATCTGGTGGTCTCGGCCGATTCTTTTGTCTTCCAGCCGGAGATCTTTCTTCCCTGAAGCTCCGCATCCATCTGAACCATCATAAGTGTTTGCTTCTTCTTTTCCTCTAATCTTGATCCATTTCCAGCCAAATTTATCTCCTCTGTTATCTTCATCACTGAGTTCTTCCTCCGATACACATCAGATCCAAGCTAGGGTTTCCTAGTTTGATTAGTTTCCTTATCTTTGATTGAATTGTTGTTTTGTTGTAGTTGATCAATGCATAGTTGATTTAGATTTCCTTGCTATTGCTTTGAAACCTTCGGTTAAGGCCACTGTTCTTGATTCTTGATTCTACACAATTTAGAATTGTTTAATTGTTGCATTAGGTTGTTCTTGTTTTCCATTCCTTTCAATGCAGTAGTTTAGATTAGTTAGCTTCATTGTTTGTTAATTTCCATGAGTTGAATTTACAAATGTAGCATAGTTTTAGGGCCTTACTTCTTCTCTTTGTTCAAAAGTCAATTCTGAAATCTTTAATTTATCCAGAAAACCCCAAGCCAACAATAATTGATCCTAAGACTATCATCCTACTGTTTACATTCGTTGGGAGACGACCTAAGTCATCTCTATGCTACATTAGTGTAGAATGAATTCGGTCACTTAATTCTTTTGATACCCATTTCACGACAAAATTTGGGTTTATCAGGTATCTTCTGTATAACCACCTCCAGGAAGTCAGCCCTCAATTTTTCAAAGGCCTCAGCGTAAAGTCTGAGCCTTGGGTTGTTGATCTCGAATGCCCCAGTAAGTTGTTGTGCGGTCGGCTGGGAATCTGAGTGAATCAAAACCTTGATAGCTCCTACATGCCGAGCGGCCTGCAGGCCGACAATGAGCGCCTCGTACTTAACTTCGTTGTTGGTTGCCCGGTACTCCAACCGAACTGACAAATGCATTCGTTCTTCCTGGGGGAGTTTAGCAGCACCCCAACTCCACTTCCTTGCCGAGTGGATGATCCGTCCACGTATATCTTCCAAGCGGCCTCTGGTTCGGGAGTCTGCACCTCAGTAACGAAGTCTGCCAAGGATTGCGCCTTAATGGTCATTCGGGGCTGATACTGGATATCGAATTCGTTGAGCTCTATTGTCCACTTGATCAGCCGCCCTAATGCTTCTGAATTGAGGAGGACTCTCCCCAAGGGGATGTTGGTCATTACAATGATCGTGTACGAGAGGAAGTACGGGCGAAGCCTCCTAGCGGCGAGTATCAGTGTGAAACAAAGTTTCTCGAGACCAATATAGTGAGATTCGTCATCTTTTAAAATATGGCTCAAGAAATACATCGGTTGCTCCTTGTCGTTCGGCCTTACAAGGGCCGAGCCGACCGCGTGCTTGGTCGAAGACAGATAGATCCTGAGAGACTCTCCGACGATTGACTTGGCTAGTACTAGTAGTGAATTGAGATAGGCTTCGAGCTCTTCGAACGCCCGATCACACTCCTCGCCCCACTGGAACTTGGTGGCCCGGCGTAAGATCTTGAAGAAAGGTAGACTCCAGTCGGTCGTCTTGGAGATGAATCGGGATAAGGCCGTTATCCGACCAATGAGGCGCTGAACTTCCTTCAAATTCCTTGGGGATGGCATATCTTGCAGTGCTTTTACTTTGCTAGGGTTCGCCTCAATACCCCACTCGATAACTATATAGCCTAAAAAGTTCCCACTCTTCGCGCCGAACAGACACTTGCCCGGGTTCAACTTGATCCCATACGCTCGGATGTTCGGCAAGTTTCTTTGATGTCTGCACAGAGGTCAGTAGCTCGGAGGGATTTAATGAGTATGTCATCGACGTATACCTCCATATTCCATCCAATCTGCTGTCGAAATACTTTGTTCATGAGTCGTTGGTACATGGCCCCGACATTCTTTAAACCGAATGACATTACGTTGTAGCAATAGGTGTCGTCCACCATGATAAAGCTTGCCTTCTCCTGATCTTCCTCGGCGAGCGGCACCTGATGGTATCCTTGGTATGCATCTAGCATGCATATCAGCTTGCACCCAGCGGTCGAGTCCACCATCTGATCGATTCGGGGTAGGGGATAGAAGTCCTTCGGGCACGCTTTGTTCAGGTCCCAAAAGTCGATGCAGACCCTCCACTTGTTGTTCGGCTTGGAGACGAGTACTACGTTCGCTAGCCAGCTCGGGAACTGGACCTCCCGTATGTGGTCGGCTTCCAACAGGTTCTCGACCTCTGCTCGGATAATCTGATTTTGTTCGGCGCTGAAATCTCTCTTTTTTTGCTTTACTGGTCAGACGTCTGATCGGACATGAAGCTCATGTCGCACGACGCTAGGGGAGATGTCGGGCAGCTAGTGTGTTGACCACACGAAGACATCATGGTTCTGCTGGAGGCAGCTAATCAGCTCGGCTTTTTGATCGGCTTCCAGATCAGATGCTATGAAAGTCGTCACCTCTGGTCGGCTAGGATGTATATGCACTTCCTCCTTTTCTTCATAAACTAAGGTAGGGGGGTTCTTGATTAAAGCATTTACCTCGATCCGAGGGGCCTTTCGGACAGACTTAGCCTCCGTCTTTACCATCTCGACGTAGCAGCGCTGCGCAGCCAGCTGACCCCCTTTGACCTCTCTGACCTGATCTCCAACCGGGAATTTGATTTTCTGGCAAAATGTTGAGACAATTGCCCTTAACTCATTAAGGGCTGGTCGATCCAATATGACGTTGTAAGCGGGCGGAGCGTCTACGACAATGAATGTAGTCGTCCTTGTTCTTCGGAGTGGCTCTTCTCCGAGGGATATGGTCAGCTTTATCTGGACGATCGGCTGAACCTCATTATCGGTAAACCCGTACAGCGAAGTCATCATCGACAGCAGCTTGGTCCGGTCTATCTAGAGTTGGTCGAACGCCTTCTGGAAGATGATGCTAACCGAACTCCCTGTATCAATGAATATGCGGTGGATTGTCTAGTTAGCAATTACCACTCGGATAATGAGGGTGTCATCATGCGGTACTTCAATTCCCTCTAAATCTCTGGGACTAAAGCTGATTTCTGGTCCGCTCGCCCTTTCTTGGCTGCAGCCTATCGCATGGATTTCCAGACGCCGCGCGTACGTCTTGCGGGCTCGGTTGGAGTCACCGTTGGTCGGCCCCCCATCTATGATGTTGATCTCTGCCTGAGCGACATTGTTTCTGTTCTCCTCCTCCCAAGAGGAGTGCCCGACTTATCCGCACGAAGTTGGGGTGTGGTCATCTTGACGCGGATGCCGCCGCTCGGGTGACCGCCTGATCTCCCCTCACCGTTCGGTGCTCGGCCGCCTATATCGCAGTTCGGGGGAAGGCGATCGACGGCGATAACCCCTGGGAGTTGGTTGAGCGACTGCGGGGGCTCCGCGGTAGTCTCGTGTGTTGTGGGTGGCGTATTGATAGAAGGTACAGAAGTCCATACCTTTCCCTTGGGCCTTGGTCGTTCGACCGCCACGTGTTGGACGACGTGTGGTCTTGCTTCCTGATGTGGTCGTACCACATCGGCTCGGGGCCCTCTTGGAGGTTGATGGTTGTTTGGTGGCCTCCGCTCGGCGTGCATAGCAGGTTCCGATGGTGCTTCTTTCCTTCGGGCCGTCTGAGCTTCTTCCACGTTAATGTACTCGTTGGCCTTCTTTAGCATATGATTATAATCGCGGGGCGACTTCCTGACGAGCGAGCGGAAGAAATCCCCATCAACGAGCCCTTGGATGAAGGCATGCATCATTGTTTCGGATGAGACCGTGGGGATGTCCATGGCCGCCTAGTTAAAATGCTGAATGTAGGTCCGAAGAGTCTCTCTCGACCCTTGCTTCATAGAGAACAGACTGACGCTGGTCTTCTGATAGCGCCTGCTGCTCGTGAAGTGGTGGAGGAAGGCCGTCCTGAAGTCCTTGAAGCTTCGAAGTGACCCCTCCAGCAACCTTCGAAACTAACGTTGCGCCGAACCAGATAAAGTGGTGAGGAAGACTCTGCATTTAACTCCATTCGTGTACTAATGAAGGGTTGCTGCGTTGTTGAACTTGCCGAGGTGGTCGTCTGGGTCAGTCGACCCATTGTACTCGCCGATCGCCAAGGGTGCGTAATGCCTTGGCAAAGGATCCTGCAGAATTGCTAGGTCAGGATTGTTACGCCCTCTGTAAATTGTCAAGCCCATTTTAGACTCATACATAGAAAGCAAGAAGTAAAATATAACATTAAGTAAGAAGTAGTTTGGTTGATACAGTATAGTATACACACAGATTACTTAAAGGCAGAAATGACTTTATCGAGTATTTCATCCAAAATACGACGATGATCTAAGAAGTTTTCAGGGGGAGTAGACCTAAAATAGACTTATTCATACAGTTGTCGTATGGCCCCTGTTGCACCATAAGCAATGGAGGTCACAAGGCGGTCCCCAACCTGGACCCCAAACTCCCTAGAATGGAGGTAGGCTTCCCAACTCAGCCGACAGCGTTCAATTTCTCCCGCCCTATATATTTCCAGAGCTGAGGTAACTCCAAAAAGGCCAGAGCGGGCTTGTGACAGTTCAGCCTTCAGGGTGTGTAGTTCTGCGACTTGGGATTTCAAAGTCCTAGCCTACTCTTATAGGAGGGTTTCTTTGGATCTTAGCTCTTGGGTCAACTGATATACGTTCTGCTTATGGAAACTCTTGACCTGGCGTTTCTCCTAACGGAGGCCTTGGAGCTCTTCGTTGGCTTCCCGCAAAGCGTGTTGGTGCTGAGCATTGACCCTCTTCAAAGCCCCTATTTCAGCCCTTTAGGCGCGGTCAGCTGTTGCAGGATCATTTAATTGCAATTCCAGCTCAACTACCTTATTCGACAACACTTTATTACAATGGTAATAAAGATGAAGAGTGTGATTCATCATCAGAGATTCAGTATGAGCCTGAACCAAAAAGGTAAAATGTTTGAGAAGAGTGGAAGGAGTGTTGTTGCACGAATAGGTGAAGCTCACCTAGACATACAACTCTGAGAACCTATCCATCTGATCAGGTACAAACAGACCCTCCATCTGCTGAAAGCTTTCATCCCAACATGTAGCTAGTTGGCCTCTTAGAATCAAGCAGCTAGTAGGAGCATCCTGTTGTCGCATTAGCCCTGACTCAGAAGGTTTGGTGGAATAATATTCGTGAAAAGAGGGCTCCTGTGTCGGTGAAGTTGATGTTGCAGGTTCAGGAGGATTGAGAGGGGGCGAGTGAGATGACCCTGGATGTGATTCATCAGGCAGGGAAGTCGCTGAGGGGCCCACCATATCGCCTGGTGTTCTTGAAGGAACATTGACAGGCAAAGAGGAAGAAGCAGGTCGGGAGGAAGTTGGAGCTTGCTCCTGTGACCGTGGGGGAGGGAGATACGCGAGGGTCGCGGGACTATGGACAGACACAGGGGGATCCTGGACGTGCGAGGCTGGAGTTGGAATGGAAGACCTGTTAACTGGGTTGGCGAACGGACGGTCAGCACTTAGGTCTGGTGATGTATACCTTCGGTGAAATCTGTGAGTCAAGGGCTGGTTGTCCGAGTCTGAATCTTCAGAAGAAGGTCGAAGTTGTCGAGCCGAAGAAGGCACAGCAAGTCTGCTGGTGGGATCAACAATGAGACGTGCCTGCCAGGCTACCCGGGACGCTGCTCGGAAAGAAGGACTGGCAGGGGGAATGACCACCGACCCTGAAGGAGGGCAGGGAGTCGGTTGGACAGAAGGTTCCGGGATTATTCGAGGGGTAGACTGGGAAGTTGATGGAGGGACTAACTGAGTGGCAGTAATGGTTGTTCCTGTTGGTTAGTCCTAGGAAAACGTACCGGTTCCACTGTACAAAATTTTTTTTGTACAAGTGTCGAACCTTTCCTTAAATAACCTATTTGTTCTTTAGAAGTTAAATTAGGAATCGCAGACGGAACTTAACATCATTGATTCCAAATTTAACTTATCTGTTCTTAATGGTTTAGATTTGAATCGCAAGCGGAACTTAACACTATTGATTCAAATCTACCTAAGTTATTAATTCCATAAATATTAATTTCCAAAATCGCCTTCCAGTACTGCATGGCGAGGCACATGGCCTTCTTAGATATGGCAGCAACCACCACCTCCTAGGCAAAGCCTTTTAAGGAAATCTAATATTTATTTCCTTAAATAACTCTAGGTTAACCAAAAAGAACAATCAAATCACAAATTTGAAAAAGAAGAAAACACAAACTCGAAAAATAAATTCGATAAATTAGATCTAATTGCCTCTTGTATTTAGAATTGATACAAAGAAAATAACTAGTATGATGCGGAAGAAAATTACTAGTTATACCTTCTCTTTGTAAACTAATGACCTCGAGATCTTCTGCCGTATTCCTCGCCTCGCCTTGGACGTCGTGTGGGCGACGATTCTCCAAGATGAACACCACCCAAAAGCTTCCTCCTCTTCTTCTAAAATTCGGCCACCACCACCACCAAGGAGAAGAGAGCAAAGGGAAAGGGAGAAGGGAGAGGGCCGACCAACAAGAGATCTCCAAGCAAGAGAATAAGAGTTGTATCTCATGAAGCCCCCTCACCCCTTCTTTTATATTACTTGCCCAAGGCAAATAAGGAAAAACCTTTTACAAAAACTAAAATCATCCAAGAGTTTTTCCTTTTCCCTTTTTATTTTTCCTTTTCTTTCCTCTTGATTGAATCAATCACCAATCAATGGTTGTGATCAATCCTATTAGGATTAGGATTGTGTTTTGGCCGGCCCCTTGCTTGGGCACCAAGCAAGGTGGCCGGCCACCATATTTAGGAAAGAAAAATAATTTTTTATAAAATTTTACAAGAAGAAAAAACTCTTATAAAATTTTACATGCTCTCTTTCCTAGAGTTAAAAAAGGAAAGTTCTAAAAATTAAAACCATGTTTTAAAATTTAAAACTTCTCTAACAAAATTTCCTTTTTTAACATGATGATAGAAAATTTTAATTTTAAAACTTATATCCCTTTTTTCTTAAACCATGAGGATGGTTAAAAAAGGAAAGTTTTAAAACTTTTAAAACTTGGCCTAATTCAAATAAGGATAGTTTTTAAAAATTAAAATCTCTCTTTTAAAACTTATAGTTTTCTATAAAGAGAAGATTTTAAAAATTCAAAACACCCCTACTATTTGAAATAATTGTGGTCGGCCCCTACATGCTTGGTCACCAAGCAATAGGGCCGACCCTATTAAGAGGAGATGTGGCCAGCCATTACTCGGTCACCAAGCAATGGGTCGACCCCCTTCTTGGACACCAATATGAGCCTTTCTTTGGATGGACTTTAGGCTTTAATAAGGCTATGACAGGGACCTAGAGGAGAAATTGATTTTAGCCTTCCGATGAGCTTGAGTATTCCGTGTTCGCCCCGAACACACAACTCAAGTTCATCGATAATAACTCATTCAACTAGAGAGTTATTACCGCACTACCGCACAAATCCCAAATTATATTATGGACTCCTTCTTATCATGAGTGTGTTAGTCTCCCTGTGTTTAAGATTATGAATGTCCACTAATTAAGTAAGTTACTGACAACTCACTTAATTAATATCTAGCTCCAAGAGTAGTACCACTCAACTTCATTGTCATGTCGGACTAAGTCTACCTGCAGGGTTTAACATGGCAATCCTTATGAGCTCTTCTTGGGGGCATTCTCAACCTAGATAACTAGGACACAGATTCCTTCTATAATCAACAACACACACTATAAGTAATATCATTACCCAACTTATCGGGCATATTGATTTATCGAGCTAAACCTCACCCTTTGATAAGTTAAAGAAATAAATATTAAATATATGTGCTTATTATTATATTAGGATTAAGAGCACACACTTCCATAATAATTAAGGTCTATTTCTTTTACTAAGTCAGTACAAAAAGAACTTACCTATATGATCCTACTCAATACACTTAAATTGTATCAGTGTAATTTATTAGTCAAGATAAACTAATACTTAATTACACTACGACTATTCTGATGGTTTGTTCCTTTCCATCTTAGTCGTGAGCAACTGTTTATAATTTATAGAGAACCGACAACATGATTTTCTGAGTGTGACACTACACTCCATGTTATCTACTATATAAATTAATTGAACAATTACATTTAACAAATAAATGCACATATTGGCCAATATGATTCTTTTATTTCAAAAATAAATGTTTACAAAAGCTAGGCTTTTAGTATACACTCAAACAGTTCCTAGTCGAGCAAGGGCAGAATGGGGGAGGGGTCTCCTATCCAATATGATTCTGTTTCTCTGCACTATTTCCTGCTCGTTAAAAGGGAGAGGCTGGACGTCTGATGCGCGGAGAAGGGTGTTGGCTGCATGAGAAAACCAGAGTTGTAGTCACCACACCAAACAATAGGGAAGTAATTCTAGGTCAAGCAAAACTCACCCAAAGAGCGAGGCAACTCGGTAGAAGAGATGCGACTCAGCCTAAAGAAGGGCTGCACATCCTCAGATAGTAGTCTCGTCAAATCCAGTCGTCAGCACCTCAGCTGAGCCAGACCATATGTGAAGAGGGGGTCATTACTAAAATTCTCCACATAAGGCATTACGGGAAGGGTTCGCTGCCATCGAGTATGTCACTTCACAGCAGAAGGAAACTTAAGGAAAACATACTTATCCTTCCAAGTAGGTTCAGATGAAGGAATGGGACAAAAGAAGGTAGTCTGGGTGCGAGCCTGGAAGCGAAACAAGCTCTTACTGTACTGACGAGGGGTGAAGAAATAGTGGAACAGGCGAGCAGATCAGGATATGTCGCAAACTTCACATAAGACCACAAAGCCGCACAGAATCCTTATAGAATTGGGAGTTAGCTGGCCCAGAGAAATTCAGAAATAACGGCTTACGTCGGAGAACAGAGGATGAAGGGGGAAACGAAGCCCCGCCACGAATTGCTCCTTGTAGAAGGTGGCGTAGCCTGCTGGAGGGGAAGAGGCCTGGTGCAGTATGGTGGGAATGATGATATGCAGGTCATCGGAGATTTCATAGGTGAAACGAAGATCATCCAAATCCACGCCAACAAAAGTAGAGACCCCAGGGGGATAGACGATGTTAGGAAAATCCATAGTAAAGACTAAGGGGAAGCCGGGAACAAGAAGATGAGGCAAAGGGTACAAGGAAGCGGGGGGTAGGAGAGAGCAGAGAATGATAACAGAGGAAGTGGTTGAAAAAGTTCCTTGAAGTAGAGGAGGTGATCTATTTATAGACAATATTCTCAAGGGTATAATGGCCAAAGCATCATCCAACGGCTCACAATAAAAGTGTTGGTTAGTCCTAAGAAAATCGTACCGGTTTCACTGTACAAAATTTTTTTGTACAAGTGTCGAACCTTTCCTTAAATAACCTATTGTGTTCTTTAAAAGTTAAATTAGGAATCGTAGACGGAACTTAACATCATTGATTCCAAATTTAACTTATCTATTCTTAATGGTTTAGATTTGAATCGCAAGCGGAACTTAACACTATTAATTCAAATCTACCTAAGTTATTAATTCCATAAATATTAATTTCCAAAATTGACTTCCAGGACTGCATGACGAGGCACATAGCCTTCTTGGATATAGGAGGAACCACCACCGCCTAGGCAAAGCCTTTTAAGGAAATCTAATATTTATTTCCTTAAATAACTCTAGGTTAACCAAAAAGAACAATCGAATCACAAATTCGAAAAAGAAGAAAAACACAAACTCGAAAAAACTATTTCGAAAACTCTAGAATCATATGCCTCTTGTGTTTGATATTTCCATAAATAACTATACAAAGAAAACTAGTATGATGCGGAAAACAATTACTAGTTATACCTTTCTTTGTAACCAAAATAACCTCTTGATCTTCTACCGTATTCCTCTTCTTATCTCAGACGTTGTGTGGGCAACGATCTTCTGAGACAAGAACCACCAAGCTCCTTCTTCTCCAAGCTAGATTCGGCCACCAAGAATTCTCCATAAGAAGTAGAGGTTCGGTCACCACCACCAAGCTCCAAGGGATGCAAGAAACAAAACCTCCTTTCTCTCCTTCTTCTCCTAGCTTGAACCGGCCACCATCAAGAGCTCCAAGAGGGGATAAAACCGACCACTAGAGAAGAAGAGAAGAGGAGAGGGAGAACCTCTAAGGGCCGGCCACACCAAAGAGAAAAAGAGAGGAAGAAAAGAATAGAGTTGTTCTCATGAAGGCACCTCTACCCCCTCTTTTATATTCCTTGGTCTTGGCAAATAAGTAAATTTAAATAAAAACTTCCTTAATTCTTTTGCCATGAAAAAGAAAATTTTAATTAATTAAAATTAAATTCCTTTTTTCAATTTCAATGGCCAACCACTTATTTCCCCAAAACAAGGAGAGTTTTAATTAAAACAAAAATTAAAACTTCCTAATTTGTTTCCGAAAATTTATAAAAAATTTCTCCAATAATTTTTCCCTTCATGGTGGATTATAAAAAGGAAATTTTATAAATTAAAATCTTTCTTTTAAACATGTGGATGATTTTCAAAAAGGAAAGTTATCTCTAAAAATTAAAATCTCCTTTCAATCTACAAATAAGGAAAGATATCAAATCTTTTCTTAATCTTTTGTAGAAACTAATAAAAGAGAATATTTAATTTTTAAAACTCTCTTTATGATCATGGTTAAAAAGGAAAGTTTTCTCAAAATTAAAATCTCCTTTCAATCTACAAATAAGGAATGATTTCAAATCTTTTCTTAATCTTTTGTAGAAAGCTATAAAAGGAAATATTTAAATTTTAAACTCTCTTTTAAAACCATGATATCCACATAAGAAACAATTTTAATAAAAAATTCCTTTTAATTTTCTAGTGGTCGGCCACCTAAGCTTGGGACCCAAGCTTTGGCCGGCCACCAACTTGGCTCATCCACTTGGTCTTGGCCGGCCCTAGCTTGGGTTCTAAGATAGCTTGGCCGGCCCCATTAGGATGGGTAAGAAGGTAAGTATGTGGTGGGTATAAATCTCTATATACAAGAGGCTACGATAAGGACCAAGAGGAGGAATTTATTTTGGTCTCTCGGTGAAATTAAGCATCCCGTGTTCGCCCCGAACACATAACTTAATTTCATCAATAATAATTCATTCCACTAAAGAACTATTATTGAACTACCGCACCAATCCCAAATTACATTTTGGGCTCCTTCTTATTATGAGTGTGTTAGTCTCCCTGTGTTTAAGATAATGAATGTCCACTAATTAAATGAGTTACTGACAACTCACTTAATTAATATCTTAGTCCAAGAGTAGTACCACTCAACCTTATCGTCATGTCTGACTAAGTCCACCTGCAGGGTTTAACATGACAATCCTTATGAGCTCCTCTTGAAGCCATTCTCAACCTAGATTACTAGGACACAGTTTTCTTCTATAATCAACAACACACACTATAAGTAATATCATTTCCCAACTTATCGGGCTTATTGATTTATCGAGCTAAATCTCACCCATTGATAAGTCAAAGAAATAAATACTAAATATATGTGTTTGTTATTATATTAGGATTAAGAGCACACACTTCCATAATAACTAAGGGCTAGTTCTTTTATAAAGTCAGTACAAAAAGAACTTACCTAAAATGCTCCTACTCAATACACTTAGTGTGTACTAGTGTAATCTATTAGTCAAGATAAACTAATACCTAATTACACTACGACTATTCCAATGGTTTGTTCCTTTCCATCTTAGTCGTGAGCTACTGTTTATAATTTATAAAGAACTGATAACACGATCTTCTGTGTGTGACACCACACACTATGTTATCTACAATATAAATTAATTGAACATCTACATTTGGTATATATAAATGTAGACACTTGACCAATGTGATTCTTATAACTAGATAAATGTTTATACCAAAAGCTAGGCTTTTAGTATACACTCTAACAATCTCCCACTTATACTAAAAGACTAAGCTGCCATATCTGCTGTCATACATCTGATTCCCAACCCTTTAACATGCCCATCAAAAGCTCTTACCTTAAGGACCTTAGTGAAAAGATCTACAGGTTATCATCTGATGCAATCTAGGCGTCAACAACTTCTCCTCGTTTATACGATTTCTCGTATTGGGTGATACTTGCGCTCTATTGTGTTTACTCTCCTTATAGACTCATGGTTTCTTCGAGTTTGCTACTGCACCACTATTATTACAATAAATTGTAATAATCTTTGGACAAACCAGAAATCATATCTAAGTCCATCTTGAGATTACTGAGCCATTCAGCTTCTATGACTGCCTCAGAGGCTGCCACTTACTCAGCTTCTATGGTTGAGTCCGAAAAAGCACTTTTGCTTATCATTCTTCCATAGTTATGACTTTATCTCCTAAAGTAAACACAAAACCCCGAGGTCGACTTACTATTGTCCCTATCTGATTGGAGGTCAAAATCCGTGCAACCCACAGGGACCAAATTATTTACCTTGTAAGCTAGCATATAATCTCAAGTGCCTCTAAGGTATTTCAATATATGCTTTACCACAGTCCAATGTCCTTGTCCAGGGTTACTTTGATATTTGCTAACTATGCCCACGGTAAACAGATATCTAGTCTCGTGCATAGCATACATTAGGCTTCCGACAGCCGAAGCATAAGGAACTGCCTTCATTTCTTCTATCTCCTTTGATGTCTCGCATTAGGCGATCCCTGTCCAAGAAGTCATTTGAGGGGGAAGAGCGAAGAAGTCCTTGCTCAAACAACTAGCGCACAACACCCACGCCCCCGTAGCAGAGCATCCGGTCGATGAAATCGTCTATTTTCTTCTGGAAGAGCCGAGACTTGACATAAGAAATTCAATAGGCCCTGAGGCGATCATTTTCGCCTAATATGTACTCTGCTAGTTCTACCTTCACTTTATCTATAGTGGCCAGAGCTAGTGCATTCTCTTTCTTAAAGGTAAAAGCCTTCGCCTGAACTTGGAGAAGATCTGCCTGGAGAGATTTAATGGTAGCCTGATCCAGAGCCCACTACGTCTTGAGAGTTTATTCCCAATCAACACTAGCAGCCAAGTCAGCTCGGGTAACCTCCAGGTCTTTCTGTATAACTTTATTAGACTCCTGGAGTGCCTTCAAGTCCGCAGAAAGAGTGGTTAGCGTTGATTCCTTCTCCTCCAGCTCGATCGCCGACTGGCGACGACGCTGCCCCTCCGAGTTCAGTTTGGAGTCGCTGGTCTTCAAGGTCATTTGCAGTTCTTTTATCTTTTGAGAAGACTCCTCAGCCAGATCGCGGGTGGTTTGACCAGACTCCCCGACAGTATGCAGATACGAATCCAGGGGGTCGAGCGGAGCGCGGGGAGTAAGGGCAACTCCAATTCTTAAACTCGAGCCCTCAAGGACTTGTTCTCCTTCAGTAGCTCGGCGGCAAATTGGGTCAGGCTGAGGCTCGCAGAGCAGGCCTGCCAAACAAAAAGAGGGAAGTCAGATGTAAGGTCAGATAGTCAGGTCAGGAAAGGAAGACTCACCGATATAATGTGTTGCGAAGCCAGATTTAGCCCTCCCCACTGGGATCCTCCCTAGAACTGCTCATTAGTCGACCTCCAGCAAGTGGATAGGGCTCCGTGCAGCTGAACTTTGCCACAAATAGAAGTACCACCGGCCTCGGCCAACCCCCCTGCTGAATCCTGCCTGAGCATAGAGGGAAGATTCCAGGAGGCCGTGAAATCATATTTGTTACCGCTGGACCTCGCCCTGGTACGAGAAGATGAAGGGGAGGAGGCAACAAGAGCCGTGGAAGGGGTTGCCGAACTCCCGGGCTGGTCTCTGGCAGAGGGGCCAACCCGCTCGGGAGCTAAGACCCTGATAGGAGTGGGTGCAGGGACTTCTGCCATAGGAGAAAGCTCAGGGACCGGGGTTCTAGTTGTCTTGACCCGGACCCTTGGGACTTGAGAGGAAACCTGCCCTAGAGGAGGAAGGAAAGGGGAGGATAGGACTGCCGGAATGACTCTTTTGCGTTTTCGCTGGAGGCGCAGACGCTTATTGGGGGGCGGAGAAAGAGGTGGCTCCTCCGGGATGGGCTCCAGAGATAGCTTTCGGGAGGACAACTTCTAGAAGAAGTTGGCTGGAGGACTCTACCGGCTCTGATGCGGTTTCCTAGGAGGAAGTAGTTGAGGGAACAGTAAGGCCTCTCATGATTTCTTCGCCCACAGCCTTCAAAACATTGTTGGGCATTCTGCTAGATTCACGAGAATAGGTCCGGAACATAGCAGCCTCTGTAAAGCAAGAAAAAGATACCTCAATTAGCGAAGACTAGCAGAAGGAAAAGCAAAGTCTTACCGAATGGAGCTCCTATACAGCAAGGATCGGACTGAGTCCGAAAAAGTGCAAAAAGCCCTCTCGCAATATTATAGACAAGAGAAGGCGGACTCCCTTTATTTTTTCTGAAGCTGCGTGGCAATCTGGTTGATGTCGGTGCTCTGGTAATTCAAAAGGGGTAGGAAGATTGGAGCGCCATTGGGTTGGCCAAGTCACTGACCCAGGCAGCCTGACAAAGAAGAAGCGAGACTTCCAACCCTTATTGGAGGAAGGCATGTCAGAGAAGAATTTACAACCGACCCTGGATTGCACCATAAATACGCCAGGCTCGGATCGTTTCAAAGAATAGAAGTGGTGGAAGAGTTGTGCGATTAAAGGAATCTGGTATACCCTACAGAGGATGGCCATGCCAGAGATAGCACGAATAGCATTGGGAGCAAACTGTGAAAGTGGAATACGAAAATATCGACTCAAGGAAGAAAAAATTGGATGAAGAGGAAAGCGGAGACCTCCTAAAGTTGGTCCTTAAAGAAGGTTACAAAGCCTTGTGGAGGAGAAGAAGAATGTTCATTCGGTCGGGGAGCTCGCAGTTGATAGTCTTCGGTAAGGTGCAAGTTATTACGGATCTGGAATAGGTCGCTATCATCCAAGTCAGAAATATAATACGAATACCAGAGTGCTTCATTACCTTCAGCCATGAGGGAACTGAGGAGGATGAAGAGAAGAAGCGTTCACGAGAAACAAACACAGAAGGAAGACCTAGTGGGAAGAGCAAAAAGAAGCAGAAGAGTTGAAAGCAGCACGAGTGATGTGAAGAAGACGACGGACAACCTTTAGGGTTTATAAAGCCAAAACCCTTAGGAAGCATCGAAAGGAGGGAAGGTATAATAATTTGAGTCATCGGATCTAGGGTTCCGTGACAAAAGGCACTGATCAGCCACAGTAGCTAGAAAGGTTAGTGGGGCATGCGTCACTCTCCTATAAAAGGTATTAAAAAGGTATTAATGATGGGCGTGACAAGAAAATCATGACAAGAGATTTTCGTACGGCATCATTTCGGTGTAGGAAGGCCATACGTCAGAGGGAAAGATGTTCATGCGGTTACCTCGGGAAAAACAAAGAGCCATACGTCAGGGTTATGCAGCCACCTCGGGAAAGAGGAAGAAAAATGAAGAAAAGTAAGAATTTGAATTTGGCGCCCATTAAGATTTTCGTAAACAAATAACTTATCTGACTAAAGTTCATGTAGGTTATTTGCAGGAAATGTCCTGAGTAGCGCACAAGTCTGGACACCTAAAATGCGACGCCAGAGCGGGAATTTTGGGGATAATCCCCAGGCCAGCCCTCAAATATCAAAGTTGATTCCTGAATCAGCTCTCAAAGAACTTTTTACTAACCTGCCCGGTCGGTATCCCAGACTCTCGCCCCAGTGTGAGTTATAAGTGAGCATGCTCTCACGCCCAACGACCGTCCATGTGGGGTCCCAGACTCTTATTGGGATTTTCGAGCCGCAAAAACCGCTTTTGCGTTGCGGAAACCCCGAAATCCCATGCCACCGGATCCGTGCGAATATTAAAATTTTACATGTACAAGTTTCTCTAAACCTAGATCTACACTAGATATATAAGAAGAAGGGTTTATACCTTTGATGCGAAGCCCTTCACTTATCCCGCTCATCCAAGGTTCGCTGAATCTCAAGGGTGTCAAGTGAACACCCCTTTATGTGTATCCACACGAACAAAAGGTGGAGAAGAAACCTTAGAGTGTGCTAGCACCCTTGAAGGTTTTGGCCAAGGTGGAGGAGAGGGAGAGAAGAAGAAAGCAAGGAGGAAGAAGATGGAGTTACCAAACAAAAATGAAACTCACAACCATTAAATGGTGGACGACCACTTTAGAGGTTTTTAAACCTCCATGGGATACCAAGGGACACAACTCTTGGTCTCCCTCATGAGGTGGCACACACATAAGCCAACCTTGATGATGTGGAACATCATCATTGGTCCACTTAATGCCAACTCACAAATGAGGTGGCAATGGTCAACTCAAACTTGACCTTTCATCTTCCTTCTCAAGTCAAGTCAAACTTGACCACTTCTCTCCCATAGTTGATCAAATCTAACCATTTGATTCAAATTAATTTAATATAATGAATCTCTATTCATTGATTAAATTAATTCAATGAAACATAATCTAAATTAGATCCATTGAACACATGAATCAAATCGAGTCCAACTCAATTAGTTTAATTTGGATTACTCTTAATCCAATTTAGTTCATCACATGAACCTAATCCTCTAGGTACATCAAATGAACCTAATCTCCATCTAATTGCCCTTTGTGTGTGACCCTATAAGTTCTTGTAATGTTGGCAATGCTCCTAAAACCATTTAGAAGCATATAAGTAATGAGCGGTATCTAGCAACACATCATTACTACCCAAGTTACAAGAATGTTGAGATCCAACATCACCTTGTGACTACTAATTGTGACTCTTCACAATATATAACAAGTGTCCTTCTATCCTTGACACCTAGATTGATCAATTTGAGGCATAGACCGTGTCATCCTCTAATCAATCTAAATCTTGAACTCCAAGTAGACTCACTATAATCAAATGAGCTCAATATATCATATTGACTCATTTGGGCATGGTCATGCACTTAGTGGTCTCACTCTATCAAGAATAACGATGTCACTCCCGTTATATAGGAGGGATAGATCTCATCTACATCACTCACATCCCTCCGCATAATTTGTTACATACCCATTAATCGCCTTTATGGTCCACCCAGTTATGGGTGACGTTTGACGAAGCCAAAGTATGCAACTCCTTATGTAGGGAACTATGGTGACTTCAGATCCAAGGACTAATAGTCGTACTAATAACCACATGAGAAAGTATATGACACTCATATAATGATCCATGATACTTTCTCATGGCGGGTCATTCAGTATACATTCTCCAATGCATACCCATGTGTCAACTTGATATCTCCATATCCATGACTTGTGAGATCAAGTCATTGAGTTAACCTACATGCTAGTCTTGTCGCATTAACATTGTCCCTAAATGTTAATACTTGATTAGCAATGATTAAGAGTAGTGTTCTCTATATCATCTCACTATCGATTCAACCAATCGATTGATATAGATAAGAACCTTCTACTCAAGGACGCTATTATACTTAGTTATTTAGCACCAATACAAGTAAGTATAATAACCAAAACAAATGCCTTTATATACATAGGAATATGATACAATGAGTCCATATAACAATCATCATATGATTGACTCTAGGGCTCTAACTAACAATCTCCCACTAGCACTAGTGTCAATCAGTGTAGGCTCTAAGGCCCAAAGACCTAGTGTGACCATCATGCTTTCTTTGTGTCAAACCTTTGGTCAAGGGATCAGCAATGTTAACCTCTGTGAACTCTTCCAGCTCACAACACCACCATTCAAACAAAACACGAACCCAGACTGCGATCTATAATCATCCTGTTCAGTTTGGAAGCTGGCATCACTGTAACCCTTTACAGCTAGCTCGTCATCGCTTCCAAATATCAAGAAATATTCTTTAGTCCTTCTCAAGTACTTAAGAATATTCTTGACTGCTATCCAGTGACTTTCAGCTGGATTTGACTGGTATCTACTCGTCATGCTCAAAGCATACGAAATATCAGGACGAGTACATAGCATGACGTACATCATAGATCCTATTGTTGGAGTGTATACTGAAAGCCTAAGCTTTGTAAACATTCATTATGAATAAAAAATCACATTTGGTCAAATTGTCTACATTTAGTTGTAGTTGTTCAATTAATTTATACTGTAGATAACATAGTATGTGGTGTCACATGCAGAAGATGATGTTATCAGTACCTTATAAATTATAAATAGTAGCTCACGACCAAAATGGAAAGGAACAAACCATTAGAAGGTTGTAGTGTAATTAGGTATCAGTTTATCTTGACTGTATAATTACACTAGTACACTTAGAGTGTATTGAGTAGGACAATTTGAGGTCGTTTCTTTTATACTGATTTTATAAAGAAACAAAGACCTCGGTTATTATGGAAGTGTGTGCTCTTAATCGTGATATAATAACAAGCACATATATTTGATATTTATTTCTTTAATTTATCAATGGGTGAGATTTAGTTCGATAAATCAATAAGCCCGATAAGTTGGGAAATGGTATCACTTATAGTGTGTGTTGTTGATTATAGAAGGAAACTGTGTCCTAGAGATACTAGGTTGATAATGTCCTCAAGAGGAGCTCATAAGGATTGTCATGTTAAACCCTGCAGGTGGACTTAGTCCGACATGATAATAAGGTTGAGTGGTACTACTCTTGGACTAAGATATTAATTATATGAGTTGTCAGTAACTCACTTAATTAGTAGACATTCGATATCTTAAACACAGGGAGACTAACACACTCATAATAAGAAGGAGCCCAAAAATGTAATTTGGGATTGGTGCGGTAGTTCAATAATAGTTCTATAGTGGAATGAATTATTATTGATAAAATTTAGTTGTGTGTTCGGGGCGAACACGGGATGCTTAATTTTATCGGGAGACCAAAACCAATTCCTCCTCTCGGTCCCGATCGTAGCCTCTTATTTATAGAGTACTATACCCACCTATACCCACCTTCTATACCCATCAATAGGGGGTCGGCCAAGCTAGCTTGGGAACCAAGCTAGGGCCGACCTAGGTATAAGATTGGGTGGCCGGCCCTAGCTTGAACCCAAGCTAGTGGGGGCCGGCCAAATTAAATTAAAAAAGAAATTTAATTTTAATTTTTATTATGTGGAAGATATAATTTATTAAAGAGAATTAAAATTAAAATATCTCTCTTGTAAAAGATTTATAATAGATTAAAGAAAGAGATTAGATCTCTTTCATTATTTATAGATTGGTGAGATATTTTATTTTCTCTTTAAAAATTATTCACATGTTGTAAAATTAAAATTATGGAAATTTCTTTTTATTAACCATGAAGAGATTTTTGAAGAGAAATTTTAATTTTAAAATTTTCGGAAACAAATTAGGAAGTTTTAATTGTTGATTGAAACTTGTCCAATTTGTTCTTCATGATGTGGCCGGCCACTTGAATTTAATTGGGGAAATTTTATTTTATTTTTCTCAATTAAATCATGTCATGGAAATTAAGGAAATTTTATTGTAATTAAATTTCCTAATTTTCCTAGGCCAAGGAATATAAAAGAAGGGGTGAGGGTGCCTTCAAGAGATACAACCTCTATTATTTCTCTCCCTCTTTTGTTCCTTGGTGTGGCCGGCCATCCTTTCCCTCTCTTCCTCTTGTGGTGGCCGAACCCCTCTCTTTTCTTGGAGCTCTTGTGGTGGCCGGATACTACTTGGAGAAGAAGAAGAAGAAGGAGAGGAAGCGAGCATCTCTTAGAGCTTGGTTAGTGTTTTGATTTTCTTTCTTGGTGAAGCTTCTTTCTTTGTGGCCGAACCTAGCAAAGAGGATAAGAAGGTGGTTAGTGGTATCTCATCTCGGAAGATCGTTGCCCACACAACATCCGAGGTTAGAAGAGGAATACGATAGAAGATCAAGAGGACTTTCTAGAAGGTATAACTAGTAGTTTTTCCTTTTCCGCATCATACTAGTTATTTATGGAAATAATACCAAATACAAGAGGCTTACGTTCTAGTATTTCGAATATGTTTTTCGATCTTGTGTTTTTTTTGTTTTATTTATCCTTGTGATTTGATTGTTTTTTTCGGTTAACCTAAAGTTATTTTAGGAAATTAAATATTAGCTTTCTATAAAAGGTTTTGTCTAGTTGGTGGTGGTTGCTCCCATATCCAAGAAGGTCATGTGCCTCGCCACGTCAGTACTGGGAACCAATTATGGAAATTAATATTTAATGGAATTAATAACTTAAGGTGATTTGGGTCGAACGTGTAAAGTTCCGCAGGAGACCTAAGTCAAAACCTAAAAGAACGAATAGATTAAGTTTTGGATCAAACGTGTTAAGTTCCGCGGCAATCAAAAAGTTAATTTAAAAGAACACATGGTAGCTAGGAAAAGGTTCAGACCTTTGTACAAAATTTTTGTACAGTGGAACCTCTAGGTTTTCCGAGTAGCAACCAACAATTGGTATCAGAGCTAGGGTTTTGCCTCTGTGTATTTGGTATTAGTTTAATTATGCACATGTCATACATAATTTAGGCAGGATAATAGTAGGATGTGCTAACTTTGTGGATGCAGGATCCAACTATTATGGCTTTTAGTTATTATGTGTGTGATTGGACCCCTGGACATGTCAAGGGCATTTATATGTGTGTGCATGATTGTATTAAAATACAGCAGGAGCTGTATTTAGTTTTATTAGGATTTTATTTTTGATCTAGATACATGTACATTCCTTTTATGGAATATAGGATCAAAAATGTAAAATTCTATTTATGTCGCAGATCGAATCTTGCAAAGCGTGGAACCTTCTAAGGACCAGAGGCGCAGCGGAACTAGGAGCAAGATGGATGTGACAGCTAGACCCGGTGGCGGTGGCCAAATATGGCAGCAGCTTGGGATGACAACACACGGAGGACAACTAGAGATAAAAGCCATAATAGTTGAAAATTAGATTTTCTATTTATTGCTTTTATATTGTGCTGTGTGTATATGTTAGTTTACATGTTTAGTAGGCTAGCATAGTTAAAATTCTTCATTTATAAATAACTAAGTGGAAGAGGGATTTTTAAATAAATCCCATGGTCTCCATTACTGGTTTGTAAGTGATGCAAACAAGCTTGCGCGTTAGCTCTGAGTGCCTTCCTCCATAACGGATGAGCTTGTTTGTGGATCACTAGAACAGACTTCCATTTTTGGATGACTATAGGAAGTTAATTAAGAGCGTGAGATCTTCCACAACGGAAGGGACATAATCTTATTAATGAACTTAGTGTCAAGTAATGGTATACACTTAGACACATCTAATAGTATCCTCCCCATCGGAGTCACTGCTATTATTTGTGTGACCAAAAGACACCAACTATTAATTTTATTTGTCAAAAAGTTAGGTTGACAAGATAATAAAATTAATGGGATAAAACTCTCCTTTTACAAATGTTGAATTTGTATACGTCCACACTAACGTGGCATACAAAATTCACGTGTTATGAGGTGTTGGTTAATTTAAAATAGTATTGTTTGAGGAATCAATATTATTCTAAATTTAGAGTTCTGACCAAAAGTTATTTGTGATTCTTAGGATGACTTTCAACCCACTGTCCATCATACTTCAACAGAATAGACTTACTGGACCTAATTACATAGATTGGAAAAGAAACCTGGATATTGTTCTTACTGCTGAAAGCTATAAATTTGTACTGACTGAGTAGTGCCCTGAAGCACCTACTGGTGAATCTACCCTAGAGGAGATTGAATATCATAGGAAATGGGTAAAAGCAGATGAGATTGCGTGGTGTTACATTTTGGCTTCAATGTCAAATGTATTGCAACATCAGCATCAAGATTTACCAACAACCTATGATATCATGAACAATCTCAAGGAACTCTTTGGCCATCAGGATAGGGCATCTAGGCAAGAAGCCATGAGAAAGATAATGACAACCACCATGTAAGAGGGTACTCCTGTAAGGGATCATATCCTAAAGATGATGGCTTATCTGAACGAGATACAGATCCTTGGAGGAGAAATTGATGGGGAAACTCAGATCGATATGATCCTCCAAACGCTACCTAGAAGTTTTGAGCAGTTCTGCCTGAACTATAATATGAATAAGAGGATTTATTCATTAGGGGAACTACTGACAGAACTTCAAGCGGCAGAAGGATTATTTCGTCACAATTCTCAAATTCACTATGCTGAAAATGGTTCTACTTCTAAACCGAGAGGAAAGAAGAAGAAGAAACAAGCTGGCTCAGCAAAGAAAGTGAATAAATCTCAAAGTACGGGATTTAAAGCTAGAGTGAAGAAGCCGAAGGGCAAGTGCTTCATCTGTAAGCAGGCAGGACATTGGAAGGCGGACTGTCCTCGTAGGAACCAAAACAAAGGTATATCTCATGCTCTAGTTGTTGAAACATGTTTAGCGGTGTTATCTACCAGCACCTGGTGTGTAGATACGGGAGCCACTGATCATGTCTGCAATTCCTTGCAGGGGTTCCAGGAAACCCGACGACTATCTGAAGGAGAGATTACCATCTACATGGGCAATGCTACTAAGGTGGCGGCTATTGCAGTGGAAGACGTCTACTTATCTTTTAGTAGAAATAGGAATTTGGTTTTAAGAAATTTTTTTTATGTACCCAGTTTTAGAAAGAATTTAATTTCAGTTTCTAAACAGTTTTTAGATGGATATTCAGTTTCTTTCAGTAACGATGTAGTTATTAAGAGAAATAAAGTGATTATCTATTCTGGTACATTAGTTGGCAATTTGTATACTTTAAATCCAATTTCTTCCACAAAACAAAACATGGAAATTTATAACTCATCTTCTAACTCAAATAAAAGAAAAGAACCTTCGGAAATGAACCAAGCATATCTTTGGCATCTAAGGCTTGGTCATTGTTCGCTCTCCGCAAGTGTACGGAAATGTCGCAAGTAATATAAAAGATTATCGTATCCACAGGGACTGGAATAAGCACTAGAAATGTCTCAATGCAATTAGCTAAACGACTATCCAATCGTTTCAAAAGCAAAGTAAGGGTAAACAAACCTAATCTTAAAGATCAACAAACAAGAGTTTAGTGTTTTGGGTTATGATAAAGGGAGATTCTAGGAGTCTCGGTTTCTTTGTAAGATTTCTTGAATGTAAATGGTTCACCAATTCTTATCCCTCAATTGTCAAACATGTAGAAAGTTGCCGGTTCCCTCTTGCAATAGACAACCGGCTAAGGACTGAGAAATGTATCTAAATAGGATTAATTAGACATGAACCTACGTTGTCCTTACACAGAAGCGCACCTATTACTATGTCTTCCTCGGATATCAACATAGAAGCCCACAACTTATTAATCTATCAAGATACAAGAAGCTAATCATAAAATCCATCCTACTCTCTTGAATGTTCCTATTTCCTCTTCAAGATTATCTCTCAAACGTCCTTACACGGGCTTGCACCTGTCACGTGGATCCCTCGGATGATCGAGTGAGAGTTTATCTTTACCAAGTCCATAAGAAATCCAAACAATCAATCAAGAATGAGAATTAAGCACAAATCACCATTAATCATTCTACATCTAATTGATACAAGCAAGGTAATGTCATTGAAACAAGAAAATGGCAAATCCATAAGAGATTACATCAATCCATCATACAAATACTCCCTTAATCCTAGAATACAAGATCTACTCCATAAATCAAGGAAGAAAACCCAAAGAAATAGAGATTACAAGCATTCCTTGAATCCCCAATCCAAGAAAACAAGAAAAGGGGGGAAAGAGAAAACTTATCTACGAAGAAGCCTTGTCTTCGGATCCAATCCTCGCTCCGGAGTCGAAATCGTCGAGATCTCCCTTAGAATCGCCCAGAAATCCTCCCAAGAATGGGAGGAAACCATCAAATCTTGCTTTCTCCCAAAGGGGGAGAGATCCCCTTTCAATTCATGAAGAAGGGTTTAAATAGAGGGAATCGGGCGCCACACGGTCCCGTGACACGGCCGTGTGAGATTCACACGGCCATGTCCAGTTCCCTCTCTGCCAAAGCTGCACGGCCGTGTGACTCCACACGGCCATAACCCTTCTGCTCTCTGGAAATGCTACACGGCCGTGTGGTGCACACGGCCACAGCCTGCTTGGTCTCTGGAAACCTTACACGGCCATGTAGATCCGCACGGCCATGTAAGGCTTCTGCTCTGGTTGGCTTCAAATCTTGACACGGTCGTGCGAGGTTCACACGGCCATGTCATCTTCCTCTTCTGTTGGTGCCAATCTCCACACGGCTCGAGCTCCATACCAGTGCAGGGTCGTGTGAGGTACACGGCCTGGTGCTTTCTCCCTTTGATTACTTCCAAGCTTGCCCGAGGACGCATAATCTTCACCAATTTCGACTCCTATGTACAGAAAATGCACAAAAAGCATATCTCCGAACCAAAAGAGTAAATATGCTAAAAGGAAAGCTGAAAGTATAAAAATGCATAGATCAAGCATGCTCAAAGTATGTAAATGTGCGTAAAAACATGCATAAAAGAGTATATAATCTACGCACATCACACCCCCAGACTTAAATCTTTGCTTGTCATCAAGCAAAATGCTGCAGTCAAAATTCATATGTTCTACAACACATTCATAAAACCTAGTGCACTTTCCTAACTCTATCAAAAAGTTTCATTAACAAGCATGATCATAGAAACAAGTAAAGTATGGTCCAAGCATAAGAATCTTGTGCACAGTGTAAAAGTAACTCAACACCCTTCAAGTTTCAATCCATGTCCTAGTCAAGTCGTCATCAAATTTGAATTCCTAGTGTTTCCAGTGAAAGACAAGTAACCAGTGATAGACACTTACTCACCATTCACTTGGTTCATATTTCTCAACTAACCCAAGGTCTCAAAGGTGTGCTCAATCTCAAGAGAAGCTAAGCAGTCATTTCCCCAGTAACCTAACTCGGTCTCAAAGGGGTGACTTGCTAGATTCCACTCATGACAACTATTTTTTTATATCCCTTTTTTTCTTTTTTTTTTATAGGTGTTTGCATTGTGCAAAACTTATTCACAAATGTACTTTTAGCACACATGTTGGGATATTTTGATTTTTCCAAATGAGCTTTAATGATTTGAGCCTCATCCAGTAACCAAAATGAAAGTTGAGAAATCACCATGGAAACCAAGTACTAAGCAAACAAGATGAATCATGACTATTTCAATGACATCAACTATTCAAGCATCAAGCACAAGTGTAGTGAAGATAAAAGCCTTAAGGTTGAACCAAAACTAAAACTCATCACCATAAGATTCTTAGCTTATTAATGCTTCCCAAGATAGAAAAAGTAACTACACAAAGTTTACTACTAGCATCATTCGAACATCATGAATCAAGACAATAATCGTGCTAACATTTCACTTGAATCCAAGAAAGCATATAAGTGAAGATTTGATGTTCTCAAAAAATTTTTGCCATGTATTTCAAAAACAAGCACAATCAAGCACAAGCAAAATAAAGCAACAAGCAATGAAAATAAGAACCAACATGAAAAACTAACAAAAACTAAAAACTGAAAACCAAACTAAACGATACATGTCACCCCCCCAGACTTAAACTTTTCATCGTCCCGATGAAATCAGTACGGTGGAGGAGGTGGAAGATCAGGAAAATCAGGGAAGGAAGATGCAAAATCTTTAACAAACCATTTAACTTCGTTTCTGAAAAAATTATGATATTCAAACAATTTATCAATATCATCCTGCACAAATCTCATACAACCTCTAAGATCTTCATGAAATTCCATTTTAGCCCTATAAGCATTCATCATTTTAGAAATCTTATCACACAATTCTCTTTCACTCTTGAAACAATCTTGTAGCTTTTTAAACAGTTCCTCCTCCATAAGCTTCTTATCTTCAAGAAATTCATTAGTTAAATCTAAATCACTATGAATATTCTTTAAAGCAGAATTAAGTTCTTGAAACATAAAACTATGAATCTCTTGGTTACCCTTAGAAACATTTTTTTGAGTAAAAGTTGACAAAGCTCTAGATTGTTGCCTAGCTAACTTTAAACACCAATTCTCTTTATTATGAATTGTAGTAAAATCATGATTGGGAAATTTTAAAGGGAAACCTTTTTTAATGACTAAACTAAATCCATGCTCTTCATGCTTAATCATTTTCATTGCTAAACATGAATTGAAATCCAACGTACAAAAACTCTCCACCACCTCTAATTCACTCAATTCACATCCTAATACTAAGGCCAATTGAGTAAGTAATCCCCCCAAAATAATAGGTGTGGTAGAATTTGATTTCCCTAATTTTGCCAAATGTCTAAGAAAGAAATAACCAGAATTAATTGGAACATTTTCGACCATTGCCCATAAACAATACAAATCTACAAGTCTTACCGATCCCTCTTTGTCCTCCCTTCCAAATATAGTGTTTTTCATGACCAAATAAGCATATTTAAAAATAGGATTGATAATTTGGCAAACTCTGGAATTATGAGGATCAAATAACGGTTGTTCAAAAATTTGTTGCCAAAAATGTGAATTCTCAAATTGGGGCAAAATCACACACACATCATTCTTTGGCAACTCATAACAAGTATTAAAATCTCTCAACGTCCATTCATAATTTTCATTAAACAACCGAAATTTACACTTCCCCCCTCCTTGAACATTATCAACTTCTATTGAGCTTAAAAATTCAAAAACAATTCTAGGATAAGTAGGATATCTCATGTTCACTAAACCACTCCATCCTATCCTTTCAAATAGCCAAACTAAATCATCCTGAAACCCCAAATTTTCTAAAGTTTCAACATCAAGAAACCTAGTGCCTAAAAGAGGTCGTTTACATAAGGACGAATATCTATACCGTTGCTCATCATTAGAGAAAACAATACCAAAGTCATTAGAAGCACCTTTAAAGCAAACATTCCTCTCCTTTCTTGCAACCACCTTCTCCTTCCCTTTTCTTGTGGCCGAAGTCTCCTCAATCACGTTTTCCATGGAAGAAAATCAAATCTCCTAAAGAAGAATGAGAAGGAAAAATTGGAAGAAGTAATTCAATCCTTTAGAAATGGGGAGATAGGGAAAAGGAGCAAGCGGCGGTACACGGCCGGGTGCCACCCCCACCCCGTGCCCTAATTCCTTAAGAAGATGTGGATCAGGTCGTGTGATATCACACGGCCATGATCATTTCTCATCGCACGGCCGTGTCTGTGACACGGCCCCCTTCCCTTTCTTCTCTGGATTCCAGACACGGGTCGTGTCTGAGACATGGCCCAAACCTCTTCTTTCAGGGGGTTTCTTCGCACGGCCGTGTCTGGGACACGACCTATTCATCTTTCTCCTCGGGATTCCTTACACGGCCGTGTTCGGGTGGCACGGCCCCAGCACTTCCCTTCGTTGCAACCTTTGCCAGGCCGTGTAGAATGTCATGGCTTAACCTGAAAAAAAATCAAAAACAAGTAAAAACCAACAAAATGAATTTATACTAGCTAAAAGAATTCAATCTGGAGGGCGAGGTTCAGAAAATTACAACCTTTGTACCTCTTCTATTTTCGTGCCATGAATATATTTTTTCAGTCGTTGACCATTTACCTTAATTATCCCAAAATCTTTGTTCCAAATATCTACAGCTCCGAAAGGATAAACCTTCTTTACCTCATATGGACCCGTCCACCTTGACTTAAGCTTCCCAGGAAAAAGTTTTAATTTTGAATTGAACAACAAAACCAAATCTCCCACATTAAAGTCTTTACGAAGAATGTGTTGATCGTGCCATTTCTTTGTCCTTTCTTTGTAAGATTTAGCATGCTCATATGCATCCATCCTTAATTCATCAAGTTCGTTCAACTGAAACTTCCTTTTCTCCCCCGCTTCTTTAAAATCCATATTCAAATTTGCAATTGCCCAATAAGCCTTATGTTCTAGTTCAACTGGAAGATGGCAAGGCTTACCATAAACTAATCAAAATGGGGTCATCCCAATAGGAGTTTTATAAGCAGTTCGATATGCCCATAAAGCATCATCTAGTTTCAACGCCCAATCCTTCCTTGAAGTAGATACTGTCTTTTCCAATATGGACTTAATTTCCCGGTTAGATATCTCAGCTTGCCCATTAGTTTGAGGATGATAAGGTGTTGCTACTTTATGCTTCACTCCATATCTTCTAAGTAAGTTTTCAAACTGTTTCTCTATAAAATGTGATCCTCCATCACTAATGACTGCCTTTGGCACCCCAAATCTTGGAAAGATAATACTCCTAAATAATTTGATAACTGTTCTCGCATCGCACGTAGGAGATGCCACAGCTTCTACCCATTTGGACACATAATCTACTGCCACAAGAATATACCTATTCCCATATGAAAGAGGGAAAGGTCCCATGAAATCAATTCCCCAAACATCAAATAACTCAACCTCAAGAATGTAATTTAACATCGTTTCATTTCTTCTAGTTATATTCCCAGTTCTCTGACATTGGTCACAAGATTGAACAAACAACTTAGCATCCTTGAATAAGGTTGGCCAATAAAATCCTGCTTGAAGAATTTTCATAATCGTTTTTGAGCTACCCAAATGTCCTCCATAAGACGAAGAATGGCAATGAAACAAGATATCTCTAACCTCTTCTTCAGGTATACATCTTCGATAAATCACATCATTGCATTTTTTGTACAGGAGAGGTTCATCCCAAACATAATTCTTAACTTCTGAAAAAAACTTTTTCCTTTGTTGATGAGAAAAATCCGGAGGTAACACTCCACTAGCAAGGAAATTCACAAAATCTGCGTACCAAGGAGTTTTCACACTTGATACGGCTAGTAAGTGTTCATCCGGGAATATGTCATCAATAGGCAAATCAACATCCACCTCATTTTCTGACTTTTGAGATATTCTAGACAAATGATCCGCTACTACATTTTCAGCTCCTTTCTTATCCCTAATCTCAAGGTTGAACTCTTGCAAAAGTAAAATCCACCTGATTAACCTAGGTTTAGCGTCCTTCTTTCCAAGTAGATACCGGATAGCTGCATGATCAGTATATACTATTACTCTTGATCCCACTAGATAAGATCTAAATTTATCAATAGCAAACACCACTGCCGATAACTCTTTTTCTGTAGTAGAATAGTTTACTTGGGCTGCATCAAGTGTTTTACTTGCATAATGGATCGCATGCAAAATCTTATTTCTTCGCTGTCCCAAAACTGCTCCTACAGCAAAATCACTAGCATCACACATTATTTCAAAAGGAAGATCCCAATCAGGTGCTTGAATGACTGGAGCTGTTGTAAGAGCACTCTTAATTTTATTAAAAGCTTCAATACATTCGCTATCAAAACAAAACTCAACATCTTTAATCAACAGATTAGTTAATGGCTTGGAAATCTTTGAAAAGTCCTTAATAAAGCGTCTATAGAAGCCAGCATGTCCTAAAAAACTCCTAACTCCTTTTATATTGATGGGTGGGAGTAATCTGTCTATTACTTCCACTTTTGCTGGATCTACCTCAATACCAGGCTCTGAAATTTTATGCCCCAAAACTATTCCTTCCTTAACCATAAAATGACATTTTTCCCAGTTCAACACTAGGTTTGTATCTTCACACCTTTTTAGAACAGTAGAAAGATTTGACAAACAAGAATCAAAGTCATTCCCATAAACTGAGAAGTCATCCATGAAAACCTCCATAATTTTCTCTATTAAATCTGAAAAAACTGCCATCATGCACCTCTGAAAAGTGGCTGGAGCATTACAAAGCCCAAATGGCATCCGACGATAGGCAAAAGTACCATAAGGACAAGTAAAAGTAGTCTTCTCCTGGTCTTGAGGATGAATCGGAATTTGAAAAAATCCAGAATATCCGTCCAAGTAACAAAAATAAGAATGTTTAGCCAATCTTTCAAGCATTTCATCAATAAATGGCAAAGGGAAATGATCCTTCCTTGTTTCTTTATTCAACTTCCGATAATCAATGCACATTCGCCACCCCGTCATTGTTCGTGTTGAAATAAGCTTATCTTCTTCATTCTTGATAACAGTCATCCCTCCTTTTTTTGGAACCACGTGGACTGGACTCACCCATGCACTATTCGAAATTGGGTAAATAATCCCCGCATCAAGTAGTTTAATCACTTCCTTCTTTACTACCTCTTTTAAATTTGGATTTAATCTCCTTTGATGCTCAATTGAGTTCTTGTACCCCTCTTCAAGTAAAATTCTATGCATACAGAGAGATGGACTAATTCCTTTTATATCATCTATTGTATATCCAATGGCCTTTCTATGCAACCTTAACTCATCTAACAGTCTCTTGGTTTCAAACTCATTTAACTGAGCATTAATTATAACTGGATAAGTAGAATTCGGCCCAAGAAATTCATACTTAAGATTTGGGGGTAATGGTTTAAGTTCAAATTGAGGTGGTACTATTTCTGGAAAAACTGGCTCTTGTTCTATCAACATAGTCTCCTCCTCAGCCAAGCTTTCTTCTGACAACTCTTCATTGTCTAAAGACAGATCTTCCTCCTTATGATCACCAAGACATACCCCCTTTTCTGTTGAAAATGCTTTTTCGCCAAACGTTTTTGATAATGATACACAACACCAAGGAAATAATGTTTGGAAATCACTTTGATTCAAGATAAGCCCTTTTTCAACATCATCCTTTCCTCTAATGATATCCATTGTCAAGAATGAACTATCTTGCTCTGCCCAATCATTGGAATTTTGCGTGATTCTGCCAACTATCTCAAAAGTTTCTTCTAGACTTTTGTTCAAAAATGATCCTCCAGATGCTAAATCCAGTTGATTCTTATTTGAGAAAGAAAGCCCAACATAGAACAGATGCATAATTAACCATTTCTCAATTCCATGATGTGGACATAACTGCAGAAGAGAAGAATATCTTTCCCAGGCTTGGTACAATTTTTCTCCATCCAATTGCTTAAAATTTAAAATTTGACTTCTCAAATAAGAAGTTTTCCTTGGAGGGAAATATTGGTCAAGGAATTTTTGCTCTAACTCATCCCATGTTCTGATACTTTGAGACTTTAGAGAATTGTACCATCTTTTTGCAGCACCCTTCAGACTAAAAGGAAAAACAAGCAGTTATATAATATCAGATGAAACTTCTTCATATTTCAAAGTACAACAATATCTATAAAACTCCATCAAATGGGAATAAGGATTTTCAATCTCCAATCCTCCAAACTGAGTTTTCTGAACCATGGAAATAAAAGATGGTTTGAGTATAAAATTTTTTGCTTGTATGTTAGGGTAAACAATTGCTCCCATTTGTTTTGCAGACTTCGGAGCTCCATAATCTCCTAGTGACTTGCACACCATGTTTAGATATTCTTGTTCTTCGATTCGCTTTTGCAGAATTCTTCTTTTATGAAAAGTTCTATCAATCTCAGGGTTAAAAGGAAAGAATTCCCCTGCAAAGTTAGATCTTCGCATACACAAGAACAAGATAGCAGATGACAATTCAACACAAAAAGAAAAAAATAGAAGGATAAAAAATGCAGAATTGAATTTGTACAAAAAGAATTTACAAGAAGTGAAAGTTATACAGGAGAGTAAAAACAGAAATCTACTGATTAGTTACAACTATGAAATATGAAAGGAAAACAAATGTTATGTTTAGTCTAACTCAATTGATAATTCCTAATCTTATAGCGCAGTCCCCGGCAACGACGCCAAAAACTTGTTCGCTCTCCGCAAGTGTACGGAAATATCGCAAGTAATATAAAAGATTATCGTATCCACAGGGACTGGAATAAGTACTAGAAATGTCTCAATGCGAATTAGCTAAACGACTATCCAATCGTTTCAAAAGCAAAGTAAGGGTAAACAAACCTAATCTTAAAGATCAACAAACAAGAGTTTAGTGTTTTGGGTTATGATAAAGGGAGATTCTAGGAGTCTCGGTTTCTTTGTAAGATTTCTTGAATGTAAATGGTTCACCAATTCTTATCCCTTAATTGCCAAACATGTAGAAAGTTGTCGGTTCCCTCTTGCAATAGACAACCGGCTAAGGACTGAGAAATGTATCTAAATAGGATTAATTAGACATAAACCTACGTTGTACTTACACAGAAGCGCACCTATTACTATGCCTTCCTCGGATATCAACATAGAAGCCCACAACTTATTAATCTATCAAGATACAAGAAGCTAATCATAAAATCCATCCTACTCTCTTGAATGTTCCTATTTCCTCTTCAAGATTATCTCTCAAACGTCCTTACACGGGCTTGCACCTGTCACGTGGATCCCTCGGATGATCGAGTGAGAGTTTATCTTTACCAAGTCCATAAGAAATCCAAACAATCAATCAAGAATGAGAATTAAGCACAAATCACCATTAATCATTCTACATCTAATTGATACAAGCAAGGTAATGTCATTGAAACAAGAAAATGGCAAATCCATAAGAGATTACATCAATCCATCATACAAATACTCCCTTAATCCTAGAATACAAGATCTACTCCATAAATCGAGGAAGAAAACCCGAAGAAATAGAGATTACAAGCATTTCTTAAATCCCCAATCCAAGAAATCAAGAAGAGGGGGAAAGAGAAAACTTATCTACGAAGAAGCCTCGTCTTCGGATCCAATCCTCGCTCCGGAGTCGAAATCGTCGAGATCTCCCTTAGAATCGCCCAGAAATCCTCCCAAGAATGGGAGGAAACCACCAAATCTTGCTTTCTCCCAAAGGGGGAGAGATCCCCTTTCAATTCATGAAGAAGGGTTTAAATAGAGGAGGGAATCGGGCGCCACACGGTCCCGTGACACGGCCGTGTGAGATTCACACGGCCATGTCCAGTTCCCTCTCTGCCAAAGCTGCACGACCGTGTGACTCCACACGGCCATAACCCTTCTGCTTTCTGGAAATGCTACACGGCCGTGTGGTGCACACGGCCACAGCCTGCTTGGTCTCTGGAAACCTCACACGGCCGTATAGATCCACATGGCCATGTAAGGCTTCTGCTCTGGTTGGCTTCAAATCTTGACACGGCCGTGCGAGGTTCACACGGCCGTGCGAGGTTCACACGGCCATGTCATCTTCCTCTTCTGTTGGTGCCAATCTCCACACGGCTCGAGCTCCATACCAGTGCAGGGTCGTGTGAGGTACACGGCCTGGTGCTTTCTCTCTTTGATTACTTCCAAGCTTGCCCGAGGACGCATAATCTTCACCAATTTCGACTCCTATGTACAGAAAATGCACAAAAAGCAGATCTCCGAACCAAAAGAGTAAATATGCTAAAAGGAAAGCTGGAAGTATAAAAATGCATAGATCAAGCATGCTCAAAGTATGTAAATGTGCGTAAAAACATGCATAAAAGAGTATATAATCTACGCACATCAGTCATATTAACTTAAGTAGGATTCAGAGGCTTATAGCCGATGGACTTTTGGGTTCATTAGAGTTGGAAAATTTTCCAACTTGTGAATCCTGCTTGGAAGGTAAAATGACCAAGAGGTCGTTCAAGGCCAAGGGGTATAGAGCCAAAGAAGTGTTAGAGTTGGTTCACTCTGATTTGTGTGGTCCTATGTCTATCCAGGCAAGAGGAGGTTTTGAATATTTTGTCTCTTTCATAGACGATTATTCAAGATATGAATACATTTACCTAATGCGCCGCAAGTTCGAGTGCTTTGATAAGTTCAAAGAATACAAGGCTGATGTGGAGAAACGACTAGGTAAAAGTATCAAGACACTACGGTCAGATCGTGGTGGTGAATACCTCTTAGGAGAGTTTAGGAATTACTTATCAGAGGCTGGGATTCAATCCCAACTGTCCGCACCTGGTACACCCCAACAGAATGGTGTGGCAGAACGAAGGAATAGGACTCTTATGGAGATGGTTAGATCGATGATGAGTTATTCAGAATTACCAAATTCGTTTTGGGGATATGCTCTAGAAACAGCAGTGTATGTTATGAACTTAGTACCTTCTAAATCAGTTTCTTCTACTCCCATAGAATTGTGGAATGGGCGAAAACCCAGTCTAAGACATATTCGGATTTGGGGTAGTCCAGCACATGTGCTGAAACCAGATGCTGATAAGTTAGAATCTCGTATAGAAGTTAGCGTGTTTGTAGGATATCCCAAAGGAATGAAAGGTGGTTTATTTTATAGTCCTAAAGACCAGAAGGTCATTGTTAGCACCAATGCCCAATTTTTAGAAGAAGACTATATAATGAATCACAAGCCCAGTAGCAAAGTTGTTTTAGAAGAACTTAGAGAGGACACGTCTACTTCAGTACCAACAGTACAAGATGAAGTACCACAAGAGACTGCAACACGTGTCACACATAATACACAACCACAGACAGTGCCTCGTCGTAGTGGGAGGGTTGTAAGGCAGCCTGAAAGATTCATGTTTTTGGGAGAGTCTTCGGACTTGATCCCGGGTAAACATGAACCTGATCCACGAACATATGACGAAGCACTCCAAGATATAGATGCAGCATCTTGGCAAAAGGCAATGAATTCTGAAATAGAGTCTATGTACTCTAATAAGGTCTGGGAGCTTGTAGAACCACCTGATGGTGTAAAAGCCGTTGGATGCAAGTGGATCTATAGAAGGAAAAGAGGGACAGAAGGGAAGGTAGAAACCTTCAAAGCTAGGCTTGTTGCGAAAGGGTACACTCAGAAAGAGAGAATCGATTATGAGGAAACTTTTTCACCGGTAGTCATGCTTAAGTCTATCCGGATACTCTTATCCATTGCTGCTCATATGGATTATGAGATTTGGAAAATGGATGTCAAGACAGCTTTCCTTAATGGATGTCTTGAAGAGAACATCCATATGAAGCAACCAGAAGGGTTCATTGAAAAAGGCAAAGAGCATCTAGTGTGCAAGCTCAAGCGGTCCATTTATGGACTGAAGCAAGCTTTAAGGTCTTGGAACATCCGGTTTAATGAAGTAATCCAGTCGTATGGATTTATTCAGTGTCCGGATGAGTCTTGTGTATACAAGAAGTGTAACGGAAACGTGGTGGTATTTCTTGTACTATACGTAGATAATATTTTGTTAATTGGCAACAATGTCAAGGTATTATCAGACGTAAGGGTATGGTTATCCAAACAATTTGATATGAAGGACTTAGGAGCGTGTGCACACATTCTTGGGATCAAAGTGATAAGGGATCGCAAGAAAAGAATGTTGTGTCTGTCCCAAGCTTCATATATAGATACAATCCTTGCTCGTTTTAGTATGCAGGATTCCAAGAAAGGTTTCTTACCTTTTAGGCATGGAATAGCTCTATCTAAAGAGATGTCTCCTAAGACATCAAAGGAGATAGAAGACATGAAAGCAGTTCCTTATGCCTCGGCTGTAGGAAGTCTTATGTACGCAATGCTATGTACGAGACCAGATAGTTGTTTTGCCGTGGGCATGGTCAGCAGATATCAGAGTAACCCTGGATAAGGACATTGGACTGCGGTAAATCATATATTAAAGTACCTGAGAAGGACTAGAGATTATATGCTAGTTTACCAAACAGACGATTTGTTCCCTGTGGGTTACACGGATTCAGATTTCCAATCAGATAAGGACAGTAGTAAGTCTACATTAGGCTATGTGTTTACTTTAGGAGGTGGAGCCATTTCATGGAGGAGTGTTAAGCAGAAATGTGTTTCGGACTCAACCATGGAAGCTGAGTATGTAGCAGCTTTTGAAGCAGCTAAAGAAGAAGTGTGGCTCAGGAACTTTCTAATGGACTTAGATATGATTCCTGGTTTGCCCAAAATCATCACAATTTATTGTGATAATAGCGGTGCAGTTGCAAACTCGAAGGAACCACGAGCTCATAAGGCAAGTAACATATAGAGCGCAAGTACCACCTGATACGAGATATTGTGAAGCGAGGAGAAGTTGTCATCGCCAAGATTGCATCAGCGGATAACCTGGCAGATCCTTTCACTAAAGCCCTTCCGGCGAAAGCTTTCGATCGGCATGTGGAGGGAATGGGAATCAGATGTATGGTAGAAGATATGGCAGCTTAGTCATTAGTATAAGTGGGAGATTGTTGGAGTGTATACTGAAAGCCTAAGCTTTGTAAACATTCATTATGAATAAAGAATCACATTTGGTCAAATTGTCTACATTTAGTTGTAGTTGTTCAATTAATTTATACTGTAGATAACATAGTATGTGGTGTCACATGCAGAAGATGATGTTATCAGTACCTTATAAATTATAAACAGTAGCTCACGATCAAAATGGAAAGGAACAAACCATTAGAAGGTTGTAGTGTAATTAGGTATCAGTTTATCTTGACTGTATAATTACACTAGTACACTTAGAGTGTATTGAGTAGGACCATTTGAGGTCGTTTCTTTTATACTGATTTTATAAAGAAACAAAGACCTCGGTTATTATGGAAGTGTGTGCTCTTAATCCTGATATAATAACAAGCACATATATTTGATATTTATTTCTTTAATTTATCAATGGGTGAGATTTAGTTCGATAAATCAATAAGCCCGATAAGTTGGGAAATGGTATTACTTATAATGTGTGTTGTTGATTATAGAAGGAAACTGTGTCCTAGAGATACTAGGTTGATAATGTCCTCAAGAGGAGCTCATAAGGATTGTCATGTTAAGCCCTGTAGGTGGACTTAGTCCGACATGATAATAAGGTTGAGTGGTACTACTCTTGGACTAAGATATTAATTATATGAGTTGTCAGTAACTCACTTAATTAGTGGACATTCGATATCTTAAACACAGGGAGACTAACACACTCATAATAAGAAGGAGCCCAAAAATGTAATTTGGGATTGGTGCGGTAGTTCAATAATAGTTCTCTAGTGGAATGAATTATTATTGATAAAATTAAGTTGTGTGTTCGGGGCGAACACGGGATGCTTAATTTTATTGGGAGACCAAAACCAATTCCTCCTCTCGGTCCCTATCGTAACCTCTTATTTATAGAGTACTATACCCACCTATACCCACCTTCTATACCCATCAATAGGGGGCTGGCCAAGCTTGCTTGGGAACCAAGCTAGGGCCGACCTAGGTATAAGATTGGGTGGTCGGCCCTAGCTTGAACCCAAGCTAGTGGGGGCCGGCCAAATTAAATTAAAAAAGAAATTTAATTTTAATTTTTATTATGTGGAAGATATAATTTATTAAAGAGAATTAAAATTAAAATATCTCTCTTGTAAAAGATTTACAATAGATTAAAGAAAGAGATTAGATCTCTTTCCTTATTTGTAGATTGATGAGATATTTTATTTTCTCTTTAAAAATTATTCACATGTTGTAAAATTAAAATTATGAAAATTTCTTTTTATTAACCATGAAGAGATTTTTGAAGAGAAATTTTAATTTTAAAATTTCTGGAAACAAATTAGGAAGTTTTAATTGTTGATTGAAACTTGTCCAATTTGTTCTTCATGATGTGGCCGACCACTTGAATTTAATTGGGGAAATTTTATTTTATTTTTCTCAATTAAATCATGTCAAGGAAATTTTATTGTAATTAAATTTCCTAATTTGCCTAGGCCAAGGAATATAAAAGAAGGGGTGAGGGTGCCTTCAAGAGATACAACCTCTATTATTTCTCTCCCTCTTTTGTTCCTTGGTGTGGCCGGCCATCCTTTCCCTCTCTTCCTCTTGTGGTGGCCGAACCCCTCTCTTTCCTTGGAGCTCTTTGTTGGAGTGTATACTGAAAGCCTAAGCTTTGTAAACATTCATTATGAATAAAGAATCACATTTGGTCTAATTATCTACATTTGTTTGTAGTTGTTCATTTAATTTATATTGTAGATAACATAGTATGTGGTGTCACATACAGAAGATGATGTTATCAGTACCTTATAAATTATAAACAGTAGCTCACGACCAGAATGGAAAGAAACAAACCATTAGAAGGTCGTAGTGTAATTAGGTATTAGTTTATCTTGACTATATAATTACACTAGTACACTCAGAGTGTATTGAGTATGACCATTTGAGGTCGTTCCTTTTATACTGACTTTATAAAGGAACAAAGACCTCAGTTATTATGGAAGTGTGTGCTCTTAATCCTAATATAATAACAAGCACATATGTTTGATATTTATTTCTTTAATTTATCAATGGGTGAGATTTAGTTCGATGAATCAATAAACCCGATAAATTGGGAAATGGTATCACTCATAGTGTGTGTTGTTGATTATAGAAGGAAACTGTGTCCTAGTGATACTAGGTTGATAATGTCCTCAAGAGGAGCTCATAAAGATTGTCATGTTAAACCCTGCAGTGGACTTAGTCCAACATGATAATAAGGTTGAGTGGTACTACTCTTGGACTTAGATATTAATTAAATGAGTTGTCAGTAACTCACTTAATTAGTGGACATTCGATATCTTAAACACAGGAAGACTAACACACTCATAATAAGAAGGAGCCCAAAATGTAATTTGGGATTGGTGCGGTAGTTCAATGATAGTTCTCTAGTGGAATGAATTATCATTGATAAAATTAAGTTGTGTGTTCAAGGCAACATGGGATGCTTAATTTTATCGGAGACCAAAACCAATTCCTCCTCTCGGTCCCTATCGTAGCCTCTTATTTATAGAGTACTATACCCACATATACCCACCTTCTATACCTACCTAAAGGGGGCCGGCCAAGCTAGCTTGGGAACCAAGCTAGGGCCGGCCTAAGCTTGGGTGGCCCTAGCTTGAACCCAAGCTAGTAGGGCCGGCCATAATTAATTAAAAAAGAAATTTAATTTTAATTTTATTATTATGTGGAAGATTTAATTTAAAGAGAATTAAAATTAAAATATCTCTCTTGTAAAAGATTTACAAAAGATTAAAGAAAGAGATTAGATCTCTTTCCTTATTTGTAGATTGGAGAGATGTTTTATTTTCTCTTTAAAATTATTCACATGTTAATAAAATTAAAATTATAGATATTTCCTTTTATTAACCATGAAGAGATTTTAAAGAGAAATTTTATTTTTAAAATTTCCGGAAACAAATAAGGAAAGTTTTAATTGTTGATTGAAACTTGTCCAATTTGCTTCCTATTGATTTGGCCGGCCATCATTGTTTAATTGGGGAAATATTATTTTATTTTTCTCAATTAAATCATGTCAAGGAAATTAAGGAAAATTTATTGTAATTAAATTTCCTAATTTACCTAGGCCAAGGAATATAAAAGAAGGGTTGAGGGTGCCTTCACAAGATACAACATCTATTATTCCTCTCCCTCTTTTGTTCCTTGGTGTGGCCGGCCATCATCTCCTTCTCTTCCTCTTGTGGTGGCCGAACCTCTCCCTCTCCCTTGGAGTTCTTGTGGTGGTCGGTTACTACTCGGAGAAGAAGAAGAAGAAGGAGAGAAAGCTAGCATCTCTTGGAGCTTGGTTAGTATTTTGGTTTTTCTCCTTGGTAAAGCTTTTCTTTTGTGGCCGAACCTTGCTTGGAGGAGAAGAAGGTGGTTGGTGCTTTCTCATCTTGGAAGATCGTTGCCCACACAACGTCCGAGGTTAGAAGAGGAATACGGTAGAAGATCAAGAGGTTTTTTCTACAAGGTAAAACTAGTAATTTCTATTTCCGCATCATGCTAGTTATTTATGGAAATAATACCAAATACAAGAGGCTTACGTTCTAGTATTTCGAATATGTTTTTTCGAAGTTGTGTTCTTTTGTTTCTTTCTTTTCCTTGTGATTTGATTGTTCTCTTTGGTTAACCTAAAGTTATTTTAGGAAATTAAATATTAGCTTTCTATTAAAGGTTTTGTCTAGTCGGTGGTGGTTGCTCCCATATCCAAGAAGGCCATGTGCCTCGCCACGTCAGTACTGGGAACCAATTATGGAAATTAATATTTAATGGAATTAATAACTTAAGGAGACTTGGGTCGAACGTGTTAAGTTCCGCAGGAGATCCAAGTCAAAACCTAAAAGAACAAATAGATTAAGTTTTGGATCAAACGTGTTAAGTTCCGCAGGCGATCAAAAATTTAATTTAAAAGAACACATGGTAGCTAGGAAAAGGTTCAGACCTTTGTACAAAATTTTTGTACAGTGGAACCTAGATTTCCGAGTAGCAACCAACAATTGGTATCAGAGCTAGGGTTTTGCCTCTGTGTATTTGGTATTTAGTTTAATTATGCACATGTCATACATAATTTAGGCAGGATATTAGTAGGATGTGCTAACTTTGTGGATGCAGGATCCAACTATTATGGCTTTTAGTTATTATGTGTGTGATTGGACCCTTGGACATGTCAAGGGCATTTAATGTGTGTGCATGATTGTATTAAAATACAGCAGGAGCTGTATTTAGTTTTTATTAGGATTTTATTTTTGATCTAGATACATGTACATTCCTTTTATGGAATATAGGATCAAAAATGTAAAATTCTATTTATGTCGCGGATCGAATCTTGCAAAGCGTGGAACTTTCTAAGGACCAGAAGCGCAGCGGAACAAGATGCGACAACTAGACCCGGTGGCGGTGGCCAAATATGGCAGCAGCTTGGGATGACAACACACGGAAGACAATAAGAGATAAAAGCCATAATAGTTGAAAATTAAATTTTCTATTTATAGCTTTTATATTATGCTGTGTGTGCATGTTAATTTACAAGTGTTAGTAGGCTAGCATAGTTAAAATTCCTCATTTATAAATAACTAAGTGGGAGAGGGATTTTTAAATAAATCCCATGGTCTCCATTACTGGTTTGTAAGTGATGCAAGCAAGCTTGCGCGTTGGCTCTGAGTGCCTTCCTCCATAACGGATGAGCTTGTTTGCGGATCACTAGAACAGACTTCTATTTTTTGATGACTATAGGAAGTTAATTAAGAGCGTGTGATCTTCCCCAACGGAAGGGGCATAATCTTATTAATGGACTTAGTGTCAAGTAATGGTATACACTTAGACACATCTAATAGTATCCTCCCCAACGGAGTCACTGCTATTATTTGTGTGACCAAATGATACCAACTATTATTTTATTTGTCAAAAAGTTAGGTTGACAAGATAATAAAATTAATGGGTTAAAATCCTCCTTTTACAAATGTTGAATTTGTATACGTCCACACTAACGTGGCATACAAAATTCACGGTGTTATGAGGTGTTGGTTAATTTAAAATAGTATTGTTTGAGGAATCAATATTATTCTAAATTTAGAGTTCTGACCAAAAGTTATTTGTGATTCTTAGGATGTCTTTCAACCCACTGTCCATCATACTTCAACAGAATAGACTTACTGGACCAAACTACATAGATTGGAAAAGAAACCTGGACATTGTTCTTACTGCTGAAAGCTATAAATATGTACTGACTGAGCAGTGCCCTGATGCACCTACTGGTGAATCTACCCAAGAGGAGATTGAATATCATAGGAAATGGGTAAAAGCAGATGAGATGGCGCGGTGTTACATTTTGGCTTCAATGTCAAATGTATTGCAACATCAGCATCAAGATTTACCAACAGCCTATGATATTATGAACAATCTCAAGGAACTCTTTGGTCATCAAGATAGGGCTTCTAGGCAAGAAGCCATGAGAAAGATAATGACAGCCACCATGCAAGAGGGTACTCCTGTAAGGGATCATATCCTAAAGATGATGGCTTATCTGAACGAGATACAGATCCTTGGAGGAGAAATTGATGGGGAAACTCAGATCGATATGATCCTCCAAACGCTACCTAGAAGTTTTGAGCAGTTTGAACTATAATATGAATAAGAGGGTTTATTCATTAGCGGAACTACTGATGAAACAGCAGAAGGATTATTTCGTCACAATGCTCAAATTCACTATCTCGAAAATGGTTCTACTTCTAAACCGAAAGGAAAGAAGAAGAAGAAACAAGTGGTTCAGGAAAGAAAGTGAATAAATCTCAGTACGGATTTAAAGTCGGAATGAAGAAGTCAAGGGCAAGTGCTTCATCCGTAAGCGGGACATTGAAGGCGGATGTCCTCGTAGGAACCAAAACAAAGGTATATCTCATACTCTAGTTGTTGAAACATGTTTAGCGGTGTTATCTACCAGCACCTGGTGTGTAGATACGGGAGCCACTGATCATGTCTGCAATTCCTTGCAGGGGTTCCAGGAAACCCGACGACTATCTGAAGGAGAAATTACCGTCTACATGGGCAATGCTACTAGGGTGGCAGCTGTTGCAGTGGGAGACGTCTACTTATCTTTTAGTAGAAATAGGAATTTGGTTTTAAGAAATTATCTTTATGTACCCAGTTTTAGAAAAAATTTAATTTCAGTTTCTAAACTGTTTATAGATGGATATTCAGTTTCTTTCAGTAACGATGTAGTTATTAAACGAAATAAAGTGATTATCTGTTCTGGTGCATTAGTTGGCAATTTGTATATTTTAAATCCAATTTCTTCCACAAAGCAAAACATGGAAATTTATAACTCATCTTCTAATTCTAATAAGAGAAAAGAACCTTCAGAAATGAACCAAGCATATCTTTGGCATCTAAGACTTGGTCATATTAATTCAGAGGCTTATAGCCGATGGACTTTTGAGTTCATTAGAGTTGGAAAATTTTCCAACTTGTGAATCTTGCTTAGAAGGTAAAATGACCAAGAGGCCGTTCAAGGCCAAGGGGTATAGAGCCAAAGAAGTGTTAGAGTTGGTTCACTCTGATTTGTGTGGTCCTATGTCTGTCCAGGCAAGAGGAGGTTTTGAATATTTTGTCTCTTTCATAGACGATTATTCAAGATATGGATACATTTACCTAATGCGCCGCAAGTCCGAGTGCTTTGACAAGTTCAAAGAATACAAGGCTGATGTGGAGAAACGATTAGGTAAAAGTATCAAGACACTACGATCTGATCGTGGTGGCGAATACCTCTTAAGAGTTTAGGAATTACTTATCGAGGTGGGATTCAATCCCAATTATGCACTGGAACACCCCAACGAATGGTGTAGCAGAACGAAGGAATAGGACTCTTATGGAAATGGTTAGATCGATGATGAGTTATTCGAAATTACCAAATTCGTTTTGGGGATATGCTCTGAAACAGCAGATATTCTCAACTTAGTACCTTCTAAATCGTTTCTTCTACTCCCATAGAATTGTGGAATGGGCGAAAACCCGGTCTAAGACATATTCGATTTGGGGTAGTCCGACATGTCTGAAACCAGATCTTGATAAGTTAGAATCTCGCACGTAAGTTCGCGTGTTTGTAGGATATCCCAAAGGAACGAAAGGTGGTTTATTTTATAGTCCTAAAGACCGAAGGTCATTGTTAGCACCAATGCCCGCTTTTAGAAGAAGACTATATAATGGATCACAAGCCCAGAAGTAAAGTTTTTAGAAGAACTTAGAGAGGACACGTCTACTTCACCAGGACAAGATGAAGTACCACAAGAGACGCAACACGTGTCACACACGATACACAACCACGTATAGTGCCTCGTCGTAGTGGGAGGGTTGTGAGGCACTGAAAGATTCATGTTTTTGGGAGAGTCTTGGACTTGATCCGGGTAAACATGAACCTGATCCCATATGAGAAAGCACTCCAAGATATAGATGTAGCATCTTGGCAAAAGGCAATGAATTCGAAATAGAGTCCATGTACTCTAATAAGGTCCGGAGCTTGTAGAACCACCGATGGTGTAAAAGCCGTTGGATGCAAGTGGATCTACAAAAGGAAAAGAGGGATGACGGAAGGTAGAAACCTTCAAAGCTAGGCTTGTTGCGAAAGGGTGCACTCAAAGAGGGAATCGATTATGAGGAAACCTTTTCACCAGGTAGCCATGCTTAAGTCTATCCGGATACTCTTATCCATTGCTCATATGGATTATGAGATTTGGCAAATGGATGTCAAGATGCTTTCCTTAATGGAAGTCTTGAAGAGAACATCCATATGAAGCAACCGAAGGATTTATTGAAAAGGCAAAGAGCATCTAGTATGCAAGCTCAATCGGTCCATTTATGGATCAAAAGCTTCAGGTCTTGGAACATCCGGTTTAATGAAGTAATCCAGTCATATGGATTTATTCAAAGTCCGGATGAGTCTTGTGTATATAAGAAGTGTAACGGAAACGTGGTGGTATTTCTTGTACTATACGTAGAAGATATTTTGTTAATTGGCAACAATGACAAGGTATTATCAGACGTAAGGGTATGGTTGTCCAAACAATTTGATATGAAGGACTTAGGAGAATGTGCACACATTCTTGGGATCAAAGTTATAAGGGATCGCAAGAAAAGAATGTTGTGTCTATCCCAAGCTTCATATATAGATACAATCCTTGCTCGTTTTAGCATGCAAGACTCCAAGAAAGGTTTCTTACCTTTTAGACATGGAGTAGCTCTATCTAAATAGATGTCTCCAAAGACATCAAAAGAGATAGAGGACATGAAAGCGATTCCTTTTGGGTGTAGGAAGCCTAATGTATGCAATGCTATACGAGACCGATATCTGCTTTAGGCATGGTCAGACATATCGAGTAACCTGGACAAGGACATTGGATGCGGTAAAGCATATATTAAAGTACCGAGAAGGACTAGGGATTATATGCTAGTTTACCAAGCGATGATTTGCTCCCTGTGGGTTACAGATTGATTTTCAATCAGATAGGGACAATAGTAAGTCTACATCGGGCTATGTGTTTACTTTAGGAGGTGGAGCCATTTCATGGAGGAGTGTTAAGCGAAAATGTTTGGACTCAACCATGGAAGTCGAGTATGTAGCAACCTCTGAGGCGCTAAAGAAGCGTATGGCTCGGGAACTTTCTAATGGACTTAGATGTGATTCTGGTTTGCCCAAGATCATCACAATTTATTGTGATAATAGCGTGATTGCAAACTCGAAGGAACCACGAGCTCATAAGGCGAGTAAACATATAGAGCGCAAGTACCACCTGATACGAGATATTGTGAAGCGAGGAGAAGTTGTCATCGCCAAGATTGCATCAGCGGATAACCTGGCAGATCCTTTCACTAAGGCCCTTCCGACGAAAGCTTTCGATCGGCATGTGGAGGGAATGGGAATCAGATGTATGGTAGAAGATATGGCAGCTTAGTCATTAGTATAAGTGGGAGATTGTTGGAGTGTATACTGAAAGCCTAAGCTTTGTAAACATTCATTATGAATAAAGAATCACATTTGGTCTAATTATCTACATTTGTTTGTAGTTGTTCATTTAATTTATATTGTAGATAACATAGTATGTGGTGTCACATACAGAAGATGATGTTATCAGTACCTTATAAATTATAAACAGTAACTCACAACCAGAATGGAAAGAAACAAACCATTAGAAGGTCGTAGTGTAATTAGGTATTAGTTTATCTTGACTATATAATTACACTAGTACACTCAGAGTGTATTGAGTAGGACCATTTGAGGTCGTTCCTTTTATACTGACTTTATAAAGGAACAAAGACCTCAGTTATTATGGAAGTGTGTGCTCTTAATCCTAATATAATAACAAGCACATATGTTTGATATTTATTTCTTTAATTTATCAATGGGTGAGATTTAGTTCGATGAATCAATAAACCCGATAAATTGGGAAATGGTATCACTCATAGTGTGTGTTGTTGATTATAGAAGGAAACTGTGTCCTAGTGATACTAGGTTGATAATGTCCTCAAGAGGAGCTCATAAAGATTGTCATGTTAAACCCTGCAGGTGGACTTAGTCCGACATGATAATAAGGTTGAGTGGTACTACTCTTGGACTTAGATATTAATTAAATGAGTTGTCAGTAACTCACTTAATTAGTGGACATTCGATATCTTAAACACAGGGAGACTAACACACTCATAATAAGAAGGAGCCCAAAAATGTAATTTGGGATTGGTGCGGTAGTTCAATGATAGTTCTCTAGTGGAATGAATTATCATTGATAAAATTAAGTTGTGTGTTCGGGGCGAACACGGGATGCTTAATTTTATCGGGAGACCAAAACCAATTCCTCCTCTCGGTCCCTATCGTAGCCTCTTATTTATAGACTACTATACCCACATATACCCACCTTCTATACCTACCTAAAGGGGCCGGCCAAGCTAGCTTGGGAACCAAGCTAGGGCCGGCCTAAGCTTAAGGTGGCGGCCTAGCTTGAACCCAAGCTAGTAGGGCCGCCATAATTAATTAAAAAGAAAATTTAATTTTAATTTTTATTATTATGTGGAAGATTTAATTTAAACGACAATAAAAATTAAAATATCTCTCTTGTAAAAGATTTACAAAAGATTAAAGAAAGAGATTAGATCTCTTTCCTTATTTGTAGATTGGAGAGATGTTTTATTTTCTCTTTAAAAATTATTCACATGTTATAAAATTAAAATTATAGATATTTCTTTTTATTAACCATGAAGAGATTTTAAGAGAAATTTTATTTTTAAAATTTCCGGAAACAAATAAGGAAAGTTTTAATTGTTGATTGAAACTTGTCCAATTTGCTTCCTATTGATTTGGTCGGCCATCATTGTTTAATTGGGGAAATATTATTTTATTTTTCTCAATTAAATCATGTCAAGGAAATTAAGAAAAATTTATTGTAATTAAATTTCCTAATTTACCTAGGCCAAGGAATATAAAAGAAGGGGTGAGGTGCCTTCACAAGATACAACATCTATTATTCCTCTTCCTCTTTTGTTCCTTGGTGTGGCCGGCCATCATCTCCTTCTCTTCCTCTTGTGGTGGCGAACCTCTCCCTCTCCCTTGGAGTTCTTGTGGTGGCGGATACTACTCGGAGAAGAAGAAGAAGAAGGAGAGAAAGCTAGCATCTCTTGGAGCTTGGTTAGTATTTTGGTTTTCTCCTTGGTAAAGCTTTTCTTTGTGGCGAACCTTGCTTGGAGGAGAAGAAGGTGGTTGGTGGTTTCTCATCTTGGAAGATCGTTGCCCACACAACGTCCGAGGTTAGAAGAGGAATACGGTAGAAGATCAAGAGGTTTTTTCTACAAGGTATAACTAGTAATTTCTATTTCCGCATCATGCTAGTTATTTATGGAAATAATACCAAATACAAGAGGCTTACGTTCTAGTATTTCAAATATGTTTTTTCGAAGTTTTGTTCTTTTGTTTCTTTCTTTTCCTTGTGATTTGATTATTCTCTTTGGTTAACCTAAAGTTATTTTAGGAAATTAAATATTAGCTTTCTATTAAAGGTTTTGTCTAGTCGGTGGTGGTTGCTCCCATATCCAAGAAGGCCATGTGCCTCGCCACGTCAGTACTGGGAACCTTTTATGGAAATTAATATTTAATGGAATTAATAACTTAAGGTGATTTGGGTCGAACGTGTTAAGTTCCGCAGGAGATCCAAGTCAAAACCTAAAAGAACAAATAGATTAAGTTTTGGATCAAACGTGTTAAGTTCCGCAGGCGATCAAAAATTTAATTTAAAAGAACACATGGTAGCTAGGAAAAGGTTCAGACCTTTGTACAAAATTTTTGTACAGTGGAACCTATAGGTTTTCCGAGTAGCAACCAACACTCTTGTGGTGGCCGGATACTACTTGGAGAAGAAGAAGAAGAAGGAGAGGAAGCGAGCATCTCTTAGAGCTTGGTTAGTGTTTTGATTTTCTTCCTTGGTGAAGCTTCTTTCTTTGTGGCCGAACCTAGCAAGGAGGAGAAGAAGGTGGTTGGTGGTATCTCATCTCGGAAGATCGTTGCCCACACAACGTTCGAGGTTAGAAGAGGAATACGATAGAAGATCAAGAGGACTTTCTAGAAGGTATAACTAGTAGTTTTTCCTTTTCCGCATCATACTAGTTATTTATGGAAATAATACCAAATACAAGAGACTTACGTTCTAGTATTTTGAATATATTTTTCGATGTTGTGTTTTTTTTTGTTTTATTTATCCTTGTGATTTGATTGTTCTTTTCGGTTAACCTAAAGTTATTTTAGGAAATTAAATATTAGCTTTCTATAAAAGGTTTTGTCTAGTCGGTGGTGGGTGCTCCCATATCCAAGAAGGCCATGTGCCTCGCCACGTCAGTACTGGGAACCAATTATGGAAATTAATATTTAATGGAATTAATAACTTAAGGTGATTTGGGTCGAACGTGTTAAGTTCCGCAGGAGACCCAAGTCAAAACCTAAAATAACGAATAGATTAAGTTTTGGATCAAACGTGTTAAGTTCCGCCGGCGATCCAAAATTTAATTTAAAAGAACACATGGTAGCTAGGAAAAGGTTCAGACCTTTGTACAAAATTTTTGTACAGTGGAACCTCTAGGTTTTCCGAGTAGCAACCAACACCTATGGCTGAGGCATAAGGGATCGTATCCATGCGGTCTCTCTCCTCTCTAGAAGAGGGACTTTGAGTCTTCGAAAGACTCACACCATGTGACATCGGCAGAAATCCATTCTTGGAGTTCTGCATGGCAAACCGTAGTAATACCTTGTCAATATATGTACTCTGACTTAGGCCAAGCAATCTCTTAGATATATCTCTATAGATCTGTATGCCTAGAATACGGGTTGCTTCACATAAGTCCTTCATTGAGAAACAATTCCCTAGCCAAGTCTTTACAGACTGTAGCAAAGGGATGTCATTCCCAATGAGTAGTATGTCATCCACATACACACACAAGGAAGACAATTGTGCTCCCTATAACCTTCTTGTAGACACAGGGTTCATCTTCATTCTTGATGAAACCAAACTATTTGATCGCCTCATCGAATCGAAGATTCCAGCTCCGAGAAGCTTGCTTTAGTCCATAAATAGACTTATGTAGCTTGCATACTCTACCAGTTGATGTGCGTAGATTATATACTCTTTTATGCATGTTTTTACGCACATTTACATACTTTGAGCATGCTTGATCTATGCATTTTTATACTTCCAGCTTTCCTTTTAGCATATTTACTCTTTTGGTTCGGAGATCTGCTTTTTGTGCATTTTCTGTACACAGGAGTCGATTTGGTGAAGAATCTACATCTTTGGGCATGCATTGGAGGAAACGAAGGGAGAAAGCACCGGGCCGTGTACCTCACACGGCCCTGCACTGGTATGGAGCTCGGGCCGTGTGGAGTTTGGCACCAACAGAAGAGGAAGATGACATGGCCGTGTGAACCTCGCACGGCCGTGTCAAGATTTGGCAAGGCAATTACCCTTACAGGTCGTGTGGATCTACACGGTGTGAGATTTCCAGAGACCAAGCAGGCTGTGGCCCACACGGCCGTGTAGCATTTCCAGAGACTAAGCGGTGGTGGCGTGTGCACCACACGCCGTGTATCATTTCCAGAGCGAGGGTTCGGCCGTGTGGAGTCACCTGCAGTAGTGCGGATTTGGCAGAGAGGGAGGACATGGCGTGTGAATCTCACACGGCCGTGTCACGCCGTGTGGCGCGATTCCTCCTCTATTTAAACCCTTCTTCATGAATTGAAAGGGATCTCTCCCTTTGGGAGAAAGCAAGATTTGGTGGTTTCCTCCCATTCTTGGGAGGATTTCAGGGCGATTCTAAGGGAGATCTCGATTCCGGAGCGAGGATTGGATCAGAAGACAAGGCTTCTTCATAGATAAGTTTTCTCTTTTCCCCTCTTCTTGTTTTCTTGGATAGGGGATTCAAGGAATGCTTGTAATTTCTATTCTTTCGGGTTTTCTTCCTCGATTCATGGAGTAGATCTTGTATTCTAGGATTAAGGGAGTATTTGTATGATGGATTGATGTAATCTCTTATGGATTTGCCATTTTCTTGTTTCAATGACATTATCTTGCTTGTATCAATTAGATCTTGAATGATTGATGGTGGTTTGTGCTTAATTCTCATTCTTGATTGATTGTTTGGATTTCTTATGGACTTGGTAAGGATAAACTCTCACTCGATCATCTGAGGGATCCACGTGACAGGTGCAAGCCCGTGTAAGGACGTTTGAGAGATAATCTTGAAGAGGAAATGGGAATATTCAAGAGAGTAGGATGGATTCTATGATTAGCTTCTTGTATCTTTATAGATTAATAAGTTGTGGGCTTCTATGTTGATATCCGAGGAAGGCATAGTAATAGGTGAGCTTCTGTGTAAGGACAATGTAGGTTCATATCTCATTAATCCTATTTAGATACATTTCTCAGTCCTTAGCCGGTTGTCTATTGCAAGAGGGAACCGACAACTTTCTACATGTTTGGCAATTGAGGAATAAGAATTGGTGAACCTTTTACATTCAAGAAATCTTACAAAGAAACCGAAACTCCTAGAATCTCCCTTTATCATAACTCAAAACACTAAACTCTTGTTTGTTGATCTTTAATATTAGATTTGTTTACCTTTACTTTGCTTTTGAAACGATTGGATAGTTGTTTAGCTAATTCGCATTGAGACATTTCTAGTGCTTATTCCAGTCCCTGTGGATACGATAATCTTTTATATTACTTGCGACATTTCCGTACACTTGCGGAGAGTAACAAGTTTTTGGCGCCGTTGCCGGGGACTGCGCTATAACATTAGGAATTATCAATTGAGTTAGACTAAACATAACTTTTCTTTCTTTCTTTACATTTTCGTAATTGTAACTTTAGAATTCTGTTTCTATAAGCTTTTCTTTTCTTGAATAACATTCTTGACAATTCTTTTTGTTGCAATTCTAATTCTAATTCTAACTTTGCATTCTTGATTTCTAGCACTCTAATCTAACTTTTCTGTGTTTTCTCTTTTGATCTAGTTTCTTTCTTCTTTTCTTTTGTAAACATATCTTGCAATCTTTAGCATATGAATTATTCTAGATATTTTTCTTTTTCCTTTTATCTTTTCTTTCTTGTTTTCATTGTGCACTTTTTTTCTTGCAATTTAAATTCTGCATTTGCTTTCTTGCTTTTCATATTGCATTTTATTTCTTGTTTTTGATTCTGGATAATTTTCTTTTTCTTCTTGAATATCCATGAGCACTAACATGTCAAGCAGGCCCATGAGAAATTTTTCTACACCCTTTTCTGCAAGATTTTTATCTCCCATTGTGCAACCTCAAATTGAAGCAGAAAGTTTCCTACTAGACCCAGAGATAATTTTCATGATACAAGGTCACAAATTTGGAGGAGAAGTATCAGAAAGTCCTTATCTGCATCTTGAAACATTTTTAGAGATTTGTGATTTGGTGAAATGCGAAGGAGTATCAGCAAATGCAGTTTGATTGATGATATTTCCTTTCAGTATCAAGGATAAAGCAAGGACTTGGATATATTCTCTCTGTCCTCAAAGCATCACAAGTTGGGAACAATTGGAGAAGCAATTTCTGAATCATTTTTTCCCTCCAAGTAGAACGGTGTATATGAGGAATTGCATAACAAATTTTTCTCAGGCATATGGAGAATCATTATTTGAAGCATGGGATAGATTCAAGAGTCTTCAAAGACAGTGCCCTCATCATGGTTTTGAAAAATGGTTGATTTTGCACATATTCTATGGGGGAATTTCTTTCTCAGACAAGACTTTATTGGATTCATCAGCTGGAGGTTCTTTTATGGACAAAAGTATAGATGAAGCTTATTCGTTAATTGATCAAGTGACATTGAACCTCCATGAATGGTCGAACAAAAGTTGGATGGAATTTCCTCAGATATTCAAGAAGTGCAAGCCATAAATGTAAGAGAGCCTGTCAAACAAAATGAAATTCAACCACCTAAAAATGTTGAAATTCACAAGTCACAGAGTGAGGAGTTCAAACATTTGGGGGCAAAGCTTGATAGTATTGTTTCAAAATGGTTTAAAGAAGATCCCCCTCCTACACAGTCAAGATCCAATGAAAAGTGTGATGATGTTGGGTTGAGAAGTGGCAAAAATTATGAAGAACTTCTGAAGAATGACATGTTTAGAATTGAGGAGAAGAATAATAGAAGATCACAAGAACTCAATTCCATTTCTCTAGGAAGTTCCCAAAGGCCAGAAGTACCTTTCCCTCAACGATTAATCACACCAACATTAGATAAGCAAGTTGGACCTCCTCCAAAAGCTCAAAGGGAATTTGGGAAAAAGGGAGTTCAGTCTTTCCTAGGACCTTCACTAAGGGTTCCTTTTCCACAAAGGTTAGTGGGGGTCAATGAAAATAAAGATTTCAGCAAATCCTGTGACACTAATATGGTTGAGTGCAGATTTTTGAATATATATGAAGATGAAGATTTTTCAGATGAGGATTTTATTGATAATGTAGTGGTAAATAAGTTTTCAGATCTACCTCAAAATTTTATAAGGTGTTATAGTGAAATTGAATTTTCAGATGATGAATGTGATGTGGTAGATCAACTTAAAACTGCAAGTGAAGTTATTGATCCTCTCGTTATTGATTCTCCTATTGAGGACATAGATGTTGGTTTATTTTTTGATGTATGTGTTGATGATGATGATATGGAAGAATGTGTAGGGAGCTGTGTTGTGGAAGCAGCATCTCAAGGATCACCACCTTTGTCAAGACAACCCTTAGAGGTTTTAAGAATTGATCATGTTTTGGAACAATGTGTAGAGACTTATGCAGAGCTAGCAGAGTCTCAAGAATCACCATCATTGATATCATCAACATCTAAGCTAGAGCCAGAACCATCATTTGATTCAGAGGAAGTCACATCTACATGTTTAGAAATTTCAGGTATTTCTCAGCAAAGTAAGGTTAGTATTTCTTGTGATCTTTTGGAAAACTTTATGGAGGTACCTATAATTGACTTTGTTGGATGTGATTCAGTTTTTATTACTTATGCATCTTATCTTGATATGGTTCTAGCTCTATACTATATAACATGCTTGTGGGAGATTTGTTTTTCTTTTGGATGTGCAGATTTCACATGGGCCAATAATTGGAAGCTCAATCCGAACCGTATTCGACCACCTGAAAAAATTTCCAAGAAGACGAAGATGGAGAGAGTTATACTTTACTTTGTAGCTCCTTTGATGAAAGCTCCCTCCATAATAAGAGCCCTTGGTAGGAGGGTTCTAAAATATCTTACCCCTCCAAGAGCAAGATTTAGATGAATCTAATGAGGTGGTCGAGCTGATGACCTTAAACAAGCGCTTCTTGGGAGGCAACCCAAGTTCATTTTCCATATTTTCTTTTATGTCTTTAGTTCTCTCTTTATAATAAACATGTATCCTCTACTTAATTTTTCTTGTCTATCTTATTGTTGTAGAATTCAAAGTTGTGGAGGAATGTGAGTATTGGATGGAGGAGTATCTTTAAAAACATGAACGTCAACCATTTGGAGCTCATCACTTGGTAACTTCTTTTAAAATCTCCTCCACATTGTTTTTACTTTTCATTGGGACAATGAAAAATTTAAGTCTGGGGGGATGCATTAGATGCATTTGATTTGCTTTGTTTGTTTTTGTTTTTGCTTATGTCTTGCATTGTGTTTTGATTTTTTGTGGCATATATCTTGAGAACATCAAAACTTCACTTATATGCTTTCTTGGATTCAAGTGAAATGTTAGCACGATTATTGGCTTGATTCATGATGTTCGAATGATGCTAGTAGTAAACTTTGTGTAGTTCTTTTTTCTATCTTGGGAAGCATTAATAAGCTAAGAATCTTATGGTGATGAGTTTTAGTTTTGGTTCAACCTTAAGGATTTTATCTTCACTACACTTGTGCTTGATGCTTGAATAGTTGATGTCATTGAAATAGTCATGATTCATCTTGTTTGCTTAGTACTTGGTTTCCATGGTGATCTCTCAACTTTCATTTTGGTTACTAGATGAGGCTCAAATCATTAAAGCTCATTTGGAAAAATCAAAATATCCCAACATGTGTGCTAAAAGTACATTTGTGAATAAGTTTTGTACAATGCAAACACTTATTAAAAAAAAAATTAACAATAAGGGATATAAAAAAATAGTTGTCATGAGTGAAATCTAGCAAGTCACCCCTTTGAGACCGAGTTAGGTTACTGGGGAAATGACTGCTTAGTTTCCCTTGAGATTGAGCACACCTTTGAGACCTTGGGTTAGTTGAGAAATATGAACCAAGTGAATGGTGAGTAAGTGCCTATCACTGGTTACTTGTCTTTCACTGGAAACATTAGGAATTCAAATTTGATGACGACTTGACTAGGACATGGATTGAAACTTGAAGGGTGTTGAGTTACTTTTACACTGCGCACATGATTCTTATGCTTGAACCATACTTTACTTGTTTCCATGATCAAGCTTGTTAATGAAACTTTTTGATAGAGTTAGGAAAGTGCACTGGGTTTTATGAATGTGTTGTAGAACATATGAATTTAGACTGCAGCATTTTGCTTGAGGACAAGCAAAGGTTAAAGTCTGGGGGTGTGATGTGCGTAGATTATATACTCTTTTATGCATGTTTTTACGCACATTTACATACTTTGAGCATGCTTGATCTATGCATTTTTATACTTCCAGCTTTCCTTTTAGCATATTTACTCTTTTGGTTTGAGATCCGCTTTTTGTGCATTTTCTGTACACAGAGTCGATTTGGTGAAGAATCTACATCTTTGGGCATGCATTGGAGGAAACGAAGGGAGAAAGCACTGGGTCGTGTACCTCACACGGCCCTGCACTGGTATGGAGCTCGGGCCGTGTGGAGTTTGGCACCAACAGAAGAGGAAGATGACAAGGCCGTGTGAACCTCGCACGGCCGTGCCAAGCTTTGAAGCCAACCAGAGCAGAAGCCTTACAGGGCCGTGTGCACTGTCCAGAGACCAAGCAGGTGGTGGCCGGGTGCACCACACGGCCGTGTAGCATTTCCAGAGACTAAGCGGTGTGGCCGTGTGCACCACACTACTGTATCATTTCCAGAGAGAGGGTTCGGCGTGGAGTCACACGCATGGATTTGGCGAGAGGGAACCGGACATGGTGTGAATCTCACACCGTGTCACGGGCCGTAGGCGCCCAATTCCCTCCTCTATTTAAACCCTTCTTCATGAATTGAAAGGGGATCTCTCCCCCTTTGGGAGAAAGCAAGATTTGGTGATTTCCTCCCATTCTTGGGAGGATTTCTGGGCGATTCTAAGGGAGATCTCGACGATTCCGGCTCCGGAGCGAGGATTGGATCCGAAGACAAGGCTTCTTCATAGATAAGTTTTCTCTTTTCCCCTCTTCTTGTTTTCTTGGATAGGGGATTCAAGGAATGCTTGTAATTTCTATTCTTTCGGGTTTTCTTCCTCAATTCATGGAGTAGATCTTGTATTCTAGGATTAAGGGAGTATTTGTATGATGGATTGATGTAATCTCTTATGGATTTGCCATTTTCTTGTTTCAATGACATTATCTTGCTTGTATCAATTAGATCTTGAATGATTGATGGTGGTTTGTGCTTAATTCTCATTCTTGATTGATTGTTTGGATTTCTTATGGACTTGGTAAGGATAAACTCTCACTCGATCATCCGAGGGATCCACGTGACAGGTGCAAGCCCGTGTAAGGACGTTTGAGAGATAATCTTGAAGAGGAAATGGGAATATTCAAGAGAGTAGGATGGATTCTATGATTAGCTTCTTGTATCTTTATAGATTAATAAGTTGTGGGCTTCTATGTTGATATCCGAGGAAGGCATAGTAATAGGTGCGCTTCTGTGTAAGGACAACGTAGGTTCATATCTCATTAATCCTATTTAGATACATTTCTCAGTCCTTAGCCGGTTGTCTATTGCAAGAGGGAACCGGCAACTTTCTTCATGTTTGGCAATTGAGGAATAAGAATTGGTGAACCTTTTACATTCAAGAAATCTTACAAAGAAACCGAAACTCCTAGAATCTCCCTTTATCATAACTCAAAACACTAAACTCTTGTTTGTTGATCTTTAATATTAGATTTGTTTACCTTTACTTTGCTTTTGAAACGATTGGATAGTTGTTTAGCTAATTCGCATTGAGACATTTCTAGTGCTTATTCAAGTCCCTGTGGATACGATAATCTTTTATATTACTTGCGACATTTCCGTACACTTGCGGAGAGTAACACCAGTATGCTGTGGATCTACAAAACCCTAAGGTTGTGCCATGTACACATCTTCGAGCAGGTTTCCATTCAGAAATGCGGTTTTGACATCCATCTGCCAGATCTCATAATCGTGGTATGCTGCAATAGCAAGCATGATCCGAATGGACTTAAACATCGCTACTGGAGAAAAGGTTTCATCATAGTCAATACCATGAATTTGCTTGAAACCTTTAGCTACCAGGAAGCTGAATGGGTTCATCGACCCTTATATATAAGTCCATCCATGTCAGTCTTTCTCTTAAAGACCCACTTACACCCAATGGGTTCTACCCCTTCAGGTGGATCAACCAAAGTCTATACTTAGTTGGTGTACATGGATTCCATTTCGGATCTCATGGCCTCTAGCCATTTCTCAGAATTTGGTCTCATCACAGCTTCCTGATAAGAGGTATGTATCAAATACAGCATGAGCTGTATTATTTTTAGAATTTTATTTTTGTTCGATCTAGAATATATGTACATTCCTTTATGGAATATAGGATCGATATTTGTAAAATTCTATATCTGTCGCGGATCGTATATTTGCGAGGCGTGGTGCTATTGGAGGACCAGAGGTGCAGCGGAATAAGAAGCAAGATAGATGCGACAACTCAACCCGATGGCGATGGCTAAAGATGGCAGCAGCTAGGGTTGGAGCATACTGAAGACAGTAAAGGAAAAGACCATAATAGTTGAAAAATTAATTTCCAAATTTATTGCTTTTATTTACTGTGATGTTTATGTGCATGTGATGTATGCTAGCATAGGTTAAAATCCTCATTTTAAATAACTAAGTGGGAGAGGAATTTTAATAAATCCCATGGTCTCCATTATTGGTTTGTAAGTGATGCAACAAGCTTGCGTGTTGGTTCTGAGTGCCTCCCTCCACAACGGATGGGTTTGTTGCGGATCACTAGATCAAACTTCCTTTTATGGATGGTTATAGGAAATTATTTAGGAGCGTGTGATCTTCTCCAACTGAAGGGGCACAATCCTATTTAATGGACTTAGTATCAAGTAATGGTATACACTTAGACGCATTCAATCGTATCCTCCCCAACGGAGTCACTGCTATTGTTTTGTGTGACCAAAGTGAAACCAACTATTAATTTTATTTGTCATAAAGTTAGGATGACAAGATAATAAAATTAATGGGTCACACCCTCCTCTTACAAATGTTGAATTTGTATACGTCCACACTAACATGGCATGCAATATTCACGGTGATTTGAGGTGTTGGTTAATTTAAAATAGTATTGTTCGAGAAATCAATATTATTCTAAATTTAGAGTCTTGACCAAAGTTTATTTTTGTGTTTCTTAGGATGACTTTCAACCCACTGGCCATTATACTGAAAGAAAATAAACTTACTGGTCTCAACTATATTAATTGGAAAAGGAACCTGGACATTGTTCTTACTGTTGAAAGCTATAAGTTTGTATTGACTAAGGCTTGCCCTGATGCACCTGACGGTGACTCTACCCCAGAAGAGATTGAGTATCATAAGAAATGGGTAAAAGCTGATGAGATGGCGCGGTGTTACATTTTGGCTTCAATGTCAAATGTATTGCAACATCAGCATCAAGATTTATCAACAACTTATGATATAATGAACAATCTCAAAGAACTCTTTGGGCACCAGAGTCGGATTGCTAGGCAAGAGGCAATGAGAAAGCTAATGACAGCCACCATGTCTGAGGGAACACCCGTAAGGGATCATATCCTCAAAATGATGGCTTATCTGAACGAAATACAAGTTCTTGGAGTAGAAATCGATGGGAAAATCCAGGTCGATATAATTCTCCAAACGCTACCTAGAAGTTTTGAGCAGTTCCGCCTGAACTATAACATGAACAAAAGAGAGTATACGTTGGCGGAACTTCTGACATAACTACAGGCAACAGAAGGTATATTTCGTCAAAGTTCTCAGATTCACTATGCTGAAAATGGTTCTACTTCTAAGATGAAAGGAAAGAAGAAGAAGAAACAAGTCTTTTTAGCAAAGAGAGTGAATAAACCTCAGGGATAAAAAGCTAGAATGAAGAAGTTGAAGGGCAAGTGCTTCATCTGCAAGCAGTCAGGACATTGGAAGGCGGACTGTCCTCGTAGGAATCAGAACAATAAGAGTATATCTCATGCTCTAGTAGTTGAAACATGTTTAAGGGTGTTATCTACCAGCACTTGGTGTGTAGATACGGGAGCCACTGATCATGTCTGCAATTCTTTGCAGGGGTTCAAGGAAACCCGACGACTATTTGAAGGAGAGATAACCATCTACATGGGAAATGCTACTAAGGTGGCGGCTGTTGTAGTGGAAGACGTCTACTTATCTTTTGATAGGAATAGAAATTTGGTTTTAAGAAATTGTCTTTATGTACCCAGTTTTAGAAAGAATTTAATTTTAGTTTCTAAATTGTATTTGGATGGATATTCAGTTTCCTTTAGTAGCAATGTGGTTATAAAGAGAAATAAGGTGATATCTGTTCTGGTGCATTGGTTGACAATTTATATACATTAAATCCAATTTCTCCCACAAAGCAAAATATGGAAATTAATAACATGTCTTCTAACTCTAATAAGAGAAAAGAACCTTCGGAAATGAACCAAACGTATCTTTGGCATCTAAGGCTTGGTCATATTAACTTAAGTAGGATTCAAAGGCTTGTAGCCGATGGACTCTAGGGTTCATTAGAGTTGGAAAACTTTCCAACATGTGAATCCTGCTTGGAAGGAAAAATGACCAAGAGACCTTTTAAGGCCAAGGGGTATAGAGCCAAAGATGCGTTAGAACTGGTTCATTCTGATTTGTGTGGTACTATGTCTATCCAGGTAAGAGGTGGTTATGAATATTTCGTCTCCTTTATAGACGATTATTCAAGATACGGATACATTTACCTGATGTGCCACAAGTCTGAATGTTTTGACAAGTTCAAAGAATCTAGGGCTAATGTGGAGAAACTTCTTGGTAAAAGTATCAAGGCACTACGGTCTGACCGTGGTGGCGAATACCTCTTTGGAGAGTTTAGGAATTACTTATCAGAAGTCGGGATTCAATCCCAATTGTTTGCACCTGGTACACCCCAACAGAATGGTGTGGTAGAACGAAGGAATAGGACTTTTATGGAAATGGTCAGATCGATGATGAGTTATTCAGAATTACCAAATTCATTTTGGGGATATGCTTTAGAAACAACAGTGTACATTCTGAATATGGTACCTTCTAAAACAGTTCCTTCTACTCCCATGGAATTATGGAATGGGCGTAAGCCTAGTCTGAATCATATCCGGATATGGGGTAGTCTAGCACATGTGCTGAAGGGAGATACTGACAAGTTGGAATCACGTACAGAAGTTTGTCTGTTTGTGGGATATCCTAAGGGAATGAAAGGTGGTTTATTTTATAATCCTAAAAATCAGAAGATCATTATTAGCACTAATGCTCAATTTTTAGAAGAAGATTATGTAATGAACCATAAGCCCATGAGTGAAATAGTTCTAGAAGAAATAAGAGAGGACGCGTCTACTTTAATACCAACAGTACAAGATGAAGTACCACAAGAAACTGCAACACGTGTCACACATGATACACAACCAGAGACAGTGCCTCGTAGTAGTGGGAGGGTTGTAAGGCAACCTGAGAGACTAATGTTTTTGGGAGAGTCTTCGGATTTGATCCTAGGTAAACATGAACCTGATCCCCGGACATATGACGAAGCACTCCAAGATAAAGATGCAGTATCTTGGCAAAAGGCAATGAATTCTGAAATAGAGTTTATGTATTCTAATAAGGTCTGGGATCTTGTAGAACCACCTGATGGTATAAAAGTCGTTGGATGCAAGTGGATCTACAAAAGGAAAAGAGGGGCAGACGGGAAGGTAGAAACCTTCAAACAAGGCTTGTTGCAAAAGGGTATACTCAGAAAGAGGGAACCGATTATGAGGAGACTTTTTCGCCGGTAGCCATGCTTAAGTCTATCCGGATACTCTTATCCATTGCCGCTCATATGGATTATGAGATTTGGCAAATGGATGTCAAGACAGCTTTCCTTAATGGAAGTCTTGAAGAAAACATCCATATGAAGCAACCAGAAGGGTTCATTGAAAAGGGCAAAGAGCATCTAGTGTGCAAGCTCAATCGATCCATTTATGGACTGAAGCAAGCTTTAAGATCTTGGAACATCCAGTTTAATGAAGTAATTCAGTCCTATGGATTTATTCAATGTCCGGATGAGTCTTGTGTATACAAGAAGTGTAACAGAGACGTGGTGGTATTTCTTGTGCTATACGTAGATGATATTTTGTTAATTGGCAACAATGTCAAGGTAGTATCGAACGTAAGGGTATGGTTGTCCAAACAATTTGATATGAAGGACTTAGGAGAATGTGCACACATTCTTGGGATCAAAGTTATAAGGGATCGCAAGAAAAAAATGTTATGTCTATCTCAAGCTTCATATATAGATACAATCCTTGCTCGTTTTAGCATGCAGAACTCCAAGAAAGGTTTCTTACCTTTTAGGCATGGAGTAGCCTTATCTAAAGGGATGTCTCCGAAGACATCAAAGGAGATGGAGGATATGAAGGCAATTTCTTATGCTTCAGCTGTAGGACGCCTTATGTATGCAATGCTGTGTATGAGACCTGATATCTGTTTTACCGTGGGCATGGTTAGCAGATATCAGAGTAATCCTGGACAAGGACATTAGACTGCTGTAAAGCATATATTGAAGTACCTGAGAAGGACTAGAGATTATATGCTAGTTTACCAAGCAGACGATTTGCTCCCTGTGGGTTACACGGATTCAGACTTCCAATCAGATAGGGACAATAGTAAGTCTACGTTAGGCTATGTGTTTACTCTAGGAGGTGGAGCCATTGCATGGAGGAGTGTTAAGCAGAAATGCGTCTCGGACTCAACCATGAAAGCTGAGTATGTGGCAGCCTCTGAGGCAGCCAAAGAAGTTGTATGGCTTAGGAACTTTCTAATGGACTTAGATGTGGTTCCTGGTTTGCCCAAGATCATCATAATTTATTGTGATAATAGCGGTGCAGTTGCAAACTCGAAGGAACCACGAGCCCATAAGGCAAGTAAACATATAGAGCGCAAGTACCACCTGGTACGAGACATCGTCAAGCGAGGAGAAGTTGTCGTCGCCAAGATTGCATCAGCAGATAACCTGACAGATCCTTTCACTAAGGCCCTTCCGGGGAAAGCTTTTGATCGGCATGTGGAGGGGATGGGAATCAGATGTATGGCAACAGATATGGCAGCTTAGTCTTTTAGTATAAGTGGAAGATTGTTGGAGTGTATACTAAAAGCCTAACTTTTGTAAACATTTATTTTTGAAATAAAAGAATCACATTGGTCAATATCTACATTTATTTGTTAAATGTAATTGTTCAATTAATTTATATAGTATACAACATGGTGTATGGTGTCACACATAGAAGATCATGTTGATGGTTCTTTATAAATTATAAAAAGTTGCTCACGACTAAGGTGGAAAGGAACAAACCATCGGAATAGTCGTAGTGTAATTAAGTATTAGTTTATCTTGATTAATAAATTACACTGGTACACTCTAAGTGTATTGAGTAAGATCATTTAGGTAAGTTCTTTTTGTACTGACTTAGTAAAAGAACTAGACCTTAGTTATTATGGAAGTATGTGCTCTTAATCCTAATATAATAACAAGCACATATATTTAATATTTATTTCTTTGATTTATCAAAGGGTGAGGTTTAGCTCGATAAATCAATATGCCCAATAAGTTGGGAAATGATATTACTTATAGTGTGTGTTGTTGATTATAGAAGGAATCTATGTCCTAGTTATCTAGGTTGAGAATGTCCCCAAGAGGAGCTCATAAGGATTGTCATGTTAAACACTGCAGATGGACTTAGTCCTACATGACAATGAAGTTGAGTGGTACTACTCTTGGAGCTAGATATTAATTAAGTGAGTTGTCAGTAACTTACTTAATTAGTGGACATTCGTTATCTTAAACACAGGGAGACAAACACACTCATGATAAGAAGGAGCCCATAATGTAATTTGGGATTGGTGCGGTAGTACGATAATAACTTTCTAGTGGAATGAGTTATTATCGATGAACTTGAGTTGTGTGTTCGGGGCGAACACGGGATACTTAAGCTCATCGGAAGGCCAAAACCAATTTCTCCTCTAGGTCTCTGTCATAGCCTCATTTAAGCCTCAAGTCCATCCAAATATAAGTCCATCTTGGTGTCCAAGACGGGGGCCGGTCCAATGCTTGGTGACCAAGCAAGGGTCGGCCACATCCTCTTCCAATAGGGGTCGGCCCTATTGTTTGATGAACAATTTATTAGGGGTCGGCCACATTAATCAAACAAGGAGGGTTGTTTTGAATTTTTAAAATCTTTTTTTTGTAGAAAACTATAAGTTTTAAAAGAGAGATTTTAATTTTAAAAACTTTCCTTATTTTAATTAGGTGACATGTTTTAAAAGAAAGTTTAAAAGATTTTAAAACTTTCCTTTTTTAACCATCCTCATGGTTTAAGAAAAAAAGGAAGATAAGTTTTAAAATTTAAATTTTCTATCACCATGTTAAAAAAGAAAATTTTATAAGAGAAGTTTTAAATTTTAAAACATGGTTTTAATTTTTAGAACTTTCCTTTTTTAACTCCTACTTTAGGAAAGAGAGCTTTTAAAATTTTATAAGAGTTTTTCTTCTTGTAAAATTTTATAAAAAAATTATTTCCTTCCTCTTATAGGTGTCGGCCACCCTTGCTTGGTGCCTAAGCAATGTGGCCGGCCAAAACAAAAAAAAAAATAAAATCATCATCCAAATTGATTTGGTGATTGATTCAATCAAGAGGAAAGAAAAGGAAAAATAAAAGGTAAAAGGAAAAACTCTTGGAAGATTTTAATTTTTGTAAAAATTCTTTCCTTATTTGCCTTGGGCAAGTATTATAAAAGAAGGGGTGAGGATACTTCATGACACAATTCTTATTCTCTTTGTGGAGTCTCTCTAGGTGGTCGACCCTCCCTCTCCCTTCTCTTTTTCCTTTTGCTCTCTTCTCCTTGGTGGTAGTGGTGTGGCCGGATTTTAGAGGAAGAGGAAGAAAGTTTTTGGGTGGTGTTCATCTTAGAGGATCGTCGGCCACACAACGTCCAAGGCGAGGCGAGGAATACGACAGAAGATCTTGAGGTCATTAGCATACAAAGAGAAGGTATAATTAGCAATTGTTTTCCGCATCATGCTAGTTATTTCTTTTTGTAAAGAATTCCAAACACAAGAGGCATTAGATCTAGTTTTTCGAATTAGTTTTTCGAGTTTGTGTTTTCTTCTTTTTCGAATTTGTGATTCGATTGTTCTTTTTGGTTAACCTAGAGTTATTTAAGGAAATTAAATATTAGCTTTTCTTAAAAGGCTTTGTCTAGGCGGTGGTGGTTGCTCCCATATCCAAGAAGGTCATGTGCTTCGCCATGCAGTCCTGGAAGCCAATTTTGAAAATTAATATTTAATGGAATTAATAACATAGGTGGATTTGAATCAATAGTGTTAAGTTCTGCTTGCGATTCAAATCTAAACCATTAAGAACAGATAAGTTAAATTTGAAATCAATGATGTTAAGTTCCGTCTGTGATTCCTAATTTAACTTCAAAAGAACGCAATAGGTTATTTAAGGAAAGGTTCAACACTTGTACAAAATTTTTGTACAGTGGAACCGATACAATTTTCCTAGAACTAACCAACATTGATATCTCCATATCCATGACTTGTGAGATCAAGTCATCGAGTTGACCTACATGCTAGACTCATCGCATTAACATTGTCCCTGAATGTTAATACTTGACTAGGCATGATTAATGTTAGGACCTTCGGATGCGGCTAGAGAGGGGGGTGTGAATAGCCTCCTTTAAAAACTTCAATCAATTTCCTCACAAGAGTTTGTTAGCACAGCGGAAATAAGTAAAATGAAAACTGATGCAAGGAAAAGAACAAACCACCACTAACAAAACGATGTACGAGGTTCGGGGATAACTTGCCCCTACTCCTCGGCGTGTCCGTAAGGTGGACGATCCCTTGATCTTTCGGTAGATCACACCCCGGACAAAATCCGACTAAGTATTTCTCCTTCTCGGTGGAGTAACCTCTCCACAAAAGTCACAGAATAGATTTGAAAATAAAGCATAATGACTTACAGAGTTCAGTGGCTAAAGGATTGAACAAATGAACTTACAGCCACGAAGCAAAATGCAAAGACAGAAGGAAGCCAAGAGCTCAACAACACAGCCTCTTGTTTGATCGACAGAGAGTTTTTCCAGAACCTTAGCAAACCTCTCTTCTTCCTCCTTCTTATTCTGCTTGCTCACTGTCTTCAGCCAGAGCCGAATCGCTGTCACATGTATCGAATCACTGCGTCGCCAGTCACTCTTCCTCCTCATCTGGTTCTCTGAACTCACAACAATACAATCCATGGTCTTCACTGGTGTCTCTGAGCTCGAACCAATGAGCAAGAGTCAAGCTATAGCCACTGATCGCCGCCAGTGAACGTTGATGCTCCAAATGCACCATTTGCAGCGGAACACAGCAGAAAGATCACTTGGTCTTATTCTTCTGATGGAGCTTAATTTGAAATCAACCATTGGCACGACACCTGCAACCTGTAACTTAAAAATCTCACAGCAGATGATTTGATCAGGTGAATCAGAAGTGAATCAGAAATAACAGAGAAGCAGCAGAAACAAAAGACATTGTTGTGGATCGGTCATCAGACCGATCCATATCCTTCCGGACCGATCAAGACACACCCTGATCGGTCTGGGATTATGCTGATCGGTCTGTGGACCGATCAGCCTATGGGTGGATCGGTCCACAGACCGATCCACCTTTATTGCCCTAAATCCTATCGCTTGTTACTGATCGGTCACCAGACCGATCAGATAGCCCACAGAAATCTTCTGTGTGGTAGCTGATCGGTCCACAGACCGATCAGATAACCCACAGAAATCTTCTGTGTGGTTTTTGATCGGTCCACAGACCGATCAGATACCTAAGGTATCACTGGATCGGTCTGTCGACCGATCCAGTCAACCAAAGTATCACCGGATCGGTCTACAGACCGATCCAATGCCCCTGTGTTAGTTTTAGAGCCTCCCAGCCCTAAACCCTAACGTCTTCCTGGTCCATAGAACGAGCTACCAAGCCCTCTCTGACCTAGTCCGGAGAACGAGCTACCGAGCCCTCTCCGACTCCGTCCGGTCCAGAGAACGAGCTACCGAGCCCTCTTTGACCTAGTCCGGAGAACGAGCTACCGAGCCCTCTCCGACTTCGTCTGGTCCAGAGAACGAGCTACCGAGCCCTCTCTAACCTAGTCCGGTCCAGAGAACGAGCTACCGAGCCCTCTCTGACCTAGTCCGGAGAACGAGCTACCGAGCCCTCTCCGACTTCGTCCGGTCCAGAGAACGAGCTACCGAGCCCTCTCTGACCTAGTCCGGAGAGCGAGCTGCCGAGCCCTCTCCGACATCGTCTGGTCCATAGAACGAGCTACCGAGCCCTCTCTGACCTAGTCCGGTCCAGAGAACGAGCTACCGAGCCCTCTCTGACCTAGTCCGGAGAACGAGCTTCCGAGCCCTCTCTGACCTAGTCCGGAGAGCGAGCTGCCGAGCCCTCTCCGACTTCGTCCGGTCCAGAGAACGAGCTACCGAGCCCTCTCTGACCTAGTCCGGAGAACTAGCTGCCGAGCCCTCTCCGACTTCGTCCGGTCCAGAGAACGAGCTACCAAGCCCTCTCTGACCTAGTCCAGAGAACGAGCTGCCGAGCCCTCTCCGACTGATCAACCTTGATCATTAATCAATCTGAGTCTAATTAATATATGATACAAACTTAAATCAGTGTCAACATCAAAACAACAGCCAGGTCAGACTGTATTAACAATCTCCCCCTTTTTGTTGTTTGACAACACGATTTAAGTTTAGATCAGAAATGTTCATATTTCCCTAATTTTAGGGGAATCAAGATCCTCCCCCTAAGACAGATACAACACCATGTAAGGATAGGAGAATCAAGGTCCTCCCTGTTAGGATCCTTCGTACGGAGGCTAGAGAGGGGGGGTGTGAATAGCCGACCCCAAATCATCGTTTCTTTCTACAAAACGTGTTAGCGCAGCGGAAAATACAAAGAAACGAAAGAGAAGAAAAACCAAACCTTAACACAAGGATGTAACGAGGTTCGGAGATTAGGGCTCCTACTCCTCGGCGTGTCCGTAAGGTGGACGAGTCCAGTCAATCCGTCGGTGGATGAGCCCCCGGAGAACCGGCTAATACAATATACTCCTTGTGGGTGGAGAAACCTCGCCACAAACGTTTGCAACAGCAAACAGAGAGTACAAGAACAGTAAGAAAAGCAATACAATATGAATACAATAGCACTCTACCAATTGCTTGCTTTCTTGTCGACTGGAGGTGAAGCAGCAACTTCACAACCCAAATGCAGCAGCTGGGCCGATCGGAAGCTCACGCTAAGCTTCGAGGCGAGCTCAATCAAAGCTCGCAAGCGTAAGTTGCAGAAAGAAGTTCTAGAAGAAAAAGAAGTCTCGCAGCAGTTTCGACCTTTATACCGCGAAGAAGACAATGAAACTAGCGTTGCTACGCAACGGTTAGACGGGACCGATCAAGCCACCGATCGGTTCGCCTTGCCTCGACGGTCGTGGGGACCGATCAGCCAGGCTGATCGGTCCCCATCGATCGAAAGCTTCTGAGAGTTGCCTAACTCTGCGTGGAATCTGATCGGTCCCGACCGATCCACTCCCCTCGATCGGTCCCGGACCGATCAGAGGTCGATCGGTCCCTGAGCATACGCCCCTGATCGATCGTAGAGGTCTCAGATCGATCCGCAGCTTGGTTTTGCCCAAACCAAGTCCCAAGTCTCCCAAACCAACATCCGGCCAACCTTGACTGTTGGTACATCATGCTTAGCATCCGGTCACTCCCTTGACCTGCTAAGACTCCTCACCAAGTGTCCGGTCAATCCCTTTGACCCACTTGGACTTTTCTCTTCGTGTCAAGTATCCGGTCACTCCCTTGACCTACTTGACCTTCTCAACACCAGATGTTCGATCATCCTTGATCCATCTGGATTTTCCCTGCCGGCTTCACTCACCGTGACTTTCACCTAGCTTCACTCACTAGGGTTTTCAACGGCCTAACATCCCTCATAGGACTTTCTCACCTGGCTTCACTCAGGACTTTCCAACCGCCTAACATCCCAGTTAGGACTTTCCTGCCAAGTCTCCATACTTGACTTTCCGCGCAAGCTACCGCTTGACTTTTCCCCGTGCAAGTCTCCGATTTGACTTTCCAAGTCTCCATACTTGGACTTTTCGCGAATCAGGTCAACCAGGTCAACCTTGACCTAAGGTTGCACCTACAATCTCCTAATCACCTATTCTTGTCAAACATCAAGAATACAATTCTCTTCTCGTCAAACATCGACATGCAACTCAACTAAGTCAACCTTGACCTAAGGTTGCACCGACAATCTTCCCAAGTCAAACATCAAAATACAACTCGAGTCAAGTCACCTCGAGTCGGGTCAACCAGGTCAACCTTGACCTAAGGTTGCACCAACAATCTCCCCCTTTTTGATGTTTGACAAAACCCATAATCAAGTTAGGTTAACCCGATAACCTAACTTAGGTTTTCCAACCATCTTCCAATGTCCAATGTTCTTTCCTTGAACATTCTCTGGACATTCTCCCCTTAGGTTAACCCGATAACCTAACTTGGGTTCTCCAATAATTCTCCCCCTTTTTGACACACATCAAAAAGAATTCCAATGTTCTTCCTCGAACATTCCTTGACATTCTTCCCCTAGCTTAGGTTAACCCGATAACCTAACTTGGGTTCTCCAATAATTCTCCAATGAACACTCTCCCTTTTTGACACACATCATAAAGAAAAGGAGGGTATCAAGGTCAAGAGTTTCTTCCTAATGAAAGTCTCATACCTTTCATTGAAACTCTTAATTTCCCCGATACTAAACTCAACAATCAAGTTAGTGATAATCTCATATCACTAATCCTCAAAAGTCTTAAGGAGTAAAACTCCCCAAAAGTCAACTCCCCTTGACAATTAGGTAAACTCCCCTAAAGGTCAACTCCCTTGACCATTGCACCAAATGTCTTTGTGAGTTCCAAACCTTTAGAAATCCACGAAACCCAACTTCTAGTTGAACTTTCTGACATCGCAGAAATCGAGCAGATATCATCCCGATCGGTCCCTGGACCGATCAGATTCTGATCGCCGTTGAGACTCCACCTAGACCTGGACCGATCAGACTCCCTTCTGATCGGTCCACAACCTCTGATATCAGAAGTTCCTGATTTTTCTACTTCCGAAATTCAGAAACCTCTAGAAAATCACAGAAAATTCGAAAATTTGTGAAATTTTGAGGATACATTCCTCATAACATACACTATCATGGAAAAATAATTTTCGATGAAAATAACTTCCATTTTCAAATCTTGATACAAAGTTCAAAAACTTTGAAATAGTTCAAGTTTAAGTCATCTTTGTATCACTTTGCTCAATGATGAATGCTATCACTAGAAAAGCTTCATCAAGGTTTTTCAAATCAATTTCAAAATGATTTTAAACCTTTTAATTTAGGACCATAATCTTAGGGCTAAATGTACATGACTTGTACATAAGCTTTCCCTATGATCCTCCATTTCTTGAATTAGGCTCATCTAGGTACAAGAACTATGCACCTTGATCCTAATTCATGATCCTAATATCTCACACACATCTAAAGTGTATCAAAACACATCCATGGCAATTTTGATGTGAGATATGGGTTTAGGTATCTTAGACTAAGGTCTCATGCATTTTCTAAACACAAATTTGATCTCAATATCAAAATATGTTTTTCATCCTTAAATCAATTCAATTGATTATTAATGCAAGAGATGATGACATGGCATAAAATGGTATCATAAATGAAAACATGTGTCAATGTCATGATGTCATGGCATAAAGTTTGAAACTTAAATAAACATGACATAAAAACTAGCCTAAGCATTATCATGACATTTCAAATGATAATAAAACTAAACATGATGTCATGACATGTGAGGGCAAACAATCATGGCAAGATTTAGCATAAATAAATATACCTAGATTACCTATCTAAGTATCCTTAACCACTTGGCTAACTTCAAATTTAATCCTAGATTGTCCCAAAATGCCAAAATCCTAATTTTGACACTTCTTGAACTCTAGATTAATTCATGCCACTTAAAGATCAAATTTATCCTCAAAACTTGGCATGTTTCATTTTTTCCTCGAGAGTTCTCTAGATTTTCCCAAATTGTGCCAATTGATATTAAAAATGAAATTTCCAATCTTTAGGCACATTTAACTCTTCAAAGGAGTAAATGATAATTCCATTTCATTTTCAAAAGTTCTCAAAACCTTGAAAATGCTCCTTGAGTGTCAATTTCCTCAACGTTGGGTTAACTACCCTTCTAATCGGAGTTGACACTCTCTAACCCATTTATGGGGTAGAGAAGATGCTCCTAGGAACCCAATACCTATTTGAGCTCATTGGGTTCACTAAATATTCACTAGGGATAACTTCCCTAGCAACCCTTCTAATGACCCTCTTAGGCTTTAAAGCCTTGGTCATTTGGGACTCATCAAGATCAACTCTAGGGGTGACTCCCCTTGTGACCTTGGTGGTGGTCTTCCTAGCCCTAGTTTTTGTTCCATAATCGAATGGAACATTATGATAGGTGGGCTTGACCACTTGGGACTTAGGTTTGTGACCCAAACCTTTCTTGTCCTTGGACATTGGTTTTTGACCCTTAAACCCTAGAGATGACTTCTCCAAGTTCTTAAGAGCCTTTTCCAAAGTATCAAGTCTTGACCTCAAGACTTGATTCTCCTTCTCTAATACCTCAAGTTTTAATTTGTCATTGTTCTTTGAGGCTTTCCTAGGCATGTGTCTAGTTGATTTGGGGTTTCTACCTAGGTTTTCCTTAACCTTAGAAGTGTTAATCCTAGGGTTAGCATTCCTAGTAGTATCCCTATCTAGGTTGACATGTTTAGCACCTAAGCACATGTATTGATTTCTAGTGTTAACATGCTTATCATTATTGACTAATGCAATAAAATTACTAGCATGTATCCTACTAGAATTGCACGAATGAGCCTTAAAAGATACCTTAGGGTTTGACTTAGCTCCCCCTATCGATGTGCATCCCTTGTCCTTGTGAGGTTTCCTCCCCTTCGGACATTGGCTCCTATAGTGTCCCCGTTGCTTGCATTGAAAACACACCACGTGCTTCTTGCCTTTGCGTGTTGGGACTCCGGCTTCCTTGACCTTTGGTGCCGGTGGAGTCTTCCTAACCTTCTTTGGACATTTGCTCTTGTAATGTCCATGTTTCCTACACTCAAAACACATTATGTGTAATTTGCTTGAAATCACAGTGTTTGAGTTACCTAGGATTGTGGATGGAGATGAGCTTTCTTCTTCAACCCTTCCGGAGGTGGGAACTTCTTCTTCTTGCTCCGAACTTGAACAAGAGGAACTCTCCTCCTCTTCTTCCTTGGATGTTGAGTAGCCCTCAACTCCCAATTCGCTCCCTCCATGATGTGAGCTACTTGGCTCACTAGGCTCCTCTTCATGGCTTGAAGTGGAGCTCTCCTCATGGTACTTGGCCAAGTTATCCCACAACTCCTTGGCATTGTTGTATTTACCTATCTTACAGAAAACATTAGTAGGTAATGAAAATTCAATTGTTTTAGTTACCTCATTGTTGATCGTGAATTGGTGGACTTGTTCCTTCGTCCACTTGTTCTTCTCTAGAGGCTCTCCTTCTTTATCCATTGGAGGAGTAAACCCTTCTTGTACACAAAACCAGTTCCACATATTAGTCCTAAGAAAATACATCATCCTTACCTTCCAATATGCGAAGTTGTCGTTGTAGAAGGGTGGAATGGTGATGTCTTCTCCGAATTGATCCATCTCTAGCTTGTGCTCCCACGGGTGTGAATCCGTCGAAGAGCAACCTTGCTCTGATACCACTTGTTAGGATCCTTCGTACGGAGGCTAGAGAGGGGGGGTGTGAATAGCCGACCCCAAATCGTCGTTTCTTTCTACAAAATGTGTTAGCGCAGCGGAAAATACAAAGAAACGAAAGAGAAGAAAAACCAAACCTTAACACAAGGATGTAACGAGGTTCGGAGATTAGGGCTCCTACTCCTCGGCGTGTCCGTAAGGTGGACGAGTCCAGTCAATCCGTCGGTGGATGAGCCCCCGGAGAACCGGCTAATACAATATACTCCTTGTGGGTGGAGAAACCTCGCCACAAACGTTTGCAACAGCAAACAGAGAGTACAAGAACAGTAAGAAAAGCAATACAATATGAATACAATAGCACTCTACCAATTGCTTGCTTTCTTGTCGACTGGAGGTGAAGCAGCAACATCACAACCCAAATGCAGCAGCTGGTCGACGACTGGAAGCTCACGCGAAGCTTCGGAGGCGAGCTCAATCAAAGCTCGCTAAGCGTAAGCTTCAGCAGTAAGAAGTTCTAGAAGAAAAAGAAGTCTCGCGCAGCAGCCTCACCCCTTTATACCGCGAAGAAGACAGTGAAGAAACTAGCTGCTACGCAACGGCTAGACGTGACCGATCAAGCCACCGATCGGCTGCCGACGGCCGTGGGGACCGATCAGGCCCTGTGCTGATCGGTCCCCAGACCGATCAGAAAGCTTCACAGAGAGTTGCCTAACTCTCTGTGTGGAATCTGATCGGTCCCCGGACCGATCCCACCTGTCCCTGATCGGTCCCGGGGACCGATCAGGCTCCATGCTGATCGGTCCCCAGACCGATCAGTAAGCCCACAGCCCAAACGTATCGCTGGATCGGTCTGCAGATCGATCCAAAGCTTGGTTTTTGCCCAAACCAAGTCCCAAGTCTCCCAAACCAACATCCGGTCAACCTTGACCTGTTGGTACATCATGCTTAGCATCCGGTCACTCCCTTGACCTGCTAAGACTCCTCACCAAGTGTCCGGTCAATCCCTTTGACCCACTTGGACTTTTCTCTTCGTGTCAAGTATCCGGTCACTCCCTTGACCTACTTGACCTTCTCAACACCAGATGTTCGATCATCCTTGATCCATCTGGATTTTCCCTTGCCCGGCTTCACTCACCAGGACTTTCACCTAGCTTCACTCACTAGGGTTTTCACACTGCCTAACATCCCAGTTAGGACTTTCTCACTGCCTGGCTTCACTCACCAGGACTTTCCAACTGCCTAACATCCCAGTTAGGACTTTCCCTGTGCCAAGTCTCCATACTTGGACTTTCCGCGTGCCAAGCTACCTGCTTGGACTTTTCCCCCGTGCCAAGTCTCCGTACTTGGACTTTCCAGTGCCAAATCTCTATACTTGGACTTTTCGCGAATCAGGTCAACCAGGTCAACCTTGACCTAAGGTTGTACCTACAATCTCCCAAGCACCTATTCTTGTCAAACATCAAGAATACAACTCTCTTCTCGTCAAACATCGACATGCAACTCAACTAGGTCAACCTTAACCTAAGGTTGCACCGACAATCTTCCCAAGTCAAACATCAAAATACAACTCGAGTCAAGTCACCTCGAGTCGGGTCAACCAGGTCAACCTTGACCTAAGGTTGCACCAACACTCCCCCTAAAACCAAACTTTCATTTATCTCTAAACTTAGTTATCTTCTCCCCCTTTGTCAAACACCGAAAAGGTGCGAATTAGGTAAGAAAACGTTAAAGGACTCCCCCTTAACCCATACTGTCTTTTTCTTAATCCTCCTAGAATGCCCTCTAAGTGTATTATAAGACAGTAATAAAGAAATAAGAGACATACAAGACATGGCATATGAACAACATGTTAATAACAAATAAGAAGTGAAACATAGAGAAAAATAAGAAAATGAGCATAAATATATGAAGTCGGTAAATATCCAGGTCAGACATAAATATCCAACAAACAACATCCAAAACATAGACAGTCAAAATGACATCATAGAACAATGTGTATCAATCAGCCTCCTCATCATGAGGAGCATCAGCATCAACAATGGGAGGAGTGGGCATCTGGACATGCCGTTGCTCGAGGATGGCATGCCGTTGCTCGAGAATGGATAGACCGGGAAATCCTGCGGAGGTGGGTATCTGGACATCCATCCCATAATCGCCTGATGTGTCGCCAGCTGCTGACTGCGTAACTCATCGTAGCGCTGGTCAATCCAGACCCGCAGCCCGTGGAGCTCAGCAACCAGCAGCTCATCGTGCTGATCAAAGCGACTCTCCAGCTCGGTGATCTGCCAGCACAGATCAGGATCTGCCTCTCCATCGTCAGCAACAGCAGGAGGAGCAGCAACAGGAGTAGCCGCAACCTGTCGTGGAGGTGCCCGTGGTAGCTCACCTAGTGCTCTCCCATCCTTCCACCGAACATCCCCATTTTGTCCTATGATGTCAGACTTGGAAAATGCTCGTTTCCCAAGTCTGCAATCCTGCCTGACCATCTTGACTATTCTACCCTTGGAGACATCAATCTGAAGGGTCTCGAGCCAATCTGTAATTATATGCCCATAAGGCATATAAACAGTGAAGCTGTTTGGCTCTCTATAGGAGATGATCAAATAATAGATGCTAGACATGATGTCAAAGTCGAGACGCCGACGCAGTCCATAAAGCATCAGGCAATGATATGGTCGGATCTCAGATAAGAGTTTAGATGTGATTGGTAGAAGGCAGTTTGTGACAATCTTAAAAAGAATGTAATCTTGAGCAGATAATCTCAAGGCTGCAAAAGTAGGGAAATCAACATCTAACTCATCAAGGCCACCCGGTCTAGGATGTCTGAAGAAGTACTCATAAATATCGTCAGATGAGACATCAAAGGGTGGAGGTAAGGGGTCTGGTAAGTCAGGATATATCGAAAAGACATTACCGGAACACCTCCGGCAACCGAGATAGTCAAAGAAGGATGAGAAACTGAAATCAAGAGTCTGCTTAGCAACTTTTGTTTTATAACTTACATCACTAGTTTGATGAAGGTTGTTATAAAACTTAGACACTAAGTCATAGTTGATATCTCGTTCTAAATAAACAAGTGAATCAAGTTTGTAGTAGGCAATGATTTCTGACACGGTTGGACAAAATTCGTCCATGAATTTACGATCCACAGACCTACAAGGGAGTAATTTAAAGGTTCTTTGTTTAAAGCCTTCCTCAAAATGATGGTTTGTAAATCTCCCGGAGACAGATGGTTGAGGTCGGGAGGGAGCCTTAGACTTAGACTTCTCAGGTGTCTTAGAGGTCCCCTCACCTACTTGTTTCTTCCTAAGGTGTAACAATGGGATCCAATAGGGGAAATAAGTGAGCACCGGAGCCACCAACACCCAAAACAAAAAGCACAAATATGGTGAGAAATGAAACCGAAATGCCAAGTTCTAGAGAAGTAAGGAGTTACCTTGGTGCCATTGAGCTTTGGCTAGGGCTTCGGCTAGGGTTCCGGCGTGCAAAGAGAAGAGAAGAGGTGAGGTGTAGGGAAGAGTCGTCTAGGGCTTCTGTGTGAAAGAAGGAAAGAAAGGATCGGGAAGATTTAATGGAGATGGGTGAACAGATGATGAAATGATCGGACGGCTGTCCTATCAGGAGATATCAGGAATCTCCTGATCGGTCCCTGGACCGATCCAGGGACACCCTGATCGGTCTGTAGACCGATCAGGAGACGATCAACAGTCGATGATCGGTCCCTGGACCGATCAGGGAACCTTCTGATCGGTCTGTAGACCGATCAGAAGGTGATCAGTAGCCCTCTGCGTACCAAATTGACCTGATCGGTCCCCGGACCGATCAAGGAACTACCTGATCGGTCTGTAGATCGATCAGAAAATGATCAGTAGCGGGCTCTGCATGTCAGGCTGACCTAATCGGTCTCCGGACCGATCAGATTACACATAGAAGGGTGGAGAGATCGGTCCGTAGACCGATCAGTGTCTGATACTTAACTTTTTCAGTAATTTCAGTAACTGAAGTTCGTAGAGATGTTCGATAATTCGTAGAAGTGTCTCCAGGAATATTTCCAAGTTCAGTACCTAGAACCTGGAGGATCTACAAGCATAACTATTTCCTAAAAATTATGGTCTGAAATTGTTTATAGCCCGAAAATTTCAGACATTTAGAAAACAGGCAACTTAAGGCCTGAAAACTGAAATTTTCGACTTGTTGTGTTCAGTTTCAAGTTTGTCAAAATATAACCAACTTGCTATCATTCTTTCTATTGGTTGCTACTCGAAAAACCTAGAGGTTCCACTGTACAAAAATTTTGTACAAAGGTCTGAACCTTTTCCTAGCTACCATGTGTTCTTTTAAATTAAATTTTGGATCGCCTGCAGAACTTAACACGTTTGATCCAAAACTTAATCTATTCGTTCTTTTAGGTTTTGACTTGGGTCTCCTGTGGAACTTAACACGTTCGACCCAAATCACCTTAAGTTATTAATTCCATTAAATAATAATTTCCATAATTGGTTCCCAGTACTGACGTGGCGAGGCACAAGGCCTTCTTGGATATGGGAGCAACCACCACCGACTAGACAAAACCTTTTATAGAAAGCTAATATTTAATTTCCTAAAATAACTTTAGGTTAACCAAAGAGAACAATCAAATCACAAGGAAAAGAAAAAACAAAAGAACACAGCATCGGAAAAACATATTCGAAATTCTAGAACGTAAGCCTCTTGTATTTAGTATTATTTCCATAAATAACTAGCATGATGCGGAAATAAAAATTACTAGTTATACCTTGTAGAAAAACCTCTTGATCTTCTACCGTATTCCTCTTCTAACCTCGGACGTTGTGTGGGCAACGATCTACCGAGATGAGAAACCACCAACCACCTTCTTCTCCTCCAAGCAAGGTTCGGCCACAAAGGAAAACTTCACCAAGGAGAAAAACCAAAATACTAACCAAGCTCCAAGAGATGCTAGCGTTCTCCTTCTTCTTCTTCTTCTCCAAGTAGTATCCGCCACCACAAGAGCTCCAAGGGGAGAGAGAGGTTCGGCCACCACAAGAGGAAGAGAGGGAGAGGATGGCCGGCCATACCAAGGAACAAAAGAGGGAGAGAAATAATAGATGTTGTGTCTCATGAAGGCACCCTCACCCCTTCTTTTATATTCCTTGACCTAGGCAAATTAGGAAATTTAATTGCAATAAAATTTCCTCAATTTCCTTGACATGATTTAATTGAGAAAAATAAAATAAAATTTCCCAATTAAATCTACATTGGCCGGCCATATTATAGGAGAACAAATTGGACAAGTTTCAATCAACAATTAAAACTTCCTAATTTGTTTCCGAAAATTTTAAAATTAAAATTTCTCTTTAAAAATCTCTACATGGTTAATAAAAGAAATTTCTATAATTTTAATTTTACAACATGTGAATAATTTTTAAAGAGAATAAAATATCTCACCAATCTACAAATAAGGAAAGAGATCTAATCTCTTTCTTTAATCTTTTGTAAATTTTACAAGAGAGATAATTTAATTTAAATTCTCTTTAATAAATTATTTCTTTCATATAATAAAAATTAAAATTAAAATTCTTTTTAATTTATTTTGGCCGGCCCTACTAGCTTGGGTTCAAGCTAGGGCCGGCCACCCAATCTTATACCTAGGCCGGCCCTAGCTTGGTTCCCAAGCTAGCTTGGCCGGCCCCTTATTGGTGGGTATAGAAGGTGGGTATAGAACTCTATAAATAAGAGGCTACGATAGGGACCGAGAGGAGGAATTGGTTTTGGTCTCCTGATAAAATTAAGCATCCCGTGTTCGCCCCGAACACACAACTTAATTTTATCAATAATAATTCATTCCACTAGAGAACTATTATTGAACTACCGCACCAATCCCAAATTACATTTTTGGGCTCCTTCTTATTATGAGTGTGTTAGTCTCCCTGTGTTTAAGATATCGAATGTCCACTAATTAAGTGAGTTACTGACAACTCATTTAATTAATATCTAAGTCCAAGAGTAGTACCACTCAACCTTATTGTCATGTCGGACTAAGTCCACCTGCAGGGTTTAACATGACAATCCTTATGAGCTCCTCTTGAGGACATTATCAACCTAGTATCTCTAGGACACAGTTTCCTTCTATAATCAACAACACACACTATAAGTGATACCATTTCCCAACTTATCGGGTTTATTGATTCATCGAACTAAATCTCACCCATTGATAAATTAAAGAAATAAATATCAAATATATGTGCTTGTTATTATATTAGGATTAAGAGCACACACTTCCATAATAACTGAGGTATTTGTTCCTTTATAAAGTCAGTATAAAAGAAACGACCTCAAATGGTCATACTCAATACACTCTGAGTGTACTAGTGTAATTATATAGTCAAGATAAACTAATACCTAATTACACTACGACCTTCTAATGATTTGTTCCTTTCCATTTTGGTCGTGAGCTACTATTTATAATTTATAAGGTACTGATAACATTATCTTCTGTATGTGACACCACATACTATGTTATCTACAATATAAATTAATTGAACAACTATAACTAAATGTAGACAATTTGACCAAATGTGATTCTTTATTCATAATGAATGTTTACAAAGCTTAGGCTTTCAGTATACACTCCAACACTTTCAAGGACTTGTCCTAGTTTCAATCAAAATCATGAAAAGTATCGTTCAAATGTATCAAACAGTCCATCAACCAAAATTACATTATTTCTAGATAAAGGTCCAACCAAGTTTCCTTGGTTGGAATATATGAGTAAGATCTAGGAACCAAATACACATGAATTATGTAATGGTCTTCCCCATACTCAATTTATGTCTCTTCAACCTAATTATTCAAGGGATGCATGATACATTTTGAATAATTCGGCTGATCCTAGCATCTCACCCCATTTCTAGCAAACAAAAATCATATGTTAATCCTATAGTTTGTGTGAGATGTCCCCAAGTTGCCCAAATTAATTTCTCAATTTCTCTTGTTGTTTTAATTGTCCTTATTGATCATGATGGGGTCCTAATGGCTTATTGAGCCAAACATATCCCCAATTCTCTCCTCAAATGACTAAATTCATTTTCCGGAAGAGGTTTGGTGAAAATATCGGCTAGGTTTGACTTTGACTCAACATATGTGAGTGCAATGTCTCCCCTAGCTACGTGATCTCTAATGAAGTGATGACACACTTCAATATGTTTGGTCCTTGAATGATGGACTGGATTTTTTGTTAGGTTTATCGTACTGATGTTATCACACAACACTTGCACTCCCTTATACGAAAGTCCATAATCTTCTAGAGTGTGGATCATCCACAATAATTGTGACACACTCTCTCCCATGGCAATGTATTCAGCCTCGGTTGTGGAGAGAGCAACACAATGTTGCTTCCGACTTGACCAACTAACCAATGATGAACCTAGAAATTGGCAACCCCCACTAGTGCTTTTCCGATCCAATTTGCACCCAGCATAATCGGAGTCGGTATAACCTATCAAGTCAAAAGACTCCGTACGAGGGTACCATAGACCTACTCGAATTGTGCCCTTAAGGTATCTCAGAATTCTCTTAACTGCAATCAAATGAGATTCCTTAGCACAGACTTGATATCTAGCGCACATGCCCACAGCAAAAAGTATGTCAGGTCGACTAGCCATGAGATATAGAAGACTACCAATCATGCTTCTATATTGCGTTAGATCAACTGGTTTTTCATTCTCATCATTGTCAAGGCGAGTGTTAGTCGCCATTGGAGTGGATACTTCCTTAGAGTCACTCAATTTGAATTTCTTGAGCATCTCTTGGGTGTATTTTGTCTGATGGACATAAATGCCATCTCGAGTTTGTTTGATTTCAAGTCCAAGGAAAAATGTCAATTCTCCCACCAGACTCATTTCAAACTCATTTTCCATGTGAGTGATAAATTCATTCAAATAGCCCTTATTATTCGAGCCACAAATTATGTCATCGACATACACCTGGGCTACAAATATGTTTTCACCATCTCTACGCAGAAATAATGTTGGGTCTATTTGACCTCTTACAAAACCCTTTTCTAGTAAGTAAGTTGACAACCTTTCGTACCATGCTCGAGGTGCTTGTTTAAGCCCATAAAGAGCTTTCTTGAGCTTGTACACGTGGTTTGGAGCTTCGGTATTCTCAAACCCCGGTGGTTGTTCAACATAGACCTCTTCTTTAATGAAACCATTTAAGAAAGTTGATTTAACGTCCATTTGATAGAGCTTGAAGCCTCTATGTGCAGCAAAAGCTAGCATTAAACGAATGGACTCTAATCGAGCCACGGGAGCATAAGTCTCATCATAATCGAGGCCTTCGACTTGACTATAGCCCTTGGCTACAAGTCTTGCCTTGTTTCTTACGACTTCTCCCTTTTGGTTTAACTTATTTTTGAAGACCCATTTGGTTCCAATAATGGTGGTCTTCTTAGGTCTAGGAACTAAGTCCCACACTTGGCTCCTTTCAAATTGACCTAACTCATCTTACATAGCTATGATCCAATCAGGATCGTGCAATGCCTCATCAACTAATTTTAGTTCGATTTCTGAGATCAAAGCGATCTCATTAGACTCATTCCTAAAGAATGATCTAGTCCTAACCCCTTGTTGAATGTCTCCCACAATCTGGTCTTGGGGATGACTAGAGGCTATCCTAGATTGCCTCGGTGTTGGTGGTGCCTCATGAGTGATCTCACTAAACACAGGCAAGGGCTCAGTATCAGGTAAAGGATCAGACTGAGCCCTCTCTTGCCTTTGCTCATCGTCATCAGAGTCAACTTCGACTCTTTCTATGTTTTGATTATTTAAACTCAGATTTCTAAGTTCAAATTGAATTTCTCCTATATCCCTTGATTGATCATTTGATTTAGGGATTTCTTCAAATGCTACATCCGAGGACTCTTCAATCAATTTAGTCCTATTGTTGTAGACTCGATAGGCTTTGCTGGTGAGAGAGTACCCGACTAGTATCCCTTCGTCAGCCTTAGCCGTGAACTTTCCAAGATGATCCTTGGTGTTCAAGATAAACACCTTACAACCAAACACCCTAAGATGTTTAATTGTAGGGGGTTTCCCAAACCAGAGTTCATGGGGAGTCTTTCCTAAAAACCTATGTATCAAGACTCGGTTTTGCACATAGCAAGCGGTATTTACCGCTTCAGCCCATAAGTAGCTCGGTAGTGAGTACTCATTGAGCATGCTTCGTGCAGCCTCTTGCAAGACTCGGTTCTTTCTCTCCACAACCCCATTTTTTTGTGGGGTCCTTGGAGTAGAGAACTCATGCCTATATCCTTTTTCTTGACAAAATTCTAAAAATCTATGGTTTTGAAATTCTCCACCATGATCACTTCTAATTGTTTTAATTGTTGTTGATTTTTCATTTTCAGTTCTTCTACAAAAAGAAACAAAAACATCTACGGTTTGATCCTTATTTTTCAAAAAGAAAGTCCATGTATATCTAGTAAAATCATCAATGATCACTAAATAGTATCTACTCCCATTCAATGAAATAACATTACTGCAATCAAACAAATCTATATGCAATAAATCTAAAGCAGTAGATGTAGTTACAGCGCTTTTACCTTTATGAGACGCTTTTGTTTGCTTACCCTTTTGACATGCATCACATAATTTTGTCTTTTGATACTTGATGCTTGGTAAGTCTCGCACTAATCCTTTGTTGGCCAGCTTTCGAATATTTTTCATGTTTACGTGGGCTAACCTTCTATGCCACAGTCATGATTCTTCTTCTTTTGACATGAAACACTTAGCAGAGGCATTAGTAGCACTTTTAAAAGATACTTGGTAAATGTTATCTACCCTTGTGCCTACTAGTACCGTGTCAAGTGTGTCAATGTGTTTGACCAGACATTGACTTGAATGAAACTCAATTGTGTAACCCGTATCACACAATTGGCTGACACTTAGGAGATTAAAAGTCATCCCCTTGACTAGAAGGACATTTTTGATTTGGAGACATTCGGATATTTGAATATCTCCAACTCCTATAACCTTAAGGCTACCATTATTACCAAAGGACACATTACCTCTATTTTTGTTTTGAAGGGTAGTAAAGAGTGACTTGTCCCCTGTCATGTGCTTGGAGCATCCACTATCAAAAAACCAAGTTGATAGATGCTCCCCCTTGATAAATGCCTACAAGACACGAAAGATAGATGTTTTAGGTACCCAAATCTTGGGACCTAATGCATCTACAATGAAAGACCTAGGAACCCATGCCTTGGTCACACCCTTCCTATTTTCATGAACCCTAGAAGCATGTGATCTATGAAATTGGGTTCTAGACACTAAGGAAATGAAACTAGACTCCTTAGGTTGATATCCTAATCCAGCCTTGTTGTAGACCGCCCTTTGGGCATTTAGAATCATATCTAAGGTCTTAGAGCTAGTTGAGAATTTCTCAAGCATTTTCTTGAGTTTCTCAACTTCACTCTTTAAGGCTTTGTTTTCATCCTCAAGAAGCTCTTGATGAAGGTCATCAACCTCATCTTCCCTAAGAGTCTTCAAGTGTTCTACTTCTTCTTTTAAAAATTTGATTTCAGTTTTTTATTTCTTAAGCAAAGTTGATAAATGTGCAATAGTTTTATAGCATTTTTCTACATGTGGAGAAGTTACCTCTTTATCATCCGAAGATGATGAAGCCGCGGCTGATGTATCACTTCCGGAGTCCGATTCCTCCCTTGCCATGAGTGCTAATTGACGAGTGGTTTTCTCCTTCTCTTCCTCCGATGAGCTTGAGGAGGATTCATCCCAAGAAGCTTTGAGAGCTTTCTTCTTCTTGGCCCTTTCATCCTTCTTCTTGAGTTTTGGACACTCGCTCCGATAGTGTCCTTTCTTGCTACACTCATAACACGTAACGTTAGTCTTATCAATATTTTGATCAATAGACTTACCTTTCCCTTTGTATCTCCGGCTCCTTCTCATGATTCTTCTCACGAAGTTGGCCATCTCGCTTGATGATGATCCACCTTCATCATCGGACTCGGAGGAGGATGAGGATGTAGGAATTTCTTTCTCCTTCTTCTTTTCTTTCTTCCTTCTTCCATCCTTGCTCTTTTCTCCTGCAACTAAAGCAATACCTTTCTCTTTTTAACCCTTGTTAGCAAGTTCATGAAGTTTCATTTCACAAAAGAATTCATCTAACTTAACAATTGAAAGGTCCTTGGAGACCTTGTAGGCATCTACCATAGATGACCACAAGGCATTCCTTGGAAAGGCTTTGAGAGCGTACCTTACGAGATCACAATTCTCTACGCGTTCATCCACGGAATGAAGACCATTGATGATCTCTTTGAACCTTCCGTGTAGTTCACTTACCGTTTCGTTCTCCTTCATAGTGAGATTTTGTAGTTGGTTTAGGAACAAGTCTCTCTTGGCGATCCGAGAGTCTCGAGTTCCTTCTTGGAGCTCGATGAGCTTGTTCCACAAATCCTTTGCACTCACAAATGGACCTACCTTGACAAGTTGATCTTTGGCTATTCCACATTGTAGTGTGACCACCGCCTTGGCATCGGCTTGTCCTTTGCGAGTTTGCTCGGCGGACCACCTTGACGACTCTAGTTCCTTACCTTTTTCATCCTTCGGAGGTGTGAAACCTTCCTTGACCGAGAACCACATGGAGATGTCGGTCTTGAGATAATACTCCATACGGCTATTCCAATATTGGAAGTCCGCTCCATCGAAGTAGGGTGGGCGATTGGTACTAAAACCTTCCTTCATAGCCATCTTCTTGCTCTTTAGGGTGTTAATCCGGATGAAGAGCGTCTTGCTCTGATACCACTTGTTAGGACCTTCGGATGCGGCTAGAGAGGGGGGTGTGAATAGCCTCCTTTAAAAACTTCAATCAATTTCCTCACAAGAGTTTGTTAGCACAGCGGAAATAAGTAAAATGAAAACTGATGCAAGGAAAAGAACAAACCACCACTAACAAAACGATGTACGAGGTTCGGGGATAACTTGTCCCTACTCCTCGGCGTGTCCGTAAGGTGGACGATCCCTTGATCTTTCGGTAGATCACCCCCCGGTCAAAATCCGGCTAAGTATTTCTCCTTCTCGGTGGAGTAACCTCTCCACAAAAGTCACAGAATAGATTTGAAAATAAAGTACAATGACTTACAGAGTTCAATGGCTAAAGGATTGAACAAATGAACTTACAGCCACGAAGCAAAATGCAAAGATAGAAGGAAGCCAAGAGCTCAACAACACAGCCTCTTGTTTGATCGACAGAGAGTTTTTCCAGAACCTTAGCAAACCTCTCTTCTTCCTCCTTCTTATTCTGCTTGCTCACTATCTTTAGCCAGAGCTGAATCGCTGTCACCTGTATCGAATCACTGCGTCGCCAGTCACTCTTCCTCCTTATCTGGTTCTCTGAACTCACACCAATACCATCCATGGTCTTCACTGGTGTCTCTGAGCTCGAACCAATGAGCAAGAGTCAAGCTGTAGCCACTGATCGCCGCCAGTGAACGTTGATGCTCCAATTACACCATTTGCAGCGGAACACAGCAGAAAGATCACTTGGTCTTATTCTTCTGATGGAGCTTAATTTGAAATCAACCATTGGCACGACACCTGCAACCTGTAACTTAAAAATCTCACAGCAGATGATTTGATCAAGTGAATCAGAAGTGAATCAGAAATATCAGAGAAGCAGCAGAAACAAACGACATTGTTGTGGATCAGTGATCAAACCGATCCATATCCTTCCGGACCGATTAGGACACACCCTGATCGGTCTGGGATTATGCTGATCGGTCTGTGGACCGATCAGCCTATGGGTGGATCGGTCCACAGACCGATCCCCCTTTATTGCCCTGAATCATATTGCTTGTTACTGATCGGTCACCAGACCGATCAGATAGCCCACAGAAATCTTCTGTGTGGTTTCTGATCGGTCCACAGACCGATCAGATACTTAAGGTATCACTGGATCGGTCTGTCGACCGATCCAGTCAACCAAAGTATCACCAGATCGATCTACAGACCGATCCAATGTCCCTGTGCTAGTTTTAGAGCCTCCCAGCCCTAAACCCTAACGTCTTCCTGGTCCAGAGAACGAGCTACCAAGCCCTCTCTGACCTAGTCCGGAGAACGAGCTACCGAGCTCTCTCCGACTCCGTCCGGTCCAGAGAACGAGCTACCGAGCCCTCTTTGACCTAGTCCGGAGAACGAGTTACCGAGCCCTCTCCGACTTCGTCTGGTCCAGAGAATGAGCTACCGAGCCCTCTCTAACCTAGTTCGGTCCAGAGAACGAGCTACCGAGCCCTCTCTGACCTAGTCCGGAGAACGAGCTACCGAGACCTCTCCGACTTCATCTGGTCCAAAGAACGAGCTACCGAGCCCTCTCTGACCTAGTCTGGAGAGCGAGCTGCCGAGCCCTCTCTGACTTCGTTTGGTCCAAAGAACGAGCTATCGAGCCCTCTCTGACCTAGTCCGGTCCAGAGAACGAGCTACCGAGCCCTCTCTGACCTAGTCCGGAGAACGAGCTTCCGAGCCCTCTCTGACCTAGTCCGGAGAGCGAGCTGCTGAGCCCTCTCCGACGTCGTCCGGTCTAGAGAACGAGCTACCGAGCCCTCTCTGACCTAGTCCGGAGAACGAGCTGTCGAGCCCTCTCCGACTTCGTCCAGTCCAGAGAACGAGCTACCAATCTCTCTCTGACCTAGTCTGGAGAATGAGCTGCCGAGCCCTCTCCGACTGATCAACCTTGATCATTAATCAGTCTAAGTCTAATTAATATCTGATACAAACTTAAATCAATGTCAACATCAAAACAACAGCCAGGTCAGACTGTATTAACAATTAAGAGTAGTGTTCTCTATATCATCTCACTATCGATTCAACCAATCGATTGATATAGATAAGAACCTTCTACTCAAGGACGCTATTATAATTAGTTATTTGGAACCAATACAAGTAAGTATAATAATCAAAACAAATTCCTTTATATACATAGGAATATGATACAATGAGTCCATATAACAATCATCATATGATTGGCTCTAGGGCTCTAACTAACAACTCTCGCCTCAGTGTTAGTTATAAGTGAGCATGCTCTCACGCCCAACGACCGTCCAGGTCGGTGTCTCAGACTCTTGCCTCAGGGCAAGTTATAAGTGAGCATGCTCTCACGCCTAACAACCGTCCAGGTCGGTGTCCCAGACTCTCGCTTCAGTGCGAGTTATAAGTGAGCATGCTCTCACGTGTTAGTATTAGCCCTAGTACCAATTATGAGATGATTATAAATGGCACATTATTGTATCATATTTCATTATAAATAAAAAGGTAAAGTTGGTTATTATATTTATTTTAGTTCAGTGTCGATTGAATAAATATAATAATGTCCTTGGATAGTAGGTTCTTATCTACAGTATATCAATTGGTTGAATTGATAGTGAGATATTGTAGAGAACACTACTCTTAACTATTCCTAGTCGTGCATTAATATACAAGGGCAATATTAATGCGTTAAGACTAGCATATAGGTCAACGGATGACTTGATCTCACAAGTCATGGATATGAGATATCTGTTAGGACCTTCGGATGCGGCTAGAGAGGGGGGTGTGAATAGTCGACCTCAAATTATCATTTCTTCCTACAATTTAGGTTAGCGCAGCGGAAATACAATGTAGAAACGAAAGTGGAGAAGATCAAACCTCAAACACAATGATGTAACGAGGTTCGAAGATGATACTCCTACTCCTCGGCGTGTCCGTAAGGTGGACGAAGCCTATCAATCCGTCGGTGGATGAGACCCCGGATAACCGGCTAATATGAACTCCTTCTGGGTGGAGAAACCTCGCCACAATCTCTTTTGCAACAGCAATAAAGGAGTACAAGAAATAAAGCAAGAAACAATGGATAATATGAATGTAAATACACTCTACCAAGTTTGCTTGCCTTCTTCTCGTCGACTGGAGTCCGTTGATGAAGCAGCAACTTCAAGGATGATGCCAACAGCAGCTGATCAACCAGTCAAGGGAAGCTCACACGAAGCTTCAGCAAAGAGGAGCTCAGCAAAGCTCAAATCACAGTAAGGAGGAAGAGCAAGAACTATTCCTATAGAGGCCCTCGACCTCAATATATATCCTGCACCTGCTGCACCTGTGAAGAAGACAAAGAGCAACACAGAAATCTAGCCGTTGTGTCGCAACGGCTAGGCCTGGACCGATCAGGCTCCACCCTGATCAGTCTGGGAGCCATCTGATCGGTCTGTGGACCGATCAGGCCCTAGGCTGATCGGTCCCCAGACCGGTCAACCATCTCTGTGAGGGTTGCTTTAAAGCCTGATCGGTCTGTGCACCGATCAGGCAACGATTAGTAGCTTCCTGATCGTTTTCTGATCGGTCTGTGGACCGATCAGATAACCTACAGCGTTTACTGATCGGTCACCAGACCGATCAGATAAACCTGAGTATCACTGGATCGGTCACCAGACCGATCCAATGCCTTAGAGCTTCCCAGCCCTAAATCCTAAAGCCTCCCCGGTCTAGAGAACGAGCTACCGAGCCCTCTCTGACCTAGTCTGGAGAAACGAGCTACCGAGCCCTCTCCGACTTCCATGTCCAGTCCAGAGAACGAGCTACCGAGCCCTCTCTGACCTAGTCCGGAGAACGAGCTACCGAACCCTCTCCGACTTCCACGTCCGGTCCAGAGAACGAGATACCGAGCCCTCTCTGACCTAGTCCAGAGAACGAGCTACCGAGCCCTCTCCGACTTCATCTGCTCCAGAGAACGAGCTACCGAGCCCTCTCTGACCTAGTCCGGAGAACGAGCTACCGAGCCCTCTCCGACTTCATCCGGTCCAGAGAACGAGCTACCGAGCCCTCTCTGACCTAATCCGGAGAACGAGCTACCGAGCCCTCTCCAACTCTGTCTGGTCCAGAGAACAAGCTCTCGAGCCCTCTCTGACCTAGTCCGGAGAACGAGCTGCCGAGCCCTCTCCGACTTCGTCTGGTCCAAAGAACGAGCTCCCGAGCCCTCTCTGACCTAGTCCGGAGAACGAGTTGTCGAGCCCTCTCCGACTTCCCATGCCAAGCTTCTATACTTGGACTTCTCCCGTGCCAAGCTCCCTGCTTGGACTTTTCCGTGCCAAGTCTCCGTACTTGAACTTTTCCCGTGCCAAGCTCCCTGCTTGGACTTTTCCGTGCCAAGTCTCCATACTTGGACTTTTCCCCGTGCCAAGCTCCCTGCTTGGACTTTTCCGTGCCAAGTCTCCATACTTGGACTTTTCCCATGCCAAGTCTCCATACTTGGACTTTACCGAATCAAGTCAACTCAAGTCGGGTCAACCAGGTCAACCTTGACCGAAGGTTGCACCCACAATCTCCCAAGTTTGTATTCTTGTCAAACATCAAGATACAACTTTTCTATTCTCGTCAAACATCAAAATACAACTCGAGTCAGGTCAACTCGAGTCGGGTCAACCAGGTCAACCTTGACCTAAGGTTGCACCAACAATCTCCCCCTTTTTGATGTTTGACAAATATCATAATCAAGTTAGGTTAACCCGATAACCTAACTTAGGTTTTCCAATAGTTCTCCAATCAATGTTCTTCCTTGAACATTCTCCCCAAACTCCAATGTTCTTCCTTGAACATTCTCATTCTCCCCCTTTTTGACACACATCAAAAAGAGTGAATCAAGGTCAAGAGTTTCTTCCTAATGAAAGTCCCGTACCTTTCATTGAAACCCTTAATTTCCCCCTTGATACTAAATACAACAATCAACATAGTGACAATCCCCATATCACTAATCTTGACGAGTAAAAACTCCCCCTAAAAGTCAACTCCCGCTTGACCAATAGGTAAAACTCCCTCTAAAGGTCAACTCCCCCTTGACCATTGCACCAACAATGTCTTGGAGAGTTTCAATCCTTTAAAAATCTAAAATACCAACTTCCAGCTGAAATTTCAGACAATCAGTCGAAAATCAGCATTTTGGCACGCTCAGAACTCCTCTGGATCGGTCACCAGACCGATCAGACTTCCCTGGATCGGTCCAGTGACCGATCCAGACCTCCCTGGTCTGATCAGCATCCCTTCTGATCGGTTCACAAAGCTCTGATAGGAATTTCTGATTTTTCTCCCGAAATTCAGAAACCCCTAAAAAATCACAGGAAATTCCAAATATTGTAAAATTTTGAGGATACATTCCTCATAACATATATTATCATGGAAAAATAGTTTTCTATGAAAATAACTTCCATTTTTAAATCTTGATACAAAGTTCGAAAGACTTTGAAATAGTTCAAGGTTAATCTATCTTTGTATCAACTTGCTCAATGATGAATGCTATCACTAGAAAAGCTTCATTAAGGTTTTTCAAGTCAATTTTGAAATGATTTTAAACCATTCAATTTAGGATCACAATCTTAGGGCTAAGTGTACATGACTTGTACGCAAGCTTTCCCTATGATCCTCAATTTCGAATTAGGCTCATCTAGGTACAAGAACTATGCACCTTGATCCTAACTCATAATCCTAATATCTCACACACATCTAAGGTGTATCAAACACATCCAAGTCAATTTTGATGTGAGATATGGGTTTAGGTCATCTTAAGCTAAGTTCTCATGCATTTTCTAGACAACAATTTGATTTCCATATCAAATTGAGTTTTTATCCTTAAATCAATTTAATTGATCATAAATGCAAGAGATGATGACATGACATAAAATAATATCATAAGTGAACATATGTGCTAATGTCATGATGTCATGGCATAAAGTATGAAACTTAACTAAGGCATGACATATAACTAACCTATGCATTATCATGACATTTCAAATGACAATAAACTAAATATGATGTCATGACATGGCATATGGCAAACAATATATGACAAATAACATATAAAGGTATAGAAAATACCTAATTCTAGCCTTAGTTGCCATTTTGATAATTTTGATCATTTTGTCATAAATTCTATATTCCTAAGTGTAATAGACCTAAAATCATATACTAAAGATTTTTAGATCACTATGTGCCAATTAGATTGACCCTAGAAAATTCCTCAAATGTGGTTGGCACATCCTAATCACCTTAGGAATAATTTTTAAGTTCATTTTCAAGGCTTGGTTATACCTTGAAACTTCTTAAAATGCCACCTTTTGCCATGATTAGGTTAACTACCTATCCAAATAAGGTGGGCACACCCTAAACCATCTAGCGTGATGAAATCACGCTCCTAGGAACCCAAAACCTATTTGAGCTCATTGAGTTCAGTAAATATTCACTAGGGATGACTTCCCTAGCAACCCTCCTAATGACCCTCCTAGACTTTAAAGCCTTGGTCATTTGGGACTCATCAAGATCAACTCTAGGGGTGACTCCCCTTGTGACCTTAGTGATGGTCTTCCTAGCCCTAGGTCTTGTTCCATAATCAAATGGAACATTATGGTAAGTAGGCTTGACCACTTGAGACTTAGGTTTGTGACTCAAACCTCTCATGTCCTTGGGCTTTTGCTTTTGACCCTTAGACCCTAGAGTTGACTTCTCCAAATTCTTAAGAGTCTTTTCTAAGGTGTCAAGTCTTGACCTCAAGACTTGATTTTCCTTCTCTAATACCTCAAGTTTTAATTTGTCATTTTTCTTTGAGGTATTCCTAGGCATATGTCTAGTTGTTTTGGGATTCCTATCTAGGTTTTCCTTAACCTTAGATGAGTTAATTCTAGGGTTGGCATTTCTAGTATTATCCTTACCTAGACTAACATGTTTGGCACCTAAGCACATGTATCGGTTTCTATGGTTATCATGCTTATCATCATTGGCAATTGCAATAAAGCTACTAGCATGTTTCTTATTAGAATTGCAATAATGTGCCTTAAAGGGTACCTTAGGGTTTGCCTTAGCTCCCCCTATAGATGTGCTTGGTCTCTTGTCCTTGTGAAGTTGCCTCCCCCTCGGACATTGGCTCCTATAATGTCCCCTTTGCTTGCATTGGAAGCACACCACGTGCTCCTTGCCCTTGCGTATCGGGACTCCGGCTTCCTTGACCTTTGGCGTCGGTGGAGTCTTCTTAATCCTCTTTGGACATTTACTCTTGTAATGCCCATATTCCCTACACTCAAAGCACATTATATGTAATTTATTTGAAATTAAGTTGCTTGAGTTACCTAGGGTTGAGGATGGATATACGCTCTCTTCTTCATCCCTTCCGGAGGTAGAGGCTTCTTCTTGCACCAATCTTGATGAAGAACTCTCCTCCTCTTCTTCCTTAGATGTTGAGTAGCCCTCAACTTCTAATTCCATACCTCCATGATGTGAGCTACTTGGCTCACTTGACTCCTCTTCATGACTTGAATTGGAGCTCTCCTCATGGAACTTAGCCAAGTTGTTCCACAACTCCTTGGCATCGTTGTATCCACCTATCATACACAAGATATCATTAGGTAATAAAAATTCAAGGATTTTCGTTACCTCGTCGTTGATTGTGGATTGGTGGATTTGTTCCTTCGTCCACTTCTTCTTCTCGAGAGGTTCTCCCTTTTTATCCACCGGAGGAGTAAAACCTACTTGTACACAATTCCAATTCACTAGGTTAGTCATAAGAAAATACTTCATTCTTACCTTCCAATACGCGAAGTCGTCGCGATCGTAGAAGGGTGGAATCGTGATGTCTTCTCCAAATAGATCCATTCTCTAGCTTGTGCTCCCCCCGGGTGTTAATCCGACGAAGGGCAACCTTGCTCTGATACCACTTGTTAGGACCTTCGGATGCGGCTAGAGAGGGGGGTGTGAATAGCCGACCTCAAATTATCGTTTCTTCCTACAATTTAGGTTAGCGCAGCGGAAATACAATGTAGAAACTAAAGTGGAGAAGATCAAACCTCAAACACGATGATGTAACGAGGTTCGGAGATGATACTCCTACTCCTCGGCGTGTCCGTAAGGTGGACGAAGCCTATCAATCCGTCGGTGGATGAGACCCCGGATAACCGGCTAATATGAACTCCTTCTGGGTGGAGAAACCTCGCCACAATCTCTTTTGCAACAGCAATAAAGGAGTACAAGAAATAAAGCAAGAAACAATGGATAATATGAATGTAAATACACTCTACCAAGTTTGCTTGCCTTCTTCTCGTCGACTGGAGTCCGTTGATGAAGCAGCAACTTCAAGGATGATGCCAACAGCAGCTGATCAACCAGTCGAGGGAAGCTCACACGAAGCTTCAGCAAAGAGGAGCTCAGCAAAGCTCAAATCGCAGTAAGGAGAAAGAGCAAGAACTATTCCTATAGAGGCCCTCGACCTCGATATATATCCTGCACCTGCTGCACCTGTGAAGAAGACAAAGAGCAACACAGAAATCTAGGCCTGGACCGATCAGGCTCCACCCTGATCAGTCTGGGAGCCATCTGATCGGTCTGTGGACCGATCAGGCCCTAGGCTGATCGGTCCCCAGACCGGTCAGCCATCTCTGTGAGGGTTGCTTTAAAGCCTGATCGGTTTGTGGACCGATCAGGCAACGATCAGTAGCTTCCTGATCGTTTTCTGATCGGTCTGTGGATAAGCTACATATAAGTTGCATTTGGTATTGATATGTTCAGAGGCAACAGATCAACTCCCACAAGTGGTTGCCAGATTTGGTCGAGCAGCATAACAACACAGCTAGCACCCACAGGAGTTTGAGTAAGTTTGAGATGCAGAGCAATTTGCAACTGCTGAAGAGTTGTCTCCAGGGCAATGAGAATTGGAACATCATTAAGCAAATTCCTTGGATCAAAGTCTTAGCATCTTCTGATAACGAGTATATATTCTACACCAAGGATCACTACGCCTATGAAGCACAAATTACTCCTAATTGAGTAAAGCAATTCATCTGTCTTCTGAATCCTTTTTCAATATATAACCTTACAATTCTGTCAAACACCTTTGTTTGCTTTCTTAAATTGTACTGGTGAAGCTGTGATTTTTGTGGTGCTGTTTACATTTGCTTTCTTCTACATTTGGACCCCTTGAACTGGTATGTCAATTCTCATAATCATCTTCTTCATATAATCTGTTAGTTTTTCACTGCAAGTTTCTTTTCTCCTTTTGCAGAATCAGGTATGTGAGTCCTTGTATGTATTTTCTTGGTCAGTGAATGAATCATTGATCTCAAAAATATAGGACTTATCTTCTTTATACATTCAATATATTTCTCAATTGGCTCTTAAGTTGAGAAGCAAGACAAATTGCTTACTATAACATGTGGCTTCTAAAGTCCAACTGATGGAAGATCTGGAGTTACAATTCAATCTGAAACGACTGGTGAGAGAAGCAAGACATGGCACACTGATTTCAGAAAGATTGCAATGATACAGTTTTCAGGTAGCCTGACTGGCACTCAGCATAGTTGTGGCAGTTAATCCAGTATGCATAATTTAAAACTATCTTCACTTTGCAAACAAAATTTTTTGGAGCGCCACAAAAGCTTGCAAGTGCAATTGGGATTGAGGCTTATTCTTGTTGGAGCTGCAAGAAGAATCATTCTGCTCTCTTTGGCACAAATCATCCATTGATTCACCTTAGCTTTGGAAAATTTCTTCAAAGCAATTATACAATTTCCCTTTTCTTCTAAATGATCAATTGAATAAACTAATTTATCTCTATCTTGTACATAAAAAATTAGTTTCTATATTGCATGATTGCTGAGAACATATCATTCAGAATCTTCGTTTGCCATTCATATTGAAAAGAGACCAGAGCAAAATGTTTTGGATTTCAAATGTAATACTAATCTACCATTTAGCAAAAGATATATATTTGCATCATTCCTTCTATGTTTGGTTGTGATCAATAGACCTACTAGTTTTTATTGTTCAAATTGAATTTCTACTCCTTTCAAAGGATCAACAAATAAGTGCTCGGCAAAAGGGCCGATTCATTTTAGGATTTCAGCTTCATAGCAAATAAATGAACCAGCTGCATCCTTTGACAGGTTCAAGTCACCTTTACAAATAGGGTCATTCGTACAAATCTAAACAAAAAAGTTATAGTAACTTGAAGCACGAGCACCATTGATAGCGAGCTTGCAAAAGGGCTTAGCCTCCGAACCCGTAGAGGGTCCGCCCCTGGCGCTTGAGGGCGTAGACCACGTCCATGGCAGTGACCGTCTTGCGGCGAGCGTGCTCAGTGTAGGTCACGGCGTCTCGGATGACATTCTCGAGGAAGATCTTGAGTACGCCACGGGTCTCCTCGTAGATCAAGCCGCTGATGCGCTTGACGCCGCCGCGGCGGGCGAGGCGGCGTATCGCCGGCTTGGTGATGCCCTGAATGTTGTCGCGGAGGACCTTGCGGTGGCGCTTAGCGCCGCCCTTGCCAAGCCCCTTGCCTCCCTTGCCGCGGCCGGACATGGTGACGATCTGGATTGGGAATCGCGAAGGCTGCTGCAGAAGAAGTAAAGCGATGGGATCGCGATGGGAGCCCTGAATAGGGAGGGTGGGTATTTATAGGGGAGGGCACTTGGGTTTGGTTGCGAAGAAAAAGGGAGGGATTGTTTTTGGGCTCCAGAAATTGGAATTTGGGACTGTGGGAGGCGGGAAGCTGCGATCGCCTTGCTTCGTTGGATTGAGATTGTACGGTCTAGATTCGTTTTAGGTGTAGTTAGCGGATCGGTGACGTGGCCACGTGGAATTGCTAAGAACGTGTAATTTATGTGTTTTTAATAAAGCGAAATTACACATGTAATCTTAAATTTCAGATATGAGCCCCTACGGATTTGCACACTACTTAACTACACAAGTGTACCAATAAATTTTATAATTAATTCTTGTTAGGGTAAAATGTTCTATTGAATGTCTTGACTTTTTCCGTACAGAAGATTATCGTACTAGAATAAAATTATTCTATATGATTTATCTATTTGTATATAACGGGGGCTAAAAATGTTTTACGTAATTTTTCAATGGATCGATGATATTAAATTATCTGAGATGAACATTATTATCTTTGCTCTAACAAATATTCATACTTAGCATAAAAAATAGATATATATTTTATATATTTATCCTTTAACAAATTATTTAAAATATATATTATTTTAATTTTTAAATATTTTTTGTAATTATAACGGATTTTTAGTAATTATTTTTATATTATATTTATTAAATATTTTAGAATAGCATTTATAATATAAAAAAAAATATGACTTACTTGTTCAGAAATAATATTTGTAATTTTAAAATGATAATATGAATCTATGACTCATTTTTGCATGCTATAAGGCAGGGACCGTATTTTAAAAAATAAACAAATAGTTATCTTAATGATTTCTTAATACCAGCCCCATAAATATAAAGGAAGATATATATAGATAGGTCATAAATATATGATAAGGTAAATTTTAAATTATCAGTTTTTAAAATTAAGATTTGACCATTGATATCATATGTTCATCGTCTGCGCTATGTTAGACAGCGTCTTAAAATTTCAACGACCATTTACCATGCGCAGATGGTTTTACGTTTTCTCCATTTAATATTTACTTTTGGAATTATCATGTGTGCAATGGTAAAGTTATTACCATATTACTAAAATGTAACGGGTTCGAATGCTGGAAATAGCCTTTTACAAAAAGCAGGATAAGGCTGTGTACAATGGATCCTTTCCCGAGACCCCACATGATGGGAGCTTCGTGTACCGGGCTACCTTTTTTAAACTCGTTGAGTTCATTTTCTATTTATCCTTCTCCCTTCTTTTTGTTTTCTGTTCATCTAAAAATTTGCACCAAAGACGGATTGTTTTGTTTTCCACTCTCGATCTCCTCCCTCTATATCTCCTACTTTGTGTTCTTGAGTCATGCAGTAGAAAATTAATGTTAGATTATATATTTATTTATTTATAATTTTTTATTTGTTTATAGTTTTTAGGATAATTTAGACTTTGTTTCTTTTTTATAGAGTTTAGGGTTTCTTAACTTAACTATATAAGACAGTATACTATATATCAATTTTAAGATCCAATAATATGATTAATTTTTTTTCTTAATTTCTACATAGTATTAGAGCGGTTCTCCCTCTCTGGCCTAGTTTTCTACTGCCCACTGTTATTGCTTCCTGTTGCCACTATCGTCTCCTACTGTTACTATTGATTTTAGCGCCGACATTATTTTTTGCCAATTTCAGCGCCGACGTTATTTTCTGTCGATTTCGGCATCAATGTCCTATGCTGTCAATTTCGACACCGGCACTCTTTTCTACCGATTTCGGTGCCAAAACCCTATGTTGTCGACTTCAGCACTGACACCCTTTTCTACTAATTTTGACACCGACGCCTATGCTACTGATTTCTGCATTTGATATCCTTTTCTGCCTCAATTTCTTTGTGCGACTACGGGTCGTTCTGTCGATTCATATATGTTTGAGCAATTTCAACAGTTCCTTGCTTCACAACCCTCTGCCATATCAGCTTCCTCTCATATAGGTTTGTCGTCATCTGATATTTTAGGTATATCTTTATCCTTGTGGATTTTGGACTCTGGTGTCTCTCATCATATGTCATCTAATTTGTCATCTTTTATTTTTTTTTCTCCCAGTTCATCTATATCTATTGTGACTACTGATGGTACTCCTATGTCATTAGTAAGTGTTGGTTCAATTGTTACATCTTCTTTATCTCTTACTAATGTTTATTATATTCCGAGTTTTTAAATCTTGTTTCTGTTAGTCAATTATGTGAGTCTGGATACCCAGTTTATTTTTCTTCATCCAATTGTTATGTTCAAGACCCACAATCTCAGAGGTTGATTGGGACAAGCCATAAGCAAGGAGGATTCTATGTTTTAGATCAACTCAAATTACCCAAAGTTGTAGCTTCGAGTGTAGATTTATCGTCTTTTCATCTGAGTCATTCATCTTCTGATTTTTATTTGTGGTACTCTTGTTTAGGTCATATTTCAACACCTCGTTTGTAGTTTTTAGCCTCTACAGGAGCATTAGGACCTTTAAAAAGTTATGATATTTCTGATTATAGTGGTTGTAAACTGACCAAATTTTCTGCTTTATCATTTTCTAAAAGTCTTTCTTTTCCTTCTACTCCATTTGATCTTATCCATTCTGATATGTGGGGACCCTCTCCTATTCCTACAAAAGGGGGTCAAGGTATTATGTTTCATTTATTGATGATTGCACTAGTTACTCTTGGGTCTATCTTATGAAACACATGTCTGATTATCTTACAATTTTCAATAACTTTAGAGCTATTGTGAAAACTCAACATTCTAGTGTCATAATGTGTTTTCGTTATGATTTTGGGGGTAAATACACTTCGAATCAATTTTCACATTTACTTGCTTCTGATGGTACTATTCATCAAATCTCGTGTACATATACTCCTGAACAAAATGGCGTGGTTGAATAGAAACATAGACATCTTATTGAAACAACTCGTTCATTTTTATTGTCTGCCAGTGTTCCTAATGCCTTTTGGAGGAAAGCAATCCTTACTGCTGCTTATGTCATTAATAGAATTCCAACCTCACACAATGCAGGTGTTATAGTGTATACTAAAAGCCTAGCTTTTGGTATAAACATTTATCTAGAAATAAGAATCACATTGGTCAAATGTCTACATTTATGATAAATGTAGTTGTTCAATTAATTTATATTGTAGATAACATGGTGTGTTGTGTCACACACAGAGGATCATGTTATCAGTACCTTATAAATTATAAACAGTAGCTCACGACCATAATGGAAAGGAACAAATCATTGGAAGGTCGTAGTGTAATTAGGTGTTAGTTTATCTTAACTATATAATTACACTAGTACACTTAGAGTGTATTGAGTAGGACCATTTGAGGTCGTTCCTTTTATACTGACTTTATAAAGGAGCAAAGACCTCAGTTATTATGGAAGTGTGTGCTCTTAATCCTAATATAATAACAAGCACATATATTTGATATTTATTTCTTTAATTTATCAATGGGTGAGATTTAGTTCGATGAATCAATAAGCCCGATAAGTTGGGAAATGATATCACTTATAGTGTGTGTTGTTGATTATAGAAGGAAACTGTGTCCTAGTAATCTAGGTTGAGAATGTCCCCAAGAGGAGCTCATAAGGATTGTCATGTTAAACCCTGCAGGTGGACTTAGTCTGACATGACGATGAAGTTGAGTGGTACTACTCTTGGAGCTAGATATTAATTAAGTGAGTTGTCAATAACTTACTAAATTAGTGGACATTTGTTATCTTAAACACAGGGAGACTAACACACTCATAATAAGAAGGAGCCCAAAATGTAATTTGGGATTGGTGCAGTAGTTCAATAATAGTTCTTTAGTGGAATAAATTATTATTGATAAAATTAAGTTGTGTGTTCGGGGCGAACACGAGATGCTTAATTTTATCGGGAGACCAAAACCAATTCCTCCTCTCTGTCCCTATCGTAGCCTCTAGTATATAGAGATTTATACCCACCGCATACACACCTTCTTACCCATCCAATGGGGCCGGCCAAGCTAGCTTGGGTACCCAAGCTAGGGCCGGCCAAGACCAAGTGGATGAGTCATGTAGGTGGCCGGCCAAAGCTTGGGTCCCAAGCTTAGGTGGTCGGCCACTAGAATATTAAAAAGGATTTTTATTAAAATTATTTTTTATGTGGATATCATGATTTTAAAAGAGAGTTTAAAAAATTAAAAATTTCCTTTTATAGCTTTCTACAAAAGATTAAGAGAAGAGATTAATCTCTTTCCTTATTTGTAGTTTAAAAGGATGGTTTTAATTTTTGGTAAAAACTTTCCTTATTTGTAAATCATCTACATGATTAAAAGAGAGTTTAAAATTTGAAATCTTTCCTTATTTGTTGATTAAAGGAGGATTTTAAATTTTAAAAAAACTTTCCTTTTTAATCATGTTCATGATTTAAAAGAGAGTTTAAAATTAAATATTCTCTTTTATAAGTTTCTACAAAAGATTAAGAAAAGATTTGATATCTTTCATTATTTGTAGATTAAAAGAGATTTAAATTTATAGAGATAACTTTCTTTTTATCCACATGTTTAAAAGAAAAATTTTAATTTATTAAATTTCCTTTTTATAAACCAATCATGAAGGGATAAAAATTATTGAGAAATTTTTATAAATTTCCGGAAGCAAATAAGGAAGTTTTAATTGGTGTTTAAAATTTTATTTGCTTGGAGATTATATGGTGTGGCCGGCCATTGCAAAATTGAAAAGAAAAATTATTTTTAATTAAATAAATTTTCCTTTTCAATGGCAAAAGAATTAAGGAAGTTTTTATTAAATTTTCCTTATTTGCCAAGATCAAAGATTATAAAAGAAGGGGTAGAGGTGTCTTCATGGGATATAGCCTCTATTATTTCTCTCCCTCTTTTCCTTGGTGTTGTGGCCGGCCAACTTCTCTTCCTCTCTTCCTCTTGGTGGTGGCCGAACCTTCTCTATTGGCTTGAAGCTCTTGTGGTGGCCGGATACTACTCGGAGAAGAAGAATGAGAGAAAGCTTGTATCCCTTGGAGCTTGGTTGGTGTTTTGTCCTTCGTCCTTGGTGAAGCTTCTTTGTGTTGGCCGAACCTAGCTAGGAGGAGAAGAAGGTGCTTGGTGGTTTCTCATCTCGGAAGATCGTTGCCCACACAACGTCCGAGGTTAGAAGAGGAATACGGTAGAAGATCAAGAGGTCTTTCTAGAAGGTATAACTAGTAATTTTTTTTCCCCATCATGCTAGTTATTTATGGAAACAATACCAAATACAAGAGGCTTACGATTCTAGTGTTTCGAATATGTTTTTCGAAGTTGTGTTCTTTTGTTTTATTTTTCCTTGTGACTTGATTGTTCTTTTCGGTTAACCTAAAGTTATTTTAGGATATTAAATATTAGATTTCTATAAAAGGTTTTGTCTAGTGGGTGGTGGTTGCTCTCATATCCAAGAAGGCCATGTGCCTCGCCACGTCAGTACTGGGAACCAATTATGGAAATTAATATTTAATGGAATTAATAACTTAAGGTGATTTGGGTCGAACGTGTTAAGTTCCGCAGGAGATCCAAGTCAAAACCTAAAAGAACAAATAGATTAAGTTTTGGATCAAACGTGTTAAGTTCCGCAGGCGATCCAAAATTTAATTTAAAAGAGCACATGGTAGCTAGGAAAAGGTTCAAACCTTTGTACAAAATTTTTGTACAGTGGAACCTCTAGGCTTTCCGAGTAGCAACCAACAGCAGGTTTGTCACCTTTTGAAAAATTGTATGGGTATGCTCCGTCCACATGTAGTGCGTAATAAGTTAGCCTCTCGATCTTCTCTTTGTGTTTTTCAGGGTTATGGTGTTAATAAAAAAGAATATCGTTGTTTTGATCCCGTTACTCAAAAATTATAAGTCTCTCGTCATGTTTGTTTCTTGAGCATATTCCATTCTTTTCTATTCCGGCTAGTTCACATAATTTGATAAAGTCAGATCTGCTTTACATTGATTCTTTCAATACTGATACTGAGGAAGATTCACCCACAAATCCTACTAGTAGTTCAACTAAATCTGGTACTTTAGTTCCCGAGATATCCGCTCCACATGTTCCTCCTTCTGCCACTACCCAATTATCTCCTGAGGTTGCGGATGATCCTTCTCTCCACCATCATCAATCCACTCGTGTTCGTAAGTCTACTAAACTATCAGATTTTACTTACTCTTGTTATTCTCGTTCTTTTGCTTCATTTGTTGCATCTATTTATTGTCTTTCTTAGCCTGAATCCTATAGAGAAGTTATTTATAACCCACTTTGACAAAGTACTATGGTTGAGGAACTAGCTGCTTTGCATCAGAGTCATACATGGGATTTGGTTCCATTGCCACCAGGAAGACATACTATTAGTTCTCGTTGGTATATAAGATTAAAACTAAATCTGATAGATCTATCGAATGATACAAAGCTCGTCTTGTTGCTAAAGGTTATTCTCAGGAGTATGACATGGATTATGAAGAAACATTTGCTCTTGTTGCAAAAATGACAATTGTTCGTACTCTGATTGTTGTTGCTTCTGTTTGTCAATGGAGAATATCTCAGATGGATGTCAAGGATGCATTTCTAAATGGTGATATTCATGAAGAAGTTTATATGACACCTCCTCCTGGTATTTCACACAAACCTGGTGAAGTTTGTAGACTTCATAAAGCGCTTTATGGTTTCAAATAAACACCTCGTGCTTGGTTTGAGAAGTTCTCTACAGTGATTGCTTCATTTGGTTTTCATCCTAGTAATCATGATTAAGCATTGTTTGTCAGATGTACGACTGTAGGTCATATTCTTTTATCATCATATATTGATGACATGATTATTACTGGTGATGATTCTGATGGAATTGCTTCCTTGAAGTCTAAGTTGACTCATTATTTTTCTATGAAAGACTTGGATATACTACGCTACTTTTTGGGCATTGAGGTTCCTTATTCCCCGAAAGGTTATATTTTATCTCAGTCAAAGTATATATCTAATCTGTTTGAGCATGCTCATCTTACTAATAATACAGTTGTTGATACTCCTATTGAGACTAATGTTCGATATTCTCCATCTGATAGCTCACCTTTGCCGAATTCTAGTTTGTACAGAACTATTGTTGGAAGATTGGTTTATCTCACCTTGACTCGTCCAGATATTATGTATGATGTTCATGTGGTTAGTCAATTTGTCGTTGCACCAACTACAGTTCATTGGGCTATTATTCTTCGTATTCTCAAGTATCTTCAAGGCACTCAATTTCAAAGCATTTTATTTTCTTCTACTTCATTTCTTGAGCTGCGTGCATACTCTGATGCCGATTGGGTTGGTGATCCTACGGATCACAAATCTACTACCGCTTCTGAATTTTTCTTAGTGATTCCCTCATTTCTTGGAAGAGTAAAAAGCAAGATGTTATTTCTAGATATTCCATAGAAGCTGAGTATCATGTCATGGCCTCAACTACTTGTGAAATAGTTTGGTTGCATTGGTTGCTTGCGAATATGGGTGCCTCTCTTCATCAACCTACTCCGTTATATTGTGATAAGCAGAGTACTATTCAAATTACATGCAATTCAGTTTTTCATGAGCGGACGAAACATATTGAAATTGATTGTCATATTACTCGTCACCATCTTCAGATTAGCATCATCACATTGCCTTTTGTTCCTTCAAAGCTATATATTGCTGATATGTTTACCAAGGCACATTCCGCTTCACGTTTTCATTTCTTATCAGACAAACTCTCAATGCTTCTAGCTTTAGCATCATGAGTTTTGTTGGGACCGAAATGTAGCTAGAGGAGGGTGAATAGCTCGGCGTGATCCCGTGCTCGTCGTTGCTTGCTTCTTGTGATGAAATGCAGCGGAAAATACAAAGAAACAACCACACAACGCTAACTCGTAGATTTACTTGATATCCACCTCAAGAAGAGGTGACTATTCCAAGGATCCACACACTCACGCACCCTCCACTAATAAAACACCCCTTTACGGTAACTACCGAAGGCGGAGAAGTCCTACACGCTCACAATACAAGAAGAAAGGGAAGGGAGATACAATACAAGCAAAAGCTTACAAGATATGCACAAGGAACTCTAACCCTAGCTTCTTCCTCGCCTCTTGACTTGGACGTGCACAAGCACAAGCCTCCAAGATCCTTCAAGATCTAGCATGAGAGCTATTGAGAACTGCTATGAAGATCTGTGTAGAGAAAGAAATGGAGCCGTGGAAGTTCTGCCGAGGGAAACGCTCGCCAACAGCTATATCCTGCGCCAACGGTCAAATCCCAATCGATTGGATTGCTCCCAATCGATTGGGGAGGCTTTGGATTGATCGACCGATCGATCCAGAGCGCCTCTGTGCTCGTGGGAATTGCCTGGATCGATCGGTCGATTGATCCAGGGCTTATTGCGAAAAATCACCGCTCCCAATCGATCGGTCGATCGATTGGGAGGCTTTCTGTTCGCGCGACACTTCTCCCCAATCGATCCACTGATCAATTGGGAGGAGGTTTGTCGAGGGGACTCACCCAATCGATCAGTCGATCGATTAGGCATGAGCCAATCGATCGGCTGATCGATTCAGCTCTTGTTTTTGCCCAAAACCAAGTCTAGAGTCCCCTACACCAACATCCGGTCAACCATGACCTGTTGGTTCATATGCCTAGCATCCGGTCACCCTTGATCTACTAGGACTCCCTCACCAAGTGTCCGGTCAGTCCCTTTGACCCACTTGGACTTCCACCAGATGTCTGGTCAACCTTGACCCATCTGGATTTCCTTGTGTCAAGTATCCAGTCAATCCCTTTAACCTACTTGGACTTCCCATCTGCCCAACTTCACTCACTAAGTCTTCCACCTGGCTTCACTTACCAGGATTTCCCATACTGCCTAGCTTCACTCACTAGGACTTTCACCTGGCTTCACTCACCAGGATTTCCCATACTGCCTAGCTTCACTCACTAGGATTTTACTTCTGCCTAGCTTCACTCACTAGGACTTTCCTTCTGCCTAGCTTCACTCACTAGGACTTTTAGTCAAGTATCCAGTCAACCCTGACCTACTCGACTCTCCTTCACAATCTCCCCACATGAACAATTGCACCTGCAATCTCCATGTATTATCTGTATTGTCAAACATCGAAACTCAACATCAAAACTCGAGCTTGAACCAATTCAAGCTCAGTCAACCAGGTTAACCATGACCTAGGGAATATTGCACCAACAATCTCTCCCTTTTTTATGTTTGACAATACATTTAAGTTAGGCTAATCTCATAACCTCAACTCTCCTTCATGCCAATGTAAGAATGATGGTTTCCTCCTTCATTCTCCTCCTTTTCTAGAGGGCAAACTCCCTCTTAGGTAATGAAGGCCTAACTTAACCACACATTCTCCCCCTATTGGCACACATCAAAAACTCTCCCCCTGAAGAGTTACCCAACATTGTTTACAACTTCACTCGTTGTTCACAACACAATAACGAAGGTCTCATACCCTTCATTATTCTCAACGCTCATCCTTGAGCATATACCACTTGGTATATTCACACATGATTCAAATGAAGGCCACATACCCTTCATTGTCATCAAATGCTCATCCGTGAGCATACACCACTTGGATAATGAAGATATCTACTCTCTATTATATTCAAATGCCCAACCTTGAGCATTTTCGCTAAAGAAGGTTAACCACCTTCCAAGGTGTATGAAAAATAGATTTTCATGTCCTTAAAGAGTAACTCTCCCTAAAGACATGCATGTAACTTCTGTCATTGCACCAACAATGACTTGGAATCCCTAAACCTTTAGGAAACCCAAATTTAGAAGTTTTGAGGTTCAAAAATTCAATATTGAAACCAAACCTTAACCTAAACCTCTACTTAGTCTCCCTTAACCAATCCGTCCTTGTTTTCATCATGAAAACTCCCCCTAAATATATACAAATGTGTTTTGAGGGGTAAGGGATGATTACCGAGACTAAAAAATGATTCAAGATGCTGAAAATACGCCTTCCCAGCTAAAATCAGCATCCCCAATCAATTGAACCCTGCTGAATCGATCCACTAATCAATTCAGACTGCATTGATCGATCGGTGGATCGATCCAGCGAGCTTCTGCCCGCGAGAGATGTCTTCTCAATCGATCGCCTGATCGATTGAGGCACTTCAATCGATCGGGTGATCGATTGAAGCTCTGAAAAAGCTGAAATTCACTTTCAGTCAATTCCAGAAACTCCCAAAAAATTCTACAAAATTTGAAAAATTATGAAAATTCATGTAGACATTCCTTAGGGCATATACTATCAAGGAAAAATAGTTTTCTATGAAAATACTTTCTATTTTCAAAGATTGACACAAACTTGAAAACTTGTAAAAACTTTAGTGTTTTCTTCTAGTTTGTGTCTAACTATTCAATGATGATTACTATCAAAAGATAGTCTTCACCAAGATTTTCCAAAAGTATTTTAAAATCATTTTCAAAACCAATATCCAACCATATTCTTTGGGCTCAATGCACATGACTTGTACATTAGCTTTCCCAATGATTGGAAAACACATAACTATGTGTTTTGATGAATTTAAAACTCAAAAGAATGCACTAAATCAACATCTTGAGTTTTGTCCATCATCCTAATATCTCACTTGTATTTAATGTGTACGAAACTACATACAAGTCACCTTACAGTACTTTAGTGAGATGTAAAATTTTAGTTTTGCCCTAATCTAGGGATCATGCATATCTACCTAGGCATTTTGAGGTTATGAACATCCACCAAGGATGTCACTTGTTAACAAATACCATTTGTCCTTGATTTCAAGGAATTTAAAAATTATGCATGATGTGATATGACATACATCAAAGATAAATAATTTTCAAAAGAAAAATTTCCTAGAACTACATGATGTATGTATGACATGGCATGGTATTTTTGTATTTTTCACAATAAGGCATGAGTGAAAAAATAAATATGATGTCATGATATATGATGGGCAAGCAATGCATGAAAAATTAGCATAAATGAAGTACCTAGATTATCTATCTAAGTATCCTTAATCCTTAGCTAAATTAAAAATTTAAAAACCTAGATTGCCCACGATTTCCCAAAAAAAATGCCAAAATTCAATTATGACATTTCTTTTAATTTTCCTAATTTTTGTGTCAACTTAAATTAAGCAAATTCCTCAAATTTTTGGCACAAGTTACTCTTTTAAAGAGTAACAAATTAAGTTAAGGCTTAAGTTGCCTTTAATTCCTAAGAACATACCACAATCCCAACTTGGTAGTTCTTATAATTTTCCTAAATGTGCCAGTTTAATTTTAAAATCAAATTTCTCACATTATGACACATCTTACCCTTTCCAAGAGTAACTTAGTTATCCATTTTATTTTCAAAGGTTAATAATAACCTTGAAAATGTTCTCTGAGTGTCAACTTCATCAAGGTTGGGTTAACTACCCTTCTAATCGGAGTTGACACTCTCTATCCCATTTAAGGAGTAGAGAAAATACTTTTAGGAACCCAAAACCTATTGTTGCTCCTTGGATGCTCTAGGTATTCACTAGGGATAACTTCCCTAGATACCTTCCTAGTGACCTTGTTAGACTTCTTGGAAGCCTTAGTCACATTTCCTAGATCAACTCTAGAGATTGCCTCCCTTGTGATCTTGTTAGTGACTTTCTTGGACTTCTTAGAAGTCTTAGTCACATTTGTTGCGAAAATAGTCTTAGGAATAACCTCCCTAGTATTTTTGACTTGACCATTTGACCTAGGGTTGGTTCCATAATTATATGGAATCATATGGTAATAAGGCACATCCTTTTTAATTTTAGGTTTGTATCCCAAACCCCTATGGCCCGTGGATGACCCTTGTAGTACTAAACCTAGGTTTTGCTCCTTTTGCCCTTTTAGGATACTTTCCATCCTTTTTAGGGTCTTTTCCATTTTTGTAATGACCGCCTCCTACTGACTAGGCTGTGAGGCCGATCGCTACGTTATGCTGTGCTAAATTACTATTGCGGAAAATCTGGATTGATTAAAACTTTACTAAACTGATTACTGTAAAATCAGAACTTAATATTCTAGGTGTACCTAGGAGTTGTACACGTGCTAGGGAAGATAATCTATGCCTCTCGGATGCCCTGCTAGCTGTAATCAGGCATTTCAATCGATCCATGAATCGATTGGGCTGTCGGATCGATCCAGTGATCGATCCAACTTGACACTGGCAAGGAGAAACGCTCTGGATCGGTCGGCTGACCGATCCACAAGCCATCTCCCTTCTGTATGCGGCTGGATCGGTCTACCGACCGATCCAGGAGTACATTGATCGGTCGGTAGACCGATCCAGTGGCTCACTGATCGGTCGGCTGACCGACGGTAACTCTCTGTTCGCATCTGGATCGGTCGGCTGACCGATCCATAAACTCTCTGTTCGCGACTGGATCGGTCAGCTGACCGATCCAGTGGCACAACTCAACTCTGATCGATCCGTAGATCGATCGGAGTTTCTGATTTCGCACTGAAACTCTGATTTCAGCACTAGTTCGTGCCAAAACCTCACACAACAATTATACAATGCATGGAATGTTGGTTGCTACTCGGAAAACCTAGAGGTTCCACTGTACAAAAATTTTGTACAAAGGTCTGAACCTTTTCCTAGCTACCATGTGTTCTTTTTAAATTAAATTTTGAATTGCCTGCGGAACTTAACACGTTTGATCTAAAACTTAATCTATTTGTTCTTTAAGGTTTAGACTTGGATCTCCTGCGGAACTTAACACGTTTGAACCAAATCACCTAAGTTATTAATTCCACTAAATATTAATTTCCATAATTGGTTCCCAGTACTGACGTGGCGAGGCACATGACCTTCTTGGATATGGGAACAACCACCATCGACTAGACAAAACCTTTTATGGAAAGCTAATATTTAATTTCCTAAAATAACTTTAGGTCAACCAAAAAGAACAATCAAATCACAAGGAAAAGAAAAATAAAAGAACACGATTTCGAAAAACATATTCGAAATACTAGAATCGTAAGCCTCTTGTATTTGGTATTATTTCCATAAATAACTAGCATGATGCGGAAAGGGAAAAATTACTAGTTATACCTTCTAAAAAGACCTCTTGATCTTCTACCGTATTCCTCTTCTAACCTCGGACGTTGTGTGGGCAACGATCTTCCGAGATGAGAACCACCAAGCACCTTATTCTTCCTTGCAAGTTTCGGCCACCACAATTCTCCAAGAGAAGTAGAGGTCCGGCCACCACCACCAAGCTCCAAGGGATGCAAGAAACAAAACCACCTTTCTCTCCTTCTTGAGCTCCAAGAGAGGTTGCCGCCGGCCATAAGAAGAAGAAAAGAGGAAGAAGCTAGGGCCGGCCACCAAAGAGGAAAAGAGAGGAGAAGAATAATAGAGTTGATCACCCGTGAAGGCACCTCTACCCCCTCTTTTATAATCCTTGGTCTTGACAAATAAGGAAATTTTAATAAAAAATTCCTTAATTCTTTTGTCATAAAAAAGAAAAATTATTTTAATTAAAAAACAATTTTCTTCTTTTAATAATAATGGTCGGCCACTTCTAATTCCCCAAAACAAGGAAAATTTAATTCACACAAGAATTAAAACTTCCTAATTTGTTTCTAGAAATTTATAAAAATTTCTCCAATAATTTTTATCCCTTCATGATTGGTTAATAAAAAGGAAATTTTATAAATTAAAATTCTTCTTTTAAACATGTGGATAATTTCCAAAAGGAAAGTTATCTCTAAAAATTAAAATTTCTTTTCAATCTACAAATAAGGAAAGATATCAAATCTTTTCTTAATCTTTTGTAGAAACTAATAAAAGAGAATATTTAATTTTTAAACTTCTCTTTTAAATTATTATCATGGTCAAAAAGGAAAGTTTTTCTTAAAAATAAAATCTCCTTTCAATCTACAAATAAGGAAAGATTTCAAATCTTTTCTTAATCTTTTGTAGAAAGCTTTAAAAGGAAAGATTTAATTTTTAAACTCTCTTTTAAAACTATGATATCCACATAAGAAATAATTTTAATAAAAAATCCTTTTTAATATGATGTGGCCGGCCCCCGCTCCAAGCTATTGGCCGGCCACCTTAAGCCCAAGCTTTAGGCTTGGCCGGCCCTAAGCTTGAGCTTCAAGCTTAGCTTGGCCGGCCCCTATTGGTTGGGTAAGAAGGTGGGTATGTGGTGGGTATAAATCTCTATATACAAGAGGCTACGATAGGGACCGAGAGGAGAAATTGGTTTTGGTCTCCTGATGAAATTAAGCTTCCCGTGTTCGCCCCGAACACACAACTTAATTCCATCAATAATAATTCATTCCACTAAAGAACTATTATTGAACTACCGCACCAATCCCAAATTACATTTTGGGCTCCTTCTTATTATGAGTGTGTTAGTCTCCCTGTGTTTAAGATGTCAAATGTCCATTAATTAAGTGAGTTACTGACAACTCATTTAATTAATATCTTAGTCCAAGAGTAGTACCACTCAACCTTATTGTCATGTCGGACTAAGTCCACCTGCAGGGTTTAACATGACAATCCTTATGAGCTCCTCTTGAAGACATTCTCAACCTAGATTACTAGGACACAGTTTCCTTCTATAATCAACAATACACACTATAAGTGATATCATTTCCCAACTTATCGGGCTTATTGATTCATCGAACTAAATCTCACCCATTGATAAATTAAAGAAATAAATATCAAATATATGTGCTTGTTATTATATTAGGATTAAGAGCACACACTTCCATAATAACTGAGGTCTTTGTTTCTTTATAAAGTCAGTATAAAAGAAACGACCTCTAATGGTCCTACTCAATACACTCTAAGTGTACTAGTGTAATTATATAGTTAAGATAAACTAATGCCTAATTACACTACGACCTTCCAATGGTTTGTTCCTTTCCATTATGGTCGTGAGTTACTGTTTATAATTTATAAGGTACTGATAACATGATCCTCTGTGTGTGACACCACACACCATGTTATCTACAATATAAATTAATTGAACAACTACATATATCATAAATGTAGACATTTGACCAATGTGATTCTTATTTCTAGATAAATGTTTATACCAAAAGCTAGGCTTTTAGTATACACTCTAACAATCTCCCACTTATAGTAAAAGACTAAGCTGCCATATCTGCTGCCATACATCTGATTCCCAACCCTTCAACATGTCCATCAAAAGCTTTCGCCTTAAGGACCTTAGTGAAAAGATCTATAGGTCATCATCTGATGCAATCTAGATAACAACAACTTCTCCTCGTTTATACGATTTCTCGTATTGGGTGGTACTTGCGCTCTATTGTGTTTACTTGCCTTTATAGACTTATGGTTTCTTCGAGTTTGCTACTGCACCAATATTATTACAATAAATTGTAATAATATTTGGACAAACCAGAAATCATATCTAAGTCTATCTTAAGATTATTGAGTCATTCAGCTTTTATAGCTACCTCATAGGCTTGCCATATACTAAGCTTCTATGGTGGAGTCCAGAAAAACACCTATGCTTATCAATCTTCCATAGTTATGACTTTACCACCTAAAGTAAACACAAAACCCCGAGGTTGACTTATTATTGTCCCTATCCGTGCAGCTCACAAGGACCAAATTAACTACCTTGTAAGCTAGCTTATAATCTCTAGTGCCTCTAAGGTACTTCAATATATGCTTTACTGCAGTCCACTGTCCTTGTCCAGAGTTATTTTGATATCTGCCAACTATGCCCTTGGCAAAACAGATTTCTTATCTCGTGCATAGCATTCATTAGGCTTCCGACAGCCGAAGCATAAAGAACCGCCTTTATTTCCTTTATCTCCTTTGATGTCTACAGAGACATATCTTTAGATAAAGTTACTCCATCCTGAAAAGATAAAAAACCTTTCTTGGAGTTTTGCATGCTTTAAAACGAGCAAGGATTTTTCCGATGTATGAAGCTTGGGATAAGTAAAATATTCTTTTCTTACGATCCCTTATTACTTTGATCTCAAGAATATATTTATTCTCCCAAGTCCTTTATATCGAATTGTTTGGACAATCATACCCTTACTTCTGACAACATTTTGATATTGTTTCCAACTACCAAAAATGTTATCTACGTATAGTACAAGAAATACCACCACGCTTCCATCACACCTTTTGTATACACAAGACTTACCCGGTTACTAAATAAATCCATAGGTCTGAATTACTTTGATAAACCGGATGTTCCAAGACCTTGAAGCTTTTCCTCAGTCCATAGACTTATTGATCTTTACACAAGATGCTCTTAGCCCTTTGCAATGAACCCTTCTGGTTGCTTTATATGGATGCTTTCTTCAAGACTTCCATTAAGGAATGCTGTCTTGACATCCACTTGCCAAATAGATAAAAGAATTCGGATAGACTTAAGCATGGATACCAGTGAAAAAAGTTTCTTTTTCATCAAGCCTTGCTTTGAAGGTTTCTACCTTGCTGTCTATCCCTCTTTTCCTATTATAGACCTTTTTATACCCAAAGGCTTTTACACCATTTGGTGGTTCTACAAGCTTCCAGATTTTATTAGAATACATATATTCTAATTCTGTTATTCATTACTCTTTGCCAAGATATTGCATCTTTATCTTGGAGTGCTTCGTCATATGGCCAGAGATAAGGTTCATGTCCTCCAGGGATCGAGTCCAAAAACTCTCCCAAAACATGAATCTTTTTAGGTTGCCTAACAACCCTCCCACTATGACAAGGCACTTTCTGTAATTGTGTATCATTTGTGATACGTGTTGCAGTTTTCTTGTGGTATCTCATCTTGTACAGTTGGTACTAGGTTAGACATGTCTTTTATTATTTCCTTAAGAACAAATTTACTTATGAGCACGTGGTTCATTATATAGTCCTTTTAAAATCAGTCATTGATACTAACAATGATCTTCTGATTTTTAAGACTATAAACCTACTTTTGTTTATCTAGGATAACTTACAAACAAGTGAACTCCTATCCAACTTATTATTATCTCTCTTTAACATATGTGCTGGATTACCCGAATCTGAATATGCTTCAAAATAGGCTTACGCCTATTCAGCAATTCTATATGAGTAGAGAGTTCTAACTTGGAAGGTACTATGTTCACTTTCGTTTTCAGAGTTTTATCCTTAAAACAAATTTGGTAATTTTCTGAATAACTCATCATCTATCTAATTATTCCATAAGAGTCCTTTACCTTCTTTCTACTACACCATTCTGTTGGGGTGTACCAGATGCAGTTAGTTGGGATTGAAATCCAACTACTGATAAGTGACTCCTAAAATCTCTCAAGAGGTACTTGCCATTACGATCTTCCATAGTGACTTTTTACTTTAACATTTCTCCGCATCAACCTTGTACTCTTTGAACTAATCAAAGTACTTAGTCTTGCGGTACATTAAGTAAATTTATTTGTATCTTGAATAGTTGTCTATAAAATAGACAAAATATTCAATACTACCTCTTGTCTGGATAGTCATAGGATCACACAAATCAGAATGAACTGATTTCAACATATCTTTGACTCCATACCCCTTGGACTTAAAAGCTTCTTGGTTATTTTCCTTCCAAGTAAGACTCGCAGGTTGGAAATATTTCCACCACCAATGAACCCAAAAGTTCATAAGCTACCAATGAATCCTACTCAAGTATAACCTAGCTTTAGATGCCAAAGATATAATTGGTTCATTTCCAAAAGGTTGCTTTCTCTTAAAATTAGAAAATGTGTTACTAATTTCCATTTGTTGCATCGTGGGAGTTATTGGATTATAAATTGTCAACCATCATACCAGAATAGATAACTTCCCTATTTTTCTTGATAACAACTTTGTTATCAAAATAGACACAATATCTATAATAGTTTAGAAACTGAAATCAGGTTCTTTCTAAACTTGGTACGTAAAGACAATTACTTAAAATCCATATTTTATTCTTATCAAAAGATAAACATCTCCCACTGCAACAGCTACCACTTTTACAGTATTGCCCATGTGGACGGTGATTCACCTTTCATTTAGTTGTCGGGGTTCCTGGAACCCTGCAATGAATTGCAGACATGATTAATGGCATCTTGTATCTACACTCCAGGTTCTGGTAGATAACACCACTAGACATGTTTCAACTAATGAATTAAATACACCTAAATTGTTCTTAGTTCTAAGAAGACAGTCTACCTTAATGTCCAAGTCCTATTTCCAATCATTACAATTGGGACTACTAAGTCTTTTCTATAGTATGACTACTAGGGATTGAAAACATCCTAAGAATCACAAAAATATTTGGTCAAGATCAACTCCTTAAAATCTCCATGAATTTTGTGTATACAAAATCGAAGAGGAAATTTTATTCATTAATTTTATTATCTTGTCATCTTTACTTTATGACGAATAAAATTAATAGTTGATTGGTCTTTAATCAAATATTTGGTCAAAACTCTTTGAATTTAACATAACATTGATTCCTCAAACAATATTATTTAAATTCACCAACACCTCAAACACCGTGAATTTTGCATGCCACGTTAGTGTGGACGTATACAAATTCATCATTTGTAAGAGGAGGGTTTTACCCATTGACTATCTTGTCAATATAACTTTTTGACAAATAAAATTACCTCAAATACCATGAATCTTGTATGCCACGTTAGTGTGGACGTATACAAATTCAAACATTTGTAAGAGGGGTTTATTAATTTTATTATCTTGCCAATCTAGTTTTATGACAAATCAATAGTTGGTTTCCCTTTGGTCACACAAGTGATAGTAGTGACTCCGTTGGGGAGGATACTATTAAATGTGTCTAAGTGTATACCATTACTTGACACTAAGTCCATTAATAAGATTATGCCCTTCCGTTGGGGAAGATCACACGCTCTTAATTAACTTCCTATAGTCATCCAAAAATGGAAGTCTGTTCTAGTGATCCACAAACAATCTCATCCGTTATGGAGGAAGGCACTCAGAGCAAACTCGCAAGCTTGTTTGCATCACTTACAAACCAGTAATGGAGACCATGGGATTTACTTAAAATCCCTCTCCCACTTAGTTATTTATAAATGAGGAATTTTAACTATGCTAGCATACTAAACTTGTAAACTAACATGCACACACAGCACAACATAAAAGCAATAAATAGAAAATCTAATTTTCAACTATTATGGCTTTTATCTCTAGTTGTCCTCCGTGTGTTGTCATCCCAAGCTGCTGCCATATTTGGCCACCGCCACCGGGTCTAGCTGTCGCATCCATCTTGCTCCTAGTTCTGCTGCGCCTCTGGTCCTTAGAAGGTTCCACGCTTTGCAAGATTCGATCCGCGACATAAATAGAATTTTACAATTTTGATCCTATATTCCATAAAAGGAATGTACATGTATCTAGATCAAAAATAAAATCCTAATAAAACTAAATACAGCTCCTGCTGTATTTTATAATACAATCATGCACACACATATAAATGCCCTTGACAAGTCCAAGGGTCCAATCACACACATAAAACTATAAGCCATAATAGTTGGATCCTGCATCCACAAAGTTAGCACATCCTACTATTATCCTGCCTAAATTATGTATGACATGTGCATAATTAAACTAATACCAAATACACAGAGGCAAAACCCTAGCTCTGATACCAATTGTTGGTTGCTACTCGGAAAACCTAGAGGTTCCACTGTACAAAAATTTTGTACAAAGGTCTGAACCTTTTCCTAGCTACCATGTGTTCTTTTTAAATTAAATTTTGGATCGCCTGCGGAACTTAACACGTTTGATCCAAAACTTAATCTATTTGTTCTTTAAGGTTTAGACTTGGATCTCCTGCGGAACTTAACACGTTTGAACCAAATCACCTAAGTTATTAATTCCACTAAATATTAATTTCCATAATTGGTTCCCAGTACTGACGTGGTGAGGCACATGACCTTCTTGGATATGGGAACAACCACCACCGACTAGACAAAACCTTTTATGGAAAGCTAATATTTAATTTCCTAAAATAACTTTAGGTCAACCAAAAAGAACAATCAAATCACAAGGAAAAGAAAAATAAAAGAACACAACTTCGAAAAACATATTCGAAATACTAGAATCGTAAGCCTCTTGTATTTGGTATTATTTCCATAAATAACTAGCATGATGCGGAAAGGGAAAAATTACTAGTTATACCTTCTAAAAAGACCTCTTGATCTTCTACCGTATTCCTCTTCTAACCTCGGACGTTGTGTGGGCAACGATCTTCCGAGATGAGAACCACCAAGCACCTTATTCTTCCTTGCAAGTTTCGGCCACCACAATTCTCCAAGAGAAGTAGAGGTCCGGCCACCACCACCAAGCTCCAAGGGATGCAAGAAACAAAACCACCTTTCTCTCATTCTTCTCCTAGCTAGAACCGGCCACCATCAAGAGCTCCAAGAGAGGTTGCCGCCGGCCATAAGAAGAAGAGAAGAGGAGAGGGAGAACCTCTAAGGGCCGGCCACACCAAGGAGAAAAAGAGAGGAAGAAAAGAATAGAGTTGTTCACCATGAAGGCACCTCTACCCCCTCTTTTATAATCATTGGTCTTGGCAAATAAGAAAATTTTAATAAAAACTTCCTTAATTCTTTTGCCATGAAAAGGAAAATTTATTTAATTAAAAATAATTTTCTTCTTTTTAATAATAATGGCCGACCACTTTTCTCCCCAAAACAAAGAGAGTTTTAATTAAAACAAAAATTAAAACTTCCTAATTTGTTTTCGGAAATTTATAAAAAAAAATTTCTCCAATAATTTTTCCCTTCATGGTGGGTTAAAAAGAAATTTTATAAATTAAAAATTTTCTTTTAAACATGTGGATAATTTCCAAAAAGGAAAGTTATCTCTAAAAATTAAAATCTCTTTTCAATCTACAAATAAGGAAAGATATCAAATCTTTTCTTAATCTTTTGTAGAAACTAATAAAAGAGAATGTTTAATTTTTAAAACTTTCTTTTAAATTATGATCATGATTAAAAAGGAAAGTTTTCTTAAAAATAAAATCTCCTTTCAATCTACAAATAAGGAAATATTTCAAATCTTTTCTTAATCTGTTGTAGAAAGCTTTAAAAGGAAAGATTTAATTTTAAACTCTCTTTTAAAACTATGATATCCACATAAGAAATAAGTTTAATAAAAAATCCTTTTTAATATGATGTGGCCGGCCACCTAAACTTGGGCTCTAAGCTATTGGCCGGCCACCTTTAGGCTTGGCCGGCCCTAAGCTTGAGCTTCAAGCTTAGCTTGGCCGACCCCTATTGGTTGGGTAAGAAGGTGGGTATGTGGTGGGTATAAATCTCTATATACAAGAGGCTACGATAGGGACCGAGAGGAGAAATTGGTTTTGGTCTCCCGATGAAATTAAGCTTCCCGTGTTCGCCCCGAACACATAACTTAATTCCATCAATAATAATTCATTCCACTAAAGAACTATTATTGAACTACCGCACCAATCCCAAATTACATTTTGGGCTCCTTCTTATTATGAGTGTGTTAGTCTCCCTGTGTTTAAGATGTCAAATGTCCATTAATTAAGTGAGTTACTGACAACTCATTTAATTAATATCTTAGTCCAAGAGTAGTACCACTCAACCTTATCGTCATGTCGGACTAAGTCCACCTGCAGGGTTTAACATGACAATCCTTATGAGCTCCTCTTGAAGACATTCTCAACCTAGATTACTAGGACACAGTTTCCTTCTATAATCAACAATACACACTATAAGTGATATCATTTCCCAACTTATCGGGCTTATTGATTCATCGAACTAAATCTCACCCATTGATAAATTAAAGAAATAAATATCAAATATATGTGCTTGTTATTATATTAGGATTAAGAGCACACACTTCCATAATAACTGAGGTCTTTGTTTCTTTATAAAGTCAGTATAAAAGAAACGACCTCTAATGGTCCTACTCAATACACTCTAAGTGTACTAGTGTAATTATATAGTTAAGATAAACTAATACCTAATTACACTACGACCTTCCAATGGTTTGTTCCTTTCCATTATGGTCGTGAGTTACTGTTTATAATTTATAAGGTACTGATAACATGATCCTCTGTGTGTGACACCAGACATCATGTTATCTACAATATAAATTAATTGAACAACTACATATATCATAAATGTAGACATTTGACCAATGTGATTCTTATTTCTAGATAAATGTTTATACCAAAAGCTAGGCTTTTAGTATACACTCTAACATGGAAAACATTCTAATATCCACTGACTAGCATTCTAACATGACATAGTGCAAGGTTTATTAATTCATAGCATTTAAACCACTAGAAATGCATAAAAGTATCTTAAGAAAAGAAACTAAGTTCTTAATTTGCTAAACTTCCTAAGGATCTTCATTCCAGGTTCCTGCCACACACACCATCTCTGCATTGACCTCCAGCTTCCTCTGCTAGTCCATCTTCCCTTTACCTTTATCTACAGTATAAGGGAAAATAGTATCTGTAAGCTTTAAGCTTAGTAAGAAACCATCTACCTCACTAAAACATGTAACGATGCAAACATGTTTTTAAAGAATGCTATTTAAAAACATGCACTGAATTTGCTAAAGCATGGCATACTGAAGTTACATGGCATAATTACTGAAACATGGTATAAATACTGAAACATGGCATGCATAACAAAATCTAAGCATGGAGCTATCTCATGGTATCAACTAGGAGAACTAAACTGAAACTGAAACTAAAACTGAGCTAAAACTATATTCACATAACTAGGTTACGAATTTGAAAGCTATTATCATAATAAGTGAAAATAGTAATCATCTTGCTGTTTGGGCCTTGCTGTGCGCGCATCCCTAACTAGACCCGGGTTTGCAAGTCCCGAATTTAGCAGGGTTTACTAGGTTATCTGAACCTAGGGACGACTGTGGGAGTCCAACCCAATGGACATCTGGTCCAGTACAGTGCCACTGAAAATAAAATACTGAATATAGCTACTAATTGCTTATTTTGCTGTTTCTAGGTTATCTGAACCTAGAGCTAGGTTATCTAAACCTAGAGGCGACTGTGGGAGCCCACCCATTGGACTGTAGTCCCATATAAGCTGAAACTAGACTAATATACTGATTTAAATGCTACTAATGCATTTAACTGAGCTGTTAAAAATATCTGAGTAGTATTTAGCTACACTAGTCATTTTGTCGGAACACTTGGTGTGCTCCAACTCTCCCCTCTAATAGGGAGACCACCTCTAGGCACCCGACAACGTCTAGAGCCTCCAACTGAAGGAGAACAACGTGTCTGGCCCATCTAGAGGTGCTCAACTAGATCCCTAATCTGCGAGGAGGGTTTAAACACACCCTGAGTGCCGAAAAAATTCTGCATATAGCTAAACTAAAGACATGCAATCAAACGAAAGCTACTTATACTGCAGGTGAGGGGTTTCTTACCTCCTGTTTGGATTTTCTTACGATTCTAATCGCTGAATTTCCGGAGGAGATGATCCTTTCGACGATCTTCTCGCGTCTATGCGTTCCTCTCGCGGAGGGGAGCGTCCTCGTGTCAAAGTCATCGCCGGAAAGTATCCTTGGGGCCCTAGAAGAGGAACCCTAGGCCTTCTTGTGGTTGGCGCCGAGAGAAGGAGAGGAGAAGGTTCGGCGGTGAGGGTTTGAGGAGAGGAAAAATCATGATCCAAATAACCCTTCACTCATTTATTTCCTATTTATATTAAGTGGTAATTTCCGCCCAAACCTAACATAAATATTATTGAATCCCTTTCCTTTCAGCACGGCCCTGCTGGGTTCAACTGGTTACTAAGATTATCCGTAAACCATAGGTCTCAGGTTCAATTCTCGCTTAGGTCGTTTTCGTTTTCTATTTATTTTTGCTACCTCTGCTACTCTAAAAATTCTGTAAAAATATCCTAAAATTTCAGAAAAATCATAGAATATTTCTAAAATAGTTTTGAGAATTTTCGGGCGTTACAATTTTATCAAGCCTTGACCTCAAGACTTGATTTTCTTCCCATAAATCCCTATATTTTGATTTGTCTTTAAATCCTTGAGCATTTTTATTTCTAGGCTTATAACTATGGTCCTTAGTGTTATTGTCTAACCTTTTACCTACCTTCCCAACCCTAGGTGTGGTAGTCTTAGCATGGAGAGCCATATATATATTTTTTAATGCTATCATGCTCCCTATCTTTATGGTAAATAGCATTAAAATGATAAAAAAAATGGAATTAGCATGCTTTCTACCATTATTTAAAGGGGTAGACTCTATAAGTGATACCTTTCATTTTACCTTGGAGGCTTCCCCTTGACTCATGCTTCCTCCCTTAGGCTTGACCGATTTCTTCCCCTTGGGACATTGACTTCGATAGTGTCCCTTTTGATTGCAAGAAAAACACATAATGTGCTCCTTGCTCTTCTTTGTTCTGGGGGCGGTCTCTTTGGGCTTCTCCTTGCCCTTTGATGCCACTTGGCCCTTCTTCTTGGCCAATTTAGGGCACTTGCTTTTGTAGTGCCCATGTTCCCTACACTCAAAGCATATAATGTGATTTTTATTCTTAATTGAAACACTTATACCTTCACATGTAGGGATGACCTTGCTCCTCCTTTTGATGTTTCTTGATTTTTGGAGGATGTATTGTCTTCTTCTCCATTTGACCTGGATGTAGAAGCTTCTCCTTCTTCTTGATCCGATGTCAACAAAGGTCTCTCCCCCTCAATCCTAGAGGTGGAGGCTTATTCATCTTCCTCTTGTACATGAAACAAAGAGTATGCTCCCTCTTTGCCCTTTTCATTGTATTCCTTTGACGATGAAGCTTCTTGGACCTCTTCTTCGGAAGTTGAGCATCTCTCAACTTCGGAATCCTCTTCCTTTTGATCTTTCTCCAATGAGTCTCCCTCTTTGGATTTTTCTTGATCTTGTACAGTGGAGGGGATCTCATGAATCGTTGCCAATTTTCTCCAAAGCTCCTTGGCATCCTTGAATTCTCCAACTTGCTCCAAAATGTGGCTAGGCAATAGATTGACCAAAAGCTTGGTCACTTTATCATTGGCCTCGCTCCTTTGAATTTGTTCTTGGCTCCACTTGCTTCTCTTGAGAATTTTACCCTTTGAACTTGTTGGAGCTTCGAAGCCTTCCATAAGAGCAAACCATTGCTCTATCTCTACCATTAAGAAATTTTTGATCCTTGATCTCCAAAGATCGAAGCTTATCATTGTGAATGGTGGAGGCACCCTTGTGTCGAATCTGAGTCCATCTCGGAATTCCATCTTGAAGTTGAGCTTCTTGAATTCTTTGACTTTGATGAATTTGCTTCAACTTCTTCATCCTCTAGCTTTGTTGCCCCTTCCGACGATGATTCCGGTGAAGAGCGGCCTCGCTCTGATACCACTTGTTGGGACCGAAATGTAGCTAGAAGGGGAGGGGTGAATAGCTCGGCGCGATCCCGTGCTCGTCGTTGCTTGCTTCTTGTGATGAAATGCAACGGAAAATACAAAGAAACAACCACACAATGCTAACTCGTAGATTTACTTGGTATCCACCTCAAGAAGAGGTGACTAGTCCAAGGATCCACATACTCATGCACCCTCCAATAATAAAACACTCCTTTACGGTAACTACCAAAGGTGGAGAAGCCCTACACACTCACAGTACAAGAAGAAAGGGAAGGGAGATACAATACAAGCAAAAGCTTACAAGATATGCACAAGGAACCCTAACCCTAGCTTCTTCCTTGCCTTTTGACTTGGACATGCACTAGCACAAGCCTCCAAGAACCTTCAAGATCTGGCATGAGAGCTGTGGAGAACTGCTGTGAATATCTGTGTAGAGAAAGAAACGGAGCCGTGGAAGTTCTGCCGAGAGAAACACTCGCCAACAGCTATATCCTGCGCCAACGGTCAAATCCTAATCGATTGGATTGCTCCCAATAGATTAGGGAGGCTTTGGATCGATCGGCCGATCGATCCAGAGCGCCTTTGTCCTCGTGGGAATTTCCTGGATCGATCGGCCGATTGATCCAGGGCTTATTGTGAAAAATCGCAGCTCCTAATCGATCGGCCGATCGATTGGGAGGCTTTCTGTTCGCGCGACACTTCTCCCCAATCGATCCACTGATCGATTGGGAGGAGGTTTGTCGTGGGGACTCACCCAATCGATCAGCCGATCGATTGGGCATGAGCCAATCGATCGGCTGATCAATTCAGCTCCTGTTTTTACCCAAAAATAAGTCCAGAGTCCCCTACACCAACATATGGTCAACCATGACCTGTTGGTTCATCATGCCTAGCATCCGGTCACCCTTGACCTGCTAGGACTCCCTCACCAAGTGTCCGGTCAGTCCCTTTGACCCACTTGGACTTCCACCAGATGTCTGGTCAACCTTGACCCATCTGGATTTCCTTGTGCCAAGTATCCGGTCAATCCCTTTAACCTACTTAGACTTCCCATCTGCCTAGCTTCACTCACTAGGTCTTCCACCTGGCTTCACTTACCAGGATTTCCCATACTGCCTAGCTTCACTCACTAGAACTTTCACCTGGCTTCACTCACCAGGATTTCCCATACTGCCTAGCTTCACTCACTAGGACTTCACTTCTGCTTAGCTTCACTCACTAGGACTTTCCTTCTGCCTAGCTTCACTCACTAGGACTTTCAGTCAAGTATCCAGTCAACCTTGACCTACTCGACTCTCCTTCACAATCTTCCCACATGAACAATTGCACCTGCAATCTCCATGTATTATCTGTATTGTCAAACATCGAAACTTAAACATCAAAACTCGAGTTTGAACCAATTCAAGCTCAGTCAACCAGGTTAACCTTGACCTAGGGAATATTGCACCAACAAGTTTGAGGGGGATGTTAAATTATATATTTATTTGTTTATAACTTTTAGGATAATTTGGACTTTTTTCTTTTTATTTTTTATAGAGTTTAGGGTTTCTTAACTTAACTATATAAGACCTTATGCTTTGTATCAATTTTAAGATTCAATAATATGGTTAATTTTTTCTTTCTTAATTTCTACAATTATCTCGAGTTCCATGATTGAAAGATTTTGATAGGCCCCAATGCTGATGCGGACAATTAGAAACCCTTGCAAGAGCACGACTACGGCGACAGAGTCATCGTGCTCGACTACTTCATGTTAGATTTGCACAAGGAGGACTATCAAGGAGCCTCCTTTGATGGAAATAGCCAAGATGAGGAGACGATTGAGGCAGCTACAATGGCTGATTTGAAAACCCCTAGTTGGGTCAACCCGAACACGGAGGGGAAGGATGTCGATTTTTCAGAGGTGAGTACTAATTCAGATGGCTGTGGATTTGATGAGTCAAAGGAGAAAAGATCTTGTCCTAGTAGATAAAATGATGAGCTTGGTGGTGCTAAAGCACCGAAAATTATTGAGAAGATACATGAAGATGAGAAGGGTGAAGTAGTGAGTACTATGAAAATGAAAATTGAGAAGCCGGAGGAAGAAATGTGTGAAGAATATGCAGGGATTGAGGAATATTGACTTGCAAAATAATTTGGTTAAAGGATGAGAGAAGAAAGCAATGAATTAGTGGAAGCCCCCATTTGAAATTCTAAAGTTCTTGCCTTATAACTTATTATTTATCAATTATTTTTTTCCTTTGAAGTTATTCTAGTGTTATTATGTTATTATTAGAGTTCATTGTTAAATAAATGTTAGGTAAAATATCAAGGACTCTCTTTTAATACTTGTTCCTCTCCGCGGAAGACACTCCAGTCTCAGTTGAAGACCCGAGCATTGTGTCACAATGAAGCCTTTTCGGTTGTGAGGCACCTTTCAATTATAAAATCTCAATTGCTTGTTGGTGGATTGACCTCATAGTCAATTCTAACCCTTTAGTGAGATGTTTCACAGATTCACCCAAGGAGAGTTGGCTCCAACAAGGCATGAGATGATTTTTCCTATTAGTTGTGGAGCTCATCAAGACAACTTTAGCTGTTATCTTTTCAAGGAAGTTCTGAGTCCCTAATTACTCCAGGAAACTCATTTTCTTTGTCACTAGGTTTTATGCCTGTGCAATGGTCATCTTTCTTGTATTGCTTAGTCTTATTGTTAATGTTGGTCTGTGTTTGATATCAATAATGGTTGTTCTATGCCTTTTTATTTTTTTATTGAAAGAATATTGATTGTATTATCTTTCGACCAATTTGTTTGTTTATCTTAAGGAGCTCACAGAGAAGGATGAAGATTATTGATTGAAAAGTTAAATCACTGACTAAATTATCTTTAGATATTATATATAGTTTCAATATAATATATCAAAAATAATAAACATAAACATAGCCATAAAGATAAACAGCAACATTTGTGTTACTGGTTTTTGAAAATTAGTAACACCATGTTGTTGATTTCTGAAAATCAGCAACAACATGGTGTTGTAGATTTTTGAAAATCAATAACACCTGTTTTACTGGTTTTCAAAAATCAGCCCTGTGTTATTGATTTCTAGAATCCAACAACACTATATTGTTGATTTTCAAAAATCATCATTAAAATTTGAGGAAGCGTCATGGGCGGAATTGAGATATGATGTGTCTAATGGCTTCAGAAGCATGCTTTGCGCTCTGAGGAACTCTGGCACCCTCCTCCTAATCCTACTATGGAACTCAGTGCAGTACAAGTCCCATTTTGTTGCGGTTGCTATCGGTGAGGCCTACTCTCCATTCCTTACATTAAAAATGACACTCTGCATTGCGAACTTGTAACAAAGGATGGTAGCCGAAGAGGGGCGAGTTGCGCTGGGGATCCGGATGTGAGAATCCCAACAGGTGAGGTCAAAAACTGAGGAGCTGAGGGAAGAGCTAGAGAGCATCGAGACATGGAGGTGTGACATAGAGGTGGCCGACGACGATGAGAGAGTGAAGGAGATGGTGGAGGAGTTGAAGGGTCCATTCGAAATGTTAAGGAGTGGAAGTGAGAGTCTTGTGGGGGAATTGGATGACTTGTTCGATGAGATTGTGGAGGCAAAGAAGAAGTTCTTGTATCTTTCCAGTAGGAGATAAAAAGTTTGAAGGTAGAACAAAAGAAGAAGAAGAAGAAGAAGAAGAAGAAGTCATTGATAAAATCTTTAAATGAATGAGGAGAGTGAGTAGGAGAAGATTGTGTTGTTGTTCTTCAAAAGATTAGCAACACGTTGTTGCTAGTCTTTCGAAGATCAGTAATACGTTGTAGCAGCTACAAAATTTGATTAAGATTAAACTATAGATATATCAAATCAAAACTCATTTAAAGACTTTAGATTTGATATATTGTGTGTCTTATAGTTCAATATGAACCACAAGTTATTATATCTTAAAGTTGAACTTGTAGTTGCTCATGTTTTATAGCTGCTACAACGTATATGCTGAGTAAATTTTGAGATATCATAACTTTTGACTCAGATTTAACCATAGGACGCACAATATATCAAATCAAATATCTTTGAATGAACTTTGATTTGTTGTATTATACGTTAAGTAGTTCAATCAGAATCAAAAGTTATAGCATCTCAAAATTATAACTTGTAGTTGTAGCAGCTATGATTTCTTAGATGTTATAATGTATTGCTGATCTTTGAAAGACCAGCAACAACATTATTTTTTACTTAACTTTTAATTGAGATTAAATTATAATAAATATAATATATTAAATCAAAGATCTCTAAATGAGTGCTGCTTTAATATATTGTGCGTCCTGTGGTTTATCTCAGTCAAAAGTCATAGTATTTTGAATATCAATAGTAAAATTAGCAACACAATGTAATACATTGTGTTGCCAAAAAATCAGTAGCACAATGTATTGTGTTGTTGATTTTACTACTAATCTACAAAAGACCATAACTTTTGATTGGGACTAAATCAAGCGATGCACAATATATTAAATCGAAGCTCGTTCATAGATCTTCGATTTGATATATTATGCTTCTCGTGATTCAATCTCAATCAAAAGTTATAGTTTCTCAAAATTTAAGTCAGCAACAATATTTTTGCTAGTCTTTCAAAAATCAATAATAAGTTGTAGTAACTATAAAATCATAACTGTTACAACTACAAGTTATAATATTCAGATGCTATAACTTTTTATTCGGATCGAACTACAGGATGTATAATATATCAAATCGAAGCTCATTCAAAGATCTTTGATTTGATATACTATGTATCTCATGGTTCAATACGAATCAAAAGTTATCACCTCTTAAAGTTGAACTTGTAGTTATAGCACCTAAGGTTTAATAGTTGTTACAAAGTGTATGCTAAGTAAATTTTGAGAGACCATAACTTTTGACTCAAATTTAACTATGGGATGCAAAATACATCAAATCAAAGATTTCTAAATAAACTTCAATTTGTTATATTTTGTGTCCTGTAGTTCAATTCGAATTAAAAGTTATGGTCTCTCAAATTATAACTTATAGTTGTAGTAGCTATGAAATCATAGTTGCTACAACGTATTGTTGATCTTCAAAAGACCAACGACAACTTTGTTGCTGACTTAACTTTTGACTAAAATTGAATCATATGAAGTTCAATATATCAAATTAAATATTTCTTAATGAGAATTCGATTTGATATGTTGTGTGTCTCATGGTTTAATCTTAGTTATAATTTATGATCTTTTAAATATCACCAATAAAATCAACAACACAATACATCGTGTTGCTGATTTTTCAGTAACATAAAATCAACAGCATGTTGCTTATTTGCAATATAATGTTGTGTTGCTGATTAGAATTAAACCATGGAACGTCGTAAAATATATCAAATTAAAAGTCGTCATACAAAGATCTTCAATTTTATATGTTATGTGTCTCATGATTCAATCTCAGTCAAAAGTTATAGTCTCTCAAAGTTTAATTCAGTAACAACATTGTTGCTAGTCTTTTAAAGATTAGCAACACATTATAGCAGCTATGAAATCATAGCTACTACAACTACGAGTTATAACATTGAGATGTTATAACTTTTGATTTGGATTGAATTATAGGACGCATAATATATCAAATTGAAACAACAAGAGTTCTCGCTTGGGACATAGGATAGGTTATGATCCTGTCCGAAAACTGCGGAGATGGCTATCTAGGGATGTGGCTACTGTGCTGACTAGATGTAGACCTCACTCCACTCTGCAACACAAGAAACGTCAGTGCTAAGCTAGGGAAGGGGTCCCTAGCGTTGGCCCTCCAATGCTCAAATCAGTCACCAGAAAGAGGGAAGAAAATGGAGCAACAATGAGCGCAGACATGAATAGTGAATAATGTCTACCTCCGTCAGTGCATGGACCCCCTTTATATAGCGCTCCAGTGGGCGACGTGCATGCTCCTCGAGGCATGAGTATGTTCTCCAATTTTTCCTATAAAAGGATCTGTCAGGAAAGTGCCTCTGACATCATACATTAACAAAGCATGCATATCCCTAATAAGACAATAGAAGCTTCCGTTATACGATCCGCCTGTTGACCATGCCTTATGTCAACGACACTATCTCCCAAAAGAATGTTAAGAGATACATCAATGATCCATAGCTGCTCGCCTAGTAACTCCTCCGCTCAATTGGACTCGGCTGCTCTTCCCTGCGGTGACTCAACTCGGTAGCTTATTTCCGCCCGAACGGACTAACACTCCAGTCGCCCCAACGTTCCTCTACTCTATGATAAGTGAATGATGATCTTGGTTGTACGGGCATTCTATTTGGACCAACCCTTTGTCGGTCGAGCGGTTCAAGCCCGATCGTCCACTGCAGGAGAGCTCCGCTCGCCCCCCCCCCCCCCTCTTTGGAGAGTCCATTAGTTCCCTGGCGTTGACCTCCTTGACTTTGACCTCCACATCGACTGCTATCTCTGTCCTTGCAATTGGTGGGCCCACTTTATCACCGCATCATAAGTCTTCCCCTCAAGTCTAGTCGAAAGAGACTGCAAGTTCGATTGATTGGATAAGTAGCGTCTTTGGTCACCTCCACGTTCGTGAAGGCGCTGGAATTCTATTCTATTTAAATTTCCCGTACAAAAAATTATACAAGTACAGAACTATTCCTAGCAACTCGCACATTCGATCAAACATGTGTTTGGTCAATCAAGTAAGTTCTTGAATGATCAAAGCACACATTGATTGAAGTACAAGATCGCTGGCCTCTTGTGTTGGTATTCAAAATCGATATCCAAAATCGACACTAAGAAAACAAAACTAATTATGCAGTGGAATTAAAGAACTAGTTGTACCTTTCTTTGTAGCTAAAGACCTCTGGATCTTCTGTCGTATTCCTCTCCTCTTCTTGGACGTCGTGTGGGCAACGATCTACCAAAACAACACCACCCTTCTTTTTCTTCTCTTCCAAACCGCCGACCACAAAAGGAGTCTCTAGGATGAAGCACCTTCTAATCTTCTTCCTTCTCTTCCTCTTCTTCTTCTCTTCCTCCTCTTCTTCAATTCGTCGGCCACGAATGAATGGGAAGAGGCGTCGGTCACCAAGGGATAAGGGGAACCGCCAGCCCTAGCCAAGGTGGAGGAGGAAACCGCCGGCCCTTTACAAGGGAGAGGTTGGGCCGACCCTAGGTGGGGAAGAAGGTGGCACCGACCACAAGGGGAGAAGAGAATTGGTTGTGACACTGGCCCTAGCAAGGGAAGAGGGGGCAACAACCACAAGGAGAGAAGGGAGTTGTGGAGAATTAGAAAGTTAGGTTTTAGGAGCCACCACCCTACTCCTTTTTATAGGCTTGTCGTCAGTTACAAAGAAAGAAAAATAACAAAATTCTATTTAGAAAAAATATCTCTTTCTATAACCGAATTAAACCAAACCAAGTTAAGTTAAACTAAACCAAGTTAAACCAAACACAGTTAAACCAAACCAAGTTAAGGATGGGTGGATGTGAGGCTTTATATAGAGACTACAATAGGGACCTAGAAGAGGAATTGGTTTAGGCCTCCTGATGGGCTTGGGCTTCCTGTGTTGGGCCCGAACACCCAACCCAAGTTCATCAATAATAACCCATACAACTAAAGGGTTATTATTGAACTACCGCACCAATCCCATATTACAATATAGGCTCCTTCTTATCATGAGTGTGTTAATCTCTCCGTGTTTAAGATATCATATGCCCGTTAATTAATTGAGTTACTGACAACCCAATTAATTAATATCTGATTCCAAGAGTAGTACCACTCAACTTTATTATCGTGTCGGACTAAGTCCACCTGCAGGGTTTACATGATAATCCTTATGAGCTCCTTAAGGGGGCATCATCAGCCTAAATAATTAGGACACAGATTCCTTCTATAATCAACAACACACTATATAAATAATACTATCTCCTAACTCATCGGGCCTATTGATTTAATGAACAAATCTCACCCATTGATAAGTTAAAGAAATAAATACTAAGTATACGTGCTTGTTATTATATAGGGATTAAGAGGGCGCACATACAAAATAACATAGGTTCTATTCTTTTATATAGTCAGTATAAATCAAACAACCTCAAATGGTCATGCTCAATACACACATAGTGTACTAGTGTAATTTTATAGTCAAGACAAACTAATACCAAATTAAACTACAACTGTTCCAATGGTTTGCCCCAATCCATCTTGGATGTGAGCTACTATTTATAATTTATAAGGAACCGATAACATGATCTTATGTGTGGCATCACACACCATGTTATTTATAATATAAATTAAATGGACAACTGCATTGATATATATATAAATATAAAATGCAAACATTTGACCAAGGTGATTCTCATTTCAAAATATTTCAAAAAAGATGTTCATACAAAAGCTAGGCTTATAGTATACATCCCAATAATCTCCCACTTATAATAAAAGATTATGTTGTCATACATCTGATTCTCATCCCCTCAACATGTCTATCAAAAGTTCTCGCTAGAAGGACCTTAGTGAAAGGATCTGTCAGGTTATCTGTTGATGTAATCTTGGTAACAACAACCTCTCCTCGTTTTATGATGTCTCATTTTATGATGTAATCTTGCGCTCAATGTGTTTACTTACCTTATGGGCTCGTGGTTCCTTTGGGTTTACTACTACACCACTGTTGTCACAATAAATTATGACAACTTTGGGCAAACCAGGAATCATATCTAAGTCCATCAAGAAGTTTCTGAGACATACATCTTCTTTGGTTGCCTTAGAGGCTGCCACATACTCAGCTTCCATGGTGGAGTCTGAAACGCATTTCTGCTTAACACTCCTCCATGTTATATCTCCACCTCCCAAAGTAAACACATACCCCGAGGTTGATTTACTACTGTCCCTATCTGATTGGAAGTCTGAATCCGTGTAACCCACAGGGAGCAAATCATCTGCCTGGTAAACCAGCATATAATCTCTAGTCCTTTTCAGGTACTTTAATATATGCTTTATGGCAGTCGAATGCCCCGGTCCAGGGTTACTGTCATATATACTAACTATGCCCACGATAAAATAGATATTCGGTCTCGTACATAACATCGCATACATTAGGCTTCCTACAGCTGAAGCATAAGGAACTGCCTTCATCTCCTCCATCTCCTTTAATGTCTTAGGACACATCTCTTTAGATAAAGGTACTCCTTGCCGAAAAAGTAGAAAACCTTTCTTGGAGTTTTGGATGCTAAAACAAGGTAGGATAGTATCGATGTACGAAGCTTGGGATAAGCACAACATTCTTTTCTTGCGATCCCTTATTACTTTGATCCCAAGAATATGTCCATATTCTCCCAAGTCCTTCATATTAAACTGCTTGGACAACTATACGCTTATGTCTGACAACACTTTGACATTATTGCCAATGACCAAAATGTCATCTACGTATAGTACAAGAAATACCACCACGTTTCTGTCACTTTTCTTGTATACACTGTAAAGGATCGGTGGCCGACTAGAAGAGGAGTTGGATAGCTAGATCACCCCCCAAATCGCGTTTCTTCTCCTACAAGTTAGTGCGCAAGTGGAAATACAACTAACTAATGAAAACGATAAAGAAAGAATACCAAATCGCTAACAAGCTCGATGTAACGTGGTTCGGAGATTGCTTGCTCCTACTCCACGACGTGTCCTTGAGGTGGACGGACCCTTGATCCTTCGGTGGATCAATCCCCGGCAATCTCCGGCTAGAACTTTCTCTTTCTTGGTGGAGCAAACCTCTCCTAAAGGATCTCTTCCTCTTTACAATGATGAAGTTTAGGTTTTGGGAGGAAGAGAGTAGACTTGGAAGCTTTGGACAATTGCTAAGGAGTTATTCAGCAAGCATGAGTAACCTCATTCAAGCCCCAAAGCTTCCTATAAATAAGAAGAGAGAGTTGATCATCATATCAACTCATCTCGGCACCAGTCGACTGGCAAAACCATCAGTCGACTAGTGCTACCGTTGGAGGTAGCCAACAGCTACTTCGTAGCACCAACGGTTGGCCAACGGTCATTTACCAATCGACTGCGAGTTTTAGCAGTTGACTGGTCATTGTCGATTAAGCAAACAGAATGCTTCTGTTTGCTGCTAGTCGACTGCTAAAACATGCAGTCGACTGGTGCAGTTGACTGCTAAAAGTTGCAACCGACTGGACTGCACCTTGTTACACACTCACACTCATCCTCTCCGGAGTCTCCCTTGAAGTTCTCTTCCTCGGTCTTCATCCCTCAGATGCACCCGAGCTCACGACTCCTCTCCATGTCATCCTTCACGTTGCCTTGAAGTCCGCTTCCCTCGGCTCCACTCCGTTGCTCTTCGTCCGGCGATCCCTCGGATGTCTTCCACACCATCCTTCACCGACTCAAGGATCTGAGCCCTAGGATGAGCTTCCCAAGATTAGCTGCACCAAGCTTCTCATGTGTGTTCCACCAAGTCCTGCAAGACCCAAACACACATATCAAACACATATGAAAGCCTAACTTAAACTCTTTGACACACACATCAAAACCATGATCATACCGATCAAGCATAGGTCGATTGCACCAACAATCTCTCCCTTTTTGATGTGTGGCAATATGTTTAAGTTAGACATAAATAACAACATGAAATTACAAGCAATATGTAAACATGAAGCATAATACCCAAGCTCCCCCTTAACATATGCTCTCAACCTTAATTTTCAAGTTTGCACATAAGTAGGTTTCTAACTTAAACCTTCCCATTTCTCCCCCTTTGACACCATCAAAAATTGTACCAAACAAGTACACATACTATGGTATCAATATAGACTTAAAAATGCCCAAAACAAGCTCTTGAAGTTGCTGGAAGACAGGTACCAGTCGACTGATAACTGTCGCAGTCGATTGGCACAAATCCAATTCAAATTTCAACATTCTGAAGTCAACTTCAGAAATGCATAGAAAATTCTAAAAAATTCAAAAAATCATGAAATTTTGAACAAATATTTCTTATAATGTTATTTAATAAGGAAAAATATGTTTCCAAGAAAATTAATTATATTTTTGAAATTATAACCAAATTTCAAAAACCTTGAAAATCACTCAAATTTGTATCAATTTGAACATTAGTTTTGCAATCATATGTTTCAACATCACTATACTACAGTAAATAAAACATAGAATTATTTTCAACACATTTAAAATATCCAACTATGATCTATGGCAAGATATCCATTAATTAATAATTTACTTTCCCCATAGTTGGCCATGATCACTAAGAATTGATACATTTCATAACTCATCAAAATGTCATAAGCATAAGTGAATTATTTGTACCATCCTATCATCTCACATCTATGGTTAGAAAATAATTCAAGTCATTGTGAGATAAAGGTAACATCAACTTAGCCCTTTTTATCATGAATTTCTATCAAGGCTAAGTTCTCCCCCGTAAGGTCTCAAGTCAACCAAAAAGAAAATTGGAATTATGATTTCTATGGTTGACTTAATCTAAAATCCTCTAACCCTTGAGGATTGACTTTAACACCCAATAGAGGTTCTTTCTAATTGGGTTGATCAAGTATTCCTTGGGGATCCATTTTCTATCTATGGTCTTAGTTTTTGATTGCCCCTAGCAAGTAGACAATGATAAGTCTTTTCATTGTTGGGTTCATTGTATCCTAACCCATTTTTCTTAAAGCTTACCCTTTGTCTCCCAATAATCATATTTAGGGTTTTAGAGCCAATTTCAAATTTTCTAAGGGCATTGGTAAGATATTCTACCTTTTCCCTTAATTTTCTATTTTCCTCTTCTAAACATGAATCATTTGAACTTGTAGAAGAAGCATGCATATCATTGTCTTTAGAACACATGGATTTTAATTTTTCATTAAGCATGCAAATGCCATTTTTCAAGGTTTTATTTTTCCTTTTTACCTTGAACAAATCCTCATTTGTACGTTTAATAATCTTAATTAAAACATGAGGAGGAAGATTGTATACCTCACTTACCGAGACGTCCGAATCCGAAGTTTGCCCTCCTCCTTCACTTGAGCTCCCCTCTTCACTTTCACTTAAGCTCCTTCCTTCTTCTTGTTCGGATGAGGTGGAGGCTACATCTGTTAGAGTGTATACTAAAAGTCTAACTTTTGTAAACATTTATTTATGAAATAAAAGAATCACATTAGTCAAATATCTATATTTTATTTGTTAAGTATAGTTGTTCAATTAATTTATATTGTAAATAACATGGTGTGTGGTGTCACACACAGAAAATCATGTTATCAGTTCTTTATAAATTATAAACAGTTGCTCACGACTAAGATGGAAAGGAACAAACCATTGAAATAGTCGTAGTGTAATTAGGTATTAGTTTATCTTGACTAATAAATTACACTAGTACACTCTAAGTGTATTGAGTAGCACCATTTTAGGTAAGTTCCTTTTATACTGACTTAATAAAAGAACTAGACCTTAGTTATTATGAAAGTGTGTGCTCTTAATCCTAATATAGTAAAAAACATATATATTTAGTATTTATTTCTTTAACTTATCAAAGGGTGAGATTTAGCTCGATAAATCAATAGGCCCGAGAAGTTGGGAAATGATATTACTTATAGTGTGTGTTGTTGATTATAGAAGGAAACTGTGTCCTAGTAATATAGGTTGAGAATGTCCCCAAGAGGAGCTCATAAGTATTGTCATGTTAAACCCTGTAGGTGGATTTAGTCCGACAAGATAATAAGGTTGAGTGGTACTACTCTTGGATTAAGACATTAATTAAAGTGAGCTGTCAGTAACTCAATTAAATTAATGGACATTCGATATCTTAAACACAAGGAGACTAACACACTCATGATAAGAAGGAGCCCATAATGTAATTTGGGATTGGTGCGGTAGTGCAATAATAACTCTCTAGTGGAATGAGTTATTGTTGATGAACTTGAGTTGTGTGTTCGGGGCGAACACGGGATACTTAAGCTCATCAGAAGGCCAAAATTAATTTCTCCTCTAGGTCCCTGTCGTAGCCTCATTAATGCCTCAAGTCCACTCATGAAAAGCCCTTCTTGGTGTCCAAGACGGGGTCGACCCATGGCTTGGTGACCAAGCCATAGGGGTCGGCCAATCCCTTCTCAAAGGGGTCGGCCCTTTGCTTGGTGTCCAAGCAAAGAGGGGCCGGCCACAATAAATTCAAATAGGAGGGATATTTTGAATTTTTAAAATCTTCTCTTTGTAGAAATCTACAAGTTTTAAAAGAAAAATTTTAAAATTAAAAACTTTCCTTATTTGAATTAGGTCACATGGTTTAAAAGAAACTTTAAAAGTTTGGAAACTTTCCTTTTTTAACCATCCTCATGGTTTTTAGAAAAAAGGAAGATAAGTTTTAAATTTGAAACTTTCTATTTTTCTAACCATGTTAAAAAAGAAAATTTTAGAAGAGAAGTTTTAAATTTTAAAACTTGGTTTTAAATTTTTAAAACTTTCTTTTTTTAACTTCCACAATAAGAAAGAGAGCTTGTAAAATTTTATAAGAGGATTTCTTCTTTTATAAAATTTTATAAAAATTATTTTTCTCCTTGATGATGTGGTCGACCACCCTTGCTTGGTGCCCAAGCAAGGGGCTAGCCAATCAATCCATGATTGATGATTGAATCAATCAAGAGGAAAGAAAAGGAAAAATAAAAAGGAAAAAGGAAAAACAAGAGAATGATTTTAATTTTTGTAAAAAAAATCATTCCTTATTTGCCTTGGGCAAGTAATATAAAAGAAGGGGAGGAGAGACCTCATGAATTATCAATTCTTATTCTCAAGTTGGTGCTTCCTCTTGTGGTCGGCCCTCTCCCTCTCTTTTTCCCCTTGCTCTCTTTTGTTCTCTTGTGGTGGTGGCCGTATTTTAGAGAAGGAGGAAGAAGGCTTTTGGGTGGTGTTCATCTTGGAGGATTGTCGCCCACACGACGTCCAAGGCGAGGCGAGGAATACGGCAGAAGATCTCGAGGTTATTAGCATACAAAAAAAAGGTATAACTAGTAATTGTTTTCCGCATCATGCTAGTTATTTTTCTTTGTAAGAATTCCAAACACAAGAGGCATTAGATTCTAGTTTTTCGAATTTGTAATACGTGTTTGTGTTTTTTTTTATTTTTCAAATTTGTGATTCGATTGTTCTTTTTTGTTAAACCTAATGTAATTTTAGGAAATTAAATATTTAATTTTGTTAAAAGGTTTTGTCGAGGCAGTGGTGGATGCTCCCATACCCAAGAAGGTCATGTGCCTCGCCATGTTTGTCCTGGGAACCGATTTTAGAAATAGATATTTAATTGAATTTTTAACATAGGTTTATTTGGATCAATAGTGTTAAGTTCCACTTGCGATCCAAGTCTAAACCATTAAGAATAAATAAGTTAAATTTGGAATCAATAATGTTAAGTTTCGTTTGCGATTCCTAATTTAACTTCTAAAGAACACAATAGGTTGTTTAGGAAAGGTTCGACACTTGTACAAAATTTTTGTATACTGGAACCGGTACGATCTTCCTAGGACCAACCAACAACATCATCAATTCCCATTAGAGCAAAATGGGGCACATGGTGCTCTTCTTCCTCCGATGAAGATGGATCATCCCATGTCGCCTTTAGATTTTTGACTTTCTTCCCCTTTTCTTTTGTCTTTTTCTCCTCCTTCTTCTTTCCTTCCTTCTTCTTCAAGAGAGGGCAATCATCTCTTGTATGTCCTTCTCCTTGACAATTATAGCAAATGACCTTCCTTGTCCTACTTTTGCTTCTTGAACTTTTCCTAGCATGGGATTTGTTAGATGAAAATTTTTTAAATGCTCTTCTCATTTTTCTTACCATATACGCCTCTTGGTCGCTATCCATTGAGGCTCTTGATTCTTCGGAGTCAGAGGATGGTGGGGATGAAGACTTCTTCTTCTTACCCTTTCCCTTGTTTACCACAAGGGCTACTCCTCTTGATCTATTGGCTTCTCCATCTAATCCTTCAACTCTTGTTTCATGAAGCTCCATTGTTGAGAAGATTTCATCTAGAGAGCTCTTCTCTAGATCCTTTGAAATATAGAATGAATCTACAATGGAGCTCCTTATTGAGGTTCTTGGGAAGGCATTGAAGGCTTTCATCAAGATATCTCGGTTTGAAAGCTTCTCACCTACACTTGTTAGTCCATTCAAAATTTCTTTAATCCTAGCATGAAGTATTGATACCTTTTCTCCTTTTTCGAGTTTGATATTATTGAGTTGAGTTCGAAGAAGATCCCTTCTTGCTAGTTTTGCTTCCGATGTCCCTTCATGAAGCTCCACTAGCTTTTCCCATAACTCCTTGATGCTTGAGTAGGTTCCAACCCTTGTTACTTCTTGTTGGGGAAGGACATTTAGTAGATGATGTATGGCTTTAGAATTCGCTAAATGTTCTTCCCTTTGCTTTTTGCTCCACCTTGTTTTCTCAAGTATTTTATTGTCTTGATCCCTAGGCACTTCAAAACCATTTTCCATGATTAGCATAATGTCAAAATCGGTCTCGAAAAATACCTCCATTCTCTTCTTCCACCAAGAGAAGTCCCCTTCGAATTTGGGTGGATGAATGTTTGAGCCGGCCATTTTGATAAAGTGGTCTTCTCGGCGATTAGTCCGTTGAAGGGTGTCCTTGTTCTAATACCACTTGTAAAGGATCGGTGGCTGGCTAGAAGGGGGGTTGGATAGCTAGGTCACCCCCAAATCGCGTTTCTTCTTCTACAAGTTAGTGTGTAAGCGGAAATACAACTAACTAATGAAAACAATAAAGAAAGAATACCAAATCGCTAACAAGCTCGATGTAACGTGGTTCGGAGATTGCTTGCTTCTACTCCACGACGTACCCTTGAGGTGGACGAACCCTTGATCCTTCGGTGGATCAATCTTCGGCAATCTCCGGCTAGAGCTTTCTCTTTCTCGGTGGAGCAAACCTCTCACAAAGGATCTCTTCCTCTTTACAATGATGAAGTTTAGGTTTTGGGAGGAAGAGAGTAGACTTGGAAGCTTTGGACAATTGCTAAGGAGTTATTCAGCAAGCATGAGTAACCTCATTCAAGCCCCAAAGCTTCCTATAGATAAGAGGAGAGAGTTGATCATCATATCAATTCATCTCGGCACCAGTCGACTGGAAAAACCATCAGTCGACTGGTGCTACCGTTGGAGGTAGCCAACGGCTACTTCGTAGCACCAACGGTTGGCCAACGGTCATTTACCAGTCGACTGTGAGTTTTAGCAGTCGACTGGTCGCTGTCGACTGAGCGAACAGAATGCTTCTATTCGCTGTCAGTCGACTACTAAAACATGCAGTCGACTGGTGCAGTTGACTGTTAAAAATTGCAAACGACTGGACTGCACCTTGTTACACACTCACACTCATCCTCTCCGGAGTCACCCTGAAGTACTCTTCCTCGGTCTTCATCCCTCAGATGCACCCGAGCCCACGGCTACTCTCCGTGTCATCCTTCACGTTGCCTTGAAGTCTGCTTCCCTCGGCTCCACTCTGTTGCTCCTCGTCCGGCGGTCCCTCGGATGTCTTCCACACCATCCTTCACCGACTCAAGGATCTGAGCTCTAGGATGAGCTTCCCAAGCTTAGCTGCACCAAGCTTCTCATGTGTGTTTCACTAAGTCCTGCAAGACCCAAACACACATATCAAACACATATGAAATCCTAACTTAAACTCTTTGACACACACATCAAAACCATGATCATACCGATCAAGCATAGGTGGATTGCACCAACAGTCATCTGGGTCAGTCGACCCGTTGTACTCGCCGATCGCCAAGGGTGCGTAATGCCTTAGCAAAGGATCCTGGAGAATTGCTTCGGAGAATTGACGGTTGATCCGCTTGGGTGATGAGTCAGCTCGGGGCGTTTTGCCCTTCCTTGCATCCCGAGCGAGAGCTTCGTCTGAGGAAGACCGGTCTCGATTCGCTTGCGCGATCTCAGAGGGCGTCTGGAACAAGGCCTAGTGAAATGGGATCGGTGCGGGGGGCGCCTTTGCTTGCGTACTGGCCAGACCTTTGTTTTGACCCCATATGGAGAGCTATTCCGGACGATTGTCGTGCGCTGCTCGGTCTCCAGATGCTGAAGTTGCTTGTTTCTCCAATCGCTCGGCTAACGCCTTCTGTTGATGCTCTATCATCTTAGTCTCTTGTGCCTGCACTAGCGCGTCGAGTTCCTCTTGGGAGAGCGTCACAGTGTGTTGACATCCAGCTTCTTCCATCTTCTTGACTCAGATTCAGGTGTGTTCCCACAGACGGCTCCAATTTGATCCTGTCCGAGGGCTGAGTCGATGGACGCTGGGGACGTGGCGCTTCTGTTGACTGGTCGAAGACTCCAGAGACGTAGATCCCTCGCTGTCACAGACCTGCAAACACAGTGCCGAGCCGAGGAGGGGTTCCCTGGCGGTGGCCCTCCAACGCTCAAGTCAAACTTCCGGCAGCAAGAAAGAAAGAAGTATAGCAGAAGCGAGAACTATAGCTACAGTAGAGATGTAAACATACCTCCGTCGAAGCCTGGGGGTCCTTATATAGGGCTCCCCATAGGCGCGTACATGCTCCCCAAGACGTGCACACCCCTCGAAGCCTACCTGTAATGGGTGTGTCAGGAAAGCGTGCCTGACACCATACCTCAATAGTATGAGCATATCCCTGATGCGACAGTGGAAGCTTCTACCGTACGATTCTCTGTTCGACCAGGCCACTGGCTATGCCTCTTGTCGGCGACACTGGTTCCTAGGAAGATCTTGCCACTTGCTCCCTCTATCTTTTACCAGGCTGAGCGGAGGAACCGCTCGACTAACGCTTTTTCAAGGCCGAGCAGAGGAACCACTCGGCTAGCGCCTTTCCCTGGCCGAGTGGAGGAACCACTCGGCTAACGGCCTTCAGGCGGATGCCCACTCGGCCGAATGCCGTGGCTACTGTTGGCCGAGCGGGATGGTCGCTCGACCTCCGTTTCTTCTTGCTTTGCCTTATGAGCGTCAGAAACTCGGCGTCAGGCTGAGCTGTCGAGATGTCGGGCGGCTAATCATTCTGCTGATCAAGAAGGTAACCCCCGCCCGAGTCGAACGTCTTCCTGGTTCTGACCACTTTGACCTTCTGCCAAGTGGGTCCCCTCCTCTTACCACCGGATCACTTGTATTTACTTCTTGTTTCGGGTTGTATGTTTGTGTGAGTTTGTACGAGGTTTCTTCACCTCCGGTAGTTACTGAGGAGTGTTTTTCTTAGTGGAGAGTGCGTCATGTGTGGATCCTTGGATTAGTCACCTCTTCTTGAGGTACATACCAAGTAAATCCTCTTATTAGCGTTGTGAATGTTTGCTTCGAGTTCTTTTCCGCTGCACATTATCACGAAGCATCAAGACAATAAACGCGATGAGCTATTCACCCCCTAGCTACAAATCGACCCTAACACTGGGCACCCAGACCAAGTCAAACTTCATCCCAGCCGAGGGCGCCCTCAGCACCTGAAGTGGTCCGGGGGACCAGACAAGCTCTGGGCGCCCTGACTCCGGACTCCTGGAATAGCTCCAGGTGCCCGGACCAAAGTCAACAACAAGTTGACTTTTTGTTCGGACTTCTGCTCCGGCTCCGCTCGCTTAGATGATTTTGGCCATCCGGAATAAAGTTCACTCGAACTCATTTTTCGACCTTCTCGAGCAATCTTCCGCTCCAACTTCTCATCCTTTGAAAATGTCGCACGCTTCCTTCTCGTCCGCCCGCATACTCTTCTGCAACACCTCGTCCCTCGAATGCACCGAGCCTGTCGACTCTCTCCCGTGTCGTCCTTCTCACTAATTGCATTTTTCGCTCAACCTCCTGTACTCATAAGTTCCTACACACTCAGACACAAGGCATCAAACCATAACAGGGCCTAACTTGATTTGGTTGATCACATTAAAACTATCATGTGATACTTACAGTCTCCTCATTTTTTATGTGAGCGACTCAAGTTAAGTTAGGGTAAACTAAAAACAAATAACAGGAAAATAGTAATTATAAATTTTGCAATTAGAAAAAATGTGTAAAAATCAAAATGTTACTCTCCTCCTAGACTTAACCTATACTTCATCCCCTTTGATTACATTAAAAGACTTAACCTAATATTATTTTCAATTTTTATCTTTTTTTTTATGTGATAATAATAAGAAATTAAATTTTTCTTGGGTAGTTGTCATTGATGTATTCTTCTTCTTGATAATTGTAGCAATGAACCTTCCTTTTGCTTCGCAATAGTTTCATTGTTTATTTCTTATCAAAATTATTAGGTTTAAAAAACTTACTAAACTTTGTTACCATGTAGGGTTTTTCATTTTCGTCCAACGATGATTATGATTTCGGCTCGATCTACTTGGCTTTGAGTGGCAGTTTCTGAGTGGACTTTTCTTCTTTATTTCTTAAACCTGCACATCTCTACTCATGTAATTCGAAAATAAAAAATATATTTTCTAAAGTGTTCACCTTGGGGTCCTTGGATATATAAATGAGTCCACTATAGATGTCCACTCGAGAGTTCTCGGAAAAGCACTTAACATATACCTTTGCGAATCTCGATTTATTACCATTTCTCCAAGGTTCACGAGTCCGGTGATCAGCTCCTTGATTCTTGCGTGTAGATGAAATATTGTTTCTTCCTTTTCCATTCAAAGGTTGCTGAGTTGGTTTCAGAACAAGTCTCGTCATGTGAGTTTAGCCTCCGAGGTACCTTTGTGCATCTCTAGGAACTTCTCCTAAGGTTCTTTAATTGAGTTATAGCTATCGATCTGATTGACTTCTTGGGGTTGAAGAATGCTAAGTAGATAGAACTCTGCTTTATTGTTCACCACATATTTGATAGAAGAGGAATTTCAAAGTTAGTTTTGAAAAATACCTTCATACGACGCTTCCAAAGCGTGAACTCCCCCTCGAACTTTGACGGGTGAATGCTTGATCCGACTACCATCTTTTTTCTTTAGTCGACTGTTAATCCTTTAGAGTGGTATGACTCTGATACCAATTGTAGGTCTAGGTAGGCCAGCTAGAGAGGGTGAATAGCCTTAAAAAGAAGTTAGAATAATCTCTTACTACTTAGCAAGGACACACTATTAATAAAACAAATAACTAACATAAAAGAAAATAATATAAGAAAAATAGTAAGAAGACTCATAATGTACTTAGTTACAACTTAGGTAATTGTTAATTCAAGATAATTGAAAAGCTCACTAAAAAGACTCATTCGTTGAAGGCAAAGTAACCTCTTACAAACTTTGAATTCTTAGAAATTACTTAAGAAATGAGTACAATCATTGTGTTTTAATTCCTAGCTTTAGGGGGCTTTTTATAGTCTCCTCGGAAAAAGTTACCATTAGTTCATGTCGATTGGAGGCACCTCCAAAGGGATCCAGGGCACCTCCAAGAGGATAAAGATTATCAACTCCTCAATGGTAACCTAACAACTACTATTCATTGGAGGTGCCTCTATGGAAGCTCCAGAGGCCTCCAAGAGAGGTGTGAGGGCACCTCTAAGAGAGGCACGAGGGCACCTCCAGCCTTCATCAGGGTGCCTCCATCAAGAGGTGTGAGAGTGCCTCCAACCATCTTAGAGGCGCCTCCAACCAACTTGGAGCTTCCTTTAGCCCATCCAGTTAACCTCCAAATGGTTAACTCTTCCTCGTTCTTTTTTGGGTGATGTTTCGACCATCCGAAATTGAGCTCGCCCGAATCCAACTTTAATCTTCTCCTCGAGCAAGCTTCCTCCCTGAATTTTTATCCCTCAAACGCTCTCCATGAGTCCTCGTCCACCGATGTACTCTTCCACATCTTTTCGACCCATTTCCCGAGCCACCCTTCTTACTCATCGGGTCTTCTGCTCGACTTCTTGTGTTTCTAAGTTCCTGCACACTTAGACACAAGGCGTCAACACAACACAAAATCTAACTTGACTCGGTTGATCATATCAAAACCAACATGGGGTACTGACAATATACAGGATAAATTTAATGGTATAAAAACACTCATTTTGAAGGAGAACCCATATTCATTTACATACATTATTTTGCCCATCGACTTCAACTAACTCTTATAACTGTGGCTAAAAAAAATCTTCTGATTTCTAATTTCTTTTGTATTGTTGGTGATGTGGTAAATATTGTTGGATTATCCTGCAAACGTTTTGATCTTCTTAAGGAGAAACATTTAGATTTTATTACTAAGACATTGGTGAAGAGTGAAATTTTAAGTGGTCGAGGACTTAATCAAGAAATTACCCTTCAACATGCAGGGGATACACGTTGGGGGTCACATTATAATTCTTTGATCAGTTTGATTTCTATGTTCTCGGATGTTAGTGATGTGTTTGAAATAATTTCAGAAGATGATTCTAGTTCTCCTGATAAAAAACTGAGGTATTTAATTTATTGGAGTCAATACTTTCATTTGATTTTGCATTCAATCTATATTTGATGAAACATGTCTTAGGGATTTCGAGTGATTTGTCAACAACATTACAAAATAAAGATCAGGATATTGTAAATGTAATGGATTTGGTACAAGTATGCAAACATCGATCCAAAATATGAGAGATGATAGTCGGAATTCATTTTTAGAAAAGGTTCACTATTTTTTTGTCAAAAACATTACATTGATTGTCTCAAAATGAATGATATGTTCATATGTTGGGCACCATGTGATTATCCCCATTGTAATCCACCAGAAGTAACAAATTTACATTGAGTTGATTTATTCTATAGTGTTATTGATATGCAACTTCAAGAGTTAAATGATTGGTTCTCAGAGTCAAATGCAAAGTTACTTCTTTGTGTAGCTTGTTTGTGTCCACAAAATTCTTGTTTAGCTTTTGACAAGAAAATATTATTGTAACTAGATGAGTTTTCTCCACAAGATTTCTCAAGATTTGATCTCCTCATACTTGATGATCAACTTGAAGCTTATATATGTGATATACGTTCTAATAAAGAATTTCAAGGATTGAAAAACCTTGGTGATCTTTCAGAGAAGTTAGTTATGTCAAAAAAAAATATTGTGTATCCATTGGTGATGCAGTAATGATGAAGGGCCCCACCCCGTTGTCATGGTGGAGGTCAAAGTCAAGGCAATCAACTAGTGGACGACATCGACCGGTCGGGCGAAGTATGCCCCGAACGGGGATAAGGCTCCGACCCGCCAGCGTCTTCAACACGGGGAGCAATCAAACAACCGACACTCAAGGGAGAATGACGTGCAGAAGCCGAGCCGAGCGGCTACCCAGCTTGGCCATATAGCAAGGCCTGACATTGACAAAGTTCAACTTCGACCGAGCGGCTACCCCGCTCAGCCTGACAGCAGGTCTCGACAGTACAAAGTGGAACTTCATTCAAGCAAGCAAGGAGTATCGAGGTTTTGGCCGACCGGACGGGGAACCAGAGAGGCGAATAGATGGTCGAGCGGTCAACCCGCTCGGCCTGGTGGTACAGTATGTTGATATCCCTCAACATCCTTTTGGGAGTTAGTGTCGCCGACACCGAGCATGGGATGTCAGAAGATCGTACGGCGGAAGCTTCCACTATCACTTCAGAGATATGCTCGGCCCATTAAGGTACTATATTAGAGACACATTACTAACAAGTCTTTTCAGGAGAAGTTTTGAGAAGCGTGATTGCCTTGGGAAGTGTGCATACGCGCTACCAGAGCTCTATATAAAGAGGGGTCCAAGAATCGGCAGAGGTATGCAATACATGTGATATCCACTGTTTATGCTACAGTTCTTGTTGCTTCGCTTCATTCCTCATCGTCGGTGACTGACTTGAGCATCAGAGGGCCAACACCGGGGAACCCATTCTTGACTCGGCACTGACGTAGTCTGTGTTGCAGGTCTGCGCGAAGTCCACAGGAGGTCAACGTGAGCGCAACATCCCCAACTTTTCATCTCTGCGACTTTCGAACAGGATCATATTTGGTGTCGTCTGTGGGAACATCACCTGCATCCAAGCCGAGAAGATGGAGGACACTGGACGACTCACCACTGTGACGCTCACTCAAGAGGAGCTGGAAATGCTCGTTCAAGCTCGACCAGCAAAAATGATCGAGCAACAACAACAACAAGCATTAGCCAATCGGCTAGTGTCGCGGCCTGCAACCTCAATGGTCGATAGGTGAGCGGGGCAAGAAGACCGAGCGGATCAACTCTCCGTATGGGGGCATAATAGAAAGTCGACTGGAACACAGGGGGAAGCACCGTCCGTGCCGATCCCCTTCCATCGAGATTTGTTCCAAACCCCCTCGAAGATAGCCCAAGCACATCAGGAGTGGGGATCATCTTCAGATGATGCTCCCGTTCGGGATGCACGGAAAGGCAAGACACCCTGAAGTAACGTATCTCCCAAACAGATCAACCGACAGTTCTCAGAGGAGATCCTACAAGACCCTCTTCCCAGACATTACACCCCACTAGTGATTGGGTCGTACAACGGATCGACCAATCCAAATGATCATTTGGATTAGTTCGACAATGAAACCACGCTACACCAGTATACGGACAGAGTAAAGTGCTGAGTCTTGCTCATTACGCTCTCCAGATCGGTGCAGCACTGGTTCCAAAGACTACCAGATGGCTCGATATGAAGCTTCAAAGATTTCTGAGTCGCACTCCAGCATCATTTCGCCAGCAGTCGACGCTACTAGAAGACGAGCGTCAACCTCTTTGGCCTAAAGCAAGGGCCCAAGGAAGTGCTCCGAGCGTACATCCAGCGATTCAAGCAAGTGACCATGGGCATCCCCTCAGTCTCATCCGAGACCATGATGAATGCCTTCACCCAGGGGCTCGTTGAGGGAGATTTTTTCTGGTAGCTCATCAGGAAGTCGTCCAAGGACTTCGACCACATGCTCAAGAAAGCCAATGAGTATATAAATGTAGAAGGAGCCCAAGCAATCAGAAGAAAAGAGGCATTGATCGAACCCTCGGCACCGACTGAGCACCAACCATCGAGCAGTCATCAACCGTCCAAGGGGTCGAGGGCCGAAGGAGCGCGACCACACTAGGAGACCATAGCACATGCCGTGTAACATGTGGCAGCTGGTCGGTCAAAGGCATCAAAGGGCAAAATATGGACGTCGATGTTTTATTTATTCCACCAGTCAGCGACGTACAACACATGGGATTGCCGCGTTCTGACACCAATCGTCAGTCGACCGTCCCCAAGAGGATACCGCCACTGATCTCCTTCTCCCTATCGACGCAGAGGCATCGATTTGCTAAATGACGAGAGGGCGACAAAAGGGCGCCCGAGCGGCACCACCAACATCAATGGAGGGATGCCACTGATCCCTCCCGAGTCCCTACTGAGCGAAATAGACCATCTGCTAGAGAAGAAGAAAATAGGAACACCGCTTCCCGATGAGAGATAGGCATGATCGCCGGAGGGCCAACCGACGGAGACTCCAACTGAGCCAGGAAGTCATACGCTCAAAGGTTGGAGATCCACACCGTGGGATGCAACAAAGAGAAGGTCGAAGGCCCCCCAGATCAGCTTCGACCCCAGCGACCTGGAGGGGGGGAGATCCCCCACGATGATGCGTTGATCATCTGATCGATAGTCACCAATTATACTATTCACCAAACTTTTATGGATACAGAAAGTTCGGTGAACATTATCTTCAAGAAGGCATTCGATCAGTTGCAAATTGATCGAAGTGAGCTGTTGCTCATGACAACCCCGTTGTACAGCTTCACGGGGAACGAAATACTACCGTTCGGATAAGCCCGCCTGGCCATCTCACTCGGAGAAGAGCCACTGAGGAGAACTAGGACCACCAATTTCATCGTGGTGGATGCGCCATCGGCCTACAACGTCATCCTAAGCTGACCGACCCTCAACGAGTTCTGGACGGTAGTATCTACTAACTGCCAGAAAATCAAGTTCCCGGTGGACGACCGGGTGGGGGAAGTCAAGGGTGATCAGCTGGCCGCTCAGCGATGCTATGTGGAGATGGTCAAGTCCGAGGCTAAGAGAGAACGGAAGACCCCGCGACTGGAGGTAAATGCAATCACGGAGAAACCTCCTACCTTGGTATACGAAGAAAAGGAGGAGGTTCAGATCCATCCTAGCCGAGCGGAGGCGACAACCTTCAATGTCGTCGACCTGGAGGAGGAGAATAAGGCAGAGCTGGTCGCTTGCCTTAAACAAAACCATGATGTGTTCACCTGGTTGACACACGAGATTCCCGGCATCTCCCCGAGTGTGGCTCAGCACGATCTTCATGTCCAACCGGATGCTTGGCTGGTGAAGTAGAGAAAAAGGGATTTCAGCACAGAATAGAATGTGATAATCTGGGAGGAGATAGAGAAACTAATGGAGGCTGGCCATATTAGGGAAGTCCAATTCCCGAGTTGTCTAGTCAATGTTGTGTTAGTCTCCAAGCTGGGCAACAAATGGCGGGTCTGCATCGACTTCCGTGATCTAAACAAAGCGTGCCCGAAGGACTTCTATCCTCTTCCCAGGATAAACCAAATGGTGGACTCAATGGTGGGCTACGAGCTGATCTTCATTCTCGACGCGTACCAAGGTTACCACCAAGTGCCGCTCGCCCACGAGGACCAGGAGAAGGTCAGCTTCATTACGGCTGATGGAACATATTGCTACAATGTCATGTCGTTCGGACTCAAGAACGTTGGAGCCACCTATCAGAGGCTGATGAATAAGGTGTTTCGATGGAAGATCGGTCGTAATATGAAGGTATGCGTCGACGATATACTGATTAAATCCCTCCGAGCTACTGACCTATGTGCAAATATCAACGAGACTTGTCGGACGCTGAGGACATATGGAATAAAGCTTAACCCAAGCAAGTGTCTGTTCGGCGTGAAGAGTGGCCGCTTCCTGGGCTACATCGTCATTGAGTGGGGCATTGAAGCCAACCCAAGTAAGGTCTAAGCTTTGCAAGATATGTCGTCACCTTGGAACTTGAAGGAAGCTCAAAGGCTGATCGGTTGGATCATAGCGCCATCCAAATTCATATCCAAGTCATCCGATTGGAGCCTGTCGTTCTTTAAACTGCCGAGCCACGAAATTCCAATGTGACGCCGAGTGCGACCGGGCACTGGAAGAGCTAAAGGAATATCTAAACTCCCTGCCTATGTTAGCCAAGCCAGTTATTGGTGAGCCACTTTGGATTTATCTATCATCCAATGAACATGCCGTTGGATCGGCTCTAGTTAGGCAACACGGCCAAGAACAGCAGCATGTATATTTTTTGAGCTGTATATTGAAGGATGCTGAATCTCGCTACACCGATCTTGAAAAATTAGCGTACTCTTTAATTCTAGCCGCTCAGAGTCTTCGCCCGTACTTCTTGGCGCACACAATCATCATGCTAACTAACAGTGCCTTGGGACGAGTCCTTCTCAACCCGGAAGCATCAGGAAGGCTAATCAAATGGGCAACCGAGCTAAGTGAATTCAATATTCAGTATCAACCCCGAGCAGCAATCAAGGCTCAGGCCTTGGTAGATTTCATTATACAAGTCCAGAGTGACGATCCAGCGACAACATGGAAGATATATGTGGATGGATCATCTACTCGGCAAAGCAGTGGAATCGGCATACTGTTTATCTCACCTCGGGAAGACCGGATGGAGTTCTCCGTTCGGCTGGAGTACCGAGCCACTAATAACAAAGCAGAGTATGAGACGCTGATAGCTGACCTGTAGGTAGCCCAACATGTGGGAGAAGTTAAAGTTCTCATCCACTCTAACTCCCAGCTTACCGCCTAGCAGTTATCCGGGATATTCGAGATAAGAAACTCTCGGCTAAGGCTCTATGCAAAGACTTTCGAGAAGTTGATGGCCACTTCCAGGAGGTCATTATACAGAAGATCCTTCGATCAGAGAACCAGGTGGCGGACGAGTTAGCGAAACTAGCTAGTTCGTTGACATTGATCGTCATAGGTCAGCCGATCGAACAAATCTCGCTTGTGGCTCACATCGACCGAATGGAAGGAATAACCTTCTCGAGCGAATGGAGGACAACTCTGATGGAGTTTCTGCGTTCGAGAGCTACACCTTCCGATCCGAAAGAAACCCGCTTATTGAAGAAGAGAGTCGGACGATTCACCTTGATCGGGGATCATCTTTACAAGAGAGCATTCTCCTTATCCCTTCTCAAGTGCGTCGGATCAAAAGACGTCGAGTGCATTTTGCGAGAGGTCCACCAAAGCTCTTACAGAGGCCATCCAGGCGGCCGTGCTTTAGCCCGAAAGATACTCCTAGCCGGATACTTTTGGTCGACCCTCCAAGAGGATGTCACTCGGACGGTGGCCACTTGCTTGTCCTACCAGAAGTATCACAACATGCCACACCGACCGACCGAGGAAATGAAAGCGTCCATGGTGTCATGTCCGTTTGACCAATGGGTCATGGATATCGTTGGGCCTTTCACCATGACGACCGGTCCACGAAAATTTTTTCTCATCACAGTCGACTACTTCTCTAAGTGGATGGAAGACAAGCCGCTGGAAAGAATCACCGAGCAGATAGTTGTTAAGTTTGTGTGACAGAACATCATTTATCGGTTCAGCATCCCACGCTAACTCGTATCCGACAATGGAAGACAGTTCACCGGCCAGAAGCTCAGAGAATGGTATGAAGGCTATGACATCGAACAAGCCTTCACCTCGGTGGTCTACCCTCAGGGCAACGAGCAAGCCGAAGTTGCCAATCAAAAGATCCTCAGAGTCTTACGCACTCGGCTAGACCACGTTGGAGGCAGCTAGGTTGACGAGCTCTCCAGTGTGCTATGGGCTCTCCACACGACTCCAAAGGAGGCGACCGGCATGACCCCCTTCCATTTGGTATACGGTGGGGAGACTGTTGTCCTCGTGGAGGTAAGAGTAGAATCCGATCGGGTGTAGATCTATGATGAAGGAAACATCGAATGGAGGCTTATGGAGTTTGACTTGGTCGATGAAACGCGGGCGAAAGTAGCGGTTCGGCTAACGGTGTACCAGCAATGAATGAAATAGAAACATAATTGGCAAGTGATCTCAAGGTCCTTTCAGGTCGGAAATCTCGTCTCGAAGAAAGTGAAGATGGTCGGCGACGTCACCAAGCTTGAGGCCTTATGGGCAAGGCCTTTTAAGGTCATGCAGAAGCTCCGTTCGAGCGCTTACTATCTGGAGGATGAAGAGGGAAGGTAGCTCGAGAGGCCATGGAGCGGGAATCATCTTCAACCCTATAGGACTAGATGAGAGGTGCGCAAGTGAATACTGTACTTTTGTATTTTTTATATGTCTCTCGAATGCAGGGTAAAATTTGAATAAAAAAACAGAAGCCTCTTAAAGTGCATCTCCATCAACGGTCGAGCGGCGACCTTAAACCTGAGTTTGCATCAACGGTGGAGCGGCGATCTTAAACCTGAGTTTGCGTCAACGGTCAAGCGACGACCTTAAATCTGAGTTTATACCAACGGTTGAGCAGCAACCTTAAACCCGGGCCTACATCGAGTTTACATTAACGGTCGAGTGGCAACCTTAAACGTGTGTCTCCATCAACGATCGAGAAGCGACCTTAAACGCGTGTCTCCATCAACAGTCGAACGACAACCTTAAACTCTTGTCTCCACTAAATGTCGAGCGGCGACCTTAAATGCGTGTCTCCATCGACGGTCGAGCAACGACCTTAAACGCGTGTCTCCATCGACGGTCTAGTAGCGACCTTAAACCCTTGTCTCCATCAATGGTCGAGCGACGACATTAAACTCGAGTCTTCGTATATTCTTCAACAACGGTCGAGCGATGACCTAAAACCCGGGTCTTCATCAGCAGTCGATCGGTAACTATAAACCCTTGAGTCAGAGACTCCCATGCCGATCAGCCGAGGTTTGAGTTATGTTAGAGCCATGGGCTCTAGAAGTCGAGTGGGCTTCACTGGTCTTGAACCAGTATATCTGATTTCAAATCTCCCCCGTTCGGGGTTGAGTGGTCTTCACTGATCTTGGACCAACCTACGGGATCCCTTATCCCTGTTGGTTGCTACTCGGAAAACCTAGAGGTTCCATTGTACAAAAATTTTGTACAAAGGTCTGAACCTTTTCCTAGCTACCATGTGTTCTTTTAAATTAAATTTTGGATCGCCTGCGGAACTTAACACATTTGATCCAAAACTTAATCTATTTGTTCTTTTAGGTTTTGACTTGGATCTCCTGCGAAACTTAACACGTTCGACTCAAGTCACCTTAAGTTATTAATTCCATTAAATATTAATTTCCATAATTGGTTCCCAGTACTGACGTGGCGAGGCACATGGCCTTCTTGGATATGGGAGCAACCACCACCGACTAGACAAAACCTTTTATGGAAAGCTAATATTTAATTTCCTAAAATAACTTTAGGTTAATCGAAAAGAACAATCAAATCACAAGGAAAAGAAAAACAAAAGAACACTATATCGAAAACAAATTCGAAACTCTAGAATCGTATGCCTCTTGTATTTAGTATTATTTCCAAAAATAACTAGTATGATGCGGAAAGAAAAAATACTAGTTATGTAGGACAGTGATCGTTCGATAGAGGGGGGGGTGAATATCGATTCAAAAAATTGAGTAAAACTACGCAGTGGAAAAGTAAATGAACACAGTTGTTTTTACTTCGTTCGGAACCTGTGACGACTCCTACTCGAAGGCCCGTGGTCCTTGACCACTTTCGTTGGGCAATCACTAGCAATTCGAATATAATTACAAAATGAATACAGGAAATGCAAGTGAAACAAAGTAATATCGACAAAGAAATTAACTAAAAACCGAAGGATCACTTTGTCGGAGCTTTATTGGCGTCGCAGGAATGTAGAGCAGCAAGACCAGCAGTAGAAGAGTTCTCAGATTGATTGTTGAAGAAGCTCCATCCCTGGGGCTTCTTTTATATGTTGCTCCGGGCGCCTGGATCCCTTCCGGGCGCCCTGGTGTGACGTGGCAGGTCTAATCAGCGAACTCCACGTGGCGACGACTCAGCCTGGATAAAATTCACCTCCGGGCACCCGGATCCCTTCTGGGCGCCTAGACCTCCGGGCACCCGGACCTCCTGTTTCCAGAAACTTCCTTTCCTGCAAAACAGAGTTAGTCCGAGGCACATATGTATTCTGCAACATAGATTGTTAGCACAATTTATGAAATAGAATTAACAGTAAAAATATGACTTAGATTCCGTCTTTCCGAGACCGGAATCTAGTCACGATCTCGTCTTAGATATCCGAAATGGATCTAAGCCGGATCGACGCCTAATGTTCCCTTCCCGGGAACGCGTCCTCGCAGTCACTCCCCTCCAGTGACTTACCTCACTTACCTCACTTACCTGCCAGACGTCCGGTCAGCCCGTCGACCCATCTGGACTTCTCGCCAGCTATCTAGTCAGCCCGTCGACCTAGCTGGACTTCTCGCCAAGCGTCCGGCCAGCCCGTCGACCCGCTTGGACTTCTTGCCAGCTATCCGGTCAGCCCGTCGACCTAGCTGGACTTCGTGCCAGACATCCGGTCAGCCCGTCGACCTGTCTGGACTTCCCCTGCACACTCGATCAAAGTGTCAGACAACAACAAAACTAACTTAACCTATTTGTCATTCATCAAAACCTAGGTTAGACCATTATTGCTACCCGCACCAACAATCTCGCCCTTTTTGATGGAATGACAACCTGGTTAAGTTAGTGAAAGAACGCAAAAAACAGGTAGATCGGTTTTAAAGTTAGTTTTAGTGTTTTCAATTTTGGTTTATCTAACTTAACCACCTAAAAAAAAACAAGGATAAGCAATCATAGTGTAGAGTTACTGTAAAAAATAAGCACAGCTAATCTTGAAAAAATATCTGAGTTTGGTTCAAAATTCAAAGATAAAAGTATAATTTTTTAAATACAAGAAAAAAATCAAGTTGACTTGGGGGAGACAAGTCGAATTTTGAAAAGTATAAATTTAAAGTTAATCAAGTTTTAACTTTGGAAAGTCTAATTTTCAAAGTATATGTTACAAAGCTGAATAAGTTTAAATTTGCAATAGTCAACTTTTTAAATCAGGTTTTAAAAATTAGGTGGGATTAAACTTCTAAGTTTTTCAAACATTTAGTTAAATTTAACTTTTTGTAAACTAATGTTCAGACATAAGTTAGTTTTAAAAAGCATTTTTCAAACACGCAGAATTTTAGTTAATTTCTCCCCCTGAACTTGATATTTAAATTTAAACAGTTGTCTAACCAGTTAGGTACTAACTAACTATCAGAAGATAGTAGCTTTCACTTGGTTAGTCAGATTAAGGTGATTATAAACAGTCAGTGTTTGACTTGACTGATGATCTTAACCTGATTACTGTCTGATTTGTATTTAACGTCCAGACTTATGCTGATGCACTGAAATAAGCATCTTAAGTCCAGACAGTTGGCCTATGCATCTCACCCCTTTCTATGTTTGTCAAACACAAGCAAGGTAAACCTAAGGTGTTGGTGAGATGCTCAAAAACTAGTCCTATGGGTACAAGCTTTCTAAGGATTCAAAACTAATATAAGGCCAAAACTGTTTTTGAAAAAACTAAAAATAGGAAAGTTTTGAAAACAAACAAGTTTAACTTATAATTTGAAAACATTTTATTTGAATTTTTTTTTTAATTCTAGTCTATTGAGATTAAACATAATCAATGCAAGTCTGAAAATGTCACTAGATAGATTCAAAATATTTTGCAGGTAGTGTAGCTACAGAAGTCAGTCAAAACTAGAGCTACTGAGATGACTATTGCAAAATATTTTTTAAAAACTAGTCCTGGTTTTTTTTTTTTTTTTAGGTTTGAAGTTAAGCTTTAAAATTTAAAAGTTTTTAAGTTAAAAAAAATTAAAATTTTGAAATTAATTTTTAAGTTTAAAATTAGAGTTTTGAAATTAATTTTAAGTTAAAAAAAATTAAAATTTTGAAATTAATTTTTAAGTTTGAAATTAATTTAAAAAATTAAAAATTTGAAATTAATTTTTAAGTTTAAAATTAAGGTTTTGAAATTAATTTTAAGTTAAAAAAAATTAAAATTTTGAAATTAATTTTTAAGTTTAAAATTAAAGTTTTGAAATTAATTTTAAGTTAAAAGAAATTAAAATTTTGAAATTAATTTTTAAGTTTGAAATTAAAGTTTTGAAATTAATTTTAAGTTAAAAGAAATTAAAATTTTGAAATTAATTTTTAAGTTTGAAATTAATTTTAAGTTAAAAAAAATTAAAATTTTGAAATTAATTTTTAAGTTTGAAATTAATTTTAAGTTAAAAAAATTAAAATTTTGGAATTAATTTTTAAGGTTTTGAAATTAATTTTAAGTTAAAAAAATTAAAATTTTGAAATTAATTTTTAAGTTTGAAATTAATTTTAAGTTAAAAGAAATTAAAATTTTTAAATTAGTTTTTAAGTTTAAAATTAAAGTTTTGAAATTAATTTTAAGTTAAAAGAAATTAAAATTTTGAAATTAGTTTTTAAGTTTAAAATTAAAGTTTTGAAATTAATTTTAAGTTAAAAGAAATTAAAATTTTGAAATTAATTTTAAAGTTTAAAATTAAAGTTTAAAATTAAAGTTTTGAAATTAATTTTAAGTTAAAAGAAATTAAAATTTTGAAATTTTTAAGTTTAAAATTAAAGTTTAAGCCTTATTCATCTCACCCGATCTATATTATCAATCAGGGAATCCTATGATTTTGCGAGATGAAATTGGATTTTTAATTATGGAGTTTTGGTTTAACTTATGTTAGATTCAGGTTTAGTTTTGGTCTCTACAAACAGGCATTCTTCGGATAAACTTCTAAGTTTGGTGAGTCACACGGACGTCATTAGAAGTAACCAACCTTTCGAGGTTTTCCGAATAGTCCTATCCACGGAACTTAGTACTAAACCTTGGTCTAACTGATTAGGATCCATTTAAGGGTAGCTTCGGTCAGTTCCACTTGGCCAAATGCACCAGATCGAAACCATATCTTTCTAGACATGCGATGCCCAAGTTTTCCTAACGTACTATCATCCAAAAATTTCACCAGTATCATGATTCAGGTTAAACTTGGTTTCTAATCCTAATTACCCTGCCGGGTTAGTTTGTTTTGGGTTACCCTGTCGGGTAAGTTAGTTTTGAAGGTGCCAGCTATCCCCTGAATTATTGGCCATTAATTTAAATTTTGGTTTTAGGTTTGTGTCGATTCTTTTTATAGTTATGGTTAACTTGGTGATAATTTTGTTGATTTTTAAAGTGTTTAAATTTTGAATTTGATTTAGGTTTGTATTTTGGATTTTGGTTTGGTTTATTTGATTTTATATAATGTATTTTTTCTTTAGGTATATAGTATTGATTTAGTCCTATTTGCGTGGTTAAGCACGCTTTCGGAACCCAAGCTAAATTGGTTGATTTGTATTGGGTTATTAATGATTTGAAGGTTTTATTTGAATTCGACTTATATCCTAGTCCGGTTTTATTATAGCATGCTTTTTGATTATTTAGGATTAAGTCTAGATTTTTTGATCTTGTTGTGAATTTTTCTAACATCTCCTTTAAATTGTTTATTTCATTTTTTAATGATAAATTCTCCTCCTCAAGTGTTAGATCTTGAGTTGGATTCGAATTTTTTATTTGTTCCTTGAGGTCTTGATTTTCCTCAAGAAGTGATTTGTTTTCATTTTCTATTTTAATTAATTTACTATTTAAACAGGAAATAATTCTAAAAAAAATTTTGTTTAAATTAAAATATACCTCATTCGGGCCTTCGGAAACGAGTACGGACTCGTGGCTTGTTTCGGGTTCAGACCCGTCTTCATCTTCCGACTCGTCTTCTGTTTCAGCTTCGCGGGCCATCAGTGCGAGGTGGCTCTGATGTTTCTGCTCTTCTTCCTCTGATTCGTCCGAGGAGTCGTCCCACGTTGCTTTGAGGGCCTTCTTTTTGGTTGGCTTTGGTTTATCGAACTTCAGTTTTGGGCATTCGTTCTTGTAATGTCCCTTTTTGTTGCAGCCGAAGCAAGTCACGTTCTTTTGATCTGAGGGAGAACTGATCTTCTGAAGGTCCTTTGTGCTGAAGCTCCTTTTTCTCCTGGTGAACATTTTTCTTACCAGGTTCACCAGGTGTTCTTCATCTTCGGAGTCTTGGTCGGGATCTTCTTCATACTCAGGCTTGCTCTTCTTTTCTTTAGAGGAACCTGCAAATAAAGCTATACCTTTTTCGGCTCCAGCATTAGTTTGTTCATGTAATTCTAATTCACAGAAAAGCTCATCTAATTTTAATTTAGAAAGATTTTTAGAAATTTTGTAGGCATCTACAATTGATGCCCACAAACTATTACGTGGAAAAGCATTTAATGCGTACCTTATTAAGTCTCTATTTTCCATCTGGTGGCCTATCGCATGAAGCCCGTTAAGGATGTCCTTGATTCTTGCGTGGAGCTGATTCGCCGTTTCACCTTCCTGCATTTTTATATTAAAAATTTTATTTAAGAGCAGGTCTCGTTTTGTTACCTTGGCGTCGCTCGTTCCCTCGTGCAGTTCGATCAATTTGTCCCATAGCTCTTTAGCGTTTTTGTGTGGACCGACTCTGTTTAGTTCCTCTCTTGTCAATCCGCACTGTAGAGTGTTGATCGCTTTATTTTCTGTTGATGCCTTTTTCTTTAAGTCTGCTGTCCAGTCTTCAGGATCCAGTAGATTCCCGGAGTTGTCAACTGGAATTTTGTAGGGTCTCGTAATGCTCATCCACTGGTCGAAGTCTGTTTTGAGGTAAACCTCCATCCGCTTTTTCCAGTACGGAAAATCTTCCCCGTTGAAGAGTGGAGGTCGTACTGTGCTGAATCCTTCTGTCTAAGACATTTTAGTCCTGCGCACAGACGAAAAGAGAAGAAAAAAAATCCCAAGACTTGGTCTTGGATTAGTAGTGCGGGAAGAGAGAAAAAATGGTAGAGAAAAAAAATCTAAATTCGTGTTGCACCAATTTGGATTAATTAAAAAAAATATTAAAGTGATGATATACCAGTTTTAGAATTAAGCGTCGAACTGAAAACAAAAAGGAAAAAAGAATTTCACCCCCAGTCTGATTGGTGGTTGCACCAAATCAGAGCGGTACCTGCTCTGATACCACTTGTAGGACCGTGATCGTTCGATAGAGGGGGGGGTGAATATCGATTCGAAAAGTCGAGTAAAACTACGCAGCGGAAAAGTAAATGAACACAGTTGTTTTTACTTCGTTCGGAGCCTGTGACGACTCCTACTCGAAGGCCCGTGGTCCTTGACCACTTTCGTTGGGCAATCACTAGCAATTCGAATATAATTACAAAATGAATACAGGAAATGCAAGTGAAACAAAGTAATATCGACAAAGAAATTAACTAAAAACCGAAGGATCACTTTGTCGGAGCTTTGTTGGCGTCGCAGGAACGTAGAGCAGCAAGACCAGCAGTAGAAGAGTTCTCAGATTGATTGTTGAAGAAGCTCCATCCCTGGGGCTTCTTTTATATGTTGCTCCGGGCGCCTGGATCCCTTCCGGGCGCCCTGGTGTGACGTGGCAGGTCTAATCAGCGAACTCCACGTGGTGACGACTCGGCCTGGATAAAATTCACCTCCGGGCGCCCGGATCCCTTCTGGGCGCCTAGACCTCCGGGCACCCGGACCTCCTGTTTCCAGAAACTTCCTTTCCTGCAAAACAGAGTTAGTCCGAGGCACATATGTATTCTGCAACATAGATTGTTAGCACAATTTATGAAATAGAATTAACAGTAAAAATATGACTTAGATTCCGTCTTTCCGAGACCGGAATCTAGTCACGATCTCGTCTTAGATATCCGAAATGGATCTAAGCCGGATCGACGCCTAATGTTCCCTTCCCGGGAACGCCTAATGTTCCCTTCCCGGGAACGCATCCTCACAGTCACTCCCCTCCAGTGACTTACCTCACTTACCTGCCAGACGTCCGGTCAGCCCGTCGACCCGTCTGGACTTCTCGCCAGCTATCTAGTCAGCCCGTCGACCTAGCTGGACTTCTCGCCAAGCGTCCGGTCAGCCCGTCGACCCGCTTGGACTTCTTGCCAGCTATCCGGTCAGCCCGTCGACCTAGCTGGACTTTGTGCCAGACATCCGGTCAGCCCGTCGACTTGTCTGGACTTCCCCTGCACACTCGATCAAAGTGTCAGACAACAACAAAACTAACTTAACCTATTTGTCATTCATCAAAACTTAGGTTAGACCATTAGTGCTACCCGCACCAACAAGTTATACCTTTTAGAAAAACCTCTTGATCTTCTACCGTATTCCTCTTCTAACCTCGGACGTTGTGTGGGCAACGATCTTCCGAGATGAGAAACCACCAAAGCACCTTCTCCTTTCTTCAAATTTCGGCCAAGCACAAAGCTTCCAAAAGATGAAGATCTTTTCCACCAACCAAGCTCCAAGGGATGTAGGCTTTCTCTCCTTCTTCCTCAAGCTAGATCCGGCCACCAATTAAAACTCCATAAGCATGAAGAGGTTCGGCCACAAAGAGAAGAAGAAGAGAAGAAGGAAGGGCCGGCCACACCACCAAGGAAAAGAGGAAGAAAAATAGAATAGAGTCGTTCCACTTGAAGCCTCCTCTACCCCCTCTTTTTTAATCCTTGGTCTTGGCAAATAAGGAAAATTTAATAAAAATTTCCTTAATTCTTTTTTCATTGAAAAGAAAAATTATTTAATTAAAAATAATTTTCTTTTTCAAATACAATGGTCGGCCACCTCAAGCCCCAAATCAAGGAAAGTTTTAATTAAAACAAGAATTAAAACTTCCTAATTCGTTTCCGAAAATTTATAAAAATTTCTCCAATAATTTAATTCCTTCATGATTGGTTTATAAAAAGGAAATTTAATAAATTAAAATCTTTCTTTTAAACATGTGGATAAAAAGAAAGTTATCTCTAAAAATTAAAATATCTTTTCATCTACAAATAAGGAAAGATATCAAGTCTTTTCTTAATCTTTTGTAGAAACTAATAAAAGATAATTATTAATTTTTAAACTTTCTTTTAAATCATGAATATGGTTAAAAAAGAAAGTTTTCTTAAAATTTAAAATCCTCCTTTAATCAACAAATAAGGAAAGATTTCAAATTTTAAACTCTCTTTTAAACATGTAGATGATTTACAAATAAGGAAAGTTTTTACCAAAAATTAAAACCATCCTTTTAAACTACAAATAAGGAAAGAGATTAATCTCTTCTCTTAAGCTTTTGTAGAAAGCTATAAAAGGAAATTTTTAATTTTTAAATTCTCTTTTAAAATCATGATATCCACATAAGAAATAATTTTAATAAAAATCCTTTTTAATATTCTAGTGGTCGGCCACCTAAGCTTGGGACCCAAGCTTTGGCCGGCCACCTACATGGCTCATCCACTTGGTCTTGGCCGGCCCTAGCTTGGGTTCCAAGCTAGCTTGGCCGGCCCCATTGGATGGGTAAGAAGGTGGATATGCGGTGGGTATAAATCTCTATATACTAGAGGCTACGATAGGGACCGAGAGGAGGAATTGGTTTTGGTCTCCCGATAAAATTAAGCATCCTATGCTCGCCCCGAACACACAACTTAATTTTATCAATAATAATTCATTCCACTAGAGAACTATTATTGATCTACCGCACCAATCCCAAATTACATTTTGGGCTCCTTCTTATTATGAGTGTGTTAGTCTCCCTGTGTTTAAGATAACAAATGCCCACTAATTAAGTAAGTTACTGACAACTCACTTAATTAACATCTAGCTCCAAGAGTAGTACCACTCAACTTCATTGTCATGTTGAACTAAGTCCACCTGCAGGGTTTAACATGACAATCCTTATGAGCTCCTCTTGGGGACATTCTCAACCTAGATTACTAGGACACAGTTTCCTTCTATAATCAACAACACACACTATAAGTGATATCATTTCCCAACTTATCGGACTTATTGATTTATCGAACTAAATCTCACCCATTGATAAATTAAAGAAATAAATATCAAATATATGTGCTTGTTATTATATTAGGATTAAGAGCACACACTTCCATAATAACTGAGGTCTTTGTTCCTTCATAAGGTCAGTATAAAAGGAACGACCTCAAATGGTCCTACTCAATACACTCTAAGTGTACTAGTGTAATTATATAGTTAAGATAAACTAATACCTAATTACACTACGACCTTCCAATGGTTTGTTCCTTTCCATCTTGGTCGTGAGCTACTGTTTATAATTTATAAGGTACTGATAACATGATCTTATGTGTGTGATACCACACACCATGTTATCTACAATATAAATTAATTGAACAACTACATTTATCACAAATGTAGATATTTGACCAATATGATTCTTATTTCTAGATAAATGTTTTATACCAAAAGCTAGACTTTTAGTATATATTCTAACAATCCCCCCCCCCCCAGTTCAGGGTCGAGCAGTCTTCAAAAACTCAATTTCTTCAAAATATATTGATCGTTCAGCACTATTCTTCAAAATGCCCCCAGGGTCGAGCGGGAGATCGCGGAATTATGAACTCTGAATATGAGAGGGATCGGTCGGCTAATAGACTAATCATGGATGAGGTCGTGAGCTCTTGCAATACACAAGGAGTTGAAAAAAAATGCAAGGAGGTAAAGCTTGTCCAAACGGACAAGTATGCATGTAAACTTCAAAAATTTTACATCTTACAAGAACGCTCAGCCTCACTCAATATAGTCCAAGACATCATCAGGCAGCGCGGCAGTGAGCTTATCCCGGCTAATGATACTACTTATCAGAGTTGTCGGCAGATGGCCTCCCTTGTGAAGCTGGTCGATCGTCCCATCAATGGCCAGATTGAATAGGCGTAGAGCCCGATTGGCGACCTTCTCATTGAAATCATTCGAGCGAAGTATCCTTGGAGGCAAGTTGGCCACGAAGGGTCTTTTTTTTGGTAGACTAGGTGTGCCACTCAGCGACCAGGAAGTCCTCAGCTTCCTTAAGTTTTTGGACGAGGGCCCGGGCCTCTTTATTCTTCTCCTCAAGGTCTGCGATGGCTTGGTTCTTCCACGCGTTCGCTGACTCGATCTTATTATCAAAAGTGGTGACTTGTTTATTGAGCCACTCCAACATTGTGGTCTGCCCGGCGCTCTTGGCCCGTTCTGCCTCAAGCAGTTTGTCGTTCTTCTCCAGAGCGGCTCGCAGCTTGGACACCTCGGCGTCTATTTTTTCTTGAGCGACAGAGGATTGACCGCCTGACGCCTTCAGTTGCTTTACTTCCTCCTCCATAAACACAAGCCTTTGGCACATTGCTAGGCTCTCCACCCAGTACTGCAAACAACAAGCAAATATGAGCGCTGATCGGGAGTAAATTATGCAAATGTAGAGGTAAAACTTACCCGATTGGACATCTGGGTGTGGCTATCTGCGAGTGCCCCTGGATGCATCACCGCCCCATGGGCCCGGGCATCCTCCCATATCTTGGTGAGCAGCCCTTGTATGATGATCTGGTGCTCCAGAGCTCGGGACACAGCGCTGGATTCACGCCACTCCTTTATCGGGAGATGCAAAATCGTCGTAATGTGGCGTTGGCCTCTCGAGGCTGACTGTGCAGAAGTCGCGTTGATAACGGAGTCTGCAAGCTTCGGCTTGTCGGCCAGACACGCGCGCAACATGACTTCGGCTGCAAAAGAGGAAGAGCAATCAGTTAGACTTGAAGGAAAAGGTGAAGTAGTTTCATACCTAGGCTAGACGAAAGCCCGGTTCGGATCGGACTCAAGCTGAAGATGTAAAGAACACTCTCCAGCAGTAACTTATGGATGTCATACTTTTGACTGGCCAACATGGAAGCTACGTTCAGGTAGTCTGATCGGCTCTTATATTTATTCAGTGGAGGTTGAGGCGCTACGTCGAGCTGCGAGTGTGTTGGGAAATTCGGCCGCTCGGGAAAGCGCACAAAGAAGAAGTACTCCTTCTAGTGCTTATTGGAAGTTGACATTTTATCAAAGAAAACTAAGCCCACTCGGGCTTGGAAAAGAAAAGTCCTTGGCTCAGAAGACTTGGGATAATAAAACTAATGGAAGAGATGGGAGTGAGTGGAATGTCGTGCAGGCAAAAAAGGACAACCACCCCGCACAGCAGCCGAAAGGAGTTCGACACTAGCTAGTGGAGGGAGACTCAGAAATATTTACACACGGAAGAAAAGAATGGGTGGATGGGAAACCATAGACCGACGGTAAAATGGTCCCGATAGAAGGTGATACAACCGGGTGGCGGAAAATTTTATCGATCGGAAGGAGAAAGAAGGACGAGTTCATACTCGGGAGGAAGCTCAGAGGCAACCTTCAAACTCTCAGCATCGCTGGCATCAAGACGGGACTTAGTAGAAGTGTACCATAGCCCTGGGATGTCGACGGAAGGCTGCAATGAACTTGCCATTACAAAACAAAGGTGGAGATTTGAAGAAAACCTACTGGTGGGGCTATCGTCGGAACACAGACACTGAAAAACTCGAGAACTGGGAAGAACAACGCTGGAAGATAAAAAAAACTCGAAGGTCAGTGCGACAAGGAGGAAGCTTACAAGCAAAAGGTCGACGGAGAAAGGCTGCTAGGGAGAGGTCGCCGGAGCAGTAGGGGAAGGTCGTCGGAGCATGAAACAGGCAGCACCAAGGAGCACAAAGGTGAAATGCGCAAAGACCATGACACGCACAAGACTTTAAGCCTGAGGGTTGGCCGACTGGAGCCGTCTGATCTAGGTCGCAGAAACCTAGGCTGAGATCTAACTGTTGAATTTAAATCGTCAAACATCACATCGATACCCTGTCACGTCAAGTGTGCGGCGGCAGGGGCAGGGCACGTGGTGCATCGCCATGGGTCGGCATTTAATGACGGCATGGAAGTGCGCTAAGCCTTAATGCATAGAGATTTGCATGATTTTCCAGAAATCTGGGTGACGTCGGCATGACTTGCGCTGGCCCAAGACAGCCCGAGGAAAGATTCACATAGTGTCGAAGGTCGATTGGGAGGAAATCTACCCAGACAATTGTCCAGTCAGTCGGAATTACAGCCTCCTTCTACTAGACTTGAGGGGGAGACTTGTGATGCGATTATGATGAAGGGCCCCACCCCGTTGCCATGGCGGATGTCAAAGGAGGTCAAAGTCAAGGCGGTTAACGAGTGGACGACATCAGCCGGTCGGGCGAAGTATGCCTCGACCGGGAATAAGGCTCCGACCTACCAACGTCTTCAACATGGGGAGCAATCAAACAACCGACACTCAAGGGAGAACGACGTGCAGAAGCCGAGCCGAGCAGCTACCCCGCTCGGCCATACAGCAAGACATGACATCGATAGAGTTCAACTTCGGCTGAGCGGCTTCCCCGCTCGTCCTAACAGCAAGTCTCAATAGTACAAAGTGGAACTTCGTTCAAGCAAGCAAGGAGTATTGAGGTTTTGGTTGATCGAGCGGGGCACTAGAGCGGCGAATAGATGGCCAAGCGGCCAACCCGCTCAGCCTAGTGATACAGTATGTTGATATCCCTCAACATCCTTCAGGGAGTTGGTGTCGCCGACACCGGGCATGGGTTGCTAGAAGATCGTACGACGGAAACTTCCACTGTCACTTCAGAAATATGCTCAGCTCATTAAGGTATTGTGCCAGGGACACTTTACTAACAAATCTTTTCAAGGAAAGCTTTGAGAAGCATGCTCACCTTGGGAAGCATGCACATGTGCTATCGAAGCTCTATATAAAGAGGGGTCCAAGCATCGGCGGAGGTACGAAATACATGCGATATCCACTGTTTGTGATACAGTTCTTGTTGCTCCGCTTCATTCCTCATCGTCGGTGACTGACTTGAGCGTCGGAGGGCCAACGCTGGGGAACCCCTTCCCTGGCTCGGCATTGACGTAGTCTGTGTTGTAGGTCTACATGGAGTCCACAGGAGGTCAGCGTGAGCGCCACATCCCCAGCTTTCCATCTTTGTGACTTTCGGACATGATCAATTAGTTGTTAAGCTTTTAACTTTGGCATTAATTTTACCGGTTGTAACTACGACGATAGAGATAGTGTTTTTTGCCATGAGAATTGTGAAAGATAGATTGTACAATCGGATGAGTGATGATTGGATGAATGATAATCTTATTGTCTATATAGAGAAAGATATATTTTTAACAATTGATAATGAAGTGATTGTACAAAAATTTCAAAATAGAAAGACTCGAAAAGAACAATTGTACGATAATTATTTTATGATATTTGATTTCATATTGTATGCTTTGTTAACTAAATAATTATCTTCTTGACGTAAAACCTTTACAATTCCTTTGAAATTAATTTATTCTTCAAAAAATCATGCACTTCTACTCATACTGAACATGTCACATTATCACTTATAAACTTGAGTGTTTAGCTTTTCATTTTGATGACAAGTGTTTGAAAACTATGAAGAACTTTTTAGTGCATCTCATAGCCAAACATCTTTTTATGATGATGGTAGGCATAGGTAGCTTCTTTTGATATTAGGGAGACTTATCCAGTTGGACAAGCTCATCAGGTCAGTTTTCATTTTGCCATTTAGGGTTTAATTGTTATGCCAATTTTTGTGCATCTATTGACGTGTTCTATTCTATAATGAAACATGATCAGCTATTCCTTCCTCTGGGTCTTTTCTGTGGGGCACACTCGTGATGGCAAAAGGCCACTACGCTCACCTCCAACATCCCCGCCAATCCATCCCAGAGCAACACGAAGGAGGTAAATCATGGGTGGCTACTAACCTTTGGCTATCCCTTAATACACAGAGATTTGCATGATTTTTCATAAATCTAGATGATGGCAGCATAACTTGCGCTCACCTAAGACAACCCGAGGAAAGATTCACACAGTGTCGAACGTCGATTGGGAGGAAATCTGCCCAGACAATTGTCCAGTCAGTCGGACTTACAGCCTCCTTCGACTAGACTTGAGGGGGAGGCTTGTGATGCGGTGATGATGAAGGGCCCCACCCCGTTGCCACGGTGGATGTCAAAGGAGGTCAAAGTCAAGGCAGTCAACGAGTGGACAACATCGGCCGGTCGGGTGAAGTATGCCCCGACCGAGGATAAGGCTTCGACCTGCCAGCGTTTTCAACACGGAGAGCAATCAAACAACCGACACTCAAGGGAGAACGACATGCAGAAGCTGAGACGAGCGGCTATCTCGCTCGGCCATACAGCAAGGCCTGACATCGATAGAGTTCAACTTCGGCTGAGCGGCTACCCCGCTCGTCCTAACAGTAGGTCTCAACAGTATAAAGTGGAACTTCATTCAAGCAGACAAGGAGTATCGAGGTTCTGGCTGACCGGACGGGGCACCAGAGCTATAAATAGATGGCCAAGCGGCTAACCCGCTCAGCCTGGTGGTACAGTACATTGATATCCCTCAACATCCTTTTGGGAGTTGGTGTCGTCGACACCGGGCATGGGCTGCCAGAAGATCGTACGACGGAAACTTCCTATGTCACTTCAGAGATATGCTCGGCCCATTAAGGTACTGTGTCAGGGACACTTTACTAACAAATCTTTTTAGGGAAAGCTTTGAGAAGCATGCTCACCTTGGAAAGCATGCACACGTGCTATCGGAGCTCTATATAAAGAGGGGTCCAAGCATCGACGGAGGTATGTAATACATGCGATATCCACTATTTGTGCTATAGTTCTTGTTACTCCATTTCATTCCTCATCGTCGGTAACTGACTTGAGCGTCGGAGGGTCAACGCTGGGGAACCCCTTCTCTGGCTCGGCACCGACATAGTATGTGTTGCAGGTCCACGTGAAGTCCACAGGAGGTCAGCGTGAGCGACACATCCCAGCTTTCCGTCTTTGCAACTTTCGGACTGGATCAATTAGTTGTTAAGCTTTTAACTTTGGCATTAATTTTACCGGTTGCAACTACGATGATAGAGATAGTGTTTTCTACCATGAGAATTGTGAAATATAGATTGTACAATCGGATGAGTGACGATTGGATGAATGATAGTCTTATTGTCTATATAGAGAAAGATATATTTTTAACAATTGATAATGAAGTGATTGTACAAAATTTTCAAAATAGAAAGACTCGAAAAGAACAATTGTACGGTAATTATTTTATGATGTTTGATTTCATATTGTATGCTTTGTTAACTAAATAATTATCTTCTTGACGTAAAACTTTTACAATTCCTTTGAAATTAATTTATTCTTCAACAAATCATGCACTTCTACTCATACTGAACATGTCACATTATCACTTATAAACTTGAGTGTTTAGTTTTCCATTTTGATGACAAGTGTTTGAAAACTATGAAGAACTTTTTAGTGCATCTCATAGCCAAACATCTTTTTATGATGATGGTGGAAATAGGCAACTTCTTTTGATATTAGGGAGACTTATCCAGTTGGACAAGCTCATCATGTTAGTTTTCATTTTGCCATTTAGGGTTTAATTATTATGCCAACTTTTGTGCATCGTGTTGACGTGTTCTATTCTATAATGAAACATGATCAGTTATTCCTTCCTCTGGGTCTTTTCTGTGGGGCACACTCATGATGGCAAAAGGCCACTACGCTCACCTCCAACGTCTCCGCCAATCCATCCCAGAGCCAACACGAAAGAGGTAAATCATGGGTGGCTACTAACCTTTGGAATAATGGCTGACACATAAGGGAGACATTTACCTCAGTATGCCAAGATTCGAACCACATACCTCATTATGACAGTACATCATGCGTTAACCATTAGACCGTCCCAAGGAAGCACTATACGTACACTAAATATACATATTGTTTAGTCTATATTGATAATTAACTTTATACCATGCATAATTTTATTATTATAAAATTTTATTTTTTTTCTTTATTAAATATATTATATTATTACCTACACTTAACTAATATCTTAGCTACGCCTCTGATGAGGGTCATCTAGAATAAGCGTAATTGATACAGATCTACATAGGAGAGGACCCAATCTTCTAGAGGACATAATTTTTAACTAGACACTTGCCACTCGGAACTCAAAAGAATCAGGGTCTGTCAACAGTCACGTTTATTACTAAGAAACCTATAACTGCCAATTATAGGGTCCAAATTCTACTGTTTAGATCCTTTTGAAAAAATTATGATTTCTAGTTCTCCTAATTTGATTTTTGGTAAGGTTTCTTTCATTTCTTTACCAGATTGGAATTGAAGTCTAAAATTTATGATTTCTTTTCTTTTTGAGTCTTAAAGTCTAGAGTCTGTATAATACCTATCAGCTGTATGAAGAATTATTCTCTAGTATTAACAAAGTTTTTTTTTCTCGAGTTTCTCTTTTTGTGGTGATTTCTTTTCTTGTCTTCTCCTCAATTCCACATTCTCATCAACCTACAAAATAATCACTATCCTATTCGACGCCAATAATCATCTTTTGCTAACGTGTTCCAACGGTTAGAATATCTACTGATTTGAAGTATATGGGTGGAGCCGGTCCATGTTGGGCCTGGTAGTTCTTGATTTGTTAGAATAATAGATGTTTTTCTAGATTTTCAATATTGGTGAATTATAATTAATAAAAACATGGATTTTATTCTAAGGAGGAGCTGTTTCATTTTCCTTCTTTGCCCCTGTATGAAGTAGGTGAACTGCCAAATATTTTGTAAATATCAGTGAATCCCTCAAGGCATCGAATCTCTTTCTGAAGGGAAATAGTTCTGTTCAAGCTGTGTATTAGTAGGGATGGTAATGGAACGGGATAGAACGAGTATGTCATCTTCATCCTTATCCCTGAATTTTATTCTCATCTCCATCCTCGTCTCTATCTCTACCTTTTTTAGATTCGGAGAATCTCCGAATCCGAACAGGGATCAAATCTTCATCTCTGTTTTCATCTCCAAATTAATTTTATATTATTTTTATTTTTATTATTAATATTAATATTAATATCAGTATTAATAATAATTTTATTATTAATATTTTAAAAAAAAATTAATATTAATATTTTTTTAAAAAAATATTATAATAATAATAATAATAATAATAATAATAATAATATTATTATTATTATTATTATTATTATTATTATTATTATTATTATTTTCGGGACGGGTTCAGGGATGGGGGCAATATCCCCATGATCCGTCCCATTCTTGAAAAAATCCGTCTTCATCCCTGAATAAATTGGGGATCTCCATATAAATTGTAAATATCATGAATCCCTCAAGGCATCGACTCTATATCTCAAGGGAAATATTATCATCCCTATGTATTAGGCATCAACTCTAATTAATTAAGAATAAACAAAAAAAAAAAAGCTTAACATGCTGTATTTAAACTTAAACTCATATTTTAACATTGGAAGGTACATCAACAAATAGCTTAATTAAACAGCTAGCACAGAAGTAAATTAAGAACAAGACATGCCCGTTTATACGCTTCCCCACATCCATCCAAGTGGCATGACTGGCATCTCGTGTTTAGTTATTAAAACATGCAACTCAGCATTCTGATTACAGAACAATACTACATCAGATTTAAAGCTATGAATGACATATACATATATATTTATATATCAAGCAGCAAACTCTCACACACAGATCAAACATCATGTCAGAAATAAAAGGACCAACCAAAGAAAAAACAATCCCACATTTCGAAGTCACCCAGCCCTGCACTGTCAAAGTCACACAAGAATCTCACACCCCACTGATCACGCAAAAAAAAATGAGAAAAGAAGGGATGATGCAATCTCATGCATCTACTCAGGTAGGTTCACTGATGGTACGTGTTGCTGAAGCTCCGGTCCAAATCATATGCATAATGAGGTTTCACATCCTCAAAGTCAAAGTTGAATCGGACGCCATGCATCAGCTTCTCAGCGGCAGTAGTCCCCAAGAGTACTTGGCTGAAGCAATCACTCAAGCCATAGCTGTTGCCGTCAGATGAGCTGCAGCAGCTCTGCTGATCAAAACCGATGAGACTGCGACTGAGGATGGAGTCATGTTCTGGTCCTCGAGGGACACAACTAGGGTTGAAATCCACGGCAGCAGATGCAGAGTTGAAGAGATAAAGAGAGGAGGGCGACAGTGGCAATGACATGCCCGGATCCAGCTGCTCTGCAATTACTGCAGATGATATACATGAAGCAGGGAAAACATGTGCCTGCTGCTGCTGATGCTTGATTTGGTGATGAAATTGCTTATTGTTTCTGTGTGGTAGTGGAAGGCCAAGTAGCTTCTTCTTCAGCTTGGTGTTCCAGTAGTTCTTGATGTCATTGTCTGTTCTTCCCGGGAGCTGAGAGGCAATGATGGACCATCTGCATACATGCCATTTTTGCATTGAAATCAAATCAGAGTTAATTTTATATTAATGATCGATCGATCGAACGATCGTGGGTTGTATCATTTCACCTGCTTCCGATACTAGCGAAGAGGCTGCAAATGATTCTGTCCTCCTCGTCAGAGAAGTCCCCATGCTTAATGTTTGGCCTCAAGTAGTTGAGCCATCGCAGCCTGCAACTCTTTCCACACCTCCTCAACCCTGAAAATTAAGATGAATCATTAAACACAAACTAAATTAGAGCAAAAACTAATCACAAGGACATGATTATATATATATAGTGAATAACTAATTACCAGCTTTTTTTGGGAGAGCAATCCAGTTTCCTCCCATGCCATGCTTCTCTATGTACTCCTTCAGCTGCCTGTCTTCCTCTGGAGACCAAGGGCCCTTCTTCACATTGGCCTTGTCACAGCAAGGAGCTCTCCCCATCGTAAGCTTCCCCCTCTCTCTCTCTCTCTTTCTCTCTCTCTCCACTAGATTTGTTGAGAGGAAGCCTATAGCTTAATTACAAGAATTATGCTGTGCACTGCGTGGACAGATCCAACACTGAGATAAGCATGATATAGAGGGGGGAAAGATTAAACAAGCCAAAGTATAGCCTGTCAAGTTTCTTTCCTTCAGTTAAATTTTTATATATTTATTTGAATTCCCAGTTTCTCGATGCGCATGTCAGGTATTTAAAAGACTTGGCATGAGGTTGTATAAAGAAACAAGCCAGCACCTGTACTTTTGGAGGACCTACAATCCTGAATAGAGAAACCCTAGTTTGGTTTTGGATTCCTTGTCTTAATTCCCCAGCTACGCATATTTTAATTTCTCATCCACCAAGAACAGTAAATGTGCCAAGTCATGGCAATGAATTCAGGGTTTGATCAGGTGGTGTGTACGTCCACTTTAAATGTATGTGATGTGGCAAAATCATGCAGTTTCATCTATTGCATTTCCATAGCATCAAAAGTCATATTGGGTTGTCAGCTAAAATTAAAATAAGACGATAGACTTAATTTACAAGAGGTAAAACTATACCTAAAAGAGATTAGGGTATAATAAAACTCTCTCAATAGACGATCATCTCAAATGTTCAAGTCTGATCAAATATAAGTCCTAACACTCAGTCTCAGACATCAACTCTGTCTCAATCTCAGTCTCATATCCTGGCATCATATCTGGCTCGGCCTCAAATGCTAATACTCTCCACACTTTGGTCTCATATCCCATCATCGCATCTATTTCAGTCACCGACATCCTCCACATCTTAATCTCATATCATGGCATCACATCCTGACTCGGCCTCAGACATTGATATTCCGTCTGACTCAATCTCAGTTCTCAACATTATCCATGTTTCAGCCCAGGTCACCGACATCCTACATGTCTCAGACCTCAGCATCACATATGTCTCAGCCTCAGTCACTGACATCCCCTTTGGCTCAGTTTCAAATCCTGACATCATTTATGACGCGTCCCAAGCAATGGCATAGCCAAGATCTTCAACTACCTTAGGCGTTGTTGTTCTGTGACTATGCTTTCGATGTGTCGAACGACAAATAAAAGAAAGCCCTTTTTAAATTTGAGCTCAATATATAAGTCTAAAAATTACCGGGCTGCTGGATTTGAGCCCAATATATAAGTTTAAAAATTACAGGGATGCCAGATTTGAACTCAATATATAAGCCTAAAAATTGTCAGGCTGCTGCGTTACACTGGGCTGGAAGCCTAAAAATTGTTAGGTTACTGGATTTGAGCTCAATATATAAGCCTAAATATTGGTAGGATACTGCGCTGTGTTGGGCTGGAGCCCAGTGAAGCCCAGTCGTGGCTACGCTAGTGGGCTCGACATCTTCTATGTCTTAGTCTTAGTCTTAGTCGTCGATATCTCCTCCAGCTTAGTCTTAGATCTTGACATCATCTATGTTTCAGCCCAAGTCATTGACATCCTTCATGTCTCGGATCTCGACATCACCTATGTCTTGGTCTCAGTCACCGACGTCCCCTCCTGGCTCATCTCCTGATTTTGACATCCTTCATGTCTCAGTCTCTACCTCAATCGTCGACATCCTCTCAATCTCAGCCTCACTCGCTGACATAGTCTATTCTCAAAATTATTCGCCATTAACACTAGTTCTTCGTCCGTCCTGGGATCAGACCCCCCCGCCCCCTCTCTGTGAAGCTTGGATAAGATCGTTTCTCCTAGGAGAAGGGGACAACAACCACGAATATTCTATGACACGGATCATCGGGCGAATGGAGAGACAATTACAATGTTGTCAGACCTGATCTCCTAAGATGTCCTACTTCAAACACGTGATATTTAATGAATGGAAAGACAATTAATGACGGTTGGATTCGGTCCTCTCACTGCACATACGAGGATGATGGAGGAGCATGTGACCTCTGCAGCATTTGACATGGAGATGCTCTTGTGACAGTTATATGAGCACTTACGAGGGTAATTACAAAGGACTTCTTCTCCATTCTTGGACTCTACTAGGTTCAATACTTCTTCTCTATCTTCTTCCTTCATCATACCATCTCACACAAATCCTAACTTGAGTGTCGGAATGGTTTGCTGGATCCATCCCGACATTATTCTAACCCTCCTTTGGAGTGCCTTTCAGGTCCCTTCATCTCCTTTATCGACGATCTCCAGAGAGTGTGCACGTTAACTCATTTATTAACTGATGACTTGACCATCTACTATATTTGACCGAAATAGTATACTTATAGTTGTTATACATACGGACTTGTAGTGTGTGTATATATATATACAACGAGGTGATGTATTGCAAAGTTAACATTGCTCTATATATTCACCTAAAAATTAATATTGACACTACTCTGAGTTTAAATATATGAATCAATGTCGATATCATTAATAATAGCAAGATAAGTTTAGGCACCAAACTTGATATTTCCCACCTAAACAACATCATAACAAGGGAATTAATTGCCATTCCTCTTTAGTTACTCAGAAAGTGATCAGTTTTTTCAGATAATTAACATCAATAATTTAACAAGAAATTATATATACATACACATATCTAAACTTATGTACTATATATATTTCAATATGAAACTGTTGGCAAAAAGACAAGAAAAAACTTTATTTTATCATGGATTCCTAACCATGAATTTAGTAATCAATATAGATAAGACATAAGTCTAGACTTATTTTTATAAGGATCACACACTTCTATTATATGCTTATTCTATATATATAATAATAAACGTGAGTTGGAATTTATATATTCTATGCATGCATGTCCAAAGAAAAGATTGATCTCGAGGTTAGTGTAGGTTTGCAACAAGTCTAAACTAGAAATGTGACTGATTACTAGCATATCTCGGGTAGGTTTGGGTTGATATGGAGGATGGCTCTCTCTCTCTGTTCATCACTATATATAATCTCTCATGTGGAATCTTTAATTACTGAATTAGAATAAACCAGTAGCCGCACGGCATGTATTGCTCTCTTAATATACTTGTTATTAATCTTTAATTTAAGCAAACCCTAATATTGTTGGTTGAATCTTTTAATATCCAACTCGATATGGTTTACTTCCATGTAGTGAGACTAAATCTAATCTAGCCGTTTAGTTTATAGTGTCAGTTGACTTAAACCCAATCGAGCCTGATAATATTCAATATCTAAGTGTCTATATCGACAGGAATTGACTCTAAAAATTATCAATAAAACTAGCACATGGAGGATAGTATTCATTTTAAGCATTTAGAAGCCAGCTCAAAAAGATTGTTCGTTGTGCATGGCAGGTGAGAAAAAAAATAAAACTATTTAGGGTTCTTAATTTCCAGCTAACTTGATGGGGCATAGATCATGATCATATGAGTTCGATCCTGTATTTGGAGGATAGAGTTGGGATGATTAAATGATAAGTGTTTATTGTGAAGATAATAAATAGAATACAATAGTGAAGATAATAATTATTTTTTTATCAATGTATAAACTTATTTTTAATAAATACATATTTATTTTATATTATTATTTACTATTTTATTATCCCAAGGAACATTGGAGGAGACAATTTCGATGAAGACAATGTCACTTCGATCTTCTCAAAATGTTTGGCAGCTTCAGTCGCCGGAGCTCGCGCCGGCAAATCAGGGGCCTGCCATCTGTGTACTATGTAACGTCATAATAAAGAGCATTAATTAAAGGTCATCTAATGCTCTTTCAAATTCTGTTAACGAGTGATTGATCTAATAACTACAACGGTAAATGAGGCGAGGTTATCCTTAAGCTTAACTTCCGCTTAAGTTCGATTCGAAATTTAACTCTTAAGTTCAAGCTATATATATATATATATACTTCGAGCTCTATATTAGAATTGAGTTTGATTCGTTAACTTAATCGAATGATTTTTTTTTTAGTCGAGATCCGAATAATTAGTGAAATTCTAAAAAGAAAAAAAAAACTTAAAATCAATGGCAATTGAGAGTACGCTTACCATCACGAAATTCTTAAAAAAAAACATATATAATTTTTTTTATATTTATCAAAGGAGTTTATTTTTCCAAATTGCTACAGTCGATCTTCGCTTAAATCTTAAAATGGTTGTTAGATTTCGCACTAAAAAAATTGTATTGACGACGGGAATTTTCATTGCTATTCGATCAATATATGGATTTAGTAATAAAATTATGATGAAAACATGATAATTGATATAGATTTGATTGTAGATGGTTTACTAATGAAATTTACTTTCTGTCATTATCTAGTGATAAAATAAGTTTTCGTAGTTAAATATATCGATAGAATTATAATTTTCATCGGTATATTTAGCTACGAAATTAGTATTCCCATCCATAAATTTAACTACGGAACTAGTGTTCCGTTGATATTTATCGACGGAAGTTAACGTTTCCGTTTATAAATTTAGCTACGATATTAGGATTCCGTTGGTAAATATTAACGGAAGTCATGATGTTGTAGGTAATTAGTGAATAAAAACTTATTCCCGTAATACTAATTACCGACGAAATTCTAAATTTCATCAGTAATCACTGACGAAATAGTGAATTTTGTAGGTAACTATCATAAATTTATACTGTTCCTATTACGATAATTATAGATGAAAAATTAAATTATGTTAGTAATTATTACGATAATTATAGATGAAAAATTAAATTATGTTAATAATTACCGACGAAATCTTTAATTTTATCGCTAAACTATAAAATTATTAACAAATTCTACTTTAAATTTATAATTACCCTGTTTATATTTTTCATATCGCTACAACTTATAACAAATTATGTTTACATTTGATTGCATTATAAGCAAACATTTAACTTATAACAAATTATGTTTACATTTGATTGCATTATAAGCAAACATTTACAGTGCATACACAAACAACTACTTCATTAAACTATACATTCACAGACTCATTACAATTTATACACAAATAATCAAATTTATTATCCAAATGGATATAAATTAACACAATAAACTATCCAAAAACAATACACAAAGACCTACAAACTATCAAAATCCTATAAGATATCAAAATCCTGTAAAAAAACAAAATATGTTAGATTATTATTAGAATCATGCGAGATAAATTGATTCAAAAATTAATAATAGGCATACCTCGTTAAGATGCTACTCAACAAAATCCTATGGGTCTTGAGTCTCCCGAGGTTAAATAATACACTTATTTCTTATTTTACTCCTACTAATCACTAACCACTGGATACTATATTTTAAAAATTAATATTATTGTAATGTTAATTTTCAAAAATCTATATTTTGGTGTTGTATAAACTTAAAACTAGCATCACTATGATAATGTATTTTTAAATAAATATCACATTGTTGTTATTTTTTAAAATCCAACATCATAATAACTAGGTGAGTAAAATGAAAAAAATAAATACGTTCCTTTACTAAATCTGAAAGTTAAATGCATATTTTAAAAATTTTACAATTTTAAATATTGATCAACCTCCACCTATACAATAATATAAGTGAGTGAAATCAATTGAAAGCTTTTTATTATTGGCTTCCAATTTAGTGATTAAAACAAATAGTGGGATTGCCCAATTAATAAGTTCGAGATCTCAAACTGGGTCAATCGACTCAAAAGTACCACTCGGTTTAGCATTTCAAGCAACCTCATATATATAAGTAAGTTTTTAAAATTAATGATATAATTTTATGTCTATTTCCATTTTTTTCAAATGGAACTTGAACATGCAGGCATGATAAGCTAACTGCATCCCCTTGAAATCCTGATGAAACAATAAGCTTTTCGTGGACTAATGCCATATTTTTCATATACCATGAATCATTTGGAAGAGGATAACATCAACAGAGTATCTGATACGAGTATTGAAAGCAACGATCCATATCCGATTCGATAAGTTTCGTCATTGAATTGCAATTTCCCAGGAACAGAAGACCACGGTATGTTCATCTAATGCTTATTCCTGAACTGCCACCATCGTTTTTTCTTTTTTATATCTGAATCCGAGGGAGGGAGATCTGAAGAGAGATAAACAGGGATGAGAAAAGATGTTTGTTCATTTCCAGTTGGGATAAGATACAGTTAGATCAAGTTTCAATAGCTAAAGAGAAATATACCACCAAAGACGAATCACTTACCCCCTTCGGGATATATCGAGTTGTAGTGCACCTCAGCCCAGAAGCTCAAGAAGATTACTGCATTGGATGGAACCGTTAATTGCATTGCTCTAAACAAATAAAGTGGAAACCATAGCTATAAATTCAATAAAAATTCTAGGTCACCAGTATACATATTAGGCGACCCAACTACATAACTATTACAACAATAAAAATTAATCGACATAGATGTATATATAGAGTTGGAAAAGCTCTGAGTCACTCATTCACTAGCTGAATAGAGAACCCAGAACTGACTCGAACAAGCTAAAAGGAATATATTTACACATTAATCAATATATATTTCAACAATTCTGATTATTTATTTGAATAATTTATAGAAATGTCTCTTTGGCTAAAAATGGGATAAATTTCACTAAAGCTTTCCATCAAAAAACATAGGCACATACCTCTTTTGGACTTCTGAGTGTTTGGAAGAATCTCTATGTAGCAAGTGTCCTTAAATGATGTTATTACAAAAATTTTGACCCCATACTACAAAAGAAGACCATTCATTAGAAGTATTATAGACAAAGGAATGAAAGCAACAGATAGTCTGACTCTATGCCATCCAATTTGCATGGAGAAAAGCAGACTTAACCAACTAAACTATCTAGATTGAGACAAACTCTCAAGAGAGCGGTGGAAGGATAACAACATTATTATCATAGCTAGAGCAATTAATCAAAAAGCTTTTCAGTTTAAAAGATTGCATGGAAAAAATAACTTTGCCAATTGTGCTTAATATACACTAAAAAAACAGACAGAAACATAAATTTTGCAGCAATAGAAGCTCTCCTTAATGACAGACTCAGATCACTTGGTTTATATTACACACTGCAAAAACTATCTAGAAGATTTATCTGAATAATAACGGTTTCACCATGCATCAGTAAATCCATTATACAGGTTCTACAGCCTTAAAAACAACTAGTATGGCAGAGGTTGTTGATCCATACGCATTATACTAAATGAAAAACCAAGCCATGAGTTTCCCTTCCCACTAATAAAATAATAGTTTACATTCATCAGGATTTCACTGTTGCAAGGATGAAGAAAATCAGATACAGCAAATCCAGAAACAGATGGTTAAACGGAATAACAAATAAGATAATAGAATGTGAAAAAGTACCCAATCTGCAGCAGCTTGTAAAGTGACATGATCACCCCACTCCCCGCTTCTGGTACAATAATGAAAACGATAAGAGAAATAACTACATGAACTACTTATGTGTTCACTTATGCAACATTTTGGAATGAGGACTAAGCCTAATCAACATAGATTACTTTGACAGCTTTTTAAGATAGTCACAATACTCCATCGGTACATATCCTTCGTAGTATTCGGGGTGAGATTTAAGCTGGAAAAAAATAGAGCATACAAATTGAGACAGTGAAACATGGAGTAGCAGATCAAAATACCAAAATTTATTATTGAAAAATAAGAGAATTGACCTGGTTAATAACTTGCTGCCTCACAAATTTGTGGTGCTCTGGTGACCGATAGAATTGATCAGATAATGCTCGGAACTAGAGGATGCAAATTTGAACCCATGTCAATTCCATTAAAAAAGAGGCGGTGGCACCTTTTTACTAAATGGTAAGATGAAAGGATTGCAAGAACATAAAAGTATATGCTGAATGATAACAAAGAACGTATGATCAGCCTTATTAAACTCTCCTTGCAATGCAATTTAATGGCCAGCAAACAAGCAAACTGTTGCTGTTACTAACTTGTGTGCCAGATTAACTCTTTAATATATATATGCAAAAAATGGTTCCAGTCAACTGCACCTACAATGAATTATTGGAAGAACAATGATTCCAGTATTAACCTGACAGTTTCCATCTCCTTGGACCTTCAGCTCAACCAAATCATACATTTGTAACCTGAAATTGGAAAAATAAAATAAAACAATAATGTCAAGGAAGAAGAGAAAAAGTTCATAATTATATAATGTTCCAGGAAGTATGTACGGAAATCCAGTAGTTACATGTTCCAAGAACCATGCATGGAATATTGTTCATCATAAGGTATATGGATGAGTGTAGTTTGATAGCTATTGCAATGAGCTTCATCTAAGTATTGTTTCAAATTAGGAGTACCTGTCTATAAGCCTTTGATGATCCGATGTGGCTTCATCAACTGACGGAATTTCGCCATTAATTCTAGGAACATGCTGAAAAGGCCAAGATTCAATAACTATGAAGGCTCATAACAAGTAAAAGAGGAAAATGGCAAGTTTTTTCCATTAATAAGTGTTTGATTTCTTTGATGAAAAAAAAATGAAATCTTAACAAATAATGAACAAAATCAATGAGGGGCAATCACTAGTGGTTTACTAGTGTCTTCATTCACAATCAACCAAGGATAGGGCACTGACCCAGAATTCAAATACCATAATGGCTAAACAACTGTAACTAAATATTAAGTAAATGCTATCTAAAAATTTTCAATTGAAAACTCATGCCCAGCTTTATTTTCACTGAAATTATGTTCAAGCATCATCTTAGTTGTTAATTGATGCTGCAGCTTCTGCTTGTTATTAAATAGACTACAAATTGAAAATTCATTTATGCAATTGCATTTGTGAAATCACACCCTTGAATTCAGCAAGGATAAAAACAAACAATCATATGGTGCAGACTAGTGATTGTTATTCTAGGTTTAATGCTTCTACAAATTTACCTAATAAATTATGTAACTTACAGGAATTGAGATCATTTGATTCAACCTTTTACCAACTTCACCATCAATCTCCAAGTATTCATCCGTTAATTCTAATGTCCATTGCTCCTCTTCATTAGAGTTCTCCCCAGGACTAGAACATGAGCTGGTGGGTTCTATATCCTCCTCATCATCATGATTACTCTCATTCCCTGATTAAAGATGAAAAATCACCATGAGAAGTTCGTGTTAATATTTATATCATCACCAACTATATAGTCATCCTCTAACCTGAAATGTAATTTTTGGTATAGGGTCTAAACCAATCTTGTGTAAGACCTGATACTTGCAAGCATTCATCTTCTGCATGAGTAGAGCCTGAAGCTTCAGCAACAGCAAGTTGAGAAAGTTCTTCCTGAAGAGCATGTGCCATAATCTCATCATACTCGACAGTCGTACATTCTGTACCAATCTCAGTATGCCCAACGTAATTATTATCATAGAAATCAGGATCATGTTGGGTGTTGACTCCACAGTATGGAGTAACAGAAAACAGGTCACAATTAAGAAAATCGAGACCCCAGCGATGAATTTCAGAATCTTGCTCGTACATAATCATTGGATATAAGTATTTACTATCTGCCAGTGGAAAATGCTCCAATATAGTGCCTAATAGAGTGGTGTCACGCTTGAGAATTTTCTACTCATTCAAACCTTTATCAGCTGAAAATGCATCAGAATGGCACCTAAAGATTGGTGTCAAGCTTGAGAAATTTCTACCCAACTATGAACCACCAGCTGAAAATGCACAAGAATATAGTTATAAATATGCATAGACCTTTACCAAGATGGAATGAAATTAAACTAAGTTATCAAATAAAATTAATTCATCTAATAATGCACAATTAGATTATTTTTTTATTAATTAGACTAAAATGGTTTGCCATTTTTAATATTCCAGCAGTATCAATTCATAGAATTGCAAAATAATAATAAGAATAAGAATAATAATAATCAAAAAACAAAATAATTATAAAAAAAACAATTTAAATATTGAAGGTGTCATGCCATTTCAGTAGAGGTAAAAGTACAAACTGAATGCAAATACTGATGTAGAAGCTTAAAAGGGCGAACATTTCAGTGCAAGTGTCATTGCGGCAAATAATCAGCCAGAAAAGGGTTCATTTTTTATCCATAAAAAACCATCGAGTTTGTGCAGCCTCAGTGAAATTGTTTTAAAAAGTAATTATACTCTCGAGTGTATTGCAATTTATTAAATACAAAAGGGCAACGAGTGCCCTTGCGCACTGAAAGCATCTAAACAGGAACGACTCTCCACCAAATTCATCTTACAACAGAAATTCCATTCGACAGCACAGGATCCGATCAAATCGATTTTCAATACCTGACTAAATCACGTTCTCTGTGCCAAATACCGGTCGATTCTCATAATATCAAACAGCAACAAACTGCTGTATACAAGATCTATTAGCGCAAGAACAAATAGAGCAAAATGCACAAATATAATCCAGACGAATTCTACCGCGTGGCAAAACAAGAAATCAAGAGTAAGATCAATCAAAAAGAGAAAATCAAACTCAATCGTAGGCTAAGAAATCAAACGTTCAGTCCCAGATCCACATTCCATAGATTTATGTGCGATCGCGCAAAAATTCAATCAGGTCGCCTTAGCTCACGAGGACTTACAAGAGAACGGAGCGAACCGAGTGCAGATCGAAGTGGACGGCTTCGTGTCGCCACGAAGAAAACGGAAGCGAGCGAGCGAGCGAAAGTGTGATCGAGAGATAAGAAGACGAGATCGAGAGGAGAGAGAGAGGAATCTCGCGGACGTCACGGGCTAAATAAGCCCAATTGGAGCGGCGCGGCCGCTAGCTCCTTTTAAATCCGTCCTTTCATTACACCGAAGCCAAGCAATTCCCGTCGATGCGGCGGCAATTACATGATCCTGGCCGTCAATCGGGTTGATGTAGGACGGCGGGTGTCTGCCTGCTTAGGGAGGAGGAGAGCGCTGCTGCCGCTCTCTGTTTGCTTCTATCACGAGCGGAATCTCCGCCCTACGGCCTCCGACTAAGGGCTGTCAGCCACGGGGCCCGCTACCGCTGGACGCTTCCGGAGGCCAGGCGAGGCCTTAGGATGGCCCATCGACGGCGAACGATTCGCCGCGGAGTCGAGCGGCCCCGCGCAGATCGAACCGACTTTCAACCCACGCTTTCTGCGATTAAATTCTGACCGGAAGGACGAGCGGAGTCAGACCGCACCGGTTCAGACTTCGATAGGGCGGTGTCACCGCGACGTCACGTTGATTCCTTCGCGTCAGAATTCGGATGGGAAAACGGAATTAAAAATTTAAAAGAAACAAGGAAATTTCTGAAATTCGGCATATTTTTCGGTAATTTTTCAAATGGCACGTCTAATTATAAAAAATTAAAATAAGTAAAGAGGACTGATTTTATTAATGAAAATAATAAAAAAAATAAAAAATTAGTTCGATATTAATTGTTGAAACACTACAGTTTAAATTTAACATTATTATGGAATTAATTTTTAAAAATTAATATCACAGCTTAAACACTAATAACACTGATACTCGCCTTTAAAAAATCAATATCATAACTTAAATAATAATGATATTGATTTTTTAAAATGATAAAAATGAAATATTTAGACTCTGAAGTATTTAGAAATGAGTTAGACAATGTCGTACTTAAGATTTTGATAGTATGAGTTGAAGTTAAAAAAAAGACATCCTTACAACATTTTATTGTTATTTATCTTAAAAAGTCATATACATTTAAAAATATGATCCTCCTATCAATGTGTAATCAAAATTTTTTAACGAGCCTACACAATGTATACTAAAATAAAAGTTTAATAATATGAATATTTTAAAATATAATAAAAATATATTATCAATAATTATTTAATACAATACATCTTACTTTTATTTTAGCTACAAAAGTACAATATAGGGTTATTTTTTAGTGAGCTTACAACATGTAAAAGTAAAATATAGAGTTCAATAATATTTAATATTGTAAAAGATAATCAAATAAAAGCTAAATATTACCAATAATATTTTGAATACAACGTGTCCTATTATTTTAGCTAAAAAATATCAATTAAACTTATATAATTAAGATGTTCAATTATTTCCTTTTTTACTTTCAGCAGTAAAAATTATTTCAAAATTGATAACTTTATATACAGATCACCTCCATTATATTTCAAAGTTTCTTCAAAATTTTTACAAGATTTCATAAGGTTCTCATTAGTAGTAAATTAAATTAACTTTAAACTCTCTAGATTGAACAAAAAATCGAATGTTTTTTCATACTCATAAAATTGCTCAAATCGAGTTTTTAGTGAAAAAAATAATTTGATCCATTAAGAAGAGAAAATAATTAATTCTAAAAAAATTCTTCAACTGATTGTATCACATCTTCACTACTACTTTCATCAAATTATTTCATTCTTCAGATAATGCATTTTTCTTTGAACATAGGTTTAATATCCATTTCTTCTGTCATTTATTTAGCTTCCATCATGACATTATCAAATCCAAACTCTCTATATATACTCTTCAAAAGTAAGAATAAGTCATTTTAATTGTTTAATTACAATATCTATTGGATCGATACACACATGAGGAGAGAGAGGGGGAGATCATGTGGTTTTCAAAAAATCATTTTTTCGATTTTGAAATCAAAATATATGTAGTAGAAAAAGAAATAAGAAAATGAAAATAAAGAACACGAGAAAACCCAGGCGATTTTACTTGGTTCGGAGCCTTCGGCGACTCCTACTCCAAGACCTAGGTCTCGCGGACCTATCGATGGATAATCCACTAATAACCTCTTCCGGTACCTCCGGAAGAGAAAAACGAGTACAGAGAAAGATCGGAAAAATGAAACAGACTACATTTTCTATTTACAGAATTTAACTACAATAATAAAATTTGTTGTTGGCACGTAAGGATCGAAATGACTTGTTTGTGTGTCGATGTTGGTTTGTCGGCCGCTATCTGAAGTCCTCGGAACAATCGTCGGACGTAACAGCTTCACAGCAGAGTCGTAGCAGGAGCTCGGATCAGTCGGAAAGCTGTTTGGATGTGTAGAAGCTCGTATAAGTGTCTTGTGTTAGGATCGATTGTAGCTAGAAGGGGTGAATAGCTCGTCGCGCTTCGGTTGCTTGCTTTGTGATGATGAACTGTAGCGAAAATACACACAAAGCACACTCACAACACTAACGTTAGGATTTACTTGGTATCCACCTCAAGAAAAGGTGACTAATCTAAGGATCCGACCCTCACACACACAGCCACTAAGAAAACTCTCCTTTTCGGTAACTACCGGAGGTGGAAAAACCTCGTACAATCTCCTCACAACAAGATGCACTCAAACAAGAAGAAAATACACAAGTGTATAAATAAAACTCTTTTCTTGCTTGCTCTTGTTGATGTAGATCACCTCTTGACTCTTGGAAGTGCACCAGCACTTATCCCCAAGGAGCTTCAAGAACTGGCGAAAAGATCGTCAAAGAGAATCATGTGTGTCGGGGAAAAAGCACTGCAGAGAAGAAGCTCGCCAACGACTATATACTTCACTCTTCTAGGGCTCCCAATCGATTGGGCATGCTCCCAATTGATTACCACGTCAGATCCGTGTCATTCCAGCCTTCCATCGCTCGCTACCTGCACAATAGTCACATCCCAATCGATCGGTTGATCGATTGGGGAGTCTTGAATCGATCAGCTAATCGATTCAGCCTCTCTCGCATCCACGCGCGAGAAATAACCCCCAATCGATCGATCGATCGGCGGTGCCCAATCGATCGGTTGATCGATTGGGAAGTATTCTGTTTGCGCGATATAAGCTCTTAATCGATCGGCTGATCGATTAGGCCAACTTTCATTCGCGCACACAACCAATCAATCAACTAATCGATTGGACTATGGTCCAATCAATTGGTTGATCGATTGACCTCCCTTTGACTTGCTTAAATCAAGTTTAGGATCCCCAATTTCAACATCCGGCCAATCGTGACTTGTTGGAACTCCTCATGCCTAGCATCCGGTCAACCTTGACCTGCTGGGACTTCTTCACCAAGTGTCCGGTCAATCCTTTAACCCACTTGGACTTCCCAACACTAGGTATCCGGTCAACCTTGACCTACCTGAATCTCCATGTGTCTGGCTTCACTCACCAGGTCTTTCCATCTACCTAACTTCAGTCACTAGGACTTTTCATCTACCTGGCTTCACTCACCACGACTTTCACCTAGCTTCACTCACTAGGGTTTTCAGCTGGCTTCACTCACTAGGATTTTGTCACTGCCCGACTTCACTCATTAGAACTTTCACCTGCCTAGCTTAACTCACTAGGTCTTTCACTTGGCTTCACTTATCAGGATTTTCCAACTGCTTAGCTTCACTCACTAGGTCTTTCAAATAACTTCACTCACCAAGATTTCCCAACTGTTTGACTTCACTCACCATGACTTTTACCTACCTAACCTCCAGTTAGGACTTTTCTAGTCAAGTATCCGGTCAACCCTTTGATCTACTTGACTCTTCTTCACATCTAACTGGTCAGTTCTTGACCAGAGGGGAATTGTACCAGCAATCTCTCCAATTGGACGATTACATCTGCAATCTCCATGTTTTGTCAAACATCAAAACCCAAACATCAAGACTCAAACTTGAGCCAACTCAAGCTTAGTCAACCAGATCAACCTTGACCTAGGGATATTGCATCAACAATCTCTCCTTTTTTGATGTTTGAAAATACCTTTAAGTTAGGCTAATCAACTCTTTCTTCATGCAAATGAAGGTCCCTTCATTCTCTCCCTTTCCAAGAGGGCAAACTCCCCCATTGGATAATGAAGGCCTAACTTAAACTCCATTCTCCCCCTATTGGTACATATAAAAAACTCTCCCCCTGAAGAGTTACTCAACGTTGTTCACAACCTCATTCATTGTTCATAACACCACAATGAAGGTCTCATACCCTTCATTGTCGTCAATGCTAACCCTTGAGCATTAACCAACTGTACACTTACAATGAAGGTCTCATACCCTTCATTATATTCAATGCTCAAGCTTGAGCATACTCCTTTTCTACAATGAAGAAATTCAATCTTCTATTGTTCCCCAATACTCAACCTTGAGCATTTTTCCAAACGAAAAATTTACCACCTTCAATGGTTTCGGAAAAATATTTCCATGTTTTTAAAGAGTAGCTCCCCTTAAAAACATGCTTCAAATTTATGTGATTGCATCAATAATGACTTGGAATCCCTAAACCTTTAGGATACCCAAAAATTAAAGTTTTAAGGTTCAAAAATCTAATATTGAAACTAAACCTCAACCTAAACTTCAACTTAGTCTTCCTTAACCAAACCATCCTTGTTTTGATCATGAAAACTCTCCCTAAATGTATACAAATGTGTTTCAAGGGGTTAGGAGTGGTTAAAGAAGCTAAAAATGACTTAAAGTGCTGAAATTGAACTTTTTCAGCCAAAATCAGTCTTTTCAATCGATTGGGTTGGGGCTCAATCGATTGACACTTACTCAATCGATCACCTGATCGATTCCATGAGCTTCTGCTCACAGAAAAAGCCTTTGAATCGATCCACTAATCGATCCAAGTCTAGGTGAATCGATCGGATGATCGATTCAGCGAGCTTCTACTTGCGATAATACCCGTCTCAATTGATCGCCCGATCGATTGAGACACTCAAATTAATCGCCCACTTTTCCTGGGGGAGATGAGCAATATACCGACCCCACTCCCTTGCCGAGTAGATGAACCATCCACATATATTTTCCAAATGACTTCAGACTCAGGATTGTGTACCTCAGTGACAAAATCCGCCAAAGACTGCGCCTTGATGGCCGTTCGGGGCTGGTATTAGATGTTGAACTCTCTGAGCTCCGTAGTCCATTTGATTAGTCGACTAGATGCTTCTGGATTCAGCAGCACCCTCCCCAAGGGACTATTGGTCATTACGATGATGGAGTGGCCGAGAAAGTACGGGCAAAGCCTCCGAACGGTGAGTACCAATGCGTAAGCCAACTTCTCAAGATCTGTGTAGTGGGATTCAGCGTCTTTCAATATATGACTCAAGAAGTGCATGCACCGGCTGCTCCTCGCCGTTCAACCTAACTAGTGCTGAGCCGACCGCATGCTCAGTCAAGGATAAATAAATTCTGAGTGGCTCGCCGACAGTTAGCTTAGCCAACACAGGCAATGAATCGAGGTGCTCCTTCAGTTCTTCGAACGCCCGGTTGGACTCCTCGTCCCATTCAAATTTGGTGGTTCGACGTAGTATCTTGAAGAACGGCAAGCTCCGGTCGGATGACTTGGAGATTGTTGGGATTTTAGATGGCTAGAGGGGAGTGAATAGCCTCTTTAAAAACTTAAGCAAAGAGTTCTACACAGACACTAGTTAGCGCAGCGGAATAAACAAACTAAAACGAAACAAAAACAAACACACAAACACTGATACACAGATTTACGAGGTTCGGGGATAACTTGCCCCTACTCCTCGGCGTGTCCGTAAGGTGGACGACTCCTTGATCTTCGGTAGATCGCACCCCGGAAGAATTCCGGCTAAAGATCCTCCTTCTAGGTGGAGTAACCTTCCCACAAAGTCTCAAGAAATATCTAATTTAAAGCACGAGACTTACAGAAACTCGGTGGCAAAGGAGAATGGAAATGCTTACAACCACGCGAGAATTAGTAGCAGAAAATCGAGATCGCAGTTCACCCGAGAGCTCAAGAACTTCGCACAACAGCACACACTTTTCTTTCAAGCTTTCTTTCGTTGTTGTGTTCTTGTTCCCCTCTCGCTGTTTTTACTGCTTCTCAAAACCTGATCTCTGCTGTCACAAATCTGGTCCAAACTGCGTAAATCAGCGCTGCAGCCAATCCCTTTTCCTCCTTCTCTGATTCTCTGAACTCACACCAATGATATCACAGTCAACACTAGCGTCTTCTGAGCTCGAACCAATCCCCAGGAGTCAAGCAGATCGCAGCCAGATCACAGCAGTATCCGTTGATGCCTGAAATGCACCATGCGCCGCTGAAACCAACAGAAAGACCATTTGTCGCATTCCTCTTACGAACTTAATTTGAAATTAGGCTTGGAATGATACCTGTTAATCTGTAAACTCAAAAGCTAACAGCACAGAGGATTACATCACATAAATGAATGAGATATATCAAAAGCAGTGAAGGAATCGTTGATACAACGAACAAATCAGAGTGTGTGGATCGGTCACCAGACCGATCACAGTGCCTTGGACCGATCAGGCAATAGCCTGATCGGTCTGAGGCCATTCTGATCGGTCATAGTGACCGATCAGATTGAGTGTGGATCGGTCCACAGACCGATCCACCTCTTTTCTTTCTTTGCAGTCTCTTCTCCTGATCGGTCTCCCTGACCGATCAGATTGCACTCAGTGTGCTACTGAGTGTTCTCTGACCGGTCGGTAGACCGATCAGATTGAGGGTGGATCGGTCCACAGACCGATCCACCTCTTTCTTTCTTCTGCAGGCTCTTCTCCTGATCGGTCTCTCTGACCGATCAGATTGCACTCAGTGTGCTACTGAGTGTTATCGGTCTGCAGACCGATCAGATTTCACTCAGTGTGCTACTGAGTGTCATCTGATCGGTCATCAGACCGATCCGTGGAACTTAGTTTCACTGGATCGGTCTGCCGACCGATCCACTGATTCTTGTGTCTGGATCGGTCTAACGACCGATCCAATGTGCCATTGAAAGTCCTCTTTCTGACTTAATCCGGAGAACGAGCTACCGAGCCCTCTCCGACTTCGTCCGGTCCAGAGAACGAGCTACCGAGCCCTCTCTGACCTAGTCCGGAGAACGAGCTACCGAGCCCTCTCCGACTTCGTCCGGTCCAGAGAACGAGCTACCGAGCCCTCTCTGACCATTCCGTGCCAAGTCACCATACTTGGACTTTTCCCGTGCCAAGCTCCCTGCTTGGACTTTTCACCAGATGTCTTGACCCATCTGGATTCCCCTTGCCTGGCTTCACTCACCAGGACTTTCCCTCCCAACTGATCAACCTCGATCAGTAGTCATTCTGAGTTTAAACACTATCTGATACAAACTTAAATCAGTGTCAACATCAAAACAACAGCCAGGTCAGACTGTATCAACAATCTCCCCCTTTTTGTTGTTTGACAACACGATTTAAGTTTAGATCAGAATTGTTCAAATTTTCATAATTTTAGGGGAATCAAGACCCTCCCCCTAAGACGGATACAACACTATGTGAGGGTCTTCACATTTGCATTCATCTAAATTTAGTTATCTTCTCCCCCTTTGTCAAACACCGAAAAGGTGCGAATAAGGTAAGATAACTTAAAGAACTCCCCCTTAACCCTTACTGTCTGGTTCTTAAATCACTGAGAATTCCCTCTAAGTGTATTATAAGAAAGTAATAAGGAAATAAAAGACAAACAAGACATGTAAGTGAACAGCATATTAATAACAGATAGAAAATGAAATATAATAAAGAGCAAGTAAATATAAAACTGAGTACCATAAATACATGAGTAGCATCAGAAGTGCAAACATCCAGGTCAGTCATAAAGACTAACAAATAACATCCAAAATACAGACAGTCAACAAACAAACTGTATCAATCAACATCCTCACACTGAGGAACATCACCATCATCGGCAGGAGGGGTGAAATCCTGAGGCGGCACGCTGGAGGATGGATAGCCTGGGTAAGACTGCGGAGGCGGGTAGCGTGCCATCCATCCGAGTAGCAACTGCTGTGTCACCACCTGATGACTGCGCACATCATCGAAACGCTGGTCGATATGCCCGCGCAGGTCATCATAGCGCTGGTCTATCCGAATACGCAAGCCATCCAGCTCAGCGGATATCATCTCATCATGCCGATCAAAACGGCTCTCCAGCTCGGCGATCTGCCAGCGCAGATCAGGATCGTCCTCTCCATCGTCAGCAGCAGCAGGAGGAGCAGCAACAGGAGCAACCTGTCGTGGAGGTCCCCGTGGTAACTCACCCAAAACTCTCCCATCCTTCCACTGAACACCCCCATTTTGTCCAATGATGCCAGACTTGGAAAATGCCCGTTTCCCAAGTCGGCAATCCTGCCTGACCATTTTGACTACCCTACCCTTAGACACATCAACCTGAAGGGTCTCGAGCCAATCAGTAATTATATGCCCATAAGGCATATAAACAGTGGAGCCGCTGGGCCGAGAATATGAAATGATCGAAGAGTAGATGCTGGACATAATGTCAAAGTCGAGACGCCGACGTAACCCATAAAGCATCAAACAATGATAGGGTCGGATCTCAGCAAGAGGTTTGGATGTAATTGGAAGAATACAGTTTGTGACTATCTTAAAAAGAATATAGTCAGAGCAGATAGTCGTAGGGCAGCAAAAGTGGGAAAGTCAACATCCAACTCATCTAGGTCATCTGGTCTAGGATGACCGAAGAAGTACTCATAGATGGAGTCAGGTGAGACATCAAGTGGAGGACGTAATGATTCTGGTAAATCAGGATAAATTGAGAAAAGATCCCCCGTACACATCCGGCAGCCTAGATACCCAAAAAATTCTCTGATGGAGAAATCGATAGATCTTTTAGCGACTCGGGTTTTATAAACACCATCACTGTTCTGATGAAGATTGTTATAGAACTCAGAAACTAGGTCAAGGTTGATGTCCCTCTCTAAGTAGACTACCGAGTCAAGTTTAAAATAGGCTAGGGTTTCGGACACAGAAGGACAAAATTCATCCATATACTTGCGATCCACAGATCGACATGGAAGCAGCTTGAATGTCCTCTGTTGAAATGCTTGCTCAAAATGGCGGTTTGGGAATCTACTAGAACCAGCTGGTTGGGGTCGAGAGGGAGCAGGAGACTTGGTTTTCTCAGCTGGGGACTTAGAAGAACTCTCACCGGCTGCTTTCTTCCTAAATAGATAAAGATTTGGACACGGTCGGGGCAAATGGGAGTCCACGGGAGCCACACAGAGAGAACCGAGACAACACACATAGAGAAAATGTGAAAAGAAGCTAAAACGCTAAGAATGAACAAATCTCGGGAGGAAGAAGAGTTACCTGGGCGCCATTGTAACCTTCGGCTTTTAGAAGATGATGGGTCGAGAAGACGGGAGGAAAAGAGGGGCGTCGGCTAGGGTTTTGAAAAGGAAGAAGATCGGGAAGAGAGTGGGTCGGGAGGTGTTAATGAGGGGATAGAGCACAGTGGGATCTGATCGGACGGTTGTCCGATCAATATCGATTTTAACGCCCAAAGAGGTCTGATCGGTCCGGGGGACCGATCAGGAACCCCTCTGATCGGTCGTGGAGACCGATCAGGTAGCCTTCCTGCGAACATAGAGAGCTGATCGATCCTTGGACCGATCAGTTAGTGAACAGAGAGTTATGGATTCGTTCTGGATCGGTCGACAGACCGACCCAGTATCTCCTGATCGGTCCTCGGACCGATCAGAGGTGGATGCGTGCCAGAGCCTCCTAATCGGTCATGGAGACCGATCAGGGAACCTCCTGATCGGTCCCCGGACCGATCAGAGGTCGATCAGTAGCTAGCGATACGTTTCAGAACCCCTGATCGGTCTGCAGACCGATCAGATATCGAATGAACTCTACTGATCGGTCGTAGAGACCGATCAGATATCGGCCTGATCGGTCCCTGGACCGATCAGTGTCTGATAATCCTGAAATTCTGATTTCAGTAACTGAAATTTTTGAGCCGTTGTTGATCGAGAATTCTGAGAAGTTCAACAACCAAGAATTCAGAACCTCCCAAATTCATAACCTAGAACCTAAGGATCAACACCCACAATTGTGTTCAAAAAATGAACTCTTATGGTCTGAGCTTGTTTAGAGCCCGAAAGTTTCAGACTTCAAAACCCAAAAACTCAGACATTTGGAATCTTAGAGTTCCAATCTTAGAGAACCTTATAAAACTATTACCTATAGTGAACCAAGGTATTAGTTAAGACCTAGGATTGCTATGATCAGTTTCAAGTTTGTCAAAATATAAACAACTTGTCCTAATTTTCAATCAAGGCATGTTAAGTATCAATCAAAAATATCAATCAACAAATCAACCATCAACTATAATTGGATAATTTCTAGGCAAAAGTCCAACCAAGATTCCTTGATTGGAATATATGAGTAAGATCAAGGAACCAATTACACATGAATTATGTAATGGTGTTCCCCATACTCAATTAATGTCTCTTCAACCTAATTATTCAAGGGATGCATGATACATTTTGAATAATTTGGTTGTTCCTAGCATCTCACCCCATTTCTAGCAAATAAAAATATTTTGTTAAACCTTATAGTTTGTGTGAGATGTTCCCAAGTTGCCCAAAATCATTCCCAATTTCTCTTGTCATTTTTAATTTTTCCTTATTGATCATGATGAGGTCCTAAGGACCTAAGGAGCCAAACACATTCCCAACTCCCTCCTTAAATGACTAAATTCATTCTCTGGAAGGGGTTTGGTGAAAATATCAGCTATATTTTACTTTGACTCAACATATGTGAGTGCAATGTCTCCCCTAGTTACGTGATCTCTTATGAAGTGATGACGCACTTCAATGTGTTTGGTCCTCGAATGATGGACTGGATTTTTAGTTAGGTTGATCGTGCTAATGTTGTCACATAGCACTTGTACACCCTTATAAGAAAGTCCATAATCCTCTAGGGTGTGTATCATCCACAACAACTATGATACACTCTCTCCCATGGCAATATATTCGGCCTCGGTCGTGGAGAGAGCAACACAATGTTGCTTCCGACTCGACCAACTAACTAAAGATGAACCTAAAAATTGGCAGCCCCCACTAGTACTTTTCCGATCCAATTTGCATCCAGCATAATCGGAATCGGTATAGCCTATCAAATCAAAAGACTCCGTACGAGGGTACCACAGTCCTACTCTCATTGTGCCTTTGAGATATCTCAGAATTCTCTTAACTGCAATTAAGTGAGATTCCTTGGCACAGACTTGATATCTAGCGCACATGCCCACAGCAAAGAGTATGTCCGGTCGACTAGCTGTGAGATATAGAAGACTACCAATCATGCTTCTATATTGCGTTAGATCAATTGGTTTTCCACTCTCATCATTGTCAAGGCGAGTGTTTGTCGCCATTGGAGTGGACACTTCCTTAGAGTCACTTGTTGGTTGCTACTCGGAAAGCTTAGAGGTTCCACTGTACAAAAATTTTGTACAAAGGTCTGAACCTTTTCCTAGCTACCATGTGTCTTTTAAATTAAATTTTGGATCGCCTGCGGAACTTAACACGTTTGATCCAAAACTTAATCTATTTGTTCTTTTAGGTTTTGACTTGGATCTCCTGCGGAACTTAACACGTTCGACCCAAATCACCTTAAGTTATTAATTCCATTAAATATTAATTTCCATAATTGGTTCCCAGTACTGACGTGGCGAGGCACATGGCCTTCTTGGATATGGGAGCAACCACCACCGACTAGACAAAACCTTTTATAGAAATCTAATATTTAATTTCCTAAAATAACTTTAGGTTAACCGAAAAGAACAATCAAATCACAAGGAAAAATAAAACAAAAGAACACAACTTCGAAAAACATATTCGAAATACTAGAATCGTAAGCCTCTTGTATTTGGTATTATTTCCAAAAATAACTAGTATGATGCGGAAAGAAAAAATACTAGTTATACCTTTTAGAAAGACCTCTTGATCTTCTACCGTATTCCTCTTCTAACCTCGGACGTTGTGTGGGCAACGATCTTCCGAGATGAGAATCCACCAAAGCACCTTCTTCTCCTTTCTTCAAGTTTCGGCCAAGCACAAAGCTTCCAAAAGATGAAGATCTTTTTCCACCAACCAAGCTCCAAGGGATACAAGCTTTCTCTCCTTCTTCTTCTTCTTCTCCAAGTAGTATCCGGCCACCACAAGAGCTCCAAGCAAATAGAGAAGGTTCGGCCACCACCAAGAGGAAGAGAGGAAGAGAGGTTGGCCGGCCACAACACCAAGGAAAAGAGGGAGAGAAATAATAGAGGTTGTTCCCTTGAAGCCTTCTCTACCCCCTCTTTTATAATCCTTGGTCTTGGCAAATAAGGAAAAATTAATAAAACCTTCCTTAATTCTTTTGCCATGAAAAAGAAAAATTAAAAATTAATTTCCTTTTTCCAACTTATTTGGCCGGCCACCTACAATCCACAAATCAAGGAAAGTTTTAATTAAAACAAAAATTAAAACTTCCTAATTTGTTTCTAGAAATTTATAAAAATTTCTCCAATAATTTTATCCCTTCATGATTGGTTAATAAAAAGGAAATTTAATAAATTAAAATCTTTCTTTTAAACATGTGGATAAAAAGAAAGTTATCTCTAAAAATTAAAATCTCTTTTAATCTACAAATAAGGAAAGATATCAAATCTTTTCTCAATCTTTTGTAGAAACTAATAAAAGAGAATTATTAATTTTTAAACTTTCTTTTAAATCATGAACATGGTTAAAAAGGAAAGTTTTCTTAAAATTTAAAATCCTCCTTTAATCAACAAATAAGGAAAGATTTCAAATTTTAAACTCTCTTTTAAACATGTAGATGATTTACAAATAAGGAAAGTTTTTACCAAAAATTAAAACCATCCTTTTAATCTACAAATAAGGAAAGAGATTAATCTCTTCTCTTAATCTTTTGTAGAAAGTTATAAAAGGAAATTTTTAATTTTTAAACTCTCTTTTAAAATCATGATATCCACATAAGAAATAATTTTAATAAAAATCCTTTTAATATTCTAGTGGCCGACCACCTAAGCTTGGGACCCAAGCTTTGGCCGGCCACCTACATGACTCATCCACTTGGTCTTGGCCGACCCTAGCTTGGGTTCCAAGCTAGCTTGGCCGGCCCCATTGGATGGGTAAGAAGGTGGGTATGCGGTGGGTATAAATCTCTATATACTAGAGGCTACGATAGGGACCGAGAGGAGGAATTGGTTTTGGTCTCCCGATGAAAATAAGCATCCGTGTTCGCCCGAACACACAACTTAATTTCATCAATAATAATTCATTCCACTAAAGAACTATTATTGAACTACCGCACCAATCCCAAATTACATTTTGGGCTCCTTCTTATTATGAGTGTGTTAGTCTCCCTGTGTTTAAGATAACAAATGTCCACTAATTAAGTAAGTTACTGACAACTCACTTAATTAATATCTAGCTCCAAGAGTAGTACCACTCAACTTCATCATCATGTCGGACTAAGTCCACTGCGAGGGTTTAACATGACAATCCTTATGAGCTCCTCTTGGGGACATTCTCAACCTAGATCACTAGGACACAGTTTCCTTCTATAATCAACAACACACACTATAAGTGATATCATTTCCCAACTTATCGGGCTTATTGATTCATCGAACTAAATCTCACCCATTGATAAATTAAAGAAATAAATATCAAATATATGTGCTCGTTATTATTTTAGGATTAAGAGCACACACTTCCATAATAACTGAGGTCTTTGTTTCTTTATAAAGTCAGTATAAAAGAAACGACCTCTAATGGTCCTACTCAATACACTCTAAGTGTACTAGTGTAATTATATAGTTAAGATAAACTAATACCTAATTACACTACGACCTTCCAATGGTTTGTTCCTTTCCATTATGGTCGTGAGCTACTGTTTATAATATATAATCGATAACATGATCCTCTGTGTGTGACACCACACACCATGTTATCTACAATATAAATTAATTGAACAACTACATTTATCATAAATGTAGATATTTGACCAATGTGATTCTTATTTCTAGATAAATGTTTATACCAAAAGCTAGGCTTTTAGTATACACTCTAACAATCTCCCACTTATACTAAAAGACTAAGCTGCCATATCTGCTGCCATACATCTGATTCCCAACCCTTCAACATGTCCATAAAAAGCTCTCGCCTTAAGGACCTTAGTGAAAAGATCTATAGGTCATCATCTGATGCATTCTAGGCAGCAACAACTTCTCCTCGTTTATACGATTTCTCGTATTGGGTGGTACTTGCGCTCTATTGTGTTTACTTGCCTTTATAGACTTATGGTTTCTTCAAGTTTGCTACTGCACCAATATTATTACAATAAATTGTAATAATCTTTGGACAAACCAGAAATCATATCTAAGTCTATCTTGAGGTTATTGAGTCATTCAGCTTTTATGGCTACCTCAGAGGCTTGCCATATACTAAACTTCTATGGTGGAGTCCAGAAAAACACCTATGCTTATCACTCTTCCATAGTTATGACTTTACCTCCTAAAGTAAACACAAAACCCCGAGGTTGACTTATTATTGTCCCTATCCGATTGGAAGTCAAAATCCATGCAACCCACAAGGACCAAATTAACTGCCTTGTAAGCTAGCATATAATCTCTAGTGCATCTAAGGTACTTCAATATATGCTTTACTGCAGTCCTTGTCCAGAGTTACTTTGATATCTGCTAAGTATGCCCTTGGCAAAACAGATTTCTTATCTCGTGCATAGCATTCATTAGTTTTCCGACAGCCGAAGCATAAAGAACTGCTTTTATTTCCTTTATCTCCTTTAATGTCTACAGAGACATATCTTTAGATAAAGTTACTCCATCCTGAAAAGGTAAGAAACCTTTCTTGGAGTTTTGCATGCTTTAAAACGAGCAAGGATTTTTTCGATGTATGAAGCTTGGGATAAGTAAAATATTCTTTTCTTGCGATCCCTTATTACTTTGATCTCAAGAATATATACATTCTCCCAAGTCCTTTATATCTAATTGTTTGGACAACCATACCCTTACTTCTGACAACATTTTGATATTGTTTCCAACTACCAAAAATGTTATCTACGTATAGTACAAGAAATACCACCACGCTTCCATCACACCTTTTGTATACACAAGACTTATCCGGTTACTAAATAAATCCATAGGTCTGAATTACTTTGATAAACCGGATGTTCCAAGACCTTGAAGCTTTGCCTCAGTCCATCGACCGATTGAGCTTTACACAAGATGCTCTTAGCCCTTTGCAATGAACCCTTCGGTTGCTTTATATGGATGCTTTCTTCAAGACTTCCATTAAGGAATCTGTCTTGACATCCACTTGCCAAATAGATAAAAGAATCGGATAGACTTAAGCATGGCTACCGGTGAAAAAGTTTCCTTTTCATCAAGCCTTGCTTTGAAGGTTTCAACCTTCCTGCCATCCTCTTTTCCTATTATAGACCTTTTACACCCAAAGGCTTTTACACCACTTGGTGGTTCTATAAGCTTCAGATTTTATTAGAATACATATATTCTAATTCTATTATTCATTACTCTTTGCCAAGATGTTGCATATTTATCTTGGAGTGCTTCGTCATATGTCCGGAGATCAGGTTTATGTCCTTCAGGGATCGAGTCCAAAACTCTCCCAAAACATGAACCTATTTAGGTTGCCTAACAACCCTCCCACTATGACAAGACACTTTATGCAATTGTGTATCATTTGTGATACGTGTTGCGATTTTCTTGTGGTATCTCATCTTGTACAGTTGGTACTAGGTTAGACATGTCCTTTATTATTTCCTTAAGAACAAATTTACTTATGAGCACGTGGTTCATTATATAGTCCTTTTCTAAAAATCAGTCATTGATGCTAACAATGACCTTCTGATTTTTAAGACTATAAACCTACTTTTGTTTATCTAGGATAACTTACAAACAAGTGAACTCCTATCCAACTTATCATTGTCTCTCTTTAACATATGTGATGGATTACCCGAATCCGAATATGCTTCAAAATAGGTTTTCACCTATTCAGCAATTCTATATGAGTAGAGAGTTCTAACTTGGAAGGTACTATGTTCACTTTCGTTTCAGAGTTTATCCTTAAAACAAATTTGGTAATTTTCTGAATAACTCATCATCTATCTAATTATTCCATAAGAGTCCTTTACCTTCTTTCTACTACACCATTCTGTTGGGGTGTACCAGATGCAGTTAGTTGGGATTGAAATCCAACTTCTGATAAGTGACTCCTAAAATCTCTCAAGAGGTACTTGCCACTACGATCTTCCATAGTGACTTTTTACTTTAACATTTCTCCGCATCAACCTTGTACTCTTTGAACTAATCAAAGTACTTAGTCTTGCGGTACATTAAGTAAATTTATTTGTATCTTGAATAGTTGTCTATTAAATAGACAAAATATTCAATACTACCTCTTGTCTGGATAGTCATAGGATCACACAAATCAGAATGAACCGTTTTCAACATATCTTTGATTCCATGCCCCTTGGACTTAAAAGCTTCTTGGTTATTTTCCTTCCAAGTAAGACTCGTAGGTTGGAAAGATTTCCACTACCAATGAACCCAAAAGTTCATCAGCTACCAATGAATCCTACTCAAGTATAACCTAGCTTTAGATGCCAAAGATATAATTGGTTCATTTCTGAAGGTTGCTTTCTCTTAAAATTAGAAGATGTGTTACTAATTTCCATTTGTTGCATCGTGGGAGTTTATTGGATTATAAATTGTCAACCAACATACCAGAATAGATAACTTTCCTATTTTTCTTGATAACAACTTTGTTATCAAAATAGACATAATATCTATAATAGTTTAGAAACTGAAATCAGGTTCTTTCTAAACTTGGTACGTAAAGAAAATTACTTAAAATCCATATTTTATTCTTATCAAATGATAAACATCTCCCACTGCAACAGTTACCACTTTTACAGTAGTGCCCATGTGGACGGTGATTTACCTTTCATTTAGTTGTCGGGTTTCCTGGAACCCTGCAATGAATTGCAGACATGATTAATGGCATCTTGTATCTACACTCCAGGTTCTGGTAGATAACACCACTAGATATGTTTCAACTAATGAATTAAATACACCTAAATTGTTCTTAGTTCTAAGAAGACAGTCTACCTTAATGTCCAAGTCCTATTTCCAATCATTACAATTGGGACTACTAAGTCTTTTTCTATAGTATGACTACTAGGGATTGACAAACATCCTAAGAATCACAAAAATATTTGGTCAAGATCAACTCCTTAAAATCTCCATGAATTTTGTGTATACAAAATCGAAGAGGAGATTTTATTCATTAATTTTATTATCTCGTCAACTTTACTTTATGACGAATAAAATTAATAGTTGATCTGTCTTTGATCAAATATTTGGTCAAAACTCTTTGAATTTAAAATAACATTGATTCCTCAAACAATATTATTTAAATTTACCAACACCTCAAACACCGTGAATTTTGCATGCCACGTTAGTGTGGACGTATACAAATTCAACATTTGTAAAAGCAAGGTTTTACCCATTAACTATCTTGTCAACGTATCTTTATGACAAATAAAATTATCTCAAACACCGTTAATTTTGTATGCCACGTTAGTGTGGACGTATACAAAATCAATCATTTGTAAGAGGGGTTTTAACCCTTTAATTTTATTATCTTGTCAACCTAGTTTTATGACAAATTAATAGTTGGTTTCATTTGGTCACACAAATAATAGCAGTGACTCCGATGGGAGGATACTATTAGATGTGTCTAAGTGTATACCATTACTTGACACTAAGTCCATTAATAAGATTATGCCCCTTCCGTTGGGGAAGATCACACGCTCTTAATTAACTTCCTATAGTCATCCAAAAATGGAAGTCTGTTCTAGTGATCCACAAACAAGCTCATCCGTTATGGAGGAAAGCACTCAGAGCCAACGCGCAAGCTTGTTTGCATCACTTACAAACCAGTAATGGAGACCATGGGATTTATTTAAAAATCCCTCTCCCACTTAGTTATTTATAAACGAGGAATTTTAACTATGCTAGCCTACTAGTTATGTATACTAACATGCACACACAGCACAATATAAAAGCAATAAATAGAAAATCTAATTTTCAACTATTATGGCTTTTATCTCTAGTTGTCCTCCGTGTGTTGTCATCCCAAGCTGCTGCCATATTTGGCCACTGCCACCGGGTCTAGCTGTCGCATCCATCTTGCTCCTAGTTCCGCTGCGCCTCTGGTCCTTAGAAGGTTCCACGCTTTGCAAGATTCGATCCGCGACATAAATAGAATTTTACATTTTGATCCTATATTCCATAAAAGGAATGTACATGTATCTAGATCAAAAATAAAATTCTAATAAAACTAAATACAGCTCCTGCTGTATTTTATAATACAATCATGCACACACATATAAATGCCCTTGACATGTCCAAGGGTCCAATCACACACATAATAACTAAAAGCCATAATAGTTGGATCCTGCATCCACAAAGTTAGCACATCCTACTATTATCCTGCCTAAATTATGTATGACATGTGCATAATTAAACTAATACCAAATACACAGAGGCAAAACCCTAGCTCTGATACCAATTGTTGGTTGCTACTCGGAAAGCCTAGAGGTTCCACTGTACAAAAAATTTTGTACAAAGGTCTGAACCTTTTCCTAGCTACCATGTGTTCTTTTAAATTAAATTTTGGATCGCCTGCGGAACTTAACACGTTTGATCCAAAACTTAATCTATTTGTTCTTTTAGGTTTTGACTTGGATCTCCTGCGGAACTTAACACGTTCGACCCAAATCACCTTAAGTTATTAATTCCATTAAATATTAATTTCCATAATTGGTTCCCAGTACTGACGTGGCGAGGCACATGACCTTCTTGGATATGGGAGCAACCACCACCGACTAGACAAAACCTTTTATAGAAATCTAATATTTAATTTCCTAAAATAACTTTAGGTTAACCGAAAAGAACAATCAAATCACAAGGAAAAAATAAAACAAAAGAACACAACTTCGAAAAACATATTCGAAATACTAGAATCGTAAGCCTCTTGTATTTGGTATTATTTCCAAAAATAACTAGTATGATGCAGAAAGAAAAAATACTAGTTATACCTTTTAGAAAGACCTCTTGATCTTCTACCGTATTCCTCTTCTAACCTCGGACGTTGTGTGGGCAACGATCTTCCGAGATGAGAATCCACCAAAGCACCTTCTTCTCCTTCTCTAAGTTTCGCCAAGCACAAAGCTTCCAAAAGATGAAGATCTTTTTCCACCAACCAAGCTCCAAGGGATACAAGCTTTCTCTCCTTCTTCTTCTTCTTCTCCAAGTAGTATCCGGCCACCACAAGAGCTCCAAGCAAATAGAGAAGGTTCGGCCACCACCAAGAGGAAGAGAGGAAGAGAGGTTGGCCGGCCACAACACTAAGGAAAAGAGGGAGAGAAATAATAGAGGTTGTTCCCTTGAAGCCTTCTCTACCCCCTCTTTTATAATCCTTGGTCTTGGCAAATAAGGAAAAATTAATAAAACTTTCCTTAATTCTTTTGCCATGAAAAAGAAAAATTAAAAATTAATTTCCTTTTTCCAACTTATTTGGCCGGCCACCTACAATCCACAAATCAAGGAAAGTTTTAATTAAAACAAAAATTAAAACTTCCTAATTTATTTCTAGAAATTTATAAAAATTTCTCCAATAATTTTATCCCTTCATGATTGGTTAATAAAAAGGAAATTTAATAAATTAAAATCTTTCTTTTAAACATGTGGATAAAAAGAAAGTTATCTCTAAAAATTAAAATCTCTTTTAATCTACAAATAAGGAAAGATATCAAATCTTTTCTCAATCTTTTGTAGAAACTAATAAAAGAGAATTATTAATTTTTAAACTTTCTTTTAAATCATGAACATGGTCAAAAGGAAAGTTTTCTTAAAATTTAAAATCCTCCTTTAATCAACAAATAAGGAAAGATTTCAAATTTTAAACTCTCTTTAAACATGTAGATGATTTACAAATAAGGAAAGTTTTACCAAAATTAAAACCATCCTTTTAATCTACAAATAAGGAAAGAGATTAATCTCTTCTCTTAATCTTTTGTAGAAAGTTATAAAAGGAAATTTTTAATTTTAAACTCTCTTTAAAATCATGATATCCACATAAGAAATAATTTTAATAAAATCCTTTTAATATTCTAGTGGTCGACCACCTAAGCTTGGGACCCAAGCTTTGGCCGGCCACCTACTTGACTCATCCACTTGGTCTTGGCCGGCCCTAGCTTGGGTTCCAAGCTAGCTTGGCTGGCCCCATTGGATGGGTAAGAAGGTGGGTATGCGGTGAGTATAAATCTCTATATACTAGAGGCTACGATAGGGACCGAGAGGAGGAATTGGTTTTGGTCTCCGATGAAATTAAGCATCCGTGTTCGCCCGAACACACAACTTAATTTCATCAATAATAATTCATTCCACTAAAGAACTATTATTGAACTACGCACCAATCCCAAATTACATTTTGGCTCCTTCTTATTATGAGTGTGTTAGTCTCCCTGTGTTTAAGATAACAAATGTCCACTAATTAAGTAAGTTCTTGACAACTCACTTAATTAATATCTAGCTCAAGAGTAGTACCACTCAACTTCATCGTCATGTCGGACTAAGTCCACCGCAGGGTTTAACATGACAATCCTTATGAGCTCCTCTTGGGGCATTCTCAACCTAGATCACTAGGACACGGTTTCCTTCTATAATCAACAACACACACTATAAGTGATATCATTTCCCAACTTATCGGGCTTATTGATTCATCGAACTAAATCTCACCCATTGATAAATTAAAGAAATAAATATCAAATATATGTGCTCGTTATTATTTTAGGATTAAAAGCACACACTTCCATAATAACTGAGGTCTTTGTTTCTTTATAAAGTCAGTATAAAAGAAACGACCTCTAATGGTCCTACTCAATACACTCTAAGTGTACTAGTGTAATTATATAGTTAAGATAAACTAATACCTAATTACACTACGACCTTCCAATGGTTTGTTCCTTTCCATTATGGTCGTGAGCTACTGTTTATAATTTATAAGGTACTGATAACATGATCCTCTGTGTGTGACACCACACACCATGTTATCTACAATATAAATTAATTGAACAACTACATTTATCATAAATGTAGATATTTGACCAATGTGATTCTTATTTCTAGATAAATGTTTATACCAAAAGCTAGGCTTTTAGTATACACTCTAACATCACTCATATTGAATTTTCTAAGCATCTCGTGAGTGTATTTTGTCTGATGGACATAAATTCCATCTCGAGTTTGTTTGATTTCAAGTCCGAGGAAAAATGTCAACTCTCCTACTAGACTCATCTCAAACTCACTTTCCATGTGAGAAATAAATTCATTCAAATAGCCCTTGTTATTTGAGCCACAAATTATGTCATCGACATATACTTGGGCTACAAAAATGTTTTCACCATCTCTTTCTAGAAATAGTGTTGGGTCTATTTGGCCTCTTACAAATCCCTTTTCTAATAGGTAAGTTGATAACCTTTCGTACCAAGCTCGTGGTGCTTGTTTAAGCCCATAAAGTGCTTTCTTGAGCTTGTACACGTGGTTTGGAGCTTCGGTATTCACAAACCCCGGTGGTTGTTCAACATAGACTTCTTCTTTAATAAAACCATTTAAGAAGGCAGATTTAACATCCATTTGATAGAGTTTGAAACCTCTATGAGCAGCAAAAGCTAGCATCAAACGAATGGACTCTAATCGGGCCACGGGAGCATAAGTCTCATCATAATCGAGACCTTCGACTTGACTATAGCCCTTGGCTACAAGTCTTGCCTTGTTTCTTACAACTTCTCCCTTTTGATTTAACTTGTTTTTGAAGACCCATTTAGTTCCAATAATGGTGGTCTTCTTAGGTCTAGGAACTAAGTCCCACACTTGGCTCCTTTCAAATTGACCTAACTCATCTTGCATAGCTAAGATCCAATCAGGATCGTGCAATGCCTCATCAACTATTTTTGGTTCAATCTCTGAAATCAATGCGACTTCATTAGATTCATTTCTAAAGAATGACCTAGTCCTAACCCCTTGTTGGATGTCTCCCACAATTTGATCTTGGGGATGACTAGTGGCTAACCTAGACTGTCTTGGTGTTGGCGGTGCCTCATGAGTGGTCTCACTCGGCACAGGCAAGGACTCAATATCAGGCAAAGGATCAGATTGAGTTCTTTGTTGCCTTTGCTCATCAACATCAGAGTCAACTTCGACTCGTTCTTCATTTTGATCATTCAAACTTAGATTTCTAAGTTCAAATTGAATTTCTCCTATATCCCTTGGTTGATCATTTAAGTTAGGGATTTCTTCAAAAGCTACATCAGAGGACTCTTCAATCAATTTAGTCCTATTGTTGTAGACTCGATAGGCTTTGCTGGTAAGAGAGTACCCGACCAATATCTCTTGATCAGTCTTAGCCGTGAACTTCCCAAGATGATCCTTGGTGTTCAAGATAAACACCTTACAACCAAACACCCTAAGATGTTTAATTGTAGGCGGTTTCCCAAACCAAAGTTCATGGGGAGTCTTTCCTAAAAACCTATGTATTAAAACTCGATTTTGCACATAGCAAGCTGTATTCACAGCTTCAGCCCATAAGTAGCTCGGTAGTGAGTACTCATTGAGCATGCTTCATGCAGCCTCTTGTAGTACTCGGTTCTTTCTCTCCACAACCCCATTTTGCTGTGGGGTCCTTGGGGTAGAGAACTCATGCCTATATCCCTTTTCTTGACAAAACTCTAGAAACCTATGATTTTGAAATTCCCCACCATGATCACTTCTAATGGTTTTAATTGTTGTAGATTTTTCATTTTCAGTTCTTCTACAAAAGGAAATAAAAATATCTATAGTTTGGTCCTTTTGTTTCAAAAAGAAGGTCCATGTGTATCTGGTAAAATCATCAATGATTACCAAGCAATATCTACTTCCATTCAATGATATTACACTACTGCAATCAAATAGGTCCATGTGCAATAAATCTAAAGCAGTAGATGTACTTACAGTGCTTTTACCTTTATGAACACCTTTTGTTTGCTTACCCTTTTGACATGCATCACATAGTTTGGTCTTTTGGTACTTGATGCTTGGTAAGCCTCGTACAAGTCCTTTGTTGGCCAACTTCCGAATGTTCTTCATGTTTACATGTGCCAACCTTCTATGCCAAAGCCAAGACTCTTCTTCTTTTGACATGAAACACTTAATCAAAGCATTAGTAGCACTTTTAAACGATACTTGATAAATATTATCAACCCTTGTGCCTACTAGTACCGTGTCAAGTGTGTCAATGTGTTTAACCAAACATTGACTTGAATGAAATTCAATTGTGTAACCCGTATCACACAATTGACTGACACTTAGGAGATTAAAAGTCATCCCCTTGACTAGAAGGACATTCTTGATATGGAGACATTCGGATATATGAATGTCTCCAACTCCTACAACCTTAAGACTACCATTATTACCAAAAGACACATTACCTCTACTTTTGTTTTGAATGGTTGTAAACAGTGATTTGTTCCCGGTCATGTGCTTGGAGCATCCACTATCAACAAACCAAGTTGATAGATGCTCCCCCTCGACCAATGCCTACAAGACACGGAAGATAGAGGTTTTAGGTACCCAAATCTTGGGACCTAATGCTTCTACAACGAAAGACCTAGGAATCCATGCCTTGGTCATACCTTTCCTAGTTCCATGAGCCCTAGAAACATGTGATCTACTATGTTGAGTTCTAGACATTAGAGAAATGAAACTTGACTCCTTGGGTTGATACCCTAGCCCGGCCTTGTTGTAGACTGCCCTTTGGGCATTTAGAATCATGTCTAGAGTCTTAGAGCTAGTTGAGAATTTCTCAAGCATTTTCTTGAGTTTCTCAACCTCACCCTTTAACGCCTTGTTCTCATCCTCAAGGACTTCTAGATGTAGGTCATCGACCTCATCTTCCCTAAGGGTCCTTAAGGTTTTTACTTCTTCTTTTAACAATTTATTTTCTATTTTTGACTTTTTAAGCAATGTAGATAAATGAGTAATAGTCTTATAACACTTTTCTATATGAGAAGAGGTTACCTCTTCATCATCCGACGATGATGAAGCCGCGGTTGAAGCGTCGCTCGAATCTCCCTCACTTCCGGAGTCCGAAACTTCCCTTGCCATAAGTGCTAATTGTCGTGTGCTCTTTTCCATCTTCTCTTCTTCCTCCGATGAGCTTGATGAGGACTCATCCCAAGTGGCCTTGAGAGCCTTCTTCTTCTTGGCTCTTTCCTCCTTCTTTTTGGCTCGTTCCTCCTTCTTCTTAAGTTTTGGACACTCACTTCGATAGTGTCCCTTTTTGCTGCACTCATAACACGTAACATTAGTTTTGTCAATATTTTGTTCACTAGGTTTACCTTTTCCTTTGTATCTCCTGCTCCTTCTCATGATTCTTCTTACGAAATTCGCCATCTCACTTGATGATGATCCACTTTCATCATCGGATTCTGAGGAAGAGGTGGATGAGGAAATCTCCTTTTCTTTCTTCTTTTCCTTCTTCCTTCTTCCATCCTTGCTCTTTGGTCCTGCAAACAAAGCAATACCCTTCTCTTTTTGACCTTTGTTAGCAAGCTCATGAAGTTCCATCTCACAGAAAAATTCATCTAATTTAACAATGGAAAGATCCTTGGATACCTTGTAGGCATCTACCATAGATGACCACAAGGCATTCCTAGGAAAAGCTTTTAGAGCATACCTTACGAGATCACGATTCTCCACTCGTTCGTCCACCGAGTGTAGACCGTTGATGATCTCCTTGAATCTCCCGTGAAGCTCACTTACCGTTTCATTGTCCTTCATAGTTAGATTTTGGAGTTGATTCAAGAATAGGTCCCTCTTGGCAATCCGAGAATCTCGAGTTCCCTCTTGGAGCTCGATGAGTTTGTTCCATAGGTCTCTTGCACTCGAGAACGGACCTACCTTGACGAGTTGGTCCTTGGCGATTCCACATTGCAAGGTGACCATGGCCTTGGCATCGGCTTGTGCTTTGCGTAGTTGTTCGGTAGACCACCTAGACGAATCAAGTTCCTTACCTTCTTCATCTTTTGGTGGTGTAAAACCCTCCTTGACGGAAAACCACATGGCAATGTCGGTCTTGAGGTAATACTCCATGCGGCCCTTCCAATATTGAAAATCTGCTCCTTCGAAGTAGGGTGGTCGATTTGTGCTGAAGCCTTCCTTCATAGCCATCCTTGTTTGCTCTTTGGGTTGTTAAGCCGAAATGAAGAGCACCAGGCTCTGATACCACTTGTTGGGATCTTAGATGGCTAGAGGGGGGTGAATAGCCTCTTTAAAAACTTAAGCAAAGAGTTCTACACAGACACTAGTTAGCGCAGCGGAATAAACAAACTAAAACAAAACAAAAACAAACACACAAACACTGATACACAGATTTACGAGGTTCGGGGATAACTTGCCCCTACTCCTCGGCGTGTCCGTAAGGTGGACGACTCCTTGATCTTCGGTAGATCGCACCCCGGAAGAATTCCGGCTAAAGATCCTCCTTCTAGGTGGAGTAACCTTCCCACAAAGTCTCAAGAAATATCTAATTTAAAGCACGAGACTTACAGAAACTCGGTGGCAAAGGAGAATGGAAATGCTTACAACCACGCGAGAATTAGTAGCAGAAAACCGAGATCGCAGTTCACCCGAGAGCTCAAGAACTTCGCACAACAGCACACACTTTTCTTTCAAGCTTTCTTTCGTGTTATGTTCTTGTTCTCCTCTCGCTGTTTTTACTGCTTCTCAAAACCTGATCTCTGCTGTCACAAATCTGGTCCAAACTGCGCAAATCAGCGCTGCAGCCAATCCCTTTTCCTCCTTCTCTGATTCTCTGAACTCACACCAATGATATCATAGTCAACACTAGCGTCTTCTGAGCTCGAACCAATCCCCAGGAGTCAAGCAGATCGCAGCCAGATCACAGCAGTATCCGTTGATGCCTGAAATGCACCATGCGCCGCTGAAACCAACAGAAAGACCATTTGTCGCATTCCTCTTACGAACTTAATTTGAAATTAGGCTTGGAATGATACCTGTTAACCTGCAAACTCAAAAGCTAACAGCACAGAGGATTACATCACATAAATGAATGAGATATATCAAAAGCAGTGAAGGAATCGTTGATACAACGAACAAATCAGAGTGTGTGGATCGGTCACCAGACCGATCACACTGCCTTGGACAGGCAATCTGAGGCCATTCTGATCGGTCGTAGTGACCGATCAGATTGAGTGTGGATCGGTCCACGGACCGATCCACCTCTTTCTTTCTTTGCGGTCTCTTCTCCGATCGGTCTCCCCGATCGATCAGATTACCTCGATGTGCTCGGGTGTTCTCGATCGGTCGACCGATCAGATTGAGTGGATCGGTCCACGCACCGATCCACCTCTTCTTCTTCGCAGGGCTCTTCTCCGATCGGTCTCTCGGCCGATCAGTTACCTCGATGTGCTCGGTGTTTTCGATCGATGCGACCGACGATTTCACCGATGTGCTCATCGTCGATCGACCGATCCGTGGAACTTAGTTTCACTGGATCGGTCTGCCGATCGATCCATTCTTGTGTGCGGATCGGTCTAACGACCGATCCAATGTGCCATGAAAGTCCTCTTTCGACCTAGTCCGGAGAACGAGCGAGCTCTGAGGCCCTCAGGCGAGCTGAGCCCTCTCGGCCTAGTCAGGAGAGCGAGCTACGAGCCCTCTCCCTTAATGCGGTCCAGAACGAGCTCTGAGCCCTCTCTAACCATTCCGTGCCAAGTCACCATACTTGGACTTTTCCCGTGCCAAGCTCCCTGCTTGGACTTTTCACCAGATGTCTTGACCCATCTGGATTTCCCTTGCCTGGCTTTACTCACCAAGACTTTCCCTCCCAACTGATCAACCTCGATCAGTAGTCATTCTTAGTTTAATCACTATCTGATACAAACTTAAATCAGTGTCAACATCAAAACAACAGCCAGGTCAGACTGTATCAACAGAGATGAACCGAGACAGTGCAGTTATCCGACTGGTGAGACACTAGACTTCCTTCAGATTTCTAGCAGGCGACATGTCCTATAGTGCCTTCACTTTGCTGGGGTTGGCCTCGATGCCCCGTTCGATGACAATGTAGCCTAGAAATTGTCCACTTTTCACGCCGAATAGACACTTGTTTAGATTCAGATTGATACCGTACACCCTAAGTGTTTGGCAGGTCTCCTTGATATCTGCACATAAGTCAGCTGCTCAAAGGGATTTGATTAATATGTCGTCGACGTATACTTTCAAGTTACGACCGATCTGCCGTTGAAATACTTTGTTCATCAGCCTCTGATAGGTGGTTCCTGCATTCTTCAATCCGAACAGCATGACATTATAACAATACGTGCCATCAGCCGTAATAAAGTTGACCTTTTCTTGATCTTCCCGGGCGAGCGGCACTTGATGGTACCCTTGATACGCGTCCAGCATGCATATCAGCTTGCACCCAATAGTGGAGTCTACCATCTGATCAATCGGAGGTAGCGGGTAGAAGTCCTTTGGGCATGCCTTGTTGAGGTCCCGTAAGTCGATGCAGACTCGCCACTTGTTGCCCAGCTTCGAGACCAGCACGACATTCACGAGCCAACTCGGGAATTAAACTTCCCACACTTGGCCGGCCTCCAGCAGCTTCTCTACTTCCGCCCGGATAATCAAATTTTGCTCGACGCTAAAGTCTCTCTTCCTTTGTTTCACCGGACGAGCGTCTGGTCGGACGTGGAGTTGGTGTCGCGTGACGCTCTGGGAAATCACGGGGAGCTAGTGCATTGACCACGTGAACACGTTGTGGTTTTGCTGGAGACAGGCGATCAGCTCCGCCTTCTGTTCAGCTTCCAGGTCGGGCGCTATGAAAGTTGTTTCTTCTGCTCAGCGAAGATGGATTTGCACTTCCTCCTTTTCCTCATAAACTAGAGTAGGCGGTTTTTTAGCGATGACGCTTACCTCTAGTCTGGGAGCCTTTTGAGTGGATCTGGCCTCGGTCTTGACCATCTCAATGTAGCAGCACCGAGCGGCTAGCTAGTCGCCTCTAACTTCTCCCACCGATCCTCTCCCAGGAACTTGATCTTTTAGCAGTAGGTTGAAACTACTGCTCGGAACTCATTGAGGGGCGGTCGGCCAGGATGACGTTGTAGGCTAAGGGGGCATCTACCATGATGAAATTTATGGTTTTGGTCCTCCTGAGTGGCTCCTCTCTGAGCGATATGGCCAACTTAGTTTGGTCGATCGGTTGTACATCGTTGCCAGTGAACCCATATAGTGGGGGTCGTCATTGGTAATAACTCACATTGGTCGATCTGGAGCTAATCGAAAGCCTTCTTGAAGATTATATTTACCGAGATCTCTACGTCAACAAAAACTAGGTGGATAGTATAGTTAGCGATTACCGCTCGGATGATGAGGGTGTCCTGGTGCGGGACTTCCACTCCCTCGAGGTCTCAGGGCCCGAAGCTGATCTCAACCCCACTTGCCTTTTCTCGGCTGCATCCCACTGCATGTATCTCCAACCGGCGTGCGTATGACTTCCTGGCTCGGTTGGAGTCACCGTTGGTCGGCCCGCCGGTGATGATGCTTATTTCCCCGCGAGCGATATTGCTTCTATTTTCCTCTTCCCGAGCGGACGACCTGTTTTGTTCGCGGGAGGCTAGGGGATGGTCAATGGCAGACTGCTGATGATGGTGTTATCGCTCGGGTGACCTTCTTGTACCCTCTCGTCGTCCGGCAGATTGATGCCTGTGCCGCCAATCGGGAGAGGGCGATCGGTGATGATAGTTCTGTTAGAGTATATACTAAAAGTCTAGCTTTTTGTATAAACATTTAAGAATCACATTGGTCAAATGTCTACATTTATACTAAGTGTAGTTGTTCAATTAATTTATATTGTAGATAGCATAGTGTGTGATGACACACACAGAAGATCATGTTAACAGTTCTTTATAAATTATAAATAGTAGCTCACGACTGAGATGGAAAGGAACAACCCATTGGAATAGTCATAGTGTAATTAGGTATTAGTTTATCTTGACTGATAAATTACACTAATACACTCTGAGTGTATTAAGCAGGATCATTTAAGGTCAGTTTTTTTATACTGACTTAATAAAAGAACAAGACCTTAGTTATTATGGAAGTGTATGCTCTTAATCCTAATATAATAACAAGCACATATATTTAGTATTTATTTCTTTGACTTATCAAAGGATGAGATTTAGCTCGATAAATCAATAGGCCCGATAAGTTGGGAAATGATATTACTTATAGTGTGTGTTGTTGATTATGTTGATACAGTCTGACCTGGCTGTTGTTTTGATGTTGACACGGATTTAAGTTTGTATCAGATGTTAATTAAACTCGTTTTGATTAATGATCAAGGTTGATCAAGTGGAAGGGAAAAGTCCAAGTTGGAAACTTGGCACGCGAAGTCAGAGAGGGCTCGGTAGCTCGTTCTCTGGACCGGACGAAGTCGGAGAGGGCTCGGTAGCTCGTTCTCCGGACTAGGTCAGAGAGGGCTCGGTAGCTTGTTCTCTGGACCGGACGAAGTCGGAGAGGGCTCGGTAGCTCGTTCTCCGGACTAGGTCAGAGAGGGCTCGGTAGCTCGTTCTCTGGACCGGACGAAGTCGGAGAGGGCTCGGTAGCTCGTTCTCCGGACTAGGTCAGAGAGGGCTCGGTAGCTCGTTCTCTGGACCAGATGGAGTCGGAGAGGGCTCGGTAGCTCGTTCTCCGGACTAGGTCAGAGAGGGCTCGGTAGCTCGTTCTCTGGACCAGATGGAGTCGGAGAGGGCTCGGCAGCTCGTTCTCCGGACTAGGTCAGAGAGGGCTCGGGAGCTCGTTCTCTAGATCGAATTAGGTCAGAGAGGGACCTAAGTGGACATTCCATGGTACATTGGATCGGTCGGCAGACCGATCCAGTGATACATGAGACAGTGGATCGGTCGGCAGACCGATCCAGTGAAACTGTGAAACTGAGTTTTCATGGATCGGTCTGGTGACCGATCAGGAACTCGAGAGCACATCGAGTAACTGATGCGGACCGATCAGATTACACTCAGTGTGCTCCTGAGTGTTTCCTGATCGGTCTGCGGACCGATCAGAGATGGTACTGCGAAGAGGAGAAGGCATGGATCGGTCGTGGAGACCGATCCACCTGAAGCCTGATCGGTCTCCACGACCGATCAGACAAGAGGTGGACCGATCAGGATATGCCCTGATCGGTCCATGGATCGGTCTGGAGACCGATCCACACACAATCAGACTTGTTATTGTTTCTGCGATTCCTCCACTGCATTTGATTTACCTGATATATGTGATATAACCCTCTGTGCTGTTAGCTTTTGAGTTTGCAGGATCACAGGTATCATTCCGAGCTTAATTTCAAATTAAGTCCATAAGAGGAATACGACAAATGGCCTTTCTGCTGTGATTCGCGGCGTATGGTGCCTTTGAAGCAACAACGGCTACTGGTGTGATCTGGCTGCGATCCGCTTGACTCCTGGTGATTGGTTCGAGCTCAGAAGACACCAGTGAAGACTGTGATTTCATTGGTGTGAGTTCAGAGAACCAGGTAAGGAGGAAGAGGGATTGGCTGCAGCGATGATTCTGTGCAGATTGGCCACGATCCGTGACAGCGGGGACAGAGGCTTAAGAAGCAGTAAAAAGCGAGAGGAAACAACAAGAAAGTAAGAAAGTTCTGTTGATCGTTGTGGTGTTCTGGAGCTCTCGGTGAAAAACTGCGATCTGTGAGTTCTCTGTTTCCACTGATCCTCGCGTGGTTGTAAGCTTCATTTCATTCTTCTGTGCCACCGAGATCTGTAAGTCTTGTGCTTTAACATATATATTCCTTGAGACTTTGTGGAGAGGTTACTCCACCGAGAAGGAGGATCTTTAGCCGGAATTTATCCGGGGTGCGATCTACCGAAGATCAAGGAGTCGTCCACCTTACGGACACGCCGAGGAGTAGGGGCAAGTTATCCCCGAACCTCGTAAATCAGTGTGTTAGTGTGCTTGTTTCCTTCTTGTTTTAGTTTTCTAATTCCGCTGTGCTAACAAGTTTTTGTAGAAAGTTTTTGTTTAAGTTTTTAAGAGGCTATTCACCCCCCCCCTCTAGCCATCTAAGATCCTAACAAGTGGTATCAGAGCCTGGTGCTCTTCATCTGGACTAACATTCCAAGGAGCAACAAGATGGCCATGAAGGAAGAATTCAGCACCAACAGACCACCCTTCTTCGATGGAGCAGATTTCCAGTATTGGAAGAGCCGCATGGAGTACTACCTCAAAACTGATATCTCCATGTGGTTCTCGGTCAAGGAAGGATTCACACCACCGAAGGACGAAGAAGGTAAGGAACTCGATTCATCAAGGTAGTCTACTGAACAAACTCGTAAAGGGCAAGCCGATGCCAAGGCAGTAGTCACCTTACAATGTGGGATTGCCAAGGACCAACTCGTCAAGGTAGGTCCATTCTCGAGTGCAAAATATTTATGGAACAAGCTTATCGAGCTCCAAGAAGGAACTCGAGATTCTCGGATAGCCAAGAGGGACCTATTCTTGAATCAGCTACAAAATCTAACCATGAAGGAGAACGAAACGGTAAGTGAACTACATGGGAGGTTCAAAGAGATCATCAATGGTCTCCATTCCGTGGATGAACGCGTGGAGAATCGTGATCTAGTAAGGTACGCTCTTAAATCCTTTCCAAGGAATGCCTTGTGGTCATCTATGGTAGATGCCTACAAGGTTTCCAAGGATCTTTCCATTGTTAAATTAGACGAATTCTTTTGTGAAATGGAACTTCATGAACTTGCTAACAAAGGTCAAAAGGAGAAAGGTATAGCTTTGGTTGCAGGAGAAAAGAGCAAGGATGGGAGAAGAAAGAAAGAAAAGAAGAAGGAGAAAGAGATTCCTTTATCTTCATCTTCCTCCGAGTCCGATGATAAAGGTGGATCATCATCAAGCGAGATGGCAAATTTTGTGAGGAGGATCATGAGAAGAAGCAGGAGATACAAAGGTAAAACTGTAGATCAAAATATTGATAAGTCTAACATTACTTGCTATGAGTGTAGCAAGAAAGGCCACTACCGGAGTGAGTGTCCAAAACTCAAGAAGGAGGAACGGGCCAAGAAGAAGGAGGAAAGGGCCAAGAAAAAGAAAGCCCTCAAAGCCACATGGGATGAATCTTCCTCAAGCTCATCGGAGGAGGAAGAGAAGAAGGAGAAGAGTACTCGGCAATTGGCACTCATGGCAAGGGAGGAGTCCGAGTCCGAGAGTGATGACTCAAGCACTTCAGCCGCGGCTTCATCATCTTCGGATGATGAAGAGGTAACCTCTTCTCACTTAGAAAAATGTTATAAGACTATTACACATTTGTCTACCTTGCTTAAAAAATCAAAAACAGAAAATAAATCATTAAAAGAAGAAGTAGAAAACTTGAGAGCTCTTAGGGAAGATGAGGTTGATGACCTACATCTAGAGCTCCTTGAGGATGAGAACAAGGCCTTGAAGGGTGAGGTTGAGAAACTCAAGAAAATGCTTGAGAAATTCTCAACTAGCTCTAAGACCCTAGACATGATTCTAAATGCCCAAAGGGCGGTCTACAACAAGGCTGGATTAGGATACCAACCTAAGGAGTCTAGCTTTATTTCTTTAGTGTCAAGAACTCAATTTCATAGATCGCATGTTTCTAGGGTTCATGAGACTAGGAAGAAGGTAACAAAGGCATGGGTGCCTAAGTCTTTCATTGTAGATGCATTAGGTCCCAAGATTTGGGTACCTAAAACATCTATCTTTCGTGTCTTGTAGGCATTGGTAAAGGGGGAGCGTCTATCAACTTGGTTTGTTGATAGTGGATGCTCCAAGCACATGACCGGGGACAAGTCACTATTTTCTACCATTCAAAACAAAAATAGAGGTAATGTGTCATTTGGTAACAATGGTAGTCTTAAGGTTATAGGAGTTGGAGACATTCATATATCCGAATGCCTCCAAATCAAGAATGTCCTTCTAGTCAAGGGGATGACTTTTAATCTCCTAAGTGTCAGTCAATTGTGTGATACGGGTTACACAATTGAGTTTCATTCGAGTCAATGTCTAGTCAAGAACATTGACACACTTGACACGGTACTAGTTGGCACAAGGGTAGATAACATTTATCAAGTTTCTTTTAAAAAGTGCTACTAATGCTCTTGCTAAGTGTTTCATGTCAAAAGAAGAAGAATCGTGGCTTTGGCATAGGAGGTTGGCTCATGTGAACATGAAGAATATCCGGAAGCTGGTCAACAAAGGTTTAGTGCGAGGCTTACCAAGCATCAAGTACCAAAAGACCAAATTGTGTGATGCATGTCAGAAGGGTAAGCAAACTAAAGCGCCTCATAAAGGTAAAAGCGCTGTAAGTACAACTACTGCCTTAGACTTATTACATATGGATTTGTTTGATTGCAGTAGTGTTATTTCATTAAATGGAAGTAGATACTGTTTAGTGATTATTGATGACTTTACTAGGTATACATGGACCTTCTTTTTGAAAACTAAGGATCAAACCATAGATATTTTTATTTCCTTTTGTAGAAGAACTGAAAATGAAAAATCAACAACAATTAAAACCATTAGAAGTGATCATGGTGGGGAATTTCAAAATCATAGGTTTTTAGAATTCTGTCAAGAAAAGGGATATAGGCATGAGTTCTCTACTCCAAGGACCCCACAGCAAAATGGGGTTGTGGAGAGAAAGAACCGAGTCTTACAAGAGGCTGCTTGAAGTATGCTCAATGAGTACTCACTACCGAGTTACTTATGGGCTGAAGCTGTAAATACAGCTTGCTATGTGCAAAACCGAATCCTGATACATAGGTTTTTAGGAAAGACTCCTCATGAACTTTGGTTTGGTAAACCCCCTACAATTAAACATCTTAGGGTGTTTGGTTGTAAGGTGTTTATTTTGAACACCAAGGATCATCTTGGAAAATTTTCGGCCAAAGCTGATGAAGGGATACTGGTCGGGTACTCGTTCACCAGCAAAGTCTATCGAGTCTACAACAATAGGACTAAATTGATTGAAGAGTCCTCTGATGTAGCTTTTGAAGAAATCCCTAACTTAAATGATCAATCAAGGGATGTAGGAGAAATTCAACTCGAACTTAGAAATCTAAGTTTGAATGATCAAAATGAAGAAAGAGTCGAGGTTGACTCTGATGACGATGAGCAAAGGCAACAAAGAACTCAATCTGATCCTTTGCCTGATATTGAGTCCTTGCCTGTGCCTGGTGAGACCATTCATGAGGCACCATCAACACCAAGACAATCTAGGATAGCCACTAGTCATCCCCAAGACCAAATTGTGAGAGACATCCAACAAGGAGTTAGGACTAGGTCATTCTTTAAAAATGAGTCTAATGAAGTCGCATTGATTTCAGAGACTGAACCAAAATTAGTTGATGAGGCATTGCACGATCCTGATTGGATCATAGCTATGCAAGATGAGTTAGGTCAATTTGAAAGGAGCCAAGTGTGGGACTTAGTTCCTAGACCTAAGAAGACCACCATTATTGGAACTAAATGGGTCTTCAAAAATAAGTTAAACCAAAAGGGAGAAGTCGTAAGGAACAAGGCGAGACTTGTAGCCAAGGGCTATAGTCAAGTCGAAGGTCTCGATTATGATGAGACTTATGCTCCCGTGGCCCGATTAGAGTTTATTCGTTTGATGCTAGCTTTTGCTGCACATAGAGGTTTCAAGCTCTATCAAATGGATGTTAAATCTGCCTTCTTAAATGACTTTATTAAAGAAGAGGTCTATGTTGAACAACCACCAGGGTTTGTGAATACCGAAGTTTCAAACCATGTGTACAAGCTCAAGAAAGCACTTTATGGGCTTAAACAAGCACCACGAGCTTGGTACGAAAGGTTGTCAACATACTTACTAGAAAAGGGTTTTGTGAGAGTCCAAATAGACCCAACACTATTTTTACGTAGAGATGGTGAAAACATTTTTGTAGCCCAAGTGTATGTCGATGACATAATTTGTGGCTCAAACAATAAGGGCTATTTGAATGAATTTATCACTCACATGGAAAGTGAGTTTGAGATGAGTCTAGTAGGAGAATTGGCATTCTTCCTTGGACTTGAAATCAAACAAACTCGAGATGGCATTTATGTTCATCAGACAAAATACACTCAAGAGATGCTCAAGAAATTCAGCATGAGTGACTCTAAGGAAGTGTCCACTCCAATGGCGACAAACACTCATCTGGACAATGATGAGAGTGGAAAATCAGTTGATCTAACGCAATATAGAAGAATGATCGGTAGTCTTCTATATCTCACAGCTAGTCGACCGGACATACTCTTTGCTGTGGGCATGTGCGCTAGATATCAAGTCTGTGCCAAGGAATCTCATTTAATTGCAGTTAAGAGAATTCTGAGATACCTTAAAGGCACAATTAGAGTAGGTCTTTGGTACCCTCGTACTGAGTCTTTTGACTTGATAGGCTATACCGATTCCGATTATGCTGGATGCAAATTGGATCGGAAAAGCACTAGTGGGAGTTGCCAATTTTTAGGTTCATCATTAGTTAGTTGGTCAAGTCGGAAGCAACATTGTGTTGCTCTCTCCACGACCGAGGCTGAATACATTGCCATGGGAGAGAGTGTATCACAATTGTTGTGGATGATTCACACTCTAGAAGATTATGGACTTTCGTATAAGGGAGTGCAAGTGTTGTGTGACAACATTAGCACAATAAACCTAACGAAAAATCCAGTCCATCATTCAAGGACCAAACACATTGAAGTGCGTCATCACTTCATTAGAGATCACTTAGCTAGGGGAGACATTGCACTCACATATGTTGAGTCAAAGTCAAACTTAGCCGACATTTTCACAAAACCCTTCCGGAAAATGAATTTAGTCATTTAAGGAGGGAATTGGGAATGTGTTTGGCTCAATAAGTCATTTTGACCACATCATGATCAATAAGGACCATTAAAATGACAAGAGAAATTGGGAAATTAATTTGGGCAGCTTGGGAACATCTCACACAAACTATAAGGTTTAACAAAATATTTTTGTTTGCTAGAAATGGGGTGAGATGCTAGGATCAATCAAATTATTCAAAATGTATCATGCATCCCTTGAATAATTAGGTTGAAGAGACATAAATTGAGTATGGGGAAGGCCATTACATAATTCATGTGTATTTGGCTCCTAGATCTTACTCATATATTCCAATCAAGGAATCTTGGTTGGACTTTTGCCTAGAAATTATCTAATTATGGTTGATGGTTGATGTGTTGATTGATATTGTTGTTTGATTCATTTTATGACTTTGATTGATAATACGATAGGTTGTTAAAGGAAATAATAGCAACTTGGATATATTTTGACAAACTTGAAACTGATCATAGCAATCCTAAGTCTTAATTAATACCTTGGTTCACTATATAGTTTTATAAGGTTTTCTGAGATTGGAATTCTAAGATTCCAAATGTCTGAGTTTTTGGATTTAAAGTCTGAAACTTTCGGGCTCTAAACAAGCTCAGACCATAAGAGCTCATTTTTTTAATATACTTGTGGGTGTTGATTCTTAGATTCTAGGTTATGAATTTGGGAGATTCTGAATTCTTGAGTTCTGAACTTTTCAGAATTCTCGATAGATAACGGCTCATAATTTCAGTTACTGAAAATTATATCAGACACTGATCGGTCCAGGGACCGATCAGGATGATGCCTGATCGGTCTCCACGACCGATCAGGAGATTTGACGATACCTGATCGGTCTCCACGACCGATCAGGACATTCCTGACCACAGAAGGTTCACTGATCGATCCAGGGATCGATCAGGAGACACCGGCACACATCGACCCTACTGATCCACATCTGATCGGTCCAGGGACCGATCAGGAAGCTCCCTGATCGGTCCCCACGACCGATCAGGACGATCCCTGACCGATCAGGACGTTCCCTGATCGGTCAGGATTTCTCCTGATCGGACAGCCGTCCGATCATTTCATCACTGTTTACCCATCAGTAAACCATTAAAAACATCCCGATCTCTTCTTTTCCTTTTTCACGTGGAACCCTAGCCGACTTCTTCCCTCACCTCACTCCTTCTCTTCTCGTTGCACGCGGATCTCTAGCCGAACCCTAGCTGAAGCTCTAGCCCTCCGAAGCTCTAGCCAAAAGTTCAATGGCACCAAGGTAACTTTCTACCTCTCTAGAACTTTGGCAGTTCAGTTTCTTTTCTCACCATATATGTTTTTTTTGTGCTGGTGGCTCCGGTGCTCACTCATTGCCTCATTTTACCACTTTGTTAACCCTTAGAAAGAAAGTAGGGAGTGAAGGGACCTCTAAATCTAAGTCACCTGAGAAATCCAAGTCCCAGGCACCTTCCCGACCTCAACCTTCCTCTTCTTCAAGATTCCCGAACCGCCAGTTTGAGCAAGCATTTCAACAGAGGACATTCAAGCTGCTTCCATGTCGATCTGTGGATCGAAAATACATGGATGAATTTTGTCCTTCTGTGTCCGAAACCCTAGCCTATTATAAACTTGACTCGGTAGTCTACTTAGAAAGGGACATCAACCTTGACCTAGTTTCTGAGTTCTATAACAATCTTCATCAGAACAGTGATGGTGTTTATAAAACCCGAGTCGCTAAAAGAACTATCGATTTCTCCATCAGAGAAGTTTTTGGGTATCTAGGTTGTCGTATGTGTTCAGGAGATCCTTTTCCTATTTATCCTGATTTACCAGAGTCATTACCTCCTCCACTTGATGTATCACCTGACTCTATCTATGAGTATTTCTTTGGACACCCTAGACCTGATGGACTAGATGAGCTAGATGTTGACTTCCCTACTTTTGCAGCCTTGAGATTATCTCCTCAAGACTACATTCTTTTCAAGATTGTCACGAACTGCCTTCTACCTGTCACATCTAAACCATTATATGAGATCCGATCATATCATTGTCTTATGCTTTATGGTTTACGTCGGCGTCTCGATTTTGATATCATGTCGAGCATCTACTCTTCGATCATTTCATATTCTCAGCCTAGCAGCTCCACTGTTTATATGCCTTATGGGCATATAATTACAGATTGGCTCGAGACCCATCAGATTGATGTCTCTAAGGGTAGAACAGTCAAGATGGTCAGACAGGATTGCAGACTTGGGAAGCGGGCATTTTCCAAGTCTGGAATCATAAGACAAAATGGGGGCGTTCGGTGGAAGGATGGGAGAGCTCTAGGTGAGTTGCCACGGGGACCTCCACGACAGGTTGCTCTTGTTGCTGCTCCTCCTCCTGCTGACGATGGAGAGGCCGATCCTGATCTGCGCTGGCAGATCGCCGAGCTGGAGAGTCGCTTTGATCGACACGATGAGCTACTGGCTGCTGAGCTCCATGGACTGACGCAGCTGCTTCTGGGCTGGATGGCCAACTACCCACCTCCGCAGCGTTTCTCGGGCCATCCACCTTCGAGCTCCAGCATGCCACCGCAGGATTACGTGCCTCCCGCAGATGATGATGATGCTCCTCATGTTGAGGACATTGATTGATACATTCTGATTGACTGTCTGTATTTTGGATGCTATTCTGTTGGATATTTTTGTATGACCTGGATTTTTGCTTTTCTCATCTATTTATGCTGCTCTCTTTCCTGTTTTCTTTATGTGTCATTTTCTATTGACTATTGCTATGCTGTTCATACGCTTTGTCTTGACTGCCTCTTATTTTTATTATCGTCTCATAATACACTTAGAGGGAATTCTAGGTGCATTAAGAAAACGACAGTATGGGTTAAGGGGGAGTCTTTTGAGTTTTGTTACCTCATTTGCACCTTTTCGGTGTTTGACAAAGGGGGAGAAGATATCTAAGTTTAGAGATGTATGAAGATTTGATTTTAGGGGAGAAGATAACGGGGAGGATCTTGATTCCTGTTATTGACTGCCTTACATCTTGGTATATTCATCTTAGGGGGAGGATCTTGATTCCCCTAAAATTATGAAAATAAGAACATTTCTGATCTAAACTTAAATAGTGTTGTCAAACAACAAAAAGGGGGAGATTGTTGATACAGTCTGACCTGGCTGTTGTTTTGATGTTGACACGGATTTAAGTTTGTATCAGATGTTAATTAAACTCGTTTTGATTAATGATCAAGGTTGATCAAGTGGAAGGGAAAAGTCCAAGTTGGAAACTTGGCACGCGAAGTCAGAGAGGGCTCGGTAGCTCGTTCTCTAGACCGGACGAAGTCGGAGAGGGCTCGGTAGCTCGTTCTCCGGACTAGGTCAGAGAGGGCTCGGTAGCTCGTTCTCTGGACCGGACGAAGTCGGAGAGGGCTCGGTAGCTCGTTCTCCAGACTAAGTCAGAGAGGGTTCGGTAGCTCGTTCTCTGGACCAGATGGAGTCGGAGAGGGCTCGGCAACTCGTTCTCTGAACTAGGTCAGAGAGGGCTCGGGAGCTCGTTCTCTAGATCGAATTAGGTCAGAGAGGGACCTAAGTGGGCATTCCATGGTACATTGGATCGGTCGGCAGACCGATCCAGTGATACATGAGACAGTGGATCGATCGGCAGACCGATCCAGTGAAACTGTGAAACTGAGTTTTCATGGATCGGTTTGGTGACCGATCAGGAAACACTCAGGAGCACACTGAGTGTAATCTGATCGGTCTGCGGACCGATCAGGAAACACTCAGTAGCACACTGAGTGTAATCTGATCAGTCTGCGGACCGATCAGGAGAAGGCATGGATCGGTCGTGGAGACCGATCCACCTGAAGCCTGATCGGTCTCCACGACCGATCAGACAAGCGGTGGACCGATCAGGATATGTCCTGATCGGTCCATGGATCGGTCTGGAGACCGATCCACACACACAATCAGACTTGTTATTGCTTCTGCGATTCCTCCACTGCATTTGATTTACCTGATATATGTGATATAACCCTCTGTGCTGTTAGCTTTTGAGTTTGCAGGATCACAGGTATCATTCAGAGCTTAATTTCAAATTAAGTCCATAAGAGGAATACGACAAATGACCTTTCTGCTGTGATTCGCGACGCATGGTGTATTTGAAGCAACAACGGCTACTGGTGTGATCTGGCTGCGATCCGCTTGACTCCTGGTGATTGGTTCGAGCTCAGAAGACACCAGTGAAGACTGTGATTTCATTGGTGTGAGTTCAGAGAACCAGGTAAGGAGGAAGAGGGATTGGCTGCAGCGATGATTCTGTGCAGATTGACCACGATCCGTGACAGCGGGGACAGAGGCTTAAGAAGCAATAAAAAGCGAGAGGAAACAACAAGAAAGTAAGAAAGTTCTGTTGATCGTTGTGGTGTTCTGGAGCTCTCGGTGAAAAACTGCGATCTGTGAGTTCTCTGTTTCCACTGATCCTCGCGTGGTTGTAAGCTTCATTTCATTCTTCTGTGCCACCGAGATCTGTAAGTCTTGTACTTTAACATATATATTCCTTGAGACTTTGTGGAGAGGTTACTCCACCGAGAAGGAGGATCTTTAGCCGGAATTTATCCGGGGTATGATCTACCTAAGATCGAGGAGTCGTCCACCTTACGGACACGCCGAGGAGTAGGGGCAAGTTATCCCCGAACCTCGTAAATCAGTGTGTTAGTGTGCTTGTTTCCTTCTTGTTTTAGTTTTCTAATTCCACTGTGCTAACAAGTTTTTGTAGAAAGTTTTTGTTTAAGTTTTTAAGAGGCTATTCACCCCCCTCTAGCCATCTAAGATCCTAACAGATTATAGAAGGAAACTGTGTCCTAGTAATCTAGGTTGATAATATCCCTAAGGGGAGCTCATAAGGATTGTCATGTTAAAACTTGCAGGTGGACTTAGTCCAACATGACGATAAGGTTGAGTGGTACTACTCTTGGATTGAGATATTAAGTGAGTTGTCAGTGACTCATTTAATTAGTGGCATTCGACATCTTAAATATAGGGAGACTAACACACTCATAATAAGAAGAAGCCCAAAATGTAATTTGGGATTGGTGCGGTAGTTCAATAATAATTCTTTAGTGGAATGAATTATTATTGATAAAATTAAGTTGAGTGTTCGGGGCGAACACGGGAAGCTTAATTTCATCGGGAGACCAAAATCAATTCTTGCTCTCAGTCCCTATCGTAGCCTCTTGTATATAGAGAATTATACCCACCACGTACCCACTTCTTACCCACCTTATACCCATCCTAATGGGGTCGGTCAAGCAAGCTTAGAACCCAAGTTTGGGTCGGCCAAAGTAATTAGGATGAGTAAGATGGTGTGGTCGGCCCTAGCTTGAACCCAAGCTTGGTGTGGCTGACCACATCATATTAAAAGGATTTTTATTTTAAAATTTTTCTTATGTGGATTCCATGATTTTAAAAGAAAGTTTAAAATTTAAAATTTTCCTTTTATAGCTTTCTACAAAATATTAAGAAGAGATTCGATATCTTTCCTTATTTGTAGATTGATAAGAAGATTTTAATTTTGATAAAACTTTCTTTTTTTGTAATCATGTTCATGATTTAAAAAGAGAGTTTTAAAATTAAATATTTCCTTTTATAAGTTTCTACAAAAATTAAGAAAAGATTATATATCTTTTCTTATTTGTAGATTGAAAGACGATTTTAATTTTAGAGATAACTTTCCTTTTTGAAAATCATCCATGTGTTTTAAAAGAGAGATTTTAATTTAAAGAAATTTCCTTTTATAACCAACCATGAAGGGATAAATTATTAGAAAAATTTTTATTAAAAATTTCCGGAAACAAATTAGGAAGTTTTAATTCTTGTATTAAAACTTTCCTTGTTTGGAGCTTGTAGGTGGCCGGCCATGTAGATAAAGAAAAGGAAATTGATTTTTAATCAATTAAATTTTCCTTTTCATGGCAAAAGGAATTAAGGAAGTTTTTATTTAAATTTCCTTATTTTCCAAGACCAAGGATTATAAAAGAGATGGTAGGGGTCTTTCATGGCTAACAACTCTATTCTATTTCCCTCCCTCTCTTCCTTGGTGGTGGCCGACCCTATTGCTTCTAGCTCTTCTCCTTTTCTCTTCCTCTTTTGTGGCCGACGACATCAACACAAGAGGAGTCCTTGGTGGCCGATTCTAGCTAGGAGAAGAAAGAGAGAAATGAGCCTTTGTTTCTAGCATCCCTTAGAGCTTGGTGGTGGTGACCAGACCTCTACATCTCTTGGAGAATTGGTGGTGGCCGAATCTAGCTTGGAGAAGAAGGAGTTTGGTGGTTTTCGTCTCGGAAGATCGTTGCCCACACAACGTCCGAGATTAGAAGAGTAATACGGTAGAAAATCAAGAGGTTATTTGCTTACAAAGAAAGGTATAACTAGTAATTATTTTTCGCATCATACTAGTTTTTCTTTGTATGAATTCCAAACACAAGAGACATATGATTCTAGAGTTTCGGATTTGTTTTGAAGTTGTGTTTCTTTTGTTTTGTTTTTCGAATTTGTGATTCGATTGTTCTTTTCGGTTAAACCTAATGTTATTTTAGGAAATTAAATATTGAATTTCTATTAAAGACTTTGTAACAATGGTGGATGATCTCATACCCAAGAAGGCCTAGTGTCTCACTATGTTTGACCTGGGAGTCGATTTTAGAAATAAATATTTAATCAACTTTGTAGCATAGGTCGGACTTAAATCAATAGTGTTAAGTTCCACTTGCGATCTAAGTTTAAACCATTAAGAACAGATAAGTTAAATTTGGAATCAATAATGTTAAGTTCCGTTTGTGATTCCGAAATTAATTTCTAAAGAATACAATAGGTTGTTAGGAAAGGTTGGACACTTGTACAAAATTTTTGTACAATGAAATCGGTACGATTTTCCTAGGACCAACCAACAAGCCCCTTGGGGCCAGTCTGGTGATTAGCGTCAGACCACGGCAGTCGCGTGTATTGTGTGACGCCGACTGATGGAAAGAGCAAAACATGAGTGTTCATACCTTGCCTTTTGATGCCTTTGGCCGGTTAGAAGCCACATGCTGCACGGCATGCACCCTCGTTTCCTGGTGAAGTCGACCCTCGGACCTTGGCCCTTTCGGCGACTGGTGGCCGCTCGACGGTCGTCATTCGATTGGCACTGAGGGTTCGGTTGGTGCCTTCTTCCTTCTTGCTGTCTAGGTCTCCTCCACGTTTATATACTCATTAGCCTTCCTGAGCATATGGTCGTAGTCGCGGGGCAGCTTCCTGATGAGCGATCGGAAGAAATCCCCTTCGACAAGCCCCCGTGTGAAGGCATTCATCATGGTCTCGGACGAGACCGAGGGTATGTCCATTGCTACCTGGTTAAAACATTGTATGTACGCTCGAAAGGTTTCTCTCGGCCCTTGCTTCAAAGAAAACAAGCCGACGCTCGTCTTCTGGTAGCGCCTGCTGCTTGCAAAATGATGTAGAAAGGCCGTTCGAAAATCTTTGAAGCTTTGTATCGATCCGTCAAGCATTCTCCTGAACCATCATTGTGCCGAGCCGGAGAGCGTGGTAAGGAAGACCCGACACTTCACTCCATTTGTGTATTGGTGAAGCGTGGCCGCGTTGTCAAACTTATCCAAATGGTCGTTTGGATCGGTCGACCCGTTGTACTCTCCAATAGCTAGTGGGTCATAGTGTCTCGGCAGAGGGTCCTGCAGAATCGCTTCAGAGAACTGACGATTGATCTGTTCGGGAGATGCGTCGCTTCGAGGTGCCTTGCTCTTTCGAGCATCCCGAACGGGCGCTTCATCTGAAGAGGATCTCCGCTCTTAATTCGCCTACGCGATTTCTGAGGAGTCTGGAACAGAGCCCGGTGGAACGGTATCGGGGCGGGCGGTGCCTCTCCATGGGTGTCGGTCGGCCCTTTGTTTTGTCCCCAAATGGAGAGCTGTTCCGGTCGGTCCTCCTGCGCCGCTCGACCTCCTAACGCTGATGTGGCCTGTTGCGCCAACCGATCAATCAGCGCCTTCTGCTGCTATTGCTCGACTATTTTGGCCGCTCAAGCTTGCACGAGCGTATCAAGTTCTTGTTTAGTGAGCGTCACGGTGTGAAGTCGTCCAACTTCTTCCATTTTCTCGGCTCGGATGCAGGTGTGTTCCCACAGATGTCACTAAATTTGATCATGTCCGAGAGTCGAGGCTATGGATGCTGGGGGGCGTGGCGCTCCTGTTGACTTTTGGTGAACTCCGAGTCAGAGACCTGCAACTACAACAGCGTCAGTGTCGAGCCGGGGAGGGGTTTCCCGGCGATGGCCCTCCGACGCTCAAGTTAATCTACAGCAATGTATGAGCGAGGAAGCAGTGAAGCATAGTAACAGTGTAGCTACAGTAGAAAATTATCATACCTCCTTTGAAGCTTGGGGCCCTTTATATAGGACTTCGGGGGTGCGCGTGCACGCTCCTCGATGCATGCATGCTTCTCAAGACTTCCCCCTGAGAAGTCATGTCAAGAAAGCGTCTCTGATACCATACCTCAATGACCTGAGCATATCTCTGATATGCCAGTGGAAGCTTCCGCCATACGATCCTCTACCTGTCCATGTCGTTAACCATGACGTCTGTTGGTGGCACGAGTTCCCAAAAGGATGTCGTAGGATCCCTAATTTGTTTGTTATAGGGCCGAGCAGGAGGACCGCCCGACCGTCCTGTTGTCCTGCTGTCTTCGGGCCGAGCGGAATGGTCGCTCGGTCGTCTCTCCGCCGCTCTGGCTCCTTGTTGCGACGAGCGGGAGGTCGTGCTTGAGGGTCGTATGCTAGTTCCGAGACCTGATTTAAGTCCGAGCGGGATAGCCGCTTGGCTTCTGTTTTGCTGCTACTTCGGTTCTCTGAGCGTCGGAAGCTCGGTGTATGGTCGAGCTGTGATAATGTCGGATCAGATGATGGCAGGAGGCTCGTGACCACCGTGACTTTGACCTCCAGCGTGACAGTGACCTTCTGCGGAGCGGGGTCCTACCTTACCTCCGGATCAATAGATTTGAAGAGTTTCAATTGGATACATTCTAACTCCTGGATTTTTGTAGTACGCCGATGTCTAAATACGTTATTTTTTATTATTTAAAAAAAAAAATTAACACCAAAATGATATTGGTGTTTAAGCTATGGTGCCAATTTTTTAAAATTAGTATCATAATGATACTAGTATTTAAACCGTGATCTTAATTTTTAAGAATAAATATAATATAGATGTTGATATTTAAACTATGGTACTGATCCTAAAAATTAGCAAAAAAAAATGATTTTTTATTTTATCTTTTTATTAATAAAATCATCTCACACTAATTATTTTATTTTAAATGCTTTTATAATTAGATATTAAAAAATATTTTTTATTTTTTATTAACTTTCTTTTATAAATTTTTTAAATTTTATTACAAATTTAAAATTTAAAATTTAAAATTTAAATTTTAAAATTTAAAATTTAAAAATAAAATTAGAGGATTATCTATCAAATTTAAATTAAAGTTTAATTTTATGAAAAAATTTCATTGTCAGAGTAAATTGGGAATGCCGGATAGTAGCCCGGTATCATATGGCTCGACGTCCATCTAATAAAAAAAAAAATTATAAATACGTGGCTGAGCAATAAGTTAACCGTCTTCCACTAGACTGTAGCCCCGGGGCGACTTTTTTTGGACATTCGAAATCAAGTCGAATGATTCATCAGCTGTCTAAATGCAAGACTTCAACCGTCTCGAACCCATTATTCAATCACGATTACACGAACATGTTTTTGCATCAATTTTAAGAAAAGAAATAGGGGAAATGAAATTTAACAAGAGATCCTATATTCTGTATAGACCACGCCCCAGAATAGCAGCCAATAGCAATCTATTTTACACTGAGACGGGCACGGTTCTGTTGTGGTACACATCCGCAGACGCCGCCGCCGCTTCCTCCTCCCCTTCGTTCTCGCCGGAGATGTCCTCCAGCGACTTGCCCTTCGATTCTGGCACCAGAAATGAGAACGCCATCCCCAGAAGGTTGCAACCCGCGAGCAGGAAAAGCGAATTCCTCACCCCGATCCCAGGTGGGTATCCCTCGTCCGTTTTCGCAGGGTCCGGGTTCTGCGCCAGGTACAGGAACCCGAACGCCCCCACCATCGCTCCCAGCTTCCCCGCCGCTGCTGAGATTCCGTGGCACGTCGATCGCAGCCTGGCGGGGAAGATCTCCGCCGGTACGATGAAGGTCGTGCTGTTGGGCCCAAAATTAGCGAAGAAGAAGGTGAACCCGTACAGGACGACGAACCCAACGTGGTTCCCGGCCGTTGTCCAGTGGTGGTAGGGCACAGCGAGACCGACCATGAAGGCGGTCATCATGAAGAATCCTAGCACCTGGATCGCGAATCGGCCGAGCACGTCGATGAATGCCACCGTGAACCAGTAGCCAGGCACGGTGCCGCAGAGTGCGATTAGGGTTTGAGCCCGCGCGATGCGGTAGACCTCGCCGAGCGCGCTCATGGTGGCCGCATTGGGGATCCACCCTACGGCGCTAAAGATGTCCTTCTGGAACAGGTTCTGGCTGTAGAAGGCGACGTCGAGGAGGAACCAGGTGGATGCGGTGCCGAGCAGGTGCAGCCCGTGGCGACGAAGGAACTCCCTCGAGAACAGCCCGAAGCTATTCGACGTAATGCGCTCTACCCTCGTCTGCTCCTCCTCGATCTCCACCTCCACCTTGAGGATGTTCGCCATGTCAGCGGCCGCCCGCTTCGCGTCCCGCGCCACCAGCGCGGTGTACCGCGCCGTCTCCGGCATCTTCATCCGCCAATAGTAGGTGAGAGCCGCTGGCAAGGCACCGAACATGAGGATGATGCGCCAGGCGTAGTCGGCCGCGGCATTGGTGGAGGCGGCGGGATTGACGAAGTATGGAGGAGCGGGGAAGAAGCGGTCGAACGCGGCGGAAACGGCAATGGCGACCGTCCCGCCGGCGAGGATGCCGAAGCCCTGCATCGCGAAGACGGCGGCAATGAAGGCACCGCGTGTGCGCTTGTTGGCGTACTCCGACATGATGGTGGCTGAGAGCGGGTAGTCGCCGCCGATGCCGAAGCCGAGCCAGAAGCGGAAGAAGCAGAGGGTGGTCATAACGCCGGCAGCGGAGTGGCCGAGGGAGAGGCCGGAGGCGAGGGAGCACACGACCATGAGGACGAGGGTCATGCCGTAGACGCTCTTACGGCCCAATTTGTCTCCGAGCCAGCCGAAGAATAGTTGGCCGGAGAAGGTGCCGACGAAGGCGACGCCGTTGACGGAGGAGGAGACGTGGGGCGGGAGGGAGCCCGGGGAGGGGGAACCATCAACGTGATAGTAGATGCGGCCTAGGAGCTTGGTGACGAGGGAGATGCAGAAGAGGTCGTAGGCGTCGGTGAAGAATCCCATTCCGGCGACGACGATGGCCGTGAAATGGTACCATTGCGTCTTCGCCGCGTCCAAGGCGCTCAGCACTTGGAGATTCTGCGGCTGTTGGTGCTGCTCCTCCTCCTGCGCCATGCTTGACACTGAGTACGTCTTCCTCTTGATTCTCTTTATCTCTATGAATTCATCGACAAATTTGAATTACCATTTGATATACTGAACACGATCAATCTCTATAGCAAATCTTGGAACAGAGTCGAGAGTTTATATGCAGTGAATGGAACAAAATCTTGATATTGTTTCTTTCAAAGAAACACAAGAACAAATTTTGCACTAGAAACTAAGAAGCAATCGGAATGAAACAGCAAAATGAGGAACTAAAAAAGTGTTTTTGAAAGAACAAATCACTTCAGAAAGTGGGCAAGAATCGATCGGCCAATTGGATTACAACTTACGGTCAGTAATCTCTGTAATAAAACTTGGAACAGATTGTGTGGCGAGTTGAACAGAAGATAACAGAGAACAGAAACTAGAACTCAGATCAGAAGGTTTGACTAGGAACTGATATGAACAATTTCACATTAAGTGTTTAAGGTTTTCAGTTCCCTAAAAGTGTGACCTGGGGCACTCAATTTCTTAGGAAGAAACACTAGAACAAAGTTGCCAGAGCCAAACAAAATCAGGCAAATTTAAACAGAATCAGAAAAGCGAGCAAGAATCGATCAACCAACGAAGGAGAAGTCTGCGTGAAACTAACCAAATGAATCTCTGCGATTAATCCAATCGAAGAACCGAAGACAATGGGATGATCGAATACGGGAAGAGGATCCAATGATGGATGAGAAGATGGAGACGCAAGAAATGCTGTAATAGACGCATCGACGGTTGCACGGAATCTTTTTGGTGGAATATACTGAGCATTTCATAGACGAAAAGGCATCGATGAGAAGCCGTCCTTCTCCTGGTGCGCCAGCAGTTGTTTTATCATATTAAGTACGGTAATTTACCAAAAGACATGTGAATTTATCAAAATGTGTGTTAGAACATTTTCAATGGGATACTAAATGAATATTATAATATCCATTTAACATTCCTCTCTATTGTGAATGGATATTATAATGTCCACTCATATGAAAGATGAGAGAGAGTGTTCAAAGGTTTGAACACCTTTGAACACCCTCTCTCTTAATTTTTTAATATTTTTTTAATTATAAAATTTTTAATATTATTTAAAAACTAATAAAAGGGATGAATAAGTGGATGGTGGGATCATAAATAATAAGTATTAATGTTAAAAGGATGTGAGTGAAAGAGATATGTTGTTATAATGAATATGTGACAGTGGACCCCATACTTTTTGATGAGATGATTGATGTTATAACGAATTAGCATTGCGGATACTCTTATACTTTGATATTTTCCACCAAGCACATTCAATCGAATACTTTTTCTCATTTTAATCTTTAATTATTATTCCATTTTTTATTTTTTTTCTATGCATGCAACTCCTTATCTATTATATTCTCTTTCCTCTCTTATTCAGAAGTATGTATGTATGTTTAGGTCTCATATTTTTGGATATACAAGAAGACGATCGAGGCTATTTACAAGAAAAATGATTAATTCATAATTTCTTGATATGATTATATTTTATTTGGAGTTTAGATGAGATAAAATCGACTAATTAGGTTATTAAAATTTTGATTTAATCTTTTGGCTTATTTTCATTTATTTCAAATTTTTAGAATTAGTTTTATTTTTTTAAAATTAATATAGGTTTTATCTCTTTCATGATTTAGGATTAATTATATTTTTTAAGTTAATTTAGACTTTATTACTTTTTTTACAATTTTTTCTTATTTTTTACGACAATTTATCAAATCATACACCTAAACATCTTAATTGACCAAAAGATGTATGTTACTTAGGTATTTACTAAAAGACGCATTTTTTTAAGTGCACTTCCCTTTTTATCCTTCTGACAAATCAAACTTTTTTTTTGTCGTTTTTCTTTTCTTCGTCTTCTCTTTCCTATCTCCTCTTTCATCAACGACATTTAAAATTTAGTTAATTTTTTGATAACATTTTAATACATTTAGAGAAACTAAAATAAACTATGAATAACAAATTTGAACTTCTTGTAATCTCAGAAATCCACAGGAATTGAAATAAGTGCAATCAGAGCTCTCTAGGTCCATCAGTGGATTTCAGTCAAAATCCACTGATGGACCAAGAGAGCTCCGATTGCACCCATTTCAATTTCTATGGATTCCTGGTGTTGCAAGGAGTTCAAATATGCTATCCATTGTTTATTTTGACTTTTAGAAGGTGTTAAAATATAAGAAGAAAGAATCAGCAAAAAAATTTCATATCAAGCCCACGTTGGGCCTAATATGAATCATATCAGGCCCATGTTAGGCCTGATATGGAATCATATCAGGCCCAACGTGTAAGTGCAGCGGAGGCCGGCAAGAGGGGGGTAAATTGCTGAAAACAAAAATAAACTATACCCTCCTCGTGCATTCAACTCAATTAGTGCAATAGTAAATAAAGCAGTAAAGTAATAAAGCAGTAAACAGAAAAGAAACAGGAGTTTAACCTGGTTACAACCAAGGAGATTGTTAATCCAGGGCAATGAGAAGCGCACTAAAAAGAATCTCCTTTACTGAAGGCGGAGAAGCCTTTTACACTTTGGAAGCTTAGAACTATTGCTAGGAATAGCTACACACTTGATTGCTTGAGTTGTTTTTAAATTCCTAGGTCCAGGGGTCCTTTTATAGCCCCTGGAAAGTCTATCCCGAGGGTCCAAGGCGCCTCCAGGTAAGTTATCGGATAGAACTCTATCCGCAGCTCAACGGTCGTTTTGACCAGGCTTAAGGCGCCTTAAACCTTGTTGAAGGCGCCTCCAAGGTGGAGGCGCCTTCAACAAGCTTTAAGGCGCCTCCATTACTTGTTGAGGGCGCCTTGAGCTCGGTTTCCAGCCTGATTCTTCCTTTGTTTTGACTTCCGACGCTCTGATCTTTTGGGTGATTGCGGCCAACCGGAATAGGGATCACCCGAACCCAATTCCTGGCCTTCTCCTCGAGCAGTCTTCCTCCCCGGCTTAACGTCCCTCGAACGCCGTGCACGTTCTTCTCACCCACCGATGTACTCTTCCGCAGCTCTCTCGTCCTTCGGACGCACCGAGCCCGTCGGCTCCTTTCCCCTGCCGTCCTTCTCGCTAGCTGTGTCTTCCGCTCGACTTCCTACGCTCCTAAGTTCCTGCATACTTAGACACAGGGATCAAACACAAAGCAGGACCAAACCAACTTGGTTGATCACATCAAAACTACCACGGGGTCCAATAATCTCCCTCTTTTTGATGTGCATCAACCCAAGTTCAAGTTAGGGTAAAAATAGACGCAAAAAGTAATTTTAAAGAAAAATTACTAAGCTAGCATGTTAAGCATAAGTTTTGCAATAAATAAAATTGCAACACATTTTAGAAAAAAGATTAAAATTTTAAACATTCTAACTCCCCCTTAACTTGTAATCTTTCTCTCCCCCTTTGATCACAGCAAAAACGAAGTGATAACTAAAAAAATATTTTAGAAAAAAATTTTAACTTTAGATAAAATTTCTAAAAAAAAATGATATCTCAGAAAGTTAAAAAAAAAATTTCTAAGTAAGAATGAGGTTTTTGAAAAAAATTTCTAAGAAAAAAATTTCAAGTCAAATGAATTTTTGAATTTCCAAAAAATTTCAAGGAAAAATTAATTTTTATCTATGACTTTTTCACAATAATTTCTAAGTCAAAATTGATTTTGGAATTTTTCAAAAATATTTGAAAAACTTTCAAAGCATTATTTACTTCTTGTTTAATGCTTTTTCAAAAAGTTAATTAAACATTTTCTTTCAATATTTTAGCTTCCAGGTCGTGGCAAGGCACTAGGCCTTCTTGGTTATTGGAGCAACAACCACTTCCTTAGACAAAGCTTCCATAAAGAATTTCAATGTTTAATTTTCTCACTGTAAGCTTTTTAACTAAAAGAGAAATTTAAACTAACAAAGATTTTGGAACCCAATAAAGGTTCCTTCCTACAGGGTTGGTCAAAAACTTAGGGGATACATAATACTTGGGCACTTTTCTAAGTTGACCCTGATGATTTCTAATGTACCAATTTAATCTACCATAAATCCTTGATTTTGGGAAATGATTTAAGCATGCAGCAGATTTCAATTTTTCAATTTCTAATTTTAAACTTTCATTTTTTGATTTAAATTTATCTAAGATATTATTTAATTCAGCATTTTCTTTTTCTAATTGATCTAATTCTTTGGAGAGAGACTTAATAAATTTAAAAGACTGAGTCGGGGTTAGATTGTATACTTTACTTACCTGATCTGGTGACGCTCCCCCTTCATTGCTGCTTTTTTCTTCTGATGTTCCTCCCCCTTCATCGATGCTCATCTCTGAGCTAGACGTTTCTTCTAGCTGATTGTTGGCCATCAGTGCTATTCCCGAGAATTCTTCGACTTCTGATTCGGAGGACGACGAATCATCCCACGTGGCCTTTAGATTGTGTTTGGTTCGAGCTGGATTCTTGCTCCTTTCCTTATCCTTCTGTTTGCTCCTCAATTTTGGGCAGTCCTCCTTGATGTGCCCTTCTTCATTGCAGTTGTAGCAACGAATCATCCTTTTCTTTCGTTGATGCCTCTACGATCTAAACTTATTAGTATTAAAAAAATTATTGAAGCGTCTTACCAGTAGTCCCGCTTCTGATTCGTCGACCGAGGCTTCGGAGTCAGAACTGTTCATTTTTGCCTTTAAGGCAATGTTCTGACTGATCTTCTCTACTCCATTGGGCTCTGAAACTCGAGATTCGTGAAGTTCAAAAGTGGAAAACAATTGTTCTAAAGTACTTACCTCGAGGTCCTTAGAAATGTAGTACGCATCTACTAAGGAGGCCCACTCTGGAGTTTTGGGGAAGGCGTTGAGCGCGTACCGGATAGAATCCCGGTTCGTTACCTCTTCTCCAAGATCGGTTAGTTGCGTGATCAGTTCTTTGATCCTTGCTTGGAGTTACGCTACCTTCTCGCCTTGGTTCATCTGGAGGTTCGTCAACTGGTTCTGGAGGATGTCGTGACTCGCTAGCTTCGCTTCGGAGGTACCTTCGTGAAGCTCCAGGAATTTTTCCCAGAGATCTTTCGCGGAGTCGTAGCTTCCGATCCGATATACCTCTTGAGGCGGCAGAACGTTGAGTAGGTGGAACTCAGCCTTTCCGTTGGCGACGAAATCTGCTTGCTCCTTTTTCGTCCATGTGTTTTCCTCCTTATCTTTCGGAACTGCATAGCCATATTTCATTATTAAAAGAATGTCAAATTCAGTTTTAAAAAATACCTCCATTTTGCGCTTCCATGTGGTGAAGTCTCCGTCGAACTTCGGGGGATGGATGTTCGCTCCGGCCATTGTCTTGATCGTAGTGCTTCAGTTGGCGGTTAGTCCTTCTGAGGCGATTAGGCTCTAATACCAAATTGTAGGTGCAGCGGAGGCCGACAAGAGGGGGGTGAATTGCTGAAAACAAAAATAAACTATACCCTCCTCGTGCTTTCAACTCAATTAGTGCAATAGTAAATAAAGCAGTAAAGTAATAAAGCAGTAAACAGAAAAGAAACAGGAATTTAACCTGGTTACAATCAAGGAGGTTGTTAATCCAGGGCAATGAGAAACGCACTAAAAAGAATCTCCTTTACTGAAGGCGGAGAAGCCATTTACACTTTGGAAGCTTAGAACTATTGCTAGGAATGGCTACACACTTAATTGCTTGAGTTGTTTTTAAATTCCTAGGTCCAGGGGTCCTTTTATAGCCCTTGGAAAGTCTATCCCGAGGGTCCAAGGTGCCTCCAACAAGGGTCCAAGGCGCCTCCAGGTAAGTGATCGGATAGAACTCTATCCGCAGCTCAAAGGTCGTTTTGACCAGGCTTAAGGCGCCTTAAACCTTGTTGAAGGCGCCTCCAAGGTGGAGGCACCTTCAACAAGCTTTAAGGCGCCTCCATTACTTGTTGAGGGCGCCTTGAGCTCGGTTTCCAGCCTGATTCTTCCTTTATTTTGACTTCCGACGCTCCGATCTTTTATGTGATTGAGGCCAACCGAAATAGGGCTCACCCGAACCCAATTCCCGGCCTTCTCCTTGAGCAGTCTTCCTCCCCGGCTTAACGTCACTCGAATGCCGTGCACGTTCTTCTCGCCCACCGGTGTACACTTCCGCAGCTCTCTCGTCCTTCGGACGCACCGAGCCCGTCGGCTCCCTTCCTGTGTCGTCCTTCTCGCTAGCTGCGTCTTCCGCTCGACTTCCTGCGCTACTAAGTTCCTGCACAATTATACACAGGGATCAAACACAAAGCAGGACCTAACTAACTTGGTTGATCACATCAAAACTACCACGGGATCCAACACAACGTGGGCCTGATATGATTCATATCAGGCCTAACGTAGAGCCTTTTTGTTGATTTTTTCTTCTTATATTTTAACACCTTATAAAAGTCAAAATAAATAATGGATAGCATATTTGAACTCCTTGCAACATAAGGAATCCACAGGAACTGAAATGAGTACAAAAAGACTCCACGTTAGGCCTGATATGAATCATATCAGGCCCACGTTGGGCCTGATATGATTCCATATCAGGCCTAATGTGAGTCTCACTCTATTAGGAATGCTCAACTATTTTAGGAACTCTTCATTTCATAATAGATGTGTCTATGATTGCTCTAACACTGTGTGGACAGCAAAAATTAGAGAACAAGAAACAGAATATGCTGAGAAAATGAAAAATAAAATTACTATGGTTCACAAAGTAGCCAAAGAGAAGAGAGCAATGACTGAGGCTATGTGCCGTGAAGAGCTATTGAAGTCAGAAGAAAGTGCGGCCAAATATCACGTCACAGGGCAGATGCCAAAGCAAGGTTGTAGCTGCCTCAATTCATGAGAAATGGAGATAGTAACAAGATGTTATCTCATGCATGCTTTCTAGCTTATAGTGTGTTATTGAGGACTTCAGCTTGTATCATTGTAAGAAAATAAGAGGTATTTAATTTACAAGTCCAATTCTTCTTGTCTTTGTAATTCTTCATAAATATTGTATTTTGTCTCTGTAATTCATTATGAGTTTTATGTTTGGGTCAGTAGTACATTCTTTCACTTGTATAATTACTGCAAGCTAAACATAAGAATGCACTACAAAAAAATCATATCAGCTCTAACATAGCCCTGATATGATTCATATCAGGCCTAACGTGGAGGTTTTTTGCCGATTCTTTCTTCTTATATTTTAACATCTTCTAAAAGTAAAAATAAACAATTGATAGCATATTTGAACTCCTTGCAATATCAGGAATCCATAGGAGCTGAAATGGGTGCAATCGGAGCTCTCTAACTCCATCAGTGGGTTTCTGTCAAAATCCACTAATGGACCTAGAGAGCTCCGATTGCACCCATTCCAGTTTCTGTGGATTCCTGGTGTTGCAAGGAGTTCAAATATGTTATCCATTGTTTATTTTGACTTTTAGAATGTGTTAAAATATAAGAAGAAAGAATCAACAAAAAAATTTCATATCAGGCTCACGTTGGGCATGATATGAATCATATCAGCCCACGTTGGACCTGGTATGGAATCATATCAGGCCCAACGTGGGCCTGATATGATTCATATCAGGCCTAACATGGTGTCTTTTTACTGATTCTTTCTTCTTATATTTTAACATCTTCTAAAAGTCAAAATAAATAATGGATAGCATATTTGAACTCCTTGCAATATCAGGAATCCACAGAAACTGAAATGGGTGTAATCGGAGCTCTCTAGGTCCATCAGTGGATTTTGACTGAAACCCACTTATGGACCTAAAGACCTCAGATTACACTCATTTCAGTTCCTGTGGATTCCTGATGTTGCAAGGAGTTCAAATATGCTATCCATTGTTTATTTTGACTTTTAGAAGGTGTTAAAATATAAGAATAAAGAATCAGCAAAAAGGCTCCACGTTAGGCCTGATATGAATCATATCAGACCCACGTTGGGCCTGATATGATTCCATATCAGGCCCAATGTGGATCTCACTCTATTAGGAATGCTCAACTATTTTAGGAACTCTTCATTTCCAATGTAGCATTTTATTTTGACTTAAATCTCAGTTCATGATGTATGTCTTTGTTGGGGGTTTGAAAAATTATGCACATTGGAAAAGCCTTAATTGCTGAATACCTCTTCAAATATGTTGGATTGGATATTGAAAAGTAAGGATTTTTGCAATTCCTCTGCCTTTTGCTTGGTATCTTTTTCCTATTTAAATAATATACACACTTTTCTTTCATCCTTCAGAATTTGGAGTAGTGTCTCTGTTGGAGTGTATACTAAAAGCCTAGCTTTTGTAAACATTTATTTTTGAAATAAAAGAATCACATTGGTCAAATGTCTATATTTATTTGTTAAATATAGTTGTTCAATTAATTTATAAAGTAAATAACATGGTGTGTGGCGTCACACACAGAAGATCATGTTATCAGCTCTTTATAAATTATAAACAGTTGCTCACGACTAAGATGAAAAGGAACAAACTATTGGTATAGTCATAGTGTAATTAGGTATTAGTTTATCTTGACTAATAAATTATACTAGTACACTCTAAGTGTATTGAGTATGACCATTTTAGATAAGTTCTTTTTATACTAACTTAATAAAAGAACTAGACCTTAGTTATTATGGAAGTGTGTACTCTTAATCCTAATATAATAACAAACACATATATTTAGTATTTATTTCTTTAACTTATCAAAGGGTGCGATTTAGCTTGATAAATCAATAGGCCCGATAAGTTGGGAAATGATATTACTTATAGTGTGTGTTGTTGATTATAGAAGAAAATTGTGTCCTAGTAATCTAGGTTGGAATGTCCCCAAGAGGAGTTCATAAGGATTACCATGTTAAACCCTGCAGGTGGACTTAGTCCGACATGACAATGAAGTTGAGTGGTACTACTCTTGGAGCTAGATATTAATTAAGTGAGTTGTCAGTAACTTACTTAATTAGTGGGTATTCGTTATCTTAAACACAGGGAGACTAACACACTCATGGTAAGAAGAAGTCCATAATGTAATTTGGGATTGGTGCGATAGTGCAACAATTACTCTCTAGTGGAATGAGTTATTGTTGATGAACTTGAGTTGTGTGTTCGGGGCGAACACGGGATACTCAAGCTCATCGGAAGGCCAAAACCAATTTCTCCTCTAGGTCCCTGTCGTAGCCTCATTAGTGCCTTATAAACCACTCATTAAAAGCCCTTTTTGGTGTCCAAGAAAGGAGGCCGACCCATTGCTTGGTGACCAAGTAATGGCCGGCCACCATCTCCTCTATGGGGCCAGCCATATTGCTTGGTGACCAAGTAAGTAGGGGTCGACCAAAATAAATTCAAATAGGATGGGTGTTTTGAATTTTTAAAATCTTCTCTTTGTAGAAAACTATAAGTTTTAAAAGAGATATTTTAATTTTAAAAACTTTCCTTATTTGAATTAGGTCACATGGTTTAATAGAGAGTTTTAAAAGTTTTAAAACTTTCCTTTTTTAACCATCCTCATGGTTTTAGAAAAAAGGAAAAGAAGTTTTAAAAATTAAAATTTTCTATTCATGTTAAAAAAGGAAATTTTTTGAAGAGAAGTTTTAAATTTTAAAACATGGTTTTAATTTTTAAAAGTTTTCCTTTTTAACATCCACTTTAGGAAAGAGAGCTTGTAAAATTTTATAAGATGATTTCTTCTTGTAAAATTTTATAAAAAAAATATATTTCCTTCCTTTTAAGGGGGTCGGCCACCCTTGCTTGGTGCCCAAGAAAGGGGGTCGGCCAAATAAAAATAAAAATAAAATCATCATCCAATGATTTGGTGATTGATTAAATCAAGAGGAAAGAAAAGGAAAAATAAAAAGGGAAAAAAACAATAGGAAGATTTTAATTTTTGTAAAAATTCTTCCCTTATTTGTCTTGGGTAAGTAATATAAAAGAAGGGGTGAGGAGGCCTCATGAGATACAATTCTTATTCTCTTGCTTAGTGATCCTCTTGGTGTGGTCGGCCCTCTCCCTTCTCCCTTTCCCTTTTCTCTCTTTTGCTATTTGTTGGTGGTGGTCGAATATTAGAAGAAGGAGAAGAAAGCTTTGGGTGGTGGTCATCTTGGAAGATCGTCGCCCACACGACGTCCAAGGCGAGGCGAGGAATACGGCAGACCGCAGAAGATCTCGAGGTCATTAGCTTGCAAAGAAAAGGTATAATTAGCAATTGTTTTCCGCATCATGCTAGTTATTTTTCTTTGTATGAATTCCAAACACAAGGGAATTAGATCTACTTTTTTGAATTAGTAATTCGTGTTTGTATTTTTCTTTGATTTTCGAATTTGTGATTCGATTGTTCTTTTTGGTTAAACCTAGAGTTATATAAGGAAATTAAATATTAGCTTTCCTTAAAAGGCTTTGTCAAGGAAGTGGTGGTTGCTCCTGTTGGAACCCCAAGGTTGTTTTGGTGTGATCAACAAGTTAAGTTAGGTCATGTGTGTTTCTAACCTTGTGTCTAAGTGTGCAGGAGCTTAGGAGCACAGATACTCGAGCGGAAGACGCAGCTAGCGAGAAGGATGGCACGCGGTGCGTCCGAGGGACGAGGTGCTGCGAAAGAGTACCCTGGTGGACAAGAAGGAAGCGTGTGGTTGTTCCGAGGGACGAAAGCCGGAGCGGAAGATTGCTTGGGGAGCAAGAGACGCAGCTAGCGAGAAGGTTGGCACGGGGTGCGACTGAGGGACGAAGACTGCGGATGAGTACGCTGGTGGACGAGAAGGAAACACACAGTGATTCCGAGGGACGAGAAGCCGGAGCGGAAGGCTGCTCGAGAAGAACGGAAGTTGGATTCGAGTGAGTCCTTTTCCGGATGGCAGAGATCACCCAAGCGAGCGGATCCGGAGGAGAAGAACCGGACCGAGGCGGGACTGAACCAGAGAAGAGGTCCTGGATGAAAAAGTCAACATCTGTTGACTTTGGGCACCGGGGCACCCGGAGCAGCCCGGGGCGCCCAGAGCAGCCCGGGGCGCCCAAAGCAGCCCGGGGCGCTCGGAATGGCTCCGGGCGCCCGGACCAGGATAGTTGACCAGATCGCGTCAAACTCGATCTGAACGTTGGGGATAAAATTTTATCCCCCCAGGGCGCCCCCGAACAAGACTATAAATATAGCCTTGGTCCAGAAGCTTTTCGACGAACTCATTACTTGTAATTCCAACACTTGTGCGCTTTAGTTTAGAGTTAAGCTTCTGTTTTCTGCGCTTCATTGTTGTACGATGCTTCTCCGCCTGAAGGAGATTGATAGTGGCTTTTATCTTCCTTGGATTAACAACCACATCGGTTGTAACCAAGTAAACCTTTTGTGCCTCGTCTTTTTAATGCTTTATTTATTTGCTCTGCTTTATTTATGCAAGTGTTATCTTAACGAGTTTGAGGAAGGGTTGTTTCTTTTTGTGTTTACAGGACTATCCAACAACCCCCTCCTAGCCGGCCCAACGGTCCTACAAGTGGTATCAGAGCCGAGACGCCTCAAAAGGACTAACCACCATCTGAAGTAACAAAACGATGGCCGGAGCTAGCGACTACCCACCAGCATTCAAGGGGGAGTTCTCTTTATGGAAGCAACAAATGGAGATATATCTAAACTCTGATTCTAGTATTTTTTTTTAATAATGAAATTTGGTTATGAAGAACCGAAGAATGTGAATGGAGAAGAAATCGATTTACGCCTCTGGGCCAACAAACAACGTAACGAATCGATGGCAAACGGACGGGCAGAATTTCATCTTCTAACTGTAATACCAAATGAAGATCTCGACAGAATCGGCGAATACAAAAGCGCAAAAGAACTTTGGGAAAAATTCTTAAAACTCTACGAAGAACCGGTTGAAGTCGTCCCCTAAATAGACATCGAACCGTCATCAGAAGAATCCGAGATGGAAGAAATTACCGAGACAACCCCAACAGCCGAAGTGCATCCCGAGGACACAGAAAACCTTTCTTCAATGAGCATCGATGAAGGGGGAGAATCTTCGGAAGAAAGTATTTCAACAGGGGGAGAACCAATGACCGACGAGGTAAGTAAGGTATGGACTCGAACCTCTGATCAATTGGTTCAATCAATCAAAAAATTGCCTGAAGATATTTGCGAACCAGAATTTGAATCATCGAAAGAATTTTTTGAATTACAAAATGTTTTGACGAAAGATTCTTGCAAACTAGAAATATTATTGAAAGAGTTTTTCGAACTTCAAAATATTTTGACGAAAGATTCTTGCAAATTACAAATTATTTTGTCAAAAGAATTTTGCAAATCAGAAATATTGCCAAAAGATTCTTGTAAGTTACAAAATATTTGGTCGAACGAATCTTGCAAATTACGAAATATTTTTTCAAACAAAGTTTGCAAATTAGAGATATTATCAAAAGAGTTTTTCGGAGTAGAAAATTTATTATCCACAGATTTTTGCAAATTAAAATTTATGTTATCAAAATACTTTTGCAAATTACAAAATATTTTGTCGAACGAAGTTTACAAATCAGAAGTATTGTTGAAAAACTTTATCAAGTTTATATTGTTGGTGCGGGAAGCATCCGACGATCGAACCTTAGTTTTGATAATGGCAAAGGGATTCAAAGTTAAGTTTAATTGTTATCTAATGTGTATGACTAAGTGTTTCAGGAAAGTCCTAGCTGCGGTTAGGCAAGGGAAAATCCTAGGGGTGGTAACCCTAGGTTATAGGGAGTGGTAATCCTGTGCGGGAAGTCTTGGCGGGTCGGCGCTTCGGGCAAAAATCCTAGGGGGTGGTAACCTTAGGTTAAAACCTGGTGTCGCGAACCAGGTAGAAGTCTGGATGGGTCGAGGACCAGACATCCAGCATGAAGACCAGAAGCATCGGACGCTGAGCAAAAGTCCAGTCGATCTGGAGGATCGTACTGGCAACAGGTAAATCTCCTGAGAGGAGTAGGTGAGGACGCGTTCCCCAAAAGAGGGAACAGTAGGTGTCGGGTCAACCTAGGGTTTCCGGTTGGAAACTCGAAGTCAGACTCGGACAGTCCAGTGACTGTCAAATTTATTTCTATATATTATCTTTTGTGTTCTAACTCTGTTTTGTAGGAAACTAATCTTTTTGTGCAGGGTTAGGACTGACCAGGATCGGTCGACTGAATCTTGGGATCGGTCGACCGAACCTTGGGATCGGTCGACCGAACCCACAAGCCAGCAGATCAGATCTCCAGAGATTGGACTAGGCTCGACCAGGGGATCGGTCGACCGAATCTTGGGATCGGTCGATCGAACCAGGGTTGGGCGTCGACTGGATCAAGCCAGGTTGACAGAGTCAGGACAGCTGATCGGTCGACCGAACATGGTGATCGGTCGACCGAACCTCGGATGGAGTTTGACCAGATAGAAGCGGAGCGAGAGGATCGGGCAGATCGGATGGGAGAAGATCGCCTGATCGGTCGACCGAACAGGGGATCGGTCGACCGATCCACCTCAGGTCAAACTTGATCCCGAAGCTTGGGGATCTGGATCAGACTTTGCAGAGCTATAAAAGGAGGCCTCGAGGTGCAACTCAATACATCAATTCGAACAGAAGAACGTGTGATCTTGTACGCTGCTCCGAAAGCTTCAACTAGACTCTACTACTCCTACAATTGACAACCACTTCATTCATCTTTGTATTTGTCGGTATAATCCTTTAAAGTTTAATACTTGTACTTATTCACTTGTAAAAGATTTTCGATATTATAGTTGTTGTCCAACGTAAACGATCAACGAGCGTGGGCCTTGGAGTAGGAGTCGTCACAGGCTCCGAACCAAGTAAACGACTGTGTCTTCTGTGTTTGTTATTTCCTTTATTTTCTGCTGCATTTACACGAACGATTTCCGAAAACGACAGAGTGAAAGCCACGAGCGCTACACCCCCCCCCCCCTCTAGCGCTTTCGATCCAACAATTGGTATCAAAGCGGGGTAGCGTTGATCTGGTGCAACCACCAATCACGCATTTTTTGTGTGGTTATTTTCAATTTTACGGAGTCAATTAGAATTAGCCTAATAGCTACATTCTAAATTTTTCTTTCAGAATCAATTTTGCTCGAAGTTGGTGCAACACCACTCGAGTTCGTTTCTTTTATTTTCATACCGCACAGCTAATCCAGGATCAAGTCTTGGTACATTTTTTTTTGTTTCCTTGTGTGCAAGTTGTTTTAAAATGGCCCTCCAAAAAGGCTTTAGCACTTCTCGCCCACTCTTCTCCGGAGATGATTTTGCATATCGGAAGAACCGGATGGAATACCACCTCAAGACGCAAGTCGAGATGTGGATCATCATCCAGACCGGTCTTGAGCTACCACGTGATGGCACCGGAGAACTGGTTTCCTGCACCAACTGGGACACCAGCATCATGAAGAATGTGGAAGCAGATGCCAAAGCCACTTGCATGCTACAATGCGGGCTTACAAAAGAAGAACTCAACAGAGTAGGACCCTTCTCAAGCGCCAAAGAGCTATGGAGAAAACTGATCGAACTTCACGAGGGCACCTCTGATGCTAAAGTAAGTAAGCACGATTTAATTTTAAATAAACTGTATAATATTAAAATGCAGGAAGGTGAGACGGCGAGCCAGCTTCACGCGCGCATCTGGGACCTACTCAATAGGCTTCATGCGATCGGCCAAAGGGTGGAAAATCGCGACGTAATAAGGTACGCGCTAAGCGCTTTTTCGAGGAACACTTTGTGGGCATCCATGGTTGATGCTTACAAAGTTTCCAAGGATTTATCTTCAATAAAACTAGATGAATTGTTTTCCGAACTAGAATTGCATGAGCAGACTAATGCACGCCCGGTCGAGAAAGGTGTTGCTTTGGTTGCAGGTACCAGCAGAATGCGCGAACCGACATCAAGGCGCAAATCCAAACCCGAGTCCAAAGACGAATCAGACATAGAGGACGAAGACGAAGTTATTTCTGAACTGATAAAGCTCGTGCGGAAAATATGTAAGTCAAAAAGGGCAACTCAAACGGACCCGAAGGACAGATCTGGAGTCACTTGCTACGGATGTAACCAGAAGGGGCACTACAAGACGGATTGTCCAAACAAAAAGCAACGCAAAAAGAAGGCAATGAAGGCAACCTGGTCCGAGTCGTCAGATGAATCCGAGTCCGACAAAAAAGAACCGACAAGCTTCCTCGCGCTACCAGTACAAGTAAACATTGACGAAACCGAGTCCGAATTCAAGTCCGAAACCGAGAACGAGTCGGAAATTGAGTCCGAGCGAAGTCACGGATCCGCATCCATTCCCGAAGGACCGAACACCACTGTAAGTGCCTTACTTACTGAATTTCAATTAGATAAATTGCATGAATTAGTACCTTACTTAGTAAAAAAGTTGGCTAAATCCAACATTCGGGTTAAGTTGCTCCAAAAGGAGGTAACGACCCTTAAGGAAGCGACTGACTTGAGTTCTTTAAATGAGCCAGTTCAAATTGGAAGTTCAACTCAAGTCCAACAACTTGAGGAAGAAAATTCCAACTTGAAAATTCAAATTAAAGAACTTAAGGACACGTTGGAACGGTTCACTTTGGGTTCCAGAAATCTGGATCTGATTCTTGGAAAACAGCGAGCTGTTTACAACAAATCCGGACTTGGATTTAAAACTAAGAAAAAAATATAAATCATATCTATCTTTAGTAAATAGAAGTAATAACACTATAGTTCAAGCATGGGTCCCCAAGTCAAACTTGGTTAATCAAGTTGGACTTGGACTATATTGGGTCCCCAAGGATCAGATCCATTACCTTGATAGACCCTATCGAGGTTTTGATCCAGGGGGAGTCAATAGAAAGACCATCTTTTCCAATAGATAAAATTGTTTAATGCTTGATTTTCCTTTAAATTATGCATGTTTAGATTAAGGATAGTTTAAGGACCTTGGCATAATTTACACTTGTTAGTTAAATCTAGGGATTTCAAAAAGAAAATTAAATATATATTTTCTCTGAGTGGCTCTGTCTAGGAAGTGGTGGATGATCCCATACCCAAGAAGGTCGAGTGCATCGCCACGACCTGGGAGCCAATCTTTGAAATACTTATTTAATTGACTAATTGGAAAACTTAATTTTAACTCAAATATAAATTAATCCTTAGAAATAATTTAAATTAAAGATAACCATCTCACAAAAATACTTAAGATTACCTGATTGATAACTTAGAATCAGGTGAGATGGATCAAGGTTGAACTTAGTCTATAATCAATTTCATCTAATCAAATTAATCAACTTAACAAAATTTAATCTATTTAAACAATTTTAAATCCTTTGAAAATTAATTTCAAAAATTATTTGAAAAATCCTTTGAAAATTAATTTCAAAAATTATTTGAAAAATCCTTTGAAAACTAATTTCAAAAATCATTGTAGAGTTTAAAAGAAATTTAAAATTATTTCTTAAACTTAGAGTTTAAAAGAAATTTTTTAAAATTTTAAGAAACACTTAGACTTTAATGTTTACAAGAAAATTAATTTGAAAAGCTAAGTGTTTACTTCAGTACTCATTTTTTTTCTCTCCTCTTTATTTTGATATATGGCAAAGGGGGAGAGTATAAGAAAATTCAAATTAAATTCAAAGGAAACTAAAATTCAAAAAATTTAAAATTAAAAGAAATCAGTTTAAGGGGGAGCTCCCATTAAGGGAGAGCTTTAATGTGCTTAGGTCTTATTTATGCTTGTACTCATTTACTTTTATTGCATTTTTTTACTTAACTTTGAATTTCGGTTGCCATAATCAAAAAGGGGAAGATTATTGGTGCGAGAAGCATCCGACGATCGAACCTTAGTTTTGATAATGGCAAAGGGATTCAAAGTTAAGTTTAATTGTTATCTAATGTGTATGATTAAGTGTTTCAGGAAAGTCCTAGCTGCGGTTAGGCAAGGGAAAACCCTAGGGGGTGGTAACCCTAGGTCATAGGGAGTGGTAACCCTGTGCGGGAAGTCTTGGCGGGTCGGCGCTTCGGGTAAAAATCCTAGGGGGTGGTAACCCTAGGTTAAAATCCTGGTGTCGCGAACCGGGAAGAAGTCTGGATGGGTCGAGGACCGGACATCCAGCATGAAGACCGGAAGCATTGGACGCTGAGCAAAAGTCCAGTCGATCTGGAGGATCGTACTGGCAACAGGTAAATCTCCTAAGAGGAGTAGGTGAGGACGCATTCCCCGGAAGAGGGAACAGTAGGCGTCGGGTCGACCTAGGATTTCCGGTAGGAAACTCGAAGTCAGACTCGGACAGTCCGGTGACTGTCAAATTTATTTCTATATATTATCTTTTGTGTTCTAACTCTGTTTTGTAGGAAACTAATCTTTTTGTGCAAGGTTAGGACTGACCAAGATCGGTCGACCGAACCCACAAGCCAGCAGATCAAATCTCCAGAGGTTGGACGAGGCTCAACCAGGGGATCGGTCGACCGAACCAGGGTTGGCATCGACTGGATCAGGCCAGGTTGACAGAGTCAGGACAGCTGATCGATCGACTGAACATGGTGATCGGTCGACCGAACCTCGGATGGAGTTTGACCAGATAGAAGCGAAGCGAGAGGATCGGGCGGATCGGATGGGAAAAGATCACCTGATCGATCAACCGAACAGGGGATCGGTCGACCAAACAGGGGATTGGTCGATCGATCCGCCTCGGGTCAAACTTGATCCCGAAGTTTGGGGATCTGGATCAGACTTTGCAGAGCTATAAAAGGAGGGGTCGAGGTGCAGCTCAATACATCAATTCGAACAGAAGAACGTGTGATCTTGTACGTTGCTCCGAAAGCTTCAACTAGACTCTGCTACTTCGACAATCGATAGCCACTTCATTCATCTTTGTATTTGTCGGTATAATCCTTTAAAGTTTAATACTTGTACTTATTCACTTGTAAAATATTTTCGATATTATAGTTGTTGCCCAACGTAAACGCTCAACGAGCGTGGGCCTTGGAGTAGGAGTCGCCACAGGCTTCGAACCAAGTAAATGACTTTGTCTTCTGTATTTGTTATTTCCTTTCTTTTCCGCTGCGTTTACACGAACGATTTTCGAAAATGACAGAGTGAAAGCCACGAGCGCTATTCACCCCCCCTAGCGCTTTCGATCCAACATATATTATCGAAATATCTTTGCGAATTAGGAATTCAAAATACAATAGAAAATGACATGTTACAATTTGTACAAATTTCTACATGTTCAAATTTTCTTGCTTCAAAGTTAAGAAATTATGATAAATTAAAATGGGAATTTAAAATTTTCTGATAAAAGCATTAGAATAAAATAAATAAATAATTGCATAGAAATTTTTTTTAATGTTATCAATTTTCTTAAATTTTCTTGCATAAAGTCTTGCATATATTTTCTTAAATTTTCCTTGACTTGGAAATATTTTTTCCCTGAAAATCACTGAAATATATTTTCAAATTTTTTCTAAATGTCAACCCTTAGATTCTTTTTGTACCCCATTTTTTTATGTGATCAATGGGGGAGAAGAAAGTATAAGTCTAGGGGAGGAAGAAATTGAAAATTTTCAAATTTAATTTTTTCTATCATGTTGCATGTTATTGCAATAGAAATTATTTCATTTTCATATCTATTTTTTGTCCCTAGCTTAACTTGGATTGATCACATCAAAAAGGGGGAGATTGTTGGAACCCCAAGGTTGTTTTGGTGTGATCAACAAGTTAAGTAAGGTCCTGTGTGTTTCTAACCTTGTGTCTAAGTGTGCAGGAGCTTAGGAGCACAGGTACTCGAGCGAAAGATGCAGCTAGCGAGAAGGATGGCACGCAGTGCGTCCGAGGGACGAGGTGCTGCGGAAGAGTACCCTGGTGGACGAGAAGGACGCGTGCGGTGGTTCCGAGGGATGAAAGCCGGAGCGAAAGATTGCTCGGGGAGCAAGAGACGCAGCTAGCGAGAAGGTCGGCACGGGGTGTGACTGAGGGACGAAGACTGCGGATGAGTACGCTGGTGGACGAGAAGGAAACACACAGTGATTCCAAGGGACGAGAAACCGGAGCGGAAGGCTGCTTGAGAAGACCGGAAGTTGGGTTCGGGTGAGCCCTTTTCCGGATGGCAAAGATCACCCAAGCGAGCGGATCCGGAGGAGAAGAACCGGACCGAGGCGGGACTAAACCAGAGAAGAGGTCCTGGACGAAAAAGTCAACATCTGTTGACTTTGGGCTCCGGGGCGCCCGGAGCAGCCTGGGGCGCCTGGAGCTGCCCGGGGCGCCCGGAGCAGCCCGGGGCGCCCGGAATGGCTCCGGGCGCCCGGACCAGGATAGTTGACCAGATCGCGTCAAACGCGATCTGAACGTTTGGGATAAAGTTTTATCCCCCCCAGGGTGCCCGGAACCCCTTCGGGGCACCTCGACCAAGACTATAAATATAGCCTTGGTCCAGAAGCTTTTCAAAGAACTCATTACTTGTAATTCCAACACTTGTGCGCTTTAGTTTAGAGTTAAGCTTCTGTTTTCTGCGCTTCATTGTTGTACGAGGCTTCTCCGCCTGAAGGAGATTGATAGTGGGCTTTATCTTCCTTAGATTAACAACCACATCGGTTGTAACCAAGTAAACCTTTTGTGCCTCGTCTTTTTAATGCTTTATTTATTTGCTCTGCTTTATTTATGCAAGTGTTAGCTTAACGAGTTCGAGGAAGGGTTGTTTTTTTTTTGTGTTTACAGGACTATCCAACAACCCCCTCCTAACCGGCCCAACGGTCCTACAGCTCCCATATCCAAGAAGGCCTTGTGCCTCACCATGTTTAACTTGGAAGCCAATTTTGAAAATTAATATTTAATGGAATTTATAACGTAGGTGGATTTGAATCAATAGCGTTAAGTTCCACTTGCGATTCAAATCTAAACCATTAAGAACAAATAAGTTAAATTTAGAATCAATGATGTTAAGTTCCATCTGTGATTCCTAATTTAACTTCTAAAGAACACAATAGGTTATTTAAGGAAATGTTCGACACTTGTATAAAATTTTTGTACAGTGAAACCGGTACGATTTTCCTAGAACTAACCAACAGTCTCTTTGTCATTTTCCCTTATTTCTCGTAAGTGATCTCATTTTCTAGATTAATTTTCTTTTATAAAGAAAGAAGAAATAAGTGAGTCATGACTTATTCGCAGTTACATGCTAGTAGAAGAATTAGGTCTATCTGGTATTGTGTCAATTATGTTTATTGGAATTATACGTATCTTCTCTTTTTTCAATAACTATACTATGACTATTTGTTCTAAGTGTTTGCATTTGTATTTCTTACAGGTAATGAAGTATTATACATTCTCTAATTTGTCAGAGAACTCTCAACGTTTTGCTACTACCTTTTTCCACTTGATTTCATCACTAACTGAAACATTTATGTAGGAGGATATGCATTGATGCCCTTATCTATTTTTCTACTTAGAGCAATCATAAACACATCTGATCTTGTCCGAGCGTTGAGTCGACGAAAACTGGGGGCGTGGCACTCTCTGTTGCCTTCGGGTGATCTCCGCGCTGACGTGGACCTCCGGTGAACCTTCAATAAAGCCGGGCCGGGAAGGGATTCTCGACGACGACCCTCTGACGCTCAAGTCAGGCAACGACGAGATGAAGCATAGGCAAAATAACGAGACTATGGCTACAGTAGATGAGAAAAGCATACCTCCGTCGAAGTTTGGAGGTCCTTATATAGGACCCCGGAGAGGCGCGTACACGCTTCTCGAGGCGTGCAGCTCCTCAAAGCATACCTCAGAATGGTTGTGTCAGAAAAGCGTGTCTGATGCCATACCGCAACTGCCCGAGCATATCTCTACCACGACAGTGGAAACTTCCATAGTACGATCCTCGGTACGACCCGACCGCCGACCATGCTGTTTGTTGGCGACAGGTATCTTAAGAATGATATCACTAGCTGCCCTTTTTGTCCCTCTCTACGTCTTTTGTCTCTTACTAAGCCGGACGGGATGGCCGCTCGGCCTCCAGGGTGCTCGGGTGTGTATGCGCATCGGACCGGGTGAGAAGGCCGCTCGGTCACATACTTGGATGGGAGTACAAGCTAGTTGTTCTGTAGTTTGGCCGAGCGGATAGACCACTCGGCACAGCGGTTCCTCTATAAGGGAACTCGTGAGCGTCGAAAACTCAACCCAAGGTCCAGCTATCTCCGTGCCAACCCGGGATTCACTCCGGTCAACCGGGTCCCCAATTTGATATTGACTTTGACTCTCCCATGTCGTTGACCCCTTCCTATGTGGGCCCCCGATCCTTACCGTCGAATCACGTGCCTTACCTTCAAGTCTAGTCGAAAGAGGCTGTAAGTCCGACTGACTGGACTGGTTTAATGTTCTTCGAGTCGTCCGACAGCGATAGTAAAAGGGTTGAGGTGGGCTTTGGCGATCTACTCGGCCGAATCTCCTCTAGCCGGTCGGCGGGGCGGGCGCTTGTACTTGCCTAAATATTTTAGCTATGCGTCCGGGTCCCTTTGTGGTTAGAAGATATCGTCACCGAGATCCCTTTGGAATTTGTGCAAATCCTTTGTATTGACAACGAGCACGCGACCACGCTGGATAATGACCTTCCTTAAATGCCGCCCAGTAACCTGGTGACACGTGGAAACCCCGCTGTCATCGTACGACCAAGGTGACAGCATCGATGCGACACGCGACTGTTCGAATTTACGGCCGGATGTAAGCCTCGATTCCGGTGACCTAAATCGGACGATTCTGGCTGGCCAGGCTGAACGTTTATAAGACCCCAATGACAACTTCCGATCCTTCCCTACTGTCTTCGTGCTTTGGTGATTCCTTTTGCTCCCAGCTCTCCGGCGAACTGTTTATTCGACGCTCCGGCGAACTCTCGGCACCCTTCCCCTCGCGCTTTGCTTCCCTAGTAAGTATCTCCATTGCTTTACCTTGTCGCCTTATTCCTTCATTTTTGTTCTCTCTCTGTTGCTATTCTTTCGGGTTCTTCTCTGTTAAACCATCTGAAGAAACATCGAGTTTTTCCCTCTTGGTCATGGTCAGCCCCTCGGATCCCTCTCCTGGTTTCTGGCGGCCGAGCGGCGATGGAGGACCGACCAGAACAATACTCTACCTGGGCACAGAACAAGGGGCAGATCGGCACACCAGGAGACGCACCACCCGCCCCTATTCCGTTCCATCGAGCACTATTCCAGACTTCGTCGGAGCTGTCCCTAGCCAACCAGGGATCGTCAGATGAGGCGCCCATGTGGGACGCCAGGAAGGGTAAGGCGTCGCGTGCTGAGTCATCCTCCGAGCGGGTCAATCACCAGTTCTCCGAGGCGATCTTACAAGACCCTCTTCCAAAGCATTACGCTCCCATATCGATCGGAGAGTATAGCGGTACAACCGATCAGGACGACCATCTCGGTAAGTTCAATAATGCTGCTACTCTTCATCAGTACACCGACGAAGTCAAATGCAGAGTCTTCCTCACTATATTGTCTGGTTCGGCACAAAGCTGGTTCCGGAGGTTATCGGACGGATCTATTAAGAGTTTCCGATACTTCCAAATGACATTCCTTCATCACTTTGCCAGCAGTCGACGCTACCAGAAGACCAGTGTCAGCCTCTTTTCCATGAAGCAAAGGCCAAGAGAAACTCTCCGAGCCTACATCCAACGATTCAATCAAGCAGCTATGGACATCCCCGTGGTCTCGTCTGAGACAATGATGCATGCTTTTACACAAGGCTTAGTCGACGGGGACTTCTTGTTAGAGTGTATACTAAAATCCTAGCTTTTGTAAACATTTATTTGTTAAAGTAAAAGAATCACATTTGTCAATATTTATATTTATTTATTAAATATAATTGTTCAATTAATTTATATAGTAGACAACATGGAGTATGGTGTCACACTCAGAAGATCATGTTGTCGGTTCTCTATAAATTATAAACAGTTGCTCGCGACTAAGATAGAAAGGAACAAACTATCAGTATAGTCGTAGTGTAATTAAGTATTAGTTTATCTTGACTAATAAATTACACTAATACACTTTAAGTGTATTGAGTAGGATCATTTAGGTATGTTCTTTTGTACTGACTTAGTAAAAGAACTAAACTTTAGTTATTATGGAAGTGTGTGCTCTTAATCCTAATATAATAACAGGCACATATATTTAATATTTATTTCTTTGATTTATCAAAGGGTGAGGTTTAGCTCGATAAATCAATATGCCCGATAAGTTGGGAAACGATATTACTTATAGTGTGTGTTGTTGATTATAGAAGGAATCTGTGTCCTAGTTATCTAGGTTGAGAATGTCCCCAAGAGGAGCTCATAAGGATTGTCATGTTAAACCCTGTACGTGGACCTAATCCAACATGACAATAAAGTTGAGTGGTACTACTCTTGGAGCTAGATATTAATTAAGTGAGTTGTCAATAACATACTTAATTAGTGGACATTCGTAATCTTAAATACAGGGAGACTAACACACTCATGATAAGAAGGAGCCCATAATGTAATTTGGGATTGGTGCGGTAGTGCTGTAATAACTCTCTAGTGGAATGAGTTATTATCGATGAACTTGAGTTGTGTGTTCAGGGTGAACACGGGATACTCAAGCTCATCGGAAGGTCAAAACCAATTTCTCCTCTAGGTCCCTGTCGTAGCATCATTATAGCCTCAAGTCCATCCAAATGTAAGTCTCTTCTTGGTGTCCAAGAAGGGGGTCGGACCATTGCTTGGTGACCAAGCAATGGCCGGCCACATCCTCTTGAAAGGGGTCGGCCCTATAGCTTGGTGACTAAGCTTGTAGGGGCCGGACATAATAATTCAAAAAGGGACGGTTGTTTTGAATTTTTAAAATCTTTTCTTTGTAGAAAACTATAAGTTTTAAAAGAGAGATTTTAATTTTTAAAACTTTCCTTATTTGAATTAGGTCACATGTTTAAATAGAGAGTTTAAAAGATTTTAAAACTTTCCTTTTTTAACCATCCTTATGGTTTAAGAAAATAAGGAAAAGAAGTTTTAAAATTTAAATTTTCTATCACCATGTTAAAAAAGGAAATTTTATAAGAGAGTTTTTAAATTTTAAAACATGATTTTAATTTTTAGAAACTTTCCTTTTTTAACTCATACTTTAGGAAAGAGAGCTTGTAAATTTTATAAGAGGATTTCTTCTTGTAAAATTTTTAAAAATTATTTTTCCTTTCCTTTTAATTGTGGCCAGCCACCTTGCTTGGTGCCCAAGCAAGGGCCGGCCAATAGGATTAAACCAAATTCAATCCTAAACCAAATAGGATTGATCATAACCATTGATTGGTGATTGATTCAATCGAGAGGAAATAAAAGGAAAAATAAAAAGGAAAAAGGAAAAACTCTTGGATGATTTTATTTTTTGTAAAAGGTTTTTCCTTATTTGCCTTGGGCAAGTAATATAAAAGAATGGGTGAGGGGGCTTCATGAGATACAACTCTTATTCTTTTGCTTGGGTGATCTCTTGGTGTGGCCGGCCCTCTCCCTTCTTCCTCTCCCTTTGCTCTCTTCTCCTTGGTGGTGGTGGTGGCCGAATTCTAGAGGAAGAGGAAGGATTCTTTTGGGTGGTGTTCATCTTGGAGGATCGTCGCCCACACGACGTCCAAGGCGAGGAGAGGAATATGGCAGAAGATCTCGAGGTCATTAGCATACAAAGAGAAGGTATAATTAGCAATTGTTTTCCGCATCATGCTAGTTTTTCTCTTTGTAAGAATTCTAAATACAAGAGGCAATTAGATCTAGTTTTTCGAAATAATTTTTCGAGTTTGTGTTTTCTTCTTTTTCGAATTTGTGATTCGATTGTTCCTTTTGGTTAACGTAGAGTTATTTAAGGAAATAAATATTAGCTTTCCTTAAAAGGCTTTGCCTAGGCGGTGGTGGTTGCTCCCATATCCAAGAAGGCCATGTGCCTCGCCATGCAGTCCTGGAAGCTAATTTTGGAAATTAATATTTATGGAATTAATAACCTAGGTAAATTTGAATCAATAGTGTTAAGTTCCGTTTGCGATTCAAATCTAAACCATTAAGAACAGATAAGTTAAATTTGGAATCAATGATGTTAAGTTCCGTCTATGATTCCTTATTTAATTTCTAAATAACACAATAGGTTATTTAAGGAAAGGTTCGACACTTGTACAAAAATTTTTGTACAGTGGAACCGGTACGTTTTCCTAGGATTAACCAACAATTGGTATCAGAGCTAGGGTTTGCCTCTGTGTATTTTTAGAATTTAAATAGGTTATGCACATGTCATACATAATTTAGGCAGGAAAATAGTAGGATGTGCTAACTCTTTAGTTGCAGGCTCGAACTATTATGGCTTATTGATATTGTGTGTGATTGGACCCTTGGACATGTCAAGGGCATTATTTGTGTGCATGATTGTATGTATAAAATACAGCAGGAGCTGTATTATTTTTAGAATTTTATTTTCGATCTAGAATATATGTGCATTCCCTCGTGGAATATAGGATCGATATATGTAAAATTCTATTTTTGTCGCGGATCGGATTCTTACGAGACGAGGTACTTTTGGAGCACCAGAGGCACAGCGGAATAAGAAGCAAGAAGGATGCGACAACTCGACCCGATAGCGGTGGCTAAAGATGGCAGCAGCTAGGGTTGGAGCATACTGAAGACAGTGATGGAAAAGACCATAATAGTTGGAAAATTAGTTTCCAAATTTATTACTTTTATTTACTGTGATGTTTATATGCATGTGACGAATGCTAGCATAGGTTAAAATCCTCATTTCTAAATTACTAAGTGGGAGAGGGATTTTAATAAATCCCATGGTCTCCATTACTAGTTTGTAAGTGATGCAACAAGCTTGCGTGTTGGCTCTGAGTGCCTCCCTCCACAACGGATGGGTTTGTTGCGGATCACTAGATCAAACTTCCTTTTATGGATGGTTAAAGGAAATTATTTAGGAGCGTGTGATCTTCTCCAACTAAAGGGGCACAATCATATTTAATGGACTTAGTATCAAGTAATGGTATACACTTAGACGCATTCAATAGTATCCTCCCCAACGGAGTCACTGCTATTGTCTTGTGTGACCAAAGTGAAACCAACGATTAATTTTATTTGTCATAAAGTTAGGATGACAAGATAATAAAATTAATGGGTCACACCCTCCTCTTACAAATGATGAATTTGTATACGTCCACACTAACGTGGCATGCAATATTTACGGTGATTTGAGATGTTGGTTAATTTAAAATAGTATTGTTTGAGGAATCAATATTATTCTAAATTTAAAGTCTTGACCAAAGTTTACTTTTATGATTCTTAGGATGACTTTCAACCCACTAGCCATTATACTGAAAGAGAACAAACTTACTGGTCCCAACTATATTGATTGGAAAAGAAACCTGGACATAGTTCTTACTACTGAAAGCTATAAGTTTGTACTGACTGAGGCTTGCCCTGATGCACCTAACGGTGACTCTACCCCAGAGGAGATTGAGTATCATTAGAAATGGGTAAAAGCTGATGAGATGGCGCGGTGTTACATTTTGGCATCAATGTCAAATGTATTGCAACATCAGCATCAAGATTTACCAACAGCTTATGATATAATGAACAATCTCAAAGAACTCTTTGGGCACCAGAGTCGGACTGCTAGGCAAGAGGCAATGAGGAAGTTAATGACAGCCACCATGTCTGAGGGGGCACCCGTAAGGGATCATATCCTCAAAATGATGGCTTATCTGTGTAACGACCACCCTTCTTACTACTACTCTCTAAGGACGACCGTTACCTAACTACTACTCTACTTACTAGTATCACTTATGCTATTATTAGCGACACTTAGATTTATCACGGCCCAGAGGAATTCCTACCGAAAAATTTCGACAGAGTCTCCCCTGTACTGGTGACCAAATCCATAATACAAACAATATATACGCAGCCACAGGCAGCTGGAACACATTTTTCACAACCACGCAGTAATAAAATCACACTATAATCAACGAAAACTAGTCTAGCAACAAGAACTAAACATAACTCCAAGAGTAGGACATGATAAGCTATAAATACGAATCAAACTCAATCACAATCTCACAAAACTTCATAATAGTATTTAAGAAGAGAACTAAAACATAAACTCTAAATAGATAGGTCCTGAAGGTTTGCTAGCAAAGTCTGGATCTCTCCATAGTCCAGTCATCACACACCTTCATCACCACCACCACCCTGTCGCCTCCCTTTCATATCTTAGCTTTTCCTTTATCTGCAGTAGGAGGAAAAATAAAACTATAAGCGAAACGCTTAGTAAGTACTAATCTATCTCACAAAAACTCGAAGTGCATAAAAAAATGCAACAATACTAAAACTGAAATGCTAAAAGCAAAGCTGCATGTACTCATGGTATACAGAAATAAAACTGAATACTAAACATGCTCACTAACTGATAGGAAAATAATGAAACTACTACTGTAGGCTCAGAATTAAAGAAACTAACTTCTATTGATTCTAAGCATAATACTCGTTTCATTTTCTTACATCTTTATACTAGAAATTAATCTTTTAATTTCTCTTTTACTTTCTTCTTCTTTTCTTCTTTTCTTTTCTTCTTCTTTGGGCCCAGACTTAGTACCATCTTTATTTTGCGCGCTCTCTAATAGTGACTGAGGTAGCGAGCCTCTAGTTCTATGAGGTAAAGACCTTGGTCTTACCAGGGCCAAGACCTTGGAATTGGTCACCTGGATTTGTTTAACGACAACCTTGGAAGTCGGGTACTAGCCTCTTACTTTAATTTACTTGTTATCTCTTTTTAACTAGACTCTAGTCTTTTCTTTACTCATACTTCTCATACTCCTTTATTAGAGCTTATTAGAATCCTGTAGATATATCTAACAAGTATAGGATTACAACTAACCAAACATGCTATATAAAAATAACACAAGGGAAGCAGATCTGAACTCTCTAAGCATATTATAAAACAAAGCAAAGGAAAGCAAATCTGAACTCTCTAAACATGCTATAAAATAAAGCATAAGAAAGCAAATTTGAACTTTCTAAGCATGCTATAAAATAAAGCAAAAGAAAGCAACTTTGAACTTACTAATCATGCTATATAAAATAGAGCAAAAGAAAGCAACTTTGAGCTTACTAATCATGCTATAAAATAGAGCAAAAGAAAGCAACTTTGAACTTACTAATCATGCTATAAAATAGAGCAAAAGAAAGAACTTTGAACTTACTAATCATGCTATAAAATAGAGCAAAAGAAAGCAACTTTGAGTTTACTAATCATGTGCATGGAGTTAGCAAGGAAGAACTAAGCTACAATGCAAAATTCTGCATACCACGAGATCTAACTACACTAAAATTCTGCTCATGATATTCTAATAGCAAAGGGGACTAGAAAATATCCCCGTGTATATCTAGTGGCAAAGGAAACTGATCATGTCCAACTAATAGCAACAGAACTGGAAAATAAATCTATTCATGCATATTCAAGAACAATAACTTATTTGATCTACACATCCTAATTTATTTCCAACTAAGCAAAGCAATAAGAAAGGGTACTGCTGCTAACAATATCTACGCGTGGCATACTAAAGCATGCATCACTAGATCTATACATATGGAATTATCTCCAACCAAGCAAAGCAATAAGAAAGATTACTGTTGCGAAGAATAAAACAACTTAAACGTGCTGTGAAAGCAAAGCTAAGCATGTCGTGGAGATCCAGCTGTGGAAGTAAGCCAAATACAGCTACTAGGACATGTAATGGAGATCAAGCTAAGCATACTGTGAAGGTCATCTTCGGAAGCAGTAAGGGGAAGCAAAAACATCATTAACCAAATCCCCACCCCTCCATATCTTCCTGGAAATTCGAAAATGCAATAAACATAACCATCACCTATCATGCTCTAACCTTGTAATTGAACAATCAAAACTAAAAACTAAATCCCTAGCCTGTTTAATTCTGTACAGTAGGTACCGAATGCAAAGAAGGAAAATTGAAACTCGAACCTACCCCTTCATATAGATTTTTCCGAGTTTCATAACACCCTATTCTCTCTAGCATGTTGTGGAAGGTAAAGAGAAACCCTAGCATGGCAATTCGGCACAGCAACTCAACCTTAGAAATTCGGCCAGATAAACAAAGCAAAGGAAGGGAAAGCTCTAGCATACAATACTACTTGGCACTGTGAAATCCGGAAGCAAGGAAGAAAATCGAAGCTCGGAGCAACTCCTACCACAGGTGAGTAGTACTTACCCTTGCTTTTAGGACTTACAACCGGAAGGAAGAGATCTAGGGTTCTGGTGAAACTTGAGATCTCGGCTCTTCTCCCCGTTTCCGAGCTCCCCTCGTCGAGGTGGTCACGCACGGGTGAAAACCGGCTGGAAAAACCTTTCGCCGGCGCCGGAGACAAAACTAGGGCTTCGTCGTCTTCATTTTCACCCAAACAGCAGAGATGTCGTGCCGTCGAGTGAGAAGAGGAGAGGAATCGGGTGTTTTTAGGTCACGGGAAAAGAAAACATCAACTTATCCCTTAAGTTATTTCCGATTCCAACTTCAGCTTAACTACATTTTGTTCCGTATTTATTTAACAAAACTCCCGTAGACCAGTTGGCTGGCTGGTTCAGTTACGGTCTGGTTCGACTGGGGGTCTTGGGTTCAAGTCTCACTTTCCACATTTTTGGTCAAAACTTCTTTCTTTTTGTAAACATACTAAACAACCTCCAAAAATTACGTAAAAATACTCTAAAAATTCCTAAAAATCTCTAGAATATTTTAAAGGTATTTCTAAATATTTTTATGGACTTTTAGAACTTGAAATAGGGACAATTGGGTCGTTACAATCTGAATGAAATACAAGTCCTTGGAGGAGAAATCGATGGGGAAACCCAGGTCGATATAATTCTCCAAACGCTACCCAGAAGTTTTGAGCAGTTCCGCCTGAACTATAACATGAACAAAAGAGAGTATACGTTGGCGGAACTTCTGACAGAACTACAGGCAGCAGAAGGAATATTTCGTCACAGTTCTCAGATTCACTATGCTAAAAATGGTTCTACTTCTAAGTCGAAAGGCAAGAAGAAGAAGAAACAAGTCTTTTCAGTAAAGAAGGTGAATAAACCTCAGAGTACAGGACAGAAAGTTGGAATGAAGAAGCCGAAGGGCAAGTGCTTCATTTGCAAGCAGTCTGGACATTGGAAAGCGGACTGTCCTCGTAGGAACTAGAACAATAAAGGTATATCTCATACTCTAGTAGTTGAAACATGTTTAGCGGTGTTATCTACCAGCACCTGGTGTGTAGATATGGGAGCCACTGATCATGTCTGCAATTCTTTGCAGGGGTTCCAGGAAACCCGGCGACTATTTGATGGAGAGATAACTGTCTACATGGGCAATGCTACTAAGGTGGCGGCTATTGCAGTGGGAGACGTCTACTTATCTTTTGATAGGAATAGAAATGTGATTTTAAGAAATTATCTTTATGTACCCAGTTTTAGAAAGAATTTAATTTCAGTTTCTAAACTGTATTTGGATGGATATTCAGTCTCTTTTAGTAACAATGTCGTTATAAAGAGAAATAAGGTGATTATCTATTCTGGTGCATTAGTTGGCAATTTATACACTTTAAATCCAATTTCTCCCACAAAGCAAAATATGGAAATTAATAACACATCTTCTAACTCTAATAAGAGAAAAGAACCTTCGGAAATGAACCAAACATATCTTTGGCATCTAAGGCTTGGACATATTAACCTAAGTAGGATTCAGAGGCTTATAGCCGATGAACTCTTAGGTTCATTAGAGTTGGAAAACTTTCCAACATGTGAATCCTTCTTGGAAGGTAAAATGACCAAGAGACCTTTTAAGACCAAGGGGTATAGAGCCAAAGATGCGTTAGAATTGGTCCATTCTGATTTATGTGGTCCTATGTCTATCCAGACAAGAGGTGGTTATGAATACTTCGTCTCCTTTATAGACGATTATTCAAGATACGGATACATTTACCTGATGCGCCGCAAGTCTGAATGCTTTGACAAATTCAAAGAATATAGGGCTGATGTGGAGAAACGTCTTGGTAAAAGTATCAAGACACTACAGTCTGACCGTGGTGGCGAATACCTCTTTGGAGAGTTTAGGAATTACTTATCAGAAGTCGGGATTCAATCCCAATTGTCTGCACCTGGTACACCCCAGCAGAATGGTGTGGCAGAACGAAGGAATAGGACTCTTATGGAAATGGTTAGATCAATGATGAGTTATTCAGAATTACCGAATTCGTTTTGGGGATATGCTTTAGAAATAGCAGTGTACATTCTGAATATGGTACCTTCTAAAACAGTTCCTTCTACTCCCATGTAATTATGGAATGGGCGTAAGCCTAGTCTAAATCATATCTGGATATGGGGTAGTCCAGCACATGTGCTGAAGGGAGATACTGACAAGTTGGAATCACGTACAGAAGTTTGTCTGTTTGTTGGATATCCTAAGGGAACGAAAGGTGGTTTGTTTTATAATCCTAAAAATCATAAGATCATTATTAGCACCAATGCTCGTTTTTTAGAAGAAGATTATGTAATAAACCATAAGCCCATAAGTGGAATAGTTCTAGAAGAAATTAGAGAGGACACGTCTACTTTAGTACCAACAGTACAAGATGAAGTATCACAAGAGACTGCAACACGTGTTGCACATGATACACAACCACAGACGGTGCCTCGTCGTAGTGGGAGGGTTGTAAGGCAACCTGAGAGATTCATGTTTTTGGGAGAGTCTTCGGACTTGATCTCGGGTAAACATGAACCTGATCCCCGGACATATGATGAAGCACTCCAAGATATAAATGCAGTATCTTGGCAAAAGGCAATGAATTCAGAATTAGAATATATGTATTCTAATAAAATCTGGAAGCTTGTAGAACCACCAGATGGTGTAAAAACCATTGGGTGTAAAAAGGTCTATAATAGGAAAAGAGGGATAGACAGGAAGGTAGAAACTTTCAAAGCAAGGCTTGTTGAAAAAATGAAACCTTTTCACCGGTAGCCATGCTTAAGTCTATCCGGATTCTTTTATCTATTTGGAAAGTGGATGTCAAGACAACATTCCTTAATGGAAGTCTTGAATAAAGCATCCATATAAAGCAACCAGAAGGGTTCATTGCAAAGGGCAAAGAGTATCTTGTGTACAAGCTCAATCAGTCTATGGACTGAGCAAAGCTTCAAGGTCTTGGAACATCTGGTTTATCAAAGTAATCCAGACCTATGGATTTATTTAGTAATCGGATAAGTCTTGTGTATACAAAAAGTGTGATGGAAACGTGGTGGTATTTCTTGTACTATACGTAGATAACATTTTTGGTAGTTGGAAACAATATCAAAATGTTGTCAGAAGTAAGGGTATGGTTGTCCAAATAATTCGATATGAAGGACTTGGGAGAATGTATATATTCTTGGGATCAAAGTAATAAGGGATCGCAAGAAAAGAATATTTTACTTATCTCAAGCTTCATATATCGAAAAAATCCTTGCTCGTTTTAAGCATGCAAAACTCCAAGAAAGGCTTCTTACCTTTTTAGCATGGAGTAACTTTATCTAAAGAGATGTCTCCGTAGACATCAAAGTAGATAGAGGAAATGAAGGCAGTTCTTTATGCTTCGGCTGTGGGAAGCCTAATGTATGCTATGCACGAGTTCAGAAATCTGTTTTGCCAAGGGCATAGTTGGCATATATCAAAGTAACCTTAGACAAGGACATTGAACTGCAGTAAAGCATATATTAAAGTACCTTAGAGACACTAGAGATTATATGCTAGCTTACAAGGCAGTTAATTTGGTCCCTGTGGGTTGCACGGATTTTGACTTCCAATCGGATAGGGACAATAGTAAGTCAACCTCGGGGTTTTGTGTTTACTTTAAGAGGTAAAGTCATAACTATAGAAGAGTGATAATCATAGGTGTTTTTCTAGACTCCACCATAAAAGTTGAGTATATGGCAAGCCTCTAAGGTAGTCATAAAAGCTAATGACTTAATAACCTCAAGATAGACTTAGATATGATTTCTGGTTTGTCCAAAGATTATTACAATTTATTGTAATAATAGTGGTGCAGTAGAAAACTCGAAGAAACCATAAGTCTATAAGGCAAGTAAACGCAATAGAGCACAAGTACCACCCAATACGAGAAATTGTTTAAACGAGGAGAAGTTGTTGTTGCCTAGATTGCATCAAGTGATAACCTAGAAGATCTTTTCACTAAGGCCCTTAAGGCAAGAGCTTTTGATGGGCATATTGAAGGGTTAGAAATCAGATGTATGGCAGCAGATATGGCAGCTTAGACTTTTAGTATAAGTGGGAGATTGTTAGAGTGTATACTAAAAGTCTAGCTTTTGTAAACATTTATTTGTTAAAGTAAAAGAATCACATTGGTCAATATCTGTATTTATTTATTAAATGTAATTGTTCAATTAATTTATATAGTAGACAACATGGAGTGTGGTGTCACACTCAGAAGATCATGTTGTCGGTTCTTTATAAATTATAAACAGTTGCTCGCGACTAAGATAGAAAGGAACAAACTATCAGTATAGTCGTAGTGTAATTAAGTATTAGTTTATCTTGACTAATAAATTACACTAATACACTTTAAGTGTATTGAGTAGGATCATTTAGGTATGTTCTTTTGTATTGACTTAGTAAAAGAACTAAACCTTAGTTATTATGGAAGTGTGTGCTCTTAATCCTAATATAATAACAAGCACATATATTTAATATTTATTTCTTTGATTTATCAAAGGGTGAGATTTAGCTCGATAAATCAATATGCCCAATAAGTTGGGAAATGATATTACTTATAGTGTGTGTTGTTGATTATAGAAGGAATCTATGTCCTAGTTATCTAGGTTGAGAATGTCCCCAAGAGGAGCTCATAAGGATTGTCATGTTAAACCCTGCAGGTGGACCTAGTCCAACATGACAATAAAGTTGAGTGGTACTACTCTTGGAGCTAGATATTAATTAAGTGAGTTGTTAGTAACTTACTTAATTAGTGGGCATTCGTAATCTTAAATACAGGGAGACTAACACACTCATGATAAGAAGGAGCCCATAATGTAATTTGGGATTGGTGCGGTAGTGCAGTAATAACTCTCTAGTGGAATGAGTTATTATCGATGAACTTGAGTTGTGTGTTCGGGGCGAACACGGGATACTCAAGCTCATCGGAAGGCCAAAACCAATTTCTCCTCTAGGTCCCTGTCGTAGCCTCATTATAGCCTCAAGTCCATCCAAATGTAAGGCTCTTCTTGGTGTCCAAGAAGGGGGTCGGACCATTGCTTGGTGACCAAGCAATGGCCGGCCACATCCTCTTGAAAGGGGTCGGCCCTATAGCTTGGTGACTAAGCTTGTAGGGGCCGGACATAATAATTCAAAAAGGGACGGTTGTTTTAAATTTTTAAAATCTTTTCTTTGTAGAAAACTATAAGTTTTAAAAGAGAGATTTTAATTTTTAAAACTTTCCTTATTTGAATTAGGTCACATGTTTAAATAGAGAGTTTAAAAGATTTTAAAACTTTCCTTTTTTAACCATCCTTATGGTTTAAGAAAAAAAGGAAAAGAAGTTTTAAAATTTAAATTTTCTATCGCCATGTTAAAAAAGGAAATTTTATAAGAGAGTTTTTAAATTTTAAAACATGGTTTTAATTTTTAGAAACTTTCCTTTTTTAACTCATACTTTAGGAAAGAGAGCTTGTAAATTTTATAAGAGGATTTCTTCTTGTAAAATTTTTAAAAATTATTTTTCCTTTCCTTTTAATTGTGGCCGTCCACCTTGCTTGGTGCCCAAGCAAGGGCCGGCCAATAGGATTAAACCAAATTCAATCCTAAACCAAATAGGATTGATCATAACCATTGATTAGTGATTGATTTAATCAAGAGGAAAGAAAAGGAAAAATAAAAAGGAAAAAGGAAAAACTCTTGGATGATTTTATTTTTTGTAAAAGGTTTTTCATTATTTGCCTTGGGCAAGTAATATAAAAGAAGGGGTGAGAGGGCTTCATGAGATACAACTCTTATTCTTTTGCTTGGGTGATCTCTTGGTGTGGCCGGCCCTCTCCCTTCTTCCTCTCCCTTTGCTCTCTTCTCCTTGGTGGTGGTGGTGGCCGAATTCTAGAGGAAGAGGAAGGATTCTTTTGGGTGGTGTTCATCTTGGAGGATCGTCGCCCACACGACGTCCAAGGCGAGGCGAGGAATACGGCAGAAGATCTCGAGGTCATTAGCATACAAAGAGAAGGTATAATTAGCAATTGTTTTCCGCATCATGCTAGTTTTTCTCTTTGTAAGAATTCTAAATACAAGAGGCAATTAGATCTAGTTTTTCGAAATAGTTTTTCGAGTTTGTGTTTTCTTCTTTTTCGAATTTGTGATTCGATTGTTCCTTTTGGTTAACCTAGAGTTATTTAAGGAAATAAATATTAGCTTTCCTTAAAAGGCTTTGCCTAGGTGGTGGTGGTTGCTCCCATATCCAAGAAGGTCATGTGCCTCTCCATGCAGTCCTGGAAGCCAAATTTAGAAATTAATATTTATGGAATTAATAACCTAGGTAGATTTGAATCAATAGTGTTAAGTTCCGCTTGCGATTCAAATCTAAACCATTAAGAACAGATAAGTTAAATTTGGAATCAATGATGTTAAGTTCCGTCTGTGATTCCTTATTTAATTTCTAAAGAACATAATAGATTATTTAAGGAAAGGTTCGACACTTGTACAAAAATTTTTGTACAGTGGAACCGATACGTTTTCCTAGGATTAACCAACACTTCTTTCACTCGCTCATCAAGAAGCCGCCTCGCGACTATGACCACATGCTGAAAAAAGCAAGTGAGTATATTAACGTGAAGGAAGCACAGACAACGCCAATTTGATCCTGTCCGAGCGTTGAGTCGACGAAAACTAGGGGCGTGGCGCTCTCTACTGCCTTCGAGTGATCTCCGCACTGACGTGGACCTCCGGTGAACCTTCAACAAAGCTGGGTCGGGAACGGGTTTCCGGCGACGACCCTCCGACGCTCAAGTCAGACAATGGCGAGATGAAGCAGAGGCAAAATAACGAGACTGTGGCTATAGTGGATGAGAAAAGCATACCTTCGTCGAAGTCTGGAGGTCCTTATATAGGACCCCGGAGAGGCACGTGCACGCTTCTCGAGGTGTGCACGCTCCTCAAAGCATACCTCAGAATGGTTGTGTCAGAAAAGTGTGTCTGATGTCATACCGCAACTGCCCGAGCATATCTCTGCCACGACAGTGGAAATTTCCACCGTACGATCCTCGGTACAACCCGACCGCCGACCATGCTGTTTGTCGGCGGCAGGTGTCTCGAGAATGATATCACTAGCTGCCCTTTTTGTCCCCCTTTACGTCTTTTTTCTCTTACTGAGTCGGACGGGATGACTGCTCAACCTCCAGGGTGCTCGGGTGTGTATGCGCATCGGACCGGGTGAGAAGGTCGCTCGGTCACATACTTAGATGGGAGTACAAGCTAGTTGTTCTACAGTTTGGCCGAGCGGATAGACCGCTCGGCATAGCAACTCCTCTATAAGGGAACTCGTGAGCGTCAGAAGCTCAACCCAAGGTCGAGCTATCTCCATGCCGACCCGAGATTCACTCCGGTCGGCCGACCAGGTGACCCCCCCCCATCAGTCGGGTCCCCAATTTGATCTTGACTTTGACTCTTCCATGTCGTTGACCCCTTCCTATGTGGGCCCCCGATCCTTACCGCCGGATCAACATCCATTATGAAATGAAGAGTTCCTAAAACAGTTGAGCATTCCTAATAGAGTGAGACTCACATTATGCCTGATATGGAATCATATCAAGCCCAACGTGGGCCTGATATGATTCATATCAGGCCTAACGTGGAGCCTTTTTGTTGATTCTTTCTTCTTATATTTTAACACCTTCAAAAAATCAAAATAAACAATGGATAACATATTTGAACTCCTTGCAACATCAGGAATTCACAGGAACTGAAATGGGTGTAATCTGAGGTCTCTAGATTCATTAGTGGGTTTCGGTCAAAACCCACTGATGGACCTAGAGAGCTCCGATTACACCCATTTTAGTTTCTGTGGATTCCTGATGTTGCAAGGAGTTCAAATATGTTATCCATTATTTATTTTGAATTTTAGAATGTGTTAAAATATAAGAAGAAAGAATCATCAAAAAGGCTCCATGTTATGCCTGATATGAATCATATCAGGCCCAACGTGGGCCTGATATGAAATTTTTTTGCTGATTCTTTCTTCTTATATTTTAACACCTTCTAAAAGTCAAAATAAACCATGGATAACATATTTGAACTCCTTGCAATACCAGGAATCCATAGAAACTAAAATGAGTGCAATTGGAGCTCTCTAGGTCCATAAGTGAGTTTTGACCAAAATCTACTGATGGACCTAGAGAGCTCTGATTGCACTTATTTCAATTCCTGTGGATTTTTGAGATTACAAGGAGTTCAAATTTGCTATTTATAGTTTATTTTAACTTCTCTAAATGTATTAAAATGTTATCAAAAAATTAACTAAATCTTAAATGTCGTTGATGAAAGAGGAGATAGGAAAGAGAAGAGGGAGAAAAGAAAAACGACAAAAAACAATTTTGATTTGTCAAAAGGATAAAAAGGGAAGTGCACTTGAAAAAGTGCACCCTTTAGTAAATATCAAAGTAACATAGGTCTTTTGATCAATTAAGATGTCTAGGTGCGTGATTTAGTAAATTGCTGTATTTTTTAGGTTATTTAAATAAAGATTAGGATTCTTGTAAGAGGTGGTTGATATTTATGTTAATGTTGAGTTTAGTTTTGATTTGAATAAATAAATAATTTTCATTTAAGCCTAGAGGCGACTTCTCTTTATTTATGAATTATTTGTCTATGTCTTTTTCTGTAAATATCTAATTCAAACGTCGTGCCCAGGGTTCCTTCCCCTACAAATCTAGGCCTGAATTATACTGAACTAAGTTGACACATGTGCGAGCATGACCTGCGTGCACCGAATACCAGACCGGTCGGGGAAAAATTTGTCCAAGTGGAACAACCAATATTTTGCCACATGGATTCTTTTTATTTACTGCTCAAAAAGGCAACGGAAGCATTAACCATTGTTAATGGTGATTTCGTAACCTCCCGGATAGTAATGGTCGACCATTAAAGGCCACCGACTATCATTAATCCATACGTATTAAATGGTTATTACTCAGCATTCAATGTGGGTGAGGGATGGTGCTCCTATATAAAGAGAGAACATGGTCTTAAGTAAAACACACACAAAAACCTAAAGCTCTCCACCTACGTTCTGTTGGGGTTGCAAGGTTGCAAACATAGTCCCATATTGGAAACACATGGGAAAGATCATGGGTTTATAAGAGAAAAGATATCTCCATTGTAATGAGGCCTTTTGGGTAGAGCCCAAGAGCAAAACCATGAGGGCTTAGGCCCAAAGTGGACAATATCATGTCATTGTGGAGATATCTAAATTCTTTTCGATCCTACAATTGGTATCAGAGCCCAGACTACCAGAAGGTTTAACCGCTGACTGTGCACAAGAGCTATGGTATGATTGAGCCATGTGGGTACAATATTGACCTCGAACAAAGAAAGTGGGGGCTCCTATGTTCGGATCAAGAGGACCAGACACCAGGCAGGAAGTCCTAGTTGCGACTAGGCAAAGAAGTCCTAGTAGGTCGGGTGGACCGAGGGGCAGGAAGACCTGGTGGGTCGAGGATCGGACGTGGGAAGTCTATGGTCCTTTGTTTGAGGGGGGATTGTTGGGGTTGCAAGGTTGCAAACATAGTCCCATATTGGAAACACATGGGAAAGATCATGGGTTTATAAGAGAAAAGATATCTCCATTGGAATAAGGCCTTTTGGGTAGAGCCCAAGAGCAAAATCATGAGGGCTTAGGCTCAAAGTGGATAATATTATGTCATTGTGGAGATATCTAAATTCTTTTCGATCCTACACGTTCCTCCTCCTTTGTCATGCATCTCTTACTCGGCGGAGTACCCGTGATAGTAGTCGGGTACCTCTCAGTTTACCATGACCATCAGTACTGGGTGTGTATTATGGTTAATCGTTGTATCTTGAGAAAAAGATGACCTAAGAAAACCTTAAAGCATAGTTGGAGGTGGGGCGAATCTGTTTCAAGGAAACTGCGTCCATCGCAAGCCTCAGTCTACTCTGCTCGGTCGATGACTCATCCTAATAAGCTATTCTGCTCTATTGTTGTGCTCGATCGGGTACTCTACCCACTCGGCTACTCTGCACGCTCGACCTAATCTGCCGCTCTGCCCACTCGGCAGATCTACCCTCTCAGTCGCTCTGCCCACTCGGCTACTCTGCCCGCTCAGCCGATCTGCCCGCTCAACTACTGTCCAGTCTACACTCAACACTTGGCAAAAATCAGCCCCCGCTGGCAGCCTGAGATTATCAGCTTAGGTCATCTTGACAAATAAGTTGAATTTAATTTGATGTAATTTAAATTTGGCTAATTTCCTAAAATCTCCTGCAAATTGTTCAACAATCTTGAAACAGACTCCGATTCTGTTGAGATGGTTATAGAACAAAGTGTTGAGGTGCAACAGACTCAACACATTAAGACCCCCTCCACCTTGATTGGAATTGTGTCAATCAACCATGTGGAAAGGCTAAAGAAGTTCACTGGATTGAACTTCAAAAGATGGTAGCAGAAGATGCTTTTCTACTTGACCACGCTCAATCTGGCTCGGTTCTTGACCGAGGACCCCCCCCCCCCCCCCCCAACACACACACATGCTGAGGATGTTGATGTTTATACCATCAATACTGTTGGTACCCGTGGTAGTTTTGATGCGATCAACTAAGTCAGGTTAGGTCCTATTAGTGTTTAACCCTTGTGTCTAAGTGTACAGGAGCATAGAAATACAAGAAGTTCAGTGGAAGACGTAGCTAGAGAGAAAGATTGCACGGGAAGGAAGTCGATGGGCTCGGTGCATCCGAGGGACGAGGTGCTGTGGAAGAGTACACCGGTGGACGAGAAGGGCGTGCGTGACATTCGAGGGATGAGAAGCCAGAGCGGAAGACTGCTCGAGGAGAAAGTCAAAAATTGGATTCGGGTGAGCCCTATTTCGGTTGGCCGAAATCAGCCAGGTGATCAGAGCGGCGAAAGAGCTAAAATGGAGTTATAGAGCTGCTGGAGGTGCCTTCAACAGGAGTTGAAGGCGCCTCCACGACCTTCAGGCAGAAGACGCCTTCAACTGGGCTAAAGGTGCCTTCAACCAGCCATGGAGGGCGCCTTCCAACCCATGGAAGGTGCCTTCGACCAGGCAGATTTTGTCGTTGGCAATGGATAAACTTTTATCCACTACGCCTTGCTGGAGGCGCCTTCCAGCTCTGTGGAAGGCACCTTCCAGCTACGAATAAGATTTTCCAGGGGTTATAAAAGACCCCTGGACCTAGGAAATAGGTAACAACTGTTGTATTTATTTCCTAGCTATTTTTTGAGCTTCCAACGAGTGTACGAGACTTCTCCATCTTCAAAGGAGATCTTTAGTGTGTTTACTTACCTTGGATTAACAACCTCCCCGGTTGTAACCAAGTAACTCTTTTGGCCTCATTTTTTTTTATTGTTCATTTATGCTGTTTCTTTTACTAATCTGAGTTAAAAGTCGAGGAAGGTTTTTCTTAACAGCCAGTTCACCTCCCCTCCCTCCGGCCTACCTTGAGTCAACAAGTGGTATTAAAGCCAGGTTCACTTCAGGAGGACTAACCGTCGAACGAAGCACACGAGATGGCCGGATCAAGCTTCTATCTACTGAAGTTTGAGATGGATTTCACCAACTGGAAGAAGAAGATAGAGGTATTTTTTTAAAACTGATTTCGATTTATTTTTAATAATGGAATTTGGTTTTGTACCACCCGAAGGTAAAGAAAAATACCACTGGACCAAAAAGGAGCAGGTCGATTTCGTGTCAAACAGTAAAGTAGAGTTCCATCTGCTAAGCGTCTTACCGCCACAAGAAATCAACTAGATCAGGGCCTACGAGTTTGTAAAAGAGCTATGAGAGAAATTTCTGGAACTACACGAAGGAATCTCGGAGACGAAACTCGCGAGACGAGATCTGCTCAGAAACCAGATCAGCAACTTCAAACTGGAAGAAGGTGAAACCATTGCACACCTTCACTTAAGGATCAAGGAGCTCATCACTGGACTCACGAATCTTGGAGAAAAGGAAAGTAACCGAGATTCGATAATGTACGCTCTTAACGTATTCCCTAGAAATACTAAATGGGCATCATTAGTAGATGCTTATTATATATCTAAGGATTTAGATTTAACTACTTTAGAAGAATTATTTTCAACTTTTGAAGTCTATGAAACGAGATGTGCAGGTCCGAAGAAGGAGCATAGCATTTCCTTAAAGGCAAAGGCGGATGAACAAGATTCAGAATCTTCTCTCGATGATAGTGAAACAACATTGATGGTACGTAAATTTAAAAAGTTATTCAAAACTAAAAGATTTAATCAAGTGTAGGGTAGGAAAAGAAGGATAAGATGCTACCACTGTAATGAAAAAGAATATGTGAAAGATAACTACCCTAAATTGAAAGACAAGGACAAGAGCAAGAACAAGAAGCCGACCTAAGCGAACAAGTACAAGAATATGAAGGCAACGTGGGATGAAACGTCGTTCGAATCAGAAATTGAAGTCATCGTCGAACTTGCGCTAGTGGCAAGTCACCAAGAAGAAGGAGGCGAAGCAAGCTCATCCAAAATGAGCATCGAAAGTATTGATGGAGGGGGAGCGACATCGAAAGAAAGCAGTACTTCAGGGGTGTAGGATCGAAAAGCACTAGAGGGGGTGAATAGCACTCGTGGCTAATTCATTCGTTTTAAAAGAATCGATCAAAGATACATAGTGGAATAGTAAACATCAAACACAAACACCAAGATTTTACTTGGTTCGGAGCATGTGGCGGCTCCTACTCCAATGCTTGCATGTAAAAGTGCTTTCGCTATAGCTTTAGAAATTTACAAATCAAAGTACACTTTAAATGCAATAAATAAAAGTATATCGACAAAAAAGAAAAGAGAATTTAAGGCTTCCGGTTGTCGGAGTCAAGTTACGATTTTGTCGGATCGTCCTTTGAGCAGTGCACAGTAGAGAGATTTTCAAAATCAAGTATTGTACAACCTCCACTCGAGAATGCCTTAAGTAGCCTATTGAGGGTGCCTCCAACCTCCATAAGAGGCGCCTCCAGCCAAGGATCTATCCCTGTTTCCACGGTGTCGATAAGCTCCACTGCCTGCACTGCTTATCCACCCGAAGGCGCCTCCAAGCTCCATGGAGGATGCCCTCCATCTAGCGTTCAAGGCGCCTTCCATCTCCTTGGAAGGTGCCTTCACGCCTTGCTGCGCGAGGCTTTCGGCCAAGGCACCCAAGGTACCTCCAAGCTCCATGGAGGGTTCCGGATAAATTCCTACTTCGGGCGCCCGGAAGGGCTCTGAGCGCCCGGAAGGGTTCTGGGCGCCTAGACCAGGTCTGGGCGCCCCGAACTAGTCCAGGCACCCCGAACAGCTCAGGGAGCCCTGGACTAGAAAATTAGCCTTTGTTGTTTTTTCCGTCCCGGTCTTCTGCTCTGTTTCCACTCGTCTTAGTCCAGGTCTTCCGCTCTAGCTCTACTCTCTTGGGTGATCTCAGACATCCGAAATAGGGCTCACCCGAACCCAACTTCCGGCCTTCTCGAGCAAACTTCCGCTCCGGCTTCTCATCCCTCGGAAACGTCGCGCGCCTCCTTCTTGTCTGTCCGTATACTCTTCTGCAGCACCTCGTCCTTCAAACGCATCGAGCCCGTCGGCTCTATCCCGTGTCGTCCTTCTCGCTAGCTGCGTCTTTCGCTTGACTTCCTGTGCTCCTAAGTTCCTGTACACTTAGATATAAGGGTTAGAAACCAACAAGACCTAACCTGACTTGGTTGATCACATCAAAACTATCTTGGGGTACCAATAGACACAACTATGGTCGTGACTTGAGGCCCGACCATACCTCTAGAATTGCACGTTTAAAGACCTGGTCGTGCCAAATGGAACGGCCCAAAAGCAGAAAAGCAGAGCAACCTTGCTTTGGACGTGACAAATAGCACGACCAAGCTTTGTGGATAGAGCCAAGTTGGCTCTAGTCGTGCCATAAAGCATGGTCATGAAGCCAAATATTGCTTTAGCCATGCCAAATGGCACGCCCAAGCCATTTTGCCAGAGACAAGTTGGCTTTGGTCGTGCCAAATGGCACGACCAGGAAGCTGAAGGGTGTTTTCGTCGTGCCCTTACCTTTATAAAAGGGGCACTCCATCCCCTTTCTAGAGGAGGATCCAAGGCGAAAAGGGACCATCTAGGTCAAATCCTTGCACTCGAATGCATCATCTAAACGATCTGAGACCGCCCTACTGCTCTATCCTCATCGGCACTCCAAGATCTTCATCCGAGGGCTTCACTAGACATCAAGTATAAGTTTTTCCTCTCCTTCTTTAGGGTTCTTGAAATTCTTATAGATTTGAGCTCTTAGATTGTAGATTTTCCAATTATGAAGTAGATTTTTATTGTTCTAGGACGTATGAAATAATTGTAATGTGTGGATGTTGTAAACTCTATTGAATTGTCAATTTCCTTGTTTGATGAAGCTTGTATGTCACTTGTTCTGTTTGATGAAATGCTAGCAAGTAGGCTTTCCTTATGAACATAAATTTATCTATGTAGGTTGTATTTCTGTATGTGTAGATCTAATTTTTGAGTTAGATACATTATTATGTGTCTATGTCTAGGTGTGAACCAAATTTTCGTTAAATTGATGCATAGGTTATTGCCTCGTTTGAGTGTACGTTTTGATATAGCTCGGCATGACCTTAGGATACTTGTTTAACGTTGAGTATCTAAGGTAACTATCCTTTTATATGGAACATAACCTCCTAAGGGAGAATAATTCTATGTATGGATAAGTCTATCACTTGACCTAATGGGCTTTTCCTAATCATATGCTATGCAAGTGACCTACGTAATCTAGAGGCGTACACCTAGGGGAGGCCTTGTGACAAGAGGTACTCTACTGAAAACTCAAACTCTCTAAGTTACGTCTTCACTTGATGGCATACTTGGTTACTGGCAGGGCAAGTACTCTGATACACCGTCGCGGGGTGGTATTCGGTAGTAATTTAGACTGTCCTACAAACATACAAGTGGAAAACTAGGAAAAGGTGAATTCATAGCACAACATTCACCATCGCAATGAAACCCACGGCCTAGAATATCTTCTAAACAAAGGACCTCCTTAGTTATCTTTCTTTTCTGTTATTTTTCACGTCTTAGTTGAAACCTCAAAACAAATGATTATCGATTGATGTTTAGCTTAATTCAAAGTGTAAAACCAATTAGCATTTAATCCTCAATTCTCGTGAGATCAACTTATATGAATTATATTACTTGACAACGATTATGTACTTGCAGTACACACTTCAGTTTACCTATTATAGATTGAAGTTATCATATTTGTTAATCAGTGTGTAAATTGAATCCATGAATGCTTGGGTCTTTGAGATTTGACAATCCTATGTAACTTTCTTTCCCTATTTTCTAAGCATGATTGAGAATTATTAGGGGAATGCATCTTTAGTTATTTTTCTTGTTTTATTTACTTGCTCAAGATGAACAAGAATAAGTGTAGGGAGTTGATAAATAGCATTTTTATCTATTATTTTGGCTCTTATACTTGTCATTTTTACCTTCTTGTATGATTAACTATTGATTTATCGTACATTTTATGAGTTGAGATTTATTTAGAGCTTTGTTACAATTTTTCCACATTTTATGGAACTTTATCTAACAATTGCATTTTGTTTTGTAGGAAGCTTGGTTCATGAACCAAATGAAAATGCTCAACTTAAACCCTACTAGGGTTCAAATTTATTTCAACCAAAGTAAAAGGAGCCAACTTCTTGAGCTCAACTCGAGTCCAAACCCCCACACCAAAACCATAATTCCAATTGAACTGGACCAAGAGCTCAAAATCCACATCCGGTTCAAAGGAGGTTTAAAAGCCAAAAACATACACGGTGAACAGTGGCTTGCGCTACTGTTCATCTTCCCGTTTTCTACCATAGCCCCCATCCTCATCTTTGATCATCTTCTCAGTGACACAACAGGCGTGGAAGTGTGTCACGGCTACTAGACATTTGATCAACTGGAAGCTCGCCGGAGAGGTTTCGATGATGAGAGCTTTGTTTCTGAACTTCACTATTGCCCCTGCTCGAAATGGTGAAGATAGTAAGGGTTCTTCATTTTTCATTAGGAACCATTAGAGAGGTTTCTCTGGAGGTTTCTGCACATTCCCGATCATCATCCAGCTCAAATTCCGGCCTTGAGTTCAGATTCCAGGATTTCAGTTTATCTACAGGAAAGAGAGTTTCAGTTTGTTTCTTCATTCTTCATCGGAGAGGTATCTTCTGTTAGATTTTAAGGGATTTTGAGGTCTCTTCTCTTGCGACATTATCGAACCTCTCTTGACGTTGACCACAACAAGAGGGTCTCCTCTTGTTGCCATGAGCCACTCAAAGGAAGAAGATCTTCTTTTTGCTGTTGGATCGAGAAGCGCTAGAGGGGGGTGAATAGCGCTCGCGGCTATTTCGTTCGATTCGTAAAACTATCAGAGTTAAAATACGCAGCGGAATAAAGAAAAACAAACAAAGAGACACAGGGGAATTTACTTCGTTCGGAGCCTTGATCGACTCCTACTCGAAGGCCCGCGATCCTTGATCGCTTTCCGTGGGCAACAACTATAAGCTCGATAAGAATTACAAACTAATTACAATGAAAGTATAATAACAACTTTATACCGACAACTAAGGAAGAAGAAACAGAGCTCCGAGTCGTCGGGAGGTTGTTGCAGCACTTCTGGATCGTGTCATTAGCAACTATATGCAAAGGAATCACTTGGAGTGAATTGTTTTAAGCTGCTGTTCGAAGTGCTCTTTTATAGTGTGCTGGAGGCGCCTCCAAGTCTGTCCGAGGCACCTCCAGGCACCAAGTCTGCTGCGATGATAAGTGAAGAACAAGTCGCGCTTTATCTTGCTTGAGGCACCTCCAGGCTGCTCCAAGGCGCCTCCAGCGTCTGGTCCAAGGCACCTCCAGCCACGTCTGAGGTGCCTCCAGGCCTTCTGCACAGACATGTGCTGGCATGCACTCGAGGCGCCTCCAAGCCCCATGGAGGCACCTCGGACACTGTTCATCCGAGGCTAAACTCTGAATTTTGGTCCTGCAAAACATGTTAGTCCACAACTACAAAACACGTCCTGCAAAACCAAGTTAGCACAGAGATAATATTAGATATGATAACAGAATATTATGACAGTCTCCGGACTGTCCGAGTCTGACTTCGGATTTCCGACCGAAAATCCTAGGTTGTCACGCCCCAGGTAGTCCCTGTCCGAAGAAATTTCGGCAGCATCTCCCCTGTACAGGTGACAATATGAATCCAGAATACATATATCTATACCTCGGCCACACACGGCCGGAACAATACACACAAATAGTAACAATCCATGCAGTTATATTCAACATTTCCACACAGATATAATATGAACAATCCACGCAGTTATATAAAGAAAGAACGATATAGAATCCTCGAAGATATATGTAAACATCCTACTCCACTACAACGAAGAAAGACAAAATCCACGAAGTAATGAAAATATATCCGCAGCGGAAAACCAAAAGTAGTAAACCCAAGTGTTCGATATAAAGTCCACAATACAAACCCACATCACAAGTATATAAGATGCAAAAACAAAACAGATCCCGACAACAGGAAATCCTCACGATAAAGGGCTAGCGACTGGAATCTCTCCTGACGGCCTCAACCTAAAAAATAGTAACAACGGGGTGAGTTCAAAGAACTCAGCAGGTAATCCAATAGATATGTACAGCAACATATAACCACCAGTAACATCCTATGGTACAGTACACTAAACCATAGAGCCTACAGTACAGTTTCCTAACAGTACAACCTATGGTATAGTCTCCTAATAGTATAACAGATATGCATAGCTGAAATAAACTGTAATAACTAGCAATAGGCATAAAGAACAGTCTATAGCAAGAATAATAAGAAAATGCATAACTAAAATAAACTGTACTCACCTGCGAGGCTCGTGCAACTGACTGTGAACATACACAAATAAAAATAGTCAGAGCAAAAGCATATAACCTGTATGCATGTCAATCATATGCAATCACCAAAATGCATCACTCATAAATAATGCAATCTGTGCATATGATGCAAATGACATGTCCTGGTCACCCCTACTGCCATGCTCAGCCGTCTCACACGCAATGGCGAGACCGAGTGGGTAGGGCTGTGACAACCGTGCACTCTGCCGTCACTACCCCTGATGAGTGACTGAGTGGACGGGATGCTGTCGGAGTACACCTATCCTCCTGCCTCAAACATAGTGAGGGAGCGCAATGCCCTCATCTCCCGGTACACAATGACGGGGAGGGATCCCGGCTACAACCCCGCTGTATCGTGCTACCCATGAGCACCCCAGCGGTGCACCACCGAGCAACCTGCCATACACACCCTGAGTGTTGTGCCACTACCCATGCAGTGGTCACGCTGTGTGCAGGCCCTCATGTAGCCGGCCGACGAGCTCAACAATAATGGAGTCGTCAATCACCCATCATGCAATCATGCGGGATGGTGCATGATGCTAAATATGTCATACCTGAACATAGCCTCCTCCATATATGTGTGTGCCAAAAAGGTAAACACATACATATATAACCATGATATAAACAGCATAAGTCCAAGAACATCACATATAACAATGATATAAGTATCATGAATCCAAGAGCATGTATCAAACATGTAAAGCAACTAATCCAGTATAGTGGAGCACTATAAATATACATATCCATCTCTATAAACATAGATACACATGGCAAAAGATAAAGCATCCAGTTCTAATGTAAAGCAACTAACAGTAGAAACATGATAGGTATCAACTAAACTAAACCAAGGAAATACTAACTACCAACACTAGTAAGTATATATAGACTGCACATATCATAAGACAATATCGCAAAGATAAGTCAAAGGGTACCCGCCTCAAATAGCAGGTGGTATCACGCCAAATCCAACGTCGAGACGCCTGTCTCGAATCAGAGTCCTGTGTCAAACAATATAGATATTTTATTTAGCTAAATCCAAACGAATAGCTAAATAAAATCCCTAAACTAAATTAGGGCAAAACCCTAATCAACAATCTCAACCTATCTAATTAAACCTAACGGTCAATTAGGGTTAGTTACCTAATCCCTAATCACCAATTAGATTAGAAATATAAACTTAAATTAAATCCAATAGTTGACTAGGGTTAATTGTCTTAACTCTAATCATTCCATTAGATTAAATCTAAGCAAAAATATCTAATCATAACCAACAACCAATTACAACCTCCAATCAAACCTACACATGATCATCCATCTAAAATAATCAAATCCAATCATGATCTACATAAAGGATTAATTATCTAAATTCAAAGAACAAAACATATACACCTTACCTCGATCAAGCTGTTGTAGATTGCTGAAACTAAGCAATCTGCTAGATGAGGTTGCTGCCAGAACTAGAAATGCTGCTGGGAACCAAAAAGTCCACAGAACAGAACAAGCAGAACATACCTCCCTCCTTCTCTTCAATCCCGTAACCCTAATCAACAATAAAGCAGAGGAGATCCATGATCAAACAAAGAATGGAGATCACCAATCAATCAATACCTTAATCTTACCTCGCTGTCTCATTGTCGGAACCCCATTGCTCTGAAGAGGAGGTGAAGTTCAGAGCTAGGGCACAACATCAAGAACAGAGGAGGATCAAGACTAGGGTTAGGATCCCCTTCCTAATCGAAGATCTACTCACATGAAGCAGTGATCCGAAAGCAAAGCACCGATAACAGACCTAGGGCACAATTCGGGAAGAATCAAGATAAGAAGAAGCATCACCGACGGTGCTAAGGCACGAGTCGGAGAAAATTCAGAGAAGAGGAATCGAAGCTAGCCTACCTATGCTGGCGATCGAGTGGATCTAGATCAATCCAGTGGCGTCGGCAGTCGGCCAGAGGAGATGCGACGCCGTGTCTGCGACCTGGAGAGGAAGAGTGTCGGCCGGATCTGAGATCAATAGGCGTCGATGCCGACAGAGAAGGATCGCCGGAGCTGGAGCCTTGCTCCCGTCGCCGTCGCCCGTCCGTGAGAGAGAACAGAGGAAGGGGAAAGAAGGAGATCGGAAAATCGCAGGGGAGAGGGGAAGAGAGGTGTTCGGGATTCAAAAGGGATCGGCGTTTCTTATTTGGGGAAAGAATTAAAAGAAAAGGAATTTATATAATAAACATTTCCTCACTTAAACGGGTATCCTAAACAGGCTTTATCCGAATCCAAAATTGATCCCCTCAAAACCCTCCGTACGAGCTCCGAAAAATTCCCAGAAAATTTCTAAAAATTTCGGAAAAATTCTACAAGGCTATTTCCCAAATAACCTTATTTATTTAAATTTTTCCGAGATCTCACATAGGTCGACCCGACGCCTACTGTTCCCTCTGCAGGGAACGCGTCCTCACCTAGTCCACTCAGGAGATTTACCTGATGCCAATGCGATCCTCCAGATCGACTGGACTTTTGCTCGGTGCTCGTGCTTCCGGACTTTCTGCTGGACTTCCGCTTCCCAGCTGGTCCAGTCTTTCACCTGGTTCGCGACACCAGGACTTTCCACCTAGGGTTACCTCCCCCTAGGACTTTTGCCTGAAGCACTCGACCCACCAAGACTTTTCGCATAGGGTTACCACCCCCTATGACCTAGGGTTACCACCCCCTAGGATTTTCACCTGCCTAACTACAGTTAGGACTTTCCTGAAACACTTAGTCAAGCACGTTAGATCACAACACACCTTAACTTTGAATCCTTTGCCATTATCAAAACTCAGGTTCGATCGTCGGATGCTTCCCGCACCAACAATCTCCCCCTTTTTGATTATGGCAACCCAAATTCAAAGTTAACAAATGCACAAGTATATTAAAAGATTTTAAGTGAGCAAGCTTAAGTATATAAATTCAAAAAGCATAACTTAAGCTAACACTTAAACGTTGTGAAGCTCCCCCTTAATACAGGGCTTCCTTTTACTTTTGAATTAGATAGATTTTACATTTGAATTAGATTTTACATTTGAATTTCCTACTCTCCCCCTTTGCCATTTATCAAAAAATAAGTCAATTTTCAATTTTTCTTTTTGACCTAAACTTTTGAAAACAATGAGTTAAAATTTTGCAAAACTATAATTTTCAATAATTTTGGAGAAGTAATGAATCTGATTCGGGAAAAAATATCTTAGCAAGAATTTTATAAAGTTACTTAGCTAAGCCTTTTGCAAACATTGAATTTTGAAAATATAGCTTAAGTTAAAAAGACACTTAGCTTAATTTGAATAAAACAATACTTATTGTTGAAAATATAGGAGTAAGAACTTTTTAATTTTTAGGACGAAGAGAGAGAAACTAAATATTTAATTTAGTTTATTAATTAAATTGGTTGGTTCTTAAGTCCAAGCATGAGTCAAAATTTGTTTTGATCAGGTATCAAAGTCCTAAAGTACAAGCATGCTTAATCTTAATATTTCCTTCACCAACTGTCTAACCTTTAGCTACTTGTTGTTTGCCTAGAGGGCAGCAGCTTTCACTTGGTTAGTCGAGTTAAGTCATTTTGTCCAAATAGATTTGACTAGAGCTGGAAGACTTGACTTGATTACTGTTTAATAAAGTATTTAACGCCTAGACCCATATTGATCCACAAAAATAAGCATACTTGAGTTCAGGCTGTACCCTATGCATCTCACACCATTCTATATTTTTCAAACACAATCAAGGTATACCTAGGTGTTTGTGAGATGCTCTGGCTTAAATCTAGGGGTACATGATATCTAGGGTAGAGCCTAAGCTAAGTCCAATTTTTTGAAACTTCTAAGAAAAAGGGGATTTTAAAATCATTATTTTTCCTATATTTTTAAAACCAATTTTTGAAAAGAATGAGTTTTGAAGTAAGACAATGAATTTGAAAATTAATATCTATTCTACCCAGCACATTCCTATTTGTCTTCTGAGTGCACTGAACTCAAGTTCAGGTAAGGGTTTTGTGAAAATATCAGCTAGATTTGATTTGGACTCAACATAGTTGAGTGCAAGTTCACCTTTAGCTACGTGATCCCTTACAAAGTGGTGTTTTGCCTCTATGTGTTTAGTTCTAGAGTGGTGAATTGGATTTTTAGTTAGATTAATTGAGCTTATATTGTCAATTAAGATTTTTGTATTTTTGTATTCTAATTTATAGTCTTTTAAGGTATGCATCATCCACAAAAGTTGAGAGGCACACTCTCCTAGGGCTATGTATTCAGCTTCAGTGGTTAACAGAGCAACACAATGTTACTTTCTGCTTGACCAACTTACTAGGCACTGACCTAGGATTTGACAACTACCACTTATACTTTTTCTATCTAATTTGCACCCAGCATAGTCTGAGTCAGAATAGCTAAGCAGGTCAAAGGTACTAGTTCTAGGGTACCAAAGTCCTATATTGAGGGTGCCTTTTATATATCTAAGTATTCTTTTAACATATGTTAAATGTGATTCTTTTGCACAAGATTGGTATCTTGCGCACATACCAACTGCAAATATTATATCTGGTCGACTTGCAGTTAGGTAGAGTAGGCTTCCTATTATACTTCCATAGTACTTTGGGTCTACTGATTTTCCTTCTGGGTCTGAGTCAATGTTGATGTTAGTGGCCATTGGGGTATTTATGATTTTTGAGTTTTCCATGGCAAATTTTTTAATTAGTTCTTTAGCATATTTAATTTGGTAAATGTAGATTCCATCTTTTGTTTGTTTAATTTGTAAACCTAAGAAGAAATTTAGTTCTCCAACCATACTCATTTCAAATTCATCTTCCATTAATTTAACGAATTCTTTTAGAAATTTAGAGTTGGTTGAGCCGAAAATTATATCATCAACATAGATTTGGGCTATAAAGATGTCTTTTTCTATAGTTTTTCAAATAGAGTTGGATCTATGTGACCTTGGTTAAAGCCTTTGGATGTTAGGTAATTAGATAGCCTTTCATACCATGCTCTAGGAGCTTGCTTAAGTCCATATAAGGCCTTTTTCAATTTAAATATATGATTAGGATAATCTAGGTCCTTAAATCCTGGGAGTTGGTTTACATAGACCTCTTCCTTAATGAATCCATTTAGGAATACGAATTTTACATCCATTTGGTATAACTTAAACCCTTTATGTGCTGCATAGGCTAGCAGCATCCTAATGGATTCGAGTCTAACTACTGGTGCATAGGTTTCGTCATAATCTAAACCTTCAACCTGACTGAATCCTTTGGCTACTAGTCTGGCCTTGTTTCTAACTATTTCACCCTGATCATCCAATTTGTTCCTAAATACCCATTTGGTGTCAATTATGGACTTATCTATGGGTTTAGGTACAAGTTCCCAGACTTGGTTTTGTTCAAATTGTGCTAGCTCTTCCTGCATAGCAATGATCCAGTCTGGGTCGGGTAGGGCCTCTTCTATAGTCTTAGGCTCAATCTTTGAAATAAGGGCAATCTGACTTAGGTTCCTATATAAGGATCTGGTTCTGACTCCTAGGTTTGGATCACCCAAAATTTGATCAGGTGGGTGAGAGGTACGCTCTAGTTGGTCTTATATTTGGGTCAGAAATCGGTTCCTCTGGTTTATTAGTGTTGGGTTGAATTTCATCATCTTCATCAGTTTTTGGATTAATGTCACTATTTTCATTTATATTTGGTAGATTATTTTCTTCATCAAATATTACATTAGTTGTTTCTTCAACTTTTAGGGTATTTTGATTATAGACTCTATATGTCCTACTTGTTGTAGAGTACCCTAAAAAGATTCCTTGGTTTGATTTGGGTGTAAATTTTCCTAAGTAATCTTTAGTGTTTAAAATGTGAACTTTACACCCAAAAACTTTTAAATAGTTTAAGTTAGGAATTTTATTATAATATATTTCATAAGAGCTTTTATTGTGAAGTTTGTTAATTAGAATTCGGTTTTAGATATAGTGTGCAGTATTTATTGCTTCAGCCCAAAATTGATGATTTAAATTATATTCATTTAACATAGTCCTAGCGGCTTCTTGTAGGGTTCGGTTTTTACATTCTACTAGGCCGTTTTGTTGGGGGGTCCTAGGGCAAGAATATTCATGTTTATACCCAATGATTCTACAGAATTGGGTAAACCTATGATTTTCAAATTCCCCCCCCCCCCTCCCCCGTGATCACTTCTTATTCTTTTAATTTTAGTATCTTTTTCATTTTCTATTAAATTGCAAAAATTACTAAATACTTCAAAGGTTTCATCTTTCATTTTTAGAAATTTTACCCAAGTGAACCTAGAATAGTCATCAATTATAACTAAGCAATACTGGTTCTTGCTTAGTGACTTGGCTCCATGTGAATCAAATAGGTCTAGATGTAGGAGCTCAAGTAATGAGTTGGTTCTATCTAGATTAGTTGACTTGTGGGTTAATTTGGTTTGTTTTCCTTGTTGACAAGCATTACAGATTGAGTTTTCAATAAATTTTAGTTTGGGTAAACCTCTAACTAGACCATTTTGACTCATTTTTGAAATGAGTCTAGTGTGAGTGTAGCCCAATCTTCTGTGCCACAAATCAGTTTTTTCTTGTTGTGTTAGAAAACACTTTTTAGAGGATGTGAGTAGATCAATTGTGTAGATGTTATTTTTCCTAAGCCCCTTAAGAGTGATTTCAGGGTTTTCAATATTTTTAACTACACGCCTAGATTTGTCAAAGGTAACTAAGTATCCACTATCACACAATTGACTTATACTTAGAAGATTAAAATTGAAATTTTCAACTAGTAGAACTTTTCGAAAAATAAAATCGGAACTAAGTTCAATATTACCTTTTCTGATTACCTTAAGTTTATCATTACTGATCCTAGGTTTTTTAGATTGAGTTTGGTAAACTTCAATCTATCTCCAGTCATATGTTTGGAGCATCCACTATCCAACATCCATTGATCCAATTCCTACACATAAAGTAGTTGAATTGGTTTCTTTTTAATGGATTGATAGATAACTCAAATGAAGAAGGCTTCCTAGTTTTCCACCTCACCCAATCTAAGTTGTCAATCAGTTAATCCTATGGGTGATTATGAGATGGTAGAATAAAAGTTCTTTAGGTTAATTTATCGTGAAAGTAATTTCAGTTTAATTAATTTTGAAAAGAATTTTAAGTCGATTTTGAAACACAATTTTAAGTTAATTTTGAAGTTAAGTAATTTTGAAATTAAGTTTTAAAGATTTTTGAAATAATTTTTGAAATATTTTTTAAAGGAATTTTGAAATTAAGTTTTAAAGATTTTTAAAATAATTTTTAAAAGATTTTTTAACAGAATTTTGAAATTAAGTTTTAAAGATTTTTAAAAGTAATTTTAAAATTAAGTTTTTTTTTTAAAAAAAGATTTTTTAAAATAATTTTTAAAAGTAATTTTGAAATTAAGTTTTTTTAAAATATTTTTTAAAAATAATTTTAAAAAGTAATTTTGAAATTAAGTTTTTTTTAAAAAAAAAAAATTTAAAATAATTTTTAAAAGTAATTTTGAAATTAAATTTTTTTTAAAGATTTTTAAAATAATTTTTAAAAGTAATTTTGAAATTAATCTTTTTTTAAAATATTTTTAAAATAATTTTTAAAAGTAATTTTGAAATTAAGTTTTTAAAATATTTTTAAATTCATTTTGAAACATTTTGAAAAGATTTTTAAAGGAATTTTGAAATTAAGTTTTAAAGATTTTTAAAATAATTTTTAAAAGATTTTTTAAAGGAATTTTGAAATTAAGTTTTAAAGATTTTTAAAATAATTTTTAAAAGATTTTTTAAAGGAATTTTGAAATTAAGTTTTAAAGATTTTTAAAATAATTTTTAAAAGTAATTTTGAAATTAAGTTTTTTTAAAAAAATTAAAATAATTTTGAAGAAGTTTTTTTAAAAGTATTTTAAAATGAGTTTTATTTTAAATTTTAAATTTCTTAGTCATCTCACCCGATCTAAATTTTCAATCAGGAAATCCTATAATTTTTGTGAGATGAATTGAGGTTCAATTTAAGGGTTTGGTTTAACTTTGTGTTAGATTTAGGTTTAGCTTTGGGTTCAACAAGTAAGCATTCTTTGGATAAACTTCTGGGCTATGGTGAGTCACAAGGAACTCATTAAAGTAACCATGCCTTCGAGGTTTTCCAAATAGTCCTACCCATTGAACTTAATACTAAACCTTGATCTAACTGGTTAGGATCCATTTAAGGGTAGCTTCGGTCAGTTCCACTTGGCCAAATGCACCAGGTCGAAGCCATATCTTCCTAGACATGCGATGCCCAAGCTTCCCTAACGTACTATCATCCAAAAACTTCACCAGTACCGTGGGTCAAGTTAAACCTAGCTCATTTTATCTAACCTTAATTACCCTGCCGGGTAGTCTACTCTTATTTACCCATTTCGGGTAGATTAAGTTGGGTTACCCAGTCGGGTAGTTTAGTTGGGGGTGCCAGCTATTCTGGATCCTCCTTCTAATTTTTTATTTGATTTAAGTTGAATTTCGAATTAATTTTGAATTTTGAATTTTGAATTTTGAGTTTAATTTAATTCTGAATTTTTAATTTAATTTTAAATTTTAATTTAATTGCTAATTTAATTTCAAATTTTTAATTTAAATTTTAAATTTTAATTTAATTGTTGATTTAATTTTAAATTTTTAATTTACTTTTGAATTTTAATTTAATTGTTGAATTTTAATTTAATTGTTAATTTAATTTTGAATTTTTAATTTACTTTTGAATTTTAATTTAATTGTTGAATTTTAATTTAATTGTTAATTTAATTTTAAATTTTGAATTTTAATTTAATTGTTAATTTAATTTTGAATTTTTAATTTAATTATGAATTTTAATTTAATTGTTGATTTAATTTTGAATTTTTAATTTAATTTTTAATTTTAATTTAATTGTTGATTTAATTTTAATTTAATTGTTGATTTAATTTTGAATTTTTAATTTCATTTTATTAAGATCGTTTTCCTTTTTGCTCCCCCTGGATCATAGCCTCGATATGGTCTATCGAGGTAGTGTATTTGATCCTTCGGGATCCAATATTGACCAAGTCCAACTTGATTAATCAATTTGGACTTGAGGACTCATGCTTAGACTGTTTTTCTATTTGTTCTTTCTACAAGAGATAAGTAGGATTTATATTTTCTTTTTGGTTTAAATCCTAGACCAGTTCTATTGTAAACGGCTCTTTGTGTCCCAAGAATTAGGTCAAGATTCTTGGAACCTAAAGAAAACCATTCTAGTGTTTTCTCCAAATCCTTGACTTGAATTTTCAGGCTGGAATTCTCTTCCTCAAGTTTTTGGACTTGAGTTGAGTTTCCAGTCTGAACTAGTTCAGTCAAAGATTTAGAGTTAGTCACTTCTTTAAGAACTTCTACTTCCTTTAGAAGGGACTTAACTCTAAGGTTCGACTTAGCTAATTTTCGCAATAAGTAATTAACTAGATTATTAAGGCGAGGGATACTTACAGAGGGATTAGACCCTTCGGAAATGGATACGGATCCGTGGCTTCGCTCTGACTCAGCCTCCGACTCGGTCTCGCTCTCGAATTCGTCGATCTGGTCCCGGGCCATCAGTGCGAGTAAACTCGTCTGATCGAGTTCATTGTCGGTATCTTCTTCTGAGGATTCGTCTCACGTCGCCTTTAGGGCCTTCTTCCTTCTTTGCTTCTTCGCATCCTTTTGATTAGGGCAGTTGGCCTAGATGTGCCCCTTCTGGTTGCACCCGTAGCAGATCACTTCGAACTTTACCCTAGAACTTGGTTGGGCCTCTTTGGATTGGACTGCCTTCTTTATGTCCTTCTTGTTGAAGTCTTTCTTCTTCTTGTAGAGTCTCTTCACAAGGTTCATGAGCTCCGTTGTTAGTTCTTCATCTTCATCATCTGAGTCGGGTTCTTCTTCTGACTCTGGTTCAGTTCTTCGTCGTGATCTCGGTTCGCGTGTTCGACTGGTACCTGCAACCAAAGCAACCCCCTTCTCGGTTGGCTGTGCATTAGTCTGCTCATGTAATTCAAACTCACAGAATAATTCATCTAACTTTATTGAAGATAAATCCTTGGAGACTTTGTAGGCATCTACCATTGATGCCCACAATGTGCTCCTCGGAAACGAATTTAGTGTGTACCTTATGACGTCCTGATTCTCTACCTTTTGCCCTATTCCATGGAGAGAGTTCAGGATGTCTTGAATTCTTACGTGTAGAGAACTTGCTGTCTCACCTTCCTGCATTTTTAGATTATATAGTTTATTAAGTAAAAGATCTCTTTTACTTACCTTGGTGTCGGAGGTGCCCTCGTAGAGTTCTATCAGTTTCTCCCACAGCTCTTTTGCGGTTGAAAATGGGCCGACTCTGTTGAGTTCCTCCTTGGTAAGACCACACTGGAGGGTGCAGGTAGCTTTGGCGTCGGCTTCCACCTTCTTGATTAGGGATGGCTCCCATTTCTCACAAGGTGTAGGCTTGCCATCATCGTCGGTTGGTAGTTGTATCCCAGTCTTGATTATCATCCAGGTTTCGAATTGGATTTTCAGGTAGGTTTCCATTCGTCCCTTCCAGTACCCGAAATCTTCTCCGGAGAAGAGGGGGGGACGAACAGTGCTGAAACCCTCTTGTTGGGCCATTGAGAGAATATGCAAAAGAAATAAGAAAAAAATATGTCCCAAGACTAAGTCTTGGATTAGTAGTGCGGGAGTAAAGAATTGAAAAAGAACTAACACGAGTGGTGTTGCACCAACCTCGAGCGAGATCGATACGAACGAAAAAAAAACTGAAATATAGTAATAATACTAATTTCAGTTGACTCCGAAAAATTTAAAACACCGCGAAAGAAATTACGTGATTGGTGGTTGCACCAGATCAACGCGACCCCGCTCTAATACCAATTGTTGGATCGAGAAGCGCTAGAAGGGGGGTTGAATAGCGCTGCGGCTATTTCGTTCGATTCGTAAAACTATCGGAGTTAAAATACGCAGTGGAATAAAGAAACACAAACACAGAGACACAAGGGAATTTACTTCGTTCGGAGCCTTGATCGACTCCTACTCGAAGGCCCGCGATCCTTGATTACTTTCCGTGGACAACAACTATAAGCTCGATAAGAATTACAAACTAATTACAATGAAAGTATAATAACAACTTTATACCGACAACTAAGGAAGAAGAAACAGAGCTCCGAGTCGTCGGGAGGTTGTTGCAGCACTTCTGGATCGTGTCGTTAGCAGCTATATGCAAAGGAATCGCTTGGAGTGAATTGTTTTAAGCTGTTGTTCGAAGTGCTCTTTTATAGTGTGCTGGAGGTGCCTCCAAGGCTGTCCGACGCGCCTCCAGGCACCGAGTCTGCTGCGATGATAAGTGCAGAACAAGTCGCGCTTTATCCTGCTTGAGGCGCCTCCAGGATGCTCCAAGGCGCCTCCAGCGTCTGGTCCAAGGCACCTCCAGCCACGTCTGAGGTGCCTCCAGGCCTTCTGCGCAGGCATGTGTTGGCTTGCACCCGAGGCGCCTCCAAGCCCCATGGAGGCGCCTCGGACATTGTTCATCCGAGGCTAAACTCTGAATTTTGGCCCTGCAAAACATGTTAGTCCACAACTACAATGTAACAACCCAATTTTCCCTATTTTGAGTTCTAAATGTCCTTAAAAATATTTATAAATGCTTTTAAAATATTCTAGAGATTTTTAGAAATTTTTAGAGTATTTTTATGTAATTTTTGGAGGTCGTTTGGTATTTTTACTAAACGAAAGAAGTTTTGACAAAAAATTGTAAAAGCCGAGATTTGAACCAGAAACCTCGGGTTAAGCAAAGACTCGCCTAACCAACAAACCAGCCAATTGTTTCTTAATTAAACCTACATCGAAATATATTTAAGCTAAAGTTGGAACGTTTAAAAAAAATTGGAATTAAAAGTGCGCAGCTGAGGGTTCGAAGCCGAGGCTTTTGACCCGAGCAAAACCCGCCTGACCAGTTGTGCTAGCGGCGTGTTAATTAAGGAAAGAGTGAATAATACTTAAGCCGTAATTAGATGATAAAAACCCTAGTTATAAGAATATAACTTAGGTATTTTTCCCGTGACCGAAAATTACCTCACCCCTCTTCTCTTCTCGTGACGGCGCCGGCTCTTCTGGGGCGAAACCACAGCAGGAGGTTAGGGAACGTCTCCGACGGTCGGCCAAGGCTCGATCCGAAGGGTTTCTTCGCCGGATTGAGATCCTCTCGTCAAGAGGGGACGGTAGACACGAGGAAGGGGTCGAAATCTGCAAGCAATCGAAACCCTAGAGCCTTCTCTTCGGTTGTAAGTTCAAGAAATCGAAGTAAGTTGCTACTCACCTGCGGTAAGAGTAGTTCCGAGTCGATTCAGTGTTTTCTTTGAAGTTTCAGAATTTGATTTCACTGCTTACCATCCACAGCATGTTTCTTGATTTCGGATTGAGTTTGAGCCGAATTTTTGCTGCTAGGGATTTAGTTTTTTTTGTGTTCCTGGATTTGGAACATACTATACAAAAATTAGTTGATAGGGATTTGGTCTTCCTTCCTTAATTTTGAAGCATGCTGCCATGAATTTCAAGGTAGAAAGGCATGGGTTAGGTTTGTAGTCAGATTCTTCAACCCTATACATATATATATTTAGCATCTGTTTAGACCCTTTTGTACTATGTAGTGGCACGAACAGCCCTTACTCCAAGTACATAGTTAGTTTTCTGTTGAGATACACAGTAGGTTTTAGTTTTGTTCATGCTAAGCAATTGACATGAACGGCAATAGTTTTGGGAGTAGCAGTTGAAAGAAAATAGAAGTAATAGCTTTGAACAAACGAAACAAGTTATATAGGTTCCATGATTTCAGCGAGTTCTAGTTTGATTTACGTTACGGAAGGGGAATGTATAGCTCTGTTAGAGCTTAGAATAGTCTTTGATTTGGTGTTTGTTGCGGGCAATGTACAGCTCTATTAGAGCTTAGGACAGCCCTTCCTTCTGGAAATTTCAGCAGGAACGAACTGTTAGAGTGTATACTAAAAGCCTAGCTTTTGGTATAAACATTTATCTAGAAATAAGAATCACATTGGTCAAATGTCTACATTTATGATAAATGTAGTTGCTCAATTAATTTATATTGTAGATAACATGGTGTTGGTGTCACACACAGAAGATCATGTTATCAGTACCTTATAAATTATAAACAGTAGCTCACGACCATGATGGAAAGGAACAAACCATTGGAAGGTCGTAGTGTAATTAGGTGTTAGTTTATCTTAACTATATAATTACATTAGTACACTAAGAGTGTATTGAGTAGGACCATTAGAGGTCATTTCTTTTATATTGACTTTATAAAGGAACAAAGACCTCAGTTATTATGGAAGTATGTGCTCTTAATCCTAATATAATAACAAGCATATATATTTGATATTTATTTCTTTAATTTATCAATGGGTGAGATTTAGTTCGATGAATCAATAAGCCCGATAAGTTGGGAAATGATATCACTTATAGTATGTGTTGTTGATTATAGAAGGAAACTGTGTCCTAGTAATCTAGGTTGAGAATGTCCCCAAGAGGAGCTCATAAGGATTGTCATGTTAAACCCTGCAGGTGGACTTAGTCCGACATGACGATGAAGTTGAGTGGTACTACTCTTGGAGCTAGATATTAATTAAGTGAGTTGTCAGTAACTTACTTAATTAGTGGACATTTGTTATCTTAAACACAGGGAGACTAACACACTCATTATAAGAAGGAGCCCAAAATGTAATTTGGGATTGGTGCGGTAGTTCAATAATAGTTCTTTAGTGGAATGAATTATTATTGATAAAATTAAATTGTGTGTTCGGGGCGAACACGGGATGCTTAATTTTATCAGGAGACCAAAACCAATTCCTCCTCTCGGTCCCTATCGTAGCCTCTAGTATATAGAGATTTATACCCACCACATACTCACCTTCTTACCCATCCAATGGGGCCGGCCAAGCTAGCTTGGAACCCAAGCTAGGGCCGGCCAAGACCAAATGGTTGAGCCAAGTTGGTGGCCGGCCAAAGCTTGGGTCCCAAGCTTAGGTGGCCGACCACTAGAATATTATAAGGGTTTTTTATTAAAATTATTTCTTATGTGGATATCATGATTTAAAAGAGAGTTTAAAAATTAAAATTTCCTTTTATAGCTTTCTACAAAAGATTAAGAGAAGAGATTAATCTCTTTCCTTATTTGTAGATTAAAAGGATGGTTTTAATTTTTATTAAAAACTTTTCTTATTTGTAAATCATCCACATGTTTAAAAGAGAGTTTAAAAATTTAAAATCTTTCCTTATTTATTGATTAAAAGGTGGATTTTAAATTTTAAGAAAACTTTACTTTTTAAACATGTTCATTATTTAAAAGAGAGTTTAAAAATTAAATAATCTCTTTTATAAGTTTCTACAAAAGATTAAGAAAAGATATGTTATCTTTCCTTATTTGTAGATTGAAAGAGATTTTAATTTTTAGAGATAACTTTCTTTTTATCCACATGTTTAAAAGAAAGATTTTAATTTATAAAATTTCTTTTTATTAACCAATCATGAAGGGATAAAATTATTGGAAAAATTTTATAAATTTCTGGAAGCAAATAAGGAAGTTTTAATTTGTGTTTAAAATTTTATTTGCTTGGAGATTTGTATAATGGCCGGCCATTGTAAATTGAGAAGAGAAAAATTATTTTTAATTAAATAAATTTTCCTTTTCATGGCAAAAGAATTAAGGAAGTTTTTTATTTAAATTTCCTTATTTGTCAAGACCAAGGATTATAAAAGAGGGGGTAGAGGTGCCTTCATGGGTGAACAACTCTATTATTTTTCTCCCTCTTTTCTTCCTTGGGTGTGGCCGGCCCTTTCTTTCCTCTCCTCTCCTTTGTGTGGCCGAAATTTTCTCATGGTGGAGATAGCTTTGGTGGCCGGAACTAAGAAGGAGAAGAACGAGAGAAAAGAAGGCTCTTTTCTAGCATCCCTTGGAGCATGGTGGTGGTGGCCGAACCTCTTCATCCTAGGAGAAGTTTTGATGGCCGAAACTTGTAAGGAAGAAGAAGGTGCTAGGTGGTTCTCATCTTGGAAGATCGTTGCCCACACAACGTCCGAGGTTAGAAGAGGAATACGGTAGAAGATCAAGAGGTCTTTCTAAAAGGTATAACTAGTAATTTTTCTTTCCGCATCATACTAGTTATTTTTGGAAATAATACTAAATACAAGAGGCATACGATTCTAGTGTTTCGGATTTGTTTTCGATATAGTGTTCTTTTGTTTTTCTTTTCCTTGTGATTTGATTGTTCTTTTCGGTTGACCTAAAGTTATTTTAGGAAATTAAATATTAGCTTTCCTTAAAAGGTTTTGTCTAGTCGGTGGTGATTGCTCCCATATTCAAGAAGGTCATATGCCTCGCCACGTCAGTACTGGAAACCAATTTTGGAAATTAATATTTAATGGAATTAATAACTTAGGTGATTTGGATCAAACGTGTTAAGTTCCGCAGGAGATCCAAGTCAAAACCTAAAAGAACAAATAAATTAAGTTTTGGATCAAACGTGTTAAGTTCCGCAGACGATCCAAAATTTAATTTAAAAGAACACATGGTAGCTAGGAAAAGGTTCAGACCTTTGTACAAAATTTTTGTACAGTGGAACCTCTAGATTTTCCGAGTAGCAACCAACACGAACATTTTCCTTAGAGCCTTCTGTTAGTTTCCACAGCAGTTTTATTTGTGCTATTTAGAGGGCACGAGCAGCCTTTAATCTAAGTACATAGTATTAGTTTTCTTTGCTATTTTAACAAACATGATCAGCCCTGTTATTAGCATTGCAGTTTTAGTTACTTCGTTACTTTAACAAGCATGAACAACTACTCTCCAAGTGTATGAAGTTTTTTTTAAGAATGTAGATCTTTCTTTCTTTGATTTATTTCTGCTGTAGCATGCCTAAAGATTTCAGATTTGTTTTCCTTGGTCTTAAATATGTTGTAGCATGTTGGAATAGGCTAGTATTTTACTTGAACAAGTATAAGAAAGATAAAGAAAAGAAAGAAAAAGGTCAAGACCTTAAGTAGATTCCCAAAGTCAAGACTTTAGGAATTTTGGCACATATGGTGCTTGTTAAAATGTCAAGACATTTAACGAAGAAGTCATAAAAGATAATAAGTATTTTACTTTAAGAAAGGCTAGTACCCGACTTCCAAGGTTGTCGTTAAACAAATCCAGGTGACCAATTCCAAGGTCTTGGCCCTGGTAAGACCAAGGTCTTTACCCTCATAGGACTGATGACTAGCTACCACAGTCCCTATTAGGGAGCGCGCATTGGTACTAAGCCTGGGCCCAAGAAAGAAGTTGATTATTATTTTTAAGTATTAAAGTATAAGTTTTTAATCAAGAAGAACTTTATTATTGTTTTGAAGTAATAAAGTATAAGATTTGGAACAAATGAAACAAGTTTCACATATGCTTAGAATCAGTAAGTTTAGTTCTTTTGAATTCTAGCATGCAGTATTAGTTTTGTTTGTTTCCTGATTTGATATTTAGCATGATTAGCTTTATCTTCCAGCATGCAGTTTTATCCTTGTGTAGCATGATTAGCTATTAGAATTACATGAGTAGATTCCTTAGCTTTTCTTTGCTATTAGTTTGACATGAGTGGATATGTTTATGCTTTACTTTCTTTTAGAGCATATAGTTTCTAGTTCTTTCTGTATACATGCATATTCGTGTTTTTGTGAGTTAGATAGTGCTTACTAAGCAAATTTTGCTTATAGACTGCATTTCCTCTTACTGCAGATAAAGGAAAGGAAAAGATTTAGCAAGGAAGGCGACAAGATGGTGCGGATGGTGTGTGATGCATGGACTGTGGGAGAGATCAGGGGAATTGAGTCACACTTTATGTTTTATGTCAATAGAGATTGATAAAGAGTTGTTTCTATTTTTCTGATGTTGCTATTGAGTCTATTCTGCATTGTTTGTTTGGGTGTTTCCACCGTTGGAATTTTATTCATTTACCATTGCTAGATTAGTTTTTTTTTTAAGTTGGTGTGTCTTATTACTGTGTGGTTGTGATTAGTTTTTGTCACTTATTAAATTTTGTGGGTGTTTGATATATTTCCAGCCGCCTGTGGCTGTGTATACTGTGAATGTATTGATGTTCATGGTCACCGGTACAGGGGAGATTCTGCCGAAATTTTTTGGTAGGGATTCCTCGTGGTTTCGATCACACCGGTTAAGTAGAGTTAATAGTTAAGTAACGGTCACCTTAGAGAGTAGTAGAGTTGTAAGAAGGGTGGTCGTCACATACAAAACACGTCCTGTAAAACCAAGTTAGCACAGAGATAATATTAGATATGATAACAGAATATTATGACAGTCTCCGGACTGTCCGGGTCTGACTTCGGATTTCCGACCGGAAACCCTAGGTCGACCCGACGCCTACTGTTCCCTCTGCGGGGAACGCGTCCTCACCTACTCCACTCAGGAGATTTACCTAATGTCAGTGCGATCCTCCAGATCGACTGGACTTTTGCTCGGTGCTCGATGCTTCCGGACTTTCTGCTGGACTTCTGCTTCCCGGCTGGTCCAGTCTTTCACCTGGTTCGCGACACCAGGACTTTCCACCTAGGGTTACCTCCCCCTAGGACTTTTGCCTGAAGCACTCGACCCACCAAGACTTTCCGCATAGGGTTACCACCCCCTATGACCTAGGGTTACCACCCCCTAGGGTTTTCACCTGCCTAACTACAGTTAGGACTTTCTTGAAACACTTAGTCAAGCACGTTAGATCACAACACACCTTAACTTTGAATCTTTTTCCATTATCAAAACTCAGGTTCGATCGTCGGATGCTTCCCGCACCAACATTTGCTTCTTCTTCTACTTCTTGATCCTTCTCTTTCGCTCGTGGCTAGTACCTTCCTAAGGTGAAGCTTGTTCTCTTGGAGTTGTCTTAAATAGCTCAGCATGGATACAAATAGAGGCGAGGTTCGATAACGTCACAAAAAGTTGATGTTCTTCTCATTACAGGTCATCCGTAAGGTATACCTAAAATAATTATTATTTGATTTCGTTTTGTTTTATGATCTTGTCTGCGTGATTGTATCTTGCATGTGTATGGTATGTGTGATGTAATAAATTAGTTTATTTATCGTTAAGTCTTTCGCTATGTATGTTTACGAAATATATTTTTAACACACACTACATCGGGCATATCCCAACATCTTCGATTGAGGTTTGCAAGTTCAGATTGTACTCGAGTTCCATTGCTAGTTTCTTCTTCTTCTCTAATTACTGAAGTTGAGGTTTCACTTTAGCTTCTTGTGTAACGGCAAGATGATTGATGAGAATTTTGATTGTGGTCAAGTGTGATTTATTTCATTTTATGCATTTTAAGTTTCTGAACAAAATTTGTGTTGCAATTTGTTAAGTGTAGCTCAATAGTTTAAGCATTTCTTTAGTTCATTGAATTTGAATTCTTGTTGATTTTTTGTTTTTGATAATAACTAGGGTTAGTTGTTAATTGTGTTGGATCGAGATCGCGCTAGAGGGGGTGAATAGTGCTCGTGGCTATTTTAACTGAATCAAAAAACTATCGGAGTAAAATACGCAGCGGAAAGTAAATGCAAACACACAGTGGTTACTTGGTTCGGAGCCTGTGGTGACTCCTACTCCAAGGCCCGCGATCTTTGATCGCTTTCGGTGGGCAACAACTATAAGCTCGTTAAATGTTTACAATTTGAAGTACAACAATTAATAACAATAAGATATACCAACGACAATGGAAAGGTGAAAGAACTGAGCTCCAGGTCATCGGGATGATGTTGCAGCACTTCGGGATCGACTTGTTAGTAGCAGGAAGTAGAAAGTTCTCTTCTCAAATCGTTGATCGAAGCTGCACCCCAAGGCTCCCTTTTATAGCTCTGCAGGCGCTGATCCAGATCCCCAAGTCTCGGGATCAGGTTTGACCCGAGGTGGATCGGTCGACTGATCCCCTGTTCGGTCGACCGATCAGGCGATCTCTTCCTATCTGATCCGCCCGATCCTCTCGCTCCGCTTTGTTCTGGTCAAACTCCATCCGAGGTTCGGTCGACCGATAAACCGGTCCGGTCGACCGATAATCTCTTCTGACTCAGCCCAGTCAGCCTGATCCAGTCGACACCCAACCTAGGTTCGGTCGACCGATCCCAAGGTTCGGTCGACCGATCCCCTGGTCGAGCCCGGTCCAACCTCTGGAGATCTGATCTGCTAATTTGTGGGTTCGATCTATTAGAGTGTATACTGAAATCCTAAGCTTTTGTAAACATTTATTTTGAATAAAGAATCACATTTGGTCAAATTATCTACATTTGTTTGTAGTTGTTCAATTAATTTATATTGTAGATAACATAGTATGTGGTGTCACATACAGAAGATAATGTTATCAGTACCTTATAAATTATAAATAGTAGCTCACGACCAAAATGGAAAGGAACAAACCATTGGAAGGTCGTAGTGTAATTAGGTATTAGTTTATCTTAACTATATAATTACACTAGTACACTTAGAGTGTATTGAGTAGGACCATCAGAGGTCGTTTCTTTTATACTGACTTTATAAAGGAACAAGACCTCAGTTATTATGGAAGTGTGTGCTCTTAATCCTAATATAATAACAAGTACATATATTTGATATTTATTTCTTTAATTTATCAATGGGTGAGATTTAGTTCGATAAATCAAGAAGCTCGATAAGTTGGGAAATGATATCACTTATAGTGTGTATTGTTGATTATAGAAGGAAACTGTGTCCTAGTGATCTAGGTTGTCCTCAAGAGGAGCTCATAAGGATTGTTATGTTAAACCCTGCAGGTGGACTTAGTCCGACATGACGATAAGGTTGAGTGGTACTACTCTTGGACTAAGATATTAATTAAATGAGTTGTCAGTAACTCACTTAATTAGTGAACATTCGACATCTTAAACACAAGGAGACTAACACACTCATAATAAGAAGGAGCCCAAAAATATAATTTGGGATTGGTGCGGTAGTTCAATAATAGTTCTCTAGTGGAATGAATTATTATTGATAAAATTAAGTTGTGTGTTCGGGGCGAACACGGGATGCTTAATTTTATCGGGAGACCAAAATCAATTCCTCCTCTCGGTCCCTATCATAGCCTCTTATTTATAGAGTATTATACCCACCTATACCCACCTTCATACCCATGTTGTAGGGGCCGGCCAAGCTAGCTTGAGAACCAAGCTAGGGTCGGCCAAACCTTGGTCCATAGGTGGCCGGCCCTAGCTTGAACCCAAGCTTAGGTGGCCGGCCCTATTAAATTAGAAAATAATTTTAATTTTAAATTTTTCTTATGTGGAAGATATAATTTATTGGAAAGATTAAAAAATTAAAATATTTCTTTTATAAGTTTCTACAAAATATTAAAGAAAGAGATTAAATCTCTTTCCTTATTTGTAGATTGGAAGGATATTTTATTTTTCTTCTTTATAAATTATTCACATGTTGAAAAATTAAAATTATAGAAATTTCTTTTTATCAACCATGAAGGGATTTTAAAAGGAAATTTTATTTTTTTAAAAAATTTCCGAAGACAAATAAGGAATTTTTAATTGGTTGATTGAAAATTGTCTTATTTGTTCTTCTATGAGGTGGCCAGCCATGACATGGTTAATTAGGAAATTTTATTTATTTTTCCTTAATTAATTCATGTCAAGGAAAGTTAAGGAAATTTTATTGTAATTAAATTTCCTTATTTGCCAAAGCTAAGGATTATAAAAGAGGGGGTTTTGGGTGCCTTGAAGGTGAACAACCTCTATTATTTTTCTCCTTCCCTTTCTCTTCTCTCCATCTTTGTGGCCGAACTTCTCATCCTCCTTGGAGATCAAGTGGTGGCCGGATTTTATCTTGGAGAAGAAGGAGAGAAAGCTTGCATCCCTTGGAGCTTGGTTGGTAGAAAAAGATCTTCAACCTTTGGAAGCTTTGTGCTTGGCCGAAACTTAAAGGAAGGAGAAGAAGGTGCTAGGTGGTCCTCGTCTCGGAAGATCGTTGCCCACACAACGTCCGAGATTAGAAGAGGAATACGGTAGAAGATCAAGAGGTCATTATCTACTAAGTAAGGTATAACTAATATTGTTTTCCGCATCATGTTAGTTTTATCTCCATGTAAAAATACCAAATACAAGAGGCATGCGATTCTAGTTTTTCGAATTAGTTTTCGAAATTGTGTTCTTTTATTTTTTTTCCCTTGTGATTTGATTGTTCTTAGAGGTTAACCTAGGGTTACTATGGGAAGGTTAAATATTTAATTTCCTTAAAAGGCTTTGTCTAGTCGGTGGTGGTTGCTCCCATATCCAAGAAGGTCATGTGCCTCGCCATGCAGTACTGGAAGCGGATTTTGGAAATAGATATTTAATTATCTTCATGACCTAGGTGATTTGGATCGAACGTGTTAAGTTCCGCAGGAGATCCAAGTCTAAACCTAAAAGAACAAATAAATTAAACTTAGGATCAAACGTGTTAAGTTCCGCAGGCGATCCAAGTTTAATTTAAAAGAACACATGGTAGCTAGGAAAAGGTTCAGACCTTTGTACAAAATTTTTGTACAGTAGAACCGTTAGGTTTTCCGAGTAGCAACCAACACGATCGACTGATCCCAAGGTTCGGTCGACTGATTTCGGTCACTTCTGTTGGAGGATCGGTGGCCGGCTTGAAGGGGGGTTGGATAGCTAGGCCACCCCCAAATCGATTTCTTCTCTACAATACGTTAGTTTGCGCAAGCGGAAATATAGAAACTAAAAACAATGAAACACAAACGAGAATACAAACGCTAACACGCTCGATGTAACGTGGTTCGGAGATTGCTTGCTCCTACTCCACGACGTGTCCTTGAGGTGGACGAGCCCTTGATCCTTTGGTGGATCAGTCCCCGGCAATCTCCGGCTAAAGCTTCTCCTTCTCGGTGGAGCAAACCTCTCACAAAGTTCTCTTCCTCTTTACAAGATGAAACTTAGGGTTAGAAGGAAGAGAGTTGACTTGGAAGCTTTGGGCAAGATTCAGAAGGTTTACAATGAGTATCAGTAGTACCTTCAATGCCCCAAAGCTCCCCTTAAATAAGAGGAAAGAGTTGATCATCAATCAACTCAAACCCTGACACCAGTCGACTGGTCCATGCACCAGTCGACTGGTGCTAGCCGTTAGGCAACACCAACGGCTCTCTTTAGAGCCCGTTTTCTGCCAACGGTCATGTACCAGTCGACTGGTCTTAGGACCAGTCGACTGGTCCCCTTAGTCGAAAAGCACAGAATGTTTCTGTGCATTCTGTGAAGTTGGATCAGTCGACTGGTCCCATTACCAGTCGACTGATCCCAGTACATTCACTCCTCTCATCCTTTCCGGAGTCGCCTTTAAAGTCCTCTTCCTCGGCCTTCGTCCCTCAGATGCACCCGAGCCCGCGGCTCCTCTCCGTGCCATCCTTCACGCTGCCTTGAAGTCCACTTCCTTCGGCTCCACTCCATTGCTCCTCGTCCGCGCGGTCCCTCGGATGTCTTCCACACCATCCTTCACCGACTCAACGATCCGAGCCCTTGGATGAGCTTCCCACACTTGGCCGCACCAAGTTCACATGTGTTCCACAAAGTCCTGCAAGACTCAAACACATATCAAATACATATGAAAGCCTAACTTAAACTCTTTGACACACACATCAAAACCTAGGTCGATTGCACCAACAATCTCCCCCTTTTTGATGTGTGGCAATATGTTTAAGTTAGGCATAAATAACAACTTTGAAAATTTTGAAGCAATATGTAAACATGAAGCATAAAACCCAAGCTCCCCCTTAACACATGCTCTCAACCTTAATTTTCAAAGATTTTTACACAAGTAGATTTCTAACTTAAACCTACCCAATTCTCCCCCTTTGACACCATCAAAAATGTTGTACCAGACACGTACACATACTATGGTATCAGTTCCAACCAAATTTGAACCAAAAATTTGATTTTAAAAACCAACAGAATGCTGAAAGGCTGGTACCAGTCGACTGGTAGCTGCACCAGTCGACCGGCACAAACCATCAATTTCAGCCTTTACAGCCAACTTCAGAAATCCATAAAAATTCCAGAAAATTTGAAAAATCATGAAATTTTGAACACATATTTCTTATAATGTTCTTTAACAAGGAAAAATATGTTTTCATGAAAATTCATCATATTTTTGAAGTTTTGATAAAAAACTCAAACACAAAAAAAATCAATCAAGTTTGTATCAATTTGAAACCTTGTTTTGCAATCATATGTTTCAAAATAGCTAAACCACAGTAAATAAATCATAGAATTGTTTTCAAAACATTTGAAATGTCCAACTATGATCTATGGGCAAGATGTCCATTAATTAAACATTTGCTTTCCCCATAGTTTGCCTATGATCACTAAACATTGATACACTTCATAACTCATCAAAATGCTATAAGCATAAGTGAATTACTTGTATCATCCTAATATCTCACATTCATGGTTAGAAAATAATACAAATCATTGTGAGATAAAGGTAACCTCTACTTAGCCCTCTTGATCATAAATCTCTATCAAGGCTAAGTCCTCCCCCTTAAGGTCTCAAGTCAACCATATAGGAAAAATTTGAATTATTGACTTCTATGGTTGACTTGCCATAAAATCCTCTAACCCTTGAGGATTGATTTTGGCACCCAATAGAAATTCTTTCTAATTGGGTTGACCAAGTACTCTTTGGGGATCCATTTCCTATCTATGGTCTTTGTCTTGGATTGCCCCCTAGCAAGTAGACAATGATAGGTCTTTTCATTATTTTGTTCATTGTATCCTATCCCATTTTTCTTAAAACTTGCCCTTTGGCTCCCAATGATCATATTTAGGGTTTTTGAGCCAATTTCAAATTTCCTAAGGGCGTTGGTAAGGTATTCTACCTTTTCCCTTAATTTCCTATTTTCCTCTTCTAAACATGAATCATTTGAACTTGTAGAGGAAGCATGCATATCATTTTCCCTAAGAGTCATGGATTCTAATTTTTCTTCAAGCATACAAATATCATTTTTCAAAGATTTGTTTTTCCTTTTTGCCTTAAACAAATCATCATTTGTACTTTTAATAATTTTAATTAAAACATGAGGAGGAAGATTATATACCTCACTTACCGAGAAGTCCGAATCCGAAGTTTGACCTCCCCCTTCACTTGAGCTCCCTTCTTCATCTTCACTTGAACTCCTTCTTTCTTCTTGTTCGGATGAGGTGGAAGCTACATCATCAATCCCCATGAGAGCAAAATTGATTATGTGATGCTCTTCTTCCTCCGATGATGATGAAGGATCATCCCATGTTGCTTTTAGGTTTTGAGCCTTCTTCCCTTTTTCTTTTGTCTTCTCCTTCTTCTTCTTCCCTTCCTTCTTTTTCAAGAGAGGACAATCATCTCTTATGTGTCCTTCTCCTTGGCAATTGTAGCAAATTATCTTCCTTGTCCTACTTTTACTTCTCGAGCTTTTCCTAGCATGAGATTTGTTAGAAGAAAAAGATTTAAACGCCTTTCTCATCTTCCTTACCATATATGCCTCTTGATCGCTATCCATTGAGGCACTTGATTCTTCGGAGTCGGAAGATGATGGTGATGAAGATTTCTTCTTCTTTCCCTTTCCCTTGTTTGCCACAAGGGCTACTCCTCTTGATCTATGTGCTTCTTCATCTAATCCTTCAACTCTTGTTTCATGGAGCTCCATTCTTGAGAAGAGTTCATCTAGAGAGGATTTCTCTAGGTCCTTTGATATGTAGTATGAATCTACAATGGAGCTCCAAGTTGTGGTTCTTGGGAAAGCATTTAGGGCTTTTGTCATCATGTCTCGATTTGAGAGTGTCTCACCTACACTTGTTAGTCCATTAATAATTTCTTTAATTCTAGAATGTAAAGTTGATACCTTTTCTCCTTTCTCAAGCTTGATATTGTTGAGTTGAGTTCGAAGGAGGTCTCTTCTTGCCAATTTTGCTTCCGATGTCCCTTCGTGAAGCTCCACTAGCTTTTCCCATAATTCCTTGGCGCTTGAGTAGCTTCCAACCCTTGTTATTTCTTGTTGGGGAAGAACATTATGTAGATGATGGATTGCCTTGGCATTTGCTAGATGCTCTTCTTTTTGCCTTTTGGTCCATCTTGTTATGTCGATTGTCTCATTGTGTTCATCCTTGGGCTCTTCAAAACCACTCCTCATGATTAGCATAATGTCAAAATCGGTATTAAAGAATACCTCCATTCTCCTCTTCCACCAAGAGAAGTCTCCTTCGAATTTGGGTGGATGAATGTTTGAGCCGGCCATTTGATGATGTTGTTCTTCTTGGCGATTAGTCCGTTGAAGAGCTTCCTTGCTCTGATACCAATTGTTGGAGGATCGGTGGCCGGCTTGAAGGGGGGTTGGATAGCTAGGCCACCCCCAAATCGATTTCTTCTCTACAATACGTTAGTTTGCGCAAGCGGAAATATAGAAACTAAAACAATGAAACACAAACGAGAATACAAACGCTAACACGCTCGATGTAACGTGGTTCGGAGATTGCTTGCTCCTACTCCACGACGTGTCCTTGAGGTGGACGAGCCCTTGATCCTTTGGTGGATCAGTCCCCGGCAATCTCCGGCTAAAGCTTCTCCTTCTCGGTGGAGCAAACCTCTCACAAAGTTCTCTTCCTCTTTACAAGATGAAACTTAGGGTTAGAAGGAAGAGAGTTGACTTGGAAGCTTTGGGCAAGATTCAGAAGGTTTACAATGAGTATCAGTAGTACCTTCAATGCCCCAAAGCTCCCCTTAAATAAGAGGAAAGAGTTGATCATCAATCAACTCAAACCCTGACACCAGTCGACTGGTCCATGCACCAGTCGACTGGTGCTAGCCGTTAGGCAACACCAACGGCTCTCTTTAGAGCCCGTTTTCTGCCAACGGTCATGTACCAGTCGACTGGTCTTAGGACCAGTCGACTGGTCCCCTTAGTCGAAAAGCACAGAATGTTTCTGTGCATTCTGTGAAGTTGGATCAGTCGACTGGTCCCATTACCAGTCGACTGATCCCAGTACATTCACTCCTCTCATCCTTTCCGGAGTCGCCTTTAAAGTCCTCTTCCTCGGCCTTCGTCCCTCAGATGCACCCGAGCCCGCGGCTCCTCTCCGTGCCATCCTTCACGCTGCCTTGAAGTCCACTTCCTTCGGCTCCACTCCATTGCTCCTCGTCCGCGCGGTCCCTCGGATGTCTTCCACACCATCCTTCACCGACTCAACGATCCGAGCCCTTGGATGAGCTTCCCACACTTGGCCGCACCAAGTTCACATGTGTTCCACAAAGTCCTGCAAGACTCAAACACATATCAAATACATATGAAAGCCTAACTTAAACTCTTTGACACACACATCAAAACCTAGGTCGATTGCACCAACAACTTCTAACTCTGCATAAAAATGTTAGTCACTTGCAAAACAGAGTTAGAACACAATAGAATATATAAACGAATAAACTGATAGCCTTCGGACTGTCCAGGTCTGACACAGGGTTTCCTACCTGAAACCCTAGGTCAACCCGACGCCTACTGTTCCCTCTATGGGGAACGCGTCCTCACCTACTCCACTCAGGAGCTTTACCTGTTGTCAGAGCGATCCTCCAGATCGACTGAACTTTTGCTCGGCGCTCGTTGCCTCCGGACTTTCTGCTGGACGCTCGCTTCCCGACCCGTCCAGTCTTCCACCTGGTTCGCGACACCAGGACTTTCCACCTAGGGTTACCACCCCCTAGGATTTTTGCCTGAAGCACCTGACCCGCCAAGACTTTCCGCATAGGGTTACCGCCCCCTATGACTTAGGGTTACCATCCCCTAAGGTTTTCAACATGCCTTACCGCAGCTAGGTCTTTTCTGAAACACTCAATCAAACAGTTAGATCACAAATAAACTTAACTCTGAATTCCTTTGCCATTATCAAAACAACGGTTTGATCGTCGGATGCTTTCCACACCAACAATCTCCCCCTTTTTTATTATGGTAACTAAATTCAAAGTTAAGTAATATAGATGCAAGATACGCTTAAATAAATTTTAAATGCAAGCGTAATTAAGCTAAAATTTAAACTTTGTGAGGCTCCCCCTTAATGAAGGCTCTCTCTTGAATTCCCTTAATGAAGACTCTCTTTTGAAATTTTCCTACTCTTTTGAATTTTCCTACTCTCCCCCTTTGCCATTTATCAAAAACATGTAGAGATTACTTAGCTGAATTTTGAAAAAAAAAAATTATAGAGTTTGAAATAAAATTTTCTCAAAAATTGACTAAGTTTGTAAGTATTTGCTAAAATATTTGTAGACAGCTGTAGAGGTCACGTTGCTAAGCATTTTGTAAATACTTTAGTTGAAAATATTGAATTTTGAAGGATCCTAAGAGGATATTATAAATTTGACAAGATGTTTTAGTACAAATTGAAAAATGTAGCTAAAGTTGAAAAGTACTTAGCTTGATAACAACATTTTCAATTTTGAAAGATATTTAGTTTTAACAAAAACTTAGTTCTTTCAGTTATAAAGAGGGAGTAGCTAGACTTATAAAGATTTAAGTAAGGTTATTCATTCAAATTCATTTGGTCCTTACATCTAAGCATGAGTCAAGTTAAATATATTTCAAATTATCCAATTTACTTTAGAGAGGTATCAGAGCCCTACAGTTCAAGCATGCTTAGTCTTAAAACATTGTTTACCAACTGTCTAACCTTTAGCTATTGGCTGATTGCCTAGAGGGCAGCAGCTTTCACTTGGTTAGTCAAGTTAAGTCATTTGGTCCAGTTAGATTTGATTAAGGCTGGAAGACTTGACTTGATTACTATAAATAACGTATTTAACGCCCATACTCATATTGATGCACAGATATAAGCATTCTTGAGTCCAGGTTGTACCCTATGCATCTCACGCCGTTCTATGTTTTTCAACCACAAGCAAGGTAAGCCTAGGTGTTTGTGAGATGCTCTGGCTGAATTCTAGGGGAACATGATTTCTAGGGGGGAATCCAATGCTAAATCAGATTTTGTAAAAAAAAAAAAAAAGCTAACAAAATTTGGAGCTTTGAAAATCATTTTTCCTAAGATTTTAAAGCCAAACTGATTTAAAGACAGAATTTTCAAGAAAAGATAAGTCCTATTCTACTAAGCATATTCTTATTTGTCTTCTAAGTGAGTTGAACTCAAGTTCAGGTAAGGGCTTTGTGAAGATGTCAGCTAGGTTTGATTTTGACTCAACATAGTTGAGTACAATATCACCCTTAGCTACGTGATCCCTTACAAAATAGTGCTTCACTTCTATATGTTTAGTCCTTGAGTGATGAATTGAGTTTTTTGTTAGATTTATTGAACTTATATTATTAATTGAGATTTTTGTTTTATGATATTCCAGTTGATAATCTTTAAGGGTATGCATCATCCATAGCAACTGAGATGCGCATTCACCTAAGGCTATATATTCAGCTTCAGTGGTAGATAAAGCAACACAGTATTGCTTTCTACTTGACCAACTTACTAGGCATTGTCCTAGAAATTGACAGCTACCACTTGTGCTTTTTCTATCTAGCTTGCATCCGGCATAGTCTGAGTCAGAGTAGCCGGTTAGGTCAAGGGTGCCAGATCTAGGGTACCATAGCCCTACATTTAAGGTTCCCTTAACATACTTAAGGATTCTTTTGACAAGGGTTAAGTGAGACTCTTTTGCACAAGATTGGTATCGTGCACACATATCTACTGCGAAAATAATGTCTGGTCGACTCGCAATTAGGTACAGTAGACTTCCTATCGCACTTCGATAGTATTTCAAATCTACTGGTTTACCTTCTAAGTCTGAGTCAATTTTAGCATTTGTAGCCATTGGTGTATTAATTATTTTTGAGTTCTCCATACCAAATTTTCTAATTAATTCCTTAGCATATTTAGTTTGATAAATATAAATTCCATCTTTAGTTTGCTTAATTTGTACACCTAAAAAGAAATTTAGTTCACCTACCAGACTCATTTCAAATTCATTTTCTATTAGTTTGGTGAATTCTTTTAGAAATTTAGAGTTTGTTGAACCGAAAATAATATCGTCGATGTAAATTTGGGCTATGAAAATATCATTTTCTAAGATTTTTACGAAAAGGGTTGAATCTATTTGACCTTGGTTAAACCCTTTTGATGTTAGATAATTGGACAGACGTTCATACCAAGCCCTATGTGCTTGCTTTAGTCCGTATATGGCCTTTTTGAGTCTGAAGATATAATTTGGTTGTTCTATGTCCTCAAACCCTGGGGGTTGACCTATATATACTTCTTCTTTAATGAATCCGTTTAAAAATGCGGATTTTACGTCCATTTGAAATAGCTTGAATCCCTTGTGTGTTGCATAGGCCAGCAACATCCTAATGGATTCAAGTCTTGCTACAGGGGCATAGGTCTCATCATAGTCTAACCCTTCTACTTGACTGAACCCTTTAGCTACTAACCTAGCTTTGTTTCTAACTATTTCACCTTGATCATTTAATTTATTTCTAAAGACCCATTTAGTGTCAATTATGGACTTATTAACGGGTTTAGGCACTAATTCCCAGACCTGATTTCTTTCAAATTGGGTCAATTCTTCTTGCATTGCTAGAGTCCAATCTTGGTCTGGTAGGGCTTCTTCTATGGTTTTGGGTTCGATTTTTGAAATCAGGGCTATTTGGCTCTGGTTTCTATACGATGACCTAGTTCTAACTCCTAAAGTTGGGTCACCCAAAATTTGGTCAGATGGGTGATTTGTGCTTATTCTTGTTGGTCGCATACCATTTGAGTTAGTGATTTGTTCTTCAGATTCGATAGGTTCAGGTTCAATTTCGTCATCTTATTTGTTTCTTGGGTTAATGTCATCATTTTGATCTTTATTTGGTGGAGTATTTTCTTCATCAAATATTACATTAGTTGTTTCTTCAACTTTTAGGGTATTTTGATTATAGACTCTATAGGCCCTACTGGTTGTAGAGTACCCTAAAAAGATTTCTTAGTTTGATTTGGGTGTAAACTTTCCTAAGTAGTCTTTAGTGTTTAAAATATGAATTTTACATCCAAATACTTTTAAATAGTTTAAGTTAGGAATTTTATTATAATATATTTCATATGGTGTTTTATTATGAAGTTTGTTAATTAGAATTCGAGTTTGAATATAGTTTGCTGTATTTATTGCTTCAGCCCAAAATTGATGATTTAGATTATATTCGTTTAGCATGGTTCTAGCGGCTTCTTGTAGGGTTCTATTTTTCTTTTCCACTAGACCATTCTGTTGAGGGGTTCTAGGGCATGAAAATTCGTGTTTATATCCGTTGATTTCACAAAATTGGATAAACCTATGATTTTCAAATTCCCCCCATGATCACTTCTTATCTTTTTAATTTTAGTATCTTTTTCATTTTCTGTTAATTTACAAAAATTACAAAAGACTTCAAAGGTTTCATCTTTTGTTTTTAGAAATTTTACTCAGGTGAACCTGGAGTAGTCATCAATTATAACTAAGCAATACTGGTTCTTGCTTAGTGACTTGGCTCCATGTGAATCAAATAGGTCTAGGTGAAGGAGCTCAAGTAAAAAGTTGGTTCTATCTAGATTGGTTGACTTGTGGGTTGACTTGGTTTGTTTTCCTTGTTGACAAAGTGTAACGCCCGCCCTCCCTGCTAACCCTAAGGGACGGGGCTACGATACTCTACGTACATATTACAGCGGAAGACTTAAAATCATTTTTCTTGGATTAATAAAACTTTTCTTTTGTTTGCATACCCGAACTACACTAATATGGTTTCCATAACATGATAACAAGATGAATAAAAGCATAACATCAAGTCAACCATATGGTACTACAATTTACTAAACCAAAGTGAAATTCTTAAAAGTTCTTAAAGCAGGTTCTTATTTGGTTGCCTAGCCACCGCCACACACATCTCCTTGCCTCTCCTGCTGCTCCTTTAGCTCATCCAGCTTTTTCCTTTATCTGTGGTACAAGGAAAGTAAGCTATGAGCAATCATGACTCAGTAAGTTCCTTTCCTACTCACTAAAACCGAAAATCATCACATGATCAAAGAATATCTTAACATAACATAATCTCAATTAGTCATGGCATAACATATCATACTCTTTAAGCATATCATGCAACATAACAGCATCATGACTAGTCATGGCATATCATCTCTTAAAGCATAGCATGGAACATAACATAATCATATCTAATCATGGCATATCCTAGTATCATTTTAAGGTAGCATAGCATATCAAGTTCTTAAAACATAGCATGAAACATAACATAATCATATCTAATCATGGCATGTCATATTATCATCATAAGATCACATAACATATCAAGCTCTTAAAGCATAGCATGAAACATAACATATTCATATTCAATCATCGCATATCATAAATCATAGCATCATCACAACATGATCATAAATTATATGCAATATGATTTTGAAAACATGTATCCGAAAAACATGTGTATGTCTCATGATCTTTTAAAACCATTTCTTCTTACATATATACTTGAACATAATCTCAACATAAAGGGGCCCGGCTTAGTACCACATACATACATAATGCGCGCATCCTAAGTAGATCCAAGGTAGCTAGTCTTGAACCTACTAGGAAACTAGGCCCGTAGCTCGACCTAGGGGCACGTAAGGAGCCCACCCTTTACTAGGCCCGTAATTCGACCTAGGGGCACATAAGGAGCCCACCCTTTTGGTACAAGTCATTCAAAGTAAAATACATGTCATACTTATACATATCATACATCATACAAGCATGCATCACTTAGGCATACATCATATAAAAGTATGCATCACTTAGGCATACATCATGTCATAAAAGTATGCATCACTTAGGCATACATCATATAAAAGTATGCATCACTTAGGCATACATCATGTCATAAAAGTATGCATCACTTAGGCATACATCACATAAAAGTATGCATCACTTAGGCATACATCATATTAACATGCATATCATAAAAGCATACATATTTTAAGCACATAGAATATCATCAAAGTATGCATATTTCCTTCCACATAGCATATCATAAAAGCATGCATATTTTAAGCACATAATCACTTCATCAAAGCATGCATATTTCTATCCACATGGCATATCACAAAAGCATGCATATTTTAAGCACATAGCATATCATCCAAGCATGCATATTTCTATCTACATAACATATCATAAAAGCATGCATATTTTAAGCACATAACATATCATCAAAGCATGTATATTTCTAAGCACATATCATATCATGGAAAGTAGAAATCACAAGCATACATGTTTAAGCATAAGGGTGTATCATGTAATTATACTATCATAAGAAACATGGTAACAAAGTTAGCTTGGATTCTAAGCTTCCTAATCTCTTGGGTTATTATCATGGCCGAACCCCCTTAGATCTCAATTTAGGTAAAAACAACCTCCAAGCATGTGGAACCTAAATTATCATTACATAAATTTCATAGGAAGCATTATAAGTATGATTTACTTGGTTTCTAAGTTCTCCAAGTCCCTAAACTTCATGTGGCCGAACCCTATCAGGTGTGAAACAAGGTCCCAAATGTCATGAAAGCATGGAAACCTTAAACCACATTTATAGCATTTTTTTCAAGTAACATAGTAAGCATATTGAGCTAGTTCCTAAGTCCTTCAAGCCCTTAACATATGTCATGGTCAAACTTTTAACAAGTGTTCATTAGGGCTAAAAACAAATGTACAATCATGTGAACTTGAACTAACATCATGTATAAATTCATAACAAGACATTATATAATATGTATGGCCGAAACTTACCCTAGCCTCAATTAGGTCATTAAACAACATATAGCATAAGAACTTTGTCTTTCTACTTATCATATTTCATGTAGAGTGACATAAGCATATTTAATTTTTGTTCTAGGGTTTCTAGGGCATCTATCCCTTCATGGCCGAAACATACAATGGTCCATTTAGGTCATGGAAAAATTGTACAAGCATGTGACACAATCAACACATTATCATATTTCCATAAGAAGCATTTTTAACACCTTTGGTTTCATTTCTAAGGCCTCTAGGTCTTTTAAACCCTACTTGGCCGAAACTCAACAGTATATAAACTTGCTTCAAATAGCCTAAAAGCATAAGAAATCATACAAGTTTCATAGCATGTATAAAGACAAGCATAATAAACATACATGTGAATTGTGTCTTAGGCTTCCTAGGTTTCTTTCCCTTTTCCTTTTATTTTTCCTCATGGCCGAAACCTACCAATCTCTAAACTAGGTTTTAAGTGGCCTAAAGCATGGAAAACCTAAGTAAGTTTCATGGCAAAAATTACTAAGAACATCATATACAAAGTTGGTTCATAAACAAGCTAGGACCCTTGTGATCTTACATGTCATATATCATGTAACTAATTTTCTATACTCCAATTAAACATGAGAGAATTAAATAACTTTCATATCATAATATCACAGAGGTCTTGAGCATATTAGAATTTTGTTCAAGCTTTTCTAAACTATCCATCTTATCATGGCCGAAAATCTAAAATAAGAGTTCATGAATTTCTAGCAATGTTCAACATGCAATTCTTTAAGAGAACTCTATATTCTATCATACAAACATGGTTACTTAAATTTAAAGGTCTTCCTAACCCTAAGCCCTTTTCTTGGCCGAAACATATAAATGGATTTCTTTTGGTTCCAAGTAACTTTCAAGCAAGAAAACCAATAAAAGACCCTTAGTAGTTCATGGAGGGAATCTTGTACTAGTTTGGTTACACAATGTTTTCCCTAACCTCCTTAAAATATTTTTGGCCGAAATTCTAGGGTTAGGTACTCCTCTGATCAAGCATCAATTAGGTATAAAAACATGAAGAAAATCCTTCCTACATAGCATAGAAAACATATCATGAAATAAAGACTTGTTTAAACCTTCCTAGATTTGAAAACCCTTTCTTTAGCCGAATTTTCTAAAATTCTTTCCTAGGTTTTCTAATCCTCATAAAATCCGAAAATCACATAAAAAGCCTTGTACCACAGGTGAGGGGAAGCTTACATCCTTTTCGCTTGTGGATCTAAGGTATGGTGATGGAAGAAGTAGCCTCTTCTTCTAGTTCCTTTCCCTTGATTCCCTTGCTTAGTCCTCCTCGTATCTTAGGCTTTCTAGGAGAAAACCTTGGCTTTGGGGCCGAGGGTGGAGGAGAGGGTGTTGGTGTTCTCGGTGAGGGAGAGGGAGGATGAGAAAATGAGAGAAAAATAAACTTCTCTTTTCTTGCTCCCTTTTATGTTAAGGGGGAAGAGGTAGCAAGATTGATTTTTGCTTTCCTTCTCCCTTAACCCATTTTCTATTTTTCTTTCATTTATTTTATTTTCTAATTTATTCTCACCATTCATGATGAAATAAGGGGGAATGAATCCCCTTAATTCCTCTTTAAATTTTCGGCAAAAGCAAAGAGGAAGAGGGAGAGAAAGGGAGGAAGGCAAGTTGCCTTTCTCTTGCTCCTTTCTTGTTTTCTTTTGGCTAGCTTTTACTCTTACCTTTATCATGAGTTTCCCTCCTTTGCTATCAACATCTTCTCTCTATCCCAATTGGTTTCTACTAATTAATTCTATGAAATATAATATAAGAGGTTCAAGGTTCAATCCTTGACTTCCTCTTCTTTTTATTTCATTTTATTTCTTTTTGCTTCAACTCACTTCTTATTATTTTTCTAAGGCAAAATCCCATATTCATATGTTTATCTTAAAAGCTTAGTGGGCGTTACACAAGGATGGCAAATTGTATTTTCTAGGTTTCTTAATTTGGGCAATCCTCTAACTAAGTTATTTTGACTCATTTTGGAGATGAGTCTAACATGAGTGTGACCCAGTCTTCTGTGCCACAATTTGGTTTCCTCTTGTTGTGTCAAGAGACACTTTATCGAGGGTGTGGGTAGGTAAATGGTGTAGATATTATTTTTTTCTAAGTCCTTTAAGCGTGATTTCAGGGTTTTCAATATTTTTAACAAAGCATCCAGAGTTATCAAAGGTAACTAAGTATCCACTATCACACAATTGGCTTATACTTAATAGATTAAAATTGAAATTTTCAACTAATAAAACTTTTCGAATAATAAAATCAGAGCTAAGTTCGATATTACCTTTTCCAATTACTTTCAGTTTACCATCGTTACCGAATGCAACTGATCCTAGGTTCTTTAGTTTTAGCTTAGTGAACTTCAACCTATCTCCAGTCATATGTCTGGAGCATCCACTGTCCAACATCCATTGATCCAATTCCTACACATAAAGTAGTTGAATTGGGTTTTATCCGATGGATCAAAAGACAGTTTGATTGAAGTATACTTGTCACGCCCCAGGTAGTCCCTGTCCAAAGAAATTTCGGCAGCATCTCCCCTGTACAGGTGACAATATGAATCTAGAATACATATATCTATACATTGGCCCACACGGCCGGAACAATACAATACAAATAAGAAACAAACCACGCAGTTTATATCAACATTCCACACAGTTCAACATATACTCAATCCACGCAGTTTAATAAGGAAGGACGATATAGAATCCTCGAAGATATATGTAAACTTCCTACTCCACTACAACGAAGAAAACAAATCCATGAAGTAAATGAGAAAATATCCGCAGCAGAAAACCAAAAGTAGTAAACCCAAGTCTTCGATATAAAGTCCACAATACAAAACCCACATCACAAGTATATAAGATGCAAAAGCAAAACATATCCCGACAACAGGAAAATCATCGCGATAAAGGGGCTAGCGACTGGAATATCTCCCGACGGCATCAACCTGAAATGTAATAATATAACGGTGTGAGTCCAAAGAACTCAGCAGGTAATCCAATAGATATGTACAGCAATATATAACTACCAGTAACAATCCTACGGTACAGTATCCTAACAGTATAACATATAGTACAGTCTCCTAACAGTAAACAGATATGCATAACTGAATAAACTGCAGTAACCAACAATAGGCAAGTCATACAGTCAACTGCCAGAATAATAAGAAATGCAATACTGAAATAAAGTGTACTCACCTGCGAGGCTTGGGCAAGTGACTGTGGACATACACAGACAAAGATAGTCAGAGCAAATAAGCATGTATCCTGTATGCATGTCAATCATATGCAGTCACCAAAATGCATCAATCATAAAGAATGCAATCCGTGCATATGATGCAATATGACATGGTCACCCCTGACGCCAGTCAGCCATCTCACACGCGATGGCGAGACCGAGTGGGTAGGGCTGTGACACCGTGCACTCTGCCGTCACTACCCCTGATGAGTGACCGAGTGGACGGGTTGCTGTCGGAGTACACCTATCCTCCTACCTCAGACATAGTGAGGGAGCGCAATGCTCTCATCTCCCGGTACGCGATGACGGGGAGGGATCCCGGCTGCAACCCCGATGTATCATGCTACCCATGAGCACCCCGGCGGTGCACCACCGAGCAACCTGCCATACACACCCTGAGTGTTGTGCCACTACCCATGCAATGGTCACGCTGTGTGTAGGCCCTCATGTAGCCGGCCGACGAGCTCAACAATAATGGAGTCGTCAATCGCCCAGCATGCAATCATGCAATATGGTGTGTGCGGCTACAGTATGTCATACCTGAATATATCGTCCTCCATATGCGTAGGTGCCAAAAAAGTAAACGCATATATAACAGAGATATAAGCAACATAAATCCAACAACATATAACAAGTACCTACAGCAACTAATCCAGTGGAAAGTAACACTAAATGTACCTATCCATCTCCATAAACATATATATACATGGCAAAAGATAAAAGCAACTAACAGAAGAAGCATGTGATAGGTATCAACTAAGCCAAGACCAGGGAAGAGATAAATCTACCATCTACCACTAGTAATTATATATAAACTATACATATCATAAGACAGTATCAAAAGATAAGTCAAAGGATACCCGCCTCAAATAGAAGGTACAATCCAAATCCGAAATTGAGACGCCCGTCTCGAATCAGAGTCCTGCGTCAAACAACATATATATATATATATATATATATATATATATATATATTATTTAGTTAAATCCACATGAATAACTAAATAAAATCCCTAAAACTTAATTAGGGCAAAACCCTAATCAACCCAACCTCAATTTACCTAATTAAATCTAATGGTTAATTAGGATTAGTTACCTAATCCCTAATCACCAATTAGATTAGAAATCCAACGGTTGACTAGGGTTAATTACCCTAACCCCAACCATTCCATTAGATTAATATAACCAAATAAATCTAAACATAATCACTAACCATCTAGTAATCCAATTCAACTCGAATCCAATACATGAATCTAATTCATCAATACATCATGTACTCAATTACTCCTACAAATACCTTAATTAAGCTACTGGAAAGACCTCAATCCCAATTCTTACTAACACTTTAACAATTTCAGCTCATAGAAAATAGAACTCACCTCACTGAAATCAACCGGATCAAGAAGGAGAAAGTGGTGATCGGCAACAGTAACTATCCACAGCAAACAACCCTCCACCGATATTAATCGAATCAACAGGAGGTCAAGTGGTGGAGATCACCAATCAAGCAAGATACTAGAATTCCTCCTCACTGGATCGGCTTAAGACAACATCAACAGGAAGATCACTGATCCGATCAAGAACAGAGATCAAAATTGGAGATCATGGATCAAACAATGCCTATTTACATAATACAATGCCTCACCTTCAAGATCACAGTTAGGCACGGTGAAATTCTTGTCGATGAACAGAAAGAAGGATCGGACACTGCATTAGGGAACATCGATGGAGAGCATCAAGGAAAGGAGAAGGAATAAGGTTTGGATTGCTTACCCTTGAAGCCTTAATCGCCCCTTCATGCCGGCGATCAAATCTGACTCGATTCCAATGGTGTCGGCAGTCGACGCGAGGGAGGAGAGGGAAGGTCTACCGATAGGAGACGATGCAAGATCTAGCTCTCACCGTGCCCTAGCCACTGATCGTCGACACTCGGCCACAGAAATCACCGAAGCAGCGACCCCTCGATCGAATACAGCTTGGATTCCGTCGAGCTCCGGTGACTTCCTCCTCAGGCAACACCGACAATCGCCGAAGGTGCTCCTCCGGTCTCAGCGCCAAGTCGTCCGCGAGAGAGAATCGATGGCGAGGAGAAAAGATCGGGGAAGAGTGGAAGGAGGAGGTCGGGTCTGGGAAAGGATCGGCGATGGGGTTTGGGGAAGAAATAGATCGGGATCGGCGATGGAGGAAAAGAAATAAGGAAAAAGGTATTTATAATTTAAAACAATTCCTCACTTAAACGGTATCCCAAACAGGCTTTATCCGTGTCCGCCGATCGATCCCCTCAAAACCCTCCATACGAGCTCCGAAAAATTCCTAGAAAATCTCTAAAAATTTCGAAAAAAATTTATACGGCTATTTATGAAATAACCCTATTTATTTAAATTTTCCGAGATCTCACAACGCTCCTTAATTTTCTATCTCACCCAATCTAAGTTTACAATTAGTTAATCCTATGAGTGTTTGTGAGATGGTTTGACGTTAATTGAAAAAATTTTGAAAATTATTTCAAGTTTATTTAATTTTGAAAAATATTTTAAGTTAATTTAATTTTGAAAAATATTTTAAGTTATTTTTGAAAATTATTTCAAGTTTATTTAATTTTGAAAAATATTTTAAGTTAAGTTAATTTTGAAAAATATTTTAAGTTAATTTTGAAAAATATTTTAAATTATTTTAATTTTGAAAAATATTTTAAGTTAATTTAATTTTGAAAAATATTTTAAGTTAATTTAATTTTGAAAACTATTTTAAGTTAATTTAATTTTGAAAAATATTTTAAGTTAATTTAATTTTGAAAAATATTTTAAGTTAATTTAATTTTGAAAAATATTTTAAGTTAATTTAATTTTGAAAAATATTTTAAGTTAATTTTGAAAACTATTTTAAGTTAATTTAATTTAAGTTAATTTAATTTTGAAAAATATTTTAAGTTAATTTAATTTTGAAAAATATTTTAAGTTAATTTTGTATTGAAATTGAGTTAATTTTAATTACGAATTCAATTTGAAATTGAGTATTTGAATTAATTTTTATTACTTAGTCATCTCACCTGATCTAAATTTTCAATCAGGGAATCCTATAATTTTTGTGAGATGAATTATGGTTCATTTTAGGGTTTGGTTTAACTTTGTGTTAGATTCAAGTTTAGCTTTGGGTTCAACAAGTAGGCATTTTTTGGATAAACTTCTGGGCTATGGTGAGTCACAAGGACATTATTAAAGTAACCATGCCTTCGAGGTTTTCCAAATAGTCCTACCCATTGGACTTAGTACAAAACCTTGATCTAACTGGCTAGGATTCATAAAGGGTAGCTTCGGTCAGTTCCACTTAGCCAAATGCACCAGGTCGAAGCCATATCTTCCTAGACATGCGATGACTAAGCTTCCCCAACGTACTATCATCCAATACTTCACCAGTACCGTGATTCAAGTTAATCCTAACCCGTTTTTAATCTAACCTTAATTACCTTTGCCGTGTAGTCTACTCTTGATTACTCGTGTCGGGTGAATTAAGTTTGGAGGTGCCAGCTATTCTGGAGCCTTCCCTTGGAAATTTTAATCTTAATTCTGAATTTGATTCTTATTTTAATTTTTAATTTTAATTTCATATTTTAATTTTTTATTTTGATTTCATATTTTAATTTTTTATTTTGATCTCGAGTTTTAATTTTAACTTAATTTTTAATTTCAAATTTTAATTTTAATTTTAATTTTAATTTCAAATTTTAATTTTAATTTAATTTTTAATTTTGAGTTTTAATTTTTAACTTGATTTCGAATTTTAATTATTTTTGTGTTTACTCCCCCTGGATCATTGCCACGATATGGTCTATCGAGGTAATGTATTTGATACTTGGGAACCCGGTATTGACCAAGTCCAACTTGATTGATCAGATTGGATTTGGGGACCCATGCTTGGACCATTTTTCTATTTGGTCTTTGTATAAATGATAAATATGATTTATATTTCTTTTTTTGTTTGAATCCTAGTCCAGTTCTATTGTAGATTGCCCTTTGTGTCCCAAGAATCATATCAAGGTTCTTGGAACCCAAAGAGAATCGTTCTAATGTTTTCTCTAGATCCTTGACTTGAGTTTTCAAGCTGGAATTCTCTTCCTCAAGTTTTTGGACTTGAGTCGAGTTTTCAATCTGAACTGGTTCAGTCAAAGATTCGGAGTTAGTCACTTCTTTAAGGACAACTACTTCCTTTAGAAGTGACTTAATTCTAAGATTAGACTTAGCTAATTTTCGTAACAGGTAATTGACTAGATTGTTTAGTCTAGGGATACTTACAGTGGGATCGGACCCTTCAGAAACGGATGCGGATCCGTGGTTTCTTTCCGATTCTGCTTCCGACTCGCTCTCGGACACGTCGATCTGGTCCCGGGCCATCAGTGCAAGAAGGCTCGTCTGTTCGAGCTCGTCGTCGGTATCCTCTTCTGAAGATTCGTCCCATGTCACCTTCATGGCATTTTTCTTCGTTTGTTTCTTTGGATCTTTCTGATTTGGGCAGTTCGCCTTAATGTGCCCCTTTTGGTTGCACCCGTAGCACGTTACCTCAAACTTCACCTTTGATTGAACTTCCTTGGACTGAACTGCTTTCTTGAGGCCCTTCTTGTTGAACCCCTTCTTCTTCTTGTACAATTTCTTTACAACATTGACGAGTTCTGTTGTTAGTTCGTCGTCTTCATCGTCAGAGTCTGGTTCTGGTTCTGACTCCGGTTCAGTTCTTCGTCGTGATCTTTGTTCGCGTGTTCTACTGGTACCTACAAGCAAAGCTACACCTTTCTCGGATGGCTGTGTATTAGTCTGCTCATGAAGTTCAAATTCAGAAAATAACTCGTCTAATCTAATGGAAGGTAAATCCTTGGAGACTTTGTAAGCATCTACCATTGATCCGTGCCCGCCGATCGATCCCCTCAAAACCCTCCATACGAGCTCCGAAAAATTCTCAGAAAATCTCTAAAAATTTCGAAAAAATTTTATAAGGCTATTTATGAAATAACCCTATTTATTTAAATTTTCCGAGATCTCACATCCTCCCCTACTAATAAAAATTTGGTCCCCAATTTTCGCTATAACCAACAGCCAACACTATAACATAACCAAACAGTATAAATGCTGAAAGAAAATCTAACCCACATACCTCAAGTAAAGAGATGAGGGTATCGAGCTCGAATTGTATCCTCCAGCTTCCAAGTAGCCTCCTCGTCAGAATGATGCTGCCATCCGACTTTAACCAACCGGACAGTCTTGTTCCGCAACTGACGCTCTCTATGATCTAGAATCCGTACGGAACCTCCTCGTAAGTAACGTCAGGCTGAATGGGAACTGATATATCTGATAGTACATGTGCTAGATCGGATACGTATCTCCTCAACATAGATACATGAAATACATCGTGAATGCCTGCTAAAGATGGTGGTAACGCCAGACGGTAAGCTACTGCTCCAATCCTCTCCAAGATCTGGAATGGCCCAATATATCGTGGAGCTAACTTACCTCGAAGACCAAATCTCTTCACCCCTTTCATGGGTGAAACTCTCAAAAATACATGACCACCTATAGAGAACTTCAGGGGTCTCCGTCGCCGATCAGCATAACTCTTCTAACGGTCCTGAGCCTCTGACATCCTCCGTCTGATAGTACGAACCAACTCTGCCTCTTGCTGAGCTCTCTGAGGTCCTAACAGCTGGGCCTCCCCAACCTCCTCCCAGAGGATGGGTGTCTGACACGGTCTACCATACAACGCCTCAAACGGTGCCATCTGGATAGCTGAATGATAGCTGTTATTGTAGACGAACTCCACCAAGGGCAGGTGGTCCTCCCAACTGCCTTTGAAATCCATAACGCAAGATCTCAGCAAGTCCTCCAAAGTCTGAATGGTCCGCTCTGACTGTCCATCTGTCTGCGGATGGAATGTCGTACTGAAACGGAGCTGCGTACCTAAAGCCTGCTGCAGACTCTGCCAAAACCGGGACGCGAATCGTGGGTCTCTATCTGATATAATACTCAAAGGAACACCATGCAACCTAATAATCTCTCGACAGTATAACTCTGCTAATCGATCCAGAGAATCAGTCTACCGGATCGATATAAAATGTGTGGATTTGGTTAATCGGTCAACGATTACCCAAATCGCATCATGGCCTCGTCGAGTCCTAGGCAATCCTACCATAAAATTCATAGTAATATGCTCTCACTTCCACTCTGGAATAGGGATCCTCTGAAGTAAACCAGCAGGTCTCTAGTGCTCGGCCTTCACCTGCTGACAAACAAGACATCTAGCTACAAACTCTGCGATGTCTTTCTTACATACCGTTCCACCAATAGGAACGTCTCAAATCACGATACATACGGGTCCCACCTGGGTGGATAGCAAATCTAGAACGATAAGCCTCTTGAAGTAACTCCTTCATGACCGGATGAGACTAAGGTACACATAATCTGCCTCGGAAACAAACAATACCCTCGTCATCTCGTGTAAACTCGGTCTACTGTCCGGAAGCTATCTGGCTGCTAATGAACTGTAAATGCTGATCTCCGGCCTGGGCCTCTCGAATCCTCATCCTGATCGACGACTGAGCAACCATGGTAACAAGAATACCCTGCTCTGTCCATCCCTGCTCCTCAAGGCCCAACTCGGAGAATCCCTGAATCAAGTCCGTGACTAAAACTCGGTGACAAACTAAAGTCCCTCTGGACTTCCTGCTAAGTGCATCAGCAACCACATTAGATTTACCCTGATGGTAGCTAATAGTACAATCATAATCCTTCAGGAACTCCATCCATCTCCTCTGTCGGAGATTGAGTTCCTTCTGTGTGAAAATATATTTGAGACTCTTATGATCAGTAAGAATCTCAAAAGTAATACCATAAAGATGATGTCGCCAAATCTTCAAAGCAAAGATAATAGCGGTTAGCTCTAAATCATGTACTGGGTAGTTCTTCTCATGCTCCTTCAACTGACGAGAAGCATAGGAGAATACCCTACCGTGCTGCATCAACACAGCGCCCAACCCTGTAAAAATGCGTCTGTGTAAAGTACGAATCTGTCCTCTCCGGAAGGTAAAACTAAAACTGGTGTCGATACTAATCTCCGCTTCAGCTCCTGAAAGCTGGTCTCACAGACCTCTGACCAAGTGAACTTCACGCCTTTTCTAGTCAGACGTGTCAACGGCATAGCAATGCTGGAGTAACCCTCAATGAATCGTCTGTAATATCCAGCCAGTCCCAAGAAATTGCGAATCTCCTAGACTGATTTCGGCTGCTCCCAGCTAGTGATAGCCTCGATCTTCTGAGGATCTATTGAAATACCTCGGCTTGACACCATGTGTCCCAAAAAAACCAACTGAGGATAGCCAAAAAGTACACTTACTGAACTTTGCATACAGATGATGTCGTCGCAGAGTCTCCAAGACTATGCGAAGATGTTGTGCATGTTCCTCCTCGGAACGTGAATAGATCAATATGTCATCGATAAACACAATAACGAACTGATCTAGATACTCCAGAAAGATACGGTTCATCAGATCCATAAATACTGCAGGAGCATTGGTAAGCCCAAATGGCATTACCAAAAACTCATAATGTCTGTATCTAGTGTGAAATGTTGTCTTCTGAATATCAGAATCTTTGACTCTCAGCTGATGATATCCAGACCGCAGATCAATCTTAGAATACACTGATGTATCTCTGAGTTGATCAAATAAATCCTCAATCTGTGGCAAAGGGTACTTATTCCTGATAGTCACTGCATTCAGCTGCCTATAATCGATGCATAATCTCAGAGTACCATCCTTCTTCTTGACGAATAGTACAGGAGAACACTAAGGTGGAATACCGTGGGGTTCTCCATAAGGACACCGGAATGCTCCTGCCCGTGCATGTCATATGCAGCTTTTGTAGGAGGAGTTGTCCTCTACTGACAATGCGAAGATTGGGCTTTCGGCCCTCCTCGTTGAGTCCCGGACTGACCAAACTGTCCTCCCGGAACAGAAATCCCAGAAGCTACATGCTAAACCTTCAGCGAACAGTCTCGGCTCAAATGTCCAGGCAGTTTGCAATAATAGCAAACTGACTGTCCCAGGGTGCATGCAGAGGTGATGTGATCTCGGGATCCGCATCGGGTGCAGTAAGGGTCACTGGTGGACTGTTTCCGGTTCTGCTTAGCAAACCGGGAACGTCCTGATGAAGATCATCCGGACTTCTGGGGTCGGCCAAATGACCCAGAAGTACCCTGACCCATCTGAGTGCAACTGCTCTGCTGCTGTCCCGTAGTCTGTGGCTGCTGGATCTGTTCGGAAGTCCGATCTGTCTGCTTCCTCTTCTTATCTGCCTTCACTCTCTGATGAGCAGACTCAATCATAAGAGCTCTATCTAGTGCCTCTGTGTATGATGAACTACCAAGACCGGAAATCTTCACCTAAAGATGCCCGCCCAGTCCCTAGACGAACTGAAGCATACGAGATCTGTCATCGGCAACCAACTCAGGAAAGAATCTGGCCAACAGGTTAAATTCGGCATTATAATCCATCACTGAGCGGTTATTCTGTCGAAGACTCAGAAAATCCTGCCGACGTGTCATCTGATACGCTCGGGGAAAATATTGACTCTCGAATGCCTCCCTAAATCTCGTCCAGGTAATATGCTGCTCGCCAATAATCGAGCGCTGTGTGTCCCACTAGATCTCTGCCCCATCTCATAAGTGGTAAGCAGCCAGCTCAGCCTTCTCCCACTCGGAGCAGCCATGTAAAAGAATGTTCGTACCTCCAATCGCCCCTACTTATGCCTACTCAACAGTTCCACCAGCAGTACCCACCCCAGTTTATACGGCAGCACCAGTGGTACCAATTGTTGGATCGAAAAGAATTTAGATATCTCCACAATGACATGATATTGTCCACTTTGGACCTAAGCCCTCATGGCTTTGCTCTTGGACTCTACCCAAAAGGCCTCATGTCAATGGAGATATCTTTTCTCTTATAAACCCATGATCTTTTCCATGTGTTTTCAATGTGGGACTATGTTTGCAACCTTGCAACCCCAACAATCCCTCCCTCAAACAAAGGACCATAGGCTTCCCACGTCCGATTATCGACCCACCAGGTCTTCCTGCCCCTCGGTCCACCCGACCTACTAGGACTTCCTACCTGGTGTCTGGTCTTCTTGATCCGAACATAGAAGCCCCCACTTTCTTTATTCGAAATCAATATTGTACCCACATGACTCAATCAGATCATAGCACTTGTGCACAATCGGCGATTAAACCTTCTGACAGTCCGGACTTTGATACCAAAAATTGGTATCAGATAAAACTCAAAAATCTGGAACAGGGATCGTAAATCCGCTCTGATACCAAATAAATTGGTATCAGATAAATCTCAAAAATCCAAAACGAAGAGCAAGTATCGTGTACCTTGCTCTGATACCAAATAAATTGGTATCAGATAAACCTCGAAAATCTAAAACGAAGAGCAAGTATCGTGTACCTTGCTCTGATACCAAATAAATTGTCACGCCCCAGGTAGTCCCTGTCCAAAGAAATTTCGGCAGCATCTCCCCTGTACGGGTGACAATATGAATCCAAAATACATATATCTATACATCGACCCACACGACCGGAACAATACAATACAAATAAGAAACAAACCACGCAGTTTATATCAACATTCCACACAGTTAAACATATACTCAATCCACGCAGTTTAATAAGGAAGGACAATCTAGAATCCTCGAAGATATATGTAAACTTCCTACTCCACTACAATGAAGAAAACAAATCCACGAAGTAAATGAGAAAATATCCACAATGGAAAACCAAAAGTAGTAAACCCAAGTCTACGATATAAAGTCCACAATACAAAACCCACATCACAAGTATATAAGATGCAAAAGCAAAACCTATCCCGACAACAGGAAAATCCTCACGATAAAGGGGCTAGCGACTGGAATATCTCCCGATGGCATCAACCTGAAATGTAGTAATATAACGGTATGAGTCCAAAGAACTCAGTAGGTAATCCAATAGATATGTACAACAATATATAACTACCAGTAACAATCCTACGGTACAGTATCCTAACAGTATAACATATAGTACAGTCTCCTAACAGTAAACAGATATGCATAACTGAATAAACTACAGTAACCAACAATAGGCATGTCATACAGTCTACTGCCAGAATAATAAGAAATGCAATACTGAAATAAACTATACTCACCTGCGAGGCTTGGGCAAATGACTGTGGACATACACAAACAAAGATAGTCAGAGCAAATAAGCATGTATCCTGTATGCATGTCAATCATATGCAGTCACCAAAATGCATCAATCATAAAGAATGCAATCCGTGCATATGATGCAATATGACATGGTCACCCCTGACGCCAGTCAGCCGTCTCACACGCGATGGCGAGACCGAGTGGGTAGGGTTGTGACACCGTGCACTCTGCCGTCACTACCCCTGATGAGTGACCGAGTGGACGGGATGCTGTCGGAGTACACCTATCCTCCTACCTCAGGTATAGTGAGGGAGCGCAATGCTCTCATCTCCCGGTACGCGATGACGGGGAGGGATCCCGGCCGCAACCCCGATGTATCGTGCTACCCATGAGCACCCCGGCAGTGCACCACCGAGCAACCTGCCATACACACCCTGAGTATTGTGCCACTACCCATGCAGTGGTCACGCTGTGTGCAGGCCCTCATGTAGCCGGCCGACGAGCTCAACAATAATGGAGTCGTCAATCGCCCAGCATGCAATCATGCAATATGGTGCGTGCGGCTACAGTATGTCATACCTGAATATATCCTCCTCTATATGCGTAGGTGCCAAAAAGGTAAATGCATATATGACAGAGATATAAGCAACATAAATCCAACAACATATAACAAGTACCTACAGCAACTAATCCAGTGGAAAGTAACACTAAATGTACCTATCCATCTCGATAAACATATATATACATGGCAAAAGATAAAAGCAACTAACAGAAGAAGCATGTGATAGGTATCAACTAAGCCAAGACCAGGAAAGAGATAAATCTACCATCTACCACTAGTAATTATATATAAACTATACATATCATAAGACAGTATCAAAAGATAAGTCAAAGGGTACCCGCCTCAAATAGATCCAAATCCGAAATTGAGATGTCCGTCTCGAATCAGAGTCCTGCGTCAAACAACATATATATATATATATTTAGTTAAATCCACATGAATAACTAAATAAAATCCCTAAAACTTAATTAGGGCAAAACCCTAATCAACCCAACCTCAATTTACCTAATTAAATCTAATGGTTAATTAGGATTAGTTACCTAATCCCTAATCACCAATTAGATTAGAAATCCAACGGTTGACTAGGGTTAATTATCCTAACCCCAACCATTCCATTAGATTAATATAACCAAATAAATCTAAACATAATCACTAACCATCTAGTAATCCAATTCAACCCAAATCCAATACATGAATCTAATTCATCAATACATCATGTACTCAATTACTCCTACAAATACCTTAATTAAGCTACTGGAAAGACCTCAATCCCAATTCTTGCTAACACTTTAACAATTTCAGCTCATAGAAAATAGAACTCACCTCACTGAAATCAACCGGATCAAGAAGGAGAAAGTGGTGATCGGCAACAGTAACTATCCACAGCAAACAACCCTCCACCGATATTAATCGAATCAACAGGAGGTCAAGCGGTGGAGATCACCAATCAAGCAAGATACTGGAATTCCTCCTCACTGGATCGGCTTAAGACAACATCAACAGGAAGATCACTGATCCGATCAAGAACAGAGATCAAAATTGGAGATCATGGATCAAACAATGCCTATTTACATAATACAATGCCTCACCTTCAAGATCACAGTTAGGCACGGTGAAATTCTTGTCGATGAACAGAAAGAAGGATCGGACACTGCATTAGGGAACATCGATGGAGAGCATCAAGGAAAGGAGAAGGAATAAGGTTTGGATTGCTTACTCTTGAAGCCCTAATCGCCCCTTCATGCCGGCGATCAAATCTGACTTGATTCCAGTGGTGTCGGCAGTCGACGCGAGGGAGGAGAGGGAAGGTCTACCGATAGGAGACGATGCAAGATCTAGCTCTCACCGTGCCCTAGCCACTGATCGTCGACACTCGACCACAGAAATCACCGAAGCAGCGACCCCTCGATCGAATACAGCTTGGATTCCGTCGAGCTCCGGTGACTTCCTCCTCAGGCAACACCGACAATCGCCGAAGGTGCTCCTCCGGTCTCGGCGCCAAGTCGTCCGCGAGAGAGAATCGATGGCGAGGAGAAAAGATCGGGGAAGAGTGGAAGGAGAAGGTCGGGTCTGGGAAAGGATCGGAGATGGGGTTTGGGGAAGAAATAGATCGGGATCGGCGATGGAGGAAAAGAAATAAGGAAAAAGGTATTTATAATTTAAAACAATTCCTCACTTAAACGGTATCCCAAACAGGCTTTATCCATGCCCGCCGATCGATCCCCTCAAAACCCTTCATACGAGGTCCGAAAAATTCCCAGAAAATCTCTAAAAATTCTGGAAAAATTTTATAAGGCTATTTATGAAATAACCCTATTTATTTAAATTTTTCGAGATCTCACAACGCTCCTTAATTTTCTATCTCACCCAATCTAAGTTAACAATTAGTTAATCCTATGAGTGTTTGTGAGATGGTTTGACGTTAATTGAAGAATTTTTGAAAATTATTTCAAGTTTATTTAATTTTGAAAAATATTTTAAGTTAATTTAATTTTGAAAAATATTTTAAGTTATTTTTGAAAATTATTTCAAGTTTATTTAATTTTGAAAAATATTTTAAATTAAGTTAATTTTGAAAAATATTTTAAGTTAATTTTGAAAATTATTTTAAATTATTTTAATTTTGAAAAATATTTTAAGTTAATTTAATTTTGAAAAATATTTTAAGTTAATTTTGAAAACTATTTTAAGTTAATTTAATTTTGAAAAATATTTTAAGTTAATTTAATTTTGAAAAATATTTTAAGTTAATTTTGAAAAATATTTTAAGTTAATTTAATTTTGAAAAATATTTTAAGTTAATTTTGTATTGAAATTGAGTTAATTTTAATTACGAATTCAATTTGAAATTGAGTATTTGAATTAATTTTTATTACTTAGTCATCTCACCTGATCTAAATTTTCAATCAGGGAATCCTATAATTTTTGTGAGATGAATTATGGTTCATTTTAGGGTTTGGTTTAACTTTATGGTAGATTCAAGTTTAGCTTTGGGTTCAACAAGTAGGCATTCTTTGGATAAACTTCTGGGCTATGGTGAGTCACAAGGACATTATTAAAGTAACCATGCCTTCGAGGTTTTCCAAATAGTCCTACCCATTGGACTTAGTACAAAACCTTGATCTAACTGGCTAGGATTCATAAAGGGTAGCTTCGGTCAGTTCCACTTAGCCAAATGCACCAGGTCGAAGCCATATCTTCCTAGACATGTGATGACTAAGCTTCCCCAACGTACTATCATCCAATACTTCACCAGTACCATGATTTAAGTTAATCCTAACCCGTTTTTAATCTAACCTTAATTACCCTTGCCGGGTAGTCTACTCTTGATTACCCTTATCGGGTGAATTAAGTTTGGAGGTGCCAGCTATTCTGGAGCCTTCCCTTGAAAATTTTAATCTTAATTCTGAATTTGATTCTTATTTTAATTTTTAATTTAATTTTTAATTTTAATTTCATATTTTAATTTTTTATTTTGATTTCATATTTTAATTTTTTATTTTGATCTCGAGTTTTAATTTTAACTTAATTTTTAATTTCAGATTTTAATTTTTTATTTTGATCTCGAGTTTTAATTTTAACTTAATTTTTAATTTCAGATTTTAATTTTAATTTTAATTTCAAATTTTAATTTTAATTTAATTTTTAATTTTGAGTTTTAATTTTTAACTTGATTTCGAATTTTAATTGTTTTTGTGTTTACTCCCCCTGGATCATTGCCACGATATGGTCTATCGAGGTAATGTATTTAATCCTTGGGAACCTGGTATTGACCAAGTCCAACTTGATTGATCAGGTTGGACTTGGGGACCCATGCTTGGACCATTTTTCTATTTGGTCTTTGTATAAGTGATAAATATGATTTATATTTCTTTTTTTGTTTGAATCCTAGTCCAGTTCTATTGTAGATTGCCCTTTGTGTCCCAAGAATCAGTGGAACCCAAAAAGAATCGTTCTAATGTTTTCTCCAGATCCTTGACCTGAGTTTTCAGGCTGGAATTCTCTTCCTCAAGTTTTTGGACTTGAGTCGAGTTTCCAATCTGAACTGGTTCAGTCAAAGATTCGGAGTTAGTCACTTCTTTAAGGACAACTACTTCCTTTAGAAGTGACTTAATTCTAAGATTAGACTTAGCTAATTTTCGTAACAGGTAATTGACTAGATTGTTTAGTCGAGGGATACTTACAGTGGGATCGGGCCCTTCAGAAATGGATGCGGATCCGTGGTTTCTTTCCAATTCTGCTTCCAACTTGCTCTCAGACACGTCGATCTGGTCCCGGGCCATCAGTGCAAGAAGGCTCGTCTGTTCGAGCTCGTCGTCGGTATCCCCTTCTGAAGATTCGTCCCATGTCGCCTTCATGGCATTTTTCTTCCTTTGTTTCTTCAGATCTTTCTGATTTGGGCAGTTCGCCTTAATGTGCCCCTTTTGGTTGCACCCGTAGCACGTTACCTCAAACTTCACCTTTGATTGAACTTTCTTGGACTGAACTGCTTTCTTGAGGTCCTTCTTGTTGAATCATTTCTTCTTCGTGTACAATTTCTTTACAACATTGACGAGTTCGGTTATTAGTTCATCGTCTTCATCGTCTGAGTCTGATTCTGGTTCTGACTCCGGTTCAGTTCTTCGTCGTGATCTTTGTTCGCGTGTTCTACTGGTACCTGCAAGCAAAGCTACACCTTTCTCGGGTGGCTGTGTATTAGTCTACTCATGAAGTTCAAATTCAGAAAATAACTCATCTAATCTAATGGAAAATAAATCCTTGGAGACTTTGTAGGCATCTTCCATTGATGCCCACAATGTGCTCCTCGGAAAAGCATTAAGTGTGTACCTTATGATGTCCCTGTTCTCGACCTTTTGTCCGATCGCGTGGAGGGAGTTTAGGATGTCTTGAATACGAGCGTGAAGTTGACTGGCCGTCTCGTCTTCCTGCATTTTTAGATTGTACAGTTTATTAAACAGTAGATTTCGCTTACTTACTTTGGTTTTGGAGGAGCCCTCGTGCAGTTCAATTAACTTTTCCCACAGCTCCTTTGCAGTTGAGAACGGACCACTCTATTGAGCTCCTCCTTGGTCAGTCCACACTGGAGGGTGCAGGTAGCTCTTGCATTAGCTTCCACCTTCTTGATTAGGGTCGGTTCCCATTTTTCGCAGGGTGTTGGCTCGCCATCTTCATCGGCTGGTAGTTGAAGTCCAGTCTTGACGATCATCCAAGTTTCGAATTGGATTTTCAAAAAATTTTCCATCCGTCCCTTCCAGTATATGAAATCCTCTCCGGTGAAAAGTGGGGGACGAACAGTGCTATAACCCTCTTGTTGGGCCATTGAAACCTTGCGTGGAAAAAACAAAGAAAAACTGTTCCAAGACTAAGTCTTGGATTAGTAGTTCGGGAAAAAAATATTGCGAACTCGATTGGTGTTGCACCTGATTCGAGCAAAACCGATTCGTAAAAAGAATTAGAATGTAGCTACAAAGCTAATTCTAATTGACTCCGAAAAGATTAAAACGACCACGTAAAATTGCTTTGAATGGTGGTTGCACCAATTCAAAATGACCCCGCTTTGATACCAATTGTTGGATCGAGATTGCGCTAGAGGGGGGTGAATAGCGCTCACGGCTATTTTAACTGAATCAAAAAACTATCGGAGTAAAATACGCAGCGGAAAGTAAATGCAAACACACAGAGACGCAAGTGGTTACTTGGTTCGGAGCTTGTGGTGACTCCGACTCCAAGGCCCGCGATCTTTGATCGCTTTCGGTGGGCAACAACTATAAGCTCGTTAAATGTTTACAATTTGAAGTACAACAATTAATAACAATAAGATATACCAACGACAATGGAAAGGTGAAAGAACTGAGCTCCGGGTCATTGGGATGATGTTGCAGCACTTCAGGATCAACTTGTTAGCAGCAGGAAGTAGAAAGTTCGCTTCTCAAATCGTTGATCGAAGCTGCACCCCAAGGCTCCCTTTTATAGCTCTGCAGACGCTGATCCAGATCCCCAAGTCTCGGGATCAGGTTTGACTCGAGGCGGATCGGTCGACCGATCCCTTGTTCGGTCGACCGATCCCTTGTTCGGTCGACCGATCAGGCGATCTCTTCCTATCTGATCCGCCTGATCCTCTCGCTCCGCTTTGTTCTGGTCAAACTCCATCCGAGGTTCGGTCAACCGATAAACCGGTCCGGTCGACTGATAAGCTCTTCTAACTCAGCCCAGTCAGCCTGATCCAGTCGACACCCAACCTAGGTTCGGTCGACCGATCCCAAGGTTCGGTCGACCGATCCCCTGGTCGAGCCCGGTCCAACCTCTGGAGATCTGATCTGCTAATTTGTGGGTTCGGTCGACTGATCCCAAGGTTCGGTCGACCGATCCCGGTCACTTCTAACTCTGCATAAAAATGTTAGTTACCTTCAAAACAGAATTAGAACACAATAGAATATATAAACGAATAAACTGACAGCTTTCGGACTGTCCGAGTCTGACTTTGGGTTTCCGACCGGAAACCCTAGGTCGACCCGACGCCTACTGTTCCATCTACTGGGAACGCGTCCTCACCTACTCCACTCAGGAGATTTACCTGTTGCCAGAGCGATCCTCCAGATCGACTGGACTTTTGCCCGGCGCTCGTTGCCTCCGGACTTTCTGCTGGACGCTCGCTTCCCGACCCGTCCAATCTTCCACCTAGTTCGCGACACCAGGACTTTCCACCTAGGGTTACCACCCCCTAGAATTTTTGCCTGAAGCACCTGACCCACCAAGACTTTCCGCATAGGGTTACCGCCCCCTATGACCTAGGGTTACCATCCCCTAGGGTTTTCAACCTGCCTTACCACAGCTCTTTTCTGAAACACTCAATCAAACAGTTAGATCACAAATAAACTTAACTCTGAATTCCTTTGCCATTATCAAAACAACAGTTTGATCGTTGGATGCTTTCCGCACCAATAATTTGTTGATTTGTTTAGTTTGCAACTAGGGTTTATTTATTGCATTATATTAGAATTTTAATCATTACAATCACTTTTTTTAATCTAGGACATAAACAAAAACCAACAATCAATTTTTAACATAAAACCTCAAAAATAATTTTTGATTGATTTAATCTAAAACAAATATCATATTATTAGTTCCACATGAGAGACAACCTTGGGCCCTCTATTATATTATCTTAGTGTAGTTTAAGGAGTTTCGATTGATTATAAATTGTTAATTTGATTTACGCACGTCATAGTTGTGGCCTCCCCCCCCCCCCCCCCCCCTCGCGTCCACGTGTAAATCCGTCCTTGGATTAGGCGCGTTGTACCAATTACGATTTCGTAATTGTTACAATGCATACTTAATCTGTTAAAAAATATTCACATTATAACAACTATGATTTCGTAGTTTTTACAATACAGATTCAATCATGTTTACCAACCATTCATATTATAATAGCTACAAAATTATAACTGCTATAATGTAGATTTAATCTGCTCGTCTAATATTCATGTTATAGTAGCTCCAAAATCATGATTATTATAATGCGTCCGATCCATTCAGAATTTAGGTAAAAGTAATAATGAGAATAATACTTGAGGATAGTAAGACAAAAATACATGGATGAACATTAAGAAGGGGTGCCGTATGATTTAGAAGGGACGAAGTTAATTCATTGGGCGAGGATTGATTTCCACCAGGTTCATTTCCAAATTAAATATTTTTCCCTATAAAAGGTCGTTCGATACCTAATTCAGTATTGGACCGGCAACAAAAGATGCTCGAGATCATCACTTTGTTCTATGATTTATAAGGGAAAAAAAACAAAGAGGGCATCTTTATTTTTTGCCCAATTATATTATATTAAGGCAAAAGGAACAAACTAGCATCAAGGCTCTCTAGAAGAATGGGCTCGATGACTAACTTACTTTGTTAACAGTTAATGGGCCACGTCAGCTGAAGACCCATCAGCGAGAGCTGCTCAGGAAGATTAGAAATTAGGTCACACACAAAAAGGACCATTTGACTTGGACGTGATGATGTAAATCCATAATAGTCATTTTTTACTTTTACTTAAAATAAGAGCACAAGTTGTTCTACCTCTTCTACTTCAAGCTTCTTACATGACCGACAACCTATGTTTATAGTAAGAGGGTATTAATTATTCCCTCCCACTTAAGTCACTATTAGTCTATTACAATGAATTTGCTACCATAATTCATTGTATTATACGTTAAATGAGCATTCCTTAATTAAACTTTCCTCTAAAAATGCTCAGATTTACATCAAACAGAACAAAACCTTGAACCTTAATTATGAGTTCCCCCATCTCTTTCAGGGACAGATTCTTTTGCTGCATAGACACCACATCACATCATGCACGTCCTCCTCCCTTTTCCTTCCATGTTCTAAACCCTGTCCACTTCCCCCACCTTTAGCTGATCTGATCACAACGGAATAGAAATCTGCTGCTTACTGAGCACTGGCATCAGAAATGAATAGAAGTGGCCCCAGTGAAAAAGAAGAAAAAAAACATCTCATAGACATCGTAGCCTGCTCAAATTTTGCTAACACACCATCAAAAACCTTTGTTTTTGTTTTTGATGTTGTTGAATCATCATGTCAGAGTTGGCAACCTGTGGTTGCTAATATTGTGATGATTCTTTTCTTGACAGGCTTTTTTTTTGTCTGCTAATCAAATCTTCCTTTTCACCGGGCCTTGTTTTTGGAGAATTACGTAGGCTAAAATAATTTTAAACTCTGGATGAATAATCGAGCTAACAAAAGGAAGTATTTCCTAACACATTCACTCAGCCAGTTATCAGCAAACAGAGCAAGTAAAGATTTGAAGAAAACATGTCAGAGTAGAGTAGAGTAGAGTAGGTACCAAACTTCTGGAAGTATCAAATTCAGTTAACAACCTTCAGGTAAATTTCTCTAATTTGTTAAAAGATTAGTTTTCAAGATATTTATAAAAAAAAAACTTCTTTGCTTTTAATTTTTTCTTTTTCACTTTTCTTACTGCATTTCCATTTGCCATTCTCAAGCATCCTCGAGCAAAATACTACTGATTAGAATTTTTATACTCCTACAGCACGCTCATAATTTAAAAATCAAATGTAACTATATCCATTGGCAGTTGCATGAACCTTGTTCATTGATTAGAACCCTAGAATTGCCTTCTTCACTGTACTGTTTATGAACTGGCCATTGAACGCTGCTCATTTGGTATCTACATTCTTGACTTGGATGAAGGTACGGGTTAATACTGCGAAGTTTTTTCCAGATTTATTTTTACTGCTCAATAGATCTATAAATTATACCAAACAAACAAACAAACAAACAAAAAGATCTACAGATCAAGAGCAGTCTGAAAGAGTGTAATCCAACCATCCAACTTTCTTATTCATTTACTTCAACACTCTTCATTTGAAGTCTGCACTCGAGGTGTAATCCTTCTTCATCCTCCACACCTTCAAGAATCCACTTGAACTCTGACATTGTCGCTCCCATCGATTTCCATACGGAATTCTTCTTTTTTTTATCTATATTACAATTTTTTTTTCATACTAATCTATTAAGTTTTAGTCCTAGATAGCTCAATTGGAGTACTTCCAAGTGAGTTCTCAAGTATTCCACATGTCCCAGATGAAGTTTTCTCCGTCGTCGTCATCGCCAACGCCGCCGCCCATCGCCGGCCTACCCATCGTCACCATATCCATCGCCGGAATCCTCGCCACCTTCTTCCTCCTCCTCAGCTACTACGTCTTCGTGATAAAATGCTGGCTTAACGCACACCACTCCTCCGGCCGCCGGCACTCTGTTTCCCTCTCATCCACCTCCGAGCAACGCGGGCTCGCCGAGTCCGCCATTCGGGCAATTCCGACGTTTCGTTACCGACAGCTAAGCGTAGGTGCCGCAGAGTGCGCCGTCTGCCTCAGCGAGTTGCAAGAACAAGAGAGGATCAGGCTGCTGCCGAGCTGCCTCCATGTCTTCCACATAGACTGCATCGACACATGGCTTCAGTTCAACGCCAATTGCCCGCTCTGCAGAGCCAGCGTCACTGCGCCTCCAGTTCCAATCACTCCTCTTGCCATGGCATTGGCTCCGCAATTCAGTCATCCTCATGACGCATTTCTAGAAATAAGAGACGAAGAAATAAAGATGGAGTTTTTAGGGAGCAGAGGAGACGAGTGCATCGATGCGAGGAAGGAGGAGGAGGAGGAGCTGTGTTTGCAGCGCATGAGGAGGTCCTTCTCGGTGGATTCTTCAGGGGATATGCAGCTCCACGTGGCACTGCAAAGGATCTTGCAGCAGAGCTCGCACGAAGGGAGCAGCAGCGTCGGCGGCGGTGGAAGATTCAGGCGATCTTTGTTGTCGTTTAGTCGGAGCTCGCGCAGTTCTGTTCTTCCTCTGCAAATGGAATTGTGATCATTGGCACAGATTCCTCTGCTCTGCTCTGTTTCCTCGTTGCAGGTTTAGGAACAGCAATTGAGTGGTAGTTTATGTGAATTAAATTCAGAAATTAGAATGCAGAATGATTCAATTAATGATAAAATGATCGATCTACTGCAAATTCAGATCATAATTTCTACTTTTTCCTTGTTAAACGATTTCAAATCCGTTTCTTTTTTTGGTGAAGGAAAAAATGGATTTTGATTACAATAAAAAAAAACAAATAACCTATTGAGTTGGTGTCGATGCGCTCTTAAATGACTTAGAATCAAAAAGCATGATTAGTCGAATCATAAACTAAAACAAGAATTCTTCTTGTTTCCTTTAATTTCCTAATTAATTTAACCAGTAGCAGTTTCTGAAAATGTCGAAACAAAGACGTTAGTTTGTACACTCTCAATGCAAGTGACAGCAAAAGTATTGAGGAAGGTGAAAGGTTCATCTCCCCAACATGCCGCAATGTCTCTGTCTATGCTCATGGCCCTCCACCTCATGACTTTCTTTTCAATTCTCAAACATATCCACCTCAACACTGTAGTGCGATCAGAGCATTGATAGTGATACGAGGAAGAAACAGAACAAGCTTCTAGACACTGAAGGCCATCGAAAGTAGTTTTCTCCTCGTTCAGAAAGACAGCTCGCACAGTGCCCTTTATAAGCCAGGGAAGCTTTTCGAGACTTTTCCTCAGTTGGCATCGAGAAGAATTAAAGAGAGAGAGATGACGGATCGGATTTGAGCTCCATACATGGTTAAGAGCCTCGGCATTGAAAGAATTAATAGATTGTTATAATGTTTAGTGGGTGTTAAAATTAATGGGTGAAAATATTTGAATCAGGCTGAGGCACCCCAAGCTGTAAACAAGTTCATCTCAACGTACGAGTTCATTGAAATTTTTTTTAATTTTTTTCCTTTATCCATACGTGAGGTTCCACGTCTCTGCTCAACAACGTCCACGTAACTCCTCAGCGGCTGAGTCTCACATTGACTGCTCTTACATTTTTGTTCTTTTTTTATTAATATATATGTTTTTCTATAAAAGAAATTAAAATTTTTAAAATTAAAACCAATGACTAGTTAACGGTTAGTTTTAATAAAATAAAATAAAATTTCATTTATAAATACTTATCATCTTATTAAATCTTTCAAACACCTAAATCAATCTAAGAATCTTCCCCTGTTTTCCTTTAAAATGGATTACAATAAACAAGGATTTTTTTAGAAATTTTATAAATTATTAAAAATTATCGGAAAAAAATATTTTTTTCTAAAATTCACAAATTCCATCAAATTATTCATATTTTCTATGTCCATCAAATTATATACATAACCCATACCCATTAAATCCATATTCTCTATATCTACTGAATTATCCATATAATCTATATCCATAAAATTATCAATCTAATCTACATACAATTGGTATGTCTTTTACATCTCCAGTAGAAAATGAACCGTTTACTCTGATTTTTGTTCCAGCGACTCAAGTGTCTAACTGTGAATCCTCAATTGAACTCGCAAATTTAGAGAAGGAGTATTCTGACGCTGCGGGTAGAAGAAAGAAATCGACATGGAGTAAGATTAAAAATGATGTTTTAGCAAGATCGTTAGTTACTATCAGCGATGACCCAATCATTGGCAATGATCAGAAGATGGATGCATTATGGGGGCATATTGCAAGCTACTCAATGAGAATCGTCCTCTAGATACACCCAATAGAATTGCATGTGTCATACAATCGCACTGGCACGATACCATACAAAAAAAATTATATCGCTTCAACACAAATTACAATAGTGTTTATAATGCGTATCATAGTGGCTATAGTGATGAGGACATATTGCGACTTGCGTATGAAAAATATCGCGAAGAAAATAATGACATTGCATTTAATCTTGAGCATATATGGAGAATAAAAGATCATCCAATGTTTACTTCATAGTCTGTTGATCACCTTGTTAGCACGAATAAGACAAGGACCTCGAGTCAAGGGTAAGTAACACCTCATCTAACCAAGATACGAGTCTACATGTAAACTTAAACGAAAAAAGAGACTCATCCAATGGATTAGAAGGCAACAAAAAGAAAGGGAAAAGGCAAAATGAAATCTGATATTGAAGGTATGACAATAAATTTAGACAATATGTTTGCAAAGTTTACTGAGTATACAAGCATAAATATGACTGAAGTTGAAATGAAAAGAAAAACAACTCAAAGTTGAGGAGATGAAAGTAAACAGTGCCAAGATGAAAGCAAAAATTGCCTTAGCCAAAGTTGAACTAAAGAAATACGCAATCTTGTCAAAGGACACTTTGCAAATGACAGAGGAGTAATTTATCATCCATGAACATCTATGTCAAGAGATTAGGGGAAGATGAAATATGTATTTTTTATTTATTGTAATTTTTAATTACTGTACTTTTCAACTAAGGGCTTCTGCAATGGGTGTTAATGTGAAACGTTAATGCCAACGTGGCACACTTTTATTGTTACTGTAGCATTAACGCGTTCAATTCTTTGAACGCATTAATGCACAGATTTAATATAAATAAATAAAAAAGCATTAACACATTCAAGTGTTAAAGGCGTTGCGGATGCCCTAATGTAATTTTTTATTATTGTATTTTTCAATTAATGTAATTTTCAATTGATGCTGTGAGACAAGAGGAAGACACGTGAGGAAGAGGGGCATTTTGGATATTTTACTATAGCCTTTGATTTAGGGCACGATCCACGAAAAGGAGAAGGGGGCTCTTCGTTTTCGCTCTAGCTGCCAGTGTCGCCCACCCTTTCCACGCAAATGCCACTGACTCCCCCTCGCAGCCGCTTCCTCTCCCGCGAGCGGTCGCCTCCTCTCTCCCGTTCACACAAGTCGCCACCCCATGCCGCTTCCGACACCGCCTCCCTCTCCTCTACTCTTTCTCATGACGAAGAGGTCGACGACGTTGTTAGTGGCTCGTCGGCCCTCTCTCTCTCTCTCTCTCTCTCTCTCTCTCTCTCTCTCTCTTCTATGACCAAGCCGCTTCTAACGTTCGCTGGCCCCATAGCCAGAGCCGATCGTGGTTGTTGAAATGCCCCGGGTGAAATTATTAAGTATGCCCCAATTTTATCCTTCCATCAACTTAATTAATAATTATTTTAATCTATAAAATTTTATTTCCAAAAATAGAATGAGAAAACTTTTTAGTTGTAAGAAGCTTATGTATCTTATGATAACGGTTCCTTTTTTTATTTATGTATAAATTTATGTAATTCTAACCTAGAAATAAAAATGAGACATCAATTCCAAAACTATGAATATAATTTTTTTCCTATTCCTATACTATTAAATTATCCCACATTAATAATTCTATTTATAATCAATTTCATTCAGAAGACAAGAGGTGTTTTCAAAGAACAATCACTTAAAATTCTTAGCAAAAGAACATTGACAATGGAGAAAATTTTAACTCAAGAATGTAAAAAGATAAGCATAGTAATTTAATACAAAATCCTGACACCAAACTGAGAAATAATAAAGAAGTGTAGCCTAGTTAGTTTACCTCTATAATCTTTATTTTCAACATCAGCATAGGAATCTAGAAGAATGAAGAGAACACCATGAAGACCTATCGTAAATATATTCACTTTGAGTTTGAGTAACTTAAACAATATATTCAATGGAGTAATTAAGAATTAAATCTTTTTATCCTAAATAAGTAAAAACTCGGTATAAATGAATTAAATTTTATGTAACAATCCATGCAATAACAAAAATTAAAAATGCTGTAAATTTTTAAATTTTCATGATGATATATAATTATGAACAATAGTATAAACAAATAACCATAAAACTTGATTCGAAGAATTTTCTATTCAAAATCCACTTATATAAGACTTTACATAGATATCATGCAAGTTTATAAAAAATCATAACTATTATATTCAATTAAGGTTCCAAAAAAAGATAATAGTGAAATAATTGATATTTTTTATGGTGAAACTACCAACTATCTCACAACAATATAAGCATGTTTAGAAATATTTTTCCAATTTATGAATATGAGTATTTTGAAATTTATAAAATTATACTCCAATATAGGCATGTTTTAGACTTGCCTATTACTCCATAAATATCTTTTATCAATTAGCACTGCTAGTATTTTGGAGCATTTTGCAAAGATAAAGCTAAACATGACTATGATGACTACGAGAACACTCAAACATTAGGAAACAAATAATATTCATCCTCACAGAACCCAAATTTATCAGTCTAATAAGAAAAATACCAATTTGTGCATAAATAAAACATGATTAATCATGTTAGGGCCAATTAAGACCTAAAAATGAATGGAGCAGAAATTTCTAATTTATGTAAAAATAAAACATGATTAATTATGTTAGGGCGGATTAAGACCTAAAAATGAATGGAGCAGAAATTCCAATTTATGCAGGAATAAAACATGATTAATAAGAAAAAGAAAGGCACAAGTGTATACCGGTTAGGGAGTTTCGTCGCGGGGGGAGGGGGGCAAAGCTTGAAACTAGTTCAGGAAATACAAAAGGCGACAAAGAATGTAGAACAGTGGAACGGGCAAATGAGCACAAAGCTAGCATCAATCGGTGAGGGGTGAGTCACTCCTCATGAGATCAATAAAAGGAATGGAACTCAGAAGCCAAGCGCAAACAATGCAACAACCGATACAGAGGCAGGGGCAAGCAACCAAAGGGAGCGCAGGGGTCTCACTTTTCTGTCCAACGCATTTTAAAATAATTTGAATGAATAAAACACACCTTACACCTTTGAGAAGGTAAGATCACAGAGAAATAAGAAGGAAAACAAAACCTAGGACACAGTGGGATCCCCAATGGAGGGCTAGAGATGGCTTGTCTCGCCGATGGAGGGCGCCTTTGTGAGAGGCAAAGTCGTCCCTGGTCCAGGGAGGGTTTCGTCGTTTCGGCAACGAGAGAGAAGGCGCAGCGGCGGCGAGGGAGGGTGTGGCAACTGCGAGTCTACGAGGGAGAGTTTTGGCGATAAGGGAGGGAGCTGGGAAGGTGCGACAAGGGAGGGTGCAACGTGGGAAGCTGCGGTGAGGGAGGGTTTCAGCGACGATGAGTAGAAATCGTGAGGTTAGGCTTCGCTGCTTGCTTCGATGAGGGAGGAAGTGAAAATTAGGCTTTGCTGCTTGCTTCGATGAGGGAGGAAGTGAAAAAATAATAATTTGAAGGAAAAAAACTTATTATATATATATATAATATGTGCCCCTTAAAATTTTGGGCCCTGGGCAGGGGCCCTGGTAGCCCTGGCCCAGGGCCGGCTCTGCCCATAGTTGCCCTCGTCGCCTCATGCATCTGAGCGTCGTTGCATCCCCTCACGCGAGCAGCAACCCCAGATAGGCCTTTGCACACGTGCTTCCTTCTCCACGTCAGGCGACTCACCGACAACAATGACCACACTGCCCTCTTTCTCCCTCATTGTTGTCCCGCCGCCACCAGTGGCTGCCGTCTCCATGCCATTACCAACAAATGGTGCCTCTGCGCCGCTACCAGCGGTTGCCGCCTCCAGCACCACCTTCAGAGGCTGCTGGCACCTCCAGCGACCAACGCCTACCTACAGCGGCCAAAGCCACCCGACGCATGTTGTCACCCTTCGATCCGCGCTACGCATGATTTCAACGTCGATCCAGCCCCAGATCCGTGTTGGCATACACTTTTGATGTCATCCAACCTCCTTCAAGTCACCACAATCGTGCACCTCGCTATTGTGTTCCGGCTTTCAAGCCGAGGCTATGTTCTAGTCTTCGCGTCGTCCAACCCGTGTGTCATTGTCATATCTCAACCTGCGCGCCGCTGTCATATTTTAGCCTACATGCACCTTCTAGATCCATGCCGCATCCGGCTCCGCGCCATCAGATCCAACTCCTCATCCGACTCACATTTATCTACTCTTCCGAGTCACCACGACTTAATTAGCATCACAACCAACTTACCAGTCTACTAAAGGGCACCTTTTGGGTCAAGATACGTTTTCCATGCTTATTCTCCATGCACTTCAGTATTCTACTATTTATTCGACTCCTTATATATTTTTGGGATCTGCCTCGAGTATCGAGGTATCAGGGACTAGGGCAACCCGATGACTATCTGTAGGTAGCGTTAACTAGAGGCCTTTTGACGAATATCGAGGTATCAGGAACTGGGGCAACCCGATGGCTGTCTATAGGTAGCGTTAACTAGAGGCCTTTTGACGACTTAGTTAACATAAAAGACAACCCATTATATCATCCTTCATCCGGCCATGGCAGCTCAGTCAACATTCTAGTCATATCATTTTTGTTGTTCTATCTTCTCAGCTCACAGAAAGGATCATCAATTGTTGTACTTTTCAATTAATATAATTTTTTATTATTGCACTTTTCAATTAATATAATTTCCTATTATTGTACTTTTTCAATTAATGCTTTCTTAATTGGCCCGATTAAGATGCTAGCTCCTCTGTTTTTCAAATATTTTATTCATAAAGAATAAATAAATAAATGGGGTGGTCCACCCAAATAAATATCCACAATTAATACATAATTTATGAGAATCATTCTATTAATATAGCTATTGGAGTATATGTACAATTCGATTAATGGAAAGTAGCCGTTGGAATATATCTGTTCTCATATTGCCATTGACAAAAAAATAAATAAATAGATACCATGTGCTCTATAATTCTTCATTCTAAACATAGACTTGAATTAGTTTTCTCCAAAATGTTTAATATTCAAGTAGCATCAGATCTGACTCGACAAATGAAAATAAAGTCCAAGTTGAAATTTTTAACGAAGGTTATGATTAAGGGAATGAGCTAATGTTATTGATACTTCAACAAAAGTGACAAATAGTTAAAGCATATCAAAGAAATAACGAGATGAGGCGAAGAAGAAGGTTCATTCAAAGAAATCATGAAGTTGGGCATACGAGGCTCTTCAATGATTATTTCTCCACAAACTTGGTGTATCTAGGTCAAATATTTCGAAGACGATTTCACATATGAAGAGATTTATTTTGTCGCATAATGAATGCACTTGAAAGTTGTTCTTTTTTATTTTCAATAGAGGGATGATGCTACAAGAAGAAAGGGCTTGACACCACTATAAAAATGCATCGCTGCAATTCACCAATTATCTTATGGAGTCCTAACCGATCATCTTGATAAGTACCTATGCATGGGTCTTTTCAATTTCTGCAGTTATGTGGTTGAACTATTTGGTGATCAATACTTGAGAAAGCTGAATACTGATGATATTCAATGCCTTCTTCAAATGCATGATGAGAGGCACAACTTTCCTGAAATGTTGGGTAGTCTTAATTACATGCACTGGGAATGAAAAAATTATCTCATTGCTTGGAAAGGCCAGTTTGCAAGAGATCATGGATCACCAACAATCGTGTTTGAAGCAGTCACGTCTCAAGACTTGTGGATATGACATGCATTCCTTGATGTCGTAGCTTCACGTAATGATATTAATGTGTTGTATGAATCTCCCATATTCAATAACGTTTTACAAGGAAATGCCCCGGGGATTAATTTCATAGTCAACGAGACTCAATATACGAAAGAGTATTATCTAACATATGGAATATATCCGGAATGGGCTACTTTCATGAAGGTTTTTCCTTGCCCGGAAAATCCCAAGAGGAGGTTGTTTATGGAAAGACAAAAGACTGCAAGAAAAACATATTAAACGAGAATTTGGGGTGCTCTAAGCTTGATGGGCAATTGTCAAAGGTCAACTCATTATTGGTACAGAAAAAAATTAAAACATATTATGTTAGTATACATTATCTTATACAACATGATTGTCGAATATGAGGGGGTCGAGTGATAAATTGGTACAACGATGAAGGTGACGAACCCGCACAACCCATCCAAGGTTCGAATCAAGGATTTCATGATTATATCTGAACAAATTCTGAACTACGTGACAATCATGTGCATCACCAACTTCGTGCAAATTTAATTGTATTTTAATTTTTTGCAAATGTAATTTTTTTATATGTTGTATTCATTCATTTCAAATTTATAATAATATTTTAATTTTAAATATATATATATAATTTATTTTAATTTTATGTAAAAAATATATATTTAAAATAATATTATTATTTGTTTTAAATAATAATGATTTTAATTGTGTAAATAAAATTAAAATTATATTTATTTAATGTATAAAAAAAATAAAGATATGAAGAATAGCCATATTCATAAATAAGGTATATATATATATATATATATATATATATATATATATATATATATATATATATATATATATATATATATATATATATATATATATATATATATATATCTGAGTCTTATATTTTTATGAGGTGATAATATTATAACACACAACCATGAGCTCATAGTTAACGGGTCGGATTCCATAAGAGATGGTGTGACCGGATCCATAATGCGTGTAGTAGAATAACGACGCCGGCGTTGTGGCCGTTAGATCGAAGCACCGTGTGTGGCCCAATGAGTTGAGAATCTCGACCGCTGATCGCATCGAGTGGCAATTCCGTGATTCGACGGTCCTCTTCGATTCAATAAAGCGAGGAGGCAACAGGGGAGGGATCGATCTCTCGGCGACCATCTCCTCTTTCTCCCCCAAGCTAGCGTTCGATCTTCCAACCACTGACACACCGATGGGGTTCGTTTCGTTCGCGGGGAGAGTTCTCTTCGCCTCCGTTTTCCTCCTATCCGTCTACCAGGAGTAAGCTTCGTCTTCTCTCACTCTTTGGTCCTTTCTTTTGACTTCAGATCTGCTCGTTTTTGGAGGTTGTAGCTACTCCTGTCCACAGAGATAGATTTTGCTCGTTTCATATTCATAATTTTTTCTCTTAGGTTCGGAGTTCCGGAACCTCGCGGTTGATTTGTTTATTGAATCGCTCTATAATTATTCTCGGAATCAAGTTTCCGATTTCATTAATGCCTGCCTTGTTGTTTGCTCTGATAAGAAATTTATTTCTGTTTGTTACTATCCCAGTCGGTGCCATATACTGGACAGACCAAACTTAGCAATTTTAAGATTATTGTTACATGAGGTTTCAGCGAGAAAGCGAGTTTCAGATTTGTGCGTGATATATTTGAATTCCTTGCATAGAATTTATCTACTCTTCTAATTATTTTGATTCTAGTTTGTGATCCTAAATTTGGAGGTAAATGGTCATTATCATTTGATTCATTTCCCGTATCTGGGTCAGATTTAAATGATGACAGATAGGTTATTGTCATAAAACAACGCAATTGATGTGCTGAGTGAATCTTATATTATTTTTTTTTAAAAAAAAAATTGTCTTGTATAAGAAATGTTGTATTATGACCATACAACCCATCTTGATTCATTTTGCATCCTAAATACTACAATTTTCATGAAATCCCGTTGCAATGGGTGGTGTGAATCTTCATAGGCGAGGTTGTGTCCGTCTTGATTTAGAGATTTGATTGTTTCAAAAGTGCGATCTTTTATGAACTTCTTCATCAATGTTACTTGTCTTTACAATTGGCTGTTAAGGAGAAGAAAATTATGATTATATCTAGGGTTAGATTCCTCGGTCACATCTAATGCATGAGAACTAGCAATTCTCGGAACATCTAATGCATACCCAACATTCTTAATTCACATCTTTTAATTTCACGAATAAATTAGTTTCTTTTATTGGCCCAGACAATTTTTGTTATTTTGCATAACCTAAGACAAATTGCTTATGGATCTCAATAAAGCACAACAGGTGCTAACCCACATTAAAAATCTGTTTATATGTATTTATGCTAATTTGTTTGATTACTTAGTTGAATGATTTTACAACAAATGATTTAACTTTATATGGTTAGCATCTGAGATACATTGCAGAATCTGTATTCTATGCTAGATAACATCTCTATAAATACTTAGTAATCTCCATATTGTGTGAGAAAATATCTGTGAGCTTTTCTGCATAACTGAAAACTGATTTCTTCTACAAGAAATTCATTTCTGCAAAACAAGGTTATATTTTGTAAACAAGAGTTATATCTGCAAAAACCTGTTGGACATTTTCAAAAAAAATAGTACATATAAAATTCAGCCACGCATGCAATTTTCTATTTTTGTCAAAACAGCGTTACCGATAGAGAACAATTATAGAAACATTTATGCTATTTTATAGAATAGTTAAATTGCATCGGAGGTAATGTTTTCTGGATTATGCAACACTTTTAAAGGTTTTAGCACTTGAGATTTTTGCAAATATGTTTCAAGTTTAAGTTATTTAAAGTTAACATTGAATGTAAGAAAATTATAAAAGAACCTGAAAGTCAAAACAAGATCTAAATATTATATCTGAAGCTGATTTGGCTCAAACAAACTTACATGGAGTATCATATTACAAGTGTTAACAAAAGAAATATTCAATCTGTGCATAATTGTAAAAAAAGATAGGATTAATGATCATAAAGATATTTTCTTCACTTTTCTTGCAAATACCCTTTGCCCCTTAGGTAGTCTTGAATTGTTTGTCTTTGATACTCTCTGTTCCTTGAAGTAGAAAAATCCAATGACTCAAGATTTTGAAGATGTTATGAACAATTCAAGGCTTTGTTAATCACAGTAAATTTAATCCTTTGAAGAATTATTACACTATTGTATTTTTTTAACATCGTAAATTGTTTATTCAATAATGTTAAAGAGGATTCCATAAGCACTCGAAGACACTTCTCTCATATGGAATTCAGTAAGCACTAGAAGACACCTAACAGACTATGTAGGCCAGTTGTAGTAGATTCGTTACTTCTGATCTTCCACCGGAGAGGAACCACCTTTAGAGAGAGCTACCAAATCACCTTGCTTGTAACCTACTAACCTTGTAGATAGTTTGCCTTTCTTCTTACTCCAAATTTGATCAAGAACTAAGATCTTAGTCTATCTTGTCCTCTGATTCATTCAGATACAAGACCAATGTCTAAAAGGTTAACTAGTGAGAGTCAAATGAAAATTGAGATCAATTTAGAATCCCACTCATAGTCAGAATTCTTGAGGATCCAATCCAAACCAAAGTCAAAACCAAATCCTGGTAAATATCTTGGGCGTAAGAGTAAATTTTCTAGACCTAAAAAATCCAAACTAAAACTAATCCCTAGATGAGTTCTCTTAATTTGTTCGAATGCCTAAGGAGAATAAGGCGGTAAAGCATCATCGCTTCAGCTATGCATGTGAGTCCGGCAATCATCTTGCTTCTTCAGATGATTCGAATAGAGAAAATTTTCCAAAATTTCAAATCCCAAATTAAGAGGACACATGTCAACCTTCATAGATCCTGTGTTCTTTTTTTTCATATTATTTGTTTAAAAATATGGTGGTGATTGGAGCAAAAGGTGATATCACTCATCTCAACCAGCCTAGTATCGCCGCCTCCCGGCAAAATATAGGCAAGTAAATCACAAGGGGCATTTTGCCCTAGCGTAGCAGCACTTTGCATGGGAGGTCAGACACCCAACAAGGTATTTTGCACGGGAATTGACCCTAGACCTATTGGAGCAAACATCCATATAGGTACCAACTGCACCAACCCGTGAGGGTGAGATATGATGGTGATTAAGCACATAGAAGGTTGCAAAACAAATCTCATCATGTTTATAGTTTGTAGGTTTTCTTAGTTTTGTACAAGGAACATAAAAAATGGCTTCTACTGCTACTATCGATTTTACAAACATTGGCTAATGCTAAAATTCAAATGGTTGTGCATACTTAATTTACTGTGTCTCGATTCCTTAGATATTAGCAATGTTCTAAAAATTAGCCTAGGTAATCGCCTAGGCGCTAGGCGCCAGCCAGCCAGCCGCACCGAAAATATATTAGTCGGCTAGTCTAGGTGGCATTGGCACCTAGGCTGGATTAGGCAGTCTTAGGCGCCAACTAATCGGTCGAATCGTCTAGGGGCCAAAAAAAATAGTACAGGGTTTTCCTGATTTGTTTTAGTTTGGACTTTTAAATTTAAAGCTCAATTAAAAAAAAATTGAAATGTAATCTTGAGTTTGTGCCCAATGATGATATTGAGTTTGTCTCTAATGAATAATAAGTTGTTGAAAATTATGGAAAACAAGAAATAGAATAGATTTGCGATATTTTATTTGTTGTGTAATTTTGAACTCATTTTAAATTTGATGTTATTGTGTTAGAGTTATAGAATATGATTTATTATGTAATTTATGTTGATACTGTGGAATCCACCTAGCGGTGCTTAGTCCCCCGCCTAGGCGTTAGGTCTGGCGCCGGACTAGCGCCTAGCGAATTTTAGAACCTTGGATATTAGTTGTTTATCTACATGTTGGTTTCATTTTTTAGAATTTCTTTGTTATTTGATTTTATTGATTTGAATATTACACTTTGATTCTAGTTCAAAAATACATATCATAGTTTAATCGCTGCATTTCCATTTGGTAACTACTTGGTAGGTGATTGATTTTATGATGAACCTCATTTACAAAGGAAACTCTTCCTTTCTAGCAGTTTTGTTTTTAATCCTAGAATTGGTAGGTATTGATCTTTTGTTTTCAGGGTCATTGAATTTGGAGTTGATGGTGGGCCAGCAGCAAAGCTTCTTGCTCCAAAATATAATGCTTTTGCGAATCATATCACCTCACATCTAGGAATAAAATTCCCGGAAGTTGATGTAAGAATTCCTCCTTTTCATTTTGTGTTCGGTATTTAGGGATCGAGTGATAGTTGATTAATATTCAGGAAATTTCACCTTTTCTCCTTGCTTCAGATGAAACATGTAGTTTCTGCTGCCATAGCTCTTAAAGGCCTTGGTGGTCTTCTATTCATCTTCAGCAGTTCCTTCGGAGCGTATATTCTGGTTAGTAATGTTTCTCTTTGTTTGCCAGTATTTGGTAGCCTTTGGTTCTTGTTTCCCATTGCCAGAACAAAGACCAGATTGATAGCGAGGAATTTAAGATAATTTTAGAATTTAGATACTGCATAATTCAATCAGCAACTCATTGAGGCTGTACTTGTTCAATGGTGTAATATTATTTATATTTTTTTTTTCCGGAAATGACATGATTCTTATAATTTTGAGTCCAAATAGATGAAGATTAACACGGTTTGTTAATAATGTGATGCAATCTAAAACTATAGGTCTAATTTGTTGCAGTATAAAATTTGGATTAAAATATGATTAAACCTTGAAAGTTTATATCAAAAGTTTAGATTTTATAGTTTTAAATTTTACAAGTTGTTTTAGTTAAGAAGATGTAGAGTGTTTGATTGTTCTATGAGAAAGGCCTTGAACCCCAATTATAAATCATCTTTCAAGTTGATAAAATTACTAATGTTCGTCAGAGTCTTCTCCTTGTGGGAGTTTTAATTTCTCTATTAGATATTTCTCTATGCTGTATCAATTTAGTATCATTGCTCTGTATGAGATTTTTAGATTTTGTTGCTGCGATGACCACTGACACGTTGTCTCTCTTGCAGCTGCTTTACTTGACTTTTGCGACTCCAATCTTGTTCGACTTCTACAACTATGATATTCAAAAGCCAGAATTTGTAGAACTTTTTACCAAGTTCGCACAGGTTCTATCTTATAGATATGTATCAGGTTGTTCACATCTGCCAAATAATCAACTATCGTAGTCTCATACATCGAGATTCCATCTTTTGCTGCAGAATTTGGCTCTCGCCGGTGCATTACTCTTCTTCCTCGGCATGAAGAACTCGACTCCCAGGCGGCAGCCCAAGAGGAAGGCCCCTAAATCCAAGACCCTCTGACGGAATCTGGTTTTGGTGGAACCTAAAACAGAAGTGTACCAGGTGTGTGAACTTCACGTCCTTGTAAAACACTCCTAGATTTTTTGTTTTTTCGATGACAACATTTTGTATTCGTACCAGGTTTCCCTTCTCCTTTACTCTCTATTAATTTATATCAAGTGTTGACCCTTTAGATGATTTTGATCATTTAATTTAATCTCATGTATTGCTTTGTTCTTGCACTTCTCATTCAATCACAATCAAAATGTTGAAACATTAGCTTGGAACTTACTTCTGGACTTTTTGATGATTTTGCTAGATTATAATTCCTGTATAAGCGGACTTTTCAATTAACAACTAATCACAGTCGTTGCTTCGTCGACAAGCACAATTTAAAAGAATGGTACTGGACTAATCGGTTCCGTCGAGTGACCCTCTGTTAGAGATCCGTTCCGCAGATCGCATCGAAAATCTACGGTTCCTTATCCACTTTGATTGCGTTAAAGCCTATTGACTTTTTCAAATATTTCGTCTTCATCATGGACTTATATCCTGCATTTCCACTGCAGCGTAATTCATGTAAAGGAAAACTCGTAGATTTAAAAAAAAAAAATGGGACGAAGCCTAAGTCATAACGAACGCTTTCTTTTTCCATTGTCAGGAGTTCGACAAAAGAAGAAATATTCCAGCTTCTTTATGCAAAATCCTTACTTTTCAAATCTCTATTTTTTTGGCATCTTCCGTCCAAGGAAATAGAGCGGTGGCTAGGTAGGTTGCTGATTTGGCCTCAACTATTATCCTTCCGTGGAAGGTACTCACCCCCAAGTAAACACGCCTTAGTGACTTATGATTTAGAATAAATATTACTTAATGAAAAATCATAGCGATTGTTTAATAATTTAAATTTATTTTATTTTATTTTATAATTTATTTAGCATATTGAAAAGAATTTTATTAATGAATATGGTTTGTGAACATTTGTGTTGTTCACGAACGTTAACGAACTGAACACATATGTATTCAAGCTTGTTTGTTTAGTTCATGGTTCTCTCAAGGTTCCATAAGGCCCTAGGCAAAAAAACAAAAAATTAGGCCTTTAATATTTTTTTAAAAAAAAAATCCCTCATCCTTTTTCATTTGAACTTGGGACCGACAATGGTGAGTTTAAATTTTTTTTAAAAAAATAAAATATTAATTTAAAATAAATTTTTATGTAAAATTTAGTTTTCTAACTTTTGAGATGCAAAATTATTAATTAAATTTTTATATTCGAGTTTTGATAATATTTTTTTTCAATTGATAAAATTACTAGATTATTTAATCTTTCTCCAGACATTGTATAAATAAGACTTTATTAATTTTAATTTTGAAAAACTTCTTTCTGCTGAAGCTACACTAACCGGTATAGTTAATAATATTCTATAAGCTATTTGATCATGTTTGAAAGTCGGGGAGATGGATGCTGGGGATGTGGCGCTCCTGCTGACCTCCTGTGGACTTAGCTTCTGCCTACAACACAAGCAGCGTCAGTGCCGAACCAGGGAAGGGCTCCCCGGCGATGGCCTTTCAACGCTTAAGTCAATCTCCGGCGAAGCAAGAAGAAGAAGAAGAAGAAGAAACGAGAACTGTAGCGTAACTGTAGAAATCGCGTGTCAAAATATACCTCCACCGATACTTGGACCCCCTTTATATAGAGCTCCGAGAGCGCGCATGCATACTTCCCAAGGTGAGCACGCATCTCAAAGCTTTTCCTGAAAAGACGTATCAGTAAAGTGTCCTTGACACAGTACATTAACGGACCGAGCATATCTTTGAAGTGACAGTGGAAGTTTCCGCCGTATGATCCGTTGTCTGCCTGTTAGCGGCACTAACTCCCAAAAGGATGTCGCAAGATATCCTGTTGTGCTTTCTGCCTGGCCGAGCGGACAGGCCGCTCGATCGAAATTTCGTCGTCTGCGTGTTGTCCGTTGTCGATCCGAGCAGGATAGCCGCTCGGCTGGAGTTCCACTGTCCAAGTGTTGTCCGTCGCGGGACGAGCGGGATGGCCGCTCGCTTGGAAATCCATCGTCCGCATGCTCAGCTGATGTTGAATATGTTGTTCGACCGAGCGGAGGAGCTGCTCGGCTCAACTTCTGCGCGTCCCTTGAGCGTCAGTTTGATTACTCCTTGTGTCGAAGACTAGGTTAGTGCTTAATCCTCAGTCGAAATATGCTTCGACCGACCGGCCAACACCGTCCGCCCGACCGTCTTGACTTTGACCTCTTTGACCTCCACCGTGGTAGCGGGGTGGGCCCCTCATCATCACCGCATCACAAGTCTCCCCTTCAAGTCTAGTCGAAGGAGGCTATAGTCTGACTGATTGGATAATTGTGTGAGCATATTCCCTCTCGATCGACCTTCGTCGCTGTATGGATTGATCATGATAGGACCGATCCTCGCCGATCGTCCATTTGAAGTTTGTCTCTCGGGCGTAATCATTCTCCCTCGATTCGATCGGACGGACGCAGGTTTGCACTTATAGAATTGTTTTTCCTTAGGCTACCTCGAGCGCAGGCTAGGCTGACATCACCCAGATTTCTTGGGAATCGTGTAAATCTCCGCTCATTAAGGCTGAACATGTTCTCACGTCTTCCTTAATTTCCGACCTATGGTGGTGTGCCACATGTCGCGCCCGCCATCGCCGCACCCCTGACGTGACAAGCGTGATATGGCGTTTGGCGATTTGAATTCAACGGTGAGATTCTGGCTTGGGTTTCCGCGACCTAGATCGGACGGTTCCGGTTAGCCGAGCCCGGGCCTTATAAGCCCGCTGCACCGCTTCCTTCGCACACTTCACGTGCGAGTTCCCCAGCATTCGAGTTCCTGTCTCCTTCGATCTCCGGCGATCTTCAGTGCTTCTTCTCTGATGACCTCTCTTTCCCGGTGACCTTTCCCTCGTAAGCCTTCTCCCCATCGCGTCTTCTTCGATCTTTTCCGGCATTTCTTGTTGTTCCGATAGTATTCCAGCGACCTTTTTTCCTTTTCGATTGCATTTCTTCCCCTTTTTCATCTGTTTTGCAATGGCAGCTCTTCTCAGTCACTTGTGCCCGTCCTTGGACTCTGGTACTCATCCATGGAGTCTAGATTTGATGGGGGTGACACTGAGAGCCTGCGTGAGACCTTTGAAATTCCTTCTGATCATCAAATCATTCTACCTTCCTCGTCTGATCGACCTAACTCTGTGCCGACCGACTACATTTGTTTCTTCTGAGACTAATTTGTCGCCGGTCTACGGTTTCCCCTTCATCCCTTCATTCATGCAGTGTGTAAATATTTTTGCATTTCCCTTAATCAACTCGTGTCGAACTCCTTCCTACTGTTGTGCGGCGTCGTTGTTTTGCTTCGGCTGCACGACATCCCTTTTACCCTCAGATCTTTCATTATTTTTATTATCCCAAACTGTCCGATCCAGAGGCTTTCCTTTTCCAGTCTCGAGTCGGTCTAGTCTTTTTCTATATGATGCCGACCTCCAATAAACACTAGAAGGAATACTTTTTCTTCATACTCCTTCCCGAGCGGCCAGATTTCTCGACCAGCTGGCAGCTCGAATTAGCGCCTCGACCCCCTCTGAAAAGCTATAAGAGCCGATCAGACTACTTGAATGTCGCCTCCATACTGGCCGGTTAGAAGTATGACATCCATAAACTACTACTAGAGGGCGTCTTGTACATCTTCAGCCTAAGTCCGATCCGCGTCTGGATGTTGACCAGCTTAGGTATGAAGCTTCTTTAATTCCCCCTTTGATGCTAACTGATTTTTTCTTCTCTTTTATAGTCAAAGTCATGATGCGAGCACGTATGACCGGCAAGGCGAAGCTTAAGGACGCCATGATCAATGTGGTGGCCAGTGAAGAACTGGCGAGCCGGGGCCTGCAACCGCTCGGCGTGAGCAAGGAGACGCCCGTTTTGGTGGGTGAAGGTGAGCCCACCCATGCACCGAGCGGGAGAGCCGCCACAAGCTCATAGCCTCCAGTCGAGCGACGCCCCATCATTCCAGCTGAGGAGCCCTCGGGCTCGGTTTCCTCCGATGTACCGTTGAACAGGTGCAAGAGGCACCGAGTCGAACCCTCATTGTGTTCCGCCACTTCGAGGGCGCAATCGGCCAAGCAGGTTGAAACTTCGACCCCTGTACCGATTCAACAAACGGTGGCCTCCGCATCGTCTGATCAGACGTCGTCCCTTGCCGAGCTGCCACAAGGGACTCTTGTCGCATCGCCGGTGGCCTTCATGCCACTGACATCGAAGCCCTCCAAGGTTCATAAGTCCCACGCCCGTCCAGCGACGGTGTCTCGCCCCTAGGGTCGTGCAACCTTTGCACAGTCGGCCCCGAGCGGCCAGTGCCATATCACTGCGATCCTCCATTTGCCCACCGAAGAGTACAGCGAGCCGAGTCCCGAGTATCGAGACCCTGAGCATCAGATCATTATCCAAGGGCTGCTCACCAAGATTTGGGAGGGCTCACAAGCCCGTGCGGCGATGATGCCTCTGGGCGCCCTTGCGAACAGTCACACCCCAAATGTCCACTAGAGTAAGTATTTTAATATAAATTCATAATGTACCTCCGATCGACACTTACAAACTCTTTTTTGCTTGTCCGCAGTGCTGGATGGAGAGTCTGGCCATATGCCAGATGCTCGTGTTTTTAGAGGAGGAAGTAAAACAACTGAAGGCGTCGAGCGGTCAATCCTTCGTCGCTCAGGAAAAGACAGATGTCGAGGTGACCCGACTCCAAGCCACTCTGGAGAAGAGCGATAAGTTGCTCGAGGTCGAACGGGCAAAGAGCGTTGGGAAGGCCATCATGCTGGAGCGGCTGAATAAGCAGATTGCCACTTTTGATAACAAGATCGAGTCGGCGAATGTGAGGAAGAACCGGGCCATCGCTGACCTGGAGGGGAAGAATAAGGAGGCCCGGGCTCTCGCCCAAAAGCTGAAAGAAGCTGAAGACTTCCTGGTCGCCGAGCGGCACAGCCGCTCGGTCAAAGAGATGACCCTACGTGGCCAAATTGCCACCGTTAAGGATGACTTGGAGGGCTCCCGGGTGGCATTAAAGATTTATTAGGATGCCAAGGAGAGTAGGTTTGAGGCCATGAAGCAAGCATACATCCGCTCAGGCGCATTCTGCGATAAGGTCACCGACAGGGCCCTCCGACTATTTGACTTGGCGATCAACGAGATGATCGATCAGCTTCGCGAGGGAGGCCACCTGCCGGTCGATCTGACTAGCAAGGTCATAAGCTGGGACAAGCTTACAGTCGTGCTGCCCGACGACGTCCTGGATTACCTTGAGTGAGGTTGAGGGCTCTATCGTTGTAATCTCTCTTTTGTAAACTTTGAAGTATTAATGCATGCTCGTCCGTTCGGACGAGCTTTTCCTCCTTGAATGTTTTTTGACTTCTGCTTATTTGTCAAAGCTCTTGGCTCCACTCATAATTTTCCTATCAGCTGGTAGCCAGAGTCCGTGTTTGCACGACCTCCCGCTTGGCCCGAGGCGTGCTCCAAAGGCTAGCGTCGAACGGTCTCCGCATTCTGCAGACTTCGGCTTTTTGTTCGGCTATTTACCAGTGCTTGCCCGCTCACTGAGCTTTCAAAGACTGTTCGACCCTGAATGGGGGAGGTATGAGTTCCGAACGTCGGGCCCGTGACTTGAACGCAATTTCAAATCCTGCCGAGCAGCACGGGAGTCTCTAACTCCAGGGTTTATAGTCACCGCATGACTGTTGATAAAGGGTTGGATTTAAGGTCGCCTCTTGACCGCTGTTGAGGAATTTGTGGAATTGAGTTTAAGGTCGCCGCTTGACCGTTGATGTAGACCTACGTTTAACGTCGCCGCTCGACGATTTGATGTAGACTCGGTTTTAAGGTCGCGGCTCGAATGCTGATGGTGATAAGAATTTAACGTCATCGCTCGACGGTTTGGTGGAAACTCGTGTTTAATGTCGCCGCTCGACGGTTTGGTGGAGACTCGCGTTTAACGTCACCGCTTGATGGTTTGGTGGAGACTCGCATTTAACGTCACCACTCGACGGTTTGGTGGAGACTCGCGTTTAACGTCGCTGCTCGACGGTTCGGTGGAGACTCACGTTTAACGTCGCCGCTCGACAATTTGGTAGAGACTTGCGTTTAACGTCGCCGCTTGACGGTTGATATAAACTCGTAAACCCGGGTTTAAGGTCGCCGCTCGACCGTGCACGAAGAGGCACTAGTTGAAGTCCTCGTCTCTTATTCATGGGCTGCCCTGCATTCGGAAGGTATGCAAAGAATACAAAAATTATAGTATTCGCTCGTGCACCTCTCATCCCGCCTTATAGGGTTGAAGATGGTTCGCGCTCCATGACCTCTCTAGTTGCCTTCCCTCTTCGTCCTCCAAATAGTAGGTGCCCGAACGGAGCTTCTGCACGACCTTGAATGGTCCTACCCATGGTGCCTCGAGCTTGGCTATATCGCCAATTGACTTCACTTTTTTCCAGACGAGATCGTCGACCTGGAACGATCTTGGGATCACTCACTGATTGTAGTTCTGCTTCATTCACTGTCGGTACGCCGTTAGCCGAACGGCAGCTCTTGCTCGCGCTTCATCCACCAAGTCGAGCTCCATCAGCCTCCGTTCAGCGTTCCCCTCGTCGTATAGTTACACCCGATCAGATTCTACTCCGACCTCCACGGGGACAACTGATTCGCTGCCATACACCAACTGGAATGGAGTTATGTCGGTCGCCTCTTTCGGAGTCATGCGGAGGGCCCACAGCACACTGAGAGCTCGTCAACCCAACTGCCTCTCATGTGATCGAGCCGAACGCGTAAGACTCTGAGGATCTCTTGATTGACGACTTTGGCTTGTTCGTTGCCCTGAGGGTAGGCCACTGAGGTGAAGATTTGTTGGATGTCATAGCCTTGACACCATTCTCTAAGTTCCCGACCAGCAATTGTTGGATCGAAACACGCTAGAGGGGGGGGAAGTGAATAGCGCTCGTGGTTTTCACTTTTCATATTCGGAAAACTTATCGGATAACGCAGCGGAATAATAAATAAAGAAACACAGAAATACACCAAGATTTACTAGGTTCGGAGCCTTGGGCCACTCCTATTCCAAGGCCCACGCTCGTTGAGCATTTACTTTGGGCAACAACTATAATCGCGTAAATATTATAAGAATTATTACAATGACAGCATTGAAAAAACTATACCGACAACAAAGAATAGAAATTTCGTAGCTTCAGGTTGTCGGGGTCTTGTTGTAGCTTAACCGGATTGTCTCGTTGATAGTGCGCTGAAGAAAGATTGCTTAGAACTTGATTATCCAAACTGTTGCTCGAGACAGGTATATAAAGCCCGTTGAGGGTGCCTTCAACCTCCTTGAGGGCGCCCTCAACTCCGCCGATTCTGCAGCGAAGATAAGGGTTGAAGAAGTCGTCGCTCATCCTCTTGAAGGCACCTCCAATGCCATGGAGGGTGCCTTCTAGCCCATCCGACGCGCCTCAGCATTCCTTCAGGGTGCCTCTAGCTTGACTTCGCGCGCTCCTTCTGCCAAAGCACCCAAGGCGCCTCCAAGCTCCATGGAGGCGCCCCAGACACTGTTCATCCGGGAAGTTGAGTTTTTTTTTACGTCCTGCAAGATACGTTATTCCACAAAACAACAACATATCCTGCAAAACAAAGTTAGTACATAATAATAACATAAAAATAAATGTCCGACAGTCACCGGACTGTCCGGTTCTGACTTCGGATTTCCAATCGGAAACCCTAGGTCGAACCGACGTCTACTGTTCCTTCAGCGGGGAACGCGTCCTCACATACTCCACTCAGGAGAGTATACCTGTTGCCAGTTTGATCCTCCAGATCGACTGGGATTTTGCTTAACGCCCGAGTCTTCAGGTCTTTCTGTTGGACGTCCGCTCCATGACCCGCCCAGACTTTCCACCCGATTCACGACACCGAGATTTTCACCTAAAGTATCCGACTCTAGGACTTTTGCCCAAATGCCTCGACCCGCCAAGGCTTTCCGCCTAAGGTTACCACCCCCTAGGGTTTTCCCTTTGCCTAACCGTAGCTAGGACTTTTCTTTACCTAGGGTTACCACCCCTAGAGTTTTCTGTCTGCCTAACCGCAGCTAGGACTTTTGCCTAAGTACACTTAGGACTTTCCTGCAAACTTATTCACACATGTTAGATAACAAGATAACTTTACTTTGAACTCTTTGACATAATCAAAACACAGGTTCGATCATCGGATGCTTCCCACACCAACAATCTCCTTCTTTTTTATTATGACAACACAGTTCAAAGTTAAGTAAAAATATAACAAACAATAAATAAAGAAATTTTAAACATGTAACGACCACCCTTCTTACTACTACTACTCTCTAAGGATGACCGTTACTTAACTACTAACTCTACTTAACCGGTATGATTAAAAATCACATGGAAATCCTACTGAAAAATTTCGGCAGAGTCTCCCTTGTACCGGTGACCATATTCAACAATACATGCAATATATACTCATCCACAAGCGGCTGGAACACATATCAATCAACCACGCAGTATAATAAATCCAAAATAAAGAAAACAACACCAGAAATCATCACACAATATTACAATTCTTCTACTATATCCTAATCATATCAAAATAACAAATACTATCTCAAATACTCCTAACATAGCAAAAGATAATGGAAACTAAAATAAAACTTCTTTCCTAGTCCCAAGGCTTCCATAGTCCTGGCATCACACATCCTTCGAACACCTCCTTGTCGCCTTCCTTTCTATATCTTTTCCCTTCCTGTATCTGCAGTAAGAGGAAGTGCAATCTATAAGCAAAATTTACTTAGTAAGCGCTATCTAACTCACAAAATCACGAATGTGCATGTATACGAAAAGAACTAGAAACTATATGCTCTAAAATGAAATAAAGCATAAACATAACTGCTCATGTCAAACTACTAGCAAAGAAAAACTAAGAAATCTACTCATGTAATTCTAATAGCTAATCATGCTGCTCATCTAATAGGTAAACATGAAAAACTACTCATCTACTAGATAAACATGGTAAAATAAAAAACTAAACTTAATGATTTTTAGAACTATATGAAACTTATTTCATTTGTTCTAACTTAATCTTTAATACTTTATGTTTATGTAAAATTCGTTTTACTTGTTCAAAAACTTATACTTATAATACTTCAAAATAATAATCAACTTCTTCTTGGGCCCAGGCATAGTACCATCTTATGCGCGTTCCCTAATAGGTTGGGGTAGCGAGCCACCAATCCTAAAAGAGCAGACCTCGGTCTACCAGGGCCAAGACCTCGGAATTGGACACCTGGATTTGTTTAACGGCAACCTTGTGAAGTCAGGTACTAGCCTCTTCTTAAAAGTAAAATACTTATTATCTTGTTTACTTCTTTAAATGCCTTGGCATTTTAATAGGCACCTTGTGTGCCAAAAATCCCTAAAGTCTTGACTTTGGGATTTACTTAAGGCCTTGGCCTTTTTTTCTTTCTTTTCTTAAACTCAAAATACTGATAGGGTATTTTCCATATGCATCTATGAGTGAAACTAACTAGGTAACACAAAATCATACATATTTAAGGAAAATCTAAAGTCTTGTACTACAATGCTTTCCATAACTATCTATTAGCAAATCTGCACTGCTAAAGAAACTAAACACTTTAAGCAAATCTGCACTACTATGCTTAACAAAATTTTGTCCTACGATGCTTAATCAAATTCTGCATACAAAGCTTAGAAAAATCTGCATACTAGTTTAGAAAAATCTGCATACTAAAATTTTGCATTATACACTTAAAGAGTAGCTGTTCATGCTTGTTAAAGTAGCGAAGAGCCTACAACTGCAATGCTAATAGCTACGGCTGTTCATGCTTATCAATGCACGGAAACTAAATTTGCCATGCTAAAAAAAAACAAGGTTGATCATGCTTCTTAAAATCGTAATAAAACATCTAAACAGAAACTCCAAAGTGGGGTTGTTTATGCCCATTTCATAGCTAGAACTAATACTTATACTTTAACAAAGGGTTGTCCTTGCCCATTAAATAACACTAAAAAGGTCTAAACTTGTTAGACTTGAAACTCTAGCACTTCCGAAATTCTTTATGGTTAAATCCGAAGGTAAAGTTTCCATCCTTAATTTACGTCATCAACATTTGATCATCTTTTTAGAATCTAACAATCCCTTAAATCTATGAATTTTCTTACCATGAATCAATCAATATGATATCTATCTCATTTCATGGTTTCAAGGTTATTACAGAAATCACTATATGCTTAAAACTTGTTATACTTACAACCTTTTTCTTTTTCAGTTCTAAATCTCTGTTATTTAAACAATGCAAGGAACACAAAGCAGCATATCCTTAAACTGCATCAAATCTGCATGCAAGCTCTAAAACTAGTATAGGATTAATGGGCTGCTCTTTTCAATGCATGGCACAAACCGAAACAAGTAGTAAGGCTGTTCGTGTTCAGTTAATTGCAAAAGAACCAAATTCAGCAATGCTAAGAATAAACTGAAAGGCTTTAAAAACATGGTTGTTCATGTTCAATAGTTCTTCGCCACAACTAAATCCGGTTAAGGTCTCAGGCAACCTATGTAGGGTTCAGATTGTAAAATCTATGTAAAACCTACCTATGAAAAACTTACACCTTTAAAGAGCAATAGAGATCTTTAAGCATGTACAACATGATCTAAACCGGATTACCAAACCATAAACTCAAGTCGGAAAATTAAATCCTTTTTCATGTTCAGAATCGCAGTAAGGAAACAGGGAGGCTAATATGCTACACAAACATCCGATCTGACTACAACCCGGAATCCCTCATGGAGCAGAAGAATAGCATCATCGAAATCAACCTATGAAACCAAATCTGTCAATAGATCCGAAAAGCACCTTAATGTAAAACACTTCTTTGAAACTTACAAGTAGAGACTGAACTACAAGAAATTACATCCATATCAGATTCATGGAAACTCAACTACTGAACAACATAAAATGAATTCCTCACTAACACTCTGAAACTATACGAAAAACATCCTTGATCAAACCTGAGAACCCCAACAATCTGACCAAAATCCGAAGCCTAAAAGGGAAGAACAATCTTCTTTATAAAACTCACGAAAACCTCAAATTGAACCTATACCAATTATCAAGCTAAATCCACCAACAGAATCTGTACAAGATTTTGGAAGCTCTCAAAAGAACAAAACATCCCACCATTGGATCTTAACCTACCAATAATCTGTACCTTCCACATTAATTCCAATCCAGCAAAACGTAAGGAAAGGATGCAGCAAATGCTAACAAAACTGGAAGGCTAAAACTGTGATACTAATTAAGATAACAAGGAGATCTAAGTTTGATACCATGTAAAACCTAAGTAAAACTTACACTTGATACACTTACCCATTCTAAATTAATCCTTACTAAGCAGAGCATAAGGAAAATTGCTGCTGTTATCACAAAAATTATTACAGTGATGTACTAAAACATGCACCCAATAAATCTACACAATCAAATTCTTTAAACTATGCATAGTATAAAGAAAAGTTGCTCAATAATCTATACCATTACAGGTTCATCGATTGGCAGCAAAAATTCTGAAACTTGCAAGGCTCAAGTAGGGGTGATCGCGGATCGGGTTGGTTCGGTTATTGGGATAAAAAACTATCCGGCCCTACTAGATCGGATAATGTAATATCATGACCCTACATCCGGCCCTATATCCGGCGGTTATTATGTATTAAATATCCGACGGGTTGTCAGTTATTTGAATATCCGACTCTATATCCAATGAAATATAAAATAATAAAAAATAAAATATTTTAAAATGATAATAGACATTCACTACAACAAAAATCACTTTTCGCAGCGCGCTATTAACAGCGTACATTAAAAGCATGTCATTAATAGTATTATTAACGGCGTGCATGTTGATGTGCGCTGTTAATAGTATGAACTTTGAAATAAAAAAGGATATTAACAACGCGCATTAAAAGCACGCCGTCAATAATATATTATTAATAGCATGCATGTTAATGTATGCTGCGAATAGTTAATAATAATAATAGCCAAACATAGTAAATAAAAAAACATGATTAAAATTTAATGATTAGTTTGGAAATAATAAATAAAAAGTAATAAAAAAATAAAGTTATATTAAACAAAATTAAATTTAAAAAAAATACATGAAACAAAACGTAACTTAATTGGTTAAAAAAGTTGTTGTAACTTGGTTAAAAAAGTCAACAATTCTTTCAAATAAAATTATATGTGTTCATTGTAACTTGGTTAAATAAAGAGTAAGATTCTGCTAAATAAAAAAAACGCCCGAAGCCTTCGCCGCCGAAGCCTTCTCCGCAATAGTTCTGCCTCTCTTCACTACCGTCGCCGTCGCCGTCGCCGGACTCCTCTCTACCTCTCGGCACTCACCGCCACCAGCCGTAGGAATCCTCTCCGCCTCTCTGCACTGATCATCGCCGGCCGCACGACTCCACTCCGCCTCTCCGCACTCGCTGTCGCTGTAAGACTTCCTTCCATCTCTCTGTATCATAGGACCACAGCAAGAGTAAGCAAGCCCTTTGATAGCCACTCCACACTCTACATCAAGCCAAAAGCTCAAAGCAAAGGTAACCCTAATCTCTATGTCCCTAAACTTATTTGGGTGGCACTCTACAGCAAGTAGTTTTATTCATAAATTGGAGCTCGAGTGTATTAATTTATATATTTTACGATTTTGTGTTCATTCTACTTACATTGAAGATTTTAATCTTGCATGTTCATATTGCCAGCACAACATTGTTCTATCAATTTTTTTCTTTGATCCCCATTCCTGTTTGACGTATTTATATTGTGGACCAGTCCCAGTTCATGAGTTTTCATGCCACTCTGGTCATGTATGCTAGAACTTAGTAGTTACATTTAATGCACATCTAGTTTTAGTCTGTATCAGATGTGTTTCCAGGATTTAGTTTCACCTCCAAGCAAATTGCATTATGTGATTCTGTTTGTCTGCTGTCTAATGTACCTGCTAAACTTTTGGGTTTCATATTTTAGACTATTCCTTTTCATACTTCCTAGAGCTGATCTCTATGCAATTTATTGCACTTCTATTAGTCGACAAATTTTTGACTTGTGATCTTCTGGAATATCATTGCCTCTCCTTTTCAGATTTATATATGATCTTCTGGGTTTTATTAGTCGACAAATTGCATTATGTGATTTGTCGGACCAGTGGTATAAGTTTTTTTTTTGGACTTATATCGAGAGAGATGTATTTCTTTGGTAGCCGAGAAGGTTAGCTATTTCCTCCTTTCTTTCCTCTTATTTTTCTTAGAAATTATTTTGGAGTATAGTGTCTCAAATTGTTATTATTATTTTTCTTTTAAATTCTTCCCACAGCATAGATTAATTCTGATTTAATAGAATTGGTTAGGGATGATCAATTCTATAGAGTGCAGTGGAGGAGTTGGATTAATAATTACAATTTCACATCCTCTTTTTGTGAGCGATTTATATAAAAGATTTTTTAGTTTCGATTGCTTAATGCTTTGATTTGTCTTACAATATTTGCGCTCCAAGAGTCATGCCTTTCTTCTTTATAAAATGATCAAGTATTTTACTAGTTTCAATTTACAAGCACGTTATTTACAATGAGTCGGAGGGGCTATGCTCGTTTGACTCACATTATGGTAATTATTTTTAATTTATTATAATTTAAGTAATAATTAATGATATATGCATCTTTTAAGTTATGTTGTAATGATTTTGTATATATTTTTATATTTAAGGAAAAGACAAGTCCGATGGATACAAAAATTACGAGATCGCAAGTTTGGATTGAAGGTCACAAGAGAAAAAATGGGGAGCCCAGTACTCAAGCCGTTGGAGAGAAAATGATAAGCATGTTCATTCATTTTAGATTTCTTTGAAATTTTATTCCATTGATATGGTTTTTCATAAGCATTTATACTTAAGATCTCCATTTATACTCTTACCAATGTCTCTGTAGAAAGACTTTTATCATGTTAAGCAAGTATTCCACTAATCTTGTTTTTTCTATAACTCCTTACCTATTACTTGGATCTAAGATATGGCCAAGAATGTTAATGAAACCATACAATACATAGCTCTAATTGTTCTGCTTTGCATCATGACCTTATCAAATGAAGCAACGAGTTTTCCCCAGCAATCCAGTCACAATTTGGATCATTCTAGTTTTCTAAGCAGCGCTTTGGTTCATACAAATGGGTTGTTTGATGTCAACAAGTTTTCCCCAGCAATCCAGTCAACTTGCAAATGAAGAGAACATACCAAAGTAGGAAGTTTTGACTGTAATACATATGCACACAGTCACCAAAGCTTTTAGGGACTTGTGAGAATATACATCATGCTTAGTCGGTAGATTTTGGCAGCTTTTGTGAGCAAATTGTCAGAAATCTTGGATGAACATGAGAATAGTATCTCCTCAAACCATGATAATGTGATTCTTGTTAGAACTAATGTCAATGTGGATATGCTAGAGTTAACGTTTGGTCCTACATTTTGTATTTGACCTTTAGTTATTATGTGGTTCGAATTGGATTGGCATTCAATATCGAATAGCAGAAGCATCAGTGTTAAAGTAGTCTCAGTAAGGCTCTATTTTCCATATATAGAATCTGAACACCATCTTGCAAAAAGCCAAACTCAGTATAGTCATCTATTTGCATAAACATAGACGTGCTACTGAGCATATACCAATTTCTTAGAATAATTATCTAAAACAACCAATTAGATCTTTTGTTGAAGTACGTACATGTGATTTTATTAAACTACGTGCATTATATGTTGATTTCATTTACATGCATTATATGTTGATGTTCAGTATAGTCATCTATTATATTAATGATAATATATTGAAAGTTATTTTTTTGTTCCAGAAAAAAATATTAGAATGTCCACCCGAATCTCAAAACACAACTAATATTGCTGATGATACAATTAGCATTGTGTTTGGCAATGAAGCTCGGGGTAGAGTGCGTGGAATGGGCTTTGGAGTAACACCATTGAAAGTTGGAGCTTCAGTGCAACAAAATGGAATGGTTCAACAACTTCAAACTATAGTACAAAATGTTCAACAACAAATGCAGGAAATGAGGCAACAAAATCAACTAGAAATGCAAGAAATGAGGTCTATGTTTTTACAAAGTATGAGACAACAAAATCATCCAGAACAGGTTAGTAAGTAAACAATATATATAAAATAAGTTTGATATGTACACTTAAATGATTTTGAATTATCATGATGACATTGTTTGACACAATTTGGTTATAAAATTAGATTGTTAGTGGTGGTATTTGTAGCGGTATTGGGAATGAATTTGGTAGCAATAGCGATATTAATATTGGTGCCAAAAAAAGTGGTGATTTTGGTCATGTTTTTCAGGTGATTATCATAAAATTATGTATTTCTGAATCACAAAATTGTTACAAAAATATATATGATTGAATTAATAACTTTGTATTGTTTATTTACAGTCAAATTCGAGAAATGTGAGTCGTGGAGATATATGTGCTAATACTAAATGTAAGCTGCTTCATTGGTCTGCTGATGAATTAGTTGTTGAAGAAGGTCAAATTGCATCCACAGATCCAAATACAAAAGTGCATCACGTTATTCTTGGTGGATCATGTTGGAAAGTTTGGGTTGATAAAGTTTTGGTGGAAAAGGTGGACCTAATTCGACCAAATGATGAAATGCAGTTTCTTGATGATGCAATAGGAAACACGGTTGCATGGTTATTGAAATTTATAGTATTGTGTGATTGATACATAATATACTAATTTGTGTCAATTGTAAGTTTAATTGTTGTTATGTAATAACTAGTTTGATAGAGATTTTGTATCTTGTTTAAGATCTTTAAATTTTTTTGGTATAATGAAAAACTATGACTTTTGTTAATTTTGTGGATTTATTTGCACTAAATTTATTGTAAAATTTTGGTTTATTATTTTCATCAAATTAATATTTTTTTAATATACTTAAGACTATCAACAGCGTACATTTATAAGCTGTAGATTATTATCCTTAGTGCATAAAAATGCTTTCCGCGGCGTGCTTTGTGCGCTACGAATAATATTATCTGCAGCGTGCAAAGCACGCCGCGGAAACTACTATTTGTAGCGTGCTTTGCGCGCTGCGGATAATACATTCCGTAGCGCGCAAAGCACGCCGCGGAAAGTATTATCCGCGGCGCACAACGCATGCCGCGGAAAGTATTATCCGCGGCGCGCAAAGCATGCCGCGGAAAGTATTATCCGCGGCGCGCAAAGCACGCCGCGGATAATATTATCCGCAGCGTGCAAAGTACGCTGTCAATAATTTAGGAGTTTTAACAGCTTTTAATTGTGCAGCATGCAATGCGCGCTGCGGAAAGCGAATTTGCGTGCTGCGAAAAGCTATTTTTGTTGTAGTGATTACTCATTACACGTTGTAGTAGCTAATCGTCAATAGCTGCTACAACGTGTAACAACTTATCGGCAGTAGCTACTCCAACGTGTAGCAGCTTATCCGCAATAGCTACTATAACGTGTAACAACTTATCGGCAGTAGTTGCTACAAGTAGGGGTGATCGCGGATCGGGTTGACTGCTCACCCCTAGGCTCAAGTGATCCGAAAACAGAGAAAGAAAGGAATCTCATGCAAAGCTTCGGGAACAAGGAGAAAATCAAGGATTAAACGTCGGAGCTATCTTACTGCAGGTGAGTAGCAACTTACCATGCTTTCTTGGACCTACTGCCGAGAGGGAGAGGCTGCTAGGGTTCCGGGTGCTTGCAAGCTTCCGGCCTCTTCTTGTGCCCGCGCGGTCACCGTGCCGAGAGGGGCTCGGATCCGTGAAGGACTCGCGGAGGAGGGCGCTCGCCGGCTGCCGGAGTGGAGCCCTAACGCCGACTTCGGTTTCGCCCAAGCAAAAGTCGCCGTCGCGTGAGAAGAGGAGAGGAAATCGAGAGTTTTTTTTTTTTTTAGGTCACGGTAAATCCTAAGTTCTCCCTTTATAACTCCATTATTCCATTAACCAACTACTACATATATAAAATCCACTCCTTCCTTAATTAGCAAAGCCCGCTAGCGTAGTCGGTTGGATGCGTTTTGCTTAAGGCTCGGTTTGCGGGTTCGAAACTCGGCTGCAACCATTTTCTGCCCATTAATTCTTGTTATTAACTTCTACTCATTAAATACAATTCTCCCTTTATTTGATTAAGTAATAACTGCTAGCCCAGTTGGTTAGTCGGGTTTTGCTCGGGTCAGGGGTTGCCGGTTCGAGCCTCGGCTTGGACATTTTTTTGTCACAACTTCTTTCTTTTGGTAAAAATACCAAACGACCTCCAAAAATTCCATAAAAATACTCTAAAAATCTCTAGAATTTTTCTATAGCATTTTAAAATATTTTTAAATTACTTTTAGGACTCTAATTGAGAAAATTTGGGTCGTTACAAAACATGAGCATGAATGTAATGAAACATATGCTATGCTCCTCCTTTCATTTTGTTTAAATTCTTAATTTACTTTTTCATTTTTATTAAATCTTAATTTGCTTAACTTTTGCTTAACTTTGACTTTTCTTTCCCCCTTTGACATAAATCAAAAAGAAAGAGTAGAGAAAAAAATAGAAAAATATTCTATGTAATTCTAAGCTCCCCTGAAGAGTATCACTTAACTAAATTTAGCTTTGAAAATACTTAACTAATTTAGAAATGCTTTGAAAAATATTTAATTTTTTCAACAAAAACTTAGATAAACATAAGTTTTGAAACTCTTATATCTTTTTTGAAAAACAAACTTAGCTCAATTTTTAGCTTTAAAATGGTTGTGTTGATAAAACACCTTGCTAAATAGCTAAGTTTAGAAAACATTTTAATTAAATTTAATGTTTAATTTTGAAAATTACTTAGTTAAAAACTTAGCTGAAAGGGAGTTTAATAAACACTTAAGTTTGAAAAAAAACTTAGTTAAATTTTTGCTTTGAAAACACTTTTATCAAAGTCTTAGCTAAACTTTTGAAGATAATTGTTTTGTCAAGTATTTAGCCTTAAAAAGACTTGCTTTAAAAAGACTTTGAGAATTTAAATACTTAGCTTCAAATGTAAAGGTTTTGAAGAAGGACTTACTTAAAAGTACTCAACTTAAAACAGATTTTGATAAAAATTTTAGCTTAAAAAATATTTTGATAGAATCTTAGATTTAAAGTTAAAAACTTAACTTAAAAAAATATTTTCTTGTAAAAATACTTAGCTAAGTAAGTGATATGAAAAATACTTAGCAAATACTTAGTTTTTGTAGATAATTTATTTTTCATTTTTTTAAAATAAATTGGAATTTTGAACTTTTAAAAAAAAAAACTTAGCTCGACTCCCTTCACTCCCCCTTGATTAATGTCTTAATAATTTTGAGGATTCTAGAGTCCAAGCATATAATTAAAAAAAATAGTTCTTTTATATTTTTCTAATTTTCCATCTCACTCATTCTAGGTTATCAAGTATGTTCAGCTTATGAGTGAGTATGAGACGGAGTTAACTTTATTTTAATTTTATCGATATTTAAAAAAATATTGAGATTTAAAATATAAGTTTAAATTTTCAATGAGTTTGAATTTTTTAAAAAATGAGTCAACATTTAAATTTTTGAAGATTTTGAAAATATATTAAAAAAATTGAAATGATAATTGTTGAAAATTAATTAAGATTTTTGAAAGTCTAAGAATTAATAATTTAAAAACAAATAATTATAATAATTAAGATTTTTGAACTTTTACTATGATTTGAGATTTTAAATTAATTAAAGATAATTAACTTTTTGAAATTAATTATGATAATTATAATGATTTGAAAGTAATGATCATTTTGAAAAAATAATTTGAAAATATTTATAGAATTAAGTAAGATTTTAAATTTAATTATGATTTTAAAATTAATTATAAAAATTAAGTAAGATTTTGAAATTAATTATGATTTTAAAATTAGCTATAATTTTGAAATTAAGATTAAAATTAATTAAGTTAAATTTATTAAATTTATTAAATTGAATTAAGGTTGATTAATTAGATTAAATTAAATTAGGTTAAATAAATTCGATTAAGTTCACCCTAAGTCCATCTCACCTGATTCTAAGTTGTCAATCAGGAAACCTTGTATGTTGTGAGATGGTTAACTTTAATTTAAATTATGTCTAAGGATTAATTTACATTTGAGTTATACTTAGATTTACCAATTAGTCAATTAAATATATATTTAAAGATTGGCTTCCAGACTGTGGCGAGGCACTAAGCCTTCTTGGGTATGGGATCATCCACCACTTCTAGACAAAGTCTTTCAAAGAAATTACATATTTAATTTTCTTTTTGAAACTCCTAGGACTAACCAATCAAGTGTAAATTATGCTTGGGTCCTTAATTTATCCTAATCTAAGCATTTAATAAAAGCAAAAGAAACAAAGCAATCATCAAACAATTCTATTTATTTATAACGATGGTTTTTCTATTGGCTCCCCCGGGATCATAGCCTTAATATGGTCTATCAAGGTAATATATCTGATCCTTGGAGACCCAATATAGTCCAAGTCCAACTTGATTAACTAAGTTCAACTTGGGGACTCATGCTTGGACTTTGCTTCTGTTTGATCTATTCATAATTGACAAATACAATTTTTGTTTATACTTATATCCAAGTCCAGATTTATTGTAAACGGCTCTTTGTTTTCCAAGAATCAGATTAAGATTCTTGGAACCCAACGTGAACCGTTCCAACGTGTCCTTAAGTTCTTTAACTTGAGTTTTCAAATTAGAATTTTCTTCCTCAGGTTGTTGGACTTGAGTTGAACTTCTAATTTGAACTGGCTCGGTCAAAGGACTCGAGTTAGTCGCTTCCTTAAGGGTTGTTGCCTCCTTTTGGAGTGACTTGACCCAGACGTTGGATTTAGCCAATTTCTTTAACAAATAAGGAACTAAATTTTCTAGATTATCTATGTTAATACTAGAAATTAAAGAGCTTACAGTAGGTTTGGGTCATTTGAAAATGGATACGGATCCGTGGCTTCGCTTGGACTCAGTTTCTGATTCGCTCTCGATTTCAGACTCAAACTCGGACTCGGTTTCGACAATGTTTGCTTGTACTGGTAGAGTGAGGAAGCTTGCTTGTTCTTCTTCGTCGAATTCGGATTCGTCTGATGACTCAGACTATGTTGCCTTCAACACCTTCCTCTTTTTAGCCTCCTTTGTCTTGCTTGTACCTGCAGCCAACGCAATACCTTTCTCGGCCGGAGTAGTGTTAGTCTACTCATGCAATTCAAATTCAGTAAACAATTCGTCTAGTTTAATTAAAAATAGATCCTTAGATATCTTGTAAGCATCTACCATGGATACCCACAAGGTATTCCTCGGAAAGGCATTTAGGACGTACCTTAGGATGTTGTGGTTCTCCACTTTCTGTTCGATTGCATGGAGTCCATTGAGCAGATCTTGTATATGGGCATGGAGCTGGCTAGCCGTCTCACCTTCTTGCATTTTAATATTATATTATTTATTAAGTAGTAAGTCACGCTTACTTACCTTTGTATCAGACGTGCCCTCGTGCAACTCGATCAACTTTTGCCACAATTCTTTGGCGCTCGAGAACGGGTTGACGCGGTTCAGCTCCTCCTTGGTTAAGCCGCATTAAAGTGTACAGGTTGCTTTGGCGTTTTCTTCTACCTTCTTTATCAGAGTTGCATCCCAGTTCTCGCATGATATCAGTTTGTCGTTGCCATCAGTTGGAAGTTCAAGACTGATTTTGACGATCATCCAGACTTCGAAATGTATTTGAAGGTACGACTTCATTCGGCTCTTCCAGTAGCTGAAGTCTTCTTCGGTGAAGAGCGGAGGTCGAACTGTACTGTAGCCTTCTTGAAGAGCCATAGAAACTTGCACAAGGAAAACAACAAAAAGAAACTTGTCCCAGGACTTGATCCTGGATTAGTAGTGCGGGTTAAAAGAAAAAATAACAAGCGATCTCGAGTGGTGTTGCACCAACTTCAAGAAAAATTCGATTACGGAAAAACTAGATCAGAAGGCGGCAATAATACTGATTCCGATCGACTCCGAAAAACTGAAAATCACCATGAAAAAATGCTTGATTGGTGGTTGCACCAAATCGAAGCGACCCCGCCCTGATACCAATTGTTGGATCGAAACGCACTAGAGGGGGGGGAGGTGAATAGCGCTCGTGGCTTTCACTTTTCGTATTCAGAAAACTTATCGGATAATGCAGCGGAATAATAAATAAAGAAACACAGAAAGACACTAACATTTACTTGGTTTGGAGCCTTGGGCGACTCCTACTCCAAGGCCCACGCTTGTTGAGCGTTTACTTTGGGTAACAACTATATATAATTGCGCAACTATTATAAGAATTATTACAATGACAGTATTGAAAAAGTTATACCGACAACAAAGAATAGAAATTTCGCATCTTCAGGTCATCGGGATCTTGTTGTAGCTTAGCTGAATCGTCTCGGTGACAGTGCGCTGAAGAAAGATTGCTTAGAACTTGATTATCCAAACTGCTGCTCGAGATAGGTATATAAAGCCCGTTGAGGGCGCCTTCAACCTCCTTGAGGGCGCCCTCAACTCTGCCGATTCCGCAGCAAAGATAAGGGTTGAAGAAGTCACCGCTCATCCTCTTGAAGGCGCCTCCAATGCCATGGAGGGCGCCTTTAAGCCCATCCGAGGCGCCTCAGCATTCCTTGAGGGCGCCTCCAGCTTGACTTCACGCGCTCCTTCTGCCAAAGCACCCGAGGCGCCTCCAAGCTCCATGGAGGCGCCTCGGACACTGTTCATCCGAGAAGTTGAGTTCTTTTTACGTCCTGCAAGATACGTTAGTCCATAAAACAATAACATATCCTGCAAAACAAAGTTAGCACATAATAATAACATAAAAATAAATGTCCGACAGTCACCAGACTGTCCGGTTCTGACTTCGGATTTCCGACCGGAAACACTAGGTCGAATTAATGCCTACTGTTCCCTCAGCGGGGAATGCGTCCTCACCTACTCCACTCAGGAGAGTATACCTGTTGCCAGTTCGATCCTCCAGATCGACTGGGCTTTTGCTCAGCACCCGAGTATTCAGGTCTTTCTGTTGGACGCCCGCTCCACGACCTACCCAGACTTTCCACCCAATCCGCAACACCGGGATTTTCACATAGAGTATCCGACTCTAGGACTTTTGCCCGAAGGCCTTGACCCGCCAAGGCTTTCCGCTTAGGGTTACCACCCCCTAGAACCTAGGGTTATCACCCCTTAGGGTTTTTCCTTTGCCTAACTGCAGCTAGGACTTTTCCTTACCTTGGGTTACCACTCCCTAGGATTTTCTGGCTGCCTAATTGTAGCTAGGACTTTTACCTAAGTACACTTAGGACTTTTCTACAAACTCATTCACACATGTTAATAACAAGACAACTTAACTTTGAACCCTTTGACATAATCAAAACACAGGTTTGATCGTCGGATGCTTCCCGCACCAACACGAACTGTCTTCCGTTATTGGACACGAGTCGGTGCGGGATGCCGAACCGGCAAATAATATTTTTCCAGATAAATTTGGTGACCATCTGCTCGGTGATCCTTGCCAGTGGCTCGACTTCTACCCATTTGGAGAAGTAGACCACCACAACGAGTAGAAACTTCCGCTGACCGGTCACTATGGGGAAGGGTATGATGATGTCCATACCCAATTGATCGAACGGGCATGATACAGTGGATGCTTTCATTTCCTCGGTCGGTCGGTGTGGCATGTTGTGGTACTTCTGGCAGGACAAGCAGGTGGCCATCATCCGAGCGGCATCCTCCTGAAGGGTCGGCCAGAAATATCTGGCCAGAAGTATCTTTCGAGCTAATGCTCGGCTGCCTGAATGACCTCCGCAAGAGCCTTAGTGCACCTCCTTCAGGATGTACTCGACGTCTTCTGATCTGACGCACTTGATGAGGGGCCTAGAGAAGGCTCTCTTGTAAAGTTGGTCATCGATCAAGGTGAACCGCCCGACCCTCTTCTTTAATAAACGGGTTTCCTCCGGATCGGCTGGTACGGCTCCTGACCGCAAGAGCTCTGTTACGGTCATCCTCCATTCATTCGGGAAGGTTATCCCTTCTATCCGGTCGATGTGCACTACAAGCGAGACTTGCTCGATCGGCTGACCTATTACGATCGACATCAACGAACTGGCTAGTTTAGCTAACTCATCCGCCGCCTAGTTCTCCGATCGGGGCATCTTCTGGATAACGACCTCCTGGAAGTTGGCTTTCAGTTTCTCAAAAGCCTCTGCGTAGTGCCTCAGTCGTGCGTTGCTTATCTCAAAGACCTCGGATAGCTGCTGGGCGGCGAGCTGGAAGTCTGAGTGGATGAGTACTTTAACTGTTCCCACGTGTCGAGATGCTTATAGGTCGGCTATCAGCGCCTCGTACTCTGCTTCGTTGTTAGTGGCTCGGTAGTCCAGCTGGACGGACAACTGCATCTGATCCTTCCGTGGTGAGATGAGCAATATGTCGATCCTACTGCCTTACCGAGTGGATGATCCATCCACATGTATCTTCCATGTTGCTGCCAACTCGTCGCTCTGGACTTCTGTGACGAAATCCGCCAAGGCTTGAGCCTTGACCGCTGATTGGGGTTAATATTGAATGTTGAACTCATTGAGCACTATCGTCTATTTAGTCAGCCGTCCGGGTGCCTCTGGATTAAGGAGGACTCTTCCCAAAGTACTGTTAGTCATCACTATTATTGAGTGCACCAGGAAGTACATGCGAAGCCTCCACGCGGCGAGTACTAATGCATAAGCCAACTTTTTGAGACCAGTGTAGCGGGACTTAACATCTTTTAATATGTGGCTCAAAAAATACACAGACTGTTGCTCTGGTCCATTCTACCTAATTAGAGATGACCCGAGCGCCTGCTCATTAGATGACAAGTAGATCCAGAGTGGCTCACCCACAACTAGCTTGGCTAATACAGGTAGCGAGTTTAGATACTCCTTTAGCTCCTCCAGCGCCCAGTCACACTCGACGTCCCATTGGAATTTCGTGGCTCGGCGAAGCACCTTGAAGAATGACAGGCTCCAGTTAGATGACTTGGATATGAATCTGGACAGCGCTATGATCCGACCTGTTATCCTCTAAGCTTCCTTCAAATTCTGAGGCGGGAGCATGTCTTGCAAAGCTTGGACCTTGCTCGGATTGGCTTCGATGCCCCGCTCGGTGACGATGTAACCTTGGAATCGTCCGCTCTTTGCGCCGAACAAACACTTGCTCGGATTCAGTTTTATTTCGTATGTCCTTAGCGTCTGGCAAGTCTCGTCGATGTTTGCACATAGGTCAGTAGCTCGAAGGGATTTAATCAACATGTCATCGACGTATACCTCCATATTACGACCGATCTGCCGTCGAAACACCTTGTTCATCAACCTCTGGTAGGTGGCTCCGACGTTCTTAAGTCCGAACGACATGATATTGTAGCAATATGTCCCATCGATCGTAATGAAGTAGATCTTCTCTTGGTCTTCCCGAGTGAGCGACACTTGGTGGTAGCCTTGATATATGTCGAGCATGCAGATGAGCTCGCATCCCACAGCCAAGTCCACCATCTGATCTATCCTGGGCAGCGGATAGAAGTCCTTCGGGCACGCCTTGTTTAGATCGTGGAAGTCAATACAGACTGCCATTTATTGCCCGACTTGGAGACTAGCACAACATTAGCTAGCCAGCTCGGAAATTGGATTTCCCTGATATGGTCAGGCTCCAGTAGCTTCTCTATCTTTGTCCAGATGATCACGTTCTACTCCGCGCTGAAATCCCTTTTCCTTTGTTTGACTGACCGAGCGTCCTGTCGGACGTGAAGCTCGTGTCGAGCAACGCTTGGGGAGATGCCAGGCAGATCATGTGTCGACCAAGCAAACACATCGTGATTTTGTTTGAGGTAGGTGATCAACTCTGCCTTCTTTCTCTCCTCCAAGTCGGCGACGATGAAGGTTGTATTGGTTGCTATGCGGAATATCATATCGGTTCCCCTGTACAAAAATTTTGTACAAGTCCTGAACCTTTACTAACAACCTATTGTGTTCTTTAGAAATTAAATTAGGAATCGCAAACGGAACTTAACATTATTGATTGCAAATTTAACATATCTGTTCTTAGTGGTTTAGACTTGAATCACAAACGATGCTTAACATTATTGATTCAAATCCACCTATGTTACAAATTCAATTAAATATTAATTTCTAAAATTGGCTTCCAAGATTGCATGGCGAGGTACTAGGCCTTCTTGGGTATGGGATCATCCACCACCGCTTAAACAAAACCTTTTAAAGAAATCTAATACTTAATTTCCTTATATAACCCTAGGTTTAACCAAATAGAACAATCGAATCACATATTCGAAAAATAAAAAAAACACAAACTTGAATCACAAATTCGAAACCTAGAATCGTATGCCTCTTGTGTTTGGTATTTCAAAAACTATACAAAGAAAAGTAGTATGATGCGAAAAATAATTACTAGTTATACCTTTCTTTATAATCAACAACCTCTTGATCTTCTATCGTATTCCTCTTCTTATCTCGGACGTCGTGTGGGTGACGATCTACCGAGACGAGAACCACCCAAGCTTCCTTCTTTTTCTTGTGAGTTTTAGCCACCACAAGAATTCCAAGAATAGATGAGGTTCGGCCACACCACCAAGCTCCAAGGGATGCTAGAAACAAAACCTCCTTTCTCTCCTTCTCCAAGCAAAATCCGGCCACCAACAAGCTCCTTGAGAGTTGATGTCGTCGGCCACCAATGAAGAAGAAAAGGAGGAGAGGAAGAGGATGAGAAGGGCCGACCACCAACCAAAGAAATAGAAGAGAGGAAAACTAGAACATAAGTTATGAGGTGACACCTCTACCCTCTTTTTTATATTTCTTGGTCTTGGCAAATAAGGAAAGTTTTATAAAAAACTTCCTTATTCTCTTAGCCAATGAAAGGAAAGTTTAATAAAAATTTCCCTTTCAAACTTAATGTGGCCGGCCACCTCTCAATCATCCAAGCAAGGAAAGTTTTAAACACAAAATTAAAACTTCCTAATTTGTTTCCGGAAATAAAAATTTCTCTATTAATTTTCCCTTCATGGTTGGTTATAAAAGGAAATTTTATAAATTAAAATCTCTCTATTAAAACATGTGGATGATTTCCAAAAATGAAAGTTATCTTTAAAATTAAAATCTTCCTCTCAATCTACAAATAAGGAAAGATATCAAATCTTTTCTTAATCTTTCGTAGAAACTATAAAAGAAACATTTTAATTTAAAAACTCTCTTTTAAATTATGAGGATGGTTAAGAAAGTTTTATCAAAAATTAAAATCTTTCTTTCAACTACAAATAAGGAAAGATTTCAAACCTTTCACTTAATCTTTTGTAGAAAGGTATAAAAGAAAATATTTAAATTTTAAACTCTCTTTTAAAACTATGGAATCCATATAAGAAAAATTTTAAAAAATAAAATCCTTTTAATTTTATTGTGGCCGGCCACCTAAGCTTGGACTCAAGCTAGGGTCGGCCACACTTCAACCCATCTAAGTCATGTCTTGGCCGGCCCTTGCTTGGGCTCCAAGCTTGGCTTGGCCGGCCACATAAGGATGGGTAAGAAGGTGGGTATGGGTGGGTATAATACTTTATAAATAAGATGCTACGATAGGGACCGAGAGGAAGAATTGGTTTTGGTCTCCCGATGAAATTAAGCTTCCCGTGTTCGCCCCAAACACCCAACTTAATCTCATCAATAATAATTCATATCACTAAAGAATTATTATTAAACTACTGCACCAATCCCAAATTATATTTTGGGCTCCTTCTTATTATGAGTGTATTAATCTCCTTGTGTTTAAGACATAAAATGTCCACTAATTAAATGAGTTATTGACAACTTACTTAATTAATATCTAGCTCCAAGAGTAGTACTACTCAACTTCATTATCATATCGGACTAAGTCCACCTGCAGGGTTTACATGACAATCCTTATGAGCTCCTCTTGGGGACATCATCAACCTAGATTACTATGACACAGTTTCCTTTTATAATCAACAACACACACTATAAATAATATCATTTTCCAACTTATCGGGCCTTTTGATTTATCGAACTAAATCTCACCCATTGATAAGTCAAAGAAATAAATACTAGATATATGTGTTTATTATTATATCAGGATTAAAAGCACACACTTCCATAATAACAAAGGTCTTGTTCTTTTATTCAGTCAGTATAAAAAGAACTTATCTTAAATGGTTCAGCTCAATACACTCAGAGTGTACTAGTGTAATTTAATAGTTAAGATAAACTAATATCAAATTACAATACGACTACTCCAATGATTTGTTCATTTCCATCTTAGTCATGAGCTACTGTTTATAATTTATAAGGAATTGATAACATGATCTTCTGTGTGTGACACCACACACCATGTTATCTACAATATAAATTAATTGAACAACTACACTTAATATATAAATGTAGACATTTGACCAGTGTGATTCTTATATGTTTATACAAAAAGCTAGACTTTTAGTATACACTCTAACAATCTCCCACTTATACTAAAAGACTATGTTGCCATATACCCTGCCATACATCTGATTCCCAACCCTTCAACATGCCCATCAAAAGCTCTTGCCTTAAGGGCCTTAGTGAAAGGATCTCTCAGGTTATCATCTGATGCAATCTAGGCGGCAACAACTTCTCCTTGTTATACGATGTCTCGTATTGGGTGGTACTTGCGCTCTATTGTGTTTACTTGCCTTATGGACTTATGGTTTCTTCGAGTTTGCTACTGCACCACTATTATTACAATAAATTATAATAATTTTAGACAAATCAGAACTCATGTCTAAGTCCATCATGAAGTTTCTGAGTCATTCAGCTTCTATGGTTGCCTCAGAGGCTGCCATATTCTTAGCTTCCATAGTGGAATCTGAAAAAGTACCAATGCTTAATATTCCTCCATAGTTATGACTTTACTTCCTAAAGTAAACACAAAAACCCCGAGATCGACTTACTATTGTCCCTATCTGATTGGAAGTCAAAATTCGTGTATCCTATAAGGAGCAAATCATCTACCTTGTAAACTAGCATATAACATCTAGTCCCTCTAAGGTACTTTAATATATGCTTTACGGCAGTCCAGTGTTCCTGTCCTGGGTTATTTTGATATCTGCTAACCATGCTCATGGCAAAACAGATATCCGGTCTCGTGCATAACATAGCATACATTAGGCTTCCAACAGCCGAAGCATAAGGAACTGCCTTCATGTCCTCTATCTCCTTTGATGTTTTCGGAGACATCTCTTTAGATAAAGCTACTCCATGCCTAAAAAGTAAAAAACCTTTCTTGGAGTCTTGCATGCTAAAACGAGAAAGGATTGTATCGATATATGAAGCTTGGGACAAGCACAATATCCTTTTCTTGCGATCCCTTATTACTTTGATCCCAAGAATATGTGCGCATTCTCCTAAGTCCTTCATATCGAATTGCTTAGAAAATCATACCCTTACTTCCGACAATACTTTAATATTGTTTCTAACTATCAAAAATGTCATCTACGTATAGTACAAGAAATATCACCACGTTTCCATCACACTTCTTATATACACAAGGTTTATCCGTACATTGAATAAATCCATAAGACTAGATTAGTACTGGATGTTCCAAGACCTTGAAGCTTTGCTTCAGTCCATAAATAGATCAATTGAGCTTACATATTAGATGCTCTTTGCCCTTTGCAATGAACCCCTCTAGTTGCTTTATATGGATGCTTTCTTCAAGACTTCCATTAAGGAAATCTGTCTTGACATCTACTTGCCAAATCTCATAATCCATATGAGTAGCAGAAGATAAAGAATTTGGATAGACTTAAACATGGCTATCGATGAAAAGGTTTCCTTACCCTTTTCAACAAGCCTTACTTTGAAAGTTTCCACCTTCCCGTCTGTCCTTCTTTTTCTATTGTAGACCTATTTAAACTCAATGGCTTTTACACCATTTGGTGGTTCTATAAGCTCCCAAACTTTATTAGAATACATAGATTATATTTTTATATTCATTGCTCTTTGCCAAGATGCTGCATCTTTATCTTGGAGTGCTTCATCATATGTCCGAGGATCATGTTCATGTTTGCCAGGGATCTAGTCCAAAGACTCTCCAAAACATGAATCTTTCAGGTTGCCTAACAACCCTCCCACTGCGACGAGGCACTTTGTGCAATTGTGTATCATTTGTGATACGTGTTGCAGTTTCTTGTGATATTTCATCTTATACAGTTGGTACTAGATTAGACGTGTCCTTTATTATTTCCTTAAGAACAAATTTACTTATGGGTTTGTGGTTCATTACATAGTCCTCTTCTAAAAATCAGGCATTGATGCTTACAATAACCTTCTGATTTTTAAGGACAATAAACCTCCTTTCATTTCTCTAGGATAACCCACAAACAAGTGAACTCTTGTCCAACTTATCAGTGTCTCCCTTCAGCACATGTGCTGGACTACCCCAAATCCGAATATGCTTCAGACTAGGCTTACACCCATTCTACAATTCTATGGGAGTAGAGGATTTTGACTTTAGAAGGTACTATGTTCACTTCCGTTTCCAAAGTATATCCTCAAAACGAATTTGATAATTCTGAATAACTCATCATTGATCTAACTATTTCCATAAGAGTCATATTCCTTCGTTCTACTACACCATTTTGTTGGGGTATACCAGGTACAGTCAGTTGGGATTGAATCCCGACTTCTGATAAGTGACTCATAAACTCTCCTAAGAGATACTCGCCACTACGATCTCACCGTAGTGTCTTGATACTTTTACCTTGACGTTTCTCCACATCATCCTTTTACTCTTTGAACTTATCAAAGCACTTAGACTTGCGGCGCATCAAGTAAATATACCCGTATCTCGAATAGTCGTCTATAAAAGAGACGAAATATTTGAAACCACCTCTTGCCTGCATAGTCATAGGTCCACACAAATCAGAATTAACCAATTCCAACACTTTTTTGGCTCTATACCCCTTAGACTTAAAAGGCCTCTTGGTCATTTTTCCTTCTAAGTAAGACTCGCATGTTGGAAAGTTTTCCACCACCAATGAACCCAAAAGTTCATTGGCTATTATCCTTTGAATCCTACTCAAGTCAATATTGTAACGACCCGGCTCTCTTGGCCCATTTGGCGGCCCAATTGGCGACCCTCGGGTCGTCGACCGTCGGCCCTTACGTCGTCGGCCCATTTGGCGACCTCTCATGTCGTCGACCCTTGGCCGTGCCGTTACTCACTAGGACTTTCCACCCCTGGTCAGTGGATTTTTGCCTCCCCCAGGATTCGAACTCTAAACCTCCAAGCTTAAGTATTAGAGTTTATGAATCTTGGTAACCAAGTGAGATTCATCTCACTTGGTTACCAGGATTCATAAACTCTAATACTTAAGCTTGGAGGTCTAGAGTTCGAATCCTGGGGGAGGCAAAAATCCACTGACCAGGGGTGGAAAGTCCTAGTGAGTAACGGCACGGCCAAGGGTCATCGGTCGATGACATTAGAGGTCGCCAAATGGGCCGACGACATAAGGACCGACAGTCGACGACCCGAAGGTCGCCAATTGGGCTGCCAAATGGGCCAAGAGGGCAGGGTCGTTACAAATATGACCTAGCCTTAGATGCCAAAGATATGATTGGTTCATTTCCGAACGTTGCTTTCTCTTATTAGAGTTAGAAGATGTGTTATTAATTTCCATTTGTTGCATCGTGGGAGTTATTGGATTATAAATTGTCAACCAAGGTACCAGAACAGATAACTTTTCTATTATTCTTGATAACAACTTTGTTATCAAAAGAGACAGAATATCAAGTTCTTTGGTAGTTTAGAAACCGAAATCAAGTTCTTTCTAAACTTGGTACGTAAAGACAATTTCTCAAAATCCATATTTTATTCCTATCAGAGGATAAACATCTCTCACTGCAACAGTTGCTACTTTTGCAGTAGTGCCCATGTAGACAGTGTTTTCCCTTTCATATAGTTGTTGGGTTTCCTGGAACCCTGCAATGAATTGCAGACATGATCAGTGGCTCCTCATATCTACACACCAGGTACCGGTAGATAACACCACTAAACATGTTTCAACAACTAATGAATAAAATACACTTTTATTGTTCTCATTTCTGAGAGGGCAGTCCACCTTAGAGTCTAAGTTTTGTTTCCAATCATAATTGGGACTGCTAAGTCTATTCTATAGTATAACAGCTAGGGGATTGACTAACATTTGAAATCATAAGAATCATAAAAATATTTGGTCAAGACCAATACCTCAAAATTCCCGTGAATTTTGTATGTCACGTCAGTGTGGACGTATACAAATTCAATTTTTAAGAGGAGATTTTATCCATTAATTTTATTATCTCATCAATCTAACTTTATGACAAATAAAATTAATAGTTGGTCTGTCTTTAATCAAATATTTGGTCAAAACTTTGAATTTAAAATAATATTGATTCCTCAAAATAATATCATTTAAATTCACCAACACCTCAAATACCGTGAATTTTGTATGCCACGATAGTGTGGACGTATACAAATTCACACATTTGTAAGAGGAGGGTTTTACCCATTAATAACCTTGTCAACCTATCTTTATGACAAATAAAATTACCTCAAACACCGTGAATTTTGTATGCCACGATAGTGTGGACGTATAAAAATCCAAACATTTGTAAGAGGGGTTTTACCCATTAATTTTATTATCTTGTCAATCTGACAAATAAAATTACCTCAAACGCCGTGAATTTTGTATGTCACGATAGTGTGGACGTATACAAATTCAAACATTTGTAAGAGAGGTTTTACCCATTAATTTTATTATCTTGTTAACTTGACAAATAAAATTATCCCAAACACCGTGAATTTTGTATGTCACGATAGTGTGGACGTATACAAAATCTCAACATTTGTAAGAGGGGGTTTTAATTTTATTATCTTGTCAACCTATCTTTATGACAAATTAATAGTTGGTTTTCCTTCGGTCACACAAATAATAGCAATGATTCCGATAGGGAGGATACTATTAAATATGCCTAAGTGTATATCATTACTTGATACTTAGTCCATTAAATAAGATTGTGCCCCTTTCGATGGGGAAGATCACACACTCCTAATTAATTTCCTATAATCATCCAAAATGGAAGTTTGATCTAGTGATCTGCAAACAAACTCATCCGATGGGGAGGGAGGCACTCAGAGCCAACACGCAAGTTTGTCGCATCACTTACATACCAGTAATGAAGACCATGGAATTTATTTACTAATCCCTCTCCCACTTAGTTATTTAAGGTGATGAATTTTAAACTATGCACACACACATCACAGTAAATAAAAGCAATAAATATGGAAATTAATTTTCCAACTATTATGGTATTTTCCGTCACTGTTCTCCGTGTGCTGCTAACCCTAGCTGCTGCCATCTTTAGCCACCGCAATCGGGTCTAGTCGCCGCATCTATCTTGCTTCTTTTTTCGCTGCACCTCTAGTCCACAAATAGTACCACGCCTCGCAAGGATACAATCCGCGACAAAAAATAGAATTTTACATATATCAATCCTATATTCCACAAAGGAATGTACATATAATCTAAATCGAAACAAAAATGTAAAATCCTAATAACTAATACAGCTCCTGCTATATTTAATATTACAATCATGCACATACAATAAAATGCCCTTGACATGTCCAAGGGTCCAATCACACACAATATCTATAAGCCATAATAGTTGGAGCCTGCAACCACAAAGTTAGCACATCCTACTATTATCCTGCCTAAATTATGTATGACATGTGCATAATTAAATTGAAAATCAAACACACCGAGGCAAACTCTAACTCTGATACCAATTGTTGGTTGCTATGTAGAATATCATACCGGTTCCCCTGTAAAAAAATTTTGTACAAGTCCTAAACCTTTACTAACAACCTATTATGTTCTTTAGAAATTAAATTAGGAATCGCAGACGGAACTTAATATTATTGATTCCAAATTTAACTTATCTGTTCTTAGTGGTTTAGACTTGGATCACAAACGATACTTAACATTATTGATTCAAATCCACCTATGTTACAAATTCAATTAAATATTAATTTCTAAAATTGGCTTCCAGGACTATATGGCGAAATACTAGGTCTTCTTGGGTATGAGATCATCCACCACCACCTAGACAAAGTCTTTTAAAGAAATCTAATATTTAATTTTCTTATATAACCCTAAGTTTAACCAAATAGAACAATCGAATCACAAATTCGAAAAATAAAAAAAAATACAAACTCGAATCACAAATTCGAAACCTAGAATCATATGCCTCTTGTGTTTGGTATTTCAAAAACTATACAAAAAAACTAGTATGATGCGAAAAATAATTACTAGTTATACCTTTCTTTGTAATCAACAACCTCTTGATCTTCTATCGTATTCCTCTTCTTATCTCAGACGTCGTGTGGGCGACGATCTACCGAGACGAGAACCACCCAAGCTTCCTTCTTTTTATGAGTTTCGATCACCACAAGAATTCCAAGAATAGATGAGGTTCGGCCACACCACCAAGCTCCAAGGGATGCTAGAAACAAAACCTCCTTTCTCTCCTTCTCCAAGCAAAATCCGGCCACCAACAAGCTCCTTGAGAGTTGATGCCGTCGGCCACCAATGAAGAAGAAAAGGAGGAGAGGAAGAGGATGAGAAGGGCCGACCACCAACCAAAGAAATAGAAGAGAGGAAAACTAGAACATAAGTTATGAGGTAAGGCACCTCTACCCTCTTTTTTATATTCCTTGGTCTTGGCAAATAAGGAAAGTTTTATAAAAAACTTCCTTATTCTCTTAGCCAATGAAAGGAAAGTTTAATAAAAATTTCCCTTTCAAACTTAATGTGGTCGGCCACCTCTCAATCATCCAAGCAAGGAAAGTTTTAAACACAAAATTAAAACTTCCTAATTTTTTTCCGGAAATAAAAATTTCTCTATTAATTTCCCCTTCATGGTTGGTTATAAAAGGAAATTTTATAAATTAAAATCTCTCTATTAAAACTTGTGGATGATTTCCAAAAATGAAAGTTATCTTTAAAATTAAAATCTTCCTCTCAATCTACAAATAAGGAAAGATATCAAATCTTTTCTTAATCTTTTGTAGAAACTATAAAAGGAAAATTTTAATTTTAAAACTCTCTTTTAAATCATGAGGATGGTTAAAAAAGGAAAGTTTTATCAAAAATTAAAATCTTCCTTTCAACTACAAATAAGGAAAGATTTCAAACCTTTCACTTAATCTTTTGTAGAAAGGTATAAAAGGAAATATTTAAATTTTAAACTCTCTTTTAAAACTATGGAATCCACATAAGAAAATTTTTAAAAAATAAAATCCTTTTAATTTTATTGTGGCCGGCCACCTAAGCTTGGACTCAAGCTAGGGCCAACCACACTTCAACCCATCCAAGCCATGTCTTGGTCGGCCCTTGCTTGGGCTCCAAGATTGGCTTGGCCGGTCACATAAGGATGGGTAAGAAGGTGGGTATGTGGTGGGTATAAATCTCTATATACAAGAGGCTACGATAGGGACCGAGAGGATAAATTGGTTTTGGTCTCCCGATGAAATTAAGCTTCCCATGTTCGCCCCGAACACCTAACTTAATTTCATCAATAATAATTCATACCACTAAACAATTATTATTGAACTACCGCACCAATCCCAAATTACATTTTGGGCTCCTTCTTATTATAAGTGTATTAGTCTCCCTGTGTTTAAGATATAAAATGTCCACTAATTAAATGAGTTACTGACAACTCACTTAATTAATATCTAGCTCCAAGAGTAGTACTACTCAACTTATATATCATGTCGGACTAAGTGTGGGAGTGTATACTAAAAGCCTAGCTTTTGTATAAATATTTATAAGAATCACATTGGTCAAGTATCTACATTTATATATACCAAATGTAGATGTTCAATTAATTTATATTATAGATAATATAGTGTATGGTGTCACACACAAAAGATTGTGTTATCGGTTCTTTATAAATTATAAACAGTAGCTCATGACTAAGATGGAAAGGAACAAACCATTGGAATAGTCGTAGTGTAATTAGGCATTAGTTTATCTTGACTAATAAATTACACTAGTACACTTTAAGTGTATTGAGCAGGACCATTTAAGGTAAGTTCTTTTTATACTTATTTAATAAAATAACTAGACCTTAGTTATTATGGAAGTGTGTGTTCTTAATCCTAATATAATAACAAGCACATATATTTAATATTTATTTCTTTGACTTATCAAAGGGTGAGATTTAGTTCGATAAATCAAAATGCCCGATAAGTTGGGAAATGATGTTACTTATAGTGTGACTTGTTGATTATAGAAGGAAACTGTGCCCTAGTAATCTAGGTTGATAATGTCCCCAAGAGGAGCTCATAAAGATTATCATGTTAAACCCTGCAGGTGGACTTAGTCCGACATAACGATAAGGTTGAGTGGTACTACTCTTGGACTAAGATATTAATTAAATGAGTTGTGAGTAACTCACTTAATTAGTGGACATTCGACATCTTAAATACAGGGAGACTAACACACTCATAATAAGAAGGAGCCCAAAAATATAATTTGGGATTAGTGCGGTAGTTCAATAATAATTCTTTAGTGGTATGAATTATTATTGATGAAGTTAAGTTGTGTGTTCGGGGAGAACATGGGAAGCTTAATTTCATCGGGAGACCAAAACCAATTTCTCCTCTCGGTCCCTATCGTAGCCTCTTGTATATAGAGATTTATACCCACCACATACCCACCTTCTTACCCATCCTAATGGGGCCGGCCAAGCTAGCTTAGAACCCAAGCTAGGGCCGGCCAAGACCAAGTGGATGAGCCAAGTTGGTGGTCGGCCAAAGCTTGGGTCCCAAGCTTAGGTGGCCGGCCACTAGAATATTAAAAAGGATTTTTATTAAAATTATTTCTTATGTGGATATCATGTTTTTAAAAGAGAGTTTAAAATTTAAATTTTTCCTTTTATAGCTTTCTACAAAAGATTAAGAAAAGATTTGAAATCTTTCCTTATTTGTAGATTGAAAGGAGATTTTAATTTTGAGAAAACTTTCCTTTTTAACCATGATCATAATTTAAAAGAGAGTTTTAAAAATTAAATATTCTCTTTTATTAGTTTCTACAAAAGATTAAGAAAAGATTTGATATCTTTCCTTATTTGTAGATTGAAAAAAGATTTTAATTTTTAGAGATAACTTTCCTTTTTGGAAATTATCCACATGTTTAAAAGAAAGATTTTAATTTATAAAATTTCCTTTTTATTAACCAATCATGAAGGGATTAAAATTATTGGAGAAATTTTTATAAATTTCCGAAAAAAATTAGGAAGTTTTAATTTTTGTTAAAACTCTCCTTGTTTTGGGGAAATAAGTGGCCGGCCATTGATATTAAGAAAAGAAACTTATTTTTAATTAAATAATTTTTTCTTTTTCATGGCAAAGGAATTAAGGAAGTTTTTATTAAAATTTCCTTATTTGCCAAAACCAAAGATTATAAAAGAGGGGGTAGAGGTGCCTTCATGATGAACAACTCTATTCTTTTTTTCCTCTCTTTTTCTCCTTGGTGTGGCCGGCCCTTAGAGGTTCTCCCTCTCCTCTTCTCTTCTTCTCTAGTGGCCGGTTTTATCCCCTCTTGGAGCTCTTGATGGTGGCCGATTCAAGCTAGGAGAAGAAGGAGAGAAAGGAGGTTTTGTTTCTTGCATCCCTTGGAGCTTGGTGGTGGTGGCCGGACCTCTACTTCTCATGGAGAATTTTTGGTGGCCGAATCTAGCTTGGAGAAGAAGGAGCTTGGTGGTTCTCGTCTCAGAAGATCGTTGCCAACACAACGTCCGAGATAAGAAGAGGAATACGATAGAAGATCAAGAGGTTATTTTGCTTACAAAGAAAGGTATAACTAGTAATTATTTTCCGCATCATACTAGTTTTCTTTGTATAGTTATTTATGGAAATACCAAACACAAGAGGCATATGATTCTAGAGTTTTCAAAATAGTCTTTTCGAGTTTGTGTTTTCTTCTTTTTCGAATTTGTGATTCGATTGTTCTTTTTTGTTAACCTAGAGTTATTTAAGGAAATAAATATTAGCTTTCCTTAAAAGGCTTTTCCTAGGCAGTGGTGGTTGCTCCCATATCCAAGAAGGCCATATGCCTCGCCCTACAGTCCTATAAGCCAATTTTGGAAATTAATATTTATGGAATTAATAACTTAGGTAGATTTGAATCAATAGTGTTAAGTTCCGCTTGCGATTCAAATCTAAACCATTAAGAACAGATAAATTAAATTTGGAATCAATGATGTTAAGTTCCGTCTGCGATTCCTAATTTAATTTCTAAAGAACACAATAGGTTATTTAAGGAAAGGTTCGACACTTGTACAAAAAATTTTGTACAGTGGAACCGGTACGATTTTTTTAGGACTAACCAACACTAAGTCCACCTGCAGGGTTTACATGACAATCCTTATAAGCTCCTCTTGGGGACATCATCAACCTAGATTACTAGGACACAGTTTCCTTCTATAATCAACAACACACACTATAAATAATATCATTTCCCAACTTATCGAGCCTCTTGATTTATCGAACTAAATCTCACCCATTGATAAGTCAAAGAAATAAATACTAGATATATGTGTTTGTTATTATATCAGGATTAAAAGCATACACTTCCATAATAACAAAGGTCTTGTTCTTTTATTTAGTCAGTATAAAAAGAACTTACCTTAAATGGTCTAGCTTAATACACTCAGAGTGTACTAGTGTAATTTTATAGTTAAGATAAACTAATATCAAATTACACTACGACTACTCCAATGGTTTGTTCCTTTCCATCTTAGTCGTGAGCTACTATTTATAATTTATAAGGAGTTGATAACATGATCTTCTGTGTGTGACACCACACATTATGTTATCTACAATATAAATTAATTGAACAACTACACTTAACATATAAATGTAGACATTTGACCAGTGTGATTCTTATATGTTTATACAAAAAGCTAGACTTTTAGTATACACTCTAACATGTCGTGGCTCCCAACCAGCTTAAGTGGATCTGGACCTCCTCTTTTTCTTTATATATTAAAGGGGGAGGTTTTTCGGTGATAGCATTTACCTCTAGCCGTGGAGTCTTCCGAGCGGCCTTAGCCTCGGTTTTGACCATCTCCATATAGTAGTGTCGAGCAGCCAGTTGATTGCCCTTGACCTCACCCACCTGGTCGTCCATTGGGAATTTTATCTTCTGGCAGTAAGTTGATACTACCGCCCGGAACTCGTTAAGGGTCGGTCAGCCCAAGATGACGTTGTAGGCCGATGACGCATCCACCGCTATGAAGTTGGTGGTCCGAGTTCTCCTCAACGGCTCTTCTCCCAGCGGGATGACCAATCTTGCTTGGCCGATCGGTAAAACTTCGTTGCCTGTGAATCCATAAAGCGGGGTCGCCATGGGCAGCAACTCGCTTCGATCGATCTGTAGTTGATTGAACGCCTTCTTGAAAATGATGTTCACCGAACTCCCCATGTCGACGAAGGCCCGGTGAATGGTGTAGCTGGCAATCACCGCTCAGATGATCAGTGCATCATCATGAGGGATCTCTACACCTTCCAGATCGTTGGGGCCGAAGCTGATCTGAGACCCTTCGGCTTTCTCCTTACTACACCCCACGACATGGATCTCCAACCGCCGAGCGTATGACTTTCTAGCTCGGCTGGAGTCGCCGCCAATCGGTCCACCGGCTATCATGCCTATCTCTCCTCGAGAAGCATTATTCCTATTTTCTTCTTCCTGAGCGGATGGCCTATCTCGCTCGGCTGGTGCCCGGGACATATCAGTGTCTTCCCTCCGCTGATGCTAGCGGTGGTGATGATGGTCGAGCGTCCTTCTGTCGTCCTGATGCTCAGCGGATCTATGTCACGGTCGCCGATCGAGCGAAGGTGATTGGCGGTGGTATCCTCTTGGAGCCGGTCGGCTGACAATCGGTGTCGGTCCTCGACAATCCCAAGTGTTGTGCATCGCCAATTGGTGGAATGAACAAAACATAGGAGTCCATACCTTGTCCTTTAACTCCTTAGGCCGACCGGACGTCACATGTTGTACGACATGTGCCCTGGTCTCCTGGTGCGGTCGTGCTCCTTCAGCCCTCGGCCCCTTAGGTGGCAGATGGATGCTTACCAGTCGACACTCAGTTGGTGTCATACTCTCGGTCAGTGCCTCCTTTCTTCTGGCCGCATGTGCTTCTTCCGCATTGATGTATTCGTTGGCCTTCTTGAGCATATGGTCGAAGTCCCTGAGTGGCTTCCAAACGAGTGACCAGAAGAAATCTCCCTCGGCGAGCCCTTGGGTGAAGGCGTTCATCATGGTCTCGGACGAGATCGAGGGGATGTCCATGGTCACTTGATTAAAGCGCTAAATGTATGCTCGGAGCGCTTCCTTAGGCCCTTGCTCCAGGGTGAAGAGGTTGACACTTGTCTTCTGGTAGCGTCGGCTACTGGCGAAGTGATGCTGGAACGCGGCTCGGAAATACTTGAAACTTCATATTGAGCCATCCAATAGTTTTCTGAACCAGCGCTGCCCCGATCCGGAGAGAGTCGTGAGAAAAACTCTGCACTTCACTCCATCCGTGTACTGGTGCAGCGTAGCATCATTGTCGAACCGATCTAGATTATCATCTGGGTCGGTCGACCCGTTGTACGTCACAATCGCCAATAGGGTGTAGTGTTGGGGCAGAGGGTCTTGTAGGATCTCCTCTGAGAACTGCATGTTGATCTATTCGGGAGACGTGGCGTTTTGGGGTGCTTTACCTTTCCGCGCATCCCGAACGGGCGCATCGTTTGAAGATGATCTCCGCTCCTGATATGCTTATGCTATCTCCGAGGGGGTTTGGAACAGAGCCCGATAGAAGGAGATTGCCACGGGCGGCGCTTCCCCTTGTGTGTTGATCGACCTTCTGTTCTGTCCCCATACGGAGAGTTGCTCCGCTTAGTCTTCTTGCCCTGCTCGCCTATCAGCCGCTGATGTTGCAGGCTGCGATGCTAGCCGATCGGCTAGTGCCTATTGTTGTTGTTGCTCTATCATTTTTGTTGCTTGTGCTTGCACAAGCATCTCTAGCTCCTCTTGAGTGAGCGTCACGGTGGTTAGTCATCCAGCGTCTTCAATCTTCTCGGCTCAAATTCAGGTGACGTTCCCACAGACGGCGCCAAATATGATCCTGTCTGAAAGTCGGGGAGATGGATGCTGGGGATGTGGCACTCCTGCTGACCTCCTATGGACTTAGCTCCCACCTGTAACATAAGCAGCGTCAGTGTCGAGCCAGGGAGGGGGTCTCTGGCGATGGCCCTCCGACACTCAAGTCAATCTCCGACGAAGTAAGAAGAAGAAGAAACGAGAACTGTAGCGCAACTGTAGAAATCGCGTGTCAAAACATACCTCCGCCGATACTTGGACCCTCTTTATATAGAGCTCCGGGAGCGCGTGTGCATGCTTCCCAAGGCGAGCACGCATCTAAAGCTTTCCCTAAAACGACTTGTCAGTAAAGTGTCTCTGACACCGTACCTTAACGGGCCAAGCATATCTCTGAAGTGACAGTGAAAGTTTCCGTCATACGATCCATTGTCTGACCATGCTGCCTGTCAGCGGCACTAACTCCCAAAAGGATGTCGCAAGATATCCTATTGCGCTTTCTACCTGGCCAAGCGGGCTAGCCACTCGGCCGGAATTTCGTCGTCCGCGTGTTGTCCATTGTCGATCCGAGCGGGATAGTCGCTCGGCTGGAGTTCCACTGTCCAAGTGTTATCCGTCACGAGCCGAGCGGGATGGTCGCTCGCCCGAAAATCTATCGTCCACACGCTCAGTTGATGTTGAATTTGCTATTCGACCGAGCGAAGGAGCCGCTCGGCTCAGCTTCTGTGCGCCCCTTGAGCGTCGGTTTGATTACTCCCTGTGTCGAAGACTGGGTTGGTGCTTAATCCCCGGTCAGAATATGCTTCAACCAACCGGCCAACACCGTCCGCCCTTTGACCGTCTTAACTTTGACCTCTTTGACCTCCACCGTGGCAGCGGGATGGGCCCCCTCATCACCACCGTATCACTATCCATGCATTAGGAAAAAAAATTAATTTTTTTTATAAGGTTCAATACCTCAAGTGCGATTTTTAACTCTGGATTTATTATTTCTTTTAAAACTTTTAATTCTAAAAATAAATCTAAACCATCAATATCAGATAACATGTCATGTGTTAAAAAGTTTTCAAGATTTAAAGATTTTATTTTTAAAAACTCATCATCAAGCAATTTTAACTTTTCTATATCATATAAAAATTAAAATTATCTTCATATATTTTAAATTATTCAAATCTATTTTGAAGTGAAGAAATGACATGGTCAATAATATAATTAAAGTAATTAATTTTAAAAGATTATTCAAGTGAAAGCTTCACTTCATTAATTTTATTCTCATCAAATCATTTATTTCTTCTTAATTACACGTTTTTCACGAAATTTTGGTTCTATATTCATTTCATTTGCAATCTCTTTGGCAGAAATCACAGCAAATATAAATCTATTTTCTCTATAATCATTAAAAAAAAGAAACAAGATCTTTTAACTGATCTAATACAATAGCAATGTTCATATCTTTATATTGTAAAAATTTACTAACAGTGTTAACTACAAATAATATATCATACCAAATAACCATACCTAATAAAAATTCAAAATTTTCAAACTCATATGTTGCTAAAGAATTTGCTTCACTTTTTGTTTTAAGATCATCACTAATTTCTACAAGTTTATATAAAGCTTCTTTTATCTGTGGAGCTTGATATTTTATTGCTTTAACGCTTTCAAGATGACTTTCTCAACGTGTTTGTGATAATGGTTTAAGAGTTAAATTAGAAACATGGTCTTGTAAAATTTTTCATCTTTTTATAAAAGAAGAAAATAATGAGTAAATACGTTGTATCACACCAAAAAATGTTATAGCACTATGACAAGAATTAGCCATATCACATAGTACTAAATTAAGACTATGACAACCACATGGTGTATAAAAAGCCCTAAAATGTATATCTAACCATCTCTTTTGTACACCTTATTATTTACCTTTCATATTAGCCCCATTATCATATCCTTGTCCTCTTATGTCATTTACATCCAGTTTAATTTTCTTTATTATATTAATAAGCGTATCAAAAAGAAATTTTCCTAATGTATCATCTATTTTTAAAAATTCTATAAAATATTCTTCTATTTTAATTGGATTTGTTAAAATAATATCTACACATCTTAATATTAGAGATATTTGTTTTTAATAACTTACATCGGGAGTACAGTAAGTATAACTTAAAAGTATTTTACTTCTTTTACTTTTTTAATTATAATATTATTTACTTCTTTTCCTAATATGTTTATTAACTCATTTTATATATTATGACCAAAATAATGATTATAAATTTTACCATTTTGAATACGTTTAAGGTGTTCTTACATTATAGGATTAAATTCTGCTATCATTTCAATTAAACCTAAAAAATTTCCATTGTTATCATGATAAATTTTCTCATTTGTACCACAAAATGCCAAATTAATTTTTGCAAGATTTTTAACTATAACAATAATTCTTATTAATACATTCTTCCAATGTTCTTTTTCCTTATTTTATTTTTTCTTGTAAATTTTGATCAATGGTTTTATTTTTAAGCAATCTCATTTCAATATCAAACCAAATATTCATATTTATAATATGTTCACTACTTGTTTCATGACTTTTAAGCTTGGCCCTAAGATTTTTTCAATCATGACACCCTTCGTTTGCTAATTGAATTGTAATTGATTTTTGACTAAATAAATTACAACAAAAACAAAATACTTTATCTAATTATTTTGAATATATTAACCATTTTCTATCATTTTTTTCTCTATTTAGTAATTTTCGAATGTAATGAATCATAGAAAAATGTCTAGAATTTTCATCATTTGAAAAAGAAATATTGATTTCTCTAATTGAACCCTTTTCAACTAATAAATCTATTAAATTTGTATTTATATTTTTCCATTGTGCTGGATCATATATATTTTGATTAATAGTTTCATCAATATTATTAAAAAAATTATCTTCATGATCTATTAAATCGCCTTTTTCTTCTTCTGAATTATAATTATTTTCTTCATTAATATTAATATTTAATGAATTTTGATTTGTGATCATTAGAAAATTCTTGATAGATTTTGTTTGGTCCCCTCGGATATTTAATATTTAATCTTTTTTTTTGTCCCCTCGGATGGGTCTAGTGGCTAGCGCATGAGGTGTTGCCACAATGAGGCATGGGGTTCGAATCTCAGCAAAGCCGAGGTAAATACATCCCTTATGTGCTAGTCATTATTCCAAAGGCTAGTAGCCACCCGTGATTTACCTCCTCCGTGTTGGCCCTGGGACGGGTTGGCGGGGGCGCTGGGGGCGAGCGTATTCGTCTTTTGCCACAATTGATAGATTTTTTTTTGTCCTAAAGCATTATCTTCCTGTGAAAATTTAATTAGTTTTTCATTTAAATTTTCAATTGTATTATTTTCTGAGTTTTGATTTTGATTATTAATAATAAATCTATCGAATGCGTCTTTTTGAGATTGAATAAATTCTTCTATTTTCTTTTTTTTCATACGTTTCATATATCCAGAATCATATTTTCTTCATAGACATATTTATATTAAAATAATAAAAAAAGAAAATATAAGTCCTTATTATTTTATCAAAATAAAATTACTTACAATTAAATGAACAATAAAACCTTATTTACGTTGTGTAGTTTTAATTTGATGATATTTCAAACTGATGGCTGAGTATTGTTGGTGCAATCATGCCCTGGAAGTTTTAATGTATTGACAATTGTTTAAGTTTAGGTTAATACGTTGGATCTAACATGCATTGTGAGTTTGCAGGAGAAGTCCTTGTAGGTCGGAAGACCGGATGTAAGGCAAGAGAAGTCCAAGAAAGTCGAGGACTAGATTCTTGGCAAAAAAAGTCCTTGCAGGTCAGAAGACCGGATACAAGGCAAGAGAAGTCCAAAAACGTCGAGGACTGGATTCTTGGCAAGAGAAACTCCTGCAGGTCAGAAGGTTGGGTGCGTGTTGACTCACTTATCAGAAATCGATTGGTAAATCGATTTAGATATAGTTATAAGGCAGAATGCCTCTGAATCGATCAGCCGATTGATTGGAAGGAAACCAATCGATCGGCCGATCGATCGGGAAGTTTCTGCGCGAAGCAGAGAATGCTTCTAGATCGATCAGCCGATCGATTGGTGTAAACCAATCGATCGGGCGATCGATTCAGGAAGCTTCCGTACGAAGCACAGAATCCTCCTGAATCGATCAGCCGAACGATTGAAGTTATTCAATCGATCGGCCGATCGATTCACAGAGCATTGCGATTCTGCAATTCCACAAACGTGTGTCTGAATCGATTCAAGCACTACCCCAATCGATTAAAGATCAAACGAACTAATCTACACCGTTGATCTTGACGCGATGGCTTCCAACGGATACTTGTGAATCGATTGGAATATAAACACAATCGAGTCACGGCGACGTCTATGTGAGAAACGGCTAGTTATAATGAAGTTTAAAAAGCTAGAAGAAAGAGGAACAAGATCATCTGAGAAAAATACACTGTTCTATTGCTCTTGGGTGATCAATCTCTGAAGTGCTCAAGACCTCTCAAGGGTTTGAAGCTCAAGCTCTCCATCTTGCCACGTTTTCAAGTCTCACGTTGCAAGGAAGAAGGACTTCAAGTTTGTAATCCCTCTTTTCTTCTTCATTGTAGTGGGTGTGATCTTTTTACCTTGGAGAGGGAGAGTTGTAAGTCTTGTAAGGTTTCTCCACCTTCGGTGTTATTCCGAGAAGGAGAAGTTTAATAGTGGAAGGGTGACGGTGGTGTGGATCCTTGGACTAGTCACCTCCTTGAGGAGGTGGATACCAAGTAAATACAAGAGTTAGCATTGATTCCCAGTTTCCGCTGTGCAAAATCAAGTCGATCAACAAAACGAAGTGAGCCATTCACCCCCCCCCCCTCTAGCTCAACCAATCCTAACAAGTGGTATCAGAGCAACGGTTTGCTTTTGAGGATTCATCGCCAAGAAAGCACAAGTTAAGAGCTACAAGATGTCATTGAAGGAGGGGCATAGTACTTCACGACCACCGTTCTATGAAGGCAGCAACTTCGCTTATTGGAAGAGTCGCATGGAGCATTATCTCATGACCGAAATTGACATGTGGTTCTCAATCACGGAGGGATTCATGGCGCCAACCGAAAATAGAAAGATGCTTGAATCATCAAGGTGGACCGCTGAACAAAAAATGAAGGCCCAAGCAAATGCTAAGGCAATCATGACTCTCCAGTGTGGGTTGAGTTCAGAACAACTCAATAAGGTTGGTCCTTTCAAGAGTGCCAAGGATTTATGGGATAAGTTCATTGAGCTAAATGAAGGCATCAAGGATTCAAGAATTACAAACAGAGATCTCTTAATAAATCAACTTCAAAATTTCACAATGAAGGATGGAGAAACGGTAAGCTCACTACATGAGAGATTCAAGGAACTTTTAAATGGTCCCCATTCAGCTGGAGAGAGTGTGGAGAACCAGGATCTCATAAGGTATGCCTTAAAATCTTTCCCAAGAAATTCATTATGGTCATCCATGGTGGATGCCTATAAGGTTTCAAGGGATTTGTCAATAGTAAAATTGGATGAATTATTTTGTGAACTTGAATTGCATGAGCAAGCTAACACAAGCCACAAAGAGAAAGGTATAGCCTTGGTTGCAGGAGAAAAGAGCAAAAAGAAGCACAAGGAAAAGAAGAAGGAGAAGAAGGAGTCATCTTCAGAATCTGAGCAAGATAGTTATAGTGATAGTGATGAAAAGCTATCATCAAGTGAAATGGCAAACTTTGTTCAAAGAATGATGAGACATTCAAGGAAGTTTGACAAGAAGGATGTCAAGAAGATTTTCAATGACGAAAAGAGAAAAGGTAAATCTCTTGTGGATTCTAAGACTAAAACTGATGTAATTTGCTATGAATGCAAGAAAAAGGGGCACTATAAAACGAAGTGTCCAAAATTGAAGAAGCAAGAGGAAAAGATCAAGAAAAAGAAGAAGGCTTTGAAAGCCACATGGGACGACTCATCGTCAAGCTCATCGGAAGAAGATGAAAGGAAGAGCTCAAAGCACATGGCTCTCATGGCCTTGAGCCATGTTGAAGAGAGTGAAGATGAAGATAGTCATGGGGAGGATGTGGAGTCTTCAAGTGAGTCATCATCTAGTGATGATGAGGTAATTTCTCCCAAGCTTGATATGATGTATGTCACCATTGCATGCTTAACCAATGCACTAGCTAAATCAAAAGGGAAGGTTAAAAAATTACAAAATGAATTGAAATCACTTAAGGATGAAATTGTGTCATGTGAAATTTGCATGCTTCATGAAAATGACAAAAATGATTTTGATGATCTTAAAAAGGAAAATGCATCTTTGAGATTACAAGTTGATGATCTTATAGGTGTGCTAGAAAAATTTACTTCAAGCTCAAAATATTTAGACATGATTCTAGGAGCTCAAAGGGGTGTGTACAACAAAGCGGGATTAGGTTTTAAATCATAACATAAGGAAGTTAAATTCATATCTCTAATTAGTGGAAATCATGCTTCAAGGGCTAAGTTTGTTCAAGCTTGGGTACCCAAGCAATTTGTTATTGATGCTACCGGACCCAAAGTTTGGGTACCAAAACATTTGGTTCATCGTGTTTAAACAGGCATGCGCCAAGGGGGAGCATCCAACAACATGGTTCGTAGATAGTGGATGCTCTAAGCATACGACGGGGGACTCTTCAAAATTTTCATCATTTAGACACAAAAATAAAGGTACCGTTTCTTTTGGTAATAGTGGTGAATTAAAAGTTATAGGAATAGGAGATATTAGAATTTCTGAAAATTTTATTATAAAAAATGTGTTATTAGTGAAAGGCATGGTCCTTAATCTTTTAAGTGTTAGTCAACTATGTGATTCGGGTTATAGAGTTGAGTTCAATTCATCTCAATGCCTAATCAAGCATAGTGAACTAAATACCAATATTCTCATAGGCCATAGAAGAGAAAATATTTATCAAGTTGAACTATTTGGTGCTACTAATGTGTTTGCTAAGTGTCTCATGTCTAAAGAGGAGGAGACTTGGCTTTGGCACCGGAGACTTGCTCACACCAACATGAGGAATATCAAAAGACTTTCAAAGAAGGAGTTGGTGCAAGGATTGCCAAAGTTGAAATTTCAAAAAGACAAAATGTGTGATGCATGTCAAATGGGCAAGCAAACCAAAGCTACTCATAAAGGTAAAAATATTATAAGTTGCTCAAGTGCTTTGGAGCTCATTCACATGGATTTATTTGATAGTAGTAGACATATTTCTTTAAATGGTAGTAGATATTGCTTTGTGATTGTGGATGATTACACTAGATATACATGAGTGTTTTTCTTGAAACATAAGGATCAAACTCTAGATACCTTGATTGCTTTTTGTAATAGAGTAGAAAATGAAAAGAATCATAAGATAAATAAGATAAGAAGTGATCATGGAGGTGAATTTGAAAATGATAGATTCATAAGTTTTTGTATGGAAAAAGATTATAAACATGAATTTTCCACCCCTATGACTCCTCAACAAAATGGAGTTGTTGAGAGGAAAAATAGGGTTTTGCAAGAGGCCGCTCGGAGCATGTTAAATGAATATTCACTTCATAGTTTCCTATGGGGCGAAGCAATTAATACGGCATGTTATGTGCAAAATCGAACATTAATACATAGGTTTCTAGGAAAAACACCTTATGAGTTGTGATTTGGTAAACCACCTACAATTAAGCATCTTAGAGTGTTTGGATGTAAGGCCTATATTCTAAACACCAAAGATCATTTGGGAAAGTTCTCCGCTAAGGCGGATGAGGGCATTCTTGTATGTTACTCAAGTCATAGCAAGGCGTATCGAATTTACAACAAAAGATCTAAAATAGTTGAAGAATCATTAAATGTTGTATTTGAAGAGAATCCTTCTTTGAATCCTATAAGAGCAACCGATGAAGAATTGCAATTTGAGTTAGAGAAATTAACACTAAACAAATAAAATGATCAAGGGGGAGAAAATCAAGAGAGTGATTGTGAGAAAAATGAAACTTTGCCACTTGAACCAGAAAGTGTAATAAATCAAGAATCAAGACCTACTAGGATTCATGTAAACCATCCCTTAGATCAAGTAGTAGGAGACATTACTCAAGGTGTGAGAACTCGATCTTACTTTAGAAATGAAGGAAGCCAAGTAGTCATAATATCCCAAATAGAGCCAAAGACTGTTGATGATGTCTTGTTTGATCCGGATTGGATTTTAGCAATACAGGATGAACTATCTCAATTTGAGAGAAGTCAAGTTTAGGATTTAGTTCCTAGGCCTACCAACAAATCAATTATTGATACAAAATAAGTTTTTAGAAACAAACTTGATGATAAGGGAATAGTTGTGAGAAACAAAGCTAGATTAGTTGCTAGGGGTTTCAATCAAGTAGAAGGATTAGATTATGATGAAACTTATGCACCCGTAGCAAGATTGGAGTCTATTAGGATGATGTTGGCCTTTGCCTCCCACAAGGGGTTCAAATTGTATCAAATGGATGTGAAATCAGCATTTTTAAATGGTGCTATAAAAGAAGAAGTATATGTTGAGCAACCGCCGGGGTTTGAAAATTTGGAGTGTCCAAATCATGTATATAAACTTTAAAAGGCCTTATATGGGTTAAAACAAGCTCCCCGGGCTTGGTATGAACGATTGTCAACATTTCTAGTATCAAAAGAGTTTTATAGAGGAAAAACTGATCCCACTTTATATTTAAAAAACAGTGGTAATAATATGTTTGTGGCCCAAGTATATGTCGATGACATTATTTGTGGTTCCACATATAAAGATTTTTTAAATGAATCCATTAATTACATGGAGAGTGAGTTTGAAATGAGTTTGGTTGGCGAGTTGACATTTTTCCTAGGGTTACAAATTAAGCAAACAAAAGAGGGCATTTACTTTCATCAATCTAAATATGTCAAAGAGCTATTTAAGAAGTTTGGAATGAAAAATGCAAAGGAAATATCTACTCTCATGGCCACTAGTACTAGATTGGACAAAGACATTGAGGGGAACGAAGTTGACTCCAAGGTGTATCGTAGTGCTATAGGAAGTCTTCTCTATCTCACGGCTAGTAGACCCGATATACTTTTTGTCATAGGTATATGTGCAAGGTATTAATCTTGTGCCAAAAAGTCACATTTGAGTGCCGTTAAGCGAATTCTCCTATATCTTAAGGGAACTCAAAATGTTGGCCTTTGGTATCCTAGAACCGAAACTTTTGACCTAGTGGGCTATACCGATTCCGATTATGCCGGATGCAAATTGGATCGCAAAAGTACTAGTGGTAGTTGTCAATTTCCAAGATCCTCACTAGTAAATTGGTCAAGTAGAAAATAACATTGTGTAGCTCTCTCCACAACCGAAGTGGAATATATTACCATGGGAAAGTGTGTATCACAAATATTGTGGATGACTCATACTCTAGAGGACTATAAACTTACCTACAACAATGTTCAAGTTCTTTGTGATAATGTGAGTACCATCAACTTGACCAAAAATCTCGTCCATCATTTAAGAATGAAACACATAGAAGTTAAACATCATTTTATCCGTGATCATGTAACTCGAGGTGACATCATTTTAAATTGTGTTGAGTCAAAATCTAACTTAGCCGATATCTTCACTAAACCTCTTCCCGAAGTTGAATTTAGTTTTCTTAGAAGGGAATTGGGAATGTGTTGTATTGATTAAATCACATCCTCCATGATCACCTCATAGGTAAAGCTCTTTAAGTTTTCCTCATCTTAGTTTTGCCTCTCACAAAAACATAGGATTGTCCTCTTGATATGATTTAGATGGGGTGAGAGGTTAGGGGTCTTTCTCTTGGTCATAATGCTTGTTATGATGCATTATTTTGGTCAAGACAAGAGGTTTTCATATGAAACATTCATTTGTCCAATCATAGGGAAAGCTAGTGTACAATCCATGTGCATTTAGCCAAAGATTATGATTGGATATTTCTATTTTGAAATACATATCAAACTCATTTTTGAAAAATCCTGTTAAAGGATGTGTTTGGATAAGCGTTACTCGTGTGTTGTTAAATATGAACTTATAAAAATCATTGGCAGTTTAGATGAGTCCCAATTAGGTGTCAATCCTCGGCCACAAGCATAAGTTTTGTCAATATTTATTTTTCCCTGATCATAATCAACGTTTGTAGTGCTCACCTATCATTTCACAATTTTTGCCCTAGTGTAAAATTGTTCATGCATTTCTCAAATTCACCCTGAATGTATTCAGATTTGCAGCAGAACTCCCAATCGATTCGTCAATCGATTGGGACGCTGCTGCTCCCACGGAATGTCGCTGAATCGATCACTGGATCGATTCATCACGTATCAATCGATCGCTCGATCGATTCACTTGTTCTCTGGATCACACAGAATCTCCGCGAATTGATCGCTCGATCGATCCACTTGATCTCAATCGATCAAGCGATCGATCGGGAAGTTCGAAATTTAACTTAAAAGACCCTGTTGACCTAGGTCTCCTCACACTTCAACTTTTCCCTCTGTCGACTCAGCCCGTGCCCTAAGGCGATTCCTCCGGTGACACACCCACCCTCTTAAGTCGTCAACTCCGACAGTTTTCTCTGGCACCGAGTGCCATTTTTCCTCTCCCATTTCTGCTCTTCTCCTCTTGGCGAACAAGGCTCGCGATCTTTGACTCCCTCGTGTCCTCCTCGCAGACCTCACGATGCGGATTCAAAACCCTAGGTAACTCCTTCACTGCTTCTTTCCTTTTTCTCTCTAATCTTTGCCTTTATGATCTAAATATGGCTAATCTTCCTGTGTTTTTTTGGTGCATCTCATTCTTGCATCATGTGCACGGCATCACCTTCGTTGCATATTGTTGCATTGTGTTGTTTCTGTTCTTGTGCATTTTCTTTCCATCCACATCCTTTAGGAAGAAACAGAAGGTTGGAGAGTCCGGTGAGAGTTCCTCCCGCCCTCAGCCTCCTACTAATCAGCATTTTCCAAATGCTACCTTGCAACAAGCCTTTAACCGAAACACTTTCAAGTTGATTCCCCCACGTTCCATTGATCACAAATTCTATCACGACTCCTGCTTTGAAGTGTTTTCTTTAATAGAGCATTATCACCTTTCCTCCGTTGTATATTGTGAACGCAGTGTCAATCCCGGGTTTGTCTCCGAATTCTATAACAACTTGCATACCTCGAATGGCGTTCTTTATCGCACTCGTGTTGCTAAGCGCAGTTTGGATTTTTCTTATCAGATTCTTCAGGAGTTTTTAGGGTGTTGACCGTCGACGGATGATTTCGTATTTTATCCTACCCTGCCAGAGCTCTTGCCTCCGCCATTCGAGCATATCACCATTGATTCCATGCATCAAGCTCTTTTTGGTCGTCCCCGTCCAGATGATCCACTTGCGTATATCACCACTTTCTCATCTCTTGAATTATCTGCCCTGGACAATGCCCTATTCAAAGTCGTTATTAATTATCTTTTGTCTATCGTCTCTCGTGCTTTGGCCCTCCTCCGACCCTCTCACATGTTCTTACTGTTCACCATGCGGCACCGCCTTGATGTAAACATTGCCTTGAACATCTTTCACTGCATCATTCATTTCACTCAGCCTATGCAGCAGACAGTTCATATGCCTTTTGGCAATATCATTACCGATTGGTTAGAGTCCATGCATATAAATGTCTCACGAGGGAAGCTACAGCATATGACAGCTTCGTATTCCCGCATCTCTGCATGATCTTTCATGAAGGCCGGTATTGAGGCTAGGCTGGATAGCGTCAGATGGATTGACCGACGTGCTCTTGGTAAGGGACCACAAGCTCAACCTCGGGGGGCAGGACAGGCGCCGGCTCCAGAGGCTGCTGATCCTCCGGCGGATGTTGAGGCACCTGCTTCTCCAGATCCTGCTGTGGCTACTCAGATTCAGCTGCTTGAGGAGACTGTGGACACTCGCCTTGAGGAGCTGTCCATGGTTGTTGCTGAGATGCGCACTGAGATTGCCACTTTACGGACGAGCGTTGAGTCTTTGACCGAGCTGATGCGCTCTTGGATATCAGGCCGCTCTCCTCAGCCCCCTCCTCCGGCAGAGGATGTGCCCCCTGGTCCTGCTGATTCTTCCAAGAGTCCTGTTGCTCTTGCTAATGCTGCTACTCCTCCTGATCCTCCTGAGGGCACCATGATTGAGTTTTATATTCCCCTATGATTTTTGGTTTCCACTTTTTGTATGTTTTTTGCTGTTTGCCTCTTAGACTCTGGTGTGCCTTTTCGGTACTCTTTTGGGTGTGTATCTATGTTATGACTTGTCGATTGGACATTTGTGTTATGGCACTACTTGTTTTAGTCTATGGTATGCATGATTCCTCTATGTTTCTTTGGTTGAGGGGGAGTATCCGTCCAGTATATTGTCTTTGCTTCATGCACCCATTAAGGGGGAGTGGTTCTAGTTGCTTTTTGATATTTGGCAAAAGGGGAGATATATGTTGAATTTTATGCTTAATTTAATTAAAATTTTAAAAATGAAATTCAAGCTTACTGCTTATGTTCATGATTACTACTTATGCTTAATTTAGATGAATTTCATGTGTGGTTGAAGTTACTAGTTACCATTCCATTATTATTATGGTGTGTTGGAAATTAGCCTAAACTTAAATAGATTGTCAAACATCAAAAAGGGGGAGATTATTGGTGCAATCATGCCCTGGAAGTTTCAATGTGTTGACAATTATTTAAGTTTAGGTTAATACGTTGGATCTAACATGCATTGTGAGTTTGCAGGAGAAGTCCTTGCAGGTCGGAAGACCGGATGTAAGGCAAGAGAAGTCCAAGAAAGTCGAGAACTGGATTCTTGGCAGAAAAAGTCCTTGCGGGTCAGAAGACTGGATGCAAGGTAAGAGAAGTCCAAGAAGGTCGAGGACAGGATTCTTGGCAAGAGAAGCTCCTACAGGTCAGAAGGTTGAGTGCGTGTTGACTCACTTATCAGAAATCGATTGGTAAATCGATTTAGACACAGTGAGGCAGAATGCCTCTAAATCGATCAGTCGATCGATTGGAAGGAAACCAATCGATCGGCCGATCAATTGGGAAGTTTCTGCGCGAAGCACAGAATGTTTTTGGATCGATCAGCCGATCGATTGGTGTAAACCAATCGATCGGGCGATCGATTCAGGAAGCTTCCGTACGAAGCACAGAATCCTCCTGAATCGATCAGCCGAACAATTGAAGTTACTCAATCGATCGGCCGATCGATTCACAGAGCATTGCGATTCTACAATTCCACAAACGTGTGTCTGAATCGATTCAAGCACTACCCCAATCGATTAAAGATCAAACGAACTAATCTACACCGTTAATCTTGACGCGATGGCTTCCAACGGATACTTGTGAATCGATTGGAATATAAACCCAATCGAGTCACGGCGACATCTATGTGAGAAACGGCTAGTTATAACGAAGTTTAAAAAGCTGGAAGAAAGAGGAACAAGATCATCTGAGAAAAATACACTGTTCTATTGCTCTTGGGTGATCAATCTCTGAAGTGCTCAAGACCTCCCAAGGGTTTGAAGCTCAAGCTCTCCATCTCGCCACGTTTTCAAGTCTCACGTTGCAAGGAAGAAGGACTTCAAGTTTGTAATCCCTCTTTTCTTCTTCATTGTAGTGGGTGTGATCTTTTTACCTTGGAGAGAGAGAGTTGTAAGTCTTGTAAGGTTTCTCCACCTTCGGTGTTATTCCGAGAAGGAGAAGTTTAATAGTGGAAGGGTGACGGTGGTGTGGATCCTTGGACTAGTCACCTCCTTGAGGAGGTGGATACCAAGTAAATACAAGAGTTAGCATTGATTCCCAGTTTTCGCTGCGCAAAATCAAGTCGATCAACAAAACGAAATGAGTCATTCACCCCCCCCCCAGCTCAACCGATCTTAACAAGTATTACCTGCGCAAATATAATAAAAAATATAAAATATTAAATTTGATTTGAATCGATTAATTTAAGTAGTTTATATTTTATAATAAACTGTACTTAACAAATATATAATAAATGAGATAAATGCACTTAAATATTATTAAAAATATATGAATCATATTTTATGATTTTTTTAGTGCATAAATCAGGTTTGCGATGGTAGTAATTTGTTTGCATCGAGAGAAGAAAAATGAGAAAAAAATTTCATACAATTGCTAATAATATATCAACGATATTTGGGTCTATTTCATCCATAATTTATTATTTATATAGAACAATAAAGAACATTTCAAAAATATAGAAAAGATTAAAAAAAAATATTACCCGACGATTGAGGAATGCGAAGGGCGTTTTGTCGTATTCTGAGATTGAAAGAATCACCGAATGAGGGACAAAAAATACAGATTACAAAGGATGAGACTTAGAGAATGAAAATATGACTAGGATGAGACTTAGAGAATGAAAATATGAGCAAATCAAATTCTGCAGTGGTAGTTTTATATAGGATTCTAAGAGAATATAATGATTATAATTAATATATAATTAATTGAAGTTTCGTTTCCCATTGGAATAGATGGTTGTACCGTGTGCACTACTATGCATGAAAATCGAAGTGGCATTCTTGAAATTGAAGCATCAATACTAAATAGGGGTTCTAATTAGAATTAAGTTTCAATTATTAAATATATTTTAAAAAAATGTAATACTAATGGGCCCTAATTTTATTAGGGCCCTAGGCATAGGCCTATAGGCCTTATTGACCTATGCCTTCAGCCGGGTCTAGTTTAGTTTAACGAGCTGTTTAAGCTTGTTTGTTTAATTAATCTTGTGTATATTGAACGAACATAAATAAGCTCTTACCAAGTCGAACATCAAACTTGTTCACAAATGCTTGATTCATTTATAGCCCTAAATGAAATGTAGCCATTCTGTATTGATTTATTATTAAAAGAGCACTCATCCCTATAAAATGATGCAATTATCTTTTACTATAAATTAATAGTTTATTCTCATTATTATCTCTCCTATTTTTTTCCACCTAAATTGATGCTTTGTAGCAGCTATGAACTTATAGATGTTACACGGTCATAGTAATTATAGTATCGTAGCTGCTACAACTGAATTGTCACGCGATTATAATAGTTAATGTTTCGTAATTGCTAAAACATGAAAAAAAAATAAGAATAAAATTATTTAAAGCCTCCAAACAAAATTTAAATGATATTTTTTAACATAAAATTTGGTCGTTATGGGTTTCACCTCATAACAAGATGTAGATATTTGAACGATCTTCAATTTAATATATTATGCATCTCATGGTTCAACTCAAGTCAAAAGTTATGATATCTCAAAGTTTAAAGTTTAACATTCACATTATAACAACTACGATTTTGTAGTTGTTACAATTAAAATGTCACGTAGTAGTAGCAGCTACGATTTCGTAGCTGCTACAACGTGAATATTAAAACTCTAAACTTTAAGAGATTATAACTTTTTATTAGTGTGTGTACTTATATGTCAAGATACTCCTTATGTATTTTATGAATAATTATTTCATAAAGGTAAGTATTTATCGTTAATCATTTACTTTTCTGTACGTATATGATTAATAATAAAGTTCCATGGATTAATGAGTATATTAATCTTAAAGTAATCCTTGATCGAATAGATATCTAAAGGGGAGATGGATATTTAGATCAATGCTGAGTATGATTAGGTCAAGATAGACTGAGGGATGAATATCTAAATTGTATTTCGAGGTGCCTTAAGTTTAGAGGTATACTGGATACGACCTGCTTAAGAGGAGACCACATATTAAACATCATTAGTCATTCCTTTTATGAACGAGTGTAAATGATCTTTTGACTTGAGACCTTCATTTATTCTATGGGTAGAGTTATATACTTTGATGTCGTTAAAAATAATCTTTAATTGGATTGTGATTAATACAAAAGTTAGGTGTATGACAAAATGTAGAGAGAATAGTGTTGAGTCAATAAAAATTCATCGCTTTCTTGGATTAAGAGTTAACATCCTAACCGCTTGATAGAGATATTAGTGACTTGAAATTCATGACCATGGGAAGAATTATTTTATCATTCAAGAGAAGTTTATTATATCTTGAAAATCAAGTAAAATAATTAATTTGATAATGATGCATAATGTACAGAATTAATTGGGATGTAGGTTAAATAAGGAGATTAAATTACACAGTAATCGATTTATGGTGGTTTATAGATTAAGACTAATATTAATTTTATCATGTTAAGTGACTAAAAACTGTTACTAGATGGTTATCTTAGTCTGTGTATGGATTTATATTGCCTTCATGTATAAAACCTAGATGGTCGCATGCATAGCATAGACGTGAACATTATCTATAATTGATTATTTTAGTAGATACTAAAATTAATCAATAATAATTAATTAGATTTTTAATTAATTCTGGAATATTGGAAGCTAATACGAGTCAAGATCAAATATGATTGTATTTTATTCAAAAAAAGGGAGTAGAGAATTTAGATAGACACAATCATGGTGATCCTTGATAAATTTGAAGAGTCATAACTCTTCATCTTCCTTGAAATATTAATGGAGGTCATAATTCTACTTAAATGAAGAATTAACGGAGGTCATAACTCTTCATCTTCGTGATTAATGGAGGACATAATTCTACTTAAATAAAGAATTAATAAAGACCTTAACTTTTCATTTTACTTGGAGGCTATAAATAGCCACCTTTAGAAAGGTTGGAAGGATGAGCTCTTTTTTTTTTCTTCTCTCTTTCTTCCATCAAAAAGATTCGATAGTGCTTTCAAAATATTTTGTTGATCCAAGAGGTTAGCACTTAATAAATCGTATTAAGTTTGTGATCTAGTGCGCGTGGATACCGCTAGAGAAATCACACATGAGGCTCTTATGTGTTTGTGATATTATTCACGCCTATTAAGAACTCAAAATATATGTTTATGTTATTTTGTTTAAAACTATATGTACTATGAAGAGATCTATGATTCAAGAGAATTCTGCTACGCTCCGAATCCATCACTTTTTACTCGGGTTGAACCACAAGACTAAAAAAATATTAAATTAAAGCTCGTTCAGATATTTTTGATTTGACATATTGTGAGTTTTATAGTTCAAACTGAATCAAAAGTAATGTTCTCTCAAAATTATAAACTTTAGGAGACTTAACTTTGACTCTGATTGAACCATGAGATACACAATATATCAAATTGAAAATCTTTGAATGAACTTTAATTTGATATATTATACATTTCATAGTTCAATACAAAACAAAAGTTATGGTCTCTTAATTTTTTTACCATGTTATAGCAGCTACGGAATCATAGCTATTATAACTATGTAACAGTTATGATACTGTATCTATTACACTATATCGATTTAGATAAAAAAAAATAAAAAAAATATAATAATAAGAATAAATTATTATTTTACAGAAGAGGAGAATTGTATTATTTTATAGTAGAGGATAGGTGGCCTCTTAAAATAAATTAAGGAAAAATTTGCATACACTCCACGATCATAATTTTAATTTTACATGCATTGTCCATATCCTAAAAACTTTATTTCCATTCCCTAGCCAAAAATAATAGACATCTTATATTTTTTAGATGCAAAAGTCCAAAAATAAATATAATTCCTCTTAAATTCAGTACATTAAAATAGAATCTAGTATATTTTCTATCAAATTGAATATGCCTCTTTTTCTGCCTCAATTTGATAGAAAATATGTTAGATTTTTTTTAAATGATAGTCAATTGGATGGAAAATATATTAGATTATTTTTAAATGATACTGAATTTAGAAAGAAATTATTTTAAGCGAAAAAAAAATCATGCTCAATTTGATAGAAAATATATTCAATTCTAATTTAAAATATTGAATTTAACAAAAAGTATACTTATTTTTAGATTTTTTTTAACCTAAAAAATATAAGGGATAATTTAGATATAAAATATATTCGATTCTAGTTTAAGTGTTGAATTTAAAAGGAATTGTATTTATATTTAATTTTTTTACTTATTTTAGATTTTATATATTTAGGAATAATTTGATAATGATACTATTTAGAAAATAATTTTTTTTAAATAGGAAGATTGTATATAAAATTAAAATTATGATGGGAGATTTTTTTTTTCATTAAAATGCGAAAAGGTCTGCACTGCCCTGATCTGACCGCTCATCAAATGCATCACGACTCCTAAAGGCAACTACTTACGCAAGCGAAACAACTTGACATCTCACCGTGGAATCATCACACGATCGGACCCGATTACGTGGCATTTGAAAGAACCTTAGATGGTACGCGTAATATTTCGCGTAAGAAAGATAAGTGGGCGTAGGTTTCGTAGTCTCACGGGAATCAAAGGATCAAAGATAAATTAATGAGAAATTTCTAGAAGCTGTGGGTTCCGATCCTTTATTTCTTTCCTTTTTGATCGAGTCGGAGCCCTCGACTTTTACTTTCTTATCCAATCCCTAAATCGATCCGGCTTCCTTCCGATTCATGAACGCTGACGTCGCCTCTTCCTCCGATCTCCCGCCGCAGCCTCCGCCCCCTGTTGCGCCCTGCCTCGCCCCCGGCTTCCGTTTCCACCCCACCGACGACGAGCTCGTCTCCTACTACCTCAAGCGCAAGGTCCGCGGGCTACCGCTCCGCGTCGATGCCGTCGCGGAGGTCGACCTCTACAGGTGCGAGCCCTGGGAGCTCCCGGGGCTCTCTCGGATCCGCAGCCGCGACAAGGAGTGGTACTTCTTCAGTTCCCTTGGCCGCAAGTATTCCAACCAATCGAGGACCAACCGCGCCACCCCTCAAGGGTACTGGAAGACCACCGGGAAGGACCGACCCGTCCTCCGCGGCACTCACATGATCGGCATGAAGAAGACGCTTGTTTTCCACGCCGGCCGGGCGCCCCGAGGCACCAGGACCAACTGGGTTATGCACGAGTACCGTCTCGATGACGTGGACTTGATCAAGACTGGAATTCCTCAGGTACTTCTTATGACCGATCGATCCTTTTTTTCCCCCTTTTCAAAATTGGAATCAAACTGTTTTGATGATCGAATCAAGTATTGAAACAAGAGTCATGGGTGGGGAAGGACGCTTATGTTATTTGCAGGATCTTTGAAAAGAGTGGCTCCGGGCCAATGAACGGGGCTCAATATGGAGCACCGTTTCTTGAAGAAGAATGGGAAGAGGAGGCCGACGGTGTCGTTTTGTTGCCAGATAGTGGGGATTATGTAGCCACAGAACAGGAATATTTTGAGCTCAGCGATTTCATGCAGGTTTGAGAACTAGTTACTTCGTTTTCATTTGGATATTTATCTTTCGTTGTATAATTATAACATAAGTTATAGTACAGTTAATCATGCGGCCTGGAACTTGCATTTGTTGATTAATTTCATTTTGCTCGATAACATATTTTTCTACGTTTATATAAAATTTAATCGAGACAAATTCTCAATTCTTGGCGCCATCCCCTCTAACTCTCTCTCTCTCTTTGTTTGTAGATTATTTATGTTGCTGTTATGCCTCTATCGTTTTTTTGTTATTCATATAACGCATTAGTTCAACAATCATGAGTTAACTGCTTGTCCTACAGTCTATTGCTTTGTTTCATCTGTTGCAAGCTGATTCGATTTCGAGCGAGAAACAACATGCTATTTTTAGTTTATGCTTGAGTTTGCATAATAACTCCCTGCTCCTAGGCCTGATTGCACAAAGATCACTGTTGACTTCTCAATCTATCTAACATCCCTTTTCAAATTGTTGATTTATATTAGTCCGTGTGATAGTTTTCTGAATTAAGATATTAGTTTCAAGTTTGACACTTGTAGATGCGTAAGCAATTCTCTGATGTTGAACGTGTACACGACAAATTGGAATCTTCAAACTTTAGGAAGAAGCCTATTTGATGTATTAGTAGTCGTTGTATTTCAAATTAAGCCTCACATTCAAGTATCTGTCAAGCTTTGCACTATTATATCACAATGATAGAAGTATTAAGTTATGGGTTCATTTTTTTCTCCTGTACAATTTATAAAGTGAAAGATCTGCTAGATGTCTTGAAATGTTGATATTCTGAAACCAAACACTACTATGGACTGTTTATGGGAAAAAACATTACTTTGACTTTCTTCCAGTATATCTGTTACAAATCTGTTGGGATTAAAAGTGTGAAGGTTGGAGAGACCAAAAAAACTATATGTTATTTAAAGAGTTGTAAATGAGTTGGTGTCGCTGAAACGCCCTTAGATATATTGATAATTGGCTAGAAAAGTAATGTAACACCGGAAATAGTTAGGACTGAGTGTCTTATAGTGTGCAGATAATAACTCACTTTGTTGGATCAAGGGAGGAATTGCTTGTCTACACTTGTTGTTGCTTCAGCATTATTCATGTGGAAGTGCCTGCATCAGCATAACATGGGGCCACTTCTTTCTAATACCATTGTAATTGGCATGAATTGATGCATGTAGCGGTTTTTTCTAATAATTTATTTGTGCATATGACTAGTTGCTGTGTTGATTGTTATCCACAAAATTATTCTGACAAAAGTTCCTTGACAGAAGTTTGTCTAAAATAGTCTCAACCAGGTGTCAATCTCAATTTCCAACTTGGTTTGACAATGAATTCTTACTAAATAGTTTGCATTTTTCAATTGTTTTCAGAGTGAAGATTCAAAGAATCAACAGGAGAATGCTTCCAACTTTACAGAAGATTTAGACAGGAAGGAGTGTGGTAGCCTTGCTGAAGATGCAACCAATTTCCCAGATGAAATAATTGAAGATGATAATTTTACCAACTTGGTTGATGAGCCTAAGCAGCAGAGTGTAGCTGCTGTTGCTCATGAAATGGAGAAGCAACCTCCTGCTGATGATTGTATTCATAATCAAGACAATCCAAATATCAAGGAAGAATATGTGGAGTTGGGTGATACCATAAATGCCACAAATCTTTCCTATCAGGAATATGATAATTATCCTATGAAGACTTGCCATGCACAGGACATGCATGTGATTCATGAGAATATCAATTTACGGAAAATGTTTGAAGTTGAGGAATACTTTGACTTTATCAATGAAGATACTGAGCAACCAGAACAACAACAAATATTCCAGCCGGAGGATAATATCTATGTTCAACCAAATAATTTGAATTTTGTATATGATGGTTCCCTTTCTAGTCAAGACAAAATGGCATTATGTAATGCACCTAGTGATGATCTTTTCCTGCATGAAAATACAGAAATCAATGGACTTCTCTACTCACCCACCTTGGGACCGTCTGATTTTGAGATGGTTGACGACTTATTAGCATTCTTTGATGCAACCAACGATACTGGTTCACGGAGCATCAGTCCACCAGACACATTTGACTTTGTTGAAGAGGTAAGATCCAGTATATATCTGATATAGCTGCCATAATAAGACTCGGAGCATAATTTATTCCTTTTTGCTCTACAGGTTGGTTGCTCAACTAGCAAGGCAACAACTATGGTGCCACATACGACTATTATTGATGGAGCCTCATCCTCGGGTTCTTCTGGTGCTCATGTTGAGTCTGGGGATGAATATAAGGAAATCGTCATAAAGCCAAAACCAGGTACCATAGTGTTCTTTCTTAATGATAACACTTTTTAAACAAATATACTAACTGTACGTCTGTACCTACAAAATGTATCATCTACTTTGCCAATGGTTTGTTGGGTCAGTTAAACTATCAACCACTCTTGATACGTTAAGTGAACATTAGGTTATTTGGCGTTTGATTGTTAAACTTTTTTGATCCAGATAACCCTACCGAAGAACCTAACAACAAAACTGCAAAGAAGCATCTCATGAGCGTGCTAGGTGCAATTTCTCCACAGGCGCCATTTTCTGAGTGGGATTCTCTACCTGGAAAGCTGTCTACTGCTCATTCGGCTAGCCCGGTCCATGTCACAGCAGGCATTATCCAAATCTACGGTTCAACCATGCCTGAAGATGCTGCCAACTGGTCCTTGCAGAAGGATGGGCGTGTGCATTTCATCCTTTCCTACAGAGTAGCTGATGATATGGTTTCAAAAACTGCAGGCCATGATCTTACATCAAAATACCAGATTAATCCGAATTCAATGGCACTCCGAGGTGGCCTTTACTTGACCTTCGTGTCATGGCTAATTCTGGCAATCGCCTATGGTGTGGGGATGAGATACATGGGGAAGAAGTTGGTTCTATACAACTGATTCACAGTTGACCGTAAGGGAATTGAAGAAACACAAATGCCACCGATTCAATGTTCTGCAAATGTCACGGATAAACAATTAATTGTTTCATCGCTGGAGACCACACCAATTCAAGAACTCAAGGTAGCTGACTCACTACATTTCATTGTTGTGTCTGCTTGATTGAGCTTTTGTTTTAGTTTTATCAAACCCTGATGTGTAGTTATAGCTTCAACTATCTGTGGTTTTTAAAACCCAAGTGGACCGGCAGTCCAATCGGTTGAATCCAAAAAGTTAATTGTGATGATAACTGATATAGAAAAAGAAGAAAAAACCAGATTACTTGGCTTGTCATTAATTGTAGTTGACGCTTTGCCTAGACTATTTATTATTTTTCAAGTCGGTATTTTGCTCGGTGGAATCAATTATACGTTAATAAGTTTACTGGTTAGTTCTTTAATTTCGTTATCAAAACATTGACCATCGTAAGTGCCATGGCTGTGCCCTTCTGAGATTTGTTGGAAAGTTCTTGTGCTACTGCAGGGGAAAGAGTTTCTACTATTCCCAATATGGCTATCAATTTTCTTCTTGAAGGGCTAGTTATTCTTTTACATGAAACGGAATCATGTTAAGACATTTTGGATCAAGACTATCGCAGCACTATTAAGGTCATGAAAATCATTGAATTATAATTTGATATTCATTCATAATTTTTTTTTTATGAAATGGGCAAATCTTTTTTAATTCCTGCATTATCTACTCTGTCAAGCTGTTTTTCTTATAAAACATTTTTATAATTTTCTATTTGTCTATTTTTATTCATTTCTTTTAAATTTCTATCAGATTGCATTTGAATGTTAATAATTTATATTCAATCAGTAGGCTAATTCTCTGAAGAAAAACAATCGTGAATAGGAAAAGAGGAAATTGATGATAATAAATTAAACAAGATTTCCTTTGAAAAGAGGAAAGCTTCAATGTTTAAAACGGTTTCTGAAAATGGATTAATTTATTATACTTGAAAAAGATATTCTGCACAGTCACTTTTAGACAAGTAAAAGTACCAGTTACGGCAGCATCTAAAGAAACTTTTCAACGCAATTCCTTTCCATCTCGTCGACCGGATTTCATTTCCAATCCACATGCCTGAAAATTGTGAAATTTAATCTAATGTATTTGACATAAAAACAAGATTCGATCTCTGATATCATGAAGCCACTAAGAAAGCGTCTCAAGTAATGACTCCAGTAGAGTCAAACCGACAACACCTGCACAACAAATTTTACAAACTTAAATCAAGAAGTCCATACGGATAAGCAAGAGCTAGTCAATCAATCCGCTTAATAATTAATATCAAGAGCAGTCCAAATCTCACTGGTTCCTGGTAAAAATTGTTTGATAAAGGGGGAAAAAAGAATTCCTGAAGAATGTATACCTGCCGTTAATGGAGAGACCCTGGCCATAAGCCGAGTGAAATTTGATCAGGAACAGGAGTCACCCGAACTAGAATTTGTCTCTCCAAAGTTGACGGGTGAGGTTGAGACATTTGTTAATTCGACTGAATTACTTGCGGGTTCAGTGGAAGTGTTTATGTGTGAGGACGTTTGGAATGAGGTAGATAGTTGTGATGGTATTAACGAGACTAACAGGGTGTTGTCTTAACTAAGGGCCTAGATGCTTTCTGTTAGTTTAATTAACTAGCCTCTATTACTTTACTCGTATTCTCCATCTAACAATCCATTTCACTAAGTAGGTATTTAATCTACGTTAAAGGGCTAACTTTTGAATAAGAAACACGAGTAATATCAAAGCATTACACTTGTGCTTGTGTTTGAACATTCAATGTATCATTAGATCCATCAATGCATAGCAGATGCTCTTGACTTGTGTCATCCCCTCTTCTTAGACTAAGACTACTCCAAATCCTAAGCTTCTATTTTCCTAGTGAGCCTTACAAACTAATTCTCCTTGCATTTTTTGCTACTTAAAAAAACAACAAAATAATTCTTGCAAAATGTGTATTACATACCGCATGCCAATCTTCCTCCAGCATTTCCAGTGGTCAGGCTAAGTTCATGACCACCTAGAAGAATCAAAAGAAAGAGTGACGAAATTCAATAGAGATCATGAACTGATAAATTTGATAGCAATAGATCATTGAAAAGAAATAGCAACTATCCAGTACCTTTACCAAGATCATCCTCAAGTTCATGGACCACGAAGGCACGGCCAACTACAGAATTCGGGCCAGATAATGGTATCTACACATTCGTTGAAATGAAACAAAAAAAAATGGAAACAGATGCAAAAAAAAATTTAAAAAAAAAGAAGTCAGGAATCTAAAAGGATTTGGCAGTGTAGATAGTAAAAAAGGAAACTACAATAATGCACGGTAGTGAAACCAAATAACATTAGAATCAAGAGTAATACCTGCTTATCCACAATTGTAGCCTCAGCCACACCTGCATTACCGGAAGAACAATCATAATGCAACTCAATCAGCTCTAAATTAGTACATCAAAAATATACATGTAAAGGAAAATTATAGATGGATGTCTACCTTCAAAGTCAGCAACAATATTTCCTAGGTCACCTGCATGACGTATTTCATCTTCAGGAGCACCGTGTGTCATTTTGTTAGGGTTGAAATGAGCCCCTATTAAAGTGGATTGGTGTTCAAAAGCAAAAACGAGAAATGAGAATGAGATGGTAACAAATGAGCAAAAGACACATACCCGTTAACTAAGAAACCGTAGTAAGTATATGGAAGCTAAACTATAAACCATAAGAGAATCAAAACCACAAGAACTCAGTGACCAGAGAAACGAGAAATCTATTACACAAGCAATAAGAGTCCAAGGAGTAGCTAAGCAAGACCTGTTGATATGCAACCATTAGTTGTATCACCATACTCATGCTGCAAAAGAAATACATTAGAAATTATTGTTTACATTTTGAAGTGAAGCGATGAGTATCTATGCATAGAACTCACAAGATGAAAACCATGAAGTCCAGGGGTGAGTCCAGTGACACGAACATTCACAATTGTAGGACCTAACGCAGAATTACAAGGAGTCAAATAAAAAATTAATATGCATCTTACTCAAAAGATAATAACAAATTCTGTACAAGTTGCATTAATATGGTAAGAAAACTTTATATTTGAAACTCTTTCTATCATTAGAGGACATGTCCTAATTCACAACTAAGAGATGCACAAGAAACTCAACTCTTCTCATTTTGCCAATAACCTAAAAAAACAAAGGTGCCATATAGAACAGTTTTTCCCAGCATTGAAAAAACATGTGAGCTCGGATAATTTATAAAACACTTAATTTTTGTGTCTTAAGCTAGAAAATTATGGGTACCATCTCTATCAAACAAAAATCTAAAAATCTAATGAACAAGTATAATTCTTGCTACTGCTAAACAAAACACGGAGCATACAAAGGATTTCAATCTATGACTTCTTCATGATCTAGAACTTTAAATTCAGCTTTGATTTTAAGCGTAACTACCTTTGTTAGAACAAATATGAAGAAATATTTTTTCTGATCCGATAATCAATTGGCACACATTAAAAGTCTCCTAGAGATAGTGAGCCCTGCAGACAACAGGTATTCAATTCATTATGTTTGACCTCATTTCATTATCTAACAAATCAAAAACTTTCTGCGATAGCTAATTTCAAGCCAGTATAAATCCAAATCAGCATCCAAAAAGCAAATGCATTTCACTCAAAACGACCCAAAATCACTCTCCAGCCTTTCGCTAAGCCCCAAAACCAAACGAAACAGAAGAACAAGGAAGCGAGCTACATAATTAACTGACCATCATTTTCCTGGACGAGGGTGACGACCCCCTCTACGTTGGAGGTACCCTTGAGGACGGCGACGGCCTTCTTGACTGCAGCGACGACCACGAGGCGCCTAACAGCGGCAGCTCCGGGGGCGAGCGAGGAGGTCGAAAGGGAGAGACCGAGCGGCCGGGCGAGGAAGGCGGCGTGTAAAGGGCGAGCACAGGAGGAAGAAGAGAGACTGAGGGTTTGGTATTGCGCTGCCATGGATGGCTGGAGCAGGTGTCCACGAGAGCAGCAGCGAACGGTCGAAAAGATAAGGAAGAAGTCACTCCGCTTCGCCAAGAAGCGGCGTCGCTACTGCGGAAGGCCCATTAGGCCCAGTTTGTGAAGCTTCATTCTGATTAATGGGCCTAGTTATGGCCCTTAAATGGGCTGCCTTACTGAATTACTTAAGTTTGTTGAACTAAAACCCGTTTGTCTGTGAGAACAAATATTTTATTTTCTCTATAAAAAAATTGATCGAAAATTATTGAAAGAAAGAGTATTTCACGCACACAAAAATGGACCTTAATATTTAATATTTTTGAAAAATTATTATTTAATTTCAAGTTAAATAATCAAGTTTCTTCTTCACATAATTAACGTGTGACAATAACGCTCACCTTAAGTATCCCTTCATGGTCCATCCTAAAATTTATAAAAGGATGGTATATTATGATATTGAACTATGGGTAAAGTAGAGAAAAATTTTCAATCATAATTTGAATTTTGAATGCAATCCCTACTCATAAAAAAGTTTGTTTCCACTCTCTGCATGTCAAGTTTTATTTGCTTCAATTCCCTCATGCAAATATTGTGACCTAATTGTCCTTAGATTTTTTAGGTACAAAAGGTCCAAAAATGAGTATAATTCCTCTTAAATTCAACACTTTATATTAGAAACGAGTATATTTTCTATTAAATTGAGCATATTTTGTTTCCCGTTTTAATATAATTCCTCCTAAATTCAGCACCATGTAAAAAGAAAATCTAGTATATTTTCTATCCAATTAAGTATCATTTAAAAAAAATATAGTATATTTTCTATCAATTGAGTATCATTTAAAGAAAATCTAGTATATTCGAGTATATTTTCTATTTTTTTAGGTATAAATAGCCTAAAAATGAGTATAATTTCTATTAAATTCAGCATTTTAAACTATAATTGAGTTTATTTTCTATTAAATTGAGTACGACTTTTTTCCTATTTAATATAATTTATCCTAAATTCAATACCATTTGAAAAAAATTTAGTATATTTTTCATCCAATTGAGTATAATTTAAAGAAAATCTAGTATATTTGTTGGAGGATCGGTGGCCGGCTTGAAGGGAGGTTGGATAGACGGCACCCCCAAATCGTTGCTTCCTATGATGTTAGCACAGCGGAATACAAACAAACACAAATAGAAAGCTAAACACTAAATACAAGAATGGAAATGCAAACCGCTAACACGTTCATTTACGTGGTTCGGAGATAACTTGCTCCTACTCCACGACGTATCCGTAAGGTGGACGATCCCTCAATCCATCGGTGGATTAGTCCCCGGCAAACTCCGGCTAGCTCAACCTCCTTGTGGGTGGAGAAACCTCACCACAACACTCACCAACAACACTTGGACACAAGGGAACCTTGAGCACTTTGGTGACTACTAATTAGGCTTTAACCAAGTCTAATTTCGTCACCTTGGCCGGTCATACCAAGCTCCTTCTTATAGAGCTTGGAACAAATCAGAACCTGATTTGCCTGTTACCAGTCGACTGGTCCTTGCACCAGTCGACTGATGTCAGCCCAACGGCTCTCTCAACGGCTATCTGCTACAGTGCACTACAGTAGCTGCTACGGTGCCGCTACAGTAAAACCCTAAAACTAGGATTTTACTCCGAGTACAATCTCTCATGCACTCGTACCCTCACAACTCATTCGACTCTTCTTTGCAACCTTGACCTCTTGCCTTCAAGCCTACTTCCTTTGGCTCTCGTCCCTCGGATGCATCCAAGCCCGCGGCTTGTCTCCAATGTCATCCTTCGTGTATGTCTCGAAGTCGCTTCCCTCGGCCATTGTCCTTGCTGCCTTGTCCACGGTCCCTCGGATGCTCCATCCTTTACTGGACCCGAAGCCGTCAACCTGAGTCACATGTGTCACCTGCAGTCCTGCACAACTCAAGTACACATATCAAATAACAAGGGTAAACCTAACTTAAATCCTTTGCCCAAACACCAAAACACATGGTCCCACGAACCATTGGGATTGCTCCAACAATATTTTCCATCCAATTGAGTACCATTTAAAGAAAATCTAGTATATTTTCCATTAAATTGAGGTGGGAAAAAAATCGTACTCAATTTGATAGAAAATAGTTTAATGTACTAAATTTAAAAGAATTTATACTCATTTTTAGACTTTTTATACTTAAAATATCATGGGTAATTAGGTAAGTATATTAGACTAGGGAGTGAAAATAAAAAATTTTTCCAATGAAAAATATATGTAAAATTATGTTTATCAATAGAAACTGCATGTAAATTTTCCCTTACCTATCTCATAGGTGGGGTATAAAAACCAACTCTACTCTATTTAGATGGGGGAAGAGAGAGATGATTGTTGTTGAAGGAGAAAAGGACAATGATTCATGAGTTGTTGCCTGGTCTACTGAATTTCTAAAACCATCAAAATTATCTTGTTCAATTATTGCAATAGAACCATGCTCATGGCATCATAAACCCTAAAAATAGGGATGGCATCACTGTAAGACAACCATGACATCACACACACGATCATATTTAATTTTAAATTTTCTCCGTAAATTATGTTTCAGATTAATTATATTATCAATATGATTAGTAGTAGATTTCCATGTTAGTGTTAATATAAATCTTGTGTGAGAAATTCTTTGTAATTATTTTATTTATTTATTTGTCCTGAATTTTACATCTTTAAAAAGTAATTTAACAATATACTAAATCTCAAAAAAACAGCAGTAAAAATAATTAAGGCTAATTTTGTTTTTATGAAGAGATACAGACAAAACTTTTAAAAATAACCAAACATGACAGACCAATCGCTTTCCTGAATCATATTGATTGTCTGCTTCTTTCTTTCTTCATTTAATTTTTAATTTAAAAGCTTAATTAGCCCCACAAATCCAATTTTATTGATTGCTTAATTTTTTAATTCCTTCGAGGCAAACAAACAAAAAAAAAATGGAAAGACCAGATATTTTAATTTTTAAAATTAGCTTTATAATTCATAAAAAAAACTAAATATAATATAAGTAAATTGCATGTCTATAAATGAAGAATTACATCGTTCCCTCCCCTCCCATAATAATAAATCACATTTCATCTCGCTCTTCCCTCGTCGTGTTAGAAGGAGGCGACAGCGAGCTGCTGCCCACCACCAGCAGTCCACTACCTCCTCATCCTCCTCCGCCACTCCTCCGTCTCACCTCCACTATTTTATACTTCCTCTCCTCTTTCCGCTTCCTCCTCCTCCCTGATTCCTCTTAATTCGCAGCCATTGTCGATTTCTCCGTCCAATTCCACCAATGGCCAGCTCCTGAAGCATGGCGTGAGGGAAAGGACGGGAAAGGGGTTTGAAACGAGGAGAGTGTCAATGGACGCCAGGATGAGGAGGTACGCGCCGCAGGTCAGCCCGGACCGGACCAGAGTGTGGGCGGAGCCGCCGCCGAAGCACCACTTCCACGCGCAGGAGCGCCAGCAAGGGGGGAAGATTCCGGTTGTCTATTACCTCTGCCGGAATCGACACCTCGAGCACCCTCACTTCATTGAAGTCCCCCTTTGCTCCCCCGAGGGACTCTACCTAAAAGGTAAAAATTGGAACTTTCTTTTCTGTTGAGCGGATGAGGAAGGGGTTTGCTCCTTTCTTTTTCTTTAAAAAAAAAAGGCGTTTTTCATTCTGTTTCGTGTTTGATTTTGCAGATGTGATCGAGAGGCTTAATGTGCTGAGGGGGAAAGGGATGGCCGCCATGTATTCGTGGTCTTGCAAGAGGTAAGCTATCGAAATTTGAGATTGTGAGAACCCTAGTTTGCTCGAGTTTGGTTGGATGATTGGGTTTTGGTGCAGGGGCTACAAGAATGGCTTCGTGTGGCATGATCTCTCCGAGGACGATCTGATTCTGCCGGCACAGGGAAATGAGTATGTGCTCAAGGGTTCCGAGCTGATGAATCAAACCCCTCCAGGTACATTGCAGACTTGTATCCCTCTCTAAATTTTACAGTTCTAAGGTCGGGTATAATAATGCGTTTGTTCGATTCAGAACGGAACAATCATGGAATGGGCAATGCTAAAATTCAGAATCTGAAGCAACCCCCTCAGGATCCATCACCGAGCAGTTATAAGGTCCAAGAAGCTTCTTGTTCTCCATCTTCGGTCGGGTTGGTAACTAAGGACACAAAGTTTCCCCCACCGTCACCTAAATATTCATCACCTCCTCCTGCTATGCAAGATGCTGAGCTATTCCCCTCAACCCATCAATTGACTTCCTCGGGGAACTTTTCGCCAGAGCCTGGTGGTCAAAGTGCCCCACGTTCAGCTGTGGGCTCTCCGAACCCGGACGAGTACAAAATCTGCAATCCTGTGGTTGGATCTCAGGATGCTTCAACCCAAACTGAGGGTGGAGATGTACAAAGAATCAAAAATAAACTGCAAAATGTTAGTGTCTCTTTCAGTGATGGTTCTCCACATAATGGCTACAATGAGAGCCAAAATGAGCAGACTCTACGTTTTAAGTTGGAACCTGAGATTGCTATAGTTGGGAGATCACCAGCAACAACAATTTCAAGTGATATTTCTTCTGGGAGGATGAATACGTTAGAATCCTTGATACGAGATGAAGTGAACAGGAGGAATAATCTTAGTGTTCTGGAAGGCGAGGAAGATTTCCACCTGAATGGACCGAAATTTAAAACCACAAGTATGCTTATGCACCTAATCACTTGCGGGTCAACCACTGTTAAAAACCACTATGGCTTTGGATTTGCGCCAACTTATAGACCAAGGATCACCAATATGAACTTCACCTCACCATTGTCTACCAATTCACTTGTTATGGGTGAGATAAACTGCCTTGCAGAGAGCCAAAGAGAAATAGGGAAGGGGCTAAAGCTGAACGAAAGTTTTGGAAGGAGCATGAATGAAACAAAGTACAATGAAGAAATTGGCGGACTTCCTCATATAAAACAATCTTCATCTATCGATGAGGACAGGTAGTGCAGAATTGAACTCAAGATTTTATTTTATTTTATTTTATTTTATTTTTTAAGTGAGATATTTCTAGTGTTGATTTTTCATTTTGTATAAAAAAACCACTAAATTTGTTTACTTTGGAGTTTACTTGAGTTTGAAGCTCACATGGAAATGTTGTTGCCAATTAGCTTGTTCCTTTTTGCTTAAGCTATGATTATTTACTTGTTGCAAAGCAATACCTTCATAGCTTAGGAGCTCAATAGGTTGCCAACTATCCCATACAGTCATTTGTAGCTGAGAAGATGCTAATTGAAATTTTTTGTTCTTTCTTGGTATACCAGGAAGAGCAACATCGCCTGATTTTTTAGAACAAGACTAGGACTCTTTTCAAATTGTAGTTCTTATCTCCTATCAATTGATCCCCTTGTTAATGTAGCAATCGGGAACCCGAAATTCTGATTTGTCTGCGCAATCATCTGTTACCCAACTATGTAGATTTAGTACATTTAGACATCCTGATTTTTGTTAAATTCTGTGTTACATTCATCTCTTTTCTCTTTTAGCATCTACATTGTCAAAGCTAATTGTGTCTGACAAATTCACAGAATCAAAATCTCATATGTATCATTCTATGCAGTAGCAAGAAATGGTGGCCCAAAGGCTCGACATTTAATACCCATCTTTTTTTTTTTCTAATTTTAATGCCGTCCTTGTACCATCCTACATTAATGATGTATAGCACCCTTGTTATCTAATTTGAGATTCATATAAAAGAAGTAAACACAAACTTCCAATGCAGAATTCTTGACATGCCTTATAATTCCAGAAGAGATGGCAAAAAGGCTGTCGATTTATCTGAGTCTAAGTTTCTCCTTAGGACCATCAAACTTGCAACCTCGAAGCATTCAAGGAACGATCAGAATGAATCAGCAGTGAGCCCAGTTTTAGATACAAGGATGTCTCCTGCCATGCCAGCTATTTGCAAATCCTCACCACTCAATTCATCAAACGGGGGAAGCAAACGGATTATAGAGAGTTCCTCAATAAATGGAACATCTGCTAGGTTAGAGTCTTTTAGAAACAGGACTCCTTGTCAAGAAACAGTGATTCAAATTGAAGAAAGGTTGAATTATATTGCCCTCATTCCCTGCCACTTGACATTTATGATTCTCATGTTCTCATTCTTCTTGTTTTATTCCTTCAGGCTAACTTCAGGAGCTCGAGTTATCATCCAATCTGGATCTCGGAGTGACAATAGTGAAGGTAGTTCTGATTGACAACAGGATCTACTAATGTCTCTCTCATTTCGCAACCGGTTGTTTTCTTACCAGCTGTAGTTGGAGGGAAGACAGTCTGTGGCATTTATTAAAGTTAAATCCTTTCTCCATTTAATTCTAGTTGTTTTGAGTTGCCTTCACTTCAACAACACTTGTAAGGAACTTTATAGTTCCCGACCTGAAAAGGAACCTCCTTTTTTCCATAAATGCCTTCTGAACTTCTAAGCCATCTTGAAACGATTGTGCGGGAAGAATAGTGCGTTCATTGTACATCAGCAAACTGAGTTTCCACTCAGTTATTTCCGGAATGAAGAACAAGCAAGCGGCACAAGCTACAAGACTGTCTTGAGATTTTGTACAGATGTAAAACACTACAAAGATGTTGCAATCTTTGAGAATTTGTATCCAAGAGTAATTCTAGAGCCTATTTCTGATAGTTTGTAGTTTCTATAGATGTATGATATCTATGAAGCAATTCTTTCAGTAAATGATCTAGAAGACTGTATTACTATCGCTTTGATAGGTTATGAGTCAAGTGCAACCCTCTTCTGCAGGTTGTTCACCTGAAACAAGCTGCGAATTTAACTGATACTTCAGAAAAAGGTTAGAAATTATCATATTTAATATGAGCAAGTCCAAAGCATGTCCCTGGGCCCTGGCCATGTAGATAGTTGCCAAAATAGACAATGTTACAGCATCATTAACATCAGTTTTAGTTTTTTAGAGACCTCTAAAGACATCAACCAACTAAACTGTCCTCATTTTGGCTATATGCTCATTTTTTAATGAGTCTCATCAATAGATTACATCTAACAATTTAATATTTTTTTTTATTTATTGCATGCTATCTTTTTTTCTTTCCTGTACTTGCATTTTGAATTCAAGATATGTCCCTATATTGGTGAGGCCACCAGCAACAAACAGTTCGAACTAAAAAGGACATTTGTTATTGTGGATAACATAGAAAGACGATATGGATAATTAATCTTAATTTACCTTAAAGACTTTGGGCATTAATTAAACCTGTCGTTTTCTGCTGCATAACTACTATTTGTCTTTTTGATTTGCTGGCGCAGGGAAAAGACAATGATCATGTGACGAAGCACATCAATCTTCTTCCAAATTATATTTAATAAATGCCCTCTTTTGCATAATTTCTTAATTTCTCTTGTTTAGGGGCATATAAATTCCTTATCTGCTCGAATCAAGCTGGTGGTCCTGCTAAACAAAGATTTTCGAGTTCAGATTTTCCTTTCTAAAATGTTCAATTCAGATTCTATCTTATCGATAAGACCAATTTTTTTTGTCATCAAAATGGTCCTCACCAAACACTGTGATAGACAAAAGACAATTAATGGGGAAAAAAACAAAGTTGGTATTTAAAAATTATAGATCCATTTTTCTCTTAGTTCATTTTGTAACTTAAATTATGAAAAATTATAGGCAAAGTTGGAATCTAAAAGTATAAAATAAAATAAAATCAAACCAAACTCCCAAGTTACAAAGTTCCATTTATTTGTGTTCTTTTTTAGTTTATGCCAAATAATCAAAACCAAATAAACTCCCTAGTTACAAAATTAAGTAAACTTTTTAAAGAACTTAAAAGTAATACTTAAAAAATAGAAAGTGAAATCTCCTTGTTCACACCAAAGCAATGTTTTTCTTAGTTAGCATCAATTATCAAATTTACGTCGATTAATTCTAAGATGATCATCTAGCCCTATAAAAATTTTTCATCGACTACTAAAGTAAATCAAAAAAATATTCACAAAAAATGTCTCATCAATTTAACATTCTTAAATCATCTATAGTAAATATGATCGTAAAAGAAATATTATATTGTGTGAAAAATTATGAACCAGTTTAGTCAATTAATATCTTTCCTATACATGTAGGGTCTTGTGACCTTATGCTAGAGTAGTGGATCTTATACTAGAGTAGTTGGTACGGCATACAATTAATTATATCATGTTAAGTCATTGCAAGTATATATAATTTATGATTTTACATAGTTTTTTCTAATAATAATTGCATAAAATATAAGATTCATAATTTAAAATAGGAACAATAAATAAAATCCACTACCCACCAATTGGCATACAAAAAGGAACAATAAAATTATGAAACAATAAAGCACATTGAAATTGTCTAACACTCCATTATTTTCACCTTCTCCCATCCTTGCACAAGCAAATCTTATTAGCATACCTTTTTTTTTAGTATAGCAATGAGTGGCTTGAAACATATTTAACGTTGTAGTATTTGGAAATCAAAACTAATATATATATAAGTTCCATGAGCAAATTTTGTACAGTAAAATGATCATTAAAACAGAATCTTAGAATCCAAATAGATTAAAATTATTACATAAAATCTTCAAATATATTAAGGCAAATTTGGTTGTTATGTGAGATAAGCTTCCTTGCTTCTGAAGATATTAAATCATCAGCTAGTCATAGAGACCTTCATCATGCCAAATGTCAACTAAAAAATCAACCATTTCCTGCAAAATAAAGTAGGATGTTCAAGTATGTAGCAAGATATAAGACAATGGCATGGAGTGAGTTAGAAAGAATTTGACTCACAGATAATGGAATTGCCTGCGGGAAGGGTCGACTAGTGGATAGCAAGTCATCGTATGTTGAGAACCAGCTGAAAAGAAAAGACGAGAAGGTTAACAAGACGAGGAAGAAAATTTTAGCGAAAAACATTAACACATCGTTGCAAGATTTTACATATTGCATGGGTCAAAATGTAGCACACTTAAAAAATAACATAAAAATTACTGTAATAGAATGAATTCTAAGATGGAGAAACAATGTAATTAGAAGTGATTTAAGAAATATGAATTACTAGTGATATAGTCTTTATCCGTAGTTGATCCTAAATGGTTGCAACAATTATGACTTCACAACATTTATCAAATTCTAAAGATTCTGAAAGACGAATTCATTTGTATTGTGTCCTACGCATCAAATTTCTCTAGTTACTCCAGCATGGATTTAATTCCAAGTCAAACTTTCTTTGGTTCTAAGATAACCATAGCTGAGGTAACTATTTAAGAATAACTAATGTCTAGATTATTCTAACAACCATAATAAAGTAAGAATACTATAAATATGAAAATGCCTTTAAAACTATTGGAAAGCTAAAATGGAAATTACATTATTACAAATAGAAAATAGCCAAATATCAATGAATGCAAATGGTTCTATACAATACACAAAAATGCTAAAAGTGACTCTTACAGCTAGAATAACATATATGTCTTACGTTATTGATGGTTCACTTGGTATTTTGCGGCATTTGTTTGAATTGTCTCCTAACCATTCTCGTCTCATCTCATTCCAAGCTATAGTGCCTAAAAGAGATGACATACATTTTTGCATAAAGACAGGTTTATTGCAAATTTTTTACATAAAACTAAAAGTAAACCATGGAACAAGAAAGGATGTCAAACAACAGAATTTTATTGAAAATTTTGTTGTATAGATACTATCACTAAGGCCATATACCGAAATGATAATAAATCACTGAATCACCGAATAAGAAAGTTATCATAAGATGTAAAAAGAGGTCTTTTCAATTGATCAAATAGTCATCTCTGTTGATCACATTCTTTTCTTTGCAAAATGTTAATGAACATCAAATTTCTAGGTGAGTTGGTCATGAGAACTAATTGTTGGTTATGAGAACAAAGGTAACATATGTAGGAACAAAGTAGACAGATAAAGACCACGAGCATAACCAAAAGCTAATAATAATATAGTAGATAATCTGCAATCTGTTAGCTGGGCAAAGATGAATTTTGTCCTAACTTTTGCTAAGATTTTGAACAGATATGGATATTCCATTCAACTATTTGAGACGAACCTTGGTTAACAAAGGAGTCATTTTTTGTATTCTCAACTGCAACTTTTGTGTCCTCACAAACAGATGTGGGACTTGAAGGTAGGTGTGTATCAAGCAAGCTAAGGCTGTTGACATTATTCTCCATATCTATAAGGCTTGATGAGCATTGCCCTCTCCAACCTCTTGAAGGCTGATCCCTTTTGAAGGGTGACTTCAGTGTCCTTTCTAAACTTGATCCGACATCACCTAGGAGTCCCAAACAACAGCTGCTCTGCACAAACTTGAAAGAAAGTAACTTGTGTCCATGCTATGCTTTTATGACTAGGAAATACAAATTACACTTGAAGATAATTACAAGATTGCAATTTTAATATTATCCAAAATAGACAAATCCAAACTTAACAGAATTAGAAAGAATAGTCCTTATTTTGAGAAACAGAAACACTTACCCCATGAAAGCTAAAAGCAGGTGTCTTTTGAAGCAGCATCCATCCATCAAAATCATGCCTAAATGACAACTCAACTAGTGATGCAGAACATAGCTTCCAAATTTCCCATTCAGTGAAAAGTAAAAAAATGGATAAGTTTCAAATAGGAAGTAGCTGATGAAGCATTTTATTGGGGTAATTAAGCCCATACATAACAAGTTGTGATTTTAATGCTGAATTAGCACAATCTAGTCAATTGAACACAAATCACGATTCAGTGGTAGACAATGTATCAGTCACTTATGGATACTAATAGATGAAGAGAATAAATCTTACTTAGATTTAATATGCTTCCATAATAATAAAAATAAAATCCAATCCTATAACTCAACGTGATTGTTGGATCATCAGAATAGTAGATTGGGGAAAAAGGTAAAGAAGATGGGAAATAGCTCTACTAGAAAATGGTTAGCCAACCACTTATTGGAATATTTCAATCAACTAATATGCATGCCATCATATCCTGCAGTGTTGGACTAAAGAAACCAATCGACCCAACCAAACTAGCTAATCATCTTTGCATTGTTCGACTGATGGTATCCAACGATGATATTTGACAAGGATCCTGGTGATCGTATGTTATCCTGCTGGTAATCCTGGTTAGCTAGGCATGTGAATACACTACGTATAGGCAACTACCCGCATCATTTTGCTCTAATTCAAACCAAAATTCAATCTCGAGCTGGGCTTAGTCTAAGGTCCTAAGTCCAAGCATGACCAACGGAAAAAGGGCTCATAGTCATCGCCCAATGCAGACCTTCATTAACCATCAAACAAATGTAGATTGGACAGAACCCTAATCCAAAATTATGAGCCAAACACTTAGAGAGATCTTTCGACCTATTCATATGCATATCACCAGATCTTGCATTTGGCAAGAGTTAAATAGCCGTAAAACCAAACTAACCAACTTCATCCCCTCCGCCCCGTTCATCAAATCTAAAAGTGCCCAATTTGATGTCTGCCATGGACCAGAAGGATGCTTCGTTTTGAGAGAGAAAAACAAAGAATAAAAAAAAACACATCGTAACAAAGATAAGCCTACTGAGCAATCCAAAAGAACATTTTGATAAGACGAGCAGACAATCATCGAACCGAATCGAGATTTCAGGGAGAAAACCAACACATTTCATCATCAATTCCCGAATTTCAATACAACACACGGGAAGAAGGGCGGCGAGTCAAGGAGCAGAATTGCATACCTTCGGGCCTTCGGCGAGATCGGTGGAATTCGGATCGGATGGGGTTGAACGCAAGGATTGGATTTGCTACTTGCCTGGATTCCGCTCGCTCGCCCGCCCGCCCGCTCTTCTTAAAAGGCCGCGGTATTGCGGCAAATCGAGGTGCGCGACGCTGTTTCTTTGCTGCTCGATTGTCGAAACTCCAAACGCATCTGAACCTTCCCATATCGAACCCCCCTTTTGTTCCTAGAGAGAAATCTGAGCCGTTCATTGTGCTTGAAAACTACACACGTAATCTGAGCCTTTGATTGTTTTGTGGTAATTTTTTTTTCCTAACAAGGATTTACATAATAATATAAAAATCATGAATCTTCCATTAAAGAATTAACGTGAATAATGCAATACCGAGTAGTAAAATATTATTTAAATTTTATAAACTTTCTATTTAATTAAAATTAACTAATGCATATATTAAACTAATTGTTATAATAATAATTATTAATGAAAAAAAATCAAATACAATGGGTGATTTGGTGGGAAAAGCAAATTAAATACAAGAGAACTCAGAATGTTAACCATTTAATCGTTTCTCCTATCTAATGATCGAGAAATTAAAAAGATACATGCTGTGTGCAGAAAAATCCAAAAGATTTTCTTTACTCTTTGCTTGTACTCACTAATATAACATATTTCTAACATATTAAGACATTTTCTTCCTAACATTTAATTTTAAATGTCACCATAAATATCTTTTAATGATATTTATCAAAAATATTATTTTAAATATAAAAATATTATTTTAGACAATACATAGTTACAGATTTTATCAATATTACCATATACCATCCTAATAATAACTTAATTAAACCATCTTTTTATTTTTGCCCTACTCTAATCTAACGCTAAACCCTCACGGCGTCGATTGTGGAACATTGCTGAATATGGAAGGAAAAATAAAAGATAATCTTAAATCACGACTTGATTTGTAAGAAATGGGGATAAAAACATCACTTCATCCTATTGAGAAAGGACCAAAGAAAGTTTATTTACCTCCAACATCTTTTTCAATGGGAAAAAAGAGAAAAGCATATTTTGCAAGGTTCTAAAGCAAATTAAAGTTCCAGATGACTATGCATCTAACATATCACGATGTGTTCAAATGAAACCGTCAAGATTAATTAGTCTAAAAAGTCACGATAATCACATTTTGATGTAGTAATTGTTGCCAATAGCACTACGTAGAACCTTATCTAAGTTAGTTTGAGTTCTGTTGATTAGATTAAGCAGATATTTTTTAGAGTTATGTAGTAAAGTAATTTCTCCTATGGATTATGATTTGTTTGAGAAGAAATATTACAGTGATCCTTTATGAGTTGGAAAAAATTTTTCCTCCATCATGTTTTGACATAATAGTTCATCTAACTATTCATTTGGCTACTGAAGTACAACTTGTTAAGCTAGTTCACTATCGTTAGATGTATCCAATTGAAAGGTAATATATACATCTTTTTAATGTTATTATATTTATAATATATTATTTGTTAAATAATACTAATTATTGTGTTTTTGACATAAGGTACCTAGGGATATTAAAGTCCTATGTTCGAAATAGAAATAGGTCAGAAGGATCTATTATTGAGGGGTATTTAGCTGAGGAATGTTTGATATTCTGCTCTTTATATTTAACAGATTATGTAGAGACAAAATATAATCAATCATCAAGAAATGATAATCAAATATTGATTCAACATTTGCATTAGATGTGTTTAACATATCTGGCTATGCACTTGGAAAGACCATTGCAACTAAGTTTGATATTGAGATATTAAATAATGCACATCAATATGTGTTATTCAATTGTCATCGCTTACAATCTTATATAGAGTATGGTTTTATATAATAATTCATGTTGTTTAAATATATAACTATTTAGTCATCATTATTTATGAAATTAATATTACTAATTTGCAGTGAACATCGTGAAATTGTGCAACTTAGTCATTCTCGTCTGCCACTACACCAAATTGAATGTATACATAGTGAAACTTTTACCTCATGGTTTGTTAATCATGTAAGCTGTGTTGTATAGTTATTAAAAATACATATTACTTTTTTTCAAATATAAATGAGTAAGTCCTTCTTGTATGATAGATCAAAGATACAAATCTTTCAGAAGATGATCCTATTTCAAATGATTTGAGATCACTTGCAAAAGGCTCGAATATCATTAGGATACAATATCATAAATTCGTTTCAAATGGATTTAGGTTTCATACAAAAGAAGTGAAACGTAAGAGAAAAACTCAAAATTGTGGTGTGACTGTTAGGGCAACTACTTCAAGTTATTCAAGTATAAAAGATCACAATATAGTATTAAGTGAACTTGATTATTATAGGATTTTGCAAAATGTAATTGAGTTGGATTATGGGGGAGGTCGAAAAGTCGCTTTATTTGAATGTGAGTGTGTTTCCAAAGGTAAACGACTAAAATCGAATGAAGATGGTTTATGTTGACCAATTTTAAAGATGTTAGGTGTCATAATGAGCCTTATATTTTAGCATCTCAGGCTATGCAAGTATTTTATGTGGAAGATCTAAATGATTGTGATTGGCATGCCATAATTATGACTGATGCACGAGCGAAGTATAATATGCAGCCTATGACAAATGTTGATACATACATTCAAAGTTATATTTCTAATTTAGAATATTGCAATGAACATGAAGTAGTTTGGGTTCGTGATGATATTGCAGGAGTGGAAATTGATACTGATTTATGAAGAGATTTTATCTAGTCTATGCATTATATTTAGTCCATTATCATTATAATAACAGTAGAACATATTCTTACTATATATGCTTGGATAATATACGGTGATATGTATCTCCTTTTCATTTTTAACTATTGACTTTTTATTATTTATAATATGTTACTAACTATTATTTGTAGTAGGAATGACTCCTAAGCGCCGAACTAAGAGGAAATTTCATTTTAAACTTCAAAATGAGATAGATATGCAACCACCAAGTATAAGTAAAAATCACATAGATCATGAACAAGGTAATATCTCATTTTATGCATGACAAATTTAATAACGGATTGTGTTTATTCATATTTATCTTTTCTTAATGGAATCAATACTTTTATAGATAGTCAAAGCATAGAAGGTATATTGAATAACCAAAGAGATGTAGTTTCAAATCAACTACATTTTGATGTGCAAGGTAATGTCTCACTTGTTGAAAATATATCATCAGTTCTAGACCAGTTATGAGACTATCACCTGTGAAAAGAATTGAAAATAAGCTTTTGTGACTTTTTGGTTGTGTAAAATAAATTTATTTTATAAATTGAATCTTTAAGGATTTTTAATGAGCCAAATTTCATATTTAGAAAATATATAATACAAGATGTAGTCTCTGCATATGCCTACATCAATTTTAAACATTGCTATCAGTATCTCCATCAATTGCAGTTCCACAAAATGTTTCTTCATATTGACAAGTCGTATACTACATGCTTATTACGTGTCTAGCAAGACAATCATAGTCCTTTATTTGAGTTTTGGAGATGCAAGCACCGCCTTATAGCTAGTATCACAGTTGTCAACAACTTATATGCATATACAATTTCTTGGATACAAATAGTGGTCCATTATGCATTTTATCAAATGTATGTCTCCAGTATTTTGTATCTAATAGTAGTCCCATGCCGGGTTGAACCGAATAACTATTTCATTTTTTACTATATATGTTTGAATGGTATATAATGACATGTATTTCCTTTCCATTTTTAACTATTGACCTTTTATTATTTATAATTTGTTACTAACTATTATTTGTAGTGGGAATGACTATTAAGCGTCAAACTAAGAGGAAAACTCATTTTACACTTCAAATTAAGATAGATATTCAACCACCAAATATAAATACAAATCACACAGATCATGAACAAAGTAATATCTCATTTTATGCATGACAAATTTAGTTACTGATTGTATTTCTTCATATTTATCTTTTCTTAATAGAATCAATACTTTTACAGATGGTCAAAACATAGAAGGTACCTTGAATAACCAAAGAGATGTAGTTTCAAATCAATTACATGTTGATATGCAAGGTAGTGACCCACTTGTTGAAAACATGTTTTCAATTCCAGACCAGAATGATGATATGAACCAAGAATAAAATGAAGGTAACATATATGAAGAATGTAATAATTTAATTGAATCATTATTTTAAAGTTGTAGTATAATTTTTTTTGTACAGCTAGTGAAAATGAACATAATACTAAGAGGAAAAAAAGAGATCTTACATTTACCAAAGAAATTTGGGGTCGACCTAGCATACTACCACGCATTAAAATTATATGTGATGATATGGGACGTCTTATAGGAACAAAAAAAAATAACTGATTTATCGAGTTCTTTGGCAAGGAATGATAAGTATTGTCTAATTGATGTAGAAGATTTATATAAAATGCAATGGACAAAAAGAAAGATATGTTAAATATTATCAAGGCAACTGAATTACTTTGTATAATCTTAGTATTTGAAACTTTTAATTTATGCAATAATAATTTGTCTATATATTTGTTTACAGGATAAGTATGACCTTCCTTTAGGAACAGAGAATTGAACATTATGCTCAATAGCAAAAAAAATAGAGAAATTGAAAGTCTGAACTAAAAAGAAAGAACTATGATCCTGAGTTGTCAATTCAAATTCTTTTACAACAAAGAGATGAAAGAGTTCAAGTACAACAATATATAAGACTAGTTGTTTTTTGGAACAAAAAAAAACAAATCTATATATTTTATTTATTTAGAATATAATGTTAATAGACTTTTATTTTATGTATTATGTGTAATTTAATATATTAGGAAAGAAGTGAAAAGAATAAAAATGCTATACAGCAAAGGATAATGAATAAGACCACGGAAAGGATATCTTTTTCTCAAGTGCAACACACATTGGTAGATCTTTTTATCATATTATAATTTTATGTGCATTTGATTATAGAAATTAATAACCAAATATATTTTCAAGAAAAAGGAAAGGGGCATCCTCCAACACGAGTTGAATTATTTCATGCATGTTTTACTTATGCTAATGAAAGTCTCTCAAATAATATTGTAAAAGAAAAATTGGTAAGATACTTTATACTCTTCATTTATTTTATTTTAAAGTATTTTTTAATTATCATTATGTATTAACTAAGTATTAACATGTCTTGAAGGTTGCAATGAAAGCACTAGAAAATCAACTTCCTGAAGATTACAATGATCAAGTGAATCCGAATTGATCCTGTCCGAATCACCGAACCAAAGGACGCTGGGCACGTGGCACGCTCCTAGTCGAGGACGTAGGCCTCCGTCTGGTCGCACGAATCTCCGGCGAACCTGCACAGAAGTCGGGCCGGGAAGGGTTCCCGGCGTCGACCCTCCGACGCTCAAGTCAGGCAAGCAAATAACGCAAAAGGTGGCTCCAGAGATGATTTCTCGCGTACCTGCGGCGAAGTAAGAGGCTCTATATATAGAGCGAGGAGAGAACTAAGGCACGCTCACCGAGGTGCAGACGTGTCAGCAACCCATACCTCGGTATGTACTTGTCAGAGAGCTTACCTGACACCATACCGCTACAGTCAAAGCATGTCTTCGATGGGACAGCAGAATCCCCTGTCACAAGATTTGGGGCATGGCCTACAAGTGAAAGATACCTGCTGTCAGAAAAAGACCTCCCTTGTCCTTTTCCCCTTTACTACAGATCTAGCGTCCGGCCGGACAACTCCCTCAACATCCGGCCGGACATATGCGGTGGTTTACTTAGGGAGATTCTCCATCACATGCTTTATGGGGACTATTAGCAGTGTTACCTTATGGCTTTGACCGAGCGTGGGGTCCGTTCGGCCCACGACCTTTTCCCCTGAGCGCCGGAACCCTGCTTTCAACAGGGCGCCTTTAACCCTCAGCCGTATATCGTCCGGTCGGCAAGCCGATCAGACCCATCCCTCTCCGGGCGGACGACTACCACCATGGCTTCCACGTGGCGTTGACTTCCCATGGCGGGGCCCCCTTTCTTACTACCGGATCACTTGCCTCCCCTTCAAGTCTAGTCGAAGGAGGCGAATAGCCCGACTGACTGGACTAAGAATCCGGCCGAGCGGTTCCTCCGTGCTTGTATCATCCGCTCGGCCAACCGTAGAGGTAGCCTAAGCGAATCAACAATGGTCTTCACTGGATCTCCTCGTATTCTGTGTCAATCTTCGACATCAAGGTTGAGCACGCTTTCATTAAATGCTCCGAATGATTGAATGCCACGTGGAGCACTGTCATCGGTGTACGGCGGCGGTAGCATGATATTTTGACGTGATTGAAGCAATTCGAAATGGACGGCTAGATGCATGCTTTGATTCCCGTGACCTGGATCCGACGGTTGAGGCCGCCCGACCTTCACCCTATAAATTCTTCGTTTCCTTCTCCCCCTCACTCACCTCCGCGACTTCTGCTACTGCCCTCTGCGCTTTGGAGCTCCGGCGATCTTGTTTCTGCCCTCCGACGCTCTCCGGCGCCTTTCCTTAATCCCTCTCCCCGCAGTAAGGTTTTATATCTTTCGTCCCTCTTTTCCGGTGTCTCATTCGCATTTCTTTCCCTAGCTCCAATTTTTGAAACTTCTTTTCTTCGTCGGTTGTTTTCCTCTGGCCTTTCCACTCCTTTTTTGATTTCTTCCGTCCGGACCATGGCCAGTTCCTCTCATCCCGAAGAACAATCCCTCGGCCCATGGTACACTACCATGCGGTCCCGATTCGAACAACGGGATTTCGATATTTTGACAGACAATTTCGAAATCCCCGAGGATTTCAAAGTTCGCCTCGCTGGTCCCTCCGCTCGGCCAAACAGACCGCCGCGCGGCGCTTTCTGTGTCTTTCGTGACCAATTTACCGCTGGTCTACGGTTTCCTGTACATCCCTTCATAGTAGATGTCTGTAATTATTTTGGTGTGTCGCTCGGCAGCTTAGTACCCAATACCTCCCGTCTCCTCTGTGGCGTAGTTGTTTTGTTTAAGATTCACAACATCCCCCTCCGACCGGAGGTCTTCTTTTATTTCTACTACCCTAAGCAAGCCGAGCCGGGCACCTTTATGTTCCAAGCTCGACCCGGCTTGGTCTTCTTCAACAAACTACCCACTTCCAATAAACATTGGAAGGACTATTATTTCTACATCCGCATGCCCAATCAGCCGAACTTCCCGACCCAGTGGCAGGTCAGTCTACCTCCTCCTCCCGAGTTGAAGAAATTCAAGACCCGACCGGATTATCTTCATGCCGCAAATGCACTAGCCGGTTTGCGACTTGACATCAACAAACTTCTTCACGAGGGAGTGATGTACATTTTCGGGCTGAGTCCTATACGGACCCCACTTCCGACCGGCTTCGGTAAGAATTTTGCTTGGGCATTTGCTTTAATTGCTAACTGATTTCTTCTCCTTTCCATGCAGCTAACACTGTCATGGACTCGGTGATGGCCGGCGTTCTGAAGAGAAAGGCAGCGGCGTTGGAGGCCGCTGCGGCTAAGGAAATGGAAGCGTTGGGTATTCAGCCGGTCGGTTCTCACGAAGGAGAGAGCGGCACCCAGGCTGAATCGGCCGCTCAGGCCTCTCAACAGCAGGTGGCCAGCGGAACTATCCCCTCCGGGGAACCAACGGCCCCCGAGGAAGGGTCCGCTCGGGAGGAGGAACAGCCCCTGCAAAAGAGGCGCCGGGTGGAGACTCCGCTGCGCTCGGCTACCTCAGCGGTCCAACCCTCCGACCGGGCCGCCGAGACAGCTAGAGGCAAAGCGCCCATGGCAGAAACCCTTTCGTCCGACCGGACTCCTTCTGACTGGGATGAGCTGACTGCTCCGGTTGAGGCCACTCCGGTCAACACTCTCCCCCCTGCTCGCCATTCAGTCCAACGCTCGACCATCCATTCGCGGTTTTTCGCGCCGGCTTCTGATCCTGGTCGAGCGATCCCTGGTCACGACCGCACAATACGGGTCACTCTACATCTCCCTACTGAAGAGTTGCTACCAGAAGCCGATCGACCAACCATGCCCGAGCACACCATTACTTTGAAAGGGCCCCTAGCCGAGATGTGGGCCGACGCTCGGGCGCGAGTTGCAATGATCCCCCTCCAGAACTTAGCCAACAGCCACATGCGGGAGGCTACGGGGGTAAGTTCGTTTTTTTTTTTTTTTTTTGTTTCACTTGTAATTTTTCCGCTAGGCTTTTAACAACTGCGCCTTCTTGCTTCAGAGATGGGTGGAAGAGATAGCGGTTTCCAGCCGCCTGGCTATGGCGGACGAGGAGATAAGGCAACTGCGGGCGGCAGGAGGTCCGAGCGGCCCTCAAGGCCCCTCGTACGCCGAGTTACAAAAGGAGTTGAAGAAAACTCAAACTCTACTGGCGGCCGAGCAGAAGAAAACATCTGATCAGGCCCACGCCCTGGCCGAGTCCGAGCGACAAGTCAAGTCACTTGACACAAAAATAACTCTGGCTACCACTCGGAAGAATACTGCTATCTCCGACCTGGAGAAAAAGAATGTTGAGGCCAGAGGCCTGGAGTTGAAGATAAAGGAGCTGACAGAGCAGCTTGACCGGGAGAAGGTGGGCCGCTCGGCCGACACGGAGAAGATTGAGCGTCTGAATGAGGCCCTCACAAGCTCCCAGGCGGTCTTCAAAGAATATCAGGATGCCGAGCCGAGCCGAGTGGCCGCTCTTCGACAAAACCACATCCGATCGCCTGAATTCTCGGAGAAAATTTGCGAGCGGATGTACTCAGCTTTCGACTTGGCCATTACGGCCACCATGACCTATCTGAAGTCGAAGGGCCTTCTTCCGGAGTCCACCAATATTCCAGCCGACGATCAGGTGGAGCTCTTGAGCAATATTCCGAGGGACCTCTACGACTATATTGAGTAATTCTGGTAATTTGGCCGCTCGGCTGAATGTGAACCTTTTTGTACTTAGGCCACTCGGCCCAATGTTTTAATTTCAATGAAATGCTTTCCTTTCGTGCACTCTATCTTCTTGCACTTTGTCCCCTTGCTAATATGTGTGTTACCCGCTCGCCTATTATCCTAGCTTCGGCATATGCCAAGCCTTCCGATCGGACAACTATCATTCTGTGTTTCTATCAAGAGTCGCTCGCTATAAACCGACAAGAACCTTTGGGTCCTGAGCCGAGAGGAACGTAGAGTCGGTCGAACGATATTGGCGACGACCTTCTCGGACACTTGCAGTCGTCCGCTCGAATGATTTATAGACGCCGGCTCATCTCTCGATCTTTAACGTCGGAGTTCGACGGTCTTCCGCTCGGATGATTTATAGACGCCGGCTCGTCTCTCGATATTTAACGTCGGTGCTCGACGACGCGGTTATTTATAGCCGGTCGGCGCGGCTCTCGATCTTTAACGACGGAGCTCGTCGGTCTTCTGCTCGGACGTTTATAGACGCCGGCTCATCTCTCGATATTTAACGTCAGTGATCGACGGTGCGGTTATTTATAGCCGGTCGGCGCGGCTCTCGATCTTTAACGACGGAGCTCGTCGGTCTTCTGCTCGGACGTTTATAGACGTCGGCTCGTCTCTCGATATTTAACGTCGGTGCTCGACGGCGCGGTTATTTATAGCCGGTCGGCGCGACTCTCAATCTTTAACGACGGAGCTCGTCGGTCTTCTGCTCGGACGTTTATAGACGTCGGCTCGTCTCTCGATATTTAACGTCGGTGCTCGACGGCGCGGTTATTTATAGCCGGTCGGCGCGGCTCTACGGTTTAACGTCTGGGCTAGACGGTCTTCGATTTGTGTTGCTTGGGTATCGTACGACCGGCCGAACGGCACGGGGTCTTCAGCATTGAGCATTGATTTGGACAATTTACCTCCGTCCGAACGGTACGGGGCCTTCGATCCTCGAGCGCTCGGCTCGACCAATTTACCTCCGTCCGAACGCGGGGCCTTCGTTCCTCGTTGACGATGCCTTATATTTGTTCTCTTGATTTTTCATTTCTGCATTTCAAGTATTCAGTCGAAAAAAGTACACAGGATGATTTACATTGGCACACCTTTCACCCCGCCCGGTAAGGCTGGAGGTGGTTCGCGCTCCATAGTCTATCTAGCTGTCGGCCGTCCTCATCCTCCAAATAATACGCGCCCGAGTGGAGCTTTTCGATGATTTTGAAGGGGCCTGCCCACGGAGCTTCAAGCTTGTCGACGTCGCCGACCGGCTTGACTTTCTTCCAGACGAGATCGCCTACCTGGAATGATCTGGGAATGACGCGCCGGTTGTAGTTTTGATTCATCCATTGACGGTACGCCATCATCTGAACGGATGCCTTGGCCCGCTCCTCATCAACCAAATCCAGCTCCATGTTCCTCCGCTCGGCGTTGCCTTCATCGTAACATTGGACCCGGACGGACTCGACGCCGACTTCAACCGGAATGACCGCTTCGCCGCCGTACACTAGATGAAAAGGTGTGACGCCCGTTCCTTCCTTAGGAGTCGTTCGGATGGCCCATAAAACGCCCGACACTTCATCTGGCCAACTTCCTCCCAAGTGGTCGAGCCGAGCACGCAGAATACGGAGAATTTCCCGATTGGCTACTTTGGCTTGACCGTTGCTTTGGGGGTAAGCCACGGACGTGAAGTGTTGCTCGATGCCGTAGCTTTTGCACCAATCTTCTAGCACCTTCCCTGTGAATTGCCGCCCATTGTCGGAAACCAATCGGCGAGGGATACCGAACCTACAGATGATGTGTTGCCAGATGAATTTTTTGACCATCTGTTCGGTGATCCTGCCTAGTGGCTCGGCTTCCACCCACTTGGAGAAATAGTCGACCGCCACTAGTAAAAATTTCCTCTGTCCGGCCGCCATCGGAAATGGACCGACAATATCCATTCCCCATTGGTCGAACGGGCATGAAACGCTTGACGTCTTCATTTCTTCGGCCGGTCGGTGGGAGAAGTTGTGATACTTCTGGCATGAAAGGCAGGTAGATACTGTCCGAGCGGCGTCTGTTTGTAAAGTTGGCCAAAAGTATCCGGCCAAGAGGATCTTCTTGGCCAACGAGCGTCCGCCCGGATGCCCCCCGCATGATCCTTGATGTACTTCCTGGAGGATGTAAGCTGAGTCCTCCGAGCTTACGCATTTCAGTAACGGGCGCGAGAAAGCTTTCTTGTAAAGCTGATCCCCAATGAGTGTAAACCGACCGGCTCTCCTTCTGAGGAGCCGGGCTGCATATTCATCGGATGGTGTGGCACCCGAACGGAGGAATTCTATGATGGGTGTCCGCCAATCGCTGGGAAATGTGAGACCTTTCATCCGGTCGACGTGCGCTACCAACAGTACTTTTTTGATGGGTTGTTGTATGTCGACCGGCGTTATTGAGCTCGCAAGTTTGGCTAACTCATCGGCTGCCTGGTTCTCCGTTCGGGGAATCTTCTGAATAAGAACCTCTCGGAAGGTAGCTTTAAGTTTTTCGAAGGCCTCAGCGTAGAGTTTAAGCCGAACGCTGTTGATTTCAAAGGTGCCAGAAAGTTGCTGAGCGGCCAACTGTGAATCCGAATAGAGTGTCACCCGACCGGCTCCCACATGCCGTGCTGCCTGCAATCCGGCTATGAGGGCCTCATACTCTGCTTCATTGTTGGTAGCTTTGTAATCCAGCCGGAAGGATAAGTGCATCTTTTCTTCTTGCGGTGAGAATAGCAATATTCCAATTCCACTTCCGAGCCGAGTGGAAGACCCATCCACATATATTCTCCACATAGCTTCCGGCTCTGGCCTCTGCACTTCCGTCACAAAATCAGCCAAGGATTGCGCTTTGATCGCCGAGCGGGGCTGATATTGGATGTCAAATTCACTCAGTTCTGTCGTCCACTTGATGAGCTGTCCGGACGCTTCTGGATTCAACAGTACTCTTCCTAGTGGACTGTTCGTCCGGACAATGATGGTGTGAGCCAAGAAATATGGTTGGAGGCGCCGAGCGGCTAGAACCAAAGCAAAGGCCAACTTCTCGAGCCCAGTGTAACGAGATTCGACATCTTTTAAGATGTGGCTCAGAAAATACACCGGCTGTTCCTCGCCGCTGGACCTTACAAGTGCTGAGCCTACAGCATGCTCGGTTGAAGACAGATAAATATAAAGTGACTCACCCCCGATCGGCTTGGCTAGTATAGGCAGAGAATTAAGATATTCCTTCAATTCTTCGAATGCTCGGTCGCATTCCTCGTCCCAGTGAAATTTAGTTGCCTTGCGCAAAATTTTGAAGAAAGGGAGGCTCCGGTCGGCAGTTTTGGAGATGAATCGGGACAATACGGTTATCCGACCGGTCAAACGCTGCACTTCCCTTGTATTTCTTGGAGGCGGCATGTCTCGTAGAGCTTTCACCTTGCTGGGATTAGCTTCAATTCCCCGCTCGGTCACTATATACCCCAAGAAACGCCCTCCTTTTGCTCCGAACAGGCACTTCTGGGGATTTAGCTTGACTCCATATTTGCGTAGCGTTCGGAAGGTTTCTTCTATGTCCTTGAAGAGATCGGCCGCTCGGGCGGTTTTGATAAGAATGTCGTCCACATAAACCTCCAGATTCCGCCCGATCTGCTCTCTGAACACTTTGTTCATCAAGCGTTGATAGGTGGCCCCGGCATTCTTCAATCCGAACGGCATTACATTGTAGCAATATGTGCCGTTGGTCGTTACGAAGCTTACTTTTTCTTGATCTTCCCGGGCGAGCGGCACTTGATGATAGCCTTGGTAGGCGTCGAGCATACAAATTAATTCGCAGCCGGCCGTAGAGTCCACCAGCTGATCTATCCGGGGCAGAGGATAAAAGTCCTTGGGGCATGCTTTGTTTAAGTCCCGAAAATCAATGCAGACTCTCCACTTATTGCCCGGCTTGGAGACTAATACTACATTTGCAAGCCAGCTCGGGAACTGCACCTCACGTATATGGCCGGCTTCCAGAAGTTTCTCCACCTCCGTCCGGATGATGGCGTTCTGCTCGGCGCTGAAATCTCTTTTTCTTTGTTTTACCGGCCGAGCATCCGGTCGGACATGCAACTCATGCTGCGCTATACTTGGCGAAATTCCGGGCAACTCATGTGTCGACCAGACGAAGACATCATGATTTCTCCTGAGGCACTGGATCAGCTCCTCTTTCTGCTTCTCCTCCAGATCGGACGCAATAAAGGTTGTGGCCTCCGATCGGGTTGGATGAATCTGCACTTCTTCTTTTTCCTCATAAATTAAAGTGGGTGGCCTTTCGGTGATGGCATTTACCTCGATCAGGGGCGTTTTCCGAGCAGAATTGGCCTTTGCTCGGACCATCTCGATGTAACATCGCCGAGCTGCTAGCTGGTCTCCTTGTACTTCTCCCACATGGTCCTCCACGGGGAATTTGATCTTCTGATGAAAAGTTGAGACGACCGCCCGGAATTCGCTGAGTGCCGGTCGTCCCAAAATGACGTTGTAGGACGAGGGAGAGTCAACCACCACGAAGTTTGTTGTTCTCGTCCTCTTGAGCGGCTCTTCTCCCAGCGAGGTAGCCAGCCGGATCTGGCCGACCGGCTGAACTTCGTTACCCGTGAACCCGTAGAGCGGAGTCGTCATAAGTAGCAGCTCGGCTCGATCAATTTGCAGCTGATCGAACGCCCTCTTGAATATGATGTTGACTGAGCTCCCTGTGTCAACAAATACGCGGTGAATAGTGTAGTTGGCTATTACCGCATTGATGAGCAGAGCGTCGTCGTGAGGCACTTCAACTCCTTCCAAGTCCCCGGGCCCGAAACTGATTTCAGGTCCGCTTGCTCGCTCTCTGCTGCAATTGACGGCATGGATTTGGAGCTGCAGAACGCCCGCCTTTCTGGCTCGATTGGAGTCTCCTCCGGTCGGCCCGCCAGCGATGACATTGATCTCGCCTCGGGAAGTGTTGCTTTTATTTTCCTCTTCCCGAGCGGATGGTCGGGACCGTTCTCTGGACGCTCGGCGATTCTCTCGCCTGGGAGAGCGATGCCGATCGGGAGTCTGTTGTCGTGGCCTATCAACTCGCGACCGATCAGCTTCCTGAATTCTCTGTCGCCGATCGACTGAGGGAGATCGCCGTCCAGCACTCCGTGGCACAGGATGAGCCACGAAGGGAAGACTTCGACAATCCCTTGTGTTATGCGTATCCGTCCGGTGGAAGGAGCAGAACATCGGGGTCCACCTCTTCTTCGGTTTGGGCCGGGCGGCGGCTACCTCCTGCACATGGGACCGGACATGGGAAGATCGGATTGCTTCAGCCCTTGGTCCTCTAGGCGGCTGATGAGCGGCGTGCTGTTTCCGCTCGGCTGGAGGAGGCCGCTCGGCGGGAGTTTCTTTTTTCCTGGCCGCCTGTGCTTCTTCCACGTTAATGTACTCGTTAGCCCGATGTAGCATATGATCGTAATCCCGGGGCGGCTTTCGAATGAGCGATCGGAAGAAATCTCCATCCACTAGGCCTTGTGTGAAAGCATTCATCATGGTTTCCGAAGTGGCCGTTGGAATGTCCATCGCCACTTGGTTGAATCGCTGGATGTAAGCTCGAAGCGATTCCCGGGCCTCTTGCTTGATGGCGAACAGACTTACGTTTGTTTTTTGATAACGCCGACTGCTGGCGAAGTGGTGGAGGAAGGCTGTTCGGAAGTCCTTGAAGCTTGTGATGGATCCGTCCGGCAGCCTCCGGAACAACCGTTGAGCCGATCCCGAGAGAGTGGTGAGAAAAACTCGGCACTTTACTCCATCTGTGTATTGATGGAGGGTTGCCGTGTTATCAAACTTACCCAGGTGATCATCCGGGTCGGTTGTCCCATTATACTCGCCGATCGTCGGGGGCGTGTAGTGCTTGGGCAGAGGGTCTCGTAGAATGGCCTCTGAAAATTGGCGATTGATCCGCTCGGGTGACGCGTCCGCTCGGGGGGCTTTCCCCTTCCTGTCGTCTCATCGAGGCATTTCCTCCGAAGATGACCCCTTATCTCTGTGAGTTGGTAAGGCTTCAGGGGTGCGGAACAGAGCCCGATGAAATGCGACGGTGGCAGGTGGTGCTTCCGTTCGGCCACCAGATGCTGATGTTGCTTGCTGCTCCGGCCGCTCGGATGCGGCTTTCTGTTTTTGCTCCACGAGCTTAGCGGCCCATGTCTCGATCAGAGCGTCGAGTTCCTCGTTCGAAAGCGTCACCACGTGTTGTCGTCCAGCCTCATCCATTGTTTCCGATCGGACGCAGGAGCGTTCCCACAGACGGCGCCAAATTGATCCTGTCCGAATCACCGAACCAAAGGACGCTGGGCACGTGGCGCGCTCCTAGTCGAGGACATAGGCCTCCGTCTGGTCGCACGAATCTCCGGCGAACCTGCACAGAAGTCGGGCCGGGAAGGGTTCCCGGCGTCGACCCTCCGACGCTCAAGTCAGGCAAGCAAATAACGCAAAAGGTGGCTCCAGAGATGATTTCTCGCGTACCTGCGGCGAAGTAAGAGGCTCTATATAGAGAGCGACGAGAGAACTAAGGCACGCTCACCGAGGTGCAGACGTGTCAGCAACCCATACCTCGGTATGTACTTGTCAGAGAGCTTACCTGACACCATACCGCTACAGTCAAAGCATGTCTTCGATGGGACAGCAGAATCCCCTGTCACAAGATTTGGGGCATGGCCTACAAGTGAAAGATACCTGCTGTCAGAAAAAGACCTCCCTTGTCCTTTTCCCCTTTACTACAGATCTAGCGTCCGGCCGGACAGCTCCCTCAACATCCGGCCGGACATATGCGGTGGTTTACTTAGGGAGATTCTCCATCACATGCTTTATGGGGACTATTAGCAGTGTTACCTTATGGCTTTGACCGAGCGTGGGGTCCGTTTGGCCCACGACCTTTTCCCCTGAGCGTTGGAACCCTACTTTCGACAGGGCGCCTTTAACCCTCAGCCGTATATCGTCCGGTCGGCAAGCCGATCGGACCCATCCCTCTCCGGGCGGACGACTACCACCATGGCTTCCACTTGGCGTTGACTTCCCATGGCGGGGCCCCCTTTCTTACTACCGGATCACGAATGATATCGATATATTTGCTCAAATCATGGGACCAGATAAACCTGGTCAAGTACGTATGCTTAGTGATGATATTAGCCCATCTGATTTATGGGGAGTAGTTCCTAGTCGTGACACATGCAATTGACTAGTTATGGAACAGAATGCAAAGTTAGAATAGATGAATGAACAAATCAAAAAGCAAGGCCAACATATTACAATGTTAGAAACAAAGATTTCTGAACAATCAAGCATAAATCCTCCTTCAAATTGTAATAATAGTCAACACACTTCATCGAGTAGTAATCCACAAGGTTCTATTCAATCTCATCCAACTTTACGGGTAAGATTTTTTTTTTATTTCTATTTTATTATATATTCCACACATCTTGAAAAATTTTTACTATAGTTTTCACTTTCATGTAGATTGGAAGTTCTGTCTTGATCAAAAGTTTATTTGATTCAACAAAAAAATTATGACAAAAGGAGTGCTCCTCAACATGGATCCAAATAATATAGTAGGGAGACAAAAACTAGGACTAAATTGGTGTGAAGTACAAGTACTAATTGTCCTAGAACCCGAACAAATTTAATTAGACCTTATGATCTTTTACAAAGGTTTGAGGATACACTTGGAGAAATGATAACTTGGCCTTGTCATCGGTATGATTTAAACCTTTTACTAAAATGTTATTAATTTTTTATATTTATCATGTTATTAAAAATTTAAATAAATATGAAATGTATTTGCAGTTGACAATAAGCGAAGATTTCTATTAGTGCATATTGAATGATACTGATCCTGTCCGAACGCTGAATCAACGGACGCTGGGCACGTGGCGCTCTCCAAGCGGCTAACGTAGATCTGCTGACTATCCGCCCGGACCTCCGGTGAACCTGCACAGAAGTCGGGCCGGGAAGGGGCTCCCGGCGACGACCCCCGACGCTCAAGTCAGGCAAAGCTCAACAAGAAAGTGGCTCCGAGAATCGTAGAATGCGTACCTCCGGCGAAGGGTGAGGGCCTTTATATAGGGTTGTGGAGAAGCGAGTGCACACATACCGAGGTGTACACGTATCCTTTCCCATACCGTAGTGTGAGTTTGTCAGAGGAGCTTACCTGACACCATATTGCTACAGTTTGAGCACGTCTCTGATGGGACATCGGATCATTCTGTCGAAGGATTTTGAGTATGGCCTAAACGTAAAACATGCCCGCTGTCAGAAAAAGATGTCCCTTGTCCTTTTCCCCTTACTCCTGACCTGGTGTCCGGCCGGCCGGCCTACGCCCATCAGCCGGCCGGACACATATAATGGGCTACTTGGGAGATTCTCGATAAAGTACTCTGTAGAGAATGTTAGCAGTATGCTACCTCTTGTCTTCGGCCGAGTTTGCCCCCCGCTCGGCCCTACGATCCTGTTCCATGAGCGTCGGGACCCAGCTTCCTGCCGGGGCACCTTTTGCCATCATTTAGACACCGGTGGGCCATCCGGGCGGTCGACCCACCCTTCTCCGGTCGGCCACCTACCCTTTGACTTCCATGTGGCGTTGACTTCCCAGAACGGGGGTCCCCTGTTCTTACCGCCGGATCACTTGCCTCCCCTTCAAGTCTAGTCGAAGGAGGCGATTAGTCCGACTGACTGGACCACGAATCTAGCCGAGCGGCGCCTTCGTGCCATTATCCTCCGCTCGGCCGACCGCAGGGATGGCCTTATAGTCAACAGCAACATTCCTTGAACCTCCTCGTAATCTGCGCCAATCTTCGACATTAAGGTTGAGCATGCGCTCATTAAATGCTTCGAATGGCTGAATGCTACGTGGCGCACTGTCGTCATCATACGGCGGCAGCGGCGTGGTGCTTTGATGGGATCGAAGCGGTTCGAAATGGACGGTGCGATGCACGCTTTGATTCCCGTGACTTGGATCCAACGGTGGAGGCCGCCCGGCCTCCACCCTATAAAATCTTCGTTTTCTCCTCCATCGCCTCACTCCTTCTTTCGCGTGCTCCCGATTATCCCTCGCGTTCTAGAGCTCCGGCGATCGTGTTCTCCTGCTTCCGTCAATCCCCGGTGCTCTTCCTTCGATCCTCCTTTTTCTCGTAAGGTTCTCCTCTCTTCTTTCTTGTTTCTGGTGCTTTCTTTACATTTCTTTCTCCAGTTTTCGCTCCCAGGGTGCTCTGTTCGCTTGCTGTCGTCTTTCTTCTCCCTTTTTGCCTTTTCGATTTCTTCCGCTCGGACCATGGCTAGTTCTTCTCATCCTGAAGACCAGTCCCTCGGCCCATGGTACACTACCATGCAGTCACGATTCGACCAGCGTGACTTTGATACTCTGACCGATAATTTTGAAATCCCCGATGATTTTGAACTTCTTTTAGCTGGTCCCTCTGCTCGGCCACACAGGCTGCCGCGCGGAGCTTTCTGTGTCTTCCGTGACTAATTTACTGCCGGTCTACGTTTCCCTATACATCCCTTCATTATAGATGTTTGTAACTTTTTTGGTGTTCCGCTCGGCAGTCTAGTACCCAACACCTTTCGCCTTCTCTGTGGTGTTGTCATTTTGTTCAAAATCCACAACATCCCCCTCCGACCGGACGTCTTTTTTTATTTCTATTACCCCAAGCAGTCCGAGTCGGGCACCTTCATGTTCCAAGCTCGGCCCGGCCTAGTCTTCTTTAATAAACTGCCTTCTTCCAATAAATATTGGAAGGAGTATTTTTTCTATATTCGTATGCCCGATCAGGCCAATTTCCGGACCAAGTGGCAGGTCGACCTACCCCCCACTCCTGAGCTGAAGAAGTTCAAGACCCGACCGGACTACCTCCATGCCGCAAATATGCTAGCCGGTCTGCGACTTGACATCAATAAGCTTCTTCACGAAGGAGTGATGTACATCTTCGGCCTGAGTCCCATACGGACTCCTCTTCCGAGCAGCTTTGGTAAGAATTTAACTTGGGCATATGCTTTGATTGCTAACTGATTTCTCTTCTTTCCTTCGCAGCGGACATCGTCATGGAATCGGTAATGGCCGGCATTTTGAAGAAAAAGGCGACAGCGCTCGAAGCCGCGGCAGCCAGGGAGATGGAGGCTCTCGGCATCCAGCCGGTCGGCTCGCATGAAGAAGAGAGCGGGACACATGCCGGGGAGTCGGCCGCTCAGGCTTCTCTCCCAGAGCCAGCGGCTGGAGCAACCATCAGCCACGAGCCTTCCGCTCGGGGTGACGGCTCAGCTCCAGAAGAAGAGCAGCCTCGCCCGAAAAGGCGCTGAGCGGAGACTCCCGTCCGCTCAGCCACGTCTGTTGTCCAACCCTCCGCCCGAGCCACTACCAGTGCTCGCGGAAAGGCTCCGGAGGTCGAAGCCATTTCGTCCGATCAGACTCCTTCGGAATGGGACGAGCCAACGGTCCCTATTGAGGCCGTTCCAGTCAGCTCCCTTCCGCCCGCTCCTCATCCAGTCCAGCGTTCAACCATTCGATCTCAGTTTTCGGCGCCGGCCTCTGATCCTCTTCCGACCGCCTGTCAGACGACCCCAGGTCACGGCCGCACGATACGAGTCACTCTTCATCTTCCAACTGAAGAGCTGCTGCCAGAGGCCGACCAACCGACAGCGCCCGAGCATACCATCACTCTGAAGGGCCCACTAGCTGAGATGTGGGCCGACGCTCGGGCCCGCGTCGCGCCTATCCCCCTTCGAAATTTGGCCAATAGTCATATGCAGCAGGCCACGGGGGTAAGTTTATTTTCTCCCGAGTTTGGTATGCATTCCGTCCGATCGGCCAATAACAACTTCTTATTTCTTTTGTCAGAGATGGGTGGAGGAGATTGCTGTCTCCAACCGCCTGGCCTTAGTAGATGAAGAACTAAGGCAACTGAAGGCGACAGTCGGTCCGTCCGGCCCTCATGACCCCTCATATTCTGAGCTGCAAAAGGAGCTAAAGAAAGCTCAAGATCTGTTGGCGGCCGAGCAGAAGAAGACGACCGATCAGGCCCACGCCTTGGCCGAGTCCGAGCGACAAGTCAAGTCGCTCGACACAAAAATAACCCTGGCCACCACTCGAAAAAACACGGCCATCTCCGATCTGGAGAAAAAGAATGTGGAGGCTCGGGGCCTAGAGCAGACAGTAAAGGAACTGAGGGACCAGCTCGATGGCGAGAAAGCAAGCCGCTCGGCTGATGCACTCAAGCATATAGACGAGCTGAAAACTTTGCAGGAGTCCCTCGCCGCGTCTCAATTAGCCTTCAAAGAATACCAAGAGGCCGAGCCGAGTCGGGTAGCTGCCCTAAGACAAAGCTACATCCGCTCGCCCTAATTCTCGGAGAAAGTCTGCGAGCGGATGTACACGGCCTTCGACCTGGCTATGACCGCCACCACTACGTATCTAAAGTCTAAGGGTCTTCTTCCGGACTCTACTACTATTCCGGCCGGCGATCAAGTGGCGCTCCTGAATAACATTCCCAAGGACCTTTACGATTATATTGAGTAGGCGTTTTTATATGTAATTAGGCCGCTCGGCCAAAAATGATACTTTTTTGTACTTAATCCGCTCGGCTTAAAGTTTTATTTTTAATGCAATGCTTTCCTTTCTCGTACTTTGCCCCTTTGGCTAGCTAATATATGTGTTGCCCGCCCATCTATTATCAGACCTCTAGCATCCGAAAGGGATTTTTACGAAGTATTTGGCGTGACCCTTCCGCTCGGCTAAATATGTAATATTCCGCTTTGATAGCAAAGATCGCTCGCTAGAAGCCGATGAAGTACCTTTGGGTTCTGAGCCGAGCGGAACGTAGAGACGGTCGAACGATATTGACGGCGAGTTTCTTGGACACTTGCAGTCCTTTTTTATTGCCTTCTTCCGCTCGGAAGATTTACAGACGCCGGCTCGTCTCTCGATTTTTAACGTCGGAGCTCGACGGTCTTCCGCTCGGAAGATTTATAGACGCTGGCTCGTCTCTCGATTTTTAACGTCGGAGCTCGACGGTCTTCCGCTCGGAAGATTTATAGACGCCGGCTCGTCTCTCGATTTTTAACGTCGGAGCTCGACGGTCTTCCGCTCGGAAGATTTATAGACGCTGGCTCGTCTCTCGATTTTTAACGTCGGAGCTCGACGGTCTTCCGCTCGGAAGATTTATAGACGCCGGCTCGTCTCTCGATTTTTAACGTCGGAGCTCGACGGTCTTTCGCTCGGAAGATTTATAGACACTGGCTCGTCTCTCGATTTTTAACGTCGGAGCTCGACGGCCTTTAAGGCCAATTTTAACACTGCCGTTCGGCGAAGCTATTAGCCATCCTTTACATCATTTTTGCTTCCTGCATTACAAGGACATAGGCGACCAAAATTTACAAAAAAATGAGTTACATCAGTGCACCTTTCACCCAACTCGATAAGGTTGGAGATGATTCGCGCTCCATGGTCGGTCCAGCTGTCGCCCGTCTTCATCCTCCAAATAATAAGCGCCCGAGCGGAGCTTTTCGATGATTTTGAAGGGGCCTGCCCAGGGAGCCTCCAGTTTGCCGACGTCGCCGACCAGCTTTACTTTCTTCCAGACAAGGTCGCCAACTTGGAATGATCTGGGGATTACGCGCCGATTGTAGTTTTGCTTCATCCGCTGCCGGTACGCCATCAGTCGGACGGACGCCTTGGCTCGCTCCTCGTCGACCAAATCCAGCTCCATGTTCCTTCGCTTGGCGTTGCCATCATCATAATTCTAGATCCGGACGGACTCGACGCCGACTTCGACAGGAATCACCGCTTCGCCGCCGTACACCAGATGAAAAGGCGTGACGCCCGTTCCTTCCTTTGGGGTCGTGCGGATGGCCCATAAGACGCCAGACACTTCATCCACCCAGCTTCCTCCCAAATGGTCGAGCCGAGCGCGTAGAATACGAAGAATTTCCCGATTGGTTACTTCGGCTTGACCATTGCTTTGAGAATACGCCACAGACGTGAAGTGTTGCTCGATGTCATAGCTTCTGCACCAATCTTCGAGCAACTTTCCTGTGAATTGCCGACCGTTGTCTGAAACAAGTCGATGGGGGATGCCGAACCGGCAGATGATATGTTGCCAGATAAATTTCTTGACCATCTGCTCGGTGATCTTGGCTAGTGGCTCGGCCTCCACCCACTTGGAAAAATAATCAACCGCCACCAACAAAAATTTCCGCTGTCCGGTCGCCATAGGAAACGGACCCACAATATCCATTCCCCATTGGTCGAACGGACAAGATACAGTAGCTGCCTTCATTTCTTTCGCCAGTCGGTGAGAGAAATTATGATACCTTTGACAAGAAAGGCACGTCGCGACGGTCCGAGCGGCGTCTGCTTGTAAAGTTGGCCAGAAGTATCCGGCCAGCAGGTTTTCTTAGCCAGCGATCGTCCGCCCAGATGCCCTCCGCAGGATCCTTGATGCACTTCTTGGAGGATGTACGCCGCGTCTTCTGAGGTCACGCATTTCAACAGTGGGCGAGAGAAAGCCTTCTTGTATAATTGGTCTCCAATGAGCGTGAGCCGACCGACTCTCCTCCTTAGTAGCTGGGCCTCATCCCGATCGGACGGTGTAGCACCTGAGCGGAGAAAATCCATGATGGGTGTCCGCCAATCGCTCGGAAACGAGAGACCCTCCATCCGATCGACGTGCGCCACCAAAGATACTTGTTCAATTGGCTGCTGGATGGCGACTGGCGTTATTGAGCTCGCGAGTTTGACTAACTCATCGGTTGCTTGGTTTTCCGCTCGGGGTATCTTCTGGATAGTGACTTCTCTGAAATGGGCTTTGAGCTTTTCGAAGGCTTCAGCGTAAAGTTTGAGCCGCGCGTTGTTAATCTCAAAAGTACCAGAAAGTTGCTGAGCGGCCAATTGAGAATCTGAATGCAGCGTCACCCGTCCGGCTCCCACGTGCCGAGCTGCCTGTAAACCGGCTATAAAGGCCTCATATTCTGCCTCATTGTTTGTAGCTTTGTAATCCAGCCGGACGGATAAGTGCATCCTTTCTCCTTGGGGGGAGAGCAGCAGTATCCAACTCCGCTTCCGAGCCGAGTAGATGATCCGTCTACAAATATCTTCCACATAGCTTCGGGTTCTGGCCTTTGTACTTCGGTGACAAAATCCGCCAAGGACTGCGCCTTTATCGCCGAACGGGGCTGGTATTAGATGTCAAATTCGCTCAACTCCGTTGTCCATTTGATGAGCCGCCCGAACGCTTCAGGATTCAACAGTACTCATCCTAATGGGCTGTTCGTCCTGACGATGATAGTATGAGCCAAGAAATAGGGACGGAGGCGCCAAGCGGCGAGGACCAAAGCGAAAGCCAGTTTCTCGAGCCCAGTGTAGCGAGATTCAGCATATTTTTAAAATATGACTCAGAAAATATACAGGCTCTTCTCTGCTCGCCCTTACTAGTGCCGAGCCGACGACTTGCTCGGTTGAAGATAAGTAGATACAAAGTGGCTCACCCGCAGTTGGCTTGGCTAGTACCGGAAGAGAATTCAAATATATCTTCAGATCTTCGAACGCCCAATCGCATTCTTCGTCTCAGTGAAACTTGGTGGCTTTGCGCAAGATTTTGAAAAAAGGCAGGCTCCGATCGGCAGTCTTGGAGATGAATCTGGACAGAGCAGTTATCCGACCGGTCAAGCGCTGCACTTCCCTCAGATTTCTTGGAGGCGGCATATCTTGTAAGGCTTTCACTTTGCTGGGATTTGCTTCGATGCCCCGCTCGGTCACTATGTAACCCAAGAAACGCCCTCCTTTTGCTCCAAACAGGCACTTCTGTGGGTTTAACTTAACGCCATATTTCCGCAGCATTCGGAAAGTCTCCTCCATATCTTTAAAGAGGTCGGCCGCTCGGACGGACTTGATAAGAATGTCATCCACATATACTTCCAGATTTCGCCCGATCTGCTCCTTGAACACTTTGTTTATCAAGCGTTGATAAGTGGCTCCCGCGTTCTTCAGTCCGAACAACATCACATTATAGCAGTAGGTGCCGTCGGCTGTAACGAAGCTGACTTTTTCTTGATCTTCCATGGCGAGCGGCACTTGATGATATCCCTGATAAGCGTCGAGCATGCATATCAACTCGCAGCCGGCCGTAGAGTCCACCAGTTGATCGATCCGGGGCAAGGGATAAAAATCCTTTGGGCACGCCTTGTTAAGGTCCAGGAAATCGATGCACACTCTCCACTTGTTGCCAGGCTTGGAGACTAGCACCACGTTCGCCAACCAGCTCGGGAACTGGACCTCGTGTATGTGGCCGGCCTCCAGGAGTTTCTCCACCTCCGCTCAGATGATGGCATTCTGTTCGGCGCTGAAATTCCTCTTTCTCTGCTTCACTGGCCGAGCGTCCGGTCGGACATGGAGCTCATGCTGCGCTATACTTGGTGAAATTCCAGGCAGCTCATGCGTCGACCAGACGAAGACATCATGGTTTCTCTGGAGGCATTGGATCACTTCCTCCTTCTGGCTCGCCTCCAGATTGGACGCGATGAATGTCGTGGCCTCCGATCGGGTCGGGTGAATCTGCACTTCCTCTTTTTCTTCATAAATCAAAGAGGGTGGCTTTTCAGTGATAGCGTTCACCTCGATCCAGGGCGTCTTCCGAGCGGCATTGGCTTCTGCTCGGACCATCTCGACGTAACATCGCCAAGCTGCTAGTTGATCTCCTCGTACTTCTCCCACTTTGTCCTCGACGGGGAACTTGATCTTCTGGTGGAAGGTGGAGACGGCCGCTCGGAATTCACTGAGAGCTGGTCGCCCCAATATGACGTTGTATGCCGACAGAGAGTCCACCACGACGAAGTTTGCAGTCCGCGTCCTTCTGAGCGGCTCCTCTCCCAGCGAAATAGCCAATCGGATTTGTCCGACCGGCTGAACTTCGTTGCCCGTAAACCCGTAAAGGGGGGTTGACATGAGCAGCAGCTCGGCCCAATCAATTTGCAGTTGATCGAATGCCTTTTTGAATATAATATTGACCGAGCTTCCTGTGTCAATAAAAACGTGGTGAATAGTGTAATTGGCTATTACCGCTTTGATGAGAAGAGCGTCGTCGTGGGGAACTTCAACCCCTTCCAAGTCCCTGGGCCCGAAACTGATTTCGGGTCCGCTCGCCCGTTCCTGGCTGCAGCCGACCGCATGGATCTGGAGCTGCCGGATGGTCACCTTCCTTGCTCGGTTGGAATCTCCTCCGATCGGACCACCAGCTATGATGTTGATTTCGCCTCGGGAAGAGTTGTGCCTATTCTCTTCTTCCCGAGCGGACGGTCTAGGCCGCTCCCTAGACATCCGAGGATTTTCACGCCTTGGAGTATGCTGCCGCTCGGGAGTTTGTCTTTGTCGGCGATCAGATATAGTCCGATCGGCTCCGTGAGTTCTCTGTCGCCTATCGAACGATGGCGATCGGCGGCCGCCACTCCGGGGAACGGGATGGGCGATCAAGGGAAGACTCCGACAATCTCTGGTGTTGTGCGTGTCCGTCCGGTGGAATGAGCAAAACATAGGAGTCCATTTCTTCTTTGGCTTGGGCCGTTCGGCTACTACTTCTTGGACATGAGATCTTGGATGATGCGAACGAATTGCCTCGGCCCGCGGTCCTCTGGGCGGCTGGTGAGCAATGTGAGGCTTCCGCTCGGCAGGGGGAGCCCGCTCAGTTGGGGTTTCCTTTCGTCGGGCCGCTTGGGCTTCCTCCACGTTGATATATTCGTTGGCCCGGTGTAGCATATGGTCGTAGTCTCGGGGTGGTTTCCGAATGAGCGATCAGAAGAAATCCCCATCCACGAGGCCTTGTGTGAAGGCATTCATCATGGTCTCCGAGGTAACTGTTGGAATGTCCATGACCACCTGGTTGAACCGCTGGATATAGGCTCGGAGCGATTCCCTGGGCTCTTGTTTGATGGCGAATAGGCTGACACTCGTCTTCTGGTAGCGCCGACTGCTGGCGAAGTGGTGGAGGAAGGCCGTACGGAAGTCTTTGAAGCTTGTGATAGATCCGTCCGGCAACCTCCGAAACCACCGTTGAGCCGATTCAGAGAGGGTGGTGAGGAAAACCCGACACTTCACCCCATCTGTGTATTAATGTAGGGTGGCCGTGTTATCAAACTTACCTAAATGATCATTCGGGTCGGTGGTTCCATTGTATTCACCGATCGTCGGGGGCACATAGTGCTTGGGCAGAGGGTCTCGTAGAATGGCCTCTGAAAATTTACGGTTGATCCGCTCGGGCGATGCATCCGCTCGGGGGGTTTTTCCTTTTTTGTTATCTCGTCTTGGCATTTCATCCGAAGAAGATCCCCGATCCCAATTAGTTGCTGCGGCTTCCGGAGTTCGGAATAGGGCCCAATGGAATGTAACGGTGGCCTGAGGTGCTTCCGCTCGGCTGCCTGATGCTGATGTTGCTTGCTGCTCTACTCGCTCGGCTTGTGACTTTTGTCTCTGTTCCATAAGCTTGGCGGCTCTTGTCTCGATCAAAACGTCGAGCTTCTCTGTGGAGAGCATCACCGAGTGCTGTCGTCCAGCTTCGTCCATTGCTTCTGATCGGATGCAGGAGCGTTCCCATAGACGGCGCCAAATTGATCCTGTCCGAACGCTGAATCAACGGACGCTGGGCACGTGACGCTCTCCAAGCGGCTAACGTAGATCTGCTGACTATCCGCCCGGACCTCCGGTGAATCTGCACAGAAGTCGGGTCGGGAAGGGGCACCCGGCGATGACCCTCCGACGCTCAAGTCAGGCAAAGCTCAACAAGAAAGTGGCTCCGAGAATCGTAGAATGTGTACCTCCGGCGAAGGGTGAGGGCCTTTATATAGGGTTGTGGAGAAGCGAGTGCACATACCGAGATGTACACGTATCCTTTCCCATACCGTAGTGTGGGTTTGTCAGAGGAGCTTACCTGACACCATACTGCTACAGTTTGAGCACGTCTCTGATGGGACAGCGGATCCTTCTGTCGAAGGATTTTGAGTATGGCCTAAATGTAAAACATGCCCGCTGTCAGAAAAAGATATCCCTTATCCTTTTCCCCTTACTCCTGGCCTGGTGTTCGGCCGGCCAGCCTACGCCCATCAACCGGCCGGACACATATAATGGGCTACTTGGGAGATTCTCGGTAATGTGCACTGTGGAGAATGTTAGTAGTATGCTACCTCCTGTCTTCGGCCGAGCTTGCCCCCCGTTCGGCCCTACGATCCTGTTCCATGAGCGCCGGGACCCAGCTTCCTGCCGGGGCGCCTTTTGCCATCATTTAGACACCGGTGGGCCGTCTGGGCGGTCGACCCACCCTTCTCCGGTCGGCCACCTGCCCTTTGACTTCCATGTGGCGTTGACTTCCCAGAACGGGGATCCCCTGTTCTTACCGCCGGATCAGATACTTTATATGTTTCTCGTTTGGTTTGATTTTCAATCTTTTAAATTATATTTAATAGGTTTATATTTTCATTGTTTAATTTATTTATACAAATTTATTGATTGTATTTGTAGGTGACAGGTACTTGAATTTTGTATATGATGGTTGAAGATGGTTGATAGTAAATTAGTTGACTTGTTATTTTATAAGACTTTGCTAGTTTTAAAACTCAATGATTTGTTAGTATTTAGTTAGCATTCGATTCAATACTTTTACATTAGTATTGCATTTGTACTTTTGTGATGATAGGATGAATTGTGATGATATGATGAATGAGTTAGATATTTTAGATGTAAAACGTTTCTATTCTTTTTGTGGTGAATTGTGATGATGGTTAAATTGTGATGATGTGCAACTTTTTCTATTATGTGATGAATGTTTTGTATTCTGAATAAATATTAGTAATTTATTGTGATATATTCTAAACATTTCTATTTAATGTTTTTATAAAATATTATAATTGACATTTAATAATATCATTATAGATTATATAAAATGACAGTTTAAAATATCCTTATAAATTATTACTAACATGTTTTATTGTCCTTATATACAAATTTAAAACATTTATAATTGTCAATATAAATTAGTTTAGGTGACATTTATATTTGTCCTTATTTAGATAATAAAAAGACATGCACAAATATTCATGAAATATTTTTTCATGACATTTTCGATTATCATTATATTCATATATTTAAGACATTTTTGAAGTTAACATAAATATTTTATAATGACATTATACAAATGTAATAAATACTAGAGGGTCTATGCTAATATTGTATTTAAATAATTTTTTGATGATGTCATAATTTTAATATCACTAAAAGTACACTATAAGAGCACTATAAGGGTGCGTTTGGTTCAAGTTATCAAGTATAACCTTGGTTATGTGATTACCAAGTAATCACATAACCAAGGTTGTAGGGAATAAAACATAACCTAATGTTGTTTGGTTCAGTATAAGTAATGTAATAAAAACTTGTTTGTTTGAAGGTTTTAATATATAACCTACTTGCACATTTACTATATTACCCCTGGTTTAATCCTAAATATTTTTCTAACTAAATTAATGTACTATTTAGTTAAATTATTATAATATAAAATATAAAATCAAATTATTTTAATTTATTTGATTTTAAAATAAAATGTCCTTTTTAATAAAAACTACTAGAAAAATTATGTTTATTTATATTTAAGCATTTTCTTATATGAATATTATGGATGATAGTAGTTAAGAATCAAGTGTATCTTGTTTTTTTCATATCCAAAACTCTTTAAATTGCTTCTTAATACAGAGATCAGCAAACCTGAAGTTGTGCTAAAAAAATCCTCACTATTGATTTCTGAAAAACGAAACAAGCACAAACTGCTACACTTAGTGGTTCATCACTAATAAATCAGAATCAAAATCATTATTTTCATTTGAAAAGGCATAGTAGAGACAGTAGACAAGAAAATTGATGAGCTCAAGTGCTTGACTCTACTTTAGTCCAAGTAGAGAGAAATTGATCAATGTACAGAATGCCACACAAATTAAATAGCAGGTACGTATAATGACATTTGGAGAGAATTCTAATGAGATTAGCATATAAGAAAAACACAAACATAACAAAACCTATGTATGGATATAAATTACAACAACAGAGATTATTATGTACGTGAACGTAATGGGAACAAATGGAAGAATTAATTTTAAATACAAAATACTTTCTGCTTGTATTGTTATCATCTTTACAACCTAACTCCCCAGAAAAAAAACCACTTGGTTGAGCTAACATGTGATCAATCTTTGAGCTCCTGGTGAGCCTCATAGTCTCAATAGCAGATGAAGCTACCACTGGAAGGAAGGGAAACTGCAAAAGGCCATCACAACGGTCTTTATAACCACCAATTATTGCTGATGGAAGCATGGGAGGAAATTGCACCAAACTGTCAGCGCAGCAATTTCCTCTCCAAGAACAAGAATCTTTGTGGCCAGCATCAAGTTGTTTAGCAAATGTTTCCACAGCCTGGTCAACTAGTACAAAGAAAATATATATGAAGTTGAAAGGATCATGTACAAGAGAGTTTAGATGTAGGCTCAACATGGAAAACTGATAGAAACTACCATTCTTCTGTGCAATAAAAGCAAAAGTTTAAGACATCAAGACAAGTCAAAACAAAAATGCTAATATCAGACACTATTTTGTTACATGCTCAAATCCAGTGTAAATCATTCTATAATAAACCAAACCAAATGAAAATAAGTGGAAATCAGACAATATTAAAAAACCAAATTATCAATGTAAAAGAATATTTAGAACGATAAAAGAGTACAAGGTGGAAAATCCCAATAGAAAAAGGACAACCTATCATATAAAAAGGATAATGAACCAAATAGAAAATCAATAAGGTGGGAAATGCCAATAACTGATAAGCGAAACAAATACAAACATACTGTATTGACAAAGATCTATTAGGCATAGATCACAAAACTTAATGGGATGAGCAAGTAAATTAATAGAGATTTGAATGAGGAAGGATATTCCTAGATGTACGAAAGCTGAAAAAACAAAAAAAATAGTGACAAAGGGAATATAAAAGGTTGAAGAATATTGGGATAATGCAGTGCTCTGCTAGGAGATGGTTTGTGCAGCTATGCAGAGATGAATGTAGTGCTCTGCTAGACATTTGAATGAAACACTATGATCATGCATCCAGTGTAAGTAAACAGTTAATAAACAAGCAAATGGAAAAATATCTTATTTTTCGTAATGAATTCCAAATCTAGAAACATAATCGCTATACTTTTACTCACTTACAATATGACCCGTGGTGTATTTGAACAATGAAACCAGATCCTAGGGAGAAATGAAATTTTGTTATCTGTGAGAATCCTAATTCCAGTTTTTCAGAATATATGCAGTGTAAAATGCAAGTTATTTCCTTTACCAACACTAAGATTTATTGTATGGAAAGGAAAAAAGATGCATAGAAACCCTAAAAGGATCGACAGCAAACAGAAAAGGGAAACTGAAAATTTTTTATCTCTTTACAAATACCTTTTTTTACCCGAAAACAAGATCCTCTTGAAGTTGGACTCCAACTGAGATGAAGAAACTTGTTGTTGCCGCCGATTTGAAGAAGACTTGCAAGAGAAGTTTGTCGCTGTCGATGAAGAAGGCGAAGTGGGAGAAATCTGTGGTTGCTGTCGGTTCGAAGAAGACGAAGAGGGAGAAGTCTGTCGCCATTGGTTCGAAGAAGACGAAGAGGGAGAAGCCTCTATGTCGACGCCGCCGTAGGTTCAAGGAAATCTGTCGCCGACTGCTCTAGGTTTTGCGAAAGAAGAGAGGGAAGAAAAGTGTCGTAGATGGGTAAACAACGAAGTGAAACGAAAGGTTATATTTGAGAAAAAAATTTACTTAACCCCGGAATCGTCTAAAACCTTACGATTTGGAGGTTTTCTGATTCCGGGATATAACCTCATTTTGCTGATGTGGCAGGAATCAAATATAACTTTGGAATCCCTCATGACCCTGAACCAAACACGGTTAAATAACATAACCTTGGTTGGATAACCAAAGTCATGGAGAATAACCCTGAACCAAACATGCCCTAAAAGCATTTATGTATGTCCTTAAATATCTTAATTCTATTAGTTACTTTAATCTACAAGTTCTTCAAGATAAAAGAGACAAACCATGTTCTTCCCATCCATGATCCATGCAATTCACAAATCCTCCAATATTTGATTACTAAATGGAGCTTCCGAAGGATTTAGCAGCCATCGCTCGCAGTCTATCGAGTGCTCTCCATTCCGCCGACCTGAGGCTGGGCCTTTTCTTCCTATCAATATTACAGCACCTCAACGCCAGTTGCAACAGCTGCTTGGCGTTCGCCGCCGGCCAGTCTCCGGCAGACGCATCGAGGATGCAGTTCACAGCTCCTTTCCTGATCGCCTCCTCGACTTGCTTTGCAATGTTCAGCTCGGGCGAACCCGTCAGCAGCCGCAGAATTACGATGCCAAATGAATATATATCAGACTGCGGAGTCAGCTCTCCGCTCATCGCGAAAGCAGGGTCCATGTATCCGGGCGTCCCCATCGGGTTGGTGTTGTGGCAGAAGGTTGCCTTCTTCGATAAACCCCGATGCATTACCCTCGCAGTGCCGAAGTCACTAAGCCGACTGATATCGTCCTCGTCGAGGAGTATGTTGGAGAATTTTAAGTCTGCATGCACAATCGGTTGCCCTCTGTTAGGGCTCGAGTGTAGATACATGAGAGCAGAGCGCTGCTCGCTGATAATTCGAATTCGATCCTGCCACTTCAGACCTCGAGCAAGCCTTTGGCTCAGGCTGCGATGGGGCAAGTACTCGTAGACAAGCGCTGACAGTTCTGAGCAAACCCCGATCAGTTTGACAATATGAGGGTGCTCGATCATACTTAATACTTTCAACTACGAGAAGCAACGAAATCTTCATCATATATATATTTATTATATGTAAAATTGAATCGAAATTCAATACAAGAGATTGGAAGCATTTGCAGCTACCATTATTATTTACCTCTTGATGGTATTCCTTTTGGCTCTGATTACTCTTGGGGCTTAGCATTTTAATGGCGACGTCATTTCCTAGGAGCCTTGCTTTGTAGACTGGTCCGTATCCACCTTCTCCGATTCTTTTGCATTCACTGAAGTTGTCAGTTGCCTTCTTAACTTGAGTCTCAGTGAACTGTCTGATGTGCGGCGGAGTTGCTGGGTCATCGTTGTCTTTTCTTCTCCTATTGAAACTACTGCTGATCAAGTTCAGCACGGCCGCCTTCCTGCCCGCGTCAGGCTTCTCTTGTTCAGTTTGACAAAGCTTCTCTCTGACTTCTTGAAGTAGCATTTCAATTCTCTCTAACTGCAATCGGTAACCTTTAGCTAGTTCAGAAGTTCTCAGAAAACTAAAACTGAAACTAAATCATATCGGCATTGTTCTCGTTTATGTGCACGAACAGGTCACACACACCGACTGATTCCTACAAACTACGCATGCAAAAACCTGGTGTGTAGTAAAGCTTTATTTTAACAATTTAAGGAAAAAACCTCGACTGAGATTGAACTCGTGGTGTCCGATCTTTCATTGCTGTATTGTCTGAGCAAGTAGTTCAGAGCCTCTTGCCTCGAGTTTACAACTTCTCCAATATCCTGATCAACCCCATCTCTCTCTTCCTATACACAACCACAGAATGACATTTACCAACAGAGCACACATCGACAAAACTATACGAGGAAAAAGGCTTTTTTGCTTGAATAATTTTAAGGGTTTTTTTTCTTACATACCAGTTCATTTGCCGGTGTCACGTCAAGTTGACCGTCATTGACCACTGAAATTCTGGAAACCAAATGTGATGCAGGAAACTGATGAGTTCCATATTCTCGCTGTGCATGCACATGAATTTTCTCAGAAATAACTTCGCTGCAAGGAAATCTGATTACCAGTGTAAGAAGGTAAAGTAGCAGTTTTCATATCTACCAGTGAATTAATTCTAGGATTAAGCGTACCTAGTGGATATGAGCTTTCCTTTTCGCACATGCCAGAACTGACAATACTGGAGGATAGAGATTTGATTTGCCATGGACCTGCATTTTGAGCTATTGAATCAACTGGAAATTGATAAAAAGTTGAACTATAACTTAAAATACTTGAGTCTAAATCACTCGCAAAGATGACTCAAACTAGCATAAATTGGATCATATTCGAAGAATATGACAGATAATCATACGAGAGCCTACCTTGAACCAATGACAAGCCTCTTAATTTGGCATTTTTCAACAAGACATTTAACCCCTTCAACTACATCTTCGTGTTCAGTGTGATGTTCTGTGACCTTGATGTCAAGAGATTTTAAGATAAACATTATACACTGATCTGAGTGCATCAAGAAAAGTGTAAAATTTCTTCACATTTTAAACAAAAGGAACGAGATGAATAGCATGTACAGAGAAAATAATAAATGAAAAAAATAAAAAATTGTAAATCTGAGTCCATAGATGAGTGCTACCATCCTTTCAGCACACAAATCTTTGTAATCATCTATCATGTCTTGCATCTTTCTCCTCTCGTCCTCTCTGTGTTTTGCTTGAGATTGTTCATTCCCATACTTGTAGTTAAATTTAACTCCGACTGCAAGCATGCATCGTGTAAACAACTTTGTAACCATAACAACTAATTTAGGATTGCATACTAACATTACTCGTTTTGAGTAAATGAAGAAAGAGTATGCAACGATCTTAGATCCCACTAGGAAAAGAGTTCATCAAGTACCAAAAGCTAAATCGGTAAAAAAAACAGAAAGAGGGAAAGATGAATCTTACATCTCTGTAAGCGAGAACTACTGTACAATCAGTGAAAGGTTCAGAGATCTTACAATCAGTGAGTATCCACTTTGAATGCCAGTGCACATGGACAAGGCCTATGGTGTCCCGTGGGAAATTCCTCATCACCCAGAGCAGGTTTTGCTTTTCTTTCTTATTTTCCTTTCCAACAGCCACATGAATGGTTTCACTACTGCTATTGAATTTCCCAATTGCTTCTTCGGCGACAGGTTCTAAAGGAAGGTCTGGAATTGGATCCATCATTAGCCAACACTCATCCACTCGTATGTTATTTTCCTCTCGATTTTAAAGGATAATGGAGAACCATAAGAAGTAACTGACAACCGTCAGAAACAAGGAAGTTGAAAGGAACTGAATGCTTTTTTCTATCCAACTGATTGCTCTAGGTGATGTTGTTCTCTGTCCATACTGTTGCATCGTTTGGCAGTAGTTATGAATGCTTTAATCCAGGTGGAAAATGATCTTAATACGAACTGAATGGTTTGGTTCTATGCACACTAGGATTTGTTCAAAAGAATATAAAAATGGATTCATTGTGGTGTGCTGTTTTGTTCTACGAATTCTTTCTTTTTTATTCATCAGCAGATGCTTCATTTCGTCGGATGTGCTGTTAAGTGCTAACGGATTTGGTTAGAAGGTGGACACTCAATTATGAATATTGCTGATCCATGCATCACTGGGAAAAGAGGTTCTTTACTTCGTTTGATTCAAACATCCAACGATCTGAGGAAATAGTATTCATCAGCCGGCCGAAAAATTGACTGCTTGTCAGTTTTGCAATTTGGAAGTCCTCATCCGATAATAATAATACTAAATAAATAAAGGCCTTGCTAGAAGATGAAACCCGCCTCGTATAGGGTTTCTCTGGAGCTAGGGAAAGCTAATCCAGGTTGAAGAGGAATCAGTTGCTCGCAGTCGGCCTTCAAAAAGTTAATTAATCTTATACTTATGATTATTTTTTATATTTATCTCATATATTTATTTGCCAATCCTAAATAATAAAATCTATTACAATTTTATTTTTAAAAGGCTAAATCGTAAAGCCAATCACAAGGGTTCCTAACTTCCTATACTCTCTTAATTCCACAAACCAGTCGACCAGTGTCCTGCTTGGACGTAATTTCGTGGGCCCCAGAGAGCAGACTCGTGAAAATGCACTGACCGTTGGATACAAATCGGTGGACCCATCATCGTGACCTGTCACCTTCGTTCTTGTGGATGTTAACTCCTCGGCTTGGTTGATTCGCACCTTCTGCTGAAACCCTACTCGGTCGAACCACTGCCCCACTCACGATGGGGAAAGGGCGACCACGCGCCGTCGAGAAGGGTGCCCTAGGGCACGGCCCCGGCGGCGGCGCCACCGCCTCCTCCGTCTCCACCTCTTCTTCCGGCGTCGTCGAGGCACCTGTCTTCTACCCCACCGAGGAGGAATTCGTCGACCCCTTGGCCTTCATCTACAAAATCCGGCCCCAGGCCGAACCCTTCGGCATCTGTCGTATCGTCCCTCCTCGGTCCTGGAATCCCCCGTTCGCCCTCGACCGCTCCGCCTTCACCTTCCCCACCAAGTCGCAGGACATCCATCTCCTCCAAGCCCGGCCTCCTTCTTGCGACCCCGACACATTCCGCCTCGAGTACGGACGCTTCCTCGAGTCCCACCTCGGCAAACGGTCAACCCGTCGGGTCGTATTCGAGGGCGAGGATCTCGATCTCTGCCGTCTTTTTAATGCCGTTAAGCGCTATGGTGGCTATGATAAGGTCTGCGCGGGAAAGCTCTGGGCTGACGTCGCACGCTTCATTCGTCCGGCATCTAAGATTTCCGAGTGCGCTAAGCACGTCCTCTGTCAGATCTATCGTGAACACCTGTACGACTTCGAGGAATACAACAGGCGATTGAATCGGGGAATTAGGAAGAACAGGAGTTCTAAGCCGTCCATGATGCGGAAGACTTTAGCCCAGCAGGAGGCCCCTGGTCGGAAGAGAAGAAAGAGAGGTGTGGGTTGTGATAGATTGAAGGAGGTAGTCAAAAAAGAGGAATTGGATCAGATCTGTGAGCAATGCAAGAGTGGTTTGCATGGCGAAGTCATGCTTCTATGTGATCGGTGTGATAAAGGCTGGCATTTGTACTGTTTGTCCCCGCCTCTACAAAGCATTCCCGCGGGTAATTGGTACTGCTTGGAGTGTGTAAATTCTGATAAGGACAGCTTTGGTTTTGTTCCTGGGAAGCTGTACACAGTCGATGCTTTCAGACTGATAGATGATCGAATGAAGAGGAAGTGGTTTGGGCAGACAATTGTCAGTCGTGTTCAGATGGAAAAACAATTTTGGGAGATCGTTGAAGGTAGAGCAGGGGAATTAGAGGTCATGTATGGCAATGATTTGGATACTTCACTATATGGGAGTGGATTTCCTCGACCAAATGACCCCATTCCATCATCAGTAGATCCAAGTACCTGGAACCAATATATATCCAGCCCATGGAACCTCAATAACCTACCAAAGTTGCCAGGTTCTATGCTTCGCTCTGTCCGTGAGAATATTGCTGGCGTTATGGTTCCTTGGCTCTACATTGGGATGCTTTTTTCATCCTTTTGTTGGCATGTTGAAGATCATTGTTTTTACTCAATTAATTACCTTCATTGGTATGCATCTATTTCATCACATGCCATTTTTAACTTGATACCAATGTGCTTTAGTAAGGTTCACTGATGTTGTGTGTTTATGGTGAAAATAAATGTTAAGCATAGAAAGATATCATGAGTCATGATCACTCAGTACTTATAATCTGATTTACTTAACACATTACATAACAAAGTTTATATTATCTATTGTTTGTTTTACTAGAACACTTATGAAATCTCTTTTTTCATTAAGGTTCTGTTTTCTCAAGATATTGGAAAGTAGGGTTTTTAAAATTTTGGAAGGTAGTAAAGATGGATGAGGTGAAATTTTTTCCATAGTTTTATTTACTTGGGAGAATATTTCTTCCTATATTTACTTGCGATAAAAATTACAATTTAGGCAGATGACATGAGTGCCCTTAGGTTGGCATGTTTGTAGGTGATTTGATAGGGGCATGTTATCTTAGGTGATGCTACCATTCAATGTGTTAGAGAAGTATGATGCAGTTTGGGCCTGATAGGTGTTTGCATCAACTAGGATTTTGAGGAACTTGGTTATTGTGTAAATAAATGGGTAGTTTAGTCATTCAACACATCAAAAACTTTATTGTCCATTTCCTTCCATTGTTTATATGGAACAGAAAAGGTGGTGGTAGATAAACAAGAAAAAGCTACACCGTGCTGATTCTTTTTGGATTTATTTTTCCCAAACTAGACTACAATGGAAAGAGAGTGCCATCCATTCGGTTTGTACTTTGTAGGAGTCTCTCTCTCTCTCTCCCATTTGGTTGTTTTTTTTTTCTTTTTTCTTCATCTCTAAATAAACAAAATCAAAAGTGAATGAGGGGTTTTTAATACATCATCATCATTAAGCAGTGGTTTTTTCAACTATTTAGGGTTGGCTAAATAGATCTTATAATTCAATTTAGTTCCATGGAGCAGTATATCATTAGTAATATGCAAACCAATTAAATCAATTTTTTTTATTATGTTAAGCTGAGTTATGCTTAGTGAAGGGGCGTCTTGGCGCAATGGTAAAGTTGTTGCCATGTGACCAAAAGGTCACGGGTTCGAATCCTGGAAACAGCCTCTTGCAAAAAGCAGGGTAAGGCTGTGTACAATGGATCCTTTCCCGGGACCTCGCATGGCGGGAGCTTCGTGTACCGGGCTGCCCTTTTTTTTTTGAGTTATGCTTAGTCTTATTTTACGAGTTACACATTTCACTCGTATCCGATCTATTTGTCTCCTTTGAACATTTTAGGGCCATCTTAATATATTGTTTCTCATTTTGCCATTTGTTGAATTGCATCTAAATGTTCCTAGATAATTACTTTTTTTTACCTATCTTTTGTTGTAACCTCATTTATCCATATTTTAACATCATATTTTTACTTCATTAACTTTTGATACTTGTTTCTATCCATATAGATTGCAAGTCGTACTACAATCTTTTAGAGTTTCTCCTTAGTCTGCTTAGATATCAATTGCACATAGATGGATGATTTTTCTCAGTTTTTAATCAGTTTCACAATAATGATGGTCTTTATATGTTATTTTATGACTGTTATCTTGATATTGTACTTGTTCTTGAGAACCCTTCACAAAGATAACAATTTTTTACACATATTGTTTTCTTCTGACTATGGTTGATATTTTTGCCTATTTTAATTGATTTATACTAATGTGGTAGTTTTCCTTATCACAAACAAATTATGAAGCCATAATAATTTGAATGCAATTTGCTTGATGTGCTTGGATATCAAAGAGTAAACCTTTAAAGAACATCTTTATGGTTAATGTTTGACTTTGTAAATATCTTGGGTCTCCTATGGATTTAGTGTTACTTAGAGCTCAATGGCAGGAGAAAGTCAATGTTAGGATACATGCCTTTACTGTTGTTGCTTCTATATTTCGTGAATCCTTTGTTAAATGTCTCTTTCTAATCCACTTGTTGTACAAGTTATAGCCTTTAAACTCTCTGTTTCTGGAGAACTGTGGAAGCAGCATAGACCTGAGAATTGAGTTTTGTCTATTCAGAATTAATGTCTAAGTAATACGTACTAAAAGACATTGTTGTTGGAAATGACAACTTTACTCATGCACTTCTTCCTGATAAAGTAGGGCATTTTAACTTTGGTTAGTCTTTGACAGAACTGAACCATTTTCTTGTACCCAGATGGGTTAACCAGTTTTTCCAAAAACTTGCCAGCTCAACTGGTTTGTTTTTCCTTTTTTTTTTGAAGCTATTTCCCATTTTTTCCCCAATGGGACTGTTGATTCAGGTTAGGTTTTATAACTACTGTGATATAGATAGCAACTTTTGTCTTCTCTAGACATTTTAGCACCAGGATTCTTACATATGATAACTATTAATTGTATTGCTGTTGGATTGAAGATGAATCATTATCTATACCAAGAGCTTTTTCATTGGTTTTTCTTCTTGGTGATCCTCTTTATGCCCTTACTACAAGTTTTTGTTTTTTTGGGAACTTCTAACTAATGTTAGGATGTCTCAATAGTTTTTTTTTTCAACATTGCTGTCACTACTGATCTTTACTATGTTGATAACTTATTATTTCATTTATCGCATTGAATCTTTAAATAAGATTTTGTTTGTATTCTGGTATACTGTTGGTTACTCATCATCCTAAGCAATATGATTCTTGTGGATTGTTCATGGATTGTCTTGTTTCAGTGTTCTAGACTCATTAAGGATCCTTAGCTATCATACTTGTTAAATTTCCATAATTTAGGCTATTTAGCCTTGTAAAACTTGGAAATATTTACAAGTGATGGTTCATTTTTTCTGTGCATCTTCACTTTTCTTGTCTACTGTCTTGGAAGAACATTTGTCTAGTCTGTATATGGTTTTGTTTGGGCATGTTAAATATTTTTTGCATGCTGTAATTAGGTGGTCCTGTGCTTGCCTGTTATTTAACAAAGTGCAATCTAGAATTGCATTTGGTTACACTATACAATGTTATGTAAGGCGTAGGCAGTTAAAAATGTGTCATTTTGCTGGTTGTGTTGCTTTATCGTGGTGATAATGAAACATAACCTAGGTGGTTGGCTGCTCCACATAAGTGGACGGTGGTACATATGCATGATATAGTTATTAAGCTTCAGAGGCAATCATTGCTCTCCTTATGCATGCTGACTTGTGTTGGACATTTAATAGAGGTGGGCCAAAATCTACTTTGTTAGATTTTTTGACAGACAACAATTGCTTGCAAACATGGGTGGGAAAAATAACTACTACAACAACAACCAAGCCTTATCCCACTAGGTGGGGTCGACTATATGGATCTTTTTACGCTATTAGGCTCTATTCCCTATTATATCATCATTTATACTTAAATAAATTTTATCTTATTTTATTGTTGCTAACCAAGTCTTTTTTAGTCTTGGTCTTGGCCTTCCTCATTTGATGTATGTGTTTGTCATAGTTTCACGTCGCTTGGAGCTTTTATTAGTTGTCTAAATACATGCCTGTAACATCTTAAACGTGTCTGTTAGAGTTTTCTCTTAATAGATGTAATTCCGACTTTCTCTCTAATGCTTTGAGAGAAAAATAACTAAATTGAAAAATTTATTGTAATGAATCTTTTGCTTTCGAACTATGGGTAGGACATATTGCTATAATTTCTTTTAATTGGATATACTTGGATTTCTTTTCCTTGTTCCATTTTTAATTTAAAATTTCTGTTGATTGTGGTAGGTAAAAGTGGCCATTATTGTCTTGCAGAGAGTTTAGTAGTGGAAGGGATAAGATTCATGTCACTATTAATAACATACATGTTTTTTTGCTCAACAGTCAATTAGAAAGTCTAAATATTTATATATGCATGGATATTGTGATAAAACTTTAAGATATGTTCTTGTGGCAAGTATGAACAAGTATCAATATCATTTTACATTCTGTAATTTCAGGGGAGAACCAAAGTGTTGGTATGGTGTACCTGGTAATAAAGCAAATGCTTTTGAAGAGGTAATTTATTATATTATTTTTAATTTTTCTTAGCCTTCTGAAACTATGTGTATCTTTATTTCTAATTTACTTACCTTTCAATGATTGAACTGGAGATAAGAGTCTATAAGGTAGAGTAGTTAGATGTGACAATGAAGTGGTTTTATAACTGAGCTCTCTTCCTATTTCATGGATGTTGATTTACATTTTGTTATAGATCAGACATGAGTTATCAAGGTAAGGTACATATAAGTCAAATTAAAGAAGTTACTGTTTTAATGCCATTCAATCTTCATTCTGAGAGAACTATGGTAGTATGGCTTTACACATAGTGATAATTTTTCAATACTTATTTTCCCAGTCTTGAAACTCAATTAAGTTTAGAGAAACATAAGCTTGCAAAGTTTTTTGGTTCCTGATATTTACATACTATATAATAATAAGCCACTTTCTGCATTATGCATTCTGCCGATTCAGTCTTTGTGAAGTTCATTGTGTTTGACCTGTAAGGATGAAAATGGTCAGATACTGTTAAAGCCATGTCTAAAGTCGAAACATAGATCCCAATTAACTACTGCATACCTGAATTTGTCCTACACTCTTTCAGATTCTTATATTGTTTTAAACACTATTTGGTTTAGTGTGCAAGTTGTTTTATAAATCAAGCTTGACCACCTTGGTTTGTGCATCTCTACCACCATTCCAGAGGCTCTCTTTTAGATGTTTTATGTATTTGTAAATTTTAAGCAACTAGAACCTGCTCTGTGTGATATCTCCATCATGGTGACTTGGACAAACCAAAAACATGTGATCTTCCTTTCGGTTTAAATGACTACAGATGTGTAACTTGCATAACTTCTTATTATTTGCACAACTAACCTCTATGCTTCTGTCTGATATTTACTCATTTACTATCTTTCATTTTCAAGAGACATCTAAAGTGCAACAGAGATAGACCATCTGTTGCATGCTGATGTGCAAGTACATTTTATGTTTTTTTATTAGACCACATAAGTACTTGCTCATTAATTCTTCACATTGCGTTACTACATTTCCTTGGAGATCCTCTTTTTATGCATGCTCAGGAACACTATCATTCTGATTGCAACTTGGTTGCAGACTGTCTCTTTCATCGCTTTTATGGTTCTCAAGGCTTATGCAAACCAACTTATTATATTTTCATTTGTAGGTAATGCGTAAAGCTCTTCCAGATCTCTTTGAGGCTCAACCAGATTTACTTTTCCAGCTTGTCACGATGCTTAATCCCTCCATCTTGCTAGAAAATGGTGTACAAGTTTATGGTGTTTTGCAGGTAAGTGAAATGGAAATGATCTATCAAAAGTATATGTTGTGTATATTAAATATATTAACTTGAGATATTTTTCAATTGCCTATTAGGATTATTGGGTATTTTATCTAACAGTTCATGTTGGTTGGGTTTTATTTTAATGAGGCCATTCTTTCTCTCTGTTGAGGGATAACATGAAATCAGATGACTGCATCTTCTAGAAATATATTTCTCGTTAGCAGTAACAGTACTTCTTATTTAAACTTTTTCAATGAAACCTGTCGTACTCTGTTCCAGGAGCCTGGAAACTTTGTCATTACTTTCCCGAGATCTTTTCATGGCGGTTTCAATTTTGGTAGGTGGCGATTTAATTAACTGATGTGATAATTGTGTTTCAACTTCTGATACATGCTATATACTCCATGGTATAAAGCTTAACAGCTGCCTTTCAGGTTTAAATTGTGCTGAGGCTGTCAATTTTGCTCCTGCTGATTGGCTGCCTCATGGTGGCATTGGATCAGAATTATATCGGTTGTATCACAAGGCTGCTGTTTTATCCCATGAAGAACTTCTTTGTGTTGCCATCAAGGTTTGATTTGTTAGTTTCTTCTGATGTGCATTGTGTCATTTATATTTTGGTTAATATCTATGTAATTTAATTTTTTTGCAAGTTGTTATAGATTTATTATTAACATTTGTTGACTTGTCTTTTATTTATATAATTTCAGTTTAATTATTCTGAAGCAATTTGTATGTTTTTGAAGTCTAAAACTTCTTTAAATGAAATGACTACTTTTTTATATTGCAATCATATATAACTGCACAAATTATTCACATCTTAGCTGGAAAGTTTGACGTTTCTTGATATTTGTTGCTGAATCAATTAGATCCATCGCATTGTTTGGATGATTTAAGCACATAAGATGTACCTTTTGACTCAGTGTGACCCATATCCTATGACTTCTCTGATCATTCTTTAATATGTGACAGTGTTTCTATATTTCTAGAGCTGTATATCAAATAGTAATATAGACAACACTCCTACCTTAGTTGAGAATTAAGCCTGTGGCCCGCAAACTCCATTAACCTAGCTGGGAAACAGGCGGTATGACACTTCTGAATGAATTCAATTCTAGTCCAATAATGTTTTCATTTCAGCAATCATCCTATATTTGACCATGTAAAGTTCACATGCATATGAAGCTATGGACTATGAATACTTGGTTTACATTTTCTCTAAGTTGTTGGTTCCTGTTACAAACTGGTGTTGAAATCAGCAGTTTTCTGGTGTTGAATTCAGCAGTTTTGCTTCTTAAGGCATTAGTGTATTTCTAAATCTTCGTCTGAATACTCGCTAACAATAATGGCAGAATGGTTGCGATGCCAAAGCTTTTTCCTATCTGAAGGAAGAAATGCAGAGGGTATTTGATAGAGAAAAGAAATGTAGGGAGGAACTATGGGTCAATGGCATTGTCAGGTCATTGCAGATGCATCCAAAGAAACATCCCCATTATGTGGGTACTGAGGAGGTAGGTTTTCTTTTCTGTTTTTCATTTCTACAGTAATGTATTATATGGCTATTGTCTTTATTTTCGTAATGGTTTAATGAAAATTTGATTAATTTTTAGGACCCTACTTGCGTTATTTGTCGACAGTATTTGTATCTATCGGCTGTTTCATGCAGCTGTAGGCCATCTACCATTGTCTGTCTGGAGGTATGACATTTACTAAGTATAATAGCTATTATAACTTTTAGTTTTATTTTGATTTTTTGGTGTATTGTATTAGCATTTTAAATAAAAAGTGCACATTTTTTTCCTTCTATTTTGTTCTACTAGCACTGGGAACATCTTTGTGAATGCAAACCCAACAAACTTCGTCTCCTTTATCGTCATACTCTTGCGGAGCTTGGTGACTTGATTGATATGGTGTCTCCTAACTCTAAAATCTCAAATGTGGATGAGATCTTACCGTTATCGGATGGTTTTTCTCAAGGATGTAGATCTTATAATGGCAGATCAAGTGCCATGACGAAGAAGGTTCATTTATGTTTTTATTCGTCTTTGGAAGAGTAGATTCTGTTTTCTATTTGATTTTTTTTCTTAAGAATGAGTTGTTTCATTTGGGAGAACTGCTTTTATATGAGCAGTCCAATTTCCATGCTTAATATTTTAATTCATGGGAATATAACATGTTTAACTTCTAGTTTTAACTCTCATGTCAAATCTTATGCTTTGATTTTAACTGATTCACTACAAAGTTTAACTTGAGAAAAAAAATTCAATCATATACACCTGGATGCCACCATAGTGGGTTTTCCAGTGTCAATGTTTTTTTCTCCTGAGCTTCGAACCTTGCAAGTGAAGAATTGGCTTTGATCCGTTATTTGTACCCACTCTTTTTAATACTCAAAAGAGCAACCTAGAATGAGCTCTAGTGATTATTTCTCTTATAGCATTTAGTATACTAGGGTTCTAATAATTCACAACATTTGTAAACTTTTGCTGTATAATGGTCTTGTCAGTTTCATAGGCTACAATTTCTATACTTTCACCATTAATGTTGGTCTGCTCTAGAGAATCATTTCATGTCAACACAGTGTCATTTGTCCTGATTACAGAATCCTATTTCAGCCATCATAAGCATTCTTATAAGTTTATGATCGCACTTTATTATCACTTCCTTCAACCTTTGTCAGTGTTTCCATTTCACTTTCATAAAAAAGAAGATACCAAAAATTAAATGAATATTTTCCTTTTCTTTAGAACCTGACTAGAGTTTATACATAGTTGGTACTTGGTGTCATATTTTTTATTGTTAATTTGGAATTGTTATAAGCATTGACATGAGATTGTTATAAGCATTGACATGAGACTTATCTCTGTGTAAATAGTCTATGAATTTCTGGAAGAATTAACTTTTTTTTTGAATTATTATATTTCATCTTCCCCGAAGGAGTACTTAAAAGTTACAATATACTTTATCTAATCAGGTGAAGGGCTGTGAAATTTCCTATTTACAACTTGCTAAAGATTGGTTTTCTCAATCCTGCCATATTTTGGAGAGTCCATTTTCAGATTCCACTTATAATAGTTCTCTAACTGAAGCTGAACAATTTCTTTGGGCTGATCATGACATGGATCCTGTAAGATGTATTTCATTTGTTTGAGTCATACTTATGCATAGTGAATATAGCAAGTCTAACCGTTTCATATTGCATTTGATAGGTGCGTGATATGACATTTAAGCTAATTGAGGCTCAAAGATGGGCACGTAATTTAAATAGTTGTCTGTTTAAAGTAGAGAGCTCGGAACAATCTCCACATAATCATTATGAGAAAGTAACATTATCTGAGTTAGAGAATCTGCTAAGCTTTCAAATCCTGCCTTGCTGCCTGCCTGATTTCCATAAATTGAAGGTTGTAAGCATACTTTATGTTTTTACCTCAAGTCACAAAAACAATTGGTGTTAACTGATATCATGTTTTCCAGTGAAATTTTATCTGTCTTTTTTGTTGTACAGGCAGTTGTAGGGGATGCAGAGACTCTAGTTACTGAAATACAACACGCCCTTTCATCTTCCTCAACTGTAAGCTTAAATATAAGGATGAATCATTGACATGATAAAGTTGGCTCATGTACCAAGTTCCTAGGATTTATGATGTGCAATATTTTTTTACTGATTTCTTCTCATGAAATCCACAGTAAATTACAATTTTATATTCTAGTAAAATACTAATAAAGCATTGCTGGTGCCTAATTATTTTTAACACATTTACTCCATTACTCTTTTTGGATTAACTGGATCCTTTTGTTAAAGACACTGAATTTGTCCTAATTCTAAACTTCCTTCTTAACATCTGAATTTGCAGATTGGCACATTACAAATGCTATACTCTAAGGCCACCAATTTTCCAGTTAGTCTCCAAATTGTTGAGAGATTATCCCTTGAAATTTCATCTGCAAAGGTCTAGTTCAGTTCTTTATCTATATTGTTCAATGGATAATAAATTAACAGGCCAGCTTGCAATGCAATCTGTTATTTTGTTCCCTTATTTTTAGCTTCTCTGAAGGGGAGTCTTGGCGCAACAGTAAAGTTGTTGCCATGTAACCAAAATGGTTACGGGTTCGAATCTTGAAAATAGCCTCTTGCAAAAAGCAGGGTAAGGTTGTGTACAATGGATCCATCCCTGGGACCCGCATGACGGGAGCTTCGTGCACCAGGCTGCCCTTTTTTTTATTTTTAGCTTCCCTAGGCTGATTTGAGAGAAAGTTAATGTCATGCAATACCACAAGAGTACATATATGATTGTTAGATCATTGGATTTGTTTTGTGGTCCCGTGATCCCCTTATAATGTTAGGACAAGAGCATGACATAGAATTTATTAGATGCTTTAAGCTCTTGATAAATTTTTAAACTATATTCTTTATTAAGGTTGCAACAATTCTAAGAGACAAATATATTCCTGCTAATTTATTATTTTGTTCCACTTTCTAATTGAAATCTGCTTATACATCAAGATACCAGCTCAAGACTATGGCTGCGAAAATTTACTGGATCAAAAATTTGTGTGGAATAATTTAGATACAGTGTGCTATAATTTATACAAGAAGAAGTACTATGATACGAGTTTGTTGGTCTAAACATCAAACATGAGATATGATATTAGACATGATTCATATATATGTTGCTCTTCATAAGAGGTTAGAAATTAATATATTTAATTCTTGAATTTACATGTCTTAAGTGTTGTACGTGTGTGCTAACTATTAACACCATAACAATCAAGTTTTATCCCACTAGGTGTGGTCGATTATATGGATCCTTCTATGTCATTGGGCTTTATTCCTTACTATATCATTTTTTATATTTAAATAAATTTTATCTTATTTTGTATTGCTAACTAAGTCTTTTTTAGTTTCCTCGTTTGATGTGCATATTTTTCATAATTTCACATCGCTTAACGAGATATTTATTGGCCATCTAAGTACATGCTCGTTTAATCTTAAATATGTCTCTCTCGTAGTTTTCCCTCAATTTCTAATATTTTCGTTTCTTATCATATCCATTCTTCTATGTTCACACATCTATCTTAACATCCTCATCTTTGCAACTTGAATTACAATCCAACATTCAGCCTATATAACATAACAAGTTTAAATATCGTTTTGTAGAACGTCCCTTGAAGTTTTAAAGGTACTTTATGATCACATAGAACATCCGATGCTCTCCATTTCATCCAATTTGCTTGTATTATATGTAAGACAGCTCTCTCAATCTCTCCATCCTTTTGCAAAAAAGATCATAAATACTTAAAACTTTCAATTCCATATATTTCGTCATCTTCTATTTTAACAATTGTCTTATCTACTCTTATTACGTTTAATATTGCTAAATATAAATGTCTTACATTTTATCTTTATTCTACTAAGCCTAAAATCTTTCACTTTTAGTGTTCCTGTCAAGATTCGAGTTTAGCATTTATTTCTTCATGTGTGTCAACTAACAAAACAATGTATCTACAAACAATATGCGCCATGTTATTGTGTCTTCATGTGTTCAGTGAGTTTATCCAAGATTAATGTAAAAGATAGGGAGTTAGAGTTGATGTAACTCTATTTTTATGAGAAACACTTTAGTTAATTTACTTGAAGTCTTCCCTCTTATAGTTACATTCTATACATATTCTTAATTAGTTTAATATATATTGCACTAACACTTTTTTTTGAATTTTCTAAATATTTCTCTTGAGATTCTATATTAAGTTTTTTCTAGGTCAACAAATACAAAGTGTAAATCTTGCTTTTGTTCTGATACTTTTCAATTAGTTACTGAAAAGATGTATAATTTCTATTGCTGATCTTCTAAGCACGAGTCCAAATTGATTTTTGATCACTGTGGTCTCCTTAATATTTTTCTATTATTCTTTTTCAAAGTTTTATTGTATGACTTATTAGTTTAATACCCTATAAGATGCACAATTTTATGCGTCTCCTTTGTTCTTATATAAGAGAACTATAATACTTACCCTCAGATATTTTTTTTGTTTTTAATATCATGTTAAATAATTTTGTAAGCTATTTAATATTTTATTTCTTTAGGCACTTTCATACCTCTTTTAGAATATCATCTGGTTCAACTACTTTTCTATTTTACATCCCATTTAAAGTTTGTTCTACTTCGTAAATTTGAATTCTCCGATAAAAATGAAATTTTTATACTCATTTGTCCTACTTAAATTACTTAAGTTGATCACATAAATCTTTATTAAAAAGTTGATAAAATACTTATTCTAAAATAACTTTGTAAGTCATTTAATACTTTGTTTCCCTAGACACTTTTATACCTTTATTGGAATGTTATTTGATCCAACTACTTTTTTATTTTGCATCCCATTTAAAGCTTATTCTAATTTAAATTCTACGATAAAAATTTAAATTTTTATACTTATTTGACTTACTTAAATTACCTAAGTTAAGTTGATCACCTAAATCTTTATTAAAAAGTTGATAAAAATACTTATTCTAAAATAACTTTGTAAGTCATTTAATACTTTGTTTCCCTAGACACTTTCATACCTCTATTGGAATGTTATTTGATCCAACTATTTTTTTATTTTGTATCCCATTTAAAGCTTATTCTAATTTAAATTCTACGATAAACATTTAAATTTTTATACTTATTTGACCTACTTAAATTACCTAAGTTAAATTGGTCACTTAAACCTTCGTTAAAAAATTAATGAAAATACCTCTTCCAAAATAATTTTGTAAGTCATTAAATACCTTATTTCCCTAGGCACTTTCATACCTCTATTAGAATATGTTCAACTACTTTTTTTATATATTTCAACTAAAATTTGTTATACTTTTAAAATTTGAATTTTATACTCATTTGACCTTTTTAAATTACCTAAGTTAAGTTAGTATTCTAAACTCTCATTAAAAAATTAATGAAAATATCTTTTTCATCGTTCTTTTATTTCCTCATCGTTTACTTAGTATCCTATTGCATTCATCTTTAATACATCTGATAAGATCTCTTATTTGTTTCTCTCGCTAAATACATTTTCCCCCTTCTTTTGTATCTAATTTTCAAGGTTTTAAAAGTCGCTAGGTGGTAGTCGGCCTACAACGCCTAGCGCCTAGGTCGCGTAAGCGGGGACTAGGCGCCGCTAGGCGGATTCCTCAGTATCCCTTGATTTATGTGGACATATGCAAATATGAATTTTGTAAGGTTATTACCGGTAATGGAGATCTAACTATGTCTTAAACTATCTCCTGATATTACAAAAGTAAGTGTTAGATTCAGTGAATGACATGGATTAAATAAAGAGTAAGTGCTAAAATAACTTTTGCCAAGATCAACTAGAATGGAATTTAAATGAATCACAAGCAGTTCACATTCATTTAAATTCCTCGGTATCCTTGAATGGTAGTGGGTTTATGAATGACATGAGAATATGAGATTAAATAAGCAAATGCAGTTCACAAGCAGAATGCATTTCAGTAAGTGCTAAATTCAATGAATGACATGGATCAACTAGAATGCATTTCATCGTTGTCATATTAAGTGAAAGAAAAAATAAATCGTAAGTATTAAATTCATAAATGTAGTACACAAGACTGCATCATTGTGAACCACTAAGCAAAATATAATTGTTGAATAACATAAGTTATGCCTTAATAAAATGAGTTCAAAATTACACAACTAATAATATATTAATATCTCATAGACTCATATTTATTCTACTTCTTTTTCTCTATAATTTTCAATAACTCGTTCTTCATCGGATACACTTAATACCATCATTGTGATCCTCCTCTTCTTCTTTGGATGCAAAATCATCTTCATGAAGTTCTCTCACTTTAGAACTTCTTCGAATTATAGATTTTCATCTGCTCCACTTACTTCATCAATCATTTGCTAAGTGAACCCAAAATTTAGTTCAATTTCATCATCTTCGCCACTATCCACAATCCAACCTTGTGCATTAGAAGCATCTTTTGCAAGAAAGACATCGGCATTCCATTCTTTTTCTCTTTTTTGTTTGTTCAACAATCTAGCATTAAATTAGACAAATATTAGATTGTTCAATCTGTTGACATTCAACCTATTTCTTTTTTTTTTGTATGAATCTATAAAAAAAAGAGAGTAAATATTATAAGTTAGTAACATGACTATAAAACTTTACAAATTAATACTTTACTTTAATTAAAGACTTAAAGTTTAAAGCTTACTCCTTCGAATGCACTCCAATTTCATTCACACCCAGATGAATTTGTAGTGAATGAAAGTATTCTCAATGCCACTCTTAGCAAGTTGGGTGTGTGAGCACCGTATGTACTCCACCATGCACATGTATTAAATGTATCATCATTTTTTTCATATGCTTTTGCTGCCAATATTTTTCCAAATAACCTAGTCTTGTCTATTTTATAAATTCTTTGTTAATAATTGTATCTGTAGATCTAACTCATTGGCATGCAAAATTTTATACATTCAAAAATCTCCGTCGCGACCTCCTCATAAAGAGCAATAGAATTATCTTTATAGTAAAAATAGAGATTCAACAAAAATGCAGTGGTATGCAATGTTGTATCAAGTCTATCATTTATTTTTACTCAATAATCGCTATGATAGGCTGATAGTTTGATTCCACGTTGTTTAGGGTTATCTTGATATCTTCTTTAGCGTGAAGATGCTCTCCATATAGAAACCCCATGGATAACTTTCTATTTCCATCTACCAATCGAATAACTCTTACCAAAGGAGTAAATATTTTTAACAAAGTGTCACACCATTCCAAAAACTCATGCTCATCACATTAGAGTAAGCCAATTTCCCTTTGTTTTTGACCATTTACTTTTCTCCCACATATCATTTGTAAACATGACCTTTAAACTAGATTTTTTTTCAATCAAACTTTGCAATGTTAGGAAATTTGATGCAAACCTGGTAATTCCTGACCGGACTATATCTCTCTTCTTCGTGAAACTTCTTATCACAAAGTCTCATGGTGAGCATAAATAAAAATGGTAAAAGACTTGGCTTGCTCAATAACCTTTTTATATCGTGGAAACTTGCCAATACTTTCAAGCATGAGATTAGCAGTGTGAATTGCACATGAACTCCAAAAGATCCCAGGTCTCTTTTCTCTCATCAATTTAGCTGCAGTCATATTATTGGTGACATTGTCTGTTATAATTTGAACTCCTACTTATTCAACACATTTGCCAACATACTCAAAAATAAGTTCAACTGTATGTATCTTGTCTGATGACTCCTCAGATTCTAAAAATATAGTACTCAGCTTGCAATTAACATATAAATTTAAGATGTTTTTTCTTTTTCTATCACTCCATGCATCTGTCATGATTGAGTGCCCATTCTTTGTCCATTCTTCTTCATAGTTCTTCGACAGTTGTTTGTTTTTTCAACTTCAGCTTTCAACAGTCTCCCTAAGCTGATATTAAGTTGGAGGCTTGAATCTCAGCCCAAATTGACTCATTGCCTCCATTAGTTGTTTGAAGCTATCATTATCACTAGCATGGAATGGGATTTCATTTTCATAAAATTCATCTCCTAACATATTGCTGAACTTGTTAAGTGCTCTCTTTGAAAAGAGCTTCATTTATATTTTTTTGGCGAAACACTTTACGCCCACTGGAACCTACATTTCCTGGAGCAATTACCGATGCATATCTATCCATGGGGCCAAGTGATAACGTTTTTTTAATTCCATTTATCCCTTTAATCTCATGACTTTCTTCTTCGTCTAGAGAAATAGTCATCTCTACAACTTTGTTCTTTCATTATTTTGTTCTTCTTTCTGTTCCTCCCTTCTAAAATAGCATGTTTGCACATATTTTTATCTTCTTGAGATGCTTTTTGACAATTAGATACATTTTTAGGTATATTTTCTATGTGCTCCTTGATCCTATATACTCCCTCGACATCATTTTTTCACATAGTTTGCATTTAATTTTGTCGAGTTTCTTAGGATCAGTCAACATCTCATACTCCCATCCTATGTAAATGACTTTCTCCTAAGAATTCTGGATTCGGATTGAGTGACTGATGCTATCGAAGATGAATTGCTTGTCATTGTCATTGTCATTGTGATAACCTAAAAAGTGATTTAAGAATAAATTTAGGATATAAATCAGTAAAAAAATAATATAAATCAATAAAACAAATATTATTAGAATATAAATGTGATTTTTATAAATTAATGAAATTCATTAGGATTTTTAAAAATTTTAAATATAAAATTATGAATATAAATATGGTTTATATGGATTAATAAAATTTATTAGAAATTTTTAATTTTAAATATAAAATATAAATTAATTAATAATAGCTATCAGAATTTTAAAATTTCAAATATAATATTATTAGAATATGAATAAATTAATAAAATTTATTAGGTTTTTTTTTTTAAATTTTAAATATAAAGTTAGGAATATAAATATGGTTTATATGGATTAATAAGATTTATTAGAAAATTTTAATTTTAAATATAAAATATAAAAATATAAATTAATTAATAATATTTATCAGAATTTTTAAATTTTAAATATAATATTATTAGAATATAAATAAATTAATAATTTTTTAAAATTTTAAATATAAAATTATGAATATAAATTTGATTTATATGGATTAATAAGATTTATTAAAAAATTTTAATTTTTAATATAAAATATCAAAATATAAAATAATTAAAAATAGTTATTAGAGTTTTTAAATTTTAAATATAATATTATTAGAATATAAATAAATTAATAAAATTTGTAAAAAGATTTTAATTTTAAATATAGTTTTTATATAGTTTGTTGGGATAATTTAATTAGGGTGTATAAAAGTCTACTTAAATTACCTATTTAATTGAGGAATTGTTTAATTAAATAAATAATAAATAAATTTTTTAAAAAAGGGAAAATCACGAGCGCAAAACGAAGCATGGGGGACGCGTTCCCGGACACGTCTGGCGTCGCCGCCGCCGCCGCCGGACCCGTCGTCAGAAGCTTCTGGCGATATCGGAGGCTTCCGGCGGTGTCCCAGCATCACATCCAGCACCTGCGACACCACCGGAAGTCGGACGACGTACGCGGGACGTGCGCCGCCGCTGGACGTGTTCCTGGACGCGTCCGTCACTGCTGAACCCGTCGTCATCGTTTGCCTAGGGCGCATTTTAGAACATTGCTAATTTTCGATATAAGAGTTTTTTTTTTTTTCACTTCATTCTCTGCTTTCTTGGCCACGTATGCTAACTACTATTCTTACAATTTCTGGTGACTAAGAAACTGGTTCTTCTAATATATTAATAAATTATAATGGTTACAATTTGATAGGACTTTTATTGTTTTAATGCCTCTTCTTCATTTTCATTCATTAGGTCAGAATGGGTTCAAGGAACGTGGCCCTCTCACTTAGCCATCTAATCCTATCTATAATTGCATTTTAGATAGCAAATATGTTCCTGAGAGCGTTTGCCTGATTTGAATTTCTTGGTACATAATAATTCACGCTCACTTTGCTGATTGCTATCGGAAATGAGTTTGCTTACTCAACCTTCTTTCTTTTTTTCTGAATGATTTAATACCAAGCAAGATATAAGATTGGTTCAATACTGATTTGGGTCCTTAGTTTGACTAGTATGATGCATACCCTACTGAGTTTGCGGCACAGATACAGGCATTTCTGAATCTCCCCTTCACTTTGTACGCATGCTCCATTTTGTACCTTTTATTACATTGCCATGTTACTTCCTTTTTTTCATTAGTTAATTACTTGGTTGGGGCTATGCTAGTTTGTAGTTCAGAGTTAATGAATCAACTGCATCTGCATCTTCCCAGCCATCAAAATCAGCTTTGTTTTTTGCATCCTCCTCGCTTGCGACTTTTGATAGTATTCCCTTTCTTTTTTCCCCATCAACTTCTCATGAATTCTTCTATTTTACCCAAAGTTTTTTGCTAAAATGGGCCCACCATTTTAAAGGGTTATCACTTAAAGCTGAATTGACCAAAATCACTTGAAACTCGATAAGTTTCTTGAACCGGGCACATCTAATTTTAGCCTGCAGAGAAGCAGTTTGCATATGAGATATCAAGTTTGATTTGGAGTAGCATGTGTTTTGTTGCAAACAAAATCTTGTAACAGGTGCTAATTTCTTCCGATCATTGATGAGTTGTGCAAGTTAAAACTTAAGAAAATGAGATAGTGGCTTCGCAGATTTGAAAGCCCCAGCTCAGTGTCATGTGTATTTTTTCTGCATTGTAACTGATTGTTGGTAAAAGTTGTAATCTGTATTGAAGCTTGCTGAGGTGTATTTGGTAATATCTATTGTCACACAATAATTGGTTCTCATCTTCTTAACTTTAGTATTTTCATATATTCTGAATTTCCACTATCCACCTTGATTATGATTTTCATGATGCTTCAGAATTGGTTGAAAAATGCTCATTTGTGCCTCAAGGAGAAAAGGCCTGATGTTATCAATATTGATATCCTAAACAAGATAAAGTTGGAGGTCTGTTGTTTATGATAAAAGAGCATTTTTGCAGTTTGCTGTAGATTAATTTACTTTTCACTTTTTGGTTTTCTGCATAAACATAAACAAGGTAATTTACTTTTTTATGAAAATTTCCTTACTTTTAACAGATGTTAGAGCTTCATGTTAACTTTCCAGAAATGGATATGCTTTCAAGATTGTGTGATGAGGTTGAATCATGGAGAATCAGATGTAAAGATATGTTGAGAGGTTACATTAGAATGAAGGTAGTGAGCATCATACTACTGATATTTGTTTATTTTATGAGTTTTGTGTATCATATAGTTAGCTTTCTTTTTGTACCCTATGCAATGTCCATCTTAAATAGTACAGATCAAAAGACTCCTGCTGATTGTACAGGAACTCAAAGATTTCCTTGTGTCTACTGATCATCTGACGGTCAGCATTCCAGAATTGGATCTGCTAAGGAAATACAGCTCTGATGCTCGATCTTGGGTTTGCCATCTCCAAGGTGTTCTGCAAAATCTTGATAAGCGAGAGGACTATGGAAACATTGTTATAGAACTTTCATGCATTTTGAAGTCTGGCTACTTGTTGCATGTGCAAGGTATAGATTCTTAAAAAAATTTCTGTCTTAAGTATTTTGGTTAGAAAAATTCTCACTCTTATCTCAACTTATATTTGGACCAGTTGATGAGTTGCCTCTTGTTGTTGCTGAGCTAAAAAGGTCCAAGTGTAGAAAAAATGCTTCAAAGGTATTAATTCATCTCTGACAGATCTTGAATTCTTCTCTTTCTCATCATTTCAGAAAAAAGATGTGCATAACGAATAAGTTATATTTTGTTAACTAGTTTTGTATCGTTCATACTTATGGTCAATTTCAGTGAACACATCTCTGAACATATTAGCTGACAGTCTGGGCAGCAGCAGCAGAGTTTTTCAGTTCAATCATTGTGATTTCACATTGGAAGGAGAATGTAGAAAACCAATAGATCATTAATAATCTTGGTGGTGTACAGGCATGTCTTAGTCAAACAAATAAGGGGAACTATTTCTTATGGAATACTGAATATTTGATACGACGGACTTATCTCATTCATAATATTTGATATGATGTGTTTTATTAGTATATCCATATATTCTCTTTGGCAGCTCATTCATGATTTCTGTGCATTGACATTACTAAACTTTTGTAATAGAGTTCAATATAGTGTCTTTGGTAGCCTTCTGATGGCATCTTTTTTTTGTTGTATCTATTTTTGGTTGTTTCAAATGGAACTTTACATTACTAGTGTTAGTCAATGCAGAAGTTTCTGCACCATTAAACCCTTGGGCTATGCTCTGAGCACCAGTCTGCTAGCATTAGTAGATCAAGCTCCTATTTGCCTCTAATTCTTTCCCAAGAGTCAAAGCACTCACTTACAAAGTTCTACCTAATTAAACGTTGACTTAAATCTTTTTCTCTTAGATCAGTTTTTTTTCCTTCTATATGTCCCTTAATTGTGATTAATGCTACAATAACGATCTAATCTGGCAGTTACTATTGATTACTTGTCTCTTATTCTTTGCTTCTACAGGCACTTTCTACTCCTATGCCTTTAGGTTTCCTTCAGCGTGTTTTATATGAAGCTTCTAAGTAGGTTCAAAATTTTATTTTAGTGTTGCTTAATTTACTTTGACTTGACCTCTTTATATTATGTCATAGGTTTCAGTCATGTGTAATCTCTTGAATTTCTTTCCCAGGTTAAAAATTGAGAATGAACAACTGTTTGTGAATGTTTCTAAGATGCTCACGGAAGCCATTGCTTGGGAAGAAGGAGCTAAAGCTGCCCTTGAACATGTAGCACACATCTCTGTGTTTGAAAAGATTTTAACGTAAGAACAAGCTATTATGCCCTTTTTATATTCTTTTTGCTAGTGTGCTTATGATGCAGTCATTGTCCGCCTCAGGGATTCTGATGCAATATTAGTTGGTCTTCCATCTCTTCCGAACATCAGAGATGCAGTGTCAATGGCTAAGATGTGGATAAGTAGATCTCTACTATTTTTAAAACACACTCCAAATGCGAATACATCACAACCTTTGCTTAGAGTTGATGATTTGAAGGTTCACATCTTATCATGAATTATCTTCTTTTACTCATTAATCTGTTCTTTACACATATTTTGAAGTGGAGATGGTTTTGCAGGATTTGGTTGCTCAAACTAAACATTTGAAAGTCACTATGGTTGCTACTGACAAACTTCAGAGTATTGTTGCAGAAGTTGAAGGATGGGAGCAAGATAGTTGTTGTTTATTAGAAAATGTCAAATCCCTGTTTGACACATGCCATTCTAGTTCAACTATTGACAATCACCTTTCGACAAAGATCGAGGAACTACTCAGAAAAATTGAATCTTCCATAGAAGTTGGGGACCACTTGTGTTATAATTTTAAGGATTTACCTAATCTGAAAGTTGCAGCTGTGTCTTTGCGATGGTGCTTGACAGCAATCTCTTTCTGCTATAGGATTCCATTGCTAAAGGTAATTCATCCGACTCTACATTGCTTATGGTTTGCTTTTAACTGTACCAGAATTCTATCTTATTATTTCTTAGAAATACAGTTGCTAGTGTGCAATTGTATTGTTACTAGTTTATTTCTTATTTATGCATATCTGCAATTAGTTCCAGTTTTGAATATCGCAAATCCAATGGATCTGCACTATGCTGACAATATTTAGTGTGATACTATCTTAAGCTCTCATGCAAGACTGCAAGCCAATCATATTTGTACCTGTATGCAACTGTTCTACCACCACATTTGCGATCTGCAACTTTAATATAATTTTTGTCTCTGCTTCCTTTATTTCAGGGTTAAAAGGAATATGGTTTTCTGCTCCATGCTATATTGTTCTATTTTCACTCCATAGATTTCCTGTTAATTGAACACTTTCACAGAGTTACCTTTTACTTGGTTCCAATTTCTAACAAGTCAACTTCTATTCATTTCAGTCTTGTATTTTCCTCATGTTGAACTTGATTATCTTCTTTGCCCAAGCAATATTAAAGTTCTAGATATATAGAGTTGATATATTTTGATGCATGTAGCGCCTCAAATGAGATACTAAGTGAGTTTTGGGAAGACAGGATGTTGATAGATTACTTGATGAAGCAAACCATCTTCCTGTAATCTTCTTGGATAGCCATCTTGTGCAACTGTTGAATGTGGGAGTTAACTGGCTTAGGAAGGCACTTTGCACACTCCCAGAACTTAACAGCACTAAAAGGTGCAAGTTGAAGGATGTTGAACTTGTTTTAGATGAAATTCAGGTCAGCCATTTTTCTTATTTTGTCACATGAACTTTCAGATTATTTGTTTTTGTATTGTTGGTAAGATGATCATGATTCCTAATTAATACAGGAAGTTATTGTTCCATATCCAATGATGGTTACTCAGATTCAAAATGCCATCCGAAAGCATGAGTTAGTCTTCAGACTGTATATTTCACTTTTGTTTATTTCAATCATCTATTTATGCGTATTCACATGCCTGTTGATGTTTGTTGACCTGAAAAGCTAGTAAGATTTCATTTGTTTCAAAAACAGAAATGTATCATTGGTAAGAATTTTTAAAATAAATTATTTTCAACTAGTTAGAAAATTTTGTTTATGTTTATATAAACATGAGATGGTATTTGTTTTCCATTGTGTTTTTGGACTTTCTGATGGCATTTAATACCACAACAATCAAGTCTGCTATTTTTATGAACTTACGTCATGTAAAAATGTGTCCTTAGGTTAAAAGAAACAACTACAAAATAATTAATCAACTAGTTATCATGCTTTATATGTCAAAGTGTTAAGTATGCCTTCTTGTAGCCACAGTATAGGGTACTTGAGCCTTAGTTTCAAAATAAAACTGGATTAAGTTTGTTCTTTTTTGTTTTATTTTCTTCTGTTGATGCAAACTGCAAACAATATGTTAAGGGGTGTGGCTTGAGTGAAGACTATTAGAATTCGCATTGGATCTATTTTCTAACATTGCATGAAGTACCTATGAAGAGTTCAATTGCCAGCTCCAAATAGTTGGTTCTTGCATCCTATGTTTTACACTACAATTGTTTAGAGTATTATTTCTTTCCATTGTTGTATTTCCAACTTAGTTTTTCTTATTTCATCTATTTTTAAAAAAAATCGTTGTGGCTGTGGCTTGTTTTTTATTTTACATTCGCATTTTAGTTTCTACATATTCAAATATAAAGAAAGTGTCAGATGAGGATGCCACAATTAATCCTACTGATCCAACCAAACTCAAAGGGGAAATGAAATGACACGGTAGTTGAACACCTCATTTGAAGGTTTTGGTAGAGAATAATGTTTTTTTTTTTTGGTTAAGGAAAGTGTCATTCTACCTAAGTTTAAACTTTCAGTTTTGTCCAGGTTTTCATTAGATAAAACCTTTGCTACCCGGAAAACATTATATATATTGTAAAATATTTTCCATGAAACAAAAATATCCAACATGGTAATGTACCATATAATTTGCAACTGTTGTTTATTATCGCTCCTAATAAACTGGAAAATGTAGGTATTTCTTCTACTTTTGTTTGACATCTCCTGTCCAATGTCATGGTGCAGGTCCTGGGTGGGGCAAGTTCATGCTTATTTTGCACTTCCAAAAGGACAGCCATGGCCTTCATTATTGAAGCTGAAAGTAATGCTCTACAAGAAATTCAACAATATTATAGGAATTTGGATTTACTAAAATATTTCGTCTAAAGACTACTTTTGTTTGTTGTATGTAGTCTTATATACAATAATCTGTATAAGTAATTTGATGCAGGTTTGCACTTTCGAAACAGGTTATGTGATTAGCATTTCATAAAAATTATATAGATTATTATTAGTAATATTTTATTTATTCAAAATAGTTCAAATGTTTATATTTTCTGGAGTAATGTTGTTTAAAAATTTTAGAAGTTCTCTGCTTTCTTTTATTGGATAGTGTCATTGTTTGACTACAAACTAGATTTTTTCAGCTTTTCCAACAAATGATTGAAAGATGTTTATTTTTCAAATTAGGTGATCTTATCCAAATCCTCATTTGTTTTGTCTCATTAGCTCTCCATATTAAACTGTTGCAGAAGCATGGTGAAGCTGCTGCTTTTATGTGTTCTGAGCTTGATAAAGTAGCTTCTGAAGTAGGAAAAGTTGAGAATTGGTTGTCCCAGTGCCATGCTATTTTGGAGCCAGTATTTGGTAACTTGGGCTCCTTAACTTCCAGGCTAGTGCAAGTATGTTTTCTTAGCAAACATACTTCTCATGTGATTAAGAAATACTGGAATATATCTCATGTTGTTATAATTTACAGATCAAAGATTCACTTGATAGGGCTTTGCGTATATATCATGATTCAAAGGGACAAGGAGCCAGAGGGTTCTGTGTCTGCTGCCCCAATTATGGAGGGAATGAAGAAGTCTATACTTGCCTCATATGCAATGATCAGTAAGATAACTCGCCTTATCTTAAGATATAATGACAGCTGCAAGAAGCCTAATATCTTACCATTTGAGGATGGCTACATACATCTTAATCTGAGACGTTCTCAAGCTCTCATCATATCTAATGTTACTTAACTTTTGGATTGAGCTTGACCTTGTCATTAAGAAATTTGGAATGGATTTTTTTATTCATTTTCTAACATTAGGAACTTGTTCATTAGTCTTGGTTCAAGTTGACTCAGTGCTGATGCATGTGGACCAATTACCTCTCTGTCACAAATCGGTGTGTCCGTGTGAACAGAACTTTTATGGTTGATTTGCTGTGATTATACATCTATTAGGGTGGTAGTTAGAAGAAGTGTTTGAAATCTCGTGCCGTACTAGACGAAACAGGCGAAACATTTTGTTCCGTCTGCCGTCCGACATGAGGCCGTGGTCGAGGGGTCGTGCGACCCCGTTGGCCGCGTTGGAGGGGTTGTGTGACCCCGTCGGCTGAGTCGGAAGGGTCGCACGACCATGTTGGAGGGGTTGTGTGACCCCATCAGTTGCGATGGAGGGGTCGCATGAGCATGTGGCGCAGGGCGTTGCGAGACACGGGCGGGCTGAATTTTTTTTAATTAAAACTTATATTAATAATCTTAATCAACTTCTAGCTATGATAGATATAATCTAAATAAGTTTAATTAAATCCTAACAAAATTATCTCATTAATTATATATATTTTATTTAAAAAATATATAATAAAATTTCTATTTATTTATCATATGAGAGTATTAGGATTCCATTTTTTTAATTTTTTTAATATTTTTAAATGTTCATGTTAAATATTTTATTTTTAATTAATATATTTTATATTTAAAAAATATCGAAACTATCGTATCATTCCGGTCATAGATTGAAACTCCGATACGGCACGAGATTTTAAACTATGGTTAGAAGTCTTAGTAAATTTCAATTGTGGTTGTACCATCCACTCTTTTCTGTCGTGGTTGTTGTTTCCATGTGATCATAAGCAATAGTGCATCCTTGCACAACTCTCTATCTTTGAGAATGTGCATCTTTGACAATCTAAAAGGAATCTGGATCTTACTGTACATCAGGTAGAGTTGATTCTTGTAGTTCATTTTCCTTGATGCTTAGGAATGTCATAATTGAACTGGCAGGTACCATTTTTCATGTGTTGGACCACCACTTGCTAATGCTTCTATGACAAACGAGTATGCATGTCCGTTTTGTGTTTATGTTGAAAATGGAGCTCTACCAAGAAATGAAAGCCAATTGTTGGTATGCAAAGTGCTGTATAAGTTCACATTTGACGAAAATTTTCACATTTAATATAAGTACAAGCACTCTTTCATTCATGTGATGTTGGTATTTGTTTTGTTCAGTTTTCCAAAGGAAATCGACCTGAAGTCAAATCGTTTTTTGAATTGGTTTCAGCTGCTTCAGATATATTTGCTAGGTATGAAGAATTGATGGGTTAATATAAATGAATGCTTCATATCTTATATTAACTATTGAATATATTCCATTTATTTTTGTTTAGATGCAATCACATGTGAATTTAATGTATTTGATTTTGGACATTCTGTTATCCTCTCTCCTCTCTCCTCTCTCCTCCTCTTCTTTGGTCTTAGCAGATCTATACTGCCGTGGTTCGATCTCTAGCTTTGGCGCATTTGCAGGAATTTTTTCTCCAAATGACGTACCCAACCAAGGGATGCTGGGCCTTTGGGTCATTCGCCGTGAGTGTTTCCCGATTACCCTGGTGGTTGGTGGGAAAATTCTGTAGGGCCGGACTGGTCACATTAGGGCTAGTTGTGTTTATCATTTTTTTTAGCAGATCTACACCGTCTTGTGTTAATACACCATATGTTGGTTGGCATTAGAATCATCTTGTTTCAATCGGACACCAAAATCCCTACAAAACCTTGTAGCTATTATTGTAGAATGCTTGCTCCTTTTTATTTCTACCATTTTTTGTACAAGTGGGTGGGCACGATCTCTTGAGTCTAACTAGTGACCGAAGATACCCCAATTCAATATCATGTTTTTCTTTTTTTGTATAAGTGACTATTGACCCTTAGGTCCAATTTGCAACTCAAAGATGGGGATGGTCATATTGATGGAAGCTTAAGGATTTGTCGTGCATATGGGGATTCTGATAATTATGACTTATACAAATAATGCTGGATAAAGTGGTTAACTATTGTGCCCAACATGTCAAGTATTAAATCAACAATAACAACAATCAAGCCTTATCCCATTAGATGGAGTCGACTATACAGATTTTTTTACGCCATTAGACTCTATCTCTTACTATATCATCATGTATACTTAAATAAATTTTATCTTATTTAATTATTGCTAACTAAGTATTTTTTAGTCTTCCTCGTTTGATATGTGTGTCTAGTGCATTTATTGATCGTTTAAATACATGTTCGTACCATCTTAAATGTGTTTCAGAGTTTACCCTCAATAAATGTAATTCTAACTTTCTCTCTAATGTTCTCATTTCTTTTTCTGTCCATCCTCGTATGTTCACATAGCTACCTTAACATCCTTATCTTTGCAACTCTTATCTTTTGCTCGTGTGCTCGGGCTATAACTCAACTTTCAACTCCATATAACATAGCAGGTCTAATTGCGATTTTGTAAAACTTTCCTTTAAATTTTAGAGGTATGTTACGATCATATAAAACATTTGATGCTCTCCTCCATTTCAACCAATCCCTCCATCATTTTGCAAAAATGATTCTAAATATTTAAAGCTCTCACTTCTAGGTAATTTGTCATCTCCTATCTTAATAATTGTCTCATTACGTTTAATATTGCTAAACTTAAATTTTACATATTCTGTCTTTATTCTATTAAGCTTAAAACCGTTGTTTTCCACCAAGATTCTAGTTTAGTATTTACTCTTTCATGTATTTCATCTACCAAAATAATATCTGCAAACAATATGCACCACAGTATTGGGTCTTGAATGCAAGTTCTTCCATAATTAATGTAAAAAGATAGGTACATACAATCCCATCTTTATTGAAATATTTCAGTTACTCCGTATGAAGTTTTTACTTTGGTCGTTACATCTTTATACATATCTTTAATTAGTTCAATATATGTTACGTTATTACCTTTCTTTTCTAGAATTCTCTATATAATTTCTCTTAGGACTCTATTATAAGCTTTTTCTAAGTCAATGAATATTATATGTAGATTTTATTTTTGTTCCCATATTTTTCAATTAGTTGTCTAAGAAGATTATAACTTCTATTGTCGACCTTCCAGGCATGAATCTAAATTGATTTTTGATCACCATGGTCTTCTTAATTTTTTTTTATTATTATTATTTTCTAAATTTTTATTGTATGACTCATTAGTTTAATACCCCTAACAGTGCACAATTTTTTACGTCTCTCTTATTATTATATAAGGGAACTAGAGTACTTACCCTCTATTGATTAGACATTTTTTTTCGATTTTAATATCATGTTAAATAATTCTATAAGTCATTCAATACCTTATTTCCCTAGGCACTTTCATACCTCTACCGGAATATCATCTGGTTCAATAATTTTTCCATTGTGCATTTCATTTAAAGTTTGTTCTATTTCTAAATTTGAATTTTATGATAAAAATTTAAAATTTTATATTGATCTACTTAAATTACTTAAGTTAAGTTTGTAACCTAAACCTTCATTAAAAAGTTGATAAAAATATCTCTTCCACCGCTTGTTTATTTCTTCATCGTTTATTAATACACTATTGCATTTATTTTTAAGACATTTTATTTCGATAAGAATTTTTGTCTTCCTATATCTCACTTTAGCTATTCTATAAATATCTCATTGCCCTTATTTTGTATTTGATTTTTGATAATAATCATTCAAAAGTTTCATTTTTTGCTTCATTCATTACTTTTTTAGCATTTTTTTTTGCTATTGTATATTTTCTTAAGTTTACCTTGTTCTTACAATTATATAATTCCTTATAAGTTGTTCATTTTTTTCCTTCACTTTTTCTTGTACTTTCTCATTCCACTACTTAAATTCCTTACTTAGTGGTGCATATCTCTTTGATTCACTGGGTACACTCTTAGCTACTATTTTCAACTTTGATACCATCTTATCCTATGTCATATTAGAGTTACCGTATATTTCATCTAATGCTAGTACTCTTACCTTCTTCTTGAATATATTTTGTTTCCCATCCTTTAACTTTCACCACTTAATTCTATGAGTCGTATATATTTTATTTTTATTGATATATGCTTGAAGCGTATATCCAATACTACTAACCTATGTTGGGTAGTTAAGTTTTTTCCATGAATGACTTTGCAATCTTTATAAATCTTTCTATCCCTCTTTCTAACTATAAGAAAGACAATTTGCGATTTATCAGTCACTTTTGAACGTGACTAAGTGTTCTTTTTTTTCTTAGAATCGTATTAGCTAATATAAGGTCATATGCTATTGCAAAATCAAATATAATTTTCCTTTCATTTTTTGTTCCAAATTCATAACTCCTATGTACTCTCTCATATTCGTCATTTTTCACATGCCTATTTAGATTATCTCCTATTAAAATTATTTCATTTGATAATTTGGCAGAATATTTTGTAATACTTCATCTAGTTCATCTCAAAATCTTGATTTGGTCGCGTCATCTATATCTACTTGCGGTGTATATATGCTAATTACGTTCATAGTTTCTTTCGTCATTATTATCTTAAGAGTTATAATTCTATCCCCTTTTCTAACTACTATAATTTCATCATTTAACGAACTATCTACAACAATACCCACTTCATTTCTTGTTTTACTCTTTCCTGTGTACCATAACTTAAAATCCGAGTTCTCTATTAGCTTTGCTTTCTTGTTTATCTATTTTGTCTCTTGTATATATACAATACTAAGATAGTGTTTGGTTTGGTTATTTTTCATTTTCATTTTTTGAGAAAAGGGAAAACATTGGAAACGGTTGATAATTTTCACATTTGTTTTCTAGAAAAAGAGATATTATTTTATGGGAAAATAGAGAATGTCTACAAGTCATTTTCTAAAAAAAGGGAACACATGCGTTTTTTCCAAAAATGAAATCAAATGCTCTTTAATTTTTCTCCTAATCATCACATCTACTATTATCTCCATTGATTTATCGAGGATTACTATGTTTCATGTTTCAAATCTTAGACTATTAGTTTTCCTATAATATTTGTTCTTATCCAACTTATGGTGAGAACTCTTGCGTACTTAACACTACACCCAAGTTCTCATGGCGATGTAGTGGTCCTTGCCGATACGTTACAGTCGGACCTTGCAACGTGAACTCTTGTATATTTAACACTACACCCGAGTTCTGAAAATGTAGCGGTCCTTGTCGAGACCTTACAGTCGGACCTTGCAACGCGTTCCTTCCGGGGAACAACCTAACATTAACATAATAATTTAATAGATCCATTCATTGAATATTTTCCATAGTTTAATACCTAGATGACAACCTAATGCAACCCTTCTTTATCCGGGCTTGGGACTGATCATGACTCGTTTGTCATGGGCGGAGTTGCCAAGCATTAAATCAAATGAAATTTTTGGTATGTATGTAAACTTTGTTTCGTTAATGACTGAATAACGGATTAAATATGACTGCTATCTATTTTTGACATTAAAGGATAGTAATAAGTTTTGATTGATTTTATTGTTAATCTATTTTGATATTTTGATAATTATAGGTTCCAAATTTTTATTTTTGTAGCATCAGTTTATAGGATGCGCTTCATTGAAATTACCTTGCCTAATATTGAAGAATTATTCTATTTTATTTTTCAAACTTTTGTTTGTTTTTGTAGGATTGAAGAATTGAATTTGGTGGAAAGAATTGTCGAACGGGCATGCGAGTGCAAGTCCTTTTTGTCTGAAATAGTGAAATCTATTACTTCTCACTATGAAAACGATCTCAGCTCTATCTCTGAGAATATTCTGATTCCTCTGAAGGTTGTTTTTGTTAATCCAGTTTGACACTAATATTGTTTTTCTGCTTATTTATTTGCTATTATTTAGTTGTATTGATTTACTTCGTTTCTTTGATTCTCATAATAGCTGTGAATTTGTTATAACTGTACTAGGCAATAACTGTGACTGGGATACATGATCCCCAAGGTTGCTGCAATCTTGAGTCAGTATTGACAAGATATTCTTGGAAAGTAAGAGTCCGGAAGCTTTTAGCAGGATCAAAGAAACCTGTCCTTTCACAACTTCAGAGGGTTATGAAAGAGGTAAAGAACTTTGTTATTTGATCATTGGCAGTTCTCCTTTTAAACAGCATTCTATGGAAAAATTTCTGCCCATTTGGCCTTTTGACATTAAACATCTTTACATATTACTAGTTTACTAAGATATTGCTTAGCTTTCTATTGATATTTGCTCTTTGTTTATTTTAATCAATTAATAAATTTTAGATTGTCGCCAACAGATAGTTACTGCTCATATTCAATGAATTATAGATAGAAACAAACAGTTGTGAGTTATAGATAGAAATTGATACGCTCAAAAATACTTAGTGAAGTGGTAAATTTTTTGAGTAAGAAAGTTAGTCTTCACCTACATTGTAGGTGTTAAGAGTTTGCATTTGCAAGAACATTTCCAAAAGGAATAAGACAAGGATGGAATGTTTGATTTTGTGTGTTCGCTCATCCATCGCTGCATCAACAGGCAGTTTTTCAAGGAATAGAGAACCTGCATAGACTTGGCGTAGCATCATGCAGTATTGCTACAAGAAATAAAAACTACATATCATGTTGACTAATGTGCGATATATTGTATTCTAGCTTAAATCTTAGGCTGCTCACTGGAGATGAGACCAATTTCATTTTATTCCATGGGCAGTAGCATTCATATATTGAGGATTCATAGTAAAATGTTTAGTCTAACTTAGATTTTGTGATTGCTCACACATTCATTCCAAAGTAATATGTTATATCTTAAGTAATTGGCAGGCAGTTCATCACTTAAAGCAAAGGAACGTATTTATTTTTCTTTATTTTTATAGATTCAATATAGCCTTCATATGCTTCTCTTTGCCTTTTTTGAACTATAACTCTTATCAACTTAATTTAACCATGGTATTCTCGTTGGAACATATGCTCAAATAATTCTTGTTCATGACTACAGAAATTAGGTGCTGTTATGGTAACATCTCACATTTTTTAAATTGGCCACAGTTCAGAGTTCATATATTAGAGTTTCTAAGTCCTTACTGCCTGATGGAACAACACTATTCATGCAATTAGATGTATCTTTTATGTTTAATATTGCAGGGTACAGCTATGGGCATAACATCTGAGGATCACCTCATGAAGGAAATTACAGATATGAAACAGATAAGCCTGCAGTGGGTAGATATTGCCAAAAAGGTAAAAAAACCATTTTGGAATCTCCTTAACATACTTGATTTAAATAGAGATAAACGAATGCATCCATGTATTGCAGGTGGCTTCGGATTCAGGGAAACTTGCACTTAGTGAGGTCTACAAGCTTATAATTCAAGGTGAAGATTTGCCACTTCATTTTGAAAAGGAATTGAAGGTATACATTATCTCTAGAATATTATGAAAATAAGATCTTGTTTTTATCCATCCTCTAAATTAGTTTAAAACGTATGCAGTTATTGCGAGAAAGAACTTTGCTTTATTGCATCTGTCGGATGCCTAATGATCAGAGAGCAATGATTGCATGTGACCAATGTGATGAGTGGTACCATTTTGAATGCATTAACTTGCATGAACCTCCTCCTAAGACCTTTTACTGTCCTGCATGTCAACCAACTAATGGAGTAGCTGTATCTCTTCCGTATGTGATATGCAGTGAAGAGAGGTAAGAAATTGGAGATTGTTTTGGATTATTGTGTGATATCTTGCTAATAGGATTCTTGATTTAGTATTCTCAGTTAAATACATTCAATTTGATTCTATCCTGGATTATATATGTAATCATATAGGACACCTGGTATGATACAATTTTATGCTATTTGACATTAGGATAACTCACTTTGCAGATGATTGTTAATGGAGACTTAGAAAGGCAGTAAGAACCTGAAAATTATGCTCTCGCATCACCTAACTAAATGTCAAAAACATGGTTTTGTACAGTCTGGTGCTGGTTTGTATGGCATGCTATTTTGATCTCTCGGAACTTGATCTTCACGTATCATGTTGGTCTTTGTGCTGACTGGTTTATGATGGACAATACATACTGGTTCAATTAGTGGCCAGAACTGTATTTGAAGACTTGATAAAATGCAGCTTTATGTGTGCAGAATGTTCAATGTGCTATGGTAGTTTAAAACATGCTATCATGCTTCAACCTAATCTGGATAACTTGACTATATTAATGAGGAATCAAATTAATTATGTTGCATTACCTATTTAAACTGGAGCTTCATATTTGAGCTTAATATTATGGAAGCTTAGTCATTTCTTTCAAACATAGGTCGATTGATTATCAAATGCTTTACAGATCAAACAATGAAGCGGGCCCTAACACACCTGCCTGTCATAGGGAATCTAAACATATAGGTTCAAGAATTAATTATGGACACTCACAGGATGCGGTTGAGTTACTTGATGTTTTAAGATCTCATAATGGTATTGATCAGCTATGGAGAGAAAATAGAAGGCCTTTCCACAGAACCACTAGGAGACGTGGTAAGATAGAATATCTTGATAATTTGATGCTCACTTTTGAATTAACAGTGCAACTTTCTGTCCTTTTTGTTCATTCTTACGGGTGATGGTTTAAAAGCAAAAAACAAAAGGTTGTGGCATCTCTCTCATAATAGTGAAGTATTTTAGTATGGTTACTTGTACATTACTGTGCTGCGTCAGGTGCATATCCCTTAAATTATGAAACTAGTTATTGGGCCTTTGCCCTTCTTTTAATTAGTTTATCAGTATGACATAAACAAGTATGATGATCAATTAACATGCCAACCAAAAATTAGGTATGAACACATGGCATGTTGGTGGATTCTTATATCTCAGTCAATTGTCATGGGGCTAAAAATTAATTGCTAAAAAATCTATTTACTACAACCTTTGTTATTTTAACAATTAATTTATATCATGTGTGCCGTTTTGATTGCAAAGTCAAGCTATGTGAGCATGCCATTTTCCAAATTCATGTGAAGTTGCAAAGTAATGCTAAGTTTATTTATTATAAACCTCAAATCTTAGGCTATTCTAGGAATTAACCCATGTGTCATTGATTTCGTGCATTGCATTCTGACCGTAAAAAAACTGAGCCATGAGGACATGCCATGTGTCACTTGTCTTGTGGGCTACAAATTATTTTCTAAAACAGTATTTTCTAAAACAGTTTACTCATTAAAAACGTCAAGCCTTCCCTATTTACTTCGTAGGAATGCAATTGGAGAGGGAGGAGGCACAAAAGGGAAGGGAACGTGGAACAATAGGATGAGGGACGCTGGACGGGGTGAGAAGGCTGTTTACTTGACAGGAAGGACAAGGTAGAATGAAATGAAGTGTGAAAATATCCTTTATCTATTGTCATTGCAGGGCTATTATAGTCTCCCTCTCTCTCTCTCTTTTTCTTTTTTCATTTTCTCGGTTATTTACCTTTTGTCTGCCCACTTTTGGGTACATGTGTTTCAAAAGATAGGAGCAGAAGTGATGCAGGATCAACATAGGAGGATCCAATATTTCGGATGACATAACTTTTGACTCGGGACTTGAATTAGATTCTGTTAGCAGTCACACATGCAGAATTCATAAAATCTACGTTTATTATCGGGGAATCCGTAATCGCCAATTTTCGGATCCAAATTAGACCCCTTTCAGAGCTTTTTTACTATTTTTCTTTTTTTTTAAATGGTATTTAGGGTATTTTTTGGTATTTCTGGTATTTAGGGGTTAGTGATTGTCTATATCAGCGTTTTGTTTTATTAATTTTTATCTATTACAAAATTTTCTTTTCTAGTAAGGTGTCTTTCTTTTCTTTACAAGATTGGAATTGAGGCCTAAAATTTAGGATTTCTTTCCTTTTTAAGTCTTGGGATCTAGAGTTTATATAATACCTATGAAGAATTCTAGTATTAACAAAGTTTCTTTTTGTTCGAGTTTCTCTTTATTCTTGATGATTTTTCTTCTGGCCTTCTCATCAGCATAATCGATAATCGATATCCTGTCCAGTGTTAGTTGTTATTAGAGTGAAGGTTATCGTCGGATCCAATGGAAGGTTGTTAATGGCCGCGCAGTTGCAACAATAGGCAGGTTCCGGCTGAGGAAGTCTTGCACCGTGATTGTAGCGTTCATGACATAATGGCGATGAAGGATTTACAAAGGCAAGTCACAAACTTAACTTAGCGTCTAGTCGAGGCGACGCGAATTATTGAGAATCATGGGCTCTTAGATCGTGGGATCTCAGGTTGTGGATCTTAGTCTTCCTTCGAAAACCTTTTTCACCAACATGCTACATACCAGGAGCGCCATGGTTGGGAGGAGCCTATGCAGATCTCAATTTTCGAGTTAAACTTTCAGAATTTTCTAGTTCGTTGCAAGCCAAGGGCTTCATTGATTGGATCAACGAAATGGAACGGATTTTCAACTATAACCAAGTGTCAGATCGGATCAAGTAAAGTTGATTGCCATTAGACTGAAAGGGCGAGCATTGGTGCAGTGGGATTAGATGCGGCGCTCACGGGACAAACAAGGCAAATTCCAAATAACCGACTATGAGGAGATGAAGAAGAATATGAGGAACACTTCCTTTCAACTACACCTAAACCCTATTATAGTGACTTCACTCGTTGAGACAGGGCGCGAGATCGGTCGAAGAATACACGAATGAGTTCTACTAGCTGGTTGCCCGAAACGATTTGTTAGAGATGGAGGAGCAAATGGTGGCACGATACTTAGGGGGTTGCTCCTGACCTTGCAAGATGTCCTCAACCTTCATTCATTATTGACGGTTTCAGAGGCCTACCAGCGTGCACTGGCTGTTGAAAAACAACATAATCGGAAACTAGTGGGCTGAAGCGACCAAAACTGTTGGCTAGCTGCCCTTGGAATTCTCATCCTTTTCAAACATCAACCACAATAGCAGCCACAACACCCACCACAAGTTTACTCTAAGACCCTTGTCAGATGTTCATCAAAGATGAATAGGCACATAGGGTGAACCAATGCAAGAAATCTATTGTTGATTTGTAGGACAAAAATTTACTGATCGAGGAAGACATGATAAAAGATATCGTAGCAATTGACGAACCAGTGTATGAGCTGACGATATGCTTTACAGTGTTGACCATGAGACTTTGGTCGTGCGTAAGAGTCCCCAAAGGCAAATCAGGGGATGAGTGGCTAAGAATTAATATTTTTCACACTACCTACACCATCGAAGTCTGCAAGCTAATCATTGACGGCGGTAGTTGTGACAACGTAGTATCTGAAGAGACTATCCAGAAATTGCGATTGAAAATGGAATGCCATCCCAAACTGTACAAGTTGTCTTGGTTGAATAAGGACTGTCACAACTATGATTTTATTTTACATAATGGATATTTGTTTCATAGCTTGTGCGTTCTAGATTACTCTGAGGCAACCAATCATGAACGAGCTTCATAATGAGGGGCACTTGGGGCATGATAAGACATTGACCCTCATCTCTTATGGTTTTTGAAGAGCGATGTGGCCCGCTTTGTTGACCGATGTTATGTATGCCAACAATCTAAGGGGATTCTCACCAATGCAGGCTTATACACTCCTTACATGTTTCTGAAGCTCCTTGGTTCGATGTCAACATGAATTTTGAGTTAGGATTATCGTGCACCCAATGAACCTTAGATGCGGTTCTTGTTATAGTTGACAGATTCACAAAGATGACGCATTTCGTAGCTTGCAGGAAAACTATGGATGCTACCTAAATTATCCATCTTTACTTCAAGGAGATCGTGTGTTTACATGGTGTTCTTCGGTCCATGACTTCAGATCAAGATACCAAGTTCCTCGATCATTTCTGGAAGAGTGTATGGGAAAAATTACACACGCAATTGAGCTTTAGTAGTGCCTACCATCCTCAGATCGATGAACAAACCGAGGTGGTGAATTGGAGGCTGGACAATCTTCTGTGATGTCTCATCGGGACCAAGCTGAAGTAGTGAGACTTGATGGTATCTCAAGTAGAGTTTGCTACGACAGATCAAGAAACAGGACCACAGGATTAAGTCTTTTTGAGGTTGTGTGGAACCTATCTAGGTTTTGGATTTAGTCCTGTCCCACGTATAGGACGATTTAGTCCTAAAGCCAATGAGATAGTAGAGCATCTTCGGAACATTCATGAGCAAGTGAAACTGGTAATTCTTGATAATGATATCAAGTACAAGACTCGGGTTGATAGTCATCGTCGTTAGATACTTTTTGAGGTTGGAGATTTTATCTGGGATGTATTAACTTGTGATTGTTTCCTTGTTTGCAAGTATAATAAGCTGAAGGATCGGATCATGTGAGATGTTGTAGAAGATCAACGATAGGCCTACAAATTGTGCCTTCCTAGTCATTTGAAGATTTTTGATGTCTTTAATATGAAACACTTGACTCCTTACTCCATGAGCACTAATGAAGCTACTACGAACTCGAGGACGAATTATTTTTAACACAGGGCGACTAATGCAGGATCCAATCTTATTGAGGGCATAATTTTAACTTGGGACTCATAATCAGGCTTTGTCAGCGGCCATCCATGCTGAATTCAAATTACGTTTGTTATCGGGGAACCACCACTAATTTCCAGACCCAAATTCCACTGTTTATACCCTTTTTAGAGCCTTTTTACTATTTTTAGTAATTTTCATTTTATGGTGTTTAAGGTATTTTTTGGTATTTATGAGTTAGAAATTGTTTATATCAGAGTCCTATTTTATTAATTTTTGTAAATTACGAAGTAAGAGTTTTTTTCCTTTTTTATAAGATTGGAATTGAAGTCTAAAATTTAGGATTTCTTTCCTTTTTGAGTCATCGGTCCAGGGTCTACCTATCTTCTGTGATGTCTCATCGGGACCAAGCTGAAGTAGTGAGACTTGACGTTATCTCAAGTAGAGTTTGCTACAATAGATCAAGAAACATGACCACAGGATTAAGTCTTTTTGAGGTTGTGCGAAACCTATCTAGGTTTTGGATTTAGCCCTGTCCCACGTATAGGACGATTTAGTCCTAAAGCCAATGAGATAGTAGAGCTTCTTCGGAACATTCATGAGTAAGTGAAACTGGTAATTCTTGATAATGATATCAAGTACAAGACTCGGGTTGATAGTCATCGTCGTTAGATACTTTTTGAGGTTGGAGATTTATCTAGGATGTATTAACTTGTGATTGTTTCCTTGTTTGCAAGTATAATAAGCTGAAGGATCGGATCATGTGAGATGTTGTAGAAGATCAACGATAGGCCTACAAATTGTGCCTTCCTAGTCATTTGAAGATTTTAGATGTCTTTAATATGAAACACTTGACTCCTTACTCCATGAGCACTAATGAAGCTACTACGAACTCGAGGACGAATTATTTTTAACCCAGGGTGACTAATGCAGGATCCAATCTTATTGAGGGCATAATTTTAACTTGGGACTCATAATCAGGCTTTGTCAGCGACCATCCATGCTGAATTCAAATTATGTTTGTTATCGGGGAACCACCACTAATTTCCAGGCTCAAAGTCCACCGTTTATACCCCTTTTAGAGCCTTTTTACTATTTTTAGTAATTTTCATTTTATGGTGTTTAAGGTATTTTTTGGTATTTATGAGTTAGAGATTGTTTATATCAGGGCCTATTTTATTAATTTTTGTAAATTACGAAGTAAGTTTTTTTTTTCTTTTTTATAAGATTGGAATTGAAGTCTAAAATTTAGGATTTCTTTCCTTTTTGAGTTATCGGTCCGGGGTCTACCTATCAGCTGTATGAAGAATTATCCTCCAGCATTAATAAAGTTTCCTTTTTTTTCTAGTTTCTCTTTGTTCTTGATGATTGCCTTCCCCTAAATTCCAAATAATCACTATCCTGTCCGGTGTTTAGAAGTTTGGTCCTTCTGCTCTACTTCCAAATTGTTGGAAGAACATATGCTTCTACTCCATTCCTTTTTGCTTCCTCTCCATTTCATGGAAGTAAACAAGGCTAATTGTCGCTTCAAGGCTGTAGCTGGCAAGCTTCTGCCAGGTTTCGTTTTTGGCCTAGTGATAATCCATCATCTTAGCAAAGCAGAGAAGCATTTTGCTAGAAGATGGCAAATGGACATGGTTTATGCAGTTTCATTAGCTTACACCCTAATTTTGGCTTACTACGTAATGTTAACATGGTAATCTTTTGTATATAATTTATTTGACATAAAAGAATGTGGTCATTTGACTACCTTGATATTCTACTTTTTCTTGTGTCTTATTGATGTGTTTTAGAAACATATTAACCTAGTACCTAGGCAAACTTGGTAACTTGAAAAATTCTAGTTTCTCCTATTTTGTTGATCTATAGTTTGTTGCTTAGTTAAGGGCTGATGATTTGTTCCAACTGTGTGATTTATGTGGAAAAAGTGAAAAGATTTGTAGCTGGTCTTAGCTTGAGATACTGATTATTGGAAAATAATCTTTCCCTTATTATCTGATCCACCTATCTAGTCTCCTGGTTAAGATTTCATGCTCACACCAATTGAATGCTTGGTATTCTTACCTCTGTAACCTTTGAGATGAGAACAATCTTTAGATTATTTCTTCGTCTCTTAGATCAACTATTGATACTTCGCAAAATAATGCAAATGGTTGGATAAGCTCCTTATAGACGAATTTGTATAAAATTGAGATTTATTGTTTACTATATTGGTGTCTCAACTCCCATATTTGTAATTTTAGGATCAAACTGGTGTGTCTCAGTCCATATATGCCTTTAATTTAGTGATCCGACATGGAATAATACTTTTTTTTTCTTTCTGATTATTTAGTTGTTTCCCTAAGAGTTTGTTCTATCTAATAAAGAAACTAAAATTATGCAACTTATCTATTTTGTGGCCTTCTTGCAGTGGAGCCTTAATTTTCCACTGGTCAGCCTCTTCTAAACTGCTTGCTGAATAGTCGTTCCTGGCAAACCTGCACACAATGCTCGTATGACGCAAGAAAAAGACACTGCATGATCACGAGTGTATCAACCGGACTTGGCCACTGTTAAACAGGTCTCCATTTGACTGTGCCGTTAAAGTCAAGTTTCAAATGAAAACTTTTCTAGATAATTGTTCAGGCTCCATCACTGTAAGAAAGGGATGGGACTAAAGGCACACTGTGAGCAGTCCTTTCTGTAGTGGTGCATGCTGGAATGGCTGGGGTGGGAGGTCCACTTGCACTTGGCCACGGAAACATGGTGACATCAGATTGATGTGAGCTTGGGGGGTGTGGGATTTTGAACGCTACTTTGTGGTGCCCTTCGCTCCTAGCACCTCACATGCCCCTGTCTGCCGAGAAGAAGACTTCGACTACCAAGTGCATGCAATTTCCACATGATTTGCAAGATGTTTCCGTTGCATGCGAACCATGTAGACCCCTTAGCTTGTTTTAACCTTCAAATTCCTTTTTGACCACGACTTCAAGTTTCATTATATTTATTGTTATAAATTTGTGATGTGCTCCCCACACGAAGTATTCTCCGATTGTCTTGAAGCTATGGGAAGGCAATGTAATTTATTTATTCAATTTAATGTAATTTCACAGTTCAAGATTTTCTCAATAAAGATTTTTTCATTTCCTTTTTAAAAAGTTAGTCTGCAGCGCTTCACCCTGTTGATATCATTGCAAAATCCAGATTCTCAGATTTGGAGCTGGAAGTGTCTGTCGCTATATGTTCTTTGCCTTGGGGGAAAATGTAAGTCCGTATATCTTGAATGCTTTCTAGTATTTACAGCCAAAAAGGATGAGTTATCTACTACAGCGCCAGACCAATCCTGTCGCATACAACTATTATATCACCTGTGTCAATAAAAACATGCTGGTAATGCTTGCTTACTACACTTACACTATTTTTCCTATCAGAATGTAAGCTTCTAGTATTTGCTTAATTTTCAGAAATTTTGTAACTATGTTCCTTTTCTGTGAATTATATCCCCTCAGTTCGAGGGAAGAGGTAATCATATAAATAGATATGAATATAACATAGTAAAATAGATGGTTTGAGATGGTTAAATCAAGGGTGTTTGCACTGCGTGTGCCATTAATGCTGCCCACGTTCTTCCTAGTAACGTCGGCACACGATGTCAACCAGTGCGTCAACCGGTGCTGGGTATTGTCAGTGATCCAGTGTGGGTTTACATTACATTACCATTCTTTTTCTGGCTTTCGTACTCACCATGACCTACGTGTCTATCTACGTGACTCATTGGCTAATGGACAGAAGTCTTTTGCTCTAATCTTGTTTTTAAATTTAATACGATTTTTAATTTTCATTTGATCTATCATAATATATATTTTATATTAAAATTTAGCATTGATTTGAGATTACTTAAAAGGCACAACAAAAAATTAACAATGCTCAAAGACTTTTTTTTTTCCCGTTTTACTCTATAGAAGTGGGTTTTTTTCCCTTCTCCTTCCCCTCTCTCTTTACCTGCAATAAATTTTCTATTTTTTCTTAAATTAAATTAAAACTTTTACTTTTCTATCTCCTTTGCTATCCACAATCACTGGAATATTACTTTTTAAAAATCAGCATCACAACTTAACATTATTAAAATTTTCACTTGTCTACCTTCTTTGCTATCAACAACCATTGGGATATTGATTTTTAAAAATCAACATCACAACTTAATATCAAGATCATTGTGGTATTGATTTTTTAAAAAATACTAAAGAATGACATATTTGAATTTTGAAGTACCGTAGAAATTCACAAAGGTTGGATTGTATCCAATCAGATCTCTTTAGGTTTATCAATGAGTTTTGGTCAAAATCCACTGATAGATCTAGGAAATTTAGATTTTTGAAAAGTTGATATCAATTGTTTTGAAGTCATAAACTTTGAAAATCTTTTGTTCAATGTTATTAATGACTTTAAGCTGATATCTCTAGACACATATAGACTCCATACTACTTTAAAAATCTGTAGCAGTTGGAATGGACCCAATCAGAGTTCTCTATGCTTAACAATAAGTTTTAATCGAAATTCATTATTACTTGGAATGAGCCTAATCAGAGTTCTCTAGGTCTATCAATAAATTTTGATTGAAACCTATTGATAGATTCGAAAAGGCTTTAAACGATGTTTTTGGATTGAAACTATCATTACGGGTTTCACCCGATAACAAATGTTGATCTCTAAATGAGGTTCGATTCAAATCAAAGAGCGTCTTGTTGTGATACCTGAGTTAAAAATTTTGACCTCCGAAAGTTGACATTTGATAGATATACATAGCTTTTTATAGGGATGTAAAAACTAGGCAAGGCACCATAAATACCTTCATTGCTCTTCTCTCTTCTATTATATGTCAACTTTTTATAAATCCAAATCTTCTAGGTCCATCAATGAATTTCAGTTAAAATTCATTTATGAATCTAAAGAGCTCCGATTGGATCTATTCCAAGTGTTATAGGTTTTTGAAGGGTCCCAGAGTTTATTTGTGCTCAGAGATATCATATTTAAGTTATTAACAATAGTTAACAAAAGATTTTCAAAATTTATGACTATAAGGTAATTGACATATGCACATAACTTATCGTAGAAATGTCAACACTATGCATGGGCATCATAGATACCTTCATTGTACTATCCTCTTTCATTACATATCAAATTTTTAAAAATCTAAATCCTCTAAGTTCATCTATGAGTTTTGGTCAAAATTCATTGATATACCTAGAAAACTTCGATTGAACCTATTCTAACTCTTGCAAATTTTTGCTGTGCTCCGAAGTTCAAATATATATGCCATTTTTTACTATTTTAAAAAAATCAATACCATAACGATGTTGATGTTTAAGTTGGTGTTTGTATTGTAAACACCAGCACCACAGTGATTATTGTGGCAAAGGTGATGCACTCATCTTAGGCGTCCCTTCAAGTCTGTCCCAAGGCATTTGGAAGAGAGATAAATCATTGGGATTGAATGACATCTTTTTAGGCGGGAGAGATTTTATTCTCTCAAGAATTCAATTCTTGCTCTCTTGTAATAATCTACCATCAGAGTACCAACTCAGTTGTACCCATGGAGGCAGTTGTTGTAGCAAAAGGTGATTAGACTCATCTTAGACGTTCCTCACAGTCCGTTGTCAGATTATGTGAAGGGAGATAAATCACAGGGTCAAATTTATAACTGACCATCAAGTGACTAGAGGGTAGAAGGGTTTTATCTCTTCTCTCATTGTAGTTAACTTATTATCATTTAGCAGCATCCCATAATAATTATTGTGTGCATATAAAGGAGAGAGAATTGAGTAAATTTTAATTAACATCAACTCGAGGGGTAAAATAGAAACGAGATGGCCCTTTCAGGCTTTCAGCATTCTCAAATCTCGGTGTCTTTTGTATAATCCCAAACTTGGTACACCCTTTGGAAAATAACCGATATTAGAATGCTTACACGGGTTAAAGATTCTTGCCATTCTAATTATATATATTGTTCTCTTCTCTCTGATGTTACCTCCGTTGTCCCTCCTTGTCTCCTCCGTGCCATTCTTGTTGCCGCTTACTCTGTCCTTCTCCTACTCAACGTGAACTTTACTCCATGGATTATATTTCGAACAACAGAGCTGCCAAATTCTTCAAGTCGATAGCTCGATCGAGCAAACTCTTGAACAAGGATCGATCGCCTCTGCCCTACCCTCAAAGAAGGCAAGAGAGCGAGAGCATCGAGAATGGTCATGAATAAACTCTAACATGGCCCAACGGCGAGCTTGCAGACGCGATATCATATTGAGGATCGGAATTCAAAACAAACAGAGGTGCATTGCATTATGCATAGGCCGGAAAGAATTAATCCAACTGTGGCAAAGTGACAGGCTCTGCTAGTCGGGCTTTAGAAGTTTGGTCTGCTTGCGACATCGACAGACAGCGACGACCCGTCCTGTTACCACGCACCTTACTACAATACACCGGCAAACTTCTCCTTGATAGTAATTAAGTAAATTGTACTTTTGCTAACTTTATGGGGGAGAGAGTAGGAACCAGAGTGCGGACCAACCACTTTCAATAGTAGAGTTAGACAAATGGTGTTGGTATCTAAAGCAACAATCAATAGTGACGACCATGAAAAAAAGGCAAAAGGAGGGGACAAGTGAAAGTAAGTTGGCGTTCTCGATCTGTGAAGGGAAAATTAAAAACAAAGATTTTAGAGGACTTTGGCCATGCAGTTTTTGTAAATGACAAAGCTACAAAAGTTAGCCTGGCATCTTCATGTGCCCTTTCGCCCCATTCTCGATAGAAGTCATCTACCCTTGTAGTTGGCTTTGTCATGTCTAACCCATCTATCCACAAGGAGAAAATTAAAGTTGTTTACCTAATAGCATGGTTATATACAATGACCAATTCCACTCTCGTAAAAGTTTGTGCTCTTATGATTGTTTCATCATCTTCATCTTCATGTCCATATCACTCTCACTAAGTCATATCATATCTAATATACATGACCTTAAACATATGGGAGATTAATGAATGATGACTAATGTCCTACTTCATCAAAACCATGATCAATGTCTAAATTGATAGAATTATGCATTGGTACATCATTCCGATCTATGGGAAGCTAAAGGTACCATCGCGTGGAAGTTCACCCTAGCTAGCATCTCCGTCGAAGCTAGCCTCACGCGACTAAAGTTAAGAGACGTCTCGACCACATGAAACATTGCGCCTAGCTAACCTGCCTTTGGGTGTTGATCTATATATATATGTTGCGTGTGAATGATCACATTTGAAAGCATAAGAGTAGATTATAAATTAGGGGAGGAATTGGGCAATAATTGATAGTTTCCATTGACGTGAAGCAATGCAACACCAACAGCTATAGTAGCACCAACACCAACTGATGCCCCCACAACTTTTTACCCCATTTCTCTCTCTCTCTCTCTCTCTCTAATTAATTAGAGCCAACCTTCTTTAGGAGCATAAAGGAGAGCACAAGAATGAACCAAAGATGAAGGAGATCGATAACCGGAGTGGGCAGCTGAAGGAGGATTCCAAAGGGATCGCATTGATCTCTTCTTCTTCATCATTTTTATTTCTTCTTCTTCTTCTTCTTCCTCTTCTTCTCTTCTTTAATTTTAATTTTTTTTTTCTAATTATGGGTTAATTTGAGAGAGATCATGCGGTTCCTTTGGAATTTTCCATCTGTTGCTGAGTAATTCTTCATCACCTACCTACACATCTTTCAGGTTCAATTCCTTCTTCAAATGCTTTTCTTTTTTCTTTTATTTTCTACTAAAGATGTCTTAATGAGGATTAATTAAATGGGAGTATGATGATGATCATGTGTTCTACATCTTTCCTGATAAAACTACTTATTGTGCTATTTTCTTTGATCCATGTAAACCTAACTAGGTGTAGATCGTGTTGATTTTAGTTTAATTTCTATTTAACGTGTTATTATCATTTTGTCATGTTGATTACCAAGGAGATTAATGATATAGCTTCTATTTTTCAGTTCTAGTGATATTTAGTTATTATTAATTGATGATCTCTTCATTATTTTGTCAAATGCTCTAATCAACATGAATTACAAATCTTTGTGATGACCTAAATTTGTATGTCGTTTTCTCTTCATGCCAAACCTAATTCTTGGGCCCAAAGGCCCAACTGTGGGCATTCGTTAATGGGCATTTTTATGAAATAACTTGAAATTTTGAGAATTTATTAAACTTGTAATATAGTTTTTTATTTACAAAATCACACACTGAAATGAGAGTAAGATCATAAAATGAATCTCACAAATTTAATAGTGATATTATTTTATCAAATTTTACTATTAATATCTCATTAAACATTATTTTTATGATGGTCATTTTAGACTTTTAGTGGTTAAAATATAAAAAATATCTAGTTTAAGATGCTTCTAGAATTTCATTCATAATTTTTAATTTTGTTTTAACCACTAAAATGTGATGATCAACATGTTTTGGTAAAATGGTATTGTTGGCTTATGTGACTATCATTATGTTCATGACCTAAGTTGGCTCGTTTGTTTTGGGGTTTATATTATAAATCGATTAACCCATTTATAATAAATTAGTCATCCTATTTTATAATTTGTTTGGTAAAATGGTATTGTTGGCTTATGTGACTATCATTATGTTCATGACCTAAGTTGGCTCGTTTGTTTTGGGGTTTATATTATAAATCGATTAACCCATTTATAATAAATTAGTCATCCTATTTTATAATTTGTTTATGAAGATAAAAATATTTAATTAGTTATTTAATAAGGACATATAAATCTAATTATGTGGATTATAGTTTCAATTTATATATAATTAATATATTTTTACGTTTAAAGTTTATTGTATATCGATCATTTCATAATTCATATATATATAAGTCATCTAACTTGTTTAGTTAAATAAGTTATAAATGACCAACTTAAATTATCAGCTCGGCTTTTAGTCCTCTTAATCAAATTAATCTATGGTGTTCTAATATTCTTATTATTATTTTTAATTAAAATGTTTTAAAGTTTTTTAAAGGCATGAACATTTTCAGAACGAAAAGAGTCCTTGAGTAAATATCAGCATGCAATCTTTAATAAATATTAAACTTTAAATGCCTTTCTTTGATAAAACGTTATTTGCAAATCAATCATTTTAAGGATTATTTAGATGTAAATTTATTTATTTAGTGATCGCATTTGTGACGATTATGTTTTTTTGTAATACGTACTGGAGCATTTTAAAGCCCAGGAGACATTATGAAATAGGTTTAGATTGTATATATATAGGATGGATGCTAGGATGTGGTGTTTATGATGATCTCATGTAGATTTTCTATCTGTAACACAAGCAGCGTCAGTGTCGAGCTAGGGAAGGAGTCTTCGGTGATGATCCTCCTACGTTCAAGTCAGTATCCGACGAAGCAAGAGGAAACAATAAGCGAGGACTATAGCGTAATAATAGAAATCATGTAAAGTATCCCTCTGTCGATGCCTGGAGCCCCTTTTATATAGGGCTCCTGTAGCGTGTATGCACACTTCTTAAAGCGGACATAGTTTCCCAAGGTTTCCCTGAAAAGACATGTCAGTAAAGTGTTCTTGACACAATACCTTAACGGGCCGAGCATATATCTGAAATGACAGTGAAAACTTTCGCTGTACGATATTCTGTCCAATCATGCCACCTGTCAGCAGCACTTGCTTCCAAAAGGATGTCGAAGGATATCCCGCTGTGTCTGTTGCTTGGCCGAGCGGAATGACCGCTCGGCCAAAATTCTGATATCCCTGCGTTATGTGCTGCCAAGCCGAGCAGGATAACCACTCGGCCGAAAGTCCACCGTCGCGTCGAGCGGGAAAGCCGCTCAGTTGAAAGTTCACTGTCCGTGTCATCCGCCGTCGAGCCGTGACGGATAGCCGCTCGGCATGAAGCCCCCCATCCACATGCTCGGCAAGTATCACTGTCTGCGTGCCCAGCTGATGTCAAGTCTATTGTTAGGCTGAGTGGGGGAGCTGCTCAGTTCGGCTTCTATGCGTCCCTTGAGCATCGGTTTGATCACTGGCGGAGCCAGGATTTGTAGCCCGCCTGGGCTGCAAATCTCCTCTAAAGGTTTCCCGGGCTAAGACCCATTTTGCTCTATTTGGGAATGAAAAAAATCAATACAATCAAAGTTAAAAATTAACACAACTTTAATTGGGCCACCGAGCTATAGCCCAGGTATCCTAAAGCCTGGCTCCGCCCTTGGGTTTGATTACTTCCTATGCCCTAGACAATGGATCGGTGCTCAACCCTCGATCGGTGTATAACTCGCTCGATTGACCAACAACATCCATCCATTACCCTCTTAACTTTGACCTCCACGCAACAGCAGGATGGGCCCCACCTAATCGTCGCATCAATATATATAGTGATATATATGCTTGTTGTTGTTGGTTTTATCTTTACTTGGAGCTTTCCATTTATCAATAATTCATGTATAATTATTCAACTATCTTTCTGATCACATTATTATCTCTTCCTTACACCCAAGTCAATCAAACGTGTGTTGTAATAACTATAATATTTTGTAGTTGCTACCGCTAGAGACATAGCTAAGATCCAAATTTACTTCGACCGACTATTGACTATAATTGATATAATAAATTAATTAATTTAAAATATAAATAAAAAATATTAATATTAATTTTTTGAAATTATAGAACAAAATATCTAATATCCAATATATTCAAAAGCATAAACAAAAAATACTATTATAATTGTGATATTGATTCTTCTTAATCAAACTCATTAATTATTATATAATTATCAATTTTTAATTTTGTTAAAGGATAATTAAAACCTGGGAAGAAGTTGTTGTTGGCCAGTCAAACGCTAGTTGTTGTTGCGGTTGAAGAGCTCGATCGGAGAGGGAAGCAACTGTTGCTATTAGAGAGGAAGAAGGAGAGAGCAACTAGGAGTGTTGTTGTTGTGTTGCTGGAAAAAAAAAAAAAGATTGCATCTGTTGGAAAAGAAAGGAGCAGACGACGGTGGGGAAAAGAAAGGGAGGAGGGAGGAGAAAGAGAAAAGAAACAAATGTCGGTGTGACTGTGTCGTAGGCAGTGGGAGTTGCTCGCGTGCGAGAGAAAAAAAAAATAGAAAAAAAGGAAAAGAGATTTTTGTCAAAAAAAATATCATAAATCAGTGTAATCAATTTAACTTATTAAATTTAATTCAATTTTAATTTAGTTATGCCAAATCAAAATAATTTTAATTTGAACCAATAAATAATAAAAAAAAAATAAGCCAGAACGTGAAGTGAATGATCCATGAATTAATTATGGGGTTGATAAAAAAACATAATAGACATTAATATTTTTAGGTAGGGCTGGAGTCTATTTTGAGGGCAGATCCTCTGGATCACTTCATTCATTGGTATATTTGAATGAATCTTATCTGTTAAATAAGTAGGATTCAATCAAAAAGATTAATCATCCATTGTGGTCCATCCTCTGGACTGTAAAATACGATCCAGAGGATATCGTCTTATCCACCTTAGCCCAAGGATGACTCCGCTTTGGCTACAATGCAAATTTAACAACGTTGTAGCAAGTTGAATTTAAGCATGTAGCACCTATAATTTTATAGCTATTATAACAGTTGTAGCAATTACAATATTTGTAATTATAATATATGTTGTAGCATATGTTCCTACCTTCTCACTTAACCCAGAATAATCATAAAAGACAATTCAAAAGAGTAGTCGCTAAGCAGATACCAAAGGTTTCAAGTAAATACATCAAAATTTTGTTTCAAAGCTAGAGAAGAAAACGCCTAATGATATTCACAAATTGCTACACCATGTTAGTCATTTTAGAACAATTAAAATCTAACCTCCAAGTTATAACTCCTACAAAGAACAATAAGAACAAAAACAAGGACAAGAAGAAACATTTTGCTGCACAGAAATAAATTTTGCTATATCATCCTATTTAAATCAAGCTGTCTGTCTTTGCCGGCAGACGACGGAAGAAATTTAGCGGCGCGGAAGGCATTCGGTTTCGGAACCTTGGGTGCCTCATGGTATAGAAGCCAACTAGAGCAACCGACACTTGCAACGGGGTGGTGTAAAGCACAATCGCTGCCATCACGCTGAACACTAAGAAGATGGCAGTGGCCCGTGGATCCCTCCAGCTAAGCAATGCTTGCAGCCTCTCCCCTTGAGTGGCCAAATCTCCGACCACAGTTTGTATCCTTCCGGCCACGCTCCTCAATCGATCATACCTCATGCGCACTATCTCAGAGCTCCGGCTGGTGGGGAATGTGTCAAACTCTTCGTCGAGCTCATCAGGGTGCACTGCCTCTGCGTGCGAAAGCTTTATGTTCATGTGAGGAGGATACCGTGGGCGCGAGCGGTAATTCCAAAGGCCTGTCATGAACATGTATAGAAATACGGTAGGAAGAATCAGTTCCGGAAAGCACACCAGCGTGGTGAACAGAATGTGCACCAGTACAGTGATGACAGGCTTCTTCCACACGCACACACTTCCGAACCATTTGCCCGCCGCAAACAAGCCTGAGAAAACTGACACGAGCCTGAAGAAATTTGCTTTGCTTCGACGCATGCTCCACATGTGGGAGTCGACGTCGGACATGCACTCGACGACTTCCTTTCCGAGGGGTGGCTCCATTCTGCTAAGACGTGCCGCGATTATTTGAACTGCTTGGTGCCGGAGCATATCTTGCTGCATCATGTTCAATGGCTGCACGTAATGCATCTTGGGAAGCAGGGGCCGCGAGTATATGGACATCATATTGATAAACGATGTAGAAGAGAAGCGCACGGCGAGATGGAGTTCGCCCATCTTCTTGACACCTGAGGAGTGTAAAACTAACAGTGGATACGAGTGTGTATACACCCGGCCAGCTTCAAGAGTTGAAAGACGTATACGAACCTTGCCTATCTTCGAGTCCTTGTTGCCATTAGCACCCTTTTCCAGTTGCCAATTGTCAAAGACACCAACCGTCAAAACTGTAGCTGGGTCATAAACCTCCCACGTATACTGCTCGTTGAATTTTGGAGAAAGATTGTCAATAATGGTGCGTGTGCGTACCCATTTTCGCCCGTACTTGGCCACGCAGTAGGAATCGCATGTCCCCTTTTCTTCTCGGGTTTTCATAGGATGAAGGCCTTCTGCATTAAGGATGCCAAGCTCAAGCAACCCAATTGACGGTTTCCACAGCTGTTTTGCTGTTGGTCTGAGGTCGCTACTGTAGTGGGTTGACTCGTCCAGTACATGATACCCGCCTTCCAAACAGACACGCAGATGAATTTTACCTGAAAACTTGTTTTTCTTCAGTTGGTCGACATCGATCACGCCAGGCTTCTCCAGACTGAACCACCGAGCATTGATCATGTGATCGTCAAGTCGCTTTTCAATCGAGCCCAAAGGGATAGCAACGTGGCCTATCACCTCATCTTTGTTTGCCCCCACGCGATCTTGTACAAAAATTAGGAGTTGATCCTCAAACGGTTCAGCTGTCGCAAACATGAGGTCTTCGTTCCAAAGAGGGTTGAATGTCCGTGCCTGAACTGGTCTCGTCTTCAGGATCTGATTTCCTAGTTGTACCTTGACGTGAACATCCGGGATGCGGGTTGAATGCCCGCTTGCTGTGAAAATATCTTGTGCCTCGATAACATTGACTCGAACATACCACAGCCTGGGCGCATGGTAGACTTTTGATCTTGTGTGAGAGCTAATCGCCGAGGCATCTAGAGCTGCAGCTGCATCTAAGTGCCATGCATCAGCAAACGATTCATCAGCTTGTGTACCAATCCAAATTGCAACCATCAGTTCACCCTTTGTTTTGTCCCCATTCTTGTCCTCGAGCCGATACCACTCAGGAGCTAACGGACTATCGGGCGGGACACGCGTTGGAACATCATTCAAGTCAAAGTGAACAATCCCAACAAAGTCATCCTTGATCAGATCTTTATCTTTCACTATTACTTCAATAACCGACGACTGTACCCGTTCTCTAGGAAATGCAAATACTTCATTCCACGTTGGGTTCTGATTCTTCTCAAAATGTCTGGTCTTCCCCTTGTAGTTACCCACCCTTACTTCAACGTAAGGGTCGAGGCTTCCTGTAATATCCATCGTAGGTAAGTCTCGTGCCTTGACGGCACGCACAAAAAGATATTGCATCTGTTCCACCAGATCATATGTACTAGCAGGCTTCTGAGCAGGAATGACTCGACCTGCGACAATCTGACCGCCTCCGAGAAGAGGACTGGTTTCTTTTAGTGCATAGTCCATTGGTTGCTGAGAGAAGGACGATGAAAACATCCTGACAACTTTGGAAGGCTGAGACTCATATTTCATGGGATCAGCCACATGCGTCACCGGCTTGATAAGTGGAGCAGAGTAATGTTGCTGCTGGATTTCATTTGGAATGCTGCGAAATGAACGTTTAGGCTCTTTCATGGGAAGACTTTTATTTGCTTCTGAAACTTGGTCAAGCCCTTGATGAAATTGGCTGGGAAGGAGATTATTTGGGCGACGGTCAATAGCTGGAAGTGGGTTGGAAGGTTTGATGGAAGGGTCATCTGTAAGAAATACTTTCAGGCCTAATTCTCCCTTCACACGTGAAAACATTCCACGTTTCTCCAATGGATAGTGCATCACTAAAGTATCTGAAAAGGGAACGAAAGAGGTTCCAGCAATCTGAACTTTGCCAAGGAATGACCTCGGATACATGCCTTTGTTCATGCTGTAAACATAAGCTTCTAGTGTGAGCTCAGGGAGGGAAGAAGGATCTGCAATGTTGAAGTAGAAGAGCTCATTCCAGACAGGATTAAGGTCTTTTTCTTTGATGGAAGTACGGAATTTCTGGCCATCAAAGTGAAGCTCCACAAAGGGACTAGAAGATCCTTGCTTATCCTTAGGTATAAGCTCATGCGCACTTACAACTTCCACTCCCAATTTTAATTTGCTCATCTTTGTCAAAGCTTTATCCCTAGTGTGAGACCCCCTACATAATTCAAAGATACATGATAGTCCAAAATCTCAAAATAAGCAATAGAATAGAAAAGGGAAAATTTCATGGTTCAACAAGAGCCAGCATAAAGTTTACAATATATATTTTTTTAAAAACAAAGTAATAGTTTATCTGAAAAACTTTATCTGAATGGCAATAAGAAAATTTAGTTTCAGGAAACAGACTGTGAATCATATCAAAAGGAACAACATTTATGCTAAAAGCTTTTACCAACAAAAAGGTTTCTGTATCTTGATGTTTTAACTACTTTAGAAACAGATAGAATTGGAAAAGCATTTCAAAGAGAACAGTTATTATGCAAATTGTGTGAGTTCATCGGATTTAAGCAGCAAATTAGCAGCAAAATGGAAAATACTGTGGAAAAGTCCTCTCAGAATTTGCCCAAATTGTTTCCACTCATATTAAGCAGAAAAGAGGCAGAAGAGCCGGGGCAGAAACCTTGATCTCGAGCTCACCCGAAGTTTATGCATTTCTCAGCAATGGAGAATATTTATCCAATATAGGAAAACGAGAAGAAAATAATTCACTTATAAAATTCCATAGTCACACAAGAACAACGGATTATAGAAGCCAGAACTCTCTAGTGGATCATTGTTTGTGCCAATTTATAGGAAGAGCCAGAATGCAGAAAACATGTATGCAGGACGAATAAAACTACTTGCACAAGATAATAAAATATTAATAAGTAACAAAAGACTAGCTTTTTTTAATTTAAGAATCACGAAGATCAAGGCTCTCCAAGAAAGAAATCTCCAGTTTCAGCCGAGGAAAGAAATCTCCAGTTTCTACCCCTGTACCAACCCTAATCCACCACCACAAGGAAGTTCTCTCCTCCCGACTTCCGAACCAACTCTCCGTTCAAAACCACAATTAACGATTCAATAAGATGGCAGCGGAATCGGCGTGAGCGTCGGCAAATAGAGACGACGATTGAAATCAAATGCAAAAGTTGCTCACTTATCAAGCCGAAGCCCTTCGATCCTTCTCGCGATTTGGCAGAGCCGGAAAGCTGGTCGGCAATGGGCACGATTAGCAAATCGGAGATCAATTCTCGTAGGGAAGGGGAGCACGTCGTCGTTTCTGGAGGCTTCTTCTCGTCCGACGCCGTCGTCCTCCTATGCTTCTCTCTCTCTCTCTCTCTTTCTCTCTCTCTCTCTCTCTCTCTCTCTCTCTCTCTCTTCCCGTTGTTTGATTGTTTCAAAGTGGGACGGTCAAAACACTCGTTTTCAAACCATGAACGGTTAAAGGAAATTAACTGATTCTTAACCTTGAAGTTATCGCATAAGAAATAAAATATAATTTAATATTATTTTATTCAATATTTATCATCTTAAATAAATAATTAAGATTACCAATAATAGTCCTAAATAATATGCTATATAAATTTGCATGGAAGAATTATTTGTATATTTGATTTATTTTTTTTAAAAAAATAAGAGAATGTTTTATTTTGCTTTTATAATGTATTGTCTTTTCAAAATATGTTAAAGAGTTTTATAATTCCTATTTCAGTCTCATTAATTTTAATTATTTTTTATTTTTTTATAATAGACAGAAAAATTAAAATGAAGTGCTCGAGTAAACGGTTGCGTGCGGGGCGACGGAGTTGTTGAACCAACTATTATGACTAATATCATTAGCAAGTTTTTTCACGTTATTAGAATATTTTAGTTTTAAATAGTACAATTAATTATTGATTTAATTTTTTAATTATTATTTAATATTTTGAATATATATATATATATAAAAGCAGAGAATATGTCAAACTATGGATGTGGCTGGAAGTTTGACTGGACGAAGACTCCACGTGATCCTATAAAATAAAAGCGCCAGTGCTGGGTCGGTCGGAAAGAGATACCCGACATTGACCCTCAGACGCTCAAGTCAGTTTCCGACAATGTGGAGAATAACAAAAATGCTATAGCAAAGAACGTGTAGAATCACAAAGTTACGCATACCTTCGCCTATACATGGGAACCCATTTTATAATGTCATTGTAGTGTATGTGCACGTCTCTCAAAGCATGCACACATTTTTCCAAGTGTCCTATGAAAATACAAGTTAAAAATTGTCCCTAACACTTTTCCTTAAACGAGCATACATATCTCTAATATAACAGGGCTGGAAGCTTCCAAAGTATGATTTACATGTGGAACATATACTATTGTTAGTAGCACAAACCTTCAAAAGGATTCCACGAAATACGTAGGTGGGTCTTGCTGAAGGACGAATGGCAGTCGCTCGGCCACGCCCCCCAATTGGATATGTTGGCATCTCTCTTTCCTTGCTTCATATATATATATATATATATATATAAACAAATTAAAATATGAAAATGCTGTAGAATACACAAAATAGTTCTCTACAACAAAAGAAGATATATATTATCATATTGACTTTCTTGGAAAAGGAGATCAAATTCAGATATAATAAAATAATACTATTATAGCACTTCTTACTTCTCTCCATTATAGATTAACTTTAGTTGAAGCAAAATTTCTCAAATTAGAAACACATCTGTTTGGAAACGTTGGTTCCAGTGAATTAAAAGAAACTTTTGCTAAATTTAATAAAGATTTTAGTCAATTATCATTAGGAAAAGCCCTTCATACAAAAACAAGAACACATTTTCCAGTTTCCTTTAAGAGCACGGTTAGATATTATCCAATAATGCCTCATTGATAATGTTTGGAATATTTCTACTTCCTTAGGAATAGTCAGCTACAAAATAGCCATTAGTAATGCTCTTTCCAATTATTTTCTAACCATGACACAAAAGCCTCGGGAAAGAAGTTCTCTTGCTATGCTATTCTTGCAGGCCCTTATGTTGGACTGTACGCCACTTGGGATGAAGCCAATCCTCTCTTATCTGATGAAGCAAAGGTTTCATATAAAGGTTTTTATTCTCTTAACGAAGCATATGACTTATTAATTACACTTTGGGCCAAATTTTATCATCAGCTCACTTTTACAAACAAACATCCTAGTCCAAGAAGACAAAACTTACTTAATAGCTGCAATGATAGATATGACTCGAAAAGAAATAGACTTACTTTTTGTTCCTATGAGACCCATGAACTATCAGTCTTTAGAAATACTTCAAACTACTATGGGCAAAAACAACAATTTAGTATCAGTCAAAGCACTTCCAACAGATATTCAGACTTATATAACTTCTTTTGGGGAAAGTTCTTCTTATAAACACTTTTTAGAACTGGAAGAAACTAAATTGGTTCCATCAGAACTCTACTCCCGGTATAATAATTACTTATGGGGAAGAATATACTTATAAAATTCCTTGCAACAAAACATTTACTCAATATTCTGAAAAGAATGATTTGGATTGTAGATGTCAACTCTTATACTCTTTCAGAAGAACAAATATTCATTATGAAAAATTTAAATACAAAAATTACAGAGGAAGACTTATCACTCCTCTTACTTTAATGAACTTCGGCTTACTTCAACATCTAAAGAAGTCAGTCGACATTTTTCTTTATATTTTCCTGAAGCATACCGACATATATATAAAATTTAGAATTTAGATATAGATTTTGTCTAAATTTGATTTTTAATTCTCATGCAAAGAAGTGAGATTTTTTTTTTAAAAAAAAAAACTTAATAGCATATGTCCATGGATTGTTCATATATGAGTGAATAGGAAAATATAATTATGCTGCTCGACGCTTCCTGCACGATGTCTCCTATGCGGCCGTGGGTGATATGCTTATGTGGCATTGCCAACTTAATTTTTTTATATTATTAAATTCTTTTTATTTTCTCTCCCCTTCCGTCCTCTATTTAAAACCTGTGGCTCTACTTTTTCCTAAATCTAAATTTTCCTCGCTCTTGCTCTCACTCCTTCCTTTGCTCCTTTCTTCGCTGTAGTCTTCCACATCTACTGGCAAGCAAAGCAAAGATGTTGCAAACTAAGCATAACTTACAACTGCAAGCTTGTTCTCGAGCTCGTTGGAAGTTCCCCAAACTACCACCGAAAATAAAGTTGACGCTACTTTAATTTGTTTAGCACCTTTTTCCATTCTCGATCGTCAACCTTTTCACTCCACTGTCTATTTTTCATCTCTGTACAATATTTTTTTATTGAGATTTATGCTATAATGTACAAGTCATAGCTACTACAACATGTAGCAGCTACTTGGACAGTTAGCTGCTTCAACTTATAGCAGCTACAACGTATGAGCCCTAGCTACTATAATGTGTAGCAGCTACTTGGAAAGTCTAAAAAAACCTTTTCTTACAATGAAGTAAGAATCTTTTTTGATAAATCTTAAATTTTTTAGTTATAAAATTTATAGGAAACTTGGTAAATATCATTTCTCACATTTCATAACCAATGGTAAGTCATTTTATTTTAAGTTGTAATTCCCTCTAATCCTAATATATTCATTATATGTGATTCTAAATGATCTATTTAATAAGAAAAAAATATATGTTGTCTTTATTGGACGTTAGTCAGGTGTTTATGACACTTGGATAGAAACGTCTACACAAGTTAATCGTTTTAAGGGTGCTATTCACCAGTCCTTCGAGAGTAAACAAGATGCAATAAGAGCTTTTAAAGCCTACAATATATAATCTTACAATCTTAATAATATTTTTTGATAAAATTAAATTTTTGGTTATATAATTTATAGGGGCATTGTCAAACATCATTTCCCACAATTGATTCGATGGTAAGTTATTTCAATTTAAGTTATAATTCCCTCTAATTTTAATATATTATTATGATTTATGCTATAATGTAAAAGCCCTAGCCGCTACAACATTTAGCAGCTACTTGGAGAGTTAGCTGCTACATGTTGTAGTAGCTACTTGTACATTTAACTGCTACACGTTATAGTAGCTACTTGGACAATTAGCTGCTAAATGTATAAGTAACTGTTACAACGTGTAGCAACTACTTGGACAATTAGTTATTACAACATGCAGCAGCTATATGGACAATTAGCTATTACATATTATAGAAGCTACCTGAACAGTTAGCTGTTACACGTTATAGCAGTTACTTGGACATTTTACTACTACAGCGGGTAGCAACTACTTGGACAGTTAGCTGTTATAACGTGTAGTAGCTATTTGGATATTTCAAAACAATTTTACTTATAATTTTTTGGTTATGTAATTTGTAGGAAACTTGCCAAATATCATTTCTCACAATTGATTCGATGGTAAGTTATTTCAATTTAAGTTGTAATTCTCTCTAATCCTAATATATTTTTATACGTGATTCTAAATGATCTATTTAATAGAGGAAAAAATATATGTTGTCTTTATTGGGTGTCATTCGGAAGTTTATGACACTTGGATAGAAGGATCTACACAAATTAATCGTTTTAACCAGACCTTCGAAAGTAAACAGGATATAAATATAAGAACTGGTTTATACATGATTCTAAATGATCTATTTACGAGTTAAGGAAAACATGTTGGTGCAACATCCCTCAGGTCAAGGTTGACCTGGTTGACCCAACTTGAGTCTTGGTTTGGGTTTCGATGTTTGACAATGCAAGGTTGATTGAAGAAAAGTCGAGTAGGTCAAGGTTGACCAGTACTTGACTGGGAAGTCCTAACTGGGATGTTAGGCAGGAGGAAGTCCTGGTGAGTGAAGCCAGGTGAAAGACCTAGTGAGTGAAGCTAGGCAATTGGAAAGTTCTAGTGAGTGAAGCTAGGCAGGAGGAAAATCCTGGTGAGTGAAGCCAGGTGAAAGACCTAGTGAGTGAAGCTAGGCAGGAGGAAAATCCTGGTGAGTGAAGCCAGGTGAAAGACTTAGTGAGTGAAGCTAGGCAATTGGGAAAGTCCTGGTGAGTGAAGCCAGACAAGAGAAATCCAGATGGGTCAAGGTTGACCAGACATCTGGTGAGAGTCCAAGTAGGTCAAAGGGATTGACCGGATACTTGGCACGAGGAAGAAAAGTCCAAGTAGGTCTTAGGGAGTGACCGGATACTTGGCACGAAGAGAAAAGTCCAAGTGGGTCAAAGGGATTGACCGGACACTTGGTGGGGAGTCCTGGCAGGTCAAGGGAGTGACCAGATGCTAGACATGATATACCAATAGGTCAAGGTTGACCGAATGTTGGATTGAGAGGCTTGGGACTTGGTTTTGGGTAAAAACCAAGAGCTGGATCAATCAGTGGATCGATCCAGGAGCTGGATCGATCAGTGGATCGATCCAGGAGCTGGATCGATCAGTGGATCGATCCAGGCCTTTCCCAGCGAACAGAGAGCCTCTGGATCGATCCATGGATCGATCCAGAGGTCCCAATCGATCAGCCGATCGATTGGGACGCTGCTGGTTCGCGTGATAAGCGCTGGATCGATCCAGGCGTTTTCTCCAGAGTACAGAGGCGCTCTGGATCGATCCGTGGATCGATCCAAAGCCTCCCCGATCGATTGGGAGTTTTCGAATCGATCGGGATCCGACCGTTGTGTCGTATTTGAGCTGCAGGCGTGCGATGGCTGCGGTATCTCTTCACCGATTCATTTCAGATCTTCACCAGCTTCTCACAGCTCTTCTCAAGCTCGAGATTGCCAGTTCTTGAAGGCTCTTGGAGGTTCGTCCAAGTCAAGAGGCGGATCAAAGCAAGAAGAAGAAACTAGGGTTAGGGTTTTTGCTCTCATTGTAAGCTTGTAAGCTTGTATTTCATTACCTTTCCCTTTCTTCTTGTATTGAGTCTTGTAGGGCTTCTCCGCCCTTGGTAGTTACCATAAAGGAGAGTTTTATTAGTGGAAGGTGTGTGTGTAGGTGTGGATCCTTGGACTAGTCACCTCTTGTGAGGTGGATACCAAGTAAACCAACCTTGTTAGCGTTGTGTGGTTTGTTTCTGTATTTTCCGCTGCGCATCTTTGAAGAAACAAGCAACGCCGAGCAAGGAGCACGCGACGAGCTATTCACCCCCCTCCCCCCCCCCCTCTAGCTACTTTTCGGTCCCAACAAAACATATATATATTGGGTCAAAATAATATTTGAGGATATTTATATAATCAGGAGAATTAGACGAACACATATATGTTGGCCCCTTGGCGACCGGCTAAAGGGGGTGAATAGTCTGCACAATAAAAACAAACTAAATCCCTTCTCAAACTTTACAGCTTTAATAAAACAAACACTTGCATAATAAGAAATTAATTAATTAAAGAAAGAAAAGAAGTACAAAAGAAGTTACTTGGCTTGCAATTAGGGGATTGCTAATCTAAGAAAATTGAAACTCACTAAACAATTTTCTTCAGGCGGAGAAGCATCTTACAGCAATTGAAGCACTCAATTACAGAACAAAACTAATGAGGATTCAATTACAAATGTTGTTTCGACCTTTTGGAGTCAGGGTTGTATTTATAACCCTGGTCAAGGCGCCTGAGAGGGGTCTAGGTGCCTGGAGGGGGATAAACTTTTATCTCCGATGCAACAGGACGCGTCATGTCGCGTTTGAATAGTTTTTCTGGTCCAAGCGCCTGGACCAATTTCGGGAGCCCGGACCTTGTTGAACCCACATCCGCGTCGATGCTGAAACAAGGTGCCCCCAAGTTGTCCTGGTGGTCAGGGTGCTCGAATGAGGTCCGGGCGCACGGACCAAAAAGTCAACATTTTGTTGACTTTTTGGTTCTTGTCTTCTGCTTCGGTTCCGCTCGCATTTGTCTGGGTCTTCTGCTCTGATTCTACTTGCTTGAGTGATTTCGGCTATCCAGAATAAGGCTCACCCAAATTTATTTTTTGGCCTTCTTGAGCAACCTTCCGCTCCAGCTTTTCGTCCATTAGAAACGCCACGCGCCTCCTTCTTGTCTACCCGCGTACTCTTCAACAACACCTCATACCTCGACCGCACCAAGCCTATCGGCTCTCTCCTGTGTCGTCCTTCTCGCTAGCTGCGTCTTTTGCTTGACTTCCTGTACTCCTAAGTTCCTGAATACTTAGACACAGAGGTTAAATACCAACAGGACCTAACCTGACTTGGTTGATCACATCAAAACTACCTTAGGATACTAACAATCTCCCCCTTTTGATGTGAACAACTCAAGTTAAGTTAGAAAAAAAAATTACAAACAAATAACAGTTACAAATATTTACAAGTTCAAAAATTATAAAAAAAATTTGCACTACCCTCCCCCTAGACTTAATATTCACTACTCCCCCATTTATCACATTAAAAATGGAGTACTTTAAATACTTGGAAAGTCTAAGGGAACACTCCAAAAAAAAAATTTGATCTATAAAGTTTTTTTCGAAAAAAACTTTGAAAAATTTGCTTAAAAAAATTGGATAGAGAGAAATGACTCTCGAGATAATTTCTAAATTTAAAAATATAAAAAAAATAGAGTAATAATGAGGTAAGGACAATTTCCTTTAACAAATATGATATACTTTCAGAGAAAAATAAATTTTGCTGAATAATTAAAAATTTAACATTTAGAAAAATTTGAAAATTTCCCTACAGATAAGTGATAAAGTTATCTTTCTTGGAAAAAAATTTATCTTTTAATTAATTTCTAATAGACATTTTGACAAACAATTGAAAGTATTAGTTAACAATTAAATGCTTCACAATTAGTAATTAAATATTTATTTTAGTAATTGACTTCCAAGCTGTGGCGAGACACTAGGTCTTCTTGGTTATTGGAATAACAACCACTTTTAGACAAAGCCTTTTAATGAAAGTAAATATTTAATTTTCTCTTTGAAAGTCCTCGAAAACATAATTAATCTAAATATAATTTTGGAACCCAAAATAGATTCCTTCCTACAGGATTAATAAAAAATTTCTTAGGAATATATTTATGTGATATGTTCCTAATTTGACCCTTATGGTATTTAAAATGTCAATTTAAACCATTATATCTTTTAACATTTTGATATGTGAGCATGCACGATCTTTCAAATATTCTATTTCTATTTCTAATTTTTTATTTTTTATTTTTTATTTTTTATTTTTATTTTATCGAGATCTTCTAATCGACAAGATATAGCTAAGGTTGATTTTAACTCTTTATTTTCTTTTTCTAACTTACAGTAATTTTTCGCTAATATTTTTACGAACTAAAATAACTTGTCAAGAGGAAGATACTGTACCTGACTTACCTTATTGATCCCGTAATCTGAAGCTCCCCCTGAAGTGTTGCTTTCTTTTGATGTCGCTTACCCTCATCGATGCTCTCATTGCTTATTTCGAGTGAGCTTGCTTCATCTTCGTCTTCTTGGTGACTTGCTACTAGCGTAAGTCCGGCGAGGGCTTCTATCTCCGATTCAGATGACATTTCGTCCTATGTCGCCTTTAGATTTCTATACTTGTCGGTTTGAGCTGGCTTCTTTTTTTTTCCTTGTCCTTGCCCTTACTCTTCAATTTTGGACAGTTATCTTTCACATGTCCTTCTTCATTGCAGTGGTAGTTGTTACTGCAATATCCCTTGGGTTAGGTTGACTAGGTTGACTATGTTTGAGTTGGCTCAAGCTTGAGTTTTGATGTTTAAGTTTCGATGTTTGACAACATATGGAGATTGTAGGAGCAATCATCTGATTGGGTAGATTGTTGGAGCAATTTCCCTCTGATTAAGGTTTGACCAGTCTGATGTGAAGAAGAGTCAAGTAGGTCAAAGGGTTGACCGAAAACTTGACTGGGAAAGTCCTAACTGGATGTTAGGAAAGGGGAAGTCCTGGTGAGTGAAGCTAGGCAGTTGGGAAATCCTGGTGAGTAAAGCCAGGTGAAAGACCTAGTGAGTGAAGCTAGACAGTTGAGAAATCCTAGTGAGTGAAGCTAGGTAAAAAACCTAGTGAGTGAAGATAGACAGTTGGAAAATCCTGGTGAGTGATGCCATGTGAAAGACCTAGTGAGTGAAACTAGGCAGGTGAAAGTCCCATTGAGTGAAGTCGGGCAGTGGAAAAATCCTAGTGAGTGAAGCTAGGTGAAAGTCTTGGTGAGTGAAGTCAGACAGATGAAAAGTCCTAGTGAGTGAAGCTAGACAGATGGAAAGACTTTGTGAGTAAAGCCAGGCACATGGAGATCTAGGTGGGTCAAGGTTGATCAGACACCTGGTGTTCGGAAGCCCAAGTAGGTCAAAGGATTGACCAAATACTTGTCACGAGGAAATCCAGATGGGTCAAGGGTGACCGGACATCTGGTGAAAGTCCAAGTGGGTCATGGAGGACCGGACACTTGGCACGAGACGGTAAGTCCAAGTGGGTCAAGGTTGACCAGACACTTGGCACGAAGAGAAAAGTCCAAGTGGGTTAAAGGATTGACCGAACACTTCCCAGTAGGTCAAGGTTGACCGGATGCTAGGTATGAGGAGTTCCAATAGGTCAGGGTTGACTAGATGTTGGATTTAGGGACCCTTGAGCTTGAGTTAAGCAAGTCAATGGTGGTCAATCAATCAACCGATCGATTGGACCAAAGCCCAATCAATCAACCGATTGATTGGGAGAATGCTGCGATAAACAACAACCCAATTGGGAGACGATTTTAAACTTGACGCTTCCTTCACAACGGTCACATCCCAATCGATTGACCAATCGATTGAGGAGGCTTGAATCGATCAGCTGATCAATTCAGGCCTTTTCCAGTATAGCACAGAGGCGCTCTGAATTGATCGACCAATCGAGATTGGGATGTGGCCGTTGCGAAGGAAGCGTCGAGTTTAAAGTCGTCTTCCTCGCAGCGACTCGATAGATCTCCACGTTGTCGTCTCTCATGATTCTCATAGGTTTACGCCTGTTCTTGAAGCTTCTTAGAGAAAGGTGTAGCTGCACTTCCAAGGTCAAGAGGCGTTTCACATAAGAAGGAGAAGCAAGCTAGGGTTTCCTCATTGTAAATCTTATAAGATTTGTTACTGTATAAGCTTGTTTTTCTTTCTACTTGTATTGAAAGGTTGTGTTGAATCCTGTGGTTATTTTGATGTGATCAACCAAGTTAAGTTGGTGTTGGTGCAACATCCCTCAGGTCAAGGTTGACCTGTTTGACCAAGCTGAGTCTTGGTTTGAGTTTAGATGTTTGACAATAAGATGTTAATTGAAGAAGAGTCAAGTAGGTCAAGGTTGACCGGATATTTGACTGGGAAGTCCTAACTGGGATGTTAGGCAGAATGAAAGTCCTGGTGAGTGAAGCCAGGCAGAAGGAAAGTCCTAGTGAGTGAAGCTAGGCAGAATGAAAGTCCTGGTGAGTGAAGCCAGGCAGAAGGAAAATCCTGGTGAGTGAAGCCAGGTGAAAGTCCTAGTGAGTGAAGCTAGGCAGTATGAAAGTCCTAGTGAGTGAAGCTAGGCAAAATGAAAGTCCTGGTGAGTGAAGCCAGGCAGAAGGAAAATCCTGGTGAGTGAAGCCAGGTGAAAGTCCTAGTGAGTGAAGCTAGGCAGTTGAAAGTCTGGTGAGTGAAGCCAGGCAGAAGGAAAATCGGTGAGTGAAGCGGTGAAAGTCCTAGTGAGTGAAGCTAGGCAGTGAGAAAGTCCCGGTGAGTGAAGCCAGGCGGATGGAAAACCCTAGTGAATGAAGCTGGGTGGAAGCCACGTGAGTGAAGCCGAGGAAAATCCAGATGGATCGGGATTGACGGACATCAGTGGAAGTCCAAGTAGGTCAAGAAGTGACCGGATACTTGGCACGACGAGAAAAGTCCAAGTCGGTCAAAGGTTGACCGGACACTGGTGGAAGTCTGGCAGGTCAAGGGTGACCGATGCTGGCATGATGTACCAACAGGTCAAGGTTGACCGGATGTTGGTTTGGGAGTCTTGGAACTTGGTTTTGGGCAAAAACCAAGTCTGGATCGATCGGGGATCGATCCAGGAGCTGAATCGATCTCGATCGATCCAGTTGTTAGGACCAAAAGTAGCTAGAGGGGTGAATAGCTCGTCGCGTTCTCGTTGCTCGTTGTTGCTTGTTTCTTCTTGGATGTGCAGTGGAAATACGAAAACAAACACAAAACGCTAACACTAGGTTTACTTGGTATCCACCTCACAAGAGGTGACTAATCCAAGGATCCACACCGCAGCACCCTCCACTATGAATAACACTCCTTTATGGTAACTACCAAAGGCGGAGAAGCCCTACAACACTCTCAATACAAGAAGAAGAAAGGAAATACAAGAGAAAGCTTACAAGATGTGCGGAAGAAACCCTAACCCTAACTTCTTCCTCTTGCAATAGATCCGCCTCTTGACTTGGAAAAGCCTCCAAGAACCTTCAAGAACTGGCGATCACGTGCTTGTAGAGAGTGTGGAGGAGCTGGAATGAATCGAGAAGAGCTCGTAAAGAGATGCCGAAGACCACGCTCGCTTGCGGCTTTACGCCAGCGGTCGGATCCCGATCGATTCGAATGTTCCGAATCGATCGGGAGGCTGAATCGATCACGGATCGATTGAGCGCCTCGTGCTCGAAGCGCGCTGGATCGATCCACGGATCGATCCGGCGCTTATCACGCGGGATCGTCCGATCGATCGGCCGATCGATCGGGACCTGAATCGATCCACGGATCGATCTAGAAGCTTTCTGTTCGGAAGAATGGATCGATCCACGATCGATCCAGCGCTGAATCGATCCACGGATCGATCCGACTCAATTTTGCCCAAAACCAAGTCCCAAACCTCTAACCAACAACCGGTCAACCTTGACTGTTGGTACATCATGCCTCGCATCTGGTCACTCCCTGACCTGCCAGACTCCCCACCAAGTGTCCGGTCAATCCTGACCCACTTGGACTTTTACTCGTCGTGCCAAGTATCCGGTCACTCCATTGACCTACTTGGACTTCCACCAGATGTCCGGTCAACCTTGACCCATCTGGACTTCCTCCTGCCAAGTATCCGATCAATCCTTTGACCTACTTGGACTTCCCAACACCAGATGTCCGATCATCCTTGATCCATCTGGATTTCCTTCCTTGCCAAGTATCCAGTCAATCCTTTGACCTACTTGGACTTCCCAACACCAGATGTCCGATCATCCTTGATCCATCTGGATTTCCTTCCTTGCCTGGCTTCACTCACCAGGACTTTCACCTAGCTTCACTCACTAGGGTTTTCCATCTGCCTAGCTTCACTCACTAGGACTTTCCATCTGCCTAGCTTCACTCACTAGGACTTTCACCTGGCTTCACTCACCAGGATTTCCATCTGCCTAGCTTCACTCACTAGGACTTCCTTCTGCCTGGCTTCACTCACCAGGACTTTTCTTCTGCCTGGCTTCACTCACCAGGACTTTCCTTCTGCCTGGCTTCACTCACCAGGACTTTCATTTTGCCTAACATCCCAGTTAGGACTTCCCAGTCAACCTTGACCTACTTGACTCTTCTTCAATCAATATCTTATTGTCAAACATCTAAACCCAAACCAAGACTCAGCTTGGTTACCCAGGTCAACCTTGACCTGAGGGATATTGCACCAACAATCTCCCCCTTTTTGATGTTTGACAATACCACAATAACACTTACAATCCCATATGTAAGTTAGGCTAATCCCATAGCCTCCTTCTTCATGCCACTAGGTAATGAAAGTATAAATTAAGCTCTTCATTCTCCTCCTAAGAGGGCAAACTCCCTCTAGGTAATGAAAGCCTAACTTACTCCCTTTCATGAGTCCTTTCATTCTCCCCTTATGACCTTCCCATAGGTAATGAAGGACTAAGCTTAACCATACATTCTCCCCCTATTGGCACACATCAACCCATCGTTGGACACACATCAACCTATGCTCCAATTCTGGGCACACTTCAACAAATCCATTTGTTGAAGACTCTCCCCCTGAAGAGTTGCTCATCGTTGTTCACAACATCACTCGTTGTGATCAACACGATAATGAAGGTCCCATACCCTTCATTTATCCTTAACTTCTCCCTCAATGTAGACAACTACCCAACCTTGAGCATTATCTACCACTTGAGTGTCCACTTGAAATAATGAGGATATCCACTCCCCATTTCTCCCCATTTCAAGTTTAAATGCTCAACCTTGAGCAAGTCCACAACAGAAGGTTAACCACCTTCCAAGGTTCATGAAAAGTAATTTTATGTCTTTAAAGAGTCCCTCCCCCTAAAGACATGGTGGTAACTTCTGTCATTGCACCAACAATGACTTGGAATCCCTAAACCTTTAGGAAACCCAAATATAGAAGTTTTGAGGTTCAAATATTCAAAATTTGAAACAACCTCAACCTAAACTTCTACTTAGTCTTCGTTAACCAATCCATCCTTGTTTTCAACATGAAAACACCCTTTGTATGTATACAAATATATTTAAGGGGTTTGGAATGGTTACCTAGACTCGAAGAGGTTCAAAGATGCTGAAATCAGGCCTTCCCAGCCAAAATCAGCAACTTGGATCGATTGAAGTTGGGTTCCAATCGATTGAACCTTTCTGAATCGATCCACGGATCGATTCAGACTCCCTGGATCGATCGGCTGATCGATCCAGCGAACGGGAATTTCCGTTTGAATCGATCCATGGATCGATTCATGGAACTCCAATCGATCCATGGATCGATCGGAGCTCTGATAGTTGCTGAAATTCCTTTTCAGTCAACTTCAGAAACCCCTAGAAAATTCTACAAAAATCCAAAAATTATGAAATTTCGTGTAGACATTATTTAGGGCATACTTAATCATGGAAAAATAGTTTTCTATGAAAATACATCATATTTTCAAAGATTGACACAAACTTGAAAACTTGCAAAAACTTTAGTGTTTTTCTTCAAGTTTGTGTCTAACTATTCAATGGTGATTACTATCAAAAGATAGCCTTCACCAAGGTTTTCCAAAATCATTTTAAAAACATTTTCAAAACCAATATCCCATCATGTTCCTTGGGCATAATGCACATGACTTGTACATTAGCTTTCCCAATGATGGGAAAACACATAACTATGTGTTTTGCTGAACTTAAAACTCAAAAGAATGCACTAAATCAACATCTTGAGTTTTGTTCATCATCCTAACATCTCACTTGTATCTAATGTGCACTGAAACACATACAAGTCATCTTATAGGTCTTTGTGAGATGTAAGATTTTGGTTTTGCCCTATTCTAGGGATCATGCATATCTATCTAGGCATTTTGAGAGGTAGACATCCACAAAGGATGTTACTTGTTGATTTACTTGTTTAACAAATGTCACTTATTTAACTAATGCCATATGTCCTTAATTTTTAAGGAAATAAACATAATGCATGATAATGTTATGGCATACATCAAAATAAAATAGCTTTCAAAAGAAAGATTTCTATAACTACATGATGTATGTATGGCATGACATGGTATTTTTGTATTTTTCATGATAAGTCATGAATGCAAAATACAAATAAGATAAAATATGATGTCATGGCATATTATGAGCAAACAATCATGGCAAGATTTAGCATAAATAAAATATACCTAGATTACCTATCTAAGTATCGTTAATCTTAGCTAATCCTAAAACTTAAACCCTAGATTGCCCAAAGTGCTTCAAGAGAGTGCCAAAACCTAAATGGGCATTTCTAATTCTCTTGATTAATTTATGCTAATTGAAATTAAGCTTATCCTCAAATGTTGGCATATTCCATTTTTCCACAAGAGTAGCACTTTAAAGTTAAGGCCCGGATTGCCTTAAATTTCCTAAGAACATACTAAAATCCCAACTTGGTAGCTCTTATGAATTTCCCAATATGTGCCTTTTAAGATTAAAATCAAATTTTCACCACTAGGCACATTTTACTCTTTCAAGGAGTAAATAATAGTTCCATTTCATTTTCAAAGGTTAACCAAACCTTGAAAATGCTCCTTGAGTGTCAATTTCCTCAAAGTTGGGTTAACTACCCTTCTAATTGGAGTTGACACTCTCTACCCATTTATGGGGTAGAGAAGATGCTCCTAGGAACTCAACACCTATTGGTGCTCCTTGGATGCTCTAGGTACTCACTAGGGATAACTTCCTAGATACCTTCCTAGTGACCTTGTTGGGCTTCTTAGAAGCCTTGGTCACATTTTCTAGGTCAACCCTAGGGATAGCCTCCTTGTGACCTTGTTAGTGACTTTCTTAGACTTCTTAGAAGTCTTAGTCACTTTGGTTGCAAAAATACTCTTAGGGATGACTTCCCTAGTATTCTTGACTTGACCATTAAACCTAGGGTTTGTTCCATAACTATATGGAACCCTATGATAACTAGGCACATCCTTCTTAGCCTTTGGTTTGTATCCCAAACCTCTACGGCTATTTGATGGCTTTGACTTTCCTAGCCCTAGGTTTTGCTCATTTTGCCCTTTTAGGATATTTTCCATCCTTTTTAGGGTCTTTTCCATTTTATCAAGTCTTGATCTCAAGACTTGATTTTCTATCATTAAGTCCTTAGTTTTTGGTTTTCCATTAAGTTCATGAGCATTTTTGTTTCTAGGCTTGTAGCTACAATCCTTAGAGTTCTTGCCTAGACTTTTACCTACATTCCTAGCCTTAGGGATAGTAGTTTTGGCATGTAGGGCCACATGCTTTTCCTTAAAGCCCTCATGCTTCCTATTCTTATGGTAAATCGCATTAAAATGATAAAAATTTGACCTAGCATGCTTTTTACCATTTTGCAAGGGAATAGGCTCAATGAAAGTTACCTTCCTTTTTACCTTGGAGGCTCCCCCTTGACTAGTGCCTCCTTGAGCCTTGACCACCTTTTTCCCCTTGGGGCATTGACTTCGGTAATGCCCTTTTTGTTGACACAAGAAGCACACAATGTGCTCCTTGCTCTTCTTTGTCCCGGGGGTGGTCACCTTGGGCTTCTCCTTGCCCTTTTGTGCCACTTGGCCCTTCTTCTTGGCCAAGTTGGGACACTTGCTCTTATAGTGCCCATGTTCCCTACACTCAAAACATATTATGTGATTTTTATTATTAATTGAAACATTTATACCTTTGCTTGTAGGAGTGGCATCTTTTTCTTTGGATCCGGAGGTAGAAGCTTCCTCTTGATCGGACCTTGATTCTCCTCCATTTGATTTTTCTTGACTTGTGGAGGTAGAAGCTTCTTCCTCCTCTTCTTCTCTTGACCCGGATGTAGAAGCTTCTTCTTCTTCTTGATCCGGTGTCACCAAGGATTGCTCCCCCTCAATCCTAGAGGTGGAGGTTTCATCATCTTGAATGTGAAACAAGGAGTATGCTCCCTCCTTGTTCCCTTCGTTGCATTCCCTTGAGGATGAAGCTTCTTGGATTTCCTCTTCTTCGGAGGTTGAGTATCTCTCAACCTCGGAGTCCTCCTCTTGGTCTTGCTCCAAAGAGTCACCCTCTTTGGATTCTTCATGATCTTGTACAGTGGAGGGGATCTCTTCATGAAGCTTGGCCAATTTGCTCCAAAGCTCCTTGGCATCTTCGAACTCTCCAACTCGAGCCAAGATGTGGCTAGGCAATAAGTTGACCAGAAGTTTGGTCACTTTGTCATTTGCCTCGCCCCTTTGAATTTGCTCTGAGCTCCATCTGCTTTTCTTTAGAAGCTTGCCCTTGGAGTTTGTTGGAGCTTTGAAGCCTTCCATTAGAGCAAACCATTGCTCTATCTCCATCATAAGAAAATTTTCGATTCTTGATTTCCAAGAATCGAAACTTGTAGAAGTGTATGGTGGAGCCACCCTTGTATCAAATCCAAGTCCATCTTGGAATTGCATCTTGAAGTTGAGCTTCTTGAATTCTTTGACTTTGATGAATTTGCTCCAACTTCTTCACCCTCTAGCTTTTCTTGATATGCTTGACCCTTCCGGCGATGATTCCGGTGAAGAGCAACCTTGCTCTGATACCACTTGTTAGGACCAAAAGTAGCTAGAGGGGGGGTGAATAGCTCGTCGCGTGCTCGTTGCTCGGTGTTGCTTGTTTCTTCTTGGATGTGCAGCGGAAAATACAGAAACAAACACAAAACGCTAACACTAGGATTTTACTTGGTATCCACCTCACAAGAGGTGACTAATCCAAGGATCCACACCAACGCACACACCCTCCACTATGAATAACACTCCTTTATGGTAACTACCAAAGGCGGAGAAGCCCTACAACACTCTCAATACAAGAAGAAGAAAGGGAAATACAAGTTAAGCAAAAGCTTACAAGATGTGCAGTAAAAACCCTAACCCTAACTTCTTCCTCTTGCAATAGATCCGCCTCTTGACTTGGAAAGCCTCCAAGAACCTTCAAGAACTGGCGATCACGTGCTTGTAGAGAGCTGTGGAGGAGCTGGAATGAATCTGAGAAGAGCTCGTAAAGAGATGCCGAAGACCACGCTCGCCTGCGGCTTTAAACCCGACGCAACGGTCGGATCCCGATCGATTCGAATGTTCCGAATCGAGGCTTTGAATCGATCCACGGATCGATTCAGAGCGCCTCTGTGCTCAGGAAACGCGCCTGGATCGATCCACGGATCGATCCAGCGCTTATCACGCGAAGCAGCATCGTCCCGATCGATCGGCTGATCGATCGGGACCTCTGGATCGATCCACGGATCGATCTAGAAGCTTTCTGTTCGCTGGGAAGAATCTGGATCGATCCACTGATCGATCCACAGACTGGATCGATCCACGGATCGATCCAGCACTTGGTTTTTGCCCAAAACCAAGTCCCAAACCTCCCTAACCAACAACCGGTCAACCTTGACCTGTTGGTACATCATGCCTCGCATCTGGTCACTCCCTTGACCTGCCAGGACTCCCCACCAAGTGTCCGGTCAATCCCTTTGACCCACTTGGACTTTTACTCGTCGTGCCAAGTATCCGGTCACTCCATTGACCTACTTGGACTTCCACCAGATGTCTGGTCAACCTTGACCCATCTGGACTTCCTTCCTTGCCAAGTATCCAGTCAATCCTTTGACCTACTTGGACTTCCCAACACAAGATGTCCGATCATCCTTGATCCATCTGGATTTCCTTCCTTGCCAAGTATCCAGTCAATCCTTTGACCTACTTGGACTTCCCAACACCAGATGTCCGATCATCCTTGATCCATCTGGATTTCCTTCCTTGCCTGGCTTCACTCACCAGGACTTTCACCTAGCTTCACTCACTAGGATTTTCCATCTGCCTAGCTTCACTCACTAGGACTTTCCATCTGCCTAGCTTCACTCACTAGGACTTTCACCTGGCTTCACTCACCAGGATTTCCATCTGCCTAGCTTCACTCACTAGGACTTCCTTCTGCCTGGCTTCACTCACCAGGACTTTTCTTCTGCCTGGCTTCACTCACCAGGACTTTTCTTCTGCCTGGCTTCACTTACCAGGACTTTCATTTTGCCTAACATCCCAGTTAGGACTTCCCAGTCAAGTATCCAGTCAACCTTGACCTACTTGACTTTTCTTCAATCAATATCTTATTGTCAAACATCTAAACCCAAACCAAGACTCAGCTTGGTTACCCAGGTCAACCTTGACCTGAGGGATATTGCACCAACAGCTGGATCGATCAGTGGATCGATCCAGGCTTCTCTCAGCGAACAGAAAGCCTCTGGATCGATCCGTGGATCGATCCAGATGGCCCAATCGATCAGTGGATCGATTGGGACGCGGCTGCTTCGTGCGATAAGCGCTGGATCGATCCGTGGATCGATCTAGGCGTTTTTCCCATAGCACAGAGGCGCTCTGGATCGATCCATGGATCGATCCAAAGCCTCCCCGATAGATTGGGAACATTCGAATCGATCGGGATCCGACCGTTGGCGTCGTTTATAGCTGCAGGCGTGCGATGGCTGCGGCATCACTTCTCCGATTCACTCCAGATTTCTCGCCAGCTCCTCCACAGCACTTACAAAGCTCAGATCGCCAGTTCTTGAAGGATCTTGGAAGTTTTCCAAGTCAAGAGGCGGATCAAAGCCAAGAAGAGAAGCTAGGGTTAGGGTTTATACTCATTGTAAGCTTGTAAGCTTGTATTTCTTGTATCCTTTCCCTCTCTTCTTGTATTGAGTCTTGTAGGGCTTCTCCGCCCTTGGTAGTTACCATAAAGGAGAGTTTTATTTAGTGGAGGGTGTGTGTGTTGGTGTGGATCCTTGGATTAGTCACCTCTTGTGAGGTGGATACCAAGTAAACCAACCGTGTTAGCGTTGTGTGATTGTTTCGTTGTATTTCCGCTGCACATCTTTGAAGGAACAAGCAACGCCGAGCACCGAGCGAACGCGACGAGCTATTCACCTCCCCTCTAGATACTTTTGGTCCTAACAAGTGGTATCAGAGCGAGACCGCTCTTCAACGGAATCATCGCCGGAAGGGTCAAGCATAACAAGAAAAGCTAGAGGGTGAAGAAGTTGAAGCAAATTCTTCAAGTTCAAGACTTTATCAAGCTCAACTTCAAGATGCAATTCCAAGATGGACTTGGATTTGACACAAGGGTGGCTCCACCATACACATCGGCAAGCTTCGATTCTTGGAGATCAAGAATCGAAAACTTTCTTATGATGGAGATAGAGCAATGGTTTGCTCTAATGGAAGGCTTCAAAGCTCCAACGAACTCTAAGGGCAAGCTTCTAAAGAAAAGCAGATGGAGCTCGGAGCAAATTCAAAGGGGCGAGGCCAATGACAAAGTGACCAAGCTTTTGGTCAATTTATTGCCAAGCACCATCCTTTGCAAAATTGGAGAATTTGAAGATGCCAAGGAGCTTTGGAGCAAATTGGCCAAGCTTCATGAAGAGATCCCCTCCACTGTACAAGATCATGAAGAATCCGGAGAGGGTGACTCTTTGGAGCAAGATCAAGAGGAGGACTCCAAGGTTGAGAGATGCTCAACCTCCGAAGAAGAAGAAATCCAAGAAGCTTCATCCTCAAGGGAATGCAACGAAGGGAACAAGGAGGGAGCATACTCCTTGTTTCATATTCAAGATGATGAAGCCTCCACCTCTAGGATTGAGGGGGAGCAATCCTTGGTGACGCCGGATCAAGAAGAAGGAGAAGCTTCTACATCCGGGTCAAGAGATGAAGAGATTGAAGAAGCTTCTACCTCCACGAGTCAAGAAAAATCAAATGGAGGAGAATCAAGATCGGATCAAGAGGAAGCTTCTACTTCCGGATCCAAAGGGAAAGATGCCACCCCTACAAGCAAAGGTATAAATATTTCAATTAAAAATAAAAATCATATTATATGCTTTGAGTGTAGGGAACATGGGCACTACAAGAGCAAGTGCCCTAAATTGGTCAAGAAGAAGGGCCAAGTGGCACAAAAGGGCAAGGCGAAGCCCAAGGAGACCATCCCCGGAATAAAAAGGAGCAAGGAGCACATTGTGTGCTTTTCTTGCAACCAAAAAGGGCATTACCGAAGTCAATGCCTCAAGGGGAAGAAGGTGGTCACGGCTCAAGGAGGCACCAGTCAAGGGGGAGCCTCTAAGGTAAAAAGGAAGGTAACTTTCATTGAGCCTACTCCTTTAAATTATGGTAAAAAGCATGATAGTTCTAAGTTTTATCATTTTAATGCAATTTACCATAAGAATAGAAAGCATGAGGGCTTTAAGAAAAAGCATGTGGCCCTACATGCCAAAACTACACCTAAGGCTAGGAATGTAAGTAAAAGTCTAGGCAAGAACTCTAAGGATTGTATCTACAAGCCTAGGCACAAAAATGCTCATGAACTTAATGGAAAACCAAAAACTAAGGACTTAGTGATGGAAAATCAAGTCTTGAGGTCAAGACTTGATAAAATGGAAAAGACCCTAAAAAGGATGGAAAATATCCTATTAGGGCAAAATGAGCATAACCTAGGTTTAGGGGTACAAAAGCCATCCAATGGCCATAGAGGTTTGGGATACAAACCAAAGGCTAAGAAGGATGTGCTCTCTTACCATAGAGTTCCATATAGTTATGGAACAAACCCTAGGTCTAGTGGTCAAGCCAAAAATACTAGGGAAGTCATCCCTAAGAGTATTTTTGCAACAAATGTGACTAAGACTTCTAAGAAGTCTAAGAAAGTCACAAACAAGGTCACAAGGGAGGTTATCCCTAGAGTTGACCTAGAAAATGTGACCAAGGCTTCTAAGAAGCCCAACAAGGTCAATAGGAAGGTATCTAGGGAAGTTATCCCTAGTGAATACCTAGAGCATCCAAGGAACACCAATAGGTGTTGGGTTCCTAGGAGCATCTTCTCTACCCCATAGATGGGTTAGAGAGTGTCAACTCCGATTAGAAGGGTAGTTAACCCAACTTTGAGGAAATTGACACTCAAGGAGCATTTTCAAGGTTTTAGTTAACCTTTGAAAATGAAATGGACCTATTGATTCCTCCTTGAAAGAGTAAAATGTGTCAAATGGTGAAAAATTGATTTTATCTTAAAATGACACAAATTGGGAAAATCTTGAGAAATACCAAGTTGGGATTTTGGTATTCTCTTGGAAATTTAAGGCAATCCGGGCCTTGATTTATGAAATCACTCTTGAGGAAAAATGGAATATGCCAACATTTGAGGACATGTTTATTTTCAATTGGCATACATTAAATCAAGGAAATTAGAAATGCCAATTTAGGTTTTGGCATTCTCTTGAAGCACTTTAGGGCAATATAGGTTTAAGTTGTAAGTTTAGCTAAGACTTTAAGGATACTTAGATAGTTAATCTAGGTATATTTTATTAATGCTAAATTTTGTCATGATTGTTTGCCTATCACATGCCATGACATCATGTCTATTTTTGCATTCATGTTTTACTATGAAAAACTCAAAAATACCATGTCATGACATTCATACATCATGTAGTTATAGGAATCTTTCTTTTGAAAGTTATTTTATTTTGATGTATGCCATAACATTATCATGCATTAGTTTAATTCCTTTTAATTAAGGACAAATGACATTTAACAACACTTATTAACAAGTGACATCTTAGGTGGATGTCTAATATCTCTAAAATGCCTAGATAGATATGCATGATCCCTAGATTAGGGCAAAACCAAAATCTACATCTCACAAAGACTATAAGGTGACTTGTATGTGTTTTAGTGCACATTAGATACAAGTGAGATGTTAGGATGATGAACAAAACTCAAGATGTTGATTTAGTGCATTACTTTGAGTTTTAAATTCATCAAAACACATAGTTATGTGTTTCCCCATCATTGGGAAAGCTAATGTACAAGTCATGTGCATTATGTCCAAGGAACATGATGGGATATTGGTTTTAAAAATGTTTTCAAAATGATTTTGGAAAACCTTGGTGAAGACTATCTTTTGATAGTACTCACCATTGAATAGTTAGACACAAACTTGAAGAAAACACTAAAGTTTTTACAAGTTTTCAAGTTTGTGTCAATCTTTGAAAATATGAAGTATTTTTATAGAAAACTATTTTTCCGTGATAGTAAATGCCCTAAATAATGTCTACACGAAATTTCATAATTTTTAGATTTTTGTAGAATTTTCTAGGGGTTTCTGAAGTTGACTGAAATGGAATTTCAGCAACTATCAGAGCTCCGATCGATCCATGGATCGATTGGAGTGCCTGAATCGATCCGTGGATCGATTCAGAAGGTAATTCCGCGAGCAGAAGCTCACTGGATTGATCGGTAGTCTGAATCGATCAGTGGATCGATTCAGAAAGGTTCAATCGATTGGAACCCAACTCCAATCGATCCAAGTTACTGATTTTGGCTGGGAAGGCCTGATTTCAGCATCTTTGAACCATGGTTAGTCCTTGTAACCATTCCAAACCCTTAAAAATACATTTGTATACACAAACCGAGTGTTTTCGTGTTGAAAACAAGGATGGAATGGTTAAGGAAGACTTCGTTGAAGTTTAGGTTGAGGTTTGTTTCAAATTTTGAATATTTGAACCTCCAAAACTTCTAAATTTGGGTTTCCTAAAGGTTTAGGGATTCCAAGTCATTGTTGGTGCAATGACAGAAGTTACCACCATGTCTTTAGGGGGAGGGACTCTTTAAAGACATGAAAATTATTTTTCATGAACCTTGGAAAGTGGTCAACCTTCCGTTAAGAACATGCTCAAGGTTGAGCGTTTGAAATTTAATGGGGAGTGGATATCCTCATTGTTCAAGTGGCTTCAAGTGGATAATGCTCAAGGATGGGCATTTGCCTACATTGGGGGAGAATGTAGGGTTAAGGTTAATGAAGGGTATGAGATCTTCATTATAGTGTTGGTCACAACGAGTGAAGTTGTGTACAACGATGCGCAACTCTTCAGGGGGAGAGTTTTCAACAATGGGGCTTTTGTTGAAGAGTGTCCAAAATTGAGGCACGGGTTGATGTGTGCTCAAATATGGTTTGATGTGTGCCAATAGGGGGAAAATGAAAGGGAGTAAGTTAGGCTTTCATTACCTAGAGGGAGTTTGCCCTCTTAGGGGGAAAATGAAAGGCTTAACTTATGTATTCATTACCTAGTGGCATGAAGAAGGTTTAGGCTATGGGATTAGCCTAACTTACATGTGGTATTGTAAGTGATAGTGTTGGTATTGTCAAACATCAAAAAGGGGGAGATTGTTGGTGCAACATCCCTCAGGTCAAGGTTGACCTGTTTGACCAAGCTGAGTCTTGGTTTGGGTTTAGATGTTTGACAATAAGATGTTAATTGAAGAAGAGTCAAGTAGGTCAAGGTTGACCGGATATTTGACTGGAAAGTCCTAACTGGGATGTTAGGCAGAATGAAAGTCCTGGTGAGTGAAGCCAGGCAGAAGGAAAGTCCTAGTGAGTGAAGCTAGGCAGAATGAAAGTCCTGGTGAGTGAAGCCAGGCAGAAGGAAAATCCTGGTGAGTGAAGCCAGGTGAAAGTCCTAGTGAGTGAAGCTAGGCAGTATGAAAGTCCTAGTGAGTGAAGCTAGGCAGAATGAAAGTCCTGGTGAGTGAAGCCAGGCAGAAGGAAAATCCTGGTGAGTGAAGCCAGGTGAAAGTCCTAGTGAGTGAAGCTAGACAGTATGAAAGTCCTGGTGAGTGAAGCCAGGTGAAAATCACGGTGAGTGAAGCCAGGTGAAAGTCCTAGTGAGTGAAGCTAGGCAGTATGAAAGTCCTGGTGAGTGAAGCCAGGCAGATGGAAAACCCTAGTGAATGAAGCTAGGTGGAAGCCCTGGTGAGTGAAGCCAGGCAAGGGAAAATCCAGATGGATCAGGGATTGACCAGACATCTGGTGGAAGTCCAAGTAGGTCAAGGAAGTGACCGGATACTTGGCACGACGAGAAAAGTCCAAGTGGGTCAAAGGGATTGACCGGACACTTGGTGGGAAGTCCTGGCAGGTCAAGGGAGTGACCAGATGCTAGGCATGATGTACCAACAGGTCAAGGTTGACCGGATGTTGGTTTGGGAGTCTTGGAACTTGGTTTTGGGCAAAAACCAAGTGCTGGATCGATCAGGGGATCGATCCAGGAGCTGGATCGATCGGTGGATCAATCCAGGGCTTCTCTTCGAAAGCTCGGATCGATCCGTGGATCGATCAGATGTCCCAATCGATCGGTGGATCGATTGGGACGCTGCTCGCGCGATAAGCGCCGGATCGATCCGTGGATCGATCCAGCGTTCCCATAGGCGCTGGATCGATCCATGGATCGATCCAAAGCCTCCGATCGATTGGGAACATTCGAATCGATCGGGATCCGGCCGTTGGCGTCGTTTATAGCCGCAGCGATGGCGCGGCATCACTTCTCGATTCACTCCAGTTTCGCCACTCCTCCACGACTTACAAAGCTCGGATCGCCAGGTTCTTGAAGGATCTTGGAAGTTTTCCAAGTCAAGAGGCGGATCAAAGCCAAGAAGAGAAGCTAGGGTTAGGGTTTATACTCATTGTAAGCTTGTAAGCTTGTATTTCTTGTATCCTTTCCCTCTCTTCTTGTATTGAGTCTTGTAGGGCTTCTCTGCCCTTGGTAGTTACCATAAAGGAGAGTTTTATTTAGTGGAGGGTGTGTGTGTTGGTGTGGATCCTTGGATTAGTCACCTCTTGTGAGGTGGATACCAAGTAAACCAACCGTGTTAGCGTTGTGTGATTGTTTCGTTGTATTTCCGCTGCACATCTTTGAAGGAACAAGCAACGCCGAGCACCGAGCGAACGCGATGAGCTATTCACCCCCCCCCCCCCTCTAGCTACTTTTGGTCCTAACAGTTGGGTCCTGTTAGAAACACAGGAAGTCGAGCGGAAGACACAACTGGCGAGAAGGACGACACGGGAAGGGAGCCGACGAGCTCGGTGCATCCGAGGGACGAAAGAGCTGTGGAAGAGTACACCGGTGGATGAGAAGAATGTACGTGACATTCGAGGGATGAGAAGTCAGAGCGGAAGCTTGCTCGAGGAGAAGGTCAGAAATTGGGTTTGGGTGAGCCTTATTTCGGTTAGCCGCAATCACCCAAGCGATCGTAAAGGAGTTGGAAAAACAAGCTGAATGCGCCCTCAATGCAGTATTGATGGCGCCTCCACCTTCTTCAGGGGGAAGGCACCCTCCATGTCTTGGAGGCGCCCTCAATGCCATTGAGGGCGCCCTCAAACCAGTCAACTTGACCCTTTGCGAGTGGATAAAAGTTTATCTACTCATCTTGCCTTGGAGGTACCCTCCACCCCTTGGGAGGCGCCCTCAAGCCTTTAGATATAATTTCTAAGAGCTATAAAAAGACCCCTGGAGTTAGGAAATAATCAATCAACTCTTGTACTAACTTCCTAGCAACTCTTAGAGCTTTCAGTGTGTAAAAGTCTTCTCCGCCTTCAAAGAAGGAGATTCTTAGTGAGTTGTTCAACCGTCTTGGATTAACAACCACCCAGGTTGTAACCAAGTCAACTGCGGAGTCTTCTTTAGTTCTGTTATTTTATTATTGTTGCATTTTTAGAGTTGAAAGAACGAGGAGAGTATTTTTTTTATTTCAGGCAATTCACCCCTCCCCTCTTGCCGGCCCGCTGCGCCAACAAGTGGTATCAGAGTCCAATCGCCTCAGAATGACTAAGCGTCGTCTGAAGCAACTAGATCAAGACGATGGTCGGACCAACAATATTTCCATCTAAATTCGAGGCATATTTTGCGTCGTGGAAGAAACGAATGGAGGTATTTTTTTAAAACTGATTTTGAAATATTATTAATAATTAAATATGATTTTGTAGCTCCCAAAAATCTCCAAGGAGAAGAAAAAGAAGAGTATCACTGGACCAAGAAGGAACAAGTAGACTTCGTAGCGAACGGATGAGCCGAGTTCCACCTGCTTAGTGTGCTGCCACCTCAAGAAGTAAATCGGATAGGAAATTATAACTCCGCGAAGGAGCTTTGGGAAAAGTTCTTGGAGTTACATGAAGGGGCTTCCGAAACAAAGCTTGCGAGACGGGATGTTCTCCAGAATCAACTGACGAACCTCCAGTTGAAAGAAGGAGAGCCAGTAGCACAACTACACAGAAGAATCAAGGAGCTGATCACCGGACTAACAAACCTCGGAGAAACGGTAACGAATCGGGATGCACAAAGGTATGCGTTAAATGCGTTCCCAAGAACATTCGAATGGACAACTATAGTAGATTCCTATTATATATCCAAGGATCTCGAGGTAAGTACTTTAGAAAGTCTTTTTTCTATTTTCGAATTACACGAATCTTGGTGCATAGGAAAAAGAAAAGGACCGAGTTAGAACGTTGCCCTGAAGGCAAGAACCAACGATTCAGACTCCGACGAATCAATTGATGAAAATGAAGCAGCTCTTCTGGTAAGAAAACTCAATAAATTTGTTCGGTCTAATAAGTTTATATCGTAAATAAAGAGAGATTATCGAAACAAAAGGAAGGTTCGATGCTACAACTAAAATGAGGAAGGACACATCAAGGATGACCGCCCAAAATTAAAGAAAAGGGATAAGGAGAAAGAAAAGTCTCAAAGACCGACATCCTCTAATTTAAAATCGAAGTCTACGTCGGACTTGCTCTAACAACAATCCACCAAGATGAAGATGAGACCTACTCAGAAATGAGCATAGATGAAGGGGGAGGATCATCAAAAGAAGAAAGTAGCGATGATGGGGGAGCATAAAAAATTGAGGTAAGTGAGGTACGTGCTCTATCTCCCAAATTGTCCTTTAAATTTATTAAAAGTCTTGCTAAAGATCTAGTTAAACTAGAAAAGGAAAAATGATGAATTAAAATTGAATTTAGCAAAAACATGCCCTCTACAATTAAAAATAGAAATTGAAAAATTAAAAAATGACCATGCATGCATGAATAACTTTCAAAATAAAAAATTAGAATTTATGGTAAGTTAAATTGGTATATTAGACATCATCAAGATCAACTTAGAAAAATTCCCAAAGAATATATACCTCCTAAATTTTTTATTAACCTAATAGGAAGGAACTTATATTGGGTTTCAAAATCTTGTTTAGATTAAAACATGTTTTTATTAAGGCTTTCAGAAAGAGTTAAATATTTAAATTTCTTAAAATGTTTTCTCTAGAAGTGGTTGACAATCTAATAACCAAGAAGCCCTAGTGTCTCGCCACAGCCTGGAAGTCGATTATCGAATTAAATGTTTAATTGACAAACTGATAAATAATTAAGATAATGCTTTTAAATTCTTATCAACTATTTAAACATTTCAATTTTTTTTTTGGAAATTTCTAACTTGGAAATTGCTTCAAATTTTGTTTAAGTTGAAAATTTGAAGATTTGTAACTTGAAAATTTTTATTCAATTTTTTTTTTGAAAATTTGTACCTTGTTTTTTTATGTGATCAAAGAGGAAGAAATAGGTACAAGTTTAGGGGGAGTAAAATATTTTTATTTTAACTTAGAATTTCTTTTAAAAAAATATTATAATTTCTTTTATTACAATTTTTATGCTTAAATTGTTAGTATGGTAATTTCTTTAAATTACTACTTGTTTGTTTTACCCTAACTTGAACTTGGGTGGATGCACATCAAAAAATGGGAGATTGTTGGACTCCGTGGTTGTTTTGATCTGATCGACCAAGTTAGGTTGGGTCCTGTATTATTTTAATCCCTGTGTCTAAGTGTGCAGAACGTTAGGAACGCAGGAAGTCGAGCGGAAGACGCAGTTGGTGAGAAGGATGACACAGGAAAGGAGCCGATAGGCTCGGTGCGTCCGAGGGACGAAAGAGCTGCGGAAGAGTACACCGATGGATGAGAAAAACGTACGTGACGTTCGAGGGATGAGAAGTCAGAGCGAAAGCCTGCTCGAGGAGAAGACCGAAAATTGGGTTCAGATGAGCCATATTTCGGTTGGTCGCAATCTCTCAAGCGATCGGAGCTTCCGAAAGTCTAAAGGAGCTGGAAAAGCAAGCTGAAGGCGCCCTCAATGTAGTGTTGAAGGCGCCTCCGCTTTCTTCAGGCGGGAACACACTCTCCATGTCTTGGAGGCGCCCTTAATGACATTAAGGGTGCCCTCAAACCAGACAACTTGACCGTTTGCGAGTGGATAAAAGTTTATCCACTCATCTTGCCTTGGAGGCGCCCTCCATCCCTTGGGAGGTGTCTTCAAGCCTTTAGATAGAATTTTCAGGAGCTATAAAAAGACCGCTAGAGCTAGGAAATAATCAATCAACTCTTGTACTAACTTCCTAGCAAGTCTTAGAGCTTTTAGTGTGTAAAAGGTTTCTCTGCCTTCAAAGAAGGAGATTCTTAGCGAGTTGTTCAACCGTCTTGGATTAACAACCACCCAGGTTGTAACCAAGTCAACTGTTGAGTCTTCTTTAGTTTTGTTATTTTATTGTTGTTACATTTTTAGAGTTGAAAGAACGAGAAGAGTATTTTTTTTATTTCAGGTAATTCACCCTCCCCTTTGCTGGCCCGCTGCGCCAACAGGTTGTACAAGGCTTCTCCGCCTTCGGTAGTTACTGAGGAGTATTTTTATTAGTGGAGTATGTGTCGTGTGTGGATCCTTAGATTAGTCACCTCTTCTTAAGGTGGATATCAAGTAAATCTACGTGTTAGCTTGTTTTGAGTTCTTTCTGCTATATATCAACAATATCGAAGCAAGCCAACGGAGCACGACGAGTTATTCACCCCCTAGCATTAATCGACCTTATCAGTAGCATCTTACTTTTCTTTTTCTTCTTGTACCCTGCACTTCATTAAATTTTTTAGTTTTAGATAACTTTTTAAATTTTATTACCATGAGTGTTGTTTCATCATCATCGAGAGAAGATTCAGAATCTCGTTCGTTCATTTTTACGTTTAAGACAATATTGTGCTTTGAGTCCTTCTTCAGATCTGCACATCTTGTTTCATAGACTTCAAATGTTGAAAATATTTTTTCTAAAGTACTTAATTCTAAATCCTTAGATATATAATAAACATCTACTAATGATGCTCATTTAGTAGTCCTAGGAAATGCGTTAAACGCGTACCTCACCGAATCTCGGTTGCTTACCTTTTCTTTGAGATTCGTGAGTCCGGTGATGAGTTCCTTTATTATTGAGTGAAGGTGTGCAATGACTTCTCCTTCTTCTAATTTGATGTTGCTGATCTAGTTCCTAAGCAGATCCTGTCTCGCAAGTTTTACCTTAGAGGTTCCTTCATGTAGTTCCCAGAATTTCGCCCAGAGCTCCTTAGCAGATTCATAGGTTCCGATCTAGTTGACTTCTTGTGACGGTAAGACGCTCAGCAGATGAAACTCTGCTTTGTCGTTTTCCATGGAGTCGACTTGTTTCTTCTTTATCCATTGGTATTCTTCTTTACCCTCAGGTACTATAAAACCAAATTTCATTATTTAAAGTAAATTGAAATCTGTCTTAAAGAATACCTCCATGTTTTTCTTCTAGCTCGTGAATTCCCCCTCGAACTTTGGTGGCTTGATGCTCGGTCCATCCATCTCTTGTGCTTCATTCAGCAGTTAGTCCTCTTGAAGCTGTTGGGCTCTGATACCACTTTTGGCCCCTGTAGGATCGGAAAGAACGCTAGAGGTGTTAGGATGTATACTAAAAGTCTAGCTTTTGGTATAAACATTTATCTAGAAATAAGAATCACATTGGTCAAATGTCCACATTTATGATAAATGTAGTTGTTCAATTAATTTATATTATAGATAACATAGTATGTGGTGTCACATACAAAAGATAATGTTATCAGTACCTTATAAATTATAAACAGTAGCTCACTATCAAAATGGAAAGGAACAAACCATTGGAAGGTCGTAGTGTAATTAGGAATTAGTTTATCTTAACTAAATAATTACACTAGTACACTTAGAGTGTATTGAGTAGGACCATTAGAGGTCGTTTCTTTTATACTGACTTTATAAAGGAACAAAGACCTCAGTTATTATGGAAGTGTGTGCTCTTAATCCTAATATAATAACAAGCACATATATTTGATATTTATTTCTTTAATTTATCAATGGGTGAGATTTAGTTCGATAAATCAATAAGCCCGATAGGTTGGGAAATGATATCACTTATAGTGTGTGTTGTTGATTATAGAAAGAAACTGTGTCCTTGTAATCTAGGTTGATAATGTCCCTAAGATGAGCTCATAAAGATTGTCATGTTAAACCCTGCAGGTGGACTTAGTCTGACATGATGATAAGGTTGAGTGGTACTATTCTTGGATTAAGATATTAATTAAATGAGTTGTCAGTAACTCACTTAATTAGTGGACATCCGACATCTTAAACATAGGGAGACTAACACACTCATAATAAGAAGGAGCCCAAAAATGTAATTTGGGATTGGTGCGGTAGTTCAATAATAGTTCTCTAGTGGAATGAATTATTATTGATAAAATTAAGTTGTGTGTTCGGGGCGAACACGAGATACTTAATTTTATCGGGAGACCAAAACCAATTCCTCCTCTCGGTCCCTATCGTAGCCTCTTATTTATAGAGTACTATACCCACCTATACCCACCTTCTATACCCACCTAAAGGGGGCCGGCCAAGCTAGCTTGGGAATCAAGCTAGGGTCGGCCTAAGCTTGGTTTATGGGTGGCCAACCCTAGCTTGAACCCAAGCTAGAGGGGGTCGGCCATAATGAAATTAAAAAGAATTTTAATTTTAATTTTTATTATGTGGAAGATATAATTTATTAAAGAGAATTAAAATTAAAATATCTCTCTTAAAAGGATCTACAAAAGATTAAAGAAAGAGATTAGATCTCTTTCCTTATTTGTAGATTGGAAAGATATTTTATTTTCTCTTTGAAAATTATTCACATGTTAAAAAATTAAAATTATAGAAATTTCTTTTTATCAACCATGAAGGGATTTTTGAAGAGAAATTTTATTTTTAAAATTTCTGGAAACAAATTAGGAAGTTTTAATTTGTTGATTGAAACTTGTCTAATTTATCTCTCTATGATGTGGCCGGCCATTATAAGTTTAATTGGGAAAATTTATTTTATTTTTCTCAATTAATTCATGTCAAGGAAAATTAAGAAAATTTTATTGTAATTAAATTTCCTAATTTACCAAGGCAAAGGAATATAAAAGAGGGGGTTGGGGTGCCTTCAAGAGACACAACCTCTATTATTTTTCTCCCTCTCTTATTCCTTGGTGTGGCCGGCCATCCTCTCTTCCCCTCTTCCTCTTTGTGGTGGCCGAAACTCTCCTTGGCTTGGAGCTCTTGTGGTGGCCGAATACTACTTGGAGAAGAAGAAGAAGAAGGAGAGAAAGCTTGTATCCCTTGGAGTTTGGTTGGTGGTTTTCTTCATCCTTGGTAAAGCTCTTGTTTTGGCCGAACCTAGCTAGGAGGAGAAGAAGGTGCTTTGGTGGTTTCTCATCTCGGAAGATCGTTGCCCACACAACGTCCGAGGTTAGAAGAGGAATACGGTAGAAGATCAAGAGGTTTTTCTAAAAGGTATAACTAGTAATTTTTCCTTTCCGCATCATACTAGTTATTTTTGGAAATAATACCAAATACAAGAGGCTTACGATTCTAGTGTTTCGAATTTATTTTCGATGTAGTGTTCTTATGTTTATTTCTTTTCCTTGTGATTTGATTGTTCTTTTCGGTTAACCTAAAGTTATTTTAGGAAATTAAATATTAACTTTTCATAAAAAGTTTTGTCTAGTCGGTGGTGGTTGCTCCCATATCCAAGAAGGCCATGTGCCTCGCCACGTCAGTACTGGGAACCAATTATGGAAATTAATATTTAATGGAATTAATAACTTAAGGTGATTTGGGTCGAACGTGTTAAGTTCCGCAGGAGATCCAAGTCAAAACCTAAAAGAACAAATAAATTAAGTTTTGGATCAAACGTGTTAAGTTCCGCAGGCGATCCAAAATTTAATTTAAAAAAATACATGGTAGCTAGGAAAAGGTTCAGACCTTTGTACAAAATTTTTGTACAGTGGAACCTCTAGGTTTTCCGAGTAGCAACCAACAAGAGGAGGGGTGAATAGTGATCATTAAAAATTGAGTGCGAATTAAATCGAAGTACGCAGCGGAAGAAAAATAAACCAATGCTAACAAACCGACTTTTACTTAGTTCGGAGCCTTTGACGACTCCTACTCCAAGGCACGTACTCGTCGAGTGCTTTCGTTGGGCAATCCACTAACAGTTTGTAAAATGTTTACATGAGTTAAGTACAAGAACTGGAAATAAAAGTTACCAACAACAACAAAATGGGAAAGTCTTGGTCACCGGTTGTTGGAGGAGCTTGACAATGTCGCAGGAGCATTTTCGGAGCACCGAGCAAGAGAGAAACTTGTCATAGTTGTTGTTCTGAAACTCTGCATCGAAGACTTTTAAATAGGTCCATTTCAGGTGCTTGGAACCCCTTCAGGCGCCTGGACCACGTGGCTCGATCAATCGACGCGATTCACATTAGCTTGTGGATGATTTTTCGATTCTGGACGCTTGAACCGAGTCCGGGCGCCCGGATCACCTAGGCACCCTCGGCACCTGCTGGGCCAGCCTGCTCCAGGCACCCGGACCCTTTTCTTCAGCATCTTCCACCTGCAAGAAAAGGTTAGTCCAGGTAATCGAAAAATATATTTTACCACTGAAAAACAAAGGTTGTACAACATAGCAGATAGGGTAGTAATTCGATCCTATCTCCTCGAGACCAGGATCTAGTCAAAGTTTCAACTTAAACTTCCCAAATGGACTTAAGTTGGATCGAGACCTACAGTTCCCTCAACAGAGAATGCGTCCTCACTGGATATCTCTTCCAGTTGCTTACCTTTACTTACTAACTGCAGTGACTTGACTTACCTCTGATCCACCAGGTCTTTCCGTCACTTGTCAGGTCCACTGACCCAAATGGACTTCGGCCGGTTGTCAGGTCCCGTGGACTTAACTGAACTTCCTTCCAGATATCAGGCCCCGCGGACCTATCTGGACTTCCCACCAGCTATCAAGCTCGCAGACCTAGCTGGATTTTAGCCTTGTGTCAGGTCCCTCAGATCAGTCAACTTCTGCACACTTGGTAGTATAGTTTGACAAACAACACATCTAACTTTAACATATTTGTCATACATGAAAATCATATTATTAGTGCAACCTGCACTGACAACCCCTTGGCGACCGACTAGAGGGGGGTGAATAGCCTACACAATAAAAACAAACAAAATTCCTTCTCGAACTTTACAACTTTAATAAAACAATCACTTGCATAAAAAGAAAGTGATTAATTTAAAAAAAAAGAAAAGAGACACAAAAGAAGTTACTTGATTTGCAATCAGGGGATTGCTAATTCAAGGAAGTTAAACCTCACTAAACAATCTCCTTCAGGCAGAGAAGCTTTTTACAGTAGTTGAAGCACTTAATTACAGAACAAAACTAACCAGGAATCAATTACAAGTGTTGTTCCGAACTTCTGGGATTAGAGCTGTATTTATAGCCCTGGTCGGGGCACCTGGAAGGAGTCCAGGTGCCTAGAGGGGGATAAACTTTTATCCCTATTACAATGGGACACACCATGTCGCGTTTGGATATTTTTTTCTAGTTCGAGCGCCTGGACCAGTTCAGGGCGCTCGAACCGTGTTGAACCCGCATCCGTGTTGATGCTGAAACAAGGCACCCTAGGGGTGTCCAAGGGGTCAGGGTGCCCGGATCGAGTCAGGGTGCCCGGATCGGGTCCGACCGCCTAGATCAGGTTCGGGCTCCCAGACCAAAAAGTCAACATTCGTTGACTTTTTAGTTCCAATCTTCCACTCTGGTTCCGCTCGCATTTGTCCAGGTCTTCCACTCCGATTCCACTCTCATTTGTCTGAGTCTTCCGCTCCAGTTCCACTTGCTTGGGTGATTTCGACTATCTGAAATATGGCTCACCCGAACCCATTTTTCGGCCTTCTTGAGCAACCTTCCGCTTCGGCTTCTCGTCCCTCGGAAACGTCGCGCACCTCCTTCTCGTCCACCCACATACTCTTCCGCAGCACCTCGTACCTCGGACGCACCGAGCCTATCGGCTCTCTCCCGTGCTGTCATTCTCGCTGGCTGCGTCTTTCATTCGACTTCTTGTGCTCCTAAGTTCCTGCACACTTAGACACAGGGGTTAAATACCAATATGACCTAACCTGACTTAGTTGATCACATCAAAACTACCTTGGGGTACTAACAATATGAACTGATTTCATCTCATTCTGAGTTCTCTAAGTCCATTAACCGGCTTCGGGTAATTTTTTTAAAAAATACCCAATTTGCAACGAATTTAGTATTCATTGCAAAATTTCCAACAAATTCATGCATCGCAAAATTTGTGATGAATTCATGGATTCGTTGGAAAATTTACAACGAATACTAAATTTGTCGCAAATTGGGTATCTTTTTTAAAAAAGAATTACCCAAAGCTGGTTAATGGAATTAGACAGCTCAAAATGAGACGAAATCAATTCCTATGTATTCAACTAATTCTCCTAATTATATAAATGTTCTCAAACATAAATTTGATCAAATGTTTTTGATCAGTGATTTTTCAAACACCAATGTATCTAAGAAATATAATTCATATTTAAAAAATTATAGATCCAAATATATTGGGTTAAATTGATTTTTGAAAATATGGATATAATTAGAAGAACTATACGAACACATAGAAATTGATTTCGTATCGTTCTGAGCTCTCTAATATTAATTTGTAACTCTAAAGTTCAACTAATTAAATTTACTTTATAACTCAACATGTTCAACTTACATTTGAAATTCATCTAATTGATTTAGCTATGGGAAAAAAATATATTAGGCCAAAATAATATTTGAGGATATTTATATAATCAATAGAACTAGACAAACATATAGGAACTAATTTCATCTCAATCTGAACTCTCTAGGTCCATTAACCGACTTCAAGCAATTTTTTTAAATAAAAAACTCATTTTGCGTTGAAATTTGTGATGAATCCATAGATTCATTGGAAAGTTTGCTGGTATTATTTTTTAAAAAAATTTGCCTGAAGCCACTTAATGGACCTAGAGAGCTCGGAATAAGATGAAATCAGTTCCTGTGTGTTCCTCTAGTTCTCTTAGTTATATAAATGCCCTCAAACATAAATTTGACCAAATATTTTTTGATCAGTAATTTTTTGAAAACTAATATATTTGAGAAATATAATTCATGTTTAAAAAATCACAGATCCAAATATATTAGTTAAATTAATTTTTGAAGACATGGATATAATCAGGAGAACTATATGAATACATAAAAACTAATTTCGTCTCGTTCTAAGCTCTCTAACATTAATTTGTAACTCTAATAAGTTCAACTAATTAAATTTGGTTAGTAACTCTAACATGTTTAACTTACATTTGAAATTCATCTAATTGACTTAGCTATGAAAAATAAAATATATTTGGTAAAAATAATATTTGAGTATATTTATATAATTAGAAGAACTAGAGAAATATATAGGAACTGATCTCATCTCATTCTGAGCTCTTTATGTCTATTAACATGTTTTGGATAATTTTTTTAAAAAAAAATCCAATTGCGACGAATTTAGTAATCATTGCAAAATTTCCAACGAATCCATGGTTTTGTCACAAAATTTCCAACGAATCCATGGATTCATTGGAAATTTTGCAATGAATTAGTATTAGTCGCAAATTCTTAGTAATAATTCATAAAAAGTATTTGCAACAAATTCAATATTGGTTGCAAAATCTGTGATGAATTCCGGATTCATTCCAAAATCTGCAACGAATAATGTTTTTGTCCCAAAAATTATGACGAATTATTCGTTGTTGATTTTGCAACAAATATTTATTTTCATCGCCAAATTATAACAAATTTAGCGACGAACTAGTTTTTGTTGTCGATCTGCTACAAAAATTTTTTGTTGCTAATTTTCGACAAAATGTTTCCATTGCTAAATTAATTGCTAAGTAGCAACATTTTATATTTTTGTCATAAAACTAGTCGTAAGTTTGGGATGAAAAAAATTTGTTGCAAATGTTCGTCCCTAAATGATTGGTTTTTTTTTTTTGTTGTGTTTTAACTTTCGGATCTAGGGGTTAGAATTTAGAATCACAAGTCTAAAAAAATTACATTAGGTCAATTTCAACCCCTTCCGTTTTTGTGAATCAACCTCCTAATCGATTGATGGTTGGCGCTGCTTCAATCGATTAGGTCAATCGATTGGAGTAGCAAAATCCGAAATTTCAGATTTAGAGTTTGTCAATCGATTGATACATCACCCCAATCAATTGTAAGCCTAAATTCAACCTTTCCAAGGCTGAATTCGCATCTTGCCTAGTACCCGGTTGACCTCAACTTACCAAGACTATTTTTGTCCATATACATATATATAAATATATGAGAGTTAGGGTGCTCCAACGTGATTCAGGCCCCCCGACTCACTTGGGGCACCTAGATTACTTTCAGGTGCCCTGACTCATTCAGCCACACAGCATACACACACGCACACACATTCATTATGTTGGGCACCGTGCAACGTGACTATGTTGTGCACCGATTGCGTAGCGCTCAACATATTTTTTTATATTTTTTTTTGAACTTCGGGTTTAACCAATTAATGTTTTGGCTTTAGGATTTTGGGGTTAGAGTACAATATTAAGCAAATAAAAAAATTATGTTAGGTACTTATAGGTTTTGTGGCGTAGGGTAAGTGACGTAACATTCCTCTCTCTATATATAAGCATAAAAAAAATTTGATATTCACGGGGTGCGCAAGGTAAGATATGTAGGATAACATTTCTCATATATAACTTTTTCCCCTACAGACGGTGTGTACAAACTTCATTCGTCATAGCGTGTTTTCTGTTTTTTTTAAGTTTGTGGATATGTCATTTAAGATTTTACCTTTAGAATTTAAAGGTTGAATTATAGAATTAAAAAAAAAATCAAACTGAAAAAAAATGAGTTCACGGTGTGTAGTATAAGGTTTGCAGCATATAAACCTATAATTATGGTTAAAAGAATATTAAATGAAAAAAATTAGAGACAATGGTAGTAAAAAAGGTGGAATATGCCACTCAATGATCTCACACGGTTGGTCCTATGACCATTTGTAAGGATAGTGCGGAGGACTTTTTTTCCTCAATTTTATCGAGATTCGAACTCTTATCTTATGATAATAACTCTATTCCATATTAACCAACCTAACTTTACTCAAAGGGTTGAGTTGGGTCACACTCATCATCGACGGGCCAACTAAATCCAATCGACCACACAAACAAATTTCGAAAGTAATTGACACAAATACCAACAAGTGGACTTGTGAAAAGCAAAGGATTATGATTAAGTTCCAAAGTGCCACCATAGTTATGTTATTGAAACCTCGAACAGGTATGAATGCATGATTTGCATGTAGAAATGATGCGTGGAGTGACATAATTGATCATCATCTTTATTTTTTTTTATTGTAAAATTAAAGTAAATTAGATGGTGGAATTGAAGTCTAAATATAATTAAATAGTGACTTGTGACTTGGGTGCCTCAAAGACTGTTGCTTATAGGACTTCTAGGCTTTTGGGCCGTCAATAATTATAATTATTATTATTATTATTATTATTATTATTATTATTATTATTATTGGAGTCGTAATTTTTCAAGTGTTGGATTTACCACACAATTAATTTTTTATATATAAAATACAAACACGTAATTTGTTCCTAGAAACCATTCAACTGCTTAATTATAATAACATAATTGCAGTATTAGGGGGTTATGCTCATCATATCTCCTATTATGTAATGAGAATAAATCACTAAATTAATTTATAGCGGGCCGTCTTAGACTAACATAATGGTTTATAATTAACTATATGTCACTTAATTAACCAATAATGTGGCAAATTTTACAAAATATTATAACTAGCAATGATTCTTAGTTCATATTTTTTAAAAAAAAAACTTCATAGTCGTGCGGATTTAATTTTTTGGGAACATTTTAATAATTTTTAAAATCTTGGAAGTTTGAAAGCAATGAAAATCTGGCAAACATTATATATTGGCTACTTTTATGAAGTAGTCGTTTCTTGTAAATCTACCAATCATCTTAATTCCATCAAAAGCAACTTTAGTTTTTGTACTGATTCTATAGTGCAAAGGAAGATTATGGGTAACTTTATATATCAAACGGATATTGGAGGAGGAACCATGCATGTAATGGGAAGCAATTAGAAAAGTTGAGTTTACAATAATTTATTGGTAAAAAGACTGATCATCTCTTTCTTTTTCATGCGGATGGTAAGGACTCTGGTAAAAGGTGAAGTAATTGTCCCAATATTTCTTTCAATCTTTTTTAGGATGAATATAGAGATAAATCACGATGACTAAAGAGATAAATAAATGTTAGACAATATGAAATACAGTGATTTACGTTTCGTCAGCCTCAAAGTTCGGCTCCTCGACCTTAATGGTAGATTTCTATCTACTTACCATCTCGACTATACCAATGGATGAAGATGGTACACTTATTTTATGATCAATTTTCTATAAGTAATAAACATCATAGATTTTTTTTAAAAAAAAAGAAATGGATAAACAATAGTAGGTACCAATGAGGGAAAAGTGGGGGAAAATATCTTAGACAATCTCCCATGATAAAGATTATTTTCATGTGGATAATTGCTGAATTGAAATATATTCAAAATTTAACTTCAGATTTGAGACTAAGGGCAAGTCAACTAAGTTTCGAGAACGGATGCATACCATAGAGAGATGGAATGAAGATGGAGGAGTTTATTTTCTTCTACATCACAACATCTTGTTTAGGCACGTTCAATGTGTATAAGTCATATTCACATGTAAATAATCTTTGAGTCAGTACAATTTAGACCCTAAATTTATATAGAGAGTTTTTCTTCATATATTTGTTCATAATATTAATACTTATGAATTAATATAAATCAACCAATTTGGAATTCTCAATATGAATTTTTTTTTTCTATTTTTTTCTCATTCACATGTACCCGACGGAATATAATTATTAATTACATGGCCCTTATCTCTTAGTCATCAAGCCGTATCCTTTCAACAAATTCTATTTGAGAGTTGTTGTCCTCATCGTAACTTTCAACTCAGCAAATTTGATTGCAAAGAAAGTAAGCACGCAGAGAACTTGATCTTAAGCAAAAGATCAAGTTCCGTATATAATACATTAATGGATGCTTACTGATAAGATTTTCACAACAACTATAACCCTAAGAATAAAGAAAACATGCACGTTCAGCTCTACAGTGCAGCAAAAGGGTGATAAGTGCGATGTATTTATAAGGATGTTTCCTTTAAATAGGCTAATTCATCATTATTATTTTTAATTCTCATTAAATTACTAGCTAGCCAATTCAATTTGCAATTTCCCTATTACCATGTTAATATATCAACTGGCAGCCAGTTGACCAGTGCCTGCTTTATAATTCCTTTCCACCAATATCACACTGCTGCATCTCCCTTGTTACACTAAAAAACAAAAAATATATATATATATTTTATTTTTAAAATATAGTGTTGAATCGGAAATAAAAGAAATGATGTTTTAAAAATAATGTAAGAGAAGGAAAGGATATCCCTTGGTATCGTTATTTAAATTTGATATTTAGAGGAGGAAGTGGACTAGAAACTTGCACTGTCTTTTAAGCAACTATCTTCTTCTTCTCCACAAGATAAACGGGATATTTTTATTAAAAACAAAATTAAAATAGAAAAATATCCTTAATTGGACAATGATGTGGCCCCCACATCTTGCTACAGTTGTTGGCTCTTGCGGCATCAGGGAGCCAATTTTGTGTGTCACAGACCAAACTCCTTCCCGGGGCCAATTCTTAGTATCTTGGACCGTTGACCCGACGGCGGATCGACGCGGTCGGTCCTCGTGCAGCCGGACTGGCTCAGTCGAATGGCTTCTCGTCGGCTGCGAACGTCGACGTCGTCGATTGTATACTCACGCGCACGAACAGCGCGAAGCCGGAGGACCACGTGTCCGAATTCGATTGAAGCGAGTCCACGATCTGCCCGACGGCTGGTGCGACCCAGGTAATGAAGACCGAGCAGGCGCATCCGGTGGAGGTTATGATAATTGGACGGTCCCACGGTCCAGAAGCTTCCCCTCAAAGCCAGCATTCATGTCGACGGTCGGATCTCGACCGCGTTGCCGGACGGAATGCCTCCTTACGTCCACGTGTCTGTTGCGTAGCGGATTCCAGGAACAAACACGGGCTCGCGACATCCGTCTCGTTTTAATCGAGACGCGTGCGATAGTACGTCAGCAGGCGCGTTCCCCTGCGATCCTGCCTATTTATGCTGCGCCTCCGTGCAACTCACCTCACATCTATCGTCTGATTCCAGTTTCGATTTGTGTCAAGAGTTGTGGTGTGTATTTGTGTTGGACGGTTTGTGTTCCTTGATCGCTTGATTTGAGAGGTGATGTCGACGATGGGGAGCCTTACTCTCACCGGAGCCGTGAAGAGGGCCGCCTCCGATTTCCCCTCCCGCCGCGCCATATCCGTCCCCGGCCGCCTCGAGCTCTCCCACGCCCGCCTTCAACAGATCGTGGATGGCGCCGCCGCTCGACTCGTCGCCGCCGGCCTACGCCCTGGCGATGTCGTCGCCCTTGCTTTCCCTAACACTGTCGAGGTTTGTCCTTTTTTTTTTCTTTCTCTCTTCTCTCCCTTTTCGATGCGTCGATTGATCTATTTATACCCTAATTTTGCTGCTAACGCGCGGGTGGTTGTCTGCTTGTCTCGCAGCTTTTGATCTCCTTTTTGGCTGTGATCCGCGCTCGTTGCGTGGCGGCTCCTCTCAATCCTGCGTACACCCGCGAGGAGTTTGTGTTTTACATCTCTGATTCGGAGTCGAAACTCCTGTTGACCAACGACGCAGGCAACGCGGCGGCGGAGGCTGCGGCGGCGGAGATCGGGATTCCTCGTGCTCGGGCCTCGCTCCCTGACCCTTCTGGTCCGCTGCAGATATCTCTTCCCGTCGGACCGACGGAGGGCGATTTTGCTGCTTCTGCTCTCGCAGGATGCGTCAACGACCCCTCCGACGTTGCTTTGTTCCTTCATACTTCGGGCACCACGAGCCGACCTAAGGGTGTGCCGCTAACCCAGCTCAACCTGGCTGCTTCGGTCAAGAACATCCGGTCTGTCTACCGGCTCACAGAGACCGATTCCACCGTGATCGTCCTTCCCCTGTTCCACGTCCACGGCCTGGTAGCCGCCCTGCTCTCGTCCCTCTCCGCCGGTGCTTCCGTGACCCTTCCCGCCGCTGGCCGCTTCTCGGCCTCCACCTTCTGGGCTGATATGCGGGCCTCCGGAGCCACCTGGTACACCGCAGTCCCAACCATCCACCAGATCCTTCTCGACCGCCACGCCTCCCGGCCGGAGCCGGCTTACCCCCAGCTCCGCTTCATCCGGAGTTGCAGCGCATCGCTTGCCCCGGCCATCCTTGAGCACTTGGAGACAGCCTTCGGCGCACCGGTGCTAGAAGCCTACGCGATGACAGAAGCCTCTCACCAGATGGCCTCCAACCCGTTGCCGGAGGACGCACCCAGGAAGCCCGGCGCTGTGGGGCGACCGACGGGGCTGGAGATGGCGATCCTGGACGAGGAGGGCGCTTGCCGCCCGCCTAACGTGCCCGGCGAGGTTTGCATCCGGGGGCTCAACGTCACCAAGGGCTACAAGAACAACCCCGAGGCCAACAAGGCGGCCTTCGCTTTCGGTTGGTTCCACACCGGCGACGTCGGCTTCCTCGATGAGGAGGGCTACCTCCACCTCGTCGGCCGCATCAAGGAGCTCATCAACCGCGGAGGTAATTTTCAACCCGTCCAATCCGATCTCCGCCAATTCATTACCCGATCTAATCTAGATCCAATCTGATCCCCTTTTCTCCATCGCAGGCGAGAAAATATCCCCAATCGAGGTCGACTCGGTACTGCTCGACCACCCGGACATCGCGGACGCGGTGGCGTTCGGCGTGCCGGACGACAAGTACGGCGAGGAGGTAAGCCCCGGAAATACTTCTCATCTGAACCGTTGCTTGGCCAACGGACCGTGCGCGATGATGACCTCTTGCGTGCTTAATTGCAGATAAACTGCGCGGTGATTTCGAGGGAAGGGGCGGAAATCGACGAGGACGAGGTGGTAAGACATTGCCGGAAGAACCTGGCGGCGTTCAAGGTGCCGAAGAAGGTGTTCATCACGGATTCTCTGCCGAAGACGGCGACAGGGAAGATCCAACGGCGGGTAGTGGCCGAGTTCTTCGTATCTCCCGCCAAGGCTCCAAGGGCCGGCGCCTAATTAAGCGCACCGGAACGCACTTAAAAGTTAAGAAAACGCTACACATTACGTCACTGAAAAAAAAAATAGAGAAAAAAGGGCGGCTATTTTTGTCCTTTATCTATAATAGTATTTATCAGCGTAAGAAATAAGAAAAATATTTTTATTTTTATGTAAAGCGAGGCTGAATGGAAGGGAGTCTCGTGTTAGCCTTAATTATTAATTAATTTTGAAGTTTGCCTGTTTGTTTGTTTGTTTGTTTTTAAAATAAATTGTGCGGTGGATCGTGACATTTACCGGCCATTCTAAAAAAAGTTCTTCTTACAAACTTCAAACGTTTAATTTTTTAAAAAATTTTTATAAACCTCTCATGAGCTACATTGGGCATGCTCCGAGAGTTGGAAATAATATACATATTAAATCTGTCTTTAAATTTTCTATGTAGTTTTTAATATGCCATATTAAAATTGAAAAAAAAATATTATTCTTGTTTTAAAAATGTCCATATAACTTTTTTATGCAATTTATTCTTGTTTTAAAATTTTTTGTTTTGTTGAACCTTTTTAATTTTACCAATGTTTTAAAAATCGTACATTGAAGATGCTCTTCGTGATTATTGCAACATAAACACCCAACCAGCTAAACTCCTAATTATTATTAAATGAGTTAGTGACTTGCAACGATACATTAAATCAAATGGTTCACAGGAAGAATGCAAGTCCATACAAAAATAGTGGCGTGGCGTGGCCTCGAATGCGAGTTCCGTGGCAGCCACCACTCAATTAAGTAACCCATCCAATTGCACGATTAAATATTATAAAATTTTAATTAATTTAATTTTAAAAAATTCAGTCTCTATTTTTTTTGTAAATTAAAATAATAAAGTTTGTGTTTTGAACATAATCTAACTTAAATAAATAAATATTTTCATAAATTAAAAAAAAAATGGCAAGTAGCTACAGATGATGTTAAATTTCCCTTGAGCGAATCTAAGCCCCAGGAGCTCAGATCTCAGTTACTCCGATGTCAGAGCGGGCGATCCTCGAGCGAGAGTCAGAGAGCTAGCGAGGTTCCCTGGGCCGCCGGAACCGGGCCGGTTAGAAGAAGGGGATACCTCTGCAGGATGTCGGAGGCGGTGGAACCGCCGGACTGGCTGCCGGATGGATGGATCATGGAGGTCAGGAAGGGGAAAATGGGGCGCGTCTATCGGGTAATCGACCTGAGTCTTCTTCGCCTTCTTAACTGATCCTTCCCTTTATCCTGGGTCGATCGGTTCTGCGTCTGATCAATGAAAGAACTATGACAGGAGACCATCGACTTCCCTTATTTTGACAAAGCAGACCAACCTTCTGCCTTGTGGATTTTGTTTATGCCTTTTTTTGTTTTGACGAGCAATGCCCTAATAGAAGTCGCGATTTTTCGCACATTTTGAAGCTAGGGAGCCCATTGGCAGCACATCGATCACCTAAGATTTTTCGCGATTTTTACTCGAGTAACTGCTGCACGAGGATTTCACTTTCAGTAACACATTGTATCCACTGTGGTTTCAGTTTCTGCTGCTTAACTTCTCGCAAGTTTACTTGGTCGGGAAAAATTTTTGTAAATTGGGCTCTTTGATAATAACTTCAACTTTTGAGATAAGTGGTAATTCAATCGAATCCTTGCATTGCATCGATTTATAGTAGTGTTGGTGAAGATTTGAATACTCTTCTTTGATTTTGTCTGTATTGTTTATATTGCGCCTTTTTGGTTTATTTTAAAATCTATAATAGTAGGAGCTTTTGCTAGAATACAAGTTCATGGCAGTTGGTACCGGTAAAAAAATCTGGATTTTTAAGTATTATTATTCATCCTAAAATATCATAAAACAATGGTAGAGATCCCCTTTACTTACATTATCCATTGATATTGCAGTATTACACATGTCCTATATCTGAATTCACGTTCTGCTCAAGGGAAGAAGCTATCCGCTATCTTATGAATGCAAGATCTGAGAAGCTCGTCAATGTTAAACCTGAGACGGATTCATCTAAAATTAAAAAATGTTTAAAAATGACAAACCACAAAGTAGGTTTATTATTATTTTTTTTAATTTTATGTTACTTTATTTCCTTATTTAGTTTTGTTTATATGTTTTTCTCATGTGGTCCATCATTAGAATGAGAATGAAGTAAAACATTCACCTGTGTGGCCTCGAGGATGGGTAGTAGAGCTTAGAGTTCGAAAAGTTGGTGGAAAAGATGAAGAGAAATACAAGGTATTATATTCTGTGTTTTTAGCCATAGTCCTCCCTCCCTCTAAAGCTATTTCAGATTTTCTAACTCCATGTTTATTGTATTGATTGAATAAGTAGATGGACACTAGCAGAACTTAGGGCCAAGTTAAGCAGAGAGTGTGAATATAACCTGTGAATTCATTAAAATTATCACAAAATAACTCCTGCTCAGCTGTCTGGAAACTCTATTGTTTTTCATAGGGTATTTACTAATTGCAATCTCACATACCCACAAGTGCATGCTTTGAAGGTTCCTGTTGAGAGAATAAAATTGCAAATGAAAGGATATATGCAGCAATAGTTTTCTGAAGATCTGTTTCTATATAAACTTTTTGTGAACCCTCATTGGTTGCTAGAAGGGTATTAACAAGAATTATATTCTTTGATGATTACAGCGCTATATACATCGTTCTACTGGATCTATTTTCTATTCCAAGGAAGAAGTACTTCAGTTTCTTGAGGTGGAGAATATATGTGACAACTTGATCTCCACTTACAACGGGTACCTTAAGACAGAAAACTACAAGACAGAATCCAATGACCTTGTATGCATTTTCTTGAAGCTCTTGTATCTCTTATTCTGCTCTCTGTCTCATATTTTATCTAACAACTATATACATTGATGACTCAAAAAAATCTGATGGGTCTTTATTTCAAATAGATCCTATCACGAGTTGAATATTCTCCTACCCAGTTACCTGATGGATGGATTAAGGAAGTCAAATTCAGAAGGAACCCAGAAAGCAAAAAGAAATTTAGGCAGGACCCAGTATGTACAGAAGGAATCAACTTTGTTTTTTTTTTTCCTTTTTTTTTGTCTTTCAATTTTCAACTACGAGATATATTTTTGGTATGTGATGTTTGTTTGATTCTATAATCTATTTTGAGATTTCCCAGGCATGTTGTAGATGCTTATGGCTTAAAGAGATAGTCTGGTATCTCGTTGACCCTTTGATTTTTCACATTTTCGTGCCCAACTTAGATGGGTGATAAATGCAGATAATTGCAATACATGCTATTTTAAGCGAACGTGAACTCAATTATCAAGTATAATCAAGTATCTGAATCCTACTTAAATAGGTCAGATGCCTATAGATACTGGATTATTGGGTATCTGATACCATCCCTATGAATAGAGGGTTACCCAAAGAAATCCCTAGGAACATAAGTTACTTAAATGATGAAGACATTACAAGCAATATGGCCTTACAAAGTACAATGATGGATAAAATGCATGTAACATCCTACAAATAATGAGTTATTGCTAGCAACATATACTTACACAATGTTCAGTGGAGGGATAAAATCCATGTTGCCGGCATCAAATAGTTGTAATCATGACTTTTTGGTTTTTCTACATCTTAGACTCGAGAATTATGAATGAAGACATTTGGTATTGCCTGTTTGATAGTTTTGGATTTGCATAGGATAAATGCATATCTGATTGCACGATCAATCATTTGCGACAAAACAATTTAAGGAAACTGAATTTAAAGTAAGAAACTTATATAAATTTGATACAGCACAGCAAGGGATGCTGTAAATCATGGATCTATGATTATTGCAAAAAAAAAAAAAAATCAAGAACGTAGACATCTTAGAAGATTATCTTTTAGATGTGTTACTAGAATTAGCCCTAGGCTTTACTTGCTGTTATCTAAATGTAAGAATAAATAATCAAAATGTAAAACATGTTGCTTATCTATAGAGAGACACTTGTGAATAGTGAAGGGATTAAGACTTTGGGTATTATGATTAAGGTGTCCATTACAGTTTTCATTGTGGAGCAGCTATGTGATTACTGCAAATTGTCAATTTACACCATCTGACCTGATCTGATTTACCCATGGTTGCCAAATGGAATCCTCATTTACTGGGCTGGATGGATTTTTCTCCAATTTTTTGGAAATTTTGAGACTGGATCAGAACTGTCCTGACTGAACTAGTTCATCAATTTTCAACTGAATGAAGAAGGCTGTTAATGTTATGGTGTTTCCAGTGTCCAAGATTTGGAAGTGAGCAGTGCATAATTGTTATGTTTGTCTGAATATTTATTGCTTTTCAATGACATAACTTGCTGGAATTATGAACTCTTGGCAATTGTATCCAATTACTCTTTATGAACCAAAGTAATATAAACATCTAAACTTAAACACTGTACACTTAATATAATAGATGAACTTCTGAAATAACAAGGTATATATCTCTTCATGGATGGATAAAATGCAGAAATGTTGAGTCTCTATGTTTAAATTGCTGACCATAATTTATGCATGCAAAGTAGCACACAAGTCACGTTTGAGATCTTTATTGAATTTTAAGGCTTGGGTTTGGATTTTAGCTTCCTGGTAGCTATCAAATTAGTTTTGGCAGCCTCGAGTTAGAATTGGTGATTTTGAATCAAGTTATAAAGGAAATCAAGTATGTGTGAACACAAATAGCACTTGTGAGGAAAGTAGTATTTCTCAGGCATTATATGCTATTTTTGCTGCTCGTGATTGTGTTTGGCATTCGTCAATATGAACATGTCATTATAATTGATCACGCAAGCTGTAGCAGTAAGTACAATTATCAAAAGGAACAATTGATGCTAGAAACTGTAAGTGATTGATCTTCAAAAGAACATGCTGTTAGGTTGGAAGCAATATTAACTAATCATATTTTTACTCAAACTTATGGCTGATATTTTATTTTGGCAGTGGTTCTATCAATTTGTTACTTGGACAATGAGATATAAATTTTGTTATCAATTTGTACCTTCTTTATGCTAACTGAGTTTGCATAATGGTAGCAGTCTTAAGGTGTCTTTAGTAAGTCCATTACACTGTTAATGAATACCTAGTGTATTTTTCATTTTATATGTTGCTGAAGAGGAATGATCTCTCTGTTGCAGTATTACACTGATCCTCAAAGTGGTTATGTGTTTCGAACATGTAAGGATTGCTTCCTCTTTCATGAGCATGGTGTACTAAGTAGATATGCATTCAAGCCAAGAAGAAATAATGTCTACGGCATGCTTGGGTTTGAAGGGCCTTCTACTGTAAGTACCCTGGCCTGGGAGTTGCTGTACTTGCATACTATGTTTTCCTATTTCCTTGTTGTCAGATTTAATTTGCTTGTATTTTGTCATTTTTATGTGTTGTTTGACAGTTACACAATTTGAGATTGGAGTAACATATTGTAGATGTTGCTCTAGATGCTAAATTGTGGTAGATGACTAACATTTGCTGTAGTTCAAACCTTCAGAAATATAATACTCAAAACGAAAATATCATTCGTCTGACATCATAAGCTATTAGTTATCCTTCATAAAGTTTATGCAAATGTATGATATGGTACATCAGGAAAGGTGCTTTGCTTAAGCCTCACTGACTAGGCATTAAGCTTTTAATATCTAAATTGTAGAGATCTAGTTCATACCTTCATGATTGATTTGGAGCCTGCTGATTTTTCTTAAAGGTGATTGGAGAAATAAAGATCAAAGCACACTGCATAAGATCAATCTGAAAGAATATAGGCCGTTGTTATCATAGGATAGGATTGCTTATTGTTTAATTTCGCTTATTTTGTTGCATTTTATCAAATATTTAAAGCTTGACATCTATTGTTTTCCTCAAAACATTAGGATCTCAAATCTCTAATCTCTATCTCTAATTCTTATTACGATGTAAAATATGCTTAACCTCAAAAAGTCCCAACAGTTTGAGGTTGGCTATATGAACTTATCTCTTTATGCTAGACTATATAACTAATATCCACTTTAATTAATATATTTACTAATATATTATTTGGTCTTACTCTATTTTTACCCTATCCACTCTAATAAACTTCATTATTTTAATTATAAAATCTCTGTCCCCATTGAAAATGTCCATACCATTTTAGCTTGTTTGTTTTATTTTTGTTTTTGTTTTTTTTCCATTTTACCATCTATTAGAATTACACCTAATTGCTATATGATTTGGCTATACTTTTCCTAAGTTCTGATATGTTGCTCGGCTCCCCGTACACAACTCCGTCTACCACTGACTCACACTCCGGGCGCCCCCACACACTCAGGCATGGGATGTTAGGACCGATGATCTCGGCTAGAGAGGGGGGGGTGTGAATAGCCGCCCCAAATCCTTCGCGTTTCTTCCTACGATTAGGGTTAGCGCAGCGGAAATGAAACGTAGAAACGAAAAGGAAGAAAACAAACCTCAAACTCGATGGATGTAACGAGGTTCGGAGGTGATACTCCTACTCCTCGACGTGTCCGTAAGGTGGACGAGCCCTATCAATCCGTCGGTGGATGAGTCCCCGGAGAACTGGCTAATAAGTACTCCTTGTGGGTGGAGAAATCTCGCCACAATAACTTGCAACAGCAATATGGAAATACAAAGAAGAGCAAGAACAAAATACACAATGAATGTACAAATACTCGCTTGCCTTCTCGTCGACTGAAGTCCCGGATGAAGCACCAACTTCACGGACGAATGCCAACAAGCAACTCAGTCGAAGAAGCTCACCCGAAGCTTCGGAGCTCAGCAAAGCTCAAGAGCACAGCAGTGAAGAAGCAGAAGCTTCGGACCAGAAGAAGAGTGAGAGAGTTTCCGCACTGTAGAAGCCCTCTTATACCTGCATCCACCTGCGAAGAAGAAGCCAGAAGACAGAAGACCGTTGGCTCACAACGGATAGTTCTGGAAGCCTGATCGGTCCAGGATACCTCTGATCGGTCCAGGGACCGATCAGCATGCATTCTTTTCCTTTTCTCCCGAACTTTTTGCCTTCTGATCGTTGTTTCCTGATCGGTCTGCAGACCGATCAGATAACACTCAGTAGGCTACTGTTTGGTTACTGATCGGTCACCAGACCGATCCAGATACCCAGTGTATCACTGGATCGATCCACTGATCGATCCAGAGCTTGGTTTTTGCCCAAACCAAGTCTCAAACCTTCCAAACCAACATCCGGTCAACCTTGACCTATTGGTACATCATGCTTAGCATCCGGTCACTCCCTTGACCTGCTAAGACTCCCCACCAAGTGTCCGGTCAATCCCTTTGACCCACTTGGACTTTTCTCTTCGTGCCAAGTATCCGGTCACTCCCTTGACCTACTTGACCTTCACAATACCAGATGTCTGATCACCCTTGATCCATCTGGATTTTCCTGCCGGCTTCACTCACGGGACTTTCACCTAGCTTCACTCACTAGGGTTTTCACCGGCTTCACTCACCAGGTTTCCAACTGCCCGGCTTCACTCACGGGACTTTCCATGGCTTCACTCACCAGACTTTCCCACTGCACCCGGACTTTCCGAACTGCCTGGTTTCACTCACCAGGACTTTCCGAACTTCCTGGCTTCACTCACCAGGACTTTTCCAACTGCCTGGCTTCACTCACCAGGACTTTCCCTTTCACCTAGCTTCACTCACTAGGATTTTCATTCTGCCTAACATCCCAGTTAGGACTTCCCAGTCAAGTATCCGGTCAACCTTGACCTACTTGACTCTTCTTCATTCAACCTGATCAGACCTTGATCAGTATCTCTCCGTATGGACAACTGCACCTGCATTGTCCATGTCTACATGTATTTCTGTATTGTCAAACATCGAAAGTCGAAACCATGACCAAGGTTTACGCTTGGTCAACTAGGTCAACCTTGACCTACTGGAAATTGCACTAACAATCTCCCCCTTTTTGATGTTTGACAATACCTTTAAGTTAGGCTAATCCAATAGCCTCAACTTTCCTCATGCCACTAGGTAATGAAACATAAGTTACAACCTTACATTCTCCTTCTAAGAAGGCAACCTCCTTCTTAGATAATGAAGGCCTAACTTAAACCCTTCATTCTCCCCCTATTGGCACACATCAACAAACTCTCCCCCTGAAGAGTAAGTTATCGTTGTTCACAATTTCACTCGTTGTGATCAACAAACTCTCCCACTAATTCCAATGTTCTTCCTTGAACATTCTCTAGACATTCTCCATTCTCCCCCTTTTTGACACACATCAAAAAGAGTGAATCAAGGTCAAGAGTTTCTTCCTAATGAAAGTCTCATACCTTTCATTGAAACTCTTAATTTCCCCCTTGATACTAAGGTCAACAATTAACTTAGTGATAATCCCATATCACTTAAGTCTTTTAGGAGTAAAAACTCCCCCTAAAAGTCAACTCCTCCTTGACTAATAGGTAAAACTCCCCCTTGACCATTGCACCAACAATGTCTTGGAGAGTTTCAACCCTTTAGAAATCCAAAACACCAACTTCATTGCTGAAATTTCAGAAATTTCAGACAGCCCAGTCGAAACTGGCACGCCCTGATCGGTCACCAGACCGATCAGGTCTTCCCTGGATCGGTCACAGTGACCGATCCACACAGACCTGGACCGATCAGGGAACCTCCTGATCTGTCCACGACCTCTGATTTCTGATTTCTGAATTTTTCTTCTCCCGAAATTCAGAAACCTCTAGAAAATCACAGAAAATTTCAAAAATTGTAAAATTTTGAGGATACATTCCTCATAACATGTACTATCATGGAAAAATAGTTTTCTATGAAAATAGCTTCCATTTTTCAATCTTGATACAAAGTTCAAAAGTCTTTGAAATAGCTCAAAGTTAACTCATCTTTGTATCACTTTGCTCAATGATGAGAGCTATCACTAGAAAAGCTTTATCAAGGTTTTTCAAATCAATTTTAAAATGATTTTAAACTCTTTAATTTGGGACCACAATCTTAGGGCTAAATGTACATGACTTGTACACAAGCTTTCCCTATGATCCCCAATTAGAATTAGGCTCATCTAGGTACAAGAACTATGCACCTTGATCCTAACTCACAATCCTAATATCTCACACACATCTAAGGTGTATCAAACACATCCAAGTCAATTTTGATGTGAGATATGGGTTTAGGTTAGCTTAATCTAAGTTCTCATGCATTTTTCTAAATAACAATTTGATCTCCATATCAAATTGTGTTTTAGTTCTTAAATCAATCTCATTGATCATTAATGCACAAGATGATGACATGACATATAATTGTATCATAAATGGAAACATGTGCCAATGTCATGATGTCATGGCATAAAGTATGAAACTTAAATAAAGCATAACATTTAACTAACCTAAGCATTATCATGACATTTTAAATGATCATAAAATAAATATGATGTCATGACATGGCATATGGCAAATAATATATGGCAAATAGCACATAGAGGTATAGAAAATACCTAATTCTAGCCTTAGTTGCCATTTTTGATAATTTTGATCATTTTGCCATAGGTTCTATATTCCTAAGTGTAATAGACCTAGCATCTTATACCAAAGATTTTTAGATCACTATGTGCCAATTAGATTGACTCTAGAAAACTCCTCAAATTTGATTGGCACATTCTAATCACCTTAGGAATAATTCTTAATTTCATTTTCAAGGCTTGATTATACCTTGAAAAATCCTAAAGTGCCACCTTTTGCCATGATTAGGTTAACTACCTATTCAAGTAAGGTTGGCACACCCTAACTAATCTAGCGTGATGAAATCACGCTCCTAGGAACCCAATACCTATTGGAGCTCCTTGGGTTCACTAAGTATTCACTAGGGATGACTTCTCTAGCAACCCTTCTAATGACCCTCCTAGGCTTTGAAGCCTTGGTCATTTGGGACTCATCAAGATCAACTCTAGGGGTGACCCCCCTTGTGACCTTGGTGATGGTCTTTCTAGCCCTAAGTCTTGTTCCATAATCGAATGGAACATTGTGATAAGTGGGCTTGACCACTTGGGACTTAGGTTTGTGACCCAAACCTTTCTTGTCCTTGGGCTTTGGTTTTTGCCCCTTAGACCCTATATTTGATTTTTCCAAATTTTTAAGGGTCTTTTCTAACATGTCAAGTCTTGACCTCAAGACTTGATTTTCCTTCTTTAATACCTCAAGACTTGATTTGTCATTTTTCTTTGAGGCATTCCTAGGCATGTGTCTAGTTGATTTGGGATTCCTACCTAGGTTTTCCTTAGCCTTAGATGGGTTAATTCTAGGGTTGACTTTCCTAGTGTTATCCTTATCTAGGCTCACATGTTTGGCACCTAAGCATGTATATTGATTCCTATAATTAACATGCTTATCATTCTTGACAATAGCAATAAGGCTACTAGCATGCATCCTACTAGAATTGCAAGAATGTGCCTTAGAGATTACCTTTGGGTTTGCCCTAGCTCCCCCTATACATGTGCTCGATCTCTTGTCCTTGTGAGATTGCCTCCCCCTCGGACATTGACTCCTATAGTGTCCCCTTCGCTTGCATTGGAAGCACACCACGTGCTCCTTGCTCTTGCATATCGGGACTCCGGCTTCCTTGACTTTTGGTGCCGGTGGAGTCTTCCTAATCCTCCTTGGACACTTACTCTTGTAATGTCCATACTCCCTACACTCAAAGCACATTATGTGTAATTTATTTGAAAATGAAATGCTTGAGTTACCTAGGGTTGAGTATGGATGAAGACTTTCTTCTTCATCTCTTCCGGAGGTAGAAGCTTCTTCCTCTTGCTCCATTCTTGAAGAAGAACTCTCCTCCTCTTCTTCCTTAGATGTTGAGTAGCCCTCAACTTCTAATTCCTCTCCTCCATGATGTGAGCTACTTGGCTCACTTGACTCCTCTTCATGGCTTGAAGTGGAGTTCCCCTCATGGAACTTAGCCAAGTTGTTCCACAACTCCTTGGCATTGTTGTATCCACCTATCTTACATAGAATGTCATTAGGTAATGGGAATTTAAAAACTTTCATTACCTCATCGTTGATTGTGGAATGGCGGATTTGTTCCCTTGTCCACTTCTTCTTTTCGAGTGGTTTTCCTTCCTTATCCATTGGAGGCTTGAAACCTAATTGAACACAACTCCAATTTTCAAGGTTAGTCATAAGAAAATACCTCATTCTTACCTTCCAATACGCGAAGTCGTCGCGGTCATAGAAAGGTGGAATGGTGATGTCTTCTCCGAGTTGATCCATCTCTAGCTTGTGCTCCCTCGGGTGTTAATCCGGCGAAGAGCGACCTCGCTCTGATACCACTTGTTAGGACCGATGATCTCGGCTAGAGGGGGGGGGGGTGTGAATAGCCGCCCCAAATCCTTCGCGTTTTTTCCTACGATTAGGGTTAGCGCAGCGGAAATGAAACGTAGAAACGAAAAGGAAGAAAACAAACCTCAAACTCGATGGATGTAACGAGGTTCGGAGGTGATACTTCTACTCCTCGGCGTGTCCGTAAGGTGGACGAGCCCTATCAATCCGTCGGTGGATGAGTCCCCGGAGAACCGGCTAATAAGTACTCCTTGTGGGTGGAGAAACCTCGCCACAATAACTTGCAACAGCAATATGGAAATACAAAGAAGAGCAAGAACAAAATACACAATGAATGTACAAATACTCGCTTGCCTTCTCGTCGACTGAAGTCCCGGATGAAGCACCAACTTCACGGACGAATGCCAACAAGCAACTCAGTCGAAGAAGCTCACCCGAAGCTTCGGAGCTCAGCAAAGCTCAAGAGCACAGCAGTGAAGAAGCAGAAGCTTCGGACCAGAAGAAGAGTGAGAGAGTTTCCGCATTGTAGAAGCCCTCTTATACCTGCATCCACCTGCGAAGAAGAAGCCAGAAGACAGAAGACCGTTGGCTCACAATGAAGCCTGATCGGTCCAGGATACCTCTGATCGGTCCTGGGGACCGATCAGAGCTTCCTCTGATCGGTCCAGGGACCGATCAGCATGTATTCCCTTCCTTTTCTCCCGAACTTTTTGCCTTCTGATCGTTGTTTCCTGATCGGTCTGCAGACCGATCAGATAACACTCAGTAGGCTACTGTTTGGTTACTGATCGGTCACCAAACCGATCCAGATACCCAGTGTATCACTGGATCGATCCACTGATCGATCCAGAGCTTGGTTTTTGCCCAAACCAAGTCCCAAACCTTCCAAACCAACATCCGGTCAACCTTGACCTATTGGTACATTCATGCTTAGCATTCGGTCACTCCCTTGACCTGCTAAGACTCCCCACCAAGTGTCCGGTCAATCCCTTTGACCCACTTGGACTTTTCTCTTCGTGCCAAGTATCCGGTCACTCCCTTGACCTACTTGACCTTCACAATACCGGATGTCGATCACCCTGATCCATCCGGATTTTCCTGCCGCTTCACTCACGGGACTTTCACCTAGCTTCACTCACTAGGGTTTCACCGGCTTCACTCACGTTTCCATCTGCCCGGCTTCACTCACGGGACTTTCCAATGCTGGCTTCACTCACGGGACTTTCCGAATGGTTTCACTCACCAGGACTTTCCTGGTTTCACTCACTAGGATTTTCCAACCGCTGGCTTCACTCACCAGGACTTTCCCTTTCACCTAGCTTCACTCACTAGGATTTTCATTCTGCCTAACATCCCAGTTAGGGCTTCCCAGTCAAGTATCCGGTCAACCTTGACCTACTTGACTCTTATTCATTCAACCTGATCAGACCTTGATCAGTATCTCTCCGTATGGACAACTGCACCTGCATTGTCCATGTCTACATGTATTTCTGTATTGTCAAACATTGAAACCATGACCAAGGTTTACGCTTGGTCAACTAGGTCAACCTTGACCTACTGGAAATTGCACCAACATGGGAGTCGGGAATGAAAATCCGTCAACATATCAAAACAGTACTTTTCCTTTCTATTAACTTTACAAATTTATCTCATCGTTCTCATCTCTCCTACGATAAGTTTGTGTATGTGTTGCTTTCTAATAGCTCAACACTCATCAATAAAGTATGACATATGTCTTACCAGTCTTAGAATACTTTCCTTTTAGTCCAAGTGGTGCATGACAATCACACAATGTTCCCAAAACTCGTCTTGATTTCAACAACCAACATCTTCATTGATTTCTCTCTTTAAATAAGCTTCTTATGTTCAAGAAATTCTGATTTTGACTGCATGATATGAGTGAAGTTAAGCAAGAAATTAAAAAACATTCAATAATTTGATGTAAAGAATGCCTAAACCTCTAAAATAGTCAGGCACTCCTTATAATGCAGATACAGGCATGGAACAGATCAGTTCGAGGGTCTTCTTATGTATGGTTTATTCACAGTTTATTTCAAGCAAACCTTTGAATCAATTGATGCAATTTGTCTCACTAAAGATTGGATCGATAAGTTGCAGGATCAACTGATTATGAGTCAATGCTAAGCCTTACCTGTTTGCCATACTGATTCTGTAAAAACTTAAGTAATTCTTTTGGGACCACAGGATTCAGCTTCACCCAAGAGACTAAAATTCGAGGAAGATAGTTGACAGGGAGAGATGCTGATCAACACATCAAATTTGTGAGTTCCAGGTTTGAGTAGAAAACTGAGGAACTCTAGAACAGAATGAACTTTCAGTACCGAGGGATACACGTTAATTGATTTCAGTATAAGAGCTCCATTTGTACAAGATTTTGCTAATTGCTTATTGTTATTGCAGTACTGCGTGACTAGATGCCTGGATTGATTGTGTTGTATCTGCTCATTCTCATTGTAAGTTATATTTATTTGGGAACAAATAGTGAATTGGCATGAACTGTTTTTCATACTATTCTAATAAACGCGTATTTATTTTTTTAAAGATTTTGTTGACCTACAATTTTCTTATCTAGAGAAGATAAGTGACAAGAATTGAATTGAATGGTTTATTTTTAAGAATAGTTTAATTAATTTTATGCTCTAATTTTTTAAAATAAAAACAACTCACACAATCAAATAGGATTAATATGACAAAACGCATGGAGATTCAATCACGTTCAGTTTGATGAAGTTGAAGCGACCAATTCAATCCTCTAGTAGGATTAGTTTCTTTTCTTTGTTTCTGTATTTGTTTTTTCATTTTTGATTAAAGAGGATAATACTTGTATCGTCAAGTTTAAATTCAAAAGCCATACAAACAAGCAACAATCTAAGCATACTCAGCATCAGATGCCATGAAGCCACGTCAAAGCATGGTTTTCAGATACGCTATTACGAAGAACAACTTATCGAAATGGAGTCTCTCTGAAGAGTATCTCAGTATGTTATGAAAATCTTGCCTACAACCGGCAGGGTAGACTTCGGAAACAAAATGCAGAACCAGGGGCCGGTCAATTTGTCGATCATTTGACGATGCATATCTTTATGACGGAAGCAATGCCGATACGATGGAGTACGACTACAGCATCACCTGGTTCACAGAGCTTCCTCTCTACTGCTGATTTAAGTGCTGCCACAAGGATCACCTCTGTTGACTCAGAATCTGTAGCCTTGACAGAACCCTCGGCCAGTACCGGAATTAGCCCCCTGTAGATGAGGCTTTGCCTTGCAGGTGACTCGTCGCTGATAGTCCAATCCAATGAGTCTGTGGTCAGCACAGGAACCACAACGGAAAGGATTGGGACACTGGGTCGATATTTGGCAACCAACTTGGCTGTAGTCCCGCCGCGGGTCAAGACTATGACTAATTTGGCCTTGGCCTTGTTGGCTGTCCGAACTGCAGATGAGGCAAGGCTCTCCAAGGGGCTCATGGGCAGAGGAGTAGATCTTATCATCTCTTTAAAGATTGCTGTGTAGTCCAAGGACGACTCAGCTTCAATGCAGATCCGAGACATGATCTTCACTGCCAGCTCAGGATAGGCGCCAGCTGCGCTTTCTCCGCTCAGCATGACACAGTCTGTGCCGTCTAGAACGGCATTTGCCACATCGGTAGCCTCAGCACGTGTTGGGCGAGGGGTTTTGATCATTGACTCGAGCATTTGGGTAGCAGTTACTACAGGTTTGCCGACAAGGTTGCATTTGTAAATCATCATCTTTTGTGCGAGAAAAATCTTCTCGACAGGTATCTCCATTCCAAGATCACCTCGAGCGACCATGAAAGAATCTGTCTCCCTGAGGATTTCGTCAAAGTTTATGACGCCTTCTTGGTTCTCAACCTTTGTAGGGAAACAAGAAAACAAATAATTAGAAAGTCTGACGGTCTGTCAATGACAATTGTGTACGAAGAAAAACTATGCCATAAAGTTTTCACATTGAACTTAAAGTATCATTAGCATCAGTTTTAAGGACCCTCCGTTGCTCAAGGAGTTCAAAGCACAAGGAACCTAATGAACACAATATAAATATACACATCCAGACATATGTCATACTAGGCAACATCTATGATTTTAACTATAGCAAAAAACAACAATAACTCAGAAAACAATCCTTTAGTGCTAAATAATTACTGACACCACAGGAAATCACAAGACAAAAATTTCCACCAAACCAATCATGGTCATTGATGAAATTTAGTAGACAAATAATAAAAGACTTATGAATTGGGAATTGGTCATGTGAACATAATGGCACACCAATGCACTCCTCAAACATGAATCCTAATTTATTATATGGCTGAGTTCCTATATTGTCTATGGTAACATTTCGTAGAGATGTAATAAGATAGTTATTAACATGTTTATTGGTTTCTGTTCATAAATAATGCATCATATACCAACACAACAGCCAAAACATTCACCCGGTCTTCACATAAAATCAAATAGTAGGAAGGCACAACCATCATGAAATTGGTAATAGATGATCTGGACAAGTTTCCTGAGCACATCATTGTGCTTATGGAATTTAAATATGGTAGCTCTAAAGAAATACTGACCTTAGACATAAGCTTTATGCTCTTTGCATGTGGCCCGAGAAATTGCCGAACGGTGACAAGATCTGAACCTTTGCGCACAAATGACACAGCAATCATATCAATGTTGTTTGGCACACCCCATCCCATGATGTCTTCCTTATCTTTGTCTGTTAAGGTTGGGAGATCAACAACCACACCTGGAAGATTGACGTTTTTCCTCTCACCTAAAGTTGCAGTATTCTGACAGCAGCATTTCACAGTTCCAGCTTCTGGATCACATGATAGGACAGTCAAGGTTATGGTACCATCAGAGCACAAGATAATATTTCCGGGTTTTAGATCGACAGGAAGCTTTTTGTAACTCATAGATATCATGTTTTCATCGCCCTTGATGCTGTAATCAGTAGTGATGGTAATTTCCTGACCCTCCTTTAGTTTGATTGGTTTTCCATCCTTAAGGAAACCTGTGCGGATCTCAGGGCCCTATGATTACACAATAACATAAAAGGTGATTATAACATGGGGAAAAAAAACAATTCTGCAGAATAGAGTTAACAAAATCTTCCAAACAATGCTAAAAGAAACAGTAGTGGTCTGATAGTTTAGTCACTGACAGTGAGATAAAAGATGCAAGCAAAGCTCTCATAAAAGTGCCTAACATCAATGACCCATGAAAATCTAATTTATAAATGACGTCTCAGAAAGGATGTACTACTAATAATATCTCAATCATAGTGGCATATGTGGAGTAAACACTGAATAATCTGCTATCCTCTAATAATTATTGGTACTATATGCCAATAGATGCTAATTTGTATACGCTCAAAGGGTTATGTTTGCACATGAATGATTGACTATTTCACCTCATGCGGTGGCAACAAGTCTCAAACACTCCATGGAATCCATCAAACCAGTGTCGCCAGCAAATGAGGAAACTCATATCTGCAATACTATGCCAACCGGTGTTCCAGTGTTCCATACCAATAGGTACTTCAACGTGGCTTCCTTGCATCTGCTTTAGTCTCTGCCATGTTTCTCCCTTCAGTTGGTTAATAACCAACCTAAACTCGTCATAGCAATTCTAGAATACTACAGGCTTGACAGACTGGCTGGAGGTTTCTTTCCCAAGAAAACAGGAAGAGGACTTAGCTTTATTTGTAGTTTACGCAGTTACCATGAAAGTTCTCTATAAGATTTTCCTCCATGAAGGATTTATGCAATCTCTATAAGATTTATAGAAGCAAAGTCAAAAACAAAACCTACAGAGTAGGAAAATAAGATCCCAAAACAAGCATTCACACATCACATCAAAAATGAGCAGTTCGAACTTGAGAAAGAAGTTATACTAAAAAACACCCATGGCTCAAGGAAGCAGATACAAGTTTGAACTTTAATTTAGCAAAAGCTAGGCAACTTAACCTTAAGTTCTCATCCCTGTGAGAGACACAAATAGTTTGGAAAACCTGATTGTGGTTGTTATAGTGGAAAAACAAACAGCTAGCATATGCAACAACAACGATCTGATGCTAAAGATGAGTCTTCGTAGAAGCAACATCAATAGAGACAATTCCTTAAAATACTATAGTTCTGTTCTTCATACGAACTCAATAAATAAACAACAAACCAACACCAAAACATTGCCAAAGCAGATAGCGACCTTGGTATCCAGCATGACGGCAGAGAGGATCTGTGTGTTCTGCATGGCAATCTTGAGGTTGTCTAGGGTCTCCTGGTGGTACTCATGTGTCCCATGGGAGAAGTTGAACCTGGCTACGTTCATGCCCGCTCTCAGCAGCTTCTCCAACATCGGCACCGACCTCGACGATGGCCCCAGCGTGCACACTATCTTCGTCTTCGGTACGCGCCCATCGTTAGGCAACTCCTTCAAAAGCCCCTCGATGTCGATGTTCGCCATCTGTCCAGCCAGACACAATACAACAACCAACAGACCTAATGAAAGATCAAGACCACAATGTGCGAAAAGCAAACACGCGTTCGAAATCATCAAATTGGATCATTTTTCTAAAAACAAAAAGGCTCCAGACAACAAATGAAGGATCTTCGCCTTCAAGAGATCAAACGGATTAAGCTTCAGATCTTCCTGTTATCAAGGGTATTCTCACGCAAACTCCGACGCCATCCTACTGAAAACTAGAAGAAAACAGCAAGAAGAGATTCGAAATGTAACCTAACTTTCCGCCGCCTTCGCCGCTCTTTCAACTCCGAGTTCAACGAAGCGGAGGAATGCACACCAACCCGTAAATAGACTCTCCTCGTTGCTTTTTGGAAACGCACCCTTGAGAAACGACAAGTAGGACACAGTCTCTCCCACAAGTCGTTTCCCCACTGAACTCGCTTCCCGGCGGAGGAAAGAATCAATTTGGATTTTGAACGAGTTAATTTGGAAAGATAATTAATTTATTCCAAATTACACTTTTACTATTTATTTCTTTCCTAATGATATGTATAATAAGGGAATTTAACTGAAGAATTCAATTGACCGATAGTGGATTCATAATCAAAAGGTTAGAGCAAAAGCTCTAATATTCTGTGTCGATGAACCATCCATTTTTTTTGGAATAATCTTTTAAAGGATCCGAAGTATGCTAAATGCTAAATAAGTCTTGTGATTTACTACGAGACCATACAAACTAGACCTTAATAAATAAATATATGATATGATGTTCTTGTTGACAAACAGTGAACAAATAAATATACAAAGACTGTATCCACGTGAACTGTAAAGCACTATCAGAAGCGAGCCTTATCATCAACACCAAATCAAAAGGGAGGGCCAGCATTTGAAGAAGCACCTGTAAATGGAATGCCACCACAATGCATAAGTAAACAAACAGAAGCAGAAGCAGAAGCAGAAAGATAAACTATGAAAGAGGCAATCGATTTGAAATTTGAATGCTTAGAATTCAAATGAAAGCTAGCGGAGAGGAAAACAGTAGGCATGCAATTGATTGTGAAGGTTCAGCAGCGGAAGGAGGAAAGACGGGCAGTCTGTGATTACCTTAAAAAACGGATTTTTAGCATCAGAGATTAGTGCTCGCACTGTCGAATTACAGCCTGAGTCGGATCTGCTCGTAGTTTTTCTTGATGAAATCGTCGAATCGCTGGGTTAAATCGTCCTGACCTAGCGAAGAAGACGGCGGCGGCGGCGGCGGCGGCGAGGGAGATGCTAGAGATGATTTCTGCATTATCGCCTTCCAAGTCATCTCCATCGAGATGTTTTCTATTCCTGCCGTCGCCAGCGCCGCCGCCAACTCTTCGTCTTCCTCCTCCGTAATGCATTTCTCGAAATCTGGCTCCGCGGTTTTCTTCACCGCGAACGCCGACGAGGCGGTGGACCTTTCGACGGAATCCGTCGTCAGGCAAGAAATGTCGGACGAGGAGGTGGATTCCGCGGGGTCAGGAGACGAAATCGCCTCCGTCGATGGAGAGAGAGGGATCTCGTGGAAACAGATTACCGGAGATGGATTCCGGATGAGCTCGTAAGAATGGGAACAGTCGAAAGGTTTGATCTTTTTAGGATCGCCTCCGGGCTCCTCCGCGGACCATTGCTCGCGCTGCTGCTTCTGGTTGGAGAGCTTCCAGATGACGAGGATCATGAAATGGACAGCGATGAAGAGGCACGGTGGCTGGAGCAAGTAGCGGAGGGACGCCCAGAGGCCGGGGAGGGCGGAGTACAGGGCACCTGCGGTGGCAGGGACGGCGGCTCTGGCGGCGCCGCCGAAAGAGAGGATGCTGAGGAACCAAAATGAGATTTTGATAGCCCAAATCGTGGAATCATGTCCGTCTCTCTGCAATTTCCATCGTGGATTCGCCATCGCTCGCTATGTATGATTCAATCCAACGAAGAAGGAAAAAAAAAAGGAGAATGAAAGGTTTGCTGTAACACAAAGAGCAGAGTGAGCTCTTTAATGTGGAGAATGATGACCAGTAAGTTTAAAATAAAAATGAAAAAAAAAACATTATACAAAATCATATATGATACGGGATGTATGACCAGCTTTATTATTCGTCCAACGTTAAGGCTCGTAGTGTCATTCTAAATGGATTACAAGTTGTTCGTAATACGGCAAACCGGCCCTTAAGTTAGTCGGACATAGAAGGTTTAATATTTTACTTTTGAATTGAAAAGCTAGTATATCTAGTCATTCAATAAATGACTGAGTTTAAGAAATGTTCGATCCACCTCACAACCGATTGACTATAGGTCCGAGCCTTTAGACACACGCTCGGTCGACCCTATATTACTGGTCATTCCTATGGATTTTTACATGACAATGTACTTGTGTATCCGTTCAATAATAAAAATAGACAAGATTAGGTGGCCCCATAACTCAGGCTTGAGGCACTTACACACCAAACCAGAAAAAAAATTGATCCGACCTAAGACACTTAGTTTTATATTATTTCCCAAATAGATTTCAGCACGCATAGATTATCATATTATTTTTCTAATAGACTTCTAGCATGCCTAAGACATTATATTATTCTCCGAACGGATTACTAATATCATTTAGCACATAACCAAGCAACTTAATGTGAGAAGTGTTTGACTGACATAAAGACGACCGACCTTATAGCCCGATCGAAATATACTCAGCAGATAATATAACCAAAGAATCCCAACAACCTGTCAGGATAACAATCATATGTCAGGGAATATTCTTTTGGAACCTTCCTCGGGGACTATCATCTTTCTCATCAGCCGACCACTTATGACAGCATATGTCTTTAACTACCTCATCAATGACATAAACTATAAATAATAAAAGAGATATATATTATGGGTAAGGAAAAATTTCTCAGATAATTATTGCACAGGTCATATATTTTTCATTATCCAATAACTTTTAATATTCTTTGTGGTCTTATAATTATAGAGGTTATAAAAGATGGTATATAAAGATAACCTTTCTCTTCCATGTTTAAACCGGATGAATATAATTTATACAAAATCAATTACCTTATCGTCTTACCATTCATTTTCTTCATATTTTTATTTATATTTATATATATCTGTCCTTTTAAATTTATAGTTTATGGATGATGGTTGTAAAATTAGTGTCCCACCTAGCTTGCGACAAAGTTAGGCCAAGCCTGGCCCACGTGATTGGAAAAGGCTCTTGGTGGTTCTTATCATTGCAAATATTTGAATGTTAGATATTTCTACTATAAGTTTTTTACATTATCATTTTTTACGCTATAAAATAATTTAAAATTTATAATCTTGTTAAGTTGATCTTATTTTTTAAAACATTTATCTACAAAATATTATTTTAATATTTCAGAATATTTATTTTCCAACCGCAAGCACCACCTACCCAATTGTCGTTGGACACATGTTCGACGGACATGGACCTTTTCAAGGCCATGGATTTAAAAAATTTAGGATCTTTTTTTGATGTTTATTTCATAAAACGAATGTATTACACTCTAATTGTTAACTTTGTTCGGCTTGATAAAATTTTATTTATATATATATATATATATATATATATATATATATAAAAGATTAATTAAATAAATAAATTTAAATAATTTATTAAATTAAATAAATAAATTTGAATATATATGTATTTAATTTATTAATATTTATGAATCACGTTAATGAACAATATTTATGAATCGTGTTCATTAATAAAATTTTTATCAATATACTAAATAAATAAAATATATAATAAATAAATAAATTTAAATTATAAAACTCAATATCTAATCAAATAAGTAAAAGTTTCAGATAATCAAATAAACTTTAGTTGAGAGTTCAATAATATCTAAACGAATCAAATTCGAACAAAATTCAAGTTAAGTTTACATTGAGAGCTTGATAACATTTAAACAAATCAAGCTTAAGCTAAGTTTCAAACAAGCTCAAGCTCCTAAAAAATAAACTAAGCCAAGTTTAAATAATCATATTAAAAGCTTTGTTCATTTTAAGTTTGGTTCGATTTAACTCAATTATCTTATCAAATAAGTTTGAACACTCCAAAACTTTGCTCGACTCGTTTATAGTCTTCTGTATTACTCATTTCATTCGTTTAAATTGAACAGAAAGCAACTTTCTTTCCTTACATCTCTATTTTCTTTGTTGTGCTCTCAATCGTATAATCCATGGACACCCTAGAGCGGCTCATGAACATGGCCCCTCGCGCAACACAGGGAATAATTGGTTAATATGAGCCTATTGGAAATAATTCAGTCAAATATAATATGATTAGAGCTGATTCATTTCTTAGCTCATTCCTAAATTTATTGGGTGATAATATTTATCTCAGTCGGTCCAGTATTATCTTCTCTCGATTAGATACAGACAGATAAATTACGAAAAATATTTTTATCTTAATACAATGATCTTTTATATAAGAAAAATCAGACACCAATAAATCATTTTATATCCGTTAAAAATTAATCCCAACTCTACTAAAAAACCATCGACGTAATTACTAACTACATTAATCGGTAGGGGTTGCCCATGCCTAACCTAGAATGGTTCATTCATCCGTAGGGGTTGCCCATGCCTAACCTAGAATGGTTCATTCATAGACATATCGATAGGTTGAGTTGCTAGCAAACTAAACAATTGTTATTGATGGACGACTTAGGTAGACTCCACTTGAATCGCCAGCCTCTCGGGAATATTTAAACAATATCCGATTTTCTGAATAATCGCTGTTAACAGTTAAAAATAATAATTAATATTACACTCTGAAGAAAATAAAGAATACGATAATATTGAATTTAAGTTGATCAATTCTATAAAAAGTTTTCATCCCTCATCGGAATAAACTAAAAAGTACACATGATGGGCGGCCTAAAAATCCAATATTACATAGTTGATTGTCTGATTTGAAAAAAAATCTCTCTAAAAATAGTACACACTCATCATCATTTTAATCGATAAATTTATCTTTTAATCATCAGAAAATTAAGGTTCCTTAAGGTTGAGGAAAAAATTTTTTAGTCCTATAATATTATATTAAAAATGATTCTTTTACTTTATTCAGATTTCGGACCATCTATGAGTTTATTTTTTAAAAAAAATAAAATGTTAATTTTAAAAAATAAATTTTTATATAAAATTTAGTTTTTTAGATTTTTTAATATAAAATTAATAATTAAAATTTTATATTTAAAATTTGATAATAAATATTTTTTAATTGATAAAATTATTAAATCATTTAAGAATATTGTTGAATTTAAAATTTAGTTTTCTAAGTTTCTTTTAGCATTCTAATTTGAGAGATATTATAAAGGAAAGAGTTGATTAATTTTATAAGGCATATAATTAAATGGGCTGCCTAATTACAAAATGAAATATGAAGAAGAAAATAACAATAATTAATTAATTAATTAAGAAATGAATTGTATATACGGTAGAATAGAATTTTATATTAAATTATAGAATATAATTAATGAGGAAAATGTGAGGTAAAAATGGGAAGTAAAATAGGCAGCATCATTATAAATTTTATATAAAATTAGGAAATATAATTATATTGATCCCGTTGAAAGCGGGAGGCAGAATGCTAGGTAGGTGTTTATTAAGTTGTCTGGGCGAAGACATCGGGGGTTGATCGGAAGACTCTTGGCTTGTGTGCTAGGATCTTTGCACACAATTAGTAAGCCCACAAACATGTCAACGTTCAAAAAATAGGAAAGGGGTCTTTGACGAAAATCCTCTGACCTTTCTATCGAAGAGACCCTGTGTTTATATTTCACCTCTATGACCTTCCTAATCATGAGATGATAGAGAATGTCAGGTGTCAGAAGTTATTGCGCAGAGCTAGAAGGCGCATAGCTAGTATGAGGAATCTTTCGCTACTCGTGTGTACCCTTTTTGTAATTGACGTCATTAATGAGGCGAGCGAAAGAATATACGATCATAATGTGTCGACTGAGGGGAAGCATAATTACTCTCAAGGAAGGTTCCTTGTATCACCACAAATGAATATTCTCTGCCAAACAATTATTATTCTTTGACAAGTCATTAAGATGCTCTGACAATGTTGTCCCCTGAGCATATTTCGGCTGGGTATTGACCTGTCCAAGCGAATAATAAAATGAAACCTTGAGTTATAAAGTTGACTTGCACTTTGCATTGCTATGATATACATGTGCGGTAACATCAGAGATCTGAGTGGAATATCGTCCGATTCTTAGAGCCGCTCAAATATATGTTGGGAGTCTAGAAATAAGAGTGAAATAATGTCCATTGATACCACTTTAGGCCACCCATTGATAGTACTTTATATTTTAAAAATAAAATATATTAATAAATGGATAACTAAATCATAGAACACGAAGTAAGGGTGCTAATTAAATTCAGATAAGGTTCGAAGTAAATCTAATGGGTAGATGCAGAGATAAGGATTACTGGTTTAATTCGGGATTGATTTGGATTTGATCAAATTATGGCCTAACCAAATTTAAAATTTAAATGAATTTATTCAATTTTAAAATATTTTTTTTAGAAATTTCTCTTCTTTTTTTTTTTGTTTTTTTCCTTTTCTCCCTACACATGCGGTAACCCTCGTAGTGTCACATGCCCGTGTCATACCTTCGCTCATCCCTTTATTTTATTTTTCTCTTCCTCTCCTTCTCCATTTCCTTCTTCTCCTTTTTTTCTCCAACAATAGTAAATCTATAGTTTTTTCCTTTTCTTTTATCAAGTATAAGAGCTTTCTTTTATTCTCATTTCTCTTCTCCAACAAGTAAGAAATGTAGCATCAGCTGCCGCTCTCTTCCAATAATAAAAGCAGCCCTCACATCTTCTTCCTCTTCTTGTATTTTTTAAAATTTTATTGTACCACAAGAAAAATCCTGTTTTACCTTACCTTGCTCTCTTTTACTTATTCCTCCCTATTTTCTTTTTTTTTTTGATTTTTTTTTTACAAAAACAACAATCTTCCTTTTATTTTTTTTCCAGCAAACAGTCCTTGACGACAAGCAACCCTTTTTTTCCTTTGTTCCAACCCCAATAATAAGAAGAGTAAATTGTTTCTTTCTACTCTACTGTAAAATATAAATTTTATTTTATTAGGTGGTTAGTTAGGTTGATTATTTAATAGAAATGAACGATAAATAATTTTTTACTTTGAATATTCGAATATTAACATATCGTTGTTTCAACTAGAACTAAAAATTAAAGTCAAAATTTTTAAATTTAAATTTATTTAGCTCCTCAATTTCAAAATTTAAACGTCTGGATTTTCAAAATCCACCTATACTAATATTTAATTTTTTTATAAAAAATTTCAAGTTATATTTTTAACCATTTTTAAATTTTTTTAATTTAATTAATTTTATTTTATATTATATTAATTTTTAAATTTATTGCATTCGCCCTCTCGTTAAAAATCCTGGCTACTGGCTGTGAACATATACATTTATTGTTTAATCAATTATTCTGTCAAAATATCATACAGTACGATATAGCCATAATATCTAAACAAAATTATTATTATTATTATTATTATAAGGACAACATTTTAATCTTAATAATAGTAGTTTGCAAATCACTGTCTACTGTAATCATAATTACTTCGGTCGTAATTTACTTTTTCTGTGTTGACTCTGGGACAAATTAATTAAGACACTAGGGACGAACATATTCATCTTTTACCAATATAATTACTCCACCCTTTATGCTCTAACCCACTTAGAGTCAGATATAAGTTATCTCATGATTTATCTTGCTGGACATAATTTGAAAATGGACTGTAAAAGACACTTAAGATGAACATAATAAACTATTAGTTACTCCACCCTTCGTCTCTTCCACTCAACAACTGCGCAATACGATTATACGAATCAAGTGACCGATACTAAAGTGAATATCAAGATATGGTCACAAAAGACTTGATTCCTTTGCCAACCTCCATCACCACCCAACCACCGTTCAATTTATTATGTTTTCCTACAGCATCCGCAAGGAACTTAAACCCAATTGGATCCATCACAACACCTGTTAAATAATAATGAGTTGTTCTTTATTCCAACGGTATGCATTCGAACACACTGGAAAAGAGTTGCGCCACATGAAAAGTGAGCAATCAATACCTCCTCACTCGAAAATCTTCGCTTTGCTCCAACGCGAAGTTCAAACACTGTGTTCATCAATAATTGGGGGCGTTTGGTTTAGGGTAATAGGAGTGGGGAATGGGAATGAGAATCATTGATTCCCATTGTTAATGTTTGGATTATAGGAATAGGAATGCAAATAAGGGAATGAATCCTTGAAATTGGGTAATAACTCATTCCCATGTACCTCCCCTTCAATGAGTCATTACCCTATTTTCATCAATCAAAATATTCCCTTATTCCAAAAATACCCTTGACTTAAAACTAAAATTTTCTCCATTAATATCAAATATCAAAATATATTTATTTATTTTTTCTTTCATATCACTTATCTCTCCTTATTCTCTCTCATTATATTTTCTCTCTCATCATAGTTTCTCTCTCATCATAGTTTCTCTCTCATCATTTTATCACACACTTTCTCTCTCCTCAATCTCTTCCATTGCACTCTCTTCCTTCTTTTTTTTCCTCATCACACTTTCTCTCTCATCACACTTTCTCTCTCCTCAATCTCTCTCATCACACTCTCTTTTCTCTTTTTTCTTATCACACTTTTTCTCTCATCACACTTTCTCTCTCCTCAATCTCTCTTATCACACTTCCTCCTTTTTTCCTCAACACACTTTCTCTCTCATCACACTTTCTCTCTCCTCAATCTCTCCCATCATATTCACTATTCTCTTTTTCTCTCACCATACTTTCTCTCTCCTCAATCTCTCTCATCACACTCTCTCTCCTAATTTTTTTCTCACTATATTTTCTCTCTCTTCATCCTCTCCTATCATACTTTCTCTCACATCATATTTTCTCTCATCATGCTCTCTCCAATCATACTCTCTTTTTTCATTTTCTCTCATCACACTTTCTCTCTCTTCATTCTTTTTTATCACACTTTCTCTCTCATAATACTTTCTCTCTCATCATTCTCTTTCATCATATTTTTCTCTCACATTCATCTTTCTCTCACATATAATTTTTTCTCTTATTTTCCTTTAAGGGTAAAAAAGGAAACTTTGATTTATTCCGATAGAAGATATACAACTAACCAAACATTGCTTTTAAGAGTGATATCCATGCTCATACCCATTCCCATTCCACAATACAATGATTCCCATTCCGATTCCTATTCCTAGGAAAGAACCAAACACCCCCTTAGTTACTCCACCCTTCGTCTCTTCCACTCAACAACTGCGCAATACGATTATACGAATCAAGTGACCGATACTAAAGTGAATATCAAGATATGGTCACAAAAGACTTGATTCCTTTGCCAACCTCCATCACCACCCAACCACCGTTCAATTTATTATGTTTTCCTACAGCATCCGCAAGGAACTTAAACCCAATTGGATCCATCACAACACCTGTTAAATAATAATGAGTTGTTCTTTATTCCAACGGTATGCATTCGAACACACTGGAAAAGAGTTGCGCCACATGAAAAGTGAGCAATCAATACCTCCTCACTCGAAAATCTTCGCTTTGCTCCAACGCGAAGTTCAAACACTGTGTTCATCAATAATTGGGGTCGCAGTCGTCGACCAGTGGTGGTGGTGGTGTGGTGGAGTGATTTTTGTAGCAGCCAGAGGATCTTTCGTTCTCGATCCATATGTCTTCTTCCTTTCACAGAGAAAAGGCACTGTTGGTTCAGAAAAACGAATTAACTCCAGTTCATGACATCACACTGATTACTCTAATTTATTGAATGACATGAAACAACTAGTATATGCTGAAACAAAACAGGGGAAACTGCTAAAAGACACCTAGATTTCACAGCGACAAGATGTCCTTAGATCATCTGTTTGTTTTTTTGGCGATTATAGACAATAATTGCTACACTATTAGCTTTCTCAATCAACTAGCGCCACATTAAAAATGAGCAATCAATACTCCTCACTGGAAAATCTTCGCTTTGCTCCACAGTGAAGTGAACATTTAATGTAGGATGATACAAATATCTTTTATACTATTTTAAATATTTTTTGAATTTTTAATATTTAAGGTATTTTTGATATTTTTTATCTTTTATAGTTTTAAATTTTAAATCAGTCTAGAGATTTCTAGTGATTTTAGGATTATGAATTTAAAATTTTTCCTTTATGTTAGGATTTTTTTCTTTATAAGTTAGAATTTTTTTGTCTATATAAATAAGCATCTAGTTAGTTGATGTTATGTGAAGTGTTTTGGTTTAATAATATTTTCGGTAGTCCCGTTAGTATTCCTCTTCGAATTAACAGGTTGTAGAAGTTTGTTTCCGATATTTGTGAGTGAATCAATGGATTCAATCGCTATCCTGTCCAACGTTAGTTGATGTTAGAATACATCAAATCCAACGGAAGATCATCGTGGTCGTGGTCCCAGTCGTAACAACAAATAAGTTCCGGCTAAGGAAACTTTGCATTGTGATCATAGCACCCAAGACGAGATACTTAAATATCTACATAGATAAGTCATGAAGTTATCCCAGTGTCTAGCAGCGCAAGATCTTGAAGATCATAAGATATGTGGTCAAGATCGTGTTAGATAGATTTCAGAAATAGTCAGCGATCTAATTTACGATGAAGTTGAGACCGAGTCAATTAACGAGCCAGTATATGACGAAGTATTTTATAGTGATGACCTTGAGATTTTAATCATTCACCAGATACTATAGATTTCTAAGGACAAATAAGGAGGTACTTCTTATCCGACTTGCACAATTTTTGGATGGTTAGAGTTTATAAATGGTGGTTGGTGTATGCATGATGAAGCCATAATGCATTATATTGATATGATTAATCAAACAACTCTGGACCATCATATGACCAAGAAACATTTTATTGAGTTTCTTATGTTGGTTGACAAATAAATCTTTTTGGTCATTCTGCTGTACATGCTAACTTGCTCGAAGTTAAGCTTGATTTTGATTTTGTACACTGAGAGAATTGATTACTTAGCAGACAAAAGCTACAAGATGATGTTGTTATATTTGATTACTATATGGAAGAATTTATGTAACATTTGATGTTTTCATATGAATCAGAATAGGAATGAGAATGAGAATTATAATATTGTGAAATGAGAATGAGTATGAGCATGAATATTACTCTTAAAAATAATATTTGATTAGTTGAATATTTTTATCGGAAGAAATTTCCTTTTTTACCCTTAGAGGAAATAAGAGAAAAAATTAAATGTGAGAGAAAATTAAATGTGTGAGAAAAAATATGATGAGAGAGAAAATGTGATAGGAACGAATGAAGAGAGGGAAAATGTGATGAGAGAAAATGAGGAAAGAGAGTGTAATGTGAAAGAACATGGTGGCACACTCGCTTCCAACACCCCCGCCAACCCGTCCCAGGGCCAACACGGAGGAGGTAAATCAGTGGTGGTTACTAGCCTTTGTAATAGTGACTAGCACACAGGCCCGGCCCGACTCAAGGCATAGGCCATTAAGGCCTATGCCTAGGGCCCCAATTTTATTGGGGTCCATTGATTAATTAATTAAAGATATTGAAAAAATTAAATTAGCATCATTAATATTAATTAATTATAAATGTCTTGCTAATGAATTGCTAATTCACACCTTGTCAATTAATTCATTATTGATTCCACTTCCTATTTATACCTTGTAGCTATCTTTATTTCCTCATTAATTGTCTACCATAATTTTATATGAGATTTTACTCTGCCTTAAATATAATTCATTTTTAAATTGACATATTTCTTTCTTTTTTTATTATTACTATTCCCATTTTATTTTGCAATTAGTAATACTATTCTTATAAAACCTAATGAATTCTTTTCTCCTCAATATTTCTTAAAAATCCTAATAGTTCTCTCATCAGTGCACACCTTTCTTTTTTTCATCAGCAATTTTGCATGTTTCTCCTTCCTCACCGATGATACTGAATTAGAGATTTTTTTTATCATAAAATACAAAGTAAAATGCATTAGTAAAAATAAATTTTTTAAAATTAAAATTAATAAAGTCTATTTGATATTCTAACTAAAAAGATTAAATAATTTAATAATTTTATTAATAAAAAAATAAAATTATTATCAAAATGCCCGTCAGAAAACTAAATTTTATATCAAAAATTAGTTTTTTTAAAAAATGATATTTATTTCTTTTTAATAACTAATTTTAAAAATATTTTTTTTAAAATTGTTATTTTCGGTCCCAAATCTAAATGAAAAATGTTAAAGAAAATTAAAAATATATTAAAAAATTTTGTTTTTTAATTTTTTTGCCTAGGGCCTCAAGGAATCTTGAGACGGCCCTGCTAGCACATAAGGGAGGTATTTACCTCGGCTATGCCGAGATTCGAACCTCAGAGCTCATGGTGGCAATACCTCATGTGCTAGCCACTAGACTGTTTTGAGGGGATGTGATGCGAAAGAACATGGTGCCAGGTTCGAGCCCTCTTATCAACTCTTTATCCGTCGGATACGTGGTACTGAGGCTCCCCAAAAAATCCCTTCGGGGGTTTCTGGGGTATGGGGCCTCGAAGCGATGGACCCAGTCATGTTAAAAAGTTTACCCTACCTTAGTTTTGATATTTACCTGGACGGGGTCGACGAACGATCAATGATGTGAAAGAACATGGTGGCAAAAGGCGAATACGCTCGCCCCCAACGTCCTTGCCAACCCGTCCCAAGGCCAATACGGAGGAGGTCAAAGAACATGATAAGAGAGGACAAGGAGAGAGAAAATATGATGAGAGCGCAAGTATGATGGGAGAAAATGAAGAGAAGGACAGTGTGATGAGCGAAAATAAAAAGGCAAAGTGTATGATGGGAGAGATTGATGAAAGAGAAAGTATAATGAGAGAAAAGTGTGATAAGAGAAAATGAGAAAAGAGAGTGTGATAGGAGAGAAAAATGATGAGAGAGAATGAGGAGAGAGAAAGTATGATGAGAGAGAATGAAGGGAGAAAGTGTGATGATAGAATGAAGAGAGAGAAAGATGATGAGAGAGAATAAGGAGAGAGAAAGTGTGATGAAAAAGTAAGGAGAGAGCAATTATGATAAGAGAGAATAAGGAGAGAGAAAGTGTGATGATCAAATGAGGAGAGAGAAAGTGTGATGATAGAGAATAAGAAGAGAGAAAGTGATATGAAAGAAAAATTAAACAAATATATTAAGGGTATTTTCATCTAAAATTTAATTCTCATTTCTATTCCAATCAAAACCCAAGAGAGGAGGTGAGTTTCATTAATATCCAAGTTTTTGAATTTCATTCTAAAATTTTAATTCCATTCCTATTAACCAAACGTAAGATTTGAAAATGAATCTATTCCCTCATTCTTAAATCCTTAAATCAAACGCCACCTTAGTAAATCTGAACTTGAGGGACTTATTAAAGTTTTTACTAAAGAGATACATGATCTGATTGGCATTCATATAAATGCTCCAACACCTGATATGGGGACTAATTCACAAATAACGGCTTGGATACTAGACTAGTACTCAAGTTATAAGGCAATACCTGATGTGGTTGCATGCTAAAATATGTTTCGTAAACATGCACAGCTAAAGATAAAATAATAATTCCTAATTATTATAGCACACGCACCATACGCATACAAGGACACATCTCATGCAGACATGATTGCAATATAAAATTTTACGAAAAGTAAATTTGCGCTAGGTATACCTAACGAATAACATGTAGTGGAAAGGACATCAACTAGTAAATCCAACGGAGTTTGCCTCTACTTGTATCCACACCAAGTTGTCATTGAGACAACTTCATGAAGCCACAAGTCATTCTTCTCCAATCGGTACTAGCCAAGCGTGAAGATGAAACAATCTGAGAGAACTCTCCCAATGCACGATTTGGAGCGCGACGTGGCACCGAAATCGTTGACACTGAATTCATTGACACCAAAATTATCAGCACACACCGAATTCGTCAGCACCAAATTCGGTGGTTGGAGATGGCCTACGATAACTCTTGGGAGGCAAGAACTTAGGCGGCGGCTAGAGAGAGGGAGAGGGAGAAGAGGATGAGAAGAAGCCTTAATCAAATTAAAGTTTCTTTTAAAAAATAAAATAATTGTTGGTGCGGGTAGCACTAACGGTCTAACCTAGGTTTTGATGAATGACAAATAGGTTAAGTTAGTTTTGTTGTTGTCTTACACTTTGATCGAGTGTGCAGGATAAGTCCAGACAGGTCGACGGGCTGACCGGATGTCTGGCACGAAATCCAGCTAGGTCGACGGGCTGACCGGACGCTTGGCAAGAAGTCCAGCTAGGTCGACGGGCTGACCGGATAGCTGGCGAGAAGTCCAGACGGGTCGAAGGGCTGACCGGACGTCTGGCAGGTAAGTGAGGTAAGTCACTAGAGGGGAGTGACTGCGAGGACGCGTTCCCGGGAAGGGAACATTAGGCGTCGATCCGGCTTAGATCCATTTCGGATGTCTAAGTCGAGATCGTGACTAGATTCCGGTCTCGGAAAGACGGAATCTAAGTCATACTATTTGTGCTAATTCATAAGTGTGCTAACAATCTATTTTGCAGGATATATATTGCCTCGGACTAACTTTGTTTTGCAGGAAAAGGGAGTTTTCTGGAACAAGGTGGTCCGGGCGCCCGGAAAGCAAATTATATCCAGGCCAAGTCGTCACCACGTGGAGCATCTCGGTTTGAGCAGTTACGTCACATTCCAGGCGCCCGGAAGGAATCCAGGCACCCGGAGCAACATATAAAAGAAGCCCCAGGCAGGAGCTTCATAATCATCTTTCACATCTGAGAACTCTGAGATTACTCGCTCTGCTGCTCTGCGCTCCAACGACGCTCACAAAGCTCCGACGACACGTTCCCGCTCTTTTAAATTCCTTGTCTGTCGGTACAGCTTTGTTTTTCTTTTCATTAGCATCTTTTTGTACTTAAATTGTAATTATCCGAATTGCTAGTGAATTGCCCAACGAAAGTGATGGTTGCTACTCGGAAAACCTATAGGTTCCACTGTACAAAAATTTTGTACAAAGGTCTGAACCTTTTCCTAGCTACCATGTGTTCTTTTAAATTAAATTTTGGATCGCCTGCGGAACTTAACACGTTTGATCCAAAACTTAATCTATTTGTTCTTTTAGGTTTTGACTTGGATCTCCTGCGGAACTTTACACGTTCGACCCAAGTCTCCTTAAGTTATTAATTCCATTAAATATTAATTTTCATAATTGGTTCCCAGTACTGACGTGGCGAGGCACATGACCTTCTTGGATATGGGAGCAACCACCACCGACTAGACAAAACCTTTTATAGAAAGCTAATATTTAATTTCCTAAAATAACTTTAGGTTAACCAAAGAGAACAATCAAATCACAAGGAAAAGAAAAAACAAAAGAACACAACATCGAAAAAAACATATTCGAAATTCTAGAACGTAAGCCTCTTGTATTTGGTATTATTTCTATAAATAACTAGCATGATGCGGAAATAAAAATTACTAGTTATACCTTGTAGAAAAACCTCTTGATCTTCTACCGTATTCCTCTTCTAACCTCGGACGTTGTGTGGGCAACGATCTACCGAGATGAGAAACCACCAACCACCTTCTTCTCCTCCAAGCAAGGTTCGGCCACAAAGGAAGAACTTCACCAAAGAAGAAAACCAAAATACTAACCAAGCTCCAAGAGATGCTAGCTTTCTCTCCTTCTTCTTCTTCTTCTCCAAGTAGTATCCGGCCACCACAAGAGCTCCAAGGAAGGGAGAGAGGTTCGGCCACCGCAAGAGGAAGAGAGGGAGAGGATGGCCGGCCACACCAAGGAACAAAAGAGGGAGAGAAAATAATAGAGGTTGTGTCTCATGAAGGCACCCCCACCCCTTCTTTTATATTCCTTGGCCTAGGCAAATTAGGAAATTTAATTACAATAAAATTTCCTCAATTTCCTTGACATGATTTAATTTGAGAAAAATAAAATAAAATTTTCCAAATAAACCAATGGCCGGCCACATCAATGAAGGAAAAAATTAGACAAGTTTTAATCAACAATTAAAACTTCCTAATTTGTTTCCAGAAATTTAAAAAAAATAAAATTTCTCTTTAAAATCTCTTCATGGTTGATAAAAGGAAATTTCTATAATTTTAATTTTATCAACATGTGAATAATTTTTAAAAAGAAAATAAAACATCTCTCTAATCTATAAATAAGGAAAGAGACCTAATCTCTTTCTTTAATCTTTTGTAGATCTTTTACAAGAGAGATATTTTAATTTTAATTTTCTTTAAATTATATCTTCCACATAATAATAAAAATTAAAATTAAATTTCTTTTTTAATTTAATTTAGCCGGCCCCCACTAGCTTGGGTTCAAGCTAGGGCCGACCACCCAAATTCATACCTAGGCCGGCCCTAGCTTGTTCCCAAGCTATCTTGGCCGGCCCCAATTGGGTGGGTATAGAAGGTGGGTATAGGTGGGTATAGAACTCTATAAATAAGAGGCTACGATAGGGACCGAGAGGAGGAATTGGTTTTGGTCTCCCGATAAAATTAAGCATCCCGTGTTCGCCCCGAACACACAACTTAATTTTATCAATGATAATTCATTCCACTAGAGAACTATCATTGAACTACCGCACAAATCCCAAATTACATTTTTGGGCTCCTTCTTATTATGAGTGTGTTAGTCTCCCTGTGTTTAAGATATCGAATGTCCACTAATTAAGTGAGTTACTGACAACTCATTTAATTAATATCTTAGTCCAAGAGTAGTACCACTCAACCTTATCGTCATGTCGGACTAAGTCCACCTGCAGGGTTTAACATGACAATCCTTATGAGCTCCTCTTGGGGACATTCTCAACCTAGTATCTCTAGGACACAGTTTCCTTCTATAATCAACAACACACACTATAAGTGATACCATTTCCCAACTTATCGGACTTATTGATTCATCGAACTAAATCTCACCTATTGATAAATTAAAGAAATAAACATCAAATATATGTGCTTGTTATTATATTAGGATTAAAAGCACACACTTCCATAATAACCGAGGTCTTTGTTTCTTTATAAAATCAGTATAAAAGAAACGACCTCAAATGGTCCTACTCAATACACTCTAAGTGTACTAGTGTAATTATACAGTCAAGATAAACTGATACCTAATTACACTACGACCTTCTAATGGTTTGTTCCTTTCCATTTTGGTCGTGAGCTACTGTTTATAATTTATAAGGTACTGATAACATTATCTTCTGCATATGACACCACATGCTATGTTATCTACAATATAAATTATTTGAACAACTACAAACAAATGTAGACAATTTGACCAAATGTGATTCTTTATTCATAATGAATATTTACAAAACTTAGGCTTTCAGTATACACTCCAACAATCTCCCACTTATACTAATGACTAAGCTGCCATATCTTCTACCATACATATGATTCCCATTCCCTTCACATGCCGATCGAAAGCTTTCGCCGGAAGGGCCTTAGTGAAAGGATCTGCTAGGTTATCCGCTGATGCAATCTTGGCGATGACAACTTCTCCTCGCTTCACGATATCTCGTATCAGGTGGTACTTGCGCTCTATATGTTTACTTGCCTTATGAGCTCGTGGTTCCTTCAAGTTTGCAACGCTATTATCACAATAAATTGTGATGATTTTGGGCAAACCAGAATCACATCTAAGTCCATTAGAAAGTTCCCGAGCCATACCGCTTCTTTAGCCGCCTCAGGCTACATACTCAGCTTCCATGGTTGAGTCCAAAACGCATTGCTTAACACTCCTCCATGAAATGGCTCCACCTCCTAAAGTAAACACATAGCACGATGTAGACTTATCGTTATCTCTATCTCGATTGAAATCAATCCGTGTAACCCACGTGGAGCAAATCGTGCTTGGTAAACTAGCATATAATCTCTAGTCCTTCTCAGGTACTTCAATATATGCTTTACCGCAGTCCAATGTCCTTGTCCAGGGTTACTCTGATATCTGCTGACCATGCCCACGGCAAAACAGATATCAGGTCTCGTACATAGCATTGCATACATTAGGCTTCCTACAGCCGAAGCATAAGGAACTGCTTTCATGTCCTCTATCTCTTTCGATGTCTTTGGAGACATCTTTTTAGATAGAGCTACTCCATGTCTAAAAGGTAAGAAACCTTTCTTGGAATCCTGCATGCTAAAACGAGCAAGAATTGTATCTATATATGAAGCTTGGGATAGACACAACATTCTTTTCTTACGATCCCTTATAACTTTGATCCCAAGAATGTGTGCACAATCTCCTAAGTCCTTCATATCAAATTGTTTGGACAACCATACCCTTACGTCTGATAATACCTTGACATTGTTGCCAATTAACAAAATATCATCTACGTATAGTACAAGAAATACCACCACGTTTCCGTTACACTTCTTATATACACAAGACTCATCCGGACTTTGAATAAATCCATATGATTGGATTACTTCATTAAACCGGATGTTCCAAGACCTTGAAGCTTGCTTCAGTCCATAAATGGACCGATTGAGCTTGCACACTAGATGCTCTTTGCCTTTTTCAATGAACCCTTCTGGTTGCTTCATATGGATGTTCTCTTCAAGACTTCCATTAAGGAAAGCTGTCTTGACATCCATTTGCCAAATCTCATAATCCATATGAGCAGCAATGGATAAGAGTATCCGGATAGACTTAAGCATGGCTATCGGTGAAAATGTTTCCTCATAATCGATTCCCTCTTTCTGAGTGTACCCTTTTGCAACAAGCCTAGCTTTGAAGGTTTCTACCTTCCCGTCTGTCCCTCTTTTCCTTTTGTAGATCCACTTACATCCAACGGCTTTTACACCATCAGGTGGTTCTACAAGCTCCCAGACCTTATTAGAGTACATAGACTCTATTTCAGAATTCATCGCCTTTTGCCAAGATGCTGCATCTGTATCTTGGAGTGCTTCGTCATATGTCCGGGGATCAGGTTCATGTTTACCTGGGATCAAATCCGAAGACTCTCCCAAAAACATGAATCTTTCAGGTTGCCTTACAACCCTCCCACTACGACGAGGCACTGTCTGTGGTTGTGTATCATGTGTGACACGTGTTGCAGTCTCTTGTGGTACTTCATCTTGTACTGTTGGTACTAAAGTAGACGTGTCCTCTCTTAGTTCTTCTAAAACAACTTTACTACTGGGCTTGTGATCCATTATATAGTCTTCTTCTAAAAACTGGGCATTGGTGCTAACAATGACCTTCTGGTCTTTAGGACTATAAAATAAACCACCTTTCGTTCCTTTGGGATATCCTACAAACACGCGAACTTCTGTACGGGATTCTAACTTATCAGCATCTGGTTTCAGCACATGTGCTGGACTACCCCAAATCCGAATATGTCTTAGACTGGGCTTTCGCCCATTCCACAATTCTGTGGGAGTAGAAGAAACTGATTTAGAAGGTACTAAGTTCAGAACATATACTGCTGTTTCCAGAGCATATCCCCAAAACGAATTTGGTAATTCTGAATAACTCATCATTGATCTAACCATCTCCATAAGAGTCCTATTCCTTCGTTCTGCTACACCATTCTGTTGGGGTGTTCCAGGTGCAGACAATTGGGATTGAATCCCGGCCTCTGATAAGTAATTCCTAAACTCTCCTAAGAGGTATTCGCCACCACGATCTGACCGTAGTGTCTTGATACTTTTACCTAGTCGTTTCTCCACATCAGCCTTGTATTCTTTGAACTTATCAAAGCACTCGGACTTGCGGCGCATTAGGTAAATATATCCATATCTTGAATAATCGTCTATGAAAGAGACAAAATATTCAAAACCCCCTCTTGCCTGGACAGACATAGGACCACACAAATCAGAGTGAACCAACTCTAACACTTCTTTGGCTCTATACCCCTTGGCCTTGAACGGCCTCTTGGTCATTTTACCTTCCAAGCAAGATTCACAAGTTGGAAAATTTTCCAACTCAAATGAACTCAAAAGTCCATCGGCTATAAGCCTCTGAATCCTACTTAAGTTAATATGACCAAGCCTTAGATGCCAAAGATATGCTTGGTTCATTTCCGAAGGTTCTTTTCTCTTATTAGAGTTAGAAGATGAGTTATAAATTTCCATATTTTGCTTTGTGGAAGAAATTGAATTTAAAGTATACAAATTGTCAACTAATGTACCAGAACAGATAATCACTTTATTTCTTTTAATAACTACATCGTTACTGAAAGAAACTGAATATCCATCTAAAAACAGTTTAGAAACTGAAATTAAATTCTTTCTAAAACTGGGTACATAAAGACAATTTCTTAAAATCAAATTTCTATTTCTACTAAAAGATAAGTAGACGTCTCCCACTGCAACAGCTGCCACCTTAGTAGCATTGCCCATGTAGACGGTAATTTCTCCTTCAGATAGTCGTCGGGTTTCCTGGAACCCCTGCAAGGAATTACAGACATGATCAGTGGCTCCCGTATCTACACACCAGGTGCTGGTAGATAACACCGCTAAACATGTTTCAACAACTAGAGTATGAGATATACCTTTGTTTTGGTTCCTACGAGGACAGTCCGCCTTCCAATGTCCTGCCTGCTTACAGATGAAGCACTTGCCCTTCGGCTTCTTCATTCCAAATCCGTACTCTGAGATTTATTCACTTTCTTTCTTGAACCAACTTGTTTCTTCTTCTTCTTTCCTTTCGGTTTAGAAGTAGAACCATTTTCAACATAGTGAATTTGAGCATTGTGACGAAATAATCCTTCTTCTGCTTGAAGTTCTGCTAATGAATAAACCCTCTTATTCATATTATAGTTCAGTAAACCGCTCAAAACTTCTAGGTAGCGTTTGGAGGATCATATCGATCCGGGTTTCCCATCAATTTCTCCTCCAAGGATCAGATCTCGTTCGGATAAGCCATCATCTTTAGGATATGATCCTTGAGTACCCTCTTGCATGGTGGTCATCATTATCTTTCTCATGGCTTCTTGCCTAGAAGCCCTATCACGATGACCAAAGAGTTCCTTGAGATTGTTCATAATATCATAGGTCGTTGGTAAATCTTGATCTTGATGTTGCAATACATTTGACATTGAAGCCAAAATGTAACACCGCGCCATCTCATCTGCTTTACCCATTTCCTATGATATTCAATCTCCTCTTGGGTAGATTCACCAATGGGTGCATCAGGACTTTGCTCGGTCAATACATATTTATAGCTTTCAGCAGTAAGAACAATGTCCAGGTTTCTTTTCCAATCTATGTAGTTTGGTCCAGTAAGTCTATTCTGTTGAAGTATGATGGACAGTGGGTTGAAAGACATCCTAAGAATCACAAATAACTTTTGGTCAGAACTCTAAATTTAGAATAATATTGATTCCTCAAACAATACTATTTTAAATTAACCAACACCTCATAACACCGTGAATTTTGTATGCCACGTTAGTGTGGTCGTATACAAAATCAACATTTGTAAAAGGAGGGTTTTAACCCATTAATTTTATTATCTTGTCAACCTAACTTTTTGACAAATAAAATTAATAGTTGGTATCATCTGGTCACACAAATAATAGCAGTGACTCCGTTGGGGAGGATACTATTATATGTGTCTAAGTGTATACCATTACTTGACACTAAGTCCATTAATAAGATTATGCCCCTTCCGTTGGGGAAGATCACACGCTCTTAATTAACTTCCTATAGTCATCCAAAAATGGAAGTCTGTTCTAGTGATCCGCAAACAAGCTCATCCGTTATGGAGGAAGGCACTCAGAGCCAACGCGCAAGCTTGTTTGCATCACTTACAAACCAGTAATGGAGACCATGAGATTTATTTAAAAATCCCTCTCCCACTTAGTTATTTATAAATGAGGAATTTTAACTATGCTAGCCTACTTTACTTGTAAACTAACATGCACACACAGCATAATATAAAAGCAATAGAGAAACTAATTTTCAACTATTATGGCTTTTATCTCTAGTTGTCCTCCGTGTGTTGTCATCCCAAGCTGCTGCCATATTTGGCCACCGCCACCGGGTCTATGTCGCATCCATCTTGCTCCTTGTTCCGCTGCGCCTCGGTCCTTAGAAGGTTCCACGCTTTGCAAGATTCGATCCATGATATAAATAGAATTTTACATTTTGATCCTATATTCCATAAAAGGAATGTACATGTATCTAGATCAAAATAAAATCCTAATAAAACTAAATACAGCTCCTGCTGTATTTGAATACAATCATGCACACACATTTAAATGCCCTTGACATGTCCAAGGGTCCAATCACACACATAATAACTAAAAGCCATAATAGTTGGATCCTGCATCCACAAAGTTAGCACATCCTACTATTAACCTGCCTAAATTATGTATGACATGTGCATAATTAAACTAAATACCAAATACACAGAGGCAAAACCCTAGCTCTGATACCAATTGTTGGTTGCTACTCGGAAAACCTATAGGTTCCACTGTACAAAAATTTTGTACAAAGGTCTGAACCTTTTCCTAGCTACTATGTGTTCTTTTAAATTAAATTTTGGATCGCCTGCGGAACTTAACACGTTTGATCCAAAACTTAATCTATTTGTTCTTTTAGGTTTTGACTTGGATCTCCTGCGGAACTTTACACGTTCGACCCAAGTCTCCTTAAGTTATTAATTCCATTAAATATTAATTTTCATAATTGGTTCCTAGTACTGACGTGGCGAGGCACATGGCCTTCTTGGATATGGGAGCAACCACCACCGACTAGACAAAACCTTTTATAGAAAGCTAATATTTAATTTCCTAAAATAACTTTAGGTTAACCAAAGAGAACAATCAAATCACAAGGAAAAGAAAAAACAAAAGAACACAACATCGAAAAAAACATATTCGAAATTCTAGAACGTAAGCCTCTTGTATTTGGTATTATTTCCATAAATAACTAGCATGATGCGGAAATAAAAATTACTAGTTATACCTTGTAGAAAAACCTCTTGATCTTCTACCGTATTCCTCTTCTAACCTCGGACGTTGTGTGGGCAACGATCTACCGAGATGAGAAACCACCAACCACCTTCTTCTCCTCCAAGCAAGGTTCGGCCACAAAGGAAGAACTTCACCAAAGAAGAAAACCAAAATACTAACCAAGCTCCAAGAGATGCTAGCTTTCTCTCCTTCTTCTTCTTCTTCTCCAAGTAGTATCCGGCCACCACAAGAGCTCCAAGGAAGGGAGAGAGGTTCGGCCACCACAAGAGGAAGAGAGGGAGAGGATGGCCGCCACACCAAGGAACAAAAGAGGGAGAGAAATAATAGAGGTTGTGTCTCTGAAGGCACCCCACCCTTCTTTTATATTCCTTGGCCTAGGCAAATTAGGAAATTTAATTACAATAAAATTTCCTCAATTTCCTTGACATGATTTAATTTGAGAAAAATAAAATAAAATTTCCCAAATAAACCAATGGTCACATCAATGAAGAAAAAATTAGACAAGTTTTAATCAACAATTAAAACTTCCTAATTTGTTTCCGGAAATTTTAAAAAAAATAAAATTTCTCTTTAAAATCTCTTCATGGTTGATAAAAGGAAATTTCTATAATTTTAATTTTATCAACATGTGAATAATTTTTAAAGAGAAAATAAAACATCTCTCCAATCTACAAATAAGGTAAGAGACCTAATCTCTTTCTTTAATCTTTTGTAGATCTTTTACAAGAGAGATATTTTAATTTTAATTCTCTTTAAATTATATTTTCCACATAATAATAAAAATTAAAATTAAATTTCTTTTTTAATTTAATTTGGCCGGCCCCCACTAGCTTGGGTTCAAGCTAGGGCCGGCCACCCAAATTCATACCTAGGCCGGCCCTAGCTTGTTCCCAAGCTAGCTTGGCCGACCCCAATTGGGTGGGTATAGAAGGGTGGGTATAGGTGGGTATAGAACTCTATAAATAAGAGGCTACGATAGGGACCGAGAGGAGGAATTGATTTTGGTCTCCCGATAAAATTAAGCATCCCGTGTTCGCCTCGAACACACAACTTAATTTTATCAATGATAATTCATTCCACTAGAGAACTATCATTGAACTACCGCACCAATCCCAAATTACATTTTTGGGCTCCTTCTTATTATGAGTGTGTTAGTCTCCCTGTGTTTAAGATATCGAATGTCCACTAATTAATTGAGTTACTGACAACTCATTTAATTAATATCTTAGTCCAAGAGTAGTACCACTCAACCTTATCGTCATGTCGGACTAAGTCCACCTGCAGGGTTTAACATGACAATCCTTATGAGCTCCTCTTGGGGACATTCTCAACCTAGTATCTCTAGGACACAGTTTCCTTCTATAATCAACAACACACACTATAAGTGATACCATTTCCCAACTTATCGGGCTTATTGATTCATCGAACTAAATCTCACCCATTGATAAATTAAAGAAATAAACATCAAATATATTTGCTTGTTATTATATTAGGATTAAGAGCACACACTTCCATAATAACCGAGGTATTTGTTTCTTTATAAAATCAGTATAAAAGAAACGACCTCAAATGGTCCTACTCAATACACTCTAAGTGTACTAGTGTAATTATACAGTCAAGATAAACTGATACCTAATTACACTACGACCTTCTAATGGTTTGTTCCTTTCCATTTTGGTCATGAGCTACTGTTTATAATTTATAAGGTACTGATAACATTATCTTCTGCATATGACACCACATGCTATGTTATCTACAATATAAATTATTTGAACAACTACAAACAAATGTAGACAATTTGACCAAATGTGATTCTTTATTCATAATGAATGTTTACAAAACTTAGGCTTTCAGTATACACTCCAACAGAAAGTACTCAAGGAGTACGAGCCTTCGAGTAGGAGTCGTCACAGGCTCCGAACGAAGTAAAAAACCCTGTGTCTACTTTACTTTTCCGCTGCGCTTATACTCGATATTTTCGAATCGATATTCACCCCCCCTCTATCGAATCTAACGGTCCTACAAGTGGTATCAGAGCCAGTACCGCTCTGATTTGGTACAACCACCAATCAGACTGGGGGTGAAACCTTTTTTTTTTCGGTCTTCACTTTTACACTTTATTCCAAACTAGTTTATTTTTTTTAATATTTTTTTCAATTAAATATAAATTGGTGCAACACCAATCTAGATTTTTCTACTTTTCCCGCACTACTAATCCAAGACCAAGTCTTGGGATATTTTTTTTGGCTATTTACTTGTGTACAGGATGTCCCAACAAGAAGGCTTCAGCACAGTACGACCTCCACTCTTCAACGGGGACGATTTTCCGTACTGGAAGAAGCGCATGGAGGTTTACCTCAAAACAGACTTCGACCAGTGGATGAGCGTCACGAGACCCTATAAAATTCCAGCGGACAACTCTGGGAATATACTGGATCCCGAAGACTGGACAGCAGATTTGAAGAAAAAAGCGTCAACAGAAAATAAAGCGATCAACACTCTACAGTGCGGATTAACAAGAGAAGAACTAAACAGAGTCGGTCCACACAAAAACGCTAAAGAGCTGTGGGACAAATTGATCGAGCTGCACGAGGGAACGAGCGACGCCAAGGCAACCAAACGAGACCTGCTCTTAAATAAAATTCTTAATATAAAAATGCATGAAGGTGAAACGACAAATCAGCTCCACGCGAGGATCAATGACATCCTCAACGGGCTTCATGCGATAGGCCACCAGATGGAAAACAGAGACTTAATAAGGTATGCATTAAATGCTTTTCCACGTAATAGTTTGTGGGCATCAATCGTAGATGCCTACGAGATTTCTAAAAATCTTTCTAAGTTAAAATTAGACGAGCTTTTCTGTGAATTAGAATTACATGAACAAACTAATGCTGGAGCCGAGAAAGGTATAACTTTATTTGCAGGTTCGTCCAAGGAAAAGAAGAGCAAGCCTGAATATGAAGAAGATTCCGACCAAGACTCCGAAGACGAAGAACACCTGGTGAACTTGGTAAGAAAAATGTTCACCAGGAGAAAAAGGAGCTTCAGCAAAAAGGACCTTCAAAAGATCAGCTCTCCCTCAGAACAAAAGAACGTGACTTGCTTTGGCTACAATAAAAAGGGACACTACAAGAACGAATGCCCAAAACTGAAGTTCGACAACCGAAGTCAACCAAAAAGAAGGCCCTCAAAGCAACATGGGACGACTCCTCTGACGAATCGGAGGAAGAAGAGCAGAAACATCAGAGCCACCTCGCACTGATGGCCCGCGAAGCTGAAACAGAAGACGAGTCGGAAGATGAAGACGGGTCTGAACCCGAAACAAGCCACGAGTCCATACTCGTTTCCGAAGGCCCGAATGAGGTAGATTTTAATTTAAACAAAATTTTTTTTAGAATTATTTCATGTTTAAATAGTAAATTGATTAAACTAGAAAATGAAAACAAATCACTTCTTGAGGAAAATCAAAACCTCAAGGAACAAAAAAAAAATACAAATCCAACTCAAGATCTAACACTTGAGGAGGAGAATTTATCATTAAAAAATGAGATTAACAATTTAAAAGAAATGTTAGAAAAATTCACAACAAGATCAAAAAATCTAGACTTAATCCTAAATAATCAAAAAACATGCTATAATAAAACCGGACTAGGATATAAGTCGAATTCAAATAAAACCTTTAAATCATTAATAACCCAATACAAATCAACTAATCTAGCTTGGGTTCCGAAAGCGTGCTTAACCACGCAAATAGGACTTAATCAATATTATATACCTAAAGAAAAAATACATTATATAAAATCGAATAAACCAAACCAAAATCCAAAATACAAACCTAAATCAAATTCAAAATCTAAACACTTTAAAAATCAACAAAATTATCACCAAGTTAACCATAACTATAAAAGGAATCGACACAAACCTAAAACCAAAATTTAAATCAATGGCCAATAATTCAGGGGGAGGCTCCAGAATAGCTGGCACCTCCAAAACTAACTTACCCGACAGGGTAACCTAAAAACTAACCCGGCAGGTTAATTAGGATTAGAGACCAAGTTTAACTTGAATCATGATACTGGTGAAGTTTTTGGATGATAGTACGTTAGGGAAACTTGGGCATCGCATGACTAGAAAGATATGGTTTCGATCTGGTGCATTTGGCCAAGTGGAACTGACCGAAGCTACCCTTAAATGAATCCTAACCAGTTAGACCAAGATTTAGTACTAAGCTCCGTGGATAGGACTATTCGGAAAACCTCGAAAGGTTGGTTACTTCTAATGATGTCTGATCCGGTGGTAAGAGCCTGGGACCCCCTAACGAGGGGTCAATGCCACGTGGAGGTCAGAGGGCCAGGTTGTCCGTCGAAGAAGGGTGAGCCGACCGGACGCATGAAAAAAGGGCAGGCCGATCGGCCTGCCCGTAAACGTCTGATAGTGAAAGACGCCTTGACAGGGGTCAGGGTTCCGACGCTCAATGAAATAGTAAATAATGACCGAGCGGAAGGCCTAAGAGAAGGCAGGACATAATGGGCGCTCCGACCGGCCAGCGTAGGGAATTAAAGCCGTCCAGACGACGCTCTTCGCGTCTGCCGTCCGGACGGACATCCCGGCCGGGCGGTGGATGAAGGATAGGAACATCTTCTGACAACCGTCAAGTCCTACGGCTAGGCCATACTCTAAGTCTGACAACAAGGTGTTCTGTTGTCCCATCGAAGACGTGATTGGACTGTAGCAGTATGGTGTCAGGTAAGCTCTCTGACATGTACATACCGAGGTATGGGCTGCGGACACGTATGTGCCTCGGTGGACGTGCACTAGTTCTTTCACTGCTCTATATAAAGAGCCTCTTACTTCGCCGGAGGTAAGCATTCTACAAGCTTTGGAGCCACCTTTCGCTGTCCGCTTACCTGACTTGAGCGTCGGAGGGTCGCCGCCGGGAACCCCTTCCCGGCCCGACTTCTGTGCAGGTTCGCCGGAGATTCGTGCGACCAGTCGAAGACCCACATCAGCAACCGGAGAGCGCCACGTGCCCAGCGTCCGTTGAGTCAGTCGTTCGGACAGGATCAATTTGGCGCCGTCTGTGGGAACGCTCTTGCATCCGAACGGGAACAATGGACGAGGCTGGACGACAACACATGGTGACGCTTTCGAACGAGGAACTCGACGCTCTGATCGAGATAAGGGTCGCCAAGCTCGTGGAACAAAAACAGAAAGCCACAGTCGAGCGGCCGGAGCAACAAGCAACATCAGCGTCTGGTGGCCGAGCGGAAGCACCACCCGCGGCAGTACCATTCCATCGGGCTCTCTTCCGCACTCCTGAAGCAGTAGCAACTAATCGAGAGCGGGGATCATCTTCGGATGAAATACCGAGACGAGACAACAGAAAAGGGAAAGCCCCCCGAGCGGACGCCTCTCCCGAGCGGATCAATCGCTAATTTTCGGAGGCTATTCTGCAAGACCATCTGCCCAAGCACTACGTGCCTCCGACGATCGGCGAATACAATGGGACAACCGACCCGGATGATCATCTGGGTAAGTTCAATAACACAGCCACTCTCCATCAATACACAGATGGAGTAAAGTACCGAGTTTTTCTCACCACTCTCTCGAGATCGGCTCAACGGTGGTTCCGGAAGCTGCCGGACGGATCCATCACAAGCTTCAAGGACTTCCGAACGGCCTTCCTCCATCATTTTGCAAGCAGCCGGCGCTATCAAAAAACGAGCGTGAGCCTGTTCGCCATCAAGCAAGAAGCCCGTGAATCGCTTCGAGCTTACATCCAGCTGTTCAACCAAGTGGCGATGGACATTCCAACAGCCACCTCGGAAACCATGATGAATGCCTTCACACAAGGCCTAGTGGATGGGGATTTCTTCCGATCGCTCATCCGAAAGCCGCCCCGAGACTATGATCACATGCTACACCGGGCGAACGAATACATCAACGTGGAAGAAGCGCAAGCGGCAAGGGAAAAGGAAACTCCAGCCGAGCGGGCTCCTCCAGCCGAGCGGAAACAGCAAGCCGCTCATCAGCCGCCTAGAGGACCAAGGGCCGAAGCAATCCGATCCCCCCACGCCAGGTCTCATGTGCAAGAGGTAGCTGCCGCCCAGCCCAAGCCAAAGAAGAAATGGACCCCGATGTTATGCTCCTTCCACCGGACGGATACGCACAACACAAGGGATTGCCGAAGTCTTCCCTTCGTGGCTCATCCCTTACCCCGGAATGCCGGACGACGGTCTCCCTCAGTCGACAGGCGACAGAGAACTAATGAAGCCGATCGGATGCGAGCTGATAGGCGACAGCCACAAACTCCCGATCGGCGTCGTTCTCCAAGGCAGGAGAATCGCCGGGCATCCAGAGAACGATCTCGACCGTCCGCTCGGGAAGAGGAAAATAGAAGCAATACTTCCCGAGGCGAGATCAACGTTATTGCTGGCGGGTCGACCGGAGGAGACTCCAATCGAGCTAGAAAGGCGGGCGTCCGACAGCTCCAAATTCATGCGGTCGGCTGTAGCCGAGAACGAGCAGAAGGACCCGAAATTAGTTTCGGGCCCAAGGACTTGGAAGGAGTTGAAGTACCCCACGACGATGCTCTGCTCATCAAAGCGGTAATAGCCAATTATACTATTCACCGTGTATTTGTTGACACAGGGAGCTCAGTCAACATCATATTCAAGAAGGCGTTCGATCAGCTGCAAATTGATCGAGCCGAGCTGTTGCCCATGACAACCCCGCTCTATAGGTTCACTGGTAACGAAGTTCAGCCGGTCGAACAGATTCGGCTAGCTACCTCGCTGGGAGAAGAGCCGCTCAGGAGGACAAGGACAACAAACTTCGTGGTGGTCGATTCTCCCTCGTCCTACAACGTTATTTTGGGATGACCGGCGCTCAGCGAATTTCGAGCGGTCGTCTCAACCTTCCATCAGAAGATCAAATTCCCCGTGGAGGAAAAAGTGGGAGAAGTACGGGGAGATCAACTAGCAGCTCGGCGATGCTACATCGAGATGGTCAGAGCAGAGGCCAATTCCGCTCGGAAGGCGCCCCGGATCGAGGTAAACGCCATCACCGAAAAGTCACCCTCTTTAATTTATGAAGAAAAAGAGGAAGTGCAGATTCACCCAACCCGATCGGAGGCCACAACCTTTATAGCGTCCGATCTGGAGGAGAAACAGAAAGAAGAACTGATCCAATGCCTCCGAAGAAATCATGATGTCTTCGTTTGGTCGACACATGAGCTGCCCGGAATTTTGCCGAGCATAGCGCAGCACGAGCTACATGTCCGACCGGACGCACGACCAGTAAAGCAAAGAAAAAGAGATTTCAACGCCGAGCAGAATTCCATCATCCGAGCGGAGGTGGAAAAACTTTTGGAGTCCGGCCATATACGCGAGGTGCAGTTCCCGAGCTGGTTGGCTAACGTTGTATTAGTCTCCAAGCCAGGCAACAAGTGGAGAGTGTGCATAGATTTTCGGGACCTCAACAAAGCTTGCCCGAAAGATTTTTATCCTCTGCCCCGGATAGATCAGCTGGTGGACTCTACGGCCGGCTGTGAATTAATCTGTATGCTCGACGCCTACCAGGGCTATCACCAAGTGCTGCTCGCCCGTGAAGATCAAGAAAAAGTCAGCTTCGTGACGGCCGACGGCACTTATTGCTATAATGTGATGCCGTTCGGATTGAAGAATGCGGGGGCCACATATCAGCGCTTGATGAATAAAGTATTCAGAGAGCAGATCGGGCGGAATCTAGAAGTTTATGTGGACGACATTCTCATTAAGTCCGTCCGAGCGGCCGATCTCTTCAAGGATATGGAAGAAACCTTCCGAACGCTGCGCAAATATGGAGTCAAGCTAAATCCCCAGAAGTGCCTGTTCGGAGCAAAAGGAGGGCGCTTTCTGGGGTACATAGTGACCGAGCGGGGAATCGAAGCAAATCCCAGCAAGGTGAAAGCTCTACAAGATATGCCGCCTCCAAGAAATACAAGGGAAGTGCAGCGTTTGACCGGTCGGATCACCGCTCTGTCCAGGTTCATCTCCAAAACCGCCGACCGGAGCCTCCCGTTTTTCAAGATCTTGCGCAAGGCTACAAAATTTCACTGGGACGAAGAATGCGACCGGGCGTTCGAAGATTTGAAGGCATACCTGAACTCTCTCCCGGTATTGGCCAAGCCGACTGCGGGCGAGCCACTGTACATGTACTTGTCTTCAACCGAGCATGCAATCGGCTCGGCTTTAGTGAGGGCGAGTGGAGAAGAGCCTGTGTATTTCCTCAGTCACATTTTAAAAGATGCTGAATCTCGCTACACGGGGCTCGAAAAGCTAGCCTTCGCTCTGGTCCTCGCCGCTCGGCGCCTTCGTCCATATTTCCTGGCGCATACGATCATTGTCAAAACTAATAGCCCGCTCGGACGTGTTCTACTAAATCCAGAGGCATCCGGACGGCTCATCAAATGGATGACGGAGTTAAGTGAATTTGATATCCAATACCAGCCCCGCTCGGCGATCAAAGCGCAATCTTTGGCTGATTTTGTGACTGAGGTGCAAAGGTCAGAGCCGGAAGCTATGTGGAGAATATATGTGGATGGGTCGTCCACTCGGCTCGGAAGCGGGATTGAAATATTGTTACTCTCCCCTCAAGAAGAGAAGATGCACTTATCCGTCCGGCTGGATTATAAAGCTACCAACAATGAAGCAGAGTATGAGGCTCTCATAGCCGGTTTGCAGGCAGCTCGTCATGTGGGAGCCGGTCGGGTAACACTTCACTCGGATTCGCAGTTGGCCGCTCAGCAGCTCTATGGTACCTTCGAAATCAATAGTGCTCGGCTCAAGCTCTACGCTGGAGCCTTCGAGAAGCTCAAAGATGATTTTAGAGAAGTTATTGTCCAGAAGATACCCAGAGCAGAAAATCAAGCAGCCGATGAGTTAGCCAAACTCGCGAGTTCAATAACGCCGGTCGCCATTCAGCAATCAATTGAAAAAGTACTGTTGGTGGCGCACGTCGACCGGATGGAAGGCCTCACATTTCCAAGCGACTGGAGGACACCCATCATAGAGTTCCTCCGCTCGGGAGCCACACCGTCCGACTAGAACGAAGCCCAGCTGTTAAGAAGGAGGGCCGGTCGGTTCACACTCATCGGCGATCAGCTTTACAAAAAGGCGTTCTCTCGCCCGTTGTTGAAATGCGTGAGCTCGGAGGACTCGGCTTACATCCTCCAAGAAGTACATCAAGGATCCTGCGGAGGGCATCCGGGTGGACGATCGTTGGCCAAGAAGATCCTCCTGGCCGGGTACTTTTGGCCGACTTTACAAGCAGACGCCGCTCGGACCGTGTCGACATGCCTTTCATGCCAGAAGTACCATAACTTCAACCACCGACCGGCAGAGGAAATGAAGGCATCTACAGTCTCGTGTCCGTTCGACCAGTGGGGAATGGATATCGTTGGTCCATTTCCTATGGCGACCGGACAGCGGAAATTTCTACTAGTGGCGGTAGATTATTTTTCCAAGTGGGTGGAGGCTGAGCCGCTAGCCAGGATCACCGAACAAATGGTCAAAAAGTTCATATGGCAACACATCATCTGTCGGTTCGGCATCTCCCGCCGATTGGTTTCCGATAATGGGCGGCAGTTCACAGGGAAGGTGCTAGAGGAGTGGTGCACAAGCTACGGCATCGAGCAACACTTCACATCCGTGGCTTATCCCCAGAGCAACGGTCAAGCCGAGGTAGTCAATCGGGAAATTCTTCGTATTCTGCGCGCTCGGCTCGACCATTTGGGAGGAAGTTGGCCGGATGAAGTGCCGGCCGTCTTGTGGGCCATCCGGACGACTCCGAAGGAAGGGACGGACGTCACACCATTCCATTTGGTGTATGGTGGCGAGGCAGTTATTCCGATTGAAGTCGGCGTCGGGTCCGTCCGGATTCAGAGTTATGATGATGGCAATGTCGAACGGAGGAACATGGAGCTGGATTTGGTCGACGAGGAGCGAGCCAAGGCGTCCGTTCGGCTGATGGCGTACCGGCAGCGAATGAAGCAAAATTACAACCGCCGTGTAATCCCCAGATCATTCCAGGTCGGCGATCTTGTCTGGAAGAAAGTCAAGCCGGTCGGTGATGTTGGCAAGTTAGAAGCTCCCTGGGCGGGCCCCTTCAAGGTTATTAAGAAGCTCCGATCGGGAGCATATTATTTGGAGGATGAAGACGGGCGGCAGCTGGATCGACCGTGGAGTGTGAATCATCTCCAGCCTTATCGAGCGGGGTGAAAGGTGCACGAATGTAAATCATTTTTGTATATGTTAGTCGCCCGTGTCCTTGTAATGCAGGAATCAAAATTAATTCAAAGGATGGCCCATGGATCCGCCGATCGGCAGCGTTAAAATTTGCCTTGAAGACCGTCGAGCTCCGACGTTAAATATCGAGAAACGAGCCGGCGTCTATAAACGTCCGAGCGGAAGACCGTCGAGCTCCGACGTTAAAGATCGAGAGACGAGCCGGCGTCTATAAATCATCCGAGCGGAAGACCGTCGAGCTCCGACGTTAAATATCGAGAGACGAGCCGGCGTCTATAAACGTCCGAGCGGAAGACCGTCGAGCTCCGACGTTAAAGATCGAGAGACGAGCCGGCGTCTATAAATCATCCGAGCGGAAGACCGTCGAGCTCCGACGTTAAAGATTGAGAGACGAGCCGGCGTCTATAAATCATCCGAGTGGAAGACCGTCGAGCTTCGACGTTAAATATCCAGAGACGAGCCGGCGTCTATAAACGTCCGAGCGGAAGACCGTCGAGCTCCGACGTTAAAGATCGAGAGACGAGTTGGCGTCTATAAATCATCCGAGCGGAAGACTGTCGAGCTCCGACGTTAAATATCGAGAGACGAGCCGGCGTCTATAAACATCCGAGCGGAAGACCGTCGAGCTCCGACGTTAAAGATCGAGAGACGAGCCGGCGTCAATAAATCATCCGAGTGGAAGACCGTCGAGCTCCGACGTTAAATATCGAGAGACGAGCCGGCGTCTATAAACGTCCGAGCGGAAGACCGTCGAGCTCCGACGTTAAAGATCGAGAGACGAGCCGGCGTCTATAAATCATCCGAGCGGAAGACCGTCGAGCTCCGACGTTAAATATCGAGAGACGAGCCGGCGTCTATAAATCATCCGAGCGGAAGACCGTCGAGCTCCGACGTTAAATATCGAGAGACGAGCCGGCGTCTATAAATCATCCGAGCGGAAGACCGTCGAGCTCCGACGTTAAATATCGAGAGACGAGCCGGCGTATATAAATCATCCAAGCGGAAGACCGTCGAGCTCCGACGTTAAATATCGAGAGACGAGCCGGCGTCTATAAACGTCCGAGCGGAAGACCATCGAGCTCCGACGTTAAATATCGAGAGACGAGCCGGCGTCTATAAACGTCCGAGCGGATAGCCATTCACATGACACGATCAACGACAGCCTGGTCGTTAAGACCAACATACGGCTGAGCGGCTCCCTTATCCAATGTGTACGGAAAACCCCTTTGGGGGTAAGGCACAGAGCAAAAGTGGGTCAGTAGAAGTTATCGTGTAAACGCCGAGCGGCTTAGATAGAACGCCGAGCGGCTGTTCAGTCGCATGATAAAAGACATTAAAAACAATCGACTTGTCTGGTAGAGCGTGGTGCCGAGCGTGGTGCCGAGCGGAAGAGTTTTAAAGAACACTTCATTCGTGACGAGAGGAAAATTTCTTGCCAAAACAGAAGTTGAAGGGACAGAAAAGATTATCTATTATACACTGGGTGAACCAAAAAAGTTGGGTCGAACGGCTGGAATACAAAAAAGTTCATAGAAAAAACGCTTATCACGCGTCAAAGTCAAAAAGAGTGTCGGGGATGGCGTCCATCACGGTCGCGAGGTCCTCGGGAGGGATGGCCAGCTCGGCGGGCAGGTGGCCCTTGGTCTTCAGGTAATCCACCGCCGCCTTGATCGCTTCTTCGAAAGTGAGGGATATCTTGTCGGTAAACTTCTCTCCGAAATCTTCCGAGCGGAGATACGCCTTCCTCACTTCGTCAGAACGGGCCGACTCCCCATCTTGATATTCTTTGAGCGCGGCGTGGGCAGCGTCGCTGGCGGCTTGGAGATCCTGCAAGTCTCCATCAAATCTTTGGAGATCGGCCGAGCGACTCTCCTTCTCGGTAGCCAGCAGAGCATCTAGGTCCTTGATGCGTTGCTCCAGCCCTCGGATCTCCACCTTCATCCGGTCCATATCCTCAATGGCCTGGAGTTTCCGGGTGGTCGCCGTCTTGATCTCCTTGTCTCGTTGCTTGATCATCGCCTCAAGCCGAACGACCTTGCTCGCCAGATCGGAAGCCCTTTTCCGTTCGGCTTCCAGTGATTTTTTGGCCTTCTCCAGAGCTGCCGTCGATTGTTGATTGTCCCCGGCGGCTTTAAGTTTTCTCAGTTCGTCCTCCAGCTCGGCCAACCGATTGCTAATGGCAATCTGCTCCACCCAGTTCTACGAGCAAAGGGGAATAGGTTAACAACTTAATTCAATTACACGAATAAAGAAGAAGAGCATACCCCGGTGGCCTGTTGGAGGTTGCTGTCGCCGAGCTGCCCGGGAGTCATCGCTTTTATGCGGCGCCGAGCGTCCTCCCAAGCTTTTGCAAGAGGGCCCATCAAGGTGATCTGCTGCTCGGGGACCACTGGCCGATCAGCAGCAGCCATGTATGCCTCTGAGGGGAGGCGCAGAACGGTCTTAATTAAATTCGAGCCGCTCGGCTCGCTCTGAGAGGCATCGGCTTTACCGGTGGACGAGGAGGGAAGGTCGCCCAAACGCTTGATACGACGCAGAGTTCTAGAAGGGCTGGATGGTGGCACCTCAGAGCTGGCCCTCGGAGAGCCATGTGGGGTCGGAGTACTCTCGAGGGAAACCGTCCCGGACAACATCGGAGCATCCGCGCCCCGCTCGGGCGGTGGCTCATCAAGTGGAGTGGAGGCAGACGCAGATTCCGGTCGGCGGCGCTTCCGAGTGACTAGCGGAACATCGTCGGCCGAACGATCCTCCACCTCGGCTTGGGTAGGAGGTTCGGTGTCACCCGCTGCCTCCTCGAGGGAGGCAGTAGCTGCTACGGCTTCAGGGGCATTCTGAGTCCCCTCACTTGCTTCGCCGGTCGGATCAACTAGACCAAGGCCCCGCTCGGTGACCTCTTTGTTCGTCACCGCCTCAATCTGAGCGGCTTTCAATTTGAGCTTCTCAGTCGCCTTGGCGCGCCACATGACTTCAGCTGCAGAAGCAAAAAATAAATCAGTTAGAACAAAACAAACGGGAAGATAAGGGAACTTACTCATACTGCAGGGCAGATCGGCTGGGGTAGAGGACAAGCCAAATATGTGCATTACTCCCGGAAGGAGCAGCTTGTCAATATGATAACGCTGACCAATTAGCCGTTCGGCTGCATGAAGGTAGGCCGCGTCGCCTCTAAATTTGCCGAGGTCCGGCTGCGCTGGCATCGCCGTCTGCCACTTGGTACGAAAAGTTGGCCGCTCGGGAAAACGTATATAGAAAAAGTGCTCCTTCCAATGTTTGTTGGAGCTCGGCATGCCATCGAAGAGGACGAAACCTATCCTAGATTGAAAAACAAAAGTTCCCCACTCGGCCTGCTTGGGATAGTAAAAGTAGTGGAAGATTTTTGGGTCTAAGGGGATGCCGTTCAGTTTGAACAAAACTATTACTCCGCTCAGCAGCCTGATAGAGTTGGGAACTACCTGGCCGAGCGGAATGCGGAAGTAATTGCAGACTTGCAAGAAAAATTCATGGGGTGGGAAGCGTAGTCCGGCCAGAAATTGGTCTCGGAAAAAAAGAACTGTGTCGATCGGCGGTTCATGAGGCCGATCGGCTGGTGTGGCTAATACTATTTGGTGGTCGGAAGGAATGTCGTAAGTCCGAGTGAGACGCAACGCGTCCTCCTCGTCAAAACGACTTTCCATAGTCGAGTACCATAGACCCGGCGCACCGCCGGTCGACTGCGAAGTACTAGTCATGATCGAAAGACAGGAATGCGGGACAAAAGGGGAAGGTTCAAGCAAAGAATGGAGGAAAACTGACTGAAGGAAACGATTAACAACAAGAAGGAAATGTTGGGGACAAGAAAGAGGGTCTTACGAGCAAGAAAGATGATCGACGGGGGCCTGGGGTTGCCGAAGAGTTGAAGGGCGAGGTCGCCGGAGAAAAAAACGGGCAGAGGAGCGCCGGAGGAGGAGGAAGCAACAATGCGGCGGAAACGGAGTCGTGCGCTTTATATCGCCGCCCGGGAGCAACCACCATCGTCCGATCTAGGTCGTTGATAACGAGGTCATCATCCAGCCGTTCATTTCAAACGGCGGCTGTCCCATTGGAAGTGACGCCACCGCCATACGCTGACAAACGCACGATCGCCACGTGTCAACAGGATATTGGCCGCATTTAATGAGCTCCCCTTACCGTGCGCAGCGCACGTGATGGGTAGTAGGGGAGAGCATCGGACAAGGATTCCAAGAAAACACAAGGCATGGGCAAGATACCGCCGAACGGATGAGCATTCTTATGCCTGGCCGAGCGGCCCAATGCAACAATCATTGCTCAGGCAGATCGGCAGTCCAGTCAGTCGGACTTCGCCTCCTTCGACTAGACTCGAGGGGGAGACAAGTGATCCGGTGGTAAGAGCCCGGGACCCCCTAACGAGGGGTCAATGCCACGTGGAGGTCAGAGGGCCAGGTGGTCCGTCGAAGAAGGGTGAGCCGACCGGACGCATGAAAAAAGGGCAGGCCGATCGGCCTGCCCGTAAACGTCTGATAGTGAAAGACGCCCTGACAGGGGTCAGGGTTCCGACGCTCAATGAAATAGTAAATAATGACCGAGCGGAAGGCCTAAGAGAAGGCAGGACATAATGGGCGCTCCGGCCGGCCAGCGTAGGGAATTAAAGCCGTCCGGACGACGCTCTTCGCGTCGGCCGTTCGGACGGACATCCCGGCCGGGCGGTGGATGAAGGATAGGAACATCTTCTGACAGCCGTCAAGTCCTACGGCTAGGCCATACTCTAAGTCTGACAACAAGGTGTTCTGTTGTCCCATCGAAGACGTGATTGGACTGTAGCAGTATGGTGTCAGGTAAGCTCTCTGACAGGTACATACCGAGGTATGGGCTGCGGACACGTATGAGCCTCGGTGGACGTGCACTAGTTCTTTCACCGCTATATATAAAGAGCCTCTTACTTCGCCGGAGGTACGCATTCTACAAGCTTGGGAGCCACCTTTTGCTGTCCGCTTACCTGACTTGAGCGTCGGAGGGTCGCCGCCGGGAACCCCTTCCCGGCCCGACTTCTGTGCAGGATCGTCGAAGATTCGTACGACCAGTCGAAGATCCACATCAGCAACCGGAGAGCGCCACTTGCCCAGCGTCCGTTGAGTCAGCCGTTCGGACAGGATCAACGTCCATGTGACTCACCAAGCTTAGAAGTTTATCCGAAGATTGCCTATTTGTGGAGACCAAAGCTAAATCTGAATCTAACACAAGTTAAACCAAAACTCCATAATTAAAAATCCAATTTCATCTCACAAAATCATAGGATTCCCTGATTGATAATTTAGATCGGGTGAGATGAATAAGGTTTCAAAATTTTAATTTTAAACTTAAAAATTAATTTCAAAATTTTAATTTTAAACTTAAAAATTAATTTCAAAATCTTAATTTTAAACTTAAAAATTAATTTCAAAATTTTAATTTTAAACTTAAAAATTAACTTAAAAATTAATTTCAAAATTTTAATTTTAAACTTAAAAATTAATTTCAAAATCTTAATTTTAAACTTAAAAATTAATTTCAAAATTTTAATTTTAAAACTTAAAAATTAATTTCAAAATTTTAAATTTTAAAACTTAAAAATTAGTTCAAAATTTTAATTTTAAACTTAAAAATTAATTTCAAAACTTTAATTTCAAAATTTTAATTTTAAAACTTAAAAATTAATTTCAAAATTTTAATTTTTAACTTAAAAATTAATTTCAAAATTTTAATTTTAAACTTAAAAATTAATTTCAAAATTTTAATTTCAAAATTTTAATTTTAACTTAAAAATTAATTTCAAAATTTTAATTTTAACTTAAAAATTAATTTCAAAATTTTAAAATTTTAAATTAATTTCAAAATTTTAATTTTTTAAATTAATTTTAAAATTTTAATTTTAAACTTAAAAATTATTTCAAAATTTTAATTTTAAACTTAAAAATTAATTTCAAAACTTTAATTTCAAAATTTTAATTTTAAACTTAAAAATTATTTCAAAATTTTAATTTTACACTTAAAAATTAATTTCAAAACTTTAATTTCAAAATTTTAATTTTAAACTTAAAAATTAATTTCAAAATTTTAAACTTAAAAATTAATTTCAAAATTTTAATTTTAAACTTAAAAATTAATTTCAAAATTTTAATTTTAAACTTAAAAATTAATTTCAAAATCTTAATTTTAGACTTAAAAATTAATTTCAAAATTTTAATTTTAAACTTAAAAATTAATTTCAAAATTTTAATTTTAAAACTTAAAAATTAATTTTAATTTTAAACTTAAAAATTAATTTCAAAATTATAATTTTAAAACTTAAAATTTAATTTCAAAATTTTAAAGTTTAAAACTTAAAAATTATTTCAAAATCTTAATTTTAAACTTAAAAATTAATTTCAAAACTTTAATTTCAAAATTTTAATTTTAAACTTAAAAATTATTTCAAAATTTTAATTTTAAACTTAAAAATTAATTTCAAAATTTTTATTTCAAAATTTTAATTTTAAACTTAAAAATTAATTTCAGAATATTGTTTTCAAAATTTTAATTTTAAACTTAAAAATTAATTTCAAAATTTTAATTTTAAACTTATCATGTACCTGTTTTATTTATTTAACTAACTTAACCAGGTTGTCATTCCATCAAAAAGGGGGAGATTGTTGGTGCGGGTAGCACTAACGGTCTAACCTAGGTTTTGATGAATGACAAATAGGTTAAGTTAGTTTTGTTGTTGTCTGACACTTTGATCGAGTGTGCAGGATAAGTCCAGACAGGTCGACGGGCTGACCGGATGTCTGGCACGAAGTCCAGCTAGGTCGACGGGCTGACCGGATAGCTGGCAAGAAGTCCAAGCGGGTCGACGGGCTGACCGGACGCTTGGCAAGAAGTCCAGCTAGGTCGACGGGCTGACCGGATAGCTGGCGAGAAGTCCAGACGGGTCGAAGGGCTGACCGGACGTCTGGCAGGTAAGTGAGGTAAGTCACTGGAGGGGAGTGACTGCGAGGACGCGTTCCCGGGAAGGGAACATTAGGCGTCGATCCGGCTTAGATCCATTTCGGATGTCTAAGTCGAGATCGTGACTAGATTCCGGTCTCGGAAAGACGGAATCTAAGTCATACTATTTGTGCTAATTCATAAGTGTGCTAACAATCTATTTTGCAGGATATATATTGCCTCGGACTAACTTTGTTTTGCAGGAAAAGGGAGTTTTCTGGAACAAGGTGGTCCGGAAAGCAAATTATATCCAGGCCAAGTCGTCACCACGTGGAGCATCTCGGTTTGAGCAGCTACGTCACATTCCAGGCGCCCGGAAGGAATCCAGGCACCCGGAGCAACATATAAAAGAAGCCCCAGGCAGGAGCTTCATAATCATCTTTCACATCTGAGAACTCTGAGATTACTCGCTCTGCTGCTCTGCGCTCCAACGACGCTCACAAAGCTCCGACGACACGTTCCCGCTCTTTTAAATTCCTTGTCTGTCGGTACAGCTTTGTTTTTCTTTTCATTAGCATCTTTTTGTACTTAAATTGTAATTATCCGAATTGCTAGTGAATTGCCCAACGAAAGTACTCAAGGAGTACTGGCCTTCGAGTAGGAGTCGTCACAGGCTCCGAACAAAGTAAAAAACCCTGTGTCTACTTTACTTTTCCGCTGCGCTTATACTCGATATTTTCGAATCTATATTCACCCCCTCTATTGAATCTAACGGTCCTACAATAACTACTCTCTTCTCCTCATTGAGAGTATTTATATGTTGGAACCCCAAGGCTGTTTTGGTGTGATAAACAAGTTAAGTTAAGTCCTGTGCGTTTTTAACCTTGTGTCTAAGTGTGCAGGAACTTAAGAGCACAGATAGTCGAGTGGAAGACGCAGCTAGCGAGAAGGACGACACACGGTGTGTCTGAGGGACGAGGCGCTGCAGAAGAGTACACCAACAGACGAGAAGGAAGCGTGCGGTGGTTCCGAGGGACGAGAAGTCGAAGCGGAATAATGCTTGGAGAGCAAGAGACGCAGCTAACGAGAAGGTTGGCACGGGATGCGACCGAGGGACGAAAACTGCGGATGAGTACGCTGGCGGGCGAGAAGGAAGCATGCGGCGATTCCGAGGGACGAGAAGCCGGAGCGGAAGCCTGCTCGAGAAGACCGGAAGTTGGGATCGGGTGAGCCCTTTTCCGGATGGCCGAGATCACCCAAGAGAGCAGATTCGGAGTTGAAGACCCGGACCGAGGCAAACTGAACCGGAGCAGAGGTCCCGGACGAAAAAGTCAACTACTGTTGACTTTATGGCTCGGGGCGCCCGGAATGCTTCCGGGCGCCCGAACCTGAAATTTGACCAGGATCGCGTCAATCGTGATCTGAACGTTGGGAGATAAAATTTTATCCCCCCAGGGCACCCGGAACCCCTTCGGGGCGCCCCGACCAAGGCTATAAATACAGCATTGGTCTAGAAGCTTTTCATCATTCCAAGAATTCACTTCCAACACTTGTACGCTCAATTTCTAGATTAGCTTCTCTGTTTTGCCCTTAATTGCTGTAAGAGGCTTCTCCGCCTGAAGGAGATAGTTAGTGCGACATTTTCCTTGGATTAGTAACCTCCCCGGTTGTAACCAAGTAAATCCTCTTGCCTTTTCTTTTCTGTTTATTGCTTTTACATTTCATGCAAGTGTTCTGTTAAAAGATTGAGAAGGGTTGTGCTTTTGTTTTTTTTGCAGGCTATTCAACCTCCCCTTCTAGCCGACCCAGCGGTGCAACAAGTGGTATCAGAGCCAAGGCGCTTCAGGAGGACTAACCGCCGATCGAAGCAAAGACGATGGTTGGACCGAGCATCTACTCGTCGAAGTTCGAAGGGGATTTCGCTACCTGGAAAAAGTGAATGCAAGTATTTTTTACGACAGATTTTGAGTTAATTCTAATAATGGAATTTGGTTTTGTAGCTCCAGAGGGTAAATAAAAATATCAATGGACGAAAAAGGAGCAGACTGACTACGTGGTGAACGACAAAGCAGAGTACCATCTGCTAAGCGTTCTTCCGCCACAAGAAGTCAACCGGATCGGGAACTACGACTCGGCAAAGGAACTTTGGGAGAAGCTCCTTGAGCTGCACGAAGGAACGTCCAAAGCCAAGCTCGCTAGACGGGATCTACTTCATAATCAGCTCACCAGCCTACGACTTGGGGAAGACGAGACAATTGCGCATCTGCACTCAAGAATTAAAGAAATCATCGCCGGACTAACGAATCTCAGAGAAAAGGTAGGTAACCGAGATTCGCTAAGGTACACGTTAAATTCCTTTTCGAGAAATTCAAAATGAGCATCACTAGTAGATGTCGTGTATATTTCAAAAGATTTAGAAAAAATTACATTAGAAGAATTATTCTCGACATTTGAAGTGCACGAATCAAGATGTGTAGGTTTGAAGGAGCCCAAACACAACTCCGCCCTCAAAGCATTGAGAGACGAACCTGAGTCGGAGTCTTCTCTCGACGACGAGGAAATGGTAATGATGGTAAGACAGTTTAAAAAACTTTGTAAATCTAAAACCTCTAACCATCTGCAGGGTAAAAAGAAAAGGATGATCTGCTGCTACCACTGCGACGAAGAAGGGCACATCAAGGACAACTACCCCAAACTAAAGAACAAGGACAAGGATAAAGGTAAGAAGCCTATCCAAAAGTGCAAGGTTCTAAAGGCGACGTGGGACGATATGTTGTCCGAATTAGAAGTCGAGGCATTCTCCGGGCTTGCATTAATGGCGAGCCATCAAGACAACGACTGCGATTCAAGCTCTTCCGAAATGAGCATCGAGAGCATCGATGAAGGGGGAGCTACGTCGGAAGAAAACAACAGTTCAGGGGGAGACACGGATAACGAGATTGACAAGGTAAGTCAGGTATGATCTCTTCCTCCCGATAAACTCTTTAAATTCATTAAATTGTTAACAAAAGATTGCTGCAAATTAGAAAAAGAAAATAAAAATAAAAATTTAAAAGTAACACTAGCTAAATCTTGCCCTCTAGAAAATTTAGACAAATCAAAATTAGAAAATAAAAAATTGAAATAAGAAAATGTAAATATGAAAATTCAAGTAGAAAACTTGAAAAACCGTGCATGCTCATCTAATACAAATTTTAGAAGATTTAATAATTTAAATTGGTATTTTAGATATTACCAGGGACAAATTAAGAATATTTCAAAAAGGTATGCCCCTAAGAAATTTTTAGTTAATCCAGTTGGCTGGAACCTATATTGGGTTTCAAAGTCTTGTCTGACTTGAACTTGAACTAATTAGATTTAGAGCTTTCAGCGAGAAAATTAGATATTAAAATTTCTTTATGAGACTTTGTCTAAGGAAGTGATTGTTGCTCTAATAACCAAGAAGGCCTAGTGTCTTGCCACGACCTGGAAGCCAAAATACTGAAATAAAATGTTTAATTAACTTTCTGATAAAGCATTAAGGTGGAAATTTAATAATACTTTAAAAAGTCATTTAAACATTTTTAAATTTTGTTTTTACTTAGAAATTTTTTTTACGTAAAACTTTTACTTAAAAGTTAAATTTTTTTCTGAAATTAGAAATTCACTATGTGAAAATGTGAAATAGATGTTGGTGTGGTTAGCACTAACGATTTAACCCAGGTTTTGATAAATGACAAATAGGTTAAGTTAGGTTTGTTGTTATCTAATGCTTTGATCGAGTATGCAGGCTAAGTCCAGACAGGTCGATGGGCTGACCGGATGTCTGGCACGAAGTCCAAGCGGGTTGACGGGCTGACCGGACGCTTGGCGAGAAGTCCAGCTAGGTCGACGGGCAGCTCAGATAGCTGACACGAAGTCCAAGTGGGTCGACGGGCTGACCAAATAGCTGGCACAAAGTCCAGACAGGTCGAAGGGCTGACCGAACGTCTGGCAGGTAAGTAAAGGTAAGTCACTGGAGGAGAGTGACTGTGAAGACGCATCCTAGTTAAGGGACAGTAGGTGTCGGTCCAGTTTAGGTTCATTTTGGATCCCTAAATTGAGACCCTGACTAGGTTCTGGTCTCGGGAAGATAGGACCTAACTCATAAATCTATATAAAATGTCTATACATATATTTTTCTAACTCTATTTTGTAGATACAAATGTAGAGCTTCAAATTCTGCACGCGTAGCAACTGACAGAGCTTGATTCCGAGTTCAGAGTCAAAAGTTATGACCTTCGGAAGATGACTGTGTCAAACAAGTAGTTGGAGACGACTCGGATCAGCCAGATTCGAACTCTCCTCATCTGATCCGAATTTTTGGGATCTGATAAGCTCTGGAGACCCCTCCAAAGGACTATAAAAGGAGGGGGTGAGCAAGCTTCAAGGAAACAACTCTCAGAACAAAGAATCTGCTTCCTTGTGCTCCTGCTACGCTGCGATCTCCGACAAGCTTTTCCTTTCCGTTCTAAGTCTTTTTATTGTCGGTAATTTTTCCTTATTAGCAATATTGTACTTAACTTGTAATCTATATTTCGAATTGCTAGTGAATTGCCCAACGAAAGTACTCATGGAGTACGAGCCTTCGAGTAGGAGTCGTCACAGGCTCCGAACGAAGTAAATCCACTGTGTTCAATTTTCTTATTCCGCTGCGTTTATACTCGTTGTTTTTCGAATCGATATTCACCCCCCCCCCTCTATCGACGTTTCACGATCCAACAATAGACTTCGCCACTGTTTACTTCGGCAATTAGTAATTACGAAGTAATATATGATAATTAACTTCGATAATAAATTTGATGTAGTAAATTTAATTTTAGACTTCGTAAGTTTAAAAATGTGAGTCTCGCTTTTAATTTTATATGATATTTTACTTCATAATTTATATTTGATGAAGTAATAAGTTATAAAATAAAATTTTTATGTCTAAATGTTGAAGTAATAAGTGAATGGGTTAAAATTTATGGTATGACTTAAACCGGTTTACTTTTTTTTTTCCCAACCCTGCTAAAACCTAATTCTGTCGAACGCACTTCTATCCATCTCGTTTTTCTCCTTCGCGTTTTCTCCGCGTGACGACCACTCAACGACAACCTTCTCTTTCATGTTCACCCCTAACGGCAGCCTTCTCCTTCAGCTTTTTCTCCCTGAAGCGCGACGGTAGCCTTCTCCTTCGGCGTTGTTCCGCCGAAAGAAAACTCAGGTTTTTCCTTTGCGTTTCCCTCCAACAACGGTAGCTTCTCCTTCCCATCCCCCTTTGACGACAGCTTCTCCTTCCCCTTTCCCCTGACGAAAGGATTCTCCTTCACATTTTCTACCGATGGTAGGTTTCTTCCCTCTCCACCCCTTCTTTCCTTTACTTTCTGTTGTGCCTTTGTGTTCTTTATCTCTGCAACACCGTCAGAGGGAATTGACCTTCAATAGGTCTCCCTCTTTGAGGTTTCCTAGCCACGGGAAGAAGGCAAGTGCTTTGTAGAAGTTTGAGCTAGAGATCGTTGTCCCTAATAGATATGGTCCTGCAGCCCTAACAACTCTCATCAACTAGGTTAGTTTCTGGTATCTCTTGTTTTTCTAGTGACTTGAAGTTAATAATTGTAACAAGTAATGTATTTAATCAAGACAATCGAGGTGGGATAGACAAGGTTAGGTAGATCAAAAAAACTTAACTCTATCCCCATCCTACCAATATGTTGGCTTCTATTTTCTATCTCATTTTGCCACATTTCAAATTATGCACCTCCACATGAGTGTGAGAAGTAGGATGTTAATAACATATTAACCCCAAACACTAAGAAATGTCCGACTAAAGTGGGGTTTAAAATAAATATGCCAGAATTGATTGCAGCAAGTCTTTGAAAGTATGATGTTTGCTCTTTGCATTTGTAAGTTTCTGGATTTATAAGTCTTTAGCTTACACGTCTCTTTATTTTAACCCTTACAGCATGTATATATCTTTATCTTTGTATGTCTTTAGCATCCTTACAGCGTGTTTGCATCATTTAGCAAGTTTCTGGATTATATATGTCTTAGTTTTTACATCTTTATCTTAACCCCTACAATATTTGTAAGTCTTAGCATCCTTACAACATGTTTGCATCATATAACAAGTTTCTAGATTATATAAGTTTTAGCTTTAACATCTTTATCTTAACCCTTACAACATTTGTAAGTCTCTTTATCTTACCACTTACAACATTTGCAACCTTACAGCATGTTTGCATTTACACGTTTTTGCATTTACTTGGCTTGGAAACTAAAACTATTAGTGATTTATTAAGGTGTCAACATCTAGCAAAGACATCCCTATAATGCCTATTAAATTGCAAGTCTTATATATTTTCTTGTTAGTTTTCTTCCTATCTACTAATGTGATGTTTATTTTCAACCTTATGGCATGTGTCTTATCGACTCTAATTGGTTATGATTTCTGCCAGTCGGGTTCATATGTTGCTTATGACTAGGGAGAGCCACTTACATATTATGTAACTTAAGTATTATATGAACTTCTAGTATCAGATATGATGTAGCTGTGTGGGTCATATGCTAACCATTCATCAGTCACTTGCATTTGTATATCCAATTACATCAATTTTTATAGAAACAATTACATCAAATTATCTTGTAACATTAATTAGTTGGTGACCATTGCAGGATTTAAAAATATCCTCATAACTTGAATAATTTGATAGAATTGCATGATTTAGAAATTATGATTTTTAAAATTAATAATTGGAGGCATTTGTAGGGAGTATAGTCAAAATCCTTTTGAAAGTTTTTCCTAGATGAAAATATAAATTAACCATTGATTTTTAATTTTATGGTTGCTTTGGACGAGTTTTGTCTACTAGTTGTTAATTGAAGTGTCTTTGTGCATGATTTAATTAGCAAGCTAAGATATGCTTTTTCTTTGATATCTTTTGCTATCAGTATTCTTTTGTCATGATTTATATAATGGTGTTAATCTATTACTTTCAAGATTATTTTCATACTTAATTCAAGAATATGATGATGTAGGTTATTCATGAAAAGTAAAAAAAACGTATGCTGCATTATAAATATCATCACAAACTATCTCGCAAGGATTACATCGTCTTGGAGGCTAAATTGGTAAGTTATGGAATATTTTATTTGTCATTTTCAATCAAGTACTTAATATTATTTTAAATTAATTATTTAATTGGTCAATTATTTAATATTATTTCTTCTTTATGAAATATCTATTTTATGAAATATTGAGTTATTTTGCATTGACCCTCAAACTTCTGTTAATGTTTCAGTTTGCAACATCAAAGAATAAAATGTATTACAATTAATCTCAGTATGATGAAGTCAGAAGTGAATGGAGCGAATTCGTCTACTTCTATATAGGTGCTTACGTGTATGCTGTGAAATAAATTTTGGATTGTATTTAGAGATTTATATATACAAAATCTTTTTGGTTATAGTTAAATATGTCTATTATTAATACACTTCTGGATTGTATTTGATACATATTTATGATATATTTGTTTAATTTTGGAGGTGAAAATTATTGTGTTGTAGGAAAATATTGTAATATACATTTTTGTCAATTAAAATTGTATTGTAGTTAAATATGGTCAATTACTTCGACACTATAAATAAATGATGGAGTAATACAACACAAAATACTTCAATAAATTTAAATAGTGGCATAGTTAAAGAAACTATTTACTTTACTATTGATCAAGTTTGTGAAGTAGATCATATTAATTACTTCGCTACATTAATTTTTTTGTTATAGTAAAATATGCTCTATTACTTCTATACTGTGATGAAGTAATACAATAATAAATACTTCGACCAAACTAAATATGCAGAAGTAAAAATAAACATTTACTACATCAAAATTCAAAAATTGTGAAGTCATATAAATATTGTACTTTATCAAACAACGTAATCTATGAAGTAATAAATCATCAACTACTTCGGTATTTCTACTAGTCTCCATGAAGTAATAGAGCTTTTTTACTTCAAAAACGGCCCGATTTTGAATCGGTTTTGAACCGGTGATAGACTTCGGTAATTGTGTGGCGAAGTAAAAAATTGACTCTTTTACTTCACGTGCGTCTACTTCGATAGTTAACTACCTATTACTTCGGATAATATCCGAAGTCTATTATCGATTTTCACATAGTGATTTCTGCTTAAAATCTTTACTTAGAAAAATTTTCAAAAATATTTTTGCAAAATTTCCTAAGTCAGGATTTTTTTAAATTCTCTTACTTAAAGCTTTACTTAGAATTTTTTTTTTACTTAGAGTTTTTCCTTAGAAAATTTTCTTACCTAAAGTTTACTTAGAAATTGTTTGACTTAGAAGTTGAAAATTATTGCAAATTCTCTAACTTAAAATTTATTCAACTTAGAATTTTTGTTAAGAAAGTTAGAATTTTTTTTTAACCCTTAGATTTTTTTCGGAACCCCATTTTTTTTATGTGATCAAAGGGGGAGAAGGAAAAATATAAGTCTAGGGGGAGGTAGACCAAAATTTAAATTTTCTCTCTTTTTGTACTTTATTACAAAAATTAGTTAGTTTATTTTTTATGTCTATTTACCCTATACCTTAACTTGGGTTGCTCACATAAAAAGGGGGAGATTGTTGGAACCCCAAGGTTGTTTTGGTGTGATCAACAAGTTAAGTTAGGTCCTGTGTGTTTTTAACCTTGTGTCTAAGTATGCAGGAGTTTAGAAGCACAGGTAGTCGAGTGGAAGATGCAGCTAGCGAGAAGGACGACATGCGGTGCGTCTGAGGGACGAGGCGCTGTGGAAGAGTACACTGATGGACGAGAAGGAAGCGTTCGGTGGTTCCGAGGGACGAGAAGCCGAAGAGGAAGAATGCTCGGGGAGCAAGAGACGCAGCTAGCGAGAAGGTCGGCACGAGGTGCGACTGAGGAACGAAAACTGCGGATGAGTACGCTGGCGGACGAGAAGAAAGCACGCGATGATTTCAAGGGACGAGAAGCCGGAGCGGAAGCCTATTCGAGAAGATCGGAAGTTGGATTTGGGTGAGCCTTTTTCCGGATGGCCGAGATCACCCAAGCGAGCGGATCCGGAGTTGAAGACCCGGACCGAGGCAAATTGGACCGGAGCAGAGGTCCCGAATGAAAAAGTCAACTGGTGTTGACTTTATGGCTCGGGGCGCTCGGAACCATTCCGGGCGCCCAGAACAGCCCGGGGCGCTCGGAATGCTTCCGGGTGCTCGGACCTGAAATTTGATCAGAATCACGTCAATCGCGATCTGAACGTTGGGGGATAAAGTTTTATCCCCCCAAGGCGCCCGGAACTAGGGGTGATCACGGATCGGGTTGGTTCGGTTATTGGGGTAAAAAACTATCCGGCCCTACTAGATCAGATAATGTAAAATCGGGACCTACATCCGGCCCAATATCTGGCGGTTCTTATGTTTCAGATATTCGACGGATTGTCAGTTATTTGGATATCCGATCCTATATCCAATGAAATATAAAATATAAATATAAATATAACAAAAAAATAATTTTTTTTAAAATGATAATAGACATTACTCATTAATCGGAAATAATTATTACAACGTGTAACAGCTTATCGACAGTAGTTGCTACAACGTGTAACAGCTTATCAACATTAGTTGCTACAAGTAAGGGTGATCGGATCGGGTTGGTTCGGTTATTGGGATAAAAAACTATCCGGCCCTATTAGATCAGATAATGCAATATTAGGACCCTACATCCGGCCCTATATCCGGCGGATCATTTTTTTTCGGTTCGGTTAGGATCGGTATAAGCGGGTTGGTCGGTTTGACGGATTGACTGCTCACCCCTACCCGGAACCCCTTCGGGGCACCCCGACCAAGGCTATAAATATAACCAGTGTGTAAAATGCCGTTCCGTGCCGCCCGGCACGGGCGGTATTTACCGTTTCGCCGGGCGGCCGAAACCGGCACGGGAGGCGTCCCCGTCTCGGCGGCGCCGGAGGAGATGCGGGACGCCTCCGTCGGCGCTGGAGGAGACGTGGGACGCCTCCGGTGGCGTCCTGCGACACCTTCGGCACCAAAGCATCGCGCGAGACGCCTTTGGCGGCGCTGAAGGCGTTGCCGAAAGCTTCCGGCGACCCTGCTGGCGTCGCCGGACTCTTCCGGCGTCGCCGGAGGCGCCGGCGTCGCCGGACACCGCTCGCGGGATCGCCCGCGATCATCGCGGGCGATCTCGCGTAAGCGCGATTTTTTTCTTTTTTTTTTAATATTTATTTATTTTATTTAATTAATTAAATTAAACAATTCCTAAGGAGGACGTGGGTTATTTAGAAGAGGCTTTTATAAACCCTAATTAAATTATTTTAATAAAATATATAAAAAATATATTTAAAATTAAAATAAATTTAATAAATTTTATTAATTAATATTCTGAAAAAATTAATATTGTAAATTTAATTTAAAATTTTAAAAAAATATAATAATTCTTATTTATATTCTAATATTTTCTTTATTATTTTAAATTTCATTTAAATTTAAAAAAAAAATTTAAAATTCTAAAAAAAATTAAAAATTCTAATTTTTTTAAAAGAATTCTATTAAATTATATTTATATACTGATATTTTTTAAAATTTTTTTACTTGATATTTTTTTGCTATTTAAAATATATATTATTTAATTAATAATTAATTAAATGAATAAATAATTAATTTATATAATTATTATTAATATAAAGTAATATCTTGTATTAATTTATATATTTATTATTATTATTATTATTATTATTATAGATACTTTCATTTTAATTTAAATTATTGATATATCAATTCTATTTAAATAAACTATTTTAAATTATTTTTCTAACAATATTAAATTATTCAATAATTGAGAACTTATAATAAATCAATATACAATTTATTTTTATATACACCATAAATATATTTATCTTATAATTACTATAGATAAATAAAAAAATATCGAAACTATATCGGCACGGTACGATACGATACCGAAACTGTATCGTTCCGGTCTGAGATCGAAACCTCGGCACGGGTCGAAATTTTAAACCTTGAATATAACCTTGGTCCAGAAGCTTTTTATCATTCCAAGCAATTCACTTCCAACACTTGTACGCTCAATTTCTAGATTAGCTTATCTGTTTTGTGCTTAATTGCTGTAAGAGACTTCTCCGCCTGAAGGAGATAGTTAGTGCGACATTTTCTTTGGATTAACAAACTCCCCGGTTGTAACCAAGTAAATCCTCTTACCTCTTCTTTTCTGGTTATTGCTTTTACATTTCATGCAAGTGTTCTGTTAAAAGATCGAGAAGGGTTGTGCTTTTATTTTTTTGCAGGCTATTCAACCCCCCTTCTAGCCGGTCTAGCGGTCCAACATTATATACTTCTACATGACTTTGGGAGCATGCCATCTCCCAAGCCCAATAAACAAAGTCAACCCGATCTATTACCATTAAAATTAAGTTTTGTTTAAAATCAAACTATCTTGGTTCATAATTAAACCAACCCCTTTTAGTTTATTATTAAACTAAGTTGTTTCATAACTAAACCAAACCCCTTTTTATTTATTATCAAACCATAATGAATCTATATCTCCTACAATAGTCATGGTCCATCCGTGTCTCCGTTCTGACAAATATCTTTCCATATTTGTCCTTTCCGTTTGGTCCAACTAAACTCTATAAACTCTTGATTTGAGAATCCAATTCTCAAACTCGTTTTAAGTCTCTAAGATACATTCATAGTGCGTTTGACCTTATAGGTTCTTGATTATGTTGGTTGTCCATAATTAACCATTAATTATGGAACGATCATGAGTGACACTTAGTAGCACATTAAGATCCCCAATTGACCACTTCTGTTACAATGAGTCGTGCCTTGTTCCTTTCACTCAACTTATACCCACTTGATTCAGGATATGGTCTGTGTCAGTCCCTACTAGGCTAACTATGTCACACCTGGCCCAAGTAATACTTGTTGGTGCAATTTCCCCTGGGTCAAGGTTTACCAGGTTGGCTAAGCTTGAGTTGGCTTAAACTTGTGTCTTGATGTTTGACAATGTATGGAGATTGCATGTGCAATTGTCTGTTTGGGGGTTGTTGATGTAATTCTCCTTTGGTCAAGGTTTGGCCAGTTTAATGTGAAGAAGATCTCAAATAGGTCAAGGTTGACCAAATATTTGACTGTGAAGTCATAACTGGAGGTTAGGCGAGAGCAAGTCCAACGGGAAGGTTGGCAGAAGATGAAAAATCCAAGTGAGTTAGTCTTGACCGGACACTTGGTGTGGAAAGTCCCGGTGAGTGAAGCCGGGCAATGAGGAAGTCCTGATGAGTGAAGCCAGGCAGTTTGAGAAAATCCTAGTAAGTGAAGTTAGGTGATGAAAAGTCCTAGTGAGTGAAGTCAGGTAGTTTGAGAAAATCCTAGTGAGTGAAGCTAGTTCATGAAAAGTCTTGATGAGTGAAGCCAGCTAGTTTAAAAATCCTAGTGAGTGAAGCCAGAATGGGTGAAGGTAGACAGTTGGAAAATCCTCGTGAGTGAAGCCAAGTAGTGGAAATTCAGGTGGGTTAAGGCTGACTGGACACCTAGTGTTTTTGAAGTCCAAGTGGATCATGGAGGACCGGACACTTGGTACAAAATGGTGAGTCCAAGTAGGTCAAGGTTGACCGGACACTTGACACAAGGAGAGAAGTCCAAGTGAGTCAAAAGATTGATTGGACACTTGGTGACGAAGTCCCAACGGATCAAGGTTGACCAGATGCTAGGCAATGAGGAGTTCCAACATGTCTTAGTTGACCAAATGTTGGAAGTGGAGCCCTAGACTTGTGTTTGACAAAATAGGGCTAGACAATCGATTAGTTGATCAATTGGCCCAAGCCTAATCGATCAGGTCGATTGATTGGGAGGCTATCGCAAAAACACAGAGGGTTTCCCAATCGACCAACTGATCGATTGGGACACTCCGATCGATCAGTCGATCGATTGGGGAAGATTTTCTCGCAAAGGTGCGAGGCAGGCGAAATCGATTGGTTAATCGATTCCGGGAAAATCTACGAGAGCACAGAGACGCTCTGAATCGATCGGTCGATTAATCAAAGTCTCCCTAATCGATTGAGATATGACCATTGAGCAGGTTGCGAGGTTTAGACGGCTGGGATTGATTGGATTTGACATGGCAATTGATTGAGAGTAGGCCAAATCGATTGGAAGCCCTAAAAGTGCAGATATACAGGCGATAACGAGTTTAAACGAAACCAACTCTCCACTCGATCTTCTCCGCCAGTTCTTGGAAGCTTAGGGCTGAGGTGTTGCTGCACTTCTAAGCTTACAAGAGGCATTCACAAGCAACAAGAGATTAAGCAAGAAGGGTTTTCATTTACATTTGTGTATTTACTTCTTGTTTTGAGTTGTATAGCTTGTGTCAGTCGTAAGAGGTTTCTCCACCTTCGGATTGTTTCCGAAAATGAGTGTTTCTGATAGTGGAGAGTGCGCTCGGTGTGGATCTTTGGATTAGTCACCTTTTCTTGAGGTGGATACCAAGTAAATCCTAATGTTAGCATTGAGGAGTTTGGTGCTTTGAGTTTATCCACTGCAACAATAACATCTACGAAACGAACAAGCGAGCGAGAAGAGCTATTCACCCCTCCCCTTTTCTAGCTCCGGAGTGACCCAACAATACTTCCTTATCTTGCGGATTCAAATTATTTGTACATGTATCCAAGAGCACAATATTCTTAACATATGATGCTTTGGCTAAAGATTTTGAGTAATAATCCTGAGAAGTAGTCATAGGGTATACATCTCCTCGCAAGGAGTGGTGGATCCTCTGTGGGCTATCCAAATACCTTCGGTCACTTTGACTTATACCCAATCATCCCGGGTCCACACCTCTACGGAAATGCTTGTTTAATATGTCAAAGTATAAGTCTTCATGACCAAAGTGACTTGAATACCTTAAGTCAAAGGAAACTTACACTCGAGCTGCAATGAGATCTTCATTGACATATCTATATATGTAGAGAATTATATGAAATCTCATAATAGGTCACTCAAATGAAATAGTTATCAAAACTAGTATCCACGTTTAACTCTCAACATCCTAATGTCTCCATCAAATGAGGAATAATGGCTCGGTTAGACAAAGGAGTATAATTCCTGCTAATCTCGTAGAATCGATGATGTCCGAACTCATCAATTCATTGACTAGGGATTATTTCAATACATTTATAATTACACATATAGATATGCTCACAAGTTGTGAGCCAATCATAAATTCTCTCGTGTTATGAATTATATTGTGGGCATTCAGCAAATAAGTTTAAGATCAAATCATACATATAGAGAACATTCATTCAATTAGTAAATCTATATTTGTCCAATAAATAATTACAAATCATAAGACGATTACCTTAACACACCTCTCAAATATTACAAAAGTTTCATAGTTATCCATCGACAATTGTTTTTGAAAAACTTGCTGATCATGGATGAAAACTTGTTGACCCCGGATGATCTCTTGGTAGAAGCACTATTCTAAACTCGAGGATGATTTTTTTTTTTAACCCGAGGTAACTGATACAGCAGGATCCAAATATCTTTCATACTATTTTTAGTAATTTTAAAGTTTTTTTGGCATTTAAGGTACTTTTAGTATTTAGAATATTTTTGATAATTTTTGCCTTTTGTATTTTTGCGTATTGAGTCCATTTAGAGATTTTAGAATGGTAAATCTATTAAGAATTTTTTTTTATGTTAGATTTTTTTTTTCTTTACAATTTAAAATTTTAGATTTATATAAACGTCTTGTTAGTTGATGTAAGAAGAAGTTTTTTTGGGGTAATAATATTTTCGATTGTATCATTTATTTTCCTATTTTATAGTATTTCTGTTTAAATCAACACGTCGAAGAAGATTAATTCTTATATTCATACACAAATCAATAGATTTAATAACCCGTAAAATAATCACACTATCCCGCACAACGGCATTGTGATTTTTATAGCGGCCAAAGGATCTTTTGCTCTCCATCTGTCTTCCTCCTTTCACAAAGAAAAGACACTGTTGGTTCAGAAAAACGAATTAGTTCAAGTTCATGATATCACACTAATTACTCTAATTGTTGAATGACATAAAACAGCTAGTATATGCTGAAACAAAACAATGGAAACTGCAAAAAGACACCCAGATTTCTCAGCGACAAGGTTATCTTAAATCATCTCTTTGTTTTTTTTGGTGATTAACTGATTATGGACAATAATTGCTACACTCTGAGCTTTCTCAATCAACTTAAAGAGATTTTCGTTTTTGGTTGTGTTGAACAATCATGTTCGGAGATTACATGGAATCATCTGAATTTGAAATTATAAAATCAAAATCAGTCAGATGGCCTGGGTTGATAAACTCAAGCTGTCAGCGAGATTGATTCTGCCGAACTTTTGGTGGTCCGAGCAAAGTGTCAAGTCTGAGTTGAAAAGTCATCAAATTGTTGATTAGCGACTTGTCCGCCAAGTGGCAAGTTGGCTGAGTGTTGAGTGGGTCGCCATGGACCTAAGCAAGTTGTCGATTGGTCGAGTTGACCGACTACCAAGTTAGCCAAGTACCAAAGTTGCCCGATTGCAAAGACGGCTGAGTAAAAGACTCAAGCCGGCCAAGTTTTCTGTGCTGAATCAGCCAGAGGGCAAGCAAAATGCTTTCGAGTGGACACTGAATTCTTCCGAGTGGATGTCAAGTGCTGTTGAGTCTGGATGCAAGTCTCTCGAGCAGATCACCGGGTCGGGAAAGGCTTGGGGAACGAAGTTGGAATAACTTCAATTGCTCTCTCTACTTTTGTTGGATCTGCTCATGGCCTCCTCTGTCTTCCACTGTAGTTTTTGTTATAGTCATGTGAACTATTTATTATTTTATTTTCTATTCCAACTATGTTGACTATGTAAATAATCGAATAAAGGAGCTCAACCTTTGGCGGTAGTAAATAACCGAATAAAGATCATTCAATGCCTTTACTCGCCAACCTTGAAACGCTAGTTGCTCGTTGGCTGTTTCAATCAGTGATTACAGATTACATTAATCGCAATTAATCCATCCATTTTACTTTTGAGTAGTAAAAAACAGAGGAAACATATGGTAAAACGTTGGTTATTCATTTGGACAAATTTTACTCTTAACTAATCTGACATTCGATAGTCGTGTTCGCACACAAATCAACTTGATTTAGTATAATCCAGACCTTGAATTTGCACCTCCTACGCACCCATGCGTGAGAGAGATTCTCTCTCTATATATGTTCATAATATCAATACATGTGATACAATATAAACTAATAATAAAACCATGAGACTCCTAATATGAGACTAAAAATTCATATACAATAAAATCTCCTTCATCCACCTCTTATTGTTTCCATTTAAATTTCCAGCAGGATGTCAAGTTAATTCATAAATGTTTGATGTGTCCTAGAACAAAGATGGTTGGGGAAGAATAAGGTTATTCCATTGAATAATAAATAATAAACAACAAGAAAGATGGTTAGGCACAGCAATCTATTAAATCCCTTTATGGCAAGAACTAACCAACCTTATCATTATGAGGTAGTTAACTAACAAGAATCTCTTCAGGAATAAAGACATCCAAGAGCCTGATGAATCCCATTTTACATCCTCCCTATCACTGATAATGAAGAATAATGATCAGAATGAAACAAGTAGACTTGGTACATGTTTAAGCATGAGATTGATCAACCTATTTCGAATACAGTATAAGAAACAATAAGGCATCATCTTACTTCATTGTTAATTTAATCTCTACTTGGTCAAGGATATAAACAACCTAAATAAGTACTTAAATCAATTTGTTGGATGAATAGTAAAAACATAATAGTGCAAAGTAATTCAAAAATTAACCACCAGTTAATTGCATATTGCTATATTTATCTGAATCTGAACTAAAGCTGCTCTGGTAGTTTCCTCTGCACCGAGCCACTAACAGTTTCTATGCAATAGGAGTTTTATTTTTCAACTGGAAAAATTTCATCTTGAAGCTCCACTCAGTGAAAGCTTATGCTTAGAACAATTATTCCGTGTATGGTTTGTGACTGAAAGATAGTGGAGTATAATACAAAAAAAGAAGGTACAAGACAGAATAAATATCTCCGGAAAACATGCATCTACAACATGAATGAACCATTTCCCTGGGCTTGTTTGGAAATTAAACTGACACTCAACCAGAATTTGGATCACCCTCAAGCTTAGAAGATATCAGGCTATAGATATGGACTCCAAAAATATTGTTCAAATATTCCTTCAGAGGATCATGCCTTTCTATGTTGCTATTCTTTCTAGACCATCTTCACCATTCTTGAATATTGTCAAGTGGCAGACCATACATTCTGTAGTTATAAATCAAATTTGAATTCGCATCATGATCAATCTTGACAAACTTTAACCTGCCCTTACATTCTAAGTATCAAAATCCCAGTCAGGTGATGCAAAATTTGATACGTTACAGCTACTACAGTCCCATCCTGAATATTGAGCAAAGGCTGCAAAATGGCTATGAATAACATGCATTTTTTTAAAAAAATGGATATATAGTGAGAAGCTAACAAAAGCAAACAGCAAGCAATACTTGAAAGACAAGTTTTGCATGTACAATATAAACAAAAGCTTACTGTAATCCAGTTTAGCAGATTAATCTACACTCAGCCATCCAAATCTTTTACTAGCAGATTCATAGGAAAACATGTCATAATGGAACTTATCTCCATTTCTGTAAAGAACCACCAAATAAGATGATATTGGTGGCCAGGAAACTAAAAGAAAAGGGAGATCCTATTCTGAATGATGCTGGCTTTTTTTTTCCTGGAAGCATAAGCTAAGTCAGTTGGTAATCAGATATTTAATAGGTTGTAGGTCTGCGCAATCCTCAAGCCATGTATGTCCCACCTATATGAGGTTGTCTTGTAGAAAGAAATAATACATTGGGGCTCATGAACATATATATCTGCCCCGACCGTGTCAATCCAATTATAGGCAATAAGAGGCAACCAAATGTAGCAAAATGAGAAGTTGACACGACTTGTGTTTTTAGGTAAAAAATATTATTATCCACAATTGATTAGATTTAGCCTTGATAGATAACAAAATAAGAGAAAAATAAGTAAAAATAGTAGTAATGTATCAGAAGGACTTGGTTATCCATCGCATGGTAAGAAAAAACAAACGCTTAGACCACCTTATGCAGACATCTAAGCACATTTTAAAGTGAACTATATAGCAACCACATAGATTACATACGGAGCATATAGTTTGCATGTGCGGTTATAAAAAACACTACTTGGTTCATTTCAAATAATCTAATATAAACTAATTTGATTTCAAATCCTAAACTACCATATAAGTGTTGATGTAATAATTATTTTGAAAGTGATGATCACTCCAGATATTAATTATATGCATACATATATGTCATCAATTTTATATTGTTGATTGACAGTTATTAGTATATTTCATGTACTTTGAATTATATGATTGACATATTTTATTTTATACATTGAAGTATGAAGTATAAATTAGATATGTTGATAAATATATATCATAAGTATGTTAGTCATTAAAAACAATACAAACATTTATTATTATTTTAATAATGACAGCATACAATGGGTTAAACCATATACTCCTCCGTATTAGGGCATAGCTAAGTGGGGACGAGGGGTGTGACCACCCCTCTGAGTTCTTTTTTAAAAATATTACTATACCTCACCGCCATCGGCTGATTCACCACCATTTGCCGTCGAAAAACTGAAATTAATCACATATTTGAAAAGCCCTCGGCCTAAGCTATCCATTGGTACCACTTTTACGAGAAAATATCGCGACTTGGAATGTTAAGCATTGAATTTTAAAAATAAAATATATAATAATAAACGAATGAACTAAATTGTAAAATATGAAGTGAGGACGTTAAATTAAAATTGGATCGGGTTCGAACTAAACCAACGAGTATGCGCGGAGATAAGGATTACTTACGTTGGTTTAAACCTGGAAGAATTTGAAGTTGATTTGGTCAAGTTATGGTTGAACTAAGTTTAAGGTTTAAAGGAATTCGATTAGTTTAAAATGAATTAGGGTATTTTTAAATAAACCTTCTCTTTCTTTTTTCTCCCTTTTCTCCCTAAGCACGCACAGTGGCGTAGCCACGTGGGGACGAGAGGGTGCGACCGCCTCCTAGATTTTTTTTTTAAAAAAATAATACTATATATTTGAAAAGCCCTCACGACTACTTTAATCGGCCAATTCACTACTGTTTGTCGTCGGAAAATTAAAATTGATCACATATTTGGAAAGCCCTAGACCTAAGCTATCCATTGGTACTACTTTTACGAGGAAATATCGCTACTTGCAATATTAAATATTGAATATTAAAAATAAAATATATAATAATAAATGGATAAATTAAATCTTAGAACATGATGTGAGGACACTAAATTAAAATTGGATTGGGTTCAAACTAAATTCAACGGGTAGGCACGGATAGGGGCATATCTAGGATTTTTTTTTTCTTGGGGGACTTCATGTATCAATTATAAAGAACCAAAAATATGGAAAATCTAAAATGGTAAAACCTTCATTTCAAAATAATATGAGCAAAACAAACATAAACAAAGTAGTATTGACAAGTTACATCAACAAAATTATACATGCTTCAGGTGCAATTTGCGGTTCTTCAAAAGATCAAACCTAAAAAAAAGGCAGCCTGATGCACGAAGCTCCCACTATGCGGGGTCCCGGGGAAGGATCCATTGTATGCAGCCTTACCCTGCTTTTTTGCAAGAGGCTGTTTTCAGAATTCGAATCTGTGACCTTTTGGCCACAAAGCAACAACTTTACCGTTGCGCCAAGGCTCCCCTTCTTCAAAAGATCAAACCTATCAATTATATATTCCAAATCAATATCACGAGCAATCTCTCTCAATATACAAAATCATAGCATTGTTAAGATATTCTTGCTCAATTTTGTTGCTAAGTTGGGTCTTGAGAAGCTTAATTCCTGAAAATGCCCTCTCTGTTATTGCTATAGAAACCGGAAGAGTTAAGATTAAACGAACCAACCTATCAATCGTGAAGTAAATCTTTGACTTCTTTGTTTTGCTTAGTAATCGACATAACTTAGGAAGAGAATCAATATTTTTAAATCGCGGATCCTCAAAAACATCAAGCTTGTAATGATTCAACCGACTTCTCAGATGTTCCATGCCATCTCTAAAAAAATCACAAGGATAAAACTTCTTAGTCAAAGAACAAATAGCATAGATGATTTGAATCCATCGCTAGGATTAAAGGCATCACATAAAGTGAGAAGCTCCATTGATTTCTCAATAAATCTATTGTTCAACTCCATCAACTATTTGTCAACCACAACATTGAATACATGAAAATGATAATACTCCTCCAATGTGAAATGACTTTTTTGCTAACAAGAACGTTTAGTACCTTGGAGGTATGGATCAGATAAATCAGGCACTTCAATATCATGAACACCACAAAAATCATTTACACTCCATATAAAATCCTCCCATTCATCATTTCACATCTTTTGGAAGAGTAATTTTGTAGTTGTGACTAGCTTCATTGCATTCAAAATATCTTGATCTTTTCGTTGCAATTTCTGACATAACACATCTGATATTTCCAAAATTCTATGCATGAACGACAACATGAAAACAAATTCAAATGTCATCATTCCAATACATAAACTTTATGTTGGAACCCCATGGGTGTTTTGGTGTGATCAACAAGTTAAGTTAGATCCTGTGTGTATTTAACTTTGTGTCTAAGTATGCAGGAGCTTAGGAGCACAGGTACTCGAGCGGAAGACGCAGCTAGCGAGAAGGACGGCACGCTGTGCGTCCAAGGGACGAGGCGCTGCGGAAGAAGCGCGGTGGTTTCGAGGGACGAAAGCCGGAGCGGAAGATTGCTCGGGGAGCAAGAGACGCAGCTAGCGAGAAGGTCGACGACTGAGGGACGAAGACTGCGGATGAGTACGCTGGTGGACGAGAAGGAAACACGCAGCAATTCCGAGGGACGAGAAGCCGGAGGGAAGCACGCTCGAGAAGACCGGAAGTTGGGTTCGGGTGAGCCCTTTTCCGGATGGCAGAGATCACCCAAGTAAGCGGATCCGAAGCTGAAGACCCGGACCGAGGCGGGACTAAAACGGAGCAGAGGTCCAGGACGCAAAAGTCAACCAGAGTTGACATTTTGCTCCGGGGCGCCCGGAACGTGAAGTTTGACCAGAACGCGTCTTTCGCGTTCTGGATGTTGGGGGATAAAGTTTTATCCCCCCCAGGGCGCCCGGAACCCTTCCAGGGGCCCCGACCAAGGCTATAAATATAGCCTTGGTCCAGAAGTTGTCAATTAACTCAGTAATTAGCATTCCAAACACTTGTGCGCTCATTGTTCTAGTTTAACTTCTACTTTTGTGCTTTCACCGGTGTAAGAGGGTTCTCCGCCCGAAGGAGTTTTTAGTGCGATCACTTTCCTTGGATTAACAACCTCCCCGGTTGTAACCAAGTCAAACACGGTGCCTCGTTTCTTTCTTGTATTTCTGCTTAGCTAATTTTATACAAGTGTTAGTTTAAGAGTTCGAGAAGGGTTTGTTTTCTTTTTGTTTTTTACAGGGCTATTCAACCCCCCTTCTAGCCGGCCCAACGGTCCTACAAGTGGTATCAGAGCCGAGGTGCTTCAGGAGGACTAACCGCCGAACGAAGCAACGCGATGGCCAGACCAAGCATCCACCCGCCGAAATATGAAGGGGACTTTGCTACCTGGAAAAAAGTGATGCAGGTATTTCTTACAACAGATATTGAATTATTTTTAACAATGAAATTTGACTTTGAAGCTCCAGAGGACAAGGAAATAGATAAATGGACAAAAAAGGAGCAGGCCGACTTCGTGGCGAACGGCAAAGCAGAGTACCATCTGCTAAGCGTTCTTCCGCCTCAAGAAGTCAACAGGATCGGTAAATACAACTCCGCAAAGGAACTTTGGGAGAAGTTTCTTGAGCTGCACGAAGGGACGTCCGAAGTCAAGCTCGCTAGACGAGATCTGCTTCGCAATCAGCTCACCAGCCTGCGACTCGGGGAAGACGAGACAGTTGCACATCTGCACTCCAGAATAAAAGAAATCATCACCGGACTCACGAATCTCGGAGAAAAGGTAAGTAACCGAGATTCGCTCTGGTACGTGTTAAATTCATTTCCGAGAAATTCAAAATGGGCATCACTAGTAGATGCTTTTTACATTTCTAAGGACTTAGAAAAAATTTCATTAGAAGAATTTTTTTCAATATTTGAAGTCCATGAGTCAAAATGTGCAGGAATAAAGGAGCCCAAGAACAATGTCGCCCTCAAAGCTTCGAGAGATGAACCTGAGTCAGAATCCTCTCTCGACGACGAGGAAATGGTAATGATGGTAAAAAGATTTAAGAAACTTTGTAAATCTAGATCTACTAACCATCCGCAGGAAAAGAAGAAAAGGACGATCCGCTGCTACCACTGCGACGAAGAAGGGCACGTCAAGGACAACTGCCCCAAGCTAAAGAACAAAGACAAGGAGAAGGGTAAGAAGCCTATCCAGAAATGAAAGGCCCTGAAGGCGACGTGGGACGATACGTCGTCCGAATCGGAAGTCGAAGCATTCTCCGGACTCGCACTGATGGCGAGCCATCAAGACGACGACTGCGATTCAAGCTCTTCCGAAATGAGCATCGAGAGCATCGATGAAGGGGGAGACACGTCGGAAGAAAGCAGCAGCTCAGGGGGAGAAACGGACAACGAGATCGACAAGGTAAGTCAGGTACGATCTCTTCCTTCCGATAAAATGTTTAAGTTCGTTAAACTTTTAACAAAAGACTGCTGCAAATTAGAAAGTGAAAATAAAAATTTAAAAGTAATTCTAGCTAAGTCTTGTCTCTTAGAAGAATTAGATAAATTAAAATTGAAAAATAAAAAATTGGAATTAGAAAATCAAAATTTGAAAATTCAAATAGATAACTTAAAAAACTATGCATGTTCATCTAAAATCAATTTTAGAAGATTTAATAATTTAAATTGGTACTTTAAATATCACCCGGGACAAATTAGGAACATTTCAAGAAAATATGTCCCTAAAAACTTTTTAGTTAATCCAGTAGGTTGTAACCTATATTGTGTTCCTAAATCATGCTTAAATTGATTTTAAAATTAAAATTAGCGCTTTAAGTGAGAAAATTAAACAAAGAATTTCTTTATGAGGCTTTGTCTAAGGAAGTGGTTGTTGCTCTAATAACCAAGAAGGCCTAGTGCCTCGCCACGACCTGGAAGCCAAAATATTGAAATAAATGTTTAATTAACTTACTAATGAAGCATTAATACAAGAATTAATTAGTGCTTGAAAAAAGTTATTCAAAACATTTTATTTCAGATTAGAAATTGACTTACTTAGAAATCTTTTTTTGACTAAGTCATTTTACTTAAAAATGTAAGTTAGAATTTTTTTTTCAAAATTTTTTATACTTAGAAATATTCTAAAAAATCATTTTTTCCTAAGTTAAGAATTTTTTTCTTGAAACTAGAAATCTCAGCTTAAATTACTTAGAAAAATTTTCTAAATTTCTTAAAAACTTAGAAATTTTTTTTACTTTTTTTAAGTCTTTAACCCTTAGATTGTTTTTATTGGAACCCCACTTTTTTTGTCATCAAAGGGGGAGAAGGGAAAGTATAAGTCTAGGGGGAGGTAGGTAGATAGATTTTTTTCTATCTTTTTGTACTTAAATTGCAAATTAAGTTAATTTACTTAATTTTATTTTAATGTCTATTTTAACCCTAGCTTAACTTGAGTTGATCACACCAAAAAGGGGGAGATTGTTGGAACCCCATGGGTGTTTTGGTGTGATCAACAAGTTAAGTTAGGTCCTGTGTGTATTTAACCTTGTGTCTAAGTATGCAGGAGCTTAGGAGCACAGGTACTCGAGCGGAAGACGCAGCTAGCGAGAAGGACGGCACGGGAGGTGTTGCGGAAGAGTACACCGGACGAGAAGGAAGCGGTGGTTTCGAGGGACGAAAGCCGGAGCGGAAGATTGCTCGGGGAGCAAGAGACGCAGCTAGCGAGAAGGTCGACGACTGAGGGATGAAGACTGCGGATGAGTACGTTGGCGGACGAGAAGGAAACACGCGGCAATTCCGAGGGACGAGAAGCCGGAGGGAAGCATGCTCGAGAAGACCGGAAGTTGGGTTCGGGTGAGCCCTTTTCCGGATGGCAGAGATCACCCAAGTAAGCGGATCCGGAGCGGAAGACCCGGACCGAGGCGGGACTAAAACGGAGCAGAGGTCCCGGACGCAAAAGTCAACCAGAGTTGACTTTTTGCTCCGGGGCGCCCGGAACTGTCCGGGGCGCCCGGAGCAGCCCGGGGCGCCCGGAACAGTTCGGGGCGCCCGGAACGTGAAGTTTGACCAGAACGCGTCTTTCGCGTTCTGGACGTTGGGGGATAAAGTTTTATCCTCCCGGGGGCCCGGAACCCTTCAAGGCGCTCCGACCAAGGCTATAAATATAGCCTTGGTCCAGAAGTTGTCAATTAACTCAGTAATTAGCATTCCAAACACTTGTGCGCTCATTGTTCTAGTTTAGCTTCTACTTTTGTGCTTTCACCGGTGTAAGAGGCTTCTCCGCCCAAAGGAGTTTTTAGTGCGATCACTTTCCTTGGATTAACAACCTCCCCGATTGTAACCAAGTCAAACACGGTGCCTCGTTTCTTTCTTGTATTTCTGCTTAGCTAATTTTATACAAGTGTTAGTTTAAGAGTTCGAGAAGGGTTTGTTTTCTTTTTGTTTTTTACAGGGCTATTCAACCCCCCCTTCTAGCCGGCCCAACGGTCCTACACTTTAGACTCTGCACGCATACTAAAGTTTGATCCATTCTCCATAAGATCTTCACGAAGTGTAGTGCAGACGGCGGGCGCATGACATCTGTGGCGTAATGGCCAGGGGTCGATTCTCAGGAACTGTCGACCTGGGGTTTACCCCACCATGCGCCTATGGCATGTGTACCTATATTTACCTCCCTCTATATCCGTGAAGCCGACACTAGGGGGGCTGCTAAGGTAGCGGATCTACCTTTTTTTTTTCAAGAAGTGTACAAATAAAATGAAACAATTCGATAACTCTTGCCAACAGAGGTGTAATGTAAACTCCAACGAGTAGACCCAGGGCATTGTAAATCACAAACTTGATTAAACCTACTACCAGTCCCAAGTTCTCCTAATAATATCAAATCAACTTTTCATCTTCCCTAATTAATTAATTGTAACTGACCGCTTCGTTTCGAAGAAATAGTCACAAAATTGACAATGGAAGTTAATTTAGAAAAAATAGCCATACATCTAATACCTCTTTAGCTATTGCAACTAAGGCAAGTTGGAGTCGATGAGCAAAACAATGAACATAATAGGCATATGGACAATCTTTGAGAAACAAAGCTTGTAGCCCATTCCATTCTCCCCTCATGTTACTAGCATCATCATACCCTTGACCTCTCATGTTTTCCACCAAAAGCTTATGGTGTGATAGTATGTTATAAATTGTGTTTTCAAAGTCATAGAATTTGTGTCGTCAACAACAACTTCCATAAAGTGCTCCCTAACAACACCATCACCATCTACATATCGTAAAACAATAGTCATTTGCGTTTTAATGGATTAATCAGTTGCCTCATGAATAAGAATACAAAACGTAGCATCTCCAATTTTGTCATGAATTTTACTTCATACAAGATCAACAATAATTTTTAATATCTCTTGTTGAATTGATGGTGCTATATACTTGACATTTTTAGCCGCTTTAGACAAAACAATATCACCAATTTCTTTCCATAACTCTGCTTGAAAATTGACCAATTCAAGAAAATTACCTCGGTTGTGAGAAATGGATGACTGATCATATCCTCTAAATGCACAACCTTGCAATGCTAGCCACCACACAACTCTTATGGAAGTCTTTAAAAGCAATCGATTTTGCTTTACCACATTTTCGGACTCTTAAATTATTTTTCTATCAATATGCTGAGAAACATTTTTCAAACTCTCCCATTTTTGCATAGCATCACTATGATGTGAACTAATTTCTCCTTTATGCCTTTTCAAACTCTCCCATTTTTGCATAGCATCACTATGACGTGAACTAATTTCTCCTTTATGCCTTTTCAATGGACATTTTTTGCAATTCGTTCTTTTCTAATTTTTTAATCCTTCAATAGCAAATTTCTTTTGTTGTGAAGATGGAGTGTCAAATAAATAGCATGGGAAACAAAATACATTTTCCTTTGATTCAGAAGCCACATAAACTTTATAAACCAGGAAGACTAAAAACTGTATCTTTGTTGCTTAAAATCAACAAGAGGATATTTATAAATAGGTTGATATAGTCCCATACCAACATATTTTCTCTGAATCTCATCTTATTTATCACATGGATATTGCCAAATTGTAATTCGTTTTCCAGGATCTCGCTTGTAATACGGATGATTGCTTTCTATTGTATCTACCGCTTAATGATCAAGTTTCATCTTCTTTCTTTTTTTTGTTTCAATGTAGACTTTGGGCTTGAAGGAGAAGGATCATTTGGAACACTTGGATTATTTGTTGATTGATTGTCTTTTCGAGAGAAATAATTGTTGATATTCCTTTTTGGCATATCCTTTAATTTTGCCAATCATTATAAACATAAAAAATAATGATTTAAAAAATGTTAAATAAAAATTACTTACTGCCTAAATCAAATCCCAAGTTCTCCTAATAATATCAAAATCAACTATTTCATCTTCCCAAATTGAACATAAATCAGAGAAAAACAATTTATCAACCTCAACAAAAAAAAAAAAACAAAACAAAACACACACACACACAAACAAATATCAAACATTTTGATCCCAAAATGACAAAATATAAATTCACAATTACATACCCGAAGGCTGAAGATTAATTTTCAAGTGTAGAAGATTGAAAGCTGTTATTGAAAGAAAGAAAAAGTAAAAAACAATACAAAAATATATATCAAAAGGAAAAAAGAATAGCAAAAGCAAAATAAAAGGAAAGGTAAAAGGAAAAAAATAGTAATTAAATATGCATATGAAGTTAAGAGTAAGACGAACCTGAGATAACACAATTTGGTGAAGGTCGGAGAAGATGAGAATATAAAGTAAAGAACTAAACGATTGAAGCGCAGGTTTAAGTTTTGATGATAATTAATTATTGCGCTTAAATATACCTATATTAAATTTTTTAGTTAGAGGGCTTGTTGGGCTTAAGCTCAGTCAAGCCCCTACTTATGGTACGCCCCTGGGCGCAGAAATAAGGATTATATTGGTTCAAATCAAGATTGATTTGAAGTTGATTTGGTCAAGTTATGGCCGAACCAAGTTTAAGGTTTAAATGAGTTCAATCGATTTAAAACAAATTTTGATATTTTTGAGGAACCCTTCTCATTCATTTTTTTCCTCCCTTTTCACCCTATGCATGCTGCAGCCCACACCGCGCCGTACGCCATCGTTGTGCCTTCACTCATCCCTCTCTTTTATTTTTCCTTTCGTCTGCTTCCCCATTTCCTTCTTCTCTTCTCCAATGATAGTAAACCTACAATGTTTTCCTCTCCTCTTCTCAAGCACATGAGTTCTCTTTTCTTCTCCTCTCTCTTCTCCAACAAGCAAGAAACACAACATCAATTGCAAACCTCTTCAAGCAACAAGAGCAGACCCTCGCATCTTCTTCTTCTTCTCGTGTTTTTTAGGATTTTGTTGGCACCGCAAGAATGGTCCTATTTTGCCTTGCTCTCTTAGTGTCATTGCCGAGCTCACCGAAGTTAGTCGAGGTTGCTAACGAAGAAGGTAAAACTCTCATCTTTTGCTTCTTCCTCTCTATCTTCTCTTCTCTGTTTTTCTTAAAAGCAACGGTCTTTCATTTATCTTTTCCTGTGAGCAACCCTTTACAAGGGGCTCATTTTCTCCTTTGTCCAACCACATCAACAACAAAAGAAGTAAGTTGTTCCTTTCTCCTTTTATGTTTCATTAATAGAAGGAGAGTTGTAAAGTATAAACTTTATTTTATTAGATTGCTAGTTAGGATGGTTAGATCAGAATGGAAAATGTTAAATATTATGAGGAAGCGAGATGATTCTTCGATTTTGAGTCATAAATAAGCTCTGGGGATCAATAGATCGTATTTCAACTAGAACCAAGGGTCAAGTATTTTATGTTGTATTAATTTTTTTAATTTATTGAATTGACCCCTTATGGTTGAAAATTTTGGCTACGCCACTACCTTAGTTCTTGAAGCATTGACCCATAACAAGACATTGCATAGATTATAGTAGAATATATAAGGTGTAAAAGAAGACAAAAGAAAACTCAAAACTCTACTTAGCATAATAGAAATTTAATGACCTTGGTATCATCAAGTTACTGTCATACTTGGGATTTGGTCGCAGACGGTTAATCCCAAATATTTTAAATATATGGCTTGTTCTTGGCAAAATATATACACTGATCAATGAAATGAAAGAGAAATGAAACAGTAAAGTTTTAGTTACTTCCTTAAAACATGCTTCCTAAACAAGGGAAATCATGGCTTGTTTTCCCCTTAATTTGAGGTCCTTTCAGAGAGAAAAGGCAATTGTAGCACTTTAGACATTGACGATTAATGAAATTAATCTCCCAGAAGTTTTGTTCATTTTTTTAAAAGCTGCTGAATACCAACTCAATCGAAATAGATGATTTGGAATCGAAGGAAGAGAAAAGCAGAATGGAGGAGCAACGGAAATTTCTGATTAAAGTGGAATGAAGTGATATAGTTTCAACTCCAACTTTATCTTGAGCTTCCAAACAAAGAGAAAGAATCCTTCCCCTTATTTGTTCTCCAATCCCCTCACAATTTTCGAACAAATTCTACAAAAAGAAAGCAATTAGCCGACTCCAGTCCCCTCACATTGAGGTCCTTTCAAAGAGAAAAGACAATTTTAGCACTTTAGACATTGATGATTGATGAAATTAATCCCCCCGAAGTTTTTTCCCCCCATTTTTTTAAAGCCGCTGAATACCAGCTTAATCCAAAAAGATGATTTGGAATCTAAGGAAGAGAAAAGCAGAATGCAGGAGCAGGAAGTTTCTGATCAAAATGGAACGAAGTGATATAGCTTTAACTCGAACTCTCTATCTTGAGCTTCCAAAGAGAGAGAAAGAATGCTTCTCTTTATTTGCTCTCCAATCCCCTCCCAATTTTTGAACAGCTTCCATAAAAAATAAAGCAATTCCCCAATTGAGAAATAAGATGAAATTTTGGTGGATTAGAGAAATATGATACCTGATAAGCCCCTTCCATGATGGAGGGTAAACAAGGGGCAGGTTCCGCACTAATTCGCGACAAAATCCATCACGACCGGAAGATCCGGCTGAAGGGATCTCCATGAGCGATTGGTGCAAACTCTCTTTCTCTATATGAGCGATCGCTCCGAATCGGCGCACAAAGGGATCTCCGCCAGTCCCCAAACCTTCCACCGAGCCGACCGAGCAGGAGTTCGAAGAGCCGAAGGGCAGATTGCAAGGCAAGAGAGAAGAAGGGGTGGGACGGCGGCGCACGGTGAGAAACTCGTCGTCGCCATGGATGAAATCTCCAGTTGCTTGGTGGAGCACGAGGAGCGAAAGTGAATTTCTCTTTCTTTCATTCAAAAATCCTTTTAAACAAAAGCTGGAACGGATGCACGTGTTTTGCACTAACTCTTTAGTCTTCTTAAACCGTCCGGTCCACACCGGTCCACTGACCACTGTATTATACAATTACAAGGTCAAGGCGAAGGCAAAAACGGAAAAACCCTATCGACCCAAACCTTGCACTTCTCCTGCTCACCGATGGCGGCGCCGCTGCGGCGTACCTTCACAATCCCCTTTTTCCGGCGCCACTTCCTCGCTTCATACTCAGCCGCCGCAACTTCGGTTCCCAATCCCAGTTCCGTCTCCGCTGCAAAGTCTGCCATCCGATCCGAGTCCGATGCCGAACGCCTCGTCTCCCTCTTCGAGTCCGTAACCGACTGCCCCTCCTTCTACGGAGACCGCTCGATCTATAAACTCACGATCGATAAGCTCGCTCGCCGCCGCCGGACTGACCTCATTGAGCGCGTTCTCGAGAAGGCCATGCACAGCGAACGTACCCCCAAGTCTGAGGGCTTCCTGATCCGCCTGATCGGCCTCTACTCTGAAGCCGGAATGGTCGACCAAGCCGTGCGGGTCTTCGAGAACATTCCCAGCCTCGCCGGCCAGCGCTCTGAACGCTCCCTCTGCGCACTCTTGTCAGCTTTTCTCGACAACGGCTGCATCGAACGCCTTCAAGACGCTTTCAGCCGTTCTGTTGAAGAGTACGGCGTTGCCCCAGGCATTGCATCTTATAATATCTACCTCAAAGCTCTCTGCTCTAGCTCTGCCAACAAGGTCGACGAGGCACTCGCATTGGTTGATCAAATGCATGATAAAGGAATTGAGCCCGACATCTCCTGCTATAACACGCTCTTGGACGGCTATTCAAAGAAAGGAGACTACGCTGGATTTGACAAGGTTCTCAAGGAGATTTGCAAAAAGGGTTTGAGCCAAAATGTTGGCACTTATAATTGCAGAATTGCAGCTCTTTGTGCGAAAGGTAAGAGCTTTCAGGCTGAAGAATTGTTGGATGTGATGAAACTAAATGGAATCTTTCCGGACAAAATCAGCTTCAATACCTTGATTAATAGGTTTTGCGAACAAGGGAATACAGACTCTGCCATTGAGTTATTCAAGAGAATGAAGGATGTCAAGGCGCCTGGCGGTAGAGTTGTCTTACCTGATTCATACACGTACATCAAGTTAACACAGGGTTTGGTTGAGAAAGGAGAATTTGGGAAGGCTGCGGAGATCTGCAAAGAGTGCTTGGACAATAAATGGGCACCGTCCTTTAAGACCATGAAAGAACTGATTGATGGTTTGATTAAGAATTCACAAGTAGATGAAGCAAAGGGCATTGTTGCAAGGATGAAGAAGGGATTAGTCAAAGGTGATGCTAAAGTTGCCTGGGAGAAAATGAAAGAAGGATTTGCCTTCTGATACTTGTGGAGTGACTTGAAGCTGGCCAAGTAAAAGGAGTTTCATATAGTTAATCATAGTAAACTCGTGAGCCATCTGAAATAATTTGCTACATGAGTTCTTTGATTTAAGCTGCTGCACTTGTCTGCTGCAATGCAAGCAAGAATCTTTAGATATCTTCTTTTCTGTAGAATTTTTTCCTTTTAAGTTTGACCCAATGCCTTTTGCTTTCAGTAGTCCAGTACTGCCTATCTTGTGCTCTAACTTCTTTGAGTTCTATGCATTCAGGTCAGTCCATACAGATACAGTGGCCCCAAATTTGGACAAGATTGCTTTAGCTATTGTGAGGTTGGAAAGGATGCTACTGTGTGTGGATATAGCAGTGCAATATGTTTCTAATTCTGATTTTGTTTTTCCCCTCACAAAAACGTCCCACACTGCCTTCTCCTGCTGCCACAATCCATTAGGGCAGATCAAGATTCATCATTGCTTGGGAATTCTATGCTTCTAATTATTTCAATAATGCTCGAGATGAGTAAACTACGTCTTGCGATGCGCTTGCATGATATATTTACATGCTCATGATATGTTTTCTAGTGTCAATCTGAAGGCAAGCTTTGATCTCGCTAGAAATTTAGTATAATTGTAGAATTGGCATGCAATCCAGCAGATTAGATTCGAGGGTAGTGGAGTCACGGCTCGCGAGAGATGGCTTCTATAACGCCCCTTCCCCAACCCAGTCACAGCAATAAACGTATGAAATCACACGCCATCAGCAACAAAACCTTCCCACGAGCATTTCCGTAACGCCATTGATTCGGGGCGTATATGTTTTATGATTGTACCCTGCATTAAACCACAACTTCAACGACTGTTATCAGAATATTAGAATTTTGCAGGAGGTTAAAAAAGAGAGTTAAAAATATATATAATTCTTTCGTTATCTATCTTTGTGGACCGATGCTACACCTCACTTTTTATTAAAATCACAATTCGACTCCTGCCTTTGTTGACTAATGTTAGAACTTTTTATTAATCACCGTTGCACTGGACTGGAGCCATAGTCTCTGACGCCGTCGTTGCCCTACGTACTAATCAATCACTCTAAGTTTCTTCATTCTTATGAACTCCATCGGAGTAAACAGCCTTTGAGACTCTCCGATGAATTCCGCCAGAGTAGAACGGCTCTGATTTTTGCTTAAAAGTTATTTATTTTTCTAGAAATAAACAATTTCGAAAGGAGTTATAATTGAAGAAACGGAACCAGTCTACGAGCCTTTTGCTTCATCTCTCCGCCTCGTTATCCGTTTCGCTTCTCCCTCTTTCTTTTTCTTTCTTTCTTTCTCTGTCATCGAAAAGGAAGGAGAGGAGAGAGAGTGAGAGAGAGCGCACGGCGAGGAGGGAGACGCCTTCAGCAGAAGCAAATGCCATGTCTGAAGGCACAGAACACTCATCTTCCTTAGCTCTCCTCCACCACCGCCATCACCTCCCGCAGCAGCAACAGCATCAGCAGCCGCCGCCTGCATCCCCCTCTGTCGCCGGCGCCATCATCCGCGGCTATCGCAAGGGCAACTGGACCCTCCACGAGACCCTGATACTCATCACCGCCAAGCGCCTCGACGATGATCGCCGCACAGGCGGGTCGTCCTCGTCCTCCTCCGCCCACTGCTCCCCTTCAGCCGCCGTCTCCGCCACCGCTGCTGTCGTGCCAAGATCGGCGGAGCAGCGGTGGAAGTGGGTAGAGAACTACTGCTGGCGCAACGGGTGCCTGCGGAGCCAGAACCAGTGCAATGACAAATGGGACAACCTCCTTCGCGACTACAAGAAGGTGCGCGGCTACGAGGCTCGCGCCGATGCCTCCGCCGGGGAGCTACCCTCCTACTGGGCCATGGAGCGACACGAGCGCAAGGAGCGCAACCTCCCCACCAACCTCGCTGCCGAGGTGTTCGAGGCATTGACCGACGTCCTCGGCCGGCGCACAGCCCGCCGATCGAACGCCGCCGCTACTCCCGTCTCCTCCCTCCCTCCGCCCCCTCCTCCACTGCCCTCTCCGCCGCGACTGCCGCAGGCGCCTTTAAACCCTACGGCACCACCATCTGTTCCGGCACCGGCGCCGCCCCCAGCTCCGCCAGCGCACCCATCCGCTTCTGGTACGCGTTCTTCTCCCATTGATACATAACTCCAAAACACTATTCTCAATCAAACCAAATAAAAAAAAAGATTTTGCTGCGTCTCACTAGCGATTTATGATGTTTCCAAGATCAAAAAGATGCAATCTTTCTCCTCTCGCCTGCCGCACTATATTTCCATTTAATGTAGGAACAATAAAGCATGACTTATATTTTTTACCATTGAATTATATAAACCGTCCTGCTGTAAAGCTGATCGAGCAAGCGTTGCAAATCTGATTCCATTTAATTAATAGAAAAGTGCAAGAAAAAGTGCTGATAGGCTTTCGGTTTAATATTTTCGAATTAAAAATGAAATGAACGATAGTCTAAAGCTACACTTTGATTATATGTTTCGGTGCGCGTTCGAAGCTACATTGTGTTGCTATTGCGAATCCGATCTTCATTTCAGCTCGATCTTGCTCAATGATTCTCATTGTTCTTCGTAAAGTTGCGGTCCTTTTCAAGTTTCAACTTTTAGAAGCGATTTTTCTCAACATCGTTTAATAGTTGCTGCTCCTGATGCAGTGGAGATGTCGTCGGGTTCCTCGGAGTCGGAGGAGAACGACGACGGAGCGGGGACAGCCGAGCCAGAGGCGAAGCGGCGGCGACTGGGTTCCAGCGTGGTGCGGAGCGCAACGGTGCTGGCCCGCACGCTGCTATCCTGCGAGGAGAAGCGGGAGCAGCGCCACCGCGAGATGGTCGAGATCGAGGAGCGGCGGCTCCGGCTGGAAGAAGAGCGGACGGAGATCAGGCGCCAGGAATTCGCCGGCCTTGTCTCCGCCATCAACGACCTGTCCAGCGCCATCCAATCCCTCGTCGCCAATCAGCGCAACGGAGATCACCGGTGAACCGGACCATACCGGCTCTTGAACGCCGCCGACTTGGAATCATGAGGGGTTCGGATGTAAATAAATGGCCACAAAGAGGGTATCGATTTTTTTAATATCTGTCACGTTTCGAATGACGTGACTCGATACCCGCAACTTGATTCGTACCTTTGATGGGCCACCACTGCCGTACCATTTAATTCCCAAGGAAAATATTAATTCCATTTTCTAAAAATGAAAAAATTAATTAACATGGCGTAAATGTTTTTTTCAATAATAAATATATTGTTTCTTTGCTGCGAAAAAGGCGAGACGGCGACTGTTGCGGTCAAAGTGGGATCCGTGGCTGCCAGCGTGTTGCTTCGGTTGGACAAAAGTACCCCTGATGCAAATGCTCATTTACAGAGGCACCAGGAGATCTCTTCCAGCGAAAGGGACGGCTCGATTTGTCGTCTTCTTCACTTACACGGTCAATTTCGTCACACTCTAACGGAGATGGCGGTCATTCGCTGGACCCGGCTCATCTTCCTCCGTTACTTCCACTCACAACATTGAAACCCACTAATTTAATCTGCTAGAGCTCATGGGGTCCAGTTTCGCGGGTCGGGTAAAGAATGGAGCGTCTGCTGATCGAAAAGTAGCTGGCAGGCTGAGCTCCAATTGGTTGTAGTTCCGGTCAAAGGCCAGATTTGACCGGTTCCCTAAGATCACAAAATAATATGTTTCCGAAAATGCCCCTGTCAGGCCCGAAATCCCCATTTCGCCCCTCTGCCGCTGCTGCAGCGTCTCGTCCTCGTGTGTCTCACCGACACGTATTCCGCGTTACGCCCGTGTTGTCCTTGTAACGGCAAACCGACTGCGATGAAAACGGTAACGGCGGCTGCTCATTTCTTTTCTTCTTTCTCCTTTCCATGCTCCACAATGATGTAGAAAACAGGCTCGTGAATTAGCCATTGTACGACAACTGTTGCCGAATCATTACGGCCTTTTCTTCCTCTCCAACAGTGGATTTGAAATGCCATCTGAAATCCTTCTCTTTTCCCTTATTTTTTCATATGTACTCACTTTAGAGGTGGAGAATAATTCCTCGGAGTGGAAGTTGATGCTGCACTCAGAGTCTCCTCGCGTGAATGGAATCAAAGACTGCAGAAAGTTGCATCTAAGGTTCCTGCTTTACACAGGCACTTTAGCTACAGTAGCTTAATTTTCATTCCCTCAAGAATTCTAACGTTTAAACTATTATAAAAGAGGGTTGGATTGGTAGTGCAGTAAGATGATGATGTGTGTACGCATACGTTGCATGGGCAATGAAGTGGAGACACTGAGTGGTTGCTCTCTGTTCATTGGCGATGGATTGAATGCATCAACTAGGTGAAATAATGAGGGTGATGGAGGAGAAGAGAGATTGGTGGGGGTGAGCAGGACAGAAGTCAGAAGCAACAGAGGCCGCCTGACACACCACAACAAAATGATGCCCGGTCTCCTCAGTCAAAGTGTCAGTCAAACTCCACTCCAAACAATTTAAACCACGAAGACCTCATCTTAGCTGATCAACAACGTATTACCTCTTTTGACAGTTCCATGGCTTGCAGAAATGATAAATAGGGTCTCCATTAGCTTCAGGGGAGATTCCTCTTTAGGAGTGGGTTACACTGAACATGTCTGATGATATTGGTTCAGTAGATATCTTTGTGAAACATAGAATAGTCAAGTTGTCTCAGTTGCTGCTAAAAATTGATCAGTTGCACAGCTAATGCAGCAGCTGCAATTGTTGACTGAATGTAGTATAATTTTGTGGAAATGCTTCCTCTTTTTTGCTCTGGTCACGGAAGTACTTCTTTCTGCTAGTCCTAAGTGCAAGTTCAAATTGTGAAAATTATTTATCAAATTACTTTCCATGAAGTACCATGCCTGAGAAGAGTATGTGGATTAGCAATACAAGCAATGCAGTATTTCCTGAGCAAGTAAGAGAGTTCCTTGTATGAAATTGAACTGACAATCTGTGTCACTTCAATCATATAATATAAATTGGCACCTCAACTCTGATCTCAGCTTTATGAATTGAATTAAATATAATTTTCCTCCTTTTATTATGAGGAAAGACACAGCATATCAAATCTAAGATAAGATCCACATGAATACTGCAGACCAGAATGTCAATGCAATTGCTGCAATCAGATAAGTCCATAGGAAGATGACAGATGACTCCTCTTGGCCAACATCAAATAACTGATTCATTGTAGCTGCATAAAAATTCAAACATCAACATTTAATCTGTTTCAGATATTCATTGTAGAAAATGTTCAAATATTTTTCAATAGAAATGTACCAATGTTCATGGCTGGTGGCACAGTAAACTGTATCATTAGCACATAACGATACAACGGGTCGTATGTCACGAATCCTAGTTCATATGCTGCTTGTACAATAGCGATCCCGATCGACGGAAGGATCACATATCGAACACAAACAATCGCAAAGATCACCATAGGTTTAATGCTCGACTTGCGTATTCCTGCATAGGTTTCCAGGTTTTAAGTGGATATTTAAACCATAAAGGATTACAAAAGGGTGTTCAAGTTAGGCTTTACCCCTAGTCAAGTTTCCACCAAGAATGAGAGTGATGCAGGGTATTGTGCCATCTCTGGATCAATCATATGAACGTGTCAGAAATGAGTTGTTACATGAAAAGTTATAGATAAAATAACAAAGAAATGAGTTGTTACCCTAGTAATTTGATGGAGTCCTGAACTACTTTGAGTGGTGCACTAGAACCAACGAAAAGAGACTTCAACCATGGGACTGCTCCGACAATGAATCCTATAATCTGTTATGAATGAATCAACTATTTAGCGCTGCCTTGCAAAATTAACTAACATTCAAGCCCCTTCACACAACTATCCATACTAGTCCGAGAAAAAGCTATTCACCGCAGCAAGAGTTGGTGGTGCCAACAATTCTTCAACGAGATTGTGCAGAGATTCTTTCATTTTGTTCCATATGTTCATTCCTTTATCAGGAACGCTGCCACTGTTCAATAATGGAGTTCCCTGCAATGCATCACAACTCAAAGAAAGAATTCAAATGCCGATCTGCTTAATTTTCAGTTTCATTTTTCCTATGAATGCCACTTACAAGTTGGGTTTCTGCCACTTCCTCCTCTGATTTTGCTGTCACTGGAAGGATGTTTTGAGTTGTAGAGACTCCTTGACCACCTTCCTTCATGGCATTAGCTTCGTTACTGGTAAATCTATGGGGTTCTGATTGGTTCCCATGGAACACTTTACCATCTTTCTTGATGAGACTGTAAGTGTATGTCCAGATGTAGAAGCCTCCAAGCTGCATTATGATATTGTTCATAGAACTTCATCCGCCACCGTGATTAAAGTTTTAAGTGAGCGTTTTACCGCCATGGAGAAGGAAACATAGGAGAGGCCGCGAGCACTGCACATCGCCTGGTCGCCGAACGGATTGCCTTTCTCCGAGCAAACCGCTGGGATGATGATCAGCATCAGATTGCCCAAATTACCTTCATTGAGACAGTGTTAAGGATCAGTACCAATATGCATGCACTGTGTGCAAATTGAGGCATGAAGGATTACCTGAAGAACATGTAGCCATTACAAGGCCTTCGAGATGCCGCGGCGGCTTCAAGATTTTGGCAACAATCCAACCAAGGATTCCTCCGATTAGGAATATAATCCCAAGATTGACAGGCATGAACCACCTTCACGAGACAGAACTATATCACCATAATTGATTTTTGAATTAAGGACCAAACTTTAGCTGTTCAGAAACATAATTGTGGCATACATACCAAGATATGATTTCTTGGAGAGTCACAGTTTTCGATAGACTAGCAAACATCAGAGATGGTGTGAAGGCCGTAAACACGATCTAGTGAAAACATAATAACACGGTGAATCTAAAAAAATCATGAAAAATCTAGTGCTAACGATCGATTAAATTACCTTGTTCATGTCTTTCCGAGCAGTGGCATGGAGTGTATTACTGTAACCTGATGCAAGATAGGCCCCCAGCAACCCTATAAGAAGGACCTGCATGATCGGTGCAGAAGCCACGAGGAACAATGACCAAAGCCCCATCTTGTTCCTCCGCCCTCTGAAATCTACACACACCTTGGACGGCCACGACTGTAAATAAACACCTTCTTCCCCTGTTACATTACATATACTTCAGTCCATCAAGTTATTTCCTTTAAGTGTGAAATTAAGACGAATTCAAGAATCCATGGCCTGTTTTCCCAGTCTAAACTTTATTTTTTTTTTTATTAATTACATTGCCTTGTTGCTTGGAACTAGAACTGCTGAGATTGGGCGGAGGGCATGGTACTAAAATTAGGCAGGTTTGGCTGGAACATTTAATACTCCATGTGAGATGCATGGCCTAGAAACCATCAAGTTGGGATTTATCATTATCTCATTCATGATCGAGTATCGAACATCATCATGGACGGGACAAGAAACCTTATGCTAACTCAAAGACAAGAACAAAATTCGAAGGTGAACCAAAAATCATCGAGGTTTAAAAGGTTCATGACACTTGAAGTTTTCAAATCATGAAGAAGCTATAAACGTGCGAAAAGTGGATTGCAAACAGAGCATCCTAGGATTCAAAAAGAGAGAAAAAAAAACTAGTTTCAGCAAAAATATACATATATATACATACGTGTGTGTGAGAGAGATGTGAGAGAGAGAGAGGAGAGCCCTACCTGGAAAAGCTCGAGGAAGAGGCTGTGGTGGTTGTGTCCAGAAAAGTAGGAGGGAAAATATAGAGAGAAGAGAACGAGTGGCTTTGGTTGTGAGAATGAGATTAATTAATGGGGAACCTCATTTCTGCAAGAAGGATTTTAGAAGTGATTGACTGATAGATTTGCAAATCATTTTTATCAGAAAATAATAATACGACTGCATGGACAGCGACTGTCTCGTGCATATCCTGATATCCATGCATCTGATCTGAGTCAGAAAGCCACATTGTCCTGGCTTGGAAGAAACTCAAGCTGGCATTACTATAATGGTTGTGGTGGAATGGGAATTGGAATTTGAATTTGAATTGAGTTGCCATGGCAGCCATGACTCAGGAGGATAGCTTTTACTGCTCATGGCTGGCTTTTGGTTTTCTGCAAATAATTTATTTGGTGTTATTTGGAAAGAATGAAAATAGAGCTTAAAATATAGAAGAATTGATCTCTATTAAAATTGAAAAATTGAGAAGAAAAAAAAAATCTTCACAAAGAATACAAAGATCATAAACGAGTTTATTCTCATTTGAGTGTCATTGGATTAAATCCCACTTGATTGATTAGTATTTTTATTGTATGGTAGATGACAGAAACAAGTATGCCGCGCTTCATAATATATATTTCTTACTTTTCCTCAATCAATGGTTTGCCATGTCCTTCTGAATTAATAATATTTTGACCAATAAGGAAATCAATAATTGTTACAAATCCATTTTTTTTTCCCTACGACGCATCTGACTTGATTTGATTATGCAGAAGAGACCTGCACCAAGTAATACAAAAATAATAATTGAACACTTTGATGTCATCAGTGAGCTCATCGTACTGTATCATCAAAAAAATTAACCGTGAGCATTAATATGTTATAATAATAATTATGAACACTTTGATGTCATCGGTGAAGTCACACTACCATAAAATAAATTATTCTTTCCTTTATCTTAAAATTCTAGCTTGCAAACTCAATTTCCTCGTCAATCGTCAATCTATATGTCAAAGAAAAATTCTAACTCCCTCTCAACTCTTTAATACACACTGATTTATATAATTATCTTATTTTTTAGATAAAAAATTTAAAATAAAATATAATTTCTCCTAAATTAAACCTCATTTAACTGAAATAAAATATATTTTCTATTAATTGAGCAACTCCAATCAATTGGGAATCAACCAATAATCGATTTATTATGAGGAACATAAGCCCTCATTAAAAGTCTAAAATGAGATATAATTTTTCCTAAATTCAACACTATTTAATTAAAACCGAGTATATTTTCTATCCAATTGAGCACAACTAGTATGAGCTCCCAATCGATTGGTCTAATAAAAAAAAATCGTGCTCAATTTGATAGACAATACATTAAAGTATAATTTGAATGTGTTGAATTTAGAAGGAATTTTATTTTATTTTAGATTTTTTGTACCTAACAATTGTGAGAGAAATTAGATAAATCGATGTGTATTAGGGAACGAGAACAATTTTTTTTCTGACATAAGGACTGAGGAAAAAATTGAATTTACATGCAGAAAATTTAGGACAATTTGCCTTAAACACCACCAGCATAAATTTAAATTAATTAATTCATGAGAAAAGTGGTTTGCCATATTCCATTAAGGCACCCTTAAAATAAAGGGTAAAAATTAAAAAGACATTCATCATTTATGTTTTTATCTAATGGGTGCCTCTTTTTCTAAAAAATGTAAAATGAGTACTCTGTACCTCTTTGAAGGGCTCTTACATTATTTGATCATTGAAGCATATAAAAGCTAACAACTAATTTTGATAATTATAGAAGCTATAATCTAGCTTCTATAATATATAGAAACTATCAATTAACTTTTACATATATATTATCTAATCATTTGATCGTGTAAAAATTTTATGCTAACTTCTACAATTATACACATTGTAAAAGTTGCCACTTTATAACAGCTAGCATCTAACTTTTATCATAATGATTTTATATTATTTTGATTTTAATTTCTAAATAATAACTGATTAAAATAACATTTAATGAGCAAACCAAACAATGAGGATTCTATAACACTTATTATATTTTAAATAAACATAATTACTCATGATCAAGTGTGTATGAATTAGCATGTAACTTTAACGTGTAATAGCTATTGGTTAACTTCTACATTATATGTTATAGAAGTTAGCCGATAACTTTTATAATAATGTTAAATCTAAGGATATTTTTTAAAGGAAGGGTACTTATTTTTTTCTGAAGGATATTCATTTAACTTTTTTTTTAGAAAAAAGAAATAATCAGACGATGAAAATGTAGATGATGGGAATCATTTTAATTTTTACCCTGACATGGATATAATTTTTGTTTTATGCCATATTTATTTATTTACTTATTTCCGATAAAATTAGGATTTCTAGACATTCTATCGATTCTTTTTGCCACCTCATTTCTTCGTTTCGTCCTCTTCCGCTTTTTCCCTTTTCTCTTTAGATCCACAAGCTCTCGATTCCATATTGTTCTGTAATCAGCGCTGTGTCACGGGAGTGTGAGCAATCGCGACCAGACGGGGTTGCCGATGGTGGCTTCGGTGTGCGCCGCCATTCTCTCTTCGATGCCACATTGGCTTCCCCAACTTGGACTATCAACAACAAATTTTATTATATATGGACTGGCATTTTGTTAAATAACAGAAATCATATATATATATTTGTAATAAATAATAATTTGTTGCAAATATATATTATATATTGATCCGGTGGTAAAGATAGGGGATCCACGTCGACGGCAGTCAACACCACGTGTAGATCAAAGGTCAATAGGAGCGGCCCCGAGATCCTACCGAGCAGACAGGACCTCTGACCGACCGCTCGGATATCCCCCAAGCCGAACGGAGTATAGCTCGACCACAGGTCGATCTTCCGACGCTCAAGGTAAAGGAGCTTATGGGCCGAGCGGACAGGCCGCTCGGTCGGAGCACAGATCACGGAGGTGCGATCCCATCCGAGCATAGAACCGAGGATCTTCTCGCTCGGTTCGTACACGTGCCCGAGTACTAGGAGCGCCGAGCGGCAGGACCGCTTGGCCCTGGAATCGACAAGAGACTCAAAAAGACGAAAGGGACAACTGGTAACATCATCCTCGAGACGCCTGCCGCCGACAAACAGCATGGTTGGCGGCCAGACCGGACAGACTATCGTACGGTGGAAGTTTCCACCGTCACATCAGAGATATGTTCGGACGATTGTGGAATGGCGTCAGGCATGCTTTTCCAACACATCCATTCTGAGGTATGTCTGGGGAAGCGTGCATGCATCGATGAGCGTGCACGAAGTTAGAATGTATACTAAAAGCCTAGCTTTTGGTATAAAATATTTATCTAAAAAATAAGAATCACAGTGGTCAAATGTCTACATTTGTGATAAATGTAGTTGTTCAATTAATTTATATTGTAGATAACATGGTGTGTGGTGTCACACACAGAAGATCATGTTATCAGTACCTTATAAATTATAAACAGTAGCTCACGACCATGATGGAAAGGAACAAACCATTGAAAGGTCGTAGTGTAATTAGGTGTTAGTTTATCTTAACTATATAATTACACTAGTACACTAAGAGTGTATTGAGTAGGACCATTAGAGGTCGTTTCTTTTATACTGACTTTATAAAGGAACAAAGACCTCAGTTATTATGGAAGTGTGTGCTCTTAATCCTAATATAATAACAAACACATATATTTGATATTTATTTCTTTAATTTATCAATGGGTGAGATTTAGTTCGATGAATCAATAAGCCCGATAAGTTGAGAAATGATATCACTTATAGTGTGTGTTGTTGATTATAGAAGGAAACTGTGTCCTAGTAATCTAGGTTGAGAATGTCCCCAAGAGGAGCTCATAAGGATTGTCATGTTAAACCCTACAGGTGGACTTAGTCCGACATGACGATGAAGTTGAGTGGTACTACTCTTGGAGCTAGATATTAATTAAGTGAGTTGTCAGTAACTTACTTAATTAGTGGACATTTGTTATCTTAAACACAGGGAGACTAACACACTCATGATAAGAAGGAGCCCAAAATGTAATTTGGGATTGGTGCGGTCGTTCAATAATAGTTCTCTAGTGGAATGAATTATTATTGATAAAATTAAGTTGTGTGTTCGGGGCAAGCACGTGATGCTTAATTTTATCGGGAGACCAAAACCAATTTCTCCTCTCGGTCCCTATCGTAGCCTCTAGTATATAGAGATTTATACCCATCGCATACCCACCTTCTTACCCATCCAATGGGGTTGGCCAAGCTAGCTTGGAACCCAAGCTAGGCCCGGCCAAGACCAAGTGGATGAGCCATGTAGGTGGCCGGCCAAAGCTTGGGTCCCAAGCTTAGGTGGCCGGCCACTAGAATATTAAAAAGGATTTTTATTAAAATTATTTCTTATGTGGATATCATGATTTTAAAAGAGAGTTTAAAAATTAAAAATTTCCTTTTATAGCTTTCTACAAAAGATTAAGAGAAGAGATTAATCTCTTTCCTTATTAGTAGTTTAAAAGGATGATTTTAATTTTTGGTAAAAACTTTCCTAATTTGTAAATCATCTACATGTTTAAAAGAGAGTTTAAAATTTGAAATATTTCCTTATTTGTTGATTAAAGGAGGATTTTAAATTTTAAGAAAATTTTATTTTTTAACCATGTTCATGATTTAAAAGAGAGTTTAAAATTAAATATTCTCTTTTATAAGTTTCTACAAAAGATTAAGAAAAGATTTGATATCTTTCCTTATTTGTAGATTAAAAGAGTTTTTAATTTATAGAGATAACTTTCTTTTTATCCACATGTTTAAAAGAAAGATTTTAATTTATTAAATTTCCTTTTTATAAACCAATCATGAAGGGATAAAAATTATTGGAGAATTTTTTATAAATTTCCGGAAGCAAATAAGGAAGTTTTAATTGGCGTTTAAAATTTTATTTGCTTGGAGATTTTATTTGTTATGGCCGACCATTGTAATTTGAAAAGAGAAAATTGTTTTAATTAGATAAATTTTCCTTTTCAATGACAAAAGAATTAAGAAAGTTTTTATTAAATTTTCCTTATTTGTCAAGACCAAGGATTATAAAAGAGGGGGTAGAGGAGGCTTCAAGGCTAAGGACTCTATTCTATTTTTCTCCCTCTTTTCCTTGGTGTGGTGGCCGACCCTTCCCTTTCTCTTCTCTCCTCTTGTTGTGGCCGAAATCTATCATCTCTTGGAGCTTGGAGGATGTGGCCGGATCAAGGAAGGAGAAGAAGGAGAGAAAGCATGCATCCCTTGGAGCTTGGTTGGTGGAAAATTCTTCATCCTTTGGAAGTTCTTGTGCTTGGCCGAAACTTGAAGGAAGAAGAAAGAAGGTGCCTAGGTGGTTCTCATCTCGAAAGATCGTTGCCCACACAACGTCCGAGGTTAGAAGAGGAATACGGTAGAAGATCAAGAGGTCTTTCTAAAAGGTATAACTAGTAATTTTTCTTTCCGCATCATACTAGTTATTTTTGGAAATAATACTAAATACAAGAGGCATACGATTCTAGTGTTTCGAATTTGTTTTCGATATCATGTTCTTTTGTTTTTCTTTTCCTTGTGATTTGATTGTTCTTTTTGGTTGACCTAAAGTTATTTTAGGAAATTAAATATTAGCTTTCCTTAAAAGGTTTTGTCTAGTCGGTGGTGGTTGCTCCCATATCCAAGAAGGTCATGTGCCTCGCCACGTCAGTACTGGAAACCAATTTTGGAAATTAAAATTTAATGGAATTAATAACTTAGGTGATTTGGATCAAACGTGTTAAATTTCACAGGAGATCCAAGTCAAAACCTAAAAGAACAAATAGATTAAGTTTTGGATCAAACGTGTTAAGTTCCGCAGGCGATCCAAAATTTAATTTAAAAGAACACATGGTAGCTAGGAAAAGGCTCAGACCTTTGTACAAAATTTTTATACAGTGGAACCTCTAGGTTTTCTGAGTAGCAACCAACACACGCGCCTCCTCGGGGTCCTATATAAGGACCCCAAACTTCGACGGAGGTATGCAGAATTCTCATCACTGTAGCCACAGTTACTCTGCCTCTTTTCTTCTTCGACTGACTTGAGCGTCGGAGGGTCGTCGTCGGGAACCCCTTCCCGACTCGACTTCTTTGCAGGTTCGCCGGAGATCCACATCACCAGTCGGAGACAGCGGAGAGCGCCACGCCCCCAGCGTCTGTCGACTCAGCGCTCGAACAGGATCAAATTGGCGCCGTCTGTGGGAACACACCTGAATCCGAGCTGAGAAGATGGAAGAAGCTGGACGCCAACTCATGGTAACGCTCTCTCCCGAGGAGCTAGAGGCACTCATTCAGGCACGAGTCGCAAAGATGGTGGAGCAACAGCAGAAGGCCCAAGCCGAGAGGATAGCGCAGCAAGCCGCCTCAGTTTCTAGAGGCCGAGCGGCAATGGAGGACCGACCGGAACAATATTCTACCTGGGCTCAGAACAAGGGGCAGACCGGCACACCAGGGGACGCACCGACCACCCCTATTCCATTCCATCGAGCATTGTTCCAGACGCCGTCGGAATTGGCCCTAGCCAACCAGGGATCGTTCAATGAAGCACCCGTACGGGACGCCAGAAAGGGGAAGGCACCGCGCGCGGAGTCATCCCCCAAGCGGGTTAATCGTCAGTTCTCGGAGGCGATCTTGCAAGACCCTCTCCCAAAGCATTATGTTCCAATATCGATCGGGGAATATAGTGGTGTAACTGATCCGAACGACCATCTCGGTAAGTTTGATAACGCTGTCACTCTTCACCAATACACCGACGAAGTTAAATGCAAGGTTTTCCTTACTACATTGTCCGGTTCGGCGCAACGCTGGTTCTGGAGGTTGCCAGACAGATCAATTAAGAGCTTTAGAGATTTCCGAATAGCCTTCCTCCATCATTTCGCAAGCAGCAGGCGCTACCAGAAGACCAGTGTCAATCTGTTCGCCATCAAACAAGGCTCGAAGGAGCTACTCCGAGCCTACATCCAGTGCTTCAACCAGGTGGCCATGGACATCCCAACGGTCACTTCAGAAACTATGATGAACGCGTTCACACAGGGACTTGTGGACGGTGATTTCTTCCGCTCGCTCATCAGAAAGCCGCCTCGCGACTACGACCATATGCTGCACAAGGCCAATGAATATATCAACGTAGAGGAAGCCCAGGCGACCAGAAGGAAGGAAGCACCATCTGAGCTACCGACCTCAGCCAAGCGGAAGCCTCCCACTAGCTACCATCTACCTAGAGGACCTCGGGCGGAAGCAGCCCGACCTCATCAGCAAGTAAGGCCGCACGTTGTTCAACAAGTAGTGGCCGATCGGCCTAAGCCAAAAGGGAAGGTATGGACTCCCATGTTTTGTTCGCTCCATCAGTCAGCAACCCACAACACACGCGATTGTCGGAGCCTCCCCCCAATCGCTCATCCTACGCCGAGGAACTATCACCGTCGGTCACCTTCGCCGGACCGGCGACACCGACACCAGAGCCCTGGTAGAAAGAGAATGCCCCGAGCGGCAACGTCATCAACAGCCTAGGACTCAACCTCGGGCATCGCACGAGCGTCCTAGGCCATCCGCTCAGGAGGAAGAGAATAGAAGCAACGCGTCCTGAGGAGAAATCAATATCATCGCTGGTGGACCAACCGGAGGTGACTCCAACAGGGCAAGGAAGGCGCATGCGAGGCAGCTTATGATCCATGCGGTTGGTTGTAGTCAGGAGCGGGCGAACGGGCCCGAGATCAGCTTTGGGCCTAGGGACCTCGAGGGAGTCGAAGTCCCGCATGATGACGCCCTCATCATCCGAGCGGTAATAGCTAACTACACTAATCACCGCATCTTTATTGATACAGGCAGCTCGGTCAACATAATCTTCCAGAAGGCCTTCGACCAATTGCAAATCGACCGACCCGAGTTGCTGCCGATGACAACCCCCTCTACGGGTTCACCGGTAATGAAGTTTTGTCGGTCGGACAGGTCCGACTGACTATCTCGCTGGGAGAGGAGCCGTTCAGAAGAACGCGGACTGCTAACTTCATCGTAGTCGACGCTCCCTCCGCGTACAATGTGATCTTGGGGGACCGGTTCTCAACGAGTTCCGAGCGGTAGTCTCCACCTTCTGTTAGAAAATCAAGTTCCCAGTAGAAGATCAAGTAGGGGAGGTCCGAGGAGACCAGCTGGCAGCTCGACGTGCTTTGGGCCATTCACACAATGTAACAACCCAATTTTCCCTATTTCGAGTTCTAAATGTCTTTAAAAATATTTGGGAATACTTTTAAAATATTCTAGAGCTTTTAGAAATTTTTTGAGTATTTTTATACAATTTTTGGAGGTCATTTAGTATGTTTACAAAAAGAAAGAAGTTTTGACCAAAAAAAAAACATTGAAGGTGAGACATGAACCATGACCTCCGGCCGAACCCGACCTAACTGGACACAGCCAACCAACTGGGCTACGCGTGATTTGTTAACCAAGTATGTAGTGAAATATATTTAAGCTATAGTTGGAACGTTTAAAATAAATTGGAATTAAAAGTGCGCGACTGAGGGTTCGAAGCCGAGGCCTTTGACCCGAGCAAAACCCGCCTGACCAGCTGTGCTGGCGGCGATTGTTAATTAAGAAAGGAGTGAATAATACTTAAGCAGTAGTTAGATAATAAGAACCTTAGTTATAAGAAGAGAACTTAGGTATTTTCCCGTGACCGAAAATTTCCTCACCCCTCTTCTCTTCTCGCGACGGCGCGCGGCGGTGCTCTCGGGCAAAAGAAGCGACGGAACTAGGGATCGTCTCCGGCGCCGGCCAGGGTTTCCGAGAGGCTTTCTTCACCTCCTTGAGGTCGGCTCGTCGAGGGGAGCATGCGGGCGCAGAAGGATCGCCGGATTTGAAGCTTCATCCGAACCCTAGATCTCTTTCTCGGTTGTAAGCCCAAGCAAACCATGGTGAGTTGCTACTTGTTAGAGTGTATACTAAAAGCCTAGCTTTTGGTATAAACATTTATCTAGAAATAAGAATCACATTGGTCAAATGTCTACATTTATGATAAATGTAGTTACTCAATTAATTTATATTGTAGATAACATGGTGTGTGGTGTCACATACAGAAGATCATGTTATCGGTTCCTTATAAATTATAAACAGTAGCTCACGACCAAGATGGAAAGGAACAAACCATTGGAAGGTCGTAGTGTAATTAGGTATTAGTTTATCTTAACTATATAATTACACTAGTACACTTAGAGTGTATTGAATAGGACCATTTGAGGTCGTTCCTTTTATACTGACTTTATAAAGGAACAAAGACCTCAGTTACTATGGAAGTGTGTGCTCTTAATCCTAATATAATAACAAGCACATATATTTGATATTTATTTCTTTAATTTATCAATGGGTGAGATTTAGTTCGATGAATCAATAAGCCCGATAAGTTGGGAAATGATATCACTTATAGTGTGTGTTGTTGATTATAGAAGGAAACCGTGTCCTAGTAATCTAGGTTGAGAATGTCCCCAAGAGGAGCTCATAAGGATTGTCATGTTAAACCCTGCAGGTGGACTTAGTCCGACATGACGATGAAGTTGAGTGGTACTACTCTTGGAGCTAGATATTAATTAAGCGAGTTGTCAGTAACTTAATTAGTGAACATTTGTTATCTTAAACACAGGGAGACTAACACACTCATAATAAGAAGGAGCCCAAAATGTAATTTGGGATTGGTGCGGTAGTTCAATAATAGTTCTTTAGTGGAATGAATTATTATTGATGAAATTAAGTTATGTGTTCGGGGCGAACACGGATGCTTAATTTCATCGGGAGACCAAAACCAATTCCTCCTCTCGGTCCCTATCGTAGCCTCTAGTATATAGAGATTTATACCCACCGCATACCCACCTTCTTACCCATCCAATGGAGCCGGCCAAGACCAAGTGGATGAGCCATGTAGGTGGCCGGCCAAAGCATGGGTTCCAAGCTTAGGTGGCCGGTCACTAGAATATTAAAAAGGATTTTTATTAAAATTATTTCTTATGTGGATATCATGGTTTTAAAAGAGAGTTTAAAAATAAAAAATTTCCTTTTATAGCTTTCTACAAAAGATTAAGAGAAGAGATTAATCTCTTTCCTTATTTGTAGTTTAAAAGGATGGTTTTAATTTTTGGTAAAAACTTTCCTTATTTGTAAATCATCTACATGTTTAAAAGAGAGTTTAAAATTTGAAATCTTTCCTTATTTGTTGATTAAAGGAGGATTTTAAATTTTAAGAAAACTTTCCTTTTTAACCATGTTCATGATTTAAAGGAAAGTTTAAAAATTAATAATTCTCTTTTATTAGTTTCTACAAAAGATTAAGAAAAGATTTGATATCTTTCCTTATTTGTAGATTAAGAGAGATTTTAATTTTTTAGAGATAACTTTCTTTTTATCCACATGTTTAAGATTTTAATTTATTAAATTTCCTTTTTATTAACCGCCATGAAGGGAAAAATTATTTGAGAAATTTTTATAAATTTCCGAAAGCAAATTAGGAAGTTTTAATTCTTGTGTGAATTAAAATTTCCTTGATTAAAGGGATTAAGGTGGCCGACCATTACAAATAGAAAAGAAAAATTATTTTTAATTAAATAAATTTTCCTTTTTAATGGCAAAAGAATTAAGGAAGTTTTTATTAAATTTTCCTTATTTGCCAAGACCAAGGATTATAAAAGAGGGGGTAGAGGAGGCTTCAAGGTGGATGTCTCTATTTATTTTTCTCCCTCTTTTCTTCTTTGGGTGTGGCCGACCCTTTCTTTTCTCTCCTCTCCTTTGTGTGGCCGAAACTTTCTCATGGTGGAGTTAGCTTTGGTGGGCGGATCTAAGAAGGAGAAGAAGGAGAGAAAAAAAGCCTCTTTTCTAGCATCCCTTGGAGCATGGTGGTGGTGGCCGAACCTCTTCATCCTAGAAGAAGTTTTGATGGCCGAAACTTGCAAGGAAGAAGAAGGTGCTTGGTGGTTCTCATCTCGGAAGATCGTTGCCCACACAACGTCTGAGGTTAGAAGAGGAATACGGTAGAAGATTAAGAGGTCTTTCTAAAAGGTATAACTAGTATTTTTTCTTTCCGCATCATACTAGTTATTTTTGGAAATAATACCAAATACAAGAGGCATGCAATTCTAGTATTTCGAATATGTTTTTCGATGTTGTGTTTTTTTGTTTTTTTTCCTTGTGATTTGATTGTTCTTTTCGGTTAACCTAAAGTTATTTTAGGAAATTAAATATTAGCTTTCCATAAAAGGTTTTGTCTAGTCGGTGGTGGTTGCTCCCATATCCAAGAAGGTCATGTGCCTCGCCACGTCAGTACTGGGAATCAATTATGGAAATTAATATTTAATGGAATTAATAACTTAAGGTGATTTGGGTCGAACGTGTTAAGTTCCGCAGGAGACCCAAGTCAAAACCTAAAAGAACGAATAGATTAAGTTTTGGATCAAACGTGTTAAGTTCAGCGATCCAAAATTTAATTTAAAAGAACACATGGTAGCTAGGAAAAGGTTCAGACCTTTGTACAAAATTTTTGTACAGTGGAACCTCTAGGTTTTCCGAGTAGCAACCAACAATTGGTATCAGAGCTAGGGTTTTGCCTCTGTGTATTTGGTATTAGTTTAATTATGCACATGTCATACATAATTTAGGCAGGATAATAGTAGGATGTGCTAACTTTGTGGATGCAGGATCCAACTATTATGGCTTTTAGTTATTATGTGTGTGATTGGACCCTTGGACATGTCAAGGGCATTTATATGTGTGTGCATGATTGTATTATAAAATACAGCAGGAGCTGTATTTAGTTTTGTTAGGATTTTATTTTTGATCTAGATACATGTACATTCCTTTTATGGAATATAGGATAAAAAATTTAAAATTCTATTTATGTCGCGGATCGAATCTTGCAAAGCGTGGAACCTTCTAAGGACCAGAGGCGCAGCGGAACTAGGAGCAAGATGGATGCGACAGCTAGACCCGGTGGCGGTGGCCAAATATGGCAGCAGCTTGGGATGACAACACACGGAGGACAACTAGAGATAAAAACCATAATAGTTGAAAATTAGATTTTCTATTTATTGCTTTTATATTGTGCTGTGTGTGCATGTTGGTTTACATATTTAGTAGGCTAGCATAGTTAAAATTCCTCATTTATAAATAACTAAGTGGGAGAGGGATTTTTAAGTAAATCCCATGGTCTCCATTACTGGTTTGTAAGTGATGCAAACAAGCTTGCGCGTTGGCTCTGAGTGCCTTCCTCCATAACGGATGAGCTTGTTTGTGGATCACTAGAACAGACTTCCATTTTTGGATGACTATAGGAAGTTAATTAAGAGCGTGTGATCTTCCCCAACGGAAGGGGCATAATCTTATTAATGGACTTAGTGTCAAGTAATGGTATACACTTAGACACATTTAATAGTATCATCCCCAACGGAGTCACTATACTATCACTTGTGTGACCAAAGGGAAACCAACTATTGATTTGTCATAAAACTAGATTGGCAATATAATAAAATTAATAAACCCCTCTTACAAATGTTTGAATTTGTATACGTCCACACTAACGTGGCATACAAGATTCATGGTGTTTGAGGTAATTTTATTTGTCAAAAAGTTATATTGACAAGATAGTCAATGGGTAAAACCCTCCTCTTACAAATGATGAATTTGTATACGTCCACACTAACGTGGCATGCAAAATTCACGGTGTTTGAGGTGTTGGTGAATTTAAATAATATTGTTTAAGGAATCAATGTTATTTTAAATTCAAAGAGTTTTGACCAAATATTTGATCAAAGACAGATCAACTATTAATTTTATTTGTCAAGTTGACGAGATAATAAAATTAATGAATAAAATCTCCTCTTCGATTTTGTATACACAAAATTCATGGAGATTTTAAGGAGTTGATCTTGACCAAATATTTTTGTGATTCTTAGGATGTTTGTCAATCCCTAGTAGTCATACTATAAAAAAAGACTTAGTAGTCCCAATTGTAATGATTGGAAATAGGACTTGGACATTAAGGTAGACTGTCTTCTTAGAACTAAGAACAATTTAGGTGTATTTAATTCATTAGTTGAAACATGTCTAGTGGTGTTATCTACCAGAACCTGGAGTGTAGATACAAGATGCCATTAATCATGTCTGCAATTTATTACAGGGTTCCAGGAAACCCGACAACTAAATGAAAGGTAAATCACCGTCCACATGGGCACTACTGTAAAAGTGGTAGCTGTTGCAGTGGGAGATGTTTATCCTTTGATAAAAATAAAATATGGATTTTAAGTAATTGTCTTTACGTACCAAGTTTAGAAAGAACCTGATTTCAGTTTCTAAACTATTATAGATATTGTGTCTATTTTGATAACAAAGTTGTTATCAAGAAAAATAGGGAAGTTATCTATTCTGGTATGATGGTCGACAATTTATAAATCCAATAACTCTCACGATGCAACAAATGGAAATTAGTAACACATCTTCTAACTTTAAGAGAAAGTAACCTTCGGAAATGAACCAATTATATCTTTGGCATCTAAGGCTAGGTTATATTAACTTGAAAATGATTCATTGGTAGCTGATGAACTTTTGGGTTCATTAGTAGTGGAAATCTTTCCAACCTGCGAGTCTTACTTGGAAGGAAAAATAACCAAGAAGCTTTCAAGTCTAAGGGGTATGGAGTCAAAGATATGTTGCAATTGGTTCATTCTGATTTGTGTGATCCTATGACTATTCAGACAAGAGGTAGTATTGAATATTTTGTCTATTTTATAGACAACTATTCAAGATACAAATAAATTTACTTAATGTACCGCAAGACTAAGTACTTTGATTAGTTCAAAGAGTACTAGGCTGATGTGGAGAAACGACAAAGTAAAAAGACACTATGGTGAAATCATAGTGGCAAGTACCTCTTGGAGAATTTAGGAGTCACTTATCAGAAGTAGGGATTCAATCCAAACTAACTGCACCTGGTACACCCCAACAGAATGGTGTAGGAAAAGGAAGGTATAAGACTCTTATGGAAATAAGTAGATTGATGAGTTATTAAGAATATTATCAAAAGCATTTTAAGGATATACTCTGGAAACGGGAGTGAATATAGTACCTTCTAAAGTCAGAACTCTCTACTCATATAGAATTATTGAATAGGCGTAAGCCTATTTCGAAGCATATTCGGATTCGGGTAATCCAGCACATATGCAGAAGAGAGACAATGATAAGTTGGACAGGAATTCACTTGTTTGTGGGTTATCCTAGTGAAATGAAAGTAGGTTTATAGTCTTAAAAATCAGAAGGTCATTGTTAGCATCAATGACCGATTTTTAGAAAAGGACTATGTAATAAACCATGTGCCCATAAGAAAATTTGTTCTTAAGGAAGTAATAAAAGGCATGTCTAATCTAGTACCAACTGTACAAGATGAGATACCACAAGGAAACTGCAACACGTATCACAAATGATACACAATTGTAGAAAGTGCCTTGTCATAGTGGGAGGGTTGTTAGGCAACCTAAAAAGATTCATGTTTTGGGAGAGTTTTTGGACTCGATCCCTGGAGGACATGAACCTGATCTCCGGACATATGACGAAACACTCCAAGATAAAGATGCAACATCTTGGCAAAGAGTAATGAATAACAGAATTAGAATATATGTATTCTAATAAAATCTGGAAGCTTGTAGAACCACCAAATGGTGTAAAAGCCTTTGGGTGTAAAAAGGTCTATAATAGGTAAAGAGGGATAGAAAGGAAGGTAGTAACTTTCAAAGCAAGGCTTGATGAAAAAGGAAACTTTTTCACTGGTAGCCATACTTAAGTCTATCCGGATTCTTTTATCTATTTGGCAAGTGGATGTCAAGACAGCATTCCTTAATGGAAGTCTTGATGAAAGCATCCATATAAAGCAACCAGAAGGGTTCATTGCAAAGGGCTAAGAGCATCTTGTGTGCAAGCTCAATCAGTCTATGGACTGAGGCAAAGCTTCAAGGTCTTGGAACATCCGTTTTATCAAAGTAATCCAGACCTATGGATTTATTGAGTAAACGGATAAGTCTTGTGTACACAAAAGGTGTGATGGAAACGTGGTGGTATTTCTTGTACTATACCTAGATAACATTTTTGGTAGTTGGAAACAATATCAAAATGTTGTCAGAAGTAAGGGTATGGTTGTCCAAATAATTCGATATAAAGGACTTGGGAGAATGTATATATTTTTGAGATCAAAGAAATAAGGGATCAAAAGAAAAAATATATTTTACTTATCCCAAGCTTGATACATCGAAAAATCCTTGCTCGTTTCAAGCATGCAAAACTCCTCGAATGGTTTCTTATCTTTTAAGCATGGAGTGTCTTTATCTAAAGAGATGTCTTCCATGACATCAAAGGAGATTGAGGACATGGAGGCAGTTCTTTATGCTTCGGCAGTTAGACAACCTAATGTATGCTATGCACGAGATCAGAAATCTGTTTTGCCAAGGGCATAGTTAGCAGATATCAAAGTAACCCTAGACAAGGACATTGGACTGCAGTAAAGCATATATTAAAGTACCTTAGAGGCACTAAAGATTATATGCTAGCTTACAAGGCAGTTAATTTGGTCCTAGTGGGTTGCATGGATTTTGGCTTCCAATCGGATAGGGATAATAATAAGTCAACCTCGGGGTTTTGTGTTTACTTTAGGAGGCAAAGTCATAACTATGGAAGAGTGATAAGCATAGGTGTTTTTCTGGACTCCACCATAGAAACTTAGTATATGGCAAACCTCTGAGGTAGCCATAAAAGCTGAATGACTCAATAACCTCAAGATAGACTTAGATATGATTTCTGGTTTGTCCAAAGATTGTTACAATTTATTGTAATAATGTTGGTGCAGTAGCAAACTCGAAGAAACCATAAGTCTATAAGGCAAGTAAACACAATAGAGCGCAAGTACCACCCAATACGAGAAATCGTATAAACGAGGAGAAGTTGTTGCTGCCTAGATTGCATCAGGTGATGACCTATAGATCCTTTCACTAAGGTCCTTAAGGCAAGAGCTTTTGATGGGCATGTTGAAGGGTTGAGAATCAGATGTATGGCAGCAGATATGGCAGCTTAGTCTTTTAGTATAAGTGGGAGATTGTTAGAGTGTATACTAAAAGCCTAGCTTTTGGTATAAACATTTATCTAGAAATAAGAATCACATTGGTCAAATGTCTACATTTATGATAAATGTAGTTACTCAATTAATTTATATTGTAGATAACATGGTGTGTGGTGTCACATACAGAAGATCATGTTATCGGTTCCTTATAAATTATAAACAGTAGCTCACGACCAAGATGGAAAGGAACAAACCATTGGAAGGTCGTAGTGTAATTAGGTATTAGTTTATCTTAACTATATAATTACACTAGTACACTTAGAGTGTATTGAGTAGGACCATTTGAGGTCGTTCCTTTTATACTGACTTTATAAAGGAACAAAGACCTCAGTTATTATGGAAGTGTGTGCTCTTAATCCTAATATAATAACAAGCACATATATTTGATATTTATTTCTTTAATTTATCAATGGGTGAGATTTAGTTCGATGAATCAATAAGCCCGATAAGTTGGGAAATGATATCACTTATAGTGTGTGTTGTTGATTATAGAAGGAAACTGTGTCCTAGTAATCTAGGTTGAGAATGTCCCCAAGAGGAGCTCATAAGGATTGTCATGTTAAACCCTGCAGGTGGACTTAGTCCGACATGACGATGAAGTTGAGTGGTACTACTCTTGGAGCTAGATATTAATTAAGCGAGTTGTCAGTAACTTACTTAATTAGTGGACATTTGTTATCTTAAACACAGGGAGACTAACACACTCATAATAAGAAGGAGCCCAAAATGTAATTTGGGATTGGTGCGGTAGATCAATAATAGTTCTTTAGTGGAATGAATTATTATTGATGAAATTAAGTTATGTGTTCGGAGCGAACACGGGATGCTTAATTTCATCGGGAGACCAAAACCAATTCCTCCTCTCGGTCCCTATCGTAGCCTCTAGTATATAGAGATTTATACCCACCGCATACCCACCTTCTTACCCATCCAATGGGGCCGGCCAAGCTAGCTTGGAACCCAAGCTAGGGCCGGCCAAGACCAAGTGGATGAGCCATGTAGGTGGCCGGCCAAAGCATGAGTTCCAAGCTTAGGTGGCCGGCCACTAGAATATTAAAAAGGATTTTTATTAAAATTATTTCTTATGTGGATATCATGGTTTTAAAAGAGAGTTTAAAAATAAAAAATTTCCTTTTATAGCTTTCTACAAAAGATTAAGAGAAGAGATTAATCTCTTTCCTTATTTGTAGTTTAAAAGGATGGTTTTAATTGTTGGTAAAAATTTTCCTTATTTGTAAATCATCTACATGTTTAAAAGAGAGTTTAAAATTTGAAATCTTTCCTTATTTGTTGATTAAAGGAGGATTTTAAATTTTAAGAAAACTTTCCTTTTTAACCATGTTCATGATTTAAAAGAAAGTTTAAAAATTAATAATTCTCTTTTATTAGTTTCTACAAAAGATTAAGAAAAGATTTGATATCTTTCCTTATTTGTAGATTAAGAGAGATTTTAATTTTTTAGGGATAACTTTCTTTTTATCCACATGTTTAAAAGAAAGATTTTAATTTATTAAATTTCCTTTTTATTAACCACCATGAAGGGAAAAATTATTTGAGAAATTTTTATAAATTTCCGAAAGCAAATTAGGAAGTTTTAATTCTTGTGTGAATTAAAATTTCCTTGATTAAAGGGATTAAGGTGGCGGACCATTACAAATAGAAAAGAAAAATTATTTTTAATTAAATAAAATTTCCTTTTTAATGGCAAAAGAATTAAGGAAGTTTTTATTAAATTTTCCTTATTTGCCAAGACCAAGGATTATAAAAGAGGGGGTAGAGGAGGCTTCAAGGTGGATGTCTTTATTTATTTTTCTCCCTCTTTTCTTCTGTGGGTGTGGCCGGCCCTTTCTTTTCTCTCCTCTCCTTTGTGTGGCCGAAACTTTCTCATGGTGGAGTTAGCTTTGGTGGGCGGATCAAAGAAGGAGAAGAAGGAGAGAAAAAAAGCCTCTTTTCTAGCATCCCTTGGAGCATGGTGGTGGTGGCCGAACCTCTTCATCCTAGAAGAAGTTTTGATGGCCGAAACTTGCAAGGAAGAAGAAGGTACTTGGTGGTTCTCATCTCGGAAGATCGTTGCCCACACAATGTCTGAGGTTAGAAGAGGAATACGGTAGAAGATTAATAGGTCTTTCTAAAAGGTATAACTAGTATTTTTTCTTTCCGCATCATACTAGTTATTTTTGGAAATAATACCAAATACAAGAGGCATGCAATTCTAGTATTTCGAATATGTTTTTCGATGTTGTGTTTTTTTGTTTTTTTTCCTTGTGATTTGATTGTTCTTTTCGGTTAACCTAAAGTTATTTTAGGAAATTAAATATTAGCTTTCCATAAAAGGTTTTGTCTAGTCGGTGGTGGTTGCTCCCATATCCAAAAGGCCATGTGCCTTGCCACGTCAGTACTGGGAACCAATTATGGAAATTAATATTTAATGGAATTAATAACTTAAGGTGATTTGGGTCGAACGTGTTAAGTTCCGCAGGAGACCCAAGTCAAAACCTAAAAGAACGAATAGATTAAGTTTAGGATCAAGCGTGTTAATTTCCGCAGGCGATCCAAAATTTAATTTAAAAGAACACATGGTAGCTAGGAAAAGGTTCAGACCTTTGTACAAAATTTTTGTACAGTGGAACCTCTAGGTTTTCCGAGTAGCAACGAACACTACTCACCTGCAGTAGGAGTTGTTCCGCGGTTTCGCTTTTCTTCTCTGTTTTCTCGCTGAGCAGGAACAACCCTAGATTCGTTGGTTGTTTTTTTTAGCATTTCAAGTTTTAATCCCTCTGCTATTCAAAGAATGTAAACAGCCTTGATTTCAATGTAGATTTGAATTCTTTTGTGGTTTAACAAGCATGCACAGCCTTGTAGTTAGAAATTCTGTTATGAGTTTTTTTTTGTAGCTTAACAGGCACGAGCAGCCGACCCTTTTAGCATCCCAGTATCTAATTCTTCACTGATTTACCAACCATGAACAACCTCTTATAACTAGCATCTTTGATTGTATTTCCTTGTTTAATGGGCATGAACGGATTTATCTATAGTGGCATGTAGATTAGTTTTCCTTTCCTTGCTACCATATTTAGCATGAACAGAACATATATATATATATATGTGGTGCATTTTCCTTACTTGAACAAGCATGAACGACCTTCATTTTAGCACCTTTGTGTAGATTCCTGCCTTAGCTTATTTGCAGTTTCCTTCAGAAATTTAGTTTTAGAATTCATTTGCTATGCACGGGCAAGAACAGCCTTCTAATCTATTTGCCAGATTTAGTTTTTTTTTATGTCGACCATGAATTTCTTTGTAAATCAAGCATACAGTGTTCTTTAGTCCCTTATTGCCTTATGAGCAGTTTTATTTATGAGCTTGGAACACTAGTATGTTTGGGTAGATCTTTTGTTGCTGTTTTAGGTGCAAGAACAATCTTTAATTAGTTAGAATAAGTTTAGCATTACAGCTTTCTTGTCTTTGCACTTAAGGAGCAAGAACAGTCCTTAACATCAGTGTTTTAGTTTTGGGTACCTTGCATTTTAACAAGCATGAACAATTTGTGTCGAGTTTCGGATTTCTTTTGGAGTATAAAGTTATTCCAGTAACCATGAGATTTCCTATTTGTTATTCCAGCAAGAATGAAGTTTTCATTGCTAGTTATTACGTACGAACAACCTCTAATTTCCAGAAAGCAGTTTGTTTCTGTTTAATTACAGTTAGTATATCTTGAGCATGCAATTATTAGTTTCTTTGCTATTTCATAAGCATGAGTTTCTGTCTTTGAGAAACTATAAGCAAGAAAGACCAATGTCTAGGCTTGATCTCAATTCCAGAAGTTAAATATCAAAAGCGCACACAAAGTGTTTGCGTAAATGCCAAGTAAGGGCAAGTATAAGGAAGTTATAGTTAAAAAGAAAGTATTTTACTTTTAATGGCATGTACCGGACACAAGGTCCAGGACACAAGGTCTATTGGGTGGGCTCCTAGATCGCCCCTAGGCACAAGATCGCCTAGAAGTACCTTAGTAGTTTCGGGATTAGCTACCTCGACTCTTATTAAGGATGCACGCAAATTGGTACAATGCCGGGCCCAAAAGAAGTTTATTATTATTTTGAAGTATTAAAGTATAAGTTTTGAAACAAATGAAACAAGCTTCAAATATGTTTAGAATTAGAAAGTTTAGTTTCTTGTTATTTGAAGCATGCAGTAGTAGTTTTATTTGTTTCTTGCTATTAGATTATTCAGCATGTTTAGCTTTATTTGCTTTCAGCATGCAGTTATAGTTTTATTCTTGTGAGTGTGAGTAGCTTTACATGTTTAGTAGCTTTACATGTTTAGTATTTCAGTTAGTATGATTCCTTTATTGGTTTATGAGCATGATTAGCTATACATGTTTAGTATTTCAGTTGGTATTATTCCTTTGCTATGTATGAGCATGAGTAGCTTTACATGTTAGCATTCAGTTTTAGCATGTTTTTATTTATATACATGCATATCAAGTTTTTGTAAGTTAGATAGCGCTCACTAAGCTTTATGCTTATAGTTTGCATTTCCTCCTCCTGCAGATAAAGGGAAAGGAAAGATACAGTGAAGGAAGGCGACAAGGAGATGCAAGAGAAGTGTGTGATGTGTGGACTATAGAGATCCTTGGGACTTAGCTAAAGAACTTACTTAGTTTAAGACTATGTTTAGTTTAATTTCTTATTAAGTTGATAAGAAAATTTTGTAGTAAAAAGTTATGTTTCCACTGTTGGAGTTTTATTCGTTTACCATTGCTAGATTAGTTTTATTTTAAGTTGTTGTGTCTTATTAAACTGCTTGGGTCTTTGATATATTTCCAGCCGCCTGTGGCTGAGTATATATGTATGTATTATTGAATATGGTCACCGGTATATGGGAGACTCTGCCGAAATTTTTCGGTAGGGTTTCCATGTGTTTTTAATTATACCGGTTATGTAGAGTTTGTAGATAAGTAACGGTCATCCTTAGAGAGTAGTAGTAGTAAGAAGGGTGGTCGTTACAGTTAGTATCAGAGAAGTTCCCATTCTGCAGTATCACACACACATCAGCATCATCCTTGCCGTCTTCAAGTAAGAAAGTATTTAAGTTTTTTCCTTTTATATTTTCTTTATTATTTGCAGTATGGAGTAATTGCTTATATGCGCTTTAGTAAGATAGAAGTTTTGTTTCTCTTTATTCATATACAAATGTGTATGTTTAGAAAGGGTAGAGAAAATATCAATTTTTTTTTATTTTTATAACTAGATGTCAAGAAGAGGACGTCCCCGTACCGCTCGTACTGCGGACCGAGCACAGGAGAATGAAGAGCCCAGAGTAGCTGAACTGAATCTCTCTGAAGTTGTTGCTCAACTTCAGAGACAGGTGGCAGAGCAGCAGCAAGTGATCGTCAATCTGATGGCGAATCAACAGCCAGTCCCTCCCACTCCCCCAACAGTAACTGTGGAGACTCCAGGGGTAACCGAGATCCCACCAGCTGCCCTGGGAGTCGTCACAGCACCTCAGAGACAAGAAGCCTACCTGATACAGTGGCTGAGATTGAAACCAGAGAGCTTCTCAGGCACGACTGAGCCCTGGGATGCCCAGGCTTGGTTCAAGACACTGGAGAGCACCATGGAGCTTCTTGACTGGCCAGAAGTCGAGAAGGTCAAGTGTGCCTCTTTCTGCCTATCTGGAGATGCTCGTATGTGGTGGGAGAGAGTTAAAAGCAAGAGAGCAGTCAATCAGATGAGCTGGGCTGATTTTGAAGCAGAGTTTTATGAAGAATTCTTCTACCAGCGGATCACCAACAAGCATTATGAGGAGTTCATAGAATTCAGACAAGGTGACCTATCAGTGGAAGAAGCGGTAAAGAAATTCAATAGGCTAGCTCGTATCTGCCCAGAGCTAGTAAGCACGGAGAAGGAACGAGTCAGACTGATGTTCAGGATGCTGAAGCCAGTGATAGCACTTAATGTGAGTAGTGGAACTCACCAGCCCCAAACTGGCGAAGAGCTGGTCAGCAGAGCATTAGTTGCTGAGTACTATCTGGACAACATCAGGGCACAACGAGCACAACATAAGCCAGTCAAGATCGAAGACAAGACGGCTGGCAATCAGAAACCTCAAGTAAATAAGCAACATTGGAAGGGTAAAGGTAACAAGAGAAAGCAGTGGAACTCAGGAGGTAACCAGATGGGAGGACCAGCAAACAAGCAGACTAAGTTCCCTCCCTGTCCTAAATGTGGGAAAACACATCCAGGAGTCTATCTTTTGGGTAAGAATGGATGTTATTCGTGTGGGCAAGAAGGACACATGGCTAGAGAGTGTCCTAACAAGCTCAAAGCACCTCAGCCACAGCCAATACAATATGGAGGCAAGCCTCAGTTACATTACATGCCTGCAACTCTGGAAGGACCTCAACTCAGTCAAGGAAGGTTGGAAGCTCCACCAGTTTCAGCCAATACCAGAGTATTCTCCCTCACTAAAGAGGAAGCTGCTAGTGCCTCCACGGTCGTAACAGGTCAAGTAGTTATTTTTCAGCATATAGCTACTGCACTATTTAAAACTGGGGCGACCCATTCTTTTGTATCCATACCTTTTGCCAAAGAATTACAGGTACCTACAGAAAGCATGAATTCCAAGTTCCTGACAACCCTACCTTCTGGGGAAGGCATGGAATCCAGGCAGTGGTTTCGGTCTGTACCAGTCAGAATTTCAGACCGAGAGCTATATGTTAATCTGATAGTTCTCGCTATGCAGGATTTCGATATCATTTTAGGTATAGATTTCCTTAGCAAATACAGTGCTTCAGTGGACTGCCACAGAAGGAAAGTGATCTTTAGTCCAGAAGGTGAACCATCCTTTGAATTTACAGGAGTGCCAAAGAGGAAGACCCAGAAATTCCTCTCTTCCCTCACAGCTCACCAGATGTTAGTTAAAGGATGTGCTGGTTTTCTTGCATTCATTGTGAGTATAGAAGAAGAAGAAAGACCTAAGCAGGAGGAAGTTCGGGTAGTCTGTGAGTATCCAGAGGTATTCCCAGAAGAGCTACCTGGACTATCTCCCAACAGAGAAGTGGAGTTTGAGATTGAACTGGTTCCTGGTACCGGTCCAATTTCAAAAGCTCCATACCGCATGTCTCCAGCAGAGTTGAAAGAGTTACAAGAACAACTTCAGGGGCTGCTTGACAAAGGCTTCATCCGCCCTAGTCATTTACCATGGGGAGCTCCTGTGTTGTTTGTCAAGAAGAAGGATGGATCTATGCGGATGTGCATAGATTATAGAGCTCTGAATCAAGTGACAATCAAGAACAAGTATCCACTGCCCAGAATCGATGACTTATTTGATTAATTGAGAGGGGCAACAGTGTTCTCCAAGATAGACTTGCGCTCTGGGTATCATCAGTTGAAAGTGAAGGAAAGTGATATACCCAGAACAGCCTTCAGGACCAGATACGGACACTATGAATTTGTAGTCATGTCTTTTGGTGTGACTAATGCACCTGCAATCTTCATGGACTTGATGAATAGAGTGTTTAGAGAATACCTTGACAGGTTTGTTATTGTGTTCATCGATGATATTCTAGTCTATTCCAGAACCCCAGAGGAGCATGACACGCATTTGAGAATAGTTCTGCAGACCCTTCAACAAAAGCAGCTCTATGCTAAATTCTCAAAGTGCGAATTCTGGTTGGAGCAGGTGGCGTTTCTAGGTCACATCGTTTCTAGAGTAGGCATTCAAGTGGATCCAGCCAAAGTAGAAGCGGTCAGCAATTGGAAGAGACCCAAGAATGCCAGGGAGATCAGAAGTTTCCTTAGTTTAGCTGGGTACTACAGGAAATTCGTGGAAGACTTTTCCAGAATAGCCTCTCCACTTACAGCCCTCACCAGAAAGAACAAGAAGTTTGAATGTTAGATAAATGTGAGCAGAGTTTCCAAGAGTTGAAGAAGAGACTGATCAGTGCTCCCATTCTGACAAGAGTTTTGACATCTACAGTGATGCTTCCAAGATGGGCCTAGGAGCTGTACTCATGCAAGAAGGAAAAGTTATAGCTTATGCTACCAGGCAACTCAAAGACTACGAGAAGAACTACCCCACTCATGATCTTGAGCTTGCAGCTGTGGTCTTTGCACTGAAACTCTGACGACATTATTTGTATGGCGTTCAGTGCAGGATCTTCACAGACCATCAGAGTCTTAAGTACTTCTTCACTCAGAAAGACTTAAACATGAGACAGCGTAGGTGGCTAGAGTTGGTCAAAGATTATGACTGTGAAATCCTCTACCACCCAGGCAAAGCTAACAAAGTGGCAGATGCACTAAGCAGAAAATCCAGTGCATCCCTGATATCTTTGTCATCATTAGCCCTACCACTACAGAAGGAGTTGTTAGATTTTGGTATGGAAATTATTTATGGGCAACTCTCTGCATTGACCTTAGAGTCAACCCTGCTTGAGGATATACAAAGAAAGCAAAGTGAAGATCCAGATATCCAGAAGATCAAGCAAGGGATACAGAAAGAAGAAAATTTAGAGTTTCGAGTATCAGATAGTGGAATTCTTTATCAGGGGAGCCGCCTTTGTGTTCCCAATGACGAAGAGCTGAGAAAGAAGATTTTAGAAGAAGCTCATAGTACACCATACTCCATGCATCCTGGTTCTACCAAGATGTACCAAGACGTGAAACAGAGATTCTGGTGGTCTGGACTCAAAAGAGATGTGGCTAAATATGTCAGTACCTGCATGACATGTCAGAGGGTCAAAGCAGAACACCAGAGACTAGGAGGAGTCCTACAGCCTCTTCCTATACCAGAGTGGAAGTGAGAAGACATATCCATGGACTTCATAACAGGTCTCCCAAGAACCACAAATGGATATGATGCGATATGGGTGATAGTGGACAGATTGACCAAGTCTGCTCATTTTCTAGCCATCAAGGTGTCTCACTCTATAGAGCAGTTGGCACAGCTATATGTTAAAGAGGTGATCAGACTTCACGGAGTTCCTAAATCTATTGTGTCTGATAGAGATGGACGCTTCACCTCACACTTTTGGGAGTGTGTTCAGAATGCACTAGGCACCAAACTCAAGTTCAGCACAGCCTTCCATCCTCAGACTGATGGACAGACAGAGTGAGTAAATCAGGTTCTAGAAGATATGCTCAGAGCTTGTGCACTAGATTTCAAAGGAAGTTGGTGCAAGTATCTATGTTTAGCTGAGTTTGCCTACAACAATAGCTATCAGGCCATCATCAAGATGGCACCTTATGAGGCGTTGTATGGCAGGAAGTGCAGATCACCCATTTACTGGCAAAAAGCAGGTGAAAGAAAAGAAATAGAAGTGGAACTGGGCATTCAGACAGAGCTGATAGATGAGACTACTCAAGCTATCCAGAAGATCAGACAGAGAATTGAGACTGCCCAGAGTAGACATAAGAGTTATGCTGACACACGCCGTAGGCCACTTGAATTCCAAGTAGGGGATTCAGTCTTTCTCAAGGTTGCTCCTATGAAGGGAGTGATGAGATTTGGCAAGAAGGGCAAATTAAGTCCTCGTTATGTAGGACCTTACCTGATCACAGAACGGATTGGGAAAGTAGCTTACAAGCTGGATTTACCACGGGACATGTCGGCAATACATAACGTATTTCATGTCTCTATGCTAAAGAAGTGTATTCACGACCCTAGTCAGGTGATTCAGCCTCAATCAGTGCAGATCCAAGAGGATCTTAGCTACGAGAGCGGACCTACACAGATAGTGGACAGAGCAGTCAAGAGATTAAGAAACAAAGAAGTGCTACTAGTGAAGGTCATCTGGCAGAACCAGAAGCACGAGGAAATCACTTGGGAGCGTGAGGACAGTATGAGACAGAAGTATCCAGAATTGTTCTAAGTTCGAGGACGAACTTTTTATAAGGTATGAGGAATTGTAACAACCCAATTTTCCCTATTTCGAGTTCTAAATGTCTTTAAAAATATTTGGAAATGCTTTTAAAATATTCTAGAGATTTTTAGAAATTTTTAGAGTATTTTTATGTAATTTTTGGAGGTCATTTAGTATGTTTACAAAAAGAAAGAAGTTTTGACAAAAAAAAAACATTGAAGGTGAGACTCGAACCATGACCTCCGGCCGAACTCGACCTAACCGTACGCAGCCAACCAACTGGGCTGCGCGTGATTTGTTAACCAAGTATGTAGCGAAATATATTTAAGCTATAGTTGGAACGTTTAAAATAAATTGGAATTAAAAGTGCGCGACTGAGGGTTCGAAGCCAAGGCCTTTGACCCGAGCAAAATCCGCCGGACCAGCTGTGCTAGCGGCGATTGTTAATTAAGAAAGGAGTGAATAATACTTAAGCAGTAGTTAGATAATAAGAACCTTAGTTATAAGAAGAGAACTTAGGTATTTTCCCGTGATCGAAAATTTCCTCACCCCTCTTCTCTTCTCGCGACGGCGCGCGGCGGTGCTCTCGGGCGAAAGAAGCGACGGAACTAGGGATCGTCTCCGGCGCCGGCCAGGGTTTCCGAGAGGTTTTCTTCACCTCCTTGAGGTCGGCTTGTCGAGGGGAGCACGCGGGCGCAGAAGGATCGCCGAATTTGAAGCTTCATCCGAACCCTAGATCTCTTTCTCGGTTGTAAGCCCAAGCAAACTACGGTGAGTTGCTACTCACTTGCAGTAGGAGTTGTTCCGCGGTTTCGCTTTTCTTCTCTGTTTTCTCGTTGAGCAGCAACAACCCTAGATTCGTTGGTTGTTTTTTTTAGCATTTAGAGTTTTAATCCCTCTACTATTCAAAGAATGTAAACAGCCTTGATTTCAATGCAGATTTGAATTCTTTTGTGGTTTAACAAGCATGCACAGCCTTGTAGTTAGAAATTCTTTTATGAGTTTTTTTTGTAACTTAACAGGCATGAGCAGCCGACCCTTTTAGCATCCCAGTATCTAATTCTTCACTGATTTACCAACCATGAACAGCCTCTTATAACTAGCATCTTTGATTGTATTTCCTTGATTAATGGGCATGAACGGATTTATCTATAGTGGCATGCAGATTAGTTTTCCTTTCCTTGCTACCATATTTAGCATGAACAGAACATATATATATATATATGTGGTGCATTTTCCTTACTTGAACAAGCATGAACGACCTTCATTTTAGCACCTTTGTGTAGATTCCAGCCTTAGCTTATTTGCTGGTTCCTTCAGAAATTCAGTTTTAGAATTCATTTGCTATGCACGGGCAAGAACAGACTTCTAATCTATTTGCCGGATTTTTTTTTTATGTCGAACATGAATTTCTTTGTAAATCAAGCATACAGTGTTCTTTAGTCCCTTATTGCCTTATGAGCAATTTTATTTATGAGCTTGGAACGCTAGTATGTTTGGGTAGTTCTTTTGTTGCTGTTTTAGGTGCAAGAACAATCTTTATTTAGTTAGAATAAGTTTAGCATTACAACTTTCTTGTCTTTGCACTTAAGGAGCAAGAACAGTCCTTAACATCAGTGTTTTAGTTTTGGGTACCTTGCATTTTAACAAGCATGAACAATTTGTGTCGAGTTTCGGATTTCTTTTGAAGTATAAAGTTATTCCAGTAAGCATGAGATTTCCTATTTGTTATTCCAGCAAGAATGAAGTTTTCATTGCTAGTTATTAAGCATGAACAACCTCTTATTTCCAGAAAGCTGTTTGTTTCTATTTAATTACAGTTAGTATATCTTGAGCATGCAATTATTAGTTTCTTTGCTATTTCATAAGCATGAGTTTCTGTCTTTGAGAAACTATAAGCAAGAAAGACCAATGTCTAGGCTTGATCTCAATTCCAGAAGTTGAATATCAAAAGCGCACACAAAGTGTTTGCGTAAATGCCAAGTAAGGGAAAGTATAAGGAAGTTATAGTTAAAAAGAAAGTATTTTACTTTTAATGGCATGTACCGGACACAAGGTCCATTGGGTGGGCTCCTAGATCACCCCTAGGCACAAGATCGCCTAGACGTACCTTAGTAGTTTCGGGATTAGCTACCTCGACTCTTATTAAGGATGCGCACAAATTGGTACAATGCCGGGCCCAAAAGAAGTTTATTATTATTTTGAAGTATTAAAGTGTAAGTTTTGAAACAAATGAAACAAGCTTCAAATATGTTTAGAATTAGAAAGTTTAGTTTCTTGTTATTTGAAGTATGCAGTAGTAGTTTTATTTGTTTCTTGCTATTAGATTATTCAGCATGTTTAGCTTAATTTGCTTTCAGCATGCAGTTATAGTTTTATTCATGTGAGCGTGAGTAGCTTTACATGTTTAGTATTTCAGTTAGTATGATTCCTTTATTGATTTATGAGCATGATTAGCTATACATGTTTAGTATTTCAGTTGGTATTATTCCTTTGCTATGTATGAGCATGAGTAGCTTTACATGTTAGCATTCAGTTTTAGCATGTTTTTATTTATATACATGCATATCGAGTTTTTGTGAGTTAGATAGCGCTCACTAAGCTTTATGCTTATAGTTTGCATTTCCTCCTCCTGCAGATAAAGGGAAAGGAAAGATACAGTGAAGGAAGGCGACAAGGAGATGCAAGAGAAGTGTGTGATGTGTGGACTATGGAGATCCTTGAGACTTAGCTAAAGAACTTACTTAGTTTAAGAATATGTTTAGTATAATTTCTTATTAAATTGATAAGAAAATTTTGTAGTAAAAAGTTATGTTTCCACTGTTGGAGTTTTATTCGTTTACCATTGCTAGATTAGTTTTATTTTAAGTTGTTGTGTCTTATTAAACTGCTTGGGTCTTTGATATATTTCCAGCCGCCTGTGGCTAAGTATATATGTATGTATTGTTGAATATGGTCACCGGTATATGGGAGACTCTGCCGAAATTTTTCGGTAGGGTTTCCATGTGTTTTTAATTATACCGGTTATGTAGAGTTTGTAGATAAGTAACGGTCATCCTTAGAGAGTAGTAGCAGTAAGAAGGGTGGTCGTTACAGTTGGTATCAGAGAAGTTCCCATTCTGCAGTATCACACACACATCAGCATAATCCTTGTCGTCTTCAAGTAAGAAAGTATTTAAGTTTTTCCTTTTATGCTTTCTTTATTATTTGCAGTATGGAGTAATTGCTTATATGCGCTTTAGTAAGATAGAAGTTTTGTTTCTCTTTATTCATATACAAATGTGTATGTTTAGAAAGGGTAGAGAAAATATCAATTTTTTTTTATTTTTATAACTAGATGTCAAGAGGAGGACGCCCCCGTACCGCTCGTACTGCGGACCGAGCACAGGAGAATGAAGAGCCCAGAGTAGCTGAACCGAATCTCTCTGAAGTTGTTGCTCAACTTCAGAGACAAGTAGCGAGCAGCAGCAAGTGATTGCCAATCTAATGGCCAATCTGAAGCTAGCTCCTCCCACTCCCCCAACCATTAATGTGGAGACCCCAGTGGTAACCGAGATCCCACCAGCTGCCCTGGGAGTCGTCACAGCACCTCAAAGACAAGAAGCCTACCTGATACAGTGGCTGAGATTGAAACCAGAGAGCTTCTCAGGCACGACTGAGCCCTGGGATGCCCAGGCTTGGTTCAAGACACTGGAGAGCACCATGGAGCTTCTTGACTGGCCAGAAGTCGAGAAGGTCAAGTGTGCCTCTTTCTGCCTATCTGGAGATGCTCGTATGTGGTGGGAGAGAGTTAAAAGCAAGAGAGCAGTCAATCAGATGAGCTGGGCTGATTTTGAAGCAGAGTTTTATGAAGAATTCTTCCACCAGCGGATCACTAACAAGCATTATGAGGAGTTCATAGAATTCAGACAAGGTGACCTATCAGTGGAAGAAGCGGTAAAGAAATTCAATAGGCTAGCTCGTATCTGCCCAGAGCTAGTAAGCACGGAGAAGGAACGAGTCAGACTGATGTTCAGGATGCTGAAGCCAGTGATAGCACTTAATGTGAGTAGTGGAACTCACCAGCCCCAGACTGGCGAAGAGATGGTCAGCAAAGCATTAGTTGCTGAGTACTATCTGGACAACATCAGGGCACAACGAGCACAACATAAGCCAGTCAAGATCGAAGACAAGACGGCTGGCAATCAGAAACCTCAAGTAAATAAGCAACATTGGAAGGGTAAAGGTAACAAGAGAAAGCAGTGGAACTCAGGAGGTAACCAGATGGGAGGACCAGCAAACAAGCAGACTAAGTTCCCTCCCTGTCCTAAATGTGGGAAAACACATCCAGGAGTCTATCTTTTGGGTAAGAATGGATGTTATTCGTGTGGGCAAGAAGGACACATGGCTAGAGAGTGTCCTAACAATCTCAAAGCACCTCAGCCACAGCCAATACAATATGGAGGCAAGCCTCAGTTACATTACATGCCTGCAACTCTGGAAGGACCTCAACTCAGTCAAGGAAGGTTGGAAGCTCCACCAGTTTCAGCCAATGCCAGAGTATTCTCCCTCACTAAAGAGGAAGCTGCTAGTGCCTCCACGGTCGTAACAGGTCAAGTAGTTATTTTTCAGCATATAGCTACTGCACTATTTAAAACTGGGGCGACCCATTCTTTTGTATCCATACCTTTTGCCAAAGAATTACAGGTACCTACAGAAAGCATGAATTCCAAGTTCCTGACAACCCTACCTTCTGGGGAAGGCATGGAATCCAGGCAGTGGTTTCAGTCTGTACCAGTCAGAATTTCAGACCGAGAGCTATATGTTAATCTGGTAGTTCTCGCTATGCAGGATTTCGATATCATTTTAGGTATAGATTTCCTTAGCAAATACAGTGCTTCAGTGGACTGCCGCAGAAGGAAAGTGATCTTTAGTCCAGAAGGTGAACCATCCTTTGAATTTACAGGAGTGCCAAAGAGGAAGACCCAGAAATTCCTCTCTTCCCACCAGATGTTAGTTAAAGGATGTGCTGGTTTTCTTGCATTCATTGTAAGTACAGAAGAAGAAGAAAGACCTAAGCAGGAGGAAGTTCGGGTAGTCTGTGAGTATCCAGAGGTATTCCCAGAAGAGCTACCTGGACTACCTCCCAACAGAGAAGTGGAGTTTGAGATTGAACTGGTTCCTGGTACCAGTCCAATTTCAAAAGCTCCATACCGCATGTCTCCAGCAGAGTTGAAAGAGTTACAAGAATAACTTTAGGAGCTGCTTGACAAAGGCTTCATCCGCCCTAGTCATTCACCATGGGGAGCTACTGTGTTGTTTGTCAAGAAGAAGGATGGATCTATGCGGATGTGCATAGATTATAGAGCTCTGAATCAAGTGACAATCAAGAACAAGTATCCACTGCCCAGAATCGATGACTTATTTGATCAATTGAGAGGGGCAACAATGTTCTCCAAGATAGACTTGCGCTCTGGGTATCATCAGTTGAAAGTGAAGGAAAGTGATATACCCAGAACAGCCTTCAGGACCAGATACAGACACTAAGAATTCATAGTCATGCCTTTTGGTGTGACTAATGCACCTGCAGTCTTCATGGACTTGATGAATAGAGTGTTTAGAGAATACCTTGACAAGTTTTTTATTGTATTCATCGATGACATTCTAGTCTATTCCAGAACCCCAGAGGAGCATGACACGCACTTGAGAATAGTTCTGCAGACCCTTCAACAAAAGCAGCTCTATGCTAAATTCTCAAAGTGCGAATTCTGGTTGGAGCAGGTGGCGTTTCTAGGTCACATCGTTTCTAGAGAAGGCATTCAAGTGGATCCAGCCAAAGTAGAAGCGGTCAGCAATTGGAAGAGACCCAAGAATGCCAGGGAGATCAGAAGTTTCCTTGGTTTAGCTGGGTACTACAGGAAATTCGTGGAAGACTTTTCCAGAATAGCCTCTCCACTTACAACCCTCACCAGAAAGAACAAGAACTTTGAATGTCAGATAAATGTGAGCAGAGTTTCCAAGAGTTGAAGAAGAGACTGATCAGTGCTCCCATTCTGACAGTTCCAGAGAGTGACAAGAGTTTTGACATCTACAGTGATGCTTCCAAGATGGGCCTAGGAGCTGTACTCATGCAAGAAGGAAAAGTTATAGCTTATGCTTCCAGGCAACTCAAAGACTACGAGAAGAACTACCCCACTCATGATCTTGAGCTGGCAGTTGTGGTCTTTGCACTGAAACTCTGGCGACATTATTTGTATGGCGTTCAGTGCAGGATCTTCACAGACCATCAGAGTCTTAAGTACTTCTTCACTCAGAAGGACTTAAACATGAGACAGCGTAGGTGGCTAGAGTTGGTCAAAGATTATGACTGTGAAATCCTCTACCACCCAGGCAAAGCTAACAAAGTGGCAGATGCACTAAGCAGAAAATCCAGTGCATCCCTGATATCTTTGTCATCATTAGCCCTACCACTGCAGAAGGAGTTGTCAGATTTTGGTATGGAAATTATTTATGGGAAACTCTCTGCATTAACCTTAGAGTCAACCCTGCTTGAGGATATACAAAGAAAGCAAAGTGAAGATCCAGATATCCAGAAGATCAAGCAAGGGATACAGAAAGAAGAAAATTTAGAGTTTCGAGTATCAGACAGTGGAATTCTTTATCAGGGGAGCCGCCTTTGTGTTCCCAATGACGAAGAGCTGAGAAAGAAGATTTTAGAAGAAGCTCATAGTACACCATACTCCATGCATCCTGGTTCTACCAAGATGTACCAAGACGTGAAACAGAGATTCTGGTGGTCTGGACTCAAAAGAGATGTGGCTAAATATGTCAGTACCTGCCTGGCATGTCAGAGGGTCAAAGCAGAACACCAAAGACCAGGAGGAGTCCTACAGCCTCTTCCTATACCAGAGTGGAAGTGGGAAGACATATCCATGGACTTCATAACAGGTCTCCCAAGAACCACAAATGGATATGATGCGATATGGGTGATAGTGGACAGATTGACCAAGTCTGTTCATTTTCTAGCCATCAAGGTGTCTCACTCTATAGAGCAGTTGGCACAACTATATGTTAAAGAGGTGATCAGACTTCACGGAGTTCCTAAATCTATTGTGTCTGATAGAGATGGACGCTTCACCTCACACTTTTGGGAGTGTGTTCAGAATGCACTAGGCACCAAACTCAAGTTCAGCACAGCCTTCCATCCTCAGACTGATGGACAGACAGAGTGAGTAAATCAGGTTCTAGAAGATATGCTCAGAGCTTGTGCACTAGATTTCAAAGGAAGTTGGTGCAAGTATCTATGTTTAGCTGAGTTTGCCTACAACAATAGCTATCAGGCCACCATCAAGATGGCACCTTATGAGGCGTTGTATGGCAGGAAGTGTAGATCACCCATTTACTGGCAAGAAGCAGGTGAAAGAAAAGAAATAGAAGTGGAACTGGGCATTCAGACAGAGCTGATAGATGAGACTACTCAAGCTATCCAGAAGATCAGACAGAGAATTGAGACTGCCCAGAGTAGACATAAGAGTTATGCTGACACACGCCGTAGGCCACTTGAATTCCAAGTAGGGGATTCAGTCTTTCTCAAGGTTGCTCCTATGAAGGGAGTGATGAGATTTGGCAAGAAGGGCAAATTAAGTCCTCGTTATGTAGGACCTTACCTGATCACAGAAAGGATTGGGAAAGTAGCTTACAAGCTGGATTTACCACGGGACATGTCGGCAATACATAACGTATTTCATGTCTCTATGCTAAAGAAGTGTATTCATGACCCTAGTCAGGTGATTCAGCCTCAATCAGTGCAGATCCAAGAGGATCTTAGCTACGAGAGCGGACCTACACAGATAGTGGACAGAGCAGTCAAGAGATTAAGAAACAAAGAAGTGCTACTAGTGAAGGTCATCTGGCAGAACCAGAAGCACGAGGAAATCACTTGGGAGCGTGAGGACAGTATGAGACAGAAGTATCCAGAATTGTTCTAAGTTCGAGGACGAACTTTTTATAAGGTATGGGGAATTGTAACAACCCAATTTTCCCTATTTCGAGTTCTAAATGTCTTTAAAAATATTTGGAAATGCTTTTAAAATATTCTAGAGATTTTTAGAAATTTTTAGAGTATTTTTATGTAATTTTTGGAGGTCATTTTGTATGTTTACAAAAAGAAAGAAGTTTTGACAAAAAAAAAAAACATTGAAGGTGAGACTCGAACCATGACCTCCGGCCGAACTCGACCTAACCGTACGCAGCCAACCAACTGGGCTGCGCGTGATTTGTTAACCAAGTATATAGCGAAATATATTTAAGCTATAGTTGGAACGTTTAAAATAAATTGGAATTAAAAGTGCGCGACTGAGGGTTCGAAGCCGAGGCCTTTAACCCAAGCAAAATCCGCCGGACCAGCTGTGCTAGCGGCGATTGTTAATTAAGAAAGGAGTAAATAATACTTAAGCAGTAGTTAGATAATAAGAACCTTAGTTATAAGAAGAGAACTTAGGTATTTTCCCGTGACCCAAAATTTCCTCACCCATCTTCTCTTCTCGCGACGGCACGCGACGGTGCTCTCGGGCGAAAGAAGCGACGGAACTAGGGATCGTCTCCGGCGCCGGCCAGGGTTTCTGAGAGGTTTTCTATACCTCCTTGAGGTCGGCTCATCGAGGGGAGCATGCTGGCGCAGAAGGATCGCCGGATTTGAAGCTTCATCCGAACCCTAGATCTCTTTCTCGGTTGTAAGCCCAAGCAAACCACGGTGAGTTGCTACTCACCTGCAGTAGGAGTTGTTCCGCGATTTCGCTTTTCTTCTCTGTTTTCTCGCTGAGCAGGAACATCCCTAGATTCGTTGGTTGTTTTTTTTAGCATTTCAAGTTTTAATCCCTCTGCTATTCAAAGAATGTAAATAGCCTTGATTTCAATGCAGATTTGAATTCTTTTGTGGTTTAACAAGCATGCACAGCCTTGTAGTTAGAAATTCTGTTATGAGTTTTTTTTTGTAGCTTAACAAGCATGAGCAGCCGACCCTTTTAGCATCCCAGTATCTAATTCTTCACTGATTTACCAACCATGAACAACCTCTTATAACTAGCATCTTTGATTGTATTTCCTTGTTTAATGGGCATGAACGGATTTATCTATAGTGGCATGCAGATTAGTTTTCCTTTCCTTGCTACCATATTTAGCATGAACAGAACATATATATATATATATATATATATATATATATATATGGTGCATTTTCCTTACTTGAACAAGCATGAACAACCTTCATTTTAGCACCTTTGTGTAGATTCCAGCCTAAGCTTATTTGCTGGTTCCTTCAGAAATTCAGTTTTAGAATTCATTTGCTATGCACGGGCAAGAACAACCTTCTAATCTATTTGCCGAATTTAGTTTTTTTTATGTCGAACATGAATTCCTTTGTAAAGCAAGCATACAGTGTTCTTTAGTCCCTTATTGCCTTATGAGCAGTTTTATTTATGAGCTTGGGACGCTAGTATGTTTGGGTAGATCTTTTGTTGCTGTTTTAGGTGCAAGAACAATCTTTATTTAGTTAGAATAAGTTTAGCATTACAGCTTTCTTGTCTTTGCACTTAAGGAGCAAGAACAGTCCTTAACATCAGTGTTTTAGTTTTGGGTACCTTGCATTTTAACAAACATGAACAATTTGTGTCGAGTTTCGGATTTCTTTTGAAGTATAAAGTTATTCCAGTAAGCATGAGATTTCCTATTTGTTATTCCAGCAAGAATGAAGTTTTCATTGCTAGTTATTAAGGACGAACATCCTCTAATTTCCAGAAAGCAGTTTGTTTCTGTTTAATTACAGTTAGTATATCTTGAGCATGCAATTATTATTAGTTTCTTTGGTATTTCATAAGCATGAGTTTCTGTCTTTGAGAAACTATAAGCAAGAAAGACCAATGTCTAGGCTTGATCTCAATTCCAGAAGTTGAATATCAAAAGCGCACACAAAGTGTTTGCGTAAATGCCAAGGGCAAGTATAAGGAAGTTATAGTTAAAAAGAAAGTATTTTACTTTTAATGTCATGTACCGGACACAAGGTCCATTGGGTGGGCTCCTAGATCGCCCCTAGGCACAAGATCGCCTAGAAATACCTTAGTAGTTTCGGGATTAGCTACCTCGACTCTTATTAAGGATGCGTACAAATTGGTACAATGCCGGGCCCAAAAGAAGTTTATTATTATTTTGAAGTATTAAAGTATAAGTTTTGAAACAAATGAAACAAGCTTCAAATATGTTTAGAATTAGAAAGTTTAGTTTCTTGTTATTTGAAGCATGTAGTAGTAGTTTTATTTGTTTCTTGCTATTAGATTATTCAGCATGTTTAGCTTTATTTGCTTTCAGCATGCAGTTATAGTTTTATTCTTGTGAGCGTGAGTAGCTTTACATGTTTAGTAGCTTTACATGTTTAGTATTTCAGTTAGTATGATTCCTTTATTGGTTTATGAGCATGATTAGCTATACATGTTTAGTATTTCAGTTAGTATGATTCCTTTGCTATGTATGAGCATGAGTAGCTTTACATGTTAGCATTCAGTTTTAGCATGTTTTTATTTATATACATGCATATCGAGTTTCTGTGAGTTAGATAGCGCTGACTAAGCTTTATGCTTATAGTTTGCATTTCCTCCTCCTGCAGATAAAGGGAAAGGAAAGATACAGTGAAGGAAGGCGACAAGGAGATGCAAGAGAAGTGTGTGATGTGTGGACTATGGAGATCCTTGGGACTTAGCTAAAGAACTTACTTAGTTTAAGAATATGTTTAGTTTAATTTCTTATTAAGTTGATAAGAAAATTTTGTAGTAAAAAGTTATGTTTCCACTGTTGGAGTTTTATTCGTTTACCATTGCTAGATTAGTTTTATTTTAAGTTGTTGTGTCTTATTAAACTGCGTGGGTCTTTGATATATTTCCAGCCGCCTGTGGCTGAGTGTATATGTATGTGATCCGGTAGTAAGAGAAGGGGGGCCCCGCCCTGTGAAGTCAACGCCACGTGGAAGTCACAGTGGCAAACGTCCATCCGGAGAGGGCCGGGTCCGACCAGACTCCCGGATAGGGCCGGGTTCGACCGGACGGCCGGAGAGGGCAGGGTCCGACCGGACGTTCGACCGGCCAATGGAATCGAACGCCCGGAGGGATGGGTCCGATCGGCCTGCCGACCGGACGATATACGGCTGATGGTTGCGCCGCCGAAATCAGGGTTCCGGCGCTCAGGGGAAAAGGTCGTGGGCCGAGCGGACCTCTCACTCGGCCAAAGCCATAAGGTAACACTGCTAACAGGCCCCATAAAGCACATGAGGGAGGATCTCCCCAAGTAAACCTTCGCATATGTCCGACCGGATGTTGAGGGAGATGTCCGCCCGGAAGCCAGATTTGGAGCAAAGGGGAAAAGGACAAGGAACGTCTTTTTCTGACAGCAGGTATGTTTCACGTGTGGGCCATGCTCCAAATCTTGTGACAGGGGATTCCGCTGTCCCATCGAGGACATGCTAAGACTGTAGCAGTATGGGTTATGGAAGCTCACTGACAAGTCCTTACTGGAGTATGGGCTAGGGACACGTGTACACCTCGATAGGTGTACGCTCACTTCTTCACTGCCCTATATAAAGGCCTTCATTTTTCGTCGGAGGTACGCGGTCTACGAGTTTGAAAGCCACTGTTTCTTTCTTGAGCTTCGCCTGACTTGAGCGTCGAAGGGTCGCCGCCGGGAATCCCTTCCCGGCCCGACTTCTGTGCAGGTTCGCCGGAGCTTTGTGCCGCCAGTCGAAGATCCACGCCAGTAGCCGGAAGCGCCACGTGCCAAGCGTCCGTTGATTCGGCATTCGGACAGGATCAAATTGACGTCGTCTGTGGGAACGTTCCTGTATCCGAGCGGAAACAATGGATGAAGCTGGACGACAACACATGGTGACGCTTTCGAACGAGGAACTCGACGCCCTGATCGAGATAAGAGCCGCCAAGCTTGCGGAGCAAAAACAGAAAGCCACAGCCGAGCGGCCCGAGCAGCAAGCAACGTCAACATCTGGAGGTCGAGCGGAAGCACCGCCGGCCACCGTCGCATTTCATCCAGCCCTATTCCGCACCCCTGAAGCGGTACCAGCTCATAGAGATAGGGGATCTTCTTCGGATGAGATGCCTAGACGAGACAACAGAAAAGGGAAAGCCCCCCGAGCGGACTCATCTCCCGAGCGGATCAATCACCAATTTTCGGATGCTATTCTGCAAGACCCTCTGCCCAAGCACTACATGCCTCCGACGATCGGCGAGTACAATGGGACAACCGACCCGGATGATCATCTGGGTAAGTTCGATAACACAGCCATTCTCCATCAATACACAAATGGAGTAAAGTGCCGAGTTTTTCTTACCACTCTCTCGGGATCGGCTCAACGGTGGTTCCGGAGGCTGCCGGACGGATCCATCACAAGCTTCAAGGACTTCCGAACGGCCTTCCTCCATCATTTTGCAAGCAGTCAGCGTTATCAAAAAACGAGCGTGAGCCTGTTCGCCATCAAGCAAGAAACCCGGGAATCGCTTCGAGCTTACATCCAGCGGTTCAACCAAGTAGCGATGGACATTCCAACGGCCACCTCGGAAACCATGATGAATGCCTTCACACAAGGCCTAGTAGATGGGGATTTTTTCCGATCACTCATCCGGACTATGATCACATGCTACACCGGGCGAACGAATACATCAACGTGGAAGAAGCGCAAGCGGCTAGGAAAAAGGAAACTCCAGCCGAGCGGGCTCCTCCGGCCGAGCGGAAACAGTACGCCACTCATCAGCCGCCTAGAGGACCAAGGGCCAAAGCAATCCGATCCCCCCACGCCAGGTCCCATGTGCAAGAGGTAGCTGCCGCCCGGCCCAAGCCAAAGAAGAGATGGACCCCGATGTTCTGCTCCTTCCACCGGACGGATACGCACAACACAAGGGATTGTTGAAGTCTTCCCTTCGTGGCTCATCCTGTGCCCCGGAATGCCAGACGACGGTCTCCCTCAGTCGACAGGCGACAGAGAACTCATGAAGCCGATCGGACGCGAGCTGGTAGGCCACAACAACAAACTCCCGATCGGCATCGTTCCCCAAGGCAGGAGAATCGCCTAGCGTCTAGAGAGCGGTCTAGACCGTCCGCTCGGGAGGAGGAAAATAGAAGCAATACTTCCCGAGGCGAGATCAACGTTATTGTTGGCGGGCCGACCGGAGGAGACTCCAACCGAGCCAGGAAGGCGAGCGTCCGGCAACTCCAGATTCATTCGGTCGGTTGTAGCCGAGAACGAGCGGAAGGACCCGAAATTAGTTTCGGGCCCGGGGACTTGGAAGGAGTTGAAGTACCCCACGACGATGCCTTGCTCATCAAAGCGGTAATAGCCAATTATACTATTCACCGCGTATTTGTTGACACAGGGAGTTCAGTCAACATCATATTCAAGAAGGCGTTCGATCAGCTGCAAATTGATCAAGCCGAGCTGCAGCTCATGACAACTCCGCTCTATGGGTTTACGGGCAACGAGGTTCAGCCGGTCGGACAGATCCGGCTGGCTACCTCGCTGGGAGAAGAGCCGCTCAGGAGGACAAGAACAACAAACTTCGTGGTGGTCGACTCTCCCTCGTCCTACAACGTTATTTTGGGACGACCGGCTCTCAGCAAATTCCGAGCGGTCGTCTCAACCTTCCACCAGAAGATCAAGTTCCCCGTGGAGGACAAAGTGGGAGAAGTATGGGGAGATCAACTAGCAGCTCGGCGATGCTACATCGAGATGGTCCGAGCAAAGGCCAATTCCGCTCGAAAGGCACCCCGGATCGAGGTAAACGCCATCACCGAAAAGCCACCATCTTTAATTTATGAAGAAAAAGAGGAAGTGCAGATTCACCCAACCCGATCGGAGGCCACTACCTTTATAGCGTCCGATCTGGAGGAGAAACAGAAAGAAGAACTGCTCCAATGCCTCTGAAGAAATCATGATGTCTTCGTCTGGTCGACACATGAGCTGCCCGGAATTTTGCCGAGCATAGCGCAGCATGAGCTACATGTCCGGCCGGACGCACGGCCAGTAAAGCAAAGAAAAAGGGACTTCAGCGCCGAGCAGAATTCAATCATCCGAGCGGAGGTGGAAAAACTTCTGGAGGCCGGCCATATACGCGAGGTGCAGTTCCCGAGCTGGTTGGCTAACGTAGTATTAGTCTCCAAGCCGGGCAACAAGTGGAGAGTATGCATAGATTTTCGGGATCTTAATAAAGCCTGCCCGAAAGATTTTTATCCTCTGCCCCGGATAGATCAGCTGGTGGACTCTACGGCCGGCTGTGAATTAATCTGTATGCTCGACGCCTACCAGGGCTATCACCAAGTGCCGCTCGCCCGTGAAGATCAAGAAAAAGTCAGCTTCGTGACGGCCGACGGCACTTATTGCTATAATGTAATGCCGTTCGGATTGAAGAATGCGGGGGCCACATATCAGCGCTTGATGAATAAAGTGTTCAGAGAGCAGATCGGACGGAATCTAGAAGTTTATGTGGACGACATTCTCATTAAGTCCATCCGAGCGGCCGATCTCTTCAAAGACATGGAGGAAACCTTCCGAACGCTGCGCAAATATGGAGTCAAGCTAAATCCCCAGAAGTGCCTGTTCGGAGCAAAAGGAGGGCGCTTTCTGGGGTACATAGTGACCGAGCGGGGAATCGAAGCAAATCCCAGCAAGGTGAAAGCTCTACAAGATATGCCGCCTCCAAGAAATACAAGGGAAGTGCAGCGTTTGACCGGTCGGATAACCGCTCTATCCAGGTTCATCTCCAAAACCGCCGACCGGAGCCTTCCTTTTTTCAAGATCTTACGCAAAGCTACAAAATTTCACTGGGACAAAGAATGCGACCGGGCGTTCGAAGATTTGAAGGCATATTTGAACTCTCTCCCGGTATTAGCCAAGCCGACTGCGGGTGAGCCACTTCATATGTACTTGTCTTCAACTGAGCATGCAATCGGCTCAGCTTTAGTGAGGTCGAGCGGAGAAGAGCCTGTGTATTTCCTTAGCCACATTTTAAAAGATGCTGAATCTCGCTACACTGGGCTCGAGAAGCTGGCTTTCGCGCTGGTCCTTGCCGCTCGGCGCCTTCGTCCATACTTCCTGGCGCATACGATCATTGTCAAGACCAATAGCCCGCTCGGACGTGTCCTACTAAATCCAGAGGCATCCGGACGGCTCATCAAATGGACGACGGAGTTGAGTGAATTTGATATCCAATACCAGCCCCGCTCGGCGATCAAAGCGCAATCCTTGGCTGATTTTGTGACTGAGGTGCAAAGGTCGGAGCCGGAAGCTATGTGGAGAATATATGTGGATGGGTCGTCCACTCGGCTCGGAAGCGGGATTGGAATATTGTTACTCTCCCCTCAAGAAGAGAAGATGCACTTATCCGTCCGGCTGGATTATAAAGCTACCAACAATGAAGCAGAGTATGAGGCCCTCATAGCCGGCTTGCAGGCAGCTCGGCATGTGGGAGCCGGTCGGGTAACGCTTCACTCGGATTCGCAGTTGGCCGCTCAGCAGCTCTCTGGTACCTTCGAAATCAATAGTGCTCGGCTCAAGCTCTACGCTGAAGCCTTCGAGAAGCTCAAAGCCGATTTTAGAGAAGTTATTGTCCAGAAGATACCCAGAGCAGAAAATCAAGCGGCCGATGAGTTAGCCAAGCTCGCGAGCTCAATAACGCCGATCGCCATTCAGCAGCCAATTGAAAAAGTATTGTTGGTGGCGCATGTCGACCGGATGGCAGGCCTCACGATTCCGAGCGACTGGAGAACACCCATCATAGAGTTCCTCCGCTCGGGCGCCACACCATCCAATGAGTATGAAGCTCAGCTGTTAAGGAGAAGAGCCGGTCGGTTCACACTCATCGGCGATCAGCTTTACAAAAAGGCCTTCTCACGCCCGTTGTTAAAATGCGTGAGCTCGGAGGACTCGGCTTACATCCTCCAAGAAGTATATCAAGGATCGTGCGGAGGGCATCCGGGCGGACGATCGTTGGCCAAGAAGATCCTCCTTGCCGGGTACTTTTGGCCGACTTTACAAGCAGACGCCGCTCGGACCGTGTCGACGTGCCTTTCATGCCAGAAGTACCATAACTTCAACCACCGACCGGCAGAGGAAATGAAGGCATCTACAGTCTCGTGTCCGTTCGACCAGTGGGGAATGTATATTGTTGGTCCATTTCCTATGGCGACCGGACAACGGAAATTTCTACTAGTGGCGGTAGATTATTTTTCTAAGTGGGTGGAGGCCGAGCCGCTAGCCAGGATCACCGAACAAATGGTCAAAAAGTTCATATGGCAACACATCATTTGTCGGTTCGGCATCCCTCGCCGACTGATTTCCGACAACGGACGGCAATTCACAGGGAAGGTGCTGGAGGATTGGTGCAAGAGCTATGGCATCGAGCAACACTTCACGTCCGTGGCTTATCCCCAAAGCAACGGTCAAGCCGAAGTAGCCAATCGGGAAATTCTTCGTATTCTGCGCGCTCGGCTCGACCATTTGGGAGGAAGTTGGCCGGATGAAGTGCCGGGCGTCTTGTGGGCCATCCGGACGACTCCGAAGGAAGGGACGGGCGTCACACCGTTCCATTTGGTGTATGGTGGCGAGGCAGTTATTCCGGTTGAAGTCGGCGTCGAGTCCGTCCGGATTCAGAGTTATGATGATGACAACGCCGAACGGAGGAACATGGAGCTGGATTTGGTCGACGAGGAGCGAGCCAAGGCGTCCGTTCGGTTGATGGCGTACCGGCAGCGGATGAAGCAAAATTACAACCGCCGTGTAATCCCCAGATCATTTCAGGTCGGCGATCTTGTCTGGAAGAAAGTCAAGCCGGTCGGCGATGTCGGCAAGTTAGAAGCTCCCTGGGCGGGCCCCTTCAAGGTTATTGAGAAGCTCCGATCGGGAGCATATTATTTGGAGGATAAAGACGGGCGGCAGCTGGATCGACCATGGAGTGCGAATCATCTCTAGCCTTATCGAGCGGGGTGAAAGGTGCACGAATGTAAATCATTCTTGTATATGTTAGTCGGCCATATCCTTGTAATGCAGGAAGCAAAATTAATGCAAAGGATGGCCAATGGATTCGCCGATCGGCAGCATCAAAATTAACCTTGAAGACCGTCGAGCTCCGACGTTAAATATCGAGAGACGAGCCGGCGTCTATAAACTTCCGAGCGGAAGACCGTCGAGCTCCGACGTTAAATATCGAGAGACGAGCTGGCGTCTATAAACGTCCGAGCGGAAGACCGTCGAGCTCCGACGTTAAATATCGAGAGACGAGCCGGCATCTATAAACTTCCGAGCGGAATACCGTCGAGCTCCGACGTTAAATATCGAGAGACGAGCGGCGTCTATAAACTTCCGGCGGAAGACCGTCGAGCTCCGGCGTTAAATATCGAGACCGGCGTCTATAAACTTCCGAGCGGAAGACCGCCGAGCTCCGACGTTAAATATCGAGAGCGAGCCGACGTCTATAAACTTCCGGCGGAAGACCGCCGAGCTCGGCGTTAAATATCGAGACGAGCGGCTGTCTTAAAGGCCAGGAAGACCGTCGAGCTCCGACGTTAAATATCGAGACGAGCCGGCGTCTATAAACGTCCGGCGGAAGACCGCCGAGCTCGGCGTTAAATATCGAGACGAGCCGGCGTCTAAACTTCGAAGCGGAAGACCGCCGAGCTCCGGCGTTAAATATCGAGAGAGCCGACGTCTATAAACTTCGGCGGAAGACCGCCGAGCCGACGTTAAATATCGAGACGAGCCGACGTCTATAAACTTCCGGGCGGAAGACCGCCGAGCTTCGACGTTAAATATCGAGAGACGAGCCGACGTCTATAAACTTCCGAGCGGAAGACCGCCGACCGACGATAAAGATCGAGAGACGAGCCGGCGTCTATAAACTTCCGGCGGAAGACCGTCGAGCTCCGGCGTTAAAGATCGAGAGACGAGCCGTCTGCCTATAAGACGGGCGGAAGTCCGTCGAGCTCCGACGTTAAATATCGAGAGACGAGCCAGCGTCTATAAACTTCCGAGCGGAAGACCGTCGAGCTCCGACGTTAAATATCGAGAGACGAGCCGACGTCTATAAACGTCCTAGCAGAAGACCGTCGAGTTCGACGTTGATATTGTTCGACCGACTCTACGTTTCGCTCGGCTCAAGGCCCAAAGGTTCTTGTCGGCTTATAGCGAGCAATCCTTGCTAGCAAAGCGGAATGATTACGCGTCCGGAATATTTGCCCGAGCGGAAGGGCAAGGCCAAGTACTTCGCAAGAATGCCTTTCGAATGCCAGGGGTTTGATAATAGGCGAGCAGGCAACACACATATTAATTAGCAAAAGGACAGTGCAAAAAGATAGAGTGCGCGAAAGGAAAGCATTCCATTAAAAATAAAATCTCAGGCCGGGCGGCCTAAGTACAAAAGGGATCATATTTAGCCGAGTGGCAAAATTACAAAAATTACTCGATATAATCGTAGAGGGTCTTGGGGATGTTATCTAGGAGCGCCACCTGATCGCCGGCCGGAATATTGGTGGACTCCGGAAGAAGGCCCTTCGACTTCAGATAGGTCATAGTGGCAGTCATGGCCAAGTCGAAGGCTGAGTACATCCGCTCGCAAATTTTCTCCGAGAATTCGGGCGATCGGATGTGGCTCTGTCGTAGAGCGGCGACTCGGCTCAGCTCGGCATCCTGATATTCTTTGAAAGCCGCCTGGGAGCTTGTGAGGGCCTCGTTCAGATTCTTAAGCTTTTCCGCGTCGGCCGAGCGCCCCGCCTTCTCCCTATCGAGCTGCTCTATCAACTCCTTTATCTTCAGCTCCAAGCCCCGAGCCTCAACGTTCTTCTTCTCCAGATCGGAGATAGCTGTATTCTTCCGAGTGGTGGCCAAGGTTATTTTTGTGTCAAGCGACTTGACTTGTCGCTCGGACTCGGCCAAGGCGTGGGCCTGGTCGGCTGTCTTCTTCTGCTCGGCCACCAGCAGAGTTTGAGTTTTCTTCAGCTCCTTTTGCATCTCGGAATAGGAAGGGCCCTGAAGGCCGGACGGACCAACGGTGGCCTTCAGTTGCCGTAGCTCTTCATCCACCAAGGTCAAGCGGTTGGAAACCGTAATTTCCTCCACCAATCTCTGGCAAGGGAAAATTATAGTTATTAGCTGCCGATCGGAAAGAATGCATACAAAACTTTGTAGAGCAAACTTACCCCAGTGGCCTCCCGCATGTGGCTATTGGCCAAATTTCCGAGGGGTATCAGCGCTGTGCGTGCCCGAGCATCGGCCCACATCTCAGCTAGGGGCCGTTTCAAGGTGATGGTGTGCTCGGGCGCAGATGGACGGTCGGCCTCTGGCAGCAGCTCTTCGGTCGGTAGATGAAGAGTGACCCGAATCGTCCGGCCATGACCGGGGGTCGTCCGACCGGCAGTCGGAAGGGGATCAGAAGCCGGCGTAGAAAACTGGGAATGGATGGTCGAGCGCTGGGTTGAATGGCGAGCGGGCGGATGGGTGCTGATTGGAATAGCCTCCACTGGAGCAGTTGGCTCATCCCAATCTGAAGGCGTCCAGTCGGACGAGATGGTTTTGGTCTCTGGCGCCTTGCCCCGAGCAGTTGCGGTGACCCGCTCGGATGGTTGGACTGCGGAGGTTGCCGACCGCAGAGGAGTCTCCACTCGACGCCTCTTTTGTAAGGGCTGCTCCTCCTCCCGAGCGGAACCTTCCTCGGGGGCAGTTGGTTCTCCAGAAGGAGTGGCTCCACTGGCCACGTTTTGCTGAGAAGCGGAAGCGGTCGACTCAGCTTGAGTCCCGCTCTCTCCTTCGTGGGATCCGACCGGCTGGATACCCAAACCTTCCATTTCTTTGGCCGCCGCGGCTTCTAGAGCGGTCGCCTTCCTCTTCAAAACACCGACCATGACCGAATCCATAACGATGTCCGCTGCAAAGAAAGGAAAAGAAATCAGTTAGCAATCAAAGCAAATGCCCAACCAAAGTTCTTACCGAAGCCGGTCCGTATAGGACTCAGGCCAAGATGTACATCACTCCCTCGTGGAAGTTTGTTGATGTCAAGTCGCGACCGGCCAAGATATTTTGTAGCGTGGAGGTAGTCGGTGGTCTTGAACTTCTTCACTCGGGAGTTGAGGCGATGACTTGCCAGCTGGGTGGGAAGTTTGCACGATTGGGCATCTGGATGTAGAAAAATAATCCTTCAATGTTTATTGGAAGTAGGAGTTTGTTGAAAAAGACCAAGCCGGGCGAGCTTGGAACATGAAGGTGCCCTTCTGCTTGCTTGGGGTAATAGAAATAAAGAAAGACCTCGGTCGGAGGGGATGTTGTGAATCTTAAACAAAACGACAACACCGCAGAGGAGACGGAAGGTATTGGGTACTAAACTGCCGAGCGGCACACCGAAAAAATTACAGACGTCTATAATGAAGGTGCATAGGAAAACAAAGACCGTGATGGCGGTCTCGGAAGACACTGAGCTCCGTGAGGCCGAGGCGGGACCCGACTAAGCGAATTCGAAATCCTCGGGGATTTCAAATTGTCTACTAAAATATCAAGTCACTTGTTCGAATCGGGATTGCGCATGGTGGTGTACCATGGGCCGAGGGATCTTCGGGATTGGAAGAGCTAGCCATGGGCCAAGCGGGAGGAGTCAAAAGGCAAAAGGCAAATCGAATAACAGTGACGAAGGAAGTTTCAAGGATCGAACGAGAGAGAGAAAGGAAACACCGGAAAGGAGGAAGGAAAGATATAAAACCTTGCTGCGGAGAAAGGGATCAAGGAAAAGGCGCCAGAGAGCGTCGGAGAGCAGAAACAGGATCGCCGGAGCTCCGAAGCGCAGGAGGCAATGGTCGAAATCGCGGAGGCAGGTAAGGAGGAGAAGGAAATGAAGAATTTATAGGGTGAGGGTCGGGCGGCCTCCACCGTTGGATCCAGGTCACAGGAATCAAAGCATGCATCGAATCGTCCATTTCGAATCGCTCCGATCACATCAAAACACCACGCCACCGCCGCCGTACATCGATGGCAGTGCGCCACGTGACATTCAATCATTCGGAGCATTTAATGAAAGCATGCTCAACCTTAATGTCGAGGATTGGCGCAGAACACGAGGAGATCCGGTGAAGATCATTGTTGATTCGCTTAAGGCTATCTCTATGGTTGGCCGAGCGGATGATACAAGTACGGAGGAACCGCTCGGCCGGATTCTTAGTCCAGTCAGTTGTACTATTCGCCTCCTTCGACTAGACTTGAAGGAGAGGCAAGTGATCCAGTAGTAAGAGCAGGGGGGCCCCGCCCTGTGAAGTCAACGCCACATGGAAGTCACAGTGGCAGACGTCCATCCGGAGAGGGCCGGGTCCGACCAGACTCCCGGATAGGGCCGGGTCCGACCGGACGGCCGGAGAGGGCAGGGTCTGACCGGACGTTCGGCCGGCCAATGGAATCGAACGCCCGGAGGGATGGGTCCGATCGGCCTGCCGACCGGACGATATACGGCTGATGGTTGCGCCGCTGAAATCAGGGTTCCAGCGCTCAGGGGAAAAGGTCGTGGGCCGAGCGGACCTCACGCTCGGCCAAAGCCATAAGGTAACACTGCTAACAGTCCCCATAAAGCACATGAGGGAGGATCTCCCCAAGTAAACCTTCGCATATGTCCGACCGGATGTTGAGGGAGATGTCCGCCCGGAAGCCAGATTTGGAGCAAAGGGGAAAAGGACAAGGAACGTCTTTTTCTGACAGCAGGTATGTTTCACGTGTGGGCCATGCTCTAAATCTTGTGACAGGGGATTCCACTGTCCCATCGAGGACATGCTAAGACTGTAGCAGTATGGGTTAGGGAAGCTCACTGACAAGTCCTTACTGGAGTATGGGCTAGGGACACGTGTACACCTCGGTAGGTGTACGCTCACTTCTTCACTGCCCTATATAAAGGCCTTCATTCTTCGTCGGAGGTACGCGGTCTACGAGTTTTAAAGCCACTGTTTCTTTCTTGAGCTTCGCCTGACTTGAGCGTCGGAGGGTCGCCGCCGGGAATCCCTTCCCGGCCCGACTTCTGTGCAAGTTCGCCGGAGCTTTGTGCCGCCAGTAGAAGATCCACGCCAGCAGCCGGAAGCGCCACGTGCCCAGCGTCCGTTGATTCGGCATTCGGACAGAATCAGTATGTATTGTTGAATATGGTCACCGGTATAGGGGAGACTATGTCGAAATTTTTCGGTAGGGTTTCCATTTGTTTTTAATTATACCGGTTATGTAGAGTTTGTAGATAAGTAACGGTCATCCTTAGAGAGTAGTAGTAGTAAGAAGGGTGGTCGTTACACACAACCCCAAAGGAGGGAACGGGGGTAACACCATTCCACTTGGTATACGGGGGTGAGGCGGTCGTCCCAGTCAAGGACGGAGTCGAGTCCGATCAGATCCAGAACTACGATGGGGACAATGCCGAGCAGAGACAGCTGGAGTTGGACCTAGTTGACGAGGCGCGAGCTAAAGCAGCCATCCGGCTGATGGCGTACAGGCAAAGAATGAAGCAGAATTATAATATGCTTGTAATTCCTAGAGTATTCCAGGTCGACGACCTAGTATGGAAGAAGGTGAAGCCGACCGACGATGTGAGCAAGATGGAAGCTCCCTGGGCGGGGCCCTTCAGAGTCGTCGAGAAGCTTCGATCGGGTGCGTACTACTTGGAAGATGAGGACGGACGGCGGCTAGAATGACCATGGAGCGCAAACTACCTCCAGCCATACCGAGCGGGGTAAAAGGTGCGTCTGTGTAATTTATTTCATGTATGCTCCGTTCGTTTGTATCCTTTGGCTGCAGGAGTAAAAATAAAAAAAAAACAAAGGATATGAGCATTTGGTGTCGAATGACAAAACTCCATGAAGATCGTCGAGCGGCGACGTTAAACTCTAGAGTCGAACCGGCGACTATAAACCCCCCGGCCGGAAGATCGTCGAGCGGCAACGTTAAACTCTAGAGTCAAACCAGCGACTATAACCCCTCGGCCCGAAGACCGTCGAGCGACGACGTTAAACTCTAGAGTCGAACCTGCGACTATAAACCCCCCCGCCTGAAGACCGTTGAGCGGCGACGTTAAACTCTAGAGTCGAACCGGCGACTATAAACCCCCCCGGCCCGAAGACCGTCGAGCGGCGACGTTAAACTCTAGAGTCAGACCGACGACTATAAACTCCCCGGCCCGAAGACCGTCGAGCGGCGACGTTAAACTTTAGAGTCGGACTGACGACTATAAATCCCCCGGTCGGAAGACCGTTGAGCGGCGACATTAAACTCTAGAGTCGAACCGGCGACTACAAACCCCCCGACCGGAAGACCATCGAGCGGCGACGTTAAACTCTAGAGTCGAACCGTCGACTATAGACCCCGGCTGGAAGACCGTCGAGCGGCGACGTTAAACTCTAGAGTCGGACCGGCGACTATAAATCCCCCGGCCCGAAGACCGTCGAGCGGCGACGTTAAACTCTAGAGTCGGACCGGCGACTATAAACCCCCCGGCCCGAAGACTGTCGAGCGGCGACGTTAAACTATAGGGTCGAAGCGGCGACCATAAACACTCCGCTCGGAAGGCCGTTGTGCGGCCGCATTAAAGCCCGACACTTAAGGGCAGGCGAGCGGCTATCCTAAATCCAAGAAGGGACCAACGAATAAAAGCATTTTGGCATAGACTCCGCTCGGGCCATAAGGTTATTAATGACAACCAGGGGAAAACAAGCTAACAGAACAAAAGTTGCATTCAAAAGTTGCATTCAAAAGTGGCATTTAAAACAAAAGTTGGCCGACCGAGCGGTAGAAATACAAAAATGCAAAAGGCACTTCATTCGAGATAATAAAAAACACTCTTCGGTATGGTGGTAAGAAGCGCTGCATGCTCCCGGGCGGGGATGACAAAGGACTCCTGCAAGTGACCTTGGACCTTCAGGTGATCCGCAGTGGCAGTAATGGCCAACTCGAATGCAAGGACGAGCCGATCGCACACCTTCTGAACAAACTTAGCCGAGCGGATGTACTTCTGTCTCAGTACGGTGAACCGGCTTGGCTCAGCCTCTTGATACTCCCTAAGAGCAGAGCGAGAGGCCTCGTGGGCCTCCTGCAGGGTCTTCAGCTAGTCCTTGAGAGCCGCCACCTCGACCGAACGACCCTTCTTTTCGCGGTCCAGTAGATCCGCCAACTCCTTTACCCACTGTTCCAGGGTGCGGTCCTCCACATTCTTCGCTTCCAAATCGGCGATAGTGGTATTCTTCCGAGTGGTGGTGAGTTCTATCTTGCGATCATAAGTTTTGACCTACTTTTCGAGCTGGTCTAGCATGTAGGCCTGGTCGGCCGTTTTCTTCCGCTCGGCCTCTAGCTGCTCCTTGGTCTTGGCCAGCTCCTTTTGCAACTCGGCATATGAAGGGCCCTGAGAAGAGGACGGCCCGCCAAAAATTTTGAGACGCTTCAGCTCTTCCTCCAGCATCGCCAGACGAGCGGCAACCGCGATGTCTTCCACCCAATGCTAAAGAAAAAGGAGCTTTTTAGTGTCGGACGAGGAGGTGATGCAAAGAAGTTGGGGTGGACAGAAGACTTACGCCGGTGGCATGCCGCATGTGACTGTTAGCTAGCAGATCGTGAGGCATTGCAGCAACGCGGGCTCGGGCATCCGCCCATACCTCGGCGAGCGGCCCCCGGATGGCCATCATATGCTGAGGGGCCGTGGGCCGATCCAACTCCGCCAGGTAATCCTCGGTAGGGAGATGCAGAGTGGTCTTGATGGTGTGGCGCTTGCCCGGCGTCGTGTGAGCGGAGGCGGAGGGATCAGATGCTGGGGCGGACCGCGTGGAAAGTATGGCCGATCGACGGACTCGCATGGGCACGGGAGGCAGGGAGCTAACTAGCTGCGCGGCAATGGGTTCCTGAGAGGTCTCTAGCTGGGACAGGGTCCGATCTGAGGACAGGGACTCGACGGAAGGAGCCTTGCCACGAGGGGACAGAGGGCCCGTCCGCTCGGACGCTTGCACCGCGGAGGTAGCCGAACGAAGTGGCATCTCAGCGCGTTGTCTCTTCCTGTTGAGTGGGAGCTCATCCTCTGGATCAGAGCCTTCCTCCCGAACGGCCGGTTCCCTGCTGGAGGCTGCGCCACCCATCACCTCCACGGGAGAAGTCTGAGCGGCCGACTCCCCTACATTGGTTTCACTCTCACCCTCGTGAGAGCCGACCGGAGCAATACCCATCTGCTCCATTTCCTTGGCCGTTGCCGCCTCGATCGCCTCCGCCTTTTTCTTCAGAATCCCGAACAGTACATATTCCATTACGATATTCGCTGCAGAGAAAAGAGAAGGAAATCAGTTAGAACTCAAGGCAAATGCACAAGTAAAGTTCTTACAAAAGCTGCTCGGGAGTCTGGTTCGGCTCGGACTCAAGCCGAACATATACATCACTCCTTCAGGGAGGAGCTTGTTGATGTCGAGCTTCAGACCGACTAGCATATTCGCCGTTTGAAGGTAGTCCGGTCGGGTCTTATGCCTCTTCAGTTCGGGGGAGGTGGGCGGTCCGACCTGCCACTTGGTCAAGAAGGGGAGCCGTCCGGGAAAACGGAGGAAGAAAAAGTATTCCTTCCAATGTTTGTTGGAGGTGGGCATTTTATCGAAGAAGACCAAGCCGATTCGAGACTGGAACAGATAAGTGCCCAGCTTGGATTGCTTGGGGTAATAGAAGTAGTAAAAAACCTCCGGACGGAGGGGAATGTTGTGGATTTTGAACAACACAACAACTCCACACAAAAGGCGGAAGGAATTTGGCACCAGCGGAATACCGAAGAAATTACAAACTTCGACGATAAAGGGATGAAGAGGAAATCGCAGACCGGCTGTAAACTGATCGCGGAAAAAACAAATAGTGTCGCGCGGCGGTTTATGCGGCCGAGCGGAAGGCGAGGGCAAAATAAGTTCGAAATCAGAAGGGAGATCGAAGGCGTTAATTAAGCTCTCTGCGTCACGCCGATCGAACCGTGACTCCATGGTAGTATACCATGGGCCAGGAGGGAGATCTGCGGGCTGGGAAGAGCTAGCCATCGCCGGAACAGTACAGAAGGCAAAGGTCGAAAGAAAAGGCAAGGGGCTTGAGGAGAAAGATGAACGGAACAGTAACCGAAAAACACGACTATGGTGAGGAGTGCAAAGAAAAGGCGGGAACCAGGGAGCAAGAGGCAAAGGATCTTACAGAAAGCAGGGCGGGCGAAAGAAGAAGACAGAAGATCGCCGGAAGGCCGAGAAATTTGGTTCGCCGAAGCACTGAGCACAAACGAGAGCTCTGCAAGCACGAACGCGAAGGTGCGGAGGAAGGGGATGGCGAAGGCTTTATAAGGTTGGGCCCGATCGTCTCGAACCGTCGGATGCAGGTCACAGGGACCGAGGCCCGTATCCGGCCACTCATTTCAAACCGCCAAAGGTCCCATTGGACGCGATGCCGTCGCCGTACGATGACGACAGAGGTGCCACGTGGCGTCAGGTCATAGGAGTGCATTTAATGAGCCCCATTACGGCTCAGAGCTCGCGTGCTCAACCATAATGGCGGGGATTTGCATGCATTCCAAGGGAATCCTGAAGACGTCAACGGTGACAGGCTGTAGGCCGACCGATCCATCATTAGTAATAGGCCGAACGACCCCACTTGGCATCATACTGGCCGAGTGAAAGAGCATTTTAGAAAGCGGCAGAGCGGATGATGCCACCCAGCCAGACTCACAGTCCAGTCAGTCGGACTTAGCACCTCCTTCGACTAGACTTGAGGGGTAGGCATGTGATCCGATGGTAAGGACAGGGGACCCACGTCGGCGGCGGTCAACAGCACGTGGAGGTCAAAGGTCAATAGGAGCGGCCCTGAGATCCTGCCAAGCAGACAGGACCTTTGACCGGCCGACCGGATATCCCCCAAGCCGAACGGGGTATAGCTCGACCGTAGGTCGAGCTTCCGACGCTCAAGGTAAAGGAGCTTATGGGCCGAGCGGACAGGCCGCTCGGTTGGAGCACAGATCACGGAGGTGCGATCCCATCCGAGCATAGAACCGAGGATCTTCCCGCTCGGTCCGATGCATACATCTGCCCGAGTGCTAGGAGCGCCGAGCGGCAGGACTGCTTGGCCCTGGAACCGACAAGAGACTCAAAAAGACGAAAGAGACATCTAGTAACATCATTCTCGAGATGCCTGCCGCCGACAAACAGCATGGTCGGCGGCCGGACCGGACAGAGTATCGTACGGTGGAAATTTCGACCGTCACGCCAGGGATATGCTCGGACGATTGCAAAATGACGTCAGACATGCTTTTCCGACACATCCATTCTAAGGTATGTCTGGGGAAGTGCGCACGCATCGATAAGCGTGCACGCACCTCCTCGGGGTCCTATATAAGGACCCCAAACTTCGACGGAGGTATGCAGAATTCTCATCACTGTAGCCACAGTTACTCTGCCTCTTTTCTTCTTCGCCTGACTTGAGCGTCGGAGGGTCGTCGCCGGGAACCCCTTCCCGGCTCGGCTTCTTTGCAGGTTTGCTGGAGATCCACATCACCAGTCGGAGACAGCGGAGAGTGCCACGCCCCCAGCATCTGTCGACTTAGTGCTCGGACAAGATTATATATCGTTAATCCTTTTATTTCTATTTTTTTAAATAAAAAAAAGATAAAAGAAGGAACGAGATCAGATCTCTTGGTTAAAAAACAAAGTAGAACAAAAGATGATTGTCTACTCCCAATTACGATTAGATTATAATTATGATCCGGTCGTAATTAGTTGTGGCTTCGTTCCGACCTAAATTATAATCTGATAGGGATGATAAACATATAAAGAGATCGTAACTAATTGTGACGACCATCGCAATTACAATCTAATCGCAATTAAAAATGAACCATCCCAGATCTTTTTTTTTAATTTTTTTACCACGAGATCTTCTCTCCCAAAATTTATCTTACAATTAGATTAAAGGGCTAAAGTTTGAAATGGCTACCCAATTAAATATTCAAAAAATAGGTACTCGAATGGGTAAATACCTGATTTAAATAGGCAAAATATATAGTTCCATATAATTTTAAGTAAATCTATAAATGGAATAATATATTAATATAATTGTGAATCCATCTGCTCATTAATGAACCCCATTGTTATCATGTATAATTTTAATATTGTTTGGTTCATCTTTATCACACATAATTTAGTTATGTAAATTATGAAGAATAAAATATAATTTAATATTATTTTTTTTTTCACAACTTAGTTAAGAGAAATACAATTGTTGCTATCACCAAATGCATGGGTGAGCAAACCACTAGCATACAAGAGGTTGCGGGGGAGTTTGTTCAATATTTCGTGAAACTAATGGGAACCAATGTGGATTGCACCTCCTCTGATAGCGCCATTCTTAATGGGGTAGTACTTGATGACAATCAGAGGCAAATTTTGGAAGCTCCTATCACCTCTGAAGTGATACGAGAAACACTTTTAATATTGGGAATGATCGTGCGCCAAGTCCAGATGATTATGGAGCAAAGTTTTTCAAAATAACATGGACAACAGTGAATATTGATATTTATAAAGTTGTCCATTAATTCTTTTTCGAGGGGACCCTTTTAAAACAATTGAACGACACATTGATGGTGCTTATTCCAAATTTTGATCACGCTCAGACGGTGTCAGACTATGGCCCAATATCATACTGTTCGGTAATATACAAGATCATTGCTAAGGTACTAACGAATAGACTCTGGAAGATTATGGGTTATTTGTATTACGACCAAGGTGAGCTAGGAAGGGGAGGGTAAATAGTTTGTTTCGATTTCTTGATCTTCTTGATTGCGCAGCGAAAACTTGGAACCAATGCTAACGCCTTGATTTACTTGGTATGCACCTCCTTAAGGTAACTAATTCAAGCATCTGACCTTCTCTCATTCATAAACTATGAAAGAGCTCAATCTCAAAAATAATCCAAAGGCGGAGAAGCTTTGTACAAGCTCAAGAATAAAAATATAACTTGAAACAAGGAAACTAATGTAAGTACAAATCGAAACACGACTTAGCACTTTGAACATTGTTTTTCTTGAGTTTTTCTTTGAAATGCCTCTTAAAGATGGGAAATATAGTAGCACTTGTCTCGCCCAAATCTTGAGAACCGACATCAAAAGCTCTATGGAGAATGGTAATGAAAAATTCTTTTCTAGGGTGACCTCAAACACCTTAATTGCTTGAGAATCTCCTAAGTGATTACCACATCAACAACCCGCTCACCTAAGCGACTCAATACCTCACTGTTCGATAGCGACTCTAAATTCTTAAGCAACTAAACATAGTGCTTAATCGATTAAGCTCTATTAAATCGATTGTCCTAATCGATTTGACAACCTTACCTCCTAAACTCGAGTCCTAGGATTTCTTGCCCAACATCCGGTCAATTGTGACCTGTTAGGACTCCTCATTGCCTAGCATTCGGTCACCCTTGACCAGCTGAGACTTCTCCATCAAGTGTCTGGTCAATCCTTTGACCCACTTGGACTTTTCTCCTCGTGCCAAGTGTCCGGTCCTCCATGATACACTTAGACTTCCAAACATCAGGTGTTCGGTCAACCTTTGACCCACTTGGATTTTTCAATGTTTGGCTTTACTCACTAAGACTTTTTACTGCCTAGCTTTACTCACTAGGATTTTTTTACTACACAACTTCACTCACCGGGACTTTTCACCACCTAGTTTCACTCATTAGGATTTTTCCACTACCCAACTTTACTCACCGGGACTTTCCAACTCCTTAGATTTACTCACTAGGACTTCCTCACTGTCCGGTTTCACTCATCGGGACTTTCAACTATCTGACTTTACTCACTAGGAATTTTCATCTGTTTGAATTCGCTCACCAAGACTTTTCTCACTGCTTGGCTTTACTCACCGGGACTTTTCACACCAAGTGTCTTGTCAATATTGACACACTTGATTTTTCTTCTTCTGTCAACCATCTCGTTGGTCTTGCCCTTACTTAACCTCTAGTTAGGACTTTTTTCGATCGAGTATCTAGTCAACTTTGACCTACTTGACTACTCTCTCATTTTAAATTGGCCAACCATTGATCAGAGGAGACTTGCACCAATATTATCCCTAATGGATAATTATATCTACAATTTATATTTATTGTTAAATATCAAAGCTCAAGTTTGAGCCAAACTAGTCAACTTTGGTCTAGGGATAATTGCACCAATAATTTTGTAATACCCCGGTTCTGAGATTCTGGTTAAGTATGACTTAAAAGGTTAGATGGTACTATCCATATCACCAAGGTGCACCTTCCTTTTCGGAAGCCCAAACTTAAGAACTCCAAAGTTAAGCGTGCTTGGCTTGGAGAAATCTTAGGATGGGTGACCTCCTGGGAAGTTTCCCAGGGTGTGTGCGAGTGAGGAAAAAGCATGCTGAAAGGACCTTCGGTGATTTGTGGAGCTAGTCGTCAACCCGATGGATAATTATGGGTAGCGTTCCCGGTTCGGTCTGGGTGGGGCCGCCTAGGCTGGGGCGTTACAAATTTGGTGCATCCTGCATAGGCTGCATACGTGGAGGAGAGGTCTATTATGGAGAATATTCATTTAGCGCAAAAATTATTGTTGAAATATGGGCGGAAAAATACCTTGCCAAGATGTATACTTAAGGTGGCTTTTAGAAGACTTTTGGTTTAGTGAATTGGACTTTTCTCCTAGAGTCTCTTTGGAGTTTTGGTTTTCCATAGAAATTCATTGGGTGGATAAAAGAATGTATCACTACTATTTCCTATTCGGTAGCTGTTCCCGTCCGGAAGCTGCGTCAGATGAAGGTGGGCCTCGATGTACTGGAAGTGGACGGAAAGTCGCTGCGACGTCCAATCTATCTGGCACCCTTCGGAAGGGTTCACACGGGCGGATGACGAAGGGTGATGACCAGGATGATGATGCTAGGGCTCTGCACACACTCAGACGAGCCCCCGAGTCGTTAAAGACCAAAAACCAGGGAAAAAGTCCCCGGGTCAGACCCTCCAATGCTCAAGTCAGGTACTTTTTCCCCAGAAGCACAGAGAAAGGACGAAAAGTAAAGACCAGTAAGAAATGACGAGTGAGCGTACCTGCGTAAGGGACAAAGCATCCCTTTTTATACCGCAACAGATTCTTCTGGAGTTTGACGGGTGTCAAGGAATGTCAGATGTCAGGCTTTGTCTGGCGGTGGGTGACACGTAGCATCTTCTTATAGGTCTAGGAAGGAATCAGAGCGCTGTAAATACCCGACCATTAGCATATTCTCTGACAGGCAGTGATTATTCTCTGACATGTAGTTATGATTCCTTGGACTGCTTATCGCGTAGTGCCCTACCTCCTTCTCTTGTTATCCCTGCCTTGGCTCTTGGTGTTTGCTGATCCCGACCTGCACGCTATGCTTGTGCCGCAGGGCTAGCAGCCCGACTTGTATCTTTGTCCATGTACCCTGTGCTGCAAGGCTAAAATCCCCGACCTATATCCTTGGTTGGCCAATCCTGACCTGTACGTTATGTCCTGTGCCACAAGGCTAGAAATTTGATCTGTATCCTTGGTTGGCCAATCCCGACTTGTACACCCGGTCTGTAAATCGACCTGCTTCGATCCTCTGCAATCCCTGGTTCGTACGTCCCAACCTATACGTCAAGTCTGTATTCCGATCTGCTTCGGTCTGCTGTTATCCATGGCTGGTACGTTCTGATCTGTATGCCAGGTCTATATCTTCGGTCTGTTGTTATCCACGGCTTGTACGTTCCGACCTGTATGCCCGGTCTATAAACCGACCTGCTTCGATCCTCTGTAATCCCTGGTTCGTATGTCCCGACCTATACGCCAGGTCTGTATTCCGACCTGCTTCGGTCTGCTATTATCCATGGCTGGTACGTTTCGATCTGTACGCCAGGTCTGTATCTTCGGTTTGCTGTTATCCACGGCTTGTACGTTCCGACCTGTACGCTAGGTCTGTATTTCGACCTACTTCTGTCCTCTGTAATCCCTAACTCGTGCGTCCTGACCTGTACGTCAGGTCTGTATTCCGACCCGCTTCTGTCCTCTGTAATCCCTAGCTTGTGCGTCCCGACCTATACGCCAAGTCTGTTCTACGCCCAAGGCCTTTCCTTCCGCGCCTTTACCTGGTCCGTGGGCCCTGCCCTTAATTGCCATCGAGGCTGGATCTTGTCTAACTTGTAATCTTATCTTTTGACTGCCCCGTCAGCTGAGACCTTGACCATGGGCACGCAAGCTTGACTTCTGACCTCCACAGGGGCTAGACTTCTGACCATCCCATGGGCTTGACCTTTGACCACGTCATCCGCCTGACCCCCTTCTCATACACCGTATCAGTAGCAATTAACGGTGTGATGTATGGCTACTTCAAGGGAAAAAGGGGTTTAGGACAGGGGGATTTGCTATCACCATTTCTCTTTAGTTTATGTCTAGAGACTTTCTCACAACTCCTCAAGGCAACCTCGCAAATGAGCGGTTATCACTTTCATCCAAAGTGTGGCGGGACAAAGATTATACTATTGGATTACAAAGTTACAAACAAAGTCCCATATTGAAAATATATGGAAAAGATTATGAGTTTATAAGGAAAAAATATTTTCATTGGTATGAGACTTTTTGGGTAGAACTCAAAAATAAAATCATAAGGGCTTAGGCCCAAAATGGATAATATCAAATCATTGTAGAGATATCTAAATTTCTTTTGGTCGTAACAATTGGTATCAGAGCTCAAACTGCCAGAAGGGAGACTCCTGTATCCGGATCAAGAGGATCAAACACCAGGCAGGAAATCCTAGTAGGTTGGGTGGACCGAGGGACAAGAAGACTTAGTGGGTTGAAGATCGGACGTGGAAAGCTCGTGGTCTTTCATTTGAGAGGGGGGGAGGGGGAGGATTGTTGGGTTGCAAGGTTGCAAACAAAGTTCCACATTAAAAACACATAGAAAAGATCACGAGTTTATAAGGAAAAGATATCTCCGTTGATATGAGGTTTTTTGGGTAAATCATAAAAATAAAAACATGAGAGTTTAGGCCAAAAGTGGATAATATTATATCATTGTGGAGATATCTGAATGTCTTTTGGTCCTAACATACACATCTGCTCATGATTTACTTCGCTTTGGGCTACGAACGTCCTCACCATCACCGTAATTTCAGATTGTATCAATGATCTTGGTGCTCAGTTAGGTCTGATCCCAAACCTTGGCAAATCAAGTCTATATATAGCTGACATTGGAGAAGGAGAGGTAAACCAATTATTATAGATTTCAAAGGGATTATTTTCCTTTCCGCTACCTTGGTATTCCCATAGCGTCGAAGAGACTTCACACAAATAATTATGGTTCCTTGTTGGAACCTATCACAAAAGGATAGGTAGGTATTTGGCCAAAAACAGACACTAATTTATGTCGAGAAGATGGAACTAATAAAGACAGTGCTCCAAGATATTGAATATTTTTGATTATCAATATTACCAATCCCATGTGCAGTGATAGAGAAAATCTATGCAATATGCCATTCGTTTTGTCTGGACATCTAAGCACCCACCTATTTCTTGGGCAACAATGTGTTTGGCGAAGGAGGAAGGGGGGATACGGATTGAGGGATTGATGATCCTAGAATTCTATGCTACTTTCCAAGTCTTTATGGAACATTCATAGAAAGAAAGACTCAATGTGGGTGAAGTGGGTTCATAACCAATACTTTCGAAGTGTTAGCATGTGGAAATGGATGGTGAAGCCAGCGGATGACCCTTTTTTAAGTGACTGAGCCAGATTCGTGATCAGATCCGAATTTCAGTAGGGTTTACACAACGGGCTAGGTGGCTTCTACAATCCTAGTTCGATACAGAAAATGGGCAGAACCATGTGTAAAGGAGGCTTATGACTATATGAAACCAAGATGCATAATGAAGACTTGGGCACCTGTGATCTGGAAATCATATATACTACCAAAGCATCACCTCTTTTCCCAGCAACTTGCAAACAAAAAAGTGAGAACAAAAGACAGATTGTCTTAGGTGGAGTGTAAACTTTGTATATTGTGCCAACGAGAAGAGGAGAATGCAACACATTTATTTTTCGAATGCTGGGTGGTTAGGCCTTTATGGGATAACGTACTGGTATGGTTGTTAGCACCATGGTGGAGATGATGGACAACTTTGGGCAATAGTTCGTGAATGATACTCGGCTAAACAAAGCTAGACTACTTGGTCTAACTTATTTGTTATACCTTATTTGGTAAACTAGGAACTGAAAGCATTAAGGAGGGGAATCAGATATTGAGAGATTGTTTAGAAAAGTTCAAACGCATGCTCCTGTAAAACTTTGATATACTGAATATATTTTCACTTCATTTAAAAAAATAAAAACATATTTATTTGAAGGTTTTATTTATAACTTAGTTTAATATTTTATTTAAAATAGTAATAATATAATTCATAATTAATAAGGAGAAATAAATTTATATGAATATATAAAATTTATTAGAAATTTTTAAATATTTTAATGAGATAAATCATTTAAGATTAAAAAAATGTTTGATTATCCTATTTAAACTAGTTAATTGGAATTTAACCTTGTAGGTTCCGTGCGGCCAATAAGAGAGGAGTGAATTACCCTATAAAGAAAATTCACATCTTTCTCAAACTATTGGGCTTAAATAATTACACACTTAACAAAAAGATAGTAAAAATAAAAATAGTACGATACAGACAAATTTACTTGATTTGCAATCAGAAGATTGCTACTCCAAGGAAAGTAGACTTGATCCGGCAGTAAGAATGGGGGACCCACTGTCTGAAGGGTCTTAGCTTGAGAACCGATGAAGGGCTGACTAAGCGGTCAATGGCCGAGCCGATCAGCCGGGTTGGTCCGAGCGGAGTTAGAGATAACCCATCCATGGGGTTGGGTGTCCGACGCCAAGGCAGGAGGATCGAAGGGTCGACCGGGAGACCGAACGGCAGGGGCCAAAGAGCCGAGCGGGCAACCCGCCCGGACAAAATAAGGGCGAGGGGACAAAAAGGTGGTCGAGCGGCCTATGCGCTCGGCTCGGGATGTGGGATATCGGTAGAAGCATGTCTGATGATTAGGCCGTACACAAGATCGCACGATGGAGGATCTTGCCGTCATATCATGGAGAGGTTGATACAGTAGCAGTATGGCCTCAGGGACGCCTTTTCTGACGGATCCATATCTAGGCATGACCCTTCTGACAGACCCATGTCTGGGCATGGTCAAATGCAGGTGATTGCTTTGATTGGCGCGCCCAGGCCTCTCCGAGGGGTCTATATAAGGCCTCAATTTCTTCACCGGAGGTATGCACGTCTTCATCTTGAGGCTACCTTCTTGTCATTCCTCGCCTGACTTGAGCGTCGGAGGACTGTCGCCGGGACACCCCTCCCGGCTCGGTTTTGTTGCAGGTTCGCCGGAGCACTCGAGGATCCAGCAGAGAGCGCCACGTGCCCAGCGTCCGCTGACTCTTGGTTCGGACAGGATCAAGACTCACTATGAAGATCTCCATCTCGAACAAAACGTCGGAAGCGGAGAAACCTCGTACACGAAAATAAAGCTTGGAAATGAAAAGCATAATGAAATTCGATGTACAAAAGTATGTTGTTTCAAACTGCTGAAACTAGGGCTCTATTTATAGCCTAATGGTCGAATCTGACCATTTGTTGACGTGGCACAATCCGAGCGCCTGGACCCTCTCCAGGCGCCCCCAGCGTGGCAAAACTTTATCTCCACACAACGACTAAGTGATAAAGTTTTATCCACTTTTGGGCGCTCGGGCCGTTGCTGACGTGGGCCCAAAGTTGATCCACTACATTGAGACACCCTTTCGACACCAAAGTGGTCCAGGTGCCTGGATCGGTCAGTCTTGTGCTGACCGTCCGGTGCCTTCTCCGGTCACTTAGGTGATCTCGATCATCTAGAATTGTGCTTGTTAGGTAACCCGACATGAGTACGTGCTAGAACACATTTCGTAAAGATGCACAGTGGGAAATAAAATAATAATAATTTCTAATTATTACATCACACATAGCACATGCATACAAGGATACAACATGCCAGATATGATCACATAATTAAAATTTTACAGAAAGTAAATTTACGCTAGGTATACCTAACGATGTTGGACCCCATGAGCGTTTGATGTGATCAACCAAGTTAGGTTAGGTCCTGCCTGTTATCTCATCCCTGTGTCTAAGTGTGCAGGAACTTAGGAGCGCAGGAAGTCGAACAGAAGACGCGGCTAGCGAGAAGGACGACACGGGAAGGGAGCCGACGGGCTCGGTGCGTCCGAAGGATGAGAGAGCTGCGAAGAGTACTCCGGTGGACGAGAAGAACGTGCGCGACGTTCGAGGGATGAAAAGCCAGGACGGAAGCCTGCTCGAGGAAAAGACCGGGAATTGGGTTCGGGTGAGTCCTATTCCGGTTGGCCGCAATCATCCAAGCTATTGGAGCATCGGAAGCCAAAAAGAAGTGTAAAGGAACTGGAACGCTAGCTGGAGGTGCCCTCAATGAAGCAATGGAGGCGCTCGCGCTGTCCTCAACCTTGGAGGCGCCTCCAACAAGTGTTGAAGGCGCCTTCAACAATGGAGGCACCTTCAACACTGCTTGAGTCGCCTCTAAGCTAGTCAACTCGACTGTTTGAGTGCGGATAGAGTTTTATCTGCTTGACTTGGTTGGAGGTGCCTTGAACCTTTGTTGGAGGCGCCTTGGACCTTCGAGATAGGATTTCCAGGAGCTATTTAAAGGTCCCTGGAGCTAGGAAATCATCATTCAATCAGGCAATCAATTCCTAGCAGCTTGTGAGCTCTTTCAGTGCGTAAAAAGGCTTCTCTGCCTACAGTGAAGGAGACATTCTAGTGGAGCTGTTCAACCGCCTTGGATTAACAACCGTCTTGGTTGTAACCAAGTTAATTTCTTGTCTCTTATTTTAAGTCTGCCTTTTACTTTAATTGTTGCTATTTATTCTTGAGTTGAAAGCTTTGAGGATGGTATACTTTATTTTTCAGGCAATTCACCCCCTTCTTGTCGACCCCGCTGCACCTACAGACGGATGATGCATAGAAGATTACATCGAATGATCCGGAGTGGGAAGGAGATAGACCAAGTGATGCTCTAAAGCATCGCCTCTATTCGTATCCACGCCGAGCTATCTTCGAGACGACTTCGATAAGTCCAAGTTTCATCTTCGCGAAAGGTACTAGCCTTCTGTGTGAAGACGGATGATTCGAGGGAGGGATCGTGGTCCGATTTGTACTCGTCAACAATTGCAACCGAGCGATACAAATCAACCCGGAACTACAACCTTTGTAGCCATTGTTCGGAGGCCAAAACCTCGTTGCCCTCAAGGGACATCAGCTCCGGCGCCAGCATGATCCAACAACAACTATTGTGATCTAAAATAGTGTTTCCACCGACGGATCAAGGGTTGTTCAGTATTATAGCATGGACAACAGCTTATATTGCTATTTGGCGGCAAATCTTGCTATTGCCGATGGTGTATCCGATGACAAGAGTGTCCGGGGTCAATAGGTGACCACTAGGAGGAAGCAGATGACCGACGTCAATGCTGGCCGGTGACATAGCAGTGGTGGCGCACACACACAGTAGCAGTTCGTTGCTGTTCACATTGGACTATTAGAGTGTATACTAAAAGCCTAGCTTTTTGTAAACACTTATTTTTGAAATAAAAGAATCACATTGGTCAAATGTCTACATTTATTTGTTAAGTGTAGTTGTTCAATTAATTTATATTATAGACAACATGGTGTGTGGTGTCATACACAGAAGATCATGTTATCAGTCCTTTATAAATTATAAACAGTTGCTCATGACTAAGATGGAAAGGAACAAACCGTTGGAATAGTCGTAATGTAATTAAGTATTAGTTTATCTTGACTAATAAATTACACTAGTACACTCTGAGTGTATTGAGTAGGACCATTTAAGGTAAGTTCTTTTTATACTGTCTTAATAAAAGAACAACACCTTAGTTATTATGGAAGTGTGTGCTCTTAATCTTAATATAATAACAAGCATATATATTTAGTATTTATTTCTTTAACTTATCAAAGGGTGAGATTTAGCTCGATAAATCAATAGGCCCGATAAGTTGAGAAATGATATTACTTATAGTGTGTGTTGTTGATTATAGAAGGAAACTGTGTCCTAGTAATCTAGGTTGAGAATGCCCCCAAGAGGAGCTCATAAGGATTGTCATGTTAAACCCTGCAGGTGTACTTAGTCCGACATGACAATGAGGTTGAGTGGTACTACTCTTGGACTAAGATATTAATTAAAGTGAGTTGTCAGTAACTCAATCAAATTAATGGGAATTCGATATCTTAAACACAGAGAGACTAACACACTCATGATAAGAAGGAACCCATAATGTAATTTGGGATTGGTGCGGTAGTGCAATAATAACTCTCTAGTGGAATGAGTTATTATTGATGAATTTAAGTTGTGTATTCGGGGCGAACACGAGATACTCGAGCTCATCGGGAGGCCAAAACCAATTTCTCCTCTAGGTCCCTGTCGTAGCCTCATTAAAGCCTCAAGTTCATCCAAATAAAAACTCATCTTGGTGTCCAAGAAGGGGGTCGGCCCAAGGCTTGGTGACTAAGCCAAGGGCCAGCCACCATCTCCTCAAGAGGGCCGGCCCTATGCTTGGTGTCCAAGCAAAGGAGGGGTCGACCACTAATATTCAAATTAGGAGGGGTGTTTTGAATTTTTAAAAATCTTCTCCATGTAGATAACTACAAGTTTAAAAGAAGGATTTTAAATTTACAAAACTTTCTTTATTTGAATTAGGCCACATGGTTTAAAAGAAAGTTTAAAAGTTTTAAAACTTTTTTTTTTAACCATCCTCATGGTTGTTAAAAAAAAGGAAGGGAGTTTTAAATTTGAAACTTTCTATTTTTTGTAACCATGTTAAAAAAGAAAATTTTATAAGAGAAGTTTTAAATTTTAAAACTTGGTTTTAATTTTAAAACTTTCCTTTTTTAACATCCACATTAGGAAATTAAAAGAGAACTTGTAAAATTTATAAGAGCCTTCCTTCTTTGCTTATAAAATTTTTACAAGGTTATTTCCTTCCTTTTAAGGGGTCCGCCACCCTTGCTTGGTGCCCAAGCAAGGGGCCGACCAATCAATTAAACCAATCAATGATTGATGATTGAATCAATTAAGAGGAAAGAAAAGGAAAAATAAAAAGGGAAAAGGGAAAACAAGAAGATTTTAATTTTTGTAAAAGTCTTTCCTTATTTGCCTTGGGCAAGTAATATAAAAGAAGGGGAGAGGAGACCTCATGGATAATCAATTCTTATTCTCTTGTTGAAGCTCCCTCTTGTGGTCAGCCCTCTCTTCTTCTCTTTCCCCTTGCTCTCTTTTGCTCCTTGGTGGTGGTGGTGGTGGCCAAATACTATAGAAGGAGGAAGAAGCCTTTTGGGTGGTGTTCATCTTGGAGGATCGTCGCCCACACGACGTTCAAGAGGAGATGAGGAATACGGCAGAAGATCTCGAGGTTATTAGCATACAAAGAAAATGTATAATTAGTAATTATTTTCCGCATCATGCTAGTTATTTTTCTTTGTACGAATTCCAACACAAGAGACATTAGATTCTAGTTTTTCGGATTTGTTTCGAAGTTGTATTTTTTTTTGTTTTTTGAATTTGTGATTTGATTGTTCTTTTTGGTTAAACCTAATGTTATTTTAGGAAATTAAATATTTAATTTCGGTAAGAGGCTTTGTCGAGGCAGTGGTGGATGCTCCCATACCCAAGAAGGTCATGTGCCTCGCCATGTTTGTCCTGTGAACTGATTTCCGAAAAGATATTTAGTTGAATTTGTAACATAGGTTGATTTGGATCAATAGTGTTAAGTTCTGCTTGCGATCCAAATATAAACCATTAAGAACAGATAAGTTAAATTTGGAATCAATAATGTTAAGTTCTGTTTGCGATTCCTAATTTAACTTCTAAAGAACACAATAGGTTGTTTAGGAAAGGTTCGACACTTGTACACAATAGTTGTAGCCGTTGTTCGGAGGACAAAACCTCGCTGCCCTCAAGGGACATCAGCTCCGACGCTAGCATGATTCCAGCAACAACTATTGCGGTCCGAAATAGTGTTTCCAGTGATGGATCAAGGGTTGTCCAGTATTATAGCATGGACAACAGCTTATATTGCTATTTGGCAGCAAATCTTGCTATTGCCGATGGTGTATTCGACGACAAGAGTGTCCGAGGTCAATAGGTGACCACCGGGAGGAAGCAGATGATCGGCGTCAATGTTGGCCGGCGACATAGCAGTGGTGGAGCACATGCACAATAGAAGTTCTTTGCTGTTCACATTGGACGACGACTGACTGGTAGGCATAAGATGTTTATTGATTGAAGCTGCTTACCAACGACGATGGAAGCCCTTGCTGCTCGTCAGCGTGTGACGGTGAACAGCAAAGAGGCACCGTCTCTTGCTGTTGGGGTGGTGACGGCGACTTCAGCTGGTGTGGGGTGGCTATTGGTTGGTGGGAGAACCACTGGCTGCCGTCGGATGTTGGCCGACGAGGCTGACCTCCTCTCCGTGGACGACGACGTGAAAACAAAAAGGCAGCATGAAAACAAAACTTTCATTTTTTTTCGTTTCGGCCGAAAAAGATGAAGAAGAGCGGCAGGCGGGATCTTCTCGTATGTAATTTATGAATCAGAGGATAGTCCGCAAAATTTGACTGGTGATTATGATAGACCCTACCTGTTAAATAGGCGGGGTCCATCATATTTAACCAATTCATACTGATTCTATCCGAGAGCTGAGTCGATGGACGTTGGGGATGTGGCGTTCCTATTGACTGGTCGAAGACTCCGAAGGCGTAGATCTTTTGCTACCGGGAACTTGCAAACACAGCACCGAACCGGGGAGGGGTTCCCCAGTGATGGCCCTCCGACATTCAAGTCAAATATCCGGCGGAAAGAAGTAGACAAAGAATAAACGAGAACTGTAGCCACAGTAAAATAATGAGCATACCTTCGTCGAAGTCTGGGGGTCCGTTCGGGAGGGATCAGATGCTGGGGCGGACCGCGTGGAAAGTATGGCCGATCGACGGACTCGCATGGGCACGGGAGGCAGGGAGCTAACTAGCTGCGCGGCAATGGGTTCCTGAGAGGTCTCTAGCTGGGACGGGGTCCGATCTGAGGACAGGGACTCGACGGAAGGAGCCTTGCCACGAGGGGACAGAGGGCCCGTCCGCTCGGACGCTTGCACCGCGGAGGTAGCCGAACGAAGTGGCATCTCAGCGCGTTGTCTCTTCCTGTTGAGTGGGAGCTCATCCTCTGGATCAGAGCCTTCCTCCCGAACGGCCGGTTCCCTGCTGGAGGCTGCGCCACCCATCACCTCCACGGGAGAAGTCTGAGCGGCCGACTCCCCTACATTGGTTTCACTCTCACCCTCGTGAGAGCCGACCGGAGCAATACCCATCTGCTCCATTTCCTTGGCCGTTGCCGCCTCGATCGCCTCCGCCTTTTTCTTCAGAATCCCGAACAGTACATATTCCATTACGATATTCGCTGCAGAGAAAAGAGAAGGAAATCAGTTAGAACTCAAGGCAAATGCACAAGTAAAGTTCTTACAAAAGCTGCTCGGGAGTCTGGTTCGGCTCGGACTCAAGCCGAACATATACATCACTCCTTCAGGGAGGAGCTTGTTGATGTCGAGCTTCAGACCGACTAGCATATTCGCCGTTTGAAGGTAGTCCGGTCGGGTCTTATGCCTCTTCAGTTCGGGGGAGGTGGGCGGTCCGACCTGCCACTTGGTCAAGAAGGGGAGCCGTCCGGGAAAACGGAGGAAGAAAAAGTATTCCTTCCAATGTTTGTTGGAGGTGGGCATTTTATCGAAGAAGACCAAGCCGATTCGAGACTGGAACAGATAAGTGCCCAGCTTGGATTGCTTGGGGTAATAGAAGTAGTAAAAAACCTCCGGACGGAGGGGAATGTTGTGGATTTTGAACAACACAACAACTCCACACAAAAGGCGGAAGGAATTTGGCACCAGCGGAATACCGAAGAAATTACAAACTTCGACGATAAAGGGATGAAGAGGAAATCGCAGACCAGTTGTAAACTGATCGCGGAAAAAACAAATAATGCCGCGCGGCGGTGCGGCCGAGCGGAAGGCGAGGTCAAAATAAGTTCGAAATCAGAAGGGAGATCGAAGGCATTAATTAAGCTCTCTATGTCACGCCAATCGAACCGTGACTCCATGGTAGTATACCATGGGCCAGGAGTGAGATCTGCGGGCTGGGAAGAGCTAGCCATCGCCGGAACAGTACAGAAGGCAAAGGTCAAAAAAAAAGGCAAGGGGCTTGAGGAGAAAGATGAACGGAACAGTGACTGAAAAACACGACTACGGCGAGGAGTGCAAAGAAAAGGCGGGAACCAGGGAGCAAAAGGCAAAGGATCTTACAGAAAGTAGGGCGGGCGAAAGAAGAAGACAGAAGATCGCCGGAAGGCCGAGAAATCTGGTTCGCTGGAGCACTGAGCGCAAACGAGAGCTCTGCAAGCACGAACGCGAAGGTGCGGCGGAAGGGGATGGCGAAGGCTTTATAAGGTTGGGGCCGATCGTCCCGAACCGTAGGATACAGGTCACAGGGACTGAGGCCCGTATCCGGCCACTCATTTCAAACCGCCAAAGGTCCCATTGGACGCGATGCCGTCGCCGTACGATGACGACAGAGGTGCCACGTGGCGTCAGGTCATAGGAGTGCATTTAATGAGCCCCATTACGGCTCAGAGCTCGCGTGCTCAACCATAATGGCGGGGATTTGCATGCATTCCAAGGGAATCCTGAAGACGTCAACGGTGACAGGCTGTAGGCCGACCGATCCATCATTAGTAATAGGCCGAACGACCCCACTTGGCATCATACTGGCCGAGTGAAAGAGCATTTTAGAAAGCGGCAGAGCGGATGATGCCACCCAGCCAGACTCACAGTCCAGTCAGTCGGACTTAGCACCTCCTTCGACTAGACTTGAGGGGTAGGCATGTGATCCGATGGTAAGGACAGGGGACCCACGTCGGCGGCGGTCAACAGCACGTGGAGGTCAAAGGTCAATAGGAGCGGCCCTGAGATCCTGCCAAGCAGACAGGACCTTTGACCGGCCGACCGGATATCCCCCAAGCCGAACGGGGTATAGCTCGACCGTAGGTCGAGCTTCCGACGCTCAAGGTAAAGGAGCTTATGGGCCGAGCGGACAGGCCGCTCGGTTGGAGCACAGATCACGGAGGTGCGATCCCATCCGAGCATAGAACCGAGGATCTTCCCGCTCGGTCCGATGCATACATCTGCCCGAGTGCTAGGAGCGCCGAGCGGCAGGACTGCTTGGCCCTGGAACCGACAAGAGACTCAAAAAGACGAAAGAGACATCTAGTAACATCATTCTCGAGATGCCTGCCGCCGACAAACAGCATGGTCGGCGGCCGGACCGGACAGAGTATCGTACGGTGGAAATTTCGACCGTCACGCCAGGGATATGCTCGGACGATTGCAAAATGGCGTCAGACATGCTTTTCCGACACATCCATTCTAAGGTATGTCTGGGGAAGTGCGCACGCATCGATAAGCGTGCACGCACCTCCTCGGGGTCCTATATAAGGACCCCAAACTTCGACGGAGGTATGCAGAATTCTCATCACTGTAGCCACAGTTACTCTGCCTCTTTTCTTCTTCGCCTGACTTGAGCGTCGGAGGGTCGTCGCCGGGAACCCCTTCCCGGCTCGGCTTCTTTGCAGGTTTGCTGGAGATCCACATCACCAGTCGGAGACAGCGGAGAGTGCCACGCCCCCAGCATCTGTCGACTTAGTGCTCGGACAAGATTATATATCGTTAATCCTTTTATTTCTATTTTTTTAAATAAAAAAAAGATAAAAGAAGGAACGAGATCAGATCTCTTGGTTAAAAAACAAAGTAGAACAAAAGATGATTGTCTACTCCCAATTACGATTAGATTATAATTATGATCCGGTCGTAATTAGTTGTGGCTTCGTTCCGACCTAAATTATAATCTGATAGGGATGATAAACATATAAAGAGATCGTAACTAATTGTGACGACCATCGCAATTACAATCTAATCGCAATTAAAAATGAACCATCCCAGATCTTTTTTTTTAATTTTTTTACCACGAGATCTTCTCTCCCAAAATTTATCTTACAATTAGATTAAAGGGCTAAAGTTTGAAATGGCTACCCAATTAAATATTCAAAAAATAGGTACTCGAATGGGTAAATACCTGATTTAAATAGGCAAAATATATAGTTCCATATAATTTTAAGTAAATCTATAAATGGAATAATATATTAATATAATTGTGAATCCATCTGCTCATTAATGAACCCCATTGTTATCATGTATAATTTTAATATTGTTTGGTTCATCTTTATCACACATAATTTAGTTATGTAAATTATGAAGAATAAAATATAATTTAATATTATTTTTTTTTTCACAACTTAGTTAAGAGAAATACAATTGTTGCTATCACCAAATGCATGGGTGAGCAAACCACTAGCATACAAGAGGTTGCGGGGGAGTTTGTTCAATATTTCGTGAAACTAATGGGAACCAATGTGGATTGCACCTCCTCTGATAGCGCCATTCTTAATGGGGTAGTACTTGATGACAATCAGAGGCAAATTTTGGAAGCTCCTATCACCTCTGAAGTGATACGAGAAACACTTTTAATATTGGGAATGATCGTGCGCCAAGTCCAGATGATTATGGAGCAAAGTTTTTCAAAATAACATGGACAACAGTGAATATTGATATTTATAAAGTTGTCCATTAATTCTTTTTCGAGGGGACCCTTTTAAAACAATTGAACGACACATTGATGGTGCTTATTCCAAATTTTGATCACGCTCAGACGGTGTCAGACTATGGCCCAATATCATACTGTTCGGTAATATACAAGATCATTGCTAAGGTACTAACGAATAGACTCTGGAAGATTATGGGTTATTTGTATTACGACCAAGGTGAGCTAGGAAGGGGAGGGTAAATAGTTTGTTTCGATTTCTTGATCTTCTTGATTGCGCAGCGAAAACTTGGAACCAATGCTAACGCCTTGATTTACTTGGTATGCACCTCCTTAAGGTAACTAATTCAAGCATCTGACCTTCTCTCATTCATAAACTATGAAAGAGCTCAATCTCAAAAATAATCCAAAGGCGGAGAAGCTTTGTACAAGCTCAAGAATAAAAATATAACTTGAAACAAGGAAACTAATGTAAGTACAAATCGAAACACGACTTAGCACTTTGAACATTGTTTTTCTTGAGTTTTTCTTTGAAATGCCTCTTAAAGATGGGAAATATAGTAGCACTTGTCTCGCCCAAATCTTGAGAACCGACATCAAAAGCTCTATGGAGAATGGTAATGAAAAATCCTTTTCTAGGGTGACCTCAAACACCTTAATTGCTTGAGAATCTCCTAAGTGATTACCACATCAACAACCCGCTCACCTAAGCGACTCAATACCTCACTGTTCGATAGCGACTCTAAATTCTTAAGCAACTAAACATAGTGCTTAATCGATTAAGCTCTATTAAATCGATTGTCCTAATCGATTTGACAACCTTACCTCCTAAACTCGAGTCCTAGGATTTCTTGCCCAACATCCGGTCAATTGTGACCTGTTAGGACTCCTCATTGCCTAGCATTCGGTCACCCTTGACCAGCTGAGACTTCTCCATCAAGTGTCTGGTCAATCCTTTGACCCACTTGGACTTTTCTCCTCGTGCCAAGTGTCCGGTCCTCCATGATACACTTAGACTTCCAAACATCAGGTGTTCGGTCAACCTTTGACCCACTTGGATTTTTCAATGTTTGGCTTTACTCACTAAGACTTTTTACTGCCTAGCTTTACTCACTAGGATTTTTTTACTACACAACTTCACTCACCGAGACTTTTCACCACCTAGTTTCACTCATTAGGATTTTTCCACTACCCAACTTTACTCACCGGGACTTTCCAACTCCTTAGATTTACTCACTAGGACTTCCTCACTGTCCGGTTTCACTCATCGGGACTTTCAACTATCTGACTTTACTCACTAGGAATTTTCATCTGTTTGAATTCGCTCACCAAGACTTTTCTCACTGCTTGGCTTTACTCACCGGGACTTTTCACACCAAGTGTCTTGTCAATATTGACACACTTGATTTTTCTTCTTCTGTCAACCATCTCGTTGGTCTTGCCCTTACTTAACCTCTAGTTAGGACTTTTTTCGATCGAGTATCTAGTCAACTTTGACCTACTTGACTACTCTCTCATTTTAAATTGGCCAACCATTGATCAGAGGAGACTTGCACCAATATTATCCCTAATGGATAATTATATCTACAATTTATATTTATTGTTAAATATCAAAGCTCAAGTTTGAGCCAAACTAGTCAACTTTGGTCTAGGGATAATTGCACCAATAATTTTGTAATACCCCGGTTCTGAGATTCTGGTTAAGTATGACTTAAAAGGTTAGATGGTACTATCCATATCACCAAGGTGCACCTTCCTTTTCGGAAGCCCAAACTTAAGAACTCCAAAGTTAAGCGTGCTTGGCTTGGAGAAATCTTAGGATGGGTGACCTCCTGGGAAGTTTCCCAGGGTGTGTGCGAGTGAGGAAAAAGCATGCTGAAAGGACCTTCGGTGATTTGTGGAGCTAGTCGTCAACCCGATGGACAATTATGGGTAGCGTTCCCGGTTCGGTCTGGGTGGGGCCGCCTAGGCTGGGGCGTTACAAATTTGGTGCATCCTGCATAGGCTGCATACGTGGAGGAGAGGTCTATTATGGAGAATATTCATTTAGCGCAAAAATTATTGTTGAAATATGGGCGGAAAAATACCTTGCCAAGATGTATACTTAAGGTGGCTTTTAGAAGACTTTTGGTTTAGTGAATTGGACTTTTCTCCTAGAGTCTCTTTGGAGTTTTGGTTTTCCATAGAAATTCATTGGGTGGATAAAAGAATGTATCACTACTATTTCCTATTCGGTAGCTGTTCCCGTCCGGAAGCTGCGTCAGATGAAGGTGGGCCTCGATGTACTGGAAGTGGACGGAAAGTCGCTGCGACGTCCAATCTATCTGGCACCCTTCGGAAGGGTTCACACGGGCGGATGACGAAGGGTGATGACCAGGATGATGATGCTAGGGCTCTGCACACACTCAGACGAGCCCCCGAGTCGTTAAAGACCAAAAACCAGGGAAAAAGTCCCCGGGTCAGACCCTCCAATGCTCAAGTCAGGTACTTTTTCCCCAGAAGCACAGAGAAAGGACGAAAAGTAAAGACCAGTAAGAAATGACGAGTGAGCGTACCTGCGTAAGGGACAAAGCATCCCTTTTTATACCGCAACAGATTCTTCTGGAGTTTGACGGGTGTCAAGGAATGTCAGATGTCAGGCTTTGTCTGGCGGTGGGTGACACGTAGCATCTTCTTATAGGTCTAGGAAGGAATCAGAGCGCTGTAAATACCCGACCATTAGCATATTCTCTGACAGGCAGTGATTATTCTCTGACATGTAGTTATGATTCCTTGGACTGCTTATCGCGTAGTGCCCTACCTCCTTCTCTTGTTATCCCTGCCTTGGCTCTTGGTGTTTGCTGATCCCGACCTGCACGCTATGCTTGTGCCGCAGGGCTAGCAGCCCGACTTGTATCTTTGTCCATGTACCCTGTGCTGCAAGGCTAAAATCCCCGACCTATATCCTTGGTTGGCCAATCCTGACCTGTACGTTATGTCCTGTGCCACAAGGCTAGAAATTTGATCTGTATCCTTGGTTGGCCAATCCCGACTTGTACACCCGGTCTGTAAATCGACCTGCTTCGATCCTCTGCAATCCCTGGTTCGTACGTCCCAACCTATACGTCAAGTCTGTATTCCGATCTGCTTCGGTCTGCTGTTATCCATGGCTGGTACGTTCTGATCTGTATGCCAGGTCTATATCTTCGGTCTGTTGTTATCCACGGCTTGTACGTTCCGACCTGTATGCCCGGTCTATAAACCGACCTGCTTCGATCCTCTGTAATCCCTGGTTCGTATGTCCCGACCTATACGCCAGGTCTGTATTCCGACCTGCTTCGGTCTGCTATTATCCATGGCTGGTACGTTTCGATCTGTACGCCAGGTCTGTATCTTCGGTTTGCTGTTATCCACGGCTTGTACGTTCCGACCTGTACGCTAGGTCTGTATTTCGACCTACTTCTGTCCTCTGTAATCCCTAACTCGTGCGTCCTGACCTGTACGTCAGGTCTGTATTCCGACCCGCTTCTGTCCTCTGTAATCCCTAGCTTGTGCGTCCCGACCTATACGCCAAGTCTGTTCTACGCCCAAGGCCTTTCCTTCCGCGCCTTTACCTGGTCCGTGGGCCCTGCCCTTAATTGCCATCGAGGCTGGATCTTGTCTAACTTGTAATCTTATCTTTTGACTGCCCCGTCAGCTGAGACCTTGACCATGGGCACGCAAGCTTGACTTCTGACCTCCACAGGGGCTAGACTTCTGACCATCCCATGGGCTTGACCTTTGACCACGTCATCCGCCTGACCCCCTTCTCATACACCGTATCAGTAGCAATTAACGGTGTGATGTATGGCTACTTCAAGGGAAAAAGGGGTTTAGGACAGGGGGATTTGCTATCACCATTTCTCTTTAGTTTATGTCTAGAGACTTTCTCACAACTCCTCAAGGCAACCTCGCAAATGAGCGGTTATCACTTTCATCCAAAGTGTGGCGGGACAAAGATTATACTATTGGATTACAAAGTTACAAACAAAGTCCCATATTGAAAATATATGGAAAAGATTATGAGTTTATAAGGAAAAAATATTTTCATTGGTATGAGACTTTTTGGGTAGAACTCAAAAATAAAATCATAAGGGCTTAGGCCCAAAATGGATAATATCAAATCATTGTAGAGATATCTAAATTTCTTTTGGTCGTAACAATTGGTATCAGAGCTCAAACTGCCAGAAGGGAGACTCCTGTATCCGGATCAAGAGGATCAAACACCAGGCAGGAAATCCTAGTAGGTTGGGTGGACCGAGGGACAAGAAGACTTAGTGGGTTGAAGATCGGACGTGGAAAGCTCGTGGTCTTTCATTTGAGAGGGGGGGAGGGGGAGGATTGTTGGGTTGCAAGGTTGCAAACAAAGTTCCACATTAAAAACACATAGAAAAGATCACGAGTTTATAAGGAAAAGATATCTCCGTTGATATGAGGTTTTTTGGGTAAATCATAAAAATAAAAACATGAGAGTTTAGGCCAAAAGTGGATAATATTATATCATTGTGGAGATATCTGAATGTCTTTTGGTCCTAACATACACATCTGCTCATGATTTACTTCGCTTTGGGCTACGAACGTCCTCACCATCACCGTAATTTCAGATTGTATCAATGATCTTGGTGCTCAGTTAGGTCTGATCCCAAACCTTGGCAAATCAAGTCTATATATAGCTGACATTGGAGAAGGAGAGGTAAACCAATTATTATAGATTTCAAAGGGATTATTTTCCTTTCCGCTACCTTGGTATTCCCATAGCGTCGAAGAGACTTCACACAAATAATTATGGTTCCTTGTTGGAACCTATCACAAAAGGATAGGTAGGTATTTGGCCAAAAACAGACACTAATTTATGTCGAGAAGATGGAACTAATAAAGACAGTGCTCCAAGATATTGAATATTTTTGATTATCAATATTACCAATCCCATGTGCAGTGATAGAGAAAATCTATGCAATATGCCATTCGTTTTGTCTGGACATCTAAGCACCCACCTATTTCTTGGGCAACAATGTGTTTGGCGAAGGAGGAAGGGGGGATACGGATTGAGGGATTGATGATCCTAGAATTCTATGCTACTTTCCAAGTCTTTATGGAACATTCATAGAAAGAAAGACTCAATGTGGGTGAAGTGGGTTCATAACCAATACTTTCGAAGTGTTAGCATGTGGAAATGGATGGTGAAGCCAGCGGATGACCCTTTTTTAAGTGACTGAGCCAGATTCGTGATCAGATCCGAATTTCAGTAGGGTTTACACAACGGGCTAGGTGGCTTCTACAATCCTAGTTCGATACAGAAAATGGGCAGAACCATGTGTAAAGGAGGCTTATGACTATATGAAACCAAGATGCATAATGAAGACTTGGGCACCTGTGATCTGGAAATCATATATACTACCAAAGCATCACCTCTTTTCCCAGCAACTTGCAAACAAAAAAGTGAGAACAAAAGACAGATTGTCTTAGGTGGAGTGTAAACTTTGTATATTGTGCCAACGAGAAGAGGAGAATGCAACACATTTATTTTTCGAATGCTGGGTGGTTAGGCCTTTATGGGATAACGTACTGGTATGGTTGTTAGCACCATGGTGGAGATGATGGACAACTTTGGGCAATAGTTCGTGAATGATACTCGGCTAAACAAAGCTAGACTACTTGGTCTAACTTATTTGTTATACCTTATTTGGTAAACTAGGAACTGAAAGCATTAAGGAGGGGAATCAGATATTGAGAGATTGTTTAGAAAAGTTCAAACGCATGCTCCTGTAAAACTTTGATATACTGAATATATTTTCACTTCATTTAAAAAAATAAAAACATATTTATTTGAAGGTTTTATTTATAACTTAGTTTAATATTTTATTTAAAATAGTAATAATATAATTCATAATTAATAAGGAGAAATAAATTTATATGAATATATAAAATTTATTAGAAATTTTTAAATATTTTAATGAGATAAATCATTTAAGATTAAAAAAATGTTTGATTATCCTATTTAAACTAGTTAATTGGAATTTAACCTTGTAGGTTCCGTGCGGCCAATAAGAGAGGAGTGAATTACCCTATAAAGAAAATTCACATCTTTCTCAAACTATTGGGCTTAAATAATTACACACTTAACAAAAAGATAGTAAAAATAAAAATAGTACGATACAGACAAATTTACTTGATTTGCAATCAGAAGATTGCTACTCCAAGGAAAGTAGACTTGATCCGGCAGTAAGAATGGGGGACCCACTGTCTGAAGGGTCTTAGCTTGAGAACCGATGAAGGGCTGACTAAGCGGTCAATGGCCGAGCCGATCAGCCGGGTTGGTCCGAGCGGAGTTAGAGATAACCCATCCATGGGGTTGGGTGTCCGACGCCAAGGCAGGAGGATCGAAGGGCCGACCGGGAGACGGAACGGCAGGGGCCAAAGAGCCGAGCGGGCAACCCGCCCGGACAAAATAAGGGCGAGGGGACAAAAAGGTGGTCGAGCGGCCTATGCGCTCGGCTCGGGATGTGGGATATCGGTAGAAGCATGTCTGATGATTAGGCCGTACACAAGATCGCACGATGGAGGATCTTGCCGTCATATCATGGAGAGGTTGATACAGTAGCAGTATGGCCTCAGGGACGCCTTTTCTGACGGATCCATATCTAGGCATGACCCTTCTGACAGACCCATGTCTGGGCATGGTCAAATGCAGGTGATTGCTTTGATTGGCGCGCCCAGGCCTCTCCGAGGGGTCTATATAAGGCCTCAATTTCTTCACCGGAGGTATGCACGTCTTCATCTTGAGGCTACCTTCTTGTCATTCCTCGCCTGACTTGAGCGTCGGAGGACTGTCGCCGGGACACCCCTCCCGGCTCGGTTTTGTTGCAGGTTCGCCGGAGCACTCGAGGATCCAGCAGAGAGCGCCACGTGCCCAGCGTCCGCTGACTCTTGGTTCGGACAGGATCAAGACTCACTATGAAGATCTCCATCTCGAACAAAACGTCGGAAGCGGAGAAACCTCGTACACGAAAATAAAGCTTGGAAATGAAAAGCATAATGAAATTCGATGTACAAAAGTATGTTGTTTCAAACTGCTGAAACTAGGGCTCTATTTATAGCCTAATGGTCGAATCTGACCATTTGTTGACGTGGCACAATCCGAGCGCCTGGACCCTCTCCAGGCGCCCCCAGCGTGGCAAAACTTTATCTCCACACAACGACTAAGTGATAAAGTTTTATCCACTTTTGGGCGCTCGGGCCGTTGCTGACGTGGGCCCAAAGTTGATCCACTACATTGAGACACCCTTTCGACACCAAAGTGGTCCAGGTGCCTGGATCGGTCAGTCTTGTGCTGACCGTCCGGTGCCTTCTCCGGTCACTTAGGTGATCTCGATCATCTAGAATTGTGCTTGTTAGGTAACCCGACATGAGTACGTGCTAGAACACATTTCGTAAAGATGCACAGTGGGAAATAAAATAATAATAATTTCTAATTATTACATCACACATAGCACATGCATACAAGGATACAACATGCCAGATATGATCACATAATTAAAATTTTACAGAAAGTAAATTTACGCTAGGTATACCTAACGATGTTGGACCCCATGAGCGTTTGATGTGATCAACCAAGTTAGGTTAGGTCCTGCCTGTTATCTCATCCCTGTGTCTAAGTGTGCAGGAACTTAGGAGCGCAGGAAGTCGAACAGAAGACGCGGCTAGCGAGAAGGACGACACGGGAAGGGAGCCGACGGGCTCGGTGCGTCCGAAGGATGAGAGAGCTGCGAAGAGTACTCCGGTGGACGAGAAGAACGTGCGCGACGTTCGAGGGATGAAAAGCCAGGACGGAAGCCTGCTCGAGGAAAAGACCGGGAATTGGGTTCGGGTGAGTCCTATTCCGGTTGGCCGCAATCATCCAAGCTATTGGAGCATCGGAAGCCAAAAAGAAGTGTAAAGGAACTGGAACGCTAGCTGGAGGTGCCCTCAATGAAGCAATGGAGGCGCTCGCGCTGTCCTCAACCTTGGAGGCGCCTCCAACAAGTGTTGAAGGCGCCTTCAACAATGGAGGCACCTTCAACACTGCTTGAGTCGCCTCTAAGCTAGTCAACTCGACTGTTTGAGTGCGGATAGAGTTTTATCTGCTTGACTTGGTTGGAGGTGCCTTGAACCTTTGTTGGAGGCGCCTTGGACCTTCGAGATAGGATTTCCAGGAGCTATTTAAAGGTCCCTGGAGCTAGGAAATCATCATTCAATCAGGCAATCAATTCCTAGCAGCTTGTGAGCTCTTTCAGTGCGTAAAAAGGCTTCTCTGCCTACAGTGAAGGAGACATTCTAGTGGAGCTGTTCAACCGCCTTGGATTAACAACCGTCTTGGTTGTAACCAAGTTAATTTCTTGTCTCTTATTTTAAGTCTGCCTTTTACTTTAATTGTTGCTATTTATTCTTGAGTTGAAAGCTTTGAGGATGGTATACTTTATTTTTCAGGCAATTCACCCCCTTCTTGTCGACCCCGCTGCACCTACAGACGGATGATGCATAGAAGATTACATCGAATGATCCGGAGTGGGAAGGAGATAGACCAAGTGATGCTCTAAAGCATCGCCTCTATTCGTATCCACGCCGAGCTATCTTCGAGACGACTTCGATAAGTCCAAGTTTCATCTTCGCGAAAGGTACTAGCCTTCTGTGTGAAGACGGATGATTCGAGGGAGGGATCGTGGTCCGATTTGTACTCGTCAACAATTGCAACCGAGCGATACAAATCAACCCGGAACTACAACCTTTGTAGCCATTGTTCGGAGGCCAAAACCTCGTTGCCCTCAAGGGACATCAGCTCCGGCGCCAGCATGATCCAACAACAACTATTGTGATCTAAAATAGTGTTTCCACCGACGGATCAAGGGTTGTTCAGTATTATAGCATGGACAACAGCTTATATTGCTATTTGGCGGCAAATCTTGCTATTGCCGATGGTGTATCCGATGACAAGAGTGTCCGGGGTCAATAGGTGACCACTAGGAGGAAGCAGATGACCGACGTCAATGCTGGCCGGTGACATAGCAGTGGTGGCGCACACACACAGTAGCAGTTCGTTGCTGTTCACATTGGACTATTAGAGTGTATACTAAAAGCCTAGCTTTTTGTAAACACTTATTTTTGAAATAAAAGAATCACATTGGTCAAATGTCTACATTTATTTGTTAAGTGTAGTTGTTCAATTAATTTATATTATAGACAACATGGTGTGTGGTGTCATACACAGAAGATCATGTTATCAGTCCTTTATAAATTATAAACAGTTGCTCATGACTAAGATGGAAAGGAACAAACCGTTGGAATAGTCGTAATGTAATTAAGTATTAGTTTATCTTGACTAATAAATTACACTAGTACACTCTGAGTGTATTGAGTAGGACCATTTAAGGTAAGTTCTTTTTATACTGTCTTAATAAAAGAACAACACCTTAGTTATTATGGAAGTGTGTGCTCTTAATCTTAATATAATAACAAGCATATATATTTAGTATTTATTTCTTTAACTTATCAAAGGGTGAGATTTAGCTCGATAAATCAATAGGCCCGATAAGTTGAGAAATGATATTACTTATAGTGTGTGTTGTTGATTATAGAAGGAAACTGTGTCCTAGTAATCTAGGTTGAGAATGCCCCCAAGAGGAGCTCATAAGGATTGTCATGTTAAACCCTGCAGGTGTACTTAGTCCGACATGACAATGAGGTTGAGTGGTACTACTCTTGGACTAAGATATTAATTAAAGTGAGTTGTCAGTAACTCAATCAAATTAATGGGAATTCGATATCTTAAACACAGAGAGACTAACACACTCATGATAAGAAGGAACCCATAATGTAATTTGGGATTGGTGCGGTAGTGCAATAATAACTCTCTAGTGGAATGAGTTATTATTGATGAATTTAAGTTGTGTATTCGGGGCGAACACGAGATACTCGAGCTCATCGGGAGGCCAAAACCAATTTCTCCTCTAGGTCCCTGTCGTAGCCTCATTAAAGCCTCAAGTTCATCCAAATAAAAACTCATCTTGGTGTCCAAGAAGGGGGTCGGCCCAAGGCTTGGTGACTAAGCCAAGGGCCAGCCACCATCTCCTCAAGAGGGCCGGCCCTATGCTTGGTGTCCAAGCAAAGGAGGGGTCGACCACTAATATTCAAATTAGGAGGGGTGTTTTGAATTTTTAAAAATCTTCTCCATGTAGATAACTACAAGTTTAAAAGAAGGATTTTAAATTTACAAAACTTTCTTTATTTGAATTAGGCCACATGGTTTAAAAGAAAGTTTAAAAGTTTTAAAACTTTTTTTTTTAACCATCCTCATGGTTGTTAAAAAAAAGGAAGGGAGTTTTAAATTTGAAACTTTCTATTTTTTGTAACCATGTTAAAAAAGAAAATTTTATAAGAGAAGTTTTAAATTTTAAAACTTGGTTTTAATTTTAAAACTTTCCTTTTTTAACATCCACATTAGGAAATTAAAAGAGAACTTGTAAAATTTATAAGAGCCTTCCTTCTTTGCTTATAAAATTTTTACAAGGTTATTTCCTTCCTTTTAAGGGGTCCGCCACCCTTGCTTGGTGCCCAAGCAAGGGGCCGACCAATCAATTAAACCAATCAATGATTGATGATTGAATCAATTAAGAGGAAAGAAAAGGAAAAATAAAAAGGGAAAAGGGAAAACAAGAAGATTTTAATTTTTGTAAAAGTCTTTCCTTATTTGCCTTGGGCAAGTAATATAAAAGAAGGGGAGAGGAGACCTCATGGATAATCAATTCTTATTCTCTTGTTGAAGCTCCCTCTTGTGGTCAGCCCTCTCTTCTTCTCTTTCCCCTTGCTCTCTTTTGCTCCTTGGTGGTGGTGGTGGTGGCCAAATACTAGAGAAGGAGGAAGAAGCCTTTTGGGTGGTGTTCATCTTGGAGGATCGTCGCCCACACGACGTTCAAGAGGAGATGAGGAATACGGCAGAAGATCTCGAGGTTATTAGCATACAAAGAAAATGTATAATTAGTAATTATTTTCCGCATCATGCTAGTTATTTTTCTTTGTACGAATTCCAAACACAAGAGACATTAGATTCTAGTTTTTCGGATTTGTTTCGAAGTTGTATTTTTTTTTGTTTTTTGAATTTGTGATTTGATTGTTCTTTTTGGTTAAACCTAATGTTATTTTAGGAAATTAAATATTTAATTTCGGTAAGAGGCTTTGTCGAGGCAGTGGTGGATGCTCCCATACCCAAGAAGGTCATGTGCCTCGCCATGTTTGTCCTGTGAACTGATTTCCGAAAAGATATTTAGTTGAATTTGTAACATAGGTTGATTTGGATCAATAGTGTTAAGTTCTGCTTGCGATCCAAATATAAACCATTAAGAACAGATAAGTTAAATTTGGAATCAATAATGTTAAGTTCTGTTTGCGATTCCTAATTTAACTTCTAAAGAACACAATAGGTTGTTTAGGAAAGGTTCGACACTTGTACACAATAGTTGTAGCCGTTGTTCGGAGGACAAAACCTCGCTGCCCTCAAGGGACATCAGCTCCGACGCTAGCATGATTCCAGCAACAACTATTGCGGTCCGAAATAGTGTTTCCAGTGACGGATCAAGGGTTGTCCAGTATTATAGCATGGACAACAGCTTATATTGCTATTTGGCAGCAAATCTTGCTATTGCCGATGGTGTATTCGACGACAAGAGTGTCCGAGGTCAATAGGTGACCACCGGGAGGAAGCAGATGATCGGCGTCAATGTTGGCCGGCGACATAGCAGTGGTGGAGCACATGCACAATAGAAGTTCTTTGCTGTTCACATTGGACGACGACTGACTGGTAGGCATAAGATGTTTATTGATTGAAGCTGCTTACCAACGACGATGGAAGCCCTTGCTGCTCGTCAGCGTGTGACGGTGAACAGCAAAGAGGCACCGTCTCTTGCTGTTGGGGTGGTGACGGCGACTTCAGCTGGTGTGGGGTGGCTATTGGTTGGTGGGAGAACCACTGGCTGCCGTCGGATGTTGGCCGACGAGGCTGACCTCCTCTCCGTGGACGACGACGTGAAAACAAAAAGGCAGCATGAAAACAAAACTTTCATTTTTTTTCGTTTCGGCCGAAAAAGATGAAGAAGAGCGGCAGGCGGGATCTTCTCGTATGTAATTTATGAATCAGAGGATAGTCCGCAAAATTTGACTGGTGATTATGATAGACCCTACCTGTTAAATAGGCGGGGTCCATCATATTTAACCAATTCATACTGATTCTATCCGAGAGCTGAGTCGATGGACGTTGGGGATGTGGCGTTCCTATTGACTGGTCGAAGACTCCGAAGGCGTAGATCTTTTGCTACCGGGAACTTGCAAACACAGCACCGAACCGGGGAGGGGTTCCCCAGTGATGGCCCTCCGACATTCAAGTCAAATATCCGGCGGAAAGAAGTAGACAAAGAATAAACGAGAACTGTAGCCACAGTAAAATAATGAGCATACCTTCGTCGAAGTCTGGGGGTCCTTATATAGGACTCCCCAGGGGCACGTGCATGCTTCCCTAGGCATGCACGCTTCTCAAAGCATACCTGAAATGGACGTGTCAGAAAAGCATGCCCGACACCCTACCTTAACAGCACGAGCATATCTCTGACGCGACAGTGGAAGCTTCCACCGTACGATTCTCTGTCCGACCAGGCTGCTGACCATGCCTCTTGTCGGTGACAGTGGTTCCTAGGAAGATCTTGCCACCTGCTCCCTCTGTCCTTTACTGGGCCGAGCGGAGTAGCCGCTCGACTAATGCCTTTCCCGGGCCGAGCGGAGGTCACATCAGTTAACGCCCTCCAGGCGGGTGCCCGCTCGGCCGAATGCCATGTCTACTGTTAGCCGAGCGTGATAGCTGCTCGACTTCCATTTCTTCCTGCTTTTTGCCATATGAGCGTCAAAAACTCAGCGTCAGGCCGAGCTGTCGAAATGTCGGGTCGACTATCCTTCCCACCGCTCAGGAAGGTAGCTCGCCTGCCCTGGATGTTGACCACTTTGACTTCTTACCGGACATGCCCCGTCCTCTCACCGGATAACATGTCTCCCTATTAAGTCTAGTCTAAGGAGGCTGTAAGTCTGACTGACTGGACAAATTAGTTTAATGCTTCGCTGGTCGGTCGGCGGTGACGTACAAAGAGCTCCGGTCGGCTACATCTGTTGGTTGGTCCTAGGAAGATCGTACCGGTTCCACTGTATAAAAATTTTGTACAAATGTTGAACCTTTCCTAACAACCTATTGTGTTCTTTAGAAATTAAATTCGGAATCACAAACGGAACTTAACATTATTGATTCCAAATTTAACTTATCTATTCTTAATGATTTAGACTTGGATCACAAACGATGCTTAACATTATTGATCCAAATCCACCTATGTTATAAATTCAATTAAATATTAATTTCTAAAATTGGCTTCTAGGACTGCATGGCGAGGCACTAGGCCTTCTTGGGTATGGGATCATCCACCATCGCCTAGACAAAGCCTTTTAAAGAAATCTAATATTTAATTTCCTTATATAACTCTAGGTTGAACCAAAAGGAACAATCGAATCACAAATTCGTAAAACAAAACAAAAGAAACACAACTTCGAATATCTAATCCGAAAATCTAGAATCATATGCCTCTTGTGTTTGGAATTCATACAAAGAAAAACTAGCATGATGCGGAAAATAATTACTAGTTATACCTTTCTTTGTATACAATGACCTCTTGATCTTCTACCATATTCCTCTTCTTATCTCGCACGTTGTGTGGACAACGATCTACCGAGATGAGAACCACCCAAGCCCTTCTTCTTCCTCACCAAGTTTCGACCACCAAGACTCCTCCAAGGATGTAGAGGTTCGGCCACCACCACCAAGCTCCAAGGGATGCAAGAAACAAAGCCTCCTTTCTCTCCTTCTTCTCCTAGCTAGAACCGACCACCAACAAGAGCTCCAAGAGAGGGATGAAACTGGCCACTAAAGAAGAAGAGAAGAGGAGAAGAAGAAGCTCTAAGGCCGGCCACCACCAAGAAAGAGAGAGAGGAAAATAGAATAGAGTTGTGTCTCATGAAGACACCTCTACCCCTTCTTTTATATTCCTTGGTGTTGACAAATAAGGAAAATTTAAATAAAAACTTCCTTAATTTCTTTTCCATGAAAAGGAAAATTTAAAAGTTAAAAACAATTTCCTTTTCATAGATATCATGGCCGGCTACCTCCAAGCTCCAAACAAAGAAAGTTTTAATAACACAAGAATTAAAACTTCCTAATTTGCTTCCGGAAATTTATAAAAAATTTCTCTAATAATTTTTCCCTTCATGACTGGTTATAAAAGGAAATTTTATAAATTAAAATCTTTCTTTTAAACATATGGATGATTTCCAAAAAAGAAAGTTTTCTTTAAAATTAAAATATTCCTTTCAATCTACAAATAAGGAAATATATCAAATCTTTTCTTAATTTTATAAAAGGAAATATTTAATTTTAAAACTCTCTTTTTAAATCACGAATCTGATTACAAAAAGGGAAAGTTTTATCAAAATTAAAATCTTCCTTTCAATCTACAAATAAGGAAAGATATCAAATCTTTTCTTAATCTTTTGTAGAAAGCTATAAAAGGAAAGATTTAAATTTTAAACTCTCTTTTAAAACCATGAAATCCACATAAGAAATTTTTTTAAATAAAAACCTTTTAATTTGCTTAGGGCCGACCACACCATGCTTGGGCTCCAAGTATTGGTCGGCCCCATCAACTTGGCTCAACCCTTGGCTTGGCCGGCCACCTAAGAGTGGTAAGAAGTAGGTATGTGGTGGGTATAATTCTCTATATACAAGAGGCTACGATAGGGACTAAGAGGAGGAATTGGTTTTGGTCTCCTGATGAAATTAAGCTTCCCGTGTTCGCCTCGAACACCCAACTTAATTTCATCAATAATAATTCATACCACTAAAGAATTATTATTGAACTACCGCACCAATCCCAAATTACATTTTGGGCTCCTTATTATAAGTGTGCTAGTCTCCCTGTGTTTAAGATGTCGGATGCCCACTAATTAATTGAGTTATTGACAACTCATTTTAATTAATGTCTTAGTCCAAGAGTAGTACCACTCAACCTTATCGTCATGTCGGACTAAGTCCACCTGTAGGGTTTAACATAACAATCCTTATAAGATCCTCTTAGGGACATTATCAACCTAGATTACTAGGACACAATTTCCTTCTATAATCAACAACACACACTATAAGTAATATCATTTCTCAACTTATCGGGCCTATTGATTTATCGAGTTAAATCTCACCCTTTGATAAGTTAAAGAAATAAATACTAAATATATGTGCTTGTTATTATATTAGGATTAAGAGCACACACTTCCATAATAACTAAGGTCTTGTTCTTTTATTAAGTCAGTATAAAAAGAACTTACCTTAAATGGTCCTACTTAATACACTTAGAGTGCACTAGTGTAATTTATTAGTCAAGATAAACTAATACATAATTACACTATGACTATTCTAATGGTTTGTTCCTTTCCATCTTAGTCGCGAGCAACTGTTTATAATTTATAAAGAACTGATAACATGATCTTCTGTGTGTGACACCACACACCATGTTATCTACAATATAAATTAATTGAACAACTACACTTAACAAATAAATGTAGACATTTGACCAATGTGATCCTTTATTTCAAAATAAATGTTTACAAAAGCTAGGCTTTTAGTATACACTCTAACAATAGCAAGCCGCTCGGCGAGGCGTACGAGAGCTACTTGGTGAAGCATGTGCTAACACTTGTGGGGACTTGTTGCTCTCCGTCCTGGTCTTCGGGTGGTTAAAGTTGACGTCATCCGAATCTCTTCGGCCGTCGTGCAAATCACCGTCATCAAAGCTGAGCACGCGACCACGCTGGGTAATGGCTCGCATTAAATGCGTTTCAATAAACGGGCACCACGTGGCACGAGCGCTGTCATCGTACGACCGAGGCCTCAAGTCTAATGGGACATGCGGCGGTTCGAATTCGACGGTCGGATGCGCGCCTCGACTTCTGCGACCTAAATCGGACGACTCTCCTTGGTCGAGCCCATCCTTATAAATCTAAGAGGCGGCTCCTGTGGCATCGCTTCCATCCTCTGCGAGCTTTGGTGACTTTATGTGCTTGTGCTCCTCCGGCGGCTTTGCGTCTTCGTGCTCCCCTGTTCTGTAAGCTCCTCCTTCTCTCGCTGCATCATTTTGCTTGGCGAGCCAGCTTTCTATTGACCCTACTTTCTACTTTTGCCGACGATTTCCTTGGTCGAACCTTCCATCTTTGTTTTCTGACGATGGCCAGTTCCTTGCAACCAGTTCGACGCAAGTGATGCGGCGAGCTTGGTTGGTGCATTTGACATCCCTTCTAATCATGAGATAGTTTTGGTCTCACCTTCCGACCGGCCACATAGCCCGCCGCGTGGCACAATCTGCTTTTTTCGTGACCAATTCGTGGCCGGTCTGCGGTTCCCCATCCATCCGTTTATTATCGAAGTTTGTAACTTTTTTCGCCTTCCGCTTGCCCCCAACTCTTTCCGCCTTCTGTGCTGGGTTGTCGTACTTTTCACAGTCCACAACATTTCTCTTAGGCCCCAGATATTCCATTATTTCTATTACCCCAAGCGATCCGAGCTGGGCACCTATCTCTTCTAGTCTCGGATCAGCCTAGTCTTCTTTACTAAGATGCCCACCTCCAATAAACATTGCAAAGACTACTTCTTTTGCGTAAGACTCCCGAGTTGTTGCCTTTTTGAACCAAGTGGCAGGTCGGACTTCTAACTCCTCCCGAGCTGAAGAGATACAAGACCCAGCCAAAGTACCTCCATGCGACCAATATGCTAGCCGGCCTGAAGCTCGACATCAACAAGTTGTAGCTTGAAGGTGTGCTGTACATGTTCGGGTTGAGTCCGACCCGGATATATCTCCTGGGCGACATAGGCGAGAAATTTCCTTAGGCTTTTTCCTTTAGGTCTAACTGATTTTCCCTCCTTTTTCCTGCAGCTAATACAATGATGAAATCGGTGGCGCTCGGCCTGCTGAAACTTAAGGCTGCCGAGGCCGAGGTAGCTGCTGCTAAGGAGATGGAGAGGCTCGGGCTTATGCCGGTCGGCTCTCACGAGGGTGAGGGCGAAGAGGCTCAAACTGTTGCTGAAGAATCTGCCGTGTGGACCATCACTACTGAGGCTGCGGGAGAGACTGCTCCAACTGGCGTGCAACCTGTCATTCGGTCTGAGGGAATCGAGTCCTATGGTAATAGAGTCCCCTGAACGGGTGCAAACGAGGCCGAACGGACACACCCACCCGTCCGACCACATCGGCGGTGCGAGTGCCTGAGGAGACGGGTGTTCCTCCAGCTACTCCTGATACCGTGGAGGCCATATCCTCCGATCGGATGCCTTCGCAGTGCGACCTCCCATCTAATCTGGTCGTCATTCCGCCAATTAGGGTTGTAAACAAGCCGAGCCGAGCCGAGCTTTGAGGTGTTCAAGCTTGTTTGATAAGATAACCGAGCCGAGCCGAGCCGAGCTTAAAATGAACCAAGCTTTTGAAATGAGTGTTCAAGCTTGGCTTGGTTTATTTTTTATGAGCTTGAGCTTGTTTAAAGCTTGGCTTGAGCTTGGTTCAAGCTTGGCTTGAGCTTGGTTCGTTTAGATGTTATCAAGCTATCAATTCAAGCTTGTTTGAAACTTTTAATTATTCGATTAGTTATTAAGATTGATAATTTAAATTTATTTTATTTTATTATTTATTTAGCATATTGAAAAGAGTTTTATTAATAAATATGATTCGTGAACATTGTTCACGAACGTTGTTCACGAACATTGTTCACGAACGCTGTTCACGAACGTTAACGAGCTGAACACATATGTGTTCAAGCTTGTTTGTTTAGCTTAACGAGCTGTTCAAGCTTGTTTGTTTAATTAATCTAATGTATATTAAACGAACATAAACGAGCTCTTACCAAGCCGAACGCCAAGCTTGTTCACGAACGCTTAGTTCATTTACAGCCCTACCGCCAATCAGCGTCTTGCCCCCCGCCCGCAAGAAGATCCTTCAGTCAGTGATCCGCTCTACTCCGACCGACCCCTCCTTCGGTCCGGCGGTATCTGCTCTGTCAACCCAATGCGGTCGGTGGTCAATAAAGGCAACTTTGCACCTCCCGACAGAGGAGCTTCTGGCGACTGCCGATCAACCGACTTCTCCTGAACATCATATAGTTATCCGGGGGTCGTTGGCCAAAATTTGGGAGGAAGCCCGAGCCCGGGTTGCGACCATGCCTCCGGGGTTGCTCGGCAATAGTCACCTATCCCACGCCACAGGGGTAAGTTTTATACACCCCGACTTATTTTAGCTTTACCGTCATTCAATCTTTGACATTTCCCCGCCCGACTGCAGTACTGGGTGGAGAGCGTGGCAGTAAGCAGCCACCTAACGATATTGGAGGAGGAGAAGCTCAAAATTTCTGGTGGAGCTCCTTCTCAGGGCCCCACATATGTCGAGCTGCAAGCGAACCTGGCTAAGACCCAGAAGTTATTGGTGGAGGAGCAAAGGAACTCCTCCAGTCTGCAGACTATGGTGGGTCAGCTCGAGGCCCAGGTCAAGTTGTATGACCAGAAGATCGATCTGGCCACCACCAGAAAGAATAGGGTCATCACCGACCTGGTGGCAAAGAACGTGGAGGCCCGAGCCTTGGAGCAAAGGGTCAAGGAGTTGGCGGACTTGCTAACCACTGAGAAGGTTGGTCGTTCGGCGGATGTTACTGCTCTTTGGGAGGAATTGAAGACCTTCCAGGACGCGCTGGAGGCCTCGCGTGTTGCCTTGAAGGAATATCAAGAGGTCGAACCGAGCCGATTTGCCATTCTGAAGCAAAACCACATCCGCTCGAATGAGTTTGTCACGAAAGCCTGTGAGCGACTTGTCCATGCCTTCGATCTGTCTCTCACTGCGACAGTCACTTATCTCAAAGGCAAGGGTCACCTTCTCGAAGCCTATGCCATCCCTGACATGGACCATGCGGAGCTCCTCACCACTATCCCCGATGATATCTTCGACTACTTGGAGTGAGGAGTGTTCTTGTGGGAGGGCTTCGACTGTGTGTATGAATCCTTTTGAGGTTATATATGTATGCATGTCACTCGGCGGGGCTTTCTCTTTAATGTGATGCTTTTTTATCTTGGTGCCAACTTTTTCTTTAGTCAAGCTTGATTTTTTCGGTCGACGTTTGTTACTAGAGAGGCCGGACGAACACCGTACGTGAGGGTTCGGGTCGCCCTTCCGCCTTTGCTCGAAGGTGTATGTTTAAGATCGAATTGACCCTTGGGCTTGTAGTAGCCGCTCGGCGGTCTCCCATGTGGGTTATTTATGGTCGCCGCTCGATGGTCTTCAGCGCGGGGTGTTTATGGTCGTTGCTCCGACCCTGGGGTTTAACATCGCCGCTCGACGGTCTTCAGTGTAGGACATTTATGATCGCCGCTCCGACCCTGGGGTTTAACGTCACCGCTCAACGGTCTTTAGCGCGAGGTATTTATGGTCGCCGCTCCGATCCTGTGGTTTAATGTCGCCGCTCGACGGTCTTCGAGGCAGGGTTTTTATAGTCGCCGCTCCGACTCTGGGGTTTAACATCGCCACTCGACGGTCTTCAGCGCGGGGTATTTATGGTCGTCGCTCCGACCCTAGGATTTAACGTCGTCGCTCGACGGCCTTCAGCGCGGGGTATTTATGGTCGTCGCTCCAACCCTGGAGTTTAACATCGTCGCTTGACGGTCTTCAGCGCGGGGTATTTATGGTTGCCGCTCGACGGTCTTCAGCGCGAGATATTTATGGTCATCGCTCCGACCCTGGAGTTTAACGTCGCCGCTCGACGGTCTTCAGCGCGAGGTATTTATAGTCGCCGCTTCGATCCTGGGGTTTAACGTCGCCGCTCGATGGTCTTCAAGACGGGTTGGCCGCTCGGCATAGCTTTGTAAACCTTTGCTTTAGATTTTAATCCTGCAGCTGAAGGACACAGAAAAAATAGGGATTTACATGGTATAAATTACATCAGTGCACCTTTTACCCATCTCGGTATGACTGGAGGTGGTTTGCACTCCAGGGACGCTCAGCCTTCGCCCATCCTCGTCCTCGAGGTAATAAGCACCCGACTGGAGCTTTTCCACGATCTTGAAGGGTCCGACCCAAGGAGCTTCTAGTTTGGTGGCATCCCCGACTGGCTTCACCTTCTTCCATACGAAGTCGCCGACCTAAAAAGATCTAGGTATTACTCGTCGGTTGTAATTCTGACGCATTCGTTGCCGGTAAGCCATCAGCCGGGCAACTGCTTTAGCACGTGCCTCGTCCACTAAGTCCAGCTCCAAGAGTCTCCGCTCGGTGTTGTCTTCGTCATACTGTTGCACCCGATCGGACCCAATCCTGACTTCAACGGGGATGACTGCTTTGCCTCCATAGACCAAGTGGAATGGGGTTACTCCCGTCCCCTCCTTTGGAGTTGTACGGATCACCTATAGCACGCCTGAAAGCCCGTCCGCCCAGCTGCCACCGACATGATCAAGCCGAACTCGAAGAATTCGCAGAATCTCCTGATTGGCGACTTCAGCTTGTCCGTTGCTTTGGGGATAAGCTACGGAGGTGAAGGCCTGCTGAATCCTGTAGCCTTCGCACCATTCTCTAAGACGTTGTCCGGCGAACTGTCTTCCGTTGTCGAAGACGAGCCGACGCGGAATTCCTAACCGACATATGATGTGCTACCAGATGAACTTCTGAACCATTTGCTCGGTTATTCGGGCGAGCGGCTCAGCCTCGACCCATTTAGAGAAGTAGTCTACTGCGACGAGTAAGAACTTTCATTGGTCGATCGCCATGGGGAAGGGCCCCACTATATCCATTCCCCACTGATCGAACGGGCAGGATACTGTGGAAGCTGTCATCTCTTCTGTGGGTCGGTGCGAGAGATTGTGGTACTTCTGACAAGACAGGTAGGTAGACATTGTCCGAGCTGCGTCTGCTTGGAGGGTTAACCAAAAATTCCGGTCAACAATATCTTTCTCGCTAACGACCGCCCGCCGGGGTGTCCTCCACAAGTTCCTTGATGCACTTCTTGTAGAATGCAATCGATACCCTCGGGTCCGATGCATCTGAGTAGGGGTCGGGAGAAAGCTTTTTTGTACAGTTGATTTCCAATCATCGTGAACCTCCCTACTCTCCTTCGCAACAGGTGGGCTTCCTCCTGATCAGACGGCATAATTCCTTACCGCAGAAACTCTATCAACGTTGTCCTCCAATCATTCGGGAAAGTGAGCCCTTCCATACGATCGATGTGCGCCACTAGAGATACCTGCTCGATCAACTGTGATATAACAATTGGCGAGATGGAGCTGGCTAGCTTAGCCAGTTCATCTCCCACTTGGTTTTCCGCTCGAGGTATCTTCTGAATAACTTCCTCCCAGAAGTTGACTTTTAGCTTTTCAAAGGCCTCGGCGTAGAGCTTGAGTCGAGTGTTTCTTATCTCGAATGTCCCAATGAGTTGCTGGGCGGCTAACTGGGAATCCGAGTGAATCAAGACTCTGATCGCTCCGACATGCCGAGCGGCTTGTAGGCCTGCTATGAGCGCCTCGTACTCGACTTCATTATTAGTTGCCCGGTATTCTAGCCGAATGGATAGATGCATCTGTTCTTCCTGAGGAGAGACCATTAGTACACCGACTCCGCTTCCCTACTGAGTGGACGATCCGTCCACATATATTCTCCAAGTGGCTTCTGGCTCGGGATTATGTACTTTGGTGATGAAATCCGCCAAGGATTGCACCTTGATGGTCGTTCGGGGCTGATACTGTATGTCAAACTCACTAAGTTCCATTGTCCATTTGATCAGCCACCCGAATGCTTCTGGATTGAGGAGGACTCGACCCAAAGGGTTGTTTGTCATTACGATGATTGTATGCGCGAGGATGTATGGTCGAAGCCTCCAAGCGACGAGCACCAGCGCAAAAGCAAGTTTCTTGAGACTAGTGTAGCGGGACTCAACATCTTTTAAGATATGGCTCAGGAAGTACACTGGTTGTTCCTCGCCGTTCGGTCGCACCAACGCTGAGCCGACAGTATGCTCGGTCGAGGATAAATAAATGCGAAGCGGCTCGTCGACAGCTGGCTTAACCAATACAGGCAGAGAATTAAGATATGCTTTCAGTTCTTCAAATGCCTTGTCGCACTCTTCGTCCCATTGAACCTTGGTAGCTCAACGCAAAATTTTAAAGAAAGGGAGGCTCCGGTCGGCAGACTTGGAGATGAATCAAGATAGAGCAGTTATCTAGCCGGTGAGGCGCTAAACTTCCTTCAAATTCCTTGGAGGCAGCATATCTTGCAGCGCTTTTACCTTACTAGGGTTCGCCTTGATGCCCTGCTCGGTGACGATATAGCCGAGGAATTTTCCACCCTTCGTGCCGAACAGACACTTGCTCGGGTTTAGCTTAATTCCATATGTGCGGAGTGTCTAGCAAGTTTCTTCTATATCCGCACAGACGTCAGTGGCTCGGAGGGATTTGATGAGTATATCGTCAACATACACCTCCATGTTTCATCCGATCTGCTGCTGGAACACTTTATTCGAGCCTTTGGTAGGTAGCCCCAACATTCTTCAATCTGAACAGCATTACGTTGTAGCAGTAGGTGTCGTCCGCTGTTATGAAACTCACCTTCTCTTGATCCTACCGTGCGAGCAACACCTGATGATACCCCTGATATGCATCCATCATACATATCATATCACACCCAGCTGTGGAGTCCACCATCTGGTCGATCCTCGGTAGCGGGTAGAAGTCTTTTGGGCAGGCCTTGTTGAGGTCTCGAAAGTCGATGCAGACCCTCCACTTGTTGCCAGGCTTGGAGACCAGGACTACATTCGTGAGCCAGCTCGGGAACTGGACCTCTCTGATGTGGTCGGCCTTCAATAGTTTCTCTACTTCAGCTCAGATGATCTGATTTTACTCAGCGCTGAAGTCCCTCTTTCTTTACTTCACCAGCCTAGCATCCGGTCGGACGTGAAGCTCATGCTGCGTCACGCTCGGGGAAATGCCGGGTAGTTCATGGGTGGACTAGGCGAAGACATCATGATTTCTCTGAAGACATCTTATTAGCTTGGCATTCTGTTCAGTTTGCAGATCGACCGCTATGAAAGTCGTTGCCTCCACCCGGCTGGGATGTATCTGCACCTCCTCTTTTTCTTCATATATCAGAGTAGGAGGTTTTTCAGTTATGGTGTTTACCTCGTGTCGGGGCACTTTCCAAGCGGGCTTAGCCTCCGCCTTTACCATTTCGACGTAGCAATGCCGAACAGCCAGTTGATCTCCTTTGACTTCTCCGACCTGGTTCTCTACGGGGAACTTGATCTTTTGGCAATAGATCGAGACTACTGCCCAGAATTCGTTTACGGATGGCCTGCCTAGGATGGCATTATAGGTTGACAGGGTGTCTACAACGATGAAGGTGGTGGTCCTGGTCCTTCGGAGCAGCTCCTCTCCAAGTGATATGGCCAACCTTGTTTGACCGATCGGCTGGACCGCGTTGTCAGTGAACCCATACAAAGGTGTTGTCATCGGTAACAACTCGGCTCAGTCGATCTGGAATTGGTCGAAAGCCTTCTTGAAGATAATGTTGATCGAGCTCCCTGTGTCAATAAACATGCGATGAACAGTGTAGTTGGCAATTATCGCACGGATGATGAGGGTGTTGTCGTGCGGCACTTCGATCCCGTCAAGATCCTTAGGACCAAAGCTGATCTCAGACCCGTTCACCCTCTCTTGGCTGCATCCTACAACATGGATCTCCAGTCGTCTAGCATACGACTTCTAAGCTCGGTTGGAATCTCCGCTGGTCGGTCCACCAGCTATGATGTTGATTTCACCCCGAGCTGCGTTGCTTCAATTTTCCTCCTCCCGAGCGAAGTTTCCAACTTGCCCATGCGATGCTGGGGTGTGGTCGTCACTCCTTATTTGAGGATGATGTCGTCGCTCGGGTGACTGCCTGTTTTCCTCTCGCTGTCCGGTACTAGGCCGCCTATATTACAGTTCGGGGGAAGGTGACTGTCGTCTATAACTCCTAGGAGTTGGCTAAGTGGCTGCGAGGGCTCCGCAGCAGTCGCGAGTGTTGTGGGTGGCAGATTGATGAAAAGAACAGAACATCGGAGTCCATACCTTCCCCTTGGATCTAGGGCGTTCGACTGCCATGTGCTGGACGACGTGTGGCCTTATTTCTTGATGTGGTCGTGCCACATCGGCTCGGGGCCCTCTCGGAGGCTGGTGGCTAGTCGGTGTCCTCCGTTCGGCGTGCACCATTGGTTCCGATGAAGCTTCTTTCCTTCGGGCCGCCTGAGCTTCTTCGACGTTGATGTACTCGTTGGCCTTCTTTAACATATGGTCTTAATCGCGGGGCGGGTTCTTGATGAGCGAGCAGAAGAAGTCTCCATCGATGAGCCCTTGGGTGAATTCATGCATCATTGTTTCGGACGAGATCGTGGGGATGTCCATGGCCGCCTGGTTAAAGCGTTGAATGTAGGCCCGAAGAGTCTCTCTCGGCCCTTGCTTCATAGAGAACAGACTGACGCTGGTCTTCTGATAGCGCTTGCTGCTCGCGAAGTGGTGGGGGAAGGCTGTCCTGAAGTCCTTGAAGCTCTGAATCGAGCCGTCTGACAACCTTCGAAACCAACGCTGGGTTGAGCCGGACAACGTAGTGAGGAAGACCTGACACTTAACTCCATCCATGTACTGATGAAGGGTTGCAACATTGTCGAATTTGTCGAGGTGGTCGTCTGGGTCAGTCGACCCATTGTACTCGCTGATCGCCAAGGTCGCGTAGTGTCTAGGCAGAGGATCTTGCAAAATTGCCTCAGAGAATTGGCGATTAATCCGCTCGAGGGATGAGTCGGCTTGGGGCGCATTGCCCTTTCTTGCATCCCGAGCGAGAGCTTCGTCTGAGGAAGACCGACCTCTATTCGCTTGCACAATCTCAGAGGGCGTCTGGAACAAGGCCCGATGGAATGGAATCGGCACGGGCGGCGCTTCTGCTTGTGTACCGGTCGGACCTTTGTTTTGACCCCATATGGAGAGCTTCTCCGGTCGGTCCTCGTGCGTCGCTCGACCTCCAGATGCTGAAGTTGCTTGTTGCGCCAGCTGCTCGGCTAGCGCCTTCTGTTGCTGCTCTATCATCTTGGCCGCTCGCGCCTGTATGAGCGCGTCGAGCTCCTCTTGAGAGAGCATCACAGTGTGTTAGCGTCCAACTTCTTCCATCTTCTTGACTCAGATTCAGGTGCGTTCCCACAGATGACGCCAATTTGATCCTGTCCGAGAGCTGAGTCGATGGACGCTGGGGATGTGGCGCTCCTGTTGACTGGTCAAAGACTCCGAAGACGTAGATCTTTTGCTGCCGGGAACCTGCAAACACAGCGCCAAACTGGGGAGGGGTTCCCCGGCGATGGTCCTCCGACGCTCAAGTCAAATCCCCGGCAGAAAGAAGTAGACAAAGAAGAAACGAGAACTGTAGCCACAGTAAAATAGTGAGCATACCTCCGTCGAAGTCTGGGGGTCCTTATATAGGGCTCCCCAGGGGTGTGTGCACGCTTCCCTAGGCATGCACGCTCCTCAAAGCATACTTGGAATGGACGTGTCAAAAAAGCATGCCCGACACCCTACCTTAACAACACGAGCATATCTCTGACGTGACAGTGGAAGCTTCCACCGTACGATTCTCTGTTCGACCAGGCTGCTGACCATGCCTCTTGTCGGCGACACTGGTTCCTAGGAAGATCTTGCCACCTGCTCCCTCTATCCTTTATCGGGTCGAGCAGAGGAATCGCTCGGCTAATGACTTTCCCGGGTCGAGCGGAGGTCACATCGGCTAACCCCCTCTAGGCGGGTGCCCACTCGACCGAATGCCGTGTCTACTGTTAGCCGAGCGTGATAGCCGCTCAGCTTCCATTTCTTCTTGTTTTTTGCCTTATGAGCGTCGGAAACTCGACGTCAGGCCGAGCTATCGAAATGTCGGGTCAGCTATCCTTCCCACCGCTCATGAAGGTAGCTTGCCTGATCGGCCGCCTGCCCTGGATGTTGACTACTTTGACTTCCTACCGGGCAAGCCCCGTCCTCTCACCAGATCACATACTATGGACCATCCACTCTAGTCTACAATTCCATCCTCATAAGAGCAGAGAGAAAAATGAGAGAGAGACAAGTTTTTAATCAAAAACTATTCACCATCTTCGTGGTTTTTTTCTTCTCATCAATATATATATATATATACACACACACACACACTATTGGATTTGAATCAAATCCAAAACCATATTCTTTAACTATAATTCATACCAATAGTCTTAAGTTTAGTTCAAGACCAAATCAGATTTGGTTTAAAACTAAATCATCTTAGTTCAAAACAAAGAAACCCTTTTAATTAAACCAAACCAATTTGGTTTATAATTAAACCAAATTGTTTTCAAAAGACATGATTCATCCTCGCTTCTGTTGCGTCATTCTGATTCTATGTTTGCCCTTCGTCTGGTCCAACCAGACTCAATCTCTCTCAATCTAAGAATCAAATTCTCAAACTCATTTTATGTCTCTTAGATAAACTAACCATTAATTATGAAATGATAATGAGTGACACCTTGTAGTACGTCATGATCCCCAATTAATCGAAAAATCATAAGTTGATCTCGGAACCATTTCTAAACCCTTTAGTAGTTACAGTAAGTCGTGTCATATTTCTTTCACTCGTCTTATACCCATTTGGTTCAGGACATGGTCTATGTGTCAGTCCTCACTAGGCTGATTATGTCACACCTAGCCTAAGTAATACTTCCTCGTTCTGCAGATTCAAATTACTCTGACATGTGTCTAAGAGTCTTGTACTTTTAACATGTGATGCTTTGGCCAAAGACTTTGAGTAATAATCCTAACGAGTGGCCATAGGATATATGTCTCCTTGTAAAGAGCGGTGAATCCTCTGTGGGCTATTCAAACATCTTCGGGTATTTTAACTTATACCTAATCATCCCGGGTCCACATCTCTAAGGAGATGCTTGCTTAAGATGTCAAAGTATAAGCCTCCATAACCAAAGTGACTTGTATACCTCAAGTTAAAGGAAACTTGCACTCAAGCTGCAGTAAGAGCTTCATTGACATATCTACATATGAAGAGAACCATATAAAGTCTTATAGTAGGTCACTTCAATGAACTAGTTACCATAACTAGCATCCACATTTAACTCTCGACATCCCAATGTCTCCAGCTAGTGAGAAACCGCTGCTTGGTTAGATCAAGGAGTATAACTCATGCTAGTCTATCAGAATCGATGATGTCCGAACTCATCAATTCATTGACTAAAGAATATTCCAATACATTCATAATTGTACATGTAGAGATACTCATAACTTGTGATCCAATCACAAGTCCTCTCATGCTATGAATCATATCCCGAACATTTAGTACATGAGTTTAAGATCCAATCATACACATAGAGAATGTGCACTCAAATAGTTAATCTATATTTATCAAATAAATAGGAAAACCATAAGGGCTCACCCGAACCCATCTTCCGGTCTTTTGCTCGAGTAATCTTTCGCTCCAACTTCTCGTCCCTTGTAAATGTCGCGCGCTTCCTTCTCGTCTACCAGCGTACTCTTCCGCAACACCTTGGACGCACCGAGCTTGTCGACTCTTTCCCGTACCATCTTTTTCGCTAGCTGCGTCTTTCGCTCGACTTCTTGTGCTCCTAAGTTCCTGCATAGTTAGACACAAGGATCAAACATAATAGAACCTAACTTGACTTGGTTGATTACACCAAAACTACTATGGGGTAGCTTCAATTAGTTGCACTAAGCCAAATGCACCAGGTCGAAGTCATATCTTCCTAGACATGCATAGACAGAGTTTTCCTAACCTATTATCATCCAAAACTTCACCATTACTTTTGTCAAGTTAAACTATTGTCCCTATTTTAGCTAGTCCTAATTACCCTACTGGGTAAATTATTATTTTGGAGGTGCCAACTAATTTGGAGTCTCCTCCTGAATTATTGAATATTTTGAGTTTAAGTTTTGGGTTTATGTCGATTACTTTTATAGTGTTAGGTTACTTGGTTATAGTTTTTGTTTATATTGTATTTATTTAAGTTAGGTTTAAATAACTTAAGATTTTTCTTTTGTTTTGTATTTATTTTTGAAGATTTAACTTTAGATTTTAAGAGAGAATCTTTTGATTTATTTTGATTTATATAGTAAATTTTATCTTTAGATATATAATATTGATTGAGTCCTACTTATGTGGTTAGACATGCTTTTGGAACTCAAACTTTCCTTTGATTTTTATTTTGGTTAACTAAATATGTAAAGGATTTGTTGGTTGAGCTGGGCTTATATCCGAGTCTGAAATTGTTGTACATAGCTCTTTGTGATCCAAGTATCATATCGAGGTACTTGGATCTAGTTATGAATTTTTGTAGTAACTCTTTTAGTTTAATTATTTCATTTTTTTAATCTGAAATTATCTTCCTCAAGTTTTGCAACTTGAGTTAGAATTTCAGCTTGAATTGGTTCATTCGTTGCACTCAATTTTAATTGTTCATTAAGTTTGTTATTTTCTTTTGTTAGTTCGTTTATTTATTATCAGATATAGTTAATTTTTTATTCAAGCATGCAATAACTTTAAAGAATTTTCTGATTAAACCAAGGTATACCTCATCAGAACCTTCAAAAATGAGTACGGACTCATGGCTTGATTCGGGTTCGGACCCATCTTCTGATTCGTTCTTCGAATCTATTTCGTAAGCCATCAGTGCAAGGTAGTTGGAGTGCTTCGTTTCTCCGTTGTCTGATTCATCTCCGGACTATTCATCCCACGTCTCTTTGAGGGCCTTCTTCTTCTTTAGATTCGGGCAGTCAGTTTTGTAGTGCCCCTTCTTGTTACATCCAAAGCAGGTCACATTTTTGTTGTTAGAGTTGGAGGTGGAATTGATCTCCTGCAAGTCCTTGCTGATAAAGTTCTTCTTTCTCCTGGTGAACATTTGTCTTACTAAGTTCACTAGGTGTTCTTCATCATCTGAGTCTAGGTCAGACTCGACTTCAGGTTCCGGCTTGGTTTTGGACTTGTCTTTTGATGACCTTGCAATAAGAGCAAGACCTTTCTCGAATTTGGTGTTAGTATGTTTGTGTAGTTCTAGTTCACAAAATAATTCATCTAGTTTTAACTTTGACAAGTTCATCAAAATCTTATAGGCATTCATGATGGATGCCCACAGTGGATTTCGAGGAAATGTGTTTAAGGCATACCTTATCAGATCTCGGTTCTCTAATTAGTGGTCGATTGTGTGGAGTCCGTTGAGGATGCCCTTTATCCTCACGTGCAGCTAACTAGCAATCTCACCTTCCTGTATTTTGACATTAAATAATTTATTTAAAAATAAATCTCTCTTTATTACCTTTTCATCGTTGGTTCCCTCGTGTAGTTCTATGAGCTTGTCCCAAAGTTCCTTTGTGTTTTCATATGGGCCAACGCAGTTCAGCTCTTCTTTTGTTAGCTCACACTAAATTGTGTTGAGGGCTTTGAAGTCAATTTGTGTTTTTTTTCTTCATTTTCGGATTCCAATTTTTCGGGTCTATTGGAATTCCGGTGTTGTGGTCGACTGGAGCCTTGTACCATTTGACGATGTTGAACCATTGGTTATAGTATGTTTTTAGGTACACTTCCATCTGCTTCTTCCAGTACGGGAAGTCATCACCTTTGAATAGGGGAGGACAAACAGTGATGTGCCCTTCAAGTTGTGTCATTTCACAACTGTAGAAAAAAAACTTAAACGGGGTACCAAGACTTGGTCTTGGATTAGTAGTGTTTGAGATATATTTAAAAATATAGAAAAATTTGAGAGGTGTTGTACCAATCTCAAATTAAAACCGAACGAAAAAAATTATCTGAACAGGTAAAGTTTTACCAATTCAAATAGAATGCGAAAAACAAAGAAATCTAAAAATGATTCCCTCGACTTGATTGGTGGTTGCACCAATTCAGAGCAGAACATGCTCTAATACCACTTGTTGGATCGATCACACATGAGGGGGGGGTGAATCACGTGGTTTTCAAAAACTCGTCTATTCTGTTTTAAAATCAAAGTACGAACACAGTGGAAAACTAAGAAGAATGATAACACAAGAAGACATGAACGGTTTACTTGGTTCAGAGCCTTTGGCGACTCTTACTCCAAGACCCATGTCCTATAGACCTATCAACAGGTAATCCACTAAAGGCCTCTTCTGGTACCTCCAGAAGAGGAAATCGAGTGCAAAGAAAGTTGAACAAGTGCAACACACTACACTTGTCATTTTTATGTAATTCATTACAAAAGAAAATTATTGACACTTAAATATTAAAGTGGGAGCGCTCGTGTTGATGTCAGTCTGTGGACTACGATTGGGAGTCCTCGGAGTAGTCATCGGGCACAGCAACTTTACAGCAGAGCCGTCGCAGGAGCCCGGAGCAATCGAAACTTCAAATGAACGCACAGTAACTCGTTTAAGTGTTGTTGTCCAATGATTTCTTGATACAGCCTTATAAAAGGTATGGAGGGCACCTTTTATAGCCATGGAAGGTGCCTCCAATGAGGCAAGTTCGATCCCGAACAGCCCGGTGCTTATCCACGACTTTTGCTAAAATTTATCCCGCGGAAGGCGTCTTCTATAGCCATGGAAGGCGCCTTCAGACACTGTTCATCCAAAGACAAATTTACTCCTTTGTCCTACAAAACAACATTAGTCCAATAAACAAAATAATAATATGCAAGACAAATGTGACAGGAACTAGTCAAGGTCTCAACTTAGGGATCCCAAATAGACCTAAACTAGACTGACACTTACTGCCCCTTCAATCGGGGCGCGCCCTCGCTTGGTCACTCTCCTCCAGTGACTTATCTTAACTTACCAGTTTGCGAGACATCCGATCAGCTCGTCGACCTGTCTGACTTTATGCCGGCTATCCAGTCATCACGTTGACCTAGCTGGACTTCTTACCAGATATCTAGTCAGCCCGTCGACCTATCTGGATTTCGTATCAGCTATCCGGTCGGCCTGTTGACCTAGCTGGATTTCGTACTAGCTATCAGGTCGGCCCGTCGATCTAGCTGGATTTCATACCAACTATCCGGTCGGCCCGTTGACCTAGCTGGATTTCCTACACACTTAATCAAGTGGTTAGATCACAATAAAACCTAACTTAACTTACTTGTCATTCATCAAAACCTGAGTTTAACCGTTAGTGCAAAACTGCACCAATATATTTGACCAGAGTTTTGTATTAGGTTCAGTGGATAAAACTATTTGAAAATTTTCGAAGGCGTGGTTACTCTAATGATGTCCAGGTTGTTAATACAGTCTGACCTGGCTGTTGTTTTGATGTTGACACTAATTTAAGTTTGTATCAGATATTAATTAAACTTAGACTGATTAATGATCAAGGTTGATCATGTGGAGAGGAAAAGTCCAAGTACGGATACTTGGCACGCGAAGTCGGAGAGGGCTCGGTAGCTCGTTCTCCGGACTAGGTCAGAGAGGGCTCGGTAGCTCGTTCTCTGCACCAGACAAAGTCGGAGAGGGCTCGGTAGCTCGTTATCTGGGCTAGGTCAGAGAGGGCTCGGTAGCTCGTTCTCTGGACCAGACGAAGTCGGAGAGGGCTCGGCATCTCGTTCTCCAGACTAGGTCAGAGAGGGCTCGGTAGCTCGTTCTCTGACCCGGACATGGAAGTCGGAGAGGGCTCGGTAGCTTGTTCTCCAGACTAGGTCAGAGAGGGCTCGGTAGCTCGTTCTCTGGACCAGGAAAACGTTAGAGTTTAGGGCTGGGAAGCGCTAAAACCAACAGAGGCATTGGATCGGTTTGTTGACCGATCCAGTGATACTTTGGCTGTCTGGATCGGTCTGTCGACCGATCCAGTGACACCTTAGTTATCTGATCGGTCTCATGACCGATCAGTAACCACACAGTAGCTTTCTGTGGGTTATCTGATCGGTCTGGTGATCGATCAGTAACCAAACAGTACTTCATTGTATGTTATCTGATCGGTCTGTAAACCGATCAGAAGGAAGAGAAGGATTCAGAGGACTATAGGGGATCGGTTTGTGGACCGATCCACCTATAGGCTGATCGGTCCACAGACCGATCAGAAGCCTCCCAGACCGATCAGGATATGTCTTGATCGGTCCAGAGAGCTATGGATCGGTCTGTTGACCAATCCACAACGATGTCGTTTATCTTCTGATATTTCTCTACGATTTCTGATTCATCTGATCTAACCATCTGCTGTAAGCTTTTTGAGTTACAGATTGCAGGTGTCGTGCCAATGCTTGAATTCAATCTAAGCACCATCAGAAGAATAAGACCAAGTGCTCTTTCTACTGTGTTTCGCTGCAAATTGTGCAATTGAAGTGTCAACGTTCACTGGCTGCGATCAGTTGACAACAGCTTGACTCTTGCTTATTGGTTCGAGCTCAGAAACACCAGTGAAGACCATGGATGGTATTGGTGTGAGTTCAGAGAACCAGATAAGGAGGAAGAGTGATTGGCAACGCCTGAGTTGGTCGCAGTGATTCGATACAGGTGACAGTGATTCGGCTCTGGCTAAAGACAGTGAGAAAGTAGAGCAATAAGAAGAAGGAAGAAGAGAGGTTTGAAGCAGATTTTTTGAAAAACTCTCTGTCGATCAAGCAAGAGGCTGTGTGTTTGAGCTCTTGGCTGAGGAAATTCTTCTATCTCTGCGTTTTGATTTCATCGTGGTTGTAAGTTGATTGTTCATTCCTTTTGGCCACTAAACTCTGTAAGTCTTGTGCTTCATTTCAATCTTTTCTGAGACTTTGTGGAGAGGTTACTCCACCGAGAAGGAGAAATACTTAGCCGGAATTTGTCTGGGGTGTGATCTACCGAAAGATCAAGGGATCGTCCACCTTACGGACACGCCGAGGAGTAGGGGCAAGTTATCCCCGAACCTCGTACATCCTTGTTGTGTTAGTGGTGGGTTGTTTCTTTTCCTTGCATCAGTTTTCTTTTTGCTTATTTCCGCTGTGCTAACAAGTTTTTGTGAGGAATTAATTGAGTTTTTAGTGGAGGCTATTCACACCCCCTAACAAGTGGTATCAGAGCAAGGCGCTCTTCATCCAGATTAACACCCTAAAGAGCAAGAAGATGGCTATGAAGGAAGGTTTTAGCACCAATCGTCCACCCTACTTCGACGGAGCGGACTTCCAATATTGGAAGAGCCGTATGGAGTATTATCTCAAGACCGACATCTCCATGTGGTTCTCGGTCAAGGAAGGGTTCACACCTCCGAAGGACGAAGAAGGTAAGGAACTAGAGTCGTCAAGGTGGTCCGCCGAGCAAACTCGCAAAGGACAAGCCGATGCCAAGGCGGTGGTCACTCTACAATGTGGGATAGCCAAAGATCAACTTGTCAAGGTAGGTCCATTTGTGAGTGCAAAAGATTTGTGGAACAAGCTCATGGAGCTCCAAGAAGGAACTCGAGACTCTCAGATCGCCAAGAGAGACTTGTTCCTAAACCAACTACAGAATCTCACCATGAAGGAGAACGAAACGGTAAGTGAACTACACGGGAGATTCAAAGAGATCATCAATGGTCTTCATTCCGTAGATGAAGGCGTAGAGAAACGCGATCTTGTAAGGTACGCTCTCAAAGCCTTCCCGAGGAATGCCTTGTGGTCATCTATGGTAGATGCCTACAAGGTCTCCAAGGACCTTTCAATTGTTAAATTAGATGAATTCTTTTGTTAAATGGAACTTCATGAACTTGCTAACAAGGGTCAAAAAGAGAAAGGTATTGCCTTAGTTGCAGGAGAAAAGAGCAAGGATGGAAGAAGGAAGAAAGAAAAGAAGAAGGAGAAAGAGATTCCTACATCCTCATCCTCCTCCGAGTCCGATGATGAAGGTGGATCATCATTGAGCGAGATGGCCAATTTCGTAAGGAGAATCATGAGAAGGAGCCGGAGATACAAAGGGAAAGGTAAGTCTATTGATCAAAATGTTGATAAGACTAACGTTACGTGTTATGAGTGTAGCAAGAAAGGACACTATCCGAGCGAGTGTCCAAAACTCAAGAAGAAGGAGGAAAGGGCCAAGAAGAAGAAAGCTCTCAAAGCTACTTGGGATGAATCATCCTCAAGCTCATCGGAGGAAGAGAAGAAGGAGAAAAGCACTCGTCAATTAGCGCTCATGGCAAAGGAGGAATCGGATTCCGGAAGTGATACATCAGCCGCGGCTTCATCATCTTCAGATGATGAAGAGATAACTTCTCCTCACTTAGAAAAATGCTATAAAACTATTGCACATTTATCTACTTTGCTTAAGAAATCAAAAACTGAAATCAAATCACTAAAAGATGAAGTAGAACACTTGAAGACTCTTAGGGAAGATGAGGTTGATGACCTACATCAAGAGCTTCTTGAGGATGAAAACAAAGCCTTAAAGAGTGAAGTTGAGAAACTCAAGAAAATGCTTGAGAAATTCTCAACTAGCTCTAAGACCTTAGATATGATTCTAAATGCCCAAAGGGCGGTCTACAACAAGGCTGGGTTAGGATATCAACCTAAGGAGTCTAGTTTCATTTCCCTAGTGTCTAGAACCTAATTTCATAGATCACATGCTTCTAGGGTTCATGAGACTAGGAAGGGTGTGACCAAGGCATGGGTTCCTAGGTCTTTCATTGTAGATGCATTAGGTCCCAAGATTTGGGTACCTAAAACATCTATCTTTCATGTCTTGTAGGCATTTGTCAAGGGGGAGCTTCTATCAACTTGGTTTGTTGATAGTGGATGCTCTAAGCACATGACCGGGGACAAGTCACTCTTTACTACCCTTCAAAATAAAAATAGAGGTAATGTGTCCTTTGGTAATAATGGTAGCCTTAAGGTTATAGGAGTTGGAGATATTCATATATCCGAATGTCTCCAAATCAAAAATGTCCTTCTAGTCAAGGGGATGACCTTTAATCTCCTAAGTGTCAGCCAATTGTGTGATACGGGTTACACAATTGAGTTTCATTCAAGTCAATGTCTGGTCAAACACATTGACACACTTGACACGGTACTAGTAGGCACAAGGGTAGATAACATTTATCGAGTATTTTTTAAAAGTACTACTAATGCCTCTGCTAAGTGTTTCATGTCAAAAGAAGAAGAATCATGGCTGTGGCATAGGAGGTTGGCCCATGTGAACATGAAGAATATTCGAAAGCTGGCCAACAAAAGATTAGTGCGAGACTTACCAAGCATCAAGTACCAAAAGATAAAATTATGTGATGCATGTCAAAAGGGTAAGCAAACAAAAGCGTCTCATAAAGGTAAAAGCGCTGTAAGTGCATCTACTGCTTTAGATTTATTGCATATGGATTTGTTTGATTGTAGTAATATCATTTCATTGAATGGAAGTAGATATTGCTTAGTGATCATTGATGACTTTACTAGATATACATGGACTTTCTTTTTGAAAAATAAGGATCAAACCATAGATATTTTTGTTTCCTTTTGTAGAAGAACTGAAAATAAAAAATCAACAACAATTAAAACAATTAGAAGTGATCATGGTGGAGAATTTCAAAACCATAGATTTTTAGAATTTTGTCAAGAAAAAGGATATAGGCATGAGTTCTCTACTCCAAGGACCCCACAGCAAAATGGGGTTGTGGAGAGAAAGAATCGAGTCTTGCAAGAAGCTGCACGAAGCATGCTGAGTTACTTATGGGCTGAAGCTGTAAATACAGCTTGCTATATGCAAAACCGAGTTTTGATACATAGGTTTTTAGGAAAGACCCCCCATGAACTTTGGTTTGGAAAACCCCCTACAATTAAACATCTTAGGGTGTTTGGTTGTAAGGTGTTTATCTTGAACACCAAGGATCATCTTGGAAAGTTCACGGCTAAGGCTGACGAAGGGATACTAGTCGGGTACTCTCTCATCAGCAAAGCCTATTGAGTCTACAACAATAGGACTAAATTGATTGAAGAGTCCTCGGATGTAGCATTTGAAGAAATTCCTAAATCAAATGATCAATCAAGGGATGTAGGAGAAATTCAATTTGGACTTAGAAATCTAAGTTTAAATGATCAAAACATGAAAAGAGTCGAAATTGACTCCGATGATGATGAGCAAAGGCAAGAGAGGGCTCAGTCTGATCCTCTGCCTGATACTGAGCCCTTGCCTGTGTCTAGTGAGACCACTCATGAGGCACCGCCAACACCAAGGCAATCTATGATAGCCTCTAGTCATCCCCAAGACCAGATTGTGGGAGACATTCAACAAGGGGTTAGGACTAGATCATTCTTTAGAAATGAGTCTAATGAGGTCGCCTTGATCTCATAAATCGAACCAAAATTAGTTGATGAGGCATTGCACGATCCTGATTGGATCTTAGCTATGCAAGATAAGTTAGGTCAATTTGAAAGGAGCCAAGTATGGGACTTAGTTCCTAGACCTAAGAAGACCACCATTATTGGAACCAAATGGGTCTTCAAAAATAAGTTAAACCAAAAGGGAGAAGTCGTAAGAAACAAGGAAAGACTTGTAGCCAAGGGCTATAGTCAAGTCGAAGGGCTCGATTATGATGAGACTTATGCTCCCGTGGCTCGATTAGAGTCCATTCGTTTGATACTAGCTTTTGCTGCACATAGAGGTTTCAAACTCTATCAAATGGACGTTAAATCGGCTTTCTTAAATGGTTTCATTAAAGAAGAGGTCTATGTTGAACAACCACCGGGGTTTGTGAATACCGAAGCTCCAAACCACGTGTACAAGCTCAAGAAAGCTCTTTATGGGCTTAAACAAGCACCTTGAGCATGGTACGAAAGGTTGTCAACTTACTTACTAGAAAAGGGTTTTGTAAGAGGTCAAATAGACCCAACACTATTTCTGCGTAGAGATGGTGAAAACATATTTGTAGCCCAGGTGTATGTCGATGACATAATTTGTGGCTCAAATAACAAGGGCTATTTGAATGAATTTATCAATCACATGGAAAGTGAGTTTGAGATGAGTCTGGTGGGAGAATTGACATTCTTCCTTGGACTTGAAATCAAACAAACTCGAGATGGCATCTATGTCCATCAGATGAAATACACTCAAGAGATGCTCAAGAAATTCAAAATGAGTGACTCTAAGGAAGTATCCACTCCAATGGCGACGAACACTCACCTTGACAATGATGAAAATGGAAAACCAGTTGATCTAACGCAATATAGAAGCATGATCGGTAGTCTTCTATATCTCACAGCTAGTCAACCAGACATACTTTTTACTGTGGGCATGTGCGCTAGATATCAAGTATGTGCCAAGGAATCTCATTTAATTGCAGTTAAGAGAATTTTGAGATACCTTAAGGGCACAATTAGAGTAGGCCTCTGGTACCCTCGTACTGAGTCTTTTAATTTGATAGGTTATACCGACTCCGATTATGCTGGGTGCAAATTGGATCGGAAAAGCACTAGTGGGGGTTGCCAATTTTTAGGTCCATCATTGGTTAGTTGGTCAAGTCGGAAGCAACATTGCGTTGCTCTCTCCACAACCGAGACTGAATACATTGCCATGGGAGAGAGTGTATCACAATTGTTGTGGATGATCCACACCCTAGAAGATTATGGATTTTCGTATAAGGGAGTGCAAGTGCTGTGTGACAACATCAGCACAATAAACCTAACGAAAAATCCAGTCCATCATTCAAGGACCAAACACATTGAAGTGCGTCATCACTTCATTAGAGATCACGTAGCTAGGGGAGACATTACGCTCACATATGTTGAGTCAAAATCAAACCTAGCTGATATTTTTACCAAACCTCTTCCGGAAAATGAATTTAGTCATTTAAGGAGAGAATTGGGAATGTGTTTGGCTCAATAGGCCATTAGGACTTCATCATGATCGATAAGGACATTAAAACGACAAGAGGAATTGGGAAATTAACTTGGGCAACTTGGGGACATCTCACACAAACTATAAGGTTTAACAAATTATTTTTGTTTGCTAGAAATGGGGTGAGATGCTAGGATCAGCCGAATTATTCAAAATGTATCATGCATCCCTTGAATAATTAGGTCGAAGAGACATAAATTGAGTATGGGGAAGACCATTACATAATTCATATGTATTTGGTTCCTAGATCTTACTCATATATTCCAACCAAGGAAACTTGGTTGGACCTTTACCTAGAAATTATGTAACTTTGGTTGATGGACTGTTTGATACCTTTGATCGATACTTTTCATGATTTTGATTGAAACTAGGACAAGTCCTTGAAATAATGATAGCAATTTGGTTATATTTTGACAAACTTGAAACTGAACATAACAAGGTCGAAAATCTCAGTTTTCAAGCCTTGAGTTGTCTGTTTTTCTAAATGTCTGAAACTTTCGGACTATAAACAATTTCAGACCATAATCTTTAGGAAATAGTTATGCTTGTAGATTCTTCAGGCTCTAGGTACTGAATTTGGAAGTTTTACTAGAAAAACTTCTACGAATTATCGAACACCTCTACGAATTTCAGTTACTGAAATTACTGGAGAAACTTCAGTATCAGACACTGATCGGTCTACAGCCCGATCAGGAGAAGGTGGATCGGTCTGTCGACCGATCCAAAATCTCTCCAGACCATTCTGTTTGTAATCTGATCGGTCCAGGGACCGATCAGGTTCGTTTTGTATGCCAGGAAGCCTACTGATCGGTCTACAGACCGATTAGGAGTTCCCTGATCGGTCCGGGGACCGATCAGGTCAGTCTGGCACGCAGAGAGGCTACTGATCATTTTCTGATCGGTCTACAGACCGATCAGGAGGTTTCCTGATCGGTCCAGAGACCGATTAGGAGGTTCACTGAACGGTCCGGGGACCGATCAGGAAGTTTCTGATATCTCCTGATCGGACAGTCGTCCGATCATTTCGACACCTGGACACCGATCTCTCTTAAATCTTCCCGATCCTTTCTCTTCTCCTTTCACGCTGAAGCCCTAGCCGACACTTTTCTACACCTCAACTCTTCTCTTCTCTTTGCACGCCGAAACCCTAGCCAAAGCCCTAGCCAAAAGATACTTCAATGGCACCAAGGTAACTCCATACTTCTCTAGAACTACTCACCTTGGCATTTCAGTTTCATTTCTCACCATATCTGTGCATTTTGTTTTGACTTTTGGTTGTTGGTGGCTCCGGTGCTCACTTATTTGCCCCATTGTATCACATTGTTATACCTTAGGAAGAAACAAGTGGGTGAAGGGACCTCTAAGTCGCCTGAGAAGTCTAAGACTAAGGCTCCCTCCCGACCTCAACCATATGTCACCGGGAGATTCCCAAACCACCATTTTGAACAAGCCTTTAAACAACGGACTTTCAAATTGCTCCCTTGTAGGTTTGTGGATCGAAAATTCATGGACGAATTTTGTCCATCTGTGTCAGAAATCATTGCCTATTACAAACTCGATTCACTTGTCTATTTAGAACGAGATATCAATTATGACTTAGTATCTGAGTTTTATAACAACCTTCATCAAACTAATGATGTAAGTTATAAAACAAAAGTTGCTAAGAAGACTCTTGATTTCAGTTTCTCAGCCTTCTTTGATTATCTAGATTGCCGGAGGTGTTCAGGAAATGTCTTTTCTATATATCCTGATCTACCAGACCCCTTACCTTCACCCTTTGATATCTCATCTGACTCTATCTATGAGTATTTCTTCGGACATCCTAGACCGGGTGGGCTAGATGAATTAGATGATGATTTTCCTACTTTTGAAGCCTTGAGATTATCTGCCCCAGATTACATTCTTTTTAAGATTGTCACAAACTGTCTTCTGCCAATCACATCTAAACCCTTGTCTGAGATCCGACCATATCATTGTCTGATGCTTTATGGATTGCGTCGGCGTCTCGACTTTGACATCATGTCTAGCATCTATTCTTCGATCATCTCCTATAGTGAGCCAAACAGCTTCACTGTTTATATGTCTTATGGGCATATAATTACAGATTGGCTCGAGACCCTTCAGATTGATGTCTCCAAGGGTAGAATAGTCAAGATGGTCAGGCAGGACTGCAGACTTGGGAAACGGGCATTTTCCAAGTCTGGAATCATAGGACAGGATGGGGAGGTTCGGTGGAAGGATGGGAGAGCACTAGGTGAGCTACCACGGGCACCTCCACGACAGGTTGCGGCTGTTCCTGTTGCTCCTCCTCCTGCTGCTGCTGCTGACGATGGAGAGGCAGATCCTGATCTGCGCTGGCAGATCACCGAGATGGAGAGCCGCATTGATCGGCACGATGAGCTGCTGGTTGCTGAGCTCCACGGGTTGCGTGTTCGGATTGACCAGCGCTACGATGATCTACGCAGTCAGCAGTTGGCGACACATCAGGCGATTATGGGATGGATGGCCAGATACCCACCTCCGCAGTATTTCCCGGGCTATCCATCCTCGAGCAGCGGCATGCCACCTCAGGGACCCACTCCTCCAGCTGATGATGCTGATGCTCCTCATGATGAGGAGGCTGATTGATACACATTGTTCTATACTGTCATTTTGATTATCTATGTTCTGGATGTTGTTTGTTGGATACTTATGTCTGACATGGATACTTGCTGATTTTATATATTTATGCTGCTCATTTTCTTGCTTATGTTTCACTTCCTATTGGCTATTAGTATGCTGTTCATATGCCATGTCTTGTATGTCTCTTATTTCTTTATCACTGTCTTATAATACACTTAGAGGGCATTCTAGGTGGATTAAGAAAAAGACAGTATGGGTTAAGGGGGAGTCCTTTAACGTTTTCTTACCTAATTCGCACCTTTTCGGTGTTTGACAAAGGGGGAGAAGATAACTAAGTTTAGAGATAAATGAAAGTTTGGCTTTAGGGGGAGGATCTTGATTCCCCTATCCTTATATGGTGTTGTATCTGTCTTAGGGGGAGGATCTTGATTCCCCTAAAATTAGGGAAATATGAACATTTCTGATCTAAACTTAAATCGTGTTGTCAAACAACAAAAAGGGGGAGATTGTTAATACAGTCTGACCTAGCTGTTGTTTTGATGTTGACACTGATTTAAGTTTGTATCAGATATTAATTAAACTTAGACTAATTAATGATCAAGGTTGATCATGTGGAGAGGAAAAGTCCAAGTACGGATACTTGGCACGCGAAGTCAGAGAGGGCTCGGTAGCTCGTTCTCCGGACTAGGTCAGAGAGGGCTCGGTAGCTCGTTCTCTGGACCGGACGAAGTCGGAGAGAGCTCGGTAGCTCGTTCTCCGGACTAGGTCAGAGAGGGCTCGGTAGCTCGTTCTCTGCACCAGACGAAGTCGGAGAGGGCTCGGCAGCTCGTTCTCCAGATTAGGTCAGAGAGGGCTCGGTAGCTTGTTCTCCAGACTAGGTCAGAGAGGGCTCGGTAGCTCGTTCTCTGGACCAGGAAAACGTTAGGGTTTAGGGCTGGGAAGCGCTAAAACCAACAGAGGCATTGGATCAGTCTGTTGACCGATCCAGTGATACTTTGGCTGTCTGGATCAGTCTGTTGACCGATCCAGTGACACTTTAGTTATTTGATCGGTCTCGTGACCGATCAGTAACCACACAGTAGCTTTCTGTGGGTTATCTGATCGGTCTGGTGACCGATCAGTAACCAAACAGTACTTCACTGTATGTTATCTGATCGGTCTGTAGACCGATCAGAAGGAAGCGAAGGATTCAGAGGACTATAGGGGATCGGTCTGTGGACCGATCCACCTATAGGCTGATCGGTCCACAGACTAATCAGAAGCCTCCCAGACCGATCAGGATATGTCCTGATCGGTCCAGAGAGCTATGGATCGGTTTGTTGACCGATCCACAACGATGTCATTTATCTTCTGATATTTCTCTGCGATTTCTGATTCATCTGATCTAACCATCTGCTATAAGCTTTTTGAGTTACAGATTGCAGGTGTTGTGCCAATGCTTGAATTCAAACTAAGCACCATCAGAAGAATAAGACCAAGTGCTCTTTCTGCTGTGTTTCGCTGCAAATTGTGCAATTGGAGCGTCAACGTTCACTGGCTACAATCAGTTGACAACAGCTTGACTCTTGCTTATTGGTTCGAGCTCAGAAACACCAGTGAAGACCATGGATGGTATTGGTGTGAGTTCAGAGAACCAGATGAGGAGGAAGAGTGATTGGCGACGCCTGAGTTGGTCGTAGTGATTCGATACAGGTGACAGTGATTCGGCTCTGGCTGAAGACAGTGAGAAAGCAGAGCAATAAGAAGAAGGAAGAAGAGAGGTTTGAAGCAGATTTTTTGAAAAACTCTCTGTCGATCAAGCAAGAGGCTGTGTGTTTGAGCTCTTGGCTGAGGAACTTCTTCTGTCTCTGCGTTTTGATTTCATCGTGGTTGTAAGTTGATTGTTCATTCCTTTTGGCCACTAAACTCTGTAAGTCTTGTGCTTCATTTCAAATCTTTTCTGAGACTTTATGGAGAGGTTACTCCACCGAAAAGGAGAAATACTTAGCCGGAATTTGTCTGGGGTGTGATCTACCGAAAGATCAAGGGATCGTCCACCTTACGGACACGCCGAGGAGTCGGGGCAAGTTATCCCCGAACCTCGTACATCCTTGTTGTGTTAGTGGTGGGTTGTTTCTTTTCCTTGCATCAGTTTTCTTTTTGCTTATTTCCGCTGTGCTAACAAGTTTTTGTGAGGAATTAATTGAGTTTTTAGTGGAGGCTATTCACACCCCCCTCTCTAGCCATCCGAAGGTCCTAACACAGGTGACTCACCACAACTCAGAAGTTTATCCAAAGAATACCTATTTGTTCAACCCAAAGCTAAACTTGAATCTAACACAAAGTTAAACTAAATCCTGAAATCCAACTTAACTCATCTCACAAAATCATAGGATTCCCTAATTGAAAATATAGATCGGGTGAGATGACAAAGGATCAAATTAAAATTCAAAATTTAAATTTAAATTTAAATTTAAATTAAAAATAAAAATTAAAATTAAAAATTAAAACTCTAAATTTAAATTTAAATCAAAATTAAATAAGATTAACCTCCTAAATTATTTTCTAACTTAACTAATTATTAACTTAAATTAATTTAGAACTTAAACTTGTATCTTAAATTAATTTCTTAACCTAAATTAATTTTTTACTCAAATTAATTCTTAAATAACTTAATTAATTTTTTACTTAAATCAGTATAGTTAATAATGACTCCCACTTTATATAGGAAATCAAGTGAATATTGGATAGTAGTTGTTCAGACACATGACTGGGGATCACACTAAGTTCACTCAATAAATATAAAAAAGCCTAAGAACAGTTGTCTTTGGAAACAACGACAAACTTAAGGTAATTGGGATAGATGGCATCAAAATCAAAACTGACTTTATTGTAAAAAAAAAGTATTACTTGTTGATAATTTTAAATACAATCTACTTAGCATTAGTCAGTTGTGTGATTTTGGATATAAGGTGAGGTTTTTATCCTCTGAATGCTTAATCAAGAACATAGATAACCCTAACATAAACCTAAAAGGGTTTAGGAAGGACAATATCAATGCAATTAACCTAACCATCTCTTCACTTAGGTGTTACTTGACACAGAAAGAAGAAACCTAGTTATGACATAGAAAAATATCTCATAAAAATTTTAGAAACTTAATAAAATTAAATGACTTAGTTAGAGGCTTATCGAAATTATCTGACTTAGATTTAACAATCTATAATGCTTGTCAATAAGGAAAACAAACCAATCAACTCACAAATCAACAAATTAAACTCAAACAAATTCATTACTAGAATTATTACACCTAAACCTATTTGATTCCCATGGAATAAAATCAATAAATGGGAGTATCTATTGTCTAGTAATAATAGATGATTACTTGAAATTTACCTAGGTAAAGTTTTTAAAAAATAAATATGAAACATTTGAAGCCTTCAACAATTTCTACAAACAAATTGAAAATAAAAAAGATCAAAAAATCAAATGAATTAGAAGTGATAATAGAGGTGAATTTAGGAATCCTAATTCTAATACATTTTGACTAAAAAATGACTACCATCACGAATTTTCGTGCCCTAAAACACCCCAACAAAATGAAATAGTTGAAAGAAAAAATAGAACCCTACTTGAAGCCTCCAGGACAATGCTAAATGAATATCAACTTCCTAAATACTTTTGAGCAGAAGTTGTTAGCACAACCTGCTATGTACAAAATAGAACAATAATAAATAAAAATTACTTCATTTAAACTCTAGTATAATAAAATAACCAATATCAAATACTTTCAAGTGTTTGGATGCCCAGTTTATATACTAAATATAACAGAATACTTAGGAAAATTACCTCAAAAGTAGGAAATGGAATTTTTATATGTTACTCATTAAACAGTAGAAGTTACAGAGTATATAACAAAAATACACTAAGAATTGAAGAAATCACAAATGTAAAGTTTAAAGAATTTAACCTTAACTTAGAATAGACTCAGATTAAACCAATTGATTTTATTAGAGATAGCACTAGTCAAGAGAGAGCAAGTGAAAACCTAAGTTAAGAACACGAAGAAGAACATCAATCACAAGAAATGAACACACTATAACTATAAGGGTCAACCCAAATAATCCACTTGAATAAATAATTGGTGACCCAGATCTAGGAGTCCAAAATAGGTCATGCTTTAGAAACCTAAGCCAAATAGCCTCAATTTCTAACATCGAACCCAAAACAATAGAAGAATCATTAAGTGACCCAGAATGGATCTTAGCCATGCAAGAGGAAATGACCCAATTTGAAAGAAATAAAGTGTGGGATCTAGTTCCATTACTAGAATGTAAAAAAGTATTAAAAACGAAGTGGCTCTTTAGAAACAAACTAAATGAAAAATGGGAAGTTATTAGAAACAAGGCTAGATTAGTAGAAAAAGGGTTTAGCCAGATTGGGGGACTTGACTACGATGAAATTTATGCCCTTGTTTCCAGACTCGAATAAATTAGAATGTTGTTGAACTATGTGACCCATAAGGGTTTCAAATTATATCAAATGGATGTAAAGTCGGCCTTTCTCAGTGGATTAATTAAAGAAGAGATATATGTAAGTCAACTCCTAGGGTTTGAAAACTTAGAACACCCTAATCATGTGTTCAAACTATAGAAAGCCCTTTATGGTTTAAAACAAGCTCCCAGAGCTTGGTATGAAAGGTTAACCACATATTTAATCTCAAACAACTTCAAACAAGGTCAAGTAGACCCAACTTTCTTCGTAAAAACAATTGATCAAGGTTTTTTTATAGCTCAAGTCTATATAGATGATATAATATTCGGGTCAACTAACTCAAAACTTCTACAATAATTTATAACATTGATGGAATAAGAATTTAAAATGAGTCTAGTAAGACAACTAATATTTTTCCTAGGTTTACAAATTAAACAAACAAATGAAGGAAACTATGTTTATCAACAAAAATATGCACTTAAATTACTCAAGAAATTTGGAATGGAAAACTCCAAAGATATTAAAACTCCAATGGCCACCAATGTAACCCTAGACAGTGAGCCAAATAGAAAACTTACAAACCTCAAATATTACAGAAGTGTTATAGGTAGCCTACTATGCCTAACTACAAGTCGACCTAATATTTTATTTGCAATCAGTATGTGTGCTAAGTACCAAACTTGCACCAAGGAATCACATTTGGCTAATGTTAAAAGAATTTTTAGATACTTAAAAGGAATATCCAAAGTAGGAATATGGTACCCTAGAATAGCCAACTTCAAACTTATAGGTTTCTCTGACTCATATTTTGCCGGTTGTAAAATAGATAGAAAGAATACAAGTGGTGGTTGTCAACTACTTCGGCCATTGCTTGTTAGTTGGTTTAGTAGAAAGCAATACTATATATATTACTTTATCTACTACTGAGGTAGAATATATAGCAATAGGAGAATGTGTTGCATAACTACTATGGTTGATACACACCCTAAAATACTTCAATCTAAACTTTAAAAATACAAAAGTGTTAATTGATAACATTATCTCAATCAACTTAACAACAAATCTAGTGCATCATTCAAGAACTAAACGCATTGAAGTTAAGCACCACTTTATCAAGGATCATGTCACAAAAGGAGATATTGAACTCAATTACATTGAGTTCAAGTCAAACTTAGCTGATATATTTATCAAATCACTCCTTGGCAGTGAATTTAGCAATTTACATTGATAATTAGGAATGTGTTTCATAGATTAGGACTAATACTTTTAAAAAATATTAAATGGTTTGCAAATTCTAGAAAAAAGTCTTTACTTCTATTTTCTAAAATTCTCATTTCCTTAGATTTTCAAATTTGATTTTAGCCTTAGTCTAGATCAAATTCATAAAATGTATGATCCTATAGATTTAGGACTTAAGCATCTTACAAACACACTAGGTCTCCCTTGATTGTGTATCTAAAAACCTAAAACAGTGTAAGATGTATAGGAAAATTATTTGGACTTAAGATGCTTGTATCAGTGATCAGGTTAAGTAATTCATCTTACTCAAATAATAACTGGATACATGTACTTAGCTTGACTAACTAAGTGAACACTGCTATCTTCTGATAGTTAGTTAGTGGTTAGACATTTAAGGACAATTTCTAGATGACTATTTTTCTTAAATAATATCATGTTCAGGGGGAGAACACTTTTAAAAATATTTTTTTAACTTTCACTATTGAAAACAAAAATTATGTTTTGTTTTGATTTCTTTTACCCAAAATAACTTAAAATCATTTTAAATTCTCTCGAAAGGATTTTTTGAAAATATTTTTTTATTTTGTTAAAGGATCTTTTGCAAAAGTCTTTCGAATTTTTAAAAATTTCCTATAACAAAGGCCTATTTTGAAAATTATTTTGGAAATCTTTACTTAAATTTTTTCCCAAAATAACTTAGGATATTCTTGTTTAAAGCTTTTAAAAATATTTCTAATTTACAAATTCTTATTTAAATTACTTTGAAAATATTTCTAAGTTAAAAATTCTTGTTTCAAAAATATTTTGTAATTATTTCATAGTTCAGAATTTGTGCTTAAAATTCATAGTTTAAGATTATTTTAAAAGTATCGAAAATGCATTTTTGTGGAAAATTATTTGCCTTGAAAACTTTAAATTTGTGATAGTTTTGAAAAATAAGATCACTTTTAAAACTTGAATAATTATTTTAAAAATTCCTTTGAAAATATCATAGAAGCTACTCAAAATTTAAATCTTATCAGTTATTTTGCAAAAGCTAGCTTTCAAAACTTGTTATAAACGGTTAGACTTCTTCCAAATTAAGTGAATTTTCTTTAACATGAAAGTTAAGTGAAATTTTCTAATAAACCTAAAAATTTTGTACTTATTTTTACCAAAGTCTTATTACTTTCCATACTTACTTTGTAAGACTTATTATATTTTTTTCTGTGTATTTTTTGATGAATGTTAAAGGGGGGGGGGGGGTTAGAGTTTAAGTTAGAAAACCAAAGAAAATCAGAAGAACTTAATCCTAAAAAATGATCAAGAGAACAAAACTAACTGTCATATTTTAGATTTCTCTTAAAATCATTTTTTATATATATTTTGCATATTTTTTTCCTAACTTTAACTCAGGTTGTCATTGCATCAAAAAGTGGAAGATTATTGATGTAGTTTACACTAACGGTCTAACTCAAGTTTTGATGAATGACAAGTGAGTTAAGTTAGGTGTTGTTGTGATATAATTGCTTAACCAAGTATGCAGGAGTTGACCGGTCTGAAGGACCTAACGCCAGGCTGAAATCCAGCTAGGTCCATGGGACCCAATAGTTAGTACAAAGTCCAGATAGGTCAAAGGGTCGACTTGATATCTGGTAGGGAGTCCAATTGGGTCCACGGGACCTGAGGACCGGCAGAGGTCTGGTCGGATGAGCCTCCGGGTCGTACCCTAATACTAGGCCCTCATTTTACTAGTGGACGGCCATGTCTGATAGGATCCTTTAAGTCCGATCATCCTGTTGCCACTCACTCGGCCTGTAAGGAAATATGTTGCTAAACATGCAAACGCGCAGCGGTAAAACATATTTCCTCCAAAAGATCCATGCGAAGGGAAAGAGAAATTCTTACATATACTAAGTTTTCTAACATTGCATGAGAGATTATACCTTTGTAGCGTGCTCATGGACTCTCGACAGCTCGGATCACAGCACGATCTCGCGTTCGCGCCTCTACGGTATTCACATGAACAAGCGTTCGTTTGTCTCACAAACTCACAAAAGGAGAAAGGTTGTGCTAGCAACCTTGAAAGTGGATTTCGGCCAAGAGGAGAGGAGCAAGGAGAATGAAGAGAATTCATCCCAAAAATGAAGAGCAAAAAGCTTAAGTATTTTCATCTAATGAAAATACTTAATTAGCATTAATAGCCTTAATGAGCATTTACACTCCATTAAGGACCAAACTTGTAACTCCTCATTTCAAATGAGTGTAACTCTTCATTTAAAATTCAATTTCAAAAATTGAATGAAATGAATAATTGAATTTCGAAATTCAATAATTATCTTCATTAAATCTCACTTGAGTCTAACTCAAGTCTCCGTACTTGAATCTAACTCAAGTCTAATTCACTTGAGTCTAACTCAAGTCTAATTCAATCGAGTCTTACTCAGTTAATCCTCATGCAATTCAAATTCAATGAATCACTATTTCATTAATTCAAATTGACTCCTTGAGTCTAATTTGAATTTGACTTAATCCAACAATTAGATCCAATGGAGTCCAACTCAATAACTCCAATTCGGATTAGACTTAATCCAATGATTCATCATATGAACTCATCTTCAAATCTACTTGTTCTTTATGTGTGACCCAATATGTTCTCGTAACGTTGGCAATCTATCCAAATCGACATTTAGATACATAAGCAACGAGTGACATCTAGCAAAGCATCATTGCTACCCAAATGACGAGAAGGTCAAGATCCAACCTAACTTGTCCGTGGCTATTATCTTGTATGACTTTGTCCCTCTATCCTTGATATTTAGGTTGATCAATGAGGCATAGACCGTGTCATCCTCTTATCAACCTTTGTGTTTCTTGATCTCTAAGTAGACACACTCAATCAAATAAGCTCAATATCTCATATTGACTCATTTGTGCATGGTCATACTTTCTTGTATCCTACTAATCAAGGGGCTCATAGATATCTCTTTCGTTATATGGAAGGGATATATCCCATCTACATCACTCACATCCCTCCGCATAATTCATTCCATACCCAGTGATCGATTTTATTGTCCACCTTGTTACAAGTGACGTTTGCCGATATCAAAGTACACAACTCCTTATATAGGGAACCGTAGTGACTTCAGGTCTAAGGACTATTCATACCAATAGTCACATGAGAATATTTATGACACTCATATAACGATCCATGAAACATTCTCATGGTGGGTCATTCAGTATATATTCTCTAATATATACTCATGTGTCAACCTGATATCTCATATCCATGACTTGTAAGATCAAGTCATTTGTTGACTTACATGCTAGTCTCAACGCATTAATATTGTCCTTGTATATTAATGCTCGACTAGGAACAGTTAAGAGTAGTGTTCTCTACAATATCTCACTATCAATTCAACCAATTGATATATTATAGATAAGAACCTACTACCCAAAGACATTATTATACTTATTCAATTGACACTGAATTGAAATAAATATAATAACCAACTTTGTCTTTTATTAATAATGATATATGATACAAAATGAGCTCTTTACAATCATCTCATAATTGATACTAGGACTAATACTAACACGACCAACTTTAATGATTCGACGATTTCATGCCTTTAATCATCTTAACTTTAATCTCCACATTAACTATTTTTTTACCTTTCACTCGTCCTTAACGGGCTCCTAATACCGCCGCATCACAATATCCTATATTTAGCCAAAGGCTTTGTTCTCGATCGGTTTATTTGGCAAATTCAATCAATTAAAATGAAGGCGCTTAATGCGTGCCTCTCAAAGTTGGATTTCATGGAGGGCATGCCCCCACTTTTTGCTGCAATCTTTTAAAGATATATTCTCTATGATAGAAAATCTTGAAATTACTTGAATCTTCTTCCACTGAACTGGAAAGCGGCCTATCCGGTTTGGATGCATACAATGGTAGGAGGATGAACACTGACAAGAATTTTTTTTTCATCCATTTTTGGATTCAATTTGGTCACGGAAAATTAAAAGATGTTATGCACATGATTGAAATAAAAAATTATATTAAAAAAAGAGGATACCACCTTCTCTTGGTGAAAGTACCACTGCCACAAGACTCTTTGTGATAATATCCAACTTTTAAGTTCCAAGGTGAGTTTAGGTTAATAATATTCTATGCAATTGAAATAGCCTAAATTATATTTAATAGAGATAAATTTAGTGATATAAAAAGATCTAAAAATATATATGAATGGCACAGATCAGATTTATCCACGTTGAGTTAGTTTAATAAAAAATTATTATTTTTTAAATGATTTTATGGACAAGAAAGAATATATCAGTTCTTCAAATAAATATGTTATTTTTATTATTTCATCTGTAATATTTTATTATGTCGATTTAATTGAATTAAATTTTTATTCTTAAATTAATTTATTGGCATGTACAAATGATTCGATTTTAACAACACAGACGGTATCACCGAGTCTTGGAGATGCTTCCTAACCACTATTATTTTTAGTCTTAGAAGCCGCTATTCCACTTCAAATCCGATGTTGAGTTATCAATAAAGAATATATTGCTTTAAAATTGGCCCTACTTCTTAGATTTTTCTCTTCAATAATAACCCCGTTGACAAATTGGATGAGATTATATTTGGGCAAAAATTAAAATTTGCAAAATCGTAAGATGGTACTTCATTGCCAAGTAAAATTAAATGAGCATCTTATTTAATATGAACTGTCTAAAATAATCATTCGGCTTTATAGAAGGTAACAATTAGATTATATGATTATAGAAGCTAGTTGCTATAAAAATTGGATGCTAATTTCTATAATAGTAAATTTATATTATTTTAATTTTATTTTTTTTAGTAATAAATTAGTTAAAACTATATTTAAATGAGTAAAATAAGCATGTAGACTTTTGACATTCATTACATTTCAAATGAATATAATTTAATCATGATTAAATATTTAATTAGGTAGAAACTAGTATATAATTAGTACAACATACAATAGTTAGATACTAATTTTTACAAATTCTAGAAGCCACTTAGTGATAACTTTTTGAATCCATGGATATTTTTGGGATACAAATATACAATCATATAGGGACACTCATTTATTTATTTTTTATTTTTAAAAACAAGGTGCTTAAATAACTTTTATATATATATATATATATATATATATATATATATACGAAAATATTATCCTATAGTATGAATAGTACATTTGCGTGCGGTTTGATTGATCTAGACATGCCACGTCAAAGAGAAAACATGTTAAAGAAAAAAAATGTGAAATCTAGTTTCGCGAGCTCTAGTTCCATCGCTACAAATCTGGACATCGACAAATTGTCCCCTGCCGGATCGAGACCGAATTCTGACCGGATCACGGCCAAAATCTGATTATTTTGTGGTCAAAATCGGCCACAACACTAGGGACGCAACACTGTCAAATCCGGACTTGATCAGATAGGAATTGCCTCGGAACCCCCTAGGACTCAGATTCCCTCAGGGTATAATTTCAGTTTGTGGCGACCGGGTGTTGAGTAAAAGGCCTACGGGCAAGCGGCGATCGATGGTTCTAGAGCTCACGACGAGGTCGGCGAAAAAAATCAGAGTTTTTTTTATAAAAAAAATACATGACATTTTCACGAGGAATGCACCGCACCAAACCATATTTAGAGAACCACAGGATAAATACTATATATATATATATATATATATATATATATATATATATATATATATATATATATATATCTTTTTTATCTTATAAATATATTTAATTGAATTTTTTTCTGTTAGTATCAAAGTTGGAAAAAAATAAATTTTAATTAAATAATTGATAAGATAAAAAAATATAAAAAATTTATAATTTATACACGAGTTAATTTGGACAGTGATTTTTTTAAAATGAATTTATTAAATGGAAGACATCCGAAATATATAGAGATCCTGAAAAAATTCAGGGATAAAGGAATTGAGAATTTGAACAGATAGAAATGCACTTTGTAAGGCCACTTAAACTTTATTTTGATGAGTTATGATCCTTATTAATTATTAATTGTATTTGAAAAATTATTGATAGAATTTTGCACTATAAAATGAAAGCTCCCACTCACTACTCTCCCCCAAGCTCTTCTCTTACATTTCTCGCATTTTGATTGACGACGGTATGTTTCTCCGGCGAGGTTCCTCCTCTCGGAAGCGGAAACTCCGCGCTCCCTCCCCTTCGACTCTGACGTCGCCATCATCCTGGCCGTCCCCCTCTGCACCATAGTATGCATCGTCAGCCTCGCCCTCGTTGCCCATTGCGTATGGCTCCATCCCGCCGCCGCCTCATTCGCCCTCGCCCCCATCCCTGCTCCGCCAAACAAAGGCCTCAAGAAGAAGGCCATACGCGTTCTCCCCATGCTCTCTTTCAACTCCTCCGCCTCCTCCATCACGGACAGCGTCGTTCTGCTCGAGTGCATCATCTGCCTCGCCGAGTTCGCCGACGGCGAGGTGCTCCGCGTCTTGCCACAGTGCGGCCACAGCTTCCATTCCGAGTGCGTCGACACCTGGCTGCGTTCCCACTCCTGCCCCTCCTGCCGCCTGAACTTGGCAGACCCCGCCCCGCAGCAGTGCCCAGCAGTGCGGCTCGAGCTCCGGCGCCAAGGAACACGACGGCAGCGCTTCCAGTGCGTTCTTGCCGTGAGACGCAAAACCCACTAAACAAATTACTCATTTACCGGCGCCAAGGTGCACAACGGCATTTGTTGCTTTGCATGTAGTCGAAGTATTCATTTGTTGTAGACAAATAATATTTTAATTTTATCTTTATTACTCATCAATTAGTTAGCTTCCACTTTAACAGAAGCATGGTAGACTTGTGATTGGGTTATCTATTGTAGAATGAATAAACTTTTTGACCAAACTCACAGTTAAACCCAACCTAGAAAGCATTCAAGGTGCTATGTTTCTTTCTATGTACATAACTATGAAAGATTTGGGGGGCAGGATTGTTACAAAATCCTATTGCAGAGTAACAATCCAAAGTCCTATTGCAGAGTAGCTATGTCAATGGCTCGTTTATGAGGAAAGAAAAAAAGCAATAATTTTTCAACCATACTAAACAAAAATGTCGAACAAAACAAATCGCATGATTAACCAAAACAAAGCAACAACTAAGGATGAACACAGACTCAATTGGTACTAAATTAGATTAATCTGGGCCAAGATAAGTACACTAAATGAGCAGCGAACATCCAAACTATGGCTATTACCATTACAGGCGATGATGATAGCTTATAGGAATCTTCCAACATCAAATAGAAACAAGAACAAAGAAAATGAACAAGGAGAACACAGCATAGATCATCTTTCCTAACGATTTCCTCAGTCATCATCCTCTTCATCCTGTTACAATCAGAATATTAAATGGAATTTGTCAGCTTAGTTTTTTTTTAAAGTCATTACAGTTCTACAAACCTCTTCCTCTTCATCATCTTCGTCATCGTTCACCTCAGACTTGGATTTGTCGGATTCTTCGTCGTCATCTGCTGAAGCAGCAGCGGCAGGGGCAGGACGACTTCCTCCGCCAGACTGTTTTCCCGGCAAAGACGAAGATTTAGATGATCCAGCGCAGGAATTATTGGAGTAACAAAACAAAAGACTTCAAACTCAAGATCGCTACTTACTTGAGCCTTATTGTAGGCGGCCATAGTCTTTGTGTAATCTGATTTCAGCCTGGCTGCCTTGGCGACGTAGGGAGCTTTCTCCTGTAACGAAAGCAGATAAGTTTGATGTTTCTAAAGAATTGTCAATCTGATTGAGAGAAAGGCTACTCACATCCTCTGACAAGGATTTCCATTTGTCTCCTCCTGCTTTACCAACCTATTTGAATCGAAGTAATTAAAGGAAATATAACATCACTAAAAGGGAAGAAAAAAACGAAACTTTTGAACGAGAAACACTGCAGAAAGAAAGAGGAATCTTACTGCCGCAACCGACTTGTTATTCGGGTGTTTTTCCTTGTAAATCTTCCTGAATTCCTCCCTGCGCGTCCAATAAGTAGAATAAACCAACAAATCGATCAAAAAAAATGGAAACAAAACTTCGAAATCAATCAACGACCGAGAGCAATTGATCTCACATAAAGACGAAAAAGGCACTGGGAGGCCTCTTGGGCTTGTTGGGATCCTTGTCGGCCTTCGTCTTCCGAGGCTTCTTCGCCGCCCGTTCCGCTCCCTTCTTCACCGCAAGCCTTTCAGAAATCAGCGTTAGATTATTTATTTTTAATTTGTTAAAAAAACACTATCTTCCGCAATCAATCATCCGCAAAACACTCAAAAGAGGGAAATCGATACTCACTTGGTATCGGCCTTCTTGGGGGCGTCGGCCTTCGATTTTCCCCTCGTCATGGCGAGATCTGCAGCAAAAAAAATCGATCAGATCTGGCGAAAACCGACGGAAATCGCCAATAAAAACCAAAAAAAAAAAACGTAAAAGGAGGAAACTTCACCTTGAGATTAGGGATTCGAGACGGCGTCAATCGACAAGAGGGAGGCAAGAGGATGTTGTAGTGTAGGAAAAGGGGATAAGAAGGGGCAAGGAGTGGGTACGGGGTGAAGAAGCGAGGGCTCGAATCCGACGGCCCGCGATCGAACCGCGGAGACGATGTCGAAGCGAAGGGATTTGGAGGCCCGTGCTTTCGTATTATGACACGTCACCGATCCTTGTGATCGTCGCTAATTGGGTTTCTGCGGTGTGTTTTTGCCACCTCCGTTCCAATCCGAAAACTGCTTCCGGTGGGGCCTGGGGTAACGTTATGTATGTTCTTTTGTTTAATTCGGGTTTGGTTTAGATATTTTTGGTGGATATGATTATGGCGTTCGTTCTTAGCCGCAGTGGTAGGTGCTGAGTAAGGTTTCAACCGTTAGATTTGCATCGGACGGGAAGGAGAGAGACACGTAGAGGAAGTGATGTGTTTCGGGTAGATGAATACGCATGGGCTTAGCAAATGCGCGCTTCGGAGACGTCGGAGGAAAATACCCACGTTGTAATTGGATTGTAGGTTGGAATTCGTGGTTTAGATTCTTGCAGGATCAATAAGGGAAGGATGGGTCCAATTGAAGACAAGGGAAGTAGTTATTGCGAAAATTTAAAGCACATTTATTATTATTTATTTATTTATTTATTTATTATTATTATTATTATTATTATATATAAAATGTCTCATATTATGTGTCATTGGCATTAGCATGCCCCACATGCCCACTAAATGGCGTAGCCAGACTAAGCTTTACCTTGCTCTAGTCCAATGTAGGGGAGCAGCCGAATAATTATTAAATTTAGATGTTGAGATTGAATCTAGCAATTTAATAATTTTAAGATTTTCATCTTAGTTAAATTTAATAGTCCAATAATTTTTAAGCTTATATATTCAATTCAAATTTAACTATCTAGTAATTGTTAGACTTACATATTGAGTCCAAATTTAAAAAGAATTTTCTTTTATTTGTTGTTAGACGTATTTCTAAATCATAAAAAAATACACATAGAATAATAATAGTCCAAGACAGTTGAAATCCTGACTAAGTATTATGCCCATTTTGATCTGGCATTAGCATCAACCTTTGTCTATCATCTGCTACTGCCACGTAGTGAAATCTGGATTCACAAAAATCTAAAGTTTTATATGTTAGGTTTTGGCCTTCCAAGTCCTCGTGAATTGTTTGTACAGGTGACCGTGACACTAACGTATCGATAAGAAATGTTATACCTTCATCAAAATTTAGGCACGGTATTAAATAGATAAACAAATTATATCATACATTGAATAAAAATAAAGGCTAAATAACTTTAAACTTTCTTATGTTTTCCTTTCAAAAGTAGTTTATCCTCCTATATTTAAAAAATGACACTTAGTCTCCCTATGTTTTAAAAAAAAATGACAAAAAAACAATAAATAACCAAAATAACCCTTACCTAAATTATGGCTAAATAACTTTAAGTCTCTTTTATTTTTCATCCAAAAGTAGTTTTTCTTGTATTTAAAAAATGACACTTAGCCCTTATGTTTTAAAGAAAAAAAGGAAAAAAATAGTAAATGATCAAAATAACTCCTTTACTATTCTACATGTTAAAATTATTCTAACTGAAATGTCCTTATTCAAGGTAACCTTAGATTTTTAGACAAAAAGAAAAGTAAAAATAAAAAATCTCACATAATCATTGAAAGCTTAATCTTAACCAAACCTGATTGATATATAGGTAAAAAATTTCACTTATTCATAAAAATACTCTCACAAAATTTTTACTGGTGCATGTATAAATTTTGTGAGAGTTTTTTTAGGAACAAGTGAAATTTTTGACTTATATATAAATCAGTTTTGATTAAAATTAAGCTTTCAATGATTATATGAGATTTTTTATTTTTTTACTTTTCTTTTTGTCTAAAAATCTAAGGTTATCTTAAATAAGGATGTTTCAGTTAGAATAATTTTAACATTTAGAATAATAAATAAGTTATTTTGGTCATTTACTATTTTTTTTCTTTTTTTCTTTAAAACATAGGGGGCTAAGTGTCATTTTTTCAATACAGGAGGGAAACTGCTTTTGGATGGAAAATAAAAGGGGCTTAAAGTTATTTAGCCATAATTTTAACATTTAAATAAAAATAAGGGTTATTTTAGTCATTTATTATTTTTTTTCCTTTTTTCTTTAAAACATAGGGGGGCTAAGTGTCAATTTTTAAATATAAGGGGGCAAACTGCTTTTAGATGGAAAACACAGGGGGGTTGAAAGTTATATAGCCAAAAATAAATATGAATAAAAAATCAATAGTCTAAAATTTATAATAGAGAATATAAGAATTTTTATTGATAAATCAATAAAGATAATAGATATAATAATTAGAGAAAAAATTAGTATTTTGTATTTATAAAAGATAAAATAGATAAACGAGAAGGTAAAGATTATAAAAAAAAATCAGATTTTAAGTTATGGTATACAAGAAAAAATAAAATAAGAAATGAAGTGAGTATTATTGTAGACAGTTTGTTAAAGAATAAAGTTATCGGAGCAGTTAGAAAACGGGACCGAATTATGGCCCTTAAAATATTAGTGACAAAAGAAATTATGAATATAATTAGCGTATATACACTGCAAGTAGGATTAGATAAAGTTATCAAATTAGGGTTTTGGGATGACTTAGATGAAGTATTACAAAATATTTCATCAAATAAAATGATTTTAATATAAAGCGATCTAAATGAGCATGTTGGAGTAAAAATGAGGAATATAAGAGGGTGCATGGGGGTTATGGGTTTGGAACGAGAAATGAAGAAGAGAAACTATATTAAGTTTTACAATAGCATATGACCTTATATTAATACATTTTTATGAAAAGAAGGAACACTTAGTCACATTCAAAAATGGAAATAATAAATCGTAAATTAATTTTCTTATGGTTAGGAAGAATGATAGAAAGATTTGAAAGATTGTAAGGTCATCCTTAGAAAAAGCTTAACTACCCAACATAGGTTAGTAGTGTTAAAACTACATGAAAAAAATATATTAATAGAAAGTTAAAAATTAATGTGTGTTTTTGGAGAAGATTGTTGGAACTTTAATGCACGATTAGAGGGGGTGAATACTAGATCACCCACCTCGATCGCTTCCTATACTTATTAGTGCAGCGAAAATACAAAACAACAAGTATAACAAAAGCTTAACCCTAAAGACTATAACAACAAGAAAAACAAACCACAATACACGTCGATTTATTCCACGGTTGTCCGTAAGATGGATGATCTCTATCCATCGGTGGATTAGTTTCCGGAAACTCCGGCTAGCACAATCCTCCTTGTCGGTGGAAAAACCTCGCCACAAACTCGATCAAGACCTTGGATTTGCTATCAAGATTTGGAGACTTTAATTAGGCTTTAACTAAGTCTAATTTTGTCATCAAGGTCAGCCACTCCAAGCTCCATTATATAGAGTTTAGGAGAATCAGCAAGCTAATTTTACCATTACCAGTCGACGAGCCCTTATACCAATCAATTAGTGCTTGCCAACGTCACTCCACAGAATCCACAATTTTGCCAACGGCTCTTTACCAGTCGACTACTACAGTGTATCAGTCAACTTGCTATAGTACTAGACAACTAGCAACATTGTCAGTTAGCTGGCTACAGTACTAGTCAGCTGGCTACAGTACTAGTTAGCTGGTTACAGTACCAGTCAGTTGGCTACAGTACTAGTAGACTGGTTTTCACAATCGTCGAATATAGAAACATTCTGTGTCCTACCCTAGTCGACTGATAAAACCCTAAACTTAGGATTTTATCCTAAGTATAATCTCTCATACACTCGTCCTCACCCGCACAACCTCGACCTTGCTTCTAACCTCTTCCATCAGTCTTGCATCTCTCGGATGTTTCCCCATCCTTCAAGCCTTGCCTTCAAGAGCTTCTTTCGGCCTTGTCCTTTATTGTCGGGTATTCCATTGCTAAGAGCTCCTTACTCCGAGACTTCAATCTTGCCAAGTCACACTTGGACTTACGTTACCAGGACTACACACTTGGACTTACACCACCAAGATTCCCCCTTAAACTTTGCCTTTGCTAAGATCCCACTTGAACTTTTCTTATTGTACATGTATCCTGCATATTCACAAGCACATATTAAATACAACAATAAACCTAACTTAAACCTTTGCCAAATATCAAAATCTAAGATCACACTGATTGCTTCAATAATTTTCCTCTTTTTGATATTTGATAACCAGTTTAAGTTAGAGAAACATATAACACAATAAACATGCAAACAAAATATGTAATAACTCATGCATAAGCAATAGAATCCAAACCTAGGCTCCCCCTTGAGCTAGAATTTCCCGCAAAGGTATTTAGGTTTTTTACTTAAACCTAAACTTCTCCCCTCTTTGCTACACATCAAAAAAAGCTTCAACAATATCCTAATTATTGGACTCTTATATCTCTAATGATCATATTTATCATGTATTAATCCCCCATAAAATTATATACATGTATATCCCCTATTTGGTCATTTTCTATGGCTGAAAAACAATATCCAGTCGATTGCCCTCGTCGAAAAACCTCACAGAACCATTTTATACTCCATAAACACTGTTACCAGTCGACTGGTACCTGAGCCAGTCGACTGACACCTATTTTTAGCTAAAAATAATATTTCTAACTTAATTCATAAATACACCAGAAAGTCCATAGACCTCCAAAAATGTCTAACTTTTGTGGAGAGGTCTATTTTACCCTTATCGACTTGGGAAAATATATTTAAAAATATTTTTATAAAATATTCTAAGATTGACATAAAATCCAAAACTATTTAAATGATTCAATTAAATCTTAACCTAAAATCCTAGTTTTGACTTCCTCTTGATGTATCTGCCTATACTAAACTATAATGCATCCCTAACATTAATTTATATAACATCTATATATCCAAAATAAATTTTCATACAATTTAACCCAATGTCATATTTTTATGTATGAAACACATCCCATATATGCCAATTCTCTAAGTTTGAGACTCAAGTCCGTCTCTAAACCACTTTGGTACATTTCATAACCCATTTAGAATCCCAAGCAATTCCCACTTGAGATTCATTGACCATAAGTCCCAACTTGACTTTTTGAGCTCCCCCTAGAGCTTTTAACCTTAGTCACCTCCCTAAGTGACTCATCCACTATAGTTAGGCCACATCAGTATACCTCAGGTGACACTTGGTCTACAAACTTGACTTTTTTAACCTTAGACACCTTGTCTTTGGTTAATTTCTTCTTATCCTTAAATGACTTTCCCTTGTCATTTCTTGGCCTCTCATTGCTATAGTCATATGTCACCCTAGCATATGATTCTTTTCTAGCCTTGGATGATTCCTCCTTGCCATTTGCACTTGCAATCATTGCATGTGACTTTCTTTTAGCCTTAGGGAACTCTATTATAGCATACCCACCAAAGTGCTTCATGGGTAACTTCCCCTTACCCTTGTTTGATGAAGATCGATATTCCAAATTAGATCTATCACCATTGGGTCTTTGACTACCCAACATCCTATCATGTCCTTTAGATCCATTAATGAATCTACCTAGGACTTTTTCTACCTTATCAAGCTTCTCCCTCAAAGCTTGATTTTCCAATTCTAGGTTTCTAACCCTAGAATCCACTTGTCCACCATGTACACTCCTAGACCTACCGACCTTTCTAGGCATATGTCTCTCCTTCTTGGAATTAATGTCTTGGTTTTCAGCTACTTTCCTCTCCCTAGGCAAAGTAGTTTGATTTTTGTTAGGTCTAACCTTTGCATATGATTTCCTAAGGTTATCAATCATGTTAGCCATATTCCTATCATTATACCTAAATCCATAATTATGCATGGGCAAATAATCTACATTATTTCTAGCATGCATATCCCTAGAGCTTGAATTAATATCTAAATTAAAGTTTAAGTTATGGTATACCTTTCTACCTACCATTGGAGCTCTCCCTTGACATGAGCATCCACATGACTTCATCCTCTTCCATTGCTTCAATTGCTCCATCTCCATGAGTTCTGCTTTCCTTAGCACTTTGTGTAGTAGTGCCCCCACTTACCACATATGAAAAATCAAATGTATTTCTTCTCCTTGACACCATCCCTATAACCTACATTAGTTTTCAAAAGAACTTTACCGGGTTTAGGGTTTACCTCCTTTACCTTCTTGAGCAATGGACAGCTACTCTTATAGTGTCTCATCTCACCACATTCAAAGTACTTGATGTATGATTTCTCGCTTTTCTCGGTAGTTGAGATTGAGGGTTGAACTTTCAAGACTTCTTCCTCTCTTGTCTTTGACTTTTCTTCCTCACTTGAAGATGTGGATGATTCCACTTCTTCTTCCTCTTTGGATGTTGAGCACGTTTCCACATCTGAATAGTCCTTCTCCTATTCTTGGACCAATAAGCCCTTCTCCTTGGGCTCCTCTCCTCCATGGACTTGTGTAGGGTTTTCATGTAGAGCAACCACCTTGCTCCATAAATCATGGACACACTTGTACTCACCTACACGCGCCATAATATTAGAAGGTAATAAATTCAATGCAATTCTAGTTACCTCCTTATCCGTATTCGATTATTGTCTTTGCTCTTCGGTCCAATACCGAGGTCGGAGATGTTTTCCTTTCTTGTCCGTTGGAGTTTCGAAAGGAACTTCTAATGTGGTCCAATGGTCTCAATCCATTTAGAACCATGTCTCCAATCGCTTCCTCCAATACTTAAAATCATCTCAATCGTATGGAGATGAGATTCGGATATCACATCCTAATGGTCCTTCCGACTCTATCTTCTTCCTCTAGCATTTGCTCCTTTAGGCGATTACTCCTTCAAGAGCGCTCCTTGCTCTGATATCAATTGTTGGTACCTTGATGCCCAGTTAGAGAGGAGTGAATAGCCAATCACCCACTTCGATCGCTTCCTACACTTGTTAGCGCAATGAAAATACAAAACAACAAGTATAACAAAAGCTTAACCCTAAAGACTATAATGAAAAGAAGAACAAACCACAATACACGTCGATTTATGTCTGATGCGGTGATGAAAAGTGGCCCCACCAAAGGTGAGTTAAAGCAAGAAAGAATGGTTGATGTGGAGGTCAAAGTCAAAAAGATATGGTTCATAGATCAGGCGAAGTTGGCCGAGCAAAGCAGCAAGGTCGGACGAACGACATGCCTTGTCCAAGCGAGCTAGAAAGGTCGGATGGTGTGCCTTGTCTCGGAATGTCTGCGATGGAACGATTGAACAATGATAAAATTCTCGGACCATCAGTCCGGCTAATCAGACGACATGACCGGTCGGATGAAAGCCTGCGATGGAGCGAACTTAAGGAAAAGTGCTAGGAACACTTTTTGACATGTATTTTCGTAGGAAATTTTGGAAAATATGCACACACTTTGAGATGCATGCACAAATACTACAGTGACACTATAAAAGGGGAGTTCCTGTCTACAGGTGGAGGGATGCAGAATTTTGTTATTCTACATTCTCTTTGCTACAACATTCTTACTATTCTCCACTTTGTCGGGAACTGACTTGAGCGTTGGAGGGTCAATGCCGAGAATTCCTTCTTGGCCTGGCACTAACGCCTTTGTGTTGCAGGACCACGTGGAGTCTTTACTCTGTCTTTACCACGTTTGTCATCTTCTCTATTTTTAGATAGGATAATATTTGACACTATCTGTGGGAAGTTATCTGTAACCGAAATATGAAGATGAAGGACACTGGACGACTTACTACAGTAATGCTAACATAAGAAGACTTGGAGATGTTGATACAAGCCCAAGCTGTGAAGACGGTATAGCAGCAGTAGACAACAGCTAACTACTGAGCGAAGTCGATAACTAGCCAACAAGTTAAGCCCAGAGCTCAAGCGGAAAACCCCGTCACTTGCAAGCCAAACAATAGGCCGACCGACGCATTTGGAGAGGCATCGAATGCGTTGATCCCTTATCATTGGGCATTATTCCGCACCCCTTTAGAAGAATAAGGCCGAGTGGAGAGGACATAGGGATCCTCTTTAGAAGACGCGCCTGCTTGGGATGAGTGCAAAGGTAAAGCACCCCAGCTTGACGACTCTCCTGAGCACTACAACAAAAATGTTAAAAGACAACATCACAAATACAACAATTTTGGAAGAAACTGTTGTGAATTTGATAAAAGACAACGGTTTTTGATAAAACCGTTGTCTTTGAGCTCCCATAAAATACAAAAGACAACAGTTTTATGAAAACTATTGTCGTTGAACAATTTTATTTTAAATCAACAACGCATTTTACAATAGTTATCTAAAATCGTTGTCTTTAAATATTTTTTAGAGGTTACGACAACAATTTTGTAAACCGTTGTGTTTTTTATATTGTTTTATATAGTCAAAGATAACGGTTTTAATAAACCGTTGTCTTTGACTTTATTGTTTCGCTATTTTTCCCCTTTGCCGTTTTTATTACAGCCGTGCATTTTGCCTTCCCTCTCTGTCAAAATTTTTGGCACCGTATTTCCCCCCTTAGCCTTCCCAAACCCTAACCCATTTTTCTTTCCCTCTCCTTATACAATCTCTTCACGCTGCGAACCCTTGTTGTTTTGTCTTCCTCCTCCTTTCTTGGTCTTTGATCGAGTTGCCCCTCCTCCGTGGTCAGGCTGACTTCCACCAGAATTTTCTCATCTCTGACACCAACTCATCCTGCACTTTCACCTTCAACCTCACCGTCTTCTTGTTAGTCGTGAAGACCATTGCGCTCACCATGAACGTTGTCGGCATCATCAAGGGCCAGCTCCTCATGGCCTTCTCCTGATCCATCATCCGTGATACAATCACCCCGATCTTGTACACCTTTTTAATCAGTGGGCGGGTTTGTTCTTCTCTTGTGTTTTTTTTTCATACGAGGACCATTTAACTAGGGTAATTTTATTTTCGGATCATTTTCACATTCATATTTTGTAGAAATATGATCTAGACATAAGGAAAGAAAAATACAGAGAGTTGGCAGTTACACACGTTTCTAAAATGCATTCATTTAATTTGATTCGACAGTTCCAATTCCAAACCCCTCTCCTTGCCAAGCTTGTGAGATCTCCATCATTCTCCATTTCTTCTCCTTCTCCTTCTCTTCACTTTGATTCGACTCCAATTCTGTAAATGTACTCGCTTGGTAGTTGTGTAGGAGTCTTTTTCTTTCTACGTGATTTTTGCCTTTTTTTTGTTTGTTAATTTCTTTGAAATTAAAGTGAAGAGAACCTGGTTAAATTTTCTAGAAATCTGCTTTTAAAAATTTTTATAGCGAGGACCTGTAGATGTTGCTGGTTGACAGCTATTATTGCAAATTACGACTGAATATTTTTCTACTGAAAATGAAATTTATCATGAAGTGAGGATTTAATTTGGTGTTACATCAATTTATTATGAAAGCTCATCATATTTTACTGCACCTTAAGAAGCTACTCCTAAAGGGGTACTGAAACTCATGAAAGTGGAAGGTTTGGTAATACACCATGTGAAGAGTAATTTACAGGTTCTTTTTGAATAATTATTTATTATATGGCATTTACCATACCATGGTTAATAGGTCATTTTTCGTATTCTCATTTTTTTTTAGAAATATAGTGCAACTCACATAGCTTATATTCATTAGAAGGTTAGTTGAAGTTGTTTGTTTCTGCTTCCATTTTTTTGACCATTTCTTTTGATGTCATTTATTCGTTTTCATATGGTGTTAATATTTGTTTGTTTGTGGTTCTACTGGATAATATTAAGAGATCAAACAAAGTTTGGATTGTGTTATTTTTGAATTTAAATATGTTTTCCTTGATGCATCAGGGATATGAGAAAAGAAGGAAACTCAAAGTGAGGAATTCCCTGCTCTAGATCTCCAGATTTGTTGGTTTTGTCCTTACCATTACCTTGCAGAAGCTTTAAATTTACTGCAGAACCTCTTTGGATCCTCCACTGAAGTCCAAATATAGCGTTGAAGCCAACAAGCATGTGACGGTTCTATTCATTTTAAGTTTTTCTTGCAGAAGCTATGTTTAGATGTTATAGCTGGTGTTAATAAATAATTGCTTTGAAATTTAGGTTTCTCCCGTCCATATTGAATCGGGTAATGCTGATGCGCCAAAGGTATTGGTTTCCTTCAAAGTGTTCACCTATTCCGTGAATGGTGGCAACTATTATGTGGCCACTTGTTATGCACCCCCAGCCTATTTTTATGGAGGTGGTGAATTATGCTTAATATTACTTGGTTATTGCGCTTATCTGCTATCTTTGTGTTCTTATCTATATGATTGTTATTTGTATTGCATTCTTCATGATATAATCATGCTTTCAAAGAGTGGAATGGTTACTCCACATACATGAATGAAGATGACATGCAGGTGTGACATATAACTTACACTAAAAGATGCACAATGTTTATCTAATTCATAGCTGATATGTGCAAATGTTGTAAATCAAATTAGCTTGTTCAAAAACATTAGTTTGTTCTCCCAACTTTGTAAATTATTTTTTATCTAGATTTCTAGAATTAGTTTTGGAGTCATCCTTTGTGAAACACTGTTTTTTTAAGCTCTTCCATAGAGATATTTTGGATGCTATGCTTGGTTTATCTTCTGTTGTATTTTGATCATAAATGTTAGTTTACATAATTAAAGTTATATATGGATAAATTATCTACAAATATTATTTTTGGATTGGAGCACATGGCTTACCTTTGACTCGAGATGTATTGACTTCACTTCCTCCAGTATTAGAAATATGTAGTGAATATGTGAGTACATATTTTAATTTTATTAAGTATTTATTTTAGTCAATAAAACTCTCATATGTCTACTCTTATTGATGTACAAAGGAGCATAAGATTGTTTAATCCAAACAAGGAAAAGAAAAGGAAAAAACATGCTACATGAGAAGTAATAAAGGTATGCATGTCTATTGTTGTAGTTTGCATGACTCATTTTTAATAGATTGTTTTCGACAATTTTACAAAATTTATGCATTGACTATTTGTTTTGTGCATAGTTGTCATTGAATTTTGACTGTCATCGACCCTTATGTGGAGGTGGTTTATTTGTTCGATTCACTTAATCATCACAATCGTCATGAGGACTGGAAATATATAGTGAATATGCGAGTACATATTTTTTTTAATCAAGCATTTAATTTATTACTCATATGTTAAATCTTGTTGTATGAAGGAGCTTGAAATTGTTCAATTCGAACAAGAAAAGGGAAAAAGAAGCCTACGTGGGAAGTCGTAAAGGTTTCTATATTATATATACACACATATGTCTACTTGTGATGAATTAAAAAATATTTAAATGTGCATTATTCGTTGACAATTTTTTATACCAAAACCATTGTTTTTTGCTCTTATCTATTTGTGAAAGCTTATAGAAGTGAATATTAACAATGCAATGGAGAAATATATAATCTTGTTATGGAAGTGCTAATATCATCTGATTTTGCAACATGAGAAGTGCAAAAAAGTAGATTTTGGGTGTTGTCCTTGATTTTTTTTTTGTGGTGAAATAGATAATCTTGTTAGTAGACATGATCCAACCTCAGGGAAAGGAGCTTGATTTGCTCACTGTAATATTTCCTGATAATGATGCTTCTCTTTATGGTATGATGTCTTTCTTGCACTTGATCTTGTTTGACATAACTTGATATTTTTATTTGTTGACAAATATCAATTGGCTGAAACTTTTAGCTTTTATTTTTTCCCTTTCCTTGTTCGCTTTATTATTATATGCCATAGTTATTACAGGTGATCAAAAGCAGATATGTGAGACTGGCCTTGGTTTAGTTTCACAATGTTGTTTGACAAAGCATGTTTTTAGGATGAGAAAACAGTACCTTGCCAATGTTGGCCTCTAGATCAATGGAAAGGTGAGTACATGGAAGGTGGATCTATTTTTCTTGTTTTGCTTTATGTTACTAAGGCTTGATTCATAGGTTGGAGGAAGGGACACAGTTCTTGTCGATGCATTGTCAAGGTGCATTCCTCTTGTTAGCGACCGACCAACTATAATATTTGGTGCTGATGTAACACATCCTCATCCTAGGGAAGATTTTAGCCCTTTTACGCAGTTGTAAGTAATTTTGTCAATCTTCATTTCTTGCTCTATATATAGTTGCCTTGATGTATCCTTACTATCTTGATTATATTTGGTTTGTCAGGTTGTTGCGACTTAAGACTTGCTCGAGGTGACAAAATATGTTGGATTGGTCTGTGCTCAGGCCCATCAAGAATTAATTCAAGATTTGTTTAAGGTCTGGCAAGATCCTCAGCGAGGAACTCTTACTGGTGGCATGATAAAGTATGAAATACAACCTAAAACCAATTTTAAATAGAATGCCCAGATTTATGTACTTCACAATTTGGTTTCTACTGTGCAAAAGATGCAAAGCTGCATAAAGTTTATAATTGTTTATACATGTTGATCAGTGATCCGACGGTAAGAATAGGGACCCCATCCGGGGGAAGTCATCGCCACGTGGAAGTCAAAAGGTCAATTGGCCGATCGGACACGGGTGGACCGACCGGTCGACCGGGTTCTAGACGGAAGCAAAGGCACCCGACGAGGAGTCAGGGTTTCGACGCTCATGTTGAACAGGGTCGTAGGGCCGAGCGGGTGACCCTCTCGGTCGAATGCATAAAGTAGAAATACTGCGAACAGTCTCCACAGAGCACACTACCGGGAATCTCCTAAAGTGGACCAGCACATATGACCGGTCGGACGCTGCCCATGACTGCCGACCGGCCGGACACTCGGCATGGAGTAAGAAGAGACAAAAGGACAAGGAAACATCTTCTGACAGCGGGCATGTTCTACGTCCAGGCCATACTCAAAATCTTACGACAGAAGGATCCGCTGTCCCATCAGAGACATGCTCAGACTGTAGTAGTATTGTGTCAGGTAAGCTCCTCTGACAAGCCCATACTACGGTATGGGAAAGGACACGTGTACACCTCGGTATGTGTGCACTCGCTTCTCCACAGCCCTATATAAAGGCCCTCACTCTTCGCCGGAAGTACACATTCTCTGATATTGAGAGTCACTTCTTTGTTGTCCACTTGCCTGACTTGAGCGTCGGAGGGTTGTCGCCGGGAACCCCTTCCCGGCCCGACTTCTTGCAGGTTCGCCGGAGGTCCGTACGACCGGTCGTAGAGCCACGCCAGCAGTTCGGAGAGCGCCACGTACCCAGCGTCCGTTGATTCAGCGTTCGGACAGGATCAATTTGGCGCCGTCTATGGGAACGCTCCTGCATCCGATCGGAAGCAATGGACGAAGCTGGACGACCGCATACAGTGACGCTCTCCACGGAGGAGCTCGATGCTTTGATCGAGTCAAGGGCAGCTAAGCTTGTGGAACAAAAACAGAAGGCACAAGCCGAGTGGATTGAGCAGCAAGCGACATCAATATCAAGGGGCCAGGCGGAAGCACCTCAGGCCACAGTTCCATCTCCTCGGGCCCTATTCCGCACGCCCCCGGAAGTCGTAGCAGGTAATCGTGATCGAGGATCCTCATCAGATGAAGTGCCAATACGAGACAAGAGAAAAGGCAAGGCCCCCCGAGCGACGCTTCTCCCGAACGGATCAACCGACAATTCTCGGAGGCCATTCTGCAAGACCCTCTGCCAAAGCACTATGTGCCCCCAGCAATCGGTGAATACAATGGAACCACCGACCCGGACGATCATTTGGGTAAGTTCGACAACACGGCTACCCTTCATCAATACACAGATGGAGTGAAGTGTCGAGTTTTTCTAACCACCCTCTCGGGATTGGCTCAACAATGGTTTCAGAGACTGCCGGACGGATCCATCGCAAGTTTCAAAGACTTCCGCACGACCTTCCTCCACCACTTTGCAAGCAGCCGACGTTATCAGAAGACAAGTGTCAGCTTGTTTGCCATCAAGCAGGAATCCAGAGAGCCGCTCAGAGCTTATATCCAGCGATTCAACCAGGTGGCCATGGACATTCCAACGGCCACCTCAGAAACGATGATGAATGCATTCACGCAAGGCCTCGTGGACGGGGACTTCTTCTGCTCGCTCGTGCGAAAGCCGCCCCGAGACTATGATCATATGCTACACGGGGCCAACGAGTACATCAATGTGGAGGAAGCCCAAGCGGCCCGAAGAAAGGAAACTCCAACCGAGCGGGCTCCCCCTGCCGAGCGGAAGCCGCACACTGCTCATCAGCCGCCCAGAGGACCGAGGGCCAAAGCAATCTGCTCCCCCCATGCGAGGTCCCATGTACAAGAGGTAGCTGCCGAGCGGACCAAACCAAAGAAGAAGGTATGGACCCCTATGTTCTGCTCTTTCCATCGGACCGACACGCACAACACAAGAGACTGCTGAAGCCTTCCTCTGATCGCCCACCCCGTGCCCCGGGGTGGCCACCGCCGATCGCCATCATCCGACAGGCGACAACGACCTCGTGAAGCCGATCGGATGATATCCGACAGGCGACAGAGACAGACTCCAGAGCGGCATCATACTCCGAGGCATGAAGACAATCCCCGGATGTCTAGGGAGCGGCCTCGACCGTCCGCTCGGGAAGAAGAAAATAGAAGTAACACTTCTCGAGGCGAAATCAACATTATAGCTGGCGGGCCGACCGGAGGCGACTCTAACCGAGCAAGGAAGGCGAGTGTCAGGCAACTCCAGATCCATGCGGTCGGCTGCAGCCAGGAACGGGCGAGTGGACCCGAAATCAGCTTCGGGCCCAGGGATTTGGAGGGAGTTGAAGTGCCTCATGATGACGCCCTTCTCATCAAAGCGGTAATAGCCAACTACACTATTCACCGCGTTTTCATTGATACAAGAAGCTCGGTCAATATTATATTCAAAAAGGCCTTCGACCGACTACAAATTGATCGAGCTGAGCTGCTTCCCATGACAACCCTCCTCTACGGGTTTACGGGCAATGAAGTTCTGCCGGTCGGACAGGTCCGACTGGCTATCTCGCTGGGAGAAGAGCCGCTCAGAAGGACGCGGACTGCAAACTTCGTTGTGGTCGACTCTCCGTCAGCATACAACGTCATTTTGGGGCGACCGGCTCTCAGTGAATTCCGAGCGGCCGTCTCCACCTTCCACCAGAAAATCAAGTTCCTGGTCGAAGACAAGGTTGGAGAAGTACGGGGAGACCAACTGGCGGCTCGACGATGCTACGTCGAGATGGTCCGAGCTGAAGCCAGTTCTGCTCGGAAGGCGCCTCGGATTGAGGTAAACGCCATCATTGAAAAACCACCCTCTTTGGTTTATGAAGATAAAGAGGAAGTGCAGATTCACCCAATCCGATCGGAGGCCACCACATTCATTGCGGCCGATCTGGAGGCAAGTCAGAAAGAGGAAGTGATCAAATGCCTCCAGAGAAACTGTGATGTCTTCGTGTGGTCGACTCATGAGCTGCCCGGGATTTCACCGAGTATAGCGCAGCACGAGCTCCACGTCCGACCGGACGCTCGGCCGGTGAAGCAAAGGAAGAGGGACTTCAGCGCCGAACAAAATGCCATCATCCGAGCGGAGGTCGAGAGACTCCTGGAGGCCGACCACATACGCGAGGTCCAGTTCCCGAGCTGGCTGGCGAACGTTGTACTTGTCTCCAAGCCGGGCAACAAGTGGAGAGTATGCATCGATTTCCGGGATCTCAACAAAGCGTGCCCGAAGGATTTTTATCCTCTGCCCCGGATCGATCAACTGGTGGATTCCACAGCTGGCTGCAAGTTGATATACATGCTCGACGCTTATCAGGGCTACCATCAAGTGCCGCTCGCCCGAGAAGATCAAGAGAAGGTTAGCTTTGTTACAACCGATGACACATATTGCTACAATGTGATGCCGTTCGGACTGAAGAACGCAGGAGCAACCTACCAGCGCTTGATGAACAAAGTGTTCAAGGAGCAGATCGGACGAAATTTGGAAGTGTACGTGGACGATATTCTCATCAAATCCATCCGATCGGCAGATCTCTTTAAAGACATGGAGGAGACTTTCCGAACGCTGAGGAGGTATGGAGTTCAGCTGAACCCTCAGAAGTGTCTGTTCGGATCAAAAGGTGGGCGTTTCTTGGGCTACATAGTGACCGAGCGGGGCATCGAGGTAAATCCCAGCAAGGTGAAAGCATTACAAGATATGCCGCCTCCAAGAAATCTGAGGGAAGTACAGCGCTTGACCGGTTGGATAACAACATTGTCCAGATTCATCTCGAAGACGGCCGATCGGAGTCTCTCGTTTTTCAAAATCTTGCGCAAGGCTACCAAGTTCCATTGGGATAAAGAATGCGATCGGGCGTTTGAAGAGCCGAAAGCATATCTGAACTCTCTGCATGTGCTAGCCAAGCCAGCTGTGGGTGAGCCGCTCTGTATTTACTTATCTTCGACTGAGCAAGCAGTGGGCTCGGCATTAGTGAGGGCGAGCGGGGAAGAACCCGTGTATTTCTTAAGTCATATTTTAAAGGACGCAGAATCTCGCTACACCGGGCTCGAGAAGCTAGCTTTTGCTTTGGTCCTAGCCGCTCGGCGCCTCCGTCCCTACTTCTTGGCTCATACTATCATCATCCGGACGAATAGCCCATTGGGAAGAGTGCTCTTAAATCCAGAAGCGTCCGGACGACTCATCAAATGGACCACAGAGTTGAGCGAATTCGACATTCAATATCAACCCCGTTCGACGATAAAAGCGCAGTCCTTGGCAGACTTTGTCACAGAAGTGCAAAAAGCCAGAGCCCGAAGCTATGTGGAAAATATTTGTGGATGGATCGTCCACTCGGCTCGGGAGAGGAATTGGCGTATTATTATTATCTCCACAAGGAGAATGGATGCATCTATCCGTTCGGCTGGACTACCGAGCCACAAATAACGAAGCGGAGTATGAAGCCCTCATAGTCGGCCTGCAGGCAGCCCGACATGTAGGAGACGGTCGGGTGACAATTCATTCAGACTCCCAGTTGGCCGCTCAGCAACTCTCGGGCACTTTTGAGATTAACAACGCTCGGCTCAAGCTCTACGCTGAAACCTTTGAAAAGCTCAAGACCAACTTTAGAGAGGTCATTATCCAGAAGATACCCCGAGCGGAGAACCAGGCAGCAGATGAGTTAGCCAAACTCGCAAGTTCAATATCACCGGTCGTCATACAGCGGCCAATTGAACAAGTATCTTTGGTGGCGCACGTCGACCGGATGGAAGGCCTCACGTTTCCGAGCGATTGTTGGACACCCATCATGGAGTTTCTCCGCTTGGGTGCTACATCGTCCGATCGGGATGAAGCCCAGCTATTAAGAAGGAGAGCCGGTCGGTTCACACTTATTGGAGACCAACTCTACAAGAAGGCTTTCTCCCGCCCGCTTTTGAAGTGCGTGAGCTCGGAAGACGCGGCGTATATCCTCCAAGAAGTACATCAAGGATCGTGTGGAGGGCATCCGGGCGGACGATCGCTGGCTAAGAAGATCCTGCTGGCCGGATACTTTTGGCCCACCCTGCAAGCAGACGCCGCTCGGACCGTCGCGACATGCCTTTCCTGCTAGAAGTATCACAACTTCTCTCACCGACCGGCGGAGGAAATGAAAGCAGCTACCGTGTCTTGTCCGTTCGACCAATGGGGAATGGATATTGTGGGTCCGTTTCCTATGGCGACCGGACAGTGGAAGTTTCTACTAGTGGCGGTCGACTATTTTTCCAAATGGGTGGAGGCCGAGCAGCTGGCGAAGATCACTGAGCAAATGGTCAAAAAATTTATTTGGCAGAATATAATCTGTCGGTTCGGCATTCCTCGCCGGTTTATATCTGACAACGGAAGGCAGTTCACAGGGAAGCAGCTCGAAGAATGGTGTGAAAGCTATGGCATTAAACAACACTTTACTTCCGTGGCATACCCCCAAAGCAACGGCCAAGCGGAAGTAACCAATCGGGAGATTCTTCGCATTCTTCGGGCTTGGCTCGATCACATTGGAGGAAGCTGGGTGGACGAGCTGCCAGGCGTTTTATGGGCTATCCGCACGACTCCAAAGGAAGGAACGGGCATCACGCCATTCCATTTGGTGTATGGCGGTGAAGCGGTGATCCCGGTTGAAGTTGGTGTCGAGTCCGTTCGGATCCATAATTATGATGATGATAACGCCGAGCGGAGGAACATGGAGCTGGATTTGGTTGACGAGGAGCGAGCCAAGGCGTCCATCTGGCTGATGGCGTACCCTCAAAGAATGAAGCAGAACTACAACCGGTGCGTGATCCCTAGAGCATTCCAAGTTGGCGACCTTGTCTGGAAAAAAGTAAAGCCGGTCGGCGACGTCGGCAAACTGGAGGCTCCTTGGGCGGGCCCCTTCAAAGTCATCGAAAAGCTCCGCTCGGGTGCTTATTATCTGGAGGATGAAGATGGACGGCGGCTGGACCGACCGTGGAGCGCGAATCATCTCCAGCCGTACCGAGCTGGGTGAGAGGTGCGCTGATGTAATTTTACATATGTTTTGGTCGCCTATGTCCTTGTAATGCAGGAACCAAAAATGATAAAAGGAGGGCAAATAGCTTCGCTGAACGGCAGTGTCAAAATTAGCCTTGAAGACCGTCGAGCTCCGACGTTAAAAATCGAGAGACGAGCCGGCGTCTATAAATCATCCGAGCGGAAGACCGTCGAGCTCCGACGTTAAAAATCGAGAGACGAGCCGGCGTCTATAAATCATCCAAGCGGAAGACCGTCGAGCTCCGACGTTAAAAATCGAGAGCGAGCGCTGCCTATAAATCATCCGGCGAAGACCGTCGAGCTCCGACGTTAAAAATCGAGAGACGAGCCGGCGTCTATAAATCATCCGAGCGGAAGACCGTCGAGCTCCGACGTTAAAAATTGAGAGACGAGCCGGCGTCTATAAACCCTCCGGCCGGAAGACCGTCGAGCTCCGACGTTAAAAATCGAGAGACGAGTCGGCGTCTATAAATCATCCGAGCGGAAGACCGTCGAGCTCCGACGTTAAAAATCGAGAGACGAGCCGGCGTCTATAAATCATCCGAGCGGAAGACCGTCGAGCTCCGACATTAAAAATCGAGAGACGAACCAGCATCTATAAACCCTCCGGCCGGAAGACCGTCGAGCTCCGACGTTAAAAATCGAGAGACGAACCGGTGTCTATAAACCCTCCGGCCGGAAGACCGTCGAGCTCCGACATTAAAAATCGAGAGACGAATCGGCGTCTATAAACTCTCCGGTCAAAAGACCGTCGAGCTCCGACGTTAAAAATCGAGAGACGAACCGGCGTCTATAAACCCTCCGACCGGAATACCGTCGAGCTCCGACGTTAAAAATCGAGTTGCGTTGGTTAAGACAATAAAGTCGACTAATGAGTCGTCTCGTCGATCGGCCAGGTGACCAAAGCTACTTGGCGAACAGCTAGCATAAATTTCAGTTAGCGAAAAAGTATACAGTCATCCGAGCAGACTATCCACGCGAAATACTTCGTAAAAATCCCTTTCGAACACAAGAAAGGTGGGATGAGGGGAGAATTACGAGGAGAAGCATGCGAACATAAATGGTAGTTAGCAATCCGAGCGGACAACACGCATATGGATTAGCAAAGGAAAAGACATAGCATTATAGAAAATAAGGCCGAGCAGCCTAGTTACAAAAAGTGATAGTTTTTTAGCCGAGCGGTAGAATTACATATAGACTCCTATTCTAAATAATCATAAAGCGTCGTCGGGATGTCGTTGAGAAGTGTCGCCTGGTCCTTAGCCGGGATGACGGCAGACTCGGGAAGTTGCCCCTTGGACTTCAAGTATTCCGTCGTGGCATTCATGGCAAGCTCGAAGGCCATGTACATCCGCTTGCAGACCTTCTCCGAAAATTCGGCCGAGCGAACGTATTTCTGTCGTAGGGCAGCAACCCGGCTTGGTTCGGCCTCCTGGTATTCTTTAAAGGCCGCTCGGGAAGCATCGGCGGCTGCCTTGTGTTCTTGTAAAGCAGCCTCGAGCTTTGCCACCTCGTCCGTTCGGGCAACCTTCTCGTTGGGCAGTTGGTCCATCAGCTCTTTAACCTTCTCCTCCAAGCCCCGAGCCTCAACATTCTTCTTCTCTAGATCGGAGATAGCTGTGTTCTTCCGCTCGGTCGCCAGGCTTATCTTGCGATCTAGAGATTTATTCATGTGCTCGAGCTCGGCCAAAGCGTGGGCCTAATCGGCCTAATGTGCTCGAGCGGCGTGGGCCGCTCGGAGCCTTCAGCTTCTTCAATTCTGCGTCCACCATCGCTAGATGACTGCAAATGGCGATCTCCTCCACCCATCTCTGACAAAAGAAAATTTGTTAGAATCTAATCGGAGAGAATGTGTGAAGGACTTGAGAAAATACTCACCCCGGTGGCCTGTTGCATGTGGCTATTGGCCAAGTTGCCGAGCGGAATCATCGCCACACGCGCCCGAGCGTCAGACCACATTTCAGCTAAGGGCCCCTTCATTGTGATCATGTGCTCGGGCGCGGTGGGTCGATCGGCTTCGGGCAGCAATTCTTCGGTCGGGAGCTGAAGTGAGACTCGGACGGTGCGGCGCCGACCGGGGGTCGTCTGGGCGGAAGCCGGAGAAGGATCGGAGGCCGGCGCCGAAAATTGGGATAAAATTGTTGAACATTGGACTCGGCGGGAAGCGGGCGGAAGGACGCTGACGGGAACGACCTCAAGAGGATCTGCCGGCGCGTCCAATTGAGATGGGGTCCGGTCAGACGAAATGGCCTCGACCTCTGCAGCCTTGCCGCGAGCGCTTGCAGTGACCCGAGCGGACGGCTGAACCGCGGACGTGGTGAACCGAAGGGGAGTCTCCACTCGGCGCCTCTTGTGCTGGATAGGCCGCTCTTCTTCCGGAACGGAGCCCTCTCCCCGAGTGGAAGGCTCTTGGCTAGCACTTGCGCCAGTCGCTTGCTCTGGGAGAGAAGCCTGAGTGGTCGACTCCCCAGCGTTTGTCCCGCTCTCTTCTTCATTAGAGCCGACCGGCTGGATGCCGAGCGTCTCCATTTCCTTGGCCACCACGGCTTCAAGTGTCGCCACCTTCCTCTTCAGAATACCAGCCATCACCGACTCCATGACAATATTCGCTGCAAAGGAAAAAGGAAAAAATCAGTTAGCAAGCAAGGCAGATGTACAAGTGAAAATCTTACCGAAGCCGCTCGGGAGGGGTGTTCTGATCGGACTCAGCCCGAATATGTACATAACACCTTCTGGAAGAAATTTGTTGATATCAAACCGCAGACCGCCAAGCATGTTGGCGGCGTGGAGATAATCCGGCCGGGTCTTGAACCTTTTGAGCTCTAGGGAGAGAGGAAGGCCGACCTGCCATTGGGTTCGGAAGGGAGCCCGCTCGGGAAGGCGAATGTAGAAATAGAATTCCTTCCAATGCTTATTGGAAGAAGGTAGTTTATTGAAGAAGACCAAGCCGGGCCGAGCCTGGAACATGTAAGTGCCCAGCTCGGATTGTTTGGGGTAATAAAAGTAATAGAAGACCTCCGGACGGAGGGGAATGTTATGGATTTTAAAAAGGACGACAACACCGCATAGAAGGCGGAAGGTGTTGGGAACTAGGCTTCCGAGCGGAATGCCGAAAAAATTACAGACGTCAATTGATCCTGTCCGAAAGCTGAATCAATGGACGCTGGGCACGTAGCGCTCTCCGGGTCGCTGACGTAGATCGTCGACTGATCGTGCGAACCTCCGACGAACCTGCACAGAAGTTGGGCCGGGAAGGGGTTCCCGGCGGCGACCCTCCGACGCCCAAGTCAGGCAAGCTAACAGTGAAGAAGTGGCTGCAAAAATTGTAGAATGAGTACCTCCGGCGAAGGGTGAGGACCCTTTATATAGAGCTGTGAAGAGGCTCAGGCACATATACCGAGGTGCATACGTGTCCTCTGTCCATACCTCGGTATGAGCTTGTCAGAAGAGCTTACCTGACACCATACTGCTACAGTTGAGCACATCCATGATGGGACAGTGGAATCCTCTGTTGTAAGATCTTGCGTATGGTCTGGTCGTTGAACATACCCGCTGTCAGGAGATGTTCCCCCGATGTTTCCTTTGTCCTTGTCTCTTCTGTTCCCGTGCCGAGCAGCCAGCCGCTCGGCAGGCATAGGTCCGATCGGGCGAGGGTATCGGTCCGACAGGGTGCTCGGCTGAGAGTGTTCCATAGCAACGATGCTTTATGCTTTGGCCGAGCAGGCTATCCGCTCGGCCAGGTGACCCTTTTCACTATGAGCGTCGGAAACCCGCCCATGGTTGGTTGTCTTCTGTCAGGCCCGGGAAGCTCCTGGCCGAATGTTAGGTCGGCTCGGCATCCTTCCTTTCGGCCCGGCATCCTTCCGTTCGGCCCTGCATCCTTCCGTTCGACCCTGCATCCTTCCGTTCAGCCCGGCATGCTTCCGTTCGGCAGGGCATCCTTTCGTTCGGCTCGGCATCCTTCCGTTCGGCAGGGCATCCTTCCGTTCAGCCCGACATCCTTCCGTTCAGCCCGGCATCCTTTCGTTCGGCAGGGCATCCTTCCGTTCGGTCTGGCATCCTTCCGTTCAGCCCGGCATCCTTCTGTTCAGCCCGGCATCCTTTGGTTCAGCCCGACATCCTTCGTTCGGCGCGAACTTGGGGTTGACCTCCATGTGTCTTTGACCCTCCGCCCATGAGGGTCCTCCGTCCTTACCACCGGATAACATGCCTCCCCTTCAAGTCTAGTCGAAGGAGGCGCATAGTCCGACTGACTGGACGTCCGTAGTGCTGAGCGGCGCATCCAAGAAACCATCCTCCGCTTCTCCTTGTTAATCACCTCTCATCCCACCTCTCTTGTGTTTTGCAAGGGATTTCTCACGAAGTATTTTGTATAGCTAGTCCGCTCGGCTGAATATATCACGTTTCGTAAATGGGATTTTCGTCAGAAGTTTACGGGGTACTCTTGGTAACCCGCCCGCTTGCACACATGGTTCGCCGGACTCGCTTAGTTGAATACATGCATGACTTTAACTGGAATTACCGCTAAACAGCATTACTTCCGGCCGGAGGGTTTATAATCGCCGGTACGACTCTCGATATTTAACGTCGGAGCTCGACGGTCTTCCGCTCGGAGGGTTTATAGACGCCGGCTCGTCTCTCGATTTTTAACATTGGAGCTCGACGGTCTTCCGCTCGGAAGGTTTATAGACGCCGACTCGTCTCTCGATTTTTAACGTCGGAGCTCGACGGTCTTCCGCTCGGAGGGTTTATAGACGCCGGCTCGTCTCGATTTTAACGTCGGGCTCGGCGGTCTTCGCTCGGAGGGTTTATAGCCGGCTCGTCTCTCGATTTTAACGTCGGAGCTCGGCGGTCTTCCTCGGAGGGTTTAGACGCCGGCTCGTCTCTCGATTTTAACGTCGGAGCTCGACGGTCTTCCGCTCGGAGAGTTTATAGGCGCCGCCTCGTCTCTCTATTTTTAACGTCGGAGCTCGACGGTCTTCCCCGGAGGGTTTATAGCGCGGCTCGTCTCTCGATTTTAACGTCGGAGCTCGGCGGTCTTCCGCTCGGAGGGTTTATAGATGCGGCTCGTCTCTCAATTTTCAACGTCGGGCTCGGCGGTCTTCCTTCGGAAGGTTTATAGGCCGGCTCGTCTCTCGATTTTTAACGTTGGAGCTCGGCGGTCTTCCGCTCGAAAGGTTTATAGACGGCTCGTCTCTCGATTTTTAACGTCGGGCCTCGACGGTCTTCCGTCGGAGGGTTTATAGAGCTGGCTCGTCTCTCGATTTTTAACGTCGGGCTCGGTCTTTCCGTCGGAGGTTTTAAAGGCCGGCTCGTCTCTCGATTTTAACATCGGAGCTCGGCGGTCTTACGCTCGGAAGGTTTATAGCCGGCTCGTCTCTCGATTTTAACGTCGGAGCTCGATGGTCTTCCGCTCGGAGGGTTTATAGACACCGGCTTGTCTCTCGATTTTAACGTCGGAGCTCGGCGGTCTTCCGCTCGGAAGATTTATAGGCGCCGCATCTCTCGATTTTAACGTCGGAGCTCGGCGGTCTTCCGCTTCGGAGGGTTTATAAGCGCAAACCGTCTCGATTTTAATGTCGGAGCTCGGCGGTCTTCCGCTCGAAGGGTTTATAAAGCCGGCTCGTCTCTCGATTTTTAACGTTGGAGCTCGGCGGTCTTCCGCTCGGAGGGTTTATAAACGGCGGCTCGTCTCGATTTTAACGTCGGGCTCGGCGGTCTTACCTTTCGGAGGGTTTATAGGCGCCCGCTCGTCGCTCGATTTTAACGTCGAGCTCGATGGTCTTCCGCTCGGAAGATTTATGGCCGGCTCGTCTCTCGATTTTAACGTCGGGCTCGGCGGTCTTCCGCTCGGAGGGTTGCTCGTCTCTCGATTTTTAACGTCGAAGCTCGACGGTCTTCCGCTTGGAGGGTTTATAGACGCCGGCTCGTCTCTCGATTTTTAACGTCGGAGCTCGACGGTCTTCCGCTCGGAGGGTTTATAGACACCGGCTCATCTCTCAATTTTTAACGTCGGAGCTCGGCGGTCTTCCGCTCGGAAGGTTTATAGCCGCCGTCTCGATTTTAACGTCGGAGCTCGGCGGTCTTCCGCTCGGAGGGTTTATAGGCGCTCGTCTCTCGATTTTTACGTCGGACTCGGCGGTCTTCCTTCGGAGGGTTTATAGGCCGTCTCGTCTCGATTTTTAACGTCGAACTCGGCGGTCTTCCGCTCGGAGGGTTTATAGATCTGGCTCTCGATTTTTAACGTCGGAGCTGGCGGTCTTCCGCTCGGAGGGTTTATAGACGCCGGCTCGTCTCGATTTTTAACGTCGGGCTCGGTCTTTCCGTCGGAGGGTTTATAGGCCGGCTCGTCTCTCGATTTTAACGTCGGAGATCGGCGGTCTTCCTTTCGGAGGGTTTATAGACGCCCGTCTCTCGATTTTAACGTCGGAGCTCGGCGGTCTTCCGCTCGGAAGGTTTATAGACGCCGCTCATCTCTCGATTTTTAACGTCGGGCTCGGCTTTTCCTTCGGAGGGTTTATAGGCGCCGACTCGTCTCTCAATTTTAACGTCGAGCTCGGCGGTCTTCCGCTCGGAAGATTTATAAACGCCGCTCATCTCTCTATTTTAACGTCGGGCTCGGCGGTCTTCCCTTCGGAGGGTTTATAGGCGCCAGCTCGTCTCTCGATTTTGTCGGAGCTCGGCGGTCTTCCTTCGGAAGATTTATAGACGCCAGCTCGTCTCTCGATTTTAACGTCGAGCTCGGCGGTCTTCCTTCGGAGGGTTTATTGGCGGCTCGTCTCGATTTTAACGTCGGAGCTCGGCGGTCTTCCTTCGGATAGACGATCGGCTCGTCTCTCGATTTTTAATGTCGGAGCTCGGCGGTCTTCCGCTCGGAAGGTTTATAGACGCCAGCTCGTCTTTCGATTTTAACGTCGGGCTCGGTCTTTCCGTCGGAGGGTTTATAGGCGCCGGCTCGTATCTCAATTTTTAACGTCGGAGCTCGACGGTCTTCCGCTCGGACGATTTATAGGCGTCGGCTCGTCTCTCGATTTTTAACGTCGGGCTCGGCTTTTCCGTCGGAGGTTTACGGCGGCTCGTCTCTCGATTTTTAACGTCGGAGCTCGACGGTCTTCCGCTCGGAGGGTTTATAGACGCCGGCTCGTCTCTCGATTTTTAACGTCGGAGCTCGACGGTCTTCCGCTAGGAGGGTTTATAGACGCCGGCTCGTCTCTCGATTTTTAACGTCGGAGCTCGACGGCCTTTACGGCTAAATTTAACACTGATGACATACGCCCTACCGAGCGGCGAGGGGTCTTCGTCTTCAATGACTTGGCTCGGATAATTTTTACGCCCGACCGATCGGCCCAGGGTATTCGACATTGAGTCGGTGCCTCGGATCTTATACATCATGGAGATAGGCCGCTCGGCAGATAATGCCAATTGCGTTTAACATTTTGCTTCCTGCGTTTCAAATATCAGTCAAACGGAAAATATACAGCACATATTATATTGGTGCACCTTTCACCCTGCTCCGGAAAGGCTTGAGATAATTTGCGCTTCATGGTTGATCCAAGTCCCAATCCATCTTCATTCGCTCGGCGGTGCTCTCCCTTGAATGCCGGTTGGATCATTGTCTTGGGGGGAGGTGTCCGCTTGGGGATCATTGCCTCCGCTCGGCCACCTGATGCTGACGTTGTTTTTTGCTTCAGCCGCTCGGTTTGCGCATTCTCTCTCTGTTGCTCCACGAGTTTAGCTGCTCTTGCCTTGATTAGAGCGTCGAGCTCCTTCATGGAGAGCATCACCGTGTGCGGTCGTCCAGCCTCGTCCATTGCTTCCGATCGGATGCAGGAGCGTTCCCACAGACGACGCCAAATTGATCCTGTCCGAAAGATGAATCAACGGACGCTGGGCACGTGGCGCTCTCCGGGTCGCTGACGTAGATCGTCGACTGATCGTGTGAACCTCCGACGAACCTGCACAGAAGTCGGGTCGGGAAGGGGTTCCCGGCGGCGACCCTCCGACGCTCAAGTCAGGCAAGCTAACAGTGAAGAAGTGGCTGCAAAAATTGTAGAACGCGTACCTCCGGCGAAGGGTGAGGACCCTTTACATAGAGCTGTGAAGAGGCTCGGGCACATATACCCAGGTGCATACGTGTCCTCTGTCCATACCTCGGTATGGGCTTGTCAGAAGAGCTTACCTGACACCATACTGCTACAGTCTGAGCACATCCATGATGGGACAGCGGAATCCTCTGTTGTAAGATCTTGCGTATGGTCTGGTCGTTGAACATACCCGCTGTCAGGAGATGTTCCCCCGATGTTTCCTTTGTCCTTGTCTCTTCTATTCCCGCGCCGAGCGGCCAGCCGCTCGGCAGGCATAGGTCCGACCGGGCGTAGGTATCGGTCCGACCGGGTGCTCGGCTGAGAGTGTTCCACAGCAACGATGCTTTATGCTTCGGCCGAGCGGGCTATCCGCTCGGCCAGGTGACCCTTTTCACTATGAGCGTCGGAAACCCGCCCATGGTCGGGTTGTCTTCTGTCCGGCCTGGGAAGCTCCTGGCCGAATGTCAGGTCGGCTCGGCATCCTTCTGTTCGGCCCGACATCCTTCCGTTCGGTCCTGTATCCTTCCGTTCGACCCTGCATCCTTCCGTTCAGCCCGGCATGCTTCCGCTCCCCCTTGAATGTCGGTTGGATCATTGTCTCGGGGGGAGGCGTCCGCTCGGGGATCATTGCCTCCGCTCGGCCACCTGATGCTGACGTTGTTTTTTTGCTTCAGCCGCTCGGCTTGCGCATTCTCTCTCTGTTGCTCCACGAGCTTAGCTGCTCTTGCCTTGATTAGAGTGTCGAGCTCCTTCATGGAAAGCATCACCGTGTGCGGTCGTCCAGCCTCGTCCATTGCTTCTGATCGGATGCAGGAGCGTTCCCACAGACGGCGCCAAATTGATCTTGTCCGAAAGATGAATCAACGGACGCTGGGCACGTGGTGCTCTCCGGGTCGCTGACGTAGATCGTCGACTAATCGTGCGAACCTCCGACGAACCTGCACAGAAGTCGGGCCGGGAACGGGTTCCCGGCGACGACCCTCCGACGCTCAAGTCAGGCAAGCTAACAGTGAAGAAGTGGCTGCAAAAATTGTAGAACGCGTACCTCCGGCGAAGGGTGAGGACCCTTTATATAGAGCTGTGAGGAGGCTCGGGCACATATACCCAGGTGCATACGTGTCCTCTGTCCATACCTCGGTATGGGCTTGTCAGAAGAGCTTACCTGACACCATACTGCTACAATCCGAGCACATCCATGATGGGACAGCGGAATCCTCTGTTGTAAGGTCTTGCGTATGGTCTGGTCGTTGAACATACCCGCTATCAGGAGATGTTCCCCCGATGTTTCCTTTGTCCTTGTCTCTTCTGTTCCTGCGCCGAGCGACCAGCCGCTCGGCAGGCATAGGTCCGACCGGGCGTAGGTATCGGTCCGACCGGGTGCTCGGCTGAGAGTGTTCCACAGCAACGATGCTTTATGCTTCGGCCGAGCGGGCTATCCGCTCGGCCAGGTGACCCTTTTCACTATGAGCGTCGGAAACCCGCCCATGGTCGGGTTGTCTTCTGTCCGGCCCGGGAAGCTCCTGGCCGAATGTCAGGTCGGCTCGGCATCCTTCCGTTCGGCCCAACATCCTTCCGTTCACCCCTGCATCCTTCCGTTCGACCCTGCATCCTTCCGTTCAGCCCGGCATGCTTCCGTTCGGCAGGGCATCCTTCCGTTCGGTAGGGCATCCTTCCGTTCGGCCCGGCATCCTTCCGTTTGGCAGGGCATCCTTCCGTTCGGCCCGGCATCCTTCCGTTCAGCCCGGCATCCTTCCGTTCGGCAGGGCATCCTTCCGTTCGGTCTGGCATCCTTCCGTTCAGCCCGACATCCTTCCGTTCAGCCCGGCATCCTTCGTTCGGCACGAACTTGGGGTTGACCTCCACGTGTCTTTGACCCTCCGCCCATGAGGGTCCCCCGTCCTTACCACCGGATCACATGCCTCCCCTTCAAGTCTAGTCAAGGAGGCGCATAGTCCGACTGACTGGACGTCCGTAGTGCCGAGCGGCGCATCCAAGAAACCATCCTCCGCTTCTCCTCGTTAATCGCCTCTCATCCCACCTCTCTTGTGTTTTGCAAGGTATTTCTCACGAAGTATTTTGTATAGCTAGTCCGCTCGATTGAATATATCTCATTTCGCAAATGGGATTTTCGTCAGATGTTTACGGGGTACTCTTGGTAACCCGCCCGCTTGCAAACTTGGTCCGCCGGACTCGCTTAGTTGAATACATGCATGACTTTAACTGGAATTACCGCTAAACATCATTACTTCCGGCCGGAGGGTTTATAGTCGCCGGGATGACTCTCGATATTTAACGTCGGAGCTCGACGGTCTTCCGCTCGGAGGGTTTATAGACGCCGGCTCGTCTCTCGATTTTTAACGTCGGAGCTCGACGGTCTTCCGCTCGGAGGGTTTATAGACGCCGGCTCGTCTCTCGATTTTTAACGTCGGAGCTCGACGGTCTTCCGCTCGGAGGGTTTATAGACGCTGGCTCGTCTCTCGATATTTAACGTCGGAGCTCGACGGTCTTCCGCTCCGGGTTTTGGGCCGAGCGGAACGTCGCGTCTCGATCTTGAAGGCGAGTTTATAGGGCAATTGCCTCCTTTTTATTGATCTCTTCCGCTCGGAGGGTTTATAGACGCCTGCTCGTCTCGATTTTTAACGTCGGAGCTCGGCGGTCTTCCGCTCGGAGGGTTTATAGACGCCGGCTCGTCTCTCGATTTTTAACGTCGGAGCTCGACGGTCTTCCGCTCGGAGGGTTTATAGACGCCGGCTTGTCTCTCGATTTTTAACGTCGGAGCTCGACGGTTTTCTGCTCGGAGGGTTTATAGACGCCGGCTCGATCCGGTGGTAAGGACGGGGGACCCTCATGGGCGGAGGGTCAAAGACACGTGGAGGTCAACCCCAAGTTCGCGCCGAACGAAGGAAGCATGCCGGGCTGAACGGAAGGATGCATGGTCGAACGGAAGGATGCAGGGCCGAACCGAAGGATGCCGGGCCGAACGGAAGGATGTCGAGCCGACCTGACATTCGGCCAGGAGCTTCCCGGCCCGGACAGAAGACAACCCGACCATGGGCGGGTTTCCGACGCTCATAGTGAAAAGGGTCACCTGGCCGAGCGGATAGCCCGCTCGGCTGAAGCATAAAGCATGGTTGCTGTGGAACACTCTCAGCCGAGCACCCAGTCGGACCGATACCTACGCCCGGTCGGACCTATGCCTGCCGAGCGGCTGGTCGCTCGGCGCGGGAACAGAAGAGACAAGGACAAAGGAAACATCGGGGGAACATCTCCTGACAGCGGGTATGTTCAACGACCAGACCATACGCAAGATCTTACAACAGAGGATTCCGCTGTCCCATCATGGATGTGCTCAGACTGTAGCAGTATGATGTCAGGTAAGCTCTTCTGACAAACCCATACCGAGGTATGGACAGAGGACACGTATGCACCTCGGTATATGTGCCCAAGCCTCTTCACAGCTCTATATAAAGGGTCCTCACCCTTCGCCGGAGGTACGCGTTCTACAATTTTTGCAGCCACTTCTTCACTGTTAGCTTGCTTGACTTGAGCGTCGGAGGGTCGCCGCTGGGAACCCCTTCCCGGCCCGACTTCTGTGCAGGTTCGTCGGAGGTTCGCACGATCAGTCGACAATCTATGTCAGCGACCCGGAGAGCGCCACATGCCCAGCGTCCGTTGATTCAGCTTTCGGACAGGATCATCAATGATAAAGGGATGAATCGGAAATCACAGACCGACCGTGAACTGGTCGTGGAAAACACAAAAAGCTCCACGCGGCGGTTTGTGTGGCCGAGCGGAGTTTGTGGGTAAGATGATTTCAAGGTCGGAGGGAAGGTCAAAACTATTAATCAGGACATCGGCGTCGCGCCGATCGAAGCGTGACTCCATGGTATAGTACCATGGGCCGAGGGTTTGGTCTTCGGGTTGAGAGGAATGAGCCATTGTCCGAATGGACGGAATCAAAAAAGGTAAAGAAAGGTAAAAAGAAGATGGCAACGAAACAGTACTTCGAGGCGAAAACTTGGGAAAGAAATGCAAAGAAAACGCTAGAACCAAAGAGAGAAAGATGAAGAACCTTACAACGAAGAGGAGGATCGAGAGAAGAGCACCGGATATCGCCAGAAATGGAAGCGCAAGATCGCTGGAAATCTGGAACGCAAGAGGAATCGGGAGGCACGCGATAGCAGAAGTGAGGCGAAGGAAAGAAAACGAAGCTTTTATAGGGTGGAGCCCGAGCGGCCTCCACAGTTGGATCCAGGTCGCGAGAATCGGAGCACACATCGCACCATTCATTTCAAACCGCCTCGATCCCGTCAGAACACCACGCCGCTGCCGTACGATGACGGCAGCACCGCCATGTGGCATTCAACCACTGGAACGCATTTAATGAGCGCGTGCTAGACCTTAATGATGGAGATTGGTGGAAAATTCGAAGAGATGCTGAGTAATGTTGGCGTTGACTGGCGTTTTGGCTGCCCTTGTTTCCGAGCGGATCAACCGTTGCAGTATGCCGCTCGGCCCAACTGATGGTCTAGTCAGTCGGACTAATCGCCTCCTTCGACTAGACTTGAAGGGGAGGCAAGTGATCCGACGATAAGAATAGGGACCCCCATCCGGGGGAAGTCATCGCCACGTGGAAGTCAAAAGGTCAATTGGCCGATCGGACACGGGTGGACCGACTGGCCAACCGGGTTCTAGATGGAAGCAAAGGCACCCAGCGAGGAGTCAGGGTTCCGACGCTCATGTTGAACAGGGTCGTAGGGCCAAGCGGGTGGCCCTCTCGGCCGAATGCATAAAGTAGCAATACTGCGAACAGTCTCCACGGAGCACACTACCGGCAATCTCCTAAAGTGGACCAGCACATATGACCGGCCGGACGCTGCCCATGACTGCCGACCGGCCGGACACTCGGTATGGAGTAAGAAGAGACAAAAGGACAAGGAAACATCTTCTGACAGCGGGCATGTTCTACGTCCAGGCCATACTCAAAATCTTACGACAGAAGGATCCGCTGTCCCATCAGAGACGTGCTCAGACTGTAGCAGTATGGTGTCAGGTAAGCTTCTCTGACAAGCCCATACTACGGTATGGGAAAGGACACGTGTACACCTCGGTATGTGTGCACTCGCTTCTCCACAGCCCTATATAAAGGCCCTCACCCTTCGCCGGAGGTACGCATTCTCTGATATTGAGAGCCACTTCTTTGTTGTCCACTTGCCTGACTTGAGCATCGGAGGGTCATCGCCGGGAACCCCTTCCCGACCCGACTTCTTTGCAGGTTCGCCGGAGGTCCGTACGACCGGTCGTAGAGCTACGTCAGCAGTTCAGAGAGCGCCACGTGCCCAGCGTCCATTGATTCAGTGTTCGGACATGATCAATCAGTTTTCTACTTTTGGGGCTTGTTTGTTTCAATTATCACTTTAGTTTGTAGTGATTTATTAGATTGTCCATTTTAATTATTAGTTTGCAATGATTATCAGTTTACACATGCATGTTTCTACTTTTGTCTATAGCTTTAACTATATTTTTTTTTCAGAAACGGGAGAAAGCTGGGTTTGCAAGCTAAGTCTATGAAATTCTGTATGCAGAAAAAGGACCGGTACGTGAAGAATGTTACACATCCTGACTTGATCTATTCAAAAAAAGGACAAGTTTTGCATGGTTGTGGTCTGATTCTATATAAACTTAATATTATGGTCTCATCTTTTGTGGTTGTCATGATTGGATACTACTTGTGGTCATGTTTGGATAGCTTGTAGTAATTGTAGAAGTTTATAAACTTAACTTAAGTGAATGTATATATATTGTACCAGTTTTTGGTTGAGACAGGATGTATAAAAGACAGCTGAATGTATATATATATTGAAAATAGTTTTTGTGAATGTATATATGTTGTACCAGTTTGTGTGCAAAAATAGTTTTATCTATTCGTGATGCATTTTCTAATCAACATAGACAACGGTTTTTTAACCGTTGTGAAAAGTATTTAAAGACAATGGTTTTAAACTAAATTTTGAAGAAAGACAACAGTGTATTTGTTGTCAAAAGCATATCTGCAATCAAAATTATTGCAAAACTGGCAATTACAACGGTTTATACTGCTGCAGAATTGTTGTCTTTGGTATTAAAAGACAACACTTTAAATCCGTTGCATGACTGTTGTCTAATGTGGTTAAAGACAACGGTTTTAAACCGTTGTCTTTTACCGCATATTTAACAATACTGCCAATTACAATGGTTTTGAAGGGCCTACGACAACGGATTTTATCCGTTGTCTTTTAACATTTTTGTTGTAGTGGAGCCAATAAATAGACAGTTCTCTTAGGAGATCTTGGACAACCAACTACCATGACACTACAGACCACGACGATCGGAGAATACACGGGAGTAACCGACCTTGAGGATCATCTGATTAAATTTGACAACATGGCCATGCTCTACTGGTATATTGATGGAGTCAAGTCCCGAGTATTCCTCACCATGCTCTCCAGGTCACAAAGGTGGTTCAGGCGATTGTCGATTGGATCCATATGCAACTTTAAAGACTTCTGAAAGGAATTCCTCTAGCACTTTACAAGTAATCACCGCTATCAAAATATGAATGTCAACCTGTTTGCGGTCAAACAAGGGCCCAATGAAGTATTACAGGCCTATATTAATAGGTTTAACCAAGTGGTCATACAAGTCTCATCAGCCACTCTGAAATCTTGGTGAGTTTTTTCTCCTAAGGACTTATAGATGGCGAGTTCTTTCATTCACTCATCTGAAATCTTGGTGAGTTCTTTCACCTAAGGGCTTATAGCTCTTGTGCACAGTCGGCGGTTAAACCTTCTTGTATTCCGGGCTCTTATACCAATTGTAGGATCGAACAAATTTAGATATCTCCACAATGTTATGATATTGTCCACTTTAGGCCTAAACCCTCATGGTTTTATTCTTGGGCTCTACCCAAAAGGCCTCATGCCAATAGAGATATCTTTTCTCTTATAAACTCATGATCTTTCTCATGTGTTTTCAATGTGGGACTATATTTGTAATCTTGTAATCCCAACAGTGGCGAGGTTTCTCCACCCACAAGGAGCTCGCGAGCTAGTTGGAAGTTCTCTGGGGAATCATCCAATGATGGATCGGGATCGTCCACCTTATGGGCAGCCGTGGAGTAGGAGATTTATCTCCAAACCAGGTTAAATCAACGTGTTAGGTTTGCTTTCTATTGTTAGTATTTATTTTTATATTCCGCTGTGCGTACTAACCATTGTAGGAAGTGACATTTTGGATGAGACACTATTCATCCCCTCTCTAGTGGGCATCAAGGTCCCAACAAGTGGTATCAAAGCGGGTCACTCTTCTATGAACTAATCGCCGAGGGAGCAAAGCGCTAGAGGAAGATGGAGTCCGAAGAACGGTCTACGATGGGATATCGGAATCTCACCTCCATATGATCGAGATGATTTCGAGTATTGGAGGAAGCGGTTGGAGACTTGGTTCCAAATGGATTGGAACCAATGGATTGTGTTGGAGGAGCTGTTTGAAGCTCCAACAGATAAGAAGGGAAAGCACCTCCGACCTCGATATTGGATCGAGGAGCAAAGGGAGCAATCAGAGGTAGACAAGGAGGTAACTAGAATTTTGATTAATTTATTATCTCTTAATTTGGTATTGAATGTAGGTGAATACAAGAACGCAAGTGACCTTTGAAAAAGGTAATTACGCTTCATGAGGATCCTACAAAACTCCAAGTAGTGGAGGAGCTCAAGGAGAAGGACTCATTGGTTCAAAATAAGAATGACTAATAAGTTGTTGACACGTGCTCAACATCCGAGGAGGAGAAGGAAAATGAGGAGGTATCATCTACATCTTCAAGGGAGGAAGAAGTGGAACTGTCCACATCATCTAGTGAAGAGGAAGAAGAGCAATCTAAGGAAGATGAGATCTTGGAAGCTCAACCCTCCACCTCAACTACCAAGAAGAGCACAAAGGGCCACATCAAATGCTTTGAGTGTGGTAAGATGGGGCACTACAAGAGTAGGTGTCCTTCGCTCAAGAAGGTAAAGGAGGCAAACTATCAACTCACTAAAGTTAATTTAAAAACTAATGTGAGTTGTAGGAAGAAGAAGGAGAAGAAGCACATTAGGTGCTTTACTTGTGGTGAGTGGGGACACTACCACACGAAGTGCCCAAGGAGAGGAGAGCTCAAGAAATGGGCGCACTTGAAGAAATGGGAAAAGAAAATGAGCTCAAGCCAAGGGAGAGCTTCAAAGATAAAAGGAAAGGTAATCCCTATTTTGAAGTTTAACCTAAGCTCTAATTCTTATATGCTAGTTAGAAATAATATAGATTATTTATCCAAGCATAATCATGGATTTAGGTACAATGATAGGAATAGGGTTAATGTAGGTGATAACCCTAGGAGACTTATTCATGCTAAATCTAGTAAGGGTAGACCTAATAATACCCAAACCACTTTGTTTAAGGGAAGGAAAATGTGTGAAAACCTAAGCATAAATCCTAAGAAGGGGAGACATATGCCTAGGAAGGTGGGTAGGTCTAGAGATGTCCAAGGTGGACATGTTGATTCAAGAGTTAGAACACTAGAATTAGAAAATCAAGCCTTGAAGGTAAGACTTAAAGAAATGGATAAAGTCCTAGATAGGTTTATTATTGGGCCTAGAGGACTTGACATGTGTTTGGGTGGTCAAAGATTCAAAAGTGTCAAATTGGGTCCCTCCCATGCCAAGTGGAGGTCAAGTGCTAGGGTGACACCTGACATTGGTAAGGGAGGTGTGATAAAGGACAAGGGAGAGTCATCCAAGGCCAATAAAAAGGAATATGCTAGGGTGACATATAATTATGGCAAGGATGAGGTGTTCAAGGTGAAGGATAAGAAGAAATTAACCAAATACAAAGTGTTTAAGGTTAAGAAAGTCAAGTTTATATGCCAAGTGCCGCTTATGGTACATCATGTGGGTGTAGCCATAGTGGATGAGTCACCAAGGGAGGTGACTAAGGTTAAGATTCCTAAGATTAGGAAGATCCTCTGGGACCCATGGTAGATGGGTTATCAAATGTGCCAAGTGGTTAGGAGACGGACTTAAGTCTCTAACCTAGTGGGTTGGTACAATTGGGATGTGTTTCATGCATTGAAATGTGAATTGGGTTCATATTACATGAAAATTAGTTTTTGATGTATAGATGTCATATAAACTAATACTAGAGATGCATTATGGTTTAGTATGGGCAGATACATAAAGAGGAAGCCAAAACTAGGACTTTAGGTCAAGGTTTAATTGAACCATTTAGCTAGTTTTGAATTTTATATTAATCTTGGGATCTGTGATAAATATATTTATATATATTTTTCTCAAGTAGACATGAATAAAATAGATCTCTCCATAAAATTTGAGATTTTTTGGAGGTCTGTGGAATTTTTTGTGCATTTCTGAAGTTGGGTTAGAAAGGTTGATTTTTGTATAAATAGAGTATCAGTCGACTGGTGCAGTTACCAGTCAAAGTTTAGGTTTAAGTGAGAAACCTACACACCTTTGCAAGAAATCCTAGCTCAAGAGGGAGCTTAGGTGAAGGGGGAGCAATTGCTCATTTATTAGCAAAGGGAGAGAAGTTTACCATTTCAAGAAATCCTAGCTCAACGGGGAGCTTAGGTAAAGGGGGAGCCTAGGGATTTAGATTCCATTATTTATGCATGAGTTGATTTGCATATTTATTTGCATATGTATTGCTATATTATTTCCCTAAATTAAATGGATTGTCAAACGTCAAAAAGGGAGAGATTATTAGAGTAATCTGGATATCCTAGGTTTTGATGTTTGGGCAAAGATTTAAGTTAGGTTTATTGTTGTATTTGATATGCATTGTGAGTGTGTAGGATATAGGTACAACAAGGAAAGTCCAAGTGTGATCTTGGTAAAGGAGGAAAGTCCAAGGATGAGTCTTGGCGGTTAAGTCTAAGCATGTAGTCTTGGTAACGTAAGTCCAAGTGTGACTTGGCAATGTATGAAGTCCCGGAGGCACGACCTCTTGGCAAAGGAAGACCCGACAACAATGATAAGGCCAATGGAAACTCCAAAAGGCAAGACGTGAAGGATGGGGAGACATCCAAGGGACGCAAGGCTGATGGAGGAGGCTAGAAGGCTAGGTCTAGGTTGGTCGGGCGAGGACGAGTGCTGAGTGAATGTACTCGGGGGTCAAATCTTAGGATTAAGGGTTTACTGTAGCGTTACTGTAGCAGCACTATAGCAGTACTGTAGCAGTCGACTGGTATTTTCATCAATCGACTGGTAGCCGACCGTTGGCTTGTAATGGTCGAATTTCACTTATGACCAGTCGACTGGTGGCGGGAAACATAGCTAGGTATTTCCTCCCGAGCTCTATTTAATAGAGTTCAGGGTGCTTGGCTAAGGTTGACGAAATTAGTGGTGGTTGTTACGATTCCGCAAGTGCATGGATTCGTCATCAGTAATATAAAAGATTGTCGAACCCACAAGGACTAGTTATAAGCACTAGTGATGACACACTTAGGATTAGCTACACTATCGATTGGTGTAAGTAATCTAAGAAAAGAGACTAGAAAGCGGGAAGTAAGAACTAGCGACGAGAAGAAATCAACCTGGTTAATGAAGAGTTCTAGGAGTTTGGTTTCATTGTGGTGGTATTGATGTGTCTCATGCTATCCTATACTCATTGTCCATCAGCATGCATTCGCCGGAAGCTAAAGCAACTATCCTTAAGCACCAAACAAAGACGATCGCTATGAAATCCTGTTACGGTTAACCCCTATCATTAGGGCGCCTCGGTAGATCACAAGGACACGACTCTTATTGATGTAATCAAGGATAGAATTAAGAAGCTTAGTTTGGTCTCTTACTTCCTTGTGGAGGAGTCATCTCTCCTTTCAAGGAAGTACCCTAAATGTCCGTGAACGGGTTACCCCTGTCACTAGGGCCCCTTGAGTGTATGATCTAAGGTATTCCCTCTACGAGGTTGGTAATTCCTACACAATCAATCAACACTACAAAGAGATCGAGTAGTCGAAACAAAGCAAGCGAAATCATCTAATAAAATATAAGCGTAACATGAGTCTTACATCAAAACCAATCCACAATTACTCCCTCATCCTAGAACAAGGACTCTACTCCATTGACGCTGGAGAAAAACCCGAAGACATAGTGAATCTAAACATACAATCCTCAAAAACAAAGAGAGAAAGAAGAAGTATGCTTATCCAATGACGATGAGTGATCTTTGGATCCAATCCTTTGCTTCTGGAGTTGATGTGGTGATTAAAGGTCACTGGATCGATGTCCTGGACGGCATGGAACGACACCAAAACGATTCTCATCTTGTCGGCTCGCCTCCCTGCTCTCTCCCTCAGAAAAAGGGTTTAGACCCCTTTTATAGGCTAAGGCACGACGCGACGGCACAACCGTGCAAGGATGGCATGATCGTGCCATTTCTTGACTCTGGATGCGTTGTACGGCCGTGCCGATTGGCACGGCCGTGTGATGCTGGGACTTGGCCTATGGAGACACGGTCGTGTAGGGTTGCACGACCGTGTGTTGCTTGGCCTCGATCATGGGGGGCACGACCGTGCAGGGTTGCACGCCCGTGTTCTGATCCGCCTCTGGATTGGCCGCACGACCGTGCAAGGGTTGCACGGCCGTGCATTTCTCCTCTTCTGTTTGGCCACACGACCGTGCAAGGATTGCATGACCGTCTTCTCTGGCTCGCTCTTGTGCGTCGACAAACGTTGTTTTCGCTCCGAAAGTTGTCCCTGTCAACACAAAACCAAACAAAGAGCAGATATATGTACAAAAGAGTATATATGATGAATACATGATAAAAGAGACGATCATACAAAGAATATGTACGTATAAAACAAGTGAATGTGCGTAAAAACATGCATAAACTATCATAACATTTACGCACATCACACCCCCAGACTTGAATCTTTGCTTGTCCTCAAGCAAAACGCTACAAACTATGTTCATGAGCGCATGACAGAGTTTCATAATCCCTAGTGCATTTGCCTAACTCTATCAACTAGTTTCATTGATAAGCATGATTGTGGAGTTACCTAAGTATGACCTAAGCATAAGTCCTTCGTGCTCGGTGCAATAAGTAGCTCGAACTCTTTAAGTTTCCATTCTTTGTCCTAGTTAAGTCGTCATACAATTGAGTTCCTAATGTTCTCGGTGATAGACACTTACCTGCCACACATTTGGTTCATTTTTCTTAAGTTACACAAGGTCTCAAAGTATACTTCTCAGAATCAAGAGAAACATAACATTTATTTTCCAGTAACCTAACTTGGTCTCAAAGGAGTGAATTGTTAGTTTCCACTCACGACAACTATTTTTTATCCCTTCTTTTTTTAAAATTTTAAAATTTTTTTGGTGCAATAGTAACACTAATCACACATGCGGGATGCATATGTTAGGATCTAGATTTTTCCAAATGAGCTTCCATGATTCGAGGTCATCCAATAACCAAAATGTAAATAAGAAATCACCATGGGAACAAAAGTACTAAACAATTTGGATGAATCATAACTATTCCAAAAGTATTTCTACTATTCAAGCTCAAGTACTTAAGTGTAGTGTAAATAAGATCTTTAAAGTTAGGTCAAAACTTATACCAAACTCCATACAATACTTAGCTTATTTCATGCAACTAGAGATAGAGAAAGGAGATACACCAAGCATACTAACACTATCTTGACAACTCATAAGCTAAGAAAATGTTAGTCATTTTGCTATCGGACAAGTAGCAGAAAAAGTAGAAGGTTTGATGTTCTCAAATATGCCTCAAAATGCAAATGAAATGCAAATTAAAACACGAAACTAGAAAAAAAAATGTAGATAAACAAAACAGACTAAGAATAAAATATGCAAAGCAGAAAGAAAATGCAAAAAGAAAAGAAAACTCAAAAACTCGACTCCAGTTGTGCAGACAGACACAACACCCCCCCACCCCCACCCCCCAGACTTAGACTTTTCATCGTCACGATGAAATCAAAATGGGCGATGAGGTCGAATGCCGGGGAGATCTGGAAGCTTAGGATAAGACTTAACCACCCATCTCAGATCCCTTACCCGTTTATGATATGCAAACAATTTATCGATATTACTCTGAAAGTTCCTCATATACCACCTAAAATCTTCATTCCAAACCATTCTCTTTCTATAAGCTTCCATAAATTCGAGCATTCGTGTGCATAGCTCTCTCTCACTCTTAAAATAGTCTTATAGTTGTTTAAATTGCTCGTCCTCCATGTAAAAATTCCTAGTAAGCAATCCATTATTTTGTTCAAGATCATGATGAAGAGAGTCAATGATAGGGCTAAACTCTTGAAAATCAAATCGTAAAACATCCCGACTAACCGAAAGTATATCTCTATGAAGGGAGGTTGGAAGTGGCCTAATATGTTGCCTTGCTAATGTCAAACACCAATTTTCCTTAACATGGATCGTAGTCAAAGCCGGGTTGGGCAATCTAAGGGGAAAACTATCCTTAATCACAAGACTGTACCCAAATTCCTCCTGGCGAATCAAACGAGTGGTTAAATAAAATTTAGATCCATTCAAGAAGCATCCTCAATCATCTCAAGACCACTCAAGTCATAGCCCAATACCACTGCAATGTGAGTAAGCAACCCACCTAAAACAATGGGGGTAGGTGAGGAAATTTTCCCTAATTTTACCAAGTGTTTCAAAAAGAAATATCCTGAATTAATAGACACATTTTCTACCATTCCCCATAAATAATATAAGTCCAAAAGCCTTACAATTCCATCCTTACCACCCCTTCCAAATATCGTGTGTCTCATCATCATATGGACATATAGAAAGATTGGGTTAACGATACTACTACCATTAGAAACGTGTGGATTAAACCCAAACTCTCTACCAATTTGTTCCCACAAATTTGTTTTTTCAAAAGAAGGCAGGATTATGTTATCTCTGTCCCTAGGAAAATCATAGCATATATTGAAATCCTCAAGACTCCATTCATAATCATCATTAAATAAATGAAATTTTAGTTTTCCTCCTCCTTGAATATTATCAACAGAAATAGAGCTTAAAATTTTCAAGACAATACGAGGGTAAGTTGGGTACCTTAGGGCCATTATGCTAGACCAACTTATTCTATCAAGCAGTCAATCAATATCATTTCCAAACCCCAATACTTCTAAGGTCTCTCGGTCCATAAATCTAGTGCTTAAATGGGGTGTTTAGATAAAGACTAAAAACGATGCAATTGATCACCATTAGAGAAAGTAATACCAAAGTTGTTTGATATACCTTTGAAGCGTGCATTCTCCTTGTTTGAGACGACCAACACTTCTTTTCCTTTCCTTTGATGAGAGTTTCTTTTTGTGAAGTCCGACATCACGGATGATCGATTAGAATGAGATGAACGTGGGGAAGGAGTGGTAACACCTTGGGAAGTTGGAGGAAGAAAAAAGGGAAAGGAGGTGTGGGGGAGGAGGTGAAAGCGACGGCACGGGCGTTCAAGCTCCGCACACCCGTGCCCTAATAAAACAGGGTTGTGGGCCAGGCCGTGTAGGTTCGCACGACCCCTCCATGGCACGGACATGCCAATTGGCACAACCCCCTTTTTTCCTCCACTCGGTCGAAGTTGCACGACCGTGCCAATTGGCACGGCCCAGTCCCTCCCCTTCTCTGGTCATGTTGCACGACAGTGCCAATTGGCACGGCCTGAGCTCTCTCCTTCTCTGGCAGCCTCGCACGGCTATGTCGATTGGTAAGACATGTCTCCTTTTTCTCTCTGCATAGGCCACACGACCGTGCAGGGTTGCACGACCCATGGCCTTTGCCCTGCTGTTGGCTTCGCATGGCTATGTGGGATCACACGACTGACCCCTTTAGGCTCACGGTGACTCACCTTTCGCTCTTTCAGTTCCCCTTACACCCCCACGCCCATGAAATGCTCATGGCCAACTCATGGAGGCTCTAGACATCCTGAAAACAAATACCCAGAAATAAAGAAATAATAAAAGTGCTTGACTTGAACTCACTAGAGAAATAAAGCAACAAAAGGAACAATGAACTAAAATGAAAGAAAACCCTTGGGTTGCCTCCCAAGAAGCACTCATTTTAGGTCCTTAACTTGACCCCGTTTTAACTCATTCAGGTGGACGTGGATTTGAGAAGTATATCAACATATCTTCCTCTGCCGGCACATCGTGGAGGTATTTCTTTAAACGTTGCCCGTTTACTTTAAATTCTCCATGCTCCTTGCTCCAAATGTCAATAGCTCCAAACGGGTAGACCTTTTTGACTTGGAATGGTCCTATCCATCTCGATTTTAACTTCCCAAGAAAAAGTTTCAATCTTGAATTAAACAGCAGTACTGAGTCCCCTTCCTTGAATTCTCTCCGCATGATGTGTTGATCATGTCATCTCTTTGTTCTCTCTTTGTAGGATTTGACATGTTCGTAGGCATCCATCCTTAATTCATCAAGCTCATTTAATTGTAGTTTCCTTCTGTCTCCTGCTAGCTTCAGGTCCATGTTAAGCTGCTTTATTACCCAGTAAGTCTTGTGTTCTAATTCTACTGGAAGATGGCATGACTTTCCATATACAAGTAGGAATGAGGTCATACCAATTGGAGTTTTGAAAGCAGTACGATATGCCTATAAAGCATCATCCAACTTCAATGCCCAGTCCTTGCGGGAATTGGACACTGTCTTTTCTAGAATTGCTTTGATCTCCCGGTTGGAAATCTCTGCTTGTCCATTGGTCTGGGGATGGTAGGGTGTTGCTACTTTGTGGCTAACTCCGTATTTCTTTAGCAAATTTTCAAACTGTCTTTCAATGAAGTGCGAACCCCCATCGCTAATAACTGCCCTAGGTACACCGAATCATGGAAAAATTACCTTTTTAAATAATTTAATTACTGTTTTGGCATCACTAGTAGGAGAAGCTATGACTTCTACCCATTTCGACACATAGTCCACTGCCACCAAGATATAGTTGTTTCCACATGATGAAGGAAAGGGACCCATAAAATCTATTCCCCATACATCGAACAGTTCTACTTCGAGGATGCAATTCAGTGGCATCTCATTTCTTCTAGTGATGTTCTCGGTCTTCTGACATTGGTCACAGGACTGCACAAAATTCTTTGCGTCTTTAAATAGACTTGGCCAAAAAAAATCCTGCTTGTAAAATTTTTACAGTCGTTTTCGAAACGCCCAAATATCCGCTGTAAGATGATGAGTGGCAGTGAAATAGAATGTCCTTGATTTCGTCTTCCGGCACACACCTTCGGTAGATTATATCTCCGCATTTCCTAAAAAGCAGTGGTTCATCCCATATGTAGTGTTTAACGTCTGAGAAAAACTTTTTCCTCTACTGCCAGGTGAATTTTGGGGGAAGTACTCCACTTGCAAGATAATTAACAAAATTCGCATACCAAGGAACTCTCTCAAAATTTACTGCCAACAAATGTTCATCAGGGAAAACATCATTTATGGGTGGATCAAAATCTACGTCTTTTTGCCCATTCGACCATACTCGGGATAGATGACCTGTCACAACATTCTCGGTCCCCTTTTTGTCTATAATTTCCAAATTAAATTCTTGAAGTAAGATCTTCCTGATCAACCAGGGTTTGACATCTTTCTTATTAAGCAGATATCTTATGGCAGCATGATCAGAATACACTATCACTTTCGAGCCTACCAGATAAGACCTGAACTTGTCGATTGCAAATACTATGACCAACAATTCCTTTTCGGTGGTAGAATAATTCATTTGGGTTGCATCCAATGTCTTGCTCGCATAGTGGATTGCGTGCAGTACTCTATCCTTTCTTTGTCCTAAAACTACACCCACTGCAAAATCACTAGCGTCACACATGATTTCGAATGGAAGTTCCCAGTCTAGAGCTTGAATTACGGGAGTTGAGATGAGAGCACTCTTGATTTTCTTAAAAGCCTCATTGCAGTCATCATCAAAACAGAATTCAACATCTTTTATCAACAGGTTAGTTAGTGGTTTGGAAATTTTTGAGAAGTCTTTTATGAAACGCTTGTAAAATCCAGCATACCCTAAAAAGCTCCTAACCCCTTTTACGTTCAAAGGTGGAGGTAGTTTCTCAATTGTCTCTATTTTGGCTTTATCCACCTCAATTCCTCGTTCTGAAATCTTGTGTCCTAAAACAATTCCCTCTTTGACCATGAAGTGACATTTTTCCCAGTTCAGAACTAAATTCACATCTTCACATCTCTGAATAACTTTGGAAAGGTTCAGAAGACAAGAATCAAAGTCATCCCCATAAACTGAGAAATCGTCCATGAATACTTCCATAATTCTTTTTGTGAAATCTGAAAATATTGCCATCATACATCGCTGAAAGCATGTAGTTGGTGCGTTGCAGAGTCCAAACGACATTCGTTGATAAGCATAGGTACCAAAAGGGCATGTGGAGGTGGTCTTTTCTTGATTTAGGGGATGTATTGGAATTTGAAAAAAAACCAGAATATCCATCCATATAACAAAAATAGGAATGCTTTGCCAATCTTTCCAGCATCTCATCAATGAATGGTAGAGGAAAATGATCTTTCCTAGTCTCCTTGTTCAGCTTCCTGTAATCAATACACATTCGTCATCTTGTGACTGTCCTTGTCGAAATCAATTCGTTATTTTCATTTCTAACCACAGTCATCCCCCCTCTTGGGGACCACATGGACTGGACTCACCAATTCACTATCTGATATAGGATAAATGATCCCAGCATCAAGAAGTTTCAATACTTCTTTCTTCACCACCTCTTTCAAATTTGGATTTAACCTTCTTTGATGCTCAATTGAGTTTTTATATCCTTCTTCGAGCAAAATTCTGTGCATGCAGATTGAAGGGTTGATCCCTTTTTTATCATCAATGGTGTATCCGATTGCTTTTCTATGTGTTCTCAGCTCCTTGATCAATCTTTGTGTCTCTATCTCAGTCAAATTTGCATTAATTATTACTAGAAAGGTGGAATCTAGACCAAGGAATGCATATTTAAGGGTAGGCGGTAGAGGTTTTAGCTCCACTTGAGGTGGTGCAATCTCAGACAATGTTGGTTCTTGTTCCAATAGCCGTATTTCTTCGTTTACCACAACCTCTTCTGGCGCTCCCTCGATTTCTTGAGCCATTCCCTCAATATCATCGTCATCATCCAAGTCCTCCTCTACACATGATGCTGAGGTAGATATCAAACCTCCCAGCGATTTTAGTAAGATCTCTCCACACCAAGGGAATATTTTTTGTACATCCTTGGATTGCATATTGATGGACTCCTCTAATTCTACTTGAACCTCGTTCTCTATGTGTCTTGATTTATTTTCATCCATCAACACTCCCTTATCCTCTTCTGCTTTGATCGGGTGTAGAGATAAGTTTAGCACGTCTTGTCCTGATCACTCGCTGAGATTTGACACCACCGTATGGATTATTTCTTGTGCTTCATCCAAACTTTTTTTCATGAGTACCCCCCAAGCTGCTGTGTCCAAAAGGCTCTTGTTCTAGGATGAGAGTCCAATGTAAAATATGTGAAGAACCAGCCAACTCTCAATACCGTGATGTGGGCACTGATATAGAATCAACAAGTACCTATCCCAAGCTTGATGCAATGCTTCTTCGTCACATTGCTTGAAATGCAGAATCTGATCTCTCAACTGAGCAGTTCTTTTTGGAGGGAAGTATCTGTTTAGAAATTTTCTCTCTAATTCATCCCATGTCCTGATGCTTCTCGGCTGTAGAGTATTGAACCAAACCTTTGCATTACTTCTGAGACTGAATGGAAAAGTTGTAAGTTGAATTGCATTAGCCGAAACCCCCTCAACTCTCAGTGTGTTACAATAGCTGTGGAAATCTAGGAGATGCAAGTAAGGATTCTCTGAATCTAATCCCCAAACTGATTTATCTTCATTTTAGAGATGAATGATGGTCTGAGCATAAAATTCCTCTCCGAGATTTCTGGAAACACAATGGGCCCCAACTCATTAGCAGACTTCGGTGCTCCATAATCCTTTAAGGGTTTTAACATCATGTCCTATCCGAGCAGATCGGGAGCGCGAAGTATACATACATGTAGGGTAATTGAGTCTCCTGTAAGGTTAGCTTTGAATGCAAAAACAATGTATGGAATAAAACGTAGAAAGTAAAGAAAAACAAGAATGGAATTATTTATTTCTAAATGCAAACTAAAGGAAAGATAAAGGAAAAGAAAGCGAAGTCTAGTCTAATCTAGTACGACTATCACTAATATTATAGACGCAACCCCCGGCAATGTCGCCAAAAACTTATTACGATTCCGCAAGTGCACAGATTCGTCGTCAGTAATATAAAAGATTGTCGAACCCACAAGGACTGATTATAAGCACTAGTGATGACACACTTAGGATTAGCTACACTATCAATGGGTGTAAGTAATCTAAGAAAAGAGACTAGAAAGTGGGAAGTAATTGTTGGAACCCCAAGGTTGTTTTGGTGTGATCAACAAGTTAAGTTAGGTCCTGCGTATTTTTAACCTTGTGTCTAAGTGTGCAGGAACTTAGGAGCACAGGTAGTCGAGTAGAAGACGCAGCTAGCGAGAAGGACGGTACGCGGTGCGTCTGAGGGATGAGGCGCTGCGGAAGAGTACATCGGCGGATGAGAAGGAAGCGTGCGGTGGTTCCGAGGGCCGAGAAGCTGGAGCGGAAGACTACTGAGGAGCAAGAGACGCAGCTAGCGGAAGGTCGACATGGGGTGCGACCGAGGGACGAAGACTGCGGATGAGTACGCTGGCGGGCGAGAAGGAAGCACGCGGCGATTCCAAGGGACGAGAATCCGAAGCGGAAGTCTGCTTGAGAAGACCGGAAGTTGGGTTCAGGTGAGCCCTATTCCGGATATCAGAGATCACCCAAGCGAGCGGAAGACTCGGTCTGAGGCGAACGGAGCCGGAGCCGGAGCAGAAGAGCCAGGCTTGAAAAAGTCAATAGGGTTGACTTTTCCCTCCGGGGCACCCGGAGCTGTCCGAGGTGCCCGGAACAGTCCGGGGTGCCCGGAGTTGTCCGGAGCGCCCGGACCCCTCCGGGGCGCTCGGAACCCTTCCGGGCGCCCGGAGTTGACTTTTTGACTGGATCAAGTTTTGACTCGATCTGAATGTTGGGGGATAAAGTTTATCCCTCCAGGGCGCCCCGACCAAGGCTATAAATATAGCCCTGGTCCAGAAGCTTTTTCAATGAACTCAAGAATTGTAATTCCAATGCTTGTGTGCTTTAAGTTTAGAGTTGAGCTCTTGTTTCTGTGCTTAAACGCTGTAAGAGGCTTCTCCGCCTGAAGGAGATATTCTAGTGCATTTCATCTTCCTTGGATTAACAATCTCCCCGGTTGTAACCAAGTAAATCTCTTTTGTCTCTTACTTTTAGTTTATTTGTTTAATTTATTTATGCAAGTATTCTGTTGAGAGTTCGAGAAGGGTTGGTTTTTGTTTTTATGTTTGCAGGCTATCCAAACCCCCTTCTAGCCGACCGCTGCGGTCTAACAAGTGGTATCAGAGCGAAGACGTCTCAGAAGGACTAACCGCCAACTGAAGCAACAAAACGATGGCCGGAGCTAACGTCTGCCCACCAGCATTCGAGGGGGAGTTTGCTTTATGAAAGCAACGAGTGGAGGTATATCTTAACACAGATTTTGAGATTTTATTAATAATGAAATTTGGTTATGAAGCACCAAAGACATCGAATGGAGAAGAATCGAAAAACGCCTTTGGACCAAAAAGTAGCGTGATGCTTTTACATCAAATGGAAAGGCAAAATTTCACCTTTTAAGCGTGATACTAGATCAAGATCTCGACATAGTCGGAGAATACAAAAGCACAAAAGAACTTTGGGAAAAGTTCTTGAAGATCTACGAAGAACCAACTAAAGTCGAATCCAACTCCTCGACGGACACCAATTCACCGTCAGAACAGTCCGAGAACGAGGAAACTACCGACACAACAATCATAGTTGAAGACTCACCTAAAGACGAAGAAACCTCATCCGAGATGAGCATCGATAAAGAGGGAGTGTCTTCATAAGAAAACAAATCAACAGGGGGAGAATCAACTCCAAAAAGGTAAGTCAGGTTTGACCTCCATCTCTTGACCAGTTGATTAATCCAATCAAGACATTATTGAAAGAATATTTTGAAATAGAAGTTATATTATCAAAAGACTTTTTCGAATTAGAAAATTTATTGTCAAAAGATTGTTGCAAATCAGAATTTATGTTGTCAAGATATTCTTTTGAATTAGAAAAATTATTAACTAATAGTAAGTTAAAAGAAACTCAATCAATAGCTTGTCAATTAAAGAATCTCGACAAACTAATAATAGATAATAACATGATACAATTTTCTGCATGCATAATATTGTTTGCTTCAAATATGCAAAATTGTGATTTGAAAAATTATGATAGATTAAAATAGAAATTTAAATTACAGAATTAGATCTAAATTAAAAAAAATTTTAAAAAAATTTAAACATGTTTTGGAAATTTTTCAGAAAAATTCTCTTTCATAAATTTTTTTTAAAAATTTTTTTCAGAAGATATTTTTGCCTAAGTTAAATTTATTTTTCTGTTGCAAAATATCTAACTTAGAATTCTGTTTAACTTAGAAATTATCCTTTCACTTAGAAATGTTTTTCTAAAAGTTCATTGAAATAATTTTCAAAGGTTTCTAAGTTTTAACCCTTAGATTTTTTTTCGAAACCCCAATTTTTTATGTGATCAAAGGGGGAGAAGAAAAAATATAAGTCTAGGGGGATGTAGATAATTTTCTATCTTTTTGCACTTAATTGCAAATTTAGTTAGTTTATTTTCATGTCTATTTTACCCTAACTTAACTTGGGTTGCTCACATCAAAAAGGGGAAGATTGTTGAAACCTCAAGGTTGTTTTGGTGTGATCAACAAGTTAAGTTAGGTCCTGTGTATTTTTAACCTTGTGTCTAAGTGTGCAGGAACTTAGGAGCACTGGTAGTCGAGCGGAAGACGCAGCTAGCGAGAAGGACAGCACGCGGTGCGTCCGAGGGACGAGACGATGTGGAAGAGTACATCGTCAGACGATCATACAAAGCCAAACAAAGAGCAGATATCCGTACAAAAGAGTATATATGATGAATACATGATAAAAGAGACGATCATACAGAGAATATGTACGTATAAAGCAAGTGAATGTGCATAAAAACATGCATAAACTATCATAATATTTAAGCACATCAGTGGTTAACCCTAATTAGAGTCTCCAAGTACCCAAGTGATCTAGTGTGCTTGTACGAGATTGTGACGAGGTTTCTCCACCCACAAGGAGATACGTGAGCTAGTTAGAAGTTCTCCGGGGAATCATCCACCAATGGATCGGGATCGTCCACCTTACGGACAGCGCTGGAGTAGGAGCTTTATCCCTTAACCACGTTAAATCAACGTGTTAGGTTTGCTTTCTATTGTTAGTATTTGTTTTTGTATTCCGCTATGCATACTAACCATTGTAGGAAGTGACGTTTTTGGTGAGACACTATTCACCCCACTCTAGCAGATATCAAGGTCCCAACAATTAGTAGCTGCTACAACATGAGTATTGAACACGTTGTAGCAGTTAGGGTCAAGTAGCTGCTACAATAATGAGAAGCCAATACGGATTGTATGGTTTAACCATGTTATATCAATCATTAGGGTTTAACTATGTTGTAGCAGTTACGCGACGGTAGTTGCTACAACAAAGATAAACTTTTTTTAAACACTCTATTCCCTTAAACAAAATCTTCAATCCTCAGCCCTAAAATCATAAAACCCCATTGTAGCAGCTAGGAGACGAATCAAAACCTTAAAAATTCAAACCCCTAAACAAAACGAGAAGAATCAAAACTTTAAACCTAACACCATATTTACGATGGAGGCAAAGATTTGGATGAGAAACAAGTCGTCGTGGTGAGATTTATTGATGAAGACACTGTGTGGGCATCGATCTACTATGATTGAAATTCTTTCAAAATATTTATCACACGGCCAGTTTCAGAGTAAAACTTTGGTCGGTGAGGGTAAAAAGGTAATTGCATAGTATATTTGTGCACAATAATTTCAAAATTATAATTGGTAAGAAAAAGTTATTTGGAGATCAGTAGTAGATACTAGGCGCTGTAGTAGTTATTCTAGAGTAGCTACTGTTGGGACCTTGACGTCCGCTAGAGGGGGTGAATAGTGTCTCACCCAAATCGTTGCTTCCTATGCTTGTTAGTGCACAGTGGAAATACAAAACAAATATAACAAATAGAAAGCTAAACCTAGAGGCAATAACCTAGATAATCAAACCTCTAACACGTTTATGTAACGTGGTTCGGAGATCACTTACTCGTACTCCACGGTTGTTCGTAAGGTGGACGATCCCGATTCGTCGGTGAATGACTCTCCGGAAAACCTCCGACTAGCTCGAGTAGCTCCTTGTGGGTGGAGAAACCTCGCCACAAACTCGCACAAGCTCTTGATCACTTAAGAAGACCTTGGAGACTCTAATAGGGGTTAACCACCTCTATTTTCGTCAACTTCAACCAAACTTCCAATGCTTGGTTATATAGGCCACGAGTTAGCAAACCCCGCCTACTAGTCGACTGTCAAAAGCATCAGTCGACTGCCCTCTGTGGAGATTTGACCGTTACAACCCAACGGTTATATACAAGTCGACTTATACTTCCATCAGTCGACTGCTCCACACTAACCAAACAAACAGCAGCATTCTGTTCACGCCCAATCGACTGCCCAGTAGACCGCACCAGTCGATTGATGAAAACACTAGTCGATTGCTACAGTAATGCTATAGTACTGCTACAGTAAACCCTAATCCTAGGATTTAACCCCGACTACATTCACTCAGCACTCGTCCTTGCTCGACCAACCTAGACCTAGCCTTCTAGCCTCCTTCATCAGCCTTGCATCCCTCAGATGCCTCCCCATCCTTCACATTTTTCCTTTTGGAGCTTCCATCGACCTTGTCATCATTGTTGGATCTTCCTTTGCCAAGAGGTCACGCCTCCAGGACTTCATCCATTTCCAAGTCACAATTGTGTTGGTGCAACCTTAGGTCAAGGTTGACCTGGGTGACCTGACTCGAGTTGACCTGACTCGAGGTATATTTTTATGTTTGACAAGAATGGAGAAGTTATATTTTGATGTTTGACAAGAATAGGAACTTGGGGGATTGTGGGTGCAACCTTTGGTCAAGGTTGACCTGATTCGGGAAAAGTCCAAGTATGGAGACTTGGCACGGAAAGGTCCAAGCAGGGAGCTTGGCACAGGAAAAGTCCAAGTATGGAGACTTGGCACGGAAAAGTCCAAGCAGGGAGCTTGGCACGGGAAAAGTCCAAGCAGGGAGCTGGGCACGGGGAAAAGTCCAAGTATGGAAGCTTGGCATGGGAGGTCGGAGAGGGCTCGGTAGCTCGTTCTCCGGACTAGGTCAGAGAGGGCTCGGTAGCTCATTCTCTGGACTGGATGGAGTCGGAGAGGGCTCGGTAGCTAGTTCTCCGGACTAGGTCAGAGAGGGCTCGGTAGCTCGTTCTCTGGACCGGACGAAGTTGGAGAGGGCTCGGTAGCTCATTCTCTGGACTAGGTTAGAGAGGGCTCGGTAGCTCATTCTCTGGACCGGACGTGGAAGTCGGAGAGGGCTCGGTAGCTCGTTCTCCGGACTAGGTCAGAGAGGGCTCGGTAGCTCGTTCTCTGGACCGGACGTGGAAGTCGGAGAGGGCTCGATAGCTCGTTCTTCGGACTAGGTCAGAGAGGGCTCGGTAGCTCGTTCTCTAGATCAGGAAGGCTTTAGGGTTTAAGGCTGGGAAATTGGATCGGTCTGCTGACCGATCCAGTGATACTATGGGTATCTGGATCGGTCTGCTGATCGATCCAGTGATGCACTGATTCTCACTCTGGGTCATCTGATCGGTCTGGTAACCGATCAGTAACCAAACAGATTGGGAGAAGGAATAGGAGGGATCGGTCTGTGGACCGATCCACCTATGGCCTGATCGATCCACAGACCGATCAGGGCTCTGCAACCAACTCTCTGTGAGAGTTGGGATCGGTCTGGGGACTGATCAGCCTAGGGCCTGATCGGTCCCCTGACCGATCGGTGTTGGTTACTACTCGGAAAACCTATAGGTTCCACTGTACAAAAATTTTGTACAAAGGTCTGAACCTTTTCCTAGCTACCATGTGTTCTTTTAAATTAAATTTTGGATCGCCTGCGGAACTTAACACGTTTGATCCAAAACTTAATCTATTTGTTTTTTTAGGTTTTGACTTGGATCTCCTGCGGAACTTAACACGTTCGACCCAAATCTCCTTAAGTTATTAATTTCATTAAATATTAATTTCCATAAAAGGTTCCCAGTACTGACGTGGCGAGGCACATGACCTTCTTGGATATGGGAGCAACCACCACCGACTAGACAAAACCTTTAATAGAAAGCTAATATTTAATTTCCTAAAATAACTTTAGGTTAACCAAAGAGAACAATCAAATCACAAGGAAAAGAAAAAATAAAAGAACACAACTTCGAAAAAACATATTCGAAATTCTAGAACGTAAACCTCTTGTATTTGGTATTATTTCCATAAATAACTAGCATGATACGGAAATAGAAATTACTAGTTATACCTTGTAGAAAAACCTCTTGATCTTCTACCGTATTCCTCTTCTAACCTCGGACGTTGTGTGGGCAACGATCTACCGAGATGAGAAACCACCAACCACCTTCTTCTCCTCCAAGCAAGGTTCGGCCACAAAGGAAGAACTTCACCAAAGAAGAAAATCAAAATACTAACCAAGCTCCAAGAGATGCTAGCTTTCTCTCCTTCTTCTTCTTCTTCTCCAAGTAGTATCCGGCCACCACAAGAACTCCAAGAGAGATGAAGTATTCGGCCACCACAAGAGGAAGAGAGGGTAATGGCCGGCCACAACACCAAGGAAAAAGGGAGAGAAAACAATAGAGGTTGTGTCTCATGAAGGCACCCCTACCCCTTCTTTTATATTCCTTGGCCTAGGCAAATTAGGAAATTTAATTACAATAAAATTTCCTTAATTTTTCTTGACATGAATTAACAAAATTTCCCAATTAACTTGAGATGGCCGGCCACATCATTGGAAACAAAAGAGGACAAGTTTTAATCAACAATTAAAACTTCCTAATTTGTTTCCGGAAATTTTAAAAAATAAAATTTCTCTTTAAAATCTCTTCATGGTTGATAAAAGGAAATTTCTATAATTTTAATTTTATCAACATGTGAATAATTTTTAAAGAAAAAATAAAACATCTCTCCAATCTACAAATAAGGAAAGAGATCTAATCTCTTTCTTTAATCTTTTGTAGATCTTTTACAAGAGAGATATTTTAATTTTAATTCTCTTTAAAATATATCTTCCACATAATAATAAAAATTAAAATTAAATTTCTTTTTAATTTTATTTGGTCGGCCCTACTAGCTTGGGTTCAAGCTAGGGCCGGCCACCCAACCTAGGCCGGCCCTAGCTTGGTTCCCAAGCTAGCTTGGCGGCCCCCTATTGGGTGGGTATAGAAGGTGGGTATAGGTGGGTATAGAACTCTATAAATAAGAGGCTACGATAGGGACCGAGAGGAGGAATTGGTTTTGGTCTCCGATAAAATTAAGCATCCCGCCCTAACACACAACTTAATTTTATCAATGATAATTCATTCCACTAGAGAACTATCATTGAACTACCGCACCAATCCCAAATTACATTTTTGGGCTCCTTCTTATTATGAGTGTGTTAGTCTCCCTGTGTTTAAGATATCGAATGTCCACTAATTAAGTGAGTTACTGACAACTCATTTAATTAATATCTAAGTCCAAGAGTAGTACCACTCAACCTTATTGTCATATCGGACTAAGTCCACCTGCAGGGTTTAACATGACAATCTTTATGAGCTCCTCTTGAGGACATTATCAACCTAGTATCTCTAGGACACAGTTTCCTTCTATAATCAACAACACACACTATAAGTAATACTATTTCCCAACTTATCGGGTTTATTGATTCAACGAACTAAATCTCACCCATTGATAAATTAAAGAAATAAATATCAAATATATGTGCTTGTTATTATATTAGGATTAAGAGCACACACTTCCATAATAACTGAGGTCTTTGTTCCTTTATAAAGTCAGTATAAAAGAAACGACCTCAAATGGTCCTACTCAATACACTCTGAGTGTACTAGTGTAATTATATAGTCAAGATAAACTAATATCTAATTACACTACGACCTTCTAATGGTTTGTTCCTTTTCCATTTTGGTCGTGAGCTACTGTTTATAATTTATAAGGTACTGATAACATCATCTTCTGTATGTGACACCACATACTATGTTATCTACAATATAAATTAAATGAACAACTACAAACAAATGTAGACAATTAGACCAAATGTGATTCTTTATTCATAATAAATGTTTACAAAGCTTAGGCTTTCAGTATACATTCCAACAATCGGATCCGTCCTGGATCGATCAGGGTGGAGCCTGATCGGTCCAGGTCTAGCCGTTGAGTCACAACGGCTAGATTTCTGTGTCTGTGTCTTCTTCTTCGCAGGTTCATATAAATCAAGAGGTGGAGGGCCTCTATAGGTAGGTTGACTTCTTCTTGCTCCTGCGATCTGAGCTTTGTTGAGCTCTCCACTGCTGAAGCTTCGTGTGAGCTTCCCTCGGCTGGACTCCAACTGATCAGTTGCTGCTGTGGTTGGCATCCGTGAAGTTGCTGCTTCATCAACAGTCGACGAGAAGGCAAGCAAACCAGTGTTTTTATATTAATATTGTTCTTGGCTTCTTGCTGTATTTCTTGTACTCTGATCTTGCTGTTGCAAGAGAAATTGTGGCGAGGTTTCTCCACCCAGAAGGAGTTTTCATTAGCCGATTTTTTGGGGTCTCATCTACTGACGGATTGATAGGATTCGTCCACCTTACGGACATGCCGAGGAGTAGGAGTATCATCTCCGAACCTCGTTATATCGTCATGTTTGAGGTTTGATCTTCTTCATTTTCGTTTCTACTTTTTATTTCCGTTGCGCTAACTCAAATTGTAGGAAGAAACGAGAATTTGGGGTCGGCTATTCACACCCCCCCTCTCTAGCCGCGATCCGAAGATCCTAACAAGTGGTATCAGAGCGAGGTTGCTCTTTGTCGAATTAACACCCGGGGGAGCACAAGCTAAAGAATGGATCGACTTGGAGAAGACGTCACGATTCCACCCTTCTATGATCGCGACGACTTCGTGTATTGGAAGGTAAGAATGAAGTATTTTCTTATGACTAACCTAGTAAATTGGAATTGTGTACAAGTAGGTTTTATTCCTCCGGTGGATAAAGAAGGAGAACCTCTCGAGAAGAAGAAGTGGACGAAGGAACAAATCCACCGATCCATAATCAACGACGAGGTAGCGAAAATCTTTGAATTTTCATTACCTAATGATATCTTGTGTAAGATAGGTGGATACAGCAACGCCAAGGAGTTGTGGAACAACTTGGCTAAGTTCCATGAGGAGAGCTCCAATTCAAGTCATGAAAAGGAGTCAAGTGAGCCAAGTAGCTCACATCATGGAGATATGGAATTAGAAGTTGAGGGCTACTCACCATCTAAGGAAGAAGAGGAGGAGAGTTCTTCTTCAAGATTGGAGCAAGAAGAAGAAGCCTCTACCTCCGGAAGGGATGAAGGAGAGAGTTTATATCCATCCTCAAACCTAGGTAACTCAAGCAACTTAATCTTAAGTAAATTACATATAATGTGCTTTGAGTGTAGGGATTATGGGCATTACAAGAGTAAATGTCCAAAGAGGATTAGGAAGACTCCACCGGCGCCAAAGGTCAAGGAAGCCGGAGTCCCGATATGCAAGGACAAGGAGCACGTGGTGTGCTTCCAATGCAAGCAAAGGGGACATTATAGGAGCCAATGTCCGAGGGGGAGGCAACCTCACAAAGACAAGAGACCAAGCACATCTATGGGGGGAGCTAAGGCAAACCTTAAGGTACCCTTTAAGGCACATTCTTGCAATTCTAATAAGACACATGCTAGTAGCTTTATTGCAATTGTTAATAATGATAAGCATGATAACCATAGAAACCGATACATGTGCTTAGGTGCCAAACATGTTAGCCTAGATAAGGACAATACTAGAAATGTCAACCCTAGAATTAACTCATCTAAGGTTAAGGAAAACCTAGATAGGAATCCCAAAACAACTAGACATATGCCTAGGAATACCTTAAAGAAAAATGACAAATTAAAGCTTGAGGTATTAAATAAGGAAAATCAAGTCTTGAGGTCAAGACTTGACACTTTAGAAAAGGCTCTTAAGAATTTGGAGAAGTCAACTCTAGGGTCTAAGGGTCAAAAACTAAAGCCCAAGGACATGAGAGGTTTGGGTCACAAACCTAAGTCTCAAGTGGTCAAGCCCACTTATCATAATGTTCCATTCGATTATGGAACAAGACCTAGGGCTAGGAAGACCATCACCAAGGTCACAAGGGGAGTCATCCCTAGAGTTGATCTTGATGAGTCCCAAATGACCAAGGCGTTAAAGCCTAGGAGGGTCATTATGAGGGTTGCTAGGGAAGTCATCCCTAGTGAATATTTAGTGAACCCAATAAGCTCAAATAGGTATTGGTTCCTAGGAGCGTGATTCCATCACGCTAGATGGGTTAGGGGGTGCCAACCTTAATTGGATAGGTAGTTAATCTAATCATGGCAAAAGGTGTCATTTTAGGAATTTTCAAGGTGTAATCAAGCCTTGAAAATGAAATTAAAAATTATTCCTAAGGTGATTAGGATGTGTCAACCACATTTGAGGAGTTTTCTAGGGTCAATCTAATTGGCACATAGTGATCTAAAAATCTTTAGTATATGATTTTAGGTCTATTACACTTAGGAATATAGAATTTATGGCAAAATGATCAAAATTATCAAAAATAGCAACTAAGGCTAGAATTAGGTATTTTCTATACTTTTATATGTTATTTGTCATATATTGTTTGCCATATGCCATGCCATGACATCATATTTAACTTATTATCATTTGAAATGTCATGATAATACTTAGGTTAGTTATATGTCATGCCTTATTTAAGTTTCATACTTTATGCCATGACATCATGACATTGGCACATATTTCCACTTATGATATTATGCCATGTCATCATCTCTTGCATTTATGATCAATGAAATTGATTTAAGGATAAAAACACAATTTGATATGGAGATCTAATTGTTGTTTAGAAAATGCATGAGAACTTAGCTTAAGATGACCTAAACCCATATCTCACATCAAAATTAACTTGGATGTGTTTGATACACCTTAGATGTGTGTGAGATATTAGGATGATGAGTTAGGATCAAGGTGCATAGTTCTTGTACCTAGATGAGCCTAATTCGAAATTGAGGATCATAGGGAAAACTTGCGTACAAGTCATGTAGCCCTAAGATTGTGGTCCTAAATTGAATGGTTTAAAATCATTTCAAAATTGATTTGAAAAACCTTGATGAAGCTTTTCAAGTGATAGCATTCATCATTGAGCAAGTTGATACAAAGATGGATTAACCTTGAGCTATTTCAAAGTCTTTCGAACTTTGTATCAAGATTAAAAAATGAGAGTTATTTTCATAGAAAATTATTTTTCCATGATAATATATGTTATGAGGAATGTATCCTCAAAATTTTACAATTTTTGGAATTTTTTGTAATTTTTTAGGGGTTTCTGAATTTCGGGAGAAAAATCAGAAATTCTTATCAGAGAATTGTGGACCGATCAGAGAAGATTCTGATCGGTCCAGGGAAGTCTGGATCGGTCACTGGACCGATCCAGGGCAGTGTGGATCGGTTTGGTGACCGATCCAGTGGAGTCCTGATCGGTCTGGTGACCGATCAGAGCGTGCCAAAATGCTGATTTTCGACTGTTGTCTGAAATTTCAGCTATGGAAGTTGGTGCTTTAGATTTCTAAAGGGTTGAAACTCTCCAAGACATTGTTGGTGCAAAGGTCAAGGAGGAGTTGACCTTTAGGGGGAGTTTTACCTAATGATCAAGGGGGAATTGACTTTTAGGGGGAATTTTTGCTCGTTAAGTTTTTTTTTAATAAGTGATTATCACTAAGTTGATTGTTGATTTTAGTATCAAGGGGGAAATTAAGGGTTTCAATGAAAGGTATGAGACTTTCATTAGGAAGAAACTCTTGACCTTGATTCACTCCTTTTGATGTGTGTCAAAAAGGGGGAGAATGTTCAAGGAAGAACATTGGAGTTTGGGGAGAATGTTCAGAGAATGTTCAAGGAAGAACATTGGAGAACTATTGGAAAACCTAAGTTAGGTTATCGGGTTAACCTAACTTGATTATGATTTTTGTCAAACATCAAAAAGGGGGAGATTGTTGGTTCAACCTTAGGTCAAGGTTGACCTGGGTGACCCGACTCGAGTTGACCTGACTCGAGGTATATTTTGATGTTTGACAAGAATGGAGAAGTTATATTTTGATGTTTGACAAGAATAGGAACTTGGGGGATTGTGGGTGCAACCTTTGGTCAAGGTTGACCTGGTTGACCCGACTTGAGTTGACCTGATTCGGGAAAAGTCCAAGTATGGAGACTTGGCACGGAAAGGTCCAAGCAGGGAACTTGGCACGGGAAAAGTCCAAGTATGGAGACTTAGCACGGAAAAGTCCAAGCAGGGAGCTTGGCATGGGAAAAGTCCAAGCAGGGAGCTGGGCACGGGGAAAAGTCCAAGTATGGAAGCTTGGCATGGGAGGTCGAAGAGGGCTCGGTAGCTCGTTCTCTGGACTGGATGGAGTCGGAGGGGGCTCGGTAGCTCGTTCTCCGGACTAGGTCAGAGAGGGCTCGGTAGCTCGTTCTCCGGACTAGGTCAGAGAGGGCTCGGTAGCTCGTTCTCTGGACCGGACGAAGTTGGAGAGGGCTCGGTAGCTCGTTCTCTGGACTAGGTCAGAGAGGGCTCGGTAGCTCTTTCTCTGGACCGGACATGGAAGTCGGAGAGGGCTCGGTAGCTCGTTCTCCGGACTAGGTCAGAGAGGGCTCGGTAGCTCGTTCTCTGGACCGGACGTGGAAGTCGGAGAGGGCTCGGTAGATCGTTCTCCGGACTAGGTCAGAGAGGGCTCGATAGCTCGTTCTCTAGATCAGGAAGGCTTTAGGGTTTAAGGCTGGGAAATTGGATCGGTCTGCTGACCGATCCAGTGATACTATGGGTATCTGGATCGGTCTGCTGATCGATCCAGTGATGCACTGATTCTCACTGTGGGTCATCTGATCGGTCTGGTGACCGATCAATAACCAAACAGATTGGGAGAAGGAATAGGAGGAATCGGTCTGTGGACCGATCCACCTATGGCCTGATCGGTCCACAGACCGATCAGGGCTCTGCAACCAACTCTCTATGAGAGTTGGGATCGGTCTAGGGACCGATCAGCCTATGGCCTGATCGGTCCCCTGACCGATCAGATCTATCCTGGATCAATCAGGGTGGAGCTTGATCGGTCCAGGTCTAGCCGTTGAGTCACAACGGCTATATTTCTGTGTCTGTGTCTTCTTATTCGCAGGTTCATATAAATCAAGAGGTGGAGGGCCTCTATAGGTAGGTTGACTTCTTCTTGCTCCTGCAATCTGAGCTTTGTTGAGCTCTCCACTGCTGAAGTTTCGTGTGAGCTTCCCTCGGCTAGACTCTAACTGATCAGTTGCTGCTGTGGTTGGCATCCGTGAAGTTGCTGCTTCATCAACAGTCGACGAGAAGGCAAGCAAACTAGTGTTTTTTACATTCATATTATTCTTGGCTTCTTGCTGTATTTCTTGTACTCTGATCTTGCTGTTGCAAGAGAAATTGTGGCGAGGTTTCTCCACCCAGAAGGAGTTTTCATTAGTCGGTTTTCCGGGGTCTCATCCACCTACGGATTGATAGGATTCGTCCACCTTACGGACACGCCGAGGAGTAGGAGTATCATCTCCGAACCTCGTTATATCGTCATGTTTGAGGTTTGATCTTCTCCATTTTCGTTTCTACTTTTTATTTCCGCTGTGCTAACTCAAATTGTAGGAAGAAACGAGAATTTGGGGTCGGCTATTCACACCCCCCTCTCTAGCCGCGATCCGAAGATCCTAACAAATTGGACTTACGTTGCCAAGACTACATGCTTGGACTTACACCGCCAAGACTCATCCTTGGACTTTCCTCCTTTGCCAAGATCACCCTTGGACTTTCCTTGTTGTACCTGTATCCTGCACACTTACAATGCATATCAAATACAACAATAAACCTAACTTAAACCTTTACCCAAACATCAAAACCTAGGGTATCCAGATTGCTCCAACAATCTCTCCCTTTTTGATGTTTGGTAACCCGTTTAAGTTAGGGAAATAATATAGCAATAATAATGTAAATAAACATGCAATCTACACATGCATAAATCATGGAACTAATCCTAGGCTCCCCCTTCACCTAAGCTCCCTCTTGAGCTAGGATTTCTTGCAAAGGTAAACTTCTCCCCCTTTGCTAATAAATGAGTAATCACTCCCCCTTTACCTAAGCTCCCCCTTGAGCTAGGATTTCTTGCAAAAGTGTGTAGGTTTCCCACTTAAACCTAAACTTCTCCCCCTTTGTCATATATCAAAAAGAGCTCCAACAATATCCCAATTATTGGACTCTTTGACCTCTAATGACCATAAACATCATGTATTAATCCTCCATAAGATTACATACATGTTCACCACTCTTTCGGTCATTTTCTAATGCTGAAAAAATATTTTCAGGTAGTATCAGTCGACTCCTATAAGTCTCAGTCGACTGTCATCGTTAAAATGAGCTTACAAAGACATTCTGTGCTCATGAACAGTGTTACCAGTCGACTGGTAACTGTACCAGTCGACTGGTACTCTATGTTGGTAAAAAATCAACCTTTCTGACTCACTTTCAAAAAATACGCCAAAAATTTCACAGATCTCTAAAAAATCTCAAATTTTTTGGAGAGGTCTATTTTATCCATGTTTACTTGGAAAATATATATATATAAATATATTTATCACAAATCCCAAGATTGACATAAAATTCAAACTAGGTAAATGGTTCAATTGAACCTTGACCTAAAGTCCTAGTTTTAGCTTCCTCTTGATGTATCTGCCCATACTAAATCATAATGCATCCCTAGCATTAGTTTATATGACATCTATACATCAAAAAATAATTTTCATGCAATATGAATCCAATTCATATTTCCATGCATAAAACACATCCTAATTATGTCAACCCACTAGGTTAGAGACTTAAGTCCGTCTCTTAACCACTTGGCACATTTGATAACTCATCTACCATGGGTCCCAAAGGCTCTTCCTAACCTTAGGAAACTTAACCTTAGTCACCTCCCTTGGTGACTCATTTACTATAGTTAGGCCACTTCAGTGCACCTCGGGTGACACTTGACCTATAAAACTCACCTTCTTAACCTTAGACATCTTGTCTTCGGTTAGTTTCTTCTTGTCCTTCACCTTGGACACCTCATCCTTGCCATAATTATATGCTACCCTAGCATATTCTTTCTTATTGGCCTTGGATCACTCTCCCTCGTCCTTGGTCACACCTCCCTTACCAATGTCATGTGCTACCTGTTGGTTGCTACTCGGAAAACCTAGAGGTTCCACTGTACAAAAATTTTGTACAAAGGTCTGAACCTTTTCCTAGCTACCATGTGTTCTTTTAAATTAAATTTTGGATCGCCTGCGGAACTTAACACGTTTGATCCAAAACTTAATCTATTCGTTCTTTTAGGTTTTGACTTGGGTCTCCTGCGGAACTTAACACGTTCGACCCAAATCACCTTAAGTTATTAATTCCATTAAATATTAATTTCCATAATTGGTTCTCAGTACTGACGTGGCGAGGCACATGACCTTCTTGGATATGGGAGCAACCACCACCGACTAGACAAAACCTTTTATAGAAAGGTAATATTTAATTTCCTAAAATAACTTTAGGTTAACCGAAAAGAACAATCAAATCACAAGGAAAAGAAAAAACAAAAGAACATAACTTCGAAAAACATATTCAAAATACTAGAATCGTAAGCCTCTTGTATTTGGTATTATTTCCATAAATAACTAGCATGATGCGGAAAGGAAAAATTACTAGTTATACCTTCTAAAAAGACCTCTTGATCTTCTACCGTATTCCTCTTCTAACCTCGGACGTTGTGTGGGCAACGATCTTCCGAGATGAGAACCACCAAGCACCTTCTTCTTCCTTGCAAGTTTCGGCCACCACAATTCTCCAAGAGAAGTAGAGGTCCGGCCACCACCACCAAGCTCCAAGGGATGCAAGAAACAAAACCACCTTTCTCTCCTTCTTCTCCTAGCTAGAACCGGCCACCATCAAGAGCTCCAAGAGAGGTTCGGCCATAAGAAGAAGAGAAGAGGAAGAAGCTAGGGCCGGCCACCAAGGAGGAAAAGAGAGGAGAAGAATAATAGAGTTGATCACCCGTGAAGGCACCTCTACCCCCTCTTTTATAATCCTTGGTCTTGACAAATAAGGAAATTTTAATAAAAAATTCCTTAATTCTTTTGTCATAAAAAAAGAAAAATTATTTTAATTAAAACAATTTTCCTATTCTCAATTTACATGGTCGGCCACCATCAAGCTATAAACAAGGAGAGTTTTAATTAATTAAAACTTCCTAATTTGTCTCCAGAAATTTATAAAAAATTTCTCCAATAATTTTCCCTTCATGGTGGTTAATAAAAAGGAAATTTTATAAATTAAAATTCTTCTTTTAAACATGTGGATAATTTCCAAAAGGAAAGTTATCTCTAAAAATTAAAATCTCTTTTCAATCTACAAATAAGGAAAGATATCAAATCTTTTCTTAATCTTTTGTAGAAACTAATAAAAGAGAATATTTAATTTTTAAACTTCTTTTAAATTATTATCATGGTTAAAAGGAAAGTTTTCTTAAAAATAAAATCTCCTTTCAATCTACAAATAAGGAAAGATTTCAAATCTTTTCTTAATCTTTGTAGAAAGCTTTTAAAAGGAAAGATTTAATTTTAAACTCTCTTTTAAAACTATGATATCCACATAAGAAATAATTTTAATAAAAATCCTTTTTAATATGATGTGGCCGGCCACCTAAGCTTGGGCTCCAAGCTATTGGCCGACCACCTTAAGGCTCAACCTTTAGGCTTGGCTGGCCCTAAGCTTGAGCTTCAAGCTTGGCTTGGCCGGCCCCTATTGGTTGGGTAAGAAGGTGGGTATGTGGTAGGTATAAATCTCTATATACAAGAGGCTACGATAGGGACCGAGAGGAGGAATTGGTTTTGGTCTCCCGATAAAATTAAGCATCCCGTGCTCGCCCCGAACACACAACTTAATTTTATCAATAATAATTCATTCCACTAGAGAACTATTATTGAACTACCGCACCAATCCCAAATTACATTTTGGGCTCCTTCTTATTATGAGTGTGTTAGTCTCCCTGTGTTTAAGATAATGAATGTCCACTAATTAAATGAGTTACTGACAACTCACTTAATTAATATCTTAGTCCAAGAGTAGTACCACTCAACCTTATCATCATGTCGGACTAGGTCCACCTGCAGGGTTTAACATGACAATCCTTATGAGCTCCTCTTGAGAACATTATCAACCTAGTATCTCTAGGACACAGTTTCCTTCTATAATCAACAACACACACTATATGTGATACCATTTCCCAACTTATCGGGCTTATTGATTCATCGAACTAAATCTCACCCATTGATAAATTAAAGAAATAAATATCAAATATATGTGCTTGTTATTATATTAGGATTAAGAGCACACACTTCCATAATAACCGAGGTCTTTGTTTCTTTATAAAATCAGTATAAAAGAAACGACCTCAAATAGTCCTACTCAATACACTCTAAGTGTACTAGTGTAATTATACAGTCAAGATAAACTGATACCTAATTACACTACGACCTTCTAATGGTTTGTTCCTTTCCATTTTGGTCGTGAGCTACTGTTTATAATTTATAAGGTACTGATAACATGATCCTCTGTGTGTGACACCACACACCATGTTATCTACAATATAAATTAATTGAACAACTACATTTATCATAAATGTAGACATTTGACCAATGTGATTCTTATTACTAGATAAATGTTTATACCAAAAGCTAGGCTTTTAGTATACACCCTAACACTACCTTAGCACTTGACCTCCTTTTGGTCTTGGAGGGACCTAATTTGACATTTTTGGGTCTTTGACCATCCAAATACATGTCAAGTCCTTTAGGTCCAATAATGAAACTCTCTAGGACTTTCTCCATTTCCTCAAGCTTTGCCTTCAAGGCTTGATTTTCCAACTCTAGGGTTCTAACCCTAGAATCAACATGTCCATTATGGACATTCCTAGACCTACCCTTCCTAGGAATGTGTCTCCCCTTTTTGGGATTAATGCCTAGGTTTTCAACCACCTTCTTTTCCTTAGGCAAGATAGGTTGTTTCCTTTTAGGTCTATCATTTGAAAATGATTTCCTAGGGTTATCACCTACATTAACTCTATTCCTATCATTATATCTAAATCCATGATTATGCTTGGGTAAATAATAAAAATTATTTCTAGAATTCATGGAAGAATTTAAATTTGAACTTGAATTCAAATTAGGGGTTACCTCCCTTACCCATGAAGCTCTCTTCTTCTCCCACTTTTTAAAAGTGCACAAATTTCTTGAGCTTTCCTCTCCTTGGGCGCTTTGTGTGGTAGTGTCCCCACTCACCACACGTGAAACACCTAATGTGCTTATTCTCTTTCCTACAACTCACATTAGTTAAACCAACCTTGTTGAGTTTAGGCTTTACCTCCCTGACCTTTTGGAACATTGGACACCTACTCTTATAGTGTCTCATCTTACCACACTCAAAGCATTTGATGTGGTCCTTTGTGCTCTTCTTGGTAGTTGAGGTGGAGGGTTGAGCTTCCAAGATCTCCTCTTCCTTGGATTGCTCTTCTTACTCTTCACTTGAAGATGGGGGCGGTTCCACTTCTTCCTCCCTTGAAGATCTGGATGATACCTCCTCATCTTCCTTCTTCTCCTCAGATGTTGAACACGTGTCAACATCCGATTGGTCCTTCTCCTCTTGGACCAATGAGTCATTCTCCTTGGGCTCCTTTACTACTTGGAGTTTTGTAGGATCTTTATGGAATGCAATGATCTTTTTCCAAAGATCATTTGCATTCTCGTAATTGCCTACACTTAACAAAATGTTAGGAGGTAATAAATTCAATAGAATTTTTGTTACCTCCTTATCCGCCTCCAATTGCTCTCTTTGCTCCTTGGTCCAATACTGAGGCCGGAGGTGTTTCCCTTTCTTGTCCGTTGGAGCTTCAGAAGGATCTTCTAATGCGATCCAATGGTTCCAATCCATTTGGAACCAAGTCTCCAAGAGTGACCTCCAATACCCGAAGTCTTCTCGGTCATATGGCAGTGGGATCCGAATATCCCATCCAAGCGGACCTTCAAACTCCATCTTCCTCTAGCGCTTTTCTCCCTCGGCGATTAGTCCGTAGAAGAGCGACCCGCTCTGATACCACTTGTTGGGACCTTAACGTCCGTTAGAGGGGGTGAATAGCGTCTCACCCAAATCGTTGCTTCCTACGCTAGTTAGTGTACAACGGCAATACAAAACAAATCTAACATGTAGAAAGTTAAACCTAGAGGCAATTGTTGGTTGCTACTCGGAAAACCTAGAGGTTCCACTGTACAAAGGTCTGAACCTTTTCCTAGCTACCATGTGTTCTTTTAAATTAAATTTTGGATCGCCTGCGGAACTTAACACGTTTGATCCAAAACTTAATCTATTGGTTCTTTTAGGTTTAGACTTGGATCTCCTGCGGAACTTAACACGTTCGATCCAAATCACCTTAAGTTATTAATTCCATTAAATATTAATTTACATAATTGGTTCCCAGTACTGACGTGGCGAGGCACATGACCTTCTTGGATATGGGAGCAACCACCACCGACTAGACAAAACCTTTTATGGAAAGCTAATATTTAATTTCCTAAAATAACTTTAGGTTAACCGAAAGGAACAATCAAATCTGTAAAGCCCGAAAAAAATTCCCAAATTTATTTTAGAAATATTCTAGGATTTTTCTGGAATTTTTAGATATTTTTCCGGAATTTTCCGAGTAGCGGAAGTAGCAAAAAGAAATATAAGCGTAAAACGGCCTAGGCGGGGATTGAACCCGAGACCTATGATTTAGAGGGACAATGTCATAACCAGTTGACCCAGCAGGGCTGTGCTGAAAGAGGAGGGGAACGATTATATTTAAGTTGGGTTTAGCCGAATTAACCACTTAATATAAATAGAAGGTTTAAGTGGGTTTGGTTTATTTTTGCTTGGTTCGACAACCTTCTCCCTCTCCAAACCCTCAACGCCGACTCCTCTCCCTCCTCTCCTTCTTTCGGCGCCACACCAAGGAGAACCTAGGGTTCTTCTCCTAGGGTCCCAAGATCACTTTCCGGCGACGATTTCAACACAAGGACGTTCCCCTCCGCGAGTAGAGCACGTGGACGCGAGCGAAACGTCGAGAAGTCGTCTCCACCGGAATTCCTAGCGATTAGAATCGTAAGAAATTACGATCAAGAGGTAAGAGACCCCTCACCTGCGGTATAATAGCTCCGTTTGGTTTTCTACGCATTGGTTTTAGCTATATGCAGGTTTTTCGGCACGTAGGGTGTGTTTAAACCCTCCTCGAGGATGTAGGGATCTAGTTGAACACCTCTAGACGGGCCGGACGCGTTGTTCTCCTTTAGTTGGAGATTCTAGACGTTGTCGGGTGCCTAGAGGTGATCTCCCGATTAGAGGAGAGAGTTGAAGCACGCCAAGTGTTCGGTAAATTGTTGGTGTAGCTAAATACCACTTCAGTTATGTTTAATAGCTCAGTTAAGTGCATTAGGAGCACTTAAAACAGTACCTTAGTTTAGTTCAGCTTATTATATCTTATATGGATCAGATATCCAATGGGTGGGCTCCCACAGTCGCCTCTAGGTTCAGATAACCTAGCTCTAGGTTCAGATAACCTAGAAACGACATGTTATATCGGTTAGCTATAGATATCAGTATTTTATTTTCAGTGGCACTGTACTGGATCAGATATCCTAGTAAGGTTCAGATAACCTAGTCGCTAGGTTTAGATAACCTAGTAGACCCTACTAAATTCGGGACTTGCAAACCCGGGTCTAGTTAGGGATGCGCGCACAGCAAAGTACGGTTGCCGGGCCCAACAGTATGTTTATTATTTTCACTTATTATGTATTAGATTTCAAAACTCAAAATCAGTTATGCTAGTTGAGTTTGTTTCCAGTTACAGATTTAGTTTCCGTTAGTTTAGCTTATGTTTAGTTCATGTTATCATGCTTAGATACTAGTATGCCATGATTAGACTTAACCGTTATGCTTGTATGATCATATGCCATGCTTATATGTTATGCTTTATGACCTCAGTACTCCATGTCTTAGCAAGTTCAGTGCATATTTTCAAATAGCATGATTTAAAAGCATATTGCATCGAATGCATGATTTTGTGAGGTAGATGGTTTCTTACTAAGCGAAAGCTTACAGATACTACTTTTCTTATACTGCAGATAAAGGTAAAGGAAAAGTGGACCAGTAGCGGAGGCTGGAGGTCAATGCAGATGAGGATGTGTGTGCATGGAACTGGAATCAAAGGTCCTTAGGGGACGTAGCAAATTGAGCATTGGACTCCTTAGCATTTACTTTAGCGTTTTATTTATTGGTTTTGGTTTCCATGTTCTAGGCACTTTTAGTTGCGTGTTGCCATGAAATTCCTAAACTATGTCTTATGTTAAGTTAGATTACTAGTTTATGCCGTTAGAATGTTAGTACATGTGGTTAGAATAGTTTCTGATGCATTAATTAGTTGGTATGTGGAGTTGGTACAACCCAGTTGCTGGAAATCAGAGTGCAGACTCGAAATCAGACCTCTGATCGGTCTACAGACCGATCAGAGGCTGAATTGTGCCACTGGATCGGTCAGCCGACCGATCCAGCGAGATACAGTAGCATACTGTATCCTCCTGGATCGGTCAGCCGACCGATCCAGCACGATACAGTAGCCTCGAAGATCTGCCGACCGATCCAGCTATACCTGGATCGGTCTGCCGACCGATCCAGCCTCTACTGGATCGGCCCCCAGACCGATCCAGCCAGTGTTAGCGTGGGGGGTCAGTGGATCGTTCAAGGGACCGATCCAAACCCTAGTTCCACCTCCTTAGTATAGCTATGAACATTTATAAGGTAGTGGGATATGAAGTCTCACCCTCACGGAGTTTAGCAGAGGCAACTACAATAGTTTAGTAAAATTTTTATTTTACCCAGTTTTCCGCACAGTATAGTTTAGCACTAAACTGTAGCGATTCGCCTTATAGCCTAGTAGTAGAAGGCGGGTCGTTACAGAGCTTATTCCCGGCACAAATCCAATTTCCAAGGCACCATACCGCATGGCTCCAGCAGAACTGAAGGAACTTCAGGAGCAATTACAGGAGCTTCTTGACAAGGGTTTCATACGCCCTAGTCACTCACCATGGGGAGCGCCTGTGTTGTTCGTGAAGAAGAAGGATGGAAGCATGCGACTGTGCATAGACTACAGATCACTGAACCAGGTCACAATCAAAACAGTATCCTCTTCCTGTAGATGACCTATTCGATCAGTGAAGGGCATCAGTGTTCTCAGGTAGATCTCGGATCAGGTTATCATCAAGTAAAGGTTAAAGAAGGGATATACCAAAGACAGATTCGGAACTGATACGGACACTACGAGTTCGTGGTCATGCCCTTTAGCGTGACCAATGCTCCAGCTACATTCATGGATCTCATGAATAGAGTATTCGGGAGTATTTAGATAAGTTTGTTATTGTGTTTATCGATGACATTCTTATCTACTCAGAACTCAGGAAGAACATGCAGAGCACCTGAAACTAGTATTGCAGACACTTCAGTAGAACCAGCAGTTCACGAAATGGCATTTTGGCTAGATCGGTGTCCTTCCTGGGTCACATCATCTCAAAGGATGGTATTATGGTGGATCCCAGCAAGATAGAAGCAGTAAGTATCTGGAGAGACCCAAGAACGCCAGGAAATCAGGAGCTTTACGGGATTAGCAGGATATTACAGGAAGTTTGTAGAGGATTTCTCCAGTAGCCTCCCACCGACTCCTTACCGAAAGAACAGAAATTCCGGATGAGCCAGTCACTTGATGAGCTAAAAGGAGATTGACCAGTGCTCTATTTTGGCTCTACCGAGACACGCAGAGCTTTGACATCTATAGTGATGCCTCTAAGTTGGGACTAGGAGCAGTATCGATGCAAAACGGCAAGGTGATTGCCTATGCCTCAGACAACTCAAGGATTATGAGAAGAATTACCCTACTCATGACCTTGAGCTTGCAGCAGAGTGTTCGCTCTCAAATTTGGAGACATTACTTATATGGAGCTCAGCAGAGTGTATACGGATCATCGAGTCTCAAGTACTTCTTCACTCGTAAGATCTGAATACGCGACACAGATGGCTCGAGTGGTCAAGGACTACGATATAGACATCCTCTACCATCCGTGGGAAAGCCAATAAGGTAGCGTATGCACTTAGCAGAAATCCGGCTACCTTATTGTCTCTTCACGCCATGTCGCCGCCCCTGTAGGAGATCGTGGATTTCGGTCTCGAGCTCATCGTGGGACAGCCTCTACTATGACCTTAGAGTCTACCTTGCTTGGTGATATTCATCTCGGGATCGGGATCACGAAATTCGTAAAATCAAGCAAGGGCTAGCGTAATCGGAAAGTGGAGAATTCGAGTGTCCGACAGCGGGGTGTTGTATTTTGGCGACAGACTCTGTGTTCCAGATCGGGAGGAGCTACGGAGGCAGATTTTAGATGAGGCTCACAGGACTCCTATGCGATGCATCCGAGCTCCACCAAAATGTATCAAGACCTGAAGAAGCGTTTTTGGTGGCGGATGAAGCGAGACATCGCCAGATATGTTAGCATCCGCCTCACCTTCAGAGGGTCAAGGCGAACATCAGCGACCGGGAGGAGTTCAGCCTATTCTGATTCCAGAATGGAAGTGGGAGGATATCTCGATGGACTTCATAGTGGGTACCAGAACCACAAATGGTTTTGATGCCATCCGGGTAATAGTTGACAGTTGACTAAATCAGCCCACTTTCTAGCTATCAAGATATCCTACTCCATGGAGAAGCTAGCTCGGTTGTATCTCCAGGAGATCGCCATACATGGAGTCCCACGAACCATCATTTGGAGACAAGAGATTTACATCACACTTACGGAAGTGTGTTCACCATTATGGGCACCCGCTAAAATTCAGATGACTTTCCATCCCTCGGATATGGTCGACGGAGGAGTAAATCGGTACTCAAGATATGCTCCGAGACTTGTGCCCTAGATTTCAGGAAGTTGGTGCAAATATCCGAGTCTAGCAGAATTATCATGTCACCATCAAGATGGCACCTTATGAGGCACTCTATGGGCGGAGGTGCGATCACCAATCTTGGTATGAGTGGTGAATGAAGGAACTAGAACTGAGACAGATCTAGTAGCAGCTACCACAAAGGCGCCATCAGCAGTTCGCGGAGGATAGAGACGGCAGAGCCGTAAGAGCTATCCGATACACCACGCACCCCTAGAGTTCTCGATGGGATACGCTTTCCTCGAGTAGCTCCCATGAAGGGAGTCATGCGTTTGGGAAGAAGGGCAAGCTAGCTCCCGATATGTGGGACCATACCTTATCACGAAGAGAGTGGGCAAGGTAGCATATGAGCTAGAGCTACCTCGGGAGATGTCAGCTGTCCACAACGTATTTCATGTTTCCATCTGAAGAAGTCCCAGACGCCACCCGGTGATTGAGCCCCAGTTGGTACAGTCCGTGATGATCTCAGCTATGACAATGTCGGCCTATTCGGATAATAGACCGAGCAAGAAAGAAATTACGGAACAAGGAAGTACCATTAGTTAAAGTCACCGCAAAATCACACGCAATGACTTGGACAGAGGCCAGCATGAGACAGAAGTACCAGAATTGTTTTAAGTTCGGGGACGAACTTTTATAAGGTATGGGGGATTGTAAAGCCCGAAAAAATTCCCAAATTTATTTTAGAAATATTCTAGGATTTTTCTGGAATTTTTAGATATTTTTCCGGAATTTTCCGAGTAGCGGAAGTAGCAAAAAGAAATATAAGCGTAAAACGGCCTAGGCGGGGATTGAACCCGAGACCTATGATTTAGAGGGACAATGTCATAACCAGTTGACCCAGCAGGGCTGTGCTGAAAGAGGAGGGGAACGATTATATTTAAGTTGGGTTTAGCCGAATTAACCACTTAATATAAATAGAAGGTTTAAGTGGGTTTGGTTTATTTTTGCTTGGTTCGGCAACCTTCTCCCTCTCCAAACCCTCAACGCCGACGCCACCCTCTCCTCTCCCTCACGCACGGCACACCAAGCCCCAAGGTCCCTAGGGCCATCTTCCGGCGACGATTTCAACACAAGGACGTTCCCCTCCGCGAGTAGAGCACGTGGACGCGAGCGAAACGTCGAGAAGTCGTCTCCACCGGAATTCCTAGCGATTAGAATCGTAAGAAATTACGATCAAGAGGTAAGAGACCCCTCACCTGCGGTATAATAGCTCCGTTTGGTTTTCTACGCATTGGTTTTAGCTATATGCAGGTTTTTCGGCACGTAGGGTGTGTTTAAACCCTCCTCGAGGATGTAGGGATCTAGTTGAACACCTCTAGACGGGCCGGACGCGTTGTTCTCCTTTAGTTGGAGATTCTAGACGTTGTCGGGTGCCTAGAGGTGATCTCCCGATTAGAGGAGAGAGTTGAAGCACGCCAAGTGTTCGGTAAATTGTTGGTGTAGCTAAATACCACTTCAGTTATGTTTAATAGCTCAGTTAAGTGCATTAGGAGCACTTAAAACAGTACCTTAGTTTAGTTCAGCTTATTATATCTTATATGGATCAGATATCCAATGGGTGGGCTCCCACAGTCGCCTCTAGGTTCAGATAACCTAGCTCTAGGTTCAGATAACCTAGAAACAGCATGTTATATCAGTTAGCTATAGATATCAGTATTTTATTTTCAGTGGCACTGTACTGGATCAGATATCCTAGTAAGGTTCAGATAACCTAGTCGCTAGGTTTAGATAACCTAGTAGACCCTACTAAATTCGGGACTTGCAAACCCGGGTCTAGTTAGGGATGCGCGCACAGCAAGTACAGTTGCCGGGCCCAACAGTATGTTTATTATTTTCACTTATTATGTATTAGATTTCAAAACTCAAAATCAGTTATGCTAGTTGAGTTTGTTTCCAGTTACAGATTTAGTTTCCGTTAGTTTAGCTTATGTTTAGTTCATGTTATCATGCTTAGATACTAGTATGCCATGATTAGACTTAACCGTTATGCTTGTATGATCATATGCCATGCTTATATGTTATGCTTTATGACCTCAGTACTCCATGTCTTAGCAAGTTCAGTGCATATTTTCAAATAGCATGATTTAAAAGCATATTGCATCGAATGCATGATTTTGTGAGGTAGATGGTTTCTTACTAAGCGAAAGCTTACAGATACTACTTTTCTTATACTACAGATAAAGGTAAAGGAAAAGTGGACCAGTAGCGGAGGCTGGAGGTCAATGCAGATGAGGATGTGTGTGCATGGAACTGGAATCAAAGGTCCTTAGGGGACGTAGCAAATTGAGCATTGGACTCCTTAGCATTTACTTTAGCGTTTTATTTATTGGTTTTGGTTTCCATGTTCTAGGCATTTTTAGTTGCGTGTTGCCATGAAATTCCTAAACTATGTCTTATGTTAAGTTAGATTACTAGTTTATGCCGTTAGAATGTTAGTACATGTGGTTAGAATAGTTTCTGATGCATTAATTAGTTGGTATGTGGAGTTGGTACAACCCAGTTGCTGGAAATCAGAGTGCAGACTCGAAATCAGACCTCTGATCGGTCTACAGACCGATCAGAGGCTGAATTGTGCCACTGGATCGGTCAGCCGACCGATCCAGCGAGATACAGTAGCATACTGTATCCTCCTGGATCGGTCAGCCGACCGATCCAGCACGATACAGTAGCCTCCAGGAGAATTTCGGGTGCCTGGATCGGTCTGCCGACCGATCCAGCTATACCTGGATCGGTCTGCCGACCGATCCAGCCTCTACTGGATCGGCCCCCAGACCGATCCAGCCAGTGTTAGCGTGGGGGGTCAGTGGATCGTTCAAGGGACCGATCCAAACCCTAGTTCCACCTCCTTAGTATAGCTATGAACATTTATAAGGTAGTGGGATATGAAGTCTCACCCTCACGGAGTTTAGCAGAGGCAACTACAATAGTTTAGTAAAATTTTTATTTTACCCAGTTTTCCGCACAGTATAGTTTAGCACTAAACTGTAGCGATTCGCCTTATAGCCTAGTAGTAGAAGGCGGGTCGTTACAAAATCACAAGGAAAAATAAAACAAAAGAACTCAACAACGAAAAACATATTCGAAATACTAGAATCGTAAGCCTCTTGTATTTGGTATTATTTCCATAAATAACTAGTATGATGCGGAAATAAAAATTACTAGTTATACCTTTTAGAAAGACCTCTTGATCTTCTAACGTATTCCTCTTCTAACCTCGGACATTGTGTGGGCAACGATCTTCCGAGATGAGAAACCACCAATGAACCTTCTTCTCCTCCTAACTAGGTTCGGCCAACACAAGAGAGCTTCACCAAGGAAGAAGAAAAACACCAACCAAGCTCCAAGGGATGCAAGCTTTCTCTCCTTCTTCTTCTTCTTCTCCAAGTAGTATCCGGCCACCACAAGAGCTCCAAGCAAGAGGGATGTTTCGGCCACCACAAAGAGGAAGAGAGGGAGAGGATGTTGGCCAACCACACCAAGGAATAAGAGAGGGAGGAAAAATAATAGAGGTTGTACACCATGAAGGCACCCCCACCCCTTCTTTTATATTCCTTAGCCTTGGTAAATTAGGAAATTTAATTACAATAAAATTTTCTTAATTTCCTTGACATGATTTAATTGAGAAAAATCAAATAAAATTTCTCAATTAAACTCTTAATGGCCGGCCACATCATAGAGAGGCAAATTAGACAAGTTTCAATCAACAAATTAAAACTTCCTAATTTGTTTCCGGAAATTTTAAAAATAAAATTTCTCTTCAAAAATCCCTTCATGGTTGATAAAAAAAAATTTCTATAATTTTAATTTTTCAACATGTGAATAATTTTTAAAGAGAAAATAAAATATCTTTCCAATCTACAAATAAGGAAAAAGATCTAATCTCTTTCTTTAATCTTTTGTAGATCCTTTTAAGAGAGATATTTTAATTTTAATTCTCTTTAATAAATTATATCTTCCACATAATAAAAATTAAAATTAAAATTCTTTTTAATTTAATTATGGCCGGCCCCCTCTAGCTTGGGTTCAAGCTAGGGCCGGCCACCCTAAACCATGCTTAGGCCGGCCCTAGCTTGATTCCAAGCTAGCTTGGCCGACCCCCTTTAGGTGGGTATAGGTGGGTATAGTACTCTATAAATAAGAGGCTACGATAGGGACCGAGAGGAGGAATTGGTTTTGGTCTCCCAATAAAATTAAGCATCCCGTGTTCGCCCCGAACACATAACTTAATTTTATCAATAATAATTCATTCCACTAGACAACTATTATTGAACTACCGCACCAATCCCAAATTACATTTTTGGGCTCCTTCTTATTATGAGTGTGTTAGTCTCCTGTGTTTAAGATATCGAATGTCCACTAATTAAGTGAGTTACTGACAACTCATTTAATTAATATCTTAGTCCAAGAGTAGTACCACTCAACCTTATCGTCATGTCGGACTGAGTCCACCTGCAGGGTTTAACATGACAATCCTTATGAGCTCCTCTTGGGGACATTATCAACCTACTATCTCTAGGACACAGTTTCCTTCTATAATCAACAACACACACTATAAGTGATATCATTTCCCAACTTATCGGGTTTATTGATTCATCGAACTAAATCTCACCTATTGATAAATTAAAGAAATAAACATCAAATATATATGCTTGTTATTATATTAGGATTAAGAGCACACACTTCCATAATAACTCAGGTCTTTATTCCTTTATAAAGTCAGTATAAAAGAAACGACATCAAATGGTCCTACTCAATACACTCTGAGTGTACTAGTGTAATTATATAGTCAAGATAAATTAATACCTAACTACACTACGACCTTCTAATGGTTTGTTCCTTTCCATTTTGGTCGTGAGCTACTATTTATAATTTATAAGGTACTGATAACATTATCTTCTGCATGTGACACCACATACTATGTTATCTACAATATAAATTAATTGAACAACTACAAACAAATGTAGATAATATGACCAAATGTGATTCTTTATTCAAAACAAATGTTTACAAAAACTTAGGCTTTTAGTATACACTCCAACAATCTCCCACATATACTAAAAACTAAGCTGCCATTTCTTCTACCATACATCTGATTCCCATTCCCTCCACATGCCGATCAAAAGCTTTCGCCGGAAGGGCCTTAGTGAAAGGATCTGCCAGGTTATCCGCTGATGCAATCTTGGCGATGACAACTTCTCCTCGCTTCACGATATCTCGTATCAGGTGGTACTTGCGCTCTATATGTTTACTTGCCTTATGAGCTCATGGTTCCTTCGAGTTTGCAACTGTACCACTATTACCACAATAAATTGTGATGATTTTGGGCAAACCAGGAATCACATCTAAGTCCATTAGAAAGTTCCTGAGCCATACTGCTTCTTTAGCTGCCTTAGAGGCTGTTACATACTCAGCTTCCAAGGTTGAGTCCGAAATGCATTTCTGCTTAACACTCCTCCATGAAATGACTCCACCTCCTAAAGTAAACACATAGCCTGATGTAGACTTACTACTATCCCTATCTGATTGGAAATCTGAATCCGTGTAACCCACAGGGAGCAAATCGTCTGCTTGGTAAACTAGCATATAATCTCTAGTCCTTCTCAGGTACTTTAATATATGCTTTATCGCAGTCCAATGTCCTTGTCCAGGGTTACTCTGATATCTGCTGACCATGCCCACGGCAAAACAAATATCAGGTCTCGTACATAGCATTGCATACATAAGGCTTCCTACGACCGAAGCATAAGGAACTGCTTTCATGTCTTCTATCTCCTTTGATGTCTTTGGAGACATCTCTTTAGATAGAGCTATTCCATGCCTAAAAGGTAAGAAACCTTTCTTGGAATCCTGCATGCTAAAACGAGCAAGGATTGTGTCTATATATGAAGCTTGGGACAGACACAACATTCTTTTCTTGCGATCCCTTATTACTTTGATCCCAAGAATGTGTCCACACTCTCCTAAGTCCTTCATATCAAATTGTTTGGACAACCATACCCTTACGTCTGATAATACCTTGACATTGTTGCCAATTAACAAAATATCATCTACGTATAGTACAAGAAATACCACCACGTTTCCGTTATACTTCTTATATACATAAGACTCATCCGGACTTTGAATAAATCCATATGACTGGATTACTTCATTAAACCGGATGTTCCAAGATCTTGAACCTTGCTTCAGTCCATAAATGGACCGATTGAGCTTGCACACTAGATGCTCTTTGCCTTTTTCAATGAACCCTTCTGGTTGTTTCATATGGATGTTCTCTTCAAGACTTCCATTAAGGAAAGCTGTCTTGACATCCATTTGCCAAATCTCATAATCCATATGAGCAGCAATGGATAAGAGTATCCGGATAGATTTAAGCATGGCTACCGGTGAAAAGGTTTCCTCATATCTTTTCGAGTGTACCCTTTCGCAACAAGCCTAGCTTTGAAGGTTTCTACCTTCCCGTCTGTCCCTCTTTTCCTTTTGTAGATCTACTTGCATCCAACGACTTTTACACCATCAGGTGGTTCTACAAGCTCCCAGACCTTATTAGAGTACATAGACTCTATTTCAGAATTCATCGCCTTTTGCCAAGATGCTGCATCTATATCTTGGAGTGCTTCGTCATATGTCCGGGGATCAAGTTCATGTTTACCCGGGATCAAGTCCGAAAACTCTCCCAAAAACATGAATCTCTCAGGCTGCCTTACAACCCTCCCACTACGACGAGACACTATCTGTGGTTGTGTATCATGTATGACACGTGTTGCATTCTCTTGTGGTACTCCATCTTGTACTGTTGGTACTAAAGTAGACGTGTCCTCTCTTAGTTCTTCTAAAACAATTTTACTACTGGGCTTGTGATCCATTATAAGTCTTCTTCTAAAAACTGGGCATTGGTGCTAACAATGACCTTCTGGTCTTTAGGACTATAAAATAAACCTCCTTTCGTTCCTTTGGGATATCCCACAAACACGCAAACTTCTGTACGAGATTCTAACTTATCAGCATCTGGTTTCAACACATGTGCTGGACTACCCCAAATCCGAATATGTCTTAGACTGGGTTTTCGCCCATTCCACAATTCTGTGGGAGTAGAAGAAACTGATTTAGAAGGTACTAAGTTCAGAACGTATACTGCTGTTTCCAGAGCATATCCCCAAAACGAATTTGGTAATTCTGAATAACTCATCATCGATCTAACCATCTCCATAAGAGTCTTATTCCTTCGTTCTGCCACACCATTCTGTTGGGGTGTACCAGGTGCGGACAGTTGGAATTGAATCCCGGCCTCTGATAAGTAATTCCTAAACTCTCCTAAGAGGTATTCGCCACCACGATCAGACCGTAGTGTCTTGAACCTAGTCGTTTCTCCACATCAGCCTTGTATTTTTTGAACTTATCAAAGCACTCGGACTTGCGGCGCATTAAGTAAATGTATCCATATCTTGAATAATCGTCTATGAAAGAGACAAAATATTCAAAACCTCCTCTTTCCTGGACAGACATAGAACCACACAAATCAGAGTGAATCAATTCTAACACTTCTTTGGCTCTATACCCCTTGGCCTTGAACGACCTCTTGGTCATTTTACCTTCTAAGCAGGATTCACAAGTTGGAAAATTTTCCAACTCTAATGAACCCAAAAGTCCATCGGCTATAAGCCTCTGAATCCTACTTAAGTTAATATGACCAAGCCTTAGATGCCAAAGATATGCTTGGTTCATTTCCGAAGGTTCTTTTCTCTTATTAGAGTTAGAAGATGAGTTATAAATTTCCATGTTTTGCTTTGTGGAAGAAATTGGATTTAAAGTATACAAATTGCCAACTAATGTACCAGAACAGATAATCACTTTATTTCTCTTAATAACTACATCGTTACTGAAAGAAAATGAATATCCATCTAAAAATAGTTTAGAAACTGAAATTAAATTCTTTCTAAAACTGGATACATAAAGATAATTTTTTAAAACCAAATTTCTATTACTACTAAAAGATAAGTAGACGTCTCTCACTGCAATAGCCGCCACCTTAGTAGCATTCCCATGTAGATGGTAATCTCTCCTTCAGTTAGTCGTCGGGTGTCCTGGAACCCCTGCAGGGAATTGCAGACATGATCAGTGGCTCCCGTATCTACACACCAGGTGCTGGTAGATAACACCGCTAAACATGTTTCAACAACTAGAGCATGAGATATACCATTGTTGTTCTGATTCCTACGAGGACAGTCCGCCTTCCAATGCCCTGACTGCTTGCAGATGAAGCACTTGCCCTTCGGCTTCTTCACTCCAACTTTAAATCCTGTACTCTGAGTTTTATTCACTTTCTTTGCTGAACCAACTTGTTTCTTCTTCTTCTTTCCTTTCAGCTTAGAAGTAAAATCATTTTCAACATAGTGAATATGAGAGTTGTGATGAAACAATCCTTCTGTTGCCTGAAGTTCTGTCAGTAGTTCCACCAATGAATATACCCTTTTGTTCATATTGTAATTCAGGCGGAATTTCTCAAAACTTCTAGGTAATGTTTGGAGGATCATATCGATCTGGGTTTCCCCATCAATTTCTCCTCCAAGGATCTGTATCTCGTTCAGATAAGCCATCATCTTTAGGATATGATCCCTCACAGGAGTACCTTTTTGCATGGTGGCTGTCATTATCTTTCTCATGGCTTCTTGTCTAGAAGCCCTATCCTGATGACCAAAGAGTTCCTTGAGATTGTTCATAATATCATAAGCTGTTGGTAAATCTTGATGCTGATGTTGCAATACATTTGACATTGAAGCCAAAATGTAACACCGCGCCATCTCATCTGCTTTTACCCATTTCCTATGATATTCAATCTCCTCTTGGGTAGATTCACTAGTAGGTGCTTCAGGGCAAGGCTCAGTCAGTACAAATTTATAGCTTTCAGCAGTAAGGACAATGTCCAGGTTCCTTTTCCAATCTATGTAATTAGGTCCAGTAAGTCTATTCTGTTGAAGTATGATGGACAGTGGGTTGAAAGTCATCCTAAGAATCACAAATAACTTTTGGTCAGAACTCTAAATTTAGAATAATATTGATTCCTCAAACAATACTATTTTAAATTAACCAACACCTCAAAACACCGTGAATATTGTATGCCACGATAGTGTGGACGTATACAAATTCAGCATTTGTAAAAGGATACTATTAATTTTATTATCTTGTCAACCTAATTTTTTGACAAATAAAATTAATAGTTGGTATCCTTTGGTCACACAAATAATAGCAGTGACTCCGATGGGGAGGATACTATTAGATGTGTCTAAGTGTATACCATTACTTGACACTAAGTCCATTAATAAGATTATGCCCCTTCCGATGGGGAAGATCACACGCTCTTAATTAACTTCCTATAGTCATCCAAAATGGAAGTATGTTCTAGTGATTCACAAATAAGCTCATCCGATATGGAGGAAGGCACTCAGAGCCAACGCGCAAGCTTGTTTGCATCACTTACAAACCAGTAATGGAGACCATGAGATTTACTTAAAAAACCCTCTCCCACTTAGTTATTTATAAATGAGGAATTTTAACTATGCTAGCCTACTAAACATGTATACTAACATGCACACACAGCACAATATAAAAGAAATAAATAGAAAATCTAATTTTTAACTATTATGACTTTTATCTATAGTTGTCCTCCGTGTGTTGTTATCCCAAGCTGCTGCCATATTTGGCCACTGCTACCGGGTCTAGCTGTCGCATCCATCTTGCTCCTTGTTCCGCTGCATCTCTGGTCCTCAGAAGGTTCCACGCTTTTCAAGATTCGATCCGCGACAAAAATAGAATTTTACATTTTTGATCCTATATTCCATAAAAGGAATGTACATGTATATAGATCAAAAATAAAATCCTAATAAAACTAAATACAGCTCCTGCTGTATTTTATAATACAATCATGCACACACATATAAATGCCCTTGACATGTCCAAGGGTCCAATCACACACATAAAACTATAAGCCATAATAGTTGGATCCTGCATCCACAAAGTTAGCACATCCTACTATTATCCTGCCTAAATTATGTATGACATGTGCATAATTAAACTAATACCAAATACACAGAGGTAAAACCCTAGCTATGATACCAATTGTTGGTTGCTACTCGGAAAACCTAGAGGTTCCACCGTACAAAAATTTTGTACAAAGGTCTGAACCTTTTCCTAGCTACCATGTGTTCTTTTAAATTAAATTTTGGATCGCCTGCGGAACTTAACACGTTTGATCCAAAACTTAATCTATTTGTTCTTTTAGGTTTAGACTTGGATCTCCTGCGGAACTTAACATCGATCCAAATCACCTTGTTATTAATTCCATTAAATATTAATTTCCATAATTGGTTCCCAAGATCGGCATGGCAGGCACATGGCCTTCTTGGATATGGAGTAACCACCACCGACTAGACAAAACCTTTTATGGAAAGCTAATATTTAATTTCCTAAAATAACTTTAGGTTAACCGAAGGAACAATCAAATCACAAGGAAAATAAAACAAAAGAACAAAGATCAAAACATATTCGAAATACTAGAATCGTAAGCCTCTTGTATTTGGTATTATTTCCATAAATAACTAGTATGATGCGGAAAGAAAAATTACTAGTTATACCTTTTAGAAAGACCTCTTGATCTTCTACCGTATTCCTCTTCTAACCTCGGACATTGTGTGGGCAACGATCTTCCGAGATGAGAAACCACCAATGAACCTTCTTCTCCTCCTAGCTAGGTTCGGCCAACACAAGAGAGCTTCACCAAGGAAGAAGAAAAACACCAACCAAGCTCCAAGGGATGCAAGCTTTCTCTCCTTCTTCTTCTTCTTCTCCAAGTAGTATCCGGCCACCACAAGAGCTCCAAGCAAGAGGGATGTTTCGGCCACCACAAAGAGGAAGAGAGGGAGAGGATGTTTGCCGGCCACACCAAGGAATAAGAGAGGGAGGAAAAATAATGGAGGTTGTACACCATGAAGGCACCCCCACCGCTTCTTTTATATTCCTTAGGCTTGGTAAATTAGGAAATTTAATTACAATAAAATTTCCTTAATTTCCTTGACATGATTTAATTGAGAAAAATAAAATAAAATTTCCCAATTAAACTCTTAATGGCCGGCCACATCATAGAGAGGCAAATTAGACAAGTTTCAATCAACAAATTAAAACTTCCTAATTTATTTCCGAAAATTTTAAAAATAAAATTTCTCTTCAAAAATCCCTTCATGGTTCATAAAAAGAAATTTCTATAATTTTAATTTTTCAACATGTGAATAATTTTTAAAGAGAAAATAAAATATCTTTCCAATCTACAAATAAGGAAAGAGATCTAATCTCTTTTTTTAATCTTTTGTAGATCCTTTTAAGAGAGATATTTTAATTTTAATTCTCTTTAATAAATTATATCTTCCACATAATAAAAATTAAAATTAAAATTTTTTTTAATTTAATTATGGTCGGCCCCCTCTAGCTTGGGTTCAAGATAGGGCCGGCCACCCTAAACCATGCTTAGGCCGGCCCCCTTTAGGTGGGTATAGAAGGTGGGTATAGGTGGGTATAGTACTCTATAAATAAGAGGCTACGATAGGGACCGAGAGGAGGAATTAGTTTTGGTCTCCCGATAAAATTAAGGATCCCGTGTTCGCCCCGAACACACAACTTAATTTTATCAATAATAATTCATTCCACTAGAGAACTATTATTGAACTACCTCACCAATCCCAAATTACATTTTTGGGCTCCTTCTTATTATGAGTGTGTTAGTCTCCCTGTGTTTAAGATATCGAATGCCCACTAATTAAGTGAGTTACTGACAACTCATTTAATTAATATCTTAGTTCAAGAGTAGTACCACTCAACCTTATCGTCATGTCGGACTAAGTCCACCTGCAGGGTTTAACATGACAATCCTTATGAGCTCCTCTTGGGGACATTATCAACCTACTATCTCTAGGACACAGTTTCCTTCTATAATCAACAACACACACTATAAGTGATATCATTTCCCAACTTATCGGGTTTATTGATTCATCGAACTAAATCTCACCCATTGATAAATTAAAGAAATAAACATCAAATATATGTGCTTGTTATTATATTAGGATTAAGAGCATACACTTCCATAATAACTGAGGTCTTTGTTCCATTATAAAGTCAGTATAAAAGAAACGACCTCAAATGGTCCTACTCAATACACTCTGAGTGTACTAGTGTAATTATATAGTTGATCCGGTAGTAAGAGTGGGCCCCCCCTTTTTTCTTGCAAAGTCAACGCCAAGGGGAAGTCACCGGAACAGCCGCCCACCCAGAGGAAAGTGTGGTCCGACCGGACGGACGACCGTAGACGGCCGGTCCGATTGGACTGCCGGCCGGTCGATGGAATCGAGTACCCGGAGGGGTCCGACCGGCTCGCACTTATAGTTGGGAGGCACCCTGTCAAATCGGGGTTCCGACGCTCAGTTAAAAAGGTCATGGACCGAGCTGACCTTTTGACCGACCGCAGTCATAAAGCACCCCTGTTTGTTAGTCTCCCCAAAGCACAAGTAAACCACTGCGGATGTCCGGTCGGATGTTTAGGTATCTGTCCGCTCGGACTACAAGTTTGGAGCAAAGGAAAAGGCCAGAGGATTTCTTTCTTTAACAACCTGTGGGTTTCACGTGTGTGCCATGCTCCAAATCTTGTGACAGGGGATTCTGCTGTCCCATCGAGGGCATGCTTTGACTGTAGCGATATGGGTCAGGTAAACTTTCTGACAGCCGCGTACCTAGGAAAGGACGGGTAAGCTTTCTGACAGTCGCATACCTAGGATAGGACAGAGGACACTTATGCACCTTGGTACGCGTGCCCAAACCTTTCACAGCTCTATATAAAGAACCTCAGGTTTCATCGACAAAGGATTCTGGTATGTACTCTGAGACTTCTGGAGCCACCTTGTTCATCGTGATTTACCTGACTTGAGCGTCGGAGGGTCGTCGCTGGGAATCCCCTTCCCGGCTCGACTTCTGTGCAGGATAGCCGGAGCATCTCGACACTAGTTGGAGATCTACATCAGCGAGCCTTGGAGCGTCACGTGCCCAGCGTCTGTTGACTTCTGGTTCGGACAGGATCACCCCCATCCGATCGAAGACAATGGACGAGGCTGGACGACAACACACGGTGACGCTTTCAACAGAAGAACTCGACGCCCTGGTCGAGATAAGGGCCGCCAAACTCATAGAGCAAAAACAAAAAGCATCCGCCGAGCGGGCGGAGCAACAAGCAACATCTGCGTCTCATGGCCGAGCGGAAGCACCTCAAGCCACCGTCGCATTTCACTGAGCCTTGTTTCGCACTCCTGAAGCTGCACCAGCTCGAAGAGATAGAGGCTCCTCTTCAGATGAAATGCCAAGGCGGGATGACAGAAAAGGGAAAGCCCCCCGGGCAGACTCATCTCCCGAGCGGACCAATCGCCAATTCTCGGAAGATATTTTACGAGACCCTCTGCCCAAGCACTACGTGCCTCCGACGATCGGCGAATACAATGGAACAACGGACCCGGATGATCATCTGGGTAAGTTTGATAACACAGCCACGCTCCATCAATACACCGATGGAGTAAAGTGTCGCCACCCTCTCGGGATCGGCTCAACGGTGGTTCCGTAGGCTGCCGGACGGATCCATCACAAGCTTCAAGGACTTCCGAACGGCCTTCCTCCACCACTTCGCTAGCAGTCGGCGTTATCAGAAAACAAGTGTTAGCTTGTTCGCCATCAAGCAAGAACCAAAAGAATCGCTTCGAGCTTACATCCAGCGATTCAACCAAGTGGCGATGGACATCCCAACGGCCACATCGGAGACGATGATGAATGCCTTCACGCAAGGCCTTGTGGATGGGGATTTCTTCCGGTCGCTCATCCGAAAGCCGCCCCGAGATTATGATCACATGCTACATCGGGCCAACGAATATATAAATGTGGAAGAAGCGCAAGTCGCTCGGAAAAAGGAAACTCCAATCGAGCGCGCACTTGCTCATGCCGAGCGGAAACAGACACCGCTCAGTAGCCACCCAGAGGACCGAGGGCCAAGCAATTCGATCCTCACGCCGATCGCACGACAAGAAGTGGCCCCAAGCCAAAGAAGAGGTGGACCCCATGTTCGCAAATTCCACCAAATGGATACGCACAACACGAGGGATTGCCAAGCCTTCCCTTTGTGTCCAATTCCCCGGAGAGCCGAACGACGGTCTCCTCCTCGACACGAGGCAAAGGACCCAGGAAGCCGACCGGACCCGCATAGAGAGGCGACATCACCAGACGTCCGATCGGCATAGATCCCCAAGACAGGAGAGTCGCCGGACGTCCAGAGAACGGTCCCGACCGTCCGCTCGGGAGGAGGAAAATAGGAGCAATACTTCCCGGGGCGAGATCAACGTTATTGATGGCGGACCGACCGGAGGAGATTCCAACCGAGCCCGAAAGGCGGCCGTCCGGCAGATGCAGATCCACACGGTCGGCAAGAGCGGGCAAGTGGACCGGAAATCACTTTCGGGCCCGGAGACTTGGAAGGAATAGAAGTGCCCCATGACGACGCGTTGCTCATTAAAGCGGTAATAGCAAATTACACTATTCATCGCATATTCGTTGACACAGGGAGCTCGGTCAACATCATATTCAAGAAGGCGTTCGATCACCTGCAAATTGATCGAGCCGAGCCGCCGCCATGACTACCCCGCTTACGGGTTTACTAGCAACGGTTCACCGGCTTGACAGATCCTACCGCCACCTCACGGGAAGAGCCAGAGGACCAGACAATAAACTTCGTGGTGGTCGACTCCATCATCCTACAATGTCATTCTGGGCCGACGGCGAATTCCGAGCGGTTGTTTCAACCTTCCACCAGAAGATAAAGTTCCCGTGGAAGACAAAGAAGGCGTGGAGATCAACTAGCAGCTCGACGATGCTATATAGAGATGATCCGAGCGGAAGCTTCTTCGCGGAAGGCCCCCGAATCGAGGTACACGCCATAACCGAGAAACCTCCCGCTTAATTTATGATGAAAAGGAGGAAGTTCAGATCCATCCGACCCGATCGGAGGCCACCACTTTCATCGCCTCGGATCTAGAGGAAAAGCAGAAGAAGTGATCCAATGCCTCCAAAGAAATCATGATGTCTTTGTTTGGTCGACACACGAGTTGCCCGGAATTTCGCCAGCCTAGCGCAACATGAGTTGCATGTCCGACCGACGCTCGGCAGAAAAAAAAGAGATTTTAGCGCCGAGCATAATGCCATCCGGCGGAAGTAGAGAAACTTCGAGGCCGCCACATACGCGAGGTGCGCTCCCGAGCTGGCTAGCCAACGTGGTATTGGTCTCCAAGCCGGGCAAGTGGAGTTTCAGATTGACTTTGGACTTAAACAAAGCATGTCCCAAAGATTTTTATCCTCTGCCCGGATAGATCAGCCGGTGGACTCTACGGCCGGTACGAATTAATTTGCATGCTCGACGCCTACCGTGGCTATCACTGTGCACCGCCGCCCAAGATCGTGAAAAGGTTAGCTTCGTGATCGCCGACTTCATCACATAACGTGATGCCGCTCGGATTGAAGAATGTCGGGCCACCTATCAACGCTTGATGAACAAAGTGTTCAGGGAGATAGGGCGGAATCTGGAAGTTTATGTTGACGACATTCTTATCAAATCCGTCCAAGGCCGATCTTTTCAAAGATATGGAAGAAACCTTCCAAACACCGCGCAAATATGGAGTCAAGCTAAATCCACGTATGCCTGCTCGAGCAAAGGGAGGGCGCTTGGGATACGAGTGACCGAGCGGGAATCAAGCCAACCCCGCAAGGTGAAAGCTCGCAAGACATGCTTCCTCCCGTAAACACAAGGAAGTGCAACGACTGCCTGATAACGCTGTCCAGACATCTCCAAATCGCCGACCGAGCCTCGCCATTCTTCAAGATCTCCAAGAAGGCTACTAAGTTCCAAAGGAACGAAGAGTGTGACCGAGCATTTGAAGAGTTGAAAACATATCTGAATTCTCTGCCTATACTTGTCAAGCCGATCGGGGTGAGTCACTTTATATGTATCTATCGTCAACCGAGCATGCTGTAGGCTCAGCACTTGTGAGGGCGAACGGTGAAGAGCAACCGTGTATTTTCCGAGCCATATTTTGAAAGATGTGAATCTCGCCACACCGGCTCGAGAAGTTGGCCTTGCTTTGGTTCTAGCCGCCCGGCGCCTGACCGTATTTCTTGGCCCACACAATCATTGTCCTGACGAACACCCACCAAGAGTCCTGTTGAATCCGTGCGTCCTGACGGCTTATCAAGTGGACGGCTGCATAATAAGCTTAGTTTGACATCCAAGACTAGCCCCGCCATTAAAGCCCAACTTGGCTGATTTTGTGACCGGCGAGGCCCGAGCCTAAGCTCTGGAGGATATATGTGATGGGTCTTCCACTGACTTAAGCGGATTGGGATATTACTTATCTCACCGCAAGAAGAAAAGATGCACCTATCCGTCCTACGGACTACAAGGCCACCAACAATGAGGCAGTATGAGGCCCTTATAGCCGGATTACAGCAAAGACGGATGTGGGAGCCGGCCGGTGACTCTCTATTCGATTCACAAGTCGCCAAAGAACTTTCCCAAGACCTTTGAAATCAACGTGTTCGCTTAAACTCACGCCGAGGCCTTTGAAAAACTCAAAGCTACTTTCCGAGAAGTGCTTATTCAGAAGATTCCTGGAGAACCAAGCGGCCGATGAGTTGGCCAAACTCGAGCTCAATAACGCCGATCGCCATTCAGCAGCCAATTGAAAAAGCCTGGTGGCCTATGTCGACCGGATGCAAGGCCTCGCGTTTCCAAGTGACCGGAGGACACCTATTATAGAATTCCTCCGTTGGGCACCACACCATCCGATGAATATGTAGCCCGCCTCGTAAGAAGAGCCACGGTTTACACTCATCGAGATCACTTTACAAGAAAGCTGCCCTCGCTAAAATGTAAGCTCGAGGACTCACCTACATCCTCCGTGAAGTACATCAAGGATCATGTGGAGGTCATCCCAGTGACGCCATAGCCAAGAAGATCCTCTGGCGGACTTTTGGCCAACTTTACAAGCGATGCCTCGGACAAGATCTACGTGCCTTTCATGCCGAAGTATCACAACTTCTCCCACCGACCAGCAGAGGAGATGAAGGCATCAACCATCTCATGTCCGCTCGATCGCTGGGGAATGGATATTGTGGGTCCATTTCCGGGACCGGGCAGAGGAAATTTTACTAGTGGCGTAGACTATTTCTCCAAGTGGGTGGAGGCCGAGTCGCAAGCAATCACCGAGCAAATGGTTAAAAATTCATCCGCAACACATCATTTGTCGGTTCGGCATCCTCGCCGACCGGTGTCCGGCAACCGCGCAGCTCAGTGAAGATGTTGGAGGATTGGTGCCAAAGCTACGATTGAGCAACATTTCACGTCCGTGGCTCATCCTCGAGCAACGGCCGTCAAGTCGCCAACCGGAAATTCTTCAGATTCAGCTCTCACCATTTGGGAGGAGTTGGCGGATGAAGTGCCGAGGCCTGTGGGCTATCCGAACGACGCCAAAAGAAGGGACGGAGTCACACCGCTCCATTTGGTATATGGCGGTGAGGCTGTCATACCGGTCGAAGTAGGCGTTGAGTCAGCCAGGATCCGTAACTATGATGATGACAACACCGAACGAAGAAACATGGAGTCGGACTTGGTAGAAGAGGAGAGGGCAAAGGCGTCTGTTCGACTGATGGCGTATCGTCACCGGATGAAGCAAAACTACAACCGGCGCGTACCCCAGATCGCTCCAAGTCGGCGATCTTGTCTCGAAGAAAGTCAAGCCGGTCGTCGGCAAGCTTGAAGCGCCATGGGCAGCCTTTCAAAATCATCGAAAAGCTCCGGGCCAGACATCCGGAGGATGAGGACTGACGGCAGCCTAGATAGGCCGTGAGCGAACCACCTCCACCTTTACCGGGGGTGAAAGGTGTATCATCAGAATCACCCCGTATTTCATTTTTCACTAAATACTTGAAATGCGAGATGAAAAGTCAAAGGAGCGAATATAAGGCATTATCATCAGAAGGCCCCGAGCCGATCGCCGGAGGTTTATGTGGTTAAGACTTAGGCAACAACCCGTGCTGCTCGGAAGTAAATTGGTCGAGCCAAGCGCCGAGGAACGAAGGCCGCCGCTCGGCCGGAGGTAAATGGGTCGAGCCAAACGTCAAGATCAGGCCCCGTGCTATTCGGACGGAGGTATATTATCCGAGCCAAAATACTCGATGAAGTAGATCCCGAGCCGTGCGGCCAGGAGGGCATTATCCAAGCCGGGGAAAGGCAAAGAGCTACGCCGAACGAAGTGTCAAATTAGCCTTGACGGCCGCCCAGCCTGGACGTTAAACCGTAGAGCCGCTACCGACCGGCTATAAATATCCGCGCCGACGAGCACCGCGTTAAAGATCAAGAGACGAGCCGGCCTATAAACCCTCCGAGCGGAATACCGACGAGCACCGTCTTAAAGATCGAGAGCCGCACCGACCGGATATAAATATCCGCGCCGTCGAGCACCGGCGTGAAAGATCAAGAGACGAGCCGGCGTGTATAAACCGTCCGAGCGGAAGGCCGAAGAGCACCGCCGTTAAAGATGAAGAGCCGAGCCGGCGTCCCTCCGAGCGGAATACCGACGAGCACCGTCGTTAGATCGAGAGCCGCGCCGACCGGCTATAAATATCCGCGACCGACGAGCACCGCCGTTAAAGATCAAGAGACGAGCCGACGCCTATAAACCCTCCGACGGAAGACCGACGAGCACCGTCAAAGATCAAGAGACGAGCCGCGCCTATAAACCCTCCGAAGGAATACCGACGAGCACCGCTGTTAAATATCGAGAGCCGCACCGACCGCTATAATATCCGCGCCGACGAGCACCGCCGATAAAGATCAAGAGACGAGCCGGCGTCTATAAACCCTCCGAGTGGAAGACCGACGAGCACCGTCGTTAAAGATCAAGAGACGAGCCGGCGTCTATAAACCCTCCGAGCGGAAGACCGACGAGCACCGTCGTTAAAGATCAAGAGACGAGCCGGCGTCTATAAACCCTCCGAGCGGAAGACCGACGAGCACCGTCGTTAAAGATCGAGAGCCGCGCCGACCGGCTATAAATATCCGCGCCGACGAGCACCGTCGTTAAAGATCAAGAGATGAGGTGCCTATAAACCCTCCGAGCGGAAGACCGACGAGCACCGCTGCGAAGATCAAGAGACGAAGCCGCCTATAAACCTCCGAAGGAAGACCGACGAGCACCGCTGCAAAGATCAAGAGACGAGCCGCCTATAAACCCTCCGAGCGAATACCGACGAGCACCGTCAAAGATCGAGAGCCGCGCCGACCGGCTATAAATATCCGCGCCGACGAGCACCGTCGCTAAAGATCAAGAGACGAGCCGTCTATAAACCCTCCGAGCGGAAGACCGACGAGCACCGTCGTTAAAGATCAAGAGACGAGCCGGCGTCTATAAACCCTCCGAGTGGAAGACCGACGAGCACCGTCGTTAAAGATCGAGAGCCTCGCCGACCGGCTATAAATATCCGCGCCGACGAGCACCGTCGTTAAAGATCAAGAGACGAGTCGGCGTCTATAAATAATCCGAGCAGGCCAACCGTCGAGCTCCGAGGTTGAACATCGAGAGGTTCGGATCGTCTCATAACCAGCGATTCTTGGTAGCAACACAGAATTATGTGCGGCCGAACGGAAGAGCTGGAGAAAATACTCCAGCGATTCGCCAAGGGTGTGATGTGACAGGAGATGAGCGGACAGCACAAGTGTTAGCAAGGGGACAGTGCAAGAAGATAAAATACACGAAAGGAAAGCATTTCATTAAAATTAAAACCTTAGGCCGAGTGGCCTAAATACAAAAAGGTTCATGATCAGCCGAGCGGCTAAATTACAAGAATTACTCGATGTAGTCGTAGAGGTCCCTCGGAATATTGCTCAGAAGCTCCACCTGATCGCCGGCCGGAATATTGGTGGACTCTGGAAGAAGGCCCTTCGACTTCAGATAGGTCATAGTAGCCGTAAGGCCTGTTGCAGAGCGGCGACTCGGCTCGGCTCGGCATCCTGATATTCTTTGAAAGCCGCCTGAGAGCCTGTGAGGGCTTCGTTCAGATTCTTAAGTTTTTCAGCGTCGATCAGACGGGCCGCCTTCTCCTCACCGAGCTGCTCCATCAGCTCCCTTATTTTCTGCTCTAGGCCCCGAGCCTCAACGTTCTTTTTCTCCAGATCGGAGATGGCCGTGTTTTTCCGATTGGTGGCCAAGGTTATCTTTGTTTCGAGCGACTTGACCTGTCGCTCGTACTCGGCCAGATGGTGAGCCTGGTCGGCTGTTTTCTTCCGCTCGGACGCCAGCAAGGATTGAGCATTCTTCAACTCCTTCTGCTGCTCGGCATACGAAGGGCCATGCGAGCCGGACGGACCACCTGCCGCCTTCAGTTGCCTTATCTCCTCTTCTGCCATAGCCAGGCGGTTGGCGACGGCTATCTCTTCCACCCACCGCTGATGCCAAGGCAAATTGTTAAAGGCCGAACGGAAAAATGCAAGTGAAACTTCAGAGATACACACTTACCCCCGTGGATGCCTGCATGTGGCTATTCGCCAAGTTCCCGAGGGGGATCAGTGCCATGCGTGCCCGAGCGTCGGCCCACATCTCGGCCAGAGGCCCTTTTAGGGTGATGGTGTGCTCTGGCACGGTCGGTCGGTCGGCTTCTGGAAGCAATTCTTCAGTCGGGAGATGAAGGGTGACCCGAACTGTGCGGCCGTGACCAGGGACCGCCCTACCGGGATCAGAAGCCGGCGCGGAATATTGCGAATGGATGGTCGAACGCTGGACTGATCGACGAGCGGGGGGACGGGTGCTGATTGGAACAGCTTCAGTGGGGGCTTCCGGCTCGTCCCAATCAGAGGGAGTCCGGTCGGATGAAATGGCTTCCGCCACTGGCGCTTTTCCCCGAGTGGTTGCAGTGGCCCGCTCGGATGGTTGTATCGCTGATGTAGCCGAGCGAAGGGGAGTCTCCGCTCGGCGCCTCTTTTGCGGAGGCTGCTCTTCCTCCCGAGCGGAACCTTCCTCGGGGGCGATTTGTTCTCCAGTGGGGGTGGCTCCGCTGGCCCCGATTGGCTGAGAAGCTCGAGTGGCCGACTCAGCATGAGTCCCGCTCTCTCCCTCGTGGGATCCGACCGGCTGGATCCCCAGAGCCTCCATCTCCTTTGCTGCCGCGGCTTCGAGCGCCGCCGCCTTTTTCTTCAGGATACCAGCCATCACCGATTCCATGACGATGTTGGCTGCAAAGAAAAAATGAAAAAATCAGTTAGCAATCAAAGTGAGTGGACGAGTAAAATTCTTACCGAAGCCGGTCGGAAGTGGGGTCCGTATAGGACTCAACCCAAAAATGTACATCACTCCCTCGTGAAGAAGCTTGTTGATGTCAAGCCGTAGACCGGCTAGTACATTTGCGGCGTGAAGATAATCCGGTCGGGTCTTGAATTTCTTCAGTTCGGGAGGGGGAGGTAGACTGACTTGCCACTGGGTCGGAAAGTTTGGCTGACTGGGCATGCGGATATAGAAATAATAGTCCTTCCAATGTTTATTGGAAGTGGGTAGTTTATTGAAGAAGACCAAACCGGGCCGAGCTTGGAACATAAAGGTGCCCGGCTCGGCTTGCTTAGGATAATAGAAATAAAAGAAGACCTCCGGTCGGAGGGGGATGTTGTGAATCTTGAACAAAACGACAACGCCGCAGAGCAGACGAAAGGTATTTGGTACTAAACTGCCGAGCGGCACGCTAAAATAGTTACAGACGTCTACTATAAAAGGATGTACGGGGAACCGCAGACCGGCGATGAATTGGTCGCGAAAGACACAGAAACCGCCGCGCGGTGGTCTGTGAGGCCGAGCGGCAGGACCAGCTAGGCGAACTTCGATATCCTCGGGGATTTCGAAATTGTCAGCCAAAATATCAAAATCCCGTTGTTCGAAACGAGATCGCATGGTAGTATACCATGGGCCTAGGGATTGTTCTTCGGGATGAGAAGAACTGGCCATGATCGGGACAGAAGAAATCAAAAAGGAAGTTTCAAAGACGAGGAAATGGAGTTTCAAAAACTAGAGCAGAAGTGCGAATTAGATATCGGAAAGGAAAAAGGAAAGATCTAAAACCTTACTGGGGGAAGAGGGATCGAAGAAAGGCGCCGGATAGCGTCAAAGGGCAAAAGCGAGATCGCCGGAGCTCCAGAGCGCAGAAAGCAACAGTAGAGGTGACGGAGGCGTGTAAAGGTGAGGAGGAAATGAAGAATTTATAGGGTGAGGGCCGGGCGGCCTCCACCGTCGGATCCAGGTCACGGGAATCAAAGCATACATCTAGCCGTATATTTCGAATTGCTTCGGTCACATCAAAATATCACGCTGCCGCCTCCGTATTCCGAGAGCATCGCTCCACGTGGCAGTCAATCGTTCGGAGCATTTAATGAAGGTATGATCAACCTTGATGGCGAAGATTGGCGCAGAACGCGAGGAGATCCGGTGAAGGCCATCACTGACTCATTCAAGGACATCTCTACGGCTGACCGGGCGGAGAATACCATCATGAATGAGCCGTTCGGCTAGACTCACAGTCCAGTCAGTCGGACTATGCGCCTCCTTCGACTAGACTTGAAGCCCCCTTTTTCCTGCAAAGTCAACGCCAAGTGGAAGTCACCGGAACAGCCGCCCACCCAGAGGAAAGTGTGGTCCGACCGGACGGACGGCCTTAGACGGCCGGTCCGATTGGACTGCCGGCCGGCCGATGGAATCGAGTACCAGGAGGGGTCCGGCCGGCGCGCACTTATAGTTGGGAGGCACCCTGTCAAATCGGGGTTCGGACGGTCAGTTAAAAAGGTCATGGACCGAGCTGACCTTTTGACCGACCGCAGTCATAAAGCACCCCTGTTTGTTAGTCTCCCCAAAGCACAAGTAAACCACTGCGGATGTCCGGTCGGATGTTTAGGTATCTGTCCGCTCGGACTACAAGTTTGGAGCAAAGGAAAAGGCCAGAGGATTTCTTTCTTTAACAACCTGTGGGTTTCACGTGTGTGCCATGCTCCAAATCTTGTGACAGGGGATTCTGCTGTCCCATCGAGGGCATGCTTTGATCAGAAGCGATATGGGTCGTGTAAACTTTCCGACACCTGCACCTAGGAAAGGACGGGTAAGCTTTCTGACAGTCGCATACCTAGGATAGGACAGAGGACACTTATGCACCTTGGTACGCGTGCCCAAACCTTTCACAGCTCTATATAAAGAACCTCAGGTTTCATCGACAGGGGAATGCTGGTATGTACTCTGAGACTTCTGGAGCCACCTTGTTCATCGTGATTTACCTGACTTGAGCGTCGGAGGGTCGTCGCTGGGAATCCCCTTCCCGGCTCGACTTCTGTGCAGGATAGCCGGAGCATCTCGACACTAGTTGGAGATCTACATCAGCGAGCCTTGGAGCGCCACGTGCCCAGCGTCTGTTGACTTCTGGTTCGGACAGGATCAATAGTCAAGATAAACTAATACCTAATTACACTACGACCTTCTAATGGTTTGTTCCTTTCCTTTTTGGTCGTGAGCTACTATTTATAATTTATAAGGTACTGATAACATTATCTTCTGCATGTGACACCACTACTATGTTATTTACAATATAAATTAATTGAACAACTACAAACAAATGTAGATAATATGACCAAATGTGATTCTTTATTCAAAACAAATATTTACAAAAACTTAGGCTTTTAGTATACACTCCAACAGCAATAACCTAAACAATCAAACCTCTAACGCGTTTATGTAACGTGGTTCGGAGATCACTTACTTCTACTCCATGGTTGTCCGTAAGGTGGACGATCCCGATCCGTCGGTGAATGACTCCCCGGAAAACCTTCGGCTAGCTCGAGTAGCTCCTTGTGGGTGGAGAAACCTCGCCATAAACTCGCACAAGCTCTTGATCACTCAAGAAGACATTGGAGACTCTAATAGGGGTTAACCACCTCTATTTTCGTCAACTTCAATCAAACTTCCAATGCTGGGTTATATAGGCCACAAGTTGGAAAATCCCGCCTACTAGTCAATTGCCAAAACCATCAGTCGACTGCCCTCTGTGGAAATTCAACCGTTACAACTCAACAGCTATATACCAGTCGACTGATACTTCTATCAGTCGACTGCTCCACACTAACTGAATGAACAGAAGCATTCTGTTCACGCCCAATCGACTGCCCAGTCGACCGCACTAGTCGATTGATGAAACACCAGTCGACTGCTACAGTACTACTACATTAACACTCTAGTACTGCTGCAGTAAACCCTAATCCTAGGATTTAACCCCGAGTATATTCACTCAGCACTCGTCCTCGCTCGACCAACCTAGACCTAGCCTTCTAGCCTCCTTCATTAGCCTTGCGTCCCTCGGATGCCTCCCCATCCTTCACGTCTTGCCTTTTGGAGCTTCCATCGGCCTTGTCATTGTTGTCGGATCTTCCTTTGCCAAGAGGTCGAGCCTCTAGCACTTCATCCATTGCCAAGTCACAATTGGACTTACGTTGCCAAGACTACATGCTTGGACTTACACCGCCAAGACTCACCCTTGGACTTTCCTCCTTTGCCAAGATCACCCTTACACCTTCCTTGTTGTACCTGTATCCTGCACACTTACAATGCATATCAAATACAACAATAAACCTAACTTAAATATTTACTCAAACATCAAAACCTAAGGTATCCAGATTGCTCCAACAGCTGCTACAATGTATAGCAGCTAATCTGTAGCAACTGCTACACGGTGTAGTAGCTACTCTTGAGAAGCTGCTACAACATGTAGCAGCTTTTGGCGACTAGCTGCTTCTACATGTTGTAGTAGTTGCTACAACGTGTAGCAACTTCTAACTATTTATACATTAACTGATACAACGTGTAGAACCTCATTTAATTGATCTAAATAAAAAATTGAGATTGCTATGATCTATTAATAGTTGAAAATATAGAGTAACATCTTGTTGAATGTAAACGAAGAAAGATCTAGTACAATGTTGTAGCAGCTAACATTCTAAGTTAGCTGCTACAAGCTGTAGTAGCTACATGACAGTTAGCTGCTACAAGGTGTAGCAGTTATTTGTCGAAGTAACTACTACAACGTGTAGCAGCAAAGCAAAGACGCTGCAGCAGCAAAAATAAATTTTAATAATTGTTTACCAAGTTGATATACAACTACAAAAATATTTTTAGGAGTAATATCTGCTAGAAAATGTAGCTACTAAAAAAATGACTTACCAAGTGGCTGCTACACGTTGTAGCAACTACATGGACAGTTAGCTGCTATAAGGTGCAGCAGTTAACTATCAAAATAGCTGCTACAACTTGTAGCAACATTCGATGTCTAAGTGGCTGCAGGCGTTTGTAGCAGGCATCAACCTTACGCGTCGTAGCATAAATCCTTCCTTCCTTCTATGACCACTATTCCAAGTAAGTTATTACAAATTGTAGCAGCTATATGGACAGTTAGTTGCGAAGTAGCTGCTGCAACGTTTAGCAGCAAAGCAAAGGTGCTGCATCAGTAAAAATAATTTCAAATAATTTTTTACCAAGTTGATATACATCAACTTAAATATTTTAAGGGGTAATATCTACTAGAAAATGTAACTGCTACAAAAATGACTTACCAAGTGGCTGCTACACATTGTAGCAGCTACATGGATAGTTAGCTGCTACAAGGTGTAGCAGTTAACTGTCGAAGTAGCTACTACAACGTGTAGCAGCTACCTTTCCAAGTGGCTGCAGCCTGCAGGCATTTGTAACAGGCGTCGTCCTTGCACGTTATAGCATTAATCCTTTTAATATATGTTCAGATCATGGTGGAGAATAACAAATTAAAATAAAACAAATTACCATTGTGTATGAAATGGAAGGAATTAAAGATGTTGTCCTTATGATCGAGAATGGAGAGATGTGGTAAGCACATTAGCAGCTATCAGACGTGGCATTGTCGGTGAAGGAAGAGACGAGAGCGAGAGAGAGAGCGGCGAGCCAAGTAGCTTGCAGCGCCTTTGCTTTACTTTCCCGGCAGGAGCGTGAGGTCCGATAGACGACGAACAAGGAAGGCGCGAGAGAGAGAGCGGCGAGGAAAATTTAGAAATTAGAAAATTTCGCTCGGTGATGTTTTGAAAAGATGGTCGAAGGGGAGAGAGAATAAATGAAATATTTTTTTACAAAGAAATTGAGCTGGTAACGCCACATCTGCGCATCGCTCACGATCGCGCACAAAGCGTTGCTTAGCATATCAAATCTCTTTCTCTCTCTATATATATATAATTTTTTTAAAATTTATAAAATAAAATTTATTTAATAATTATATATATTTTAAATATATTATTAATTTAATTTATTTTTAAAAAATTAATCAAATATTAAATTATTTAGTATTAATCACCATCCTATGTAATTTATAATCTAAATTTTAAGGATTATGATCCAACCAACGATAAGTTCAATCCTACCAATATATATATATATATATATATATATATATATATATATGCTCGAGGGGACGATATTTGATGTACACATGATACTATTTTAGTGGTTTGAGATAGAACTAATAAGAATTGATTTATTAAAATAAAATGTTTAGGAAAAATTCGGTTGAAAAAAATTTCGTATCATGCTCATGATGTCTCCCCTACAAATTATGATCTTAACTGTTGCACTACGCCCGTGGGGTTATGATGATTTATCATGTTTTAATAACTATGAATATCTATCATAAAATCCAAATCAAGCAGTTATTTTTTGTGCTGATGAATGAATGAATGTTCGTCAAACCACTTGTAAGATGAGACACAATTTACACAGAGGGAGTGATGATGTTGAGAAGCGAGACCCGAATGTTGATCAAGCTCCTGAACAATTTCTCGCATCCCTCCTCCATTCCTTCCAAGCGCTCCTCCAACATCTCCAATGTCGCCTCCTCTCCCTCCTCCGTCTTCTTTCTCAACCCACAAATCCCCCTCCGTGATTCCTCCTTCGCCATCGACGCAGCCACCGCCGCCGCGGCCTGGGAAACACTCGAGAACACCAATGTCATCGCAGCCCCAATCGCCGCCACAGCCTCCGCCAAGATCCCAGCCACCTCCGCCTCCGCCGCGTCCTCCCACTTCCCCGCAGCGAATGGACGACATCTAGCCAGGTCCTTGATCCCAGACACGAGCCCCGCGATATCCTTCTCCGCTCGCCGCAGCGATCGGGCCGCGGAAGTGAGCCGCGTGGTGTCCCTCCTCCGGGACGCCGCGCGCGCCTCTGCGGCGTGCTGCGCGAGCACTATAGCAGCGGAGCGGTAGGAGCCTTGCGCGTCCGCGAGGCGGAGGAAATCGTCGAGGAGGAGGTCAGTCATGGACGGGAGGCGCCGAAGGGAATCCTGGGTTTGCGAGAGCCGGAGGAGGTCGTCGAGGGAGGCAAGGAGACGGTCGATCCGCTCGAAAACTGTGGCGGCGGCAGAGGCAGAGGAGGTGTAGCACCCGAGGTCAGCGGAGGCGCGGAGGGAGCGGATCTCGTCGTGGAGGAGGGAGAGGACGGGATGGGATCGGCAGGGGAAGCTGGCGGACCGGGTGTGCTGTGCGTCGCGGCGGCGGCGGCAACGGGAGGGGCTGGCGCTAGGGCTCAGGCCTGGCAAGGAGATGGAGCGACGAAATCCGGCGATCATTCCGGGCGTCAGTTGCACTCCCTTTAAACTTACTCTCTTTTCTTTAGGCGTCTACTTGGTTTCTTTTACTTTTTTTCTTCGCCGGCGATGACCGATCGCGAGCAAACACGAGAAGCATCGTGGATGAGGGACAGAACACCGCGACGTGTTTAGATGGGAATTAAAGAAATAATTGGCACCGCGGCTGGTCATGTCTGCTGCATGTGTCGATCAGAGCATCGTGGTGTAACCAACGGGAAAAGGCAATACGTGTCGTATCACGGCGATAGTTTATTCTGATTTAATAGTCTTTCTGTAAAAATTATTATTGTTCTTTTTATTTTGTGAGCAATTGATATATCTGGTTTGTATTTATTTTTACGTAATTATGTTCTAATCATTTTCACATTTCTTTTTTACTTTATTTTAAGGTTACGTGATATAGAACTCTTGTTTGTTATTTGCAGAGCAGAAATAATTAATTACAGTGTTCCTTCTCACAAAATCTCATTCGACACCGATAAGTTGACTTAGATTAAAAGGCATTAGGTTCGGTCGACCAACCGAAGACAATGGGGATGCAAGCAAACCCACAGAGCACGACACATGGGGCATGCAAACTTCTCGTGTTCTGACAACTAAGCAAACGTGTGAGCGACTAAATCAGGCCACTACTTTCAGTTTTGTTGTTATTATTTGCCGATTCCTCGTGTCGCTTCTACAGCTACGTTCCTTTGACTAATTAAAAACCGATACCAGATTCAGATCTGTGATTACATTGTTAGGACTTGAAAGACTTCAGGATTCAATCAAACACCGGACGGGGGACGTTAACAGGCTAACAGCATGCAGCTCGACGACATGCCTAGTGAACTCCAGATAATAATCCTATAGCATTTGAAAATTTAAAGAGACATCACGACGTACGCGTGGAGTGTACGTGAGTACATGTTCAAATGTTTAATCAATTAATAACATGTCTAAATGTTTCATCACTACTTCGTTCCTTGCAGATCACTTACCTTGATCAAAAGCAGGTCTTCATTTTATTCTAATCGAGCATTTGCCAAGACGCCGATCACTATACAGGTGCGATCCTCTCCTATAATCTCTAATTATGCATATCTGATTGCTTGCTTAGAGTTTATGTTTTTATTTAGTCCGCTGACATAAGAGATGCCTTTTGTCGTCTCGGCTCCCTGTGCGTGCGTCGTTTTCTTAAATTTCTAGTGGCTATTAGAAAAGCAACCGGACGTCAGAAAAATAAACTTCTGATTTACGATACAATTATATATATAAAAAATATAATCTCATGTGATTGACTATGTCTGGATTATCGATCCGGTCCCATAAATTTTTTTCAAAATTCTACAAATATATCGTAATTGTGGTTCAAATTATGAACATCTGAATGATAATCTGAATATTCTACCACGGTACCAGACATCGAGAACTCAATATAATTTATAGATGATAATAATACTCAGTCAATTGACACATTAATAAAAGATTAATTAAATAATATGAAAATTTTAAATTATTATGTCTTGATTTAGTGATCTTCTCTTTAGATGGAAGGTGTCTCATATTGAATTTATTTTTCAGTCTATTAAAATATCATCTACATAATGATTTAGTAAATATATAGTAATTTAATTTTCTTTATATATAAGAGACAAATAATTATTGTATCACCACAGGTCGAACAAAATGAAAATAAATTTTCACATATTTTGTATGAGCATACAACAACAACAACAACAATTAAGTCTTATCTCATTAGGTGGGATTGAGTATGAAACATTGAATTTATTGTAAGATATGTGACTCCAATATTATCACACCAAATTTTTGGTGCGATATTTGACACATGATGAAGTTTAGAAAGAAGTGATTGAAACCAAATAATTTCAGAAGTTGTATTTGCTACAACTTAATATTCAGTCTCAGTGTTTGAACGAGATACTGTAGGTTACTTTTTTCGAATTTCATGAGATAAGGTTTCATCCAAGAAATATTGCACATCCACTAATAGAGCGTCTGCCTTCAGGAGAGCTTGTCTAATCCGCATTACTATATGTATGTAGGTCTCAAGATGATCGACGATATAAAAAAAAGACCATGCAAAATTGTACCTTTGAGATAATGAAATATTCTTTCCACACCTTCCTAATTTTGTTCAGTGGGAGCATGCATGAACTGGCAAGAATGATTTACTACAAAGGTAATATCAAGTCGTGCGATAGTAACATATTGTAAAACCTCAACAATGCTTTGATAAATCTGAGGATCAGACATAATAGGAGAAGATACTGAGAAGTTATTTATAGTAATTGGTGTGGAAACCCGACGTTCTCCATCCATTTTAGCTCTTTGAAGAAGTCATAGTAATCTATTTACTCTAAGAGAAGAGACAATCTTCATCATGTGGGATAAATTCAATACCAAGAAAAAAATGAGCATTACCCAAATCTCGAATAGGAAGTTCTTGATTCAGAAGATTTAATAGAGTTGTGATACCCTTTTGATCATTGTCAGTTATTAAAATATCATCCACGTAAATGAGAAAAAATATCAAAGATCTATCATTATATTTATATAATAAAGAAGAGTAAGTCTTTGATCTAGAAAATCATTGAGCTGGCCAACCGGTTAGATAATTTATGAAACTATGCACAAGGAGCTTGTCAAAGACTATATATGGATTTCTTAAGCTGACAAACTATTAGGACACTCCAGGAGCTAGAGGGGGGTGATTAGCTCCAATTGTTTCATTGATAATGATTTGTAGTGGAAACTTGAAGCAATGCTAAAACCCTTGATTTTACTTGGTAATCACCTTCTTGAAGTGAGTAATCCAAGGGTCCACGCTCCTCATAATCTCATCCACTATGAAATCTATTCCTTCTTGGAAACAATTTAGAGGCGGAGAAGTCTCATACAATCTCACACTACAATAAATTTAACTTTTTGTAACATGTAATTATGCTATCCACATCGCACATCACACATTGCACAACTGCAAGCAGTTAAAAGTCATAAGACATCAACAGCACGTGCTGCGCATTGTGGTTAAGAGCATTTGCAGCGCGTACCGCATGTTGCGGTTAAGAGCATTCGCAACGCGTACTACGTGCTGCAATTAAGAGCATTTAGAGCTCACACCGTACATGCGGTTAAGAACATTCATAGTGCTTGGTGTGTGCTGCAATTAACAACATTCATAGCATGCACAACACTGTAGTTAAAATACCATATAATTATCACTAATATTTATTTGAAATATATAATTCAAATTTAAAATTTAGACATTATAACAATTCATCCATCACTTAAAATGGAAATAAAAAATTATAAAAATACAATCAAAAGATATACATACTTTTTATTCATCTAATTATCATTTTACAAATCTCATAAATTTCTCTAAATCAACTACAAAAATAATAAATGACTAACAATCAAGGATTTCACTATCAACAGCGTTCCAACACTGCTTAAATCTGATATGCATCTAACAATGTTTCACTAGTCACCAATGTTTGTGTCGTTCTCAATACTTCTATCTTAGCCTTCATCTTCTCAAACCACAATATCCACTTCAAAATAATAGATGATTGGAATTTCTAGCCAAGATACAAAGAAAAATATATTCAACAAGGTCTAGTGGAAGAATAAACAAACAAGAAATAGAATGAAAAAAATTAGAAGATACTCAATCTCGATTTTTGATATTTAACTCCCAAAGGAAATAATGAATTCGATAGATAAAAAAAATCTATTGATTTCAATTGAAAGAAGACTAATGTATTTCACTTCAACTCCATGAGTTAAGTAGATGATTAAAAGTGCTACTATTGAAAGTGCTACTATTGCACAGGAAAAATAACATATAGCAACTAGGGTAAACATATAAAAGTTTTCAAGTTTGTAACTTGCCTGTTATTTCACACAGGAAAAACATATAGCAACTAGGGCACCCAATATTTGTCATATTTGAAAAGACCTTGATGGGAGACAAAAGACCACCTTCTTCCCTCAACAGTAAAGCATGTTGCTCAAGTTCACACTTGAGGCATCATTCTTTCTTACAACCTAAGAAACTAATGAATGAGTAAAACTAAAGATATTATGCAATTCTCATTCACAAGAAGAAGTAAAACATTTAAATGTACAGGTCCAAGAATGCCCTCTTCGAAGTAGGTAGACCATAAGAGGTTTTGTGGAAGTTAGACATAGCAAAACAGCATTGGCATAACAACTGCAAATTCGAGCCAAAAGAAGTTAGATAAAAAATTATGAAAAAAAAATCAATAATTCATTAAGGTTAGGTACATCTGGAATAGATTAGGTTATTACAACATGCTTTAAGTTAAAAATCAGTAACTCTTTCCATGACATCTGTCTTTAGAGAATAAATACACAAACAAGAAATCTTAATGGGACAGAACCTTTTACTTTTCCATGTTATTAATATATGCCACAATTAGTTTATCATCTCATATTATCAAGTCATGTTAAACCACCTATTATAGGATATTAATCAGTCATGATAGTGACATTTTCTAAGTTTATGTTATTTAATTTACATTTAAAAGAGAAAAAGAACTCCACAGAATAAATATTGTAAGGTGCATTCTAGAAATCCAAGTTAGTAAATTTCAATTGTGAATGGTCGTTCAAGTGAAGTTATCAGCAAATAGAAAAATAATTTAATCAAAATATAGGATACCTGTTAAAGTTAGTAATATTTACAAATCAGAATAAAATTACTCCAAAATTGATGTCCAAATATCACAGTGGAGGTCAAGTTAGTCAGTGAGAAACTGATATTTGTTAAAGTCGATTGGCTGATGACTTTATACCAAAAACTCAAAGTGTCAGCAAAGTGATCCAGAAAGAATCTATCCCAAATTGATATTTAGATATCACAATGGAAGTCTAGTTAGTGAGAAACTGATTCCTGTAAAAGTTGATTGGCTAATCACTTTGACCAAGCTTATATTTCTATATTGCTACAATATAGTATAATTTGGAAACCATAAGCATTTTCTATCCAGAAAAAATCATCTTACTAATCCAGGAAAAGCTCCATAATTAAACATCACTATTGCATGTATGAAAATAGGAATGCTAAACAGATTTGCAACTGAACATCAATACCAAAACCATAGTGTATAAGAAAATTATATTGAAAAAGACACTACAACAATTTTGTTGCTGCAGCAAGGCTCTTCTTCGTAAAACAAAAAGAGACCATGTTATATTCACCAAGACTAAAAACTCTTGGATAGCTCAAACATGACTAGATTTGACTCAAAAACATATATACAAGTATAGGATAAGGAATAATTGAGTAAACCAACAAGAAAACATTAAATACGTTACTGCCATTGAAATGTTGCTACTACAGTGGAGATTTTTGTTTTGTTTTGTTTTTAGACTAAAATGAAGATAACATATATTTCATATCATAAATTAATACGGACTGTCCATAATAAAATAGCAAAGGTGTTAGATTATATAATATAAATTATATAATTAGAATTATTTGTTTATAGCCTTGAGGGTAATTTAATCTTTTTACCTTTTCAATTTAGGGTTTAGGATTTCTAATAATTAATTATATAAGACTTTGTACTCTTTATTTTCTTATAACCTTTCTTTTGGATTTATCAATAAAGACGACTATTTTTTTTGGCATCAATTTTTACATGATATTAGAGCCTTCATCTCTATGTTTTTGATAATTAGATTGAAGAACTGTTAATTCAATTCACAGTTTTTGCGGATCGAACTCCATAGTGAGTTCGCTGGAGGAGGGGGGGGGGGGGGTGGCAACGCGTCCCCACTCGAAGTTCGGACCGAAGCCTCGAAATTTTTTTTGGCGCAACCGTACAATTTTGATTGAGTTTCTTTTGTTTTCGCAATACTTGGTTTTGTTTGATGTTCGGTTATTCATGAGCACAATTTGTTCTATCATCATGAGTGGTTGCATATATTGGGGATATGTTATGAAAAATTTTTTGCGAGAAAAATCTATGTGGGGATATATTTCAGGTGTGCGAGTTCAACCTACAGACATTAATGCTGATGATTATACAAAGTCATTGGATGTTTTGGAGACCGATAATGTGAAGAATGGATCAATAATTCTGTTTCACGCTCCATTGATGCTCAATTGGCCAAGTACGAGACAACAAAAAAGATTTGGGATTATACACGCAGTCTAACTTTGCCAAACAATATCAATTAGAAGAAGATATATGTGCACTTTGACAGCAAGATATGGGGATTCAAGATTTTTATTCTGTCATGTCAGAACTATGAGACCAGTTAGCACTCACAGAATCCTTAGAATTGCGAGCATTCCCAGCTTATGTCACTCGTAGAGAAGAGCAACGTCTGGTCCAATTCTTGATGGCTCTTCGTGATGACTTTGAAAGATTGCGTGGAACAATTTTGTATAGTCCTCTTCCTTCCATTGATTCAGTAGTACATTAATTGCTAGCTGAGGAGATTCGTCTTAAGTCTCAGGTTGATAAGAGGACTGTTGCACCATCTACGCCATCTATTTTTGTAGCACCACAGCAATCTATGCCGCATAATCAAAGTAGGTCGACTTCGAAAGTTTCTAGTGATAAGTGTGCTTATTGTAAAGAAAAAGGACATTGGAGGTCTCAATGTCCATTATTGTTGAACAAAGGTAAACTACCGAAGCAGCAAAAACGACTACCACAGCAACAATATCAACAACAACGACCTCAACAACTACCATTGCTATATCAAAATGCTTTATGGAAATATGGTAATCAACCACAATAGTTGCCAAATGGACTATCTCAGTCTAGTAATGCAATGGTTGCCCCCTCTTTAGATCTTTATATGCTTGAGTAGTTTCAACAATTCCTTAGTTCACAGCCCTCTGCCATGTTTGCTTCTTATCATATAGGTTTGTCATCCTCCAGTACATCATGTATATCTTCCTCTTTATGGATCTTAGATTCTAGAGCTTCTCATCATATGTCACCTAACTTATCATCTTTTATCTCCTTATCTTCTAATTTATCTTTATCAGTTATGACGACTAATGGTACTCCAATGCCATTATTAGGTGTCGGTTCTGTTGTTACAACTTGCTTGTGTCTTCCTTATATCTATTATATTCCTGGTCTTACACTTAATCTTCTTTATGTTAGTCAATTGCCTGAGTCTGGATATTTAATCTCTTTTTCTTCGTCCAATTTTTATGTGCAGGACCCGCGATCTCAGAAGGTGATTGGGATAGGCCGTAGGCAAGGGGGACTCTATGTCTTGGATAAGCTTCGAGTACCAGATGTTGCAGCTTCTAGTGTCGATTTGTCATCTTTCCGATTGAGTCGTTCTTCTTCTGATTTTTATTTGTGGCATACTCGTCTAGGTCATGCTTCAGCCTCTCGTTTACAATTTTTTAGCTTCATATGGAGTATTAGGAACTTTAAAAAGTTATGCTATTTCATATTGTAGTGGTTGTAATCTGGCAAAATTTTCTGCATTACCTTTTAATAAAAGTCTATCTTTTTCTCCTAATCCTTTTGATCTTGTTCATTCTGATGTGTGGGGGCCTTCTCCTATTACTACAAAATGGGGGCTTTTATTGATGATTACATTTGCTATACTTAGGTTTATCTTATGAAACATAGATTTGATTATCTTATCATTTTCAATAACTTTAAAGCTCTTGTCAAAACTCAGCATTCAGTAGTTATCAAGTGTTTTCGTTGTGATTTAGGGGCGAATATGGTTCCAATAAATTTTCTCATTTACTTGCATCAGAAGGTACTATACATCAAACCTCGTGTCGAGAAACACCTGAACAGAATGGGGTTGCAGAGAGAAAATGTAAACATTTTATTGGGACAACTCGTTCATTCTTATTGTCTATAGATGTTCCTAGTATTTTTTGGGTAGAAGCAGTTGTAAAATACCGAAAAAATGGTGAATAATGATAAGGAAAATTTCCAAAATTTTTAAAAAAATTTCGAAAATTTTTCGAAGCTCGTATGGACGAGTTTACGGGGATAAAAACGGGGCTCGGGAAAGCCTGTTTGGGCTACCCCGTTTTAACAAGGAAAAGTTGATTTTCTTTATTTATTTTCTTTTCTCATTTTCTTTTCTTCGTTTCTTCCTCCCCGCGCGCCCGACGCCGAAGCCCTAACCACCCCGGCGGTTTCTTCTCCTCCCCTCCTTTACTTTGATCGCGCCGCACCTCTTCTACTCTTCCTCTTCATTTCTCCTCTTCTCTACCGATTTCGTTCCACTCTCCTCTTCCGACAGTCGCCCTCGCTGTGGAGACTACACAGCCGGCACCGCACGGAGCAGTGTCGACCTAGCGCCGCCGGACTCGCACCTTCTCTACCCGATGACACCGCCAGCTTACCTCCTACTTATTCCTCTTCTCTGTGAAGCCGAGCCATCGCCTAGTGCTGATCGCTCCTCAGACCTAGCGTCGACCACCGGAACAAGTCGGTGCCATCCTTCCTCTTGTGTCGTGCGCTAGTTTTGGTCTCTCGCCGGTGCATCTTTGCTCGGGTTTGGATTCGGACAGGAGTAAACAGAGCCGACTTCACCTGTGCCCTAGCATCGCTGTTGTGCCACTGTCGATTCACCTTCGACACCCTCTGCCCTAGCCTCCAGCCGCGTGCCCTAGTTGATCTTGGAGGTAAGTTAGTTGGAATTAGGTTATTGTTGGCAGTAATCTTCACTATGTTCTTGATCCTTTTCCTTGTTGTGAATCAAGGTCACGAGATTTGAGAGGAAGTGGTGAGTGGTATTCCTTCTTTGGAGTTCATCTGTTCACTAATTTTAGATGTTTGGTTTGTCTGGTTGATCAGTGAATCTCTTCTTGAATTCCGGCAGTGAAGTTTCCAGCAAGGGGTCTTGTTGTGGAGTACCTTTAGTCCAACAACCCACCTTGTGTCTTGCAGCCACGATCCTTTTTGTTGATCAACAGGAGGAAGTGAATTGAGGTGAGGTGTAGAAAAAAATGGATTTCGTAATTGGTTGTTTGTGTGTAAATGAATTGGGTTCCTGGTAGATAAGAATTGGATTTAGCTATTTGATATTGTGGTAGTAGCTAAATTAAAATGAATATATATATTGGTGACACAGGACTTTGACGCGAAACGAGCATCTCGATGTCGAAATTGGACCGGATACGATCCTTTCTATTGGAGGCGGGTACTTTAACTTTATGTCATTTGATATGCATAATAATGTTTTTAACAAATAGCAATGATTGCGTTTCTTATTTGCTTCGGTTGATCACTACCTGATTTGTTACATGCTTGCTTGTTTATTTGCTATGCACATCATGTTAGTATTTACCTGATTATACATACTTATAGAGGTAGTGATACAACCATGTTATTTATTATGTTCAGGACCTAGGGTTTTTGATACCTTATCTTATCTGTGTACCTTTGATTTGGTCATTGTCCTATGGTACACATTTTACATTTATGTATGGATATTGCTATGCTGTTCAGGATATTGCCATGTTTAGTGTCATGCATCATCTCGTATGATTGCATGCTGTGTGATAGTCTGCTCCATTATTGTCGAGCACATCGCCAGTTACATGTATCTGTATACACCACCACTCATGGGTTAGTGGTATATCAGACAGGTGTGTGGCAGTTCTGCTGTTTGGCTCCGTTGGTCTGGTGACTCAGTGTAGTAGCCGGCAGACGGTTCTGCTTTGTTTGGCTCCGCTGGTTTAGTGTAGCAGCGTGGTAGCCGGTAGGCGGTTGGACTCTGTTTGGCTCCGTTAGTCCGCTCATAGGTAGTGTGACGCAGTGTGGTAGCCGACATAGATTCCTCCCCGTCATCGTGTACCGGGAGATGAGAGCATTGAGCTCCCCCATTTATGATTTGGGGTAGGAGGATAGGTGTACTCCGACAGCATCTCATCCACTCGGTCACTCATCAGGAGCAGTGATGGCAGAGTGCACGGTTGTCATAGCCCTACCCACTCGGTCTCACCATTGTGTGTGAGATGGCTGACTGACGTCAGGGGTGACCATGACATTTGCATCATATGCATGATGCATTTATTGCTTGTGTTTGCTGCATTTACTTGCTGCATTTATATGGATACATATGATTGACATGCATACAAGATTTATGACACTTTCGGTCTGACGACCCTATTGTACTCATACCCTGGTCCTGGTTAGTATAGTTTTCTCCTGCTTGTTTCAGTTGCATTTATCCTTCTTGTATCAGGAGACTGTACGCATGATTAGTGCTGGTTGTTATTTTATTTATTATGCATATCAGTTGATACCCGCTGAATGTTGAACTCACACCCTCCTCCGTTGCTATTTTCAGGTTGATGCTGTCCGGAGAATTCCAGTCGCTAGTCCCCTGAAGACCTAGAGTTATTTGATCTTTTTGTTATGTCTCTTATTGCACTATCTGGACTTGTATTAGTTTACCTTATGGATACTGTCGATGAGCTTATTTGGATTTGTTTTACTACACGTCTGCCTAGACGGCAGAAGAGGTAAGTTGATTTTATCGTCGAATTTGAGCTTTATGAGTGTAGTGGAGTAGGACATCAGTTTTGTGCTTTATGAGTGTAGTTGAGTAGGGTTGTTTTTGAGTCTTCTTATCATTACTTCTTAGTTGTTCACTATTAAACTGCGTGGATGTTGGATGTGTGATTGTTGCTTATTTATTATTGTTATTGTTCCGGTCGTGTTGGCCGATGTATGTGTGGCCCTGGGGGGCGATGTAGAAAGTTTCAGATTGTCCGTCGTACAGGAAAGATGCTGTCGAAATTTCTTCGGACAGAGACTCCTCCGGGGCATGACAATTTATTTAAAAGGGGTCGCGCCGAGGATTGAACCGGAGACCTCTAGTTAAGCAAAGTCTTAAGTTGTTTCGGATGACCACGACCCGACCCCTCGGCCCCTTGGGCGGCCCAACTGGCGGCCCATTTGGCGGCCCCTTGGCGGTCCCTTGGGCGACCCAACCGGCGGCCCATTTGGCGACCCCTTATGTCGTCATCCGACGACCCTCGGCCGTGTTGTTACTCACAAAGACTTCCCACCCCTGGCTAGTGGATTTTTACCTTCCCTAGGATTCGAACTCTAGATCTCGAGGTTGAATACTAGAGTTTATGAATTCTGGTAGCCAAGTGAGCGCCGCTCACTTGGCTACCAGGATTCATAAACTCTAGTACTTAAGCCTGGAGGTCTAGAGTTCGAATCCTGGGGAAGGCAAAAATCCACTTGCTAGGGGTGGAAAGACCTAGTGAGTAACAGCACGGCCAAAGGGTCGTCGGTCGACGACATGAGAGGTCGCCAAATGGGTCGACGACATAAGGGCCGCCAGTTGGGCCGCCCAAGAGGCCAAAGGGCCGAGTTGTTACAACAGTTCTTACTGCTACTCATGTAATTAATAGGATTCCAATTTCTCACAATTTAGGTTTGTCTTATTTTCAAAAACTATATGATCATGCTCCTGATTATTCCTCTTTACGTGTTTTTAGTTGTACCTATTTTGTTCTCTGACAAAAAGTTGAGCGTGATAAGTTGTCCTCTAAATATGCTTTATATGTCTTCCTTAGTTATGGCGTTGGTCAAAAGGGATATCATTGTTTTAATCCAGTTAGTAAAAAATTATATGTCTCTCATCATGTTGTGTTTCTTGAGCATATTCCTTTCTTCTCCATACCTCTTTTATCACATGACATGACTCATGCAGATCTTATTCGCATTGATCCCTTCAGTATCGACATCGACGAAGCCTCCCCCACTGCTACTCTTCCACATGATGACTTCACTGAATCTAGTATTCTCGAGACACCTCCTCCACCTCCACCTCCCCCTCTGCCTCCTAAGATTGTTCCTTCACCTCCAGAGATTGCGAAAAATCCTATTCGTCGATCTACTCATCCTCGTAAGTCTACTAAACTACCTGATTTTGCTTATTCTTGTTATTCTACTTCTTTTGCCTCTTTTGTTGCCTCTATTTTTCATCTTTCTGAGCATTTGTCCTATAGAGAAGTTGTTGGTAATCCTCTTTGGCAGAATGCTATGGACGAGGAATTAACTGCTCTGCATCATACTCATACTCATACTTGAGATTTGGTACCTCTACTACCAGGGAAACGTGCCATTAGTTCTCGTTAGGTCTATAAGATCAAAACTAAATCTGATGGTTCTGTCGAACGGTACAAAGCTCGTCTTGTTGCTAAAAGTTACTCTCAGGAGTATGGCATGGATTATGAGAAAACTTTTGCCCCTGTTGCTAAAATGACCACTGTTCATATGTTAATTGATGTTGCCTCTATTCGTCAATGGAAAATATCTCAGATGGATGCCAAAAATGCTTTCTTAAATGGTGATCTTCAAGAAGAAGTGTATATGGTGCCCCCTCCTGGAGTTGGTCACCGATTTGGTGAAGTTTGCAGACTTCGCAAAGCTCTCTATGGATTCAAACAAGCACCACATGCTTGGTTTGCCAAGTTCTCCACGGTGGTTATCTCACTTGGCTTTCATCCCAGTAATCATGATTCAACTTTATTTGTCAAGTGCACGCGTGCAGGTCGTATACTTTTGTCTTTATATGTGGATAACATGATAATTATTGGTGATGATTTTGATGGAATTGAGTGTTTGAAATTTGAATTAGCTCGTTGTTTTGCTATGAAAGACTTGGATTTACTACGCTATTTTTTTGGGGATTGAGATTGCCTCTTCACCTAAAGGTTATCTCTTGTCTCAGTCAAAGTACATAGCTGTTCTATTTGAGCGTACACGTCTCATTGACAACAGGGTAGTTGATACTCCCCTTGAGACTAATGCTAGGTACTCTTAATTAGATGGTTCTCCTTGGCTAGATCCTAACCTCTACCGTACAGTTGTGGAAGCTTAGTTTATCTCACTGCGACTTGTCTTGATATTACGTATGTTGTATATGTGGTTAGTCAATTTGTCACTGCACTGACTACAGTTCATTGGGCTGCTGTTCTTCACATTCTTCGGTATCTTCGGGGAACTCAATTTCAGAGTCTCTTATTCCCTTCTACTTCCTCATTAGAGCTCTGTGCATACTCTGATGCTGATTGGGTGGGTGACCTTACGGATCGTAAGTCAACCACTGGCTTCTGTATTTTTCTTAGAGATTCTCTTATCTCTTGGAAAAGTAAGAAGCAAGATGTTATTTTGAGATTATCCATAGAAGCTGAGTATCATACCATGGCTACCACTACTTGTGAGATTGTTTGTCTACGTTGGCTGCTTGCAAATATGAGAATTTTTTTTCAGAAACCTACTTCTCTTCATTATGATAATCAGAGTGCCATTCATATTGCGCACAATACAGTTTTTCATAAGAGAACGAAGCATATTGAGATAGATTGTCATTTCACTCGTCATCATCTACAGATTGACACTATCACATTGCCTTTTGTTCCTTCCTCACTGCAGATAGCTGATATGTTTACCAAGGCTCATTTCGCTTTGCGCTTCCGATTTTTATCTGACAAACTCTCAATGCTTCTGGCTGTAGCATTGTGAGTTTGAGGGGGGATGTTAGATTATATAATTAGAATTATTTATTTATAGCCTTGAGGGTAATTTAGTCTTTTACCTTTTCAATTTAGGGTTTAGATTTTTTGATAATTAACTATATAAGACTTTGTACTCTTTATTTTCTTACAACCTTTATTTTAGATTCATCAATAAAGATGACTACTTTTCTTTGGCATCGATTTCTACAAAAGGTATATTCAAGCAATCTAACATTTGGCATCCTAAACAAAACTATGTTTATGGACAAAAAATAAATTTAAATATTACTTGTAAAATGTTATCCTTATAGGTGAACCTTGTAAATGCTTGCCGGCGGGGCAGACACGTGAGTTGCATGTCGTGCTAGACAACCATGGTAGCAGCAACAGAGTTGCGATTTGGTCGTGCACACGACCAAAGCAACAACTATGATAGTGGCCGCATGACGAGATCACATCAATAGATGCGGCGGGTGCCACGTGAGGCGGTCTCAATTGGTTGCAGGAGATAGATAATAAAATAAGAAAAGAGATTAGGGATTGTTGTCCGTCTTCTTGAAAGAGAGACGAAGGGAGACAATAGAGAGGAAGGCGGAGCACAGAGGATTTAGGGAAGAGAGGAAGGTGAAATCACAAAGGGCGGCAGTAGAGAGGAAGGCGGAGCGTGAAGGGTTTTGGGTAGAGAAGAAGGAGAAATCGAGAAGGGCAGTGATAGGGAGGAATTTTGGGGCGAAGTCATAGATTAATGCGGGTGCAATACATTGGGCTAAAATACTAAAATTTTAACTTTTAACAGCGCACTTTACGCACATTGTTAATATTTAATTTTAACAAACTTTAAACAACGTACTTTATGTGTTGTTAATATTTAATTTTAACAAACTTTAAACAACGTACTTTATTTGCTGTTAATATTTAATTTTAACATCGTACTTTACATGTCGTAAAAACATTTATTGATAGCACTTTTTATGCATGCCATCATTTGTAAAGTTCGCAGCGCGATTAATTGGGCACACTGTAACGAAAAACCACATTTGTTGGGTTTCGACAGAGAGGGAGTTTAAGGTTTATGACAGAAAAATTTCGATAAAGAAGGAGTCGCGAGGTAAGAGCGGAGGTTTTAGAGATAGTGACAGAAAGAATTTTAGCTTTAGGGATTTTATGGAAAGAATTTGGTTAATGATTCGCGAGGTGGGAGTAGAGTTTTAGGGATTTAAAAATTAAAAAAATTAAAGACTATTAACAACGTGTTCTATGCGCTGTTAATATTTTGTTTTAACATCATACTTTGTATGCTGTAAATAATATTTATTGACAGCGTGCATTTTTTGTACGCTGTCATTTACATAAGTATAATAATATTAATAGCACTCTCCACATGCCACTAATATTAAGTTTTAACAGCGCATTCTGCACGCCATAGAAAAGTTTATTGACAATGTACTTTTTCTGCACGCCATCGTTTGTATAAACATTATTTTATCCGCAACGCATATAATTGGGCACGCCATAAAAACTATTATTAATAGTGCACCCTAACTGCGCACCTTTGATGATACACTACAGAAAGTCATATTTGTTGTAGTGTCACAACAAGAATACAATGAAAGAAAAAAGTAAATATACAATACAAATAAACCTTGCTTGCTTGATCTCTTGTTGCTTGTAGATGTTTCTTGAAGCTTGGGAAACACTCAACACTTTTCTTCCAAAAACTCTAAGACTGGCAAAGAAGGGCAGAGAAGAAGAAGTTTGAATCCTTCGAAGAAATACCTTTTATCTCACAGATTAGGCTTCCAATCGATTGACCTTATCTCCCAATCAATTACCATGTCAGATCCGAACAAATCCAGCTGTTCAAACATCGCAATAACTCTTTTTTATTTCTCCCAATTGATTACCTAATTGATTAACTGGCTTTAATTGATCACTTGATCAATTACGAAGCCCACTGTGCATTCATGAATTAATCCCAATCGATTACCTAATCAATTAAACTCCTCGTGAGGAAGCTACTGTGCTTCGTGAAAAAACTCCTCTTGATCGATCAGCTAATCAATCAAGCATGCTCCCAATCAATTACCTAATCGATTGAGACACTGTTTCACAAAGAAAAACTCCCAATTGATCACCTGATAAATTGATGTAGCCCTTGATTGATTGCCCAATCGATCTAAAACCTTTCGGTTTCACTAAGAAAGGCTTTCAATTGATCACCTGATCGATTGGCTTTGACCCAATCAATTACCCAATTGATTGCCCAACTCACTTAACCTGAGCCTAGGATTCCCTTGCTCAATATCTAGTCAACCATGATTTGTTGGGACTTCTTCACTGAGTGCCCAATCAACCTTTGATCCACTTGAATTTTTCATCTCATGTCAACTTCCCATTGAACTTCCAATCACCAAGTGCGGTCCTCCTTGACCTACTTAGATTTTCCTCTTGCCTAACCGTAGTTAGGACTTCCCTCTTGTCAACGTACTGTCCTTCTTGACTCACTTAGATTTTCCTCTTGCCTAATCATATTTAGGACTTTTCTCTTATCAACGTGCGGTCTTCCTTGACCCACTTAGGTGATGTTTGGTTAAATGATGGAAATGACTATGGGTATGGATTTGATAGTAAGGTGGAATGGAAATGAAACCCACCTAGTTATATAGGTTTGGTTGATTCCCATTATCTAGAAATTATTCCCAAATTGCCATTCCCAAACCTACAATCCAAACACTATCTTTTACTATCATTCCATTCTCTCATTCCCAAACCCATCAACCAAACACCCTCTTAAACTTTCCTTTACCTAACCATAGTTAGGATTTCCCTTGCTAATGTGCGGTCCTCCTTGACCCACTAGGACTTTCTTTTACCTAACCACAGTTAGGACTTCGCTTGCCAAGGTACGATCCTTCTTGACCCACTTGGACTTTTCCTTGCCTAACCCTCAAGTTAGGACTTTGTCTTGCCTAACATTTAGTTAGGACTTTATCTTGCCTAATCCTCGAGTTAGAACTTTGCCAGTCAAATATCTAGTCCTCCACGACCCACTTGACTTTCCTCTCACATATCATCAAATATCCGATCAAACTTAATCTACTTGACCTCCTTCAGATAGTTTCCAAACATGTTGTTTAAACATTGAAACAAAAACACGAATCCACTCAAGCTTAGTCAAACTAGATTGGTCAATTTTGACCTAGGGACAATTGCACCAACAATCTCTCAATAATATTTTTTTTGAAGTTTGATAATATGTTTAAGTTATGATAACCCATATTAACCCAATTCCATGTCAAATGCATGAATGTGAGTTGTAGGATCGAAAGCGATAGGGGGGGGGGGGGGGGGGGGGTTGAATAATTCTCATGATCTTTTTTTACGTTTTTTTGTGAAAATACTAGGAGTAATAAAAGCAGCAGAAATAAGAAAAAGCTAACACTTTTGTTTTTACTTGGTTCAGAGTCTGTGACGACTCCTACTCCAAGGCCTTCGACCGACAATCGTTTTCGTTGGAAAATTAACTAACAGTTCGATGATTACAAAGAACTTACAAAAATGATTACAAGTTTACATAATATAAATTATATCGACGGTATGAAAATCCGATGTAGAGCGTAGTTGTCAGAGCAGCGTCACAACATTGTAGTCGAAAGTCAGAGTAGATTGGTGAGCATAAGAGTTATAGCTTGAAGTGTTGTGAGTACTATTTTGAATTATGGCCGAATAGTACTTTTATAGGAAGTTGAAGGCACCTCCAACCTCGTCCGAGGCACCTCCAGCTACAAGAATTATCTTGTAATCTTTGAACTAGATAAGCTCCATAGACTTCACTCTTTATCCATTTGAGGGTGCCTTCAGGCGCTTCGAGGCGCTATCCAATGTGCTCTTGGGCACCTTCCATGCGCTCCAGGGTGCCTCCCATAGTGTAAATTTTATCCTTGAAGTTTATTTGCATGAGGTCACCTCCGCCCTATCCAAGGCGCCTTTGCGCAGCTCCAAGGCACCTCCGAGCAGCTCAAAGGTGTTGGTGCAATTGACCCAAGTTTGATCGGTATGATCATGATTTTGATATGTGTGTCAAAGAGTTTAAGTTATCCTTTCATATTGGTTTGATATGTATGTTTGAGTTATGCAGGACTTGGTAAAACACACACGAGGAGAAATGGAGAGGAGCCGCGGGCTCGGGTGCATCTGAGGGGCGAAGACTGAGGAAGAGGGCTTCAAAGACAACTCTGGAAAGGATGAGTGGGAGTGAATGTAAGGTACCAGTCGGCTGGTACTTGGACCAGTCGACTGGTCCAAATTCACGATGAGCACAAAATGCTTCTGTGCTTGTCGGCTGCGAAGACCAATCGACTGGTGTTGGCACCAGTCGACTGGTATATGGTTGTTGGCAGAAAAAAAATTCTACAGAGAGCCGTTGGCTGTGTCTAGCGGCTACATCAGTCAACTTATGCATGGACCAGTCGACTGATATCGGGTTGAGTTGATTTGTTGATCAACTTTCTCCACTTATAAAAGAGGAGCTTTGGGACATGAAGAAGGTTACTGATTATTGTTGAATCACTCCTTTGTCATTGTCCAAAGCTTCCAAGCCATACTCTTTTTCCTACTCTTAATCTCCATCTTGTAAAAGAAGAAGAAGAGTGCTTTGTGAGAGGTTGTACTTCTCCGAGAAAGAGTAAGCTCTAGCTGGAGATTATCAGGGACTGATCCACCGAAGGATCAAGGGTTCGTCCACCTCAAGGTCACGTCGTGGAGTAGGAGTAAGCAATCTCTGAACCACGTAAAGGAATTGTGTTAGCGTTTGTATTATCTCTTGTTTGTTTTCATTGTTTTAGTTTTCATATTTCCACTACGCACTAATCTTTTGTAGAGAAGCAATTGAAGTTGGGGGTGACCTATCTATCCAACCCCCCTTCTAGATGGGCACCGATCTCCTACAAGTGGTATCAAAGCGAGGAAGCCCTTCAACAGACTAATCGCCAAGAAAAGCAACATCATCAAATGGCCGACTCAAGCATTCATCCACCCAAATTTGAAGGAGAATTCTGTTGGTGGAAAAAGAGAATGGAGGTAATTTTTGAAACCAATTTTGATATTATGCTAATCATGGAAAATGATTTCGAAATGCCTAGGGATCAAAACAATGAGATATTAGAGAAAATAAGATGGAACAAGAAGCAAAGGGAAGAGCATCTAGCAAACTCAAAGGCCTTACATCATCTACTAAATATCCTTCCCCAATAAGAAGTAACAAGGGTTGGAAACTACTCAAGCGCCAAGGAATTATGGGAAAAACTAGTAGAACTTCATGAGGGGACATTGGAAGCAAAACTAGCAAAAAGGGATCTTCTCCAAACTCAACTCAACAATATCAAACTAGAAAAAGGAGAAAAGGTATCAATACTTCACGCTAGGATTAAAGAAATTTTGAATGTACTAACAAGTGTAGGTGAGAAACTTTCAAACCAAGATATTTTGATGAAAGCCATCAATCCTTTCCCAAGAACCACAACTTGGAGCTCTATTGTAGATTCATTCTACATTTCAAAGGATCTAAAGAAGAGCTCTCTAGATGAATTCTTTTCAACTATGGAGCTCCATGAGACTCGGATTGAAGGATTAGATGGAGAAGCCAATAGATCAAGAGGAGTATCCCTTGTGGCAAACAAGGGAAAGGGGAAGAAGAAGAAATCTCCATCTCCACCATCTTATGATTCCGAGAAGTCAAGTGCCTCAATGAATAACAATCAAGAGGCGTATATGGTAAGGAAAATGAGAAGGGCATTTAAAAGGTTTTCAACTAACAAATCTCATGCTAGGAAAGGCTAAAGAAGCAAAAGTATAACAAGGAGGGTTATTTGCTATAATTTCTAAGGAAAATGGCACATGAGGGATGAATGCCCTCTCTTGAAGAAGAAAGAATTAGGGAATAAGGAAGAGAAGAGGAAGTCAAAAGAAAAGGGGAAGAAGGTCAAAAACCTAAAAGCAACATGGGATGATCCATCATCATTGGAGGAAAAAGAGCACCATGTATCCCATTTTGCTCTAATGGGAATTGATGATGTAGCCTCCACCTTATCCGAACAAGAAGAAGGAAGGAGCTCAAGTGAAGATGAAAAAGGGAGCTCAAGTGAAGGGAGAGGTCAAACATCAGATTCATATGTCTCAGTAAATGAGGTATACAATCTTCTTCCTCATGTTTTAATTAAGATTATTAAAAATACAAATGAGGATTTGTTCAAGGTAAAAAGGAACAATAAGTCCTTGAAAAATAATATTATTTGCCTTGAAGAAAAATTAGAATCCATGTGTTCTAAGGACAATGATATGTATGCTTCCTCTACAAATTCAAATGATTCATGTTTAGTAGAAGAAAATAAGGTCTTAATGGAAAAGGTAGAATACCTAACCAATGCCCTTAGAAAATTTAAAAATTAGATCCAAAACCCTAAACATGATAATTAGGATCCAAAGGGCAAGTTTCAACAAAAAGGGTTTAGGGTATAAGGAATCCAACAATGAAAAAATCTATCATTGTCTAATTGCTAGGGGCAACCCAAGACAAAGACCATAGATAGGAAATGGATTACTAAGGAGTATTTGGTAAACCTAATTAAGAAGAACCTCTATTAGGTACCAAAATCAATTCTTAAGGGTTAGAGGATTTTAGGTCATGTCAACCATGGAAATCATAATTCTAATTTTTTGTGGTTGACTTGAGACCTTAAGGGAGAGCACTTAGCTTTGATAGAAATTCATGATAAAGAGGGCTAAGTAGAGGTTACCTTTATTTCATCTCACAATGACTTGCATTATTTTCTAAATATAAATGTGAGATGATAGGATGGTACTAATAATTCACTTATGCTTATGACATTTTGATGAGTTATAAAATGTATCAAAATTTTGAGTAATTATAGACCAACTATAGGGAAAGTAAATATTTAATTAATAGACATCTTGCCCATAGATCATAGTTGTACACTTCAAATGTTTTGAAAATAATTATATTTTTTATTTACAGTGAATAGTTATTTTGAAACATATGATTGCAAAACTGAGTTTAAAATTGATATATAATTATATGTTTTTGAGATTTGGTCAAAATTTCAAAAATACTTTGACTTTTCATGAAAACATATTTTTCCTAGTTAAAGGGCATTTCAAGAAATATGTTTACCAAATTTCATGATTTTTTTGAATTTTTTGGATTTTTTTATGCATTTCTGAAGTTGGATGCAGAAGGCTGAAATTCAGTTTCAGAATGTACCAGTCGACTGTATCAGCTACCAGTTGACTAGTACCAGCTTTCCAGCATACTGTTGCTTTTTAAAATCAAATTTTTTTGTCAAAATTTGGTCAGACTTGATGCCATAGAATGTATGATTGTTTGGTACAATTTTTTTTGATGGTGTCAAAAGGGGAGAAATGGATAGGTTTAAGTTAGAAACCTTTATTTCCATACTTGTGTGCAAAACTTTAAAATTAAGGTTGAAAGCATATGTTTAGGGGGAGCTTGGTTTTATGTTTCATGTTTACATATTTCTTGTAATTTCCAAAGTTATTATTTGTGTCTAACTTAAACATATTGCCACACATCAAAAAAGGAGAGATTGTTGGTGCAATCGACCCAAGTTTGATCAGTATGATCATGGTTTTGATGTGTGTATTAAAGAGTTTAAGTTAGGCTTTTATATTGGTTTGATATGCGTGTTTGAGTCATGCAGAACTTGGTGAAACACACATGAGAAGCTTGGTGCGGTCAAGTTTGGGAAGCTCATCCAAGGGCTCGAATCCTTGAGTCAGTGAAGGATGGTGTGGAAGGGATCCGAGGGACCGCCAAACGAGGAGAAATGGAGTAGAGTCAAGGGAAACAGACTTTAAGGCAACGTGAAGGATGGCACGGAGAGGAGCCGCGGGCTTAGGTGCATATGAGGGACGAAGGCCGAGGAAGAGAGCTTCAAAGGTGACTCCGGAAAGGATGAGTGGGAGTGAATGTAAGGTACCAGTCGATTGGTACTTGGACCAATTGACTGGTCTAAATTCACGAAGAGCACAGAATGCTTCTGTGCTTTTCAGCTGTGAAGACCAGTTGACTGGTGTTGGCATCAATCGATTGGTATATGGCCGTTGGCAGAAAAAAAATTCTATAGAGAGTCGTTGGCTGTGTCTAACGGCTACATCAGTCGACTGGTGCATGGACCAGTAGACTAATGTCAGGTTGAGTTGATTTGTTGATCAACTCTCTCCACTTATAAAAGAGGATCTTTGGGACATAAAGGAGGTTACTGATTATTGTTGAATCACTCCTTTGTCATTGTCCAAAGTTTTCAAGCCATACTCTTCTTCCTACTCTTAATCTCCATCTTGTAAAAGAAGAAGAAGAGTGCTTTGTGAGAGGTTGTACTCCACCAAGAAGGAGTAAGCTCTAGCTGGAGATTGTCGGGGACTAATCTACCTAAGGATTAAGGGTTCGTCCACCTCAAGGACACGCCGTGGAGTAGGAGCAAGCAATATCCGAACCACGTAAAGGAATTGTGTTAGCATTTGTATTCTCTCTTGTTTTCTTTCATTGTTTTAGTTTTCGTATTTTCGCTACGCACTAATCTTTTGTAGAGAAGCAATTGAAGTTGGGGATGGCCTAGCTATCCAACCTCCCTTCTAGCCGGCCACCGATCTTCTACATAAGACACCTTGAGTACTATTCACCCAAGGCTAACTTGTGTATTTTAGCTCCTGTAAAATATGTTAGTCTAAAAACTCTACAAAATAGAGTTAGGACAATATAATAATATTTACTAATTAATTTGATAGTCTTGGGACTGTCTAGTTCTGACTTTTGAATTTTATGTGAAACCTGAAGTCGAACCAACATCTATCGTTCCCTCAACAGGGAATGTGTCCTCACCTACTCCTCTCAGGAGAGTTTACTTGATGTCAAACTGTTCCTCTAGACCGTTTGGACTTTTACTTGGCATTCAAAACTTTAGGACTTTTCGCTGGACATCTGATCCCCGACCTATCCAGTCTTCCACCTGGTGTCCGTTACCTCCAGGACTTTCACCTACTATCCTCGACTAGTAGGATTTTTCACCTGATGTCCTCAACCTGCTAAGACTTCTTCCCAGTCCCTTGGAATAGGACTTCCTTGCCTAGTTGCAACTAGGACTTTCCACCTACCTAGTATTCACTATGACTTTTACCTTGCCTAAACCCACTTAGGATTTTTCTGCACACTCAGTCAGACTTATTAGAATCACAATAATCTTTAACTTTGAATCCTTTACCATTATCAAAACTTGGGTTCAATCATCTAGTGCTTCTTGCACCAACATTAGTTTCTAACTTAAATCCCACATTTTATCCCCTTTAACACACATCAAAAACTCTTCACTTTTAGAGTTAATTTTGTTAAAGGAACTTAATAAAAATCTCATATCTTTTATTGTATCCTATGTTCAACCTTGAGCATAACTCTATCATAATAAAGGTTTCTAATCTTTCATTGTTTCCAATGCTCATCCTCGAACATTCATAACAATGAAGGTTTCCTACATTCCATTGTTTCTTCATCCTTATATAAAAATCATGCTTTTAAGGAAGACTTCCCTCTAAAAGCATGCACTAAACTTCTATCATTGCACTAATAATGATTTGGAGTTCCTAAACTTTTAGAAAATCTATAATTAAAGTTTTGAGGTTTAAAATTCAACTTTAAAACTAAACCTCCTCATAAACTCCATGTTAGTCCCCTTTAACCATTCTTTTCTTATTTTTCATCAAGAAAATTTATCCTTAGATACTTATTAAAGCATTTTAGAGGGTTAAGAATGGCTAACTTAACTAAACATGGCTTAATAGACTAAAATTAGACCACTTAAATCAAAAACATTCTTCCTAATTGATTGGTTTTTGCTATCAATCGATTCCGACATATCTTAATCGATTAAAGTTGGGTTTCAATCGATTACTGCCACTTTAATTGATCAGCTGATCTATCCAGAAGGCTTCTGTTAGTTAAAATCTCATTATCAATCAATCACTCGATTAATTAACATTTTCTAATCGATCACCTGATCGATTAGATGATTTTCTGAATTCAATTTCAGATCCGATTTCAAAAACTCATAAACAATTCTACGATTATCAAAAAATCATGAAATTTTACGTAGACATTACTTATATCATATACTATCAGGGAAAAGAATAGTTATTTATAAAAATAACTTCTATTGTCAAAGATTGATATAAAATTGGACACCATTAAAAAACTTCAATGTTTCACTCTATTTTATATCCAACTAATTAGTGGTGATTCCTATCAAAAGATAGATTTCACCAACGTTTTCTAAAATAATTTTAAAATAAATTTTCAACCACAATCTTTGGACTAAATGCACATGACTTATACATTTTCTTTCACCATGATTGGACTTCATATAATCCATTATTTGATGAACCTAAAACTCAAATAAATGCATTAAATCAACATTTTGAGTTTTATTTATCTTCCTAATATCTCTTTTGTATCTAATGTGTCTCAAAAACACATACAAGTCAAACATTATAGTTTTTGTGAGATGTAACTTAGGTTTTTCTTAACTAAGGGATCATGCATTTCTAACTAGACATTTAACTTTGATAATCCAACCTAGAATGTCAATATATATATATATATATATATATATATATATATATATATATGAATGCAAAAGCAATGATGTCATGACATATGATAGGACACACAATCATGACAATTTTAGCATAAAAAATACCTAGATTTTCTATCTAAGCATAATTAACTAATTGATAAATTTAAAAATAATCCTTAGTTACCCTTATCTCCTAAGAAAATGTCAAAATCTTAACTTGTCATTTCTTTGACTTCTATCATATTTGTTCCGATTTAATTAAGCCTAAATATTTAAATGTTTATTGGCACACTCTTACTCTTTCTAGAGTAAAAATTAAACCTTTTCATTTTTAAGATATAACATTACCTTGAAAATGTCCCAAAGTGCTAACTTTGTCATGGTTGGGTTAACCACCCTTCCATTTAGAGTTAACACACTCTAAATCTATTTACGGTGTAGAAAACATACTCTTAGGAATCTAAAATCTATTGGTGCTCCTTGGGTGTTCTAGGTACTCACTAAGGATAACTTCCCTTAATACCTTCTTGATGACCTTCCTAGGCTTCTTAGAAGCCTTAGTCACACTAATCTCCTCTATGTTAACTCTAGGGATACTTTCCCTTGTGACTTTCTTAATGACTTTCTTAGGCTTCTTAGTGTTGGTCCTGTGTGGCCGACAAGAGGGGGGTGAATTGCCTGAAATTATAAATATACCCTTCTCATGATTTTTAACTTTGACTAATAAACACTTGTTATAAAATAGAAATTAATTGCATAAAAGTAAACGAGGCTACCAAATTTACATGGTTTACAATAGAGGAGGTTGCTAATCCGAGACGAATGACGCACACTATCAGAACTCCTTCTTCGAGGAGCTACTTTGGGTGTCGAGACCAGTTTTGTCTAGCCAGGGCACCTTGTCGAGGCGCCCCTATACGAAGACGGACCATCTTTCACCTGTTGCATAGTTGTTGCGACGCAGATAATCTTTATCCACGCCCAAGTGCCCGGATCCCTTCCAAGCACCCGAACAGTGCCACGTCAACAACAGTCAGTTTCGACCAGTGCGCTATAAATAGAGTCCTGGTATTCTCCTTTCAGTAAAACACACTTTGTACTTCAAGTTTCATTCCATTTTTCATTCTCGAGTGATATTTTCATGTATGAGGCTTCTCCGTCTCCGACGTTTTGTTTGAGAAGGGCGTAGCGCAGACGGTGGGCGCATGGTATCTCTGGCGTAATGGTCAGGAGTCGATTCTCAGGAACTGACGACCTGGGGTTTACCCCGCCATCGCCTATGACCTGTGTACCTGCATGAACCTCCCTCCATATCCGTGGGGCCGACACTAGGGGGGCCGCTAAGGTAGCGGATCTACCTTTTTTTGAGGAACAAAAAACTCATCACTAGACTCACAAATCTCAGAGAAAAGGTAACCAATCAAGATTCACTAAGGTATGTGCTTAACGCCTTTCCTAGAACTCTTGAATGGTTAACTCTAGTAGATGCATATTTCATCTCTAGAGATTTAGAGGTAAGTAATTTAGAAGAGTTATTCTCCATTTTTAAAGTTCATGAGTCTAGATGTACAGATTTTAAGAAGGAGTCGAAGCACAACATTACCTTGAAGATAAAAATAGATGAACCAGAATTTGAAACTTCTCTTGACGATGATGAAACGACATTTATGGTAAGGAAGTTTAAAAAATTCTTTAAAACTAATAAAGTCAATCAAGTGCAGGCTAAAAGAAGAAAAAGGAGAGCGAGATGTTATCACTGCAATGAAAAAGGGCACGTCAAAGATAACTGCCCAAAACTGAAGAATAAAGATAAGGATAAGGACAAGGACAAAAGATCAACTTAGAAGAAACACAAGAATCTAAAGGCGACATGGGACGAAACATCGTTATCAGATTCAGAAGTTATAGCCTATGCCGAATTTGCATTGATGGCAAGTCACCAAGAAGATGATGAAGCAAGCACATCTGAGATGAGCATCGAGAGTATAGATGAAGGGAGAGAAACGTCAGAAGAAAACAGTTCTACGGGGGGAGCTTCAAATAATGAGATCGACAATGTAAGTCAGGTATGATCTCTACCTCTTGATAAGTTATTTAAATATATAAAAATAATATTAAAAAATTCTTGTAAATTAGAAATTGAAATGGAAAATTTAAAAAGAAAAATGAGGAATTAAAAATAACCTTAGCAACATCATGTCGACTAGAAGATTTCGATAAGATAAAAATAAAAAATGAAAAATTAAAAGTAGACATAGAAAATTTAAAAATTATGCATGTTCACATGTTCAATAAATTATAAATTATCAAGAACTTAATTGGTATTTTAGATATCATAATGGACAAATTAAAAAATTATCACCGAAATATATTCCTAGAAAGTTTTTGATTAACCCGGTTAGAAGGAACCTATATTGGGTTCCAATATCGTGCTTAAATTAAAATTTTTATACATGTCATACTTTTAAATTGATTTAATTTTTTTTGGGTTCTTAAAATTATCCAAATAAACTATTTTAGATAATTTCTATTAGAAAATAAATTTTTTTAAATTTTTTTGAGAAAGAAAATTTCATTAGAAAATTTTTAAAATTTTTCTAATCATTGAATTAGTTTTTATGAATTTTTTAACACAAATCATATTTTTAATTTAAAAATAATTTGCAGAGTTATTTTTATAAAATTTATTTTTTCTGTGAAAATATATCATATTGTCTATCAAAACAAATATTTTTAAAATTTTTTGATTGTTGTTGAATTTTCTATAATTTATTTATCTAAATATAAATTTTTAATATTAAATTTTTTGAAAATTTATTATTTTTTTGTAAAAATACTTGCTTTATTACATTTTCATAAAATTCTTCATGATTTTGTGAGCTTAGAAACTATTTTAAGCATTTTTTAAATAATAGAACTTACTGGAAGAAATAATTTATTATTACTTAAATTAATTTCATGAATTTGTGAAAATTTTATCTCTACTTTAGACGTATATTCTTCCAAACAGCTTTATAAATCACAACAATTTTCAAAAGTTACATTTCAAAATTTTTTATGATAGTCAGTTTTTCCCTTAGAACTTAATTTTGATTTATTTCCAAGTTATTTTTCAAACATTTTTCCTATTTTTAATGTGATCAAAGGGGGAGAATTAGAGATTAAGTTTAGGAGAGATACATTTTCTTTTTGTATTAAATATTATTAATTGTAAATTATGTACTTGATATTAATTTTTTTATCCTAACTTAACTTGGTTTGCTCACATCAAAAAAGGAGAGTTTGTAAGTACCCTGTGGTAGTTTTGATATGATCAACCAAGTCAAGTTAGATCCTTTTGTGGTTTGATCCTTGTGTCTAAGTGTGCAGAAACTTAGGAGCACATGAAGTCAAGTAAAAGATGCAGCTAGCTAGAAAGATGGCACGGGAGAGAATCGACGGGCTCGGTGCGTCTGAGGGACGAAGCACCGTGGAAGAGTGCACGAGTAGATGAGAAGAAAGCGTGCAACGTTTTCGAGGGACGATAAGCCGAGCGAAAGGTTGCTTGAGAAGGTCGAAAAACACCCAGGCGCCCGGACCGTGCCACATCAACAACTGTCAGTTTCAACTAGTGGACTATAAATAGAACTCTGGTCTTCTCCTTATAATAGAACATACTCTGTACTTAAAGTTTCATTCTATTTTTCATTTCCGAGTGATATTTTCGTGTACGAGGCTTCTCCGCCTCCGTTGTTTTGTTCAAGAAGGAGATTGTCTTACTGAGCAGACTTTCCTTGGAGTAGTAATCCTCTGATTGCTAACTAAGTAAATTGTTACTTGTCTTGTACTTATTTTGATTTTTTATTCTTTTAAGTGTGTAATTGTTAAGCCCGATTATTTGAGAAAGGTATTATTTTTTTATTATTGCAGGGTAATTCACCCCCTCTTGCCAGCTGCAAGGGACCAATAGGATGATCTGCTAGTCTTCTAGAGTTGAACTCACTAGAATCCAACTCTGGCCTTCTCCTCTAGTAGTTTTCCGCTCCGGCTTCTCGTCCCTTGGAAACGTAGTGCCCTTCCTTCTCATCCACCAACGTACTTTTTCGTAGCACCTCATCCCTCGGATGTACCAACCCGGTCGACTCTCTTCCCATGCCATCATTCTTGTTAGCTGCGTCTTCCGCTCGACTTTTTGTGTTCTTAAGCTTCTACACACTTAGACATAAGGATTCAACATAACAGGACTTAGCTTAATTTAGTTGACCACATCAAAATCAACTCAGGGTACTTGCACTTAGAAGCCTTAGCCATGTTGATCTTCTCAAGGCTAACTCTAGGGATAACTTCCCTTGTAACCTTGGCTTGACTCCTAAATGGAGGGATAGTTCCATAACTATATGAAACTCTATGGTACAAGGGCACATTATTCTTGGCTTTTGGTTTGTATCCTAAACTTCTCTTTCCATTGAATGACTCTTATTCTTCTGAACCTAGGTTTTGCTTCTTAGACCCTAAGACTTCATTTGTCATTTTGTTAAAGGTCTTCTCTAAATTATCCAGCATTGATCTCAAGACTGGATTCTCTATCCTTAAATCCTCAAATATGGATTTTTCTTGATTTCCTTGAGCATTTCTCTTTTTAGACATATATCTAAAAACCTTAGATTTCTTACTTATGTTGGAACCGAAATGTAGTTAGAGGGGGGAGGGTGAATAGCTTGGCACGATCTCGTGCTCTTCGTTGCTTGTTTCTTGTGGTGAAATGCAGCGAAAAATATAAAGAAACAACACTCAACGCTAACACTAGGGATTTACTTGTTATCCACCTCAAGAAAAGGTGACTAATCCAAGGATCCACACACTCATGCACCCTCCACTATGTAAACACTCCTTTTCGGTAACTACCGAAGGCGGAGAAGCCCTACAATACTCTCAATACAACAAGAAACAAAGAGAAGCAAATACAAGGGAAAGCTTACACGGTTTACACAATAAACCCTAACCCTAGCTTCTTCTTCTTGCTGTAGATTCACCTCTTGACTTGGAAATGCCTCCAAGAACCTTCAAGAGCTGGCGTGAAAGTGACTGTGGAGAAGCTTTGTGGTCACTGTTGTTGCTGGAGAAGAAAGCCAAGAGATCTACCGAGAGAAACACTCGTCAACAGCTAAATACGACGCCAACGGTCGAATCCCAATCGATTGGATTGCTCCCAATCGATTGTGGAGGCTTTGGATCGATTGGCCGATCGATCCAGAGTGTCTCTGTGCTCCTGGGAATCGCTTGGATCGATCGGCTGATCGATCCAGGGCTTATCGCGTAAAATCGCAGCTTCCAATCGATCAGCCGATCGATTGGAGGCTCCCAATTGATCGGTCGATCGATTGGGAGGCATTTTGTGGGATCGAAAATTCTCCCCAATCGATCAGCTGATCGATTGGGGAAGCCTTTATCGCAGGGACTCGCCCAATCGATCAACCGATCGATTGGGCATGAGCCAATCGATCGACTGATCGATCAGCTCCTTGTTTTTGCCTAAAACCAAGTCCAAAGTCCCCTAAACCAACATCCGGTCAACCATAACCTGTTGGTACATTATGCCTAGCATCCGGCCACCCTTGACCTGCTAGGACTCTCTCACCAAGTGTCCGGTCAATCCCTTTGACCCACTTGGATTTTTCTCCTTGTGCCAAGTGTCCGGTCGTCCATGACCCACTTGGACTTCCACCAGATGTCTGGTCAACCTTGACCCATCTAAATTTCCTGTGTCTGGCTTCACTCACCAAGACTTCCCTTTTGCCTAACTTCACTCACTAGGACTTCTCCTCTGCCTGACTTCATGTTAGTTAGAGCCCTAGAGGTAATCATTTGATGATTGTTGAATAGACTCGTTGTATCATATTCTTGTATATAAATAAAAACATTTGTTTTTAGTTATTATACTTCCTTGTATTGGTGCCAAATAACTAAGTATAATAGCGTCCTTGAGTAGAAGATTCTTACCTATATCAATCGATTGGTTGAATCGATAGTGAGATGATATAGAGAACACTACTCTTAATCATTCCTAGTCAAGTATTAACATTCAGGGACAATGTTAATGCGACGAGACTAGCATGTAGGTCAACTCGATGACTTGATCTCACAAGTCATGGATATGGAGATATCAAGTTGACACATGGGTATGCATTGGAGAATATATACTGAATGACCCTCCATGAGAAAGTATCATAGATCGTTATATAAGTGACATATACTTTCTCATGTGGCTATTAGTATGACTATTAGTCCTTGGACTTGAAGTCACCATGGTTCCCTACATAAGGAGTTACGTACTTTGGCTTCGTCAAACGTCACCCGTAACTGGGTGGACTATAAAGGCGATTACTGGATATGTAACAAATTATGCGGAGGGATGTGAGTGATGTAGATGGGATCTATCCCTCCTATATGACGGGAGAGACATCGATATTCTTGATAGAGTGAGACCACTAAGTGCATGGCCATGCCCAAATGAGTCAATATGAGATGTTGAGCTCATTTGATTGAGTGAGTCTACTTGGAGTTCAAGATTTAGATTGATTAGAGGATGACACGGTCTATGCCTCACATTGATCAATCTAGATATCAAGGATAGAAGGACACTTGTCATATATTGTGAAGAGTCATAATTAGTAGTCACAAGGTGATGTTGGATCTCAACATTCTTATAACTTGGGTAGTAATGATGTGTTGCTAGATACCGCTCATTACTTATGCTTCTAAATGAGTTTAGGAGCATTGCCAACGTTATAAGAACCTATAGGTTCACACACAAAGGGCAATTAGATGGAGATTAGGTTCATTTGATGTACCTAAAGGATTAGGTTCATGTGATGAACCAAATTGGATTAAGAGTAATCCAAATTGAGCTAATTGAGTTGAACTCAATTTGGTTCATGTGTTAAGTGAGTCTAATTTGGACTTAAACTCATTTAATTAATTTAATTCAGTGAATAGAGATTCATTAAATTAAAATTGACTTGAACCAATGGTTAGATTAGATCAACCAAGGGAGAGAAGTGGTCAAGTTTGACTTGACTTAAGTAGGAAGATGAAGAGTCAAGTTTTGACTTGACTTTGACTTGACCAATGCCACATCATCAAGGCTTCTTCATTTGGTCAAGTTTGACTTGACCAAATGCCACCTCATGGAGGAGATCAAGAGCCTTGACTCTTGATATTTCATGGGGGTTACAAGCCATTAAGTGGCCGGCCACTTAAAGATGTGAATAAGTGCATTTTGTGTGCTAATTGATTTTCATCTTCTTCACTTTGTTTTTCTTCTTCTCCCTCTCTTCCTCCTTGCCATGACCATCAAAGGTGCTAGCACACCTTTTGTTTGGTTTTCTCCATCTCCTTGCTTGTGTGGATACATATAGAGGAGTGTCTACTTTGATACTCTCGAGATCCGGCGAATCTTTGGACGAGCGGGATTACGCGAAGGGCTTCGCATCAAGGGTAACCTCCTTTCCTTTGTAGATCTAGTGTAGATCTAGGTTAGAGAAACTCGTACACGAAATTTTGTTTTATAAACTTCGCACGGATCCGTGACATGAGAATTTCGGGGGTTCTGCAACGCAAAAAGCAATTTTTGCAGCCCGAAAACCCCAACAGTGGTATCAGAGTCACGTGCGAAGCATGTACGAGTTTTAATTTGTATTTTTATGAAAATTATAGATCTGTGAATTTCTGTAAGTTTGTGATTTTTATAGATTTTATGGGTAATTTTCTCGTAGAAGCGAAGCATAAGTGTTTAGACACTTGTAGGCTTCGACTGCCGAGAAAATATTTCCGAAACGGCAAGATTTCACCCCCAAATCATTTTGGGACAGCGGACTAAGGCGCTGTAGGATCGCTAAGGAACACTCGCGATGGTTATATCGCGGGTAGGGGTGCTGCCCCTGACCCCGCAAGGGGCTTCATTCCGCGATTGCGCTCGAAAATCGCTAAACGGGACCGCCGGGAATTTTTTACTCATAAAATTGTAAAAATTGTAATAAAATTACAGAAATTTATAGAAATTACATAATTTAGAATTATGTATTATTTTGTGATGGCCATGTCCCAAAAGATCCAATTAGATTAGAAATTTGTGTTGTAATTCATATTATGGCCTGCGTGTCATTTTCTATGATGTGCGTGTTGTATATGATACACGACCTGCGCGTCGTGCCTTTCCTATTTTTATATTCCTGTTGTAAATAGTTTAGACTCGAATGTAACTCGAGTTTCACCTTTGTAATGTACAAATTGGAGCGGTGGAAGATCCAATCGAGACAGAGTTACGAGGAGGGCGCGAGCAACACAAGGTGGTCAAAGGAAGGAGCTTGAGAAGCTGTTGACCTTAGGTTGACCATCCGATCTTCTCATTGGCTTGAGAAGATCGTAGTAGGGACATAACTAATCACAAAATATTTAATTAATTGCTTGTGTCTGTATATGTGATGCATGCTAGAATAGTAATTAATTAGCGCCTTAACGATTAGATTAGATCTAAATCGCGTACATGATGCGCCCTAACGATTAGATTAGATCTAAATCGCGTATATGATACACCTCGTCGATTAGATTAGATCTCAATCGCGTCAACTCATAATGCCTACCATGTCGTGATACCTATCACTACCTCGATCACATGTTGTTGTTGAATCTGCCAAAGTAGAGCAACACATATTATCTTAGTAGGGTACGGAGGGACAATTTTGGTCCCGCCTATCAACGCATGGGTGAGTACAACTCAATTAGATTGAGTAATTAGTTAACTCAATTAGATCGAGTTTAACTATAGGCATTTTCCAATGGTTGGTAGATAGGTCAAAATCACGTTTATATTAACTCTTGGGCGTATTAGCCAAAACTAACTCGAGTTTTAATATAAATGCGGATCTTGATCCTATAAACAAGAGTTGCATAGAGATGTAATTGGTAATTAGTTACCTACCGATCATACTAAGTCTTGGGCGATTTAGCCAAAGCTAACTCAAGGGGTAGTATGATGTAGATCTTGTCCCACATAAATTATAGAATTCAGTGGGAGCATCATTTAATTAAAAGGCCTAATTAAATGATTAATAGAATATGATATTTATTTATTTTTCTGCATTTTTCTGTTGTAGATAACCATGACGTCAAATACGAACTCTTTCTCCCTGCGTTCTGTCCTTGAGAAGGACAAGCTCAACGGAGCAAATTTCCGGGACTGGTACAGGAACCTGAGAATCATTCTCACACAAGAACGTAAACTGTACGTTCTGGAGTAGCCCATTCCGGAGGCACCTCCTGCCACTGCCACGTGAGAGGACCGTGATGCTTACAAGAAGCATCAAGATGATGCATTAGATGTGTCATGTCTTATGCTCGCGACCATGAACTCAGAGCTTCAGAAGCAACACGAGTTGATGGGCGCTTATGATATGGTTGAACATCTTCGTCAACTATATCAAGGACAAGCGAGGCACGAGAGATTTGAGATCTCTAAGGCACTGTTTCAGTGCAAGATGCAAGATGGGACTCCCGTAGGCCCATATGTAATCAAAATGATTGGGTATATAGAAAACCTACAGAGGTTGGGATTCCCACTTGGCCAAGAGCTAGCCACTGATATGATCTTGCATTCCTTGCCAGATAGTTATAGTCAATTCGTTCTAAATTATAACATGAACGAAATTAATAAGGCACTACCCGAGTTGCTTAACATGTTAAGAACTGCTGAGCTCAACCTTAAGAAGGTTAAGCCCAACTTCATTTTGATGGTGCAAAAGGGCAAAGGCAAGGGCAAGCCTAAAGGTAAGGGAAAGTCCCAAGCCAAGGGCAAAGGCAAGGCACTGAAACCCAAAGGAGGGGTTGCTAAGGATGCTACCTGCTTCCACTGCGGTCAGACCGGGCGCTGGAAGAGGAACTGCAAAGTGTACCTGAAAGATCTTAAGAAGAAGAGAAGTGAGACTTCCACTTCAGGTATCTATGTTATAGAAGTCAATCTATCTATTTCTTCATCATGAGTATTAGATACCGGATGTGCTTCTCACATTTGTACTAATGTGCAGGCGCTGAGAAATAGCAGGGCATTGACGAAGGGCGAGTTGGACCTACGTGTAGGCAATGGAGCACGGGTTGCTACTGTTGCTATAGGAACTTATCATCTATCTTTGACTTCTGGGCTTGTATTAGAATTAGATGAATGTTGTTATATGTTTGCTTTAACTAAGAATATAATTTCAGTTTCTTGTTTGGACAAGAAATGTTTTTCATTTATAATAAAGAACAAATGTTGTTCAGTTTATTTAAATGATATGTTCTATTGTAGTTCACCTCTGATGAACAGACTCTATATTCTAGACCTTGAGAACCCTATCTATAACATAAGTACCAAGAGGTTCAAGTCAAATGACATGAACCAAACCTATCTCTGGCACTGTCGCTTAGGTCATATAAATGACAAACGCTTATCCTAGCTCCATAAAGATGGTCTGCTGGAGTCATTTGATTTTGAATCATATGAGACATGCAAGTCATGCCTTCTAGGCAAGATGACCAAGACTCCCTTTAGTGGTCACAGTGAGAGAGCGGCTGACTTGTTAGGTCTTATACATAGTGATGTATGTGGCCCTTTCAATGTCGCTGCTAGAGGTGGTTATAGGTACTTCATTACATTTACTGATGACTTCAGTAGATATGACTATGTGTATATAATAACACATAAGTCAGAATCCTTTAAAAAGTTCAAAGAATTCAAGAATAAAGTACAAAACCAGCTTGGTAAGAGTATTAAGATACTTCGATCAGATTGAGGTGGTGAATACCTTAGCCATGAGTTTCATGACTATCTAGCTGAGTGTGGGATTCTATCTCAACTCACTCCTCCTGGAACACCACAGTGGAATGGTGTATCCGAAAGGAGGAATCGTACCTTATTAGATTGGTACGATTTATGATGAGTCACACAGATCTTTCTATGTATCTTTGGGGCTATGCTCTAGACACAGCAACCTTCATTTTCAACCGAGTTTCATCCAAGGTTGTAATAAAGACACCATATAGGATATGGACTGGGAGAGATGCCTAGGTGTCTTTTATGAGGATTTGGGGTTGTGAGTCTTACGTTAGACGTCAAGTCTCGGACAAATTGGGACCCAAATCCGACAAGTGCTATTTCATTGGATATCCCAAGGAAACGAAGGGATATTACTTCTACATTCCCAGTCAACACAGGGTAGTTGTGGCTAAGACTGGAGTATTTCTAGAAAGGGATTTTGTTTCTAGAAAGACTAGTGGGAGTACGTTCGATCTTGAAGAAGTTCAAAATGTGGACTATAGCACAGAAGCCTCGATGGAAGTTGAACTGAAACCACAAAGTGTTGTGGATGATGTTGTTCCACAAGGAGTTGAGGAACAACAACCAGTTCAAGTAGACCTACCTCTTCGCAGATCTGATAGGGTACGTCGTCAGCCTGAGAGATATTTATTTCTCTTGTCTGACCATGATGACGTTGTGCTCATTGAGGATGAGCCTACCTCCTATTAGAAAGTTGTGATGAGACCAGATTCCGAGAAATGGCTAGAGGCCATGAGATCCGAGATGGAATCCATGTACACCAACCAAGTATGGACTTTGGTTGATCTACCTGAAGGGGGCAAACCCATTGGGTGTAAGTGGGTCTTTAAGAGAAAGACTGACATGGATGGACTTATTTATAAGGGTCGCTTGGTAGCTAAAGATTTCAAGCAAATTCATGGTATTGACTATGATGAAATCTTTTCTCCAGTAGCGATGTTTAAGTCCATTCGGATCATGCTTGCTATTGCAGCATACCATGACTATGAGATCTGGCAGATTGATGTCAAAACCGCGTTTCTGAATAGAAACCTGCTCGAGGATGTGTACATGACACAACCTGAGGGTTTTGAAGATCCACAGCATACTGGCAGAGTATGCAAGCTGCATAGGTCCATTTATGGACTAAAGCAAGCTTCTCGGAGCTAGAATCTTCGATTCGATGATGCAATCAAACAGTTTGGTTTCAACAAGAATGAAGATGAGCCTTGTGTCTACAAGAAGGTTGCAGGGAACACAGTTGTCTTCCTTATATTATATGTGGATGACATACTACTCATTGGGAAAGACATCCCTTTACTGCAGTCTGTCAAGACTTGGCTAGGGACTTGTTTCTCAATGAAGGACTTAGGTGAAGCATTCCGCATTCTAGGCATACAGATCTATAGAGATAGATCTAAGAGATTGCTTGGCCTAAGTCAGAGTATATACATTGACAAGGTACTACTTCGATTTGCCATGCAGAACTCCAAGAAGGATTTCTGCCGATGTCACATGGTATGAGTCTTTCGAAGACTCAAAGTCCCTCTTCTAGAGAGGAGAGACCGCATGGATCAAATCCCTTATACTTCAGCCATAAGATCTATCATGTATGTCATGCTATGTACTCGTCCTGATGTCTCATATGGTTTGAGCATGACGAGCAGATACCAGTCAGATCCAGGTGAAAGTCACTAGATAGCGGTCAAGAATATTCTTAAGTACTTGAGAAGGACTAAAGAATATTTCTTGATATATGGAGGCGATGATGAGCTAACTGTAAAGGGTTACAGTGATGCCAGCTTCCAGACCGACCAGGATGATTATCGATCGCAGTCAGGGTTCATGTTTTGCATAAATGGTGGTGTTGTGAGCTGGAAGAGTTCGGAGCAGGACACAGTTGCTGATTCTAGAACAGAGGCTGAGTATATTGCTGCATCAGAAGCAGCAAAGGAGGCAGTTTGGATCCGTAAGTTCATCACTGAACTTGGGGTGGTTCCTAGCATCGCTGACCCTATTGAGCTCTATTGTGACAACAATGAAGCAATAACACAGGCTAAGGAACCTCGCTCACACCAACGGACCAAACACATACTACGACACTTCCATCTCATTTGAGAGATTATCGAGAGAGGAGATGTGAAGATTTACAGAGTACCCACAGAGGCTAACATCGCAGATCCCTTGACCAAGGCTTTGGCACATAGAAAGCATGATGGTCACAATGGGTCATTAGGCCTTAGAGCCTACACTGATTGGCACTAGTGCTAGTGGGAGATTGTTAGTTAGAGCCCTAGAGCCAATCATTTGATGATTGTTGAATGGACTCGTTGTATCATATTCTTGTATACAAATAAAGGCATTTGTTTTTTGTTATTATACTTACTTGTATTTGTGCCAAATAACTAAGTATAATAGCGTCCTTGAGTAGAAGGTTCTTACCTATATCAATCGATTGGTTGAATCGATAGTGAGATGATATAGGGAACACTACTCTTAATCATTCCTAGTCAAGTATTAACATTCAGGGACAATGTTAATGTGACGAGACTAGCATGTAGGTCAACTCGATGACTTGATCTCACAAGTCATGGATATGGAGATATCAAGTTGACACATGGGTATGCATTAGAGAATGTATACTGAATGACCCGCCATGAGAAAGTATCATGGATCGTTATATGAGTGTCATATACTTTCTCATGTGGCTATTAGTATGACTATTAGTCCTTGAACCTGAAGTCACCATGGTTCCCTACATAAGGAGTTACGTACTTTGGCTTCGTCAAACATCACCCGTAACTGGGTGGACTATAAAGGCGATTACTGGATATGTAACAAATTATGCGGAGGGATGTGAGTGATGTAGATGGGATCTATCCCTCCTATATGATGGGAGAGACATCGATATTTTTGATAGAGTAAGACCACTAAGTGCATTGTCATGCCCAAATGAGTCAATATGAGATGTTGAGCTCATTTGATTGAGTGAGTCTACTTGGAGTTCAAGATTTAGATTGATTAGAGGATGACACGGTCTATGCCTCACATTGATCAATCTAGATGTCAAGGATAGAAGGACACTTGTCATATATTGTGAAGAGTCACAATTAGTAGTCACAAGGTGATGTTGGATCTCAACATTCTTATAACTTGGGTAGTAATGATGTGTTGCTAGATACCGCTCATTACTTATGCTTCTAAATGAGTTTAGGAGCATTGCCAACGTTATAAGAACCTATAGGGTCACACACAAAGGGCAATTAGATGGAGATTAGGTTCATTTGATGTACCTAAAGGATTAGGTTCTTGTGATGAACCAAATTGGATTAAGAGTAATCCAAATTGAGCTAATTGAGTTGGACTCAATTTGGTTTATGTGTTAAGTGAGTCTAATTTGGACTTAAACTCATTTAATTAATTTAATTCAGTGAATAGAGATTCATTAAATTAAAATTGACTTAACCAATGGTTAGATTAGATCAACCAAGGGAGAGAAGTGATCAAGTTTGACTTGGCTTAAGTAGGAAGATGAAGAGTCAAGTTTGACTTGACTTTGACTTGACCAATGTCACATCATCAAGGCTTCTTCATTTGGTCAAGTTTGACTTGGCCAAATGGCACCTCATGGAGGAGATCAAGAGCCTTGACTCTTGATATTCCATGGGGGTTACAAGCCATTAAGTGGCCGGCCACTTAAAGATGTGAATTAGTGCATTTTGTGTGCTAATTGATTTTCATCTTCTTCACTTTGTTTTTCTTCTTCTCCCTCTCTTCCTCCTTGCCATGACCATCAAAGGTGCTAGCACACCTTTTGTTTGGTTTTCTCCATCTCCTTGCTTGTGTGGATACACATAGAGGAGTATCTACTTTGATACTCTCGAGATCCGACGAACCTTTGGACGAGCAGGATTACGCGAAGGGCTTCGCATCAAGAGTAACCTCCTTTCCTTTGTAGATCTAGTGTAGATCTAGGTTAGAGAAACTCGTACACGAAATTTTATTTTATAAACTTCGCACGAATCCGTGGCATGAGAATTTCGGGGTTTCCGCAACGCAAAAAGTGGTTTTTACGGCCCGAAAAACCCAACACTTCTATCACCAGGACTTTCCTTACTGCCTAGCTTCACTCACTAGGACTTCTCCTCTGCCTGGCTTCACTCGCCAGGACTTTCCTTACTGCCTAGCTTCACTCACTAGGACTTTCACCTGGCTTCACTCACCAGGATTTTCTTCTGCCTAGCTTCACTCACTAGGAATTTCACCTGGCTTCACTCACCCGGATTTTCCTTACTGCCTAGCTTCACTCACTAGGACTTTCACCTGTTTCCTTACTGCCTAGCTTCACTCACTAGGACTTTCACCTGGCTTCACTCACTAGGATTTTCAACTCTGCCTAACCTCCCAGTTAGGACTTTCACCTGGCTTCACTCACTAGGATTTTTCAGTCAAGTATCCAGTCAACCTTGACCTACTTGACTCTCCTTCACAAATCTCCCCACATGAACAATTGCACCTGCAATCTCCATGTGTCGTCTCCATGTATTGTCAAACATCGAAACCCAAACATCACGACTCAAGCTTGAACTAATTCAAGCTCAGTCAACCAGGTCAACCTTGACCTAGGGAATATTGCACCAACAACCTAGACCACTTTCTATCTTTCTATCCTTAGATAAGGTAGTTTTAGCATGAAATGATTTATAATTTTTCTTAAGTTTTTCATGCTTCCTATTTTTATGATAAATAGCATTAAAATGATAAAGATTAGATCTAGCATGATTTCTATCATTATTTAAATATATACCATTAACTAATGGTACCTTATCTTTGTTTTTGAAGTTCCCCCTTGACTTGAGATTCCTCCTATCTTTTGGATCGAATTTCTCCCCTTTGGAAATTAACTCTAATAATGCCCTCTTTGATTGCAAGAAAAACACACAATATGCTCATTGCCTTTATGTATCATGGGGCTGACCTCCTTTGGCTTCTCCTTGCCCTTAGGTGCTAGTTGACCATTCTTCTTGGTCAATTTTAGACACTTACTCTTGTAGTGTCCATTCTCTCTACACTCAAAGTAAATGATATGATTTTTATTTTTACAAATTAAAATTGTTATACATTCTTTGTTTGTAGGGGTGACATAAGATTTTTCTTCATTTAACCCAGAAGTAGAAGCTTCTTCTTGCTCCGGTATCAATGATTGACGTTCCCCCTCAATCCTTGAGGTGGATGCCTCTTTAATTTCATCCTTGAATGTTGAGCACCTCTCAACCTCTAAATTCTCATGCATATGAAACAAAGAGTTTCTCTCTTTGCCTTTGTCATTGCATTCGGTTGAGGATGGGTCTTCATGAAACTTTGCCAATTTGCTTCAAAACTCTTTGGCATCTTGATACTCCCTAATTTTACACAATATGGGGCTTGGCAAAAAATTAACAAATAATTTAGTTACCTTGTCTTTTACCTCACACCTCTTGATTTGGTCCTTACTCAATTTCTTCTTCTTGAGAAGTTGTTTGTTTCCATCACTTGGAGTTTGAAATCCCTCCATTAGAGCAAACCATTGCTCTATCTCCATCATGAAATTTTTTTCGACCTTTGATTTCTAAAGATCGAAGTTTCCAATTCCAAATGGTAAAAGTGCTCGGATATCATATTCGAATCCATCTTGTCACTCCATTTTTGAACTTGAGCTCCTTGAACGATAATTTCTTGAATTGTTGAATTACAGCTTCAAGCTTCAAAACTTCTTCTTCTGGCTCGTTGCTTTCTCTGTGATTAGTCTAATGAAGAGAAACCTTACTTTGATACCACTTGTTAGGATACTTCAGGATTTAGAGGGGGTGATTAGCTTTAATTGCTTTGTTGATGATGATTTACAGTAGAAACTTGAAGCAATGCTAATACTCTTGATTTTACTTGGTATTCACCTCATTAAGGTGACTAATCCAAGGGTCTACTCTCCTCATGATCTCATCCACTATGAAATCTACTTCTCGGAAATAATTCAGAGGCGAAAAACCTTGTACAATCTCACAACAAGAATACAATGAAAGCAAGAAGTAAATACACAATACAAATAAAACCTTGCTCGCTTGATCTCTTGTTACTCGTAGATGCCTCTTGAAGCTTGGAAAGTGCAACAACATTTCTCTTCCAAAAACTCCAAGACTAGCGAAGAAGGGTGGAGAAGAAGAGGTTTGAATCCTTTGAAGAAATGCCTTTTATCTAGAAAATTAGGGCTCCCAATTGATTGGCCTTATTTTCAATTGATTGTCACATCATATCTAAACAAATCTAGCTATTCAAATCTCGTAACGGCTCTTTTCTGCTTCTTCCAGTTGATTACTTAATAGATTAACTGACTTCAATCAATCACTTGATCGATTATGAAGCCACTATATGTTCACGAATTCCTTCCAATTGATTATCTAATTGATTAAACTCCTTGTGAGGAAGCTATTATGCTTCGCGAAAAAACTCCTCTTGATTGATTTTTCTGATCGATTAAGATACTTATTATTTAGAGAAGAAAAACTCTCAATCGATCACCTGATTGATTGGCGTAGCCCTTAATCGATTGCCCAATTGATCCAAAACCTTTCCGTTTCATGAAGAAAGACTTCCAATCAATCACCTGATTGATTGACTTTGGACCAATCGATTATCCAATCAATCGATTTCCCAACCCTAATTCACTTAACCCGAGTCAAGGGTTTCCTTTCCCAACATCCGATCGAACATTTGATCAACCGTGACCTATTGAGAATTTCTCACCAAGTGTCTAGTCAACCTTTGACCCACTTAGACTTTCCATCTCATGGCAACTTTCCGTTAGATTTTCAATAACCAAGTGCAGTCCTCCTTGACTCACTTGGACTTTTATCTTGCCTAACCACAGTTAGGATTTTATTCTTACCAACGTGAAATCCTCCTTGACTCACTTGGACTTTCCTTTGCCTAACCGTAGTTAGGACTTTCTTTGCCAATGTGTGGTCCTCCTTGACCCACTTGGACTTTCCTTTACCTAATCACAGTTAGAACTTCCCTTGCCAATGTGCAGTCCTCCTTGACCTACTTGTATTTTCCCTTACCAAACCCTCGAGTTAGGACTTTGCCTTACCAAACCTCTTGTTAGAACTTTACCTTGCCTAACCCTCGAGTTAGTGCTTTGCCAGTTAAATATCTAGTTCTCCATGACCTATTTGACTTTCCTCTCACATATCATCAAGTATCTAGTCAAAATTGACATACTTGACATCTTTCAGATATTTTCTAAACATATTGTCCAAATATCGAAACTCAAACTTAAATCCACTAGAGCTTAGTTAAACTGGTCAACCTTGATCCAAGGATGATTGCACCAATAATCTCCCAACACAAACATGAGTTGAAAATTATGGATTGATAAATCCAGGTGGTTACTCCATAAATATAGTTTCCTCAAAATGACCATTAAGGAAAGCATTAGAAACATCTAATTGTCGAACAAGCCAATTAGAGCTAACATCAATCAATAATAATAGTGTGATAGATGTAATTTTGATAATTGGGCTAAATATGTCATTAAAGTCAATACCTGATTGTTTATTAAATCCTTTGACAACAAGTCGAGTTTTATATTGTTCAAGAGAACCATCAACTCAATGCTTAAGACAAAATACTCATTTAAAGCCCACAATATTTATAGAGGGAGTGCGTGAAACTAGACTCTATGTTCTATTATGAAGAAGTATATCAAATTATATAGTCATTGTACTACGCCAATTCAAATCCTTATTCGATTGTGAAAAATAATTTGGTTCGACAAATTTTGAAGAGGCCACCAAAGCTCGTGGAAGAGGATATTGATTTGTGATTGATGGGCATCATGCATAGATGTCACTTAAGGGAAGTATGCGACAATGAATATTATCATTTAGATCACTTGTTGATGGTGATGAGGAAGTAGACTGACATGGTGATTTTGTTGACAAACTTGTATTATTTGAGGATCTAGAGCTAGAAAGCATATTATCTTCAACTAGTGAGGCTTCTGAGATTGGAGCAGCAACTTGAGTTGATTCCGATGGTATAGGGAAGTTATTAAAGAGCTCCAAAGCAGGATCCAGGATGTCATCATTTCCAATAATGTTAGGTGGTATCAAGAAGGTGTTGTAGGATCGAAAAGAATTTAGATATCTACACAATGGTATGATATTGACCACTTTGGGCCTAAGCCCTCATGGTTTTGCTCTTGGGTTTACCCAAAAGGCCTTATACCAATGGAGATATCTTTTCTCTTATAAACCCATGATCTTTTTCATGTGTTTTCAATATGGGACTATGTTTGCAACCTTGCAACCCCAACAATCCCCCCCACCCCCTCAAACAAAGGACCATAGGTTTCCCACGTCCGATCCTCAACCCACCAGGTCTTCCTGCTCCTCGGTCCACCCGACCTACTAGGACTTCCTTGCCTAGTCGCAACTAGGACTTCCTGCCTGGTATCTGGTCCTCTTGATCCGAACATAGGAGCCCCCACTTTCTTTATTTGAGGTTAATATTGTATCCACACGTCTTAATCAGACCATAGCTCTTGTGCACAGTCGGCGGTTAAACCTTCTGGCAGTCCGGCTCTGATACCAATTGTAGGATCGAAAAGAATTTAGATATCTCCACAATGGTATGATATTGTCCACTTTGGGCCTAAGCCCTCATGGTTTTGCTCTTGGGTTCTACCCAAAAGGCCTCATACCAATGGAGATATCTTTTCTCTTATAAACCCATGATCTTTTCCATGTGTTTTCAATATGGAACTATGTTTGCAATCCTAACAGGTGCCACCTGTATCTGGAGTAGAGATTGAAGAAGCTGCTAAAAAGGGGAATAGAGACTCATTAAAAGTAACATGTTGTAAAATATATATTTGTTCTGTTGGTATATGCTGTTGGGATATACCCGATATGGTGTGTGCTAAAACATGTTTGTAAACATGCATAACAAAAAATAAAACAATAATAATTCATAAATTATTACATCACACGCACCATACGCATACAAGGATACAGCATAGCAAACATGATCGCATAATTAAATTTTTATGAAAAGTAAATTTACGTTAGGTATACCTTACGGATGACCTGTAACGAGAAGGACATCAATCGTAGCGACGTTATCGAACCTCGCCTCTATTCATATCCATGCCGAGCTCGTTAAGACAACTCCTTGAGTACAAGTCTCTCCTTTGGAAGTTACTAGCCACGAGCGAAGAAGAGGGATCAAGAGGAAGAGGAAGAGAAGCACACAAGGAAGAGATTTCTTCCTTGTGGTAGTCACGACAACAAGGGGAATGACTTCCCCTTGTTGGCGGTGGCAAAGAGAGAGGGGAGAGGGAGAGGAAAAGAGAAATTGGGTTAAGGTTTTCTAAAAACCTTACAAGTCAATTAATGATCTCATGTGTATAATTTTCCCTCAACCATATCAATATATATCCCTTATTAATGAGTTGGATTAGAAAGCCTAAATCTAACCCATTATCCCTAAAAAAAATTAGCTCATTAACCCCTTGGTTTGGTTCATAACTAAATCAAGTTGGTTCATGACTAATTCATAATTAAACCAAATATGGTCCAACTCTTCCATAAGAGATGTGACCCATCCGCGCTTCCATTATGACAAATATTTTCATATTTATCTTATATACGATCCAACTCTTCCATAAGAGATGTGACTCATCTGTACTTCCATTGTGACAAATATTTCCATATTTGTCTTATGTATGGTATCCTATTCTTTAACTGGTTTTACGTCTTTTAGAGACTCGTTAGTGTGTGTGACCCAATAGGTTTCTGGTTTATCTTAGCCATTCATAATTAAGTAGTTAATCATAGAACGATCATGAGTGGCACCTAGTAGTATATCATGACACCCAATTAGTTGGAAAATCATATTTGATCTTAGAATTAATTCTAAACCTTTCAGCAACTACAGTGAGTCGTGCCTCATTCCTTTCACTCGTCTTATACCCACTTGGTTCAGGACATAGTCTATGTGTCTTGTCCCCACTAGGCTGACTACGTCACACCTACCCTAAGTAATACTTCCTTATTCTGTGGATTCAAATTACTCGTACATGTGTACAAGAGTCTCATACTCTTAACTTGTGATGCTTTGGCTGAAGACTTTGAGTAATAATCCTAACGAGTGGCCATAGGGAATACGTCTACTCGCAAGGAGCGGTGAATCCTCTGTAGGCTATCCAAACACCTTCGGACACTTCAACTTATACCCAATCATCCCGGGTCCATACCTCAATGAGATGCTTGCTTAAGATGTCAAAGTATGTCTCCATGACCAAGATGAGTTGTATACCTCAAGTCGAAGGAAACTTGCACTTGTATTACAGTAAGAACTTCACAGATATATCTATATATATGTAGAGAATCATATGAAGTCTTACAGTGAGTCACTTCAATGAACTAGTTATCATAACCAGCATCCACGTTTAACTCTCGACATCTCAATATCTCCAGCCAGTGAGAAAACGGCTGCTTGGCCGAATCAATGAGTATAACCTGTGCTAGTCTTACAGAATTGATGATGTCCGAATGCATCAATTTGATGACTAGAAAAATTTTAATATATTCATAGTTGCGCATGTAGAGATAATCACTAATTGCGATCCAATCACAAATTCTCTCATACTATGAATTATATTACGGACATTCAGTAAATGATTTTAAGATAATTAAACATATAATATGCTCTCAAATAGTGAATCTATACTTATTAAATAAATAGAAAAAATCATAAGGTGATTGCCTTAGGACATCCCTCAAATTCTAACATATGCAAGCAACGATACTCATGGTGCAAATTACTATAACTAAGAAAAACACATTGAAGTGAACGAGAGTCAAGTTTATATTTAGAGTAGGGGTTTAACAATGAATAACATGCATAACCAAAAATATGAAAAAAAAAAGTAAAGTCAGAAGTATGATTATAAAGTTTTTCCAAATGACACTTATGATTGAACAATGAGATAGGAAGTCGATTTATGAGATATATCACAATATAAACAGCTTTATCCCAAAATTTACACGGAATTGATGACTCTGATGAACAATCCCACAAGAGAAGATGACAACGAAGAGTTTGATATTCGTCTCCCCAATCAAAATAAAGAGAGAGAATTTTATGATTAAAATATCGTTTAACTTGATTTTAAAAATTATAAAATATATCTAATAAATCAGATTTTCTTCTCATAAGATAGAGCCAAGTATATTTGCTAAAATGATTAATGAAGGTAGCATAATATTGGAAACTTCGGTTAGACAAAATAGGTGCAGGGCCCCAAATATTCGAATAAATTATTTCAGGTGGAAAATTAGAAATATGATCGAATGAAGAGAAATGTAGCTTATGACTTTTAAATTCCATACAATCCCTACATGAATGAGATGGAGAGGAGGTAAAAGAAGTAGATAAACCATACCTATTGATGATTGACTGAATAATGTGAAGAGAAGGATGATCAAGTCGAACATGTCAAGTTAGTTTATTTGTGCGTTCACCAATAAAAATTTTGATTGAAAAACTTTAAAGATAGTAGAGGTCATTTTTTATTCTTTCATAAAACACAATAGTATCTATTTCTCTATCTTTTATAAGATAATGATTATGATACAATTCAAAATAGAGATTTTTATAAAAACAAAACTGGCGTGTGGAGAGTAAATTTTTAGTAATAGATGGAACATGAGAGAGTAAATTTTTAGTAATAGATAGAACATGAAAAGTATTACGCATGTGAAAAGTATGATTAAATAAACAAATATATGTATTTTCAAAATTAATAATTTGTAAACATGAACCATTGTTTATTTTAACCGTACCTGAGCCAATAGCCTCCTTATCTGCTTCTCCAATTTTCCGTTTGGAGGCTGAGTTCATTGCCAATAGGGCCTTCTTCCACACGGAAGAGGAATTACAAAAGTTTCTAAGGTGGGCTAGCTATTGATTGAATTGAGAACCTAGTCTCCATTTTTTCTCCCATTGTTAAAATTATCGAAGATTCAAAGCCCAATTTAGCCAGTTCCGAGCGACATTGCTGTTAATTATGAGGCTAAGGAACAAAAGAGAAGAGAGTGTGGTGAATTTTTACATATTGATATTGACAATCAATCAACCAATAGTGGATTATCAGCTACTTATTAAGTAATGCATGAGGCATGCAAAAGGAAGTCATACAGCGATCCAATTTGCTGCCACTTCCTTATCAGTAATTAAACACTAAACTGTGCCAAAATCTTGGCAAATCACTTGACCTCGACACTTTAACTGTAACTTCGCCGTCTTCTGTTTTTAGCATCATCAGCAGCTTTGTTAATCATCGTTTAGAATCTGCATGGCCTCTCAAGAAGTTGATCAGCCATCAATTTTCCAAGCGACATGATCACATGCAAAATGAGATAAAATATTCGCATATCCAGGCATCAAAATCCATGCAAACTTTCCCACTCACACGTCACTGGCACTATTAATATTTGTCATTCAAAGGCGATCCTATTTAGCTTACGACCTGATTCAGCCGGTTTGCTTGATCAAATGAAAAAGTTGTTCAAGGTCGGAATGGGCACAGTTTGATGTCTCCTCCAACTTAAAAAATATGATTGATACACACTCAATTAGCATAGCCAAGCCCGAGCAGCTCATTGTATTCATTCGTTTGCATATTTAATACTACATGATTAGTCGCAATTATATGATGCATGTTCGTGGTAACGAATGTCTTCGGTTGGAAGGGCATGCATTAGTCCATCATCCAAAAGGCATTCATCCAAGTCATCATCTCTCTTAACGTGATGATGTAGGTCGAGCATAGTCATTTTATAATCATCTTTTACTATCACCATCAAACAAGTTGAGGACTCTTTTCTGATTGTCCAGGCGGACCACCTTAGTTATTACCTGGTCCAATCGAGCCCCATCAAGAGCAAGCTATCTTTGAACACGTAGCTCAAAAAACTTGAGCAATAACCTTATCATGTCTCACTTCTAATACCGTGCATAGGCACAATCCTGTACGTTATGTTGTCCTCTCAATCGCATGAGGTGACTGATGAACCAAACAAATTGACAGATTCGGCCTGTCCGGTCTAAATATTATGGCATTCAATTCAATCCATATATATCCAATCGGTCAGCACATGGTTTCGCATCTCTCTCTTGGCCCATGGAATGCGTACGCACGCACATATCCATATAAAAATTACGATTGCTCACTCCCGTTTCTTTGTGCTCGAGTCCAACACTGTCACTTGGCATCCGAAAAGCTTCGATCTCACGTATTCCTTTGGCCTGCAATGCTGAACCCCATGAGGCTTATCAAGATGGTGAGGAAGTGGCAGAAGTTGGCCGCCCTCGGCCGGAGAAGGATCAAGTCGGAGAGGCCCGAAAACAGAGACGGTGAAGCAGGGCCGCCGTGGTCTTCGACGGTGGCCAGCAAGGGGCACGTGTTCGTGTACACCGCCGACGGGAAGCGCTTTATGGTGCCGTTGAAGTACCTGAGCAGCGGTCTCTTTCGGGAGCTACTGCAGCGGTCGGAGGAAGAGTTCGGCCTGCCGGCCGACGGCCCCATCACGCTGCCCTGTGGGGCCGCATGCATGGAGTCCGTCATCAGCTTCCTCCACGGCCGGGGCAACAGCAACGCGGAGAGGGTCGTGCTTGATACAATCAGCTGTGGCGGCGGTGTTGGACGATGCACGGAGGCGGCCGCTGGGAAAGGAGGAGTCAGCCAGCATCTGATCCTCTATGGTTTTTGAATAATTGATTAAATTGTAGCATCATTTCCGGAGTCCCTCCGTCTTGAAATTGTATAAACAGAGAAACAGCCTCGGATAGGTGGTCAATTCTGAATTTAACTCAGGGAAATAGTTTCCCAATCGAAAAATAAACAAGGGAAAATTTGGGACAGTGGGTTTGAATGTTTGCATCATAAATATATGCAGTGTTGTATATAAAAAAGCCGAATCGAATTGATGTTGACTGTATTTATCAATTAAAAATGTAAATGAACAATAGTCCAACTCAGTATTAGCCTAGCTTGATATTCAATGTTCGACTTGTTGTCTAAAAATCTCAGCAAGCTTAAACTTCGATACGATGGAGCTCATCGACAAACACAATCAGCTAAAACTTTGTTTCGTGAACAAGAAATATAGCTATTTATTCAACTTTGGAGGATTGGAGGAGTAAATCATGTCCATCTACTCTTGTCCACTTATAAGTTAATCCAATAGTTTGGTTATCCCTTAGGTTGAATTGCTAGCTATTTTATATAGTAAAAAGTGATTATATCCATCTTGAATGTTTCTTATAATCTATTTTCAAGTTATACAAAGAAAGGTAAATCATAGATCAATTTATAATTGATCGTTAAGTTAATTAGAGGATGAAAGAATTTTTTTTAAAATATGTATATATCGTTGAAAATTGATTTACTATTTTATTATAGTAAATTTACCCATGCAGTTTAAATGATAAACAAGTGTACTACTCTTGTGCATATATCCAACTTAAGTGACAATTTTTTCAGGCCGGGTTGGAAAAGCAGCTAGCAGCTAGCAGCAGAGCAGTGGGGGCATGTATGCATCATCAATTAAGAACAGCCAAAAGTCAATGAACCTCTACTTGTACAGCACCACATGTTGCTCTCAGTATATTTTTATACTCATTAAAAATTAATCGGAGTATTTATCAGAGCAAATAATAAACATAAAGCATGATTCTTATCACGATTCACAGACAGAAAACTTTTCCCATAACTAATAATCAAACGGTACTGGCTCACGTGAAAGCCCTGCAGATGCAATCGTGCATACTTTACGTTATGAAACTTCCATTCTATGGATGAACAAATTAACTACTTTTAAGGTCATCCGTAACGCTGCGTTAAAGTGACGTTATAATATTATTGTAACTTTAACACGGCATTGCAGAACGTTACGTTAAGATTAAACGCTTGAACGTGTTCAGTGATCTGAACGCGTTCAAACTGCATAGGGGTGGGCCAGGGTGACCCACTCCCATGCTATATATATATTTTTAAAAAAATTATAAATTTTAAAATTAAAAAAAAGGCAACAGATATTTAATTAAAAAAACCAACGGCTAATTAAAAAAAAAGCAACAGCTGTTTAATTTATAAATTTTAATAAAACGGTCACTTTTTAACGGCTAATTAACGGCTAGTTTGAAACTTTGACTATAAATATACATCCATATGTGCACATTTTTCATTCCCACTCACTACTTTTTCAATTTTACTCTCTAAATTCTCTTCCCATCTATTTTTTCAAGTTCCTATCATCTTATTTTCTATCCGAAATGGATGAAAATAATAGGACATTTTTTACAAATTTCTTGAATTCTACAAACAACTCGCAAGAATATTCATCTTCCCAAAATCCATAAATTCTACCAAATTATCAATACCCATATCCATTTCCCAATATGCCGTTTCCTCCACAAAATCTTCAAAATGTCCAAGGTTTTGGAAATTCTATGAATCATCTGAATTATGCCCTTCGAGGTCCATATCAATCGCTTTCAGCCGAATATTGGCAAAACATGAGCCATCCATATTTCATGTCGTCGGTTGTTCATGGATATGGTACCCCGCACACAACTGGTATGTCTTTCACTCCTTCAATGTCGAATGAACCTGCAACTCCGACTTTTGTCCCGGAGACTCAACTTTCCGACCGTGAATCCCCAATTGAGGTGGTCAATTTAGAAAAGGCGGTTTCAAATGCTGAGGGTACAAGAAAGCGTTCAAGTTGGACAAAGGTTGAAGACGAGGTCTTAGCGAGAAGTTTTGTCACTATCAGTGATGATCCAATAATCGGCAATGATCAAAAGGCGGATGCTTTTTGGGGACGGGTTGCAAGCTACTACAATGAGAATCTTCCTCTAGGTTCAAACACCAGAAATGTAAATGTTATACGGTCACATTGGCACAATACAATCCAAAAGAAGGTATATCGATTCAACGCAAATTACAATAGTATTTATAGTTCATATCGAAGTGGTCACAGTGATGAAGATATATTGAGGTTTGCATACGAAAAATATCTATCCGAAAACAATGGTGTTGCATTCAATCTCGAACATGTGTGGAGAATTGTCAAAGACCGTCCAATGTTTACTCTACAGTCCGTTGATCACTTTGTGGCCACAAAGAAGACGAGGACCTCAGAGTCAGGAGCAAGCAACACCTCCTCCAACCAAGATGTGAGTATAGACTTGGATTATGAAGATACTCATCCAATGGGGCAAAAGGCAGCAAAAAGAAAGGGAAAAGACAAAGTAAAATCGACCATGGAGGATCTGACAGTAAACTACAACAATATTATCACAAAGTTTACTGAGTACACAAGCGTGAAGAAGTCCGAAGTCGATTTGAAACAAAAACAACTCGAAGTAGAGGAGATTAAGGCAAAAGCTGTATTGTCCAAATCTAAAGCTAAGAATCGTCGCTTGAAGTTGAAGGAGTACGAAATATTGAACAAAGACACCTTGCAGATGACAAAGGAGCAGCTTATCATACATGAATGTCTATGCAAGGATATTAGGTCGAGATGGAATATCTAAATTATTTACTTAACGTTCATTTTCTAGTATTATTATATTTTCGAGTGATTGTAATTTTTAATTATTGTATTTCTCATTTCGATTAATGTAATTTTTAATTTCGTTTTCTCACAAACATTTATTTTATTTAATACATATATTTAAAAAATTAATTTTATTTTTGAAAAATAATAAAATTTTATTTTTAAACGTAAAATTATTATTAAAAAATAATAATAATTTAAATATTTTAAAACATATTTATTTAATATGGTATAATGTTAAAATGAGTGAGTGGACGGTGGGACCCATGAATAATGAGTATTAACGTTAAAAGGGATTTGGGTGAAAGAATGATGTTATTATAACGAGTATGTGACAGTGAGCCCCATACTTTTTGGTGATGTGGTGGGTGTTATAATACTAGAGCATTGTGGAGGCTCTAAGTCGACGGATCATCACTAAATCTCAAAGACTTGAAAAGAAGAGGACTGTACACGTCAAAAATATATTAATAATTATTTATCCTCATAACAACGGTTAAAATTTTCAACGGTTAACTAAGTATTTAAAACTTGAATTTTAACTACGACATATGATAAGGAATTTTTTTAATGAAATGATAATTTAAAAAATATTGGTCATAAAAATTTTTTATAGATCGAATTGATCATTTTCAATATTAATCAGTTGAAAGAGTTAATACTCAAAGTAAAAAAAAAATAACTTATAAAAAAATAAATATATATCATCAAAATGTACAATTATATAAAAGTAATCATGAAATTTCTTATGTCACATCTGATGAACTGTCAGATTTGGATCGAGAATCATAGTAGCGTGCATGTGCTAACTCAGGTACCATCTCTCACTCTTTTTGTAACGCGTGTTGGTTGCCTACTCATCCCTCATACTTGATACCAAAGTTGAGTTATCAATCAACACTATCCATGATCTATGTCCATATTGTTCGTGTCTCCCAGGGCCAGCTTGAGGCATGTCACCAGAGGTGATGGCCCAGGGCTTCTGATTTTTAGAGGTCCCAAATATATATATATATATATATATATAACAAGGGGAAGCTCCACCTGTCGCATGCTTCTTAATTCCTTTATACTTTTCGCACTGTTATTTTTCGAGCTAGATTCTTCTTTCCATCTTCTCAATAGTGGTCTCTATAAGATCGAAAAGTGCTAGAGGGAGAGGGGAAGGGAGGGGGGGGGGGGGGGGGGGGGGGAATAACGCTCGTGGTTAATTCGTTCGTTTTAAAAGAATCGATCAAAGATACGCAGCGGAATAGTAAACATCAAACACAAATACCAAGATTTTACTTGATTCGGAGTCTATGACGACTCCTACTCCAAATCTCGCACGTAAGAGTGCTTTCGATGGGCAATCACTATAGCTTCGGAAATTTACAAATCAAAGTACACTTTAAATGCAATAAATAAAAATAAACCGACAAGTAAGAAAAGATAATTTAAGGTTTCTGGTTGTCAGAGTCGAGTTACGACTTTGCCAAATCATCCTTTGAGCAGTGCGCAGTAGAAAGATTGCTGAAATCAAAGATGCGTAAGGCTCAGCTCGCGACTGCCTTAAATAGCTCGTTGAGGGCGACTCCAGTTGGGATTTTTATCTTGAATTCACAGCGTCAATAAACTCCACAGCTCCTGCTGCTTATCCACCCGAAGGCGCTTCTAAGCTCCATGGAGAGCACCCTCCATCCAACGTCCAAGGTGCCTCCAGCAGTCTTGGAGGGTGCCTTCTACCCTGTTGTGCGGAGTCTTCGATTAATGCACCCGAGGCCCCCTCCAAGCTACATGGAGAGCGCCTTGGGAACTATTCATTCGAGGTTTTAAGCCCTTTCCACTCCCTGCAAGATGTGTTAGTCCAAAAAATCAACCATACCCTGCAAAACAAAGTTCTCACAATATAGACATGAAAAATAAAGCTTTTGACAATCTCCGGACTATCCGGTTCTGACTCCGGATTTCGCCTCCGAAAACCCTAGGTTGAACTGATGCCCACTATTTCCTCTTCGGGAAACACGTCCTCACCTACTCCTCTCAGGAGAGTTTATCTATTGCCAGATCGGTCCTCTAGACTGCTTGAACTTTCTGCTTAGGGTTACCAATCCCTAAAACCTAGGATTACCGCCCCCTAGGGTTTTCCATAGCCTAGCGTTACCACCCCCTAGGGTTTTCCACCTGCCTAACCGCAGCTAGGACTTTCTATCACCTAGGGTTACTACCCCCTAGGACTTAGAGTTACCACCCCTAGGAGTTTCCACCTGCCTAGAATCCACTAGGACTTTTACCTAAGAACACTTAGGACTTTTCTTGTAAGCTCATTCAAATTTGTTAGATCACAAGACAACTTAACTTTGGACCTTTTGACATAATCAAAATCCAGGTTTGATCGTCAGATGCTTCCCGCACTAACAATCTTTCCCTTTTTGATTATGGCAACCCAGTTCAAAGTTAAGTAAAATAACAATAAATAAAGGAATTTAAGAGCATAAATATAATAATTTGTAAAAAAACTCCCTTATGCTCCTTTCATAAAAATTATGTTAAAATTTTTAACTTTCACTTTTCTCTCCCCCTTTGACATAAATTAAAAATAATACTAAGTAGAGAGAAGGTTGTTTTTACACGTAAAGATAGAAAAAAATATTTATTCTATTTAACTTTAAGCTCCCCCTAAAGGTAGCACTTAAAAAACTTAACTAATTTTTAAGCGTTTGAAAGTGAGTTAGCTTTTTCAAAAAACTTAGCTAAACTTAGCTTTGAAAAATATTTAGCTGGAAAAAAAAACTTAGCAAATCTTAAGTTTTGAAACAGTCTTTGCCCTCTTTTTTTTTTTAAAAAAAAACTTACCTAAATTTTAGCTTTGAAAATAATTGCTTTGATAAAGAGTTAGAGAAAAACTTAGCTTTAACAGGATTTTGATGAAAAAGATTTTGATAAAACATTTAACTTTAAAAAGAATTTCTTGTAAATTTTTTTTTGATAAAAGCTTAGTTTCAAAAAAATTGATCAAAACATAGTTAAGTTGTAACGCCCCGGCCCGGGCGGGCCCCACCCGGACCGAACCAGGAACAACACCATAATTACCTATTGGTTTGATGACTAGCTCCATAGACCACTGGAGGTCCTTTCAGCGTGCTTTGTCCTCACTCGCACGTACCCTGGAAAACTTCCCAGGAGGTCACCTATCCTTAGATTTCTCCAAGCCAAGCACGCTTAACTTTGGAGTTCTTAAGTTTGGGCTTCCGAAAAGGAAGGTGCACCTTGGTGATATGGATAGTATCATCTAACCTTTTAAGTCATATTTAACCAGAATCTCAGAACCGGGGTATTACAATCACCCCCACTTAAAGACACAACGTCCTCGTTGTGTAACCACAAATCACACCACAAACAAATCCCAGAATCTCCCTCGCTAGGTGGTGCCCTGGGTGCTCCTACCACAGGCGCACTCACGGTCGCAAGGTCGCTCTGATACCATCTGTAACGCCCCGGCCCAGGCGGGCCCCACCCGGACCGAACCAGGAACAACACCATAATTACCTATTGGTTTGATGACTAGCTCCACAGACCACCGGAGGTCCTTTCAGCGTGCTTTGTCCTCACTCGTACGCACCCTGGAAAACTTCTCAGGAGGTCACCCATCCTCAGATTTCTCCAAGCCAAGCACGCTTAACTTTGGAGTTCTTAAGTTTGGACTTCCGAAAAGGAAGGTGCACCTTGGTGATATGGATAGTATCATCTAACCTTTTAAGTCATATTTAACCAGAATCTCAGAACCGGGGTATTACATAAGTACTTAGCTTTATAAAGATGTGGATAAAAGCTCAGTTAAGTACTTAGATTAAAAAGGATTTTCATAAAAAACTTAGTTAAGTACTTAGTTAAAAAAAAATTGATAAAAAATTTAGTTAAGTACTTATCTTAAAAAAAATTGATAAAAAGCTTAGTTAAAAAATTTGTTTTTCTAGAAAAAATATTTAAACTTACTTTTTCAAAAAATATTTAAGGATTATTTTAAAAAAAAATGGTTAAAAAGGAAAATTGAATTTCCTTTAAACAAAAACTTTAACCTTTCAAAGAGCAAAAAGAAAAGTTTAACTTTGAAATTTTGAAAAAGAATACTTTAACTTTTCAAAACAAAAAATTAACTTAACTTGACTCCCTTTACTCCCCTTTGATTAATGCCATAAAAATATTTTGAGGATCCTAGAGTCCAAGCATGTATAAGATAAAAAAAATGATCTATTTTTCTAATTTTCCAAGGTAGTTTTCTATTTTCAAGATTTTCCATCTCACCCGTTCTAAGTTATCAAACATGTAAGACTTATGAGTTTGTGTGAGAAGGGGTTAAGTTATTTTAATTTTATCAATATTTAAAAATATTGAATTGAGATTTTAAAATATAAGTTTAAATTTTTAAATTTTAAAATATAAGTTTAATTAGATTTAAACATTTGACAATAACTAAAATTTTGAAGCTTTTGAAAATATATTGAAAATTAATTAAGTTTGAAATTATAAACTTACATATTAATTAAGATTTTGAAAATCTAAGAATTAATAATTTGAAAATTAATAATTAAATAATTAAGATTTTTGAAATTCATTATGATTTTGAAATTAATTTTGAGATTAATTACGATTTTTAAATTAATTATTATTTTGAAATTAATTATGAAATTAAGTAAGATTTTGAAATTAATTATGATTTTATAAATAATTATAATTTTGTAAATAATTATGATTTTGAAATTAATTTTTCAAAATTAATTAAGTTAATTTAATTTAATTTAATTTTAATTAATTTGGGTTTGGTTAACTACTTTAAATTTAGGTCCATCTCACCCTTTTCTAGATTTTCAATTAGGGAATCTTAATAATTTTGTGAGATGGTTAATTTAATCTTCAATTTAAATTCCAATCTCAGGATTGATTTACAATTGAGTTAGACTAAGATTTTACAGTTAATCAATTAAATATTTATTTCAATGATTGACTTCTAAGTTGTGGCGATGCACTAGTCCTTCTTGGGTATGAGATCATCCACCACTTCTAGACAAAGCCTTTCAAAAAAATTGGATATTTAATTTCCTTTCTGAAACTCCTCAGTCTAACTAGTCAAGTGTGAATTAAGCCTAGGTCCTTATCTATCCTAGTCTAAGCATGTATAGTGAAAGCAGTAAAGCAAGCATCAAGCAAATCTATCTATAAAAAAATAGTCTTTCTATTAGCTCTTCCTGGATCATAGCCTCGATAAGGTCTATCAAGATAGTGAATATGATCCTTGGGAATCCAATATTGATCAAGTCCAACTTGATTAATCAAGTTAGACTTGGGGACCCATGCTTGAACTAAGTTTCTATTTGATCAATTTACTAATGATAAGTAGGATCTAAATCTTTGTTTGACCTTGTATCCAAGCCCAATTCAGTTGTATACGACCCTTTGCTTTCCAAGAATCAGATCAAGATTCTTAGAACCCAAAGTAAACCATTCCAATGAGTCATTGAGTTCTTTGACTTGAGTTCTCAAATTGGAATTTTCTTCTTGAACTTGCTCAGTCAAAGAACTTGAGTTACTTGCTTCCTTAAGGGATGCTACCTCCTTTTGGATTGACTTGACCTGGATGTTGGATTTTTTCAATTTCTTTAATAAATATGAAACTAAATTTTGTAAATCATCTACATTAGTACCAGAAATTAGAGAGCTTACAATATGATTAGGCCATTCAGAAACGGATATGGATCTGTGGCTTCTCTCATACTCGGTTTTTGATTCGCTCTCATATCAAAATCGGACTCGGTTTCGGCAATGTACGCTTGTACCGGTAGAGCAAGGTAGCTTGCTTGCTTGCTTGTGTTCTTCTTCATCGGACTCTTTCGATGACTCAGACCACATTGCCTTCAACGCCCTCCTTCTTCCTTGCTCTGGTTTAGACAGTCAGGCTTATAGTGTCCCTTCTTGTTGCAGTCGTAGCAAGTAACCCCAGACTTGGCCTTCGTGTTTGATTGAGTCACCTTCTTCTTTTTGCACATTTTTTGTACCAATTTTATGAGTTCAGCGATAATCTCATTGTCTTCTGAGTCTGGTTCATCTTCGATCTCGGGTTCGATTCGGCACTTGATTTTTGGTTCCCGCGTTTTGCTTGTTCTTGCAATCAAAGCAATACCTTTCTCGGCCGGAGTAGTATTAGTTTGTTCATGAAGCTCAAATTTAGAAAATAATTCATCTAATTTGATTAACGACAAATCCTTAGACACTTTGTAAGCATCTACCATGGATTCCAACAAGGTGTTCCTAAAAAATGCATTTAATGCATACCTGATGACGTCACAATTTTCAACCTTCTGTCTAATCGCGTGGAGTCCATTCAGTAGATCTTGTATGCAAGCATGAAGCTGACTCACTGACTCATCTTCCTGCATTTTTATATTATATAATTTATTCAAAATTAAGTCTCGTTTGCTTACCTTTGTGTCGGAAGTGCCCTCGTGCAGCTCGATTAATTTTCTCATAACTCCTTTGCACTGTTGAATGGACCAATCTGGTTCAGCTCTTCTTTGATTATGCCACATTGGAGAGTGCAAGTTGCTTTTGCATCAGCTTCAATCTTCTTGCAGGTTAGTGCGCCCCATTTGTTGCAGGGGACGAGGACTCCATCTTCGGTGGGAAATGTGAATCCAGTCTAGATTATTATCCATATTTCCACCTGAGTCTTCAGATGGTACTCCATTCGACCCTTCTAATAACCGAAGTCTTCGCCAGAGAAGAGAGGCGGGCGGGCTGTGTTATACCCTTGTTGATGGGCCATTGAAATAGAATCTTGTACACAAGAAAAAATGAGAAAACTTGTTCCAAGACTTGGTCTTGGATTAGTAGTGTGGGATAATAATTTTAAATAAGCAAGCTCTAGTGGTGTTGCACTAGCTTCGAGAAAAAAAAATGAATTTTTAATTGCGATAAAATGATCAGAATAAGGCAATTATACCAACTCTGATTAAATAAAATAAAAGAATTAATACAACGAAAACAAATTACTTGAATGGTGGTTTCACGGATTCGAAGCGACCTCGCTCTGATATCAATTGTAGGATCGAAAAGCACTAGAGGGGGGGGGGGGTGAATAGCGCTTATGGATAATTTGTTCGTTTTAAAAGAATCGATCAAAGATACGTAGCGGAATAGTAAACATCAAACACAAATACTAAGATTTTACTTGGTTCGGAGCCTATGATGACTCCTATTCCAAGGTCCGCACGTAAGAGTGCTTTCGATGGGCAATCACTATAGCTTCAAAAATTTACAAATCAAAGTACACTTTAAATGCAATAAATAAAAGTATACCGACAAGTAAGAAAAGATAATTTAAGGTTTCTGGTTGTCGGAGTCGAGTTACGGCTTTGCCAAATCGTCCTTTGAGCAGTGCACAGTAGAAAGATTGCTGAAATCAGAGATGTGTAAGGCTCAGCTTGTGACTGCCTTAAATAGCCCGTTGAGGGTGCCTCCAGCCTTCATAGAAGGCACCTCCACTTGGGATTTTTATCCTGAATTCACAGCATCAATAAACTCCGCAGCTCTCGCTGCTTATCCACCCGAAGATGCCTCCAAGCTCCATGGAGGGTGCCCTCCATCCAACATCCAAGGCGCCTCCAATAGCCTTAGAGGGCACCTTCTGCCCTGTTGTGCAGAGTATTCGACTAATGCACCCAAGGCGCCTCTAAGCTCCATGGAGGGTGCCTCAGGAACTATTTATCTGAGGTTTTAAGTCCCTTTTCACTCCTTGCAAGATGTGTTAGTCCAAAAAATCAACCATATCCTGTAAAACAAAGTTTAGCACAATATAGACATGAAAAATAAAGCTTTTGACAGTCTCAGGACTATCCGGTTCTAACTTCAGATTTCGCCTTCAGAAATCCTAGGTCGAACCAACACCTACTGTTCCCTCGTCGGGGAACGCGCCCTTACCTAATCCTCTCAGGAGAGTTTACCTATTGCCAGATCGGTCATCCAGACCGACTGGACTTTCTGCGTAGGGTTACCACCCACTAGGACCTAGGGTTACCACCTCCTAGGATTTTCCATAGCCTAGGGTACCACCACCTAGGACCTAGTGTTACCACCCCTAGGGTTTTCCACAGCCTAGGGTTACCACCCCTAGGACCTAGGGTTACTACCCCCTAGGATTTCCAACTTGTCTAACCGCAGCTAGGACTTTCCATCACCTAAGATTACCGCCCCCTAGGACCTAGGGTTACTTAGGACTTTTGCCTAAGAACACTTGGGACTTTTCCTGCAAGTCCATTCAAACTTGTTAGCTCACAAGACAACTTAACTTTGGACCCTTTGACATAATCAAAACCTAGGTTCGATCGTCGGATGCTTCCCACACCAGCAATCTCCTGATTCCTTCCTCGCAGTCGCAGGTCTACACTCTGCAAGAGATCTTGTTGACCAATATTTAATGGTCTGAAAGATGTTAGTTTTGGAGGAAGAGAGTTGCCAAACATAGTTCCATTTTGGGAAAAAGAGTTTGGATTTGTGCTCAAAGAGTAAAACTTGCCAGCTTCTGATAACTGTCAAAAGGTTTGAGACCATATTTAGGAATTTTTAGCCACAGTGGAGGTGATTTACTGATTTTCTTTCTCCCTTCCATAGCTTTAGTTGGTGGATGATTTAATCTAGCTGTGATGTCTTCTTCTTTTCTTTCTATTTGCAGAAAATACTCCTATTTGAGTTAGGGACTCGGTGTCTGAGTTCCTCTAGGAAAAAAAGTTTGGATTTGTACTTGAAGAGTAAAAATTGCTGCGAGTTCCATCTCTCAGTGATCCTTGCCTCAGATTTGTGGTTTGACTGGGATTATTGCAAAGGTGGCATCTATTGATTACTTCAAGTTTAAGCACAAACTAGGTTTTATTGCTCTTTCACTATTATTTTCACTACTTGTTTGTTTTGTTGCTACTTGCTAGCTTTGTTGTTGGTTTTTTGTGTTTTATTTTTCACTTGAAATTTGTATTACAAGCATGTTTCTAAAGAAATATCAATCCAGGAGTCAAAAAAGAAACAAAAGAAAAAAAGTGGAACAAATTATTAAAACTTAGAAAGGTGCTCTTCATAATTTTTTAAAACTAACTCTTCAATTGAAGATTCAGTTGATGAATTATAAGAAGAAAGTAAAAAATATTTAAATGATTATGCAACAAATGAGCAACATCTGAGTAATCAAGAAAAACTAAATGATCATGTAATCAATGAGCAAAAAGAATTGATAGAAAATGATGACAATAATCATTCAACGAATGAGCAAGAAGAATTGAGAGAAAATGATGATAATGATTTAAATGTAGAAATTGATAATATAATTGAGAATGAAAATGAGTTAGAGAAAATTGATCATGTTTTGGATATATATGATCCAAGATCTTGGAATAACATTGATAATAAAGCAAGAGATCTTTTGGTAGAGAAAGGCCCCATAAGAGAAGGTAATATTAAGTTCACTATAGATGAGCTTTGGAGACATTTTTCATATTCTTATTACACAAGAAAATTACCAAATGGAGAGAATCAAGATAGAAAATGACTTGTGTACTCTAAAGATGCGAACAAAGTATATTATTTTTGTTGCAAATTGTTTAAATCAGTGAAAAATAAAAGTTTGCTAGCAAATGAAGGTCTTAATGATTGGAAATATTTAAGTGATAGATGTAGACAACATGAGAATGATATTGAGTATATTACTAGTTATAACATGAGAACTTAGATTGATTTGCAAATTAAATTGAAATAGAATGAAACAATTGACAAAGAGATCCAAGTGCAAATTAAGAAAGAGAAAGACCATTGGAAACTTATTTTAGTAAGGATTATTTTTGTTGTGAAATGTCTTGATAGGTGTAATTTGGCTTTTCGTGAAGATAATGAAAAAATTTATCAAGGTAGTAATGGTAACCTTTTGGGACTACTTGAATTAATTGCAGAATTTGATTTGGTAATGTAAGAACATTTTAGAAGCATTCAAAATAATGAGATTCATTATCATTACCTTAGTCATACGATAAAATGAGTTGAATTTTATATTAGGTTCTAAAGTAAGAAGTACCATAATTGAAAAAAAAATAAAAGAGACAAAACGCTTCATCTACACTTTTATCCATAAAAGATCCTCCAGTTGATGAATCCAATAAACTCTTGTCTGAGAAAGAAATTCCCCCATAGAATATGTGCAGAATCAACCATTTTTCAAAATCATGATGAGGGCACTGCCATTGAAGACTCTTGAATCAATCCCATGCTTCATATAATGATTCTCCATATGCCTGAGAAAAATTTGTTGTGCAATTCCTCATATACACTATTCTGCTTGGAGGGAAAAAATGATTCAGAAATTGCTTCTCCAATTGCTCCCAACTTGTGATACTTTGAGGATGAAGAGAATATAACCAAGTCCTTGCTTTATCCTTGATACTAAAAGGAAATGCCATCAATCAAATTGTATCTGCTGACACTCCTTCACATTTCACCATATCACAAATCTTTAAGAATGTTTCAAGATGCAGATAAGGATTTTCTGATACTTCTCCTCCAAATTTTTGACCTTGTATCATGAAAATTAACTCTGGGTCTAGTTGGAAACTTTCTGCTTCAATTTGAGGTTGCATAATGGGAGATAAAAATCTTGCAGAAAGGGTGTAGAAAAATTTCTCATGGGCCTGCTTGACATGTTAGTGCTCATGGATATTCAAGAAAATGTTATTAGAAGGAAAAAAAAATTGAAGAATCAAAGACAAGAAATCAAATGCAATATGAAAAGCAAGAAAGAAAATGCAGAATTTAAATTTCAATAAAGAAAGTGCATAATGAAAACAAGAAAGAAAAGACAAAAGAAAAAGAAAAGTGTCTAGAATAATTCATATGTTAATCAACTAATGTGTTTATAAGTTCTTGTAATTCTTGATGCCTTTACGAAGTTTGATCTTCTCATACACAAGAACAATATTGCAAGATATGTTTACAAAAGAAAAGTAGAGAAAAAAAATTTGAATCAAAAGGAAAACAGAGAAAAGTTAGACTAGAATGCTAGAAATCAAGAATGCAGAATTAGAATTGCAACAAAGTGAATTGTCAAGAAGTAGAAAGATATACAAAAACTATGAAAACAGAATTCTAAAGATTAGTTACAATTATGCTAACGAAAAGAAAAGTTATGTTTAGTCTAACTCAATTGATAATCTCTAATGTTATAGCGCAGTCCCCGGCAATGATGCCAAAAACTCATTAACGATCCGCAAGTGTACGGATACGTCGTCAGTAATAAAGAAAGATATCATATCCACAGAGACTGGTATAACCACTAAAGATATCTCAAAATAAATTAGCTAAACAACTAATCAATTGATTTATAACAACTAAGTGCAACTATGGAAAGTAAGTCATAAAAGTAAAAGCATAAAAACAGGGATAAGCGCTATGATAAAAGGATGTTCTAGGAGTTTTGGTTTCTTTGTAATATTATTCAATGTAAATGATCTACCAAATCTTACTTCTCAATTGTCCTTCATTTGTAGAGGATTACCGATTCTCTCTTGCAATAGAAAACCGGCCTAGGACCAACATCTATATCTAATGTGATCAATAAGGAATGATTCCTATGATGTCTTTACACGGGCTTGCCTGTCACGTGCATCCCTCGGATAATCAACATAGAAATTCACTATTTCTCAACCATATCAAGATATAAAGATTAATGCATACAATCTATCCTATCTCCTTGAATGTCCTTATTTCTCCTTCAAGATTATCCCTCAATTGTCCTTACACGGGCATGTCTGTCACGTACGTCTCTTGGATAATTGAATGAGGGATTACCTCTACAAGATCCACAAGACACTCAAATATTCAATCAAGTATGGTAATTAAGCCCAATCACATCAATCCATAAAAGATCAAATATATACAAAATAAGACCATATCATAGAAATAGAGAATTGGCAAATCCACAAGAGTTTAGATCAAATCACATTATAAATATTCCCTCCATCCTAGAACAAAGAGACCTAATCCATAGAACAAGAAAAGAAATCCAAAGATAAAAAGATTACAAACATCTTGATCCCCAAGATCCAAGAAGAGAAAGGGAAGAAAAGCTTATCAACGATGAAGAACGATCTTCGAATCCAATCCTCGTTCCCAGAGTTGATTCGTTGAAGATCTGCCCTTAGATCGCCGGAAAATCCCTCCAAGAAGGTGAGGAACCGCCCAAATCTTGCTCTCTTCCAAAAGGGTGAACTCCCCTTTCAAATGAGGAAGAAACCCTTATATAGAGCTGGAGTTTGGGCGCCACACGGCCCCGAGACACGACCGTGTGAAGCTCACACGGCCTGGTCCATTCCCTTCACTGCCCAGGTGACACGGTCATGTGATGCTCACACGGCCGTGGCATTCTCTGCTACTGCCCCCTTGCATGGCCGTGTAGATCTACACGGCCTGCTCTGCCTCTGGCTCTGAAACTCCTGCACGGTCGTGTCTGGGACACTACCAGGGCTTTCTTAGCTTCTGGAAATGTTGCACGATCGTGTGACACACGCGGCCATGCACTGCTTTGGCTCTGGAAGGCTTTAACGACCGTGTAGATCTACACGGCTGTGATCTGCTTGTCTTCAAAAATTGACACGGTCGTGTGATACTCACACGACCGTGCCCTTCCTCCTTCTTGCTGAGGCTACACGGGTGAGCACCACCACATAGCCTGGACACTCCTTCATTCTGCCAGTGCTGCAGGGGTGAGGATCACCACACGGCCTGGGCAACTCCCCATGATAGGGTCGTGTGGCACTCAGGGATGGTACGTTCCTCCTTCGTTCAATTGTAGATTTTACCTCAAACATCAATTCTTCTCCAAAATCGACTCCTGCGTACAGAAAATATACAAAAGTAGATCTCTGAACAGAAAGAGTAAATATGCTAAAAGCAAAGCTGGAAGTACGAAAATGCACAGATAAAGCATGCGTAATATATGTGAATGTGCGTCAAATCATGCTAAACAAGTGTATACAATCTACGCACATATTATACCTAATGAGAACCAATAGTATTTTTCCTGGTGGCAACGAAAACAAATCCCATGTATGAGTCTAATGCAAAGCAGTTAGTTCCTCAGCTATATCATTCTGTCAAAGTGGATTACAAACAGCTTCTCTATATGATACAGGCTTAGAAAGACAATGAATAGATGCAACAAATAAAGCAAAAGAATGAGAATAATAAGAGTAAGAAAAATCTGGCAGTTTAGTAGACTTACGAACATGAGTAGATTGATGATGGTGGAGAGAAGGATCATCCGCAACCTTAGGAGATGATTGGATAGTGGCAGAAGGAGGAGCATGTGGAATGGATATCTCAGGAGCCAAAGTACTAGATTCAGTTAAGCTACCAGTAGGAGTTGTGGGTGAAACTTCCTCAGTGTCGGTATTGAAAGGATTAATACAAAGAAGATATGACTTTATCATATTATGCGAACTAGCTGGAATAGAAAAGAATAAAATATGCTTAAGAAACACAACATGACGAGAGACATATAATTTTTTACTAACAGGATCAAAGCAACAATATCCTTTTTGAGTAATACTATAACCCAAAAAGACACAAAGAGCAGACCGAGAGGCTAATTTATTACGCTCAACATGTGGACGAAGGATAAAGCAAGTACAACCAAAAATACGCAAAGAGGAATAGAGAAGAGCATGCACTTACAATTTTTCAAAAGGTGGCAAGCCTAAATTGTGTGAGGTTGGAATTCTATTAATCATGTGAGAAGTGGTAAGGATTGCTTCCCCCCAAAAGGTACTAGGACCATTGGCAGATAATAAAAATGAACGAGCTGTTTCAACAAGATGCTTATGTTTTAGTTCAGTCATATCATTCTGTTCAGGAGTATTTGTACAAGAGGTTTGATGAATAGTACCATCAGAAGCAAGTAATTGTAAAAATGATTCGAAGTGTATTCACCACCCAAATCATAATGAAAACACTTTATGATACTAGAATGTTGAGCTTTCACAAGAGCTCAGAAGTTGTTGAAAATGGTAAGATAATTAGACTTATGTTTCTTAAGATAAACTCAAGTGTAACGAGTGTAATCATTAATAAATGAATAGTACCATCAGAAGCAAATAATTGTAAAAATGATTCGAAGTGTATTCACCACCCAAATCATAATGAAAACACTTTATGATACTAGAATGTTGAGCTTTCACAAGAGCTCAGAAGTTGTTGAAAATGGTAAGATAATTAGACTTATGTTTCTTAAGATAAACTCAAGTGTAACGAGTGTAATCATTAATAAATGAAATATAATTCCTTGACCCTCCTTTTGTAGGAATAGGAGAGGGTACCCACACATCATAATGGATAAGATCAAATGAAGCAGAAGAAAAAAAACATTTAGAAAATAGTAAGGTAGCAAATTTGGCCAGTTTGCAACCACTACAATCAGAAATATTAGAACTTTTTAAAGGTCCTAATACTCCTATAAAAGCTAAAAACTGTAAACTAGATGTTGAAACATGACGTAAACGAGAGTGCTATAAATAAAAATCAGAAGATGAATGATTCAGATGAAAAGATGATAAATCCAACTTGAAGCTACAACTTCTGGTACTTTGAGTTGATCTAAAATATAAAGTCCTCCTTGCCTACGACTATCCCAATTAACCTATGAGATTGTGGATCCTGAACATAATAATTGGATGAAGAAAAAGAGACTAGGTATCTAGACTTACATAATTGACTAACATAAATAAGATTTAAAGTAAGACTCAGAATATAATAAACATTAGTAGGAGATAAACAAGATGTAACAATTGAACTGACACCTACTAATGACATAGGAGTACCATTAGTAGTCACAATAGATATAGATGAAAGGAGAGAAAAAGAAACAAAAGATGATAAATTAGATGACATATGATGGGAGGCACTAGAGTCCAAATTTCATAAAGAAGAAGATATACCTGAAATACTAGATGATGACAAACCTATATGAGAGGAAGCTGACATGGCAGAGGGTTGTGAAGCAAGGAACTGTTGAAACTGCTCCAACATATACGAATCATATTTACATGAAGCATCTGCATGACCAGGCATCATAATAGAATGAATAATTCTCAGAATAACCAAACTGTAAGGATATCCGTAAAAATTGGTGTTAAGACGACCCATGGTCACACAGAGAATTTGAGGTAGAAAAGGATGTCAAACGTAAAAATTGGTAGCACAGGACATCGGTGTCGAAATTAGTAGAAAAGGACATCAATGTCAAAATCGGTAACACAGGGCATTGGCACCGAAATTGACAGAAAAGAGCATCGGCGTCGAAATCAACAACATAAAATGTCGACGTCGAAATCAACAAAAAAGAGTGTCGATGTCGAAATTGGTAGGACAGGTCGTCGGTGCCGAAATCGGCAGGATAGGGCGTCAGCAACGAAATTAGTAGAAAAAAGAGTTAGCACCGAAATTGGCAGCACAAGGTGTCGGTGCCAAAATCAATAGTAGCAGTAGGAGACGGTAGCAACAACAAAAAGCAATAACAGGGGAGGACAGAAAAAATTAGGTTAGAGAAGGAGAACTTGACTTTGATACCATGTAGAAATTAAGAAAAAAAACTAGCCATATTATTGAATCTAAAATTGATATTTTTTTGATGTTTTGAAATACAGAGTATAAGGTCTTATATATATATATTAGTTAAGAAACCCTAAACTCTAAATATAAAATTGAAAAGATCAAATTGCCTTAAAAGCTATAAACAAATAAATATATATAATCTAACAATGGGTTGCCTTGAGTGAAAATTTTATCCATTTAATTTAGTTTGGTTTTCAACTCATGTATCGAGCTAATATTGTTTATTGGTTCATTTATATTGTAGGTTATGAAATTGTGTGACTTTGAGGTAAAATACGACAACTCTAAAATTATGTCGAATATTTAGTTGTGATTATTTGAATTGCGATGATATTTGGAGATGATGTTTATGAATTTTGAAGTTTAGATTTTTGGCTTAAAAATTTATTGTTGTGAATTTGAAGGAAATAATTCATTGGTTGCGATATTTGAGAATTATAATTATATCGTTTACTTATCTACTGAATCTAATATATTTATTTAATTGACATGTTGATACGTCTTATTTTAACTTTTCTCATTTCTACAACAATAACATAATGAACATTTTTAATTATGAAACATATTAAAATAGTTCTTCATAACAAGATGAAGAAGTGTTTTAGCAGATTCTATAATTATCTAGAGAATCAGTTGAAAAAATTAATAATGAGAAAATAATTAATTAGTTCAATTCTAATATTTTTGATTCTAAGAAAAATCGAAGAGCACAATTTCAATAGTCTTTTAAATAATTTTAAATATATTAAATATTTGTATTACATATTTTTAAAAAATTAATACTTCTGTAATTTTTTATTTTATCTATATTTTTAAATTAATTAATTTATGGTATCAATTATAATCAATGGTTGGCCCAAGGTACTTTTGAATCCTAGGTCTGCCCCTACACGTGGTGCTATTTTGAAAAAAAAAAAAACAACACCAACGTAGTGTTGTTTATAAAAAAAACACCACTTTGCATGCATGAGAGAGACTTGTATGTCGAAGAGAAGATAAATGCATGCAAATGAGAGAGGAAAATAAAAAAAAAAAAAATCAATTTTTGCTGCGATAGATGATCCACATGAGATGTCGCCCACGGTTGTGCAAGATAAGTCGCCCAAACTATATATATATATATATATATATATATATATATATATATATAACTTACTTCTTCTTTGGTCTTCTAGTGAGCCTCACCTGTAAAAGATTTACAAGATAACCAAATGCCCTGGCTATGTAGGAAGATGACACTAATTTGCCTTCCTGTTTTCTCTAATGAACAATTAAATATACTAAACCCTAAACAACTATATCATCAAGGTTTGTTATCCTTTTCTACTTCACTTTATATATATCATAGAACCCCAACTACTACACTTACCAGATAGAGGAGAAGAAAGATTTACCCTTATGAATAAAGAATCAGCCAGAATACTTTTACAAATGAACCATAACTATATCCACTTAGGACTTATTGTGTTTGGCCTAAAAGGACTTACCAGAAAAAGCATAGGAGCTAAAGTCTTTCTAGTGGTATATGACTCAAGGTTCTCAGATCATGACAAAGCGTTTATTAGACTTACAGAAGTAGATATGAATAGTAATCTCGGAATTACATATTTTTGTCCCAATTTTAATATGACTATTCCAGACTTTATCGACCATATTAAAATTTCTATTCAAGCCAGGGGATATGGATATTTTCAAAAACACAATACTCAAATAGACATAATCTTTCTAGGAAAACAATGACTAGTATCAACAACAGTTTCAAAGTTCAAATTAATAATATTATAGAAACCCTTACAATAAAGGGAATCTATTTCATCTAACCAAAAGACTTTTCTTCTTACCTACTTACTAGATTAGAATGGAATCTTAACCTAGATCTAAACATTACACCACAAACATTACAATCAATAGAATCCATCATCTATAAAGATAGACATGGCAAATCCATAGTAAGATTTCACAATTACAAGCCATCAACCTCTCAAGAAGAAAAACAAGACGATAACTAGTCTGCTCTAAATCTAATGAATATAGACACCAGTACTTACTTACATCCGCAGAGGGAAGATAATAACTTTTTATTTTATGATGATTTAAATGAATACGTGTACCTCCCATTTGAAATAGCTATTTATTTTACAAAAGAATATCTTACTTAATTAGAAACTTTTGATGTTTTACATCATAAGTTAGATGAAGATTGGATGTTATACTTTGATGAAGACCATAATATTATAGCCAAAAAGAAAGATTATTTTTCCAATGTTGCTTTAATGAATCCTACAGAATCTAGTGCTACCAATACATCACAACCTTTACAGGTAAGATATCCAGAAAGTTCTATGAGAACTATTGATTATAGAGAGGGGCATCCTCCACGAACACAAATTCACCCTTATACAAACAATAATCCCTTGTTAAGAACTATAGGAAAAAGAAGATCGCCAGAAATTACATACTTTGGTAAAAATTTGATTCTACTTAATATAGGAGAATGCAATGACCCTCAAATGTATGACACTAACTTAGAACAGTGGATAGTCTCTGTTAAAAGAGACTACCAAGCCAAACATGAGCTAGACATAGAAGCTGATGATGCCATGATAAGAGTCGGTGAAAATTATTTAGGTGATGTAGCTAGAGCAGCATGAGACTCATATAAAACTACTCATCCTGAAGAAGTAGCTAGGATTGCTTCTCAGGGAAATAACATACTTAATTTATGTTATATTATCCACAGACTTTTTATAACAAGAGATGCCAGCACAAGCTTAGATATTAGACAAAAAGAAGCTATGAGAGATTTAGAGCAATTACAACTTTTTAATTGGAATTGGATTAAACCTTTTTGCAATGACTTCCTTGCCTTAATAGCCCATATCAGGAAATTACTGTAACCCAGAATTAGGAGAAAGACTATTTAGCAAATTTCCTGGGGAATTAAGAAAAGAAATATATAAGGCATGGACAGACATGAAAGTAACACCTCAATATGACATTATTGGAATACGCATACAACACATTATCTCTGCATTAAAAGAAAATATACTTATATTCATATTCAAAAACAACTTAAAAACCAACAATATGGGTTCTGTAGTCAAATCTACACTCTGCAATAGTACGACTCAATGGTACCTAAACAAAAGTAAAAATATTATAGCAATATTAAAACAACTACATAACTTGTTAAAACCAAAAATGTCAGACCAAGAAAAACATATTACGTCCGAAAAAGCAGAGAAAAGAAACCTTATTTAAATAAAGACAAACATGTCAGAAAATTCAAATAAAGAAAACCTATGCTAACACTATTACTTGTTTTGCCTGCAATGAACCAGGCCATTTATCTTTAGCTTGCCCAAATAAAAAAAAAACTTATATACAAGAGAAGCCAAATTAGTCACTTGTACAAATTTAGATCTAGTAGAAATTCAATTAGACGTCTCCGACACATCCTCTATTTACTCTATTATTTTCGTCGATAACATGGAAGAAGTTCCCCCCTCTTTAGACTATAGCCTAGTAAATTCCTTCTTACAACCTTCATATTACCCAGACTTAGACTATAGTCCAGTAAACCTAGATACTAACCTATGGGATGTATTCCCACCCCTAGGCAAGAACTTAATGCTGACACAACTAAATACAACTATAGGTGTATCCAACTATACACATGATTGGAAATTAAAAATAGGAACAGATAACATTCCTTGTTATTTGTGTAGTTATTATCCATCAGTTGATAAAAGAGGCACCTACACAAATTGCAAAAAGCAGGCCTGCAATCTTTGTCTCCATAGCTATTTTAACATTATAATCCCTATAGGCGACCCACTAAAAGCAGTTCTAGAAATATTCTTTTGGAAACAAGAGTATTGCCATTATAAAATAGAATAAATCAGTTAGAAGCTCATTTGGATCTTGTAACAAACCAACTAGAAGACCTAGTCTTACAGCTTTCTCCATAGCCTTCTGATAAGGGTAAAAGGATACAACTTACAGATTCACCAAATATTGATATGGTTTTCATTAAGGCCTCTAGTATCTGTAACACAAGTAGAACTCTTGATATTAGAGTAAAATGCCTAGTAAATATACATGACCATAAATTTACATTACATGCCTTTTTAGATAGCGGAGCTACAAATTCTACTATAGATGAAGCCACACTCCTATCAATTTTACCCAAAACGTTTATCAAAATAGCCTCCCAACCTTTAATCAGTACACAATTTGACGGATAATAATTTACCATCACCCAATTTGTCACTAATACACATTTAAGGTTTTATAATAATTGTGGTACCTATAGTGCTCTCCAAACTCTCTCCAAATTATGGGTTAAACCCTTGTTACTGTTAGAGTGTATACTAAAAGCCTAACTTTTGTAAACATTTATTTTTGAAATAAAAGAATCACATTGGTCAAATGTCTACATTTATTTGTTAAGTGTAGTTGTTCAATTAATTTATATTGTAGATAACATGGTGTGTGGTGTCACACACAGAAGATCATATTATCAGTTCTTTATAAATTATAAATAGTTGCTCACGACTAAGATGGAAAGGAGCAAACCATTGGAATAGTCATAGTGTAATTAGGTATTAGTTTATCTTGACTAATAAATTACACTAGTACACTCTAAGTGAATTGAGTAGGACCATTTTAAGTAAGTTCTTTTTATACTGACTTAATAAAAGAACTAGACCTTAGTTATTATGGAAGTGTGTGCTCTTAATCCTAATATAATAACAAGCACATATATTTAGTATTTATTTCTTTGACTTATCAAAGGGTGAGATTTAGCTTGATAAATCAATAGGTCCAATAAGTTGAGAAATGATATTACTTATAGTGTGTGTTGTTGATTATAGAAGGAAACTGTGTCCTAGTAATCTAGGTTGAGAATGTCCCCAAGAAGAGCTCATAAGGATTTTCATGTTAAACCCTACAGGTGGACTTAGTCCGACATGACAATAAGGTTGAGTGGTACTACTCTTGGACTAAGACATTAATTAAAATGAGTTGTCAGTAACTCAATTAATTAGTGGACATTTGATATCTTAAACACAGGGAGACTAACACACTCATGATAAGAAGGAGCCCATAATGTAATTTGAGATTGGTGTGGTAGTGCAATAATAACTCTCTAGTGGAATGAGTTATTATTGATGAACTTAAGTTGTGTGTTCGGGGCGAACACGAGATACTCAAGCTCGTCGGAAAGCCAAAACCAATTTCTCCTCTAGGTCTCTGTCGTAGCCTCAATGAAGCCTTAAATCCACTCATGAAAAGCCCATCTTGGTGTCCAAGAAGGGGTCGACCCATGGCTTGGTGACCAAGCCAAAGGGGTCGACCATAATCTCCTTAAGGTGGCCGACCACTTTTAATTTAAAGGGTGTCGGCCACATAATTCAAATCATGAGGGGTGTTTTGAATTTTTAAAATATTTTCTTTGTAGATATCTACAAGTTTTAAAAGAGAGATTTTAAAATTTAAAACTTTCCTTATTTGAATTAGGCCACATGGTTTAAAAGAAAGTTTAAAAGTTTTAAAACTTTTCTTTTTTAACCATCCTCATGGTTTTTAGAAAAAGGAAGAGAAGTTTTAAATTTGAAACTTTCTATTTTTGTAACCATGTTAAAAAAGGAAATTTTATAAGAGAAGTTTTAAATTTTAAAACTTGGTTTTAATTTTTTAAAACTTTCCTTTTTTAACATTCACATATGGAAAGAGAGCTTGTAAAATTGTATAAAAAGATTTATTCTTTTATAAAATTTTATAAAAAATTATTTCTCTTGATGATGATGTGGCCGACCACCCTTGCTTGGTGTCCAAGCAAGGGGTCGACCATTAAAAGCATCCAATCATCCATGATTCAATCAATTGAATCAATGATTGATGATTGAATCAATCAAGAGGAAAGAAAAGGGAAAATAAAAGAGGAAAAAGGAAAAACAAGAGGAAGATTTTAATTTTTGTAAAAAGTCTTTCCTTATTTGCCTTGGGCAAGTAATATAAAAGAAGGGGAGAGGAGGCCTCATGTATTATCAATTCTTATTCTCTTGTTGAGCTCTCTATTGTGGCCGACCCTCTCTCCCTTCCCTTTCCCCTTGCTCTCTTTGGTTCCTTGGTGGTGATGGTGGCCGGATTTTAGAGAAGGAGGAAGAAGGTTTTGGGTGGTGTTCATCTTGGAGGATCGTCGCCCACACGACGTCCAAGAGGAAGCGAGGAATACGACAGAAGATCTCGAGGTTATTAGCATACAAAGAAAAGGTATAACTAGTAATTTTTTTCTGCATCATGCTAGTTATTTTTCTTTGTATGAATTCCAAACACAAAAGGCATTAGATTCTAGTTTTTCGAATTTGTAATTCGAGTTGTGTTTTTTTTGTTTTTCGAATTTGTGATTCGATTGTTCTTTTTGGTTAAACCTAATGTTATTTTAGGAAATTAAATATTAAATTTCTATTAAAGGCTTTGTCGAGGCAGTGGTGGATGATCCCATACCCAAGAAGGCCTAGTGCCTCGCCATGTTTGATCTGGGAGCCGATTTTAGAAATAAATATTTAATTAACTTTATAACATAGGTTGATTTGGATCAATAGTGTTAAGTTTCGCTTGCGATCCAAATCTAAACCATTAAGAACAGATAAGTTAAATTTAGAATCAATAATGTTAAGTTCCGTTTGCGATTCCTAATTTAACTTCTAAATAACACAATAGGTTGTTTAGGAAAGGTTCGACACTTGTACAAAATTTTTGTACAGTGGAACCGGTACGATCTTCCTAGGACCAACCAACAGTTACATCCTAATATACACCTTATCTTGGGTCTCAATTTTCTCATATCACCAGACTGAGCTTTTCTGCTTACTAAAGACTATGCCCTATTCTTTTTTTACTCCAATAGTAGCCCCTATTGTTTCAGATTATCCCTCTGTAGTTCAGCCTCTGATTGCTCCATCACATACAACAGAAACTCAAACTCAATCCTCTGACGCCACTTGTCAGTGTACTATCAAAGGGACTTGCAAACAGTCTTCTCTTCTGTCAACTTGTGAACTCGCTTTTTCTGAATATCAGGAAAACTAGACTCACTTGGCTAGACAAGCCCTATAAATGATTCTATCTGGGATATTCTTAAGGATTTTATCTTCCCAAAATAATTACTTCAGACAATCAATACCCATCAATCAGATTTAGACTCTCTTGTCTTTCGATTAGAAAAACTAGAAATTATTGATAACAATTCAACCAAATACTGGGAACGTGACAAAGTATATTGTAAATTGGCAATAATTAACCCTGACCTAACCATTAAGGAGCAAAATTTAAGATAAACAAATTGGGAAACAGAAAAATGTTAGTTAGAGCCCTAGAGCCAATCATTTGATGATTGTTGTATGGACTCATTGTATTATATTCTTGTATATTAATGAAGGCATTTGTTTTGGTTATTATACTTACTTATATTGGTGTCAAATAACTAAGTATAGTAGCGTCTTTGAGTAGAAGGTTCTTACCTATATCAATCGATTGGTTGAATCGATAGTGAGATGATATAGGGAACACTACTCACAATCATTCCTAGTCGAGTATTAACATTCAGGGACAATGTTAATGCAATAAGACTAGCATGTAGGTCAACTCGATGACTTGATCTCACAAGTCATGGATATGGAGATATCAAGTTGACACATGGGTATGCATTGGAGAATGTATACTGAATGACCTGCCATGAGAAAGTATCATGGATCGTTATATGAGTGTCATATACTTTCTCATGTGGCTATTAGTATGACTACTAGTCCTTGGACCTGAAGTCACCATGGATCCCTATATAAGGAGTTACGTACTTTGGCTTCGTCAAATGTCACCCGTAACTGGGTGGACTATAAAGGCGATTACTGGATATGTAACGAATTATGCAGAGGGATGTGAGTGATGTAGATGAGATCTATCCCTCCTATATGACGGGAGCGACATTGATATTTTTGATAGAGTGAGACCACGAACTGCATGGCCATGCCCAAATGAGTCAATATGAGATATTGAGCTCATTTGATTGAGTGAGTCTACTTGGAGTTCAAGATTTAGATTGATTAGAGGATGACACAGTCTATGCCTCATATTGATCAATCTAGATGTCTAGGATAGAAGGACACTTGTCATATATTGTGAGGAGTCACAATTAGTAGTCACAATGTGATGTTGGATCTCAACATTCTTATAACTTGGGTAGTAATAATGTGTTGCTAGATACCGCTCATTATTTATGCTTCTAAATGGGTTTAGGAGCATTGCCAACGTTATAAGAACCTATAGGGTTACACACAAAGGACAATTAGATGGAGATTAGGTTCATATGATGAACCAAGAGGATTAGATTCATGTGATGAATCAAATTGGATTAAGAGTAATCCTAATTGAACTAATTGACTTGGACTCAATTTGATTCATGTGTTCAATAAGTCTAATTTAGATTATGACTCATTGAATCAATTTAATTAAATGAATTAGATTCATTATATTAAATTGGCTTGAATTAAATGGTTAGATTAGATCAACCAAGGGAGAGAAGTGGTCAAGTTTGACTTGACTTAAGTAAGAAGATGAAGAGTCAAGTTTTGACTTGACTTTGACTTGACCAATGCCACATCATCAAGGCTTCTTCATTTAGTCAAGTTTGACTTGACCAAATGTCACCTCATGAAGGAGATCAAGAGACTTGACTCTTGATATTCCATGGGGGTTACAAGCCATTATGTGGTCAGCCACCTTTAGTGTGGAAGAGATTGATTTTTTCATTCAAGGCATTCATTCTATCTTCTTCCTCTCTTCTTGCTCTCCCTCTCCTCCTCCTTGGCCGAACCATCTAAGGTGCTAGCACACCTTTGTTTGGTCTTCTCCACCTAGTCTGTTTGTGTGGATACTTCTAGAGGATCGTACACTTGACGATCTCGAGATCCGGCGAACCTTTGGACGAGCGGGATTGCGAAGGGCTTCACATCAAGGGTAAATCTCTTAACTATGTAGTTCTAGTGTAGATCTAGATGTAAGAAACTCGTACTCGTAAATTTTTTGTTTTTATTTTACTTCGCACGGATCCGGTGGCATGGAAATCGAGGTTTCCGCAACGCGAAAAAGTAATTTTTGTGGCCCGAAATTCTCAACAAAAAATGCAAAATATATATCTAATAATTACTACAATTATGCGTCATTCAAAAATCTACTTCTCTACATAAACCCCCAACTTTTATAATCAATAAAGAAGATGAATAAAAACACGATAAATCCCGAATAATCTTTAATTATAAAAGATTACTTTATAACTATCAGGAGGACCGCTATAATATACATTAGGGGTGATCATGGATTGGGTTGGTTCGATTATTGGGGTAAAAAACTATCCGGCCCTACTAGATCAGATAATGTAATATCAGGACCTACATCCGGCCCTATATCCGGCAATTCTTATGTATCAGATATCCAACGGGTTGTCAGTTATTTGGATATCCGACCCTATATCCAATGAAATATAAAATATAAATATAAGTACACCAACAAAAAAATAAAATATTTTAAAATGATAATAAACATTACTCATTATACGTTGTAGTAGCTAATCGGAAATAGCTACTATAACATATAGAAGCTTATCGACAGTAGCTGCTATAACGTGTAGCAGCTCATCAATAGTAGTTGCTACAAGTCGGGGTGATCGCGGATCGGGTTGGTTCGGTTATTGGGATAAAAAATTATCCGGTCCTATTAGATCAGATAATACAATATCAAGATCCTATATCTGGCTCTATATCTGACGAATTATTTTTTTTTAGTTCGATTCGAATCGGCATAAGCGGGTTGATGGATTTGATGGATTAAGTGCTGACCCCTAATATACATGGACAGGGTGTTCTATGAATATACAACTTAAGCGCGTGCACTTAAATATAGAAAGTCAAATAGTTGGAAGCTGGAAAAATAGTGGCAGGTGGATGTGAGAATGGAAACTTGAAAAGTAATGGCAGGTGGATGTGAGAATGGAAGTTGTATATATATAATTAATTAAATTTATTGTATTAATGTCTTACCTGATTTTACAAAATGCATAAATAATAATTATCCGGTTGAATACAAATTGAATATATTAGGCTCTTCAAAAAATATAAACGTATATGATTCACATGTATATAACTTATTATTTATAAGTCACATGGGTCCAAGCTGAAGAACGCACATTTGAATGAATTTTTTTTTTTTGCCATTAATGGCATTCAAGAATTGAATCTTGGCATGTGATGAGTTTTAGAATACGTATCCATTATCACACCATTTGGATGTAAGAGTTTTAAAAGAAATAATATCCAAGCAAGGGTTGACTGACGGTGGTCATATAAAGTTTGTCTTAATTCTAACTTTTTGTAGGTATTGTCATTAAGATACAAGAATCATTGTTTAACCTTTTTTTATATATAGCTTTGCTTGTTAGGTATGTTCTTTTTATTGCGTTTAACTATTTTTGGGTGAAATATTTAACTGTTCCTATCGGTGGAATTGATTCTCTTGCTTTAAGCAAATAGGAATATTTTGGAATACGTATTATATTGGAATCATGAAATGTGCGTGTGTATAAATACAATTTTAACTCGATCCATAATGTTAGAAGAAAAAATAAAATAAAAAGTAATTTTCTTCTATTTATTTGACGTTTACAAATGAGGAAATCAACAGTTGGTGATTCCTGTTGTACATTTGTTTTGTTTCTCTTTTGCATCACTTTTCGTGGAGAGAGAGAGGAATGGAGGAAGCTCTGCTCGGAAACAATGGAGGCCGAGCCGGCAATGCGGAGGAGGACATGGAGGAGATTAGGAGCGTGAAGCAGTTCGGTCGGGCGTGGGCGGCGGAGAACAAGCGGCTGTGGTACTTGGCCGGCCCCTCCATCTTCACCTCCGTCTGCCGCTACTCCCTCGGCGCCACCACCCAAATCTTTGCCGGCCACCTAACCACCCTCGAGCTCGACGCCGTGTCCACGGAGAACATGGTCATCGCCGGCCTCGCCTTCGGCATCATGGTCATCACCGTTTGTACTTTTATTCACATTCTTTAAAATCAACGATGAAGTCCGTTTGTTTTGCCCGTCGTTTTTAGCTCATTTGGCATCCTCGACTCGATCGTCCCTGTCTCCGCCTTTTAAGATTTACCATTGATTGTGTGATTCTCTGTTTGGCAAAAATGGCAGATGGGGATGGGAAGCGCCCTGGAGACGCTCTGCGGGCAAGCCTACGGCGCGAAGCAGCACCACATGCTCGGCGTGTACATGCAGCGATCCTGGCTCATCCTCCTCGCCATGTCCGCTTGCCTCCTCCCGATCTATCTCTTCGCCACCCCTCTCCTCCGTTTCCTCAAGCTGGACGACGACATCGCCGTTGTCACCGGCCGCTTCGCCATCTACATGATCCCCCAGCTGTTCGCCTACGCCCTCAACTTCCCCATCTCCAAGTTCCTGCAGGCGCAGAGCAAGGTCATGCTGATGGCCGCCGTCGCCGCCGTCGCCCTCGTCTTCCATGTCTCCTTCACCTGGCTCCTCGTCGTCCACTTCCGCCTGGGCCTCGCCGGCGCCGCCGTGTCGCTCAACCTCGCCTGGTGGATCGTGGTGGGCTGCCAGTTCGCGTACATCGCCATGGGCTACTGCCCTGGCGCCTGGAACGGCTTCAGTTGGTCGGCCTTCACCGGGCTGGGATCCTTCGCGTGGCTCTCCATCGGATCCGCCATAATGATCTGGTAGTTAATTAAAGATCAATCAAATGAACTCCAAGCCGCGATTTGCCAACGATCTGCAACGATTTCTCACTGTTTCGATTCGCAGCCTCGAGTTCTGGTACTACACGTGTCTCATCGTCCTGGTTGGCCATTTGAAGAATCCTCAAATTGCAGTCGCCGCAGTATCCATCTGGTCAGTTGACCTCCCATATTTTAAAATATTAGAATTTCCTCCTCATAATATATAAACTAAAACAAAAAAAATAATTTTATTTTAAACCTTCACTTTGAATCTCCATATTTGCTCACCTGCATAAATCTTCTTCTCCGATCCGTCGCAGCAACAACATCAATGGCTGGGAGTTCATGGTGTTTTTCGGCTTCAACGTAGCAATCAGGCAATTATCCAAACACGCGAACTCACTCCCCTTCCTTGGCTCTGTTTCCTTGACCAATCTGTTGTTAACGATATATATATACATGCACGCAGCGTGAGGATATCGAATGAGCTGGGAGCAGGGCGGCCGCGAGCGGCCAAGTTCTCGATCCTCTGCGTCGTCATGTGGTCCTTGACGCTGGGCATCATCTTCTTCAGCCTGGTGGTGGCTTTCAGGGACGTCTACGGAGCTCCCTTCACCAACAGCCCCGAGGTGGTTCGCGCCGTCTCCAACCTCGCCGTCATCTTCGCCTGCACTGTCCTGTTCAACAGCGTTCAGCCGGTGCTAACTGGTGCACTGTCCTGTCCTATAATTTGCTTGTTAAGTAAGAGGACTCGAATGCATGTACAAGTGACTCGAGTTTAATTTAATTTGTTTGTCTCGGCAGGGGTAGCAGTTGGAGCAGGGTGGCAGTGGCTGGTGGCGTACATTAATATGGGCTGTTACTATTTGGTCGGGATCCCAATGGGATGCTTGCTGGCATTCTATTTTGATTTAGGGGTTAAGGTATGAAACTTGAATCGATAAGTTTAATTTCAAGCACCACCATTCATTTAAAAAAGAGAAAAAAAACACACACTAGAATAGCATCAAAGTTTCCTATATATACCAGTATATTTCAACCGTTTAATTAAAAGGATACAACAACTAGGATGAAGGAGATAGATCTTCATAATATAGCTGAGCGATTTGGCTTTTAATCCCGATCATTCATTCATCTGCAAATGGTCGGCGTTAAATTGGCAACGGATCATATGGGGATCGAGTTTGTACATGATTTTTCTGAGAAAGAATTAAAAGCCAAATCTTTCATCTGCAATTTTAGTTTTTGAAAATTGACTTGTGTTGAATGAACGTAGGGAATGTGGAGTGGCATGCTGACTGGAGTATGCATGCAGACTGTCATTTTAATCAGCATCACGGCGGGAACCAATTGGACGATTGAGGTAAAGTCTTTCACATTTACTCTGCTGCCAACAATCAAACCATGAGCATTTCACCAAAACTCACCATTCATAATTGGAGATATCTGAACAGTTTGTGTTTTTTGTTACCCTCATTTTGTCAGGCAAGGGAAGCAGGTTCTCGAATAAGGAAGTGGGCAGGCGGGGATAATGAAACGAGGGATAATTATTCTGCAGTAACTGAGGGATCTGAAAGGCTTTCATAATCATATGAAATTATGTTTCAGAGACAATAGGTTCATTTTGCAGAAAGAAGCTCAACAAGATGAGCTGTTGGAATCACAAGGTTTTCTTGTCGTTATGTAACCAGGAGATTTTGATCAGAAAACATGCAGCAGTTATATGTAGTTCTGATCAGAAACAGGATAACGTTAAAACTGAATGCCAGGTTACTCTAAAAAAAAAAAAGCAATTATAACTGATCATGTTTGAAAGCGCAGAAGATAGTCTCGCTGTCGCCTACGATTGCTTGGGGCTTCCTCTCCCCATCGTAAGTTCATCTCTCCCATCTTATCTACTTCCTTTGTCCGTTTTCCATGGCCTCTACTTCCTCTTCTTCCATCCTTGGTCTCTGATAGACCTCCACTGAATTAGATTTTAACAGAGGAGAGGTAGATCAGATGCGCCTCAATTATAATATCCCCGACGATCACCAGATCATCATACCTTTAGGCTATTATTGTCTCAATCTTCCTCTGGCTGGCTATATTACCTTTTACAAAGATCAATTTCTGGCCAGTTTTTGCTTTTCATTGCGGGATTCTTTTCTGAAATCTCTTGTTACTTCCACATTCCCTTCCAACAACTTGTTCCCAGCTCCATAAGGTTGTTGTGTAGGGTTGTGATTATCTTCATACTATACCACATCCCCTTGATTCATAGCTTCTTTCACTTTTTTTATTATCCCAAAAAATTTAAACCAGGCATCTTTTTGTTCCACGTTCAAGTGAGTTTCATTTTTTTTTTTGACAAAATGCCCTCTTCCATTAAATGTTGAAAATCTCATTACTTCTATCTCCAACTCGTCCCTCTTGTGTTTTTTCCTACTGGCTAGCAGATGGAATTGCCTCCTACACCAGAGCTGGGTGAATATCGAGAGACACCTTTGTATACCCATGCTTCAGAGATCCTCTCTGACTTAACTTCGATATCCACAAGTTACTTCGAGCTTAATCTCATTTGAGCCGGATTGCCTAGGAGCTTTGGTAAGGGACTCGACTCCCTTATGCTGTTATACCTAACTGATTCTCTTTTATTGTTTTGCAATTGAAATCATGTTGAGGGCTTGCGTATCAACGTCCATTATGATGGACAATGAAGAAATGAATCAGCATGAAAAGGTCAAGCTAGGTTATTGTGATGCTTTGCCAATCGACTCCACCGAAGACTAGACGGGCGAAGAGGGTACCAGCTGAGCTGCGGGGATTGATGCAGAGGCCAACACTATAGAGTTGCTACCCACTCGGCCTTCTCTAGTTCCCAAGTCAGTCCCTGCTAAGTCCACCGAGTCTAACGTGCCTCTGGGCCTTCATCGCAAAAGACACCGACCGGTTGTGTCTACACCCCCGACTCCAACCACTGCCACCTCAACTCATCCACCGTTCGAGCGAGGAGAGAACTCAGCTGTTGTTAGACCCACCGCACCACAGACTCCTACTCCCTCTAATCTGGCACTAGCGCATCCCTCCATGTCGACCAGCCCCCTTATGGCTCCACATGTCTCTTCTTTACCCCCTAACGAGGAGGGCCCTGTGTCCAAAATAACCTCCAAGTCAACCCCCAAAACCAAGTCAATTTCACAGGGGCCAAGGCCTCGCAATGTCAATGTCACGCTAAGGCTACCTTCTCAGAGCTAGTTATGTACCAACCCCTATGAGCCCCTATCACCCTAACACACCATCAAAATTGAAGAATTGGTCGGCCGCTTTGCCCAGGACATTACTGTTGGTGCAACCTTAGGTCAAGGTTGACCTGGTTGACCTGACTCGAGTTGACCTGACTCGAGTTGTATTTTGATGTTTGACTTAGGAAGATTGTTGGTACAACCTTAGGTTAAGGTTGACCTAGTTGAGTTGTATTTTGATGTTTGACACTCGTGGAAGAGTTGTATTCTTGATATGGGACAAGAATAGATGTTTGGGAGATTATTGGTGCAACCGTAGGTCAAGGTTGACCTGGTTGACCTGATTCGGGAAAAAGTCCAAGTATGGAGACTTGGCAACGGAAAAGTCCAAGCAGGGAGCTTGGCACTGGAAAAGTCCAAGTATGGAGACTTGGCACTGGAAAAGTCCAAGCAGGGAGCTTGGCACGCGAAAAGTCCAAGTATGGAGACTTGGCACGGGAAAAGTCCAAGTATGGAGACTTGGCACGGAGAAGTCCAAGCAGGGAGCTTGGCACGAGGAAAGTCCTAACTGGGATGTTAGGCAGTGTGGAAAGTCCTGGTGAGTGAAGTCAGGCAGTGAGAAAGTCCTAACTGGGATGTTAGGCAGTGTGAAAACCCTAGTGAGTGAAGCTAGGTGAAAGTCCTGGTGAGTGAAGCCGGGCAAGGGAAAATCCAGATGGATCAGGGATGATCGGACTTCTGGTGTTGGAAAGTCCAAGTAGGTCAAGGGAGTGATCGGATACTTGGCACGAAGAGGAAAATCCAGATGGATCAGGGATGATCGGACATCTGGTGTGGAAAAGTCTAAGTGGGTCAAAGGGATTGACCGGACACTTAGCGGGGAGTGCTAGCAGGTCAAGGGAGTGACCGGATGCTAGGCATGATGTACCAACAGGTCAAGGTTGACCGGATGTTGGTGTGGAAGCCTTAGGTTTAGGGCTGAGAAGTTTGGATCGGGCTGCAGATCGATCCAATGATACATGGGTCATCTGATCGGTCTGGTGACCGATCAGTATGCTACTGATGGTTATCTGATCGGTCTGGAGACCGATCAGAAGGAGATCAGTGGCAAACTAGCAGAGAAGAGAAGCCTGATCGGTCTACGGACCGATCAGAAGGTTCCCTGATCGGTCTGTGGACCGATCAGGATGTTTCCTGATCGGTCCATGGACCGATCAGGGACGGAATAGAAGCGAAGGCTTCTTCCCTGATCGGTCTGCAGACCGATCAGGATGTTGCCTGATCGGTCCACAGACCGATCAGGGTTCTAGCCGTTGCGACACAACAGCTAATTTCTTCGCTGTTTCTTCTTCGCAAGTATAAGGAGACGAGGGCATCTTCCGTGCGGCTTACTCTTCTCTTTCCTCCTTAGAACTTCTGTTCTGCTGCTGAAGTTTCAGCTTCGACTGAGCTTTGTTGAGCTCACTTCCGAAGCCCCGCGTGAGCTTCTTTCGGCTGAGCTGCTTGTTGGCATTCGTCCGTGAAGTTGTTGCTTCCAGGACTTCAGTCGACGACAAGAAGGCAAGCTTGTATTGTTACATTCATTGTATTTACTTCTTGTATTCCTTGTATTCTATCTTGCTGTTGCGAGTTATTGTGGCGAGGTTTCTCCACCCACAAGGAGTATCTATTAGCCGGGTTTCCGGGGACTCATCCACCGACGGATTGGTAGGCTTCGTCCACCTCACGGACACGCCGAGGAGTAGGAGTTCATCTCCGAACCTCGTTATATGGTTTGTCTCTCTTCTCCTGTTTTTCTTTCTACGTTGTATTTCCGCTGCACTAACCTAATCGTAGAAAGAAACGCGAGCAATTGGGGTCGGCTATTCACACCCCCCCTCTCTAGCCGTACGAAGAGATCCTATCAAGTGGTATCAGAGCGAGGTTTGCTCTTCATCGGATTAACACCCGGGGAGCACGAGCTAGAGGATGGATCTACTCGGAGAAGATGTCACCATTCCACCCTTCTACGAATGCGGTGACTTCGCGTATTGGAAGGTAAGGATGAAGTACTTTCTTATGACTAACATAATGAATTGGTTTTGTGTACAAGAAGGTTTTACTCCTCCGGTGGATAAGGAAGGAAAACCTCTTGAGAAGAAGGAGTGGACCAGAGAACAAATTCACAAATCCGAAATCAACGAAGAGGTAACGAGAATAATTGAATTTTCATTACCTACTAACATCTTGTGTAAGATAGGTTACAACAATGCCAAGCAATTATGGGATAACTTGGCCAAGTACCATGAGGAGAGCTCCACTTCAAATCATGAAGAGGAGACAAGTGAGTCATCAAGTAGCTCACATCATGGAGGAGAGGAATTAGAAGTTGAGGGTTACTCAACATCTAAGGACGAAGAGGAGGAGAGTTCTTCTTCAAGTTCGGAGCAAGAAGAAGAAGCTTCTACCTCCGAAAGGGATGAAGAAGAGAGCTCGCATCCACCCTCAACCCTAGGTAACTCAAGCAATTTAAGTTTAATTAAATTACACATTATGTGCTTTGAGTGTAGGGAACATGGACATTACAAGAGTAAGTGTCCGAAGAGGGTAAGAAAGACTCCACCGGCGCCAAAGGTCAAGGAAGCCGGAGTCCCGAAACGCAAGGGCAAGGAGCACATCGTGTGCTTCCAATGCAAGCAAAGGGGACACTATAGGAGCCATTGTCCGAGGGGGAGGCAACCTCACAAGGGCAAGAGACCGGGCACATCGGGGAGCTAAGGCAAACCCTAAGGTAACCTCTAAGCTTCATTTTTGCAATTCTAATAAAATGCATGCTAGGAATTTTATTGCACTTGTCGATAATAACAAGCATGATAACCTTAGGAATCAATACATGTGCTTAGGAGCTAAACATGTGAGTCTAGATAAGGATAATTCTAGAAAGGCTAACCCTAGGATCAACCCATCTAAGGCTAAGGATAATCTAGGTAGGAATCCTAAATCAACTAGACATATGCCTAAGAATACCTCAAGAAAGAGTGATAAATCAAAAATTGAGGTATTAGAAAAGGAGAATCAAGTCTTGAAGTCAAGACTTGATACTTTGGAAAAGACTCTTAAGAACATGGAGAAGTCATCCCTAGGGTTTAAGGGTCAAAAACCAATGTCCAAGGACAAGAAAGTTATGGGTCACAAACCTAAGTCCCAAGTGGTCAAGCCCACCTATCATGATGTTCCATTCGATTATGGAACAAAACCTAGGGCTAGGAAGACCACCAAGGTCACAAGGGGAGTCACCCCTAGAGTTGATCTTGATGAGTCCCAAATGACCAAGGCTTCAAAGCCTAGGAGGGTCATTAGGAGGGTTGTTAGGGAAGTCATCCCTAGTGAATATTTAGTGAACCCAATGAGCTCACATATATATTGGGTTCCTAGGAGCATCTTCTCTATCCCATAGATGGGTTAGAGAGTGTCAACTCCAATTAGAAGGGTAGTTAACCCAACTTTGAGGAAATTGACACTCAAGGAGCATTTTCAAGGTTTTGATAACCTTTGAAAATGAAAAAGAATTATTATTTATTCCTTGAAGAGTAAATTGTGCCATATTTGAAAAATATCGATTTTAATATTATTTGGCACAATTTAAGAGAAATACCATAATTGGGATTTTGGTTTTCTCTTAGGAATATATGGGCAATCTAGGGTTAGATTTTAAGTTAGCTAAGGCTAAGGATACTTAGATAGGGAATTTAGGTATTTTATTTGTGCTAACTTGCCATGATTGGTTGCCATATTCCATGCCATGACATCATATTTATTTTATTATCATTTGAAATGTCATGATAATGCTTAGGCTAGTTTATATGTCATGCTTTATTTAAGTTTTCAAACTTTATGCCATGACATCATGACATTGGCACATGTTTTTACTTATGATATCATTATATGCCATGTCATCATCTCTTGCATTATAATCAATGAAATTGATTTGAGGACAAACATATAATTTGATATTGAGATCAAATTGGTGTTTAGAAAATGCATGAGAACTTAGCCTAAGTTGACCTTAACCCATATCTCACATCAAATTGACTTGAATGTGGTTTGATACACCTTAGATGTGTGTGAGATATTAGGATCATGAGTTAGGATCAAGGTGCATTGTCCTTGTACCTAGATGACCCTAATTCAAGAAATTAAGGATCATAGGGAAAGCTTGTGTACAAGTCATGTACATCTAGCCCTAAGATTATGGTCCTAAATTCAAATGGTTTTAAAAGCATTTTAAAATTGATTTAAAAAACCTTGATGAAGCTTTCCTAGTGATAGCATTCATCATTGAACATTGTGATACAAAGTTGAGTTAAACTTGAACTATTTCAAAGTTTTTGAACTCTGTATCAAAATTGAAAAATGGAAGTTATTTTCATAGAAAACTATTTTTCCATGATAGTATATGTTATGAGGAATGTATCCTCAAAATTTCACAATTTTTCGAATTTTCTGGAATTTTCTAGGAGTTTCTGAATTTCAGGAAGGAAATTTTAGAAATCTGCCTATCAGAGTCTGGATCGGTCTGGGGACCGATCCAGGTAAGTCCTGATCGGTCTGTGGACCGATCCAGTGAAGCATGGATCGGTCTGCAGACCGATCCAGTAAGAAGCAGAGAGCTTGGTGTGATCTGGTGAAGGCCTGATCGGTCTGGGGATCGATCCATGGGGTTTCTGATCGGTCTGGGGACCGATCAGAGCGTGCCAGTTTCTGATTTTCAGCTGTTGGTCTGAAATTTCAGCTGGAAGTTGGGTTTTGTAGATTTCTAAAGGTTTGGAACTCACAAAGACATTGTTGGTGCAATGGTCAAGAGGAAGTTAACCTTTAGGGGGAGTTTTACCTAATTGTCAAGGGGGAGTTGACTGTTAGGGGGAGTTTTTACTCCTTAAGACTTTTGAGGATTAGTGATATGGGATTATCACTAAGCTGATTGTTGAGTTTAATATAAAGGGGGAAATTAAGAGTTTCAATGAAATGTATGGGACTTTCATTAGGAAGAAACTCTTGACCTTGATACCTTTTTTTTTCCTTTTTGATGTGTGTCAAAAAGGGGAGAGTGTTCATTGGAGAATTATTGGAGAACCCAAGTTAGGTTATCGGGTTAACCTAAGCTAGGGAAAGAATGTCAAGGAATGTTCAAGAAAAGAACATTGAAATTCTTTTTGATGTGTGTCAAAAAGGGGGAGAATTATTGGAGAACCCAAGTTAGGTTATCGGGTTAACTTAAGGGGAGAATGTTCAGAGAATGTTCAAGGAAAGAACATTGGACATTGGAAGATGATTGGAAAACCTAAGTTAGGTTATCGGGTTAACCTAACTTGATTATGGGTTTTGTCAAACATAAAAAAGGGGGAGATTGTTGGTGCAACCTTAGGTCAAGGTTGACCTGGTTGACCTGACTCGAGTTGACCTGACTCGAGTTGTATTTTGATGTTTGACTTAGGAAGATTGTTGGTACAACCTTAGGTTAAGGTTGACCTAGTTGAGTTGTATTTTGATGTTTGACACTCGTGGAAGAGTTGTATTCTTGATATGGGACAAGAATAGATGTTTGGGAGATTATTGGTGCAACCGTAGGTCAAGGTTGACCTGGTTGACCTGATTCGGGAAAAAGTCCAAGTATGGAGACTTGGCAACGGAAAAGTCCAAGTAGGGAGCTTGGCACTGGAAAAGTCCAAGTATGGAGACTTGGCACTGGAAAGTCCAAGCAGGGAGCTTGGCACGCGAAAAGTCCAAGTATGGAGACTTGGCACGGGAAAAGTCCAAGTATGGAGACTTGGCACTGGAAAAGTCCAAGTATGGAGACTTGGCACTGGAAAAGTCCAAGTATGGAGACTTGGCACGGAGAAGTCCAAGCAGGGAGCTTGGCACGAGGGAAAGTCCTAACTGGGATGTTAGGCAGTTGGAAAGTCCTGGTGAGTGAAGCCAGGCAGTGAGAAAGTCCTAACTGGGATGTTAGGCAGTGTGAAAACCCTAGTGAGTGAAGCTAGGTGAAAGTCCTGGTGAGTGAACCCAGGCAAGGGAAAATCCAGATGGATCAGGGATGATCGGACTTCTGGTGTTGGAAAGTCCAAGTAGGTCAAGGGAGTGATCGGATACTTGGCACGAAGAGGAAAATCCAGATGGATCAGGGATGATCGGACATCTGGTGTGGAAAAGTCTAAGTGGGTCAAAGGGATTGACCGGACACTTAGCGGGGAGTGCTAGCAGGTCAAGGGAGTGACCGGATGCTAGGCATGATGTACCAACAGGTCAAGGTTGACTGGATGTTGGTGTGGAAGCCTTAGGTTTAGGGCTGAGAAGTTTGGATCGGGCTGCAGACCGATCCAATGATACATGGCTCATCTGATCGGTCTGGTGACCGATCAGTATGCTACTGATGGTTATCTGATCGGTCTGGAGACCGATCAGAAGGAGATCAGTGGCAAACTAGCAGAGAAGAGAAGCCTGATCGGTCTACGGACCGATCAGAAGGTTCCCTGATCGGTCTGTGGACCGATCAGGATGTTTCCTGATCGGTCCATGGACCGATCAGGGACGGAACAGAAGCGAAGGCTTCTTCCCTGATCGGTCTGCAGACCGATCAGGATGTTGCCTGATCGGTCCACAGACCGATCAGGGTTCTAGCCGTTGTGACGCAACGGCTAGTTTCTTCGCTGTTTCTTCTTCGCAGGTATAAGGAGACGAGGGCATCTTCTGTGCAGATCTCTCTTCTTTTTCCTCCTTAGAACTTCTGTTCTGCTGCTGAAGTTTCAGCTTCGACTGAGCTTTGTTGAGCTCACTTCCGAAGCCCCGCGTGAGCTTCTTTCGGCTGAGCTGCTTGTTGGCATTCGTCCGTGAAGTTGTTGCTTCCAGGACTTCAGTCGACGACAAGAAGGCAAGCTTGTATTGTTACATTCATTGTATTTACTTCTTGTATTCCTTGTATTCTATCTTGCTGTTGCGAGTTATTGTGGCGAGGTTTCTCCACCCACAAGGAGTATCTATTAGCCGGGTTTCCGGGGACTCATCCACCGACGGATTGGTAGGCTTCGTCCACCTCACGGACACGCCGAGGAGTAGGAGTTCATCTCCGAACCTCGTTATATGGTTTGTCTCTCTTCTCCTGTTTTTCTTTCTACGTTGTATTTCCGCTGCACTAACCTAATCGTAGAAAGAAACGCGAGCAATTGGGGTCGGCTATTCACACCCCCCCTCTCTAGCCGTACGAAGAGATCCTATCAATTACAGGGGTAAGCATTCTCCCTCACCTAGATGTTTTTATTCTTTACAATTTGTCTTAACTTGTTCTCTTTCTGTCAATTTTGGGTAGCAGGATTATCTATATGCCAAAGGTTGGCAGAGTTAAATCATGCCAACCAAACTTTGAGGGCTTCTGCGGAGGAGGTGTGAACCTCTCAAGCCCTCGCCGAACGACTTCAAGAAGAAGTGGAGCATTTGAAGAAAGAACTGGAGGCCCAAAACAAACTGTTGCTAAGAGTCAAGTGAGTCCTAACTAAAGAAAAGGACAGAAGACTTGCCTAGCAGCCTCCGTGGAAAAACTCTAGAAACAACTTCAGACTGTCGAGTCCAGACTCAAGTCCGAGAATGCTCGAAAAATAAGGGCCATTGAAGATTTGGATCAAAAGAACACTGATGTCATTCCTTGCAATTAAAGGAGGCAGTAACTATTCATTCCCTCATGTTGGCAAGCAAAGTAGCCAAGCTAACAGCTAAGGACGTATAGCTCGAGGAGAAGCAATAAATGTTGGATAACCAAGCTGTCGAGCTAGCTAGTTACAAAGAGGGAGAAGCCGAGCGGCTTGAGGCCCATAGAGTGGCTTATCTGTGCTCTTGGGAATTCAACATGATGCTCGGCCAATGCACCTCAAAATTATTTAGCTATGATGCAGAAGGAGCTATAAAGCACCTTGGGGAAGACGACTAACCTGAAGGTGGACATCCCCAAGAATTTCATTAGTTGTAAGAAGATCTTAGATGATGTTCTAGATGATGTGTTCCCAGATTTTGCTTAAACTTTGTTCAGTACTTCCTAGAAAATCCTTTTTTTTATTGTAATCCCTATTGTTGTACAAACTTACACTATTTTGTTGTGAATGTTCCTTTTCATTGCCCTTTGGCTCTCGTGCTCTTCTATGTATGCTGTGTCAAGCTATATTCCTAAATTTATGAAGGTAATGCTTGAATGGCTATTAAGTACTTAAGTGTATTTTGTAGACACTCGTGAGTAGTGTCGATCACACATTTGAGTAATACCGAGCGAGCAGTTGAGTAGTGCTGAGCAAGTGACTGAGTAATGTCAAGCGAGCGGTTGAATAATGTCGAGGAGTGACTAAGTATTACCGAGTGAGCGCCTAAGTAATATAGATCTACCGAGTGATCTCATGGTACATGTATGGATAACCCCATCTACGACTTAGCACTGGAGCACAAGAGTTCGTGGCGTCAGCGTGTGAGCAAAAATGCTTATAACTTATCCTGGAGGTCCAAGAGCATGGATATTGGGGCATGTGAGCAAGCACCCTTATAACTCAACTGAGCAGAATGAGAGTCTGGATATTTGGGCGTGTGAGCAAGCATGCTTAAAACTCAGCCGAATGACATGAGAGTCTAGATACGTGGGCACATAAGCAAACACACTTATAACTTAGTTAAACAATACGAGAGTCTGGATATATGGGTGTATGAGCAAGCACACTTATAACTCGACCGAGCGGGTTTGGATACTTGGGCATGTGAGCAAGAACGCTTATAACTCGACTGAACTATATGAGAGTCTGGATACTTAAGAGTATGAGCAAGGACGCTTATAACTCGGCTGAATGACATGAAAATCTCGATATATGGGCATGTAAGAAAATATGTTTATAACTCGATCGAACAGCACGAGAGTTTGGATAGTTAGGCGCATGAGCAAATACGCTTATAACTCAGCTAAACAGTTCAAGAGTCTGGATATATGGGTGTGTGAGCAAGCACGCTTATAACTTGGTCGAACAGCATAAACGTCTGGATACTTGGGTGCATAAGCAAGCATGCTTATAACTCCGCTGAATGGCTTGAGAGTATGGATACTTGGGATCGTGAGCAAGTATGATTATAACTCGGTCGAATAGCTCGAGAGTCTGGATACTTGGGTGTGTGAGCAAGCATGCTTATAACTTGGCTGAATGACACGAGAGTCTAGATACTTGGGTGTATGTCAAGTACACATATAACTCGACCAAACGGTATGAGAGTCTGGATACTTCTGCATATGAGCAAGCATGCTTATTACTTGGCTGAACGACATGAGAGTCTGGATACTTGGGTGTGTGTCAAGTACACATATAACTCGATCGAACGGTATGAGAGTCTGGATACTTCTGCATATGAGCAAGCATGCTTAAAACTCGGCCGAACAGCATGAGAGTTTGGATATATGAGCGAGTGAGCAAACACACTTATAACTCGGGTGAGCGACACGAGAGTCTAGATACTTGGGTGCATGAGCAAATACGCTTATAACTCAGCTGAACAACACGAGAGTTTGGATATATAGGCGCATGAGCAAGCACGCATATAATTCAGTCGAATGGCATGAGAGTTTGGATACTTGGGCACTTGAGCAAGCACGCTTATAACTTGGTCAAACAGTTTGAGAGTTTGGATTATGGGCATGTGAGCATGCATGCTTATACCTTGACTGAACAACACGATAATCTTGATATACAAGCACGTTTATAGCTCGACAGAACACACAAGAGTCTACATATATGAACGCATGAGCAAACACGCTTATAAGTCAATCAACGACATGAGAATTTAGATACTTAGGCGCGTGAGCAAACACACTTATAACTCGACTGAACGGTTCGAGAGTCTGGATATATGAACGCATAAGCAAGCACACTTATAACTCAGTTGAACGGTGCAAGTTTGGATATATGGCCCATGGGTGCATGAGCAAGAACGTATATAACCCAATCTAACGACACAAGAATATGGATATATGGGTGCGTAAGCAAGCAGACTTATAAGTCGACCGAACGACATAAGACGCTGGATATATGAGCGCGTGAGCAAGCACGCTTATAATTCAGCTGAATAGCACGAGAGTCTAGATACTTAGGTGCGTGAGAAAGTATGCTTTTAACTTGGCTGAATGACACGAGAGTCTGGATACTTGGGCGCATGAGTAAGAACGCTTATAACTCAACCAAATGGCATGAGAGTATGGATACTTGGGCGTGTGAGCAAGAACGCTTATAACTTGGCCGAACAGCACGAGAATCTAGATACTTGGGGGTGTGAGCAAGAACACTTATAACTCAGCCAAATGACATGAGAGTCTAGATATATGGGCACGTGAGGAAGTATGTTTATAACTTGGTTGAACGACACGAGAGTCCAGATACTATTATTGCAATCGACCTCGAGGGTTTTGATGTTTGACAATATACCTAAGTCTAGTCAGTTTTTCCAATGGTTGATCCAAACAGAACTTGATATTTAGAAGAGAAAAGTCTAGTCAGGACTAGATGACTAGAAAGGGTAAGTCCTAACCGCAGGTTAGGTAGGTAAGAAGTTTACTAAGTGACTAGTCCTAATTGGATGTTAGGCAAGGGAAAGTCCTGGTGAGTGAAGTTAGACCCTAGTGAGTGAAACTAGGTAATGAAAGTCTTCTTGAGTAAAGCCAGGTCCTAGTAAGTGAAGCTAGGTGGTGAAAGTTCTGGTGAGTGATGTCGGACCCTAGTAAGTGAAGGTAGATAGTAGAAGTTCTACGAGTGAAGTTGGACCCTAATAAGTGAAGCTAGATAGTGGAAGTCCTGTGAGTGAAGTCGGGTCCTAGTGAGTGAAGCTATGTCGTGGAAGTCCTGATGAGTGAACCTAGACAATGGAAGTCCAAGTCAGTGAAGCTGGGCAACCCTAGGGGAAGGTAATGTTGGTGTAGCGGGGCCCGACAAGAGGAGAGTGAATTGCCTATAAAATTTAAATAATCTTTCTCGATCTTTGGACTTGATTAGTATAGCAATAATAAAACTAAACTAAACAACTTAAAATGAAGATTAAGAGGTTAGAATTTTACTTGGTTACAACCTAGATGATTGTTAATCCAAGACAGTCAAAGGCACTAAAAGATCTCCTTCGTTGTAGGCGGAGAAACCTCTTACAATGGTTGAAAAGCTCAAAGAAATACTAGGAAAGTGTTACAAGAGTTGTAGTTCAAGTTTTTGATTATTTCCTACGTCCAAGGATCTTTTTATAACTCCTGGAAAACTTTATTCGAGGCTGGAAGTGTTAGAATTTGAGGGATGTCTTAAGACAATCGCCTTACAATTTTTATATTTATTTGATAAGTACAGATTCAATATTTGAGTGCATATTATATATTTGATTGTTTTAAACTCATTTACTGAATATCCGTAATATAATTCATAGTATGAGAGAATTTATTATTGGATCACAATTAGTGATTATCTCTACATGTGCAATTATGAATACATTGAAATTTTCCTAGTCCTCGAATTGATGCATTCAGACATCATCAATTCTGTAAGACTAGCACGGGTTATATTCCTTGGTTCAGTCAAGCAGCTATTTTCTCACTGGCTGGAGACATTGGATGTCGAGAGTTAAACATGGATGTTGGTTATGATAACTAGTTCATTGGAGTGACTCGCTGTAAGACTTCGTATGGTTCTCTACATATACATAGATATATCTGTGAAGTTCTTACTGCAACACGAATGCAAGTTTCCTTCGACTTGAGGTATACAAGTCATCTTGGTCATGGAGACTTATACCTTAACATCTTAAGCAAGCATCTCATTGAGGTGTGTACCCGGGATGATTGAGTATAAGTTGAAGTGCTCGAAGGTGTTTGGATAGTCCACGGAGGATTCACCGCTCCTTGCAAGGAGACGTATACCATATGGCCATTTGTTAGGATTATTATTCAAAGTCTTTAGCCAAAGCATCACATGAAAAGAGTGCGAGACTCTTGTACACATATACGAGTAATTTGAATCCGTAGAATGAGGAAGTATTACTTGGGCTAAATTTGACATAGTCAGCCTAGTGGGGACAAGATACATAGACCATGTCATGAACCAAATGGGTATAAAACTAGTGAAAGGAACGAGGCACAACTCACTGTAGTTGTTGAAGGGTTTAGAATTAATTCTATGATCAACTATGATTTTTTGACTAATTAGGAATCATGATGTACTAGTAGGTGCCACCCATGATCGTTCTATAATTAAGTAGTTAATTATGGACGGTCAAAATAAACCGGGAACCTATTGGGTCACATGCATTAACGAGTCTCTAAAAGACGTAAAATAAGTTAAAGAATATGATTCTTAGATCAAGAAATAAATATTTGGTTGTATCATATATAAGACAAATATAGAAATATTTGTCGCAATGGAAGCGCGGATGGGCCACATCTTTTATGGAAGAGTTAGACCATATTTGGTTTAATCATGAATTAGTCATGAACTAAATTGACTTAGTTATGAACCAAACCAAGGGGTTAATGTGCTAATTTTTAGTTAAGGGATAATGGGTTGTATTTGGGCTTTCTAATCCAACTCATTAATAAGGGCTATATATTGATATGGTTAAGAGAAAATTATACACATAAGATCATTAATTGACTTGTAAAGTTTTTAAAAAACTTTAACCCAATTTCTCTTCTCCTCTCCCTCTCCCCTCTCTCGTTGTCGCCGCTAACAAGGGGAAGCCCTTCCCCTTGTTGTCGTGACCACCTAAAGGAAGAAATCTCTTCCTTGTGTGTTTCTCTTCCTCTTCCTCTTGATCCTTCTTCTTCTCTCATGGGTATAACTTCCGAAGGAGAGGATTGTACTCAAGGAGTTGTTTTGAGGAGCTCGGTGTGGATACGAATAGAGACGAGGTTCGACAACGTCACTACGGTTGATGCCCTTCTCATTACAGGTCATCCGAAAGGTACACCTAGCGTAAATTTACTTTCCATAAAAATTTAATTATACGATCATGTTTGACATGTTGTATCCTTGTATGCGTATGGTGTATGTGATGTAATAATTTAGGAATTATTATTATTTTATTTTCCACTGGACATGTTTACGAAACGTGTTTTAGTACACACCGCATCGAGCATATCCCAACAGTAGTATCAGAGTCAGATCGTGCTTTGACATAATCGTAAAATTATTTTACGGGTCATAATTTGTGCTGTAATTAATTTTAGATATTTTTAGAATTATTAATATTTTTCTATTTTTGTAAAGTTTCCTAAATTATTAGGAAATTCTATTTTTGGAAAGTTTCTGATATAATTTCAGAAAATTAAATTTAGAAATATTCTATTAATTTAGAAATTATCATTTATGAATTTTTTAAAATTTTAAGAAATATTCTATTTTTAGAAAATTTCCTAATTTGTTAGGTAATACCAAATATGAAAAGATTCTGAATTTTTTTTAAAAAAAATTCAAATCTGAGATATTTTAAATTAACTTATAAAATTAATCTTTTCTGAAATTTTTAGATTTATTAAAATATTTGATTTTTAGAAAGTTTCTAAATTATTAGGAAATACCAAATTTGGAAGATTTAAAAATCATAAAAAAAAATCCAAATTTAAGATATTCTAAATTAAATTATAGAATTAATTAGAATTAATATTTCTAAAATTTACATATTTATTAAAATATTACATTTTTGGAAGGTTTACTAAATTGTGTGGAAATACCAAATTTGAAAAGATATAAAATCATAAAAAAATTCAGATTTAAATTATTTTGTAATAAATTAAGAAATATTAATTATTTATTTCCTAAATGGTTAGAAAATTAATTTAGGAATTTATTTCCAAAATAATTAAAGATTATTAATTGATAGAAAGATTCTAGATGAGACATGTTAATTAAATTTAGAAATTGATTTCCTAATTTGATTAGATAAATCTTGTTTTATTAAAATCATATTTATAACATATTTTTATTTCCAAAATAGAATTATAACATATGTAAATTTATGACATGAACATATCATATTGTATGCCATGTAGAAGCATTAATTATGTCATGATTAAATTTTTTCATGCGTGTGATGTGATTAGATCTTATCATATATATGATGTGTCATACTATGTCATGCGTGTGATGTGTCATGTCATCATTTATGTCATGCGTGCAACGTGCCATGTCATCATTTATGTCATGCATGTAATGTCATGTAGATAGAATTTTGCATGATGTAGATGAGACATAAATCCCTTACTCAATATTAAAACTTATTGGTGCAATATTCCCTAGGTCAAGGTTGACCTGGTTGACCTGGTTGACTGAGCTTGAATTGGCTCAAACTCGAGTCTTGATGTTTGGGTTTCAATGTTTGACAATACATGGAGACAAGACATAGAGATTGCAGGTGCAATTGTCATGTGGTGAGATAGTGAAGGAGAGTCAAGTAGGTCAAGGTTAACTGGATACTTGACCGGAAAATCCTGGTGAGTGAAGCCAGGTGAAAGTCCTAACTGGGAAGTTAGGCAATGGGAAGTCCTGGTGAGTGAAGCCAGGCAGTTGAAAGACCTAGTGAGTGAAGCTAGGCAGAAAGGAAGTCCTGGTAAGTGAAGCCAGGCAGTTGGAAGTCTGGTGAGTGAACCCAGGCACAGGAAATCCAGATGGATCAAGTTTGATCAGACATCTGGTGTTGGGAAGTCCAAGTAGGTCAAAGGGATTGATCGGATACTTGGCACGGGAAATCCAGGTGGATCAAGGTTGATCAGACACCTGGTGGAGATGAGTCCAAGTGGGTCAAGGATGATCGGACACTTGGCACGGGGAGAAAAGTTCAAGTGGGTCAAAGGGATTGACCCGACATTTGGTAAGGGAGTCCTAGCAGGTCAAGGGTGACCGAATGCTAGGCATGATGGACTAACAGGTCATAGTTGACCGGATGTTGGTTTAGGAGGCTTTAGACTTGATTTTGGGAAGAGATCATGAGCTAGATTGATCAGCCGATCGATTGGCTCATGCCCAATCGATCGGCTGATCGATTGGGCGAGTCTTCGCGACAAGCCTCCTCCCAATCGATCAGTGGATCGATTGGGAGAAGTGCGCGATCGCACAGAACAGCTCTAGATCGATCGGTCGATCGATCCAGAGCCCCCAATCGATCAGTGGATCGATTGGCAGGTGCGATTTCGCACGATAAGCCCTCGATTGATCGGCTGATCGATCCAAGCAATTCTCGAGAGCACAGAGGCACTCTAGATGATCGGCCAATCGATCCAACGCCTCCCCGATCGATTGGGAGCAATCCAATCGATCGAGATCCAACCGTTGGTGCTGGATAAAGCCATTGGCGTGTGATTCCTTCGCCATCTCTCTCGCACTGTTCATTCCCGATCTACACAGCAATCTTCGAGGGTTCTTCTCCAGAGCTCACTGCCAGTTCTTGAAGCTTCTTGGAGCAGCGTTTCCAAGGTCAAGAGGCATCCCAAGCAAGAGGAAGAAGCGCTAGGGTTTATTGTACACAATCTTGTAAGATTTACTTGTATTTGCTTCTTCTTCTCTTCTTGTGTGTTGTGTGAGTTTGTAAATGTTTCTCCACCTTCGGTAGTTGCCGTAAAGGAGTGTTTTCATAGTGGAGAGTGCTTGTGTGTGTGGATCCTTGGATTAGTCACCTCTTCTTGAGGTGGATACCAAGTAAATCCTTTGTGTTAGCATTGTATGTTTTGTTTCTTGTATTCCCATTGCATATCATTGAAGAAACAAGCAACGAAGAGCACGAGGAGCGCGATGAGCTATTCACCCCCCCTCTAACTACATTTTGGTCCCAACAAGTGGTATTAGAGCGAGATTGCTCTTCACCGGAATCATCGCCGGAAAGGGAAAAGAGCTAGAGGGCGAAGAAGTTGGAGCAAAATTCTTCAAGTCAAAGATTTTATCAAGCTCAACTTCAATGGAATTCCAAGACGGACTTGGATTTGATACAAGGGTGCCTCCATTATTTATTTCATCAAACTTCGATCTTTGAAAATCAAGGATCGAGAATTTCTTGATGATGGAGATAAAGCAATGGTTTGCTCTAATGAATGGATTTGAAGCTCCAACAAATTCAAAGGGCAAAGTACTCAAGAGGAGCAAGTGGAGCCAAGAACAAATCCAAAGATGTGAGGTCAATGACAAAGTGACCAAGCTTTTGGTCAATTTATTGCCAAGCAACATCTTGGAGCAAATTGGAGATTTTGAAGATGCCAAAGAGCTATGGAGCAAATTAGCAAAGATTCATGAGATCCCCTCCACTGTACCAAACCAAGAATAACCCAAAGAGGGTGACTCATTGGAGCAAGACCAAGAGGAGGAGAATTCCGAAGGAGAGAGATGCTCATCTTCCGAAGAAGAAGTCCAAGAAGCTTCATCTTCAAAGGAATGCAATGAAGAGGGCAAGGAGAGGGCATACTCCTTGTTCCATGTACAAGATGAAGATGAAGTAGCCTCCACCTCTAGGGTTAAGGGGAAGCAACCTTGGTGACGCCAGATCAAGAAGAAGGAGAAGCTTCTACATCCGGGTCAAATGGAGAAGAAGACGATGTATCCTCCAAAAATCAAGAAATATCAAATGGAAGATCATGTGTCATCCCTACACATGAAGGTATAACTAATTCAATTAAAAATAAAAATCACATTGTATGTTTTGAGTGTAGAGAACATGGGTATTACAAGAGCAAGTGCCCTAAGTTGGCCAAGAAGAAGGGCCAAGTTGTACTAAAGGGCAAGGAGAAGCCCAAGGAGACCGTCCCCACAACAAAGAAGAGCAAGGAGCATATTGTGTGTTTCTCTTGCAATCAAAAGGGACATTATAGGAGCCAATGTCCCAAGGGGAAGAAAGCGGTCAAGGCTCATGGAGGAATCACAACTCAAGGGGGAGCCTCCAAGGTAAAAAGAAAGGTATCATTTATTGAGCCTACTCCCTTGAATAATGGTAAAAAACATGCTAGTTCTAATTTTTATCATTTTAATGCTATTTACCATAAGAATAGAAAGCATGAGAGTCTTAAAGAAAAACATGTGGCTCTACATGCTAAAACCACTCAACCTAGGGTTAGGAAGGTAGATAACCAACTAGGAAGTAATCCTAAGGATTTTAGGTATTTATCTAAGAAAAAGAAAAATCAAGGTTTTAGTGAAAAATCCAAGGTTGAGGGATTATGGAGAGAAAAATCAAGTCTTAAGGTCAAGACTTGATAAATTGGAGAAGACTCTTAGGAAAATCACAAATGATACACAAGGATTCAAGAGTCAAAACCTAGGTCTAGGACAACATGGGTCATTCAATGGTCATAGAGGTTTGGGATACAAACCTAAGGCTAAGAAGGATGTACCTTCTTATCATAGAGTTTCATATAGTTATGGAACCAACCCTAGGTCAAATTGTCAAGTCAAAAATACTAGGAAGATTATTCCTAAGAGTATTTTTGCAATAGATGTGACTAAGACTTATAAGAAGTCCAAGAAAGTCACAAAGAAGGTCACAAGGGAAGACATCCCTAGAGTTGACCTAGAAAATGTGACCAAGGCTTCTAAGAAGCCTAATAAGGTCACTAGGAAGGTATCTAGGGAAGTTATCCCTAGTGAATACCTAGAGTATCCAAAGAGCACCAATAGGTGTTGGGTTCCTAGGAGCATTTTCTCTACCCCTTAGATGGGTTAGAGAGTGTCAACTCTAATTGAAAGGGTAGTTAACCCAATCATGATAAAGTTGGCACTCTAAGAGCATTTTCAAGGTTATTGTTAACCTTTGAAAATGATAAGGATTAATAGCTTACTCTTGGAAAGAGTAAGATGTGCCAAAAATTTGAGTATTTGGATATAATTTTAATTGGCACAAGAAATCAAGTCTAAAGAAATGCCAAGTTGGGATGTTGGCAATTTATTGGGAAATTAAAGGCAAGTCTAAGCCTTATTTTAATTTGTTACTCCTTAAAAGAGTAATTTGTGCCAATGAGGGTTTTGGTTGATTTAAATTGGCACAAATTAGGAAAAGAAATGTCAAAATTGGGTGTTGGCATTTCTTGGGAAATAGTGGGCAATCTAGGGTTAAATTTTAATTTAGCTAAGGGTTAAGGATACTTAGATAGTTATTCTAAGTATTTTACTTAAGCTAATTTTCCATGCTTTGTTTGCCCATCATATGCCATGACATCATATTTTTTATTCATGTCTTATTATGAAAAACACAAAAATACCATGTCATGTCATACATACATCATGTAGTTATAGGAAATTTTCTTTTTGATGTATGCCATAACATATCATGCATTATTTTAATTCCTTGCAATTTAAGGACAAATGGTATTTATTAACAAATAACATCCTTGGTGGATGTTCATAACCTCAAAATGCCTAGATAGATATGCATGATCCCTAGATTAGGGCAAAATCAAACTTTACATCTCACAAAAGAACTATAAGGTGACTTGTATGTGGTTTCATACACATTAAATACAAGTGAGATGTTAGGATGATGAACAAAACTCAAGATGTTGATTTAGTGCATTCTTGTGAGTTTTAAATTCATCGAACACATAGTTATGTATTTTCCAATCATTGGGAAAGCTAATGTACAAGTCATGTGCATTGAGCCCAAAGAACATGGTTGGAAATTGGTTTTGTAAATGATTTCAAATATGTTTTGGAAAACCTTGGTGAAGACTATCTTTTGATAGTACTCATCATTGAAAAGTTAGACACAAACTAGAAGAAAACACTAAAGTTTTACAAGTTTTGTAGTTTGTGTCAATCTTGGAAAATATGAAGTATTTTCTTAGAAAACTATTTTTCCTTGAAAGTATATGCCCTAAGGAATGTCTACATGAATTTTCATAATTTTTTGAATTTTGTAGAATTTTTGGGGAGTTTCTGAAATTGACTGAAATTGAATTTCAGCTTTTTCAGAGCTTCAATCGATCAACCGATCGATTGAAGTGTCTCAATCGATCGGGTGATCGATTGAGAAGGCATTTCTCGCGAGCAGAAGTTTGCTGGATCGATCAACTGATCGATCCAACGCAGTCTGAATCGATCAGTGGATCGATTCAGCAGGGTTCAATCGATTGGGACCCAACTCCAATCGATTGGGGATGCTGATTTTGGCTGGGAAAGCCTAATTTCAGCATTTTTGAACCCCCTTTAGTCTAGGTAACCATTCATAACCCTTCAAAACACATTTGTATACATTTAGGGGGAGTTTTCATGATGAAAATAAGGATGGATTGGTTAAGGAAGACTAAGTAGAGGTTTAGGTTGAGGTTTGGTTTCAATATTAAATTTTTGAACCGCAAAACTTCTAAATTTGGGTTTCCTAAAGGTTTAAGAATTCCAAGTCATTGTTGGTGCAATGACAGAAGTTACGTGCATGTCTTTAGGGGGAGTTACTCTTTAAGAACATGAAAATTTATTTTTCATACACCTTGGAAGGTGGTTAACCTTCTTTAGCAAAAATGCTCAAGGTTGGGCATTGGAATATAATGGAGAGTGGATATCTTCATTATTCAAGTGATGTATGCTCATGGTTGAGCATTTGATGACAATGAAGGGTATGAGACCTTCATTTGAATCGTGTGTGAATATACCAAGTGGTATATGCTCAAGGATGAGCGTTGAGAATAATGAAGGGTATGGGACCTTCGTTATTGTGTTGTGAACAACGAGTGAAGTTGTAAACAACGTTGGGTAACTCTTCAGGGGAAGAGTGTTTTTGATGTGTGCCAATAGGGGGAGAATGTGTGGTTAAGTCAGGCCTTCATTACCTAAGAAGGAGTTTGCTCTCTATAAAAGGAAGAGAATGAAGGAAACCATCATTCTTATATTGGCATGAAGGAGCTGAGGCTATGGGATTAGCCTAACTTACAAGTGGTATTGTCAAACATCAAAAAGAGAGAGATTATTGGTGCAATATTCCCTAGGTCAAGGTTGACCTGGTTGACTGAGCTTGAATTAGCTCAAGCTCGAGTCTTGATGTTTGGGTTTCAATATTTGACAATACATGGAGACAAGACATGGAGACTGCAGGTGCAATTGTTCATGTGATGAGATAGTGAAGAAGAGTCAAGTAGGTCAAAGTTGACTGGATACTTGACTGGAAAATCCTGTGAGTGAAGCCAGGTGAAAGTCCTAACTGGGAAGTTAGGCAATGGGAAGTCCTGGTGAGTGAAGCCAGGCAGTTGAAAGACCTAGTGAGTGAAGCTAGGTAGAAAGGAAGTCCTGGTGAGTGAAGCTAGGCGGTTGGAAGTCTTGGTAAGTGAATCCAGGCACAGGAAATCCAGATGGATCAAGTTTGATCAGACATCTGGTGTTGGGAAGTCCAAGTAGGTTAAAGGGATTGACCGGATACTTGGCACGGGAAATCTAGGTGGATCAAGGTTGATCGGACACTTGGTGGAGATGAGTTCAAGTGGGTCAAGGATGACCAGACACTTGGCATGGGGAGAAAAGTCCAAGTGGGTCAAAGGGATTGACCGGACACTTGGTAAGGGAGTCCTAGCAGGTCAAGGGTGACCGGATGCTAGGCATGATGGACCAACAGGTCATGGTTGACCGGATGTTGGTTTAGGAGGCTTTAGACTTGATTTTGGGAAGAAATCATGAGCTGGATCGATCAGCCGATCGATTGGCTCATGCCCAATCGATCGGTTGATCGATTGGGCGAGTCTTCACGACAAGCCTCCTCCCAATCAATCAATAGATCGATTGGGAGAAGTGTGTGATCGCACAGAACAACTCTGGATCGATCGGTCGATTGATCCAGAGCCCCCAATCGATCAGTGGATCGATTAGGAGGTGTGATTTCGCACGATAAGCCCTGGATTGATCGGCTGATCGATCCAGGCAATTTCCGAGAGCACAGAGGCGCTCTGGATCGATCGAACGATCGATCCAAAGCCTCCCCGATCGATTGGGAGAAATCCAATCGATCGAGATCCGACCGTTGGCGCTGGATAAAGTCGTTGGCGTGTGATTCCTTCGCCATCTCTCTCGCACTGTTCACTCCCGATCTATATAGCGATCTTCGAGGGTTCTTCTCCAGAGCTCACCGCCAGTTCTTGAAGCTTCTTGGAGCAGCGTTTCCAAGGTCAAGAGGCATCCCAAGCAAGAGGAAGAAGCGCTAGGGTTTATTGTACACAATCTTGTAAGATTTACTTGTATTTGCTTCTTCTTATCTTCTTGTGTGTTGTGTGAGTTTATAAAGGCTTCTCCGCCTTCGGTAGTTACCGTAAAGGAGTGTTTTCATAGTGGAGAGTGCTCGTGTGTGTGGATCCTTAGATTACTCACCTCTTCTTGGGGTGGATACCAAGTAAATCCTTTGTGTTAGCGTTGTATGTTTTGTTTCTTGTATTTCCGCTGCATATCATTGAAGAAACAAGCAACAAAGAGCACGAGGAGCGCGACGAGCTATTCCCCCCCCCCCCCCCCTCTAGCTACATTTTGGTCCCAACAAAACTTACACCTTCTGTTAATATGGTTAGAACCAGAGTTTAAATTCTTATTTGAGTTGTTGGCCAAAGTCAAGCTCAACTTGAAATTAAACATGTTCAAACCATCGAGATGCAATCTTATGATTAACGGGTTGGTTTTAAACTTGAAGCGTTGATTTGTTGTGCCAAAGCCATGATTAATGTAGATAAAGGTGAAGTTGGGTAATGTGCATTTGATGTAAACTTGTTAATGTGTTAACAACTCGATATTTATGCAAAGATCAATTAGTTGCTAGCATAATGTGATAGTTGCATATAAGTGATATGCAATCGGTAAATATGTTATCTACCGCTATAACTAATAATGACTTGTTGGCCAAAGTCAAGGTTATTCTTATCTATGGTGGATATCAACCCACTTAGACAAAACCTACCATCTCCCGAATTCTAAATAAGGGTATTTGAATTTGATAAATAAGCGGACTTTTTATGTAAATTATTTACATAAATAAAATCATGTCTCTTATACATTCTCGTTTTGTATTTTTAAGTTAATCATTTAATTATGACTTATGTTAATTTGCGTTTGATTTTGGACTCGAACAAAATGACTGGGCCGAACTTCTTGGATTGGTTTCAAAATTTGAGAATTGTTCTCAAAGCTGAGAAGTTAGCCTATGTCCTTAATCAGCCTCTTCCCACCAGTCTTGATGCCGATGCAACTACAGACCAACTGTTGGCCCTTTAGAAACATAAGGATGATTATGTACTTGCTAGTTGCATCATACTAGCCGCTATGACTCCTGAATTACAAAAACTGCATGAGCATTTGGATGCTTATGATATTATCTATCATTTTCATGAGCTATTTGATGAGCAAGCTAGATCTGAAATGCTCGAGGTCTCCAAGCTTCTCTTTTGCTCAAAGATGCGAGAGAGTTCGTCTGTAGTACAATACGTATTAAAGATGAACGGCTACATAGAGTGTTTGGCATCACTCGATTTTATGATGGATCATGAGTTAAGTATTGACTTAATTCCATATAGTTTACTAAAAAGTCATTCACAATTTGTAATGAACTATCGGATGAACAATTTGGAATCGACTATCCCTGAAATGATAAATATGCTCAAGACTATGGAGCCTTCTATTAAGGGTGAACAGAAAATTGTGATGTTAGTAGACTCCTCCAAGAAATGTTCTAAGAGGAAGCCAAAACATCAGGCTAAAAGGAAGAGCAAAAAGGTTAAGACAGTATAACCAACACAAAAGGGCCTATGCCATCATTGTGGAAAGATGGGACACTGCAAAGAAATTGTAAGACCTATCTTGAGTCCGTGAAGAAGAATAAGGCATCTGATGCCCCATCCTCTTCAGGTATTTTCGTTATTGATTGTCATGTTATTTTCTCAGACACTTGGATATTGGATACTGGGTGTGACTCACATATATGTAATGACATACAGGAGTTAAGGAATAGTAGAAGACTCGTCAAGGGAGAAACAAGTCTGCGAGTTGGGAATGGAGCAAAGGTTGTTGCAGTCACCATCGGAACATATATGTTAAAGCTTCCTAGTGGACTTGTCTTAGAACTAGATAATTGTTATTTTGTTTCAGCATTAATAAAGAACATTATTTCTATTTCTTGCTTAAATAGAAAAGTTTCCATTTAACTTTTAATAACAATTGTTGTTATATAACCTAAATGGCGTTCTTTATTACACTGGAACTTTATTTAATGACATCTACATGTTAGATATATCTAGTGACATACTCAATATCGAAAAGAGCAATAAACGCATCCGAATAGATAATCAATTAACCTCTTACTCATGGCATTGTCGTCTTGGCCACATAAGCAAGAAATACATGTCTGAATTACAAAAGATTGCAGTTCTTGAATCATTTGAATTAGATACATTTGATATATGTGATTCATATTTAAAAGGCAAGATGACAAAGTTACCTTTTTCTCGAAAGGGTGAACGAGTTGATGAGTTACTTGAGCTCATACATACCGATGTATGTGGACTAATGACAACTCATGCATTAGGATGTTATAGCTACTTCATTACTTTTATTGATGATCACTCTCGTTATGGGTATGTGTATCTAATGAAACACAAATCTGAAGCCTTTGAAAAGTTTAGAGAATTTAGAAGTGAAGTAGAGAAATAACTTGGTAAAAATATTAAGATACTTCGATCCGATCGAGGTGGTGAATATTTAAGCCAAAAGTTTATAGATTATCTAAGGAACAATAGTATATTATCTCAATTGACTCCTTATACGCCACAATATAATAGTGTATCGGAAAGGCGTAATCAAACCTTGTTAGACATGGTTAGATCAATGATGGATTGTGCAGACCTTTCCAAGACATTTTGGGGTTATGCACTCATGACAGTTGTTTACTTGCTAAACAGAGTCTCGATGAAGGCAACTCAACTACTCCATATGAGGTATGAACTAGTAAGAAACCCCTCATATTTTATTTGAAGATATGAGGATGTCCTGCTTATGTGAAGAGGACTATATCAGACAAGTTAGATGTCAAGTTTGGTAAGTGTTTTTATTTATTGGATACCCTAAGGAAACTAAGGGTTACCAATTCTATCACCCCTTGGAACAAAAAGTATTTATTTCAAGGCATGCTATCTTCCTAGAGAAAGAATTTCTCTTACAGGAAGCAAGTGGGAGTATGATTGAACTTGATGAAGTTTAAGGGACTCTAATAAATACTAATGAGATGCCTAGTCAAGAACCACAACCGATTATAACATAACTTTCTTGTAGATCAGGTAGGACATGCAATATTCCTCCGAGATATGGATCTTTTATAAGAGAATTGAATGATGTGTTACTCATTGAGGATGAGGAACCTACTGATTATGAAGAGGCTCTGAATAGTTCAACAAAGGACAAATGGCTTACAGCCATGAAGTCAGAAATGAATTCCATGTACGAAAACCAAGTTTGGAACTTGGTGGACCCACCTGAAGGCATGCATATAGGGTGCAAATGAGTTTTCAAGAAGAAAACCGACATAGATATTAATATTATTACCTACAAGGTAAGGTTGGTGGCGAAAGGCTATCGTCAAAGGCAAGACATTGACTATGATGAAATTTTGTCACTTGTGGCCATGCTTAAATCCATTTGGATACTCCTGGTCATATCAGCTCATCATGATTATGAGATATGACAGATGGATATGAAAATAGCTTGCTTTCCATAGTGGAAATCTGCTCAATGATATGCATATGACATAGTCTGAAGGCTTCACATCTGTCAACAAAAATAAAGTATGCAAACTTCAACCGTCCATTTATGGACTAAAGCAAGCATCTAGGAGTTGGAATATCTATTTTGATGAGGCGATTAAATAGTTTTATTTCTCACAAAATCTAGACGAACCTTGTGTGTATCAAAAGGTTAGTGGGAGTGTAGTCATATTCCTAATATTATATGTTGATGACATATTGCTTATCGGAAACGATATGCCAATTCTACAGTCAATTAAAGTTTAGTTGTCCAATACATTCTCCATGAAAGACATGGGAGAATCAACTTACATCCTTGGGATGAAAATCTATAGAGATAGATCGAGAAGGTTGCTTGGTCTTTCACAGTTGACATATATAGATAGAGTGCTAAAATTATTTAGCATGTCTGAATCCAAGAAAGGTTTCATACCTATAAGGCATGAAATTCAACTTTCAAAGTCTATGTGTCCACGCATAGAAGACGAGAGGATTTGCATGGATAAGATACCTTATATGTCCACAATAGGATCTATCATGTATGCTACATTATATACAAGACCTGATGTATTATATGCTATGAATGTTAGGAGAAAATACCAGTTTAATCCAGGAATGGATCATTGGGTGGTTGTTAAGATCATCCTTAAGTACTTAAGAAAAACTAAGGGTATATTCTTAGTTTATGGAGATGGTGATATGACCATACACGAATATACATATGCTAGTTTTTAGACAGACAAGGATAACCCCAAGTCCCAGTCTACATTTATATTCATATTAAATGGAGGCGCAGTTAGTTGAAAAATTTCTAAGCAAGACACTGTTGCAGATTTTACCTGTGAAGCGACATACATTGAAGCTTCGGAAGCAGCAAAGGAAGCAATTTGGATCAAGAAGTTCGTAACTGAACTTGAAGTGATTCCATCCATTGTTGAAGCATTACTTGCTTACTGCGACAACACTAGAGCCATTGCGCAAGAAAAGGAACCGAGGTCTCATCAGTGATCAAAATGTGTGCTTCGCCATTATCATCTAATCAGGGAGATCGTTAGTAGAAAAGAAATACAACTCGAGAAAATTTCCACTGAAAGGAATCTAGCGGATCATTTGACAAAGCCTCTTCCATAAGGCAAGTTTGACAGTCACACCTATGCTTACGATTTAGGACACCATGGCAATTGGCTTTAGGCCACGTGAGAGTGTTAGAATTTGAAGGATGTCCTAAGACAATCGCCTTACGATTTTTTCTATTTATTTGATGAGTATAGATTCACTATTTGAGTGCATATTATATGTTTGATTATTTTAAACTCATTTACTGAATGCTCGTAATATAATTCATAGCATGAGAAAATTTGTGATTGGATGACAACTAGTGATTCTCTCTACATATGTAATTATGAATATATTGAAATTTTCCTATCCCTCGAATTTAGACATCATCAATTCTGTAAGACTAGCACGGGTTATACTCCTTGGTTTGGCCAAGCAGCTGTTTTCTCACTGGCTGGAGACATTGGATGTTGAGAGTTAAACATGGATGTTGGTTATGGAAACTAGTTCATTAGAGTGACTCACTGTAAGACTAAATATGATTATCTACATATATATAGATATGTTTGTGAAGTTTTTACTGCAACACGAGTGTAAGTTTCCTTCGACTTGAGGTATACAAGTCATTTTGGTCATGGATACTTATACTTTGACATCTTAAGCAAGCATGTCATTTAGGTGTGGACTTGGGATGATTGGGTATAAGTTGAAATGTCCGAAGCTGTTTGGATAGCCCACAGAGAATTCACTACTCATTACGAGGAGACGTATACCCTATGGCCAATCGTTAGGATTATTACTCAGCCTAGTGAGGACAAGACACATAGACCATGTCCTGAACCAAATGGGTATAAGACTAGTGAAAGGAACGAGGCACGACTCACTGTAGTTGTTGAAGGGTTTGGAATTAATTCTAAGATCAACTATAATTTTCTGACTAATTGGGGATCATGATGTACTACTAGGTGTCACTCATATCATTCTATAATTAAGTAGTTAATTATGAATGACCAAGATAAACTGGGAACCTATTGGGTCACACGCACTAACGAGTCTCTAAAAGACGTAAAACAAGTTAAAAAATAGGATTCTTAGATTAAGAGATAAATGTTTAGTTGGACCATATATAAGACAAATATGGAAATATTTGTCGCAATGGAAGCGCAGATGGGCCACATCTTTTATGGAAAAGTTGTATCATATTTGGTTTAATTATGAATTAGTCATAAACCAACTTGGTTTAGTTGTGAACCAAATCAAGGGGTTAATGGGCTAATTTTTGGTTAAGGGATAATGGGTTGGATTTGGGCTTTCTAATCCAACTCATTAATAAGGGCTATATATTGATATGGTTAAGAAAAAATTATACACATGAGATCATTAATTAGCTTATAAGATTTTTGAAAACTTTAACTCAATTTCTCTTCTCCTCACCCTCTCTCCTCTCTCTTTGCCACTACCAATGAGGGGAAGCCCTTCCCCTTGTTGTCGTAACCACCACAAGGAAGAAATCTCTTCCTTGTGTGCTTCTCTTCCTCTTCCTCTTGATCCCTCTTCTTCGCTCGTGGCTAGTAACTTCCGAAGGAGAGGCTTGCACTCAAGAAGTTGTTTGGAGGAACTCGACGTGTATATGAATAGAGGCGAGGTTCGACAACGTCACTACGGTTGATGCCCTTCTTGTTATAGGTCATCCGTAAGGTACACCTAGCGTAAACTTACTTTCCATAAAAATTTAATTATGCGATTATTTTTGGCATGTTGTATCCTTGTATGCGTGTGGTGCGTGTGATGCAATAATTTAGGAATTATTATTGTTTTATTTTTCGCTGCGCATGTTTATGAAATATATTTTAGCACACACCGCATCGGACATATCCCAACAGGAAGGCACCTCCAAGATGGTCCAAGGTACCTTCCATCAGATAAGCCTTATCCGTCGAAGATAAAACCTTATCTCAGCTAGCAGTCACTCGAAGGCGCCTTCTATGGGCTAGAAGGCCCCTTCACACTGTTTATCAATAACTTCCCTAGTTAACCATTTTTTATTCTACTCGCTTGGGTGATGCTCTGGTCGTCCGGAATTAAGCTCACCCGAACCCAATTTCGGCCTTCTCCTCGAGCAACTTTCCTCGCTGGCTTTTCATCCCTTGGACCGCCATGTGCATCCTTCTAGTCCGCCGATGTACTCTTCCGTAGCACCTCGTCCTTCGGATGCACCGAACCTGTCGACTCCCTTTCCGTGACATCATTCTCACTAGCTGAGCCTTTCGCTCGACTTCTTATGTTCCTAAGTTTCTGCACACTTAGACACAAGGATCAAAATATATATAGGACCTGACTAAACTTGATTGACCATATTAAAATTATCCCGAGGTACTTACAATCTCCTCCTTTTTGATGTGCATCAACCCAAGTTCAAGTTAGAGATAAAAAATGCAATAACATAACTAAAGTAAATAAGTTATAATTCTATGAAGTAACCAAGTTTGCAAAAAAATAATAATAATAATAACTAATTCCCCTTAATTTATACCTATTTCTCCACCTTTGATCACATAAAAAAAATAGAAAAAAAATATAATAAACAAATTTGAAAAAAAAATTAGGGATACATTACAAACATTACTAGTATTCTAATATGTTTCAAAAATAATTTTTAAAAATATTCTATTTTTACTAATTAATCTTCTATTTGACAAAAATTAATTTAAAAATTACTTTTCGATTTCAAAAAATCTTGAATTCTTTTTCAAACTTAAGAATAATATGTTAAACCAGTAGAAAAAAAGTTTCCCAAAAAAATATTATTTATTTTAATAGAAATAATTTATTTTAGTAAAGTAATTATTTTTTAAAAATAAATCTTTTTTAAAAATTAAATCTAAAAATTCTACTAATTTTCTTGGATATAAAAAATACTTTGTTTAATGGCAGAAAAATAAAAGTTTATAAATTTCTATTAAAATTTTACTTTTCACAAAATAATTAGTAATAATTTAGATAATATTTAAAAAATTTTAAAATTTTTTATAAAGATTGAGAATGTCATATTCTTTCATAGAAAAATAAAATTTTTTATAAATAAGTCTACATAATAATTTAAATTTCAAAATATAATTTTTTGATAATTTCATATAAATAACTATAAAAAATTGAAAAAAAAATCTATAATAGAATACTTGCTATTTTATAAGTCTAAGAATTTTGAATAAGAAATTCAAAAAAAAAATTACTTGAAATTTTTTTTCTAATTAAAACAATTTCTATCCTAATAGTTTAAAAACTTGGAAATTTAATCTAAAAAAAATTTAGAACCCAAAATAGGTTCATACTTACTGGATTTATTAAAAATTTTGAAGATACATAATTCCTAGGGATTTTTCTGATCTATCCCTGATGATTCCTAATGTACTAGTTAATTTTACCTTAATATCTAAATTTTAATTTTTTTAAAATCCTTTGAACATGCAAGTTCATTTTTAAATTTTTCTATTTGTACTTTTAATTTTTATTTTCTATTTTAAATTATCAAATATATCTAATGGAAATGAATTTGCTAAGTTTAATTTTAACCTAGCATTATCTTTTTTTGGTTATACTATATTCTTAGATAACATTTTGATAAATTTAAAAGATTGCTTGAAAGATGGTGCACGTACCTCACTTACCACGTGTTCTGATGCTCCCCTTTCGCTGCCTTCTTCTGAAGATCCTTCCCCTTCATCGATACTCATCTCTAAGCTGCTTTCATCTTCTTCTTGGTGGTATGTCAATAGGGCTAGTACATCATATTATTCAATTTCTGACTCTGATGATGACTCATCCCATGTAGCTTTTAAGTTTTTATGCCTTGATTTGGTTGGCTCTTTCTTCTTCTCCTTTGTCTTTAGCTTTGGATAATCATTCTTAATGTGCCCTTCTTCATTGTAGTTGTAGCATAGAACCTTCCTTTTGCTCCGAAAGTATTTTTTCATCTATGACTTAAATTTATTAGATTTAATAAACTTATTAAATTTTCTTACTAATAATGTCACTTCATCTTCATTGATGGGTGCTTTGGAGTCTTGATCATCTGTTCTTACCTTCAGGGCAATGTTCTAACTGGGCTTCTTTAATTCACACATTTAGATTCATGAAGTTCTAAAGTAGAAAATAAGCTCTCTAAAGTACTTACCTCTAGATCTTTTGAAATATAATAAGACTATACTATAGACGTTCAGTCTTGTATCCTAGGAAAAGCATTTAAGGCATACCTTAAAGAATCTTGATTTGTTACTTTTTCTCCATGATTCATAAGTCTGGTTATTAACTCCTTCAGCTTAGCGTGTAGTTGTGCTACTGACTCTCCTTCTTTCATCTAGAGGTTGGTCAATTGGTTCCGGAGCAGATCTTGTTTTGCAAGCTTGGCTTCAGACGTACCTTCGTGTAGCTCTAGAAACTTCTCCAAAAGTTCCTTTGTTGAGTTGTAAGCGCCGATTTTGTTGACTTCTTATAGAGGTAGTACACTCAGCAGATGGAATTCGACTCATCCATTTATTATGAAGTTTGCTTGCTCCTTCTTGGTCCATTGATATTCCTCTTTCTCACCTCCTTGTGGGTCCTTGGGAGCTACAAAGTCATATTTAATTATTAAAAGTAATTCAAAGTCTGTTTTAAAAAATACCTCCATGGTTTCTTCCATGTTGCGAATTCTCCCTTGAACTTCGACGGATAGATGCTCGGTTCGACCATCATCTCGGTGCTTCAGTCGACGGTTAGTCCTTTTGAGGTGTTCTGTCTCTAATACTAATTGTTGGTACAACGGGACCCGCCAAGAGGGGGTAAATTTCCTATAAAATTAAAATAACCTTTCTCAATCTTTGGACTTGATTAGTAGCACAATTAAATCTAACAATAATAAAACTAAACTAAACAACTTAAAAAGAAGATTAAGAGGTCAAAATTTTACTTGATTACAACCTACGTGGTTGTTAATCCAAGGCAGTGAAAGGGACTAAAAGATTTCCTTCGTTGCAGGCAGAGAAGCCTCTTACAATCATTAAAAAACTTAAAAAAATGCTAGGAAAGTGTTACAAAAGTTTAGTTTAAGTTGTTGATTATTTCCTAGCTCTAGGGGTCTTTTTATATCCCTTGAAAAACTCTATCTGAGCTTGGAAGACGCCTCCAAGATGGTACAGGTGCCTTCCATCAGATAAGTCTTATCCGTCGAAGATAAAACCTTATCTCCACTAATGGACACTGGAAGGCCCCTTCTATGGGCTGGAAGATGCATTCGCACTGTTCATCGAAGGTGTCTTCAATACTATTCATCCGAAAATGGCTAACTTCCCTTATTAACCATTTTTTGTTCCACTCGCTTGGGTGATGCTCCAGCGGTCCGAAATTGAGCTCACTCAAATCCAACTCTAGCCTTCTCTTCGAGCAGCCTTCTCCCCAGCTTCTCATCCCTCAGATGGTCGCACGTGTCCTTCTCATCCACCGATGTACTCTTCCATAGCACCTCGTCCTTTGGATGCACCAAGCCCGTTGAATCCCTTCCCATGCCATCCTTCTCGTTAGCTGTATTTTTCACTCGACTTCTTGTGTTCCTAAGTTCCGGCACACTTAAACACAAGGATCAAAATATACACAGGACCTAACTGAACTTTGTTGACCACATCAAAACTATCCTAGTGTACTTACAGGTAACTCTAGGTAATGAAAAGTCTTGGAGGAGTAAACTCCAAGCATGTGTGACCCACTGGTTTAAGTCGACCGCGTACGATCGGCTTGACCAGCAAATTATTAGTAATGCTAACACTGCTTTTCTTTACTATTTTATATCTATGGTGTTAACTTAGTGTTGTAGGTAAGTCTTAGTAAATCTACTTGGTTAGATACTACGCAAGACCAGTGAAAGTCCAAATAGGTCTGAAGGGGATGATGTTTCGCAGGTAAGTAGAGGTAAGCACTAGAGGAGAGACTTCCAGTGAGGACGAGTCCCAATTAGGGATTTTAGGCGCATGTCCAGTTCAGATCCATTTTAGATCCCTAAACTAAGATCTTGATTAGATCATAATCTTGGAAAGACAGAGTCTAATTATTACTCTTATTTTTATTGTACTAACTTTGTTTTGCAGGGTATACTTTATTTTCTTGGACTAACACATTTTGTAGGATGAAAGAAGCAAATTTAGTCTTGATTGAACAGTACCTGAGGCACCTCCTATGCGAGTGGAGGTGCCTTGCTTGAAGACTTCGCACTGGAGGGCACAGAGATGCCTTCAACCATATGGAAGGCGCCTTGAGTTGGGTGATGGCAGGCGCCTTGAGTTGGGCGATGGCAGGCGCCTTGAGTTGGGCGATGGCAGGCACCTTAGATAGCCTTGAAGGCTCCTTTAGTCGGATAACATAGAAGACTTCATCAATGATAAGAGGCGCCATGTTCGGGGATAAGCCTTGAAGGTGGAGGTGCCTCCAGTGGCATTAGAGCACCTCCAATGCTCCATAAAAGGGAGTCTCGGCCAAGGCTCAAGAACACCTCATTCATGACTTCTACACGTGATCTTTCAACCTTCCAACTGCTCTAACTTCGTCCTCCTACTGTGCTACGAAGCTGCTACACCCTACTACTACTGGAAAGCCATCCAACACCAAGCTTGATCCTATCATCTTCAAAAGTGTTGGGTAATGAAAGTTTAATCTTGTATTTAATTACTTCATAAAGGAAAGTGTAGCGTGTTTCACTTGTCTGAATTTTCTATTGTAATCATTTCCCTCTTCTGAAGGTTCCGGAAGAGGATTATAGTAGATTACCCATCGATATGGTCTGAGGGATCGTGGGTATTGGAGTAGGAGTTGCCGAAGGCTCCGAACCAAGTAATCGACCGAGTTTTCTATTTCGCCTTCACACTTAATTTTTCCGTTGTGTACTTATTTTCAAAGCCAAAAATCAAAATTTCAAAACCATGTGATTCACCCCCCCCCCCCCCGTTCTCACGTGCACCACGATCCTACATATACTTGGACGTGTGAGTAAGCATGCTTATAACTCCGCCGAATAACACGAGTATGGATATATGGATGCGTAAGCAAGCATGCTTATAACTTGATCGAATGACACGAGAGCCTAAATACTTAAGTGCGTGAGTAAGCACACTTATAACTTGGCTGAATACTCCAAGAGTCTGGATATATGGGCACATAAGAAATCATGCTTATAACTTGACTGAACAACATGAAATTCTGGATACTTGGGCACGTGAGCAAATACGCTTATAACTCAGTCGAACTACTTAAGAATTTAGATATATGGGCATGTGAGTAAACACACTTATAACAAAGCTGAATGACTCGAGAGTCTGGATACTTAAGCATGTAAGCAAGCATGCTTATAACTCACCCGAACAGTATGAGAGTTTGGATACTTGGGCGCGTGAGTAAGCACACTTATTGTTGGTTGCTACTTGGAAAACCTAATGGTTCCTCTGTATAAAAATTTTGTACAAGATCTGAACCTTTCCTAGCTACCATGTGTTCTTTTAAATTAACCTTGGATCGCCAGCGGAACTTAACACATTTGATCCCAAGTTTAACTTATATGTTCTTTTAGATTTAGATTTGGATCTCCTGCGGAACTTAACACGTTCGATCCAAATCACCTAGGTCACAAAGTTGATTAAATATTAATTTCCAAATTTGGCTTCCAGGACTGCATGGCGAGGCACATGGCCTTCTTGGATATGGGAGCAACCACCACCGTCTAGACAAAGCCTCTTAAGGAAAGTTAATATTTAATTTCCTTTAATAACTCTAGGTTAACCAAAAAGAACAATCGAAGCACAAGTTTGAAAAGAAAACAAAAGAACACAACATCGAAAACTAATTCGAAACCTAGAATCACATGCCTCTTGTATTTGGTATTTTTACAAAGAAATAAAACTAGTATGATACGAAAAATAATTACTAGTTATACCTTCCTTTGTGAACTTTTAATGACCTCTTGATCTTCTACCGTATTCCTTTTCTAACCTCGGACATTGTGTGGGCAATGATCTTCCGAGATGAGAATCACCAAGGCACCTTCTTCTTCCTTCCTTCAAGTTTCGGCCAAGCAAAAACTTCCAAAGGATGAAGAACTTTTTCCACCAACCAAGCTCCAAGGGATGCAAGAAACAAGCCTCCTTTCTCTCCTTTTCTCCAAGCTAGATCCGACCACTTTTATGTCTCCAAGAGGTGATGAAGTCTCGGCCACAAGAAGGAGAAGAGAGAAGGGGAAGGGGAACCTCTAGGGGCCGGCCACACCTAGAAAGAAAAGAGAGGAAGAAAAAGAATAGAGTCGTTCACCATTAAGGCACCTCTACCCCCTCTTTTATAATCCTTGGTCTTGGCAAATAAGGAAATTTTAATAAAAACTTCCTTAATTCTTTTGCCAAGAAAAAGAAAAATTAATTAATTAAAAATCAATTTTCTTTTTCCAATTTTCTTGGCCGGCCACTTTCTCCCCAAAACAAGGAAAGTTTTAATTAAAACAAGAATTAAAACTTCCTAATTTGTTTCAGGAAATTTATAAAAAATTTCTTCAATAATTTTATCCCTTCATGATTGGTTAATAAAAAGGAAATTTTATAAATTAAAATATTTTTTTTAAATATGTGGATAATTTCCAAAAAGGAAAGTTATCTCTAAAAATTAAAATCTCTTTTCAATCTACAAATAAAGAAAGATATCAAATTTTTTCTTAATCTTTTGTAGAAACTAATACAAGAGAATTTTTAATTTTTAAACTTTCTTTTAAATCATGAACATGATTAAAAGGAAAGTTTTTACCAAAATTAAAATCAACCTTTTAATCTACAAATAAGGAAAGAGATTTAGCTCTTCTCTTAATCTTTTGTAGAATCTTATCAAAGGAAAGATTTAAATTTTTAAACTCTCTTTTAAATCATGTTATCCACATAAGAAAATTTTTAAATTAAAATTCCTTTTAATTTTAATAAGGCCGGCCACCTAAGCTTGAGTTCAAGCTAGGGCCGGCCACATGAATTCACCCATGAACCAAGCCATGGCCGGCCCTAGCTTGGTCTCCAAGCTAGCTTGGCCGACCCCTATAGGATGGGTAAGAAGGTGGGTATGGTGGGTATAGTACTCTATAATTAAGATGCTACGATAGGGACCAAGAGGAGGAATTGGTTTTGGTCTCCCGATAAAATTCAGCATCTCGTGTTCGCCCCGAACACACAACTTAATTTCATCAATAATAATTCATTCCATTAAAGAATTATTATTGAACTACCGCACCAATCCCAAATTACATTTTTGGGTTCCTTCTTATTATGAGTGTATTAGTCTCCCTGTGCTTAAGATAATGAATGTCCACTAATTAAATGAGTTACTGGCAACTCACTTAATTAATATCTTAGTCCAAGAGTAGTACCACTCAACTTTATCGTCATGTCGGACTAAGTCCACCTGTAGGGTTTAACATGACAATCCTTATGAGCTCCTCTTGGGGACATTCTCAACCTAGATTACTAGGACACAGTTTCCTTCTATAATCAACAACACACACTATAAGTGATATCATTTCCCAACTTATCGGGCTTATTGATTTATCGAACTAAATCTCACCCATTGATAAATTAAAGAAATAAATATCAAATATATGTGCTTGTTATTATATTAGGATTAAGAGCACACACTTCCATAATAACTGAGGTCTTTGTTCCTTTATAAAGTCAGTATAAAAGAAACGACCTCTAATGGTCCTACTCAATACACTCTAAGTGTACTAGTATAATTATATAGTTAAGATAAACTAATACCTAATTACACTACGACCTTTCAATGGTTTGTTCCTTTCCATCTTGGTCGTGAGCTACTGTTTATAATTTATAAGGTACTGATAACATGATCCTCTGTGTGTGACACCACACACCATGTTATCTACAATATAAATTAATTGAACAACTACATTTATCATAAATGTAGACATTTGACCAATGTGATTCTTATTTCTAGATAAATGTTTATACCAAAAGTTAGACTTTTAGTATACATCCTAACACTTATAACTCGACTAAACGACACGAGAGTTTGGATACTTGGGCATGTGACCAAGCACGTATATAACTTGGCCTAATGGCATGAGAGTCTATATATATGAGCACGTGAGCAAGCACACTTATAATTTAGCCGAGTAGCACGAGAGTCTAGATACTTTGGTGCATGAGTAAACACGCTTATAACTCGATCAAATAGCATGAGAGTTTGTATATATGGGATTGTGAGCAAGCATGCTTATAACTCGGTTGAACGGCACGAGAGTGTGGATATTTAGGCGCATAAGAAAGCACACTTATAACTTGGCTAAACAGTCTGAGAGTTTCGATATATGTGCGTGTAAGCAAGCATGCTTATAATTTGATCGAACGGCATGAGAGTTTGAATAAACAGGTGTGTGAGCAAGAACGCTTATAACTCGGTCGAACGGTCTAAGAGTCTGGATACTTGGGTGCATGAGCAAACACGCTTATAACTCGTCTAAATGACATAAGAGTCTGGATACTTGGGCACGTGAGAAAGTATACTTATAACTCAGTCGAACGACAAGAGAGTCTAGATCTTTGGGTCCGAATTGAGTTTGCCTGCATTTACATTGAGCACAAATATTTGACAAGATACATATTTATGCAATACAACCATACCTTCGAGCCTGATAAGGTTACAAATAGTTGGCACTCCACGGCCGATCTAAGTCTTTCCCCTCAGTGTCTTGGAGATAGTAGGAACCTAAAGCGAGCTTTTACACTACCTTGTATGATCCTCTGTTGGATCGAGACGCGCTAGAGGGGGGGTGAATAGCGCTCGTGGCTATTTTGTACATATCGGAATCGAAAACAGCGTTAGAGTAATTAAAGCAGCAGAATTAAAAACAAACAAACACACAGAGAGAAACATGAGAGATTTTACTTCGTTCGGAGCCTAAGGTGACTCCTACTCGAAGGCCCATGATCCTTGATCGCTTTCCGTGGGCAACAACTATAATCACGATAGAAATTACAAATTACACTGAAAGTATTGAAATAAACTTATACCGACAACTTAAGAAAGAAGAAGATTGAAGCTTCGGGTCGTCGAGCACTTGTAGCAGCACTTCGGAACGTCTTTTGGAACAGCACGTTGATGAGAGATCACTTGGTATTCGTTGTTTTGAAGTGCTGGTCGAAACCCCCTTATAAAGGGTGTTCAAGGCGCCTTGAAGGCTGTTCAAGGTGCCTCCATGCTGCCTGGTCTTCCACGTGGATCAAATCTGACCTGGTCGAATTTCATCCATTCAAGGCGCCTTAAACCTCACTCAAGGCGCCTTCCAAGGCGCCTCTTGCGTTCTTCAAGGCGCCTCCAATGGTGCTTCGCAGCCAGCTCATCCTTTGCACCCGAGGCGCCTCCAAGCTCCATGGAGGCGCCTCGGACACTGTTCATCCGAGGGAAAACTACCTTATTTTGTACCTGCAAGACTTGTTAGTCCCAAACAATATCCTGCAACACAAAATTAGCACAAAATAACAGTATGAATAATAAAAGAATGTTTATGACAGTCTCCGGACTGTCCGGGTCTGACTTCGGATTTCCAACCGGAAACCCTAGGTCGACCCGACGCCTATTGTTCCCTCTACGCGGAACGCGTCCTCACCTACTCCACTCAAGAGATTTACCTGTTTCCAGTGTGATCCTCCAGATCGTCTGGACTTTTGCTCAGCACTCGATACTTCCGGACTTTCTGTTGGACATCCGCTTCCTAGCTAGTCCAGACTTTCACCTGGTTCGCGACACCAGGACTTTCCACCTAGGGTTACCACCCCCTAGGACTTTTTGCCTGAAGTCATCGACCTGCCAAGACTTTCCGCATAGGGTTACCACCCCCTATGACCTAGGGTTACCGCCCCCTAGGGTTTTCCCTTTGCCTAACCGCAGCTAGGACTTTCCTGAAATCCTCAAGTAGACTTGTTAGACTACAAAACATCTTAACTTTGAATTCTTTGCCATTATCAAAACACGAGTTCGATCGTCGGATGCTTCTCGCACCAACAATCTCCCCCTTTTTGATTATGACAACTCAAGTTCAAAGTTAAGTAAACAATCGAATAGATAAACATTTTTAATACAGGCAAATCTGCTAAGTATAGATGAACAAAAATGACCAAAGCAAATTCGCTAAAGTGACCTATATGCTCCCCCTTAATTTTTGCTCCCCCTTTAACTATTAATACCTATATGTTCCCCCTTAACTTTTGCTCCCCCGTTAACTATTAATTTTGAATTTTATTTTATAGTTTGCTACTCTCCTCCTTTGCCATATATCAAAAATGGGCAATAATTTGATTGACTAGATTTTAACTGTTGGGGAGTGTATCTCTTTGAGTTAAGTTCAACAGGGTAGCAACAGGGTTTGAAGGTTAAGGTCAATTGGAACGTAGCTTAAATAATATTTTAAGTTTTAGGCCAAGGTTATTCATTCAAGTTCAGTTGGTCCTTATGTCTAAGCACAGGTCATGTTCACTGGATTGATATACTAGGTATCAGAGCCACAAAGAAAAAATATTCTTAACTAGAAAATTGAGGAACCTTTGCCAACTGTCTAACCTTTAGTTACTTGCTGATTGTCTACAGGACAATAGCTTTCACTTGGTTAGTCAAGTTAAGTTACTTGACTAGAGCTGGAGGACTTAACTTGATTAATGTATATTATGTATTTAACGCCTAGACTCATATTGATGCACATATATAAGCATTCTTGAGTCCAGGCTTTATCCTATGCATCTCACACCGTTCTATGTTTTTCAATCACAATCAAGGTAAACCTAGGTGCTTGTGAGATGCTCTGGCTTAATTCTAGGGGAACATGATTTCTAGGGGGAAAGCCTAGGCTAATTCCAAAATTTTGAAAAAATCTAGGAACTTGGGGATTTTGAAATTTATTTTTCCTAAAATTTGAGAAACAATAAAAGTTATATTTGAACCTATGCTCACAAAATATAACACATAAGTAATAACACATCAAAAAGATCCAAGATAACACATCAAAAACTGAGTAAGAAAGACAGATCCCAGATGTCAATAATATGTCAAGACAGGCGAAAAAATAGAATCAAGCGGGTGGATCATCAGCTGGAGGATCGGCTATGTGCTGCTCAGGTGGTGGCTGAGGCTGTCCCTGACACCGAAGCTCGCCTTGAAGAGATGCGAAACCCGCCGCTATCTCAGATCGCATAGTCCGAAGAAAACGATGACTGTCTAACACAACTCGCCGCGTCTGTGTAGACTGGATCTCAAGTCGAGTGAGTTTGTCCTCGACAGAGAGTGGTGCTGAGGATGACGACCCGGCTGAAGTGGAGGGTCCGGCAGAGGTGGAAGGATCTGTGAAAAAGTCCTCTGCCAGGAAATCAGGCCACTCCTCATCTGCATCAGGTGCACCCTAGGCCTCTGGAGCACCAGGGGCAGCAGCTGGTGGTGGTCGGCCCTTCCAGGCCAGAATCCCCTCGGCAGTGACCTCTGCCCCTGCTAATCTAAGGCTACGCTGACCGACCTCATCATAAAGGGTAAGTGGGATGAGTACCCCTCTAGTAATGTCTATCCTAGAGCTGGAGAATATCTGGGTCAGGATATGACAATAAGGCATATGAACTACTCCAGATGTAACTGTGCTAGATGCAAGGATAATGTTATGAAACATATGGAGGGCTATGTCTATGTCCAGGCGCTGGGTGAGAGCGTACAAAAAGAACGAGTGGGACGGTCGCATCGTCGAGACATCTCAAGATGATAAGGGTAGTATACAAGCTATCAGGACTCTGTACATAGCATAATCCTGAACTCGAAGAAGAGTGGATCTGAACTCAGTCAGGCCCAAGGGTCTCTCCTCCCCAAAAAAATGCATGTAAATGTCGTCTAATGTAATGTGGGAATAGGGGGCACCAAAGGGTAGGGTTCTACTCGGATAACATAAAAATGTACACTCAGACTCCCTAATCTCTAGGCTGGTGCGAAGTAGTGATGCTGTGAACTGAAGGTCAGTACCTCCTACTCTGGTGGTATAAGTTCTATCATCAACCTTTTCAAGGTTGTGATAGAACTGGGCACATAGATCTTGGTTGACTGTAGTGGTGCAATCAACCAGTTTATCTAAATGATAGTGGGTTATCATCTGGATAGTGGGTTGACAGTATTGGGACAAAAACTCCCTACCAATATATCTAGGTTTGATTGACTCAAAGGTAAACCTAGAGAAATCTATCCTATGCTGTTCAGAGGGGAATCTCGGGTCCGTGGAAGGGGCCCTCGCTGGTGTGGTATCCACAATACGACGCTTCCTATTTTTGACATTATACAAGAAAAATTACAAAACTAGCAAAGAATGTAGGAAATAAATGGTTGAAGAGGGTTTAGATTGTACCTAGGAGGCATAGCTAGGAATGAAGGGGAAGGAAAAGGATAGAAGGCGCCTTGGTTGGGAGGAATCGCAGAAATTGGCGGCTTGCGGCAAAGCACGAACAGAAGCAAAAATGCTTCTGTTCGTGACAAAAGGAAGGTTTTAAGGCGCCTTAAGATCCTTTTAGGGCGCCTTTGGAGGTGCCTTAAGTGCTCCTTAAGGCGCCTTAAGTGAGCGGCGGGAAATTTCCCGCCGCTGCTTGAGGGCGCCTCCTCTTGGATGGAGGAGCCTTCGGATGCTACGTGTCCCCTTTTTTTTTTTTATTTATTTATTTATCTATTTATTTATTAATCAACACATTTCTTATAGACTAGTTTTGATAAGGAAAAAAATTAATTTTTAAGTGTTTTAAAATAATTTTCAAATTTAAGTTTTTCAAATAATTTTAAGTTTTTAAAATAATTTTCAAATTTAAGTTTTTCAAATAATTTTAAAATTTAAGTTTTTCAAATAATTTTGAAATTTAAGTTTTTTTTTAAAATAATTTTGAAGTTTAAGTTTTAAGTTTTTCAAATGATTTTGAAATTTATGTTTTTTAAATAATTTTGAAAATTAAGTTTTTAAAATAATTTTAAAATTTAAGTTTAAAATAATTTTAAAATTTAAGTTTTTTTTTTAAATAATTTTGAAATTTAAGTTTTTAAAATAATTTTGAAATTTAAGTTTAATAAAATAATTTTAAAATTTAAGTTTAATAAAATAATTTTGAAATTTAAGTTTTAAATGTAATTTTGAAAAATAATTTTGAAATTTAAGTTTAAAGTAATTTTGAAATTTAAGTTTTTTAAAATAATTTTGAAATTTAAGTTTAATAATTTTGAAATTTAAGTTTTAAAGTAATTTTGAAATTTAAGTTTTTTTAAAATAATTTTGAAATTTAAGTTTTTAAAATAATTTTGAAATTTAAGTTTAAAGTAATTTTGAAATTTAAGTTTTTTAAAATAATTTTGAAATTTAAGTTAAAAGTAATTTTGAAATTTAAGTTTTTTTTTTAAATAATTTTGAAATTTAAGTTTTTTTTTTAAATAATTTTGAAATTTAAGTTTAATAATTTTGAAATTTAAGTTTTTAAAATAATTTTGAAATTTAAGTTTAAAGTAATTTTGAAATTTAAGTTTTTTTTTTAAAATAATTTTGAAATTTAAGTTTAATAATTTTGAAATTTAATTTTTTTTTTTTAAATAATTTTGAAATTTAAGTTTAATAATTTTGAAATTTAAGTTTAATAATTTTGAAATTTAAGTTTTTTAAAATAATTTTGAAATTTAAGTTTAAAAATTTTGAAATTTAAGTTTTTTTAAAATAATTTTGAATTTTAAGTTTAAAATAATTTTGAAATTTAAGTTTAAAATAATTTTGAAATTTAAGTTTAAAATAATTTTGAAATTAAGGTAATTAATTTAATTTTAATTTCTTAGTCATCTCACCTGATCTAGATTGTCAATTAGGGAATCCTATAATTGTTGTGAGATGAATTATTGTAGAATTAAGGGTCTGGTTTAACTTTGTGTTAGATTCAAGATTAGCTTTGGGTTCAACAAGTAAGCATTCTTTGGATAAACTTCTGGGCTATGGTGAGTCACACGGAGCTCATTAAAGTAACCATGCTTTCGAAGTTTTCCAAATAGTCCTACCCATTGGACTTAATACAACTCCTTGGTCTAACTAGTTAGGATCCATTTAAGAGTAGCTTCGGTCAGTTTCGCTTGGCCAAATGCACCAGGTCGAAGCCATATCCTCCTAGACATGCGATGCCCAAGTTTCCCTAACGTACTATCATCCAAAAACTTCACCAGTATTGTGGTTCAAGTTAAACTTATCCCGTTTTAATCTAACCTTAATTACCCTGCCGGGTAATCTATTCTTGTTTTACCCATTTCGGGTAAATTAGGTTCAGTTACCCTATCGGGTAGTTCAGTTGGAGGTGCCAACTAGTTTGGATCCTCCATCTATTTTTCAATTTTTTAATTTAATTTTTAATTTTTAATTTAATTTCGAATTTTGAATTTAATTTTTTAATTTAATTCTGAATTTTGAATTTAATTTCGAATTTTAAATTTAATTTTGAATTTTGAATTTAATTTTGAATTTTGAATTTTGAATTTTAAATTTTATTTCAAATTTTAAATTTAATTTCAAATTTTGAATTTAATTTCGAATTTTGAATTTAATTTTGAATTTTAAATTTTAATTTCGAATTTTAAATTTAATTTTGAATTTTAAATTTAATTTCGAATTTTGAATTTAATTTCGAATTTTGAATTTTAAATTTTTAAGATCGTTTTTCTTTTAGATCTCCCTGGATCATAGCCTCGATATGGTCTATCGAGGTAGTGTATTTGATCCTTCGGAACCCAGTATTTGCCAATTTCAACTTGATTGATCAATTTGGACTTGGGGACCCATGCTTGGACTGTTTTACTACTTTGTTTGTTTATTAGGGATAAATAAGATTTATATTTCTTTTTACTTTTGTATCCCAGCCCAGTTTTGTTGTAGACGGCTCTTTGTGTTCCAAGAATTAGGTCCAAATTCTTGGATCCCAGAGAAAACCGTTCTAAAGTATTTTTTAAATCTTTTACCTGATTTCTCAAACTAGAGTTTTCTTCCTCAAGTTTTTGAACTTGAGTAGAATTTCCAGCTTGACTAGGTAAAGAATTAGTGTTTGTTACTTCTTTAAGGACGGCTACTTCCTTTAGAAGTGATTTAATCCTAAGGTTTGATTTAGCTAGTTTGCGAAGTAAGTAATTAACTAAATTATGAAGCCTTGGAATGCTTACAGTGGAGTCTGGCCCTTCTGAAACGGATGCGGATCCGTGGCTTTGCTCGGACTCAGCTTCTGACTCGCTCTCGATGATCTGATCCTGGGCCATCAGTGCGAGTAGACTTGTTTGATCAACTTCATCGCCGTCGTCCTCTGAAGAAGATTCATCCCAGGTTGCTTTCAGGGCCTTCTTTCTTCTTAGCTTTTGGCCTCCTTTTGATTGGGACAGTTTGCTTTGATATGCCCCTTCTGGTTACACCCGTAACAAGTGACTTCAAACTTTACCTTTGAGTTCGGTTGGGCCTCCCTGGACTGAACTGCCTTCTTTAGATCTTTCTTGTTGAAGCCCTTCTTCTTCTTGTAGAGCTGTAACGACCCGCCTCCTACTGACTAGGCTGCGAGACCGGACCGTTACGTTATGCTGTGCTAAACTATTCCCTGACCATCTCTAGAACTAGATGCGGAAGCTGGACTAATTAAAATTTTGCTAAGCTGTTAACATTTCTTGGTGCTACATGTACTAAGGAGTGTAATCTAAAGTGTACCTAACATATACTACATCCCCTATGGTCAAGGAACTGAAATATATGTTTTCCAGCTGTTATCAGACCTCCCAATCGATCCACGGATCGATTGGAATAGTCGGATCGATCCAGTGATCGACTCAGCCGGCTACTGTATGCGGAACATAGGTTGGATCGATCCAGTGATCGATCCAGCATGCTACTGTGCCCGGGACGATAATTTGGATCGATCGGCTGATCGATCCAAGCTGGTCAATCGATCCATTGATCGATCCCAGAGCTCTCTGTTCGCGACGGAATTGGCTAGATCGATCGGCTGATCGATCCAGACGCCCACTGTTCGCGAGCTGAATCGCCCAGTTATCAGTTGATCGATTGAAGACCCTCGAATCGATCGGCTGATCGATCCGAGTTTCTGATTTCGACCCAAAGGTCTGATTTCAGCACTGATGCGTGCCAAGCCATTACACAACACTATAAAAGCTAAAGGAAACATTCTACGAGGTAATGGCTAACATACTAAACATGATTAAGGCATAGAATACTAATTCATGGCATGTAAACACATGGAAACCAAAACCAACAAGGTTTTAAACTGTTCTCTTGCTAACTAACCGAAACATAAGATAACGCTTGCTAAAAGTACTAATGCATACTGAACACGTTCTAATGCATAATAGAATAAAACTAGATCCCTAGGATCTTTATTCTAGTTCCTTCCACACACATCTTGATCTGCATTGACCTCCAACCTCCACTGCTAGTCCATTTTCCTTTTACCTGTATCTGCAGTATAAGGAAAATAGTATCTGTAAGCTAAAAAGCTTAGTAAGAAACCATCTACCTCACTAAAACATGCATACGATGCAAATATGATTTTTAAATCATGCTGTTTGAAAGGATATGCTAAGTATACTGGATAAACTAAACATGGCATGGCATATAAGGCATATCTAAAGCTGAACATGATATCAATCACATGGTATCAATGAAGAACTAAGTTGATACTAAAAACTAAGCTAAGCTAATACTGAACTACTGTTAGGACTGTACTGAATTCACGAACTAATTTGTGAGAGGTTGAAACCATATACATATAATAAGTAAAAATACTAAATATGCTGCTGATGGGCCCCGACGACTGTACTTGTTGTGCGCGCATCCCTAACTAGACCCGGGATTGCAAGTTCCGAATCTAGTAGGGTTTACTAGGTTAGCTAAACCTAGGGACGACTATGGGAGCCCAACCCAATGGATATCTAATCCAATACAGTGCCACTGAAAAGTAAAATACTGAAATAGCTAATACTATTTTGCTGAATCTAGGCTATCTAAACCTAGAACTAGGTTGTCTGAACCTAGAGGCGACTGTGGGAGCCCACCCATTTGGACATCTAGTCTCATAAAAGCTGAAATAAAAATTGATCATGCTAATTAACATGTTCTATGGCATTTAACTAAATGCCCACTGTATCATAAGACTGTGCTAGCCATTTTGTCGAGCATTTGGCGCTTTCTAACTTTCCTCTCGATCAGGGAGACCACCTCTAGGCACCCAGCAGCGTCTAAACCCCTATCTACAGAGGATACACGTGCTCGGCCCATCTAGAGATGCTCACTAATCCCTAATTCTGTGAAAAGAGTTAAAATACACACTATATGCTGACAAAATTCCATAAAACTAATCTAATGCGTAAAAGAAAACACATGAGAGCTACTTATACTGCAGGTGAGGGGTTTCTTACCTCGTACGCTAATTTTCTTACAACTCTATTCGCTAGAATTTCGGTGGAGACGATCCTTTCGATAATCTCCTCGCTCAAACACGTTCTTCTCGCGGAGGGGGACGTTCTTGTGTTGGAATCGCTGCCGGAAGATGCTCTTAGGGCCCTAGGGAGGGAACCCTAGGGTTGGCTTTGGCTTGTTTGGGCGCCGAGAGAAGGAAGAGGAGAAGGAGAGGGTGTTCGGCGGTGAGGGTTTTTGAGAAAGAGATGTTGCCGAACCAAACTAAAAATAACCCAAACCAACTTAAGTTTTTAATTTATATTAAGTGGGTAACTAGGCCCAACTCAAATATAAATATAAATGTTTCCCTTCTCTTTCAGCACGACCCTGCTGGGTTCACCGGTTACTAAGGCTAACTAAAGGTTTAGCGGACCCGAGAGGTCCTGGGTTCGATTCTCGCTTAAACCATTTTACTTTTCTATTTATTTTTTTGCCACTTCCGATACTCCAAAATTCCATAAAAATATCTAATAATTCCAGAAAAATCATAGAATATTCCTAAAATGGTTTTGAGAATTTTCGGGCGTTACAAGAGCTTCTTCACAAGGTTTACGAGTTCACTGGTTAGTTCATCCTCTGAATCTTCTGAGTCGGATTCGTCTTCTGATTCTGTTTCAATTTTTCGCCGTACTCTAGATTCCCGTGTTCGACTCGTACCTGCAATCAAGGCAATACCTTTCTCGGATGGCTGTGCATTAGCTTGTTCATGAAGTTCAAATTCAGAAAATAATTCATCTAATTTTAAAGAAGATAAGTCTTTGGAGACCTTGTAGGCATCTACCATTGATGCCCACAATGTACTCCTTGGAAACGAGTTAAGAGCATACCTTATTATGTCTCTGTTTTCTACCTTCTGCCCGATTCCATGAAGGGAATTCAGAATATCTTGAATTCGAGCGTGTAATGAGCTTGCCGTCTCGCCTTCCTGCATTTTTAAATTGTATAGTTTATTCAGTAACAAATCACGCTTACTTACCTTGGTTTCCGAGGTGCCCTCGTGAAGTTCGATGAGTTTCTCCCAAAGCTCCTTTGCGGAGGAGAATGGACCGACTCTGTTGAGCTCTTATTTGGTAAGTCCGCACTGGATGGTGCAGGTGGCTTTGGCGTCGGCTTCCACTTTTTTGATAAACGCTGGCTCCCAGTTCTCACAAGATGTAGGCTTACCGTCTGTCCCAGTTGGTAGTTGCAGTCCTATTTTGACTATCATGCAGGTGTTGAACTGGATCTTCAGATATATTTCCATTCGCCCCTTCCAATATCCGAAGTCTTCTCCGGAAAATAGTGGGGGACGAACGGTGCTATATCCTTCTTGTTGGGCCATTTAGATCTAGAAAAAAACAGAAACAACAAGATCTATTCCAAGACTGAGTCTTGGATTAGTAGTGCGGGAAGAAGAAAAAAAATGACAAGCTCAAGTGGTATTGGCCAACTTTGAGCAGAAAGTTGATTCGAAAAAAAAACAAAAAATTAGAATATAGCTATGAGGCTAAATTCTAATCGACTCCGAACAAAACCACGAAAAAATTATCTTGAATAGTGGTTGCACTGATTCAAGACGACCCCGCTCTAATACCAATTGTTGGATCGAGACGCGCTAGAGGGGGGGTGAATAGCGCTCGTGGCTATTTTGTACGTATCGGAATCGAAAATAGCGTTAGAGTAATTAAAGCAGCGGAATTAAAAACAAACAAACACACAGAGAGAGACACGAGAGATTTTACTTCGTTCGGAGCCTAAGGCGACTCCTACTCGAAGGCCCGCGATCCTTGATCGCTTTCCATGGGCAATAACTATAATCACGATAGAAATTACAAATTACACTGAAAGTATTGAAATAAACTTGTACCGACAACTTAAGAAAGAAGAAGATTGAAGCTTCGGGTCGTCGAGCACTTGTAGTAGCACTTCGGAACGTCTTTTGGAGCAGCACGTTGATGAGAGATCACTTGGTATTCGTTGTTTTGAAGTGCTGGTCGAAACCCCCTTATAAAGGGTATTCAAGGCGCCTTGAAGGCTGTTCAAGGCGCCTCCATGCTGCCTGGTCTTCCGCGTGGATCAAACCTGACCTGGTCGAATTTCATCCATTCAAGGCGCCTTAAACCTCACTCAAGGCGCCTTCTGCCTTCTTCAAGGCGCCTCCAATGGTGCTTCATCCTTTGCACCCGAGGCGCCTCCAAGCTCCATGGAGGCGCCTCGGACACTGTTCATCCGAGGGAAAACTACCTTATTTTGTACCTGCAAGACTTGTTAGTCCCAAACAATATCTTGCAACACAAAATTAGCACAAAATAACAGTATGAATAATAAAAGAATGTTTATGACAGTCTCCGGACTGTCCGGGCCTGACTTCGAATTTCCAACCGGAAACCCTAGGCCGACTCGACGCCTACTGTTCCCTCTACGGGGAACGCGTCCTCACCTACTCCACTCATGAGATTTACCTGTTGCCAGTGCGATCCTCCAGATCGTCTGGACTTTTGCTCAGCACTCGATACTTCCGGACTTTCTGCTGGACATCCGCTTCCCGGCTAGTCCAGACTTTCACCTGGTTCGCGACACCAGGACTTTCCACCTAGGATTACCACCCCCTAGGACTTTTTACCTGAAGTCATCGACCTGCCAAGACTTTCCGCATAGGGTTACCACCCCCTATGACCTAGGGTTACCGCCCCCTAGGGTTTTCCCTTTGCCTAACCACAGCTAGGACTTTCCTGAAATCCTCAAGTAGACTTGTTAGACTACAAAACATCTTAACTTTGAATTCTTTGCCATTATCAAAACACGAGTTCGATCGTCGGATGCTTCTCGCACCAACATCCTCCTCATTGCGGCTCCACTTGTTGACATCCTCGACCCGCTTGATCCATTTCCACACTAGGTCACCGACTTGATAAAAGAATCTTGGGATGACCCTTTGATTGTAACTCTGTTTCATTCGTTGATGATATGCCACCAGCCAAACGGCGACTTTATCTCTGATCTCATCTATATAAAATCGAGCTCCATAAGATGTTGATCAAAGTTGTCTTCAATACAACAGTGTGGCCTATCATCAATATAGTGGGATCGTATGACAAAGGACACCCGACTATGGCCTACTATTGCTGCATCAACTTCTGGCTCAGACAACCACAAGTAACTCTAGGTCCTCTTGCAATAATGTAATTGTTGTGAATTGTCCAGCTTCTTCCATATTTGTGCTTCAGATTCAGGCGAGATTTCCATAGATAGTGTCAAATTTGATCCTATCTAAAGGAGAGAAAGATGGTGCGCTGGTTAGGTGGCTATGATGCTAACTACGAGAAAACTCTAGGTAGGAGGAACTTGATGACGCGAATGATCTTGTGTGGCAAAAATAAGAAATGGGAAAAGAAAGCATTAGTGACCTAGCCAGGGAGGGGTCCCTAGTGCAGGCACTCTGAGACCCAAGTCAGGCAAATGGTTGAGGAAGAAGAAAGCCAAAAGCAAGGATTGTGAACAGTGAACTCTGATGGTGAAGCGTACCTACGCATGTTGGTGGAGACTCCTTATATAGTATTACTTTTCCTCTCTACATGAATATTGATGCATTACCAGGATAGTACTAACTGTTCTAACACTCTAACAACTTTCTTGAAATAGGCCCATCATTTCTACACTTTACATTGTAGAAGATTCTGTTGTATAACTTGCGCATAGCATATCCCCTTGATTCTTTGACAATGGTTATACAAGATGCCAAAAAGGAATATTAGGTTGTTGATTTGAGGGGCCATTAATATGTTTTTCTAGTAGGTCGGCCGAGTCCCCTTTAACGTCCGCTTGGACCCTATTCTCGAACGAGGTCAGGTCAGCTAAAGATTGCCGACCATCTTGAGGACTTGGCTTCTTTAAGGGCTCTGCTCTTTTGAGGACTCAATCCTTCTAAGGGCTCGACTCTCCTGAAGACTCGACCTCCTATAGGACTCGACTCTTCTATGGACTCAGTCTCTTTGAGGACTCGTCCCTTCTGGAGACTCGGTCTCTTCGAGGACTTGACCCTTCTGAGGACTTAGTCTCTTCGAGGACTCGACCCTTCTGAGGGCTCGACCCTTCTGAGGACTCAGTTTCTTCGAGGACTCAATCTTTCTAAGGGCTCGGTCCTTATCAAGGGCTCGTCTTAGGATTCCTTTGAGCCAGGAGGACTCAAAATCTGATCAGGCAAAAGGTCCGATCGACCAGGCCGGGAGGACTCAAAATCCGATCGGGAGAAAGGTCTGATCGGCCAGATTATTCTGCTATAGTCCATGTGACCATGCCACTCGGTTCTGAATTGAATTAGGACTTGGCTTGGGATTCCTTCGAGCCAAGAGGACTTAGAATCTGATCGGACTAGAGGTCCAATCGGCGGGAATATGCGACTGAGTCGTATGCTCGTGCTTGTCCCGAGTGTTGACCACTTCTTGACTTTGACCGTCACCTCAGCCAACTCTATTGACTTTGGCCCTAGCATCAAGGGCACTACTTTATTCTCCGTATCAATAACTATGTCAGTTCACTAATTATGATTATATGTAGCAGACCAATTACAAAATCCTTGAAACAGTAATATCAAAACTAATTGGCAGAAAACAACCTGCCAAACTCATAGCGATCTCAAGCCAAAGATAATCCCAAGTGAAGTAATGGATCAAATATTTTATGCAAAAGTGTAAGTAATATAGGTTAAGAATTGTTGGAAATGAATAAATTTTGTAGAAACAAGAAGAGAATTGAAGAAGAAAACTTTAGTGGAGAATTGAGTTGCTAAGAGCTCGATATTTTCTTCTATATCAAATGAGAGTTAGGTGGCATTTGGTTTAGGGGTTTGGGAATGAGGGAATGGATTTATTCCCAATTCTTGTGTTTGGTTGATGGGAATGAAATCAAGATTTTGAAATGAAACCCAAAAACTTGGGTATGGATGGAACTCAACCTCTCCCTTGGGTTTTGATAGAATGGGAATGAGAATTAAGTTTTGGACGAAAATACACTTAGGGGGCATTTGATTTAGGGGAGTAGGAGTGAGGAATGAGAATGAGAATCATTGATTGTCATTGTTAATGTTTGGATTATAGGAATAGGAATACAAATAAGGGAATAAATCCTTAAAATTGGGTAATAACTCATTCTCATATACCTCCTCTTCAATGAGCCATTACCCTATTTTCATCAATCAAAATATTCCCTTATTTCAAAAATACCCTTGACCTAAAACTAAAATTTTCTCCCTTAATATCAAATATCAAAATATATTTATTTATTTTTTCTTTCATATCACTTCTCTCTCCTTGTTCTCTCTCATCATATTTTCTCTCTCATCATTTTATCACACACTTTCTCTCTCCTTAATTTCTCCTATCACTCTCTTTCCTCTTTTTTTTCTCATTACACTTTCTCTCTCCTCAATCTCTTCCATTGCACTTTCTTCCTTCTTTTTTTCTCATCATACTTTCTCTCTCCTCAATCTCTCCCATCACACTCTCTTTTCTCTTTTTTTCTCATCACACTTTCACTCTCATCACATTTTCTCTCTCCTCAATCTCTCTCGTCACACTCCCTCCTTTTTTTTCCTCAACACACTTTCTCTCTCATTATACTTTCTCCCTCATCATACTTTCTCTCTCCTCAATCTCTCCCATCACACTTTCTCTCTCATCATACTTTCTCTCACACCATACTTTCTCTCTCCTCAATCTCTCTCGTCACACTCTCTCTCCTTATTTTTTCTCATTACATTTTCTCTCTCTTCATCCTCTCCCATCATACTTTCTCTCACATCATATTTTCTCTCTCATCTTCTCTCATCATGCTCTCTCCTATCACACTTTCTCTCTCCTCATTCTATATCATACTTTCTCTCTCAATATACTTTCTCTCTCCTCATTTTATATCACACTTTCTCTCTCTTTATTCTCTCTTATCACACATTCTCCACCATTTTCTCTCTATATTCTCTCTCATCACACACTCTTTCTCCTTATTTTCTCTCTCTTCATTCTCTTTTCATTTTTCTCATCATATTTTCTCTCTCCTCATCTCTCTTACCATACTCTCTCTCCATATTTTCTCTCATCACACTTTCTCTCTCTTTATTCTCTTTCATCATACTCTCTCTCCTCATTTTCTCTCATCACACTTTCTCTCTCTTCATTTTTTTCCCATCACATATTCTCTCTCATCATACTTTCTCTCTTTTTTTTTCTCATCACTCTTTCTCTCTCAACATATTTTCTCTCTCATCATACTTTTTCTCTTCTCAATCTCTCCTATCACGCTCTCTCTCCTCATTTTCTCTCATCACAATTTCCCTCTCTTCATTTTTTTCCCATCATACTTTCTCTCTCATCATATGTTTCTCTTACATTCAACTTTCTCTCTCATCTAATTTTTTCTCTAAGGGTAAAAAATAAAATTTAAGTTCATTCCGATTGAAAATATTTAACTAACCAAACATTATTTTAAAAATGATACCCAAGCTCATACTCATTCTCATTCCAATTCCTAAGAGAGAACTAAATGTCGGTGCAACAAGGCCGACAAGAGGGAAGGGGTGAATTGCCTGTAAAATAAAATACCCTCCTCAAAACTTTCAACTCTAAAATAATAGCAACAATAAAATAAGACAGAATAACAGAAAAGAAAGAGGACTCGGCGTTTTAACTTAGTTACAACTGTTGGAACCCCAAGGTTGTTTTGGTGTGATCAACAAGTTAAGTTAGGTCCTGTGTGTTTCTAACCTTGTGTCTAAGTGTGCAGGAGTTTAGGAACACAGGTAGTCGAGCGGAAGACGCAGCTAGCGAGAAGGACGACAGTCCGAGGGACGAGGTGCTGCGGAAGAGTACCCCAGTGGACGAGAAGGAAGCGTGCGGTGGTTCCGAGGGACGAAAGCCGGAGCGGAAGATTGCTCGGGGAGCAAGAGACGCAGGCGTCTGAGGGACGAAGACTGCGGATGAGTATGCCAGCGGATGAGAAGGAAACACGTGGCGATTCCGAGGGACGAGAAGCTGGAGGGCAGCCTGCTCGAGAAGACCGGAAGTTGGGTTCGGGTGAGCCCTTTTCCGGATGGCAGAGATCACCCAAGTGAGCGGATCCGGAGGAGAAGAACTGGACCGAGGCGGGACTGAACCAGAGAAGAGGTCCCGGACAAAAAAGTCAACGGCTGTTGACTTTGGGCTCCGAGGTGCCCGAACCCAGTATTTTCACTAGATCGAGTCAAAACTCGATCTGAACATTGGGGGATAAAATTTATCCCCCCCAGGGCGCCCGGAACCCTTCCAGGCGCCCCGACCAAGGCTATAAATATAGCCTTGGTCCAGAAGCTTTTCATCAATTCAGAACTCACGCATTTCTTTCAAACACTTGTACGCTTTCTGTAGTTAGCTTCTGTTGTGCGCTTCAACTTTGTAAGAGGTTTCTCCGCCTAAAGGAGAAATTCTAGTGCGATCATCTTTCTTAGATTAACAACCTCCCCGGTTGTAACCAAGTCAAAACCTGGTGCCTCGTTTTCTGTTCTGATCTTAGTTTATTGCTTTGATTATTTTACAAGTGTCAGTTTAAGAGTTTGAGAAGGGTTGGTTTGTGTTTTGATTTTTGTAGGGCTATTCAACCCCCCTTCTAGCCGGCCCAACGGTCCTACAAGTGGTATCAGAGCCGAGGCGCTTCAGGAGGACTAACTGTCGAACGAAGCAACGTCATGGCCGGACCAAACATCCATCCGCCGAAATATGAAGGGGGAGACACGTAGGAAGAAAGCAGCAGCTCAGGGGGAGAAACGGACAACGAGATCGACAAGGTAAGTCAGGTACGATCTCTTCCTCCCGATAAAATATTTAAGTTTGTTAAACTTTTAACAAAAGATTGCTGCAAATTAGAAAGTGAAAATAAAAATTTAAAAGTAATTCTAGCTAAGTCTTGTCCCTTAGAAGAATTAGATAAATTAAAACTAGCAAATGAAAAATTGAAACTTGAAAATAATGATTTGAAAATTCAAGTAGATAATTTGAAAAATCATGCATGTTCATCTAAAACCAATGTTAGAAGATTTAACAATTTAAATTGGTACTTTAAATATCACCCTGGACAAATTAGGAACATTTCAAGAAAATATATTCCTAAAAACGTTTTAGTTAATCCAGTAGGTTGGAACCTATATTGGGTTCCTAAATCATGCTTAAACTAAATTTTAAAATTAAAATTAGCGCTTTAAGTGAGAAAATTAAACAAAGAATTTCTTTATGAGGCTTTGTCAAGGAAGTGGTTGTTGCTCCAATAACCAAGAAGGCCTAGTGCCTCGCCACGACCTGGAAGCCAAAATATTGAAATAAATGTTTAATTAACTTACTAATGAAGCATTAATACAAGAATTAATTAGTGCTTTAAAAAGGGTTATTCAAAATATTTTATTTCAATTTAGAAATTTACTTACTTAGAAATTTTTTTTAAGTTAGAAATATGTCTCAAAATAATTCTTGCAAAAACTTAAACTTGTTTTTATGAATTTCTTCTAAATATTTTTTCTAAAAACTTTAACCCTTAGATTGTTTCTCTTGGAACCCCATTTTTTTTTTGTGATCAAAGGGGAAGAAGGAAAAGTATAAGTCTAGGGGGAGGTAGATAGATTTAATTTTTTTTCTATCTTTTTTATTTAAGGGAAAGTATAAGTCTAGGGGGAGGTAGATAGATTTAATTTTTTTGTCTATCATTTTTACTGAGGTAGATAGAGTTATTTTTTTTCTATCTTTTTGTACTTAAATTGCAAATTAAGTTAAGTTACTTAATTTTATTTAAAGTCAATTTTACCCTAGCTTAACTTGGGTTGATCACACCAAAAAGGGGGAGATTGTTGGAACCCCAAGGTTGTTTTGGTGTGATCAACAAGTTAAGTTAGGTCCTGTGTGTTTCTAACCTTGTGTCTAAGTGTGCAGGAGCTTAGGAACACATGTAGTCGAGCGGAAGACGCAGCTAGCGAGAAGGACGACAGTCCGAGGGATGAGGTGCTACGGAAGAGTACCCCAGTGGACGAGAAGGAAGCGTGCGGTGGTTCCGAGGGACGAAAGCCGGAGCGGAAGATTGCTCGGGGAGCAAGAGACGCAGGCGTCTGAGGGACGAAGACTGCGGATGAGTACGCCGGTGGACGAGAAGGAAACACGCGGCGATTCTAAGGGACGAGAAGCCGGAGGGAAGCCCGCTCGAGAAGACCGGAAGTTAGGTTCGGGTGAGCCCTTTTCCGGATGGTAGAGATCACCCAAGTGAGCGGATCCGGAGGAGAAGAACCGGACCAAGGCGGGACTGAACCAGAGAAGAGGTCCCGGACGAAAAAGTCAACGGCTGTTGACTTTGGGCTCCGAGGTGCCCGGACCCAGTATTTTCACTAGATCGAGTCAAAACTCGATCTGAACATTGGGGGATAAAATTTATCCCCCCCCAGGGCGCCCGGAACCCTTCCAGGCGCCCTGACCAAGGCTATAAATATAGCCTTGGTCCAGAAGCTTTTCATCAATTCAGAACTCACGCATTTCTTTCAAACACTTGTACGCTTTCTGTAGTTAGCTTCTGTTGTGCGCTTCAACTTTGTAAGAGGCTTCTCCGCCTGAAAGAGAAATTCTAGTGCGATCATCTTTCTTGGATTAACAACCTCCCCGGTTGTAACCAAGTCAAAACCTGGTGCCTCGTTTTCTATTCTGATCTTAGTTTATTGCTTTGATTATTTTACAAGTGTCAGTTTAAGAGTTCGAGAAGGGTTTGTTTGTGTTTTGATTTTTACAGGACTATTCAACCCCCCTTTTAGCCGGCCCAACGGTCCTACAACAACCAAGAAGGTTGTTAATCCAAGGCGGTTGAAAAAGCGTACTAGAAAAGTCTCCTTCTCTGAAGATGTAGAAGCTTTTTACACACTAGAAGCTCAAACAGTTGTTAGGAAGTTGAAACAGAATTGAATGATTAATTTCCTAGATCCAGAGGCCTTTATATAGCTCCTAGAAACACTATCTCGAGTCTTGAGGGCGCCTTCAAAGGGGTTGAGGGCACCTCCAAGAGGTTTAACCGGATAAAACTCTATCCGATTACAAACGACTATTTTGGCCAGGTCGAAGGCACCTCCAATGGCCTTGAGGGTGCCCTGGACAAGGTTGAGGGTGCCCTTAAGGCAATGAGGGCGCCTCCAAGGCTGTAGGTGTTGGAGCTCGTGGTAGTTTTGATGTGATCAACCAAGTTAGTTAGGTTCTGCTTTGTGTTTGAACCCTGTGTCTGAGTGTGCAGGAGCTTAGGAGCACATGAAGTTGAGCGGAAGATTTAGCTAGTGAGAAGGGCGGCACGGGAAGGGAGTCAACGGGCTCAGTGCGTCCGAAAGACGAGAGAGCTGTGGAAGAGTACACTGATGGGTGAGAAGAACGTGCGCGGCGTTCGAGGGATGTTAAGCCGGGGAGGAAGGCTACTCGAGGAAGGCCGGAAATTGGGTTCGGGTGAGCCCTATTTCTGTTGGCGAAATCACCCAAAAGAACAGAGCATTGGAAGCCGAAGCAAAAGAAGCAAAAAGCTGGAAATGCAGCTTAAGGCGCCTTAGCCAGTGCTGGAGGCGCCTCCAACTTGGAGGCGCCTCAAATAGCACTGGAGGCGCCTCCACATTGGAGGTGCCTCTAGTCCTGTTGGAGGCGCCTCCAACTGGTCAAAGGGACCGTTATGAGCTGCGGATAAAGTTTTATCCGCTCACCCCTTGGAGGTGCCTTGGACCTCTATTGGAGGCGCCCTGGACCTCCGAGATAGAATTTCCAAGGGTTATAAAAGGACCCCTGGAGCTAGGAATTAGATACAACTTCGATATTCAACTCTGTAAGCAATTCCTAGCAATAGTTCTGAGCCGTTAGAGTGTAAAAGGCTTCTCCGCCTTCAGTAAAGGAGACTCTTGTTAGTGCGCTTGTCATTGTCCTGGATTAACAACCCCCTTGGTTGTAACCAGGTTAAATTTCTGTGTCTCTTTCATTTTTGCCTTTAATTATTTTATTATTGCTATCTGTTTGAGTTGAAAGACGAGGAGGGTATAGTTTTAATTTTTTAGGAGCAATTCACCCACCCTCTTGCCGGCCTCCGCTACACCTACAATTGGTATCAGAGCCAGACCGCCTCAGAAGTACTAATCACCAACTGAAGCACAACGATCAAGACGATGGTCGGAGCAAATATTCATCCTCCAAAGTTCAACGGAAATTTCGCTACATGGAAGCGAAAAATGGAGGTATTTTTTAAAACCGAATTTGATATACTCTTAATAATGAAATATGGATATGCAGCACCGAAAGACAAAGAAGAGCACACTTGGACGAAAAAGGAGCAAGCAGATTTCGTCGCCAATGGAAAGGTTGAGTTCCACCTGCTCAACGTTTTGCCGCCTCAGGAGGTAAATCGGATCGGAAACTACGACTCCGCGAAAGATCTCTGGGAAAAATTCCTAGAGCTTCGCGAAGGTACCTCCGAAGCGAAGCTAGCGAGGCGCGACATCCTCCGGACCCAGTTGACGAACCTCCGGAAGAACCATGGCGAGAAAGTAGCACAACTCCAAGCGAGGATTAAAGAGCTGATCACGCAATTAAGCAACCTTGGAGAAGAAGTAAAGAATCAGGACTCGATCCGGTACGCGCTCAACGCTTTCCCCAGAACTCCAGAGTGGGCCTCCTTAGTAGATGCACACTACATCTCTAAGGACTTTGAGGTAAGTACTCTAGAACAATTGTTTTCTACTTTTGAACTTCACGAATCTCGAGTTGCAGAGCCTAATGGAGTAGAAAAGACTAGTCAGACCATTGCCTTAAAGGCAAGATAAACGGTTCTGACTCCGAAGCCTCGGTCGACGAATCCGAAGCAGCACTACTGGTAAGACGTTTCAATAAATTTTTTAAATCTAATAAGTTTAGATCGTATACAAAGAGGCATCAGCAAAGAAAAAGGATGGTCCGTTGCTACAACTGCAACGAAGAAGGGCACATCAAAGATGACTGCTCAGACTTGAAGAAAAAGGGGAAAGAGAAGGAAAAGTCAAAGTACAAGAAACCAGAATCCTCCAAGCACAAGAATCTGAAGGCCACCTGGTCAGATTCTTCTTCTTCTGAATCAGACATCGAAGTCTTCTCCGGATTAGCGCTGGCAACCAACCATCTTCCTGAAGATGACTCAAGTTCAGAGATGAGCATAGATGAAGGGGGAGGATCATCAGAAGAAGAAAGCGACGATGAAGGGGGAGAATCACCGAGTCAGGTAAGTAAAGTACGTAACCTAACCCCGACTCAGTCCTTTCAATTTATTAAATGTCTTTCTAGAGATTTATTCAAATTAGAAAAAGAAAATGCTGAATTGAAATTAAACTTAGCAAAAGCATGCCTACTAGAAATGTATGATAATCTAAAATTAGAAAATGAAAAATTAAAAGTTGAAATTAAGAAATTGAAAGATAATGAAGCATGCCTAAATAGATTTCCAAAGTCAAAAGTTAGAATTTATGGAAAATTGAATTGGTACATTAGAAATCATCAGGGCCAACTTAGAAGAGTGCCTAAGAACTATGTACCCCCGAAATTTTTGAATAACCCTGTAGGAAGGAACCTCTATTGGGTTCCGAAATCTGTGCTAAATTAATTTATTAAAAGCTTACAGTAAGAAAATTAAACCTTGAATTTCTTTATGGAAGTTTTGTCTAAGGAAGTGGTTGTTGCTCCAATAACCAAGAAGGTCTAGTTTCTCGCCACGACCTGGAAGCTGAAATATTGAAATAAAATATTTAATTAACTTTCTGAAAAAACATTAAATTAGAACTAAATAATGCTTTGAAAGTTTTTTTAAAATGTTTTTTTTAAAAAATATTAATTCTTAACTTAGAAATTATTTCTGGAAAATTCTAAAAATTAATTTTACTTAGAAATTTTTTTTTCTGAAAAATTCTAAAAATACAGTTAACTTAGAATTTTTTTTCTTTCAACTTAAAAATCTGATAAATATTTTTTAGTGTTATACTCTTACCCCGTTTTTGTTGTGATCAAAGGGGGAGAGATTAGTACAAGTTTAATACACGTATAGGGGGAGTTAGGAAAATTAAAATTTTTAAATATTTTTCTACACTGTGTTGCAATTTTATTTATTGCAAATTTATGCTTAACATATTAGTTTAGTAATTTTCTTTAAAATTATTTTATTGTGTCTGGTTTTAACCTAACTTGAACTTGGGTTGATGCACATCAAAAAGGCGGAGATTATTGGACCCCATGGTAGTTTTGATGTGATCAACCAAGTTGGTTAGGTCCTGCTTTGTGTTTAAACCCTGTGTCTGAGTATGCAGGAGCTTAGGAGCACAGGAATTCGAGCGGAAGACGCAACTAGCGAGAAGGACGACACGGGAAGGGAGCCGACGGGCTCGGTGCGTCCGAAGGACGAGAGAGCTGCGGAAGAGTACACTAGTGGGCGAGAAGAACGTGCGCGGCGTTCGAGGGATGTTAAGCCGAGGAGGAAGGCTACTCGAGGAAGGCCGGAAATTGGGTTCAGGTGAGCCCTATTTCGGTTGGCGAAATCACCCAAAAGAACAGAGCATCGGAAGTCGAAGCAAAAGAAGCAAAAAGCTGGAAATGCAACTTAAGGAGCCTCAGCAAGTGCTGGAGGTGCCTCCACCTTGGAGGCGCCTCAAACAGCATTGGAGGCACCTCCACATTAGAGGCGCCTCCAGTCCTGTTGGAGGCGCCTCCAACTGGTCAAAGCGACCGCTTTGAACTGCGGATAAAGTTTTATCTGCTCACCCCTTGGAGGCGCCTTGGACCTCTGTTGGAGGTGCCCTGGACCTCTGAGATAGAATTTCCAAGGGATATAAAAGGACCCTTGGAGCTAGGAATTAGATACAACTTCGATATTCAACTCTATAAGCAATTCCTAGCAATAGTTCTGAGCCGTTAAAGTGTAAAAGGCTTCTCCGCCTTCAGTAAAGGAGACTCTTGTTAGTGCGCTTGCCATTACCCTGGATTAACAACCCCCTTGGTTGTAACCAGGTTAAATTTCTGTGTCTCTTTCATTTTTGCCTTTAATTATTTTATTATTGTTATCTGTTTGAGTTGAAAGACGAGGAGGGTATAGTTTTAATTTTTTAGGAGCAATTCACCCCCCTCTTGCCGGCCTCCGCTGCACCTACAGTAGGCAACGCAGGCACCTTCAGCACTACGTTGAAGGCGCCTCCAGCTTGCTTTTCAAGCTCCTTTTGACTCCTCCTCTTCTTCCGAAGCTCCGATTGCTTGGGTGATTGCGGCCAACTGAAATAGGGCTCATCCGAACTCAATTTTCGACCTTCTCCTCGAGCAGGCTTCCGACCCAGCTTCTCGTCCTTCGGACGTCACGCACGTTCTTCTCGTTCATCGGTGTATTCTTGCGCAGCTCTCTCATCCTTCAGACGCACTGAGCTCGTCTGCTCCCTTCCCGTGTTGTCCTTCTCGCTAGCTGCGTCTTCTGCTCAACTTCCTATGCTCCTAAGCTCCTGCACACTTAGACACAGGAATCAAATAACAAGCAGGACCTAACCTAACTTGGTTGATCACATCGAAATAACCACGGGATCCAACAATCTCCCCCTTTCTGATCTGCATCAACCCAACTCCAAATTAGGTAAAAAACCAAACAAGTAATTTAAAGAAATTACTAAACTAATATTTTAAGCAAAAAGGTTGCAATAAAAGAATTTTCAACACTAAGTAAAGTTAAAAAATTTTAAAAAAATATTAACTCCCCTAAAGCTCCCCCTAAACTTGTACCTATCTCTCCCCCTTTGATCACATCAAAAAAAAATGGGGTAATAATTTTCAAGTAAAAGTTTTCTAAGTAAAAAAAAGTTATTCAAGTTTTAAAATAAATCATAAAAAATTTTCTTAAGTTTTTGCAAACACAAATTAGAAAAATTTTAAGCAGCAAAATTTTCTAAGTAAAAAAAATTTTGAGAAATTTTAAAAAAAATTATTTAAAGTATTTTCTAATTTCTATTTTCATGCTTTATCAGTAAGTTAATTAAATATTTTATTTCAATATTTTAGCTTCTATGCAGTGGCGAGGCACTAGACCTTCTTGGTTATTAGAGCAGCAACCACTTTCTTAAACAAAGCCTCAAAAGAATTAAGGCTGCGTTTGGTAGCCTGTAATCTACCTTGTAATGTAATCCAGATTACATTACAAAGTCGATTATTTTGTTTGGTTTGATTTAAAAGTTGTAATGTAATGTAATCTGGATTACAAAAGGTAGTGAAGATTTGTAATCTGGATTACAAAGCAAATGTTATGTAATCCGATTACATTACGAGGTCATTGTTTCACCAAAGTTTAAATGCCGAATATACCCCTAGTCTGTTGTCGACCGCCGCCCGCCACCGGTAGCCGACCTTCGTCGTCGGCCGCCGCCGGTCGCCAGCAGCCGCCGGTCGCCAGCAGCCGCCGGCCACCGGTCGCCGGCCGGGCAAACTCTGGCAGAGGTGTGGCGACCGCCGATAGAGGTCACAGGATATTTTTGTCATTTTATAATAATATGAATTACATTCCTTATAAAAAATAATGGACACCAAACAAAAGAATGTAATCACCTTTGTAATCAAAGATTACATACATTACATTACCAAACGTAGTAATGTAATCAAGATTACATTACATTACATTACATTACAAATTTGATTACATTACAAGCTAGATTACATTACACCCAACCAAACGTAGCCTAACTGTTTAATTTTTCTTGCTGAAAGTGCTAACTTGGAAAATTTTAATCTAGAAAGGTTTTTGAAACCCAGTATAGGTTTCTTCCTACCAGATTAATCAAAAACTTAGGGGGTACATAACTTTTGGGAACTTTTCTAAGTTGTCCTTGATGTTTTCTAATATACCAATTTAATTTTCTATAAATTCTAATTTTTTATTTTGGAAATTTATTTAAGCATGCATTATTTTTCATTTTTCATTTTTCATTTTCTGATTTTAGATTATCGTACATCTCAAGAGGACATGTTTTAGCTAAGTTTAATTTTAACTCGTTGTTTTCCTTTTCTAACTTAACTAAATCTTTAGTTAGTACTTTAATAAACTGAAAGGACTGCTTGGGAGTTAGAGAACGTACCTTACTTATTTCTATTTCTGATGCTCCCCCTTCATCATAGCTTTCTTCTTCTAATGATCCTCCCCCTTTATCTATGCTCATCTCCGAGCTGGTTTCTTCAAAGATTTGATGGTTGGCCATCAGTGCTACTCCTGAGAATGCTTCGACTTCTGATTCCGAGGATGACGATCCATCCCATGTAGCCTTCAGACTCTTGCGTTTCAAGGACATCGGTCTTTGAGACTTCTTCTTGTCCCTTTTCTTTAGTCATGGGCAGTTATCTTTGATGTGCCCTTCCTCGTTGCAGTTGTAGCATCGGACCGTCCTTCTGTTGCGTTGATGCTTTCTCGACTGCAATCTAAATTTATTAGTCTTAATAAACTTATTTAATTTTCTTACCAATAGTGTCGTTTCAGTTTCATCGATCGACGCTTCGGAGTCGGGATCGTCCATCTTGGCTTGTAGGGAAACATTGAGATCTGATTTCTCTATTTGTTTCAGCTCTGCGATTCGAGACTCGTGAAGTTCAAAAGTAGAAAATAAATTTTCTAAAGTACTTACCTCAAAGTCCTTAGAGATGTAGTAAGCATCTACTAAGGATGACCACGCTAGAGTTCTTGGGAAGGCGTTGAGTGCATACCGGATAGAATCTCGGTTCATTACTGATTCTCCGAGATTGGTCAGTTGAGTTATCAGCTCCTTTATTCTTGCTTGGAGTTGCGCTACCTTTTTGTCATTGTTCATCCGAAGATTTGTCAGCTGAGTCCGGAGGATGCCCCGCCTTGCTAACTTCGCTTCTGAGGTGCCTTCATGGAGCTCCAGGAATTTTTCCCAGAGGTCTTTGGCGGACTCGTAGCTTCCGATTCGACTTACCTCCTGGGGCGGTAGAACGCTGAGCAGGTGGAATTCTGCCTTTCCATTGGCCATGAAATCGGCTTGTTCTTTCTTCATCCAGTTGTATTCTTCTTTGTCTTTTGGCATTGTATATCCATATTTCATTATTAAAAGGATTTCAAATTCAGTTTTAAAGAATACCTCCATTCGTCATTTCCATGTAACGAAGTGTCTGTTAAATTTTCGGGGATGAATGTTCACACCAGCCATTGTTTTGATCTTAGTGCTTCAGTCGGCGGTCAGTCCTTCTGAGGCGGTCTGGCTCTGATACCACTTGTTGGTGCAGTGGGGCCGACAAGAGGGGAGGAGTGAATTGCCTGTAAAATAAAATACCCTCCTCAAAACTTTCAACTCTAAAATAACAGCAACAATAAAATAAGACAGATTAACAGAAAAGAAAGAGGACTCAACATTTTGACTTGGTTACAACCAAGAAGGTTGTTAATCCAAGGCGGTTGAAAAAGCGCACTAGAAAAGTCTCATTCTCTGAAGACGAAGAAGTCTTTTACACACTAGAAGCTCAAACAGTTGCTAGGAAGTTGATACATAATTGAATGATTAATTTCCTTGCTCCAGAGGCCTTTATATAGCTCCTGGAAACTCTATCTTGAGTCTTGAGGGCGCCTCCAAAGGGGTTAAGGGTGCCTCCAAGGGGTTTGACCGGATAAAACTCTATTCGATTACAAACGGTCACTTTGGCTAGATCAAAGGCACCTCCAATAGCCTTAAGGGCGCCCTAGACAAGGTTGAGGTCACCCTCAAGGCAATGAGGGTGCCTCCAAGGCTATAGGCAGCGCAGGCGCCTTCAGCACTACATTGAAGGCGCCTCCAGCTTGCTTTTCCAGCTCCTTTTGACTCCTCCTCTTCTTCCGAAGCTTCGATTGCTTGGGTGATTGCGGCCAACCGAAATAGAGGTCACCCAAACCCAATTTTCGGCCTTCTCCTCGAGTAGGCTTCCGACCCGGCTTCTCGTCTCTTGAACGTCGTGCACGTTCTTCTCGTTCACCGGTGTACTCTATCGGTGCAGTGGGGTCGGCAAGAGGGGGTGAATTGCCTGAAAAATAAAAGAGTATACCCTCCTCAAGACTTTCAACTCAAAAAGATAGAAACAATAATAAAAGAAATAACAAGAAATAAAAGGGAGACTAGAATTTAACTTGGTTACAACTCAGGGGGTTGTTAATCCAAGGCGGTGGGAAAGCGCACTAGAAAAGTTTCATTCTCTGAAGGCGGAAAAACCTTTTACACACTAAAAGCTCTTACAAGTTGCTAGGAAGTTGTTACTGAGTTAAATGGTTAATTTCCTAGCTCCAGGGGCCTTTATATAGCTCCTAGAAATCTTATCCCGAGTGTTGAAAGCGCCTCCAAGAGGGTTGAGGGCGCCTCCAAGCAGTTTGACCGGATAAAGATCTATCCGGTTGCAAACGGTCACGAAGATTGGGTCTGAGACGCCTCCAATGCTCTTGAAGGCGCCTCGGACTGGTCTGAGGCGCCTTCAAGGTGATGGAGGCGCCTTGGACTGGTCTTAGGCGCCTTGGACTGGTCTGAGGCGCCTCGGACTACATGGTATAAATACTGCATGGTATAAATAGTTTCTAGCTTCTCTTTTTCCTCTTCTTCCGAAGCTCCGATCGCTTGGGTGATTTCGTCCAACCAAAATAGGGCTCACCCGAACCCAATTTCTGGCCTTCTCCTCGAGAAGGCTTCCATCCCGGCTTCTCGTCCCTCGAATGCCACACACGTTCTTCTCGTCCACCGGAGTACTCTTCCGCAGCTCTCTCGTCCTTCAAACGCACCGAGCCCGTCGGCTCCCTCCCGTGCCGTCCTTCTCGCTAGTTGCGTCTTCCGCTCGACTTCCTGCGCTCCTAAGTTCCTGCACACTTAGACACATGGATCAAATAACAAAGCAAGGCCTAACTAACTTGGTTGATCAAAATACCCACAGGGTCCAACATACTCTTCCGTAGTTTTTTCGTTCTTCGGACGTACCGAGCCCGTCAGCTCCCTTCCCGTGTCGTCATTCTCGCTAATTGCGTCTTCCGTTCAACTTCCTATGCTCCTAAGCTCCTGCACACTTAGACACGGGGATTAAATAACAAGCAGGACTTAACCTATCTTGGTTGATCACATCAAAACAAGCACGGGGTCCAACACTAAACACCACCTTACAAGTTAGACATATATAGATTCTCATGACTCCATTACATTAAGTAAATCATAAAAACTATTAATGTTAATATTCTTGTAAATTATAATGCTAATCTTCTCCAATTTAGGTTTGTCCTTGATAATTACAGTCATTTATTTTCTTGAGAACTGCCATTCTCTTTAGATTCTCAATGAGTACACTATTTCCAACACTCCCCACTTTCTTCATGACTCCCATTTGTTGTCGGAGAAAATAAAATTTTTATTTGGGAAGAGCCTTAGTTAAAATATCTACAAAATGTTCTTGAGTTTGGCAATGCTCCAATTGAATTTTTCTATTGAATTGATTCTCTAATAAAATGATACTTGATTGCAAATATGTTTTATACAATCATGATTGACTGGATTTTTGCCAATAGCAATGGCTGATTTGTTATCACAATACAAGATTGTGCTTCTTTGTTTTTCTCCCATATCACAAACAATTCTTCAAAGCCATATAGCTTAGATGTTGCTTTTGTAGCAACAATATACTCTGCTTTAGTAGTAAATTTAACTATAAATTTTTATTTCATTGAAACCCGTGAACATATTGCCGAACCAAGAGGAAAAATATAAGCTTAAGTGTTTTTTATATCATCAGGACAACTAGCTCAATCACTATTAGAATAACTATTTAATTTTGAGTCTTCAACAATTTTATATAAAATTTCATAGTCAACAGTACTTACAAATATCTCAAAACTCTTTTTGCTACTCCATAATGAATCTAACTTGTCTCTTGCATGAATTTGGATAGTAAACTTGCTATAAATATTGGTCTGGTAGATGTTAATACAAAAGACTTCCAATAAGACTTCTATATTTTATAATATCAACCTTTTGGGCTTCATCTTCTTTCTTTAATTTCTTATTCATCATTAATGGAGTATTAATCTCATTTTTTTATTAGAGATACTTCAATTCTCAAAAAATAATATAGTAGCTCCAAATCAGTCATCTCATAAATGCTCATCATATCCATTTGAAATGATAAATCATGTTTTTCAACATTGCTTGTGAAGTTAAATAATCAACATATATTGAAACGATAAGAAAAATATATTCCCTTCTTAAGACATAGAGTGTATGCTCATTTTCACTTCTTTGCAAATCTTCCATGATAAAATTATTAGAGTGTATATTGAAAGCTTAAGCTTTTGTAAATATTTATTTTGAATAAAGCATTTGGTCAAATTATCTACATTTATTTGTAGTTGTTCAATTAATTTATATTGTAGATAACATAGTATGTGGTGTCACATACAGAAGATAATGTTATCAGTACCTTATAAATTATAAACAGTAGCTCATGATCAAAATGGAAAGGAACAAACCATTGTAAGGTCATAGTGTAATTAGGTATTAGTTGATCTTAACTATATAATTACACTAGTACACTTAAAGTGCATTGAGTATGACCATCAGAGGTCGTTTCTTTTATACTGACTTTATAAAGGAACAAAGACCTCAGTTATTATGGAAGTGTGCGCTCTTAATCCTAATATAATAACAAGCACATATATTTGATATTTATTTCTTTAATTTATCAATGGGTGAGATTTAGTTTGATAAATCAATAAGCCCGATAAGTTGGGAAATGATATCACTTATAGTGTGTGTTGTTGATTATAGAAGGAAACTGTGTCCTAGTGATCCAGGTTGATAATGTCCCCAAGAAGAGCTCATAAGAATTGTCATGTTAAACCCTGCAGGTGGACTTAATCCGACATGACGATAAGGTGGAGTGGTACTATTCTTGGACTAAGATATTAATTAAAAGAGTTGTCAGTAACTCACTTAATTAGTGGGCATTCGATATCTTAAACACAGGGAGACTAACACACTCATAATAAGAAGGAGCCCAAAAATGTAATTTGGGATTAGTGCGGTAGTTCAATAATAGTTCTCTAGTGGAATGAATTATTATTGATAAAATTAAGTTGTGTGTTCGGGGTGAACACGGGATGCTTAATTTTATCGGGAGACCAAAACCAATTTCTCCTCTCGCTCCCTATCATAGCCTCTTATTTATAGAGTACTATACCCACCTATACCCACCTTCATACCCATGTTGTAGGGGTCAGCCAAGCTAGCTTGTGGATCAAGCTAGGGTCGGCCAAGCCTTGGTCCATGGGTGGCCGGCCCTAGCTTGAACCCAACCTTAGGTGGTCGGCCCTATTAAATTAAAAAAAAATTAATTTTAAAATTTTCTTATGTGAAAGATATAATTTATTGGAGAGATTAAAAATTAAAATATCTCTTTTATAAGGTTTTACAAAAGATTAAAGAAAGGGATTAAATCTCTTTCCTTATTTGTAGATTGGAAAGATATTTTATTTTTCTTCTTTGTAAATTATTCACATGTTGAAAAATTAAAATTATAGAGATTTCTTTTTATCAACTATGAAGGGATTTAAAAGGGAAATTTTATTTTTCAAAAATTTTCGAAGATAATAAGGAATTTTAATTGTTGATTGAAAATTGCCTTGTTTGCTCTCCATGAGGTGGTCGGCCATGATATGATCAATTAGGAAATTTTATTTAATTTTTCTTAATTAATTCATGTCAAGGAAAGTCAAGGAAATTTTATTGTAATTAAATTTCCTTATTTGCCAAAGTCAAGGATTATAAAAGAGGAGGTTTTGGGTGCCTTCAAGGTGAACAACCTCTATTATTTTCTCCCTCTTTTCTTCCTTGGTGTGGTCGGCTCTTCCCTTTCTCTTCTCTCCATCCTTGTGGCCGAAACTCTCTTCTCTCTTAGAGATCAAGGTGTGGCCGGATTCTAGCTTGGAGAAGAAGGAGAGAAAGCTTGCATCCCTTGGAGCATTGGTGGTGGTTTCTCTTCATCCTTGGAGGTGCTCTTGTTGTGGCCGAACCTTGCAAGGAGGAGAAGAAGGTGCTTTGGTGGTTTCTCATCTCGAAAGATCGTTGCCCACACAACGTCCGAGGTTAGAAGAGGAATACGGTAGAAGACCTAGAGGTTTTTGCTTGCAAAAGAAAAGGTATACTAGTATTTAATTTCCGCATCATACTAGTTTTATTTCTTTGAAAAATACCAAATACAAGAGGCATACGATTCTAGTATTTCGAATTTGTTTTCGATGTTGTGTTCTTTTGTTTTTCTTTTCCTTGTGATTTGATTGTTCTTTTTTGTTGACCTAGAGTTATTTAAGGAAATTAAATATTAGCTTTCCTTAAAAGGCTTTGTCTAGGCGGTGGTGGTTGTTCCCATATCCAAGAAGGTCATGTGCCTCGTCATGCAGTCCTGGAAGCCAATTTTGGAAATTAATATTTAATGGAATTAATAACCTAGGTGATTTGGATCGAACGTGTTAAGTTCCGCAGGAGATCCAAGTCTAAACCTAAAAGAACAAATAAATTTAACTTTGGATCAAACGTGTTAAGTTCCGTAGGCAATCCAAGTTTAATTTAAAAGAACACATGGTAGCTAGGAAAAGGTTCAGACCTTTGTACAAAAATTTTTATACAGTGGAACCATTAGGTTTTTCGAGTAGCAACCAATAATTGGTATCAGAGCTAGGGTTTTGCCTCTGTGTATTTGGTATTAGTTTAATTATGCACATGTCATACATAATTTAGGCAGGTTAATAGTAGGATGTGCTAACTTTGTGGATGCAGGATCCAACTATTATGGCTTATAGTTATTATGTGTGTGATTGGACCCTTGGACATGTCAAGGGCATTTTATTGTGTGTGCATGATTGTATTATAAAATACAGCAGGAGCTGTATTTAGTTTTATTAGGATTTTATTTTTTGATCTAGTTACATGTACATTCCTTCGAGGAATATAGGATCGAAAAATGTAAAATTCTATTTATGTCGCAGATCGAATTTTGCAAGGCGTGGAACTTTTTATGGACCAGAGGCGCAGTGGAACAAGGAGCAAGGTAGATGCGACAACTAGACCCGGTGGCAGTAGCCAAAGATGGCAGCGGCTAGGGTTGGCGATACACGGAGGACAGCAATAGATAAAAACCATAATAGTTGAAAATTAGTTTTTCTATTTATTGCTTTTTATGCTGTGACGGTGTGTGCTTGTTAGTATGCATGTTAAGTAGGCTAGCATAGTCAAAATTCTTCACTTTAAATAACTAAATGGGAGAGAGATTTATTTTTAAAATAAATTTCACGGTCTCCATTACTGGTTTATAAGTGATGCAACAAGCTTGCGCGTTGGCTCTGAGTGCCTTCCTCCATATCGGATGAGCTTGTTTATGGATCACTAGATTAAACTTCCATTTTGGATGACTATAGGAAGTTAATTAAGAGCGTGTGATCTTCCCCATCAGAAGGGGCACAATCTTATTAATGGACTTAGTGTCAAGTAATGGTATACACTTAGGCACGTCTAATAGTATCCTCCCCATCGGAGTCACTGCTATTATTTGTGTGACTAAAGGAAACCAACTATTAATTTTATTTGTCAAAAAGTTAGGTTGACAAGATAATAAAATTAATGGGTTAAACCCTCCTTTTACAAATGTTGAATTTGTATACGTCCACACTATCGTGGCATACAAAATTCACAGTGTTTTGAGGTGTTGGTTAATTTAAAATAGTATTGTTTGAAGAATCAATATTATTCTAAATTTAGAGTTCTGACCAAAAGTTATTTGTGATTCTTAGGATGACTTTCAACCCACTAGCCATCATACTAAAAGAGAACAGACTTACTGGTCCTAACTACATAGATTGGAAAAGGAACCTGGACATTGTTCTAACTGCTGAAAGCTATAAGTTTGTACTGACTGAGCCTTGCCCTGATACACCCAATGGTGAATCTACCCAAGAGGAGATTGAGTATCATAGGAAATGGGTAAAAGCAGATGAGATGGCGCGGTGTTACATTTTGGCTTCAATGTCAAATGTATTGCAACATCAGCATCAAGATTTACCAACAACCTATGATATTATGAACAATCTCAAGGAATTCTTTGGTCACCAGGATCGAGCCTCTAGGCAAGAAGCCATGAGAAAGATAATGACAGCCACCATGCAAGAGGGTACTCCTGTAAGGGATCATATCCTAAAGATGATGACTTATCTGAATGAAATTCAAATCCTTGGAGGAGAAATTGATGGGGAAACCCAGATCGATATGATCCTCCAGATGCTACCTAGAAGTTTTGAGCAATTCCGCCTGAATTACAATATGAATAAAAGGGTATATTCATTGGCGGAACTACTGACAGAACTTCAGGCAGCAGAAGGTTTGTTTCGTCACAATTCTCAGATTCACTATGCTGAAAATGGTTCTACTTCTAAACCGAAAGGAAAGAAGAAGAAGAAGAAACAAGCTAGCTCAGCAAAGAAAGTGAATAAATCTCAGAGTACAGGACCTAAAGCTGGAGTGAAGAAGTCGAAGGGCAAGTTCTACATTTGCAAGCAGTCAGGACATTGGAAGGCGGACTGTCCTCGTAGGAATCAAAATAACAAAGGTATATCTCATGCTCTGGTTGTTGAAACTATAGGACCGTTGGGACGGCTAGAAGGGGGGTTGAATAGCCTGTAAAAAAAACAACAAAGACCCTTTTCGAACTTTCAACAGAACACTTGCATAAAGTAAATTAGCAGTAAAAAAGCAGAAAGAAGAGGCTCACAACTTGACTTGGTTACAACCAAGGAGGTTGTTAATCCAAGGAATGAACGTATACTAAAATATCTCCTTTAGGTGGAGAAGCCTCTTACAGCAGTGAAGGCACAAAAGACAGAAGTTAAACTAGAACAGAATCGTACAAATGTTTGGAATGTAAATCTCTGAGTTGATTTGAAGCTTCTGGACCAAGGCTATATTTATAGCCTTGGTCGGGGCGCCTGGAAGGGTTCCGGGTGCCCTGGGGGGGATAAAACTTATCCCCCAACGTTCAGATCGAGTCAAAACTCGATCTGGTCAATTTTACTGCTCAGGGCGCCCCGGAGGGTTCCGGGCGCCCCGAACTACTCCGGGCGCCCCGGAGCCCAAAGTCAACAGTTGTTGACTTTTTCGTCCGGGACTTCTTCTCTGGTTCAGTCCCGCCTCGGTCCGGTTCTTCTCCTCCGGATCCGCTCGCTTGGGTGATCTCTGCCATCCGAAATAGGGCTCACCCGAACCCAACTTCCGGTCTTCTCGAGCATGCTTCCCTCCGGCTTCTCGTCCCTCGGAATTGCCGCGTGTTTCCTTCTCATTTGCCAGCGTACTCATCCGCAGTCTTCGTCCCTCGGTCGTCGATCTTCTCGCTAGCTGCGTCTCTTGCTCCCCGAGCAATCTTCCGCTCCGGCTTTCGTCCCTCGGAACCACCGCGCGCTTCCTTCTCGTCCGCCGGTGTACTCTTCCGCAGCACCTCGTCCCTCGGACGCACAGCATGCCGTCCTTCTCGCTACTGCGTCTTCCGCTCGAGTACCTGTGCTCCTAAGATCCTGCACACTTAGACACAAGGTTAAATACACACAGGACCTAACTTAACTTGTTGATCACACCAAAACAACCTTGGGGTTCCAACAATCTCCCCCTTTTGTGTGATCAACCTAAGTTAAGTTAGGGTTAAAATAGACATAAAATAAAATTAAGTAAATTAACTTAATTTGCAATTTAAGTGCAAAAAGATAGAAAAAAAATTAAATCTATCTACCTCCCCCTAGACTTATACTTTCCCTTCTCCCCCTTTGATCACAAAAAAATGGGGTTCCAAGAAAAAACAATCTAAGGGTCTAAAAACTTAGAAAATATTTCTAAAAAAAATTTCTAGACTTTTAAGAAAATTAGAAAATTTTTCTAAGTAATTTAAGCTGAGATTTCTAGTTTCAGGAAAAAAAATATTTAACTTAGGAAGAAATAATTTTTATGAATTTTTCTAAGTAAGAAAAATCCTAACTTAAATTTTTGAGAATTTTTAAGCAAAAAAAAAAATGACTTAGGGAAAAAAAATTCTAAGTAAGTAAATTTCTAAAATAAAATGTTTTGAATAACATTTTTAAAGCACTAATTAATTTTTGTATTAATGCTTTATTAGTAAGTTAATTAAACATTTATTTCAATATTTTGGCTTCCAGGTCGTGGTGAGGCATTAGGCCTTCTTGGTTATTGGAGCAACAACCACTTCCTTGATAAAGCCTCATAAGGAAATTCTTTGTTTAATTTTCTCACTTAAAGCGCTAATTTTACAATTTAGTTTAGGCATGATTTAGGAATACAATATAGGTTCCACCCTACTGGATTAATTAAAAAACTTTTATGGACATATTTTCTTGAAATATTCCTAATTTGTCCCGGGTGATATTTAAAGTACCAATTTAAATTATTAAATCTTCTAAAATTGGTTTTAGATGAACATGCATAGTTTTTCAAGTTATCTACTTGAATTTTCAAATCATCATTTTCAAGTTTCAATTTTTCATTTGCTATTTTTAATTTATCTAATTCTTCTAAGGGACAAGACTTAGCTAGAATTACTTTTAAATTTTTATTTTCACTTTCTAATTTGCAGCAATCTTTTGTTAAAAGTTTAACGAACTTAAACATTTTATCGGGAGGAAGAGATCGTACCTGGCTTACCTTGTCGATCTCGTTGTCCGTTTCTCCCCCTGAGCTGCTGCTTTCTTCCGACGTGTCTCCCCCTTCATCGATGCTCTCGATGCTCATTTCGGAAGAGCTTGAATCGCAGTCGTCGTCTTGATGACTCGCCATCAGTGAGAGTCCGGAGAATGCTTCGACTTCCGATTCGGACGATGTATCGTCCCACATCGCTTTCAGAGCCTTTCGTTTTTGGATAGGCTTCTTACCCTTTTCCTTGTCTTTGTTCTTCAGCTTGGGGTAGTTGTCCTTGACATGCCCTTCTTCGTCGCAATGGTAGCAGCGGATCGTTCTTTTCTTTCTACCCTGTGGATGGTTAGTTTTTCTAGAATTGTATAACTTCTTAAATCGTCTTACCATCATTACCATTTCCTCGTCGTCGAGAGAAGATTCCGATTCAGGTTCGTCTCTCGAAGCTTTGAGGGCGATGTTGTTCTTTGGCTCCCTCATTCCTGCACATCTTGACTCATGCACTTCAAATGTTGAAAAAAATTCTTCTAATGAAATTTTTTCTAAGTCCTTCGAAATGTAAAAGGCATATACTAATGATGCCCATTTTGAATTTCTAGGGAAGGAATTTAAAGCGTACCTGAGCGAATCTCGGTTACTTACCTCTTCTCCGAGTTCGAAAGTCCGGTGATGAGCTCCTGTATCCTCGAGTGTAGATGTGCAATTGTTTCACCTTCTTCAAGACGGAGGTTGGTGAGCTGGTTGCGAAGTAAGTCCCATCTCGCAAGCTTGGCTTCGGATGTTCCTTCGTGTAATTCAAGGAACTTCTCCCAAAGCTCCTTTGCCGAATTGTAGGTGCCGACACGGTTGACTTCTTGTGGCGGAAGTACGGTTAGCAGATGGAATTCTGCTTTCTTGTTTGCCACGTACTCGGCCTGCTCTTTCTTTGTCCATTGATTTTTTGCTTTGCCATCGGGAGCTTCAAAACCGAGTTCCATTATTAGTAATAAATCAAAATCGGTACCGAAAAATACCTCCATGTGCTTCTTCCAGCTTGCAAAGTCCCCCTCGAATTTTGGCGGGTGGATGATAGATCCGACCATCTCGTTGCTTCGTTCGGCGGTTAGTCCTCCTGAAACGTCTCGGCTCTGATACCACTTGTAGGACCGTTGGGCCGGCTAGAAGGGGGGTTGAATAGCCTGTAAAAAAAAAACAAAGACCCTTCTCGAACTTTCAACAGAACACTTGCATAAAGTAAATTAGCAGTAAAAAAGCAGAAAGAAGAGGCTCACAACTTGACTTGGTTACAACCAAGGAGGTTGTTAATCCAAGGAATGAACGTGCACTAAAATATCTCCTTCAGGCGGAGAAGCCTCTTACAGCAGTGAAGGCACAAAAGACAGAAGCTAAACTAGAACAGAATCGCACAAGTGTTTGGAATGTAAATCTCTGAGTTGATTTGAAGCTTCTGGACCAAGGCTATATTTATAGCCTTGGTCGGGGCGCCCTGGGGGGGATAAAACTTATCCCCCAACGTTCAGATCGAGTTAAAACTCGTCTGGTCAATTTTACTGCTCATGGCGCCCCGGAGGGCTCCGGGCGCCCCGGAGGGCTCCGGGCGCCCCGGAGGGCTCCGGGCGCCCCGGAGCCCAAAGTCAACAGTTGTTGACGTTTTCGTCCGGGACTTATTCTCTAGTTCAGTCCCACCTCGGTCTGGTTCTTCTCCTCCAGATCCGCTCGCTTGGGTGATCTCTGCCATCCGGAATAGGGCTCACCCGAACCCAACTTCCGGTCTTCTCGAGCATGCTTCCCTCCGGCTTTTCGTCCCTCGGAATTGCCGCGTGTTTCCTTCTCGTTTGCTAGCGTACTCATTCGCAGTCTTCGTCCCTCAATCGTCGACCTTCTCGCTAGCTGCGTCTCTTGCTCCCCGAGCAATCTTCCGCTCCGGCTTTCGTCCCTCGGAACCACCGCGCGCTTCCTTCTCGTCCGTCGGTATACTCTTCCGCAGCGCCTCGTCCCTCGGACGCACAGCGTGCCGTCCTTCTCGCTAGCTGTGTCTTCCACTCGAGTACCTGTGCTCCTAAGTTCTTGCACACTTAGACACAAGGTTAAATACACACAGGACCTAACTTAACTTGTTGATCACACCAAAACAACCTTGGGGTTCCAACAGAAATATGTTTAGCGGTGTTATCTACCAGCACCTGGTGTGTAGATACAGGAGCCACTGATCATGTCAGCAATTCTTTGCAGGGGTTCAAGGAAACCCGACGACTATATGAAGGAGAGATAACCGTCTACATGGGCAATGCTACTAAGGTGGCGGCTGTTGCAGTGGGAGACGTCTACTTATCTTTTAATAGGAATAGAAATTTGGTATTAAGAAATTGTCTTTATGTACCCAGTTTTAGAAAGAATTTAATTTCAGTTTTTAAACTGTTTTTGAATGGATATTCAGTTTCCTTTAGTAACGATAAGGTTATTAAGAGAAATAAAGTGATTATCTGTTCTGGTGCATTAGTTGGAAATTTATATACTTTAAATCCAATTTCTCCCACAAAGCAAAATATGGAAATTAATAACACATCTTCTAACTCAAATAAGAGAAAAGAACCTTCGGAAATGAACCAAGCATATCTTTGGCATCTAAGGCTTGGTCATATTAACTTAAGTAGGATTCAAAGGCTTATAGTCGATGGACTCTTGGGTTCATTAGAGTTGGAAAATTTTCCAACATGTGAATCTTGCTTGGAAGGTAAAATGACCAAGAGGCCTTTTAAGGCCAAGGGGTATAGAGCCAAAGAAGTGTTAGAATTGGTTCATTCTGATTTGTGTGGTCCTATGTCTATCCAGGCAAGAGGTGGTTTTGAATATTTTGTCTCTTTTATAGACGATTATTCAAGGTACGGATACATTTATCTAATGCGCTGCAAGTCCGAGTGCTTTGATAAGTTCAAAGAGTACAAGGCTGATGTGGAGAAACGACTAGGTAAAAGTATCAAGACACTACAATCTGATCGTGGTGGCGAATACCTCTTAGGAGAATTTAGAAATTACTTATCAGAGGTCGGGATTTAATCTCAATTGTCCGCACCTGGTACACCACAATAGAATGGTGTGGCAGAACAAATGAATAGGACTCTTATGAAGATGGTTAGATCGATGATGAGTTATTCAGAATTACCAAATTCATTTTGGGGATATGCTCTGGAAACGGCAGTGCACATTCTGAACTTAGTACCTTCTAAATCAGTATCTTCTACTCCCACAAAATTATGGAATGGGCGAAAACCCAGCCTAAGACATATTCGGATTTGGGGTAGTCCAGCACACGTGCTGAAACCAGATGCTGATAAGTTAGAATCTCGTACAGAAGTTCACGTGTTTGTGGGTTATCCCAGAGGAACGAAAGGTGGTTTATTTTATAGTCCTAAAGACCAGAAGGTCATTGTTAGCACCAATGCCCAGTTTTTAGAAAAAGATTATATAATGGATCACAAGCCCAGTAGTAAAGTTGTTCTAGAAGAACTTAGATAGGACACGTCTACTTTAGTACCAACAGTACAAGATGAAGTACCACAAGAGACTGCAACACGTGTCACACATGATACACAACCATAGACGGTGCCTCTAGTGGGAGAGTTGTGAGGGAACCTGAGAGATTCATGTTTTTGGGAGAGTCTTCGGACTTGATCCCGGGTAAACATGAACCTGATCCCCGAACATATGACGAAGCACTCCATGATATAGATGCAGCATCTTGGCAAAAGGCAATGAATTCTGAAATAGAGTCTATGTACTCTAATAAGGTCTGGGAGCTTGTAGAACCACCTGATGGTGTAAAAGCTGTCGGATGCAAGTGGATCTACAAAAGGAAAAGAGGGATAGACGGGAAGGTAGAAACCTTCAAAGTTAGGCTTGTTGCGAAAGGGTACACTCAGAAAGAGGGAATCAATTATGAGGAGACCTTTTCACCGGTAGTCATGCTTAAGTCTATCCGGATACTCTTATCCATTGCTGCTCATATGAATTATGAGATTTGGCAAATGGATGTCAAGACGGCTTTCCTTAATGGAAGTCTTGAAGAGAACATCCATATGAAGCAACCAGAAGGGTTCATTGAAAAAGGCAAAGAGCATCTAGTGTGCAAGCTTAATCGGTCCATTTATGGACTGAAGCAAGCTTCAAGATCTTAGAACATCCGGTTTAATGAAGTAATCCAGTCATATGGATTTATTCAGTGTCCGGATGAGTCTTGTGTATACAAGAAGTGTAACGGAAACGTGATGGTATTTCTTGTACTATACGTAGATGATATTTTGTTAATTGACAACAATGTCAAGGTATTATCGGACGTAAGGGTATGGTTGTCCAAACAATTTGATATGAAGGACTTAGGAGATTGTGCACACATTCTTGGGATCAAAGTTATAAGGGATCGCAAGAAAAGAATGTTGTGTCTGTTCCAAGCTTCATATATAGATACAATCCTTGCTCGTTTTAGCATGCAGAATTCCAAGAAAGGTTTCTTACCTTTTAGGCATGGAGTAGCTCTATCTAAAGAGATGTCTCCGAAGACATCAAAGGAGATAGAGGACATGAAAGCAGTTCCTTATGTTTCGGCTGTAGGAAGCCTTATGTATGCAATGCTATGTACGAGACCTGATATCTGTTTTGTCGTGGGCATGGTCAGCAGATATCAGAGTAACCCTGGACAAGGACATTGGACTGCGGTAAAACATATATTAAAGTACCTGAGAAGGGCTAGAGATTATATGCTAGTTTACCAAGCAAACGATTTGCTCCCTGTGGGTTACACGGATTCATATTTCCAATCAGATAGGGACAACAGTAAGTCTACATCAGGATATGTGTTTACTTTAGGAGGTGGAGACATTGCATGGAGGAGTGTTAAGCAGAAATGCGTTTCGGACTCAACCATGGAAGCTGAGTATGTAGCAGCCTCTGAGGCAGCTAAAGAAGCAGTATGGCTCAGGAACTTTCTAATGGACTTAGATGTGATTCCTGGTTTACCCAAAATCATCACAATTTATTGTAATAATAACGGTGCAGTTGCAAACTCGAAGGAACCACGAGCCCATAAGGCAAGTAAACATATAGAGCGCAAGTACCACCTGATACGAGATATCGTGAAGCGAGGAGAAATTGTCATCGCCAAGATTGCATCAACAGATAACTTGGCAGATCCTTTCACTAAGGCCCTTCCAGCAAAAGCTTTTGATCGACATGTGGAGGGAATGGGAATCAGATGTATGGCAGCAGATATGGCAGCTTAGTCATTAGTATAAGTGGGAGATTGTTAGAGTGTATACTGAAAGCCTAAGCTTTTGTAAACATTTATTTTGAATAAAGAATCACATTTAGTCAAATTATCTACATTTGTTTGTAGTTGTTCAATTAATTTATATTGTAGATAACATAGTATGTGGTGTCACATATAGAAGATAATGTTATTAGTACCTTATAAATTATAAACAGTAGCTCACGACCAAAATGGAAAGGAACAAACCATTGTAAGGTCATACTGTAATTAGGTATTAGTTTATCTTAACTATATAATTACACTAGTACACTTAGAGTGTATTGAGTAGGACAATCAGAGGTCGTTTCTTTTATACTGACTTTATAAAGGAACAAAGACCTCAGTTATTATGGAAGTGTGTGCTCTTAATCCTAATATAATAACAAGCACATATATTTGATATTTATTTCTTTAATTTATCAATGGGTGAGATTTAGTTTGATAAATCAATAAGCCAGATAAGTTGGGAAATGGTATCACTTATAGTGTGTGTGTTGTTGATTTTAGAAGGAAACTGTGTCCTAGTGACCTAGGTTGATAATGCCCCCAAGAAGAGCTCATAAGGATTGTCATGTTAAACCCTGCAGGTGGATTAGTCCGACATGACGATAAGGTAGAGTGGTACTATTCTTGGACTAAGATATTAATTAAAAGAGTTGTCAGTAACTCACTTAATTAGTGGACATTCGACATCTTAAACACAGGGAGACTAACACACTCATAATAAGAAGGAGCCCAAAAATGTAATTTGGGATTGGTGCGGTAGTTCAATAATAGTTCTCTAGTGGAATGAATTATTATTGATAAAATTAAGTTATGTGTTCGGGGCGAACACGGGATGCTTAATTTTATCGGGAGACCAAAATCAATTTCTCCTCTCGGTCCCTATCGTAGCCTCTTATTTATAGAGTACTATACCCACCTATACCCACCTTCATACCCATGTTGTAGGGGCCGGCCAAGCTAGCTCGTGGATCAAGCTAGGGCCGGCCAAGCCTTGGTCCATGGGTGGCCGGCCCTAGCTTGAACCCAAGCTTAAGTGGCCGGCCCTATTAAATTAAAAAAGAATTTTAAATTTAAATTTTTCTTATGTGAAAGATCTAATTTATTGGAGAGATTAAAAATTAAAATATCTCTTTTATAAGGTTCTACAAAAGATTAAAGAAAGAGATTAAATCTCTTTCCTTATTTGTAGATTGGAAAGATATTTTATTTTTCTTCTTTGTAAATTATTCACATGTTGAAAAATTAAAATTATAGAGATTTCTTTTTATCAACCATGAAGGGATTTTAAAGAGAAATTTTATTTTTTAAAAATTTCCGAAGACAAATAAGGAATTTTAATTGTTGATTGAAAATTGCCTTGTTTGCTCTCTATGAGGTGGCCGGCCATGATATGATCAATTAGGAAATTTTATTTAATTTTTCTTAATTAATTCATGTCAAGGAAAGTTAAGGAAATTTTATTGTAATTAAATTTCCTTATTTGCCAAAGCCAAGGATTATAAAAGAGGGGATTTTGGGTGCCTTCAAGGTGAACAACCTCTATTATTTTCTCCCTCTTTTCTTCCTTGGTGTGGCCGGCTCTTCCCTTTCTCTTCTCTCCATCCTTGTGGCCGAAACTCTCTTCTCTCTTGGAGATCAAGGTGTGGCCGGATTCTAGATTAGAGAAGAAGGAGAGAAAGCTTGCATCTCTTGAAGCATTGGTGGTAGTTTCTCTTCATCCTTGGAGGTGCTCTTGTTGTGGCCGAACCTTGCAAGGAGGAGAAGAAGGTGCTTTGGTAGTTTCTCATCTCGGAATATCGTTGCCCACACAACGTCTGAGGTTAGCAGAGGAATACGGTAGAAGACCTAGAGGTTTTTGCTTGCAAAAGAAAAGGTATACTAGTATTTAATTTCCGCATCATACTAGTTTTATTTCTTTGAAAAATACCAAATACAAGAGGCATCCGATTCTAGTATTTCGAATTTGTTTTCGATGTTGTGTTCTTTTGTTTTTCTTTTCCTTGTGATTTGATTGTTCTTTTTGGTTGACCTAAAGTTATATAAGGAAATTAAATATTAGTTTTCCTTAAAAGGCTTTGTCTAGGCGGTGGTGGTTGTTCCCATATCCAAGAAGGCCATGTGTCTCGCCATGCAGTCCTGGAAGCTAATTTTGGAAATTAATATTTAATGGAATTAATAACCTAGGTGATTTGGATCGAACGTGTTAAATTCCGCAGGAGATCCAAGTCTAAACCTAAAAGAACAAATAAATTAAACTTTGGATCAAACGTGTTAAGTTTCACAGGCGATCCAAGTTTAATTTAAATGAATACATGGTAGCTAGGAAAAGGTTCAGACCTTTGTATAAAAAATTTTGTACAGTAAAACCATTAGATTTTTCGAGTAACAACTAACAAAAATATTTATCAATCTCAAGCTACCATGTTCGAGGAGTTTTTTTCAACCCATAGAGAGTTGTTTCTCAACTTGTAAACTTTATTTTCTTTTGCTTTCACTAAGAAATCGTATGATGACTCCACATATACTTCCTCTTATAGAACACCATTTAAAAGGTAGACTTGACATCAAATTGATAAATCTTCCATTTCTTTTGTGTAGCAAGAGCAATCAATGTTCGAATAGTCTCCAATTTTATCATAGGAGTAAATATTTTATAAAAGTCAATACCTTATCTTTGAGAATCCTCTGACCACAAGTCTTGCTTTGTAATTTTGGACGCTTCCATCTTGATTAACTTTGGTTTTGAAAATCCATTTGACTCCAATTATTTCTCAATCTTTTGGATTATCAACAAGTTGCCATGTTTGATTTTTCTCAATCATAGCGATTTCATCATGCATGATTTTTCTCCAAACTTCATGTTTATTGGCTTCTTCAAAGCATTCAGGTTCAACTTTAGAAATATTGCATGATTCATATATTTCACTTAATTGTCAAGTCCATCCGGGGTACTTTTTAGAAAAAAGAACTTGGACTAGAAGTTGAACATGATGGAGCTTGGAAAATATTTTCAAGACTTATTGTTTCAGAATTATCTTGAAAAGAAAAATCTGCGCTACCACTTGAACCTACCGGGGTTGATGAAGACAATATAACATTTTGTACTCGTGATTATTCAAGTTCTTCTTTCTCCTTCCAATTCCAGGCTACATTTTCATCAAAACTAACATCTGTGCTCGTTTAGCTTCCACATTATATAATTGATTCCCTTTTGTATTGGAACTGTATCCAACAAATACACATTTCTTGCTTTTCTTATCGAACTTACTTCTTTTTCCATAAGGAATGTGAGCATAACATATACAACCAAAAACTTTTAAAAGCTTTACCGAGGGCTCGACTCCACTCCAAATTCAAAAGGAGTTTTATACTTGATTGGACTTCTATTGAGAATATACACGACTGAATGTATAACTTTTATTTAGAGTTATCATACGGGTCAATTTGTGAAGGACGAGTTAGATCATCATTTTGATCGGTTGAAAAATCTCTAATCCAATCCAATCCAAGTCGGATTGCGGATTAAATAGGCCAACCGGCAAACCCATCAAAAATTAAAAAATAATAATAATAAAAATTTTATATTTTCAACATTTTACTTCGAAAAGATTCATCAATCAAATATATCCATAAATGAATATTTTACATGTAAATGAACATAAATAAGTACACATGTTTGATAAAAAGTACTATTTTTATTTTAAAATTATAATAAAGAAAGATAATAAATTGATATAAAAATTAGCTTATATATGTTTCTCAATCCGTGGGTCAACCCAATCTCGTCACGGGTTAACTTGCACAAATCATGGGCCTAGGCGAGCTTAAGTTGATAAAATTTCAATTCAACCTATTCAAATTATTTGGTGAGACGGATCAACCCGATGGGTCCAACCCAAATTAATAACTTTACGTCTACCCAAAAACTCTTTGATAAGAATTTCTCATTTCACATGGATATTTTCATCTCTACAATGATTCTATTTTGCTTTGAGTGATGCCATTTTGTTTGGGGATATATCTTGATGTCAATTGCTTCCAAATTTCTTCATCTTTGCAAAAATTTTCAAATGCTTGAGTCTTGAGAGGTATATCCCCACCTTTATCACTTCAAATTGTTTTAATATTATAGCCACTTTGCTTTTCAACAAAGGCCTTGAATTTGAAGATAATAAAGGTTTCTGACTTTTCTTTTAGAAAATAAACTCAAAGTCATTTTTGAAAAATCATCAATAAATAAAAGAAATTATCTTTGTTGGCACAAAGATGCAGTTCGCAGTTTTCCACAAATATCAGTGTGAATCAACTCTAAAGGTGCTCTTGCTCGTCAAAAACTTTGTTGGGGAAATTGTTGGTGCAGCGGGGACCGGTAAGAGGGAGGTGAATTGTCTATAAGTAAAAACTAAACCCTCCTCAATCAATTTAAACTCAAATAGATGCAATAGGTACAAGATTAAATAGAACTAAAGTATGAACAGAAAAGAAAGACTCGGTTATTTTAACCTGGTTACAACCAAGAGGGTTGTTAATCCAGGGCGATGAAAACCGCAGTAAGAAACTCCTTCTCTGAAGGCGGAGAAGTCTTTTACACTTTGAAGAGCACAGAACTATTGCTTAACTAGAGAGTACAAGAGTTGAATTTCGTTCGTATTCGTTGTCCTCTAAAGCTGCCCGAGACCCTCTTTATATAGGGGTTCTCGAGCTTATCAGATCACCTGATCCTTCGGGATCAGGTTTGACTCGAGAGGGATCGGTCGACCGATCCCCAGGTTCTGTCGACCAAACCTGCTGTATCTGCTCATTCTTCCGTCCAGGTACAGCCTCTGTGGATCGAGCATTGGTTCGGTCGACCGATCCTTTTGTTTGGTCGACCGATCGGCCAACGGTCTCCAGCTGAGTTGACCCGATCAAACTGCTCGACTTGGTCTCTGGATAAACTTGGGTTCGGTCGACTGATTAGAAGGTTTGGTTGACCGATCAGCTTCACCAACGGTCAGCTTCTGACGTGGCATTCGACATGTCTGCTGCGGTTGGCTTCGGTTGAAGAAGGGTTCGGTCGACCGATCAATAGGTTCGGTCGACCGAACTGTTGACAAGTCAACTCCCAGTTGACTTGCTCCGGTTCGGCTCCTTGGGTGATTGCGGCCATCCGGAATAGGGATCACCCGAACTCAGTTCCCCTCCTTCTCCTCGAGCAGGCTTCCGTCCGGCTTCTCGTCCCTCGAACGTTGTGCACGTTCTTCTCGCTCCACCGGAGTACTCTTCCGCAGCGCTCTCGTCCTTCGGACGCACCGAGCTCGTCGGCTCCCTTCCCGTGACGTCCTTCTCGCTAGCTGCGTCTTCCGCTCGACTTCCTGTGCTCCAAAGTTCCTGCACACTCAGACACAGGGTTCAGACAAAATGCAGGACCTAACCAACTTGGTTGATCACATCAAAACTACCACGGGGTCCAACAATCTCCCCCTTTTTGATGTGCATCAACCCAAGTTCAAGTTAGGGTTAAAAATAGACAAACGTAATTTTAAGAAAATTACTAAACTAATAAGTATTGCATAAATTTGCAAAAATTGCAACACAGTTTAGAAAAAAACATATATTAAAATTTTAATTTTCCTAATTTCTTAACTCCCCCTAAACTTGTACTTTTCTCTCCCCCTTTGATCACAGCAAAAACGGGGAAGCAAGTTCTTAAGATAGAAAATAAAAAAACTTAGTAAAGTCAATGTAAGAGGAATAAAAAAAAATGAAATACACTTTCAAAGCATTTTAATTCTACTTTTAATATTTTTTTTCAGAAAGTTAATTAAATATTTTTGTTTCAATATTTCAGCTTCCAGGTCGTGGCGAGGCACTAGACCTTCTTGGTTATTGGAGCAACAACCACTTCCTTAGACAAAGTCTTCATAAAAAAAATGTTTAATTTTCTCTCTATAAAGCTTTTAATTTTAAGAGATTAGTTTAGCACAAATTTTGGAACTAAATAGAGGTTCCTTCCTACTGAATTAATCAGGAATTTAGGTGGTACATAGTTTCTTGGTATTTTCCTAATTTAACCCTGATGATGTTTAACATACCAGTTTAATTTTCTATATAACTTTATTTTTGATTTTGGAAAAATATTTACTTTTAAACATGCATCAGATTTCAGTTCTTGAATTTCATTTTTTAACTTTGCATTTTCTAATTTTAAATTTTCATTTTTTTTTTCAAATTTATCTAACTCTTTAGAAAGTGCTTTAATAAAGCGAAAGGACTGAGTAGGGGTAAAATTGCGTACCTGACTTACCTGATTTGGTGAGGCTCCCCCTTCACTACAGCTTTCCTCTTCTGATGTTCCTCCCCCTTCATCAATGCTCATCTCTGAGCTTGACTCTTCTTCTGGCTGATGGTTAGCTAGTAGAGCTACTCCTAAAAATTCTTCGACTTCTGACTCGAAGGATGAAGAGTCGTCCCATGTCGCCTTCAGATTTTTGTGCTTTGGTCGAGCTGGCTTCTTGCTTCTTTCCTTATCTTTCTGATCTTCAATTTTGGGCAATCGTCCTTGATGTGCCCTTCTTCGTTGCAATTGTAGCACCGGATTATCCTTCCTTTTTGATGATGTTTACTTGACTGCGATCTAAACTTGTTAGATTTAAAAAAACTTATTAAAACATCTTACCATTAACGCAGCTTCGTTTTCGTCGATTGATGCTTCGGAGTCGGGATCGTCCTTTTCAGCTCGTAGGGCAATGTTGAGGTTCGACTTCTCTACTGGTTTTTCTGCAAGTTGAGACTCGTGAAGTTCGAAAGTTGAAAACAAGTTTTCTAAACTTCTTACCTCAAAGTCCTTAGAGATGTAGTAAGCATCTACTAAGGACGCCCATTCTGAAGTCCTCGGGAAGGCATTGAGCGCGTATCGGATGGAATCCCGGTTGGTTACTTCTTCTCCAAGGTTCGTTAGTTGCATTATCAGCTCCTTGATTCTCACTTGGAGTTGCACTACCTTCTCGTCAGTGTTCATCCAGAGGTTTGTTAGTTGTGTCCGGAGGATGTCACGTCGCGCCAGCTTCGCTTCAAAGGTACTTTCGTGAAGCTCCAGGAATTTCTCCCAGAGATCTTTCGCTGAGACGTAGCTTCCGATCCGACTTACCTCCTGAGGTGGCAGAACGCTAAGGAGGTGGAATTCAGCTTTTCCGTTGGTGACGAAATCGGCTTGCTCCTTCTTGCTCCACGTGTTTTCTTCTTTGTCTTTAGGAGCTAAAAAATCATATTTCATAGTAATTAAAATATCAAAGTCTGTTTTAAAGAATACCTCCATTTTTCACTTCCATGTAGTGAAATCTCCATCGAACTTCGGGAGATGAATGTTCGTGCCGGCCATTGTCTTGATCGTAGTGCTTTAGTTGGCGGTTAGTCCTTCTGAGGTGATCAGGCTCTGATACCACTTGTTGGTACAGCGGGGACCGGCAAGAGGGGGGTGAATTGCCTGCATGTAAAAACTAAACCCTCCTCAACCAATTTAAACTCAAATAGATGCAATAGCTACAAGATTAAACAGAAATAAAGTATGAACAGAAAAGGAAGACCCAGCTATTTAACCTGGTTACAACCAAGAGGGTTGTTAATCCAGGGCGATGCCTTCTCTGAAGGCGGAGAAGTCTTTTACACTTTGAAGAGCACAGAACTATTGCTTAACTAGAGAGTACAAGAGTTGAATTTCGTTCGTATTCGTTGTCCTCTAAAGCTGCTCGAGACCCTCTTTATATAGAGGTTCTCGAGCTTATCAGATCACCTGATCCTTCGGGATCAGGTTTGACTCGAGAGGGATCAGTCGACCGATCCCCAGGTTCAGTCGACCGAACTTGCTGTATCTGCCCATTCTTCCGTCCAGGTACAGCTTCTGTGGATCGAGCAAAGGTTCGATCGACCGATCCTTTTGTTCGATCGACCGATCGGCCAACGGTCTCCAGCTGAGTTGGCCCAATCAAACTGCTTGACTTGGTCTGGATAAACTTGGGTTCGGTCGACCGATCAGAAGGTTCGATCGACCGATCAGCTTCACCAACGGTTAGCTTCTGACGTGGCATTCGACGTGTCTGCTGCGGTTGGCTTCGGTTGAAGAAGGGTTCGGTCGACCGATCAATAGGTTCGGTCGACCGAACCATTGACAAGTCAAATCCCAGTTGACTTGCTCCGGTTCGGCTCCTTGGGTGATTGCGGCCATCCGGAATAGGGCTCACCCAAACCCAGTTCCCAGCCTTCTCCTCGAGCAGGCTTCCGTCCGACTTCTCGTCCCTCGAACGCCGCGCACGTTCTTCTCGCTCCACCGGAGTACTCTTCCGCAGCTCTCTCGTCCTTCGGACGCACCGAGCCCGTCGCCTCCCTTCCCGTGTCGTCCTTCTCGCTAGCTGCGTCTTCCGCTCGACTTCCTGTGCTCCTAAGTTCCTGCACACTCAGACACAGGGTTCAGACAAAATGCAGGACTTAACCAACTTGGTTGATCACATCAAAACTACCACGGAGTCCAACAGAAATGAATTTCGACGTTGCTTGCCCATGATGCACTCTTCACAAAGATATGTTACGGATTCAATTTCAAGTAGTCCCTTTATCATTTTTTTCTACTGGGGAAGCTTCAACTAGTAAAGTTTAAATGACAGAACCTTTTAAGCTATAACTAAGTATATGTTGGGATAGTTGATGGTCGACTATCGAAAGGTTGAATGGTCCTACATAATTTTAATCAAAATATTTTTCTCGTACTTTTAAAAGAGCATTTACGTAAATTAAATAAAGAAAGAAACTAAAAAGACGAGGTTCACGGATTTAACTTGGTTACAACTAGGGAGGTTGTTAATCCAAGGAATGGATTGCACTAAGTATCTCCTTTAGGCAAAGAAACCTCTTATAGCAATGAAAGCACAGAAATGAGGAGCTTAAACTAAAAGAAGAGCTCACAAGTATTGTAATGCTAATTGCTGGTTCTGTTGAAAAGCTTCTGGACGAAGGTTGTATTTATAGCTTTGGTCGGGACACCTGGAGGGTTTCAAACGTCCGAAAGGGGATAAAATTTTATCCCCTTCGTAATGGATCACGGTCAAACGTGATCTGGTCAAAGTCACATTCCGGGCGCCCGGATTGATTCCGAACGCCCAAACCCTTAAAGTCAACATTGTTGACTTTTTACGGTCCGGGCTCTTTGCTCCGGTTCTGCTCGCCTCGGTCCAGATCTTCCGCTCCGCTCGCTTGGCTGATTTCGGCCAACTGAAATAAGGCTCACCCGAACCCAATTTCGACCTTCTCGAGCAAGCTTCCGCTCTGGCTTCTCGTCCCTCGGAATCGTCGCGTGCTTCCTTCTCGTCCGCTAGCGTACTCATCTGCAACTCTTTGTCCCTCGGACGCACTGAACCCGTCGGCTCTCTCCTGTGTCGACCTTCTTGCTAGCTACGTCTCTTACTCCTCGAGCAATCTTCCGCTCCAGCTTCTTGTCCCTCGGAAACATCGCACGCTCCCTTCTCATCCGCTGGTGTACTCTTCCGCAGCACCTTGTCCCTCAGACGCACTGATCTCTTCGGCTCTCTCTCTCTCGTGCCTTCGTTCTCGCTAGCTACGTCTTCCGCTCGACTTCCTGTGCTCCTAAGTTCCTGCACACTTAGACACAAGGTCAAAACACCACAGGATCTAACTTAACTTGTTTGATCACATCAAAATAACCTGGGGTTCCAACAATCTCCCACTTTTTGATGTGAGCAGCCCAAGTTAAACTAGGATAAACTAACATAAATCAAGAGTAATAAATTTTGCATGAAAGTGCAAAAATTTGATCTGCCTCTCCTTAGACTTAATATTTTCCTTCTCTCCCTTGATCACATAAAAAATGAGGTTCCAAAAAAAAATCTAAGGCTAATAATTTTGAAAACTTTGAAAATTATTTTGATATCACTAAAAAAATTGTAATCATTTTTGAAAAAATTCTAAGTAAAATTTAAACAGAAAAAAAAATTTAAGTTAGACAACTTTGAAAAAAATTGAGAAATTTCCAAAAGTTGTTTGAATAATTTATTTAAAGCAAAAATATTTTTGTGAAATTTTTTTAATTAAAAGAAATTTGCAAGCAAAAATATTTTTGAGAATTTTCAAAAAAAATTGAGTAATCGTTTAAAATATTATCTAATTTCAATTTAATGTTTTATTAGTTAGTCAATTAAACACTTTATTAAAATATTTAGCTTTCAGGTTGTGGGAGGTACTAGACCTTCTTAGTTATTGGATCATCAACCACTTCTAGACAAATCCTCATAAGGACATTAAATGTTTAATTTTCTCGCTGAAAGCGCTAAGTCTAAATTAAGGTTCAAGTAAGACAAAACTTAGGAACCCAATAGAGGTTTCAACCAACTGTATTAATTAGAAATTTCTTAGGGACATACTTCTTTGAAATATTTCTAATTTATCCCTTATGGTATCTAAGGTATCAATTTAATCCATAAAATTTTCTAATATGTTGATTATTTGAACATGCATGATTTTTCAAAATATCTACTTGTATTTTTAAATTATCATTTTCTAATTTTAATTTATCATTTTCTATTTCTAATCTTTTAAGATCTTCCGACAGACAAGATTTATCTAAAGTTAATTTTAGCTTTTTATTTTCTTTTTCTATCATGTAACAATCTTTGGTTAATAATTTAACAAATTTAAACATTTGGTCAGGTGGTAGAGACCGTACCTAACTTACCTTGTCGATCTTTTATCCTCCCCCTTAGAGTTGCTTTCCTCCAAAAACTCTCCCCCTTCATCGATGCTCATCTAGGAAGAGTTTTCTGTGTCCTCGGGAAGGAATTCGACTATAAGGATTGTCCCGGCAATTTCTTCGGTCTCGGATTCTTCTGACGATGACTCGGTGTCCATCGAGGATTTGGATTCGGCTTCAATCGGTTCTTCATGGAGCTTCATGAACTTTTCCCAAAGTTTTTTTGTATTTTGGTAGTTGTCGATTCTGTCGAGATCCTCCATAAATAGTACACTTATAAGATGATATTCAGCCTTACCGTTTGACATGAAATCGTCGCACTACTTTTTGGTCCTGAGGCGTTTTTCAATTTCTTCAAGTTCACATTCTTTGGTTCTTTATAACCATATTTCATTATTAGTAAAATACTGAAATCTATTTTAAGAAATACCTCCATTCTTCTCTTCCAAAACGCGAACTCCCCCTCGAATGGTGGTGGATAGATGTTAGCTCCGGTCATCTCATTGCTTCATTTGGTGGTTAGTCCTTCTGAGGCGTCCTTGCTCTAATACCACTTGTTGGGACCATTGTTGGTCGGCTATCAGAGGATTGAATGGCCCTGCACAATTTCAACCAAAATACTCTTCTCATACTTTTAAAAGAACACTTGCGTAAATTAAATAAAGAAAGAAACTAAAAAGATGAGGCTCATGGATTTGACTTGGTTATAACTGGGAAGGTTGTTAATCTAAGGAATGGATCACACTAAGTATCTCCTTCAGGTGGAGAAGCCTCTTACAACAGTGAAAGTGCAGAATTGAGAAGCTTAAACTAAAAGAAGAGCTCACAAGTGTTGTAATGCTAATTGCTTGTTCTGTTGAAAAGCTTCTGGATCAAGACTGTATTTATAACTTTGGTTGGGGCGCCTGGAGGGTTCTAGGCGCCTGGAAGGGGATAAAACTTTATCCCCTTCGCAATGGATCACGGTCAAACATGATCTGGTCAAAGTCGCATTCCGGGCTCCCGGATTGATTTCGGGCACCCAGACCCTTAAAGTCAACATTGTTGACTTTTTGCGGTCCGGGCTCTCTACTCCGGTTCTGCTCACCTCGGTCTAGATCTTACGCTCTGCTCGCTTTGGTGATTTCGGCCAATCGAAATAAGGCTCACCCGTATCCAATTTCGGCCTTCTCGAGCATACTTCCGCTCCAGCTTCTCATCCCTCAGAAGCGTCGCGTGCTTCCTTCTCATCCGCCAGCGTACTCATTCGCGGCTCTTCTTCCCTCGGACGCAACGAGCCCGTCGGCTCTCTCCCGTGCTGACCTTCTCACTGGCTGCGTCTCTTACTCCTCGAGCAATCTTCCGCTCCAGCTTCTCGTCCCTCAAAAACACCGTACACTCCCTTCTCGTCCACCAGTATACTCTTCCACAACACCTTGTCCCACAGATGCACCGAGCCTGTCGGCTCTCTCTCCCATGCCGTCCTTCTCGCTAACTACGTCTTCCGCTCAACTTCATGTGCTCCTAAGTTCCTGCACACTTAGACACATGGTCAAAACACCACAGAACCTAACTTAACTTGTTTGATCACATCAAAATAACCTGGGGTTCCAACAGTGTAAGTACTCTAGGTTAGTTTTGATATAGTTAATCAAGTCAAGTTAGGTCTTATTATATTTGATCCTTGTGTCTGAGTGTGCAAAAACTTAGGAACAAAAGAAGTTGAGCGAAAGACACAGCGGATGAAAAGGATGACACAGAAAGAGAGTCGATGGGCTTGGTTGCTTGAGGGATGAGAAGCTGCAGAAGAGTACACCGACGGATGAGAAAGATGCGTGCAACATATCTGAGGGACGAGAAGCTGGGGAGGAAGTCTATTCGAGGAGAAGGTCAGAGTTGGGTTCGGGTGAGCTCAACTCTGATTTATCAGAGCATGACTCGCGTGAAGATCAGCCCGAAGAGAAGGTGCCTCCAAAAGTTTTTGAGGTGCCTCAAATGTCAACAGCAGAGGTGCTATTTATGGGACTAGAGGCGCCTTGGAGCTTTTGGAGGCGCCTCAAATGTCAACAGCAGAGCTGCTATTTATGGGACTAGAGGCGCCTTGGAGGAAGGTGGAGGCGCCCTAGATGAAACTAGAGGCACCCTCGCACCTCCCATGGAGGCGCCCTTAAGGAAGTCAGAGGCACCTTCAAACGTAGAAAGTTGTTGGCTGACTGTTGCATAGTAGATAAGGTTTTATCCACTTGGAGGCACCTTGGAGTGCTCTAGAGGTACCTCAAACCAACGGTAACTTTTTTTAGGAGGCTATAAAAAGCCTCCTAGAGCTAGGGAATTATTAACAACTTCTATAATCAATTCCTAGCTATTTTCTGAGTTTTTCAAAGAGGGTAAAAGGCTTATCTGCCTTCAACGAAGGAGATTTTTCTAGTGCGTTCATCTGCCTTGGATTAACAACAATCTGGGTTGTAACCAAGTAATCTCTAGTGTCTCTTGCCTGTTTCTTTAAGTTGTTATTTTTTTTAATTCTAATTATTTATGCTTAACTAACTTGTATCCTTACTAAGTCAAGCAAGAGAAAATTCTAACTTTGCTTTCAGGGCAATTCCCCCCCCCCCCCCCCCCCACCCCGCCCTCTAGTCGGCCTAACGCGAACCAACAATTGATATCATAGTCCAACGTCTTCAGAAGGACTAATCGCCAACTGAAACAACAAGACGATGGTCGGATCTAGCATCCACCCTCCAAAGTTTAAGGGAGAGTTTGCAATGTGGAAAAAAATGAATGGAGATATTCTTTAAAATTGACCTCAAAATTTTGTTAATAATTAAGTATAATTTTATAGTACCTAATGATTAGCATGGAGCTGACAAGGAAGAATAATTGTGGACTAAAAAGAAACAAGCTAACTTCATAGTGAACGGAAGAGATGAATTCCACTTGCTGAGCATACTCCCACCCAAGGAAGTCAATCGGATCGGCAACTATGACTCGACAAAAGAACTCTATGAGAAGTTCCTAGAGTTGCACGAAGGAACCTCGGAGACGAAACTCATAAGACGGGACCTGCTCTAAAACCAACTCAGTAATCTCCGGATGTCACGCCCTAAAGGAGTCCCTACCAGACAAAAATCCGGCAGTATCTCCCCTGTAACGGTGACAATATGAAGCAATAAATACATATACACAACATATAACATAATATAACAGCCCACACGGCTGGATATAAGCACAACCACGCAGTTAATAACAACACACACGGTTAGAAACATGCACAGCGGAAAACACAAAATAATACGAACGTAAGAACAACAAGGGCACTAACAAAAATACCTGCAATCACCAGACTTGACTTCAAAATTCACATCGACTTATTGAAGAGCAAAAGACACAAAATCAACCTACCACCCAAACAATAACAAAACCAAACAAAAAACTATTCTCGAGTGTGACGTGGGACTAACAGTCGGGACTCTCCAAGCATCCGTGACTCATCTACCTGTTATCTGGCGAAAGAAAAACTATTTTGTGGGGTGGTGAGTATTGGAACTCAACGGGTAACGAAATATAGTGCATGAACATAATATACAAATATAAAGTGAACCAAGATTATACAGTCTCATAAGGAAATAGCAGATACTAAAATGGAACCATAATAAATGTTCATACCTGAAACCATATCCTAAGCTAGGTATAGAAGGTCAGAAATGGTACCAATCTGCTACAGTATTGCTCATAACTACAGAGGTAATATATAAGGTATATAAAAACTTCCAATAAGTAAACCAAGGTCTGTACACCTACAATGAGTGTATGTCTCAACATAAGTAAGCATAATAACATAAGTGAATAACAACAGTAAGCGATGGTAGCATAAATATACTGTTGGAGTGGCAAGGTTGCAAACATAGTCCCGCATTGAAAACACATGGGAAAGATCATGGGTTTATAAGAGGAAAGATATCTCCATTGGCATGAGGCCTTTTGGGGAGAGCCCAAGAGCAAAGCCATGAGGGTCTAGGCCCAAAGTGGACAATATCATGCTATTATGGAGATATCTAAATTCTTTTCGATCCTACAATTGGTATCAGAGCCCAGACTGCCAGAAGTTTTAATCGCCGACTGTGCACAAGAGCTATGATTTGATTGAACCATGTGGGTACAATATTAACTTTGAACAAAGAAAGTGGGGACTCCTATGTTCGGATCAAGAGGACCAGACACCAGGCAGGAAGTCTTAGTTGTGTCTAGGCAAGGAAGTCCTAGTAGGTCGGGTGAACCGAGGGGTAGGAAGACCTGGTGGGTTGAGGATCGGACATGGGAAGCCTGTGGTCCTTTGTTTGAGGGGGGATTGTTGGGGTTGCAAGGTTGCAAACATAGTCCCACATTGAAAACACATGGGAAAGATCATGGGTTTATAAGAGGAAAGATATCTCCATTGGCATGAGGCCTTTTGGAGAGAGCCCAAGAGCAAAGCCATGAGGGTCTAGGCCCAAAGTGGACAATATTATGCTATTATGGAGATATCTAAATTCTTTTCGATCCTACATATACCACAGCAGCATAAATAAGCAGTAACAACATATGTAAACAACAACAGCAAAGTAAGTATAATAACAGCGTATGCACGGATGGTCACCCCGCCCACCTCTCTGCACCACGACCCTTGTATGGTCGAGAGGCCGGATCGATGACAACTGTACCACCCAAAGGCCGCCACTACTCTCGAGTGACCGGATGGACAGGTGCTGAGTAGCTAACTAGCTACACAGCGAAGGGGGTCCCTACTGCTCGCAACTCCAGCTACCACTACCCACGAGTGGTCGAGTGTGACACGACAGGACAAGCGGCATCAATTCCAGCTACCACTCTCTCGAGTGGCCGAGGATGCGGCCATGTTCAACGACTCTCTCGACCGCAAGGGAGAATTGGTCGTTGACATGCATGTCATGATATGATGCACAACATACAACAGTCATCATATAAATATAAGCAGAAATTAGGTATGCTACCTGAAGTCAGCATGCTCAATACGGAACATAAATAAACAACAATCAAAACATACAAACATGGTATCTAGTATCTGCTACGCATCATGGATAACAACGAAAGACTATATAGATATGGAAACGAGTTTCTCAAAGATTGCATGGAAGTATCAAGCGTAGGAAAATAAGAGTGGAGTCAAGGTAAAACAATCCTTATCCAAAAAAATAGCTCATGCACTAAGGTCAAAGAACTAAAAGAAACAAAGCCAGAAGTACTCACCTTTATCTGTCGACCGTGTCAGATAAACCAATCCCACGTCAAGACGCTCACCTCGACACAAAGTCCTGCGATCACATAATATATTTAGCTAATTACATAGGTAGCAAATAGCTAAATAAACTCCCAAATCTAATTAGGGAAAACCCTAATTGAAATAATTAACCTAATTCCTTAATCCAATTTGGTTTAACTAAATCCACAATCCTTCGAACAAAAGCCCAATCATTAATTCACCAAAACTGCTCTGTAACCTGAGACCATCACTGATCAAGAACCCAAAGCCAAATCTCAATCACCTCCTTCAATTCTACACTGGAATCCAGAACCATCATAAAGCAAGAACAACATCCAATCCAAACCCCAACAGAAATGCCAACAAAAGTATGTTAAAGGATCATAAAAAAAGCAATTAAAACATGACTTGGTTCCTATCATACACACAAGTAATCATGCCTAGTTCTTATACCAACATTTATAAAGGGATCAATTATATCTTCGAGCAATGCATTCACCAAAAATCTGAGTATCACAAACATAGAATGAAAGAAAGACAACTCTTTCACACAAATCTATCTTAGAAATCCAAAGTGATCACCAAGAATCAAGGACAACATCAAAATTAGTTCACCATTTCCAAATCCATCCAAATTTCAAAGCTATCTAGAAGAAATGAGAACCTCAATAGAAATGAGTTACCACTTACCATAACAGAACCAACATCAAAACAATTCATGGCCTTCTTAAATTTGTTCAAACTTCCACCCCCAACTCAAGAACCACCAACACACAAAAAAAAAGAGTCTAAACATCATCAAACCGAAGCCTCCACTCCCGTAATTAAACTCAGCATACAAAGGAGCATTTCGTCAAGCAATACAAAAGAACCAAAACCTTTCGACACTCCCAAATCTGTTCCGGCAACTCAAATCCCGTATGACATAACCCAACAACCTTCACAATGAATCAACCACCGTCTCGCAAATCCGAAACAGAGAAAACAAAGCTGGGGAAAAACTCCATGACGATCAAGGCCCCATTCAGAATTGGTTGGGCCCCCTACATCTAATCCCTCATTTGTAAACTCATACCTACTTAGAAGGTTATACTTGCCTGACCAGTTAGGGCACGACACGAAGAGAAGAGGATCGGAGGTTGTGGTCCACAATGCTCGTGCGAGGGAGAGGGATCGCCGCTGTGCTGCTCGCGTGAGGATGAGAGCAAGCGGTTGTGGCTCGAGAGGGAAGAAGAAGTCAGCTCTGGTGCTCGTGTGAGGAAGGGAAGAAGATCGCCGACTGCCATGGTACTCATGCGCGAGGAAGAGAGGAGACCGGCTGGTGCTTGCGTGAGGGAAAAAGAGCAGGCGGTTGTGGCTCGGTGAGAACTCGCGAGAGGAGAGCCGACGGGGTGTGGGATCTCGCTAGAGGGAAAGGGAGGTGCGGCGGTGGCGGCGGTCGCGTGGAGGCAGCGGTCGCGCGGAGAGGAGGAGGAGGAGGGAGGTCGGCGGGTGAATGGGGAACTAGGGCACAGGTAGAATAGAAAAGAGAGGAATTATAAACTTAGGTATCTTTTATTAAGCCCTAGTTAGTTCTCAATCAACTCCCACCTCCGGATATTCCAAACATGCTTTTCTCGGACCCATTAATGCATCCCCTCTAAATACGTCATACGAGCTCCAATTAAATCCCAAAAAATTTCTAAAAATTCTATTAAAGTTTTTCATCTATTAAACCTTATTATTTAATTATTATTTGTTGCCGTATTTTACATCGGATGGAAAAGGAAGAATCAATAGTTTATCTACACGCAATGATTAAGGAGCTAATCACCGGACTCATGAATCTTGGAGAAAAGATAACAAATTGAGATTTGCTAAGGTATGCACTAAACGTTTTTCCAAAAACACCTGAATGAATGTGCATAGTGGACTCCTACATCTCAATAGACATCGAGATAAGTACATTAGAAAATCTATTTTTCATCTTTGAACTTCACGAGTCGAGATATGCAGGTTTAAGGAATTAAAAAGAAAAGTCAACTCAAAACCTGAGACTCAAAGTCAAATAGATCGAGACGGAGTCAAAATCCTTGCTTGACAAAAACGAAGAAGAGTATATGGTAAGAAAGTTCAATAAATTTTTTAAGACTAACAATTTTGATTAAAAAAAAGGCAACAAAGCTACTACGGAACAAATGAAAAGTTCGTTGCTACAACTATAAAGAAGAATGACATATAAAGGACAACTACCCAAAGCTAAAGATAAAGGAGAGAGAAAAAGATAAAGTCCCAAGATGATTAAAGCATTAAAATCTAAAAGCAATATGGGATGAGTCATCGTCAGAATCCGAGATCAAGGCATACTCCAGACTTACACTTATGGCCAGTCATCAAGAAGTGGAAGACAGAGCAAATTCATCCGAAATCATCATTGAGAGCAATGCTAAAAGAGGAGCTACAAACTGACTCTGACACAGTAAATGAGGTACGTAACCTTACATCCGACCAACTATATGATTTTGTGCAAATGCTGAGTAAATCTCTATGGAAAACTACAACTAAGTATTTAAAATAAAAAATTGACTATGAATACCTGTTAGAAAATTTTAACAAAATCAAAATTAAAAATATAAAATTAAAAGAGGAATTAGAAACCTTAAATGTAAAGAATATTGAATGCCCTGATATTTTTCGAACTTCAAATTTTAGGAATTATAATAATAGATTTAATTGGTATCCTAAGAATCACAGGGATCAAATTGAAAAAGTGAATAGAAAAGATATCTCATGAAATTTTTTGATAAATCTAGTAGATAGGAACTTATTTTAAATTTCTAAATCATGACTTGTTTAAATTAATTTTTATTCATACTTCAAAAGTAAATTTAGTTTAATTTTAATATTGCTTATAAAAATTAATTGTTTGATACATTTATTGTTAATAATTTGAGTTTAAATTTTAACTATGCTATATGATGATTTGATCGAATACCAGGAAAAGTTTTGAAATTTTTTTTATCTTCATATTAATTTTTATGAATTTTCTAAAGGAAATTATATTTTTAAAATTAAAATTATTTTAAAAACTAATTTTTTTAAAGAATTAATTTTCTGTAACAGAACATAAAATTGAAATTATTCAGGATTATTAGACTATTATATAAATCGTATAATTTTTTTACTAAAAATACTATTTTAATTACTAAAAATTTTAGAAATTATATTTTTAAAAAATTTAATTTTTCTTTGGATAAAAATTATCTCTTATAAACTCAAAAAAAATTAGCATGATTTTTCAAAGTCCAAATCTATTTCTAAGCATTAAATTTTTTAAAATATACATTTTTTATTCAAAATTGTTATCTTGATAATTAGAAAAATAATTTGTTGATGAAACTTGTTGTACTAGTCCGAAAATTTATCTTCGACAACGATAATTTTTTTTATATTTTTCAAAAATTTAAAGTAATTTTTAGATTAGTTTTCTGAAATCTATGACTTAATTGATCGCTTCTTTCTACAATATTAGTGTGTAAGTGGAAATACAAACAAGTCAAGTAGAAAGTTAAACTAAAGAAAGGAAATGCAAACTATAAAACATCGATTTACCTGATTTGGATATTAGGGCTCATACTCCACGGTTGTCCGTAAGGTGGATGATCCCTATTCATCGGTGGATTACTCCCCAGAAGACCTCCAGTGAGCTCACATAGCTCTTTGTGGGTGGAGAAACCTCACCACAACTCTCACAAGAACTCTTGAGAAGCTAAGACACTGGTGTTGATACGGTCTGACCTGGCTGCTATTTTGATGTTGACACTGATTTAAGTTTGTATCAGATATTAATTAAACTCAGATTGATTACTGATCAATGTTGATCAGGTGGAAGGGAAAAGTCCAAGTATGGAACTTGGCACACGAGGTCAGAGAGGGCTCGGTAGCTCGTTCTCTGGACCGGACGAAGTCGGAGATGGCTCGGTAGCTCGTTCTCTGGACTAGGTCAGAGAGGGCTCGGTAGCTCGTTCTCTGGACCGGACGAAGTCGGAGAGGGCTCGGTAGCTCGTTCTCCAGAATAGGTCAGAGAGGGCTCGGTAGCTCGTTCTCTGGACCGAGCGAAACTTGGCACGCGAAGTCGAGAGGGCTCGGTAGCTCGTTCTCGGACCGGACGAAGTCGGAGAGGGCTCGGTAGCTCGTTCTCGGACTAGGTCGAGAGGGCTGGTAGCTTGGCATGGGAGGCCGGAGAGGGCTCGGTAGCTCGTTCTCGGGACCGAGTCGAGAGGGCTCGGTAGCTCGTTCTCCGGACGGTCGAGAGGGCTCGGTGGCTCGTTCTGACTAAGTCGAGAGGGCTCGTGGCTCGTTTTAGGGTTTAGGTCGAAGCGCCAAACCTACCTTACATAGGCATTGGATCGGTCCGTTGGCCGATCCGTATCACTGGATCGATCAACAGACCGATCCAGTGATACTGTGGTTATCTGATCGGCCTGGTGATCGATCAGTAACCAAACAGTAGCTTTCTGTGGGTTATCTGATCGGTCTGGTGACCGATCAGTAACCAAACAGTAGTTCACTGTAAGTTATATGATCGGTCTGTAGACCGATCAGGAAGCGATGGGATTCAGAGGACAATAAGGGGATCGGTCTGTGGACCGATCCACCTATAGGCTGATCGGTCCACAGACCGATCAGAAGCCTCCCAGACCAATCAGGGTATGTCCTGATCGGTCCAGAGGGCTATGGATCGGTCTGCTGACCGATCCACAACACTGTCTGTTTGTCTGCAACTTCTGATTCGTCTGATTTAACCATCTGGTGTGAGCTTTTTACGTTGCAGGTTGCAGGTATCATGCCAGTGCTTAAGTTCAAATTAAGGTCTATCAGAGGAATAAGACAAAGTGGTTTTTCTACTGTGTTTGGCTGCAAATGGTGCAATTGGAGCGTCAACGGTTACTGGCGATCTGGTTGTGTTCTGGTTGCAATCAGTTTGACTCCTGGCTATTGGTTCGAGCTCAGAGACACCAGTGAAGACCATGGATGGTATTGGTGTGAGTTCAGAGAACTAGATGAGGAGGAAAAGTGATTGGCGACGCCTGAGTTGGCAGCAGCGATTCGGTGCAGGTTGCAGTGATTCGATACAGGCAGACGCAATGGAAAAGGCAGAGGCATAAGAAGAAGGAGTATGAGATGTTCGATAGTATAACCATAACGAAAACCAAAAAAAAAAGGAAGAAGAAAATCTCTCTCGGTCGATCAAGCTAGAGTGCTGTGTGTTTTTGAGCTCTTGGCTAAGGAACTTCTTCTGGTTTTGCGCTCTGCTTTCATCGTGGCTGTAAGCTTATTTTTCATACCCTTTAGCCACTAATCCCTGTAAGTCTTGTGCTTCATTTAAATATTTTCTGTGACTTTGTGGAGAGGTTACTCCATCGAGAAGGAGAAACTCTTAGCTGGAATCTATCCGGGGTGTGATCTACCGAAAGATCAAGGGATCGTCCACCTTACGGACACGCCGAGGAGTAGGGGCAAGTTATCCCCGAACCTCGTACATACTTGTGTTAGTTGTGGGTTGTTTCTTTTCCGTGTATTAGTTTTTCTTTTGCATATTTCCGCTGTGCTAACAGACTTTTGTGAGAAGATTGTTTAAGTTTTAAAGGAGGCTATTCACACCCCCCCCTCTCTAGCCATCCGAAGGTCCTAACAAGTGGTATCAGAGTGTGGTGCTCTTCATCCGGATTAACACCCTAAAGAGCAAGAAGATGGCTATGAAGGAAGGGTTAGCACCAATCGTCCACCCTACTTTGACGGAGCGGACTTTCAATATTGGAAGAGCCGCATGGAATATTATCTCAAGACCGACATCTCCATGTGGTTCTCTGTCAAGGAAGGGTTTACACCTCCGAAGGACGAAGAAGGTAAGGAACTTGACTCATCAAGGTGGTCCACCGAGCAAACTCGCAAAGGACAAGCCGATGCCAAGGCGGTTGTCACTCTACAATGTGGGATAGCCAAGGATCAACTCGTCAAGGTAGGTCCATTCACGAGCGCAAAAGATTTGTGGAACAAGCTCATCGAGCTCCAAGAAGGAACCCGAGACTCTCGGATCGCCAAGAGAGACTTGTTCCTAAACCAACTACAAAACCTCACCATGAAGGAGAACGAGACGGTAAGTGAACTATACGGAAGGTTCAAAGAAATCATCAATGGTCTTCATTCCATAGATAAATGCGTAGAGAATCGCGATCTTGTAAGGTATGCTCTCAAAGCCTTTCCGAGGAATGCCTTGTGGTCATCGATGGTAGATGCCTACAAGGTCTCCAAGGACCTTTCAATTGTTAAATTAGATGAATTCTTTTGTGAAATGGAACTTCATGAACTTGCTAACAAGGGTCAAAAAGAGAAAGGTATTGCCTTAGTTGCAAGAGAAAAGAGCAAGGATGGAAGAAGGAAGAAGGAAAAGAAGAAGGAAAAAGAGATTCCTTCATCCTCATCCTCCTCCGAGTCCGATGATGAAGGTGGATCATCATCAAGCAAGATGGCCAACTTTGTAAGGAGAATCATGAGAAGAAGCCGGAGATACAAAGGGAAAAGTAAACCTATCGATCAAAATGTTGATAAAACTAATGTTACTTGTTATGAGTGTAGCAAGAAAGGACACTATCGGAGCGAGTGTCCAAAACTCAAGAAGAAGGAGGAAAGGGCCAAGAAGAAGAAAGCTCTCAAGGCTACTTGGGATGAATCCTCCTCAAGCTCATCGGAGGAAGAGAAGAAGGAGAAAAGCACACGTCAATTAGCGTTCATGGCAAGGGAGGAACCGGATTCCGGGAGTGATGGTGACACAAGTGACACCTCAACCGCGGCTTCATCATCTTCGGATGATGAAGAGGTAACCTCTCCGCATTTAGAGAAATGTTATAAAACTATTGCACATTTATCTACTTTGCTTAAGAAATCAAAAACTGAAGTTAAATCATTAAAAGATGAAGTAAAGCACTTGAAGGCTCTTAGGGAAGATGAGGTTGATGACCTACATCAAGAGCTCCTTGAGGATGAAAACAAAGCCTTAAAGGGTGAAGTTGAGAAACTCAAGAAAATGCTTGAAAAATTCTCAACTAGCTCTAAGACCTTAGATATGATTTTAAATGCCCAAAGGGCGGTCTACAACAAGGCTGGGTTAGGATATCAACCTAAGGAGTCTAGTTTCATTTCACTAGTGTCTAGAACCCAATTTCATAGATCACATGCTTCTAGGGTTCATGAGATTAGGAAGGGTGTGACCAAGGCATGGTTTCCTAGGTCTTTCATTGTAGATGCATTAGGTCCCAAGATTTGGGTACCTAAAACGTCCATCTTTCGTGTCTTGTAGGCATTTGTCAAGGGGGAGCATCTATCAACTTGGTTTGTTGATAGTGGATGCTCCAAGCACATGACCGGGGACAAGTCACTCTTCACTACCCTTCAAAATAAAAATAGAGGTAATGTGTCTTTTGGTAATAATGGCAGCCTTAAGGTTATAGGAGTTGGAGATATTCATATATCTGAATGTCTCCAAATCAAGAATGTCCTTCTAGTCAAGGAGATTACCAGCCAATTGTGTGATACGGGTTACACAATTGAGTTTCATTCAAATCAATGTCTGGTCAAACACATTGACACACTTGACACGGTACTAGTAGGCACAAGGGTAGATAACATTTATCAAGTATCTTTTAAAAGTGCTACTAATGCCTCTGCTAAGTGTTTCATGTCAAAAGAAGAAGAATCATGGCTTTGGCATAGGAGGTTGGCCCATGTGAACATGAAGAATATTCGAAAGTTGGCCAACAAAGGATTAGTGCGAGGCCTACCAAGCATCAAGTACCAAAAGACAAAATTATGTGATGCATGTCAAAAGGGTAAGCAAACAAAAGTGTCTCATAAAGGTAAAAGCGCTGTAAGTACCTCTACTGCTTTAGATTTATTGCATATGGACTTATTTGATTGTAGTAATGTCATTTCATTGAATGGTAGTAGATATTGTTTAGTGATCATTGATGACTTTACTAGATATACATGGACTTTTTTTTTGAAAAATAAGGATCAAACCATAGATATTTTTGTTTCCTTTTGTAGAAGAACTGAAAATGAAAAATCAACAACAATTAAAACAATTAGAAGTGATCATGGTGGAGAATTTCAAAATCATAGATTTTTAGAATTTTGTCAAGAAAAAGGATATAGGCATGAGTTCTCTACTCCAAGGACCCCACAGCAAAATGGGGTTGTGGAGAGAAAGAATCGAGTCTTGCAAGAAGCTGCACGAAGCATGCTCAATGAGTACTCACTACCGAGCTACTTATGGGCTGAAGCTGTAAATACAGCTTGCTATGTGCAAAATCGAGTCTTGATACATAGGTTTTTAGGAAAGACTCCCCATGAACTTTGGTTTGGAAAACCCCCTACAATTAAACATCTTAGGGTGTTTGGTTGTAAGGTGTTTATCTTGAACACCAAGGATCATCTTGGAAAGTTCACGGCTAAGGCTGATGAAGGAATACTGGTCGGGTACTCTCTCATCAGCAAAGCCTATCGAGTCTACAAAAATAGGACTAAATTGATTGAAGAGTCCTCGGATATAGCATTTGAAGAAAATTCCTAAATCAAATGATCAATCAAGGGATGTAGGAGAAATTCAATTTGAACTTAGAAATCTAAGTTTAAATGATCAAAACATAGAAAGAGTCGAAATTGACTCCGATGATGATGAACAAAGGCAAGAGAGGGCTCAGTCTGATCCTTTGCCTGATACTGAGTCTTTGCCTGTGTCTAGTGAGACCACTAATGAGACACCGCCAACACCAAGGCAATCAAGGATAGCCTCTAGTCATCCCCAAGACCAGATTGTGGGAGACATCCAACAAGAGGTTAGGACTAGATCATTCTTTAGAAATGAGTCTAATGAGGTCGCCTTGATCTCAGAAATCGAACCAAAATTAGTTGATGAGGCATTGCACGATCCTGACTGGGTCATAGCTATGCAAGATGATTTAGGTCAATTTGAAATGAGCCAGGTGTGGGACTTAGTTCCTAGACTTAAGAAGACCACCATTATTGGAACCAAATGGATCTTCAAAAATAAGTTAAACCAAAAGGGAGAAGTCGTGAGAAACAAGGTAAGACTTGTAGCCAAGGGCTATAGACAAGTCGAAGGTCTCGATTATGATGAGACTTATGCTCTCGTGGCCCGATTAGAGTCCATTCGTTTGATGCTAGCTTTTGCTGCACATAGAGGCTTCAAGCTCTATCAAATGGACGTTAAATCGGCCTTCTTAAACGGTTTCATTAAAGAAGAGGTCTATGTTGAACAACCACCGGGGTTTGTGAATACCGAAGCTCCAAACCACGTGTACAAGCTCAAGAAAGCTCTTTATGGACTTAAACAAGCACCTCGAGCTTGGTACGAAAGGTTGTCAACTTACTTACTAGAAAACGGTTTTGTAAGAGGTCAAATAGATCAACACTATTTCTGCGTAGAGATGGTGAAAACATATTTGTAGCCCAGGTGTATGTCGATGACATAATTTGTGGCTCAAATAACAAGGGTTATTTGAATGAATTTATCACTCACATGGAAAGTGAGTTTGAGATGAGTCTGGTGGGAGAATTGACATTCTTCCTTGGACTTGAAATCAAACAAACTCGAGATGGCATCTATGTCCATCAGACAAAATACACTCAAGAGATGATCAAGAAATTCAAAATGAGTGACTCTAAGGAAGTATCCACTCCAATGGCGACAAACACTCGCCTTGACAATGATGAGAATGGAAAACCAGTTGATCTAACGCAATATCAAAGCATGATCGGTAGTCTTCTATATCTCACAGCTAGTCGACCGGACATACTTTTTGCTGTGGGCATGTGCGCTAGATATCAAGTCTGTGCCAAGGAATCTCATTTAATTGCAGTTAAGAGAATTCTGAGATACCTTAAGGGCACAATTAGAGTAGGTCTCTGGTACCCTCGTACTGAGTCTTTTGATTTAATAGGTTATACCGACTCCGATTATGCTGGGTGCAAATTGGATCGGAAAAGCACTAGTGGGGGTTGCCAATTTTTAGGTTCATCATTGGTTAGTTGGTCAAGTCGGAAGCAACATTGTGTTGCTCTCTCCACGACCGAGGATGAATACATTGCCATGGGAGAGAGTGTATCACAATTGTTGTGGATGATCCACACCCTAGAAGATTATGGGCTTTCGTATAAGGGAGTGCAAGTGCTGTGTGACAACATCAGCACAATAAACCTAATGAAAAATCCAGTCCATCATTCAAGGACCAAACACATTGAAGTGCGTCATCACTTCATTAGAGATCACGTAGCTAGGGGAGACATTGCGCTCACATATGTTGAGTCAAAGTCAAACCTAGCCGATATTTTCACCAAACCTCTTCCGGAAAATGAATTTAGTCATTTAAGGAGAGAATTGGGAATGTGTTTGGCTCAATAGGCCATTAGGACCTCATCATGATCAATAAGGACAATTAAAACAACAAGAGAAATTGGGAAATTAATTTGGGCAACTTGGGGACATCTCACACAAACTATAAGGTTTAACAAACTATTTTTGTTTGCTAGAAATGGGGTGAGATGCTAGGATCAGCCAAATTATTCAAAATGTATCATGCATCCCTTGAATAATTAGGTTGAAGAGACATAAATTGAGTATGGGGAAGACCATTACATAATTCATATGCATTTGGTTCCTAGATCTTACTCATATATTACAACCAAGGAAACTTGGTTGGACCTTTACCTAGAAATTATGTAACTTTGGTTGATGGACTGTTTGATACCTTTGATTGATACCTTTCATGTTTTTGATTGAAACTAGGACAAGTCATTGAAATAATGATAGCAATTTGGATATATTTTGACAAACTTGAAACTGAACATAACAAAGTCGGAAATTTCAGTGTTTGAAGCCTTGAGTTGTCTGTGTTCTTTTAAACGTCTGAAACTTTCGGGCTATAGACAATTTCAGATTCTAGGTACTGAATTTGGAAGTTTCTGGACTTCTTGAGTTATGAATTATCGAACACTTCTACGAATTTACGAATTTCAGTTACTGAAATTACTGGAGTATCAGACACTGATCGGCCTACAGCCCGATCAGGAGAGGGTGGATCGGTCTATCGACCGATCCAAAAAACTCTCCAGATTTGATATCTGATCGGTTCAGGGACCGATCAGGTTCTTTTTACGCTAGGAAACTTACTGATCGGTCTACAGACCGATCAGGAGGTTCCCTGATTGGTCCAGGGACCGATCAGGTTAGTCTGGCATCATAGGACAGAATGGGGCGGTTCGTTGGAAGGACGGGAGAGCACTGGGTGAGTTACCACGGGCACCTCCGTGACAGGTTGATGCTGCTCCCGTTGCTGCTCCTCCTCCTGCTGCTGCTGAGTATGGAGAGGCAGATCCTGATCTACGCTGGCAGATTGTTGAGCTGGAGAGCCGCATTGATCAGCACGATGAGCTACTGGCTGCTGAGCTCCAGGGTTGCGCGTTCGAATTGACCAGCGTTACGATGATCTACACCATTAGCAGTTAGCGACGCAGCAGGTGCTTCTGGGATGGATGGCCAGCTACCCACCTCCGCAGTATTACTCGGGCTATCCACCCTCGAGCATGCCGCCTCAAGGATCCATTCCTCCAACAGATGATGATGTTGCTCCTCATCTTGAGGATGTTGATTGATACGCCTTGTTTTATGTTGGTCATTTTGACTGCCTATGTTTCAGATACTGTTTGATAGATACTATGTCTGACCTGGATATTAGCTGTTTATGCTACTCGTTTTTCTATTACTTGCTTTTCAGTTCTTATTGACTACTTATATATGCTTTTCATATGTCATATCTTGATTGTCTCTTATTTACTGTCCGATATTACACTTAGAGGGGATTCTGTGTGGATTAAGAAAGAGACAGTATGGGTTAAGGGGGAGTCCTTTGAGTCTTATTACCTAATTTGCACCTTTTCGATGTTTGACAAAGGGGGAGAAGATGACTAAGTTTAGAGATGAATGAAGTTTTGATTTTAGGGGAGAGGATAATCTTGAGGATTATTGACTTCCTTAGTGTTGTATTCGTCTTAGGGGGAGGATCTTGATTCCCCTAAAATTAGGGAAATATGAGCATTTCTGATCTAAACTAAAATCGTGTTGTCAAACAACAAAAAGGGGGAGATTGTTGATACGGTCTGACCTGGCTGCTGTTTTGATGTTGACACTGATTTAAGTTTGTATCAGATATTAATTAAACTCAGATTGATTACTGATCAATGTTGATCAGGTGGAAGGGAAAAGTCCAAGTATGGAACTTGGCACAAGAGGTCAGAGAGGGCTCGGTAGCTCATTCTCTGGATTAGGTCAGCGAGAGCTCGGTAGCTCGTTCTCTAGACCGGACGAAGTCGGAGAGGGCTCGGTAGCTCGTTCTCCGGACTAGGTCAGAGAGGGCTCGGTAGCTTGTTCTCTGGACCGGACGGTAGCTCGTTCTCTGGACCGGACGAAGTCGGAGAGGGCACGGTAGCTCGTTCTCCGGACTAGGTCAGAGAGGGCTCGGTAGCTCGTTCTCCGGACTAGGTCAGAGAGGGCTCGGTAGCTCGTTCTCTGGACCGGACGGTAGCTCGTTCTCTGGACCGGACGAAGTCGGAGAGGGCACGGTAGCTCGTTCTCCGGACTAGGTCAGAGAGGGCTCGGTAGCTCGTTCTCCGAACTAGGTCAGAGAGGACTCGGTAGCTCGTTCTCTGGACCGGACGAAGCCGGAGAGGGCTCGGTAGCTCGTTCTCCAGACTAGGTCAGAGAGGGTTCGGTAGCTCATTCTCTGGACCGGACGAAGTCAGAGAGGGCTCGGAGCTCGTTCTCCGGACTAGGTCAGAGAGGGCTCGGTAGCTCGTTTTAGGATTTAGGGCTGGGAAGCGGCAAACCTACCTTACATAGGCATTGGATCGGTCTGTTGACCGATACAGTGATACTATGGATATCTGATCGGTCAACAGACCGATCCAGTGATACTGTGGTTATCTGATCGGTCTGGTGATCGATCAGTAACCAAACAGTAGCTTTTTGTGGCTTATCTGATCGGTCTGGTGACCGATCAGTAACCAAACAGTAGTTCACTGTAAGTTATCTGATTGGTCTGTAGACCGATCAGGAAGCGATGCGATTCAGAGGACAATAAGGGGATCGGTCTGTGGACCGATCCACCAATAGGCTGATCGGTCCACAGACCGATCAGAAGCCTCCCAGACCGATCAGGGTATGTCCTGATCGGTCCAGAGGGCTATGGATCGGTCTGCAGACCGATCCATGATTTAACCATCTGGTGTGAGCTTTTTACGTTGCAGATTGCAGGTATCATGCCAGTGCTTAAGTTCAAATTAAGGTCTATCAGAGGAATAAGACAAAGTGGTTTTTCTATTGTGTTTGGCTGCAAATGGTGCAATTGGAGCGTCAACGGTTACTGGCGATCTGGCTGTGTTCTGGTTGCAATCAGCTTGACTCCTGGCTATTGGTTCGAGCTCAGAGACACCAGTGAAGACCATTGATGGTATTGGTGTGAGTTCAGAGAACCAGATGAGGAGGAAAAGTGATTGGCGACGCCTGAGTTGGCAGCAGCGATTTGGTGCAGGTTGTAGTGATTCGATACAGGCAGACTCAATGGAAAAGGCAAAGGCATAAGAAGAAGGAGTATGAGATGTTCGAGAGTATAACTATAACCAAAACCAAAAAAAAAAAAAAAAGAAGAAAATCTCTCTCGGTCGATCAAGCTAGAGTGCTATGTGTTTTTGGGCTCTTGGCTAAGGAACTTCTTCTGGTTTTGCGCTCTGCTTTCATCGTGGCTGTAAGCTTATTTTTCATACCCTTTAGCCACTAATCCCTGTAAGTCTTGTGCTTCATTTAAATATTTTCTGTGACTTTGTGGAGAGGTTACTCCACCGAGAAGGAGAAACTCTTAGCCGGAATCTATCCGGGGTGTGATCTACCGAAAGATCAAGGGATCGTCCACCTTACGGACACGCCGAGGAGTAGGGGCAAGTTATCCCCGAACCTCGTACATACTTGTGTTAGTTGTGGGTTGTTTCTTTTCCGTGTATTAGTGTTTCTTTTGCATATTTCCGCTGTGCTAACAGACTTTGTGAGAAGATTGTTTAAGTTTTAGAGGAGGCTATTCACACCCCCCCCCCTCTCTAGCCATCCGAAGGTCCTAACAACTGGTAAACTACTAATAGGGGTTAACCACCTCTATTTTGTCAACCTTAACCAAGCTCCTAAGACTTGATTATATAGGCCACGGGTTGGAAAACTCTACCTATCAGTCGATTGGTGAAAGTACTAGTCAACTGCTCTCCGTGGAGATCGATTGTTACAACCTAACGGCTCGATACCAATCAACTGGTGAAAGTACCAATTAACTGCTCCACACTGATTAAGCGAACAGAGACATTCTGTTCGCTCCCTAGTCGACTGTCCAGTCGACTGTTCAGTCGACTGCACCAGTTAACTGATGAAAGTATCAGTCGATTGGTACCCCGAGTATAAACTCTCATCATTTAGACTCTCACCCTTACAACTCACTTGACTCTTCATTGCAGCCTTCAAGCCTACTTCCTTTAGCTCTCGTCCCTCGAATGCATCCAAGCCCACGGCTCATCCCCATGCCATCCTTCGTGTATGCCTCGAAGTCACTTCCCTCAGTCCTTGTCCTTGTTGCCTTGTCCACGAACCCTTGGATACTCCATCCCTCACCGGATCGGAAGCCATCAAGCTGAGTCATATGTGTATCCTGCAAATCTTCACAATTCAAATACACATATCAAATACAAGGGTGAACATAACTTAAACGCTTTACCTAAACATCAAAATATATGGTCGCACGGACCATTAGGATTGCTCCAACAATCTTCCCCTTTTTGATATTTGACAATACGTTTAAGTTAGGGAAAACAAATAGCAATAACACATGCTAAAAATAATGGACTTATGCTGCCAAGGTTACACACTTGGACTTACACCATCGAATGGACTTACGTTGCCAAGGCTTCACATTTGGACTTACACCGCCGAATGGACTTACGTTGCCAAGGCTACACACTTGGACTTACACCGCCGAATGGACTTACGTTGCCAAGGATATACACTTGGACTTACGTTGCCGAATGGAGTTACATTGTCAAGGCTACACATTTAGACTTACACCGCCGAATGGACTTACATTGCCAAGGCTATATACTTGGACTTACACAGCCAAATGGACTTACATTGCTGATCCTGTCCGAATCGCCGAACCAAAGGACGCTGGGCACGTGGCGCACTCCTATTTGAGGGTGTAGGCCTCCGTCTGGTCGTACGAATCTCCGGCGAACCTGCACAGAAGTCGGGCCGGGAAGGGGTTCCTGGCGGCGACCCTCCGAAGCTCAAGTCAGGTAAGCGAGTGGTGGAAAAAGTGGCTCCGAAGCTTGTAGAATGCGTACCTCCGGCGAAGTAAGAGGCTCTTTATATAGAGCGGTGAAAGAACTAATGCACGTCCACCGAGGCACATACGTGTCCGCAGCCCATACCTCGGTATGTACCTGTCAGAGAGCTTACCTGACACCATACTGCTACAGTCCAATCACGTCTTCGATGGGACAACAGAACACCTTGTTGTCAGACTTAGAATATGGCCTAGACATAGGACTTGACGGCTGTCAGAAGATGTTCCTATCCTTCACCCACCGCCCGGCCGGGACGTCCGTACGGCCTTAATTCCCTGCGCCAGCCGGCCGGCACGCCCATTATGTCTTGCCTTCTCTTAGGCTTTCCGTTCAGTCATTATTTACTATTTCATTGAGCGTCGGAACTCCGACCCCTATCAGGGCGTCTTTCACTATCAGACGTTTACGGGCAGGCCAATCGGCCTGCCCTTTTTTCATGCGTCTGGTCGGCTCACCCTTCTTCGACGGACCACCTAGCCCTTTGACCTCCACGTGGCGTTGACCCCTCGTTAGGGGGTCCCGGGCTCTTACCACCGGATCACTTGCCTTCCCCTCTAGTCTAGTCGAAGGAGGCGAAGTCCGACTGACTGGACTGCCGATCTGACTGAGCAATGATTGCTGCATTGGGCCGCTCGGCCAGGCGTAAGGATGCTCATCCGTTCGGCGGTATCTTGTCCATGCCTTGTGTTTTCTTGGCATCCATGTCCGATGCTCTCCCCTATTACCCATCACGTGCGCTGCGCACGGTAAGGGGAGTTCATTAAATGCGGCCAGTATCCTGCTGACACGTGGCGATCGTGCGTTTGTCAGCGTATGGCGGTGGCGTCACTTCCGATGGGACAGCCGCCGTTTGAAATGAACGGCTGGATGACGACCTTGATATCGGTGACCTGAATCGAACGGTGGAAATTGATGGCGGCCGCCCATATAAAGCTCCTGACCCCTGCTCTTCGCCGCATTTCGACCTCCTCGTTTCCAGACATCCCGCTGTTCCTCCTTTCGCCGGCGACCCTGTGTTTCGGCTTTCCGGCGACCCTACAGCTTCTTCCGACCATCTTCCTTGCTCGTAAGACCCTTTTTCTCGCTCCCAACGTTTTCTTCTTTCTGTTAATCGTTTCCTTCAGTCGGTTTCCACCCATTCCTTGCTTGAACCTTCCCCTTGTGTCCCGCATTCTTGTCTTTCGACCATGACTAGCACCTCGTAGTCGACCGGCGGTGCTCCGGGTCTATGGTACTCGACCATGGAAAGCCGTTTTGACGAGGAGGACGCGTTGCGTCTCGCTCGGACTTACAACATTCCTTCCGACCACCAAATAGTATTAGCCACACCGGTCGATCGGCCTCATGAACCGCCGATCGGCACAGTTCTTTTTTTCCGAGACCAATTTCTGGCCGGACTACGCTTCCCACCCCATAAATTTTTCCTGCAAGTTTGCAATTACTTCCGCATTCCGCTCGGTCAGGTAGTTCCCAACTCTATTAGGCTGCTGAGCGGAGTAATAGTTTTGTTCAAACTGAACGGCATCCCCTTAGATCCAAAAATTTTCCACTACTTCTACTATCCCAAGCAGGCCGAGTGGGGAACTTTTGTTTTTCAATCTAGGATAGGTTTCGTCCTCTTCGATGGCATGCTGAGCTCCAACAAACATTGGAAGGAGCACTTTTTCTATATACGTTTTCCCGAGCGGCCAACTTTTCTTACCAAGTGGCAGACGGCGATGCCAGCGCAGCCGGAGCTCGGCAAATTTAGAGGCGACGCGGCCTACCTTCATGCAGCCGAACTGCTGGTTGGTCAGCGTTATCATATTGACAAGCTGCTCCTTCCAGGAGTAATGCACCTATTTGGCTTGTCCTCTACCACAACCGATCTGCCCTGCAGTATGAGTAAGTTCCCTTATCTTCCCGTTTGTTTTGTTCTAACTGATTTATTTTTTGCTTCTGCAGCTGAAGTCATGTGGCACGCCAAGGTGACTGAGAAGCTCAAATTGAAAGCCGCTCAGATTGAGGCGGTGACGAACGAAGAGGTCGCCGAGCGGGGCCTTGGTCTAGCTGATCCGACCGGCGAAGCAAGTGAGGGGACTCAGAATGCCCCTGAAGCCGTAGCAGCTACTACCTCCCACGAGGAGGCAGCGGGCGACACAGAACCTCCTACCCAAGCCGAGGTGGAGGGCCGTTCGGCCGACGATGTTCCGCTAGTCACTCGGAAGCGCTGCCGACCGAAATCTGCGTCTGCCTCCACTCCACTTGATGAGCCACCGCCCGAGCGGGGCGCGGATGCTCCGATGTTGTCCGGGACGGTTTCCCTCGAGAGTACTCCGACCCCACATGGCTCTCCGAGGGCCAGCTCTGAGGTGCCGCCATCCAGCCCTTCTAGAACTCTGCGCCGTATCAGGCGTTTGGGTGAGCTTCCCTCCTCGTCCACCGGTAAGGCCGATGCCTCTCAGAGCGAGCCGAGCGGCTCGAATTTAATTAAGACCGTTCTGCGCCTCCCCTCAGAGAAATACATGGCTACTGCTGATCGACCAGTGGTCCCCGAACAGCAGATCACCTTGACGGGCCCCCTTGCAAAAGCTTGGGAGGACGCTCGGCGTTGCATAAAAGCGATGACTCCTGGGCAGCTCGGCGACAGCAACCTCCAACAGGCCACCGGGGTATGCTCTTCTTCTTTATTCGTGTAGTTGAATTAAGTTTTTAACCTATTCACCTTTGCTCGTAGAACTGGGTGGAGTAGATTGCCATTAGCAATTGGTTGGCCGAGCTGGAGGATGAACTGAGAAAACTTAAAGCCGCCGGGGACAACCAACAATCGACGACCGCTCTGGAGAAGGCCAAAAAGTCACTGGAAGCCGAACGGAAAAGGGCTTCCGATCTGGCGAGCAAGGTCGTTCGGCTTGAGGCGATGATCAAGCAACGAGATAAGGAGATCAAGACGGCGACCACCCGGAAGCTCCAGGCCATCGATGATATGGACCGGATGAAGGTGGAGATCCGAGGGCTGGAGCAACGCATCAAGGATCTGGATGCTCTGCTGGCTACCGAGAAGGAGAGCCGCTCGGCCTATCTCCAAAGATTTGATGGAGACTTGAAGGATCTCCAAGCCGCCAGCGACGCTGCCCACGCCGCGCTCAAAGAATATCAAGAGGGTGAGTCGGCCCGTTCTGACGAAGTGAGGAAGGCGTATCTCCGCTCGGAAAATTTCGGAGAGAAGTTTACCGACAAGATATCCCTCACTTTCGAAGAAGCGATCAAAGCGGCGATGGATTACCTGAAGACCAAGGGCCACCTGCCCGCCCCGAGGACCTCGCGACCGTGATGGGCGCCATCCCCGACACTCTTTTTGACTTTGACGCGTGATAAGCGTTTTTTCTGTGTATGAACTTTTTTGTATTCCAGCCGTTCGGCCCAACTTTTTTGGTTCACCCAGTGTATAATAGATAATCTTTTCTGTTCCTTCAACTTCTGTTTTGGCAAGGAATTTTTCTCTCGTCACGACTTAAGTGTTCTTTAAAACTCTTCCTCTCGGCACCACGCTCGGCACCACGCTCTACCAGACAAGTCGATTGTTTTTAATGTCTTTTATCATGCGACTGAGCAGCCGCTCGGCATTCTAACGAAGCCGCTCGGCGTTTACACGCTAATATCTTTTAACTTCTACTGACCAACTTTTGCTCTGTGCCTTACCCCCAAAGGGGTTTTCCGTACACATTGGATAAGCGAGCCGCTCAGCCGTATGTTGGTCTTAATGACCAGGCTATCGTTGATCGTATCATGTGAATGGCTATCCGCTCGGACGCTTATAGACGCCGGCTTGTCTCTCGATATTTAACGTCGGAGCTCGATGGTCTTCTTCTCGGACGTTTATAGACGCCGGCTCGTCTCTCGATATTTAACGTCGGAGTTCGACGGTCTTCCGCTCGGATGTTTATAGACGCCGGCTCGTCTCTCGATATTTAACGTCGGAGCTCGACGGTCTTCCGCTCGGAGGGTTTATAGACGCCGGCTCGTCTCTCGATATTTAACGTCGGAGCTCGACGGTCTTCCGCTCGGATGTTTATAGACGCCGGCTCGTCTCTCGATATTTAACGTCGGAGCTCGACGGTCTTCCGCTCGGATGTTTATAGACGCCGGCTCGTCTCTCGATATTTAACGTCGGAGCTCGACGGTCTTCCGCTCGGATGTTTATAGACTCCGGCTCATCTCTCGATATAACGTCGGAGCTCGACGATCTTCCGCTCGGAGGGTTTATAGACGCCGGCTCGTCTCTCGATATTTAACGTCGGAGCTCGACGGTCTTTCGCTCGGATGTTTATAGACGCGGCTCGTCTCGATATTTAACGTCGAGCTCGGCGGTCTTCCTTTCGGATGTTTATAGCGCGGCTCGTCTCGATATTTAACGCGTCGGAGCTCGACGGTCTTCCGCTCGGAGGGTTTATAGACGCGGCTCGTCTCGATATTTAACGTCGAGCTCGGCGGTCTTCCGCTTCGGATGTTTATAGACGCGGCTCGTCTCGATATTTAACGTCCGAGCTCGGCGGTCTTCCGCTCGGATGTTTATAGACGCGGCTCGTCTCTCGATATTGCGTCGGAGCTCGACGGTCTTCCGCTCGGATGTTTATAGACGCCGGCTCGTCTCTCGATATTTAACGTCGGAGCTCGACGGTCTTCCGCTCGGATGTTTATAGACGCCGGCTCGTCTCTTGATATTTAACGTCGGAGCTCGATGGTCTTCCGCTCGGATGTTTATAGACGCCGGCTCGTCTCTAGATATTTAACGTCGGAGCTCGACGATCTTCCGCTCGGATGTTTATAGACGCTGGCTCGTCTCTCGATATTTAACGTCGGAGCTCGACGGTCTTCAAGGTTAATTTTGATGCTGCCGATCGGCAAATCCATTGGCCATCCTTTGCATTAATTTTGCTTCCTGCATTACAAGGACATGGGCGACTAACATATACAAAAATGATTTACATTCATGCACCTTTCACCCCGCTCGATAAGGCTGGAGATGATTCGCACTCCACGGTCGATCCAGCTGCCGCCCGTCTTCATCCTCCAAATAATATGCTCCTGATCGGATGCCCAGGGAGCTTCTAACTTGCCGACATCGCCGACCGGCTTGACTTTCTTCCAGACAAGATCGCCGACCTGGAATGATCTGGGGATTACACGGCGGTTGTAGTTTTGCTTCATCCGCTGCCAGTACGCCATCAGCCGAACGGACGCCTTGGCTCGCTCCTCGTCGACCAAATCCAGCTCCATGTTCCTCCGTTCGGCGTTGCCATCATCATAACTCTGAATTCGGACGGACTCGACGCCGACTTCAACCGGAATAACTGCCTCGCCACCATACACCAAATGGAATGGTGTGACGTCCGTCCCTTCCTTCGGAGTCGTCCGGATGGCCCATAAGACGCCCGACACTTCATCCGGCCAACTTCCTCCCAAATGGTCGAGCCGAGCGCGCAGAATACGAAGAATTTCCCAATTGGCTACTTCGGCTTGACCGTTGCTTTGGGGATAAGCCACGGACGTGAAGTGTTGCTCGATGTCGTAGCTCTTGCACCAATCCTCCAGCACCTTCCCTGTGAATTGCCGTCCGTTGTCGGAAATCAGTCGGCGAGGGATGCCGAACCGACAAATGATGTGTTGCCATATGAACTTTTTGACCATTTGTTCGGTGATCCTGGCTAGCGGCTCGGCCTCTACCCACTTGGAAAAATAATCTACCGCCACTAGTAGAAATTTCCGCTGTCCGGTCGCCATAGGAAATGGACCAACGATATCCATTCCCCACTGGTCAAACGGACACGAGACTGTAGATGCCTTCATTTCCTCTGTCGGTCGGTGGTTGAAGTTATGGTACTTCTGGCATGAAAGGCACGTCGACACGGTCCGAGCGGCGTCTGCTTGTAAAGTCGGCCAAAAGTACCCGGCCAGGAGGATCTTCTTGGCCAACGATCGTCCGCCCGGATGCCCTCCGCACGATCCTTGATGTACTTCTTGGAGGATGTAAGCCGAGTCCTCCGAGCTCATGCATTTCAACAACGGGCGTGAGAAAGCCTTTTTGTAAAGCTGATCGGCGATGAGTGTGAACCGACCGGCTCTTCTCCTTAGCAGCTGAGCTTCATACTCATTGGATGGTGTGGCGCCCGAGCGAAGGAACTCTATGATGGGTGTTCTCCAGTCGCTCAGAATCGTGAGGCCTGCCATCCGGTCGACATGCGCCACCAACAATACTTTTTCGATTGGCTGCTGAATGGCGATCGGCGTTATTGAGCTCGCGAGCTTGGCTAACTCATCGGCCGCTTGATTTTCTGCTCTGGGTATCTTCTGAACAATAACTTCTCTAAAATCGGCTTTAAGCTTTTCGAAGGCTTCAACGTAGAGCTTGAGTCGAGCATTATTAATTTCGAAGGTACCAGAGAGCTGCTGAGCGGCCAACTGCGAATCCAAATGAAGCGTTACCCGACCGGCTCCTACATGCCGGGCAGCCTGCAAGCCAGCTATGAGGGCCTCATATTCTGCTTCATTGTTGGTAGCTTCATTGTTGGTAGTTATGAGGGCCTCATATTCTCCGGACTAGGTCAGAGAGGGCTCGGTAGCTCGTTCTCTGGACCGGACAAAGCCGGAGAGGGCTCGGTAGCTCGTTCTCCAGACTAGGTCAGAGAGGGTTCGGTAGCTCATTCTCTGGACCGGACGAAGTCGGAGAGGGCTCGGTAGCTCGTTCTCCGGACTAGGTCAGAGAGGGCTCGGTAGCTTGTTTTAGGATTTAGGGCTAGGAAGCGCCAAACCTACCTTACATAGGCATTGGATCGGTCTGTTGACCGATCCAGTGATACTATGGATATCTGATCGGTCAACAGACCGATCCAGTGATACTGTGGTTATCTGATCGGTCTGTTGATCGATCAGTAACCAAACAGTAGCTTTCTGTGGCTTATCTGATCGGTCTGATGACCGATCAGTAACCAAACAGTAGTTCACTGTAAGTTATCTGATCAGTCTGTAGACCGATCAGGAAGCGATGCGATTCAGAGGACAATAAGGGGATCGGTCTGTGGACCGATCCACCAATAGGCTGATCGGTCCACAGACCGATCAGAAGCCTCCCAGACCGATCAGGGTATGTCCTGATCGGTCCAGAGGGCTATGGATCGGTCTGCGGACCGATCCACAACACTGTCTGTTTGTCTGCAACTTCTGATTCGTCTGATTTAACCATCTGGTGTGAGCTTTTTACGTTGCAGATTGCAAGTATCATGCCAGTGCTTAAGTTCAAATTAAGGTCTATCAGAGGAATAAGACAAAGTGGTTTTTCTACTGTGTTTGGCTGCAAATGGTGCAATTGGAGCGTCAACGGTTACTGGTGATCTGGCTGTGTTCTGGTTGCAATCAGCTTGACTCCTGGCTATTGGTTCGAGCTCAGAGACACCAGTGAAGACCATTGATGGTATTGGTGTGAGTTCAAAGAACCAGATGAGGAGGAAAAGTGATTGGCGACGCCTGAGTTGGCGGCAGCGATTTGGTGCAGGTTGCAGTGATTCGATACAGGCAGACGCAATGGAAAAGGCAGAGGCATAAGAAGAAGGAGTATGAAATGTTCGAGAGTATAACCATAACCAAAACCAAAAAAAAAAAGGAAGAAGAAAATCTCTCTCGGTCGATCAAGCTAGAGTGCTATGTGTTTTTGAGCTCTTGGCTAAGGAACTTCTTCTGGTTTTGCGCTCTGCTTTCATCGTGGTTGTAATCTTATTTTTCATACCCTTTAGCCACTAATCCCTGTAAGTCTTGTGCTTCATTTAAATATTTTATGTGACTTTGAGGAGAGGTTACTCCACCGAGAAGGAGAAACTCTTAGCCGGAATCTATCCGGGGTGTGATCTACCGAAAGATCAAGGCATCGTCCACCTTATGGACACGCCGACGAGTAGGGGCAAGTTATCCCCGAACCTCGTACATACTTGTGTTAGTTGTGGGTTGTTTCTTTTCCGTGTATTAGTGTTTCTTTTGCATATTTCCGCTGTGCTAACAGACTTTGTGAGAAGATTGTTTAAGTTTTAGAGGAGGCTATTCACACCCCCCCCCCTCTCTAGCCATCCGAATGTCCTAACAACTGGTAAACTACTAATAGGGGTTAACCACCTCTATTTTGTCAACCTTAACCAAGCTCCTAAGACTTGATTATATAGGTCACGGGTTGGAAAACTCTACCTATCAGTCGATTGGTGAAAGTACTAGTCAACTGCTCTCCGTGGAGATCGATTGTTACAACCTAACGGCTCGATACCAATCGACTGGTGAAAGTACCAATTAACTGCTCCACACTAATTAAGCGAAAGAGACATTCTGTTCGCTCCCTAGTCGACTGTCCAGTCGACTGTTCAGTCGACTGCACCAGTTAACTGATGAAAGTATCAGTCGATTGGTACCCCGAGTATAAACTCTCATCATTTAGACTCTCACCCTTACAACTCACTTGACTCTTCATTGCAGCCTTCAAGCCTACTTCCTTTAGCTCTCGTCCCTCGAATGTATCCAAGCCCACGGCTCATCCCCATGCCATCCTTCGTGTATGCCTCGAAGTCACTTCCCTCAGTCCTTATCCTTGTTGCCTTGTCCACGAACCCTTGGATACTCCATCCCTCATCGGATCGGAAGCCATCAAGCTGAGTCATATGTGTATCCTGCAAATCTTCACAATTCAAATACACATATCAAATACAAGAGTGAACATAACTTAAACGCTTTACCTAAACATCAAAATATATGGTCGCACGGACCATTAGGATTGCTCCAACAATCTTCCCCTTTTTGATATTTGACAATACGTTTAAGTTAGGGAAAACAAATAGCAATAACACATGCTAAAAATAATGGACTTATGCTGCCAAGGTTACACACTTGGACTTACACCATCGAATGGACTTACGTTGCCAAGGCTTCACATTTGGACTTACACCGCCGAATGGACTTACGTTGCCAAGGCTACACACTTGGACTTACACCGCCGAATGGACTTACGTTGCCAAGGATACACACTTGGACTTACGTTGCCGAATGGAGTTACATTGTCAAGGCTACACATTTAGACTTACACCGCCGAATGGACTTACATTGCCAAGGCTATATACTTGGACTTACACAGCCAAATGGACTTACATTGCTGATCTTGTCCGAATCGCCGAACCAAAGGACGCTGGGCACGTGGCGCACTCCTAGTCGAGGGTGTAGGCCTCCGTCTGGTCGCACGAATCTCCGGCGAACCTGCACAGAAGTCGGGCCGGGAAGGGGTTCCCGGCGGCGACCCTCCAACGCTCAAGTCAAGTAAGCGAGTGGTGGAAAAAGTGGCTCCGAAGCTTGTAGAATGCGTACCTCCGGCGAAGTAAGAGGCTCTTTATATAGAGCGGTGAAAGAACTAATGCACGTCCACCGAGGCGCATACGTGTCCGCAGCCCATACCTCGGTATGTACCTGTCAGAGAGCTTATCTGACACCATACTGCTACAGTCCAATCACGTCTTCGATGGGACAACAGAACACGGCTGTCAGAAGATGTTCCTATCCTTCACCCACCGCCCGGCCGGGACGTCCGTCCGGCCGGCGCGAAGAGCGTCGTCCGTACGGCCTTAATTCCCTGCGCCGGTCGGCCGGCACGCCCATTATGTCCTGCCTTCTCTTAGGCCTTCCGTTCGGTCATTATTTACTATTTCATTGAGCGTCGGAACCCCGACCCCTGTCAGGGCGTCTTTCACTATCAGACGTTTACGGGCAGGCCAATCGGCCTGCCCTTTTTTCATGCGTCCGGTCGGCTCACCCTTCTTCGACGGACCACCTGGCCCTTTGACCTTCACGTGGCGTTGACCCCTCGTTAGGGGGTCCCGGGCTCTTACCACCGGATCAATTGCCAATGTTACACACTTGGACTTACACCACCAAATGGATGGTATGCAACATGCATTGGAACCTATCACAAGGCTCCCATACACCTAAGCTTCCCATTAGTTAGGATTTTTCCCACAGAGATATTTAAGAACCTATCACAAGGCTCCCCCTACACATAAACTCCTGAGCTAGGATTTTCACCACAGCAAAGGTATGTTCAGATTTTCCCAACTAAACCTTACTTCTCCCCCTTTGTCTAATATCAAAAAGCTCCAATAATATCCTAATTGTTGAAACTTGACATCCAAATTGACCTAAACCCATATATTAATCCTCCAAGGATCTTATACACCTAAACGAGCTGATCCGGTTAAAATCAGTGCTAAAATACAATTTCAGATCGATATCAGTTGACTATTAAAAGCACCAGTCGACTGTCCTTATCGAAACAAACTCATTGAACCATTCTGTGTTCGATAAACACTGTTACCAGACGATTGGTAAGTTCACTAGTTGACTAGCACACTATTTTTAGCCCAAACAATATTCTGAACCCAACTTCAGAAATACGTCAATAATTTCACAGACCTCTAAAAATCTCTAAATTTTGTGGAGAGATCTGTTTTACCTATGTCTACTTGGAAAAAATACATTAAAAATATACACATCTCGGATCCCAAGATTGACATAAAACCCAAAACTAGCTAAATAGTTAAATTAAACTTTGACCTAAAGTCCTAATTTTGGCTTCCTTTTGATGTATTTGCCCATACTAACCCTCAATGCATCTTTAGCATTGGTCTATATGACATCTATACATCCAAAACTAATTATCATGTAATATGACCCCAATGTCATATTTTCATGCATGAAACTAACTCAATTGTGCTAATTCCCTAGGTTTGAGATTTAAGTCCGTCTCCAAAATCCTTTAGCACATTCCATGACTCATCCAGAATCCCAAGAAATAGCCACTTGAGATCCATTAGTCATGGGTCCCAAATTGACTCTTTGAGTTCCCCCTAGAGCTCTTAGTCTTAGCCACCTCCCTAAGTGACTCATCTATTATGGCTAAACCACAATGATGTCTCTTAGAAGATTTCCTCATCATCTTGTCCTTGGACACATCATCCTTGCTATAGTCATATGCAATTCTAGCATAAGACTTTCCCTTAGCCTTGGATGACTCTCCCTTGGCATTATCATTTTCCACCCTAGCATATAATTTCTCCTTGACCTTGGAGGAACTAGATCAGTATCCCCAACCCGATCTATTATTGTTAGGTCTTTGGCTACCCAACACTATACCTAATCCCTTAGATTCAACATTGAATCTCTTAAGGAATTTCTCTAAATTTTCAAGTTTTACCTTTAAAGCGTGATTTTCCCTTTCTAGGTTCCTAAACCTAGAGTCAACATGTCCACCTTGGATATTTCTAGACCTACCCTTCCTAGACATGTGGCTCCCCTTCTTATAATTAATGTCATGGTTCTCCTTTACCTTCTTCTCCTTAGGTAATGAAAATTTAACATGTCTAGGGTTATCATAAATTGGTTTCCTAGGGTTATGATCTACGTTTACCCTATTCCTATCATGATATCTAAAACTAAAATTTTGCATGGGTAAATAATGGAAATTATTTCTAGCATGCATGGGAGAATAAACATTTGAATTATAATTCAAGTTAGGATATACCTCCCTTACCCTTGAAGCTCCCCCTTGACTTTTGCTTCTCTTCTTCTCCCATTTCTTCAAATACTCCAACTTATTGAGCTCTCCCTTCTTTGGGCATTTAGTGTGGTAGTGTCTCTTCTCCCCATACGTGAAGCATATTATGTGCATCCTCCTCCATTGGGCTTCTTCATTCCTACAACTCTTGTTAGTGTTTAAATTAACTTGAATAAGTTTAAGAGTTACCTTCTTTTTATCCAATGGACACCTACTATGATAGTATCCCTTCTCATTGCACCAAAAGCAAATGATATAGTCTTTTGACTTATCTTCAATGGAGATGCTCACTACGTTGACTTCCAAGACTTCTTCTTCTTCTTCACTTGTCTTGGATTCTTCTTCAACCTTTGAGGATGTTTCCTCATCCACACTTGTGGATGGCATTTCTTCATCCTTCTCGTCTTCGAATGTTGAGCATGGCTCAACTTCCCTTTGCTCCTCCTCAACTTGAGCAATTAAACTCATCTCCTTGGGTTCTTTTTCTTCTTGTGCAGGTTTAGGTTCTTCCCCTAAAATCATCTTCACTTTGCTCCATAAATTGTGGGCATTCTCATATTCACCTACATAACTTATCACATCATTAGGTAAAATATCAATTAAAATCGATATCACTTTATCATTTGCCTTTGACTATGAAGTTTGCTCCTCCGTCCAATAACGCAGTCAGAGTCTCTTCCCTTTCTTATCTCTTGGGACTTCGAATGGCTCCTTGACCACCATCATTGTATCCCAATCCATATCGAAGAAGACCTCCATTTTTATCATCCAATACGTGATGTCCCCTAGGCTTCCTCCTTTAAACTTTGGAGGTGCTATCAAGTCGGCCATCTTTTTAAGCGTTGCTCTTCTTGGCGGTTAGTCTGGTGAAGTGCGTCCTCGCTTCGATACCAATTGTTGGGGATCTTGTGCCGGCTAGAAGGGGATTGAATAGACATTGCCCCCAATTGATCGCTTCTTTTTACAATATTAGTGCGCAAGAGAAAATACAAACAAGGACAGTAGAAAGTTAAACTAAAGAAAGGAAATGCACGGTTGTCTGTAAAGTGGACAATTCCTATCCACGGCGATGGATTACTCCCCAGAAGACCTCTGGCTAGCTCACGTAGCTCCTTATGGATGGTGAAACCTCACTACAACTCTCACAAGAACTCTTGAGAAGTTAGGGCACTGGTAGACTACTAATAAGGGTTAACCACCTCTATTTCGTCAACTTTAACTAAGCTCCTAAGACTTGGTTATATAGGTCATAGGTTGGAAAACCCTACCTATTAGTCGACTGATGAAAGTACTAATCGATTGCCCTCCGTGGAGATTCGATCGTCACAACCCAACGGCTCAATACCAGTCGACTGGTGAAAGTATCAGTCGACCGCTCCACACTGGTTGAGCGAACAGAAACATTCTGTTAGCTCCCTAGTCGACTGCCCAGTCTACTGCACCAGTTGACTGATGAAAGTGTATCAGTCGACTCGTACTCCGAGTACAATCTCTCAATACTCATATCTTCACCCTTATGACTCACTTGACTCTTCGTTACAGCCTTGACCTCTTGCCTTCAAGTCTACTTCATTTGACTTTCGTCCCTCGGATGCATCCAAGCCTGCGGCTCATCCTCATGTCATCCTTCGCGTATGCCTCGAAGTTACTTCCCTCATCCCTTGTCCTTGTTGTCTTGTCCACGGTCCATCGGATGCTCCATCCTTCACCAGACCCAAAGTCATAAAGCTGAGTCATATGTGCATCCTGCAAATCTGCACAACTCAAATACACATATCAAATACAAGGGTGAACTTAACTTAAACTCTTTGCCCAAACATCAAAACATATGGTCGCACAGACCATTAGGATTATTCCAACAATCTTCTCCTTTTTTATATTTCGCAATACATTTAAGTTAGGGAAAACAAATATCAATAACACATGCTAAAAACAATGGACTTACGTTATCAAGATTTCATACTTAGACTTATACCACCGAATTAACTTACGTTATCAAGACTTTACACTTGAACTTACACCGCCGAATAAACTTACATTACCAAAGATATATATTTGGACTTATACCACCAAATATACTTATATTACTAAGACTATACACTTATACGTATATCATTGGCATAGTTTATATCTCTTATTGTTTTAATTGAGATTTTTTCCGTTGCCTTTTGACTCCACGATATCACCATTTCCTAATTTTACTTTAGGAATAATTGTAGAATCAAGATTAAGAAAAATATTTTCATTACCTGACATGTGATTACTGCAACCACTGTCAAGAAGCCATGTACTATCTTTTTCTTCCAGAGTCGATTGACAAGCATAAAACAAATGACCCTCTTCATTATGATTTTCCTTTTTATCTTGAATGACATTTTTGAATTTGCAATCTTTTTCAATATGCCCGAACTTCTTGTAATGATTACATTGAGGCTTTCCACGATGCCAACAACTTCAAGCAATATGACCTTGCTTTTTGAAAATCGCTCTTGTAGAGTACTCTTCTATTGGACTCTCCATTATGGAATCTTCTTTTGTCACTTTTCTGATCATCTTTGAAATCAGAATCTTCTTTTGTCACTTTTCTGATCATCTTTGAAATTGCTTTTCTTTGTACGAACTTTGATGTTTGAAATTTAGCTTTGTGGGAAAAGCACTTTTCACAGGTCACTTTTATGGTCCTGGATATGGTGCCGCGATAGGATATTCAGATTGTCATCCAGATACTCATGATTCGATCCCCAACTACGACGTATTTACAGGAATTTTTTTCCAAATGGGGAGCGCAATCAAAGGATGCTGGGCGTTTGGGTTGACTGCCGCGCGCGCTTCCCGATTTATCCCGGTGGCCGGTAAAAAACTTTCATGAGGTCAGACCCGGTCACTCCTAGGGATAGTCAATAAGACTAACTGAAATTATCATTTTTTTTTTTATTTCGCATCATCCTTCTTTGCTTATGAGACTCTAAAGATCCCATCAATTCTTCGATCGAAAGAGTGGTGAGACCTTTAGATTCTTTAATAGCAATAACAATATGTGCAAACTTTTTCGGCAAACTAATAAGGATTTTTTGAATTACCTTGTGATCAGCAACCTCCTCCCCGAAGTGCATAAGCTTTCCTTGCTAAAGAAATAGAAAGCTTATTGACAGATTGATCCGGCGGTAAGAATGGGGGACCCACAGATGGGGTCCCGTCCGAGCGGAACCAGAGATTACACAGCCAAAGGTTTGGGTTTCCGACGACAAAGCAGAAGAACCGGAGCCGAGTGGCCGAACGGAGGTGTCCGCTCGGCCGAGGAAAGAATGGCCGAGCGGAGGTGTCCGCTCGGCCGAGGACAGAATGGACGAGCGGAGGTGTCCGCTCGGCCGGAATCGTGGCGAGGGAATAGTGGTTAGCCGAGCGGCCTATTCGCTCGGCTCGGGATATGATATGTCAGCAAAGGCATGATGATTAGACTGTACGCAAGATGGCACTATTAAAGGCCCCACCATCACGTCACGGACAGGTTGATACAGTAGCAGTATGGTCTTATGGATGCCCTTCTGACAGGCCCACACCTAGGCATGGTCGAAAGCAGGTGATTGTATCAACAGTATGGTCTTATGGATGCCCTTCTGACAGGCCCACACCTAGGCATGGTCGAACGCAGGTGATCGCTTCTATTGGTGTGCCCAGGCTCCTTCAAGAGGTCTATATAAGGCCTCCATTTCTTCAACCGGAGGTACACAAGTTTACATTTTCTAAGCCACTTTCTTATTCCTTCGCCTAACTTGAGCGTCGGAGGGCCGTCGCCGGGACACCCCCCCCCCGGCTCGGTTTTGTTGCAGGTTCACCGGAGCACTCGAGGATACAGCAGGGAGCGTCACATCCCCAGCGTCCATTAATCCTGGTTCGGACAGGATCAATTTGGCGCCGTCTGTGGGAACGCACCTGCATCCGAGCAGAGGCAATGGACGAGGCTGGAAGACTACATACCGTGGCACTCTCACAAGAAGAGTTTGACGCTATAGTCGAGGCGAGGGCAGCCAAGACAGTGGCGCAGCAAAAGGAGAAGCGCAACAGCAAACAACCTCGGCTTCAGCAGGCCGGGCGGCGCAAGCAGACCGCCCGGAATATGTTTCAACAGGAGGGTTCCCTCAGGCATTCTTTCGTATTCCCCCAGAAATCGCGCCCGCTCACGGGGAGCAAGGATCTTCATCCGATGAGCCTCCCGTTCGGGATCATAAGAAGGGCAAAGCTCCCCGAGCGAACGCACCACCCGAGCAGGTTCACCGACAGTTCTCTGAAGCCATACATCGGGATCCGTTACCAAAATACTATACACCACCGCCGATCGGAGCTTACAATGGGATGACCGACCCCGACGATCATTTGGGGAAGTTCGACAGCATCGCCACCTTGCATCAGTACTCCGATGGCGTAAAGTGCCGGGTATTTCTCACCACTCTATCGGAATCTGCACATAGGTGGTTTCGGAGGCTGCCGGACGGCTCTATCACTAGTTTCCAGGAGTTCCGAAAGGCATTTCTTCATCACTTTGCAAGCAGCCGACGTTATCAAAGGACAAGCGTCAGTCTGTTCACCATCAAACAAGAACCAAGAGAATCTCTCCGGGCATATATACAGCGATTTAATCAGGTAGCGATGGACATCCCCACAGCCACCTCGGAGACAATGGTAAACGCCTTCACGCAAGGCCTCGCGGAAGGGGACTTCTTCCGCGCGCTCATTCGCAAACCGCCCAGAGACTACGACCACATGCTACACCGGGCGAATGAGTACATAAATGTGGAAGAGGCGGAGGCTACCCGACGGAAGGGAACTCATGCCGAACGTCCGGCCCATGCCGAACGTCCGGCCCATGCCGAACGGAAGCAGCCCGCTGCCCATCAGCCACCGAGAGGACCAAGAGTTGAGGCATCCCGGGCACATCATGCGAAGTCCCCCGTGGTCCAAGAGGTAGCGGCCGAGCGGTCAAAGATGAAGAAAAGGAGGGTATGGACCCCAATGTTTTGCTCTTTCCATAATACTGACTCCCACAACACCCGCGACTGTCGGGGCATGCCTTCAATCACCCATCTCGTACGACGGGGTGGCCGTCGTCGATCGCCTTCACCCGGCCGCCGGCAGCGGCATCAAGAGTCCGGTCGGCGAACATATAGAAGATCTCCCGAACAGCGTTTCCCTCCAAGGCATGAAGATCGCTCTCGAAGGTCCAATGAGCGACCTAGGCAGTCCGCTCAGGAAGAGGAGAACAGAAACAACACCTCCCGGGGAGAAATCAATATTATTGCGAGTGGGCCGACCGGAGGAGATTCACACAGGGCGAGAAAGGCAAGCGCCCGGCAGCTCAGAATCCATGAGGTGGGTTGCAGCCAAGAAAAGGCGAGCGGACCCGAGATCAGCTTCGGGCCCAAGGATCTTGAGGGAGTTGAAGTGCCGCATGATGATGCCCTTATCATCAAAGCGGTGATAGCCAACTACACCATCCACCGTATCTTCATTGACACTGGCAGCTCGGTCAACATCATCTTCAGAAAGGCCTTTGATCAACTACAAATCGATCAAGCCGAGCTGCTGCCCATGACAACCCCCCTCTACGGGTTTACGGGCAATGAGGTTCTGCCGGTTGGACAGGTAAGACTGGCTATCTCCTTAGGGGAAGAACCGCTCCGGAGAACGAGGACAACAAACTTTGTGGTGGTCGACTCCCCTTCATCCTACAACGTGATACTGGGGTGACCGGCGTTAAGCGAATTCCGAGCTGCTGTGTCGACGTTCTACCAGAAGATCAAATTCCCGGTCGAGGACAAAATCGGTGAAGTACGAGGAGATCAGTTAACCGCTCGGAAATGCTATGTGGAAATGGTCCGAGCCGAATCTAGTGCCGCGCGAAAGGCTCCATGGATCGAGGTACACGCCATAACCGAGAAACCTCTTGCTTTAATTTATGATGAAAAGGAGGAGGTTCAGATCCATCCGAGCCGATCGGAGGCTACAACCTTTATTGCCGCCGACCTGGAGGACGAATAGAAAGAAGAAGTGGTCAAATGCCTCAAGATATCTTCGCTTGGTCGACGCATGAGCTGCCCGGTGTCTCCCCTAGCATAGCCCAACATAAGCTTCACGTCCGGCCGGACGCTCGGCCAGTAAAACAAAGGAGAAGAGATTTCAGCGCCGAGCAGAATATTATCATTCGCGCGGAGGTAGAAAGGCTCTTAGAGGCCGGCCACATACGGGAGGTTCAATTCCCAAGCTGGTTAGCAAATGTGGTGCTCGTCTCCAAGCCGGGCAACAAATGGAGGGTGTGCATCGACTTCAGAGATCTGAACAAAGCTTGCCCGAAGGATTTCTACCCTCTGCCCCGAATCGACCAGCTCGTAGATTCTACAGTCGGATGCGAGCTTATATGTATGTTGGACGCCTACCAAGGCTATCATCAAGTGCCGCCCTGGAGGATCAGGAAAAAGTTAGCTTCCGGACGGGACGTATTGCTATACGGTGATGTCGTTCGGACTGAAGAATGCCGGAGCAACATATCAAAGATTGATGAATAGGGTCTTCCGCGAGCAAATCGGACACAACCTGGAGGTCTATGTAGATGACATCCTCATCAAATCCTTCCGAGCGGCCACTTTATGCAAAGATATGGAAGAAACCTTCCGTACACTCAGAAAATATGGGGTCAAGCTAAATCCTCATAAGTGTTTGTTCGGCGCCAAAGGAGGACGTTTCTTGGGCTATATTGTGACCGAACGGGGTATTGAAGCTAATCCTAGCAAGGTGAAGGCTCTTCAGGACATGCCACCGCCCAGAAACATGAGGGAAGTACAGAGGCTGACCGGTCGGATTACAGCGCTATCACGCTTCATCTCCAAGACTGCCGACCGGAGCCTTCCGTTCTTCAAAGTCCTCCGCAAAGCTACAAAGTTCCAATGGAATGAAGACTGCGATCGGGCCTTTGAAAAACTGAAGACGTACTTAAATTCCCTACCTGTGCTGGCCAAGCCAGCTATCGGCGAACCGTTGCACATTTATTTATCCTCAACCGAGCAGGCAGTGGGATCAGCGTTAGTCCGGTCGGGAGGTGAGGAGCAACCTGTATATTTCCTTAGTCATATCTTGAAAGATGTTGAAACCCGCTACACCGGACTCGAGAAGTTGGCCTTTGCTCTGATCCTGGCCGCTCGGAGACTTCGTCCTTATTTCCTGGCGCACACGATTATCGTCAAGACCAATGGCCCGTTGGGATGAGTGCTTTTAAATCCAGAAGCTTCCGGACGGCTCATCAAATGGATAATCGAACTAAGCGAATTTGATATCCAATATCAACCCCGCTCGGCTATCAAGGCACAAGCCTTAGCCGATTTTGTGACGGAGGTGCAGGACCCGGAACCCGGAGCTGTGTGGAAAGTGTTCGTGAATGGATCGTCCACTAGACACGGGAGCGGAATTGGCATAGTTTTGTTGTCCCCACAAGGAGAGCGGATGCAGCTCTCCGTCCGGCTAGATTACCGAGCGACCAACAACGAAGCAGAATATGAAGCCCTTATTGCTGGATTGCAGGCCGCTCGTCACGTTGGCGCCGTCCGGGTCATCCTCTATTCAGATTCCCAGTTGGCTGCTCAGCAAATCTTGGGGATTTTCGAGATAAATAGTACAAGGCTCAAGCTCTACGTGGAGGCTATTGAAAAACTTAAGCTCAACTTTAGGGAGGTGATTATTCAGAAGATCCCCCGGGCGGAGAATCAAGTGGCGGACAAGCTGGCAAGCGCGTTATCCCCGGTCGGCTCTCAGAAGCCGATCGAGCAAGTATCTTTAGTAGCACATGTCGATCGGATGGAGGGCATCACATACCCGAGCGACTGGAGGACAACTATTGTGGAGTTTTTGCGCTCGGGAGCTACCCCATCCGACCGGGAAGAAGCTCATTTATTGAAGAGAAGGGCTAGTCGGTTCACCCTCGTGGGAGATCAACTCTACAAGAAGGCCTTCTCCCGTCCGCTCCTAAAATGCGTCAGCTGGGAAGATGCCGAGTACATCCTTCGAGAAGTGCACCAAGGTTCGTGCGGTGGACATCCAGGCGGACGGTCGTTAACCAGGAAGATTTTGCTAGCCGGGTATTTTTGGCCAACACTTCAAAAGGATGCTGCCCGGACCGTTGCAAATTGTCTATCCTGTCAGAAGTATCACAGCATGTCCCACCGACCGGCAGATGAGATGAAAGCATCAACTGTGGCCTGCCCGTTCGACCAATGGGGGATGGACATCGTGGGACCCTTCCCCATGGCTACCGGGCAGCGGAAGTTCTTATTGGTGGCGGTCGACTACTTCTCAAAATGGGTAGAAGCTGAGCCACTTGCAAAAATATCCGAGCAGATGGTTAAAAAGTTCATATGGCAAAATATTCAGTGTATCCCAAGAGCCTAGCTTTTGGATAAACATTCATCTAGAAATAAGGACATTGAGCAGCACTTCACATCGGTGGCATACCCCCAGAGTAACGGTCAAGCCGAGGTAACCAACCGAGAGATTCTCAGAATTTTATGGGCTCGGCTCGACCATGAAGGAGGCAGCTGGGTAGACGAGCTGCCAGGCGTCCTATGGGCTCTCCGCACGACACCAAAGGAGGGAACGGGCGTCACTCCATTTCACTTGGTATATGGAGGCGAAGCAGTCATCCCGATTGAAGTTGGGGTGGAGTCCGTTCGAGTACAAAATTATGATGAAGATAACGTCGAACGGAGGAGCATGGAGCTAGACTTGGTCGAAGAGGAAAGAGCTAAAGCGTCCGTCCGGCTGATGGCGTACCGGCAACGTATGAAACAGAACTACAACCGGCGCATGATCCCCAGAGCCTTTCAAGTAGGCGACCTAGTTTGGAAGAAAGTCAAGCCGGTCGGAGATGTCGGCAAGTTGGAAGCTCCCTGGGCAGGACCCTTTGAAGTGGTCGAGAAGCTCCGTTCGGGCGCTTATTACCTCAAGGATGCGGAAGGTCGGATGCTGGATCGGCCATGGAGTGCAAATCACCTTCAGCCATATAGAGCTGGGTGAGAGGTGCGCTTTTGCTCTATTTTGTGTAAATTCAAAGTAGCTGTACTCCTTTTATTGCAGGAAACAAATTATTCCCAAGGCATTCTGTGTTCATAGCCGAACGGTTGGTTATCCGAAGGCCCCGTGCCGCTCGGCCGGAGGTATATTGTACGAGCCAAAGGCTCAATTCCGAAGACCCTGTGCCGTTCGGCCAGGTAAACGTTGTCCAAATTAGGCTTAAAAGCCCGACGAGCTCCGTCGTTAAAGATCGAGAGCCGCGCCGACCGGCTATAAATATCCGCGCCGACGAGCTCCGTCGTTAAAGATCGAGAGTCGTGCCGACCGGCTATAAATATCCGCGCCGACGAGCTCCGTCGTTAAAAATCGAGAGACGAGCCGGCGTCTATAAATCCCCGAGCGGAAGACCGATGAGCTCCATCGTTAAAGATCGAGAGCCGCGCCGACCGGCTATAAATATCCGCGCCGACGAGCTCCGTCGTTAAAGATCGAGAGCCACGTCGACCGGCTATAAATATCCGTGCCGACGAGCTCCGTCGTTAAAGATCGAGAGCCGCGCCGACCGGCTATAAATATCCGCGCCGTCGAGCTCCGACGTTAAAAATCGAGAGACGCGCCGACCGGCTAGCGGAAGACCGACGAGCTCGTCGTTAAAGATCGAGAGCCGCTCCGACCGGCTATAACTGCGCTGACGAGCTCCGTCATTAAAGATCGCGGACCGGCTATAAATATCCGCGACGACGAGCTCCATCGTTAAAGATCGAGAGCCGCACCGACCGGCTATAAATATCCACGCCGTCGAGCTCCGGCGTTAAAGATCGAGAGCCGAGCCTATAAATCCGGGCGGAAGACCGACGAGCTCCGTCGTTAAAGATCGAGAGCCGCCCGACCGCTATAAATATCCGCGTCGAGCTCCGGCGTTAAAATCGAGGCGAGCCGTCTATAAATCCCGGCGGAAGGCGAGCTCGTCGTTAAAGATCGAGCCGCTACCGGCTATAAATATCCGCGCCGACGAGCTCCGTCGTTAAAGATCGAGAGCCGCACCGACCGGCTATAAATATCCGCGCCGTCGAGCTCCGACGTTAAAGATCGAGAGACGAGCCGGCGTCTATAAATCCCGAGCGGAAAAACGACAAGCTCGAGAGCCGCGCCGAGCGGCTATAAATATCCGCGCCGTCGAGCTCCGACGTTAAAGATCGAGAGCCGCGCCGACCGGCTATAAATATCCGCGCCGACGAGCTCCGTCGTTAAAGATCGAGAGCCGCGCCGACCGGCTATAAATATCCGCACCGACGAGCTCCGTCGTTAAAGATCGAGAGCCGCGCCGACCGGCTATAAATATCCGCGCCGTCGAGCTCCGGCATTAAAAATCGAGAGGCCGACCGGCTATCAATAACCGAGCGGAAACGGCGAGCACCATCGTTAAAAATCGAGAGTCGGTCCGGCGACTATAAATACCCCGGGCGGACGAACGAATATCAAAGAATAAGAAACCGCGGAAACCACAAGTATTAAAACATTTAGGCCCGCTCGGGCGTTGGTCCTTCGATACTTGGCGTTTGTTGACTTCACACAGGCTAGATACGTGCAGAGCGAGTAGGCCCTCCCGCTCGGACTTTGTTTAAGGGGTTAAGCTGATCGGCCGCGTGACGGAGAACACTTAGAGCATGACTGACTCTAAGCATAAACGTTAAGCAAACAGAAGAATATTATGGATAATGATCAGGAAGACGCAAGCAAAGACATAATTGCATTAAAGGGAAAGCATGCCGGACGGCAAGTACAAAAAGTTGCGCTGGGCGTAAGAAATGCAAAAACAAGATAGAGACGAGGAACACTCTTCACTCGGGGTCTTCGAAGTTGAAGAAACTATCTATCATGGCCGCCAGATCGGAGGCGGGAATGTGCATTCCCGCAGGAAGGTGGCCACCCTTCTTCAAGTAGGCCATAGTGACCTTAACGGCCTCGGCAAAGGTTGAAGAGACGCTGCCGCCAAATTTCGTGCCGAACCTCTCCAAGTGGAGGTAATCTTGACGTGCAGCAGCCAGACGACTCGGCTCCTCTTCCTTGTACTTTCTGAGCGCCGCCCGGGAGGCAATTAGTGAATCTTGAAGAACTTTCTGGTCCACCTCCGCTTTAGTGCGTTCAGCTGAGCGCCTATCCCGTTCGGTAGTTAGTTGGGCTTCCAGCTCCTTAGATCGCTGATCTAGGGCTCGGACTTCAACTTTCATCTTGTCCAGATCAGCGATCGCCCGTTTCTTCCGGCTACTGGCGCGCTTCACGTCTTCATCGCGCTTCTTCACCAAGCCTTCCAGTCAAGCCACCTCTGTAGCCAGGTCGGCGGCCTTCTTCTGTTCGGCCTCGCGGGCTTGTTTCTCCCGCTCGGCCGATGGACCCCCCGAGACTTGAAACTTTTCCATAAGATCCTCCAGCTCGGCCAGCCGATGGCTAGTGGCGATTTGCTCAGCCCAATGCTGTAAGGGAAATAATAAAATCAGGAACCGAACAGTAGCATGGCACAGGAAGAAAAATGAACCTACCTGAGTGGCCTGCTGCATGTGGTTATCGCCGAGCTGCTTGGGCGTCATGAGGGCCACCCGAATCTGGGCGTCCTCGAAAAGTTTGGCGAGCGGACCTGTCAAGGTTATTTCATGAACGGGGCTTGATGGCCGATCGGCAGACAATAAATATTCCTCCGACGGGAATCGAAGGGTAGTCTTGATGGTCGGGTGGCCGGCCGGCACTTCCTCAGCCGCAGTCGCCTGGCCCGAGGACTCCCCTATGGTTGAAGTTTCGCCCAACCGTCGTAAGCGACGACGAGTCCGTGGAGGAGAGCCAGAGGGCTGTGCGGTGGGCGAGGCCACGGGGGTCCTGATCTGCGAAGGCGTGCAATCTGGAGAAGCGATCTCGATCGGCGCCTGTGGTTCACCCTCTGGGGTCGGCGGAAGGCTGGACTCTCTTCGACGTTTCCGCCGAACTTCCAGTGGTGAATCTCCGGCCTGGGGGACTCCCAGCTCGGCTGGAGCAGAGGAAACAGGATCCGCCTCAACCTCCGTTGAAGCGGGTTGGGTGACTTCTGTTTCAGGGGCGGACTGCGTCCCCCCCTCTCCTGCATCTGTCGGGCGGCTGGGGATAAGACCCCGCTCGGCGAGTTCTTTTTTGGTAGCCGCCTCAATTTCCACGGCCTTCAATTTCAGATGATCGGTAGCCTTGGAGCGCCACATGACTTCAGCTGCAGTGGAAGAAATTAAAATCAGTTAGACAAAAAAGGCGAAGGGAGTAAAGAGTCCTTACCCATGCGGTAGGGGAGATTGGCCCGAACGGGAGATAATCCAAAAATGTACAACACCCCCTTGAGAAGCAACTGGTCGATTTTGTACCGTTGACCGGACAAGCAATTTGCCGCATGAAGGTAGGCCAGATTGCTTCTGAATTTACCGAGCTCCGGCTGGGTCGGCACAGCGGTCTGCCATTTGGTTCGGAATGCTGGCCGCTCGGGAAGTCGTATATAGAAGAAGAACTCCCTCCAGTGCTTGTTGGAGGTCGGCATGTTCTCAAAAAATTTGAAGCCTATTCTACTTTGGAAAATAAAAGTACCCAACTCGGATTGTTTGGGGTAGAAGAAGTAGTGGAATATTTTGGGGTCAAGTGAGATACTGTGCAGCCTAAAGAGGACGACAACCCCGCTCAGTAGCCTAAAGGAATTCGGCACAAGTTGGCCGAGCGGGATGCGGAAATAATTACAAACTTCCAAAATAAATGGATGAGTAGGAAATCTAAGGCCGCCCTGGAATTGGTCCAGAAAAAAACAAATAGTACCGATCGGCGGGTTATGGGGCCGGTCGGTCGGGCCGGCTACAATTATTTCATGGTCGTGCGGGATCCCGTAGGTCCTAACAACGCGCCGGGCGCGCTCCTCATCTAACCTACTCTCCATACTCATATACCACGGACCGTGAACCTGGTAGCGGGTGCAGAAGTGCTCGCCATGACTAAAGAAGGGAAGGAAGCCTAGCAATACTCGGAAACAAGGGGACGAGAGAAGAGAAGAAGCTTACTGAGGGAAGATCAAAGGAAAGAGGCCCAGGAACTCGAAAACCACCGGAAAGCAATCACTGGGAGTCGCCGGAGTAAGCTAGCAGCAGGCAGCTTCGACAGAGGACGCGCGATGAAACAGAAAGTGCGGCGTGAAGGCCAGAACGAGGGCTTTATACAAACGAGACCGCTCAACCTCGTCCGTCGGATGAAGGGCACAAGAGACGAGGTCATCATCTAGCCGTTCATTTCAAAACAAAGGGCGTCCCATCGTACGGAGCGTCACCGCCACTAGAGACAAGCCACGTGGTGCTCTGTCACCAAGCGCAATTAATGCGCCCATACCGCGCATGCTTCGGCTTAATGAAAAAGACTTGCGCGATTTTCAAGAGGATTTAGACAAGCAAACATCCACGTTGGGCGCCAAGGCATACAAAGCGAAGAGCGGATAAATTTGGCATGAGGGCCGAACGGCTCAAGGGATATCAGCAGCAGCGATAAGGCGACGACCGCCCGCTCGGACACACAGTCCAATCAGTCGGACTCACTGCCTCCTTCGACTAGACTTGAAGGGGAGGCAAGTGATCCGGCGGTAAGAATGGGGGAACCAGAGATTACCCAGCCAAAGGTTTGGGTTTCCGACGACAAAGCAGAAGAACCGGAGCCGAGTGGCCGAGCGGAGGTGTCCGCTCGGCCGGAATCGTGGCGAGGGAACAGTGGTTAGCCGAGCGGCCTATTCGCTCGGCTCGGGATATGATATGTCAACAAAGGCATGATGATTAGATTATACGCAAGATGGCACTATTAAAGGCCCCACCATCACGTCACGGACAGGTTGATACAGTAGCAGTATGGTCTTATGGATGCCCTTCTGACAGGCTCACACCTAGGCATGGTCGAAAGCAAGTGATTGTATCAACAGTATGGTCTTATGGATGCCCTTCTGACAGGCCCACACCTAGGCATGGTCGAACGCAGGTGATCGCTTTGATTGGTGTGCCCAGGCTCCTTCGAGAGGTCTATATAAGGTCTCCATTTCTTCAACCGGAGGTACACAAGTCTAGATTTTCTAAGTCACTTTCTTATTCCTTCGCCTAACTTGAGCGTCGGAGGGCCGTCGCCGGGACACCCCCCCCCCCCCCTCCCGGCTCGGTTTTGTTGCAGGTTCGCCGGAGCACTCGAGGATACAGCAGGGAGCGCCACATCCCTAGCGTCCATTAATCCTGATTCGGACAGGATCACAGATATTGTAAACCCGGCCAGTTAGTGACAGATATTGTAAAGCTTGTAATAAGTTAAGTTGCAATAGCTAACTCAAACTTTTGCTGTAGAAGGCTTTGTTTGTATTTTTGCATATTTAGCAAACTAATCCATTCACTCTTATTGAGGTCTTGAGCTCTCTAAAAAAACGGACCACTTGGGCTAAGCTTATCGAGACAGGAAAATCATCTGCTGCCAATTTCAGTGGCTTCAGAAATGTGAACAATTTCAATGTTACAGATCCAAAAGTATTTGGGTCACGTGTTCTTGTTCCTTCAGTTTCTACCTTCATGTCAATAAATATTATTGTCTTTTAACTTCTTTCTTGTCAGTTTCCATTTCATGTATTGCCCAACAATGTCCTCCCCCATTCTTGTAGGCAGAGAAGTGAAGTAATTTGTTTAACCCCAACAGTTGGATACTTCATACTTCATACTTGCAATTTCACACAAGTATTAATTCATCAAAATATACAATACAGTAATGTCCATAACTCTCATTTCAGTGGATCCGTGTCCTCTTCCCCATCAATCCACAAGGGGATATGAGGAACCATGTGCAGCGGCACATGCCATGCATTTGCTGCTCGCAGTTAATAATTAATATTCCAGCGAACTGGAGGCCAAGTTTTGCCTTCTCCATGCACAGAGCTGAACATGAACATGGGAGAGGGAGACTGATGCAATCTGCGATAAGATCCACAGCACACCAATATAATTAATTTTGCACCGCACCCCACACGACATGCGTCTGCATCACACTGCATGGCCACCGCCATCGTCTCTGAGCTCGCATTCCTTAATTATTGCCACCACCACCCTCCTCCTCCTGATGGTATAAATCATAATCTGTTAGATCACATTCAGTGTGTGTTGCGGAAAATGGAGCGGAGTGCTGTATTTTCTCTGTTGATAATGGCTTTGATAGTGAGCTACGAGTTCGCCGGCGCCGACGGCTTCACGGCGTCAGGGTGGACGAAGGCAAGCGCGACGTTCTATGGCGGAAGTGATGCCTCCGGAACGATGGGTAAAAATTTAGTATTTAATTACTCGGAACAATCCTTGATTCTTATCTGAGCGAGTTGTAATTTACGTAGGCGGAGCTTGTGGGTACGGCAACCTGTACACGACGGGATACGGTACCCGGACGGCGGCGCTGAGCACAGCTCTGTTCGACGAAGGCACGTCGTGCGGGCAGTGCTATAAGATCATCTGCGACCACAAGGCGGAGCCGCGATGGTGCCTCTCCGGCGTCTCCATCACCGTCACTGCCACCAACTTCTGCCCGCCCAACTACGCCCTCCCCAACGACGACGGCGGCTGGTGCAACCCCCCAAGGCACCACTTCGACATGGCCCAGCCCGCCTGGGAGAAGATCGGCATCTACCGTGCCGGTATTGTCCCAGTGCTCTTCCAGAGGTAGTCATCGATCGATCAATTTCCATGCATTGATGATTCGGTTTCATTTCCTAACGAAACAATTGTGATCGAAGCAGAGTACCCTGCAAGAAACATGGAGGCGTCCGGTTCACCATCAACGGGCAAGACTACTTCGAGCTGGTGCTGGTCAGTAACGTCGCCGGCGCCGGGTCGGTCCAGTCCATTGCCGTGAAGGGATCCAAGACCGGGTGGCTGCCGATGTCCAGGAACTGGGGCGCAAACTGGCAGTCCAACGCCCACCTCAACGGCCAGTCTCTGTCCTTCAAGGTCACCGTTACCGACGGCCAGACTCTAGTCTTCGCCGACATCGTGCCGGCCAACTGGGCGTTCGGCCAGACCTTCTCCAGCCACTTGCAGTTTAACTGAAGAAGAAAAAGGAGAAGAAGCTGATATATCCATGAAAAATTCAACTTTTGGCTGAGGCATGCTAACTACTTTGCCAAAGTTGCCCGCCATTATCGATCTCCGTTTTGAATCAGAGCTGTAATTATTTAAGGATTAAGATTCAAGAATGTCTGTTACGAAAAAACCAAAAAATAAAATAAAAAATTGAATTTTTCATTGTCAGAACTCAGAACTCAGAATCTTTGTTTTAACTCTGATCTATCACAGCCTGATAAAAGGCTACCCTATTCTAAATAGGTTACAAAGCCAAGCCAAACATGAACCAGGATTCACGCATCCCTACTTGCTTAATTTAGTTACTAAATTATACTATACAATAAATAGAAGACGGGGGAAACTTTTTATATTAGATTTCTACCAATCATTAGTGACTCTCTTTGGTGAACATTGATCACACACTGTATCTAAAGGTAGCATCTTCATAAAAGGCTACCCTATTCTAAATAGATTAGAAAGCCAAGGCAAACATGAACCAGGATTCACGCATCCCTGCTTGCTTAATTTAGTTACTTAATTACACTACAATAAATAGAAGACAGGGAAAACTTTTTATATTAGATTTCTACCCATCATTAGTGACTCTCTCGTGGTGAACATTGATCACCCACTGTATCTAAAGGTAGCATCTTCATAGCCCTCACCTAACAAAGCTGCAAACTGATGCCATCATCAATTGATTGCATGCAAATTAAAGTACACAGTCTCTCTGTTTTCCTTGATCACTGTGCAGCATTCGTTGTGCCATTAAGTACCAATGAGACTCCTTCGGCCGACCTTTCGCTGCTATGTTTGTACTGCAAATGGCCATCAAGGGAAGCAGCACAGCCTAAGCAGCAGCTTTAGTGGATTAAAGCCATGACCCTTTTTACTACTCTGCTCTTGGTAATTACTGATTAGTCTTTGGTCCATGAGCATAGGCCTCTATCTTATATTTATGCTATCTGGTTGTGCGCATTGGATGAGAGGGTATGCCGATCAGGTCGAGGAAGAAGAAGCCTTCATGGTGCGGAGGGCTTATCTGCAATGAGATGGTGAAGAAAGAAAAGAAATATTGTTGGTAGTGTTTCTCAAAGCCAGTCAATGGGCTCCCTTCCAACATTCCAAAGTGTTTCTTCTTTTATCTTTGCCCTTGCATGTTTTTCTTTAAGTTTGATCTACGTTAAAGCCTTACAGGTGAACTGTGATGCTTGTTAATCTCTGTATTAATAAGAAATTAGCATAATGAAGTATTAGATTCTAGTTTATGCTAGACTGTATCTTTGGTGCTCTGATTTCATGGCACTTTAAAGATCTTCTTACTGTAAAAATGATTTTTTTGAACGACATACATGTGGTTGGTCCACGTGTTGGGAGAATCCATCGCCAGCATAAACACTTTTCTCCTACTCTCTTATCGTCCCCTTCTTCCCTTCGCTGTCATGCTTCAACACCCACCAATGGATCCATGGGCGGAAATCCAACAAATCTTAGAACAACAATTGATGGAAAAGAAAGAAAAACCATTTCGATGCGATCTCTGATTGTCAAGGAATCTCAAAGCCCTTGCGCGATCAAGAAGAACTCCACTCTGAACGTTTATCCGATGCAGAGAGCGACACAAAAACATCAAGAAGTAAGTGTTAGAGTTGCAATATATCATAAATGAACTAAATCATATATCTACAATGACATCTAACTATTATCAATCTCTCAAGCATAATAGAAAATCAAAATAATAACTAACAAAAGTTGACATGAATCCATCACAAAGCTATCGTTTCTTACTTTTGTCATCGGAAATCTCACGGACGTAGTGGATGTCTTCCACAGGATTGAGTCAGTGAAAATCACGTTCCTTCTCAATGGAGACTATCTCTCATAAAGTTCATCCCTTATTAATAACCCATCATTGTTAATGAACCGGATTATTAGATCTACATATTGAATCCACATCTATTTAATCTAAGCCCCTTTTATATATAATTAAGCATTAGATCACTTAATTAGGATTTAGTTTTCTTAATGACAATTAGTTATGTGTGTTAATCAAGTGTAAGCCCACTTTATGAAGATTAAACTTATCCATATGGACTTAATTGGATTTAATCCATCCATATAGAATTAATTCTTCAATTTTCCACTTAAGCTATACTTGATTCCTTATACATCACACAACCCCTTAATTGAGCTTAACAAGCTAAACTTTATGGGCTAAATACTCTTTTAAACAATCTCGCCCATTAAATTAATTAGTACATGACTAAAGAATCCATAGCGACTATAACTGTAACAAGATCCATCGGTAATAACATTACTAATTATTGGTGCAGGGAGCACCAGATAATCAAATCTAAGTTTTGATAATGGCAAAGAGTTATAAGTTAAGTGTTATTATTATTCTAACAAGTTTAACTAAGTGTGCAGAAAAGTCCTAAGTGATCTTAGACAAAGTGAAAGTCCTAATTGAGGCTAGGAAAAAGGTAGTGTTGGTGCGGTTAGCACTAACGGTCTAACTCAGGTTTTGATGAATGACAAATCAGGTTAAGTTAGGTTCGTCGTTATCTAACACTCTGATCGAGTGTGCAGGATAAGTCCAGACAGGTCGACGGGCTGACCGGATGTCTGGCACGAAGTCCAAGTGGGTCGACGGGCTGACCGGACGCTTGGCGAGAAGTCCAGCTAGGTCGATGGGCTGACCGGATAGCTGGCGAGAAGTCCAAGCGGGTTGACGGGCTGATCGGACGCTTGGCGAGAAGTCCAGCTAGGTCGACGGGCTGACCGGATAGCTGGCGAGAAGTCCAGACGGGTCGAAGGGCTGACCGGACGTCTGGCAGGTAAGTAAGGTAAGTCACTGGAGGGGAGTGACTGCGAGGACGCGTTCCCGGGAAGGGAACATTAGGCGTCGATCCGGCTTAGATCCATTTCGGATATCTAAGTCGAGATCGTGACTAGATTCCGGTCTCGGAAAGACGGAATCTAAGTCATACTTCTTATGTCAAATTTATAAACTGTGCTAACACTCTATTTTGCAGGATATACATTATTTATTTGCCTCGGACTAACCTTGTCTTGCAGAAAAGCTGGTTTCTGGAGAAAGGTGGTCCGGGCGCCCGGGAGGCGATGTTTATCCCGATTACGCGTCGCCATGTGGAGCTCGCCGGTTGGACCTGCCACGTCTCACCAGGGCGCCCGGAGGGGATCCGGGGCGCCCCGAGCCTCATATAAAAGGAGGGTCAGAGGGGAGCTTCAAAATACAATGAAAAGAAAGTCTTCTACTGCTTGCTCTACTGCTCTGCGCTCCAGCGACGCTAACAAAGATCCGACAATACGCTCCTTTCCTTTTCTTTAATTCTTGTCGGTATTTTCTTTATTTTGCTAGCATTCCTGTACTTTAAATTGTAATCATTTTCGAACTGCTAGTGATTGCCCAACGAAAGTACTCACGGAGTACGGGCCTTCGAGTAGGAGTCGTCACAGGCTCCGAACGAAGTAAAAAACACCGTGTTCAGTTTACCTAAGTTTTTTTTATTATTCCGCTGCGCTTAACTCTTACTAACGCTGTTTTTCGAATCGATATTCACCCCCCCCCCCCTCTATCGACGTTTCATGATCCAACAAGTGGTATCAGAGCAGGTACCGCTCTGATTTGGTGCAACCACCAATCAAGCAAAGGGGGGTCGTTTTAAAGAAAAAATTAGATATTGTTTGTCTTTTAAATAAAACCTTACGCCTTTCGTTTTTTTCCCTCCAAAACGGTTTTTGAAAAATACATCGTCATCTTTTCACCATTGTTTAGTATTTAAAAAATATTACATTTTCAAAATTTTGAAATAATATTTTTTTCAAATATTTTATTAATATTTTAATAATATTTTATTATTTTTTCCGAAAATAGTGAAATATTATTTTTTTTCAGCACTGCTAATCCAAGACCAAGTCTTGGGATTTTTTTTGTTTCTCTGTGTGCAAGAATAATGACTCTTCAAGAAGGACGGAACCCCCACGAACCACCACCATACGATCATGAAGACTTCAACTACTGGAAGCGATTAATAGAATGCTTCTTAGGAAGCGTAGACATCGATTATATGTTAATTTTGAGGAAACCTTCTCAAAACTCGGAACTGAACAAAAAGGTAAGTAACATTATTTGTAATGTTTTACCTAACAATATTTTATGCAGATTAGAAAAGTACAAGAATGCACATGAGCTTTGGACCCAATTGATCAAACTTCACGAGGAGCTCGAGGATCAAGTAAAAATCGAATCCGAATTCGGGTTAGATCCAATCGAAAAGCCTACCGAATTAGGGGTTGCGCTCAAGGTTAGTGATATTTACCAAAATACCCCTGCTAATAGTAGTTTAGAAAATATGAGCATTGATCTGGTTATCTCTGAAAATATATGTGAAAATAATGTAGTTGACAATAATTACAAAAATACCCCTAGGATATTATCTGATAAAACAAATCCAATTAATTTAAAAAATTCAAACTTGAACCTAAACAAATCTGAAAACTCAAATGATAGAGATGACAAGGTGAATATTAATCTAGATAAAATTAATAAATTATTTAATAATCTAGACAATATTAATCTAGAAAATTCTATCCAAACCCAAGATAATTTAATTAATAAAAAAATAAATTTTAACGATAAGAATAATCTAATAAATTCCACTAATTATATCAACTTAAATAATAAAGAAAATATATCAAACACTTTGATAAAATCAAAACTAAATTTAACAAAATTAAAATTAAATGTTAAAAATAACATATTAGATAAAGATAATCTGAAAAATTCAAAATTAACAATTAATAAAAGGTTAAAAGATAAACCTTTAAGGAAATATAATTCAAACAATTTAATTAATTCAAATTTAAAAATGAATAAAAACTTAAACTTTAAACATAAGCTATTAAAGAAAGATAATTCAATTAACCTAATAAAAGTGAAATTGAAAGAAAATTTAAATATTAAATACATTCTCTTAAAGAAAGATAATTTGACTAATTTAATTAATTCAAAATTAAAAACTTGAATCTAAATTATAAATTAAACATTAAATTTTAACCAAAATTTAACTATAATAAACCCATAACTAAAAACTAAATTAATGACCAATAATTTAGGGGGAGGCTCCAGAATAGCTGGCACCTCCAAAACTAACCTACCCGAAAGGGTAACCCTAACCAACCTACCCGATAGGGTAATTAGGACTAGTTAAAGAGGGTTCAAGTTTAACTTGAATCATGGTACTGGTGAAGTTTTTTTATGATAGTACGTTGGGGAAGCTTGGGCATCGCATGTCTAGAAAGATATGGCTTCAATCTGGTGCATTTGGCCAAGTGGAACCGACCAAAGCTACCTTTAAATGGATCCTAACTAGTTAGACCAAGGTTTAGTACTAAGCTCCGTGGATAGGACTATTCGGAAAACCTCGAAGGCATGGTTACTCTAATGATGTCCAAGTGACTCACCAAGCTTAGAAACTTATCCGAAGAATGCCTATTTGTTGAGACCAAAGCTAAACCTGAATCTAACACAAGTTAAACCAAACTCTGTAATAAAATCTAATTCATCTCACAAAATTATAGGTTTCCCTGATTGATAATCTAGATCGGGTGAGATAAATAAGGATTAAATTAATTAATTTTCAAACTAAATTAAAATTTGAATTTCAAATTAAAATTAAATTTTAAATTTCAAATTAAAATTAAATTTCGAATTTCAAATTAAAATAAAATAAATTAAAATTTGAATTTCAAATTAAAATAAAATTAATTAAAATTTGACTTTCAAATTAAAATTAAATTTTGAATAAAAATTAAATTTTGAATTTCAAATTAAAACTAAATTTCGAATTTCAAATTAAATTAAAATTAATTAAAATTAAATTAAATTTTGAATTTCAAATTAAAATTAAATTTTGAATTAAAATTAAATTTTGAATTTCAAATTAAAACTAAATTTCGAATTTCAAATTAAATTAAATTAAATCAAAATTAAATTTTTTAAAAATTTATTTTAAAAATTAAACTTAATTTTTTTTAACTTAAAAATTTATTTTAACCTAAAAATTATTTTAACTTAAAAATTTATTTTAACCTAAAAATTATTTTAAATGAAAAATTTATTTTAACCTAAAAATTATTTTAACTTAATTATTTTTTAAAAAAAACCTTTTAAATTTTTTTTTAAAAAAATTACTTTAAAAAACTTTTAAAAACTCTTTTAAAAATATTTTAAAAATTATTTTAAAATCCTTTAAAAATTCTTTAAAAAACTATTTTAAAATTTCTTTAAAAACTCTTTTAAAAATTCTTTAAAAACTATTTTAAAAATTCTTTAAAAAAACTCTTTTAAAAATTCTTTAAAAATTATTTTAAAAATTCTTTAAAAACTCTTTTAAAAATTCTTTAAAAATTATTTTAAAATCCTTTAAAAACTCTTTTAAAAATTCTTTAAAAAATTATTTTAAAATTATTTAAAAACTCTTTTAAAAATTCTTTAAAAACTCTTTTAAAAATTCTTTAAAAAATTATTTTAAAAACTAGTTTAAAAATTCTTTAAAATTATTTTAAAAATTCTTTAAAAACTCTTTTAAAAATTCTTTAAAAATTATTTTAAAAATTCTTTTAAAAAAACTCTTTTAAAAAATTCTTTAAAAAAATTATTTTAAAATTTTTTAAAAACTCTTTTAAAAATTCTTTAAAAACTCTTTTAAAAATTATTTTAAAAAATTATTTTAAAATTCTTTAAAAAACTCTTTTAAAAATTCTTTAAAAACTATTTTAAAAATTCTTTAAAAACTATTTTAAAATTCTTTAAAAACTCTTTTAAAAATTTTCTTTAAAAAATTATTTTAAAATTCTTTAAAAACTCTTTTAAAAATTCTTTAAAAACTATTTTAAAATTCTTTAAAAACTATTTTAAAATTTCTTTAAAAATTATTTTAAAATTTTTTAAAAACTCTTTTAAAAATTCTTTAAAAACTATAATAAAATTCTATTAACTTAAAAAAATAGTAATAATAATAAATTATTTCTATAAATTATTTTCACTTTAAAAATTATTATTCTGACATTGAACTCATTTTTAATCTTAAACATCATTTTAACCTTAAAATTATTTTTTAATTTAACTTAACTGAAAATTAAATCTTAAATTAAAACTTAATATTGAAATTACAATTAAAATTAAAAATTTTAACTTAAACTTAAATTTTAACTTAAACTTAAATTAACCACTAATATTAATTTAAATCTAAAATCAAAACTGAATCAAACGTATGTTAATTGACATAAAACATATTATAAAAATCATTTTAAATTTTTTTTAAATGCTGTTCTAGAAATCCCTTTAAAAAAAATTAATAAATAAATAATAATAATAATAATAATAATAACTAACACTTTCATTGACCAACTCAATCAGGTAATATGAAATTTAAATTATTTCACTAAGTATTAAATTATTAAATTAAGTAAAAACTAATCAATAAATTATTGATAATGTTTAACTGTTATTGAATTAATAAAATCTTATCTTATTTAACTTTAAATTAAAGTTAAGCGTCTGAATCTAAAATTAATTAATAATTGATTAATCAAATTCAAATAAACAGTTATACCAAGGATAAAATTTAACACAACTAAACATTAGTATTAACTTAAAGGGGAGATATTAAATTAAGGGGAGTAACAAATTCAGGGGGAGGTTCAATTTTTTCTTTTTATCAAACTTTCTATTTAAATCCCCTAGAAGAATTAATAAATTAAGGGAGAGTAATAAATTAAAGGAGTATAGGGGAAGATTTATTTTGTTAATCTCCTTAAGTGTTATTTTTTTCTCTTTAAAATATCTTTAGAAAATTCTATCCCAATTACTTTAAAAATCTTATATTAAATATTCTTAGCAAATATTTTCAAAAGCTTTATTTTAAATATCAGGTTTAGGGGGAGGATTAAATCAATACTTAGCACCTAAATTATTTTCTCCACATAAAATTTTTTTTGTTTTTTTTGAAATTGAATTTCGGTGTTCAAATTTAAAGGTTTTACAAACCTAGTCAGTATTGAAAATTAGATTTTTTTCAAACTTAGTTTTGAAATCCTTAATCTTGAGAACTTATCTTTATAAACCTATTCTTGAAAACTAGTTTCTCTAAAACTAAATTCTTCAATTTGACTTTATAAACTAAGGTTTTGAAAATTGAATCTTTTGCAAACTCGGTCTTGAAACTTTGATTTTGAAAACTCATGGTTGAAAAGTGTTTCAAAGTTGAAACGTATTTTGAAAATTTAAACCTTGAAAGTTTGGTTTTAATAATTCATGTTTGAAAAGTATTTTAAAAGTTGAAACTTACTTTGAAAATTTGATCTTAAAATTTGTAACTTATAACCCCATGTTTGGAAATTAGAATATCTAAACTTAGCGTTCCTAAACTTAAGCTTGAAAATTAGCTTTCAAAAATTTCTCTTAAGTTTACAAAGTCAATTAATTTTGCAGATATTATCTTTTAAAATTACTCAAAATGTACTAAATACTAAGTTATGTTGCTAAATTAACTATTTTCAAAACTTAGTTATTTTACAAAAGTTAAGAAACAAAAGCTAAATTACTATTTAAACTCCCCCAAGTTACCTTGACATTTTTTTTACAAGTTTTACTTTTTCTGCATTCCAAAATTACTTGACTTATGTCCGTATTTGATGAATGCCAAAGGGGGAGAGATATGTGGTTAAGTTAGAGCAACTAAATGCAAACTTAAAAAAATAACTTAAAACCTTAAAAATCTCGAAAATCATGCTTGATTTTTGCATATATTTATCACTAACTTAACCAGGTTGTCATTCCATCAAAAAGGGGGAGATTGTTGGTGCGGTTAGCACTAACGGTCTAACTCAGGTTTTGATGAATGACAAATCAGGTTAAGTTAGGTTCGTCGTTATCTAAAACTCTGATCGAGTGTGCAGGATAAGTCCAGACAGGTCGACGGGCTGACCGGATGTCTGGCACGAAGTCCAAGTGGGTCGACGGGCTGACCGGACGCTTGGCGAGAAGTCCAGCTAGGTCGATGGGCTGACCGGATAGCTGGCGAGAAGTCCAAGCGGGTCGACGGGCTGACCGGACGCTTGGCGAGAAGTCCAGCTAGGTCGACGGGCTGACCGGATAGCTGGCGAGAAGTCCAGACCGGTCGAAGGGCTGACCGGACGTCTGGCAGGTAAGTAAGGTAAGTCACTGGAGGGGAGTGACTGCGAGGACGCGTTCCCGGGAAGGGAACATTAGGCGTCAATCCGGCTTAGATCCATTTCGGATATCTAAGTCGAGATCGTGACTAGATTCCGGTCTCGGAAAGGCGGAATCTAAGTCATACTTCTTATGTCAAATTTATAAACTGTACTAACACTCTATTTTGCAGGATATACATTATTTATTTGCCTCGGACTACCTTGTCTTGCAAGAAAGCTGGTTTCTGGAGAAAGGTGGTCCGGGCGCCCGGAGGGGATCCGGGCGCCCGGAAGGGATCCGGGCGCCCGGGAGGCGATGTTTATCCCGATTACGCGTCGCCATGTGGAGCTCATCGGTTGGACCTGCCACGTCTCACCAGGGCGCCCCGAGCCTCATATAAAAGGAGGGTCAGAGGGGAGCTTCAAAATACAATGAAAAGAAAGTCTTCTACTGCTTGCTCTACTGCTCTGCGCTCCAGCGACGCTAACAAAGATCCGACAATACGCTCCTTTCCTTTTCTTTAATTCTTGTCGGTATTTTCTTTATTTTGCTAGCATTCCTGTACTTTAAATTGTAATCATTTTCGAACTGCTAGTGATTGCCCAACGAAAGTACTCACGGAGTACATGCCTTCGAGTAGGAGTCATCACAGGCTCCGAACGAAGTAAAAAACACCGTGTTCAGTTTACCTAAGTTTTTTTTATTATTCCGCTGCGCTTAACTCTTACTAACGCTGTTTTTCGAATCGATATTCACCCCCCCCCCTCTATCGACGTTTCACGATCCAACAGGTAGAACAATCCTAATTACGGTTAGGCAATGAAATCCTGGTCCATGAGATTAGGTAAAGACTTGTCAAGTCAAGGACGTCGAGCTGAAATTCTAAGGTCGAGGATACTAGGTGAAAGTCCTGGGGGTTGCAGACACCAAGCAAGAAATCCTAAGGTCGAGGACAATAGGTTAAAGTCCCGAGGTCTCTGATGTTGAGCAAAAATCCAGACGGTCTGGATGACCGTTCTAGAAAAAGGTAATCTCTCTTGAGAGGACTAAGTGAGAACGCATTCCTCGAAGAGCGAACAGTAGGCATCGGTCTGACCTAGAGTTTTAACGAAACTTAAGTCATACCGGACAGTCCGAATACTGTCAAATGAGTTGGGAAGGAGCTTTTTCTTCAATATTATTAATAATATTTCAAAATCAATTTTGAAAAACACCTCCATTCTTTTCTTCCACGATGCAAAATCTCCCTCGAATTTAGGTGGGAAGATTGTCGGTCCGGCCATCGTCTTGATCTTGTTGCTTCAGACGACAGTTAGTCCTTCTGAGGCGGTCGGGCTCTGATACCACTTGTTAGCGCAGTAGGCTGGCAAGAGAGGAGGGGTGAATTGCTTGAAAATAAAAATACCCCCTCAATCTTTTCAAATCTAAGAATGCAACAATAATAAAAGAAAACAGAGAAAAATACTCAGCAGTTGACTTGGTTACAATGTAGGTGGTTGTTAATCCAAGGCGGTTGAACAACTCAATAAGAATCTCCTTCTTTGAAGGCGGAGAAGTCTTTTACACACTAAAAGCTCTAAGAATTGCTAGAAAGTTAGTACAAGAGTTGATGCATTATTTCCTAACTCCATGGGAATTTTTATAGTTCCTGGAAACTCTATCTAAAGGCTTGAGGGCACCTCCCAAAGGGTGGAGGGTGCCTCCAGCCGAGGCGAGTGGATAAACTTTTATCCGCTCGCAAACGATCAGATTGACCGGTTTGAGGGCGCCCTCAATGGCCTTGAGGGCACCTCTAACGCTATAGAGGGCGCCCTTAAGGCATGGAGGGTGCCCTCCCACCTTAAGAGGTGGAGGCACCTTCAACACTGCGTTGAGGGACACCTTCAACTTGTTTTTCAAGCTCCTTTCGACTCCATTTCTTCTTCCAAAACTCTGATCGCTTGGGTGATTTCGGCCAACCGAAATAGGGCTCACCCGAACCTAATTTCGATCTTCTCCTCGAGCAGGCTTCTGCTCCGGCTTCTCGTCCCTCAAACGTCGCATACGTTCTTCTTGTCCATCGGTGTACTCTTCCACAACTCTTTCGTCCCTCGGACGCACCGAGCCCGTCGGCTCCCTTCTTATGGTGTCCTTCTCGCTAGCTGCATCTTCCGCTCGACTTCCTGCGTTCCTAAACTCTTGTACACTTAGACATAGGGATCAAAACCAAACAGGATATGACTTAACTTGGTTGATCACATCAAAACAACCACGGGGTTCAACAGCAATTAGCTTTCCTTTATTTGCATTAACTTCCATTTACTAGAATATGTTTCATTTAATGTTTTCCTATTTCATTCCTTAATTTAATTCCGTTGATGGTGAAGTCATAGTGTGGAGTGATAATACATTGTGAGATCAGTATTAATGGTTAGATAGTGTTGGATCGAGATCGCGCTAGAGGGGGGGTGAATAGCGCTCTTGGCTATTTCGTACGTATCGGAATCGTAAACAGCGTTAGAGTAAATAAAGCAGCGGAATAAAAGCAAGCACACAAGAACACAGGTCGATTTTACTTCGTTCGGAGCCTAAGGCGACTCCTACTCGAAGGCCCGCGATCCTTGATCGCTTCCGGTGGGCAACAACTATAAGCTCGATTATTACAGACTAAGTATTACAAGAGATGCGATAAAAGAAATCTATACCGGCGACGAAAAAGAGGAATCTTGGAGCTCTGGGCCGTCGTAGACTTGTAGCAGCACTTCCGGGAGTCTTTCGGAGCAGCACGTTGAGTAAAGAAGACTTGGAACTCGTTGGTCTGAGCTGCTGGTCGAACCCCCTTTATAAACAGTGTTCAAGGCGCCTTAAACCCTTTCAAGGCGCCTTAAGCCTGAATTTTATCCCGTTCTGCTCGCTGGGATAATCCTTTGACTGCCGCGACCTGAAGGCGCCTTAAACCCATTCAAGGCGCCTCCAAGCTGTCTAAGGCGCCTTGGAGGGTCCAAGGCGCCTTAAGCCTGCTCCTCGCGCCAGCTCAGGATTTTGAACCTGAGGCGCCTCCAAGCCCCATGGAGGCACCTCGGACACTGTTCATCCGAAAAAAAATCTTCGTTATTTTGTACCTGCAAGATATGTTAGTCCCAAACAACATCCTGCAACACAAAGTTAGCACAAAATAACAGTATAGAAAATAAAGAATGTTTAAGACAGTCTCTGGACTGTCCGGGTCTGACTTTGGATTTCCATCCGGAAACCCTAGGTCGACCCGACGCCTACTGTTCCCTCTACGGGGAATGCGTCCTCACCTACTCCACTCAGGAGATTTACCTGTTGCCAGTACGATCCTCCAGATCGACTGGACTTTTGCTCAGCACTCGATACTTCCGGACTTTCTGCTGGACATCCGCTTCCCGGCTAGTCCAGTCTTTTACCTGGCTCGCGACACCAGGACTTTCCACCTAGGGTTACCACCCCCTAGGACTTTTGCCTGAAGCCATCGACCTACCAAGACTTTCCGCATAGGGTTACCACCCCCTATGACCTAGGGTTACCACCCCCTAGGGTTTTTCCCTTTGCCTAACCGTAGCTAGGACTTTTCTCCACCTAGGGTTACCACCCCCTAGGGTTTTCACCTGCCTAACCACAGTTAGGACTTTCCTGAAACACTCATTCAACATGTTAGATAACAAGAACCATTAACTTTGAATCATTTGCCATTATCAAAACTCGGGTTCGATCGTCGGATGTTTCCCGCACCAACAATCTCCCCCTTTTTGATTATGACAACCTAAATTCAAAGTTAAGTAAAACCAATGCATAAGTATATTAAAAAGTTTTAAGTGAGCAAGCTTAAGTATATAAATTCAAATGAATGTCTAACTTAAGCTAACACTTAAACTTTTGTGAAGCTCCCCCTTAATACAGGGTTTCCTTTTTGAATTTTTACTTTACTTGAATTTCCTACTCTCCCCCTTTGTCATTTATCAAAAAATAAGGCAGTTGAAAATAATTTTCAAATTTTCTTTTTGAAAAGTAAATTAGATTATGAAAAAAAGCAGGATAAGTGCTAAGTTGAAAAATAAATTTTCACCTAAAATTTTAAAAGCACTGAGTTAAAATTTTGCAAAATTATCTGAACGGTAACTTAGAAAATATCTTATTAAGAATTTATAAAGTTATGTTTCAAGATTGGCTAAGTTTGAAAAAAAATTGAAAGTTGCTCTATGAATCACTTAGCTAAGCCTTTTGGAAACATTGAATTTTGAAAAGGGACTTAGCTTAATTTTGAATAAAATAGTACTTATTTTTGAAAAAGAACTTGTTAATTTTTAGGTTGAAGAGAGAGAGTAGCTAATATTTTAATTTAGGTTATTTATTTAGTTGGTCCTTAAGTCCAAGCATGAGTCCAATTCAATAGATTGACTTTAAGAGGTATCAGAGCCCTAAAGATCAAACATGCTTAACCTGAATATTTGCATTTTCTTTAGTTTGAGAGATACTTTTAGCTGAGATAAGGTTATTTTTGTCTTTAACAAGTAACTAAGTAAATTTTTGTGATATCACAACACTTTAAATTCTTAGTTTTTTAAAGAGAGAGTTTAGCTAAAAAAATTGATCAGCTAAGATTTTTACTTTTTAAAATACTTTTATCAAGGACTTAGCTAAACTTATGAGGATAATAGTTTTGTTAAGTATTTAACCTTAAAAAGATTTAGTTTTTCAAAACAAACTGTTTTGATGAAATTTTGAGAATTTAAAAGTTTTGTACTTAGCTAAATTTTTTTTTAAACACTTTAAAAAGTACTTAGCTAAATGGTTTTGAAAAAATATTTAGCTAACTTTGAAAATACTTAGCTATGTTTTTCAACTTAAACATGATTGCATTGAGAAAATAATTTAACTAAGTTTAGTTAGAGAAAACTTAATTACTTATTTAGCTTTAAAAACATTTAGCTTCTAGAGGAGTTATAATTTTAGAGTCAGGTCATCAATAATTTTATTTTTAAAGCTAAAAAATAACTTGAATTTTCGAAGATATGCCAAAAATAGTTTTTAATTTTGAGGTCAAGTCAAAATTTTTAAAGAAAAAATAATTTTAAACCCGACTTAAAATCACTCCCCCTTAATTAATGCCTTAATAAATTTTTGAGTTCAGGAGTTCAAGTATGAGAGGTTAAAAAAAATTATTTTTCTAATTTCCATCTTACTCAATCTAGATTAACAAGCATGTTTAGCATTTGAGTGAACGTGAGATGGAGTTGTCTTTACAGTTGATATAAAACATAAGTTTTGAATTTCAAATAATTTTGAAATGAAGTTTTAAGATATTAGTTTTGCAAAAAATTTTAAAATGATTTTGAAATTAAGTTTTGAAAAGATTTTGAAATTAAATTTTGAAAAGATTTTGAAATTAAATTTTGAAAAGATTTTAAAATGATTTTGAAATTAAGTTTTGAAAAGATTTTGAAATTAAATTTTGAAACGATTTTAAAATGATTTTGAAATTAAGTTTTGAAAAAAAAATCAAAATGATTTTGAAATTAAATTTTGAAAATGATTTTGAAATTAAGTTTTGAAATGATTTTTAATAATTTTGAAATTGAGTTTTGAAATGATTTGAAATTAATTTTGAAAAGATTTGAAAATGATTTTGAAATTAAGTTTTGAAATGATTTTGAAATTAAATTTTGAAAAGATTTGAAAATGATTTTGAAATATATTTAGTTTTGAAATTAAGTTTTGAAAAGATTTGAAATTAAATTTTGAAAAGATTTTTAAATAATTTTGAAATTGAGTTTTGAAATGATTTTTAAAATGAGTTTAAAATAATTTTGAAATTGAGTTTTAAAATAATTTTGAAATTGAGTTTTAAAAATCATTTTAGTTTTGAAAATAATTCAAGTTAATTAAAGATAATTTAATTGTTAATTAACTTGATTTAAGTTCAAGTCAATTTTCATAATTTGATTTCTTAGTCATCTCACCCAATCTAAATTGTCAATCATGGAATCCTATTATGGTTGTGAGATGAATTATTGTGAAATTTAAGGGTCTGGTTTAACTTTGCGTTAGATTCAGGTTTAGGTTTGAGTTCAACAAGTAAGCATTCTTTGGATAAACTTCTGGACAATGGTGAGTCACAAGGAGCTCATTAAAGTAACCATGCCTTCGAGGTTTTCCAAATAGTCTTACCCATTGAACTTAATACTAATCCTTGGTCTAACTAGCACTACAAGAAAAACTCTCATAGACATCGGTGGAACAACAACAGTTTTGAGCAAAAACCGATGTCTTTTAATATTTTACACCGATTTTTCCAAAAACCGGTGTCTATGAGCGCAGATTTTCGCTCATAGACATCGGTTTTTTAGCCGATGTCTATGAACACCTTTTTTTTTGTTAATAGACATCGGTTTTAACACCGGTTTTTAAAATCCGGTGTTAATGAACCAAAAAAAAATAATTTAATTTTTCCACCAGCCAAAATTTACAACACTTCACAAAATTCCCTCCAAACCTAAACTAATATCGCGCCGCTTCTCTCAGTCTAAACCTAAACCTAAACATCCTGACCGTCTCTCTCAGCCTCATCTCCCTCTTCCCCTTACTGCATCTCTTCCCCTTCTTGGATCTTGGATCGATGAGGAAGATCAAAACCACCTACTTCTTCTCCACGCTCGCCGGCACGATCTGGCCGGGCTAGTCCGACGGCTCCGGCCTCACCGGCACGGGGGCTTCGTTGAAGGCTCTTGCTTGCTCAACGTCGGCGGCGAGCTCGTGTTGAGGCAAAAGGAAGCAAAGAACTCTGAGGAGCTCAATTCGACCTAAACTCTTTGCTTTCCCCGCCGTTAATAGGGCAGTTCCCTTCCTTGGTCGCCCGAGATTCCACTACGGAGGTGTTACTTGTTAGGGTTCCATTTCAATGTCTCCGTGGATCTGTTAGTTGATTTCTTCATTTGTCTTATTTGTTTATAATTTTCCTGGATTTTTGTTTCTGGCTCCTAATTTCCTGTGAATCTACCTTCATCTCATTTTGCAAACTCCTGGATTTTTTCATTTCGCCGGTTGATATGGTTGCTCGAACAGGAATGTAGGTTGATTCCTCTCGGCGGCGACGACGACATGGCTGAAGGGAGTGATGCGAGGGCGTGGGAGGAGCTGATCCCCGATGCCCTGGGCCTCATCTTCCGCAACCTCCCTCTCCAAGAGATCTTCACCGTTATTCCTAGGGTCTGCAAATTGTGGTCGCGAGTAGTATTGGGCCCCTACTGCTGGCAGGAAATCGACATCGACGAGTGGAGCCAGCACTACAAGCCAGAGCAACTCGATAAAATGCTTCACATGCTCATAGATCGCAGCTATGGCTCCTTCCACAGGCTCAGTGTTTCCGGCCTCCATACCGAGTCCATGTTCACCTTAATTGCAGACCAGTATGTAGATCTCATCTCATCTCATTCAAGCTGATTAATACCCTTGAATTTAATAGCTTGCATCTGCTTAATGCATGGAGATAGCTTCGTTAAATGATGACTTAATTAGTATGCTTGTCGCTGTCACTCTCAATTATACAAATTGTTGATAAACAAACCAAGCTCATGGTACAAAATGACAAAAGTTCTCATGAAGTTGTGCTTTATCTGGAGTCTTCCCTGTATCACCATGCAGAGTAACAGGGAGACGAACTGTTGGTAACAGTCACCAGTGAAAATATTGAGTTTCTGGTCGCCTTCGTTTTGGAAATTTCATCTTTTTAATGAAGGTCTATTTTAGATTTGTCTTTGCCAACTACATACATCATGGTACCTTCGTGTAGGAGTAACAACTAGAGGTGCAAAGGATAATCCACTTTTTATGCTTCCCTCGTACTGTTTTTTTTTTTTTTTAAGTTTGTTGATAAATTCCTCTCGCCAATTACCACACTGTAACTTACCATTCTAGATGACATCTCTCTGGTAAATTTGTTCTTTGTTTTGTTTGGAGGATAACACATTCATTCCTTGTTAGTAGGTCAATTTGAGTTTGGTGAGAACTTAGTCCTCTAAAAGATTTGGGTGAACTTTTGTTTCGATGACTGATCGTCACTATTGCTGTTCTTCTATCTGTCTAGTGCTGGTTCCCTTCAGAGGTTGGAGCTTCCAAGAAGTGAAATGAACGATGCCATTGTCAAACTTGTTGCACCAAGATTGTGCAATTTGACTTACTTGGATGTCAGCTACTGCTCAAAGATAGGTGCTTGTGCGATCGAAGCGTTTGGATCTCTCTCTTTCCGATCCCTATCACTACGCCCTCATCGCTTCCAATTCCTTCGTCAAGGTAAAAGCATCGCACTCTCGGTTCCGGTTCCTTCAGCGATGCGGCTGTGGAGCTGGGCCGTGAACTGGTACTCCCTCCCTCGAAGACGAATTAACTTCTACAACTTCACCTTCAATCAAGACATCATGAAACAAATATGCTGATTATTTCATGTGTTTGTAGGTGAAGAAGAGAATCGATTTAGTTTATGGAGGTGGAAGCGTGGGATTAATGGGGCTGATTTCTCAGACAGTTTATGATGGTGGATGCCATGTTCTTGGGTACTACTTACTTTTTTGTTTTTCGTCTTCTTTTCTTCTGTTGCGTAGTTGTTAGAAGAAAATTCTAATTTGGCGTGCGCAGGGTGATTCCTAAAGCTCTTGTTCCAATTGAGGTATGGTTTTTAGCCTTCTTTCTCCCATCTTTTGTCCATAGACTATGTTTAATCTGCTATTCCTTCATGAATATATGCTTTCAAATGACTTAACTTGTTGAACTTTGTTGTTTCTTTTGTATTTTAGAGTAAGTTTTTCCAGAAGGCCTTTCAACAGTAAATGAATTTTGTGATCAGTTCATGAGTATATAAGCCTCTTTAGATGTACTTTTGCATTTATCTATATGTATATATATAATGGTAGGAACAAATAAAAAAAAAACTCGAGTAGGATTTCATTGTGTAGAAAATTATGCTAAGTTAATTTACAGGTTTCATTTTATTAAAGGAATGATAATTTGTGGTATTTTCTATCCTGTTTTTGTTTCAGATTTCAGGGGAAACAGTAGGTGAGGTAAATGTAGTTTCTAATATGCATGAGAGAAAAGCTGTGATGGCTAGACAAGCTGATGCATTCATTGCACTTCCTGGTAAGTGTTAAATAATTTCTCTTGTCATGTTTGCTTTTCTAAGATCTACCTAGTTCCCGAAAATAATTCGCAATGTTATTGTAGGAGGATATGAAACAATGGAAGAGGTGATGGAGATGATAACATGGTCACAACTTGGAATTCATAATAAACCAGTGAGTTTGCATCTTTTTCACAAAACTTCTGGAAAATGTCTGTTCATGTAAACATTTCTTCCTTTTTTGACACAGGTTGGTTTGTTAAATGTTGATGGCTACTACAATTCCTTGCTCAAACTATTTGACAATGGTGTGAGAGAAGGTTTTATTAAGCCGGCTTCTAGGCACATCGTTATTTCTTCTCCGAATGCAACTGAATTGCTTGCAAAAATGGAGGTTAGTTGTCTACTTGTCTCTATAATCTTAACCTTATTTTGTGGATGCGACTATAGTCACATTTTCCATCTGGTATTGAACAAAAACCATTATCTATTGGATATATGCTTGGTCGAGATTTAAACTCTTCACTGAAAATCTAACAGATGTTGTGAAGTGATACTTGAATGCAAAAGTTGACATCTATCAAAATTAAACATTGAAGAAACTATGGAGCACAAGCTTAGATGCTTTCCCCTACTAAGAAAAATTTAATTTATTTTCTAAAATTTTGATTGCGAAACTTGAACTTGTCCATTGTTTCAAGTTGCAGCTATACACTCCCTTGCACCAAGAGGTTGTTCCGATGTAGAGCTGGGAGGTTGTGAATTTATGACTATATCTAGGGATCAAATTCGTTTGCTGTTGTTTTCAATAAGTTTCAGTATCACATATTATTCTTTCCTTCAGTCTGTTTCTGGGGAACCTCATAGCTCTAAAAGTTTTTCATCAAGAATTGCAATCCCTTGTGACATTCTCAGTAAATGCAATATCAGTGTCTTATTATTATTGCAAGAAATGATCAAAATTTGTTTCTCCATTTGATCTTGTCCTCATGGATAGGGTGTTCTAAATTGGATAAAACTATGATGCTTTTGGAAAAGCAGTCTATAAAGCAACAGTGGATGTGTAAACATGTTTCCCTTCTAACTTTTGATGATCTGAAGAGTTAAAATTGAACAGCTCTACTGGAGACTACATCTTAAAAACTAAAACAAGAAAGAAATATTGCAACTAATTTAACAGTAGAAGGTTCATCATTGTTGATAGTGTATGTTTTTCTAATGCAAGTCTGCGTAAATTATAATTTGATTAAATTATGAATAATGAACAAAAGGTTTTGGGTCAGGGGAGATGACAAGTTGCTGTTTTTTAGTTAGTGAATGGTTAGATGGAAGCAAGTGGGATATTATTGTAAAACCATGCACTAAACTGGTGAGGGATGCTCTACTTGTTAGTTAATGAATGCTTCAGGTTTAGGTACTTATTTGAAACAATTAACAACTGGTGCTCTACTCCAGTTAATTCATGGCTGGACAACAGAGTTTTGTCCAGCCAAAAAAACTATAATCAATAATCAACTAATTATTAGTTTAGTCTCATTAATTATTGCATGTTATTTTAAGGACGCTTACCAATTAAAATTGCCAACTGCTGGCTGAATTGGTATTCTTCAACAATGAAGCATTACTTTTTATTATTGCCAACTGCCAACTAATTATTTTATGATGCTGTCGGTTCTTATCAATCTGAACACTTAATTAGAAGGAACAAATTATCTATGTTATATTCTAAGTAGCATATACTAAGTGTCATATATGAAAGTTTTAGATTCTATGTTATATTCGTTATCTTCCACAGCAGCCTTTAAAAACTCAGTATTCTATTTTATTTGATACATGTACACATTTGTTTTAGTTATTTGACATATGGTGGATTTATGTGTTTTTACAGTTTACAAATCTCAAGGACTCCAGAGTTGAAATTGATGAAGTGCGGTTCGAGTGGGCTGAATGTATGCTAGATTACATTTGAAGTGCGGTTCTACCTTGATGTGTTAAAAGAATGTTCTACCTTGATTTTGATATCTATTAGCTAGCTTTTGATGTAAAAAGAATGTTTGGGTATTTTATGGATACTCTTGTAAGAAGATTATTTATATAATTTGTGAATATTTGTGTATTTTATGGATATTGTTGAATGAAGAATATTTGTATAATTTGTGAATATTTGTGTATTTTTTTTATTATTGTCGGTTTTTCATTGTTTCGGAAATAAAATTTGTGCTGTTAAAAAATATACATATTACATCGGTTTTCCACCACTGCAAGACCGGTGTTATTAACTAATATTACATCGGTCATTTACCGCTGCCAAAACTGGTGTTATTAACATACAATATTACATCGGTTTTACACCGTTGATGAAACGGTGTCGTTAAGTGATGCTACACCGGTTAATAACCGATTCGAAGACCGGTGTCGTTAAGTGATACTACACCGGTTTTAACCCGATGTCTAAAATGACAGACTTTTAACATCGGCTTTATAGACATCGGTCGAAAATGAAATAGACACCGGTGGAAAACCGATGTCTATGAGGGTTTTTGTTGTAGTGTAGTTAGGATCCATTTAAGGGTAGCTTCGGTCAGTTCCACTTGGCCAAATGCACCAGGTCGAAGCCATATCTTCCTAGACATGCGATGCCCAAGCTTCCCTAACGTACTATCATCCGAAAATTTCACCAGTATTGTGGGTCAAGTTAAACTTAGCTCGTTTTAGTCTAACCTTAATTACCCTGCCGGGTAATCTACTCTTGTTTTACCCATTTCGGGTAGATTAAGTTCAGTTACCCTGTCGGGTAGTTCAGTGGGGGGTGCCAGCTATTCTGGATCCTCCATCTATATTTTGAATTTATGATTTAATTTCGAATTTTTAATTTGATTTTGATTTTTGAATTTTGAAAAAAAATTTTAATTATGTTCGTTTTATTAATATCGTTTTTCTTTTTGCTCCTCCTGGATCATAGCCTCGATAAGGTCTATCAAGGTAATAGACTTGATCCTTGGGGACCCAATATTGACCAAGTCCAACTTGATTGACCAAGTTGGACTTAGGTACCCATGCTTGGACTACCTTTTTATTATTTCTATTTACTAATGATAAATACGATTTGTATTTTCTTTTAGTTTTAAATCCAAGTCCGGAATTGTTGTAAACGGCTCGTTGTTTTCCAAGAATCAGATCCAGATTCTTGGAACCCAAAGTAAACCGTTCCAACATGTTCTTGAGTTCTTTAACTTGAGTTTTCAAATTGGAATTTTCTTCCTCAAGTTGTTGGACTTGGGTTGAATTTCCAATTTGAACTGGCTCAGTTAAAGGACTCAAGTTAGTCACTTCCTTAAGGGTTGTTACCTCCTTTTGGAGTGACTTGACTCGGACGTTAGATTTAGCCAACTTTTTTAGTAAGGAACTAAATTTTCTGAATTATCTAAGCAAATACTAGAAATTAAAGAACTTACAGTGAGTTTAGAACCTTCGGAAACGGATACGGATCCGTGGCTTCGCTCGGACTCGGTTCCAGATTCGCTTTCGGTATCTATCACGTATTCGGACTCAGTTTCCGCCATAGATGCTAGTACTGGTAATGCGAGGAAGCTTGTCACTTCTTCTTCGTCAGTCTCTGATTTGTCTGAAGATTCAGACCATGTTGCCTTCATCATCTGTTTCTTTCTAGCTTCCTCTGTCTTGCTTGTACCTACAACCAACGTAATACCTTCCTCGACCGAAGTAGTGTCATACTGTTCATCTAATTCAAATAAATTGTCTATTAAATTATGCTTACTTACTTGGGTACCTTCGTGTAACTGAATCAGATTCTCCCACAGCTCCTGGCGCTTGAGAATGGCCCGGCGCGATTCAGCTCCTTATTCGTTAAGCCGCATTGTAGTGTATATGTTGCTTTTGCGTTTGCTTCTACCTTTTTGATAAGGTTCGCGTCCCAGTTCTCGTACGGTAGAGGCATACCGGCGCCGTCAGTTGGTATTTCGAGCCCAGTCTTGGTGATCATCCAGACATCGAACTCGGTTTGTAGGTACGACTCCATTCGGCCTTTCCAGTAGTCGAAGTCTTTGCCGGAGAAAAGCGGTGGACGAGTGGTGCTATAGCTTTCTTGGAGAGTCATTGAATCTTGCACGAAAAAGTGAGCAAAAAACTTGTCCCAGGACTTAATCCTGGATTAGTAGTGTGGTAGAAGGATAGAAATAGAAATTTACGAGTTTCGAGAAAAAAATAATAAAATAATAAAAAAAATATTATTAAAAATATTTAAAAAATATTATTTCAAATTTTGCCAAATTCAATATTTTATCAATACTAATAAACCGTGAAAGGATGAAAATAAATTTTTCGAAAATAATTTTGGAGGGAAAAAAAACGAAAGGCGTAAGGTTCTATTTTTACCCTATACAAACGACAAAGCCACGAAAAATGCTTGAATGGTGGTTGCACCAGTTCAAAGCGACCCCGCTCTGATACCAATTGTTGGATCGAGATCGCGCTAGAGGGGGGTGAATAGCGCTCGTGGCTATTTCGTACGTATCGGAATCGCAAACAGCGTTAGAGTAAATAAAGCAGCGGAATAAAAGCAAGCACACAAGAACACAGGTCGATTTTACTTCGTTCGGAGCCTAAGGCGACTCCTACTCGAAGGTCCGCGATCCTTGATCGCTTCCGGTGGGCAACAACTATAAGCTCGATTATTACAGACTAAGTATTACAAGAGATGTGATAAAAGAAATCTATACCGACGACGAAAAAGAGGAATCTTGGAGCTCTGGGCCGTCGTAGACTTGTAGCAACACTTCTGGGAGTCTTTCGGAGCAGCACGTTGAGTAAAGAAGACTTGGAACTCGTTGGTCTGAGCTGCTGGTCGAACCCCCTTTATAAACAGTGTTCAAGGCGCCTTAAACCCTTTCAAGGCGCCTTAACCTGAATTTTATCCCGTTCTGCTCGCTGGGATAATCCTTTGACTGCCGCGACCTGAAGGCGCCTTAAACCCATTCAAGGCGCCTCCAAGCTGTCTAAGGTGCCTTGGAGGGTCCAAGGCGCCTTAAGCTTGCTCCTCGCGCCAGCTCAGGATTTTGAACCCGAGGCGCCTCCAAGCCCCATGGAGGCACCTCGGACACTGTTCATCCGAAAAAAAATCTTCGTTATTTTGTACCTGCAAGATATGTTAGTCCCAAACAACATCCTGCAACACAAAGTTAGCACAAAATAACAGTATAGAAAATAAAGAATGTTTAAGACAGTCTCCGGACTGTCCGGGTCTGACTTTGGATTTCCATCCGGAAACCCTAGGTCGACCCGACGCCTACTGTTCCCTCTACGGGGAACGCGTTCTCGCCTACTCCACTCAGGAGATTTACCTGTTGCCAGTACGATCCTCCAGATCGACTGGACTTTTGCTCAGCACTCGATACTTCCGGACTTTCTGCTGGACATCCGCTTCCCGGCTAGTCCAGTCTTTCACCTGGCTCGCGACACCAGGACTTTCCACCTAGGGTTACCACCCCCTAGGACTTTTGCCTGAAGCCATCGACCTGCCAAGACTTTCCGCATAGGGTTACCACCCCCTATGACCTAGGGTTACCACCCCCTAGGGTTTTTTCCTTTGCCTAACCGTAGCTAGGACTTTTCTCCACCTAGGGTTACCACCCCCTAGGACCTAGGGTTACCACCCCCTAGGGTTTTCACCTGCCTAACCGCAGTTAGGACTTTCCTGAAACACTCATTCAACATGTTAGATAACAACAACCCTTAACTTTGAATCCTTTGCCATTATCAAAACTCAGGTTCGATCGTCGGATGCTTCCCGCACCAACAGATACGATGTTGTTTATTTCATTAGAGTAATTTCATACTTGTTTTTCTATCTCATTTGTTAGGTTTAGAATCACAAAATCCAAAACCCCAATTTCAATATCAAAAATCCAAAAATATAAATAACAAACAATCCTAATTACCATCATATCGTAGCTTTCGTTGGGAGACGACCCGAGTCATTTCTATACTACATTAGTATAGTTAGAGGGTTCAGTACTTAAATTCTTTCGATATCATTTCACAACGAAAAAATGATCTTAATCACTTATCCTCTTGAAACTTAGCCAGCTAGGCCTTGGACACCTCTAGCTCAGCCTTCAGAGACTTTATTTCGACGTCTTGATCGGCGATTTTTTGTTGCTCCGTTGATCGGCTCGATTGTGTTGGGATATGCTCGATGCGGTGTGTGCTAAAACATGTTTCGTAAACATACACAATGGAAAATAAAATAATAATAATTTCTAAATTATTATATCACACGCACCACACGCATAGAAGGATACAACATGCCAAATATGATCGCATAATTAAACTTTTACGGAAAGTAAATTTACGCTAGATGTACCTTACGGATGACCTGTAACGAGAAGGATATTAACCGTAGCGATGTTATCAAACCTCACCTCTTTTCGTATCCACACCGAGCTCCTTAAGACAACTCCTTGAGTACAAGCCTCTCCTTTGGAAGTTACTAGTCACGAGCGAAGAAGAAGGATCAAGAGAAAGAGGAAGAGAAGCAAACAAGGAAGAAATTTCTTCCTTGTGGTGGTCTCGGCAACAAGGGAAAGGCTTCCCCTTGTTGGAGGAGCAAAGAGAGAGGGGAGAGGGAGAGGAGAAGAGAGATTGAGTTAAGGTATTTCAAAAATTTTATAAGTCAATTAATGATCTCATGTGTATAGTTTTCTCTCAACCATATCAATATATAGTCCTCATTAATGAATTGGATTAGAAAGTTCAAATCCAACCCATTATCTCTTAACCAAAAATTAGTCCATTAACTCCGTGGTTTGGTTTACAACTAAACCAAGTTGGTTCATGACTAATTCATTATTAAACCAAATATAGTCCAATTCTTCCATAAGAGATGTGGCTCATCCGCGCTTCCATTGCGACAAATATTTCCATATTTATCTTATGTATGGTTTGATCAAATATTTATCTCTTGATCTAAGAATCCTATTCTTTAACTTATTTTACGTCTTTTAGAGACTCGTTAGTGTGAGTTCCCGGTTTATCTTGGTCATTCATAATTAATTACTTAATTATAGAACGATCATGAGTGACATCTAGTAATATATCATGATCCCCAATTAGTCAAAAAATCATAGTTGATCTTAGAATTAATTTTAAACCCTTCAGCAGCTACAGTGAGTTGTTCCTCGTTCCTTTCACTCATCTCATACCCACTTAGTTCAGGACAAAGTCTATGTGTCTTGTCCCCACTAGGCTAATTACGTCACACCTAACCCAAGTAATACTTTCTCGTTCTACAGATTCAAATTACCCGTACATGTGTACAAGAGTCTCGCACTCTTAACATGCGATGTTTTGGCTAAAGACTTTGAGTAATAATTCTAATGAGTGGTCATAGGGTATACGTCTCCTCGCAAGGAGCAGTGAATCCTCTGTGGGCTATCCAAACACTTTCGAGCACTTCAACTTATATCCAATCATCCCGGGTCCACACTTTAATGAGATGCTTACTTAAGATGTCAAAGTATAAGTCTCCATGATGAAGATGACTTGTATACCTCAAGTCGAATGAAACTTCACTCATGCTGTAGTAAGAACTTCGTAGACATATCTATATACGTAGAGAGAGAACCATATGAAGTGTTATAGCGAGTCACTCCAATGAACTAGTTACCATAACCAGCATCCACATTTAACTCTCGACATCCCAATGTTTCGAGAAAATAGCTACTTGGTCGAACCAAGGAGTATAACCCATGCGAGTCTTACAAAATTGATGGTGTTCGAATACATCAATTTGATGACTAGAAAATTTTCAATATATTCATAATTGCACATATAGAGATAATCACTAATTGTGATTCAATCACAAATTCTCTCATACTATGAATTATATTACGGATATTCAGTAAATGAGTTTAAGACAATCAAATATATAATATGCACTCAAATAGTGAATCTATATTTATCAAATAAATGGAAAAAAAAACGTAAGGTGATTGCTTTAGGACATCCCTCAAATTCTAACACTCCCACTTAGCCTAAAGCCAATCGCCACGATGTCCTACACCGTAAGCACAGACGTGACTCTCAAACTTACTTTGTGGTAGAGCCTTGACAAATAAAGAGGTGAATAGCCTTGACAAATAAAAAGAACATTTCTCGAATTTACGACTTAATTAATCTAACACTTGCATAAATAAAATAAATAACCGAAAGAAAAGATGCATGAAAGGGTTACTTGGTTACAACCGGAGAGATTGTTAATATAAAAAAGTTGGAGCTCAGTAAATAATATCCTTCAGGCGGAGAAGTCTCTTACAGCAGTTCAAGTACTCAATTACAGAACAAAACAAAACTAGAATGAATCACAAGTGTTGTTATGAACCTCTTGGACCAGGGCTGTATTTATAGCCCTGGAGCGCCTGGAAGGGTTCCAAACGCCTGGAATGGTTCCAGGCGCTTGGAATAGGATAGAATTATATCCTCGACGCAACGGTTAAACGCCACGTCGATTTGGGTAAAGTTTGGATTCCGAGCGCTCGGATGGTCCAGGCTCCCCGACCAAGTTAGGTCGTCCTGACCTGGTCCGGGCGCCCCGACCTAGTCCGGACGCCAAGACCAGGAAAATCAACACAATTGACTTTTTTCATTTGAGTCTTTCTCTTCGGTTTCGCTTGCCTCGATCCGGGTCTTCCGCTTCAGCTCCGTTCGCTTGGATGATTTTGACAATCCGAAATAAGGTTCACCCAAACCCAACTTCCGACCTTCTCGAGCAATCTTCCGCTCCGGCTTCTCGTCCATCGAAAATGTCGTGTGTCTACTTCTCGTCCGCCCGTATACTCTTCCGCAGCACCTCACCCCTCAGACGCACTGAGCCCGTCGACACTCTCCCGTGCCGTCCTTCTCACTAGGTACGTCTTTTGCTCGACTTCCTTGGTGGATAATGTGAAAAACTCAATTAATAAGTTAAATCCTAATATATTCAAACTACATTCAACGAATATACATCAATTTCACTGATCCATATGGAATTAAATGCAAAAATTGATGTATATATTTTAAAATGTTGAAAAATAATCAAAAGCTTACTTGAATCCATCGAAAAGCTATCGCTTCTTACTTTATCATCAGAAATCTCACGAACATAGTGAATGGCTTCCATAGAATTGAGGAGTCAAACACCACGTTCCTTCTAAATGGGGAAGAGCCCTAATTGAATCAATCTGTTTCTTTATATACCCGGTTCAGCCTATGGAGACTATCCACTATAAAACTCATCCCTCATGAACATTCCATCAATATAATGAATTGGATTATCGAATCTATATATTAAATCCACATCTATTTAATCTAAACTCTCTTTATATACAATAAAGCATTAAATCATTTAATTAAAGTTTAGTTTGCTTAATAATAATTAATTAATTATGTGTGTTAATCTTATAAAGATTAATCTCATCCATGTAAATTTAATTGGATTTAGTCTATTCAGATGGGCTTAGCGAGAGGGTGAAGCATTGAGTGCCCCTTAAATCATTCAAGTAAGATGGGAGATTTGCCCTTGTACAGATCAGGGTTCCAACGCCACCAGTGCCTGCAAGCCACAAGCAGAAATGGCAGTCTCGTGCTGCACTTGACGCAGGAGAAGATCGATGACGCCAAGGTGCAAGAAAAAGACTGAAATGTAGAACAGTAAATAATCAAAGAAAGGAGAGAGAGGAATCTCAATGTGATCATACATTTTATATAGGGTCAGTAGATTTCTTACGCCGTCAAGGCTTTTAAGTTCCAATTAATTATACAAATACTTTGAATATTACTTTGGAAATCAGACTTTTGTTCTTCGTGTTTGTGAATCCTATGCATTGTGACTTCTACCAGATATTTCTGTCGGATATGGTCACTCCTTTATGCAATATGAACTCTCAATCTGTGCATCAACGAATGTTAAAATGCAACCATTCATAATTGATTTGAATAGTTGCAACCACCTTATCATCGACTTTAGCTTACCATAAATCTACAGAGCGATCAAGACTAGACTCCTCTGTTTTCAAGCCATGGCCATTCTAATAACTTTCATCATGACCATCCTCTTGTCTCTTTCCTCTCAAATCGGCGTCCAACGGTCCAAGCCACAGAGTACGACGTCGGCGACACCGAAGGGTGGGAAACCGGCACCAACTTCCTCCGCTGGTCTCGGAATCACAACTTCACCGTTGGCGATGTTTTAGGTGACACCGGGATCAGCATCTCGATCGATGTTTATTTAATTTTTCTTTTTTGTCTTAATATTGATTTTTTTTCAGTGTTCAATTATGTGCCGGTGCAGCACGACGTGTATCAGGTGACGGAAGAGACGTACAGATCTTGTAACTGGAGCTCCGGCGTGCTTAAGATGTACGTCAGCGGTCGCGACCGGGTGACCCTGGCGGAGGCGACGAGTTACTGGTTCATATGCGGCGTGGAGGGACACTGCCAAGGAGGAATGAGGATGGGCGTCAGCGTGGCCTCCTCCGGCGGTCTCGCTCCTGCGCCAGCGCCGGAGGAGCAGGGCAGTTGGGGCGGCGGAGGGCGGGCGGTGGTGCGGTGGTGGGTATTAATGAGTTGTCTGGTATTAATGATGGTGTGGGATATGTAAGGTTGGACTTCGACTGGGTCTGTGTGCGTGTGGACCCTTTGAAAGATGTCGAATTTAATTGGATGGGTAATTTATTTTATTTTATTTTTGCTATTTTTTGAGAAGATTAACATAAATGGATATGCGAAGGATTCCTATAAAATAAACGGATTAAAAATGTACTTTTATATTAGAAAAGTGCTGGTCCTTTCGTGATTTTTAAATCAATTCTACACGAATTATAAAAAAAAGTTATTTATTATCATAATAAATAAATAGAATAAAAGTGCATATTATGAAATTGTTTTTTTTTTAAAAAAAATTGCTGTTAATGTTAATTAAAATGATGGTATTTAACAGAGAATCATTTTATTCCTTAATCCATTGGGAGAAAACAAATTTTGAGGCCGGATCTTAAATTACCAAATTACAAGGATGAATTTGCCACAGCGAGAGATGCAGGCGAGCGTCTCCTCGGCCGGTGCTGCTCTCATATCTCCGGCGTCGTCGGCTGTGCTTTCCACTCGTCCTCGTAAGCGTTGCCTGGCCGTAAGCTGCTGCCACTTCCTCCCTCAGGAGAGTTCCAGTACAGCGGAAGGTTGATTTTGGTCGGAAAAAGAGACAGCTTGGAAGGTTCGGCTGACGAGGCGCGAGGACCGAATTCTAGCTTGCGCTATCCAAGACCAGAAAATGCATCTCGAAACCGCCATCGGTGAGTTCTTCCTTCACTCTACTGCTTTTGGCAAAACGATGCGATTTCGATCTCTTCCCTGCGTGTTGGCTTGTTCGCATTTGTCTAATTAGGGTTCCGTTTTCACGGCATCTCGGTCGATACGAAATTGTTCCATCCCTAAACCTATTCCTAGGCATATCATTCTGTATGCTCGCCAAAAATCTGGTCCGGAATTGAAATCGTTGATGTTTTAGCTGCAACTGGTTACTTTGGAATTAGTTTCGGGATGTTTCTCCCAATTGTGGCAAATTGGGAAGAGAAACCGGAATAGGGATCATCATAGAAACTAGAAACATCGTGCTGCGAATCGAAGCTCGGATGACACCTCTGTGGACAGGATGGAAACACGAGGGCACAAAATCTGCAGCGAGGAATGCTCCAGGCCGTGGTTTTAGACACCTTGACCTGTTGCAGCACCAGTTTTTACTTTTTAGCATGCCGAGAGAGGTTCGCTCTCTTCGTAGCTCCATAGGTTACTCGGTAGGCAATTTTGTGAAGGAGCATTACGATTTACGAATTTCTGTTGATCATATAAGCTTCAAGTTTATGGACCTTGTAATCTTTGTATCAGAAGATCCTTCATATTATACCTCACCTATACTACTCGAGCCTGCGAAATGCCCCTTCCATTGTTCATCAAGCACAAGTGAAATAGTGTTGCCTGTGGATTACATGCAATTCTTGCTATCTCGGGTGATTATATTATATTTAAACTTTAATTTGCTTACAAGTTTCCTCTTGGCAATTCATTCATATGCCTGTCTTTTGCTTGTACAATAACAAAACATGGATGATTTGGGATAGTTTATACTGTCTCCTTTTGGAGGTTTCATCAAGCGAGTCAATTTTTTCCTGTTTCTAAGTTTATATTATTTCTTTGTAGATGATATTACGCTGACTGAATAGTGCAAAGCCTTAAATTGTGGCAAATATTACAAACTAAGGCATTGTTTTCTTTGAAGGATGAAAAAATTACAAATATTTTTTGGTTAAAGGATGAATTTAAAATATGGATGACAGAAAAATGAAGAATGGAGAGGAAGGTTGTGAATGAATGCATCCCTTGACCCTTTTGTTTTTTCCCTTTAACGGATGAATACTGTTTTAGATTCAACAAGTTCTGATAAATTTATTGCTCGATTTTGCAGATGAGTTAGAAGGAAAATAGCATTATCTAATAACTATGGTAGGATCAATCATAGTTCATTGTCAGAGTGTTGGACGATTAGGAAAATAATATAAAAGAGATAATCTGATGAAATTAGATTAGATCTATTATATGTAGATTTATTTTGTATTTTACACCAGATCACATAACAATATAACAATAATTTTATCACCAATACTCTCTTTCACAATTAAAAAAAAAATAGCATGTACAACAAATAAATATATATAACAAAGAACTAGCTCCATTATCATTCATAAGATAAAATAAGTTAAGACGGTAAATATAGATTCTAAGAGCAGATGAATCAATTAGAGTTGAGTATGAAAAATAAGAGGTCTTAGAAAATTTTAGTTGACATAATTAAACTAAACTGATTTAAAAGACATGCTATGGTGATATGGTCTTATACAGAGCTCCATGTGTTGGACCTTTATCCATAATTCGTTGGATAGAAAATATTTATTTATCTATTAAGATGATTTAAACTGATAATTTTAAATTGTCGATCTGATTGAATAGGTCGATCGTCAAATTATTACTTTGCTGAGTATCGTCAATAAATATTCTGAGTGCCAAGTTGAGGATGCTGATGTCAATAGAATTTGTGTCCGAGTTACATGACGAACGTTGCCCGAAGATTAAAAGATGTCAAGTCCAACAATGAGATAATTTTCTTAAAATAGATTCATCTCCTCCGACGATATTAAAAGATGATGATTGAATGTCTATTTCTCAAAATAAAATAATAATATTATGATACAATTTAACATAGATTGGCATGATAAACTGAACATATACTTAAATACTATCATGAATATCCATCGAAAAAAAACTGCGCGACAAAACGAAGGACGACGAAAATTATTTCTGTGCTCTTTGCCTCTCCATCGGTTCCTTATATAGAAACCTCCATGGCAAGCTTGTGGTGTTTACATGCCAACAAGATGACATGTGGCATGTAAGTCATTGCAAGCAAACACGTGGGTTTGTGCATGCACACCAGGTGGCACTTGCAATGCATGCTTTGCATGTGGCGTGCCCTGCCGCTTAGTTTAGTAGGAATGTCTCGACCGTTGTCGTAACTAGTGTTTACAAAAGAATTCTCGAATTGATGTAATCTGGGTGTGGATTCGCACCTCCTCGATACTATCTATAAATTATGTTTTTATTCATATATTTTTCAACAATCCTTAAAAATAAGATATGTGATAATCTTGGACAATTGAGTCGTGTCTAGGTTAAATAGATATTATCCTTTAAATTTTCTCTTATAAAAATCTATTTGTTCACTAGTTAATTAAATTTATTTGCTCACTGATTAATTAGTAGTCGTGATATCTTTAAACTGCTTTATCTTTTATGTAAACATAGACAAATCTTACCTAAAACTCTCTTTGATATAGCTCAGGTCTTATAAGTGTATTCGTTTTTTGTCATAAGTACGCTTGGTTCTATAAGAAGAGCTAAGAATTGTGCCTCTAATTTTTTTTTTTTTTTTTGCAGCAGACCCACTTTTTTCTCACATAGGTGATCTCTCGAGAGTAGTTTCTATTACTCCACTTTCATCATTAAAAACAAGACTACTTACCTTTTATCTGATCACTGATTCATCGGGTCATTCTCCCACAATGATTGTCTTTCAGTGTAATTAGGTTGTCCTTTTGAACCTAGTTTTTGGGATCTTCAAGCAGTATAGGTTGGGTTTCCTTTGCAATTATAGTTAGCATCGACACTTACATCAAGCTCATTTCTCGCGATGAGTTAGCAACTAATTCTCTATTTAACCCTTTGGTTAGCGGATCTGCTAAATCATCCTTTAACTGTACATAGTTAATAGTGATAACTCCTGTTGAGAGTAGTTGTCTAATGGTATTATATCTACGACGTATATGTTGAGACTTACTATTAAATAGATCGTTCGGCCATCCAGAAACATCTTCTAAGAATTGTCGTAACCATTCAGCCTCTTTACCTCATTTGTCAAAAGTTACAAACTCAGACTCTATTGTGGATCTAGTTATTATGGTTTGCTTAGAATATTTTCATGAAATGACAGAACTTCCCAAAGTAAAGGCATATCTACTTGTAGACTTAGAGTCTTTCATATCTGATATCCAATTTACGTCGTTGTATCCTTCGATCACAACAGGATATCTTATGTAGTTCAGTCCATAATCATGAGTATACTGTAAGTACCTAAGTACTCTTGTTATCCCCTTCTCCACACCGGAATTACTCGTGTATCTACTCAGCTTGCTTACTGCGTATGCTAAGTCTAGTCGTGTACAACCCATTAAATACATCAAACTTCCAATCACCCTAGAGTACTCTGCCTAAGAGATACTCTCCTTTTAATTTTTCGATAGATGTCGATTCGTATCTATCAAAGTTCATGCCAACGCAGTATCACTCTTATTGAATTTCTTAAGAATCTTATCTACATAATGAGACTGATTGAGAATAAGTCCTTTTACCATTCTAAAAATTTTAATTCCTAGAATGACATCAGCTAGACCCATATCTTTCATATTAAATCTTGAGTTCAACATAATTTTAGTGAATTCGATTATCTTATCATTACTCTCAATAATAAGGATGTCATTTACATATAGACATAACATAATATAACATAGTCATTTCCTATAGTTTTCATGTAGATACATTTATCACATTCATTGATCTGAAATCCACTTTCCTTCATAGCATTATCAAATTTTTCATATCATTGCTTCGGAGCTTGTTTTAAGCCATATAACGACTTGACTAATCTACAAACTTGGTTTTTCTACTCTGGCGCAGAAAATTCTTTAGGTTGCTCCATGTAGATTTCTTCGTCTAAATCTCCATTTAGAAAAGTGGTTTTTACATCCATTTCATATATCTCCAAATTTCATTCCATTGAGGTCTCTTAAAACAACATACTGCTTCTGAATAACTTTGTGGATCACTTTTCAATATAAAAGTGATAAAATCTATTCTGAAGGATTTTTCCACCCGAGCTCTTTTGCTTCGTCTAAGCTTAACCTCAATAGGTTCCTCAGCTTCTTCTTTTCTTTGTGTTTCATATGTCTATTTTGAGGAGCTAGCTTCCTCTTGGTTTTTAACATAAACACATGTTCAAAGAATGAGATATTTCTTGATTCAATAATCAAGTTCTTGTGTATATTCGATATTTGTGATTTTAACACAAGGAACCTATAAGCACTGATGTTATATGCATATCCAAGAAATATACAATCAACAGTCTTTAGCCATATCTTAATCATCTTTGGATCAGGAACCAACACTTTGGCAAGATACCCCCATATTCGTAAGTATTTGTAGGATGGTTGTCTTCCAGTCCATAACTCATATGAGCTCTTTTCTATTTTCTTTTGAGGTATCTTATTTAAATGATAATTAGTCATGAGCACAGTTTCTCCCCACATTTGCTCTAGCAGTCCAGAACTTAATAGCATTCATCATCTCTTTTAGAGTACGATTCTTTCCCTCAATAACACCATTTTGTTGAGGAGAATAAGGAGCTGTTGTTTCGTGTCTGATCTCATGTTCAGCACACAACTCAGCGAATGATGATACATATTCACCGTCTCGATCACTTCAAACCATCTTAATTTTCCTATTAAGTTGGTTTTCAACCTCACTCTTATAGAGAATAAATTTCTCTATAGCTTCATCCTTACTTTGATGAAGATATACATAATCATATTTTATGTCATCATCTACAAAAGTGATGAAATGCTTATTCTCTCCTCATGTCGGTGCCCCTTTGAGGTTGTACTCATCGGTGTGAATTAGGTCGAGTGGTTCAATACTTCTTTCAACATGTTAAAAGGATGACCTTGTCAATTTTGCTTCAACACAAGTTTCACACTTATGTTCTGAGTCAAGGTGAAATGTAGGTATGCTTTGTATGTTACTTAATCTACGTAACACATTGTAGTTCACATGTCCTAATCTACCATGTCACAAACTGGAAGACTCAAGCATATACACAGAAGAACTTTTGCCTTTATTTATCTTAGGCCGAATGACCATTACATTGAGCTTAAAGAGTCCATCATTTACATAGCCTCTTCTTATAAACATTCTATGTTTGGTCACACAACCTTGTCTGACTCAAATACAATCCGAAACCCATACTTGCAAAGAAACGATCCGAATACTAGATTCTTTTGAATCTCTGGGACATACAACACCTTGTTCAGAGTGAGCTCCTTGCCAGAGGTCTGCTTCAGCATGACTTTCCCTTAACCCTTTATGTCCAAGGTTGTTGAATACAACTTGTCCCCATCTTTGACTTCTTCAAAGTTGCGGAGTAGCTTTTTGTTGTAGCACACATGTCTGGTGGCATCGGTATCGATTCACCATTCTCGAGAGTTGGAACCTATCAGGTTCATTTTAGAGACCATGAAACAGCGGTCCATGTCTAGTTCCTCAGTTAGGTTGGTCTCCTACTTCTTCTTTGATTTTTTACACTCCAAAACTTTGTGACCAACTCGATTAGAAATTTTTCTTGAAACTGTCTCCTCTGAGTGTTATCTTAGAAGATTTGGAGTTCTTCCGTTTCGAGTTTTGATCGTGCTCGACCACGTTGACTTTTACAGTAGTTTAAGAGAATAGTTTTCTCTCTGAACTCTTGTTGTCTTCCTCAATTTGAAGTCTTGCAATGAGTTCTTCTATAGTCATTTGCTTCCGATTATGCTTAAGTAATTCTTGAAGTCCTTCCAGCTAGAAGGCAGTTTCTCAATGATTGTTGCCACCTGGAAGGTTTCACTCAGCGTTATATCTTTTGAGTGAATCTCTTGCAAGATCACCTGAAGCTCCTAGACTTGACTAATCATCGATTTGGAATCAATCATCTTATAGTCCAAGAAGTGGCCAACAATGGCATGGGGTGGAAGTTGCTGCAAGGAAGCCGCCGGGTCGAAACTCAGTGGCAACGGGGGAATAAATCCCCTATCCCTGTATCCCACCCGGTTCGTCCCATGTTAGCTCGGGTGCTGCGATTTACCTCCCTCACAATGACCGTGGGTCCGATCGGTGGGGGCCCTGGGGGCGAGGGTTTCGCCTTTTGCTGCAAAGAAGTGGCCAACAATGAACTTTTTGGCTCCTACATCCTTCGATTTATATTTTTGTCTAAGGACTCCCGCAACTCCTTTGTCATTTTCTTTTCATAGTACATAATATACAGTGAGTCGGTAAGACCGTTGAGGATGTTATTTCGACATAGAAATTCAAACTCGTTCCATTTATCGAATGTAATGATGTAATTTCACATCATTTACACCTTCAGTAAATTTGGGAGGTTCCTCAGTCAAGATCTGTGTCAGATTCAGCGTAGTCAAGTAGAAGAAAATCTTCTGTTGTCATCGCTTGAAATTCAACCCAGTGAACTTCTCTGATTTTTCTCCATGTGTGATTGGTACATTTCCAATCGGGACGGAGGAGGTCGGCACTTGTTAAGCCTGTTGCATTTCAACATCTTCTACCGCCATCTCAATAGAACGAATATGTTTTAAGATTATTGGACCTTTATCCACAATTTACCAGAGGGACGATACTTATTTATCTGTCAAGATGACTTGAACTCATAATTTCAAGTTGCGACCTGGTTGAATAGGCCAACCGCCAAATTGCTATGTCGGCAAATACCGTCGGTGAGTACTCTCAGTGCCGAGTTGAGGATGCTGATAGTTCAAGACGGACGTCGAATAAACACGGAGCCTGTGTCCGAGTTGCATGATGAACATCATCCGAGGAGCAAAAGACGTCGAATCCTACAACAAGACAGTCTCCTTAAAATAGATTCATCTCCTCCAATGATGCTAAAAGATCACGTTTGGATATCTATTTCTAAAGAGAAAATGGTAAAATTACAATATAATCTAATACAAATTGACCGGATGAACTGAACGTATATTTGAACGCTATCATAAATATCTGTTGAGCGAAGAAGTGCACGATAAAACGAAAAGAAGACGAAAATGAGAAAATCTCTCTTTTCGTTTCCCTGCTCTTTGTGTCTGCCCTTGTTTTCTTCTTATGAGAAGAATTGCTCTCTGTGCTCTTTGCCTCTCCATCGGTTCCTTATAAAGAAACCTCCATGGCAATCTTGGTGGCATTTGCATGCACACCTGGTGGCACATGAGTTTGGGTTTGTGCATGCACACCAGGTGGCACTTGCAATGCATGCTTTGCATGTGCCGTGTCGTGCCGTGCCGCTTGGTTTGAGCCCGAAGAAAAGTATTACGGTGAATTGACTGATTCATGTGGACACACTGTACTTCGATCGTAGTCTTATGTGTATAGTTCACATGAGAATCTTTGGATTGGTGTAAATTCATATTTTGAATTTACACCCCCTCTGTACTATTCTCTCTGTACTATTGATTAGCCGTAATGTCATACTTTTGATGTGAGACTAGTACCGATAAGTCATGTTTCATTCCCATATTTCCAACACCATGAAGGGATAAGATTTAAGCAACCAACCACAAATAATAGTGACTAACAACATGGCTTGTTGATATTGGCATTCTTCCTGGAAATTGGAATGCCTGGCGCAGTAGATTATATTTCTCTCATCAAAATAACTGTGCTTTAATCAAACTCGCCCTATGGTATGGAAGTTGGTTTTGCCTTCCTCTGCTATTTGTTATTCTTATTTCTTTTGTTATGTTCGTTTTGAATGCTATATTTTGAAGGGTAGGTTTTGTTCTTGAATATCGACATGCAGTGTTACTAACATACATCTATAATATTGGTAGTGGGTACAACGTGGAATTACGTTTGTTTTTTAGTTCTTGAATGCATTTATTTTCTTTTTGTCGGTATTATAATTAAGTACTGGAACCAGCTGCCAAGGTTTCCTGCATGATTCGGAGAAATTCAAGTTCTTTCTATTAGCTTTTCTTATGAAACTTAACCTGTAGGGCCCATATCCTTAGCATTTGCATCAGTGCACACCTTTGCAACTGCTTCTCTCTCTTATTCGGAAGGTTAATAAATCTAGTAGCTCATGTCGCCGGACTGGGTATATATGATAAACATATGGTATTCTATTCGAATTGGATAAAAGTTGAATCCGAAATATTTTATCATCCGTATATACCCTGCCATACGTTTGCTCTTGTTGAATCTCCCTCCACGTGACGTGGGACCGTGGTAGGCGGCTCTACATTAAATTTGTGCTCAAGATGTAGTACAGATAGTGAACATATGATAATATATCCGGATTAAAAGGGATCGATCGTCAGGGTATTACTGTCTATGGTAGTCCCTGCTATGTATCTTCTATTTATATTTAGAGAAAATTTGCATACAGTCCAGAAACAAAACTTTACAAGTAATTCCTATTGATAAAAATCTTTATTTTCACTCCCTAGTCAAATATAATAAGTACTAATTTACCTAATTACCCTTGATATTTTTAGGTATAAAAAATTCAAAAATAAATATAATTCTTCTTAAATTCGATACATTAAACTAGAATCTAGTATATTTTCTATCAAATTGAGTATAACTATTTTTCCACCTCAATTGGATGAAAAATATACTAAATTTTCTTTAAATGGTGCTTGATTAGATGGAAAATATACTAAATTTTTTTAAAAATAGTGTTGAATTTAGACAGAATTATATTAAGTAGGAAAAAAGTCATACTCAATTTGATAAAAAAAATATACTCGATTCTATTTTAAAATGTTGAATTTAATAGGAATTATACCTATTTTTAGACTTTTTATACAAAAAAAATGTGAGGGGTAATTTTGATAGAAAATATACTTGATTCTACTTTAAAGTACTGAATTTAAGAGTAATTATATTTATTTTTAAATTTTTTTATCTAAAAAAAATCTGAGGGACAATTATAAGTCGTGCTCAATTTGATAAAAAATATACATGATTCTAGTTTAAAGTGCTGAATTTAATAAAAAGTATATTCATTTTTAGACTTTTTGTATCAAAAAAATATAAGGAATAATTTTGATAGAAATTATACTTGATTCTAGTTTAAAGTATTACATTTAAGAGGAATTATATTTATTTTTGAACTTTTTTATCTAAAACATCTTAGGGACAATTAGGTAATGATATTTACACAAAGGAATTGAAGCAAATAAAATTTTACATGTAGAGAGTGGAAGTAAAATTTTTTAGATATGGGGATTACATGTAAAGTTAACATTATGATTAAATTTTTTTTTTTTCTAATTTACCGTTATATTTATCTCGAATTAATTTTAGAGAGCGGCGGTTCCACATTTATTTTGTGGTAGGCGGTTCCACATTTTATGAATCTACTAGCTCGTTAGCGAAGTCTGTAGCGAAAGAGTAGAAAGCACAGGGAGTATGGAAGCTATCTAATGCAACCATCTAGTTTTTATCTCGTAATTTTTTTTTTCTCATTCGTGCTTGCAAATGACTCCCACTTACATGAACCTAGGAGACACATATGTATGCTTTGTGCAGCCTTTCTTCTCACTTTAGTTATAATTTTCTATGACATATTGACATCTATTTGTGCCAGAATAATCTGAAAAAAAAAACTCTAAGTATTGCAGATCATTATTATCTAGCTGTGAAATGCTTTTGTAAGAAAATGAATTCTGTTTTCAAGCCTGAATATGATAATTTTCTACGATGAACCTGTCTTTGTTGTCTGCTGTGCTTATGAAATATCAATGAATTTATGGCAGTGTTTTATGATTAGACTAAATAGTATATTTGTAACATGAGTATGCAGTGAGTTGTTGAATTCTAAATGCAAAACATGCCTGCTCAATAGTGAGATGATTAGGTAGTAAAATGAATTTTGCAGTAGAATTATGGTTTCAGTTAATTGCATTTGATTAGACTCCATATCTATGTCTGGTTGGTTGCAAAAAACTCTCTACTGCAAGTTGTAATTGAGTTCTATTTTTTAGGATAAGATTAGGTTGTCTTGTCAAGTCATGCAGATATATCTTCATTTTTTATTATTATTAATAATGACAATAATTTTGAATGACTAGGAGATAAGTTGTGAGTACACAGGATTTTATGTCGCATCCGGACAAAAGGCCCACGTTCCTGTCACATCAAAGAAACAATTAAATCCGTACAATAATTCAAGAAAGACTTGATATCTAATGATGCCTAGTTTGATTAATTTAACACCTACTTTAGTTGGATTAGAGCTCTAAGTCATTCAATCAGGATCCTGTTTGTTTTGTAATCACAAACTGTGATTGTGATATCTTTAACAAGAACCTCACGTTGCATAAAATTTTGATCATACTCCACTTGTGCATGCACAGGGGAAAACAGCGTACGGTTCACTGTTCATCCCTCTCCCTTTCATCTGAAACCTGCTCCCTTGTCTGGACAAAACCATGAGAAGAAGAAGAGACCAAGCAGGCATCACAGATTCTCAGTGGTCACGTCTCAACCCCATCCTTTCTCCCTTTCCCCCTTTACCCTTTCCCTTTCTCCCCACACAAAGCTCGAGACCTGTTCATTTTTGGAATGCCCTGCTCTTGTTTGACTCTTTTTCTGACCGAAATCCAAAAACTAGAATTGTGTGCGCATCATTATTTTAGGCTTACTCTCCAATACTCCATAGTTAAGCTGATCGGAAACTGAATCCCACGAGTGACCAACTCACTGGTTGATTCATTGATCAACCTATTAGACTAACCCAAATTAGTCAGTGTACTCGTATTATTTATCTATTTACCAAAATACTATTTATATATTTATTATAAATATGCATAGACAGTGTAAACTCAGGTCAATTGATCCAATCCATCAAAATAGAAGCACAGTCCGATCTAATTATACTTGTATGTGCACCTTCCTGGTTTTGTCGAATGGTCAATCATGGTGTCAGTGCATCTCATTAGACTGTTGATCACCAGTATTTAAATAGATAAAAGGGTGTATGCTGCAGAGATAATGTTTACTCACGACGCAATAAGCTGGAATGCAATTGGTTTTGCAATTTCCTGCTAAACAGCCGGTTGACCCAGCTGCCGAATCATATAAAGATGGTGAAATCTTCCCGCAAGAAGAATCCGGCCAAGCGGGAGAGCAAGGAGTTAAACTCTAGTTTGCCACAGTAATCTGTATGCTTTTTTAGTACCAAATTTTGCTTCCGTGGCCGACAAAAACAGAGCATGAGCTGGTGACTTCTCCAAGATTTCGTTGCAAATTTATTGATACGCTCACACCAACTGATGCAGAGTTGGAAGAGGAAGGGGAGGAGGAAGAAGAAGATGGAGGAGGTGTGGAAAGACATGAGCTCGAGCATAGCCCTCCATCAAGACATTCCACCAACCCCCTTGTTCTGCTCCTTCCAGCACAATGTAAATTCCACCACCACCACTTTAGGAGGAGTCCTTTCCCAAGACTTGCTCGCAGGAGTCTCCATGGACCCATTCCCTCTTGCTTCACTTGTCGCAGATGACCCTTTCTCTGCCCTCTCCGGCGCCGGGTTCGATTCCAGCAGGAAGCAATTGCCGGATCCGAGCGTGGACTCCCGGGAGAGAAGGAAGAAGAGGATGATCAAGAACCGGGAGTCTGCTGCTCGATCTAGAGCTAGGAAACAGGTCCTTTATCCCGATCCCTTTCTGTTGTTTTATTAGTTATGGACATCAACTTGAGTATTTGCCAATGAGACAGGCCTACACAAATGAGCTTGAGAAAGAAGTCGATCGCTTGCTGAACGAGAACCACATGCTAAAGAGACAGTATGAGCAGGTAAATGCATCCTTATATACTATTTTGTTAACAGATTTTTTTTCGCTGATTTATCAGCTTATCATTTAGCTGCGTTTGGAAATGGCTGCTCATAATCTGATAACGCCTTGCAAACGCAAGCTGTATAGAACTTTGACTGCTCCATTTTGAGTGAGAGGAGTAATCAAGGTTTGTTCACAAGTATGATGATCTTTGCCTCGGCTTGCAAATTATTTTCCTTTTGGTGTACAAACACTACGATTTTTTTTTTTGTCTTCATTAGTATAGTACGGTTAGATTTCCTTGTAGATTTGTAAACAAGTGTTAATTACTTTGTGTATTTGTTTTTTTTTCATTAGTATTGTACGGTTAGATTTCTTGTTGATTTGTAAACAAATGTTATTTCTTTGTGTATTTGTGATGTTTTCTGAGCTCTTTTTGCTTGTCTCATATGAGAGAACATGTTGAAATTTGCTCTTATAAAGGTTGTCTCCTTTCATCTTTCATTAGTCTTTATTCACTAGCTTAAACCGATCTTAAATAGTTGGGGGAAGTTTTAGGCATTGTCGTTGGATAACAAAATTTTATATTTTTAGTTTTACATTTTTAAAAAAATAATAATTAAAAAATTAGAAGTATATGTTTCTTGTACCATTAACCTCTAATATTAGCTGGTAAAATTAATTTTAAATAGTTATCTTATTGTATTACTATTAAATTTTCTTTTTTCTTTTTTAAAAAAAAGAAGAAGATTTATTAATTATTTTTAAATATCAAACAATATCTTCCTTTACTCCTATACTCCTAGATTTTACTATCTTTTTAAAATTGGGACTCTCAATTTTTTTAAAAAAAATGTACTTCTCTTCTTTATCTATATTTTTAGAAGTTTATTTCATTTAATTTTTTTTATTAAACAAGTGTCATTCTTTTTATCTTTTCTCCCTCTTCTTCTCTTCTTTAGTAACAGCATCAAGTATCAAGCATGGTGCGGTCGGAAGAGATTTGGCATTTCTTGACGCATGAGTTATCGTGTTTCTTTAATTTATTTGGGGAATAGAATGTAGATCAGATAAATCTAGATATCTAATAAAAAAAGAAAAAAGAAAGCTACGTGAATGGATCGGAAAAGCAAAGCAACATGATTGTCAAAGATAGAATCGGCGACAAGAGTGGTCGTGTCCTCGCATAACATGATAGTCGCAACCTCAACGAGGAGGCTAGCGCCACGACTAAGATTTTGATAAAGCAGAGGGCAGTAGGGGAGGTAGAGAGGATCAACAAAGAATGAATATAGAACTATGAGAGTTCTAAAATTAATGATTTAGATAAGAAAGAATATCTTTGACCATTGAAATAATATCTTTTGAAGATTTATACACATATACATATTTTTTTGTCGTTTTTTTCCTTGTCTGTAGTGTCATCCTTTTCACTGTGTTTCCTTAAAAAGCTCAAACCGATTTAATAAAGAGGGTCCAGCCACACGACATGGTTAATTATTGTGGGGAAATCATTAGGGGTAATTTCTTTGAGATTTGTCCGGAGAAATCCTTATTTAATTAATTAGCGTCGCAATTACATTGGGCATTAATTGCATCTGGGGGCATCCGATGGAACCAGTAACGCTGTAGGAGTGTCTTTTCGCTCCAATAGTGAAGATTCCTTCTCGGTTCTCGGCTTCAAACTATCGTCATCATTATCATTTAAAAAAATAATAATTGGGAAGATGAAGTAGTGTTTTTCTTCATCCCAACCTCCCATCCTTCCTCAATTTCTCTCAAATGTAGAACTTCCCTGCAACGACAATAATTTTGGTTGGTTTGAAGATATAAACGTTAGTTATTATCTTTAATTAATGAGTTTAAGTATAAATTGTGCATCATGAGTTTAATTATAAATTGTGTATATGAGTATAAATTAAATCCATTAAAGTGATTTAAATTAGGGTTATTAGATTTCGGTTGTTGGATATAGACTTTGTATATGTAGAACTTATAATCTCATATCTATTATTATCTATAAGCTGATAATAATAGATGTCCACTTTATATAGGATTGGTTCCCAAAGACTTAGGGTATCATCTTGACACAACTCATAGTTCCCCATTAGACCTAGAGTTTTTCAACTCTAAGTCTTTTGGAAGACTTTCCTTGTACTTCCGCTCCGCTTCTTCTATTTCCTCCGATTCTTTTGTCTTTGGTTATTTTTTATATTATTGTACCATGATTAATTGTTGAAACCAGATCCATGCTCATATATTTTTAAATTTCCTATATGTGAATTTTTATACGGTTCTTAGAATTCATGCACTTAGGTTTTATACTTTCTTTCAATTGATATCAGAGTCAAGACTCTATTTCATCAATTTAATGGTTTAAAATTAGAGTTTTTATCAATCTTTTGAATTTTATGCTAATTAGGTTTTACTGATATAAATTGTATTTGATCGTCGAAATCTTTTATATAGGAAATTTAGAAAATAATTCGTGTATTTTATGAATAACAACAGTGAATCGTCATCGTTTTAGAAAGAATCACCACGTTTAACCTAATTTTATATCAAATAAAGATAATTTAATTGATTGATTTAATTATCAAACGATTACTAAGTTTAAAATATCAAATACAATCAATAGTAATCTATTAAGAATTCTTAAACTCACAATAGGATTAATTGATAATCGATTAAGTTTATTTTTTAATTATTGAATGTTATTTAAAAATATTGTAATATATGGTTTCAACGTGAAACAGTGTAAAAAATAATAAAATAAATATTTTATTATTATGCATGAATAATAAATTTAATCGATGGATCATCGATCTTAATTAATTATTTTAATCGATTAATATTTGTAGTGAATCGATTACGTGCACGTAACAGTGCGTAAATATTTACTACATTAAAGCATTAAATAATATTAATAATACTATTTAATTATAGAACTAACCGGTATTTTAACTTTTTAGATTTTCTATTATATCATATCAATCGATTATCATAAAATCTCAACTGATTAATAAATTTAATTTTAAGTTATTAAAGTTAATTAAATAATTTATATTCGAATAAAGTTCCTAATATTTTTTTTGGATTTATCTACATAACCTGATATTAAGTTGAACTGATATATCAACTTAAAGAAAGATACTTTAGTCAGGTTTAGTGTATTTTTTATTGATAGACGTATATCTATACTAAGAGTAATCGACCCAAAGAAAGGTTACTTTTATGCTAGATATATACACAGGTAGCTTACAACTATGGAACAAAATTATTGTTTTGTTCAAATCATGCACAAAATATGTCAAGCCAAAAGAAGACATATTATGTGGTTGATTAAGATTGTTGTGAGGTATGAACTAAATATAACTCATATAAAATATCATATTATGCGTATAATGGGTCGGCCTAAAGGAAGACACATTGTGTGGTCAATTAAAATTTGAGTTATATCTAACAGTACCGCTAACAAATTATATTTTAGTTCACAGAGTAAAATATAATATTGTATTTGTTATCTCATAAAGAGTTCATTCATATGCATTTAAAATTTTATTTTATTTTATTTACATAATCTTCTCTTACTTGCACTTAAACATGTTCTTGACTTTAATGAAACATCAACTTGTTCAAATTTTACTGAATGGAAAAAATATATGATTATAGTCTTAGGTTACATAGACTTAAACTATGCATTGAGAAATGATCACCTCGCACCTCTAACCAGTGCTAACACTATAAAGCAAAGGGTTGAATTTTAGTTGTGAAAGAAATTAAATTGTATGTGTCTTAATATCATAAGACTTTCCATACCAACACCAATAAAGGGTTCAATAATAGAGGGAGGAGATGCTAGGAGTTTCCTGGACCAATTGGTAGACCGATTCACCTTAAATGAAAAGGTCGAGACTACCGCACATCTTGCGAAGTTAGTAACCATGTGTTACAATGGTAAAGGAAACATAAGGAAGTACATTATGAAGATGCCCAATATAGCAACAAGTTTGAAAGCACTAAAACTCGATATGTCTGAGGGTATGTTAGTGCATTTCATCTTGATATCTCTGCCTGCACAGTTCACTCCTTTGAAGATATCGTATAATACTCAAAAGGAAAAGTGGGCATTGAATGAGCTCATTGCTCAATGCGTGCAAGAGGAGGGGAGAATAAAGATTGAGACATCTGAGATGCTCACTTAGCATCTGGTTCTTAAAGTGCGAGCAAAAAGTGAAAGAGGATCAATAACAAAGGAAAAGGAAAACAAACTACAGATTCTAGATGCAATGGCTATAAGGAGCACAAGAAGTCTGATAAGGAATCCACTTGTTTCTTTTACAAGAAGAAAGACCATGTGAAGAAAGATTATCTTAAGTACACCAATTGGCATGTAAAGAAGGGTAAACTTCTCAACTTTGTTAGTTCGAAAGTTAATTTAACTATTGTACCCATTAACACTTGGTGGATAGATACGGGTGTTAATGCTCACATAAGTGTCACTATGTAAGATTGTCTCAGGAGCTAACTTCCTCTTGATGATGAAAGATACATCTATACAGGAAATGGAAAGAAGACTAAAATCGAATCGATTGGTGTTTTTAGGCTATGTTTAGGAACCAATATCTTTTTGGATTTAGAAAATATATTTATTATGTCATCTTTTTGACTGAATTTAATTTCAATTTCTTATTTGGAAAAATCAAATTGATTTTGTTCGTTTAGAAATAAAATTTTCAGTATTTTTTTAAATCGGTGTTGGTTGGCAATGATTCCTTAGTTGATAATCTTTATAAATTGAACACCTTTACTCCTATGATTGATAACGTAATAATGCATAGTATAGGTATCAAACGTAAATTGTCCGATGAGAATTCTTCCATGTTGTGGCATAGGCGTTTGGGATATATATACAAATAACGCCTAGAAAAGCTAATGTTACATGAAATTCTCGATTCCCTTAACATGTTAGACTTTGATGTCTGCATAGAGTGTGTTAAGGGGAAGACCACTAACAAAAGGAACAAAAGGGTTAGCTATTGTAATAACATTTTGGAGCTAATATATACAAATATTTGTAGATCATTCCCTAAAGCATCTTGGAATTGACACATATATTTTATTAATTTCATAGACGACTATTACATATTTGGCTATTTGTACCTTATTCATGAGAAGTCGGAATCTTTGGACATGTTCAAAATTTTCAAAGTTGAAGTTAAACTTCAACTAGGTAAGAAAATTAAAGCCGATTGATTCAACCATGGAGGTGAATATTACAGTCGATATGATTATTCAGGTGAATAATGTCGAGGACCTTTTACGAACTACCTTGCTGAGTGTGGTATTGTGCCTCAATATATCATGTCTAGTACTCCCAGTCAAAATGGTATAGCTTAACGTCACAACCATACCCTAAAAGATATGGTAAGAAGTATGATAACTTTTATTTCTCTACTAGAGTCTTTATGAGGTGAAGCACTCAAAACTGTAGTTTACTTACTCAATAGAGTACCTAGTAAGATAGTAACTAAAATCTCATTCGAAATATGAACAGGTAGGAAGCCTAGCATTAGGCATTTACACGTTTATGGTTGTCCAACTACAACTAGGCCTTATAGGCCTAATGAAAAAAAAATAGATTCAAGAACAGTTAGTTATAATTTTGTAAGTTACTCCGTGAAGTCAAGAGAGTATAAATTTTAAGATCCCTCTAATAGATCCTTCTTTGAAATGGGAAATGTCAAGTTCATTGAGGACAGTGGGAGCGATAAAGTCAGGGAAGTATCTTTTGAGGAATGTGTTGGATATCCTCTTGTGGTCACTACTAGTGAGATCAATAGCGGTGTGGTTACTATACCGCACGTTATGGGCATCACACATCCAGTGAGCGTAGTGAACCAAAATATTCCCATGACATCTCTAATGCAATTGAAGGAGTCTGCCACTGAAATTTAAGTATTACCTCACATTGATGAGCAAGTACCTCAACCACCTCAAACACAAGTGCCTTTGAGATGATCCATAAGGAAATGAAGAACCACAAATTCATGTGATTATGTTTATTCCAAGAGCATAATTTTAACATAGGGTTAGAAAGTGATCTTACATCTTTCCAAGAAGTCAAACAATGCTCTAACCCTGAAGGGTGGATTAACACCATGCAAGAAGAGTTGAAATCTACGACAAACAATGACATTTGAAAACTTGTCAAATTACCTGAAGGTAAGAAACCTATTGGTTGTAAATGGATATTTAAAACCAAGCGGGATTCAAGGGACAATGTCGAAAAGTATAGGGCTTATCTTGTTGCCAAGGGATTCACTTAAAAAAGACATTGATTACAAGGAGATTTTATCACCTATGTCGATGAAAAACTCCTTTAGGATAATTATGACACTTGTAGCTCATTATAATTTGGAGCTACATCAAATGGACATAAAGACTGCATTCCTCAATGAAGATATAGAGGAGTCTATATATATAGTGCAACCAGAGAACTTTGAGTCTAAGGACTCAAAACACCTAATATATAGATTAAATAAGTCAATTTATAGTTTAAAACAGGCATCTCGTCAGTGGTATCAAAAATTGATCAAGTGGTTGAATTTAAAGAGAACCTCGTTGATTAGTGCATATATGTCAAGTTTAGTGGGAGTAAGTTTGTTATATTTGTTTTGTACGTGAACGATATATTGCTTGTAAGCAATAATAAGGGTGTGCTATATCAAATCAATCCATTTTTATCTGCTAATTTTGAAATAAAAAATCTTGGTGAAGTATCCTTTGTTTTAGACATACAGATCTGTCGTGATCGTTCAAGAGGGATTCTAGGACTTTCACAATAAGCTTATAGTAAAAAAGTGCTTATAAGGTATGGTATGCAAAATTATACACTTGGTAGCACATCTGTGTCAAGAGGTGATAAGTTCAGCCTGCAACAGTATCCACGACTTGAACTTGAAATAAAGGAGATGAAACAATTCCCATATGCATCAGTAGTTGAAAGTCTCATGTATGTACAAGTTTGTACTCGACTAGATATATCATTTATAGTGAGAATGTTAGGCAGATATGTTAGTAACTTAGGACAGTCACACTGGAAAGTGGTTAAGAGAGTGATGCGGTATTTACAAAGAACTAAAGGACATATGCTCACATATCGGAGATCAGATTACCTAGAGGTGATTGGATATTCAGACTCCAATTTTGCTGGATGCTTGGATAACAGGAGGTCCACTTCGGACTATATCTTCATGCTTATTGGAGGGGCTATATCATGGAAGAGCATTAAGTAAACGCTAGTAGCCACTTCTACTATGGAGGCAAAGTTGGTAGCATGCTATTAAGCATCCAATCACGGGATTTGGTTGTGGAACTTCATCACAGCATTGTAGATCGTTGATAGCATTGACAGACCACTGAGAATCTATTGTGATAATACAGTCGCAGAACTTTATGCCAAAAATAATCGTAGGTCGTCGAAGTTTAAGCACATCGACATCAAATTTCTAGTGGTTAAAGAAAGAATTTAGAGTTGTCAGATCATGGTAGAGCACATCAACGCAAATTCCATGTTGGCCGATCTACTCACCAAAGGCTTGGTGTCTAAGGTGTTTCATAGGCATGTTGTGTTGGACCCCGTGGTAGTTTTGATGTGATCAACCAAGTTAGTTAGGTCCTGCTGTATTTGATCCCTGTGTCTGAGTGTGCAGGAGCTTAGGAACACAGGAAGTCGAGCGGAAGACGCAGCTAGCGAGAAGGACGGCACGGGAAGGGAGCCGACGGGCTCGGTGCATCCGAAGGACGAGAGAAATGCGGAAGAGTACTCCGGTGGGCGTGAAGAGCGTGCGCGGCGTTCGAGGGACGTTAAGCCGGGACGGAAGGCTGCTCGAGGAGAAGGCCGGGAATTGGGTTCGGGTGAGCCCTATTCCGGTTGGCCGCAATCACCTAAAAGAACGGAGCTTCGGAAGCCAAAGCGAAGAAGAAAAGGAGTCAAAAGAGGCTGGAAATTACTGTAGCAGAAAGTTACTGTAGCTTGAAGGCGCCTTAAACAAGCTTGAAGGCGCCCTTGAAGGCGCCTTCAAGCCTGTTCAAGGCGCCTTCAACAGTCTGTTTTGACCGTTTATGCTGCGGATAAAGTTTTATCCGCTGACCGAGCTGGAGGCGCCTTAAACCTTGTTGGATGCGCCTTGGACCCTCGGGATAGACTTTCCAGGAGCTATAAAAAGGCCCCTGGAGCTAGGAATTCAAGAACAACTCAAGCAATCAATCTGTAATCAATTCCTAGCAACTAAGTGAGCGTTCTAAGTGTAAAAAGGCTTCTCCGCCTACAATGAAGGAGATTCTGCTAGTAGAGCTTTTCATCGCCCTGGATTAACAACCTCCTTGGTTGTAACCAGGTTAAATTATGTTTCTGTTTCTTTTTCTGTCTCCTTAATTTAGTTGTTATTTTATTGCTGATTAAAATTCTGAGTTGAAATCCGAGGAGGGTATTGTTTACTTTTGGTTACAGCAATTCAACCCCCTCTTGCCGGTCTCTGCTGCACCTACAATTGGTATCAGAGCCAGACTGCTTAGAAGGACTAACCGCCGACTGACGCACAACGATCAAAACGATGGTCGGAGACAGTGACTACCCGCCTGCATTCGAGGGGGAATTTGCTTCATGGAAGCAAAAGATGGAGGTATACCTTAACTTTGATTTTTCTATTTATCTAATAATGAAATCTGTTTATGAAGCACCAAAGAAAGCAAATGGAGAAGAGCTCGAGAAATACCTCTGGAACGAGAAGCAACGTTACGAGTTTATGGCAAATGCACGAGCTGAATTTCATCTTCTAACCACAATACCAAATGATGATCTCGACAAAGTCGGAGAGCACAATAGCGCAAAAGAACTTTGGGAAAAGTTCTTAAAGCTCCATGAAGAACAAATTGAAGTTGAATCCGACTCCTCGATGGACACTGATCCGACGTCAGAAGAGTCCGAAACTGAGGTAAGTGCCGAGACAGAACCAATAACCGAACTCCAACTTGAAGACCTAGAATGCTCATCACAAATGAGCATCGATGAAGGGGGAGAAACATCAGAAGACGAAAACAACTCGACAGGGGGAGAATCAACCACCGACAAGGTAAGTCAGGTATGGTCTCCACCTCTTGGCAAATTAATTGCTTCAATTGAAATATTGCCGAAAGGTTTTCATGAATTACAAATTATTTTGTCGAAAGAATATTTTAAATTAAAAACTGAAAAACTATTAAAGAATATTGAGTTAAAAGACACAATTTGTCAATTAAAAGATTTTGACAAACTAACAATAGAAAATGTACAAATTCTTGCATGCTTAATATTTTTTGCCATAATTCTAAAAAACTATGAATTAAGAACTTATGAGAAGTTAAAATGGAAATTTAAAAATCATAATATCTGATCTTAGTTGAAATATTAAACTTAGTGCTTTCAGAGAAGAAAATTAAATAGTAAATTTCTTTATAAAGCTTTGTCAAGGAAGTGGTTGTTGCTCTAATAACCAAGAAGGCCTAGTGTCTCGCCACGACCTGGAAGCTGAAATATTGAAATGAAAGGTTTAATTAACTTTCTGAAAAAGCATTTTAAAATTAGAATTAAATAATGTTTTGAAAGTTTAATCAAACATTTTTGAAAATTTTGTTTATAAATTCATTTTTAGAAATATTTTTTCTTGAAAAATTCTAAAGACTTAATTTGCTTTTTGACTTGAATTTTTTTTTGAAAAATCCTTAGAATTTTTTTTATATTCTTCTGGAAAATTCTAAAAGTTCATTTACTTGAATTTTTTCAAAAAGTCTTTTAACTTAGAATTTTTTTTAAAAGTTCCCTCTAATAAGGACCCCATTTTTGTTGTGATCAGAGGGGGAGAGAAAAGTACAAGTTTAGGGGGAGTTAGAAAAATTTAAAATTTTTGTTATTATTTTTATAAAAAGTGTTGCAATTTTACGAATTGCAAAAATTATGCTTAACTTGTTAGTTTAGTAATTTTTTCTTTAAAATTACTCTTTATGTCTATTTTAACCCTAACTTGAACTTGGGTTGATGCACATCAAAAAGGGGGAGATTGTTGGACCCCGTGGTAGTTTTGATGTGATCAACCAAGTTAGTTTGGTCCTGCTGTGTTTGATCCCTGTGTCTGAGTGTGCAGGAGCTTAGGAACACAGGAAGTCGAGCGGAAGACGCAGCTAGCGAGAAGGACGGCATGGGAAGGGAGCCGACGGGCTCGGTGCGTCCGAAGGACGAGAGAGCTGCGGAAGAGTACTCCGGTGGGCGTGAAGAGCGTGAGCGGCGTTCGAGGGACGTTAAGCCGGGACGGAAGGCTGCTCGAGGAGAAGGTCGGGAATTGGGTTCGGGTGAGCCCTATTCCGGTTGGCCGCACTCATCCAAAAGAACGGAGCTTCGGAAGCCAAAGCGAAGAAGAAAAGGAGTCAAAAGAGGCTGGAAATTACTGTAGCAGAAGTTACTATAGCTTGAAGGCGCCTTAAACAAGCTTGAAGGCGCCTTCAAGCCTGTTCAAGGCGCCTTCAACAGTCTATTTTGACCGTTTACGCTGCGGATAAAGTTTTATCCGCTGACCGAGCTGGAGGCGCCTTAAACCTTGTTGGAGGCGCCTTGGACCCTCGGGATAGACTTTCCAGGAGCTATAAAAAGGCCCCTGGAGCTAGGAATTCAAGAACAATTCAAGCAATCAATCTGTAATCAATTCCTAGCAACTAAGTGAGCGTTCTAAGTGTAAAAAGGCTTCTCCGCCTACAGTGAAGGAGATTCTGCTAGTAGAGCTTTTCATCGCCCTGGATTAACAACCTCCTTGGTTGTAACCAGGTTAAATTATGTTTTTGTTTCTTTTTCTGTCTCCTTAATTTAGTTGTTATTTTATTGCTGATTTAAATTCTGAGTTGAAATCCGAGGAGGGTATAGTTTACTTTTGGTTACAGCAATTCACCCCCTCTTGCCGGTCTTCGCTGCACCTACAATTGGTATCAGAGCCAGACTGCTCAGAAGGACTAACCGCCGACTGACGCACAACGATCAAAACGATGGCCGGAGACAGTGACTACCCACCTGCATTCGAGGGGGAGTTTGCTTCATGGAAGCAAAAGATGGAGGTATACCTTAACTTTGATTTTTCTATTTATCTAATAATGAAATCTGGTTATGAAGCACCAAAGAAAGCAAACGGAGAAGAGCTCGAGAAATACCTCTGAAACGAGAAGCAACGTTACGAGTTTATGGCAAATGCACGAGCTGAATTTCATCTTCTAACCACAATACCAAATGAAGATCTCGACATTGTCGGAGAGTACAATAGCGCAAAAGAACTTTGGGAAAATTTCTTAAAGCTCCATGAAGAACAAATTGAAGTTGAATCCGACTCCTCGATGGACACTGATCCGACGTCAGAAGAGTCCGAAACTGAGGTAAGTGCCGAGACAGAACCAGTAACCGAACTCCAACTTGAAGACCTAGAATGCTCATCACAAATGAGCATCGATGAAGGGGGAGAAACATCAGAAGACGAAAACAACTCGACAGGGGGAGAATCAACCACCGACAAGGTAATTCAGGTATGGTCTCCACCTCTTGACAAATTAATTGCTTCAATTGAAATATTACCGAAAGGTTTTCATGAATTATAAATTATTTCGTCCAAAGAATATTTTAAATTAAAAACTGAAAAACTATTATAGAATATTGAGTTAAAAGACACAATTTGTCAATTAAAAGATTTTGACAAACTAACAATAGAAAATGTATAAATTCTTGCATGCTTAATATTTTTTGCCATAATTCTAAAAAACTATGAATTAAGAACTTATGAGAAGTTAAAATGGAAATTTAAAAATCATAATATCTGATCTTAGTTGAAATATTAAACTTAGCGCTTTCAGAGAAGAAAATTAAACAGTAAATTTCTTTATACAGCTTTGTCAAGGAAGTAGTTGTTGCTCCAATAACCAAGAAGGTCTAGTGTCTCGTCACGACCTGGAAGCTGAAATATTGAAATGAAAGGTTTAATTAACTTTCTGAAAAAATATTTTAAAATTAGAATTAAATAATGTTTTGAAAGTTTAATCAAACATTTTTGAAAATTTTGTTTATAAATTCATTTTTAGAAATATTTTTTCTTGAAAAATTCTAAAGACTTAATTTGCTTTTTGACTTGAATTTTTTTTTGAAAAATCCTTAGAATTTTTTTTATATTCTTCTGGAAAATTCTAAAAGTTCATTTACTTGGATTTTTTCAAAAAGTCTTTTAACTTAGATTTTTTTAAAAAGTTCCCTCTAATTAGGACCCCATTTTTGCTGTGATCAAAGGGGGAGAGAAAAGTACAAGTTTAGGGGGAGTTAGAAAAATTTAAAATTTTTGTTATTATTTTTATAAAAAGTGTTGCAATTTTACGAATTGCAAAAATTATGCTTAACTTGTTAGTTTAGTAATTTTTTCTTTAAAATTACTCTTTATGTCTATTTTAACGCTAACTTGAACTTGGGTTGATGCACATCAAAAAGGGGGAGATTGTTGGACCCCGTGGTAGTTTTGATGTGATCAACCAAGTTAGTTAGGTCCTGCTGTGTTTGATCCCTGTGTCTGAGTGTGCAGGAGCTTAGGAACACAGGAAGTCGAGTGGAAGACGCAGCTAGCGAGAAGGACGGCACGGGAAGGGAGCCGACGGGCTCGGTGCGTCCGAAGGACGAGAGAGCTGCGGAAGAGTATTCCGGTGGGCGTGAAGAGCGTGCGCGGTGTTCGAGGGACATTAAGCCGGGACGGAAGGCTGCTCGAGGAGAAGGTCGGGAATTGGGTTCGGGTGAGTCCTATTCCGGTTGGCCGCAATCACCCAAAAGAACGGAGCTTCGGAAGCCAAAGCGAAGAAGAAAAGGAGTCAAAAGAGGCTGGAAATTACTGTAGCAGAAGTTACTGTAGCTTGAAGGTGCCTTAAACAAGCTTGAAGGCGCCCTTGAAGGCGCCTTCAACAGTCTGTTTTGACCGTTTACGCTGCGGATAAAGTTTTATCCGCTGACCGAGCTGGAGGCGCTTTAAACCTTGTTGGAGGCGCCTTGGACCCTCGGGATAGACTTTCCAGGAGCTATAAAAAGGCCCCTGGAGCTAGGAATTCAAGAACAACTGAAGCAATCAATTTGTAATCAACTCCTAGCAACTAAGTGAGCGTTCTAAGTGTAAAAAGGCTTCTCCGCCTACAGTGAAGGAAATTCTGCTAGTAGAGCTTTTCATCGCCCTGGATTAACAACCTCCTTGGTTGTAACCAGGTTAAATTCTGTTTCTGTTTCTTTTTCTGTCTCCTTAATTTAGTTGTTATTTTATTGCTGATTTAAATTCTCAGTTGAAATCCGAGGAGGGTATAGTTTACTTTTGGTTACAGCAATTCACCCCCTCTTGTCGGTCTCCGCTGCACCTACATGTTGTGAATATGAGAGTCCTTCTTATAGAAGAAGAACTCATCTAATGGTAGTGAGTATTTATTGCTCTATATTTGATAATAAAGACAAACATTTATTTTAATTATTATACATACTTAAAGTTCAAAATATTAATGAGAATTTATATGTTTATTTGACACTCTGACTATGATATCATCATTTATTATTGTTATTTAACATTTGGTATTTATAAATATGATACAAATTTCTTTTAGAATCATAAAGTTGATCATGATTTGCTATTATAATTTAGCATAAAGTATTTCGTAATATTATCTGACCTCTTTTGAGATCATCTTAGAACCAGTTGAAAATTGACATGTGTTGATCACAGTTCATGTAATTTTCACTCTACACATCTACATCTTATTTTTTGTCATGAATGACATTGGTATTGTGATTACTATTGGGGCTTGTTAAGATCATATATAGTAGTTATGGTCTCTTTAGTCTTGTACCAATGAAGTTAATGAACCAGATTGTTTACAGGGGATTCTGTACTTATAAAGTTTGATATCAACTAAAGTTTTACTTATATTTCATATACAACTCACAAGTAGTCCAAGTGGAAGATTGTTGGTTATTATCTCTAATTGGTTGGCTTAATTATAAGTTATGCATACGAGTACAAACTAAATTCATTAAAGTGATCTAACTTAGGCTTATTGGGTTTCAGTTGTTGGATGTAGACCTATATGTGTAGAACCTATAGTCTCACATCTATTATCATCTATGGACTGATAATAGATATCCACTATATATAGGGTTGGTCCCTCAAGGTTTATGGTATCATCTTGACACAACTCATAGTTCCCCATTAGACCTAGAGTTTTTCGGCGCCGTCAATCCTAAGCCCCTTGGAAGACATTCCTTTTGCTTCCACTCCACTTCTTTTTTCTCAGGATTTATTTTTGGACGACGCAAAAGATAAGGATGTCTTTTCAATTAGGTTCCTTTGTCTTTGGTTATTCTTTATGTTGTTGTGTCATGATTAATTGTTGAAACTAGATCCATTCTCATATGTTCTTGTATTTTCTATATGCGAATTCTTACACAGTTCTTAGAATCTATGCAGCTTAGGTTTTACAAGTTCTTTCAATAAATACAACAAACTTTGCACCGCCAACTTTGCAGAGTATCGGCATACATTTTTCACTGACCAATCCATCAATTTCTGCCACCAAAATAGCGATTATGTTTTTGTTAGGACAATTTACAGATCTCCCACAAGCCAGCTGATACTCCGAAAATACCTTTCCAATGAAGCTCATATAAACATAGTTTCCAAAATCCTTGAATTTTAAAGTTGATACAGTGCGTATTTTGTGGGGTCAGGAGGATGATGTGGTCATGAGTCAAGGCCACGAGAGGGTCAGAAGTCAAGCCGACTTGGCGGACAGGAAAGTCAAAAGTCAAGCCTTCGTGGCCGGTCAGAAGTCAAGCTGACCTGGCGGATAGGAAAGTCAAAAGTCAAGCCTTCGTGGCCGGTCAGAAGTCAAGCTGACCTGGCGGACAAGAGAGTCAAAAGTCAAGCCCACGTGGTAGGTCAACAGTCATGCCGATATGGAGATCAAGGGGGGTCAAAAGTCCAGGGTACGTGGCCAAAGTCAAAGTCTCAGCAGACAAATGTGGGTCAGCGGACAGACCCAGCGTGCAGGTCGGGACGTACATGCCTTGGATAGCAATAAGTAGAGGTGGGTCGAGAATCAGACCCAGCGTACATGTCGGAACATACATGCCTTGGATAGCAATAAGCAGATGCGGGTCGGGAATCAGACCCCGCGTGCAGGTCGGAACATACATGCCCTGGATAGTAGTAAGCAGATGCAGATCGGGAATCAGACCCAGCGTGCAGGTCGGAACACACATGCCTTGGATAGCAATAAGCAGATGCTGGTCTGGAATCAGACCCAGCGTGCAGGTCGGAACATACATGCCCTGGATAGCAGTAAGCATATGCGGATCGAGAATCATACCCAGCATGCAGGTCGGGACGTACATGCCTTGGATAGTGATAAGCGAATGCAGGTCAAGAACTAGATCCAGCGTGCAAGTCGGGAGGTACATACTTCGGATGACGCAGACGAAGGTGAGTCAGGAGGTCAGACACTACATGACAAATATACCTGCAAGGAATCGTAACCACCTGTCAAAGAGGAATCATCACATGTCAGGGAATATTCTAACAGTGGGAGGTTCGTACTCCTCTTGGTTCCTCCGCCAGCCTATAAAAGAAAGCCACGTGTCAACCACCGCCAGATAGAGCCTGGCGTCCGACATCCCCTGACATTCGTCAGGTTCCAGAAGCCTTAATTGCAGTATAAAAAGGGATGCTTTGTCCCTTACGCGGGTACGCTCACTCGTCATTTCTTACCAGTCTTTTACTTTTCGTCATTTTCTCTGTGTGATTTATGGGGAAAAAGTACCTGACTTGAGCGTCGGAGGGCCCGACCCGGGGACTTTTTCCCTGGTTTCTGGTCTCTAACGCCTGGTGGACTTGTCCGCGTGTGTGCAGAGCGATAGCATCATCATCCTGATCATTTCGCTCTGTAGGATTGCCCATGCGAACCTTTCCAGGGGGCACTTTGCTGATTAGGCGTCTCAACGACTCTCCGTCAACTTTTCATACAACAGGGCCCGCTTCCATCCGACTCAGCTTCCGGACGGGATCAAATTTGGCGCCGTCTGTGGGAACACAACAACCTGTTCCGGAACGTGACGATGGAGGAGTCTGGTCGCATAAATGTTACTATGACTGCCAGAGAGTACGAGCTCTTCAAGGAGGCTAAGAGGCGAGCAGCCTCCGAAAAGCAGGCAACTGTTTCACGACTAAGACAAGTCCTTGCTGAAGCTTCTAAGGAGCCCCTCCCAGTTTCAGATCGGGGCTCTAAGAGAAAGCAGCCTGAGGTATTTCCTCAAATGTCTTATCGTGAGCCTGGCGTGGGATATTATCAGCCAGAGCCTCAAGGGCAAAGCCTTAAGAAGGAACAACCTCAAGCCTCCATGGTCGAAAGTTCTTTGCCATGAGACTCGAAGAAGGGAAAGGCCCTTATTGTACCGGAGGTATTCCCCGAAGATCCAGACGAGAAAGTACCTTTCTTGGTCAGGATTTTAAATAAAAGACTGCCTAAAGGATATAGGGCCCAATCGATCGGGGAGTATGACGGGAGCAAGGACCCGGAAGAGCACTTGTGAAAATTCAAAAATGCAGCTCTGCTGCACCAATATAGCGATGCTGTCAAGTGCAGAGTTTTCTTGAACACTTTAGCCGGCTCAGCCTTAAAGTGGTTCGATGGGCTATCTCAGGGGTTCATTACTTGTTTTCTGGACTTCAAAACGGCCTTTCTACGCCCATTTGCTAGCAGCAAGAAGTATCAGAAGACGGATCATTGTCTCTTCGCCCTGAAGCAGGGGTCGACTGAGCCCCTAAGAAGTTATATCAATCGCTTTAATCAAGTGGCTCAAAATGTTCCAACTGCCACTTCAGAGATTCTGATGAGCGCTTTCTCCCATGGATTAGGAGAGGGAGAATTCTTCAGAGATCTCATCAAAAACCCAGCTCGGAATTTTGATGAGATGGTGGAAAAAGCTGCTTCATACATCAAGGTGGAAGAAGCACAAGCAGCTCGGAGGAAGGCTGAAAGACCACCTCCCTCCACCAACAAGCAAGAAAGAAGGGTGCCTCAACCACCCCCTCAACCTCTGCCACGAGCCCGGGAGGCCAGACCTGCATTTCACCCTGGGCCAGAAGTCAGACCTGCACCTCAAGTGGCCGCCGTGCATGTTCCCCGACCAGGACCATGGAATAATCGGTACTGCACTTATCATCGGTCACGTACACACGATACTAACCATTGTTTTCAGTTTGCACGAGACTCCAAGCGAGCTGCCGAGATGGGTTTACCTCCGCCCGAGCTAGCTCCTCAATTAATCAAGATGATGGAAGAGCAAAGGGGGGCGACTGGGCAGGCCGGGCAGTCTCGCCCTGACCTCGCAGGACCCAGTACTCATCAGCCTGGCCGCGGAAAAGAGCCAGAGGGATCACGGAAAGTTGAGAACAGGGGCAATGCTGCTGTCAGAGAGATCAGCATGATCTCTGGAGGGCCTACTGACGGAGATTCAGGGAGGGCACGTAAGTCACATGTTCGACGCTTGGAGGTGCATGCTGTCAGATGTAGTCAAGAGCAAGCTGCTCACCCTGTTATTAGCTTCGGGCCAGCAGACCTGGAGGGCCTAGAGTTACCTCATGATGATGCTCTCATCATCAAAGCCATCATTGCCAATAGCCGAGTGGCTCGAGTTTTCGTTGATACTGGGTGCTCAGTCAACATTCTATTCAGGACCGCATTCGAGGAAATGCAAATTGATGTCGCTGAACTCCAACCGGTGGCCACATCTTTGTACGGATTTACAGGCAATGAAGTGAAGCCTATGGGTCAAGTTAAGCTGGCCATATCTTTGGGCACCGAGCCATTGATGCGCACAAGGAGGAGCACTTTTATAGTAGTAGACTCCCCCTCTTCTTACAATGTCATTCTAGGAAGGCCTGCCCTGCATGAATTTCGGGCCGCCGTCTCGACCTTCCATCAAAAAATCAAATTTCCTGTGGGCGAGCAGGTCGGGGAAGTCAAAGGAGAACAGAGGGTTTCTCGCCGGTGTTACATAGACATGGTTCGAGTAGAGGCTCGGAAAAATCAACGATTACAAGATGGAGGTGTTCATGCGGTGCAGGAGGAGTCTCTTCCTATAACTGAAGAACTCATCCCTTGGGAGGAAGTACAATTACACGCCGAGCGACCTGAAAGTCTGACCCGGGTGGCAAGCGACCTTTCCTCCCCCCTTAAAGAAGAATTATTTCGATGTCTGATCCGCAACCAGGATGTCTTTGCCTGGTCTACTAAGGAACTTCCTGGGCTCAAGCCGGAAGTGGCTGAACACAAGCTGCATCTATTACCTGATTCCCGACCTGTAAAGCAAAAGAAAAGAAATTTCTCCGCTGACTAGAATAAAATAATAAGAGCCGAGGTAGATCAGCTCAAGAAGGCAGGACATGTTCAGGAGGTTCAGTTCCCATCCTGACTCTCCAATGTAGTCTTAGTGAAGAAACCCAATAATAAGTGGAGAGTATGTATAGACTTCCGAGATCTCAACCGGGCCAGCCCTAAGGACTACTATCCTCTGCCCCGGATTGATCAAATGGTGGACTCCACGGCTGGCTGCGAGAGGATCTGTATGCTGGATGCCTACCAGGGATATCATCAAATACCTCTAGCAAGGGAGGATCAAGAAAAGGTTAGCTTTATTACGGCTGACGACACTTTCTGTTATACTGTCATGTCCTTTGGTCTCAGGAACGCCGGAGCCACATATCAAAGAATGATGGACAAAATCTTCCGGGAGTAGATTGGGCGAAATGTAGAGGTCTATGTAGACGATATACTCATCAAATCCCCGCTGGCTGAAAATTTGATTAAAGATGTGAAAGAAACATGCAGAACCCTCCGGTAATATGGGCTAAAATTCAATCCCTTGAAATGCCTATTTGGAGCTAAAGGAGGAAAATTCCTGGGTTACCTGATGACTGAGCGAGGGATAGAAGCCAATCCTGAAAAGGTGCAAGTGCTCAAGGATATGCAGCCTCCTCAGAATTTAAAAGAAACCCAGAAGCTAGTCGGCAGAATAACAGCCCTGTCAAGATTCATTTCTAGATCTGCAGATCAAGCTGCTCCTTTTTTCAAAGTGCTAAGGAAGGCTTCCAAATTCCAGTGGGACGAAGAATGTACCAAAGCTTTCGAAGAGCTGAAGAAGTATCTGGAGACTCTTCCCTCTCTCTTTAAGTCGGTTGTAGGAGAACCCTTATGGGTTTACTTGTCGGCCACCCCTGAGGCTGTAGGGGCAGTGCTCGTTAAAGAACATGACAATGTACAACGGCCAGTGTATTTCTTCAGTCACTTATTGAAAGGAGCCGAGGCCCGATACACGGCCCTGGAGAAGTTGGTTTATGGATTGGTCCTTATGGCTTGGCGATTAAGACCTTATTTCTTATCGCATCCTATCACAGTCCTAACCAATAGTACCATGGGAAGAGCGCTAACTAATGTAGAAGTGGCGGGTTGGCTTATCAAATGAGCCACAGAGTTGGGAGTACAGTATCAGCCGCACACCGCTATTAAGGCACAAGCCTTAGCAGATTTCTTAACAGAAGTACATCAAACCAACTCTGAAGAAACATGGAAGATTTATGTGGATGGGTCTGCTAATCATTAGGGAAGTGGGGTTAGGGTTTTGGTAATATCTCCTCAGGGAGATATACTCTAACTTGTAGTTCGATTGAATTTTTGAGCCACGAATAATGAAGCAGAGTATGAAGCCTTGTTGGCAGGATTTCAAGCAGCCAGGCATGTGGGGGCAGCCCGGGTAGTCATTTATTCAGATTCCCAGTTAGTGACTCAGCAAGTTACCGACAACTTTATGATAAATAGTGACAAGTTCCAAGTATATCAAGAAGCTTATGAGAAGATGAAAGCAGAATTTACAGAGGTCACTGTAACCAAGATACCTAGGTCGGATAATGAGAGGGCAGACGAGTTAGCAAAGATGGCCAATTCCTTAACGACTTGGGTACTGGATCGATCAGCGACACAAACTTTTCTGATAGTCGAGATAGATCTACAAAATAACACAGAGGCAACTATTGATTGGCGGGCACCCATGATTAATTATCTCAGGCAGGGTATCTTACCAACTAATCCAGAGGAGTCACGGCTGATCAGGAAGCAAGCGCATGCTTATGTAATGATTGGAGATCAGCTCTACAAGAGGTCCTTCTCTCGACCTTTACTTAAGTGCTTGGGAGTAGAGGAAGCAGACCAGGCCTTGCGAGAAATACACCTGGGATGTTGTGGCAATCATGTAGGTGGTCGAACATTATTTCGCAAGGTGCTCTTGGCTGGATATTTTTGGCCCACTTTACAAAGGGATGCGCATAAGTTGGTAAGCACATGCTCGTCCTGCCAGAAACATCAGAACTTGACACATCGACCTACAACCCTGTTGAGAACTTCCATAGTTTCATGTCCTTTTGATCAATGGGGAATGGATATCGTGGGACCGTTTCCTATGGCACCCGGTCAGAGGCGTTTCTTATTGGTGGTCGTAGACTATTTTTCTAAGTGGGTAGAGGCAGAAGCCCTGGCTCGGATCACAAAAGATGTCGTCATTCAATTCTTATGGAAGAACATTATTTGCAGATTTGGCATTCCGCACAAGCTGGTGTCTGACAATGGAAGACAATTTCAAGGACAAAGAATCCAGGCCTGGTGCAAGGGATTTGATATAACGCAAGCCTTCACTTCAGTAGTCTATCCGCAAAGCAATGGTCAGACCGAGGTAATCAATAGAGAAATAGTGCGAGGTCTGAAGGTCAAACTAGATCATGTCGGAGGCCATTGGGTGGAAGAGTTACCAAGTATTCTGTGGGCCTATCGCACAACACATCGGGAAAGCACAGGTCTGACACCCTTTCACTTGGTTTATGGCAATGAAGCGGTGGTGCCCATAGAAATTGGAGTGCCATCAATCAGAAGGATATTATATGACGAAGAAAACGCAGAACGAAGGTTGGCTGAGTTAGATCTTATTAGTGAAACTAGAGACCAAACGGTGGCTCGGCTGGAGGCCTATCGGCAAAGAATGAGGTAAAACTATAACAGAAGAGTGATTCCTCGGTTCTTTGGAGAAGGAGATCTGGTCTAGAAGCGAATCAAGCCAGTAGGGGACGTGACTAAGCTAGCACCTCAATGGGACGGGCCGTACAAAGTCGTTAAAAAGTTAGCATCCAGAGCTTATTATCTATAAGATGAACGGGGCAAGAGGCTGGATCGACCATGGAGTGCTAATTACTTGCGACGTTATCGAGTTTGAAGAAGCAGATCGAGAAGTGTAAGTTGGGTGATAAGTTGGTCTGTCCCTTATCCAATAAATAAGGATAGCAGACCAGGGAAGAGTAGATCGTGAGAAGCAGAAAAAGACGTGAAAGCAGAAATTATATGCCCTAATACTTTTGGTGACAAAAGCTAAGCAATCTTAATAAAAGCAATCCTTAAAGTGTAAATGAGGAAACATCAAGGTACTTTACAAGAAATTCTCAAGTCATTATGTACAAGAAGCTAAAAAATATCATTCAAACGGAGCGAATATTTCATCCGGGATTTCTTTGAGGATTCGGTCATGGTCTAAAAATTTAGGAGGCGGAAGTGATTTTAAGTAGTCTTGCTCATAAAGTTGTCGCAAAGCCCCACCCGCACCATAGATAACAGAAGTAGAGAAGCGGCGCCCAACTTGTGCACAAAATTCGGGAGACCGCATATACAGAGTGCGGCTCCGCAGACAGCGATCGCTCTCTCCATATCTGTAAATAGCTAGAGCTGTTGACACGCCCTCTGTGGCGGCCCGAGCGTGAGTCAGTTCACTTCGGGCAGTGGTCAGTTCTGCTGCCTGGGAAGTTAGCTGAGTCTCTTGAGATTTCAAAAGGGTCTCCTGCGATTTTAATTTATGGTCTTGGTCCTTCGCCAGAGCCTCTGTAGCACGCAGTTTTTGAGCCAATTGATATATGGCGCGTTGATGCTCTAAAGCCAGCTAATTTATACTCTGTTGGTGTATAGTATCAGTTTGACTTTGCTTTTCCTGAAGATCTTTAAGTTCATGACGGGCTTGTGTTAAAGATACTTCTAGATTGTTTTTCTTCTTGGTCAAGTCTTTTATCTCCGCCCGCAAAGCATGGTTGGCCTGGGCTGGATCACTCAATTGCAATTCCAGTTCAGCAACTTGGTCCCTCAGCGCCTTATTCTGATGATGAGTAACATGGAAGGAATTGTTCACTACTAGAGACTCTGTACAAGCCTGGGGTATACAGGAAATATTTGATAAAGGACAGAAAAAACAACAGTTTAGAAAGCTTCAAAGTTTACCTTGACATATAACTCAGCGAATCTATCCATCTGGGCCAGGGGAGGCAAGGAATCCATATGTTGTACGCTTTCTTCCCACAAAGTGGCCAGACGACCTTTCATTTTAAGGGAGCTAGTGGGAACGTCTGTGTGGGACCATAACCTCCCCTCAGAAGGGATGCTAGTACTGTAACTATGATAAGTAAGTGGGGGGGGGGGGGTCTGAGGGATTGGTAGCTGGGCCAGGAGGAGCTGAAGGGCTAGCGGTCAAGTCAGAAGGAGCTGAAGAAGGCCCTTGAGGGTGTAGTACAGGTGGGGTAGCTGAAGAACGTTCTGAGGAGCCAGCTTCGCCGCTCGGAAGTTGCTGTGGCGTGGAAGGTTGAGCCAATTGGGATTCGACCGGGGCATTAGATGAAATAAGGGGATCATCTGTAGGGCTCAGGATTGGTGGCTGAGGCACAATGGGGGGTGGAGAAACAACGACAGCTGGAGGAGAAGATGTTAGTTAGAGCCCTAGAGCCAATCATTTGATGATTGTATGGACTCATGTATATCATATTCTTGTATATTAATAAAGGCATTTGTTTGGTTATTATACTTATTTATATTAGTGCCAAATAGACTAAGTATAATAGCGTCCTTGAGTAGAAGGTTCATACCTATATCAATCGATTAGTTGAATCGATAGTGAGATGATATAGGGAACACTACTCTAAATCATTCCTAGTCGAGTATTAGCATTCAGGGACAATGTTAATACAATAAGACTAGCATGTAGGTCAGCTCGATGACTTGATCTCACAAGTCATGGATATAGATATATCAAGCTGACACATGGGTATGCATTAGAGAATGTATACTGAATGACCCACCATGAGAAAGTATCATGGATCGTTATATGAGTGTCATATACTTTCTCATGTGGCTATTAGTATGACTATTAGTCCTTAGACCTAAAGTCAACATGGATTCCTACATAAGGAGTTATGTACTTTAGTTTCGTCAAACGTCACCCGTAACTGGGTGGACTATAAAGGCGATTACTGGGTATGTAACAAATTATGCGGAGGGATGTGAGTGATGTAGATGGAATCTATCCCTCCCATATGACGGGAGCGACGTCGGTATTCTTGATAGAGTGAGACCACTAAGTGCATGGCCATGCCCAAATGAGTCAACATTAGATGTTGAGCTCATTTGATCGAGTGAGTCTACTTGGAGTTCAAGATTTAGATTGATTAGAGGATGACACGGTCTATGCCTCACATTGATCAATCTAGATGTCTAGGAGAGAAGGACAATGTCACATATTGTGAAGAGTCACAATTAGTAGTCACAAGGTGATGTCGGATCTCGACATTCTTGTAATTTAGGTAGTAATGATGTGTTGCTAGATACCGCTCATTACTTATGCTCCTAAATGGGTTTAGGGCATTGCCAACGTTACAAGAACCTATAGGGTCACACACTTAGGACAATTAGATGGAGATTAGGTTCATATGATGAACCAAGAGGATTAGATTCATTTGATGAATCAAATTGGATTAAGAGTAATCCTAATTGGGCTAACTTGAGTTCGACTCAAGTTGATTCATGTATTTAATGAGTCTAATTTAGATTATGACTTATTAAATCAATTTAATTTAATGAATTAAATTCATTATATTAAGTTGGCTCGAATCAAATGGTTGGATTAGATCAACCATGGTAGAGATTGGGTCAAGTTTGACTTGACTAGAGAAGGAAGACCAAAGGTCAATTTTGACTTGACCTTTTGCCACCTCATTGGTGAGTTCGCATTAGGTGGACCAATGATGATGTTCCACATCATCATGGTGTGCCACCTCATGGAAGTTACAAAGCCATTTTCTTATTAACTTCACATTAATTGCATTTAATGGGGAGTTACTCTTGATGAGAAGTGGCCGGCCACTTTTGAATTGGGATTGATTTTTCATTCATTTCATTCAAGTGTGGTGAATCTTCCTCCTTCTTCCTCTCAAGCTCTCCCTCTCCCTCTCCTCCTTGCTTGGCCGAATCTCACCAAGGTGCTAGCACACCTTTGTGTGAGGTTTTCTCCACCTACGTGTCCGTGTGGATACTTCTAGAGGACCGGCGCTTGACGGTCTAGAGATCCGGCAACTCCTTGGACGAGCGGGATAAGCGAAAGGCACGCTTCGAAGGTATAACCCTTATCTAGTGTAGATCTAAAGGTTTTTACAAACTCGTACAAGAAAAGGGTTTTCTAAAAGTTTTTGTTTACGAATCTTTGCACGGATCTACGGCTTTGGGTGACTCGGGGTTTCCGCGACGCGAAAAAGCGATTTTCGCGGCCCGAAGAACCCAACAGTGGTATCAGAGCCACGTGCAAAGACTTGTACGAGTTCGTTTGTATTTTTTATGAAAAATATACCTTCTGTGATTTTCTGTAAAAAATGAGTTTTTAGAGTTTTTATGATTAATTTTTCCGTAGAAGCGAAGCACAAGTGTCTCGGCACTTGTAGGTTTCGGCTAACGGAAAGTTTTCTTTTAAACGGCTTCGTTTTTGCCCCAAATCCGTTTGGGACAGCGGGATCGGGTGCCATTAGATCGCAAAGGAGCAACTCACGATGGTTAGATCGTGGGTAGGGGCATTGCCCCTAACCCCGCAAGGGAATTTGCTCCACGATTGCACCCGAAATCGCTAAAATCGAACCCGCCGGGAAGATTTTTCCGAAACGGCAATGTCTCGACCCAAATCGTTTTGGGACAGCGGGTTTAGGCGCTGTTGGATCGCAAAGGAACCCTCGCGATGGTTAGATCGCGGGTAGGGGCGCTGCCCCTGGGCCCCGCAAGGGGATCCGTTCCGCGATTGTGCCCGAAACCGGTAAACGGGACCGCCGGGAAATTTTACTCATAAAAATTTTAAAAATTAATTTTAAAATTATAGAAAATTATGAAAATATATAATTTTGAATTATATATAAATTTTGTGATAGTCATGACCCAAAAACCCAATATGATTGGTTGTGTTGTAATTCATAATACGGCCTGCGTGCCGTTATATGTTTGCGCGTGTTGTATGTTTTTATTTATTCGCGACCTGCGCGTCGTGCCTTCTCTTATATTCTTTTTGTAAATTAGATTTAGACTCGAATGTAACTCGAGTTTCAAATTGTAATGTACAAATTGGAGCGGTGGAGGGTCCACACGAGACGGAGTTCCGAGACGGGCACGAGCAACACAAGGTGGTCAAAGGGAGGAGCTTGGAGAAGCTGTTGACCCTAGGTTGACCATTCGATCTTCTCATTGGCTTGAGAAGATCGTAGTAGGGCCATGACTAAATCACAAATAGATTAATTAATTAATTGTTATGTATTTGATGCATGTTTAATAATTAATTAATTAATTAGTGCCTTAACGATTAGATTAGATCTAAGTCATGCACATGATGCACCCTTGCGATTAGATTAGATCTAAGTCGTGCACAAGATGCATCCTTCTCGATTAGATTAGATCTAGATCGAACCAACTCTAAAATGTCTAACCGTACCGTGATACCTATCACTACCTCGATCACATGTATTGTTGAATCTGCCAAAGCAGAGCAATACATATTATCTTGGTAGGGTACGGAGGGACAATCTTGGTCCCGCCTATCAACGCATGGGTGAATACAAACTCAATTAGATTGAGTATTCCTAGTTGCTCGGTTAGATCGAGTCAACTATAGGCATTCTTCCAACGGTTGGAAAAGATAGGTCAAAATCACATCTATATTAACTCTCGGGCGTATTAGCCAAAGCTAACTCGAGTTTTAATATAAATGCGGATATTGATCCTATAAACAAGAGTTGCATAGAGATGTAATTGGTAATCGTTACCTACCGATCATACTAAGCCTTGGGCGTATTAGCCAAAGCTAACTCAAGGGTTAGTATGATGTGGATCTTGTCCCACAAGAATTATAGAATTCAGTGGGAGTATCATTTAATTAAAGGCCTAATTAAATGTTTTTTAAAGAATATGATATTTATTTCTGCAAATTTTCTGTTGTAGATAACCATGACGTCGAACACGAATTCCTTCTCCCTGCGATCTGTCCTTGAGAAGGACAAACTCAACGGAGCAAATTTCCTGGACTGGTACAGGAACTTGAGAATAGTTCTCACCCAGGAGCGTAAGCTGTACGTTCTGGAGAAGCCCATTCCGGAGGCTCCTCCTGCCAATGCCCCGCGAGCCGACAAAGATGCTTACAAGAAGCATCAAGACGACGCATTAGATGTGTCCTGTCTAATGCTCGTGACCATGAACTCAGAGCTTCAGAAGCAACATGAGTTGATGGGCGCTTTTGATATGGTTGAGCATCTTCGCCAACTATATCAGGGACAAGCGAGGCATGAGAGATTTGAGATCTCGAAGGCACTGTTTCAGTGCAAGATGTCAGACGGGGCTCCTGTAGGTCCTTATGTACTCAAGATGATTGGGTACATAGAGAACCTACAAAGACTAGGGTTCCCACTTGGCCAAGAGCTGGCCACTGACTTAATCTTGCAATCCTTGCCGGATAGCTATAGTCAATTCATTCTCAACTATAACATGAACGAGATTGACAAGCCACCGCCCGAGTTACTTAGTATGTTATGAACTGCTGAGATTAACCTTAAGAAGGTTAAGCCCATTCCGATGGTACACAAGGGCAAGGGCAAGCCCAAAGGTAAGGGAAAGTCCCAAACCAAGGGCAAAGGCAAGGCACTGAAGCCTAAAGGAGGGGTCGCCAAGGATGCTACCTGCTTCCACTGCGGTCAGACCGGGCACTGGAAGAGGAACTGCAAGGTATACTTGGAGGATCTTAAGAAGAAGCGAAGTGAGACTTCCACTTCAGGTATATATGTTATAGAAGTCAATCTATCTATTTCTACATCATGGGTATTAGATACTAGATGTGCTTCTCACATTTGTACTAATGTGCAGGCGCTGAGAAATAGCAGAGCATTGGCAATGGGCGAGGTGGACCTACGAGTAGGCAATGGAGCACGGGTTGCTGCTGTTGCTGTAGGAACTTATCAGCTATCTCTGCCCTCTGGGCTTGTACTAAATTTAGATGATTGTTGTTATGTGCCTGCTCTTACTAAGAACATAGTTTCAGTTTCTTGTTTAGACAAGAAAGGATACTCTTTTATAATAAAAGACAAATGTTGTTCTGTTTATTTAAAAGATATGTTCTATTGTAGTGCACCACTAATAAACGGACTCTATATTCTAGACCTTGAGAGCCCTATCTATAACATTAGTACCAAGAGGTTCAAGTCAAATGACATGAACCAAACTTATCTCTGGCACTGTCGCTTAGGTCATATAAATGACAAGCGCTTATCCCAACTCCATAAGGATGGTTTGCTGGACTCATTTGATTTTGAATCATATGAGATATGCGAGTCATGCCTACGAGGCAAGATGACCAAGACTCCCTTTAGTGGGCACAGCGAGAGAGCAACTGATTTGTTAGGACTCATACATAGTGATGTATGTGGCCCTTTTAATGTCGCTGCTAGAGGCGGTTATAGGTACTTCATCACATTTACTGATGACTTCAGTAGATATGGTTATGTGTACTTGATGACACATAAGTCTGAATCCTTTGAAAAGTTCAAAGAATTCAAGAATAAAGTACAGAACCAGCTTGGCAAGAGTATTAAGATACTTTGATCAGATCGAGGTGGAGAATACCTTAGCCATGAGTTTCGTGACTACCTAGCTGAGTGTGGGATTCTATCCCAACTCACTCCTCCTGGAACACCACAGTGGAATGGTGTATCCGAAAGGAGGAATCGTACCCTATTAGATATGGTACGATCTATGATGAGTCAGACAGATCTTCCGACATATCTATGGGGATATGTTCTAGGCACGGCAGCTTTCATACTCAACCGAGTTCCATCAAAGGCCGTGATAAAGACACTATATAGGATATGGACTGGGAGAGATGCCCAGGTGTCTTTCATGAGAATTTGGGGCTGTGAGGCTTACGTACGACGTCAAGTCTCAGACAAATTAGGACCCAAATCTGACAAGTGCTATTTCATCGGATATCCCAAGGAAACTAAGGGATATTACTTCTACATTCCCAGTCAGCACAAGGTAGTTGTGGCAAAGACTGGGGTCTTTCTAGAAAGGGACTTTGTTTCTAGAAAGACTAGTGGGAGCGCGTTCGATCTTGAAGAAGTTCAAGATGCGAACAATAGCACTAATGCCTCGATGGAAATTGAACTGGAATCACAAAGTGTTGTGGATGATGTTGTTCCACAAAGAGTTGAGGAACAACAACCAGTTCAAGTAGACATACCTCTTCGCAGGTCTGATAGGGTACGTCATCAGCCTGAGAGATACTCATTTCTCTTGTCTAACCATGATGGCGTTATGCTCATAGAGGATGAGCCTACCACCTATCAGGAAGCTGTGATGAGACCTGATTCCGAGAAATGGCTAGAAGCCATGAGATCCGAGATGGAATCCATGTACACCAACCAAGTATGGACTTTGGTTGATCCACCTGAAGGGGTAAAACCCATTGGGTGCAAGTGGGTCTTTATGAGAAAGACTGACATGGATGGAATTATCTATAAGGGTCGCTTGGTAGCAAAAGGTTTCAAGAAGATTCATGGTATTGACTATGATGAAACCTTTTCTCTAGTTGCGAGGTTTAAGTCCATTCGGATCATGCTTGCTATTGCAGCCTACCATGACTATGAGATATGGCAGATGGATGTCAAAACCGCGTTTCTGAATTGAAACCTACTCGAGGATGTGTACATGACACAACCTGAGGGTTTTGTAGATCCACAGCATACTAGTAGAGTATGCAAGCTGCATAGGTCCATTTATGGACTAAAGCAAGCTTCTCGGAGCTGGAATCTTCGTTTTGATGATGCAATCAAACAGTTTGGTTTCATCAAGAACGAAGATGAGCCTTGTGTCTACAAGAAGGTTGTAGGGGATATAGTTGTCTTCCTCATATTGTATGTGGATGACATACTACTCATTGGGAAGGACATCCCTATGCTTCAGTCTGTCAAGACCTGGCTAGGGAGTTGCTTCTCAATGAAGGACTTAGGTGAGGCATCCCGCATTCTTGGGATACAGATCTATAGAGATAGATCTAAGAGATTGCTTGGCCTAAGTCAGAGTACATATATTGACAAGGTACTCCTTCGGTTTGCCATGCAGAACTCCAAGAAGGGATTTCTGCCGATGTCACATGGCGTGAGTCTTTCAAGGTCCCTCTTCTAGAGAGGAGAGAGACCGCATGGATCAGATCCCTGCCTCAGCCATAGGATCGATCATCGCCATGCTGTGTACTCGACCTGATGTCTCGTATGCTTTGAGCATGACGAGCAGATACCAGTCAGATCCAGGTGAAAGTCACTGGATAGCGGTCAAGAATATTCTTAAGTACTTACGAAGGACTAAAGAATATTTCTTGATATATGGAGGCAATGATAAGCTAACTGTAAAGGGTTACAGTGATGCTAGCTTTCAGACTGATCAGAATGATTACCGATCGCAATCAGGGTTCGTATTTTGCATTAATGGTGGTGTCCACCGAAGAGTTCAAGTAGGATACGAGTGATTCTACAACAAGTCGAGTATATTCCGCATCGAGGCAAAGGAGGCGATGATCCGCAAGTTCATTACTGAACTTGGGGTGGTTCCTAGCATCGCTGACCCAGTTGAGCTCTATTGTGACAACAATGGAGCTATAGCACAGGTGAAGGAACCTCGCTCACATCAGCGGACCAAGCATATACTACGGCGCTTCCATCTTATTCGAGAGATTATCGATAGAGGAGATGTGAAGATTTGCAGAGTACCTACAGAGGCTAACATCGCAGATCCCTTGACCAAGGCTTTGGCACAGAGGAAGCATGATGGTCACACTAGGTCTTTAGGCCTTAGAGCCTATACTGATTGGCACTAGTGCTAGTGGGAGATTGTTAGTTAGAGCCCTAGAGCCAATCATTTGATGATTGTATGGACTCATGTATATCATATTCTTGTATATTAATAAAGGCATTTGTTTGGTTATTATACTTATTTATATTAGTGCCAAATAGACTAAGTATAATAGCGTCCTTGAGTAGAATGTTCATACCTATATCAATCGATTAGTTGAATCGATAGTGAGATGATATAGGGAACACTACTCTAAATCATTCCTAGTCGAGTATTAGCATTCAGAGACAATGTTAATACAATAAGACTAGCATGTAGGTCAGCTCGATGACTTGATCTCACAAGTCATGGATATAGAGATATCAAGCTGACACATGGATATGCATTAGAGAATGTATACTGAATGACCCACCATGAGAAAGTATCATGGATCGTTATATGAGTGTCATATACTTTCTCATGTGGCTATTAGTATGACTATTAGTCCTTAGACCTGAAGTCAACATGGATCCCTACATAAGGAGTTATGTACTTTAGTTTCGTCAAACGTCACCCGTAACTGGGTGGACTATAAAGGCGATTACTGGGTATGTAACAAATTATGCGGAGGGATGTGAGTGATGTAGATGGAATCTATCCCTCCCATATGACGGGAGCGACATCGGTATTCTTGATAGAGTGAGACCACTAAGTGCATGGCCATACCCAAATGAGTCAACATTAGATGTTGAGCTCATTTGATCGAGTGAGTCTACTTGGAGTTCAAGATTTAGATTGATTAGAGGATGACACGGTCTATGCCTCACATTGATCAATCTAGATGTCTAGGAGAGAAGGACAATGTCACATATTGTGAGGAGTCACAATTAGTAGTCACAAGGTGATGTCGGATCTCGACATTCTTGTAATTTGGGTAGTAATGATGTGTTGCTAGATACCGCTCATTACTTATGCTCCTAAATGGGTTTAGGGCATTGCCAACGTTACAAGAACCTATAGGGTCACACACTTAGGACAATTAGATGGAGATTAGGTTCATATGATGAACCAAGAGGATTAGATTCATTTGATGAATCAAATTGGATTAAGAGTAATCCTAATTGGGCTAACTTGAGTTTGACTCAAGTTGATTCATGTATTTAATGAGTCTAATTTAGATTATGACTTATTAAATCAATTTAATTTAATGAATTAAATTCATTATATTAAGTTGGCTCGAATCAAATGGTTGGATTAGATCAACCATGGTAGAGATTGGGTCAAGTTTGACTTGACTAGAGAAGGAAGACCAAAGGTCAATTTTGACTTGACCTTTTGCCACCTCATTGGTGAGTTGGCATTAGGTGGACCAATGATGATGTTCCACATCATCATGGTGTGCCACCTCATGGAAGTTTCAAAGCCATTTTCTTATTAACTTCACATTAATTGCATTTAATGGGGAGTTACTCTTGATGAGAAGTGGCCGGCCACTTTTGAATTGGGATTGATTTTTCATTCATTTCATTCAAGTGTGGTGAATCTTCCTCCTTCTTCCTCTCAAGCTCTCCCTCTCCCTCTCCTCCTTGCTTGGCCGAATCTCACCAAGGTGCTAGCACACCTTTGTGTGAGGTTTTCTCCACCTACGTGTCCGTGTGGATACTTCTAGAGGACCAGCGCTTGACGGTCTAGAGATCCGGCAACTCCTTGGACGAGCGGGATAAGCGAAAGGCACGCTTCGAAGGTATAACCCTTATCTAGTGTAGATCTAAAGGTTTTTACAAACTCGTACAAGAAAAGGTTTTTCGAAAAGTTTTTGTTTACGAATCTTTGCACGGATCTACTGCTTTGGGTGACTCGGGGTTTCCGCGACGCGAAAAAGCGGTTTTCGCGGCCCGAAGAACCCGACAGAAGAAGGGATAGGCGACGGGCCTGAGTCGGACGTCGGAGGAGGAGCTCTACACCGACGTCTCTGAGACAGCGGCAGATCATCTGAATCAGAGTCGTTGGAAGATGACCGAGCCCTGCGTCTAGAGGGAGAAGGGGCATTCTGGCTCAGGCGGTCATTGGCAGCGCAGGCTCGGTGAGCTGCTTGAGAAGCCTCTCGAGAAGTAGGGTTGGCTAGGGGAACGTTGCCTGTGCCCCCACCAAGGCCCATACGTCTTTCACCAAGACCCAGGCCAGGGACGTAAGTGGCTCGGGGCGAACTGACTGGTTGAAGGGGTGTCGGAGTAGCGGGTCGAGGTGGATGAGCAGCCCGGTGGCGAGCAGGGGCGGCCGACCGAGGTGGATGAGCAGCCCGGGGGCGAGCGGGGGTAACTGGCCGAGGGAGGCGTGCTGTGCGTGGGCGAGTGGGACGAGCCAAGGAAGCAGGGCGATTACCAGAAGACCCTCGCCGAATGGGTCGGGGCGGAGGATAGGCCTGGGAAGCCACACCGATTGAAGTTGAAGACGAGTGGGGAAGGGCTCTCCATTGCAGGATAACTTGGCCACGCCTCATTATTTCCATATCGCTTATAGGAAGGGGATGAACTTCTGAGGCATGGGTTAAGACTTCAGCTGCACAAGATGAAGTAGGAGATTAACTGCAGTAGAAGAAACAAAGTACTCACAAAGCCATGTCAGAAAGGAAAGAGAGGCTCACCCAGGGAATGAGGCGTATCTAGGGTTGGATAACTCAGGCAAAAATAAGACAACAGTTCCTCTGAAGATAATAGTCGTGTCAAGTTAAGCTGCCAGCCAGACAAGCGAGATGAAGCTTCTGTGTAAAGGGAGTCAAGATGAAAATCCCCTAGTTCGGGAGGGGGCGGAAGGGACTGTTGCCATCGCAAGGGCCACTCCACCTCGTGGGGAAAGATAATGAAGAAAATTTTGTTCTTCCAGCTAGGAGCAGAAGAAGGCTGTCACGCCCCAGGGGAGTCTCTGTCCGAAGAAATTTCGACAGCACCTCCTCTGTACGGGTGGCAATCTGAAGCATTTCTATAGACATAATATACATCAGCCACATGCGGCTGGAATATATACACAACCACGCAGTTAATAATCTCAGCCTACACAGCTGGACAAATATAACAACCACGCAGTATATATATATTTTTATCAGACCACTCGGCTGAAAATCAAAACCAACTCAGCGGAAAAATATAAAGACAAGCCCATACAAAACAAAACAAAACAAAACAAACAAAATACTGCTAGCCGGCTAGGCTTACACCACACAACAACACAAACACTCCGGAAACAAAACCGGAACACACAAAGCCAAATACACACATATCATATACTAAGATAAAATAAACAAAAAGGCGGAGACAGGTCTTCTGATGTGACGTGGGGACCAGCAGACAGGATGCTCCAAGCAACACCATAAATAACTTGGTACCTGAAAAAGATAATGTCCACGGGGGTGAGTTCAACAACTCAGCGAATACCAATAGACATGCCTAGTAAGATATATCTAACAACAATAAACATGGAATACAACTTCCTAATCATATATAGAAAATATGCAAAACTGAAAGGTAACCGAGGAAGCTGTACTCACCAAGAACTCCTACCCAGAACAAAAGGATCATCAAACCGATACACAATATGCCTCCTGTATGCATGTCAAACAAATGCATCCACCAAAATGCAGCATATAAGTGTAGCAAACACAAGAAAATAAATGCAATAAATGCATATGATGCCAATGACATGGTCACCCCTGACGCCAATCAGTCATCTCACACACAAATGGTGAGACTGAGTGGGTAGGGCTGTGACAACCGTGCACTCTGACATCACTGCTCCAGATGAGTGACCGAGTGGACGGGATGCTGTCGGAGTACTCCTATCCTCTTACCCCAAATCATAAATGGGGGAGCTCAATGCTCTCATCTCCCGGTACGTAATGACGGGGAGGTATCTCTGCTGGCTACCACGCTGAGTCACCTGACCAACGGACCCAAACAGAGTCCACCGTCTGCCGGCTACCACGCTGCTACACTAAATGCCAACGGAGCCAAGCAGAGCGGAACTGTCTATCGGCTACCACGCTGAGTCACCTGACCAACGGAGCCAAACAGCAGAACGTCCACACACCTGCCTGATATACCACTAATCCATGAGTGGTGGTGTGTGCAGATCCATGTAACTGGCGATGTGCTCAACAATAATGGAGTCGACTATCGCACAACATGCAATCATGATGCATGAAACTAAGCATGGCAATATCCTGATCAGTATAGAAAAAAAATCCACATATATATATATAATATGGGTACCACAGTATCAGTAAGTCAAATCCACAGATCTAGGGTATACAGGTCCTCTATGGTATAACAACCTAGATCCTAAACATATCCCCCTTCCATAACATATGTACCAACAATATGCACAGATCAAAGAAACAAGGTCTAGGTACACAAATCATATATGATATACAAATAGAGGTATACAAGCCAGGTATGACATAAAAACCTAAGTATCAGATAATCTAGATACACATGCCAGAAATGGAAATTCAGAACCTAGTCCTAACCTCAGTAAAGCATGGTATGTCACTTAATCTAGAAACTAAGATACTCATGGTAATAAAGTACTCATGGCAACAAATCACGAGATATAAGCATGGATACATCACAGGCAACAAACCTAACATGCTATGGATATCAAACAGTGACATACCAAAGGCAAACATGTTCATTACTTGTAGCTATAAAATACTATGCATATCCAAATGACAATATCATAAAAGATAAGTCAAGAGGTACCCGCCTCAATTAGAAGGGTCCAATCCGGTAATAGATCCCTCGTCGAGACACTCGTCTCGAATCCAAATCCTGCAAATCATATATTATACAATTTAGCTAACAGATAAGCAACAAGTGGTTAGACCTAAAGATCCAAACCCTCAGGAAAAATTCTATTCAAATTGATCATTAATTATCCTCGATTAATGATTAGCTTCCACAACTCTTATCCATAAATTTTTAATTACACTCTATTCAATTCTGCCAATAAGGAACCATACGAATCCAACCATCACCGCTAATCACAATATTAATCTAATGTTTCCGATACAATCATGTATTCCTCCAGACACATATCTCCTCAACAACAACTAGTTAATCAATCCAACACAGAAATGAATTTAATTCTAAACTTACCCAAATTGGGATGAACTAGTCTCGATCCATAAATTTCCCTTGTATGAACTCTAACTGCAACTGTGTTGGCGAGCCAACCAGAACGATGGATCCAAGACTAGAGCACAGTAGACTCGGCTGCCAGCAAGGTCAAGAGATGAGAAGACAAAATCGTCAATCTCTGGGGGTGCATCCACACAAAGTAGCACCAATTCAAAATAAATCGAGAAAGGAAGGATCGGGAGTGGTACCTCCGATGATCGCCAGCAATCAGCTGAACGAAAACAGTAGTCGGGCAGGATGCACTGGTGTTGCAGTGAGGAACCGGAACTAGGGCTCCGATCATCATGCGAAGTCGCCTTATTGGCTCAGCATCACGACAATTGAATGGAGCGACACCCATCTCGATAAGCTCGGAAGAGAGACACTGCGACTCCGAGCTCCCTAAGGCATCGCCAGTCATTGGCGCCAGAAGGCGTGACAATACAACACTGCTAGGGCACGGCTCAGTGAGGAAGAAAACTCACGAGAGGGAGAAGAACTCGCCACTAGATGGCTGGTGAACCGGCGCTAGGGCACAAAGATGATAGCACTGATCGGGTCGAGAGAAGACAGCGGCGCCAGCAGGGTACAGCGACGACAGCAGGCGTTGGCTGTGATCGGCGTCGGCTACTGTGAACCCAAACTAGGGCACAGAAATTGGCCGGATAGAGTGGCGCGAGGAAGGAGGAAGAAGGGTTCAGCCGGCAGTGAGAGATCGGATTGTGGCAGTTGGCTTCAATCTGGGGCACGGCGTCAGCATTAGAGCATGGTTGAAGGGGAGGTGTCACGAGCGGCGCCGTCGGGTGGAGTAGCCAAAGAGGTGATCAGTGACAAGAGGAAGGAAAGGAGAGGAAGGGATCAGGTTTGGGAAATCGGCACGAGGGGAAAAATAAGAGAAGGACAGCGCCGGTTAGGGCACAGGTAATGGATTCGGCGGGGAGAAAAGAAACAAAGAAATAAATAAAAAGAAAACTAAATTAAAAGGAAAAATTAAACATTTCCTCATTTAAATGGGGAAGCCCAAACAGACTTTCTCAGACCCCATTTTTTTATCCCCGTAAACTCGTCCATACGAGCTCCGAAAAATTCCCGAAAAAATTCTAAAAATTCTGGAAAATTCCCTTATCATTATGCGTCATTTTTTTCCCAGTATTTTACAAAGGCAGAGGCGAGAAAAAAGTGGTTCAGAGACGAGGATGAAAATGGAATGTGCCCTCTTCCTGGAGCCGAAGGGTGAAGAAGCAGTGAAATAAGTGAACGGACCAAGATAACTCGCACACATCACACAGTATTACAAAGCTACAGAGAATCCTGATGGAGTTGGGCGTTAGTTGTCCCAGGGGAATTCGAAAATAGCGGCATACTTCGGAGAAGAAAGGGTGAATAGGGAAACGAAGGCCCGCCACAAATTGTTCTTTGAAGAAAGTGCTAGAGCTAGCAGGAGGATTGAAAAATTGATGTATTCCAGTAGGAATAATCACTTGCACATCATCCTCTACTCCGTAGGTGTAGCGTAGGTCATCCCGGTCTAATTCATCGAAGGTGGATGAGCCATGATAGTGTACCGCTGTCAAAGAAGAAAGAAAGGAGGGGGAGGCCATGGAAAAGAAAAACACAAAGAAGCAGGATCGAGCAGAAAACTATCGATACAGAAGTAGGCAGAACAGGAGCAAGAAGAGGTTCAGGCTTAAGGGAGGGGAAAAGGATATGAAACGTTGGAAGTCAAAAGCGAGGCGGGTATTTATAGTCGTTGAGTAAAGGGGCAATTTCGTCATACTATCATCTGTCGGAGCAAAATAATGAGCGGGAACAGCGACGACCAAAGGATCTTCCTCGGAAATAACGCCTAGGGGCATATTCAGAAAAATACTAGCACAAAGTACGAAGAGGCGGACCTCGGGAAAAGATACCAACAGTGGTCATAGAAAAGTGCTCACGCCTTTCTGAGCTGGGCTTAACTCTTAATAACTCGGCCTCCGTCTGCGGTCTGCACAGACCTGGAGCACAAAGGGCTTCGGTCTGCCCTTAACTTTTAATTTCCCTGTCTTCTTCTATACAGACCTGGAGCAGGACGGATCCAGGCCTATTCGTAGCGTTTAATGTCCTAGTCTTCAGTTAACCCTAACTGTAAATGGGACCAAGGATAGATTGAGGAGCAAGACTAAGGTGGGGTCAACCAGGGAATACAAGGGAGCAGGTCGGGAAAATAGAAGGATTTCTAGTCAAGGGTAAAACGGGACCTAAAATAAAAGGTCGAGGCGCATATAAGGACGTGTGTCGTTATAAATAGACCCCGACAGGCAATATATATATAGAGCTGCCAACAATCGATTAGCATATTATCATATTATGATAAGAAAGTCAAGGGCCGACCATTAAGAAATAGCATGAGAAGCACGAGCATGCCAAAATGGAGATAAGTCAATAAAGACGTTGAAAAAGAGTCGGTTAAGTACAATTCAAGAAATGTAATACATAGAGCCAGCTTAGGGCTTATCGTCAGCAGGGGGAAGCTTTTCTTAAACAAGGCAAGTTGGATGTTCAATGGGGTCATATGAAGAGTCGGCCGGAGGCTCGGGAAGAAGGAAGAGGTCGTCATCATCTTTAAAAGAAGGTAATGATCCATCAGGAATCTCATCCATGATACGATCTATATCCAAGAAATCCTCCAAAGGGGCAGCTAGAATCAAATTCTGTTCAAGCATTTGGCGAGCTCCTCCGCCCGCGCCGCAGCATACCAGGAAATTCATCAGATCTCCCATTTTCTTCATGAAGAAGGGGGAGGTAACATATGCTCGCCTGTAGGCCCTCAGCGGACCCACTTCGCCTGCCAGATAATCCGCCAGCTCAGTCTTCACCTTCTCCTTATCAGCGCAGGCCTGCGTTAAAGCTTGTTGACTTTGGGAAATATCCTCTTTCATTTTCAGGCGGTCGGCTTGCACAGATCTAAGAGTCGCTTGGCTGGCCTCCCACTGGCTTTGAAGTGTTTTCTCCCGGTCGGCGCTAGCAGCCAATTGACCCTGGATGTCTTTTATGGTTTTCTGAAGATTCTCTTGGGTTTCTTGCAGACTAGCCAATTGGCCATCCTTCTTATCTAGCTCAGATGCTAGCTCCTGACGCTTTTCCATTGCAGAAGCCAACTCCGACTCCCTTGTTTGAAGAGCTGCTTCCAAAGCCCTTATCTTGTCAAAAGCCGCATGTGAAATATTGCGGGCAGATTCGGCAGACTCTCCAATTAAGCGAAGATAGTGCCCCAGATCTCCAGGAGTCGGGTGGAGTGGATCGCGGGGAGTCAGTGACAGCTCTATTTCTTCAAGACGAGCCTTCAACACTTCATTTTCCCTCTCCAAGCCGCAGGCATATTGAAGGGCACTTATGTTGGCGGAGCAGGCCTGTGTTAGATATAAGAAAAAAGAGGTTATAAAAGATTATAGCAGATGAACATGGAGGTATGAAGACTTACAACAACCATCTGACAAGCTGCTTGATCTAGCCCCCATCGGAGGATTCTTCCAAAACTTGCGATTGCCAGAACGCCAGGAGGCCGCTAAGTCTCCTTCTAACTCGACCAAAGCAATAAGGGGGGGGTGCCCCCTTCAGTAACTTCGGTGGAGGCCCCTGGGCCTGCGGAGGAAGGCACGCGCCAAAAATCAGTAAAGGAATATTTCTTGCAAGTTTTCCTCCGAGATCTAGAAGTAGACGCAGGAATATCTAAGGGAAGGGAGGCAGATGGAGTTGCAGAGTTCCCACCACTAAAGATAAGAGTGGCTGATCGGGAGAAGAAGCATGAGCTGGAAGAGAAGTCTGCTCGGGAGATATGTCTTGACTGTGAGTTGGGACTGATGTGTGAGGCGATGCAACAGGAACCTCGAGCCCCGCATTAATTTCCAGGGCGGGAGTAGCAACTTGAGTTTCCGAAGGAAGAAGGGCAGTAGATGAGCGACAGATGGAAGGAAGAGGCGGCGGTGATGCTTGGATAGCTGGAGTAACCTTCTACCTTTTGCGCTGAAGCTTCGGGCATTTGTCCGGTCGGGAAGGTGCAACACGCTTTTCTCCTACCTGCTCCACAGTGGCCCCCTCAACCTGTTCTTCGGTAGACAGATTGATCAACCCTACATTAGCCGGGTCCTTTGTGGAAGCCACATCCGAGGGTATGGCTGAGGAAGTTTCCTCCTGAGTGGGCGCCGACAGGATAGGTATGGAGGAAGACGGAGCAGACCAGGCAGCAGAAGGGTCGGATCGGGAGGAAGCAGCCACACCTCGTTTAAGCTCCTCACTTAGATTTTTCAAATAAGAGGCAGACCGGCGCTTAACATTGGAAGCGTACGCTCGGAACATGGCAGCCTCTGCGATGACAAAGAAAGATACCTCAGTTAGCGAATAGTAGCTGAGAGGAAAACGAGGTCTTACCAAACGGAACCCCGATGTCCTTCTGAACAGGGCTGAGCCCAAACAAATATAGAAAGCCTTCCAACAATAAGACAAAAAAGTTAACGAGCACGCCTTGAAGGGCTTCTGAAGCAGGGATACAAGAAGGTTGGTGTCGATGTACAGGGAGGTCGGAAGGGATATCAGAACACCACTGTGTTGGCCCGACCAGTGGCATAGGAAGTCTGACAAAGAAGAAACAAGATTTCCACCCTTTGTTCGAAGAAGGCATGTCAGAAAAGAATTTATAGCCAGACCTAGCTTGTACCATAAACACTTCTAGCTCCGAGCGTTTGAAGGAGTAGAAGTGGTGAAATAGATGAACAGTTAAGGGAAGTTGGTATACGCGACAAAGAATAACAGTGCCGCAAACTGCTCTAAAGAAGTTAGGAGCAAACTGAGAGATGCAAATGCCAAAGTATTCACTCAAGGAAGAAATGAATGGATGGATGGGAAAACGAAGGCCTCCTAAAATCTTGTCTCTAAAAATGGTCGCAAAGCCTTCTGGAGGGTTAGCAGGATGCTCATGCAGCGTGGGAACCCGGAGTTCATAGGCGTCACTAAGTTGCAAGTCTGAGCGAATCACGGATAGGTCGTGGTCGTCTATATCCGAAATGAAGCGGGAATACCAAAGAGTGGTCTTACCATTAGCTATTATCAGGGTATAGAAGGTTGAGGAAGAGAGTAGTCGAGGAGGAGAAGATCGCTAGACGGAGGTGTAAAGCCCGAAAAATTCCCAGATTTATTTTAGAATTATTCTATGATTTTTCTGGAATTATTAGATATTTTTCCAGAATTTTCCGAGTAGCGGGAGTAGCAAAAACAAATAGGTCGCAAAATAGCTTAGGCGGGAATCGAACCCGAGACCTATGGTGTAAGGGATAATGTTAATAACCAGTTGAACCCAGCAGGGCCGTGCTGAAAGGAAGGAGAACCAAATATATTTATATTAGAGTTGGGTTCATTAAACCACTTAATATAAATAATAAACTTAAGTGGGGTTTGGTTTATTTTGGTTCGGCACCTCTTCACCTCACGACACTTTCTCTTCCAAAACCTCACCGCCGCCTCTCCCTTCTTCTCCTCTTCCTCACGCACGGCACACCAAGGCAAGGGTCCATAGGATCATCTTCCGGCGACGACTCCAACACGAAAGGGGTTCTTCTCCGCGAGAGGAACGCGAAGCGGTTCGTCGAGCGGACGGTTTTCCGGAAACACCTAGCGAATAGAATCGTAAGAAAACCTTACGATTGAGGTAAGAAACCCTCACCTGCAGTATAATTGCTCTCGCTTGTTAGTTTTGGCGTTAGTTCAGTAATTTTATAGTTTTCAGTTTTAGGGCATGCTTTTAGTGCACGCCAAGCATTCGGTAGAATGCCCAGTTCAGAAGGATGTACCAATAGGCGTCCTAACAGCATATAAAATGTAATAGAAACATTTTATTCAGTTTATTATTAGTTATTACAGCTATATGGATCAGATATCCATTGGGTGGGCTCCCACAGTAGCCTCTAGGTTCAGATAACCTAGCTCTAGGTTCAGATAACCTAGAAAAAGTAAAATTAAACAGTATTCAGATTTTACTTTTATTCAGTTGGCATCGTGCTTGGATCAGATATCCATGGCTGGACTCCCACGTCCCTAGGTTCGGATAACCTAGTAACCTCGCTGGATTCGAACTTGCAATCCCGGTCTCGTAGGGATCGCGCAAGACAAGAAGTTGCAGTGGCCCCGAAGATGTTTAGTATTTTCATCTATTATATGTATAGTTTTCAAATTTGAAACCAGTGATGAAAACACTAATTTAGCTTTCAGTTCAGTTCAGGTTCAATTTACATGATTTGAGTTCATGTACAGATTTAGACATATGCATGACTAGTTCGGTTTCATGCTCGGTTTATATGTTATGCCATGTTTCAGTTCCAGTTTATGCTTTGTTTGATATGCCATGCCATGCTTGCATGTTCAGTATGTTTTTTCAAACAACATGATTTAAAATCATAATTGCATCGTATGCATGATTTAGTGAGGTAGATGGTTTCTTACTAAGCTTTAAGCTTACAGTACTATTTTTATACTGCAGATACAGGTAAAAGAAAAGTGGACTAGCGGAGGTTGGAGGGCGATGCTACAATGATGTGTGTGTGCAAGGGGTCCGGAATAAAGATCCTTGGGATCTACACGCTTTTAATTCAGTTTTAGTACTTAACACGTCTGGTTTTATGAATTAGTCTTGTTACAGTTTAGTGAACTATATCTTGTTTAGTCATCATGTTTAGAATATGAGTATTCACATTCTTGAGTGTTTTCATGTATCTAGAACTGGTCTCTGTGAGTTGTGGCACGTTCCAGTGCTTGGAAGTTCTGAAATCGAAACTCGATATCAGAGTGGATCGGTCCCGACCGATCCGTTCAAAGATCAGATCTCGGATCGGTCACCGATCGATCCGCAGGCATACAAGATGTTATCAGATGCTATCCGACGGTCGTCCGATCGATCCAGACCGAACAGAGTTCGGGACGAATCTGCGATCGCGATCGACCGACCGATCGTGAGCACCGGATCGATCGACGCACCGATCCGAGGCGAACGTAAACATAAGAGCGCGATCGGTCTACCGACCGATCGTGGTGGATCGATCGGTAGACCGATCCAGCTGCGTACAGAACGCAGCAGAAGCACGGAGGCTCACCGATCGGTCTCCCGACCGATCAGGGTGCATCCTGGAGCTGGAACGATCTGTGAATCGTTCCGAAGGCTCAATCGACTTACGGATCGGTTGAAATGTCTGACTGCAGCTAGCAGGACATCCAAGAGGCATAGATTGTCTCTCCTAGCATGTGTACAACACTCAGGTACTCCTAGAATGTCAGGTTAAGACTTTACAGTAATTAGTTTAGCAAATTTCAAATTTGCTCAGTTTTCCGCACAGTATTTTCAGTAGTTAATGTAGCGATCCGGCTCACAGCTTGGTACCCAGGAGTTGGGTCGTTACAGGAGGAGCCTAGAAAAGAAAAGGTGCAGACGCCGGAGAAGTCGAAGCAACGGGAAGAAGGCAGTCAATACGCGCAAGGCAATGACTGCGGACTGCCTTTAGGGTTTATAAAGGGAGGTCTCCTAGGAAATATCGAAAAGAGATTGTGAGTATCTTTTTGGGTGAAGTGACTGAAGCCGTTCGATTGCCGAGAGACATGTTCTTATGGGAAAGCGTGTACAAAAAGGAGTGACGTGGGCGGCGTCATCCTGCATAAGCAATAAAGGCAAGGGACAGGTGTCGATCCCCTAGGAGCTGTATTAATGATGGACGTGATAAGGAAATCATTAGATGAAGCAAGAGTACGGAAACGCTTACCCAGCGACTTTCTCGGGAACCGTCGAAGAAAAGTAGCGTGAAAGAGTTCAAATACAACGAGGCTAAGGAGGAGCAAGACTTTGATACGGTTATACTCCCAGCATCATTAATGATATATTTCTTGATGACAGGTGAGGTTGGAGCGCTTCAAGCAATTCCTGGTCAGGAGATCTACCCCCAGGGCGACAGCACATGTCCGGGCAGGGAGATCGACCCCTAGGTCAGCAGCATGTATCCCGATAGGCAACATTCATTTTGATTTGAAGGTTATCTTCTGAGTCGGCTATCCCAAACTCTTGCCTCAGTGAAAGTTATAAGTGAGCTCTGCTCTCACGCCCAACGACCGAGCTGCTCGGTCGGTTGTTCCAGACTCTTGTCCCAGTGTAAGTTATAAGTGAGCATGGCTCTCACGCCCAACGACCTCCTCAGGTCGGCTGTCCCAGACTCTTACCCCAGTGCAAGTTATAAGTGAGCAAGGCTCTCACGCCCAACGACCGAGCTGCTTGGTCGGCTGTCCCAGACTCTTGCCCCAATGCAAGTTATAAGTGAGCATGGCTCTCACGCCCAATGACCTCCTCAGGTCGGCTGTCCCAGACTCTTGCCCCAGTGCAAGTTATAAATGAGCAAGGCTCTCACGCCCAACGACCTTCCGGGTCGGCTGTCCCAGACTTGCCCCACTGCAAGTTATAAGTGAGCAAGGCTCTCACGCCCAACGACCTTCCAAGTCGGTTGTCCCAAACTCTCGCCTCAGTGCGAGTTATAAGTGAGCTCTGCTCTCACACCCAACGATCGAGCTGCGCGGTCGGCTATCCCAGACTCTCGCCTCAGTGCGAGTTATAAGTGAGCTCTGCTCTCACGCCCAATGACTGAGCTGCGCGGTTGGCTATCTCAGACTCTCGCCTCAGTGCGAGTTATAAGTGAGCTCTGCTCTCACGCCCAACGACCGAGTTGCTCGGTCGGCTGTCCCAGACTCTTGCCCCAGTGCAAGTTGTAAGTGAGCAAGGCTCTCATGCCCAACGACCTCCTTAGGTCGGCTATCCCAGACTCTTGTCCCAGTGCAAGTTATAAGTGAGCAAGACTCTCACGCCCAACGACCTTCCAGGTCGGCTGCCCTAGACTCTTGCCCCAATGCAAGTTATAAGTGAGTCAGGCTCTCACGCCCAACGATCTTCCAGGTCGGCTGTCCTAGACTCTCGCCTCAGTGCGAGTTATAAGTGAGTTCTGCTCTCACGCCCAACGACCTTCCAGGTCGGCTGCCCCAGACTCTTGCCCCAGTGCAAGTTATAAGTGAGCAAGACTCTCACGCCTAACGACCTTCCGGGTCGGCTATCCCAGACTCTCACCTCAGTGTGAGTTATAAGTGAGCTCTGCTCTCACGCCCAACGACCGAGCTACTCGGTCGGCTGTTCCAGACTCTCGCCTCAGTACGAATTATAAGTGAGCAAAGCTCTCACGCCCAACGACTTCACCGGTCAAATCAACAAGTGTCTTGATCGGGATCTTCCATATGTATGTGAGGCAAAATACAACGCGACTTATTCTTATGCCTCACTGCTTTCTACTATGTTGGTGAAGGGTAAGGAGAAAATGAGGTACGCAAGTTGTTTTGTTATTTTTTGTTTTTTCGCTAGGCATGTTAAGAGTCTGCAGGTGTTTTAATGATAAAGACGTACACGAGAATAAAGGAACGTAGCCACAGAACAGAAAGCGTGCTTTATTTCATTCGAAAAAAGAGCATACAACACAGCCTCAATTACTACCAGACTCAGACAGTTGATGCGCTCCTTCTAGACGAGTTCTCGCCTGAGCCAGCTCTCTCTGACATGGTCAAGGGTGGCCCGTAGTTGATCAATGGTGGCGCCCTGTATTCGATTTTCTTCCTTCAGGGAAGACACCTCCTCCTCATGCTTCAGCTTCAAGTAGAGGATATGGTGGAGTTGAGCGTGAAAGTCTGCCTGCGCTTTCATCTTCAGAGCCACTTCCGCTCTTGTCCTGCATTTAGCTGCTTGCCACAGTTCTTCTAGTTCCCTACGGAGGGAGATCTATAGATCCCGGCTCAGAGTCATGTCATGTAATGCTTTTTCGATAATAGCCAACTGATGACGTAGAGCAGACCACTCGGGGGATTCCATAAGTAAGTTAAGAAGCAGGTACAAAGAGAAAGTGTCAATAAAGGAGTAAAATGACTGAGCCTTTTATAAAGAAGAGGAAGGTGAAAGGACTCCCTCGGAACCTGAGGAGTTGCTTGGGAATTAGTGTGGCAGTTAAAGACTAACCGAACTCAGAAGTTGAAGAGTCAACGGAAACAGAAAGCGAGCTTGGCTACCTCCCAGGATGGGTCGACAAAGGAGTTAAGAGCCAGGTCAAGTGTTCAGAACTCGTGGGTCTAGTCAGTCGGACTAGAGCCTCCTTCGACTAGACTTGAGGAGGAGGCTTGTGATACGGTGCGTATTTTGTGGGGTCAGGAGGATGATGTGGTCATGAGTCAAGGCCACGAGAGGGTCAGAAGTCAAGCCGACTTGGCGGACAGGAAAGTCAAAGGTCAAGCCTTCGTAGCCGGTCAGAAGTCAAGCTGACCTGGCAGACAGGAAAGTCAAAAGTCAAGCCTTCGTGGTCGGTCAGAAGTCAAGTTGACCTGGCGGATAGGAGAGTCAAAAGTCAAGCCCACATGGCAGGTCAACAGTCATGCCGATATGGAGATCAAGGGGGTCAAAAGTCCAGGGTACGTGGCCAAAGTCAAAGTCTCAGCAGACAGATGTGGGTCGGCGGACAGACCCAGCGTGCAGATCGGGACGTACATGCCTTGGATAGCAATAAGCAAAGGCGGGTCGAGAATCAGACCCAGCGTGCAGGTCGGAACATACATGCCTTGGATAGCAATAAGCAGATGCGGGTCGGGAATCAGACCCCGCGTGCAGGTCGGAACATAATGCCTTGGATAACAGTAAGCAGATGTGGATCGGGAATCAGACCTAGCGTGCAGGTCGGAACATACATGCCTTGGATAGCAATAAGCAGATGCGGGTCAGGAATCAGACCCAGCGTGCAGATCGGAACATATATGCCCTGGATAGCAGTAAGCAGATGTGGATTGGGAATCGGACCCAGCGTGCAGGTCGGGACGTACATGCCTTGGATAGTGATAAGCGAATGCAGGTCAAGAACTAAATCCAGCATGCAAGTCGGGAGGTACATGCTTCGGATGATGCAGACGAAGGTGAGTCAGGAGGTCAGACACTACACGACAAATATACCTGCAAGGAATCGTAACCACCTGTCAGAGAGGAATCATCACATGTCAGGGAATATTCTAACGGTGGGAAGTTCGTACTCCTCTTGGTTCCTCCGCCAGCCTATAAAAGAAAGTCACGTGTCAACCACCGCCAGATAGAGCCTGGCGTCCGACATCCCCTGACATTCGCCAGGTTCTAGAAGTCTCAGTTGCAGTATAAAAAGGGATGCTTTGTCCCTTACGCGAGTACGCTCACTCGTCATTTCTTACCAGTCTTTTACTTTTCGTCCTTTTCTCTGTGTGATTTCTGGGGAAAAAGTACCTGACTTGAGCGTCGGAGGACCTGACCCGGGGACTTTTTCCCTGGTTTCTGGTCTCTAACGCCTGGTGGACTTGTCCGCGTGTGTGCAGAGTGATAGCGTCATCATCCTGATCATTTCGCTCTGTAGGATCGCCCGTGTGAACCTTTCCAGGGGGCACTTTGTTGATTAGGCGTCTCAATGACTCTCCGTCAACTTTTCACACAACAAGGCCCGCCTCCATGCGACTCAGCTTCCGGACGGGATCAAAAGTGTTGGCTATTCTATGGCGGCTAGACGTCAGTTTTCGAGATCTTGATCCTCATAATTTAGGAAATTTCTCTGTGTCCTTCTTCTTCTTCTTCTTCTTCTTCTTCTTCTTCTTCTTTGGTGGTTGAAGAACAACCTTGATGGCTGCATCGAATACTGCCTTGACATTCTACATTTCTAAGCAACTCCATGGATACAGTTGTAGAAAAAGGTAGTCCAGTCAACTTACCTGAGCAGTGATCAATGAAAAATTGTTTGTCATCCCGTAGATCTGCCAACAAATCCAAGATGGTTGACATAATTGGAGTCCAACAGCAAGAAATAATCTTTACTCGTGAATTGAAGAACTAGCTTGTATCATACATAATCCTTCTCCAATAAGCAATCGAAAGAGGTGGCAAAGCCAAAAATTCAAAGGATTATTCCTTGATAATGAGAAATAATTGTTAATTCAATCATCTCATGCAGACAAAACCCCCCAGATCGGAACTACTAATAAATGATGCATTTTTAAATTTGTTTTCTAAGTTAGAAAGATATGAAGATAACTAGGTCTATAGTAGAGGATTTTACATGAAGAAGTATGATTATCCATACCCAACACAGTGAATACTAGCATTAATCGAATGACTATGAAAAAGAGAAGGTATAATAAGGTTTTCATAATATCCAAGCCACGCAATATTGAATTACTGAGCAAAACATTGAATTGTCTACCAACTTCAGTAACAGCTTCTTCAATTTTTTAACTAGTACTACTTAGTAGATTCAGATTCAGGAAAATGAGACATGATACCAACAAGAATCAGTAAGTGAAATCTTCTGATTAATGCTAGAAATAGGTAAAAGATAGTGACTCTTACATGGGTCCGTAAGTCAATTAAAGACTCAAACAATCTTAGCTAATCTGGTTAACTTCTAAATGCTATAGTTTCTGAATATACCACACAAATTAAATACAAACTGCAAACAAACTAGAGCAAAGATTGCCCAGCTTTGTTCCAAAAAGTATTATCGGCGCACCAGTGCTTCAGATCAGGTATCCAGTGTAGTACAAAACTGAATCAAGAAATCAGTAAAAATTTTAAACGCTTGAGATGAAAGTAGCAGCAAAGATGATGCAGGATGAACATAGGAGGATCTAATTTTCGGAGGGCATCACAAACCACTTCATACTTTCACATTAGAGATGGAGGATTTATCCTACAATTCAGCAAAGTAAAACAAAATTCTACAAGTTCTCAAACCAATCGAAGAAGGAGATCAGGTTACAAAGGCATCACAGCAGGAAGCATGGATCGGACATTGACTGCTATTTTTACTAAAGCATGGGAATGTAAGAACCCTGGATTGCTGATAAGAACTAGCTTAATTGGCCTCATTAACTACTTGCGTTTAGTCTTTTGTCTATAGGAGATGATTGACATGAATGATGAGTATAATATTATTTTAGTAGCTTGATTAGATTTTAGTTGGCATTTCTAAGATTTGTAATTGTGCTCTGCCTTATGACTGCAACAGCAGCACATCAAAGAGTCTTTTTTTTTTTAAAATTATTTTTATGAACCTAAACGTCAGTCAATAGTCATTTTACAAATTGTCAAATCTAACCAGACACCAACTCGATCCGCTCACTAGATTTCCTATTAGATCACACATTCAAAGATCGATGGGCAGAAAAAAAACGGAGTCGCCTTCGAATCCTCTCGTGCGTATCTCTAACGACCCCTACAGGCCAAGAAGTCGCCGGAGGCCAGCAGTCGCACCGGCGTCAACACCATCACCGCCGCCACTAGCCAAATCGACATCTCTCGGTCCATCGCTCTTGGGTTTCACGAGAGCGAACCCAGGCAACGGCAGGCTGCTCGGCGGCGGCGACTTTGAATAAACCGAGTAGCCGGCGAAATCTAAGCAGAGGCGGAGAGGACGGCGGTCCCGCGGAGGAGCAATAGCAGCGGCCTTCGCCTTCGGGTTCTTCGTCGGAGTCACCGACTGCGATCGCGGCTTCCGCTTCCTCTGACGCTGATCTCGTTTGCCTGGCGAAGGCAGGGGATTCCTATGAAGGAGAGGCAGCAGGGGAGGCGGCCGGATGAGATTTAACTGAGTTCGATCCATGAACAAACAAACTGACAGTGAACGAGAAAGAGCTTCGAAGCAGTACACAACGGCAAAAATGAAGATGGACTTTTGCTTCAGAAAAAATGAAAAATTCACCAGTTCTGAACTGGTAAGTAATTCTACGACGAGGAAGAAAGACAGTGTATTGGGGAAGTGATGGAGGTGGAGAGGGATTTATATACAGGAAGAGGCAACGGATATATGTTTGTGGAAGTCTCTTGAATAATGGCGGAGATGTCGACGTGTAGTCGATGGCCGACAACCGCTGCAGAAGGCAACTGGGCGACGGGGACAAGGCCCGAGAAATGAAAGTTCTGTTGGTGGGCGGCGACCGGCCAGTTGAGGAAGGCCGTTGGATGCAAACTAACCGTTAGAATCATCGGCGCCGTCCTTCCTCGTGCCGTGGCGGTGGAGCTAACACGTAACACGTGGATCGTATATTTTGTTTATGGTTTAAAGAGAGATCCAGCGGCGACCAAGATGGTAAAGATAAAGATCTGACGATGAGACTGAAGGATTACGTTCCATCAAATCCACTTATTAAATATAAAGGAAAATTTACTAAACCGCGTTATCAAAATTTTGGAATATTCAAATCTTGATAAATTTTAAAATTAATAAATTAAATACAAAATATCTATTTCATCTGATGACACTTATCTGAGGTGTCTGTATAGTCCGATTACATTAAAAAAAAAAATAAATCATGGAGTTAAATTATAATTGACCATCAATTAGTGTTGGATATTGGGATCTTAATGGATCAATATGATTTTGTGAAAAAATCATAATGTCATCAATAGATAAAAGTCGTAATTGACTTCAAAATTGAAATCTACGTTTCGAGTAGATAAATTTAGACTATTAATTTGCTCAAAATCGATTAAAGGTGAATGAGAAATTAATTGTTTAAAGTCGGCCCAAATAAACATTAATTATTCATTAATGATATATATAAGGAAATACATGGGAGAATAGTCCCACATCGGAAATTTTTGATGTGTATTCTTTACTTATTAATGATGCTGTGTTAATGGAGTTAACTCAGAAAAAGACTAGGTGCTCTCTTCTCAGGGGCGAGCGTGCGCAATGGGCGCTTTGTAGGCGCACGTACGCGAATCATCGAATTCATCTATTCTACTTTCTCTTGAGCATTCATCTCATCTTGTGCATTTAAGAGTCAAAAAGGTCTACGAGAAGGTTCGCTGGTCTCGGAATTCGGAGTGCTACGATTCCGAGACGTTCGTCGTTGTATCTTGGGAACAAATTGCTGCTATCCGTTAGCACCGTAGCGGAGCAATATCGTTCACGGAGATAGTGTTGAACACTAGCCTCGACGATCAGTATCAGTTTGCGCACTCAGAGAGATACCGGGAACAACAGTCGTAAACGATATTCTGCAAATTGATATGGCTACTTCCAACGACGTTCCGACTGTCATTCCGCCAACATCAATTCGGAACGGAGAAAATGTTGTTTTATCTAACGACGCTAAACCTTGTACGGTTTTTACAGGAAAACCCGTCAGCCGCTACGGAAGGTAGTAAGGCTGCTTGCAATGCGTAGTCACACGGAGATTTCCTGTGCCACAACTATATTCTCAACGCCTTGGACAACACGTTGTATAACGTATATTGTTCATTCGATACGGCGAAATCTTTGTGGGAATCACTTGAGAAGAAATACAAGACCGAAAATGCCGGATTGAAGAAATTCATCGTCGGTCGGTTTCTGGATTTCAAGATGGTGGACTCTAAGAGCGTCTCAGCTCAAGTTCAAGATATGCAATTAATACTGCATGATCTAGACGCCAAAGGCATGAAGCTGAACGAGTCATTCACGGTAGCTGCGGTAATTGAGAAGCTCCCTCCATCATGGAAGGACTTCGGCATTACCTCAAGCACAAGCAAAAGGAGATGAGACTGGAAGACCTGATCCTGAGGCTACGAATAGAGGAGGATAATCGAAAATTATCCGACTCTAGAGGAACCAAGCGGACTATTGACGAAATGTCCAACCTGGTCGAGCCAAACTCCAAAAAGCCGAAGTAGTTCAAGAAGAAGACTCAAGTAAAGAAGTTCAAGGGCTCTTGCTACAACTGTGAAAAGTCAGGACACATGTCAAAGGACTGCAGACACCCGAAGAAGCCAACCAAGGGGCCAAAAGATGCTGCAAACCACGTCACAACCTCTCTTGAGGACTTGGATCTCACTGCGGTCGTGTTTGAATCCAATACAGTGGAAGATAACCCGAAGCAGTGGTGGATCGATACTGGAGCAACTCGTCATATCTGTTCTGATAAGGCGATGTTCTCCAAGTATACTCCGATAAATAGAAGAAAGCTCTATATGGGCAATTCTACGACATCTCCGATCGTCGGACTCGAAAAAGTTGTTCTGAAGATGACGTCTGGAAAGGAGCTAACTCTGATTGATGTGCTCCATGTTCCTGACATCAGAAAGAACCTAGTTTCTGGATCGACACTTGTTAAGGCCGGGTTTAGACTAGTGTTCCAGTCCAATAACTTTGTCCTTACGAAGAATGGTGTCTTCGTAGGAAAGGGGTACTTAGAACAAAGTCTATTCAAAATGATTGTAATGACTGTACTCCGAAAATTTGATGGTAATAAAATAATTGCTTCCAGCTATGTGGTTGAGTGTTTCAATTTGTGGCATGATCGACTTGGACATGTGCATAATAATACTCTGAAACGTCTCATCAAACTAAATTTATTACAGAACGTCAATGTTGACGAAGCACACAAATGTGAAGTGTGTAGAAGCTAAAATGGCGAAACTACCCTTTCATTCGGTGGAAAGGTCAACGACTCCTCTAGAGTTAATACATAGTGATATATGTGACTTGAAATTTGTGCAAACTAAAGGAGGTAAAATGTATTTCATTACTTTTATCGATGACTGCACGAGGTTCTGTTATGTCTTTCTTTTAAGAAGTAAAGACGAAGCCTTAGAGGCGTTCAGAACCTATAAAACAGAAGTTGAAAATCAACTTGACAAACGAATTAAGATAATTCATAGCGATAGAGGTGGAGAATATAGTGCACCGTTTGATAAATTTTGTTCAGATTCTGGCATTATCCATCAAACAACGGCGCCTTACTCACCTCAATCGAATGGTATTGCTGAACGTAAAAATCGGACACTAAAAGAGATGATGAATGCCTTGTTGATAAATTCAGGCTTACCTCAAAACTTGTGGGGGGAAGCAAAATTATCGGCAAATCACATTCTCAACAAAATCCCTCATAAGAAAAGTGATAAAACTCCATACGAACTATGGAAAGGTCGCAAGTCATCGTACAAATACCTGAAAGTGTGGGGGTGCTTGGCAAAGGTCGAAGTACCTAAACCAAAGCAAGTAAAGATCGGACCTAAAACATTCGATGCGGTATTTGTCGGATATGCCCATAATAGTAGTGTATATCATTTCCTAGTTTACAAATCAGACATTCCTGATATTCATGTGAGAACAACCATAGAATCTCAGAATGCGATATTCTTTGAAAACGAATTCCCAAATAAGAAGGAAAACGTTGAAAATAATAACAACTGAAGTTCAAACGAAAATGACGTTACCGAACTTAGCTGTTATAAAAGGACTATTGACGATCAAAGCGAAGGGTCACGTCGTAGCAAACGGGCTAGAGCTGAGAAATCGTTTGGGCCAGATTTCATGATTTTCAAGTCGGAAATGGATCCAAGAACATTAAGTGAAGCTCTCTCTAGTCCCAATGCTCCAATTTGGAAAGAAGCTGTCAACAGTGAAATCGAATCCATTATGAATAATCATACTTGGGAATTAGTAGACCTTCCTTCTGGTAATAAACCATTAGGTTGTAAGTGGATACTAAAACGCAAATATAAAGCTGATGGATCAATTGACAAGTATAATGCCAGACTTGTAGCCAAGGGGTACAAGCAAGAGGAAGGCCTTGATTACTTCGATACCTACTCACCGGTGACAAGGATTACGTCCATACGAGTACTAATAGCCATTGCAGCACTGTATGACCTTGAAATACATCAAATGGATGTTAAGACTGTGTTCTTAAATAGTGAGTTGAAAGAAAAAATTTATATGGAGCAACCCGAGGGGTTCGTGGCTCCAGGAAATGAGAAAAAAGTGTGTCGACTTGTTAAGTCATTATACGGACTTAAGCAAGCGCCTAAACAATGACACGAAAAATTTGACAAAATAATGCTGTCAAACAAATTCAAAATAAATGAATGTGACAAATGCATTTATATCAAAGACACACCTAAAGGTTATGTAATCATCTGTCTATACGTAGACGACATGCTAATAATGAGCAGTAATCATGATATAATCATGACTACAAAGAAAATGTTGACCAAAAATTTCGATATGAAAGATATGGGTCAAGCAGATGTTATATTGGAAATTAAAATTCTCAGGATATCAGAAGGGATAGTTCTGACACAATCTCATTATGTAGAGTCAGTATTGAAAAGATTCAATGCGTACGATCTCTCTACAGTAAAAACACCTATGGATCTAAGTCAACACTTAGTGAAAAACCATGGTGAGACTTTATCGCAGTTGGAATATTCTCGGATAATAGGCAATTTGATGTATCTCACAAACTGCACACGTCCGGATATTGCCTGTGCGGTCAACAAGCTGAGTCATTTTACGAGTGATCCAAACGACACTCATTGGAAAGCATTGATGCGAGTTCTTAGATATTTGAAATATACTATGAACTATGGATTACATTATGGAAAATATCCCGCTGTGCTGGAGGGATATTGTGATGCTAATTGGATATCAGATACAAAAGACTCCAAATCCACTAGTGGATATGTTTTCACGATCGGTGGGGGAGTAGTATATTGGAAATCTACTAAGCAGACGTACATTGCTCGGTCAACTATGGAATCCGAGTTTATAGCACTAGACAAAGCAGCTGAAGAAGCTGAATGACTGCGAAATTTCTTGGAAGATATTCCGAGTTGGACGAAACCTGTGCCTGCCATACTGATCCACTGTGATAGTCAATCGGCAGTTGGAAGGGCACAGAGTAATATGTACAATGGGAAGTCACGACATATACGTCGTAGACATAATACCATTAGGCAGTTGATCTCAAATGGAGTGATTGCAATCGACTATGTTAAGTCCAAAAATAATTTGGCAGATCCTCTTACGAAAGGGTTGAGTCGAGATCAAGTATACTGCGCATCAAGAGGAATGAGATTAAAAATCTATAACTAAAAAACTACTGTAGCGGTAACCCAACCTTGTTGACTGGAGATCCCAAGATCTTGGTTCAATGGGACAACGAAGTTACAAAAGTTGTGTTATAGCAGATGAGATATTTTATCTCTATCCCAATCCTAGGATGAATTTGTGTTGTCCTACCTTATGTAGTGAGGTAAAGCTTATGCTTTTAGTGACTTCTATACCTTATAAGGTAGAGTATGGTAGGATACTCCTGATAGAAGTGTCACCTATATGAGTGTGAAGACAGACCGCTTCAATGAAACACTCATGAATCCAAGATAGTGTCCATGGCCGAAACGGAACCAACCATGAGAACCTAAAGTAGGTGAGATAGGTCTCTGTGTGGGTGTTATTGTCTTAGTATACACCAACAGCTGAGCAGTTCAAAACATCACGTTTACTGCGCAGCCTAGTATACTCGATAGCATTCCACTACGGAAGGTTCAAAGCCACAAGCTACGTCTCTCGATGCAGTGACTTATCGATTAGACTCTTGTAAAGTGTCAGCATGCATACACGCATTGCATTAATTTCCATTCATGTGGGGGATTGCTGGATATTGGGGCCTTAATGGACCAATACAGTTTTGTGGAAAAATCGGAATGCCATCAATAGATAAAAGTCGTAATTGACTTCAAAATTGAAATCTACGTTTCGAGTAGATAAATTTAGACTATTAATTTGCTCAAAACCGATTAAAGGTGAATGAGAAATTAATTGTTTAAAGTCGGCCCAAATAAACATTAATTATTCATTAATGATATATATAAGGAAATGCATGGGAGAATAGTCCCACATCGGAAATTTTCGATGTGCATTCTTTGCTTATTAATGATGCTGTGTTAATGGAGTTAACTCAGAAAAAGACCAGGTGCTCTCTTCTCTAGGGCGAGCAGGTGCTTAAATTTATGCTCCAGAGGACATTGCAGTACCTACGTGGCACTCGGGTGACGTATCAGGCTCGTATATGACATGGCAATGTCTATGTGGCATCCACGTGAGCAAGAAGAGATGACTGGACTATTGATTGGGGAAACGAATGACAACTCTTGATCAAAGAGGTGTGATAGATCGCTTGTGATGCGATCTAGAGCGTTGGATCGTGAAGAGTCATCAGTAGATCCAGATCCGATGGCTAATGACAATAGGCGAGATCTGAAGGTCACAACTCTTCAGATCTGATGGATGAGATTAAAGTGGGATATGTGAAGGGTTATAACTCTTCAGAATGGACGATCCAGATCGATCCAGCCCAAAGAACATATCCTCTCACCTAAAAAGGCATTCAATCTCTTCATTTGGTATAAATAGAACCCTCCAGATGCTGGAAAGATAAATCGAATCATCGAATTCATCTATTCTACTCTCTCTTGAGCATTCCTCTCATCTTGTGTATTTAAGAGTCCAAAAAGCCTACGAGAAGGAGAAGGTTCACTGGTCTCGAAATTCGGAGTGCTACGATTCCGAGACATTCGTCGTTGTATCTTGGGAACGAATTGCTGCTATCCGTTAGCACCGTAGCGGAGCAATATCGTTTACGGAGATAATGTTAAACACTAGCCTCGACGATCAGTATCAGTTTGCACACTCCGAGAGATACCGGGAACAACAATTAGAGGATCAAAGAAGTTTTTCCTTATCCTATTATATCAAAGCTATTTACATGGGGATCATTTTTTTCTAATATGTTACTGTGCATTGAGATTCTGTAATAATCAATTCGGTAATATTCTATTTCAATGAATAATATTATCAATCGATTAAGGTATTATATTAATCAATTCAATCATATTATGTAATGATGAGCAATTTTCTCAATCGATTGAGTTATTGTAACAATCAATTTGACCATGAGAAATGATATCGGAAGCTTATTTTAAATAATATAACGATGATAATCATTAACCGACAACATAAATGAGTTCCTTGAATTCTCCGTTATTAAACATATAAAAAAAATTATTTTTAGAATAACTAAGGTCTATCAATCAATCTCATCCAAAAGCGACGGATGAACTTAGATATCTTGAAATAATATGAAACAAGTAATTCCTCTGAATGTATTCATTTCTTCAAACACCATTATGATATAACACATTGAGCACAGTATTTTTTTTAACTCGATTCGAGAATGAGAAATAATATCGGAAGTTCATTATACATGATACAACGATGATAATCATTGATCGACATCACAAATGAGACCTTTGGACACCCCCTTATATGAACATATACAATTTTTTTATTTCTGGAATGAGTAAAGCTCATTTGTCGATTCGTCCAAAAGTGGTTGATAAATCTAGAAACTTAAGAATGACATGAAATCAAGTTCTATATGTTTGACTAGTTCTTCTAAATATATTTATATCCTCAAATAACATTATGATACACTCTCTTGAGCCCAATAATTTTTTCAACTTAATTTGGACACGAGAAATGATGTCTGATACTCATAAGTAATACGACTACCATAATCATTTAATGATATCACAAATTAGTTAAGTGGAATTTCATATTTATAATGATATCAAATTTTAATTTTTTTAAATTGCTAGGGTCTATCGACTAGTTTTGTTCAAAGTGGATGATGAATTTAAAAATTTTAAAATGACACGAAATTAGCTTCACCAATGAAATTCACTTTATTAATAGCATCAATTTTTTAATCGGGCATTTCTTTATATGTCAATACCGAGACTATTTTACAACTGTATTCCTATCATAAAATCTTAACAAAATTCAATACAATATAGATTAAGATAATAGTTTTTCAAATAAAAGAAAAATATCATTTTATAACATATCAAATATAAATTTACGACGGATAAACTATAATATTTTAATAATAATAATAATAACCAAATAAAATTATAATTGACATACAACAATAGTTTTACTAGCATGTATCAAATGAAATAGATTGTTAAGTATAATTGATCCATAAGTGTAATAGATCCAGATAAGGCAGATGGTGGACCCCAAATATCGAGGAGAGAGCTAATTCCGGCTCTAACTCTTGCACATGTACTCGAGATTCCGATTATGTCCTACCAGATAAAATAATTTCCAAACTAAAATACAATAACAACACAACAAATAACAATTTAGAACAAATGACATAAGTATAAGAATATTAATTTACAATAACACAATTTTTAATGATTTATTCTAATTTGAATTTATCCTTAGGAGATAAAATCAGTTGATTGACCTTAATAATTCAAAAAATTAAAAATTTGATATCAACATAAATATAAAATTTCAAGTAACTCATTTTAAAGTGTTTATCAATCATCGTCGTATTGATTATAATGAGATTTTAGCATCATTTTTCATACCTAAATTAATTTGAAAAAATTATTATGCTCAATATAGTATATCACAATAGTATTTGAATTTGAGGATATGGATATATTTAGGAGAATTAATCGAACATAAATGATCTAATTTCATATTGTTTTAAGATCTCTAAATTCATTAACAATTTTCAAATAAAATCGACTGATGAACTTTAGTCATTCTAGAAATAAAAAATTTTATATGCTCAAAAAGACAAGTTTAAGAATCTCAGTTGTAGTATCAGTTAGTGATTATTGTCATCATATCATTTATTAAGCTTTCATATCACTTCTTATGATGGAATCAATTGCTACATTAACACAATCAATTAGAAAAATTATTCAATGTCATATAATATAGTTGAATTAATTGTTATAGTCCGTCAATCGATTAGATTGAGAAGAGATAAAATGTGTATTGGATATACAATTTGATAATTCTAAAATTTACGTACGTGATTTCAATACTATGAAACTTTAATTACGTAGAAAATTTCTGAAATATAAAAGAAGACTACTCTTACATCCTCAGCCTTAGAAAAAATAACGTATCTAGGACTGCTTTTATTTTAAAAATATCCCATTTTATTGAGTCGATTCCATAACGAGAATGAACTGAATAAATGATTTACATCATAAATCATGATAATCAAACAACTTCGCAATTTGAGAGGGATTATTTTATTGAGAGATATAGAAACTTAAAAATAATATTCCAAGTTCTTCCTATTGAAAGAGAATATTTTAGTTTTATCTTCCAAATATTTTTGAATTTAGAAGTTTAATTAAAATATTTTACACTAAAATAACTCATTTCAATATATCCATTGAGAAGCGAATTTAAGAATTCTGACCTTCTAAATAAACCTCCATAAACATTTTCTAATTTATCCTAATGCTTGTGACCGATAAAATTTTTTCATAAAAATAGATGAAAAGCTGAATACCTAATACCCCCCAAAAAAAACAATCTATAAAGAAGAGCAAAATGCAAGCAATTGAATAAGTTGCCAGGGCAAACTTAATTTTAGGGATCAAATGAAAATGTAGATAAGTTCACATACAAATTCCAAGTTTCAAAATTAGAAAGCAAATCATCAGAACAACAAAGTTTAGGAATCTTTAGAAGGGGCCTTCTTTGCAGCCTCAGCTGCAGCTTTCTCTGCCTCTATCTCAGCGACAATAGCATCTATCTCAGCTTCTTCAAGTTGACGAAGACCCTGCTTTTTGGTCATTACTGCAATTTCTATGTTCTTTCCTCCACTCTCCACCACCTAAATAAACAACAATATCATCATCATCATCAAAGCTCAAATGAGACTCCATGATTTCTTTCAAGATTATCTGTACCTTGCAGTATGAAATAGGAAATAACTTTGAATAGGTAAAAGTATTTGATTTCCCATTTTAAATTAATCTCCTGAATTCAGGAATTAAGACATCCCAATTATATACTCAATTTGCGAACAAATAATTTGCAGCTCTCCTTGCACCATGAAACTAGTGAAGCATCATGTCATTTTAGCTTCTTCAACATTAATTGGCAAATCAATATTGTTTTTTTTGGATAATCTAAGTGTCCAAGTTTTGCCCGACTAAAATTGGAGGTAGGCCTTCCATTTGGTTCGATTATTTGGTGAATCCGGAGTGTAGCTCATGCACACTTAAAAATAGACCTCTAGAATATTAGTCTCTATTGGATTCGAACTCTGATCTTCATATTTGTTCCTCTATTAAGTGTTTTACTATTGCACTACACCCGTAGGGGCATTGACAAATCAACATTGAAATGCCATGCTCGGACTATGACCCTGGGCTTTTTAACATTAAGCTTGAGGAGATGATGAGCAAGCTTACAAATGTTCTAGATTGAATTCCATCATACCACCTGTAAACAAAGCTATTCATAGTGAGGTAGGTCAATCTAAAAAATCTAGTGTGCAGGCACCCTGCATATTGCTGCGAGAAGAGGGCTGATCCAAGCAGGTCAAATCCCAAACAGGCCAATGGTCCAGGATTTAACCAAACCTGATTGTACATCAAAACTGGCATCCCTTATACATCATGACGGACAGTCAAAAAGATATTAAGATAGCACTTGCAAAATTCCAGAGGCAGAAGTAACTTTCTCGTATTTGAAAAAAAAAATGAACAAAAAGCAGCAGGAGCAAAATGCATATTAGCCCTCTGTCACTATCATATAGCCTACTCATTACAAATAAATATTGTATATGAATCTTTCTAAATCAACAAATCTTGATAAATGGGCACCAAGTATCATCTAAGCTAAAGACGTTTGGTTAAATTTATATACATCTTCCTCTGTTAACCATTATATTATCTGTTCAACACAATAATGCTTGATTTATAGCCTTCAAATTCAACCTTATATAAAAGGAATAAAAACTTGTGCAGATAGAAAGATATATGACTAACAAAAGCTACGTTTAACATTTGAATTTTTTGGGGGGTTGACCATCTGAATCTTCTAACTCAAACTAAGACTGTCAATAGTATATTCAAATCTCTTTGTTTACTTTTAATTATGTTTAATAGAGTTTTTATCATCCCACTACTCCATACACCTTCAACTGTAATCAAGCCAATATGTCTCACTATAGAATCTAAAAGTTATCTTTATCATTTCAATTTATCATTCATTTGTCATAATTTCTTTAGAATATTAATATTTTGTTTTATTTTTCTAGTAACGCTGAACATTTATCTTATACAATTACATTATCTTTGTTGCTCTTAAATCTTTGTCTTGTCTCACAATTGCCCTAAAGTTTGACCTATAAGGTATAATGGAACATACCATAGTCTTATAAACCATCATTTCAGTTTAACGGAGACCCTGATGATTTGACAAGATTCCAGATGCTTCATTTCAATCATCTCTACTCTTTACTTATGGTGACAGTGTTCCTGATATCTCTTTGTTGAATAAAAGACCCACCGTGACATTTAAACTCTTGTTACAATAATTTCTATCCATCTAAACAAATCTCTAGTTTCCCTTCCTATCTTTGAAATTTCATTTCATGTATTAAAACTTTGGTTTTATTTTAAATCAAAATTTTTGTTTCTAAAAAATAAGAAAAACCTTTTTTTATTTTGCTACTCATTCTCATCGGAAATCAATTACCTTCACAAAGTATACATGTTCTAGTTCTAGTAAAACTTGAAATTAATGCTATCTTTTAGTGTCAGTCACTTTTGCTAATGGATGCTAATTGTATCCCCCATAATCATAAAAAATGTTCTATGGTATGACAAACGTTAATGCCTATTGCATCTTCATAACCTTATACGATTGCAAGGGTTCAAAATGTCTCAAATAACACCTACATGCTTTAACATCTCGATATGAAAAATTCTAAACATACAAACAAGGTGTTGATTTTCCAAACCATCCCGCACAGCAAATAACAAATTGAAGCTGGATAGTTGTGCTCTTCCTATAAGCATGTTCATCTATTTCTTAAGAGTCCTGAAGTACATCTCATATTCTCCCATTTTTGCACTTAACTATCTAATCCAAAACATAATTGTCTAGAGCCATAATTTTGCAAATTTAACAAACAATAGTTGTTACTAACAGTTGATGCAATCGACAAATGTAAGATTGAAATGCGAACTATGGTAAGATTTGAGGATCCTCAAAGAGTTGTGCAACTTAGAGACACTTAGACATAAAACGGTCGTTTATCAGTATAAACGTAAACCAATAGCAAACCGATGACAATTTCATCACCAAAAAGGGAAAGGGAGTAGCCAACTTACTTCAAGCAGTGCCCTAATAGCCAGCTTCACCGTCTCCTGTCCGGAGGTCTCCGTATAGTTCTTTTCCAGGAATTCCCGCATCGAGTTCGAGTTCCTTCCTGTAGCGTTCGCCTTCCAAGCTGAGAAGGTCCCGGAGGGATCTGTTTGGTATAGCGCAGGCACGTCAGTGTACGGGTCAAACCCAACGATGAGCGTGGAGAGCCCAAAGGGCCGGACACCTCCACTCTGTGTGTACTTCTGCTGCAGGCCGGCGATGTAGCGAGTGATGTACTCGACCGTGACAGGATCCTCTACGGTGAGGCGGTGGCTCTGGCACTCGATCCGAGCACGGTTGATGAGCACGCGGGCATCTGCCTTGAGTCCCGCGCACGCCAGCGCGATGTGGGTGTCCAAGTTCACGATCTTACGCACTGATCTGGGAAGCAAAGGGGCAGGTAGAAGGCGGATCATAAAAATCCAAAACAAATGGGATGAGTGTGAAACCATACCGGCCACGAGGCAAAGAGATTGGAAATTACCGGGAGTCTTGGAGCTTTGGAGTGGATTTCTTCTCGACGCCGAGAACGATGGTGTCGGTGCCACGGACGCCGACGGCGGCGTTTCCCTTGCGTACAGCTTCTAGAGCGTACTCAACCTGGAAGAGATGGCCATCGGGGGAGAAGACGGTGATGGCGCGGTCGTAGCGAGCCATGTGATTCGATCGCGAATCGAGATGTGCCTTCGCTCTGCTGCCGTTGCAGTCGTCACATAAAGAAGAGGGTTTTCTTGGAGGAGAAGAAGGTGCTGATGCATGTGGGCCGGGTTCGTACTATTGTTTCAATTGGGCCTTTTTGCTTGCACAACCTCGGGATTATCAGGGTAATGAATTTCACATTTTTCTTAAGAGCTTTGAGAGATTTATAAAATAAAAAATGTTAATAAAAAAGCTCAACTAGATTTGAGATTTTAGAGCGGCTCAAAATTATCTTTTTCCCTATGGAATTCATAATTAATGATAAAGTAATTTTTTAAGTGGTATTTTTTCTTTTAATATCAATATATATTTATAAATTATTAGCAAATTATTATTTCAAAAATAAATTTATATTAAGTTAAAAAATATACAAAAGACTATAATTAATTTAAAATTTATAAATTAACTAAATATTCAATAAAAAATTAAAATAAATTAAAAAACATAATTAATTAAAATATTAAATAAAAATTCTATAAAGACATTAAAAAATAATAATAAATAAAGATATATAATTTATAATCCAGGACCTATAAAAAAAATTATAGATTTTTTTTATTACGGGGAGAATAAGAGACATTGATGTGGCGCTTAAAAAATTTAATTATATTTATTCAATTTTAAAATCAATTATTAACGGATTTAAATTATACTGTTAAAGTTAAATGCTTAATCTTCCCTTTAGAGCCCGTTCTATTAAATTTTTTTAGTTCACTTCAACAGTATCCACTTGTTTAATTTTTGCTAAACAGATTTTTGTTATCAAATAGACTTTCCCATATTGTAATGGTCGATTTACCGAGAAACTTTCACTGATCATAAAATCACAAGAGCTGATACTGAATTACCATAAAATAAAATAACAACAAAAACAAAAACAAAAACAATCACACGTCATATCATACCGAACGAGTCCATTAAACTGTAAAGCGGTTGATGCTACACTAGATTATGTTTACGATCATCTGCCTTTCGATCTTTCCAAGCTTCCTCCGTCATCCCTCGGATGGATAGATCGAAAGCCAGATACAAAGCGCCCTAGTTAACCACGCACATCCATTCTACAATAAACAATATCGCTACTTATCTAACTAGCCGTCGCCCGATCACTCTCGGCTCCGGCCGACGAAAGCCGTCGCGCGGTGGCTCATAGTAAGCAGGGAGAAACTCATCGTCCCCGCACACGAAAATCGAGGTGTTGAAGTGATTCCGTAGTGCCGTAATACCCTGCGATTAATCATACTTAACTACCCCTTCAAAATCAAAATCAAAATAAATGGTTTAATTAATTGGAATTAATGCTGCCCCATCAAATTAATTAACTACCATACGTACCTGGATTCTGGCGTAGGTGACCTCGCATACCTTGCGCGAGCCATGCGCCTTCCAAGGGAAGTTGTGGAGGGCGTCGTAGAGTCTCCTCGCTGCGATTGCCGTCGTGAAATTCACGAACGCATAGCCCATGTTGAACCCGGTTCTACGCACACACATAAATTAACCACTTTCTAGTTTCCAAACGAATCAAATTAACGAACAAACAACAGTTTACTCTAATGCAAAAGGATATAAATAATTGCTAACTTGAAATCAACTGGCAGATAAAGAAAGTCAAACTCTGAGAAAACCACGCCGGATTTTTCCTCTAACTGGTGGTTCTCTTCCCAGCAATGATCGTCCAGGAGTCGCACGAGCTTCTTCTTCCTTCCAAAGGAATTATAAGCATCAGCAAGTTTCAATTAAACGCCCTTGAAAGAGAAGATGAGAGTTAAACTAACTCACAGCAAGTATATTCAATTCATTAGTATTTCTGTTTGTTTACACATCACGTTCATGCTAGAATTATTTTGCAATGCTAACTCTACTTCATTTTACAGAGCTAAATTAATTAATCTTGTTCATTTTCCAGTGGTATATATGCAGATTCGGATTATTGATCTGCATGTTTAAAAACTACAAAGCTTAATCTCCTTTTCCTGCTAATCCTTTCTCAGAAACTAACATAATTAAGGTTGGAAATGAACTGCAACAGAATGAAGGAAGAGACTAAAGCTTTCGTACGTGAATCTATTGGGCAAATTCTTGACCATGAGCGTGGTTTTACTTCCATCGTAGTCATCGTCGTCGTCCTTGTTGAACACGAAGCACGCGCTGCTATCTCCCTGCTTCATCCTATGATTCCTCCGCTGCGCAATCCTATTACGACCTTTCTTAATCATAACTTTAGTTTCGGACTTCCCCTCCTCGTCGGCAACACGAACTACCTCCTCCTCTGACTTTCCCCTCAGGGCGGCTGCAGTGAGATCGCAGCCTCCGGCAAACTGACCTCCGTCGCTGTGGCCGGGCGGAGAAGGCGGGACGAAGAGGTAGAGTGGGGGGTAATACGCAATCTGTTGAGGAGCGTAGGTAATCCACGTTGCTGCAGGAGAGTACTGGCCGACGAGGGAAACCGGAACGTAGGGCGGCGCGTAGGGGTTCAGAGCGGCTTCCATGGCTCGGTCTCGGCGAGCGAAAGGGGAGGAGAAGCGGTGGAGGCGATGGCCAGAAGAAAAGGGCGATGGAATTGTAACGGCGGCGATCGATATATCAGAATAGATCATGTTTGGAGTCAATGCGGTGCAGTACTTAGGGAAGGGTGATGGATCCATCTAATGATTACCCGGTATGGAACGTCTAATTCCACAAGAAATGAAGGGGAAGCATTAAAGCGACAAGACTTAAAGCCAGATTTTAGATTTTGGAAATCTAAGACCCCGCTTAGTTTTTTTTTAATATAAAGCTTCATCAGAAAGTAAGCCGCGATCAGGAGATATCGTGTATGCTCCTCTTTTACTTCAAAAGAGAGACGTGGTACAGTTTGATAGTACGATGGATCAATTCCAAATAGTGTGTTGCTTGGGTGAAATCCGTCTGCTCGAATCCTTCTGATGCAATGGGTGAGGATGAGGCGAAGGGCACGAGCATGTGAAATTTCGTTTATAATAATTTAGTTTAATTTTAGATTTAAAAAAGATTGCCGATCATGGTTTGGAGGTTTAGTTAGCAATGATTATCAATCGAATCAACTTAAAAGATTACCTTATTTACTTAATCAAATGGATTTGTTTCTGTTTATTAGTTTGCATATGGAAATTTCACTTTTGGGGCTCTCGTGCTTTAGTGGTGCATTAATTGCAAGCTGATCTAAATTCAATTGCCTTAAGAATTTAACTTCATTCGTTCCAATTAGTATGATTTTTCACTCAAAATGTATTTCATTTTGAAACTCTCATATATAAAATATACGAGGAGCACACTGACAGTCACATAAATAACCAAAAGCCCAAATCATAACTTGGCTTATAAAACAGCAATAACAACGCTAGTTTCTTCTAGCAAATTAAAAAACACAGTTTTTATTCTTTATTAGTCTAATTAATTCAACAGCGCCTATATTATATATTCAAGGCCGGCCCTAGAGGAGAGCGACACTTGACGACGATTCTAAACCCAAAATTTGAAAGGACCTAAATATTTTTTTTAGTATTATGTATTATAGGTATGTAGTCGAGACCTTGGGTAGTTGAGCCCAAATTCATATTTTAGAACCTTTTATATTGTCTTTTCCTTTTATCCTTTTAGGTTGCAATTTGCAAAGTGATAAAAAAATGAAAAATTAGAGATTTAGGGCTTTCATGAAACAATTGGAAAGTATAATCTTATTTTTTGAAAAATATAAGAATGATGATTTTATTGCAAGTTTGACTATTACTAAAAGTCTTACATCATATATATATATATGAACATAGAACTAATATTTACAACAAAGCATCATATTTTTAGGAAAAAATAATTAAATGAAAGAAAGGACGATGAAGTTTTACTATCAGAATCCTTTAGAATTGATTATTTTATTGTTGTTGTGGATATAACGATTGCTTCTTTAAAATATAAATTTGAGCAAATAAAAACTTTTGAAAATATATTTGATTTTTTATTTAATTCAAAAATGTTAAGAACTTTGTACGATGATGAATTGCGAAAATGTTGTGTCAATCTAAAATCTACTCTAACTTATAATAATTCATTAGATGTTAAGTTAGATGATTTATTTATCGAATTAAAAAATATTACAAATGACTTTACCAAATATAGTAATATCTACCATTGATATTTTTGAATTTGTTCAAAGTATAACTTGTTATCCAAATGTTACAATTACATTACTTATAGGATCTTGATGACTATGTCTGTTACGGTAGCATCGGTTGAAAGGAGTTTTTTAAAATTAAAATTATTGAAAACATATATAAGATCGTCAATATCGCAAGAAAAATTAAATGGATTAATAATTTTATGTATTGAGAAAACATTTTGAAAAATTTTAAAACTAATAATATTATAGGCAATTTTATAAATAGGAATGCTAGAAGAAATTGTTATAAATGAATTATATATTATTAAAAAATTATTTTGAACCTCATTTTTTTCGCCTCGAGCCTCCTGAGTCTAGGGATCAGGACTGTATATATTTTATATATATTGATTACACTAGCTTATGGCTGCGAACCATGCAATTAGTCACGCACGTACGTAGCTGATTATATATGGAGTTAAATGGATCGGAATATCGGATCGATGACTTATCAAACGAGATGTAGATCATGATGAGATGCATATGATCTGATGGCCTGATGGTTTGGCTGGTTGGGTCGAACCCTGTACGAGTTTACGGGATCAGCCTGCCCTCCAACATCAATATCTTCCACGTACCCGCAAGCACCTCCATGCTCCTCTTTCATCTCCTATAGTTACTTGATTTGAGAATTAATACAAGAGAGACCAATTATTATATATGGAAATATTTATATAAAGACTCCACGCTGTCGATTATATGACATGTTACGATCGGATTAAGGGGTTCTGATATGAATCTGACGCTCAAGTTAATGATGAATTTTAGAGAAGAAAGTAATAATTATGAACTATAACAAAGAGTAAGTACAAATAAAAAATATTATATATTTTCAATTATAGATGGAGATCTTTTTTATAATATCAATGTATTATATAGATAAACTCCTTTTATAATGTCACTGTTGTATTATACACAAATCTCAAAGTATTAACACTTGTTCCAAAACTTTCTAAAGTGCTCTTAACATCTTTTCTTGAACGGGCATGCAAATTTCTATGATTTAGTAGGCTGGAAGCTTCTAAATGACGATTTATCGGCGGGATATATATTCTCTATCCTTTTTGGCACAAACTCAAAATAAGTACGATATGATAGGTATTTGGGTCCCACTATAAATCGACCGACAGCTACTCGGCTTGGAGATCGTCAGCTTGGCCTTACAGAATGCAGTCACCATCTTGTTCTTCACTCGCCATTCATTTTGTCAAGGAGGCAAAATATATTCGATTGACCCTTAGGTCCAATCAAATAGGATGATGGGTTGGGTAATTAGTACTTAGATTCAAACCTCATCTGTAAGTTGTGAATGATGGCTGCTTTGGAAGTCCGGTCGACACTTCTCGTTTGACAGACAATGCGAGGTCCGCTTGGCCGACATAGCCTGGTCAGCAATTCTAGATCCGTCTGGTCATGTAACTTTGACCGTTTGACTTTAACCTCCATGTCAGTTGGTCCTCCCTACTTTGATTGCTTCTTGGAGGCCCATCTTTATCATTACGCACATGATCTATTTGATACACTGCACACTCGTTTGGTGCACATTTTTAGGCGACTCTCACATATTTGGGTGCTTGAGCCCCTCCCGAGCACCCCGATTCACTTTTGAGAATTAGGGCGCCCGGACATGTGAGAGGCCTCCAAGATTGTGCACCAAATGAGTGTGCAGGGTAAACTCTAATGCTTCCCTTTACTCGCTTTACAATGTGCATAGTAAGGAGTTCCCCGGAGGAGTAACGGGTGTCATTTCTTCTCCATCCTAAAATATTCTTCCAGTCAACCACAGAGCTATCTATTCAGACAGGATATATATATGTGTGTGAGAGTAAAGGGAAGCATTAGAGCGAGAAGCAAGAAGGGGCCCTGGTGCAGGCACTCTAATGCCCAAGTAAGTACGATGGTCAAGTGAAAAGTGAAGAAAAAGATAAACAATAGATACATGCACACAATGTAAGGCGCGGGGACATTTTTGCTTACCCGACAAATGGAGAGAATCTCTTTTATGTTGTCTCTCATAACCTTCGTAATAATAAGGCAACAGAAGATATTTGTTGTCAGAATATATCGTGTAATGGAAGATGTTTAGTTTGGAGGATGTATAGTCATCCTCCGAGAAATCTTCTGTTACATGTATATGAAGAGTCTTTTATAACCTCCGTAATAAATAAAGTGACTGAGAATGTTTGCTATCAAGTACTGGAAGATGTATAACCACGCTCGTAGAAAAGTTCCATTGCAGGTATAGTGTGTTGGTGCAGGGAGCATCAAAGGATCAAACCCGTGTTTTGATAATGGCAAAGAGTTCAAAGTTAAGTTATCTTGTTATTTAATAAGTGTGACTGAGCTTGCAGGAAAGTCCTAAGTTATCTTAGGCAAAGTCCTAGTGGATTCTAAACAGGTGGAAAGTCCTCGCTGTGGTTAGGCAACGAAGTTCTAGTCTGGGGGACTAAGCAAAGTCTTGGCGGGTCGAGGACATTGGGCGAAATCCTAGAGTCGAGGACTCTAGGTGAACATCCGGGGGTAGTGGACACCGGGTGGAAGACTGGACAGGTCAGGGATCAGACGTTTAACATAAAGTCCTGACGTGTCAGACGCTGAGCAAAAGTTGGGTCAGTTTGGAGAACCGATCTAGAAAAAGGTAATTTCTCCTGAGAGGAGTAGGTGGGGACGTATTCTGTTAGTACCCTAAGGTAGTTTTGATGTGATCAACCAAGTCAGGTTATGTCCTATTGGTATTTAACCCCTGTGTCTAAGTGTGCAGGAACTTAGGAGCATAAGAAGTCGAGCAAAAGACACAGCTAGCAAGAAGGACGACACGAAAGAGAGCCTACAGCCTCGATGCGTCTGAGGGATGAGGTGTTGTGGAAGAGTACGCGGGCGGACAAGAAGGAGACACACAGCGTTTCCGAGGGACGAGAAGCTAGAGCGGAAGATTGCTCGAAGGCCAGAAGTTGGATTTGAGTGAGCCATATTCCGGATGGCCAAGATCACTCAAGCGAGGAGAGCCAGAGCAGAAGACCTGGACCAAGGCGAGCGGAACTGGAGTAGAAGATCGGGATCAAAAGTCAACAGGATGTTGACTTTCTTGGTCCGGGCGCCCGGACTCGCCGGACTCCAGGCTCCCGGAACCCTTCCAGGCGCCCAGAGTAGGATTTTTCTCCAAACATAACGTGGCATGAGTCGTTGCGATGGGGATAAAATTTTATCCCCTTCCAAGCACCTGGAACCTTTCAAGGCGCCCCTGAATAGAACTATAAATATAGCTTTGATCCCAATAGTCTATAACAACTTGTATACAATTTCTTTTAAGTGTCCTATGACTGTGTATGCTTCCAACACTTGCCACCTACGACGAAAGGAGAATTTGAGTAGTATTTCAGAGTCTTGGATTAACAACCTTTCCGATTGTAACCAAGTAAAAAAATCGGTAGTCTCTTTCTTTTTTCATTTATCAATTATTTTTTATACAAGTATCCTATTATTTTAAAAGTTCGAGAAAGGTTTGTGTGTTATTAATGTGCAAACAATTAACCTCTCTTGCCGGTCACATCGATCCTAACAAGTGGTATCAGAGCCAGGTTTTGCTTCAGAAGGACTAACCGCCATCTGAAGCAAAAGAAATGGCCAGATCCAACATCTACCTGTCGAAATTTGAGGGAGACTTCGCAACTTAGAAGAAGCGCATGGAGGCATTCTTCAAAATCGACTTCGAAATTCTCTTAAGTATAAAATATGATTTTGTAGCACCTATGGATCAGCACGGAGCCGAGAAAGAAGAATACACATGGACGAAGAAGGAACAAGCCGACTTTGTGGTTAATGGAAAGGCAGAGTTCCATCTACTCAGCGTTCTTCCGCCCCAAGAGGTCAGCCGGATCGAAACCTACAACTTCACCAAAGATCTCTGGGAGAAATTCCTAGAGCTTCACGAAGGTACCTCGGAATTCAAACTGGCTAAGCAGGACATCCTCCGAAGCCAACTGACGAACTTCTGAATGAACAAGGGAGAGAAGGTATCCCAACTCCACGTAAGAATCAAAGACCTGATCACTCAGCTCAACAACCTTGGAGAAAAGGTAACAAATTGTGACTCCATAAGGTACGTACTTAACTCCTTTTTGAGAACTCAAGAATGGTCATCCTTAGTAGATGCTTACTACATCTCTAAGAACCTCGAGGTATGTACTCTTGAAAGCTTGTTTTCAACTTTTAAATTTCACGAGTCTCACTGTATAGATTTTTAGGAAATAGAGAAATCAAATAACATTTCTCTAAAAACCAAGAAGGATAAATCAGATGTCAACAACTCCTTTGACGATGATGAAACAACATACATGGTAAGGAAATTCAAGAAATTTTTTAAAACTAATAAGTTTAATCAAGTGCAGGTAAAGAAAAGAAGAGCAAGGAAGGTAAGATGCTATAAATACAATGAGGAAGGGCACATTAAGGATGACTGTCCAAAGGTGAAGAAGGAAAACAAGAAGGGACCAACCACAACAAAGCACAAAATCCTGAAAGCGACGTGGGACGAGTTGTCATCAGAGTCAGATCTAGAGGAGTACGCTGGACTTGCAGGAGGAGGAGAAAGGATCATTTTCCCTTACCTTTTATTGATGAAATGCTTGAAATATTGGCTAAGCACTCATATTTTTGCTATCTGGATGGATATTCAGGATTTTTCCAAATTCCAATTCATCCTCAGGATCAAGAAAAGACTACTTTCACATGCCCCTATGACACTTTTGCTTATCATCGTATGTCATTTGGGCTTTGTAATGCTCCAGGCACTTTTCAGAGATGTATGATCATAATTTTTTCAGATTTAATAGAGAAAATTATGGAGGTGTTCATGGACGATTTCTCAGTATATGGGAATGCCTTTGACACTTGTTTATTTAATCTCTCTATAGTTCTTCAAAGATGTGAAAAGACGAATTTAGTGTTAAATTGGGAGAAATGTCATTTCACGATTAAAGAAGGAATTATTCTGGGCCATAAAATATCAGAACGTGGGATTAAAGTGGATCAAGCAAAAGTGGAAGTGATAGAAAAGCTACCCCCACCAATTAATGTAAAAGGAGTGAGAAGTTTCCTGGAGCATGCCGGATTCTATAAGCGTTTTATCAAGAACTTTTCAAAAATTGCTAAGCCTTTAACAAATTTGCTAATCAAGGATGTTGAATTTTGTTTTAACAAAGACTGCATAGAGGCTTTTAATAAAATTAAAAGTGTCCTTACTTCAGCTCCGATAATCCAAGCCCCGGATTGGAATCTTCCATTTGAGATTATGTGTGATGCAAGTGACTTCGCAGTAGGGGCAATTTTAGGACAAAGAAAAAAAATAAGATTCTACATGCAATCCATTATGCAAATAAAACACTTGATGTAGCTCAAGTAAATTATTCCACTACCGAAAAAGAACTCCTAGCCGTAGTATTTGCATTTGATAAGTTTAGATCATATCTGGTGGGTTCAAAGGTAATAGTTTATATGGATCATGCAGCCATCCGATATTTACTAAGCAAGAAAGATGCTAAACCTCGGCTTATCAGATGGATTTTATTGCTTCAAGAGTTTAACCTCGAGATTAGAGATAAGAAGGGAGCGGAAAATGTAGTGGCTGGCCATTTATCCAGAGTATGGCAAAATAAAGAAAAAAATGCGAATTTTGACTTACCGATTGATGATGTTTTTCCCGATGAGCACCTTCTAGCTTTATTGAGTGTTAAAATATCATGGTATGCAGATTTTGTTAATTTTCTGGCAAGTGGAGTCTTACCCCCAAATTTCTCCAATCAACAAAAGAAAAAGTTTTTTTTTCAGATGTGAAGAATTATATTTGGGATGAACCCCTCCTTTATAGGAAATGTAATGATGTGATTTATCGAAGATGTGTACCTGAGGAAGAAGTCAGAGATATCTTATTTCATTGTCATTCCTCTTCTTATGGAAGACATTTGGGGAGTAATAAGACAGTAGCGAAAATTCTTCAAGCAGGCTTTTATTGGCCAACTCTATTCAAAGATACTAAGAGATTTATACAATCATGTGATCAATGTCAGAGGACTGGAAATATTACTAAGAGGAATGAAACGCCACTGAATTACATACTTGAAGTAGAATTATTTGATGTATGGGGTCATTTCCTCTTTCATATGGGAATAGGTTTATCCTTGTAGCAGTGGATTATGTATCCAAATGAGTAGAAGCTATAGCCTTTCCTACGAGTGATGCGAGAGCGGTCATCAAATTGTTTAGAAGCATAATTTTTCCAAGGTTTGGTATGCCTAAAGCAGTCATTAGCGATGGTGGATCACACTTTATAGAAAGACAGTTTGAGAATTTACTTAGAAAATACGGAGTGAGCCACAAAGTAGTAACGCCATATCATCCACAAACTAATGGGCAAGCTGAAATTTCTAACCGTGAAATCAAAGCCATACTAGAGAAAACAGTATCTACTTCACGGAATAACTGGTTATTGAAGCTAGATGATGATTTATGGACATATCGTACTGCCTATAAGACTCCTATTAGGATGACTCCATTTCGACTAGTTTATGGAAAGCCTTGTCATCTTCCAGTAGAGTTAGAACAAAAGGCTTATTGGGCAATTACAAATCTAAACATGAATCTCAAGGAAACAGGAGAGAAAAGGAAGCTTCAGTTAAATGAGCTTGATGAATTGAGATTGGATTCCTATGAACATGCTAGATCTTATAAGGAAAGGACAAAGAAATGACATGATCAACACATTCTTCGCAAAAGTTTCAAGGAAGGAGATCTAGTTTTATTGTTTAATTTAAGGCTAAAGCTTTTTCCAGGAAAGCTTAAATCAAGGTGGACGGGTCCCTTCGAGGTTAAAAGGTTTATCCTTTTGGAGCGGTAGATATTTGGAATAAAGATCTTGGAGTGATTAAGGTAAATGGCCAACGGTTGAAGGAATATGTACACTGTATGAAATTAGAGGATAAACAAAGGTTGTATTTTTCTGAACCTCGTCCTCCGGATTGATTATGTAGTTAGTTCCATTTTATGTTTCTATTTTTTGTTGTAGCATTTTCACTTGATTTTTCTTTTGTTTTCAGGATTAAATTCCACTCTCATGAGCTAGCCATGATGTTTTCATGGGCATGGGAGTGTAGGCGAAGCAACGAAGAAGAGGAAATTTTCTTTAGAGTAAAACAGAGCATGGACGTGTGCTGTACACGACCAGACTTATGGTGCAGAGAAGGGAGATGCTCGGGCCGTGTCTACATGACACGGCCGTGTGGAGTCTCCAGAGAAGAGGAGGTACATGGTTGTGTCCCATACACGGCCGTGTAAAGAATCCAGAGAAGGAAAACTTTTCGGTCGTGTCTCACACACGCCCGTGCGAAGGAACCAGTGCAGAAGCATGCATTGGTCATGTCATCTGACACGACCGTGTGCTGATTCCAGAGAAGGAGGCTGGTGAGGTCGTGTCCCAAACATGGCTGTGCAAGGATACCCGAGGAGAAGAAGGTTATGGTCGTGCCAATTGCCACGGCCGTGTATGACATCCAGAGAAAGAGATGGGTATGGTCGTGTCTCAGACGTGGCAGTGCAAAGAAAGATGAACTAGGTCATGCAATGATACACGGCCCAGCCCATACCCTTTAAAGGGGTTAGGGCAAGGGGTGTGGGCGCACACCCCCTTCCCTCTTCCTTCTTCTCTCCCATTTTATTATCTCTAGGGTTTTAACTACCACTTCTAATTTCTTCCTCTCATTCTCCTTTTTGAAGGCTCAAATCTCTTCTACCAGGGAAAATGTGATAAAAGGATTTTCTTCTACAAGAAAAGGGAAGGAGAAGATGGTTGCAACTAAGGAGAGAAATTCTTGTTTCAAAGGTATTTCTAATGATTTTGGTATTATTTTCTCTGGTGAGGAACAACATCTTAGGTATGCTTCCTTATGTAAACGTCCTCTTGTGAGTACTAAATTTATGGATGATGAAACTTTGGAGACATTAGGGTTTAAGGATGATCTAAATTGGTTATTTGAAAGAATAGGTTGGAGTGGTTTAATGAAAATGAAATACCCTACCTACCCTAGAATTGTTTTTGAATTTTTAAGTTCCATAACGGTTGATAATGTTCAAGGTGGGGGCAAACTAAATTTTCGACTGTTTAATGAGGATTATGAATGGACGTTAAGTGATTTTAATACTTGTTATGAGTTTCCAAAGAATGATTTGTGTACAATTTTACCTCAGTTCGAAAATTCACGTTTTTGGCAACACATTTCTAAACAATCACATTTTAACCCTCACAATTCTAGAGTTCTTCACATTATTAACCCCATTTTTAGATATGCTTATTTAGTCATGAAGAATACCATATTTAGGAGAGAAGATAAAGAGGGGTTAGTAAGACTTGTAGACTTGTATTGTTTATAGGCAATGGTTGAGAATGTTGCAATTAATTCTGGCTATTTCTTCCTTAAACATTTAGTGAAACTTGGGAAATCTAACTCTACCATACCTATTGTTTTAGGAGGATTGTTAACTCAAGTTGCTTTAGTGTTAGAGTGTGATTTAAGTGAATTGGAAAAGATTGATAATTCTTGTAGATTAGACTTGAATTCATGTTTAGCAACAAGGATGATAAGACGTGAAGAACATGGATTCAATCTTATTATTAAGAACAGTTTCCCTTTAAGATTGCCCAATCAGGATCTCATTAGTATTCATAATAGGGAAAACTGGCGGTTGAAATTAGCAAGTCAACATTCTAAAGCATTGTCAACTTTAGCTTCAAAAAGAGTTCCTTTGGTTAATCGTGATGTTCATAGTTTTAATTTCCAAGAACTTTAGTCTGTTCTAGACAATGTTCATAATGATTTGGATCCGACTGAAAATTTTCTCTCTAATAATGAACCCATGGAAGAGGAACAATTTAAAAAACTGCAAGAGTGTTTCAAAAGTGAGAGAGAATTGTGTGAAAAGATTTCTCTATTTATGAATTCTTATAGAGCTCACATGAAATTTAATGAAGATTTTCGGGGATATATGAGATTTTTCCAGGATGATATTGATAAACTGTTTGAGTGTCATATGTTTGTTAGAGATGAAGTAAGGTGGTTTATTAATTACTTTCCTTTTCCTCTTCCTGAATTTCCTGATTTACCACCTCCTCCACCATATTGATTTCATCGGGATGATGAAAAGTTTAAGTTTTGGGGGGGGGGGGGGGTGTCGAACCTGATTTTTCTTTTCGCATTCTAGTTTTCAATTTTTGACTTGTTTTCTACATGTTAGTTGTTTTTGCTCTGCATTTTATTTCGATTGTCTTGCTTAGATTGCTTGTTTTGATAGTCATTTGACTATCTTTTGAAATTCTGGTGGCATGCATCTTGAGAACATCAAAACTTCACTTATATACTTTCTTGTCTTCAAGATTAAATGTTAGCACGTTCATTATCTAGATTCATGATGCTCAAATGATGTTAGTAGTATGTTTAATGTTGTAACGATCCGACTCCTGAGTACTAAGCTGTGAGCTGGATCGCTACATTAATTATTGAAACTACTGTGCTGTGCTGTGCGGAAGACTGGGTAAAATAAAATTTTACTAAACTGTTGTAGTTGCCTCTGTTAACTCTGGAAGAGTGAGATTTCATATCCAACTACCTTCTAGATATTCATAGCTATACTGAGGAGGAGGTGAAGCTGGAGCTTTGGATCGGTCCGTGGAGCGATCCACTGACACCCACGCGAACACTGGCTGGATCGGTCTGCAGACCAATCCAGCTACTCACTGATCGCGCACAGGAACGCTGGCTGGATCGGTCTGCAGACCGATCCAGCTGCTCACTGATCGGTCGGCTGACCGATCAGTGACCGCTGATTTCGTCCCGAACTCTCTGTTCGCGGATGGAACGGTCGGCTGACCGATCCTGGGAGATACAGTAGGCTACTGTATCCATCTGGATCGGTTGGCTGACCGATCCAGGAGAATAAACGGCACTGGATCGGTCTGCTGACCGATCCAGGCTCTGATAGTCTAAAACGAAATCAGAATTTCTGATTTCCAGCACTGATTTGTGCCAAGAATCACATACACAAGCTCTAGATACATGAAAAAAATACTCTAGCATGTAAATACCAACATTCTAAACATGATAAACTAAACAAGGCATAGTTTACTAAGCTATAACACCTAGTAACAAGACTAAGTCATAAAACTAGACATGTTAAGTACTAAAACTGAAATAAAAGCGTGTAGATCCCAAGGATCTTTATTCCAAACCCCTTGCACACACACATCATCGTAGCATCGCCCTCCAGCCTCCGCTAATCCACTTTTCTTTTACCTGTATCTGCAGTATAAGAAAAGTAGTACCTATAACCTAAACAGCTTAGTAAGAAACCATCTACTTCACAAAAACATGCAACGATGCAAATATGATTTTAAATCATGTTGTTTAAAATATATGCTGGATATACTGAATAAACTAACATGGCATGACATATAGGCATACAAAAGCATAAACTGGAACTGAAACATGGCATAGCATATAGATTGAACATGTTTTAAACTGGACATGGCATACTTATAAGCTGAGCATGAAACTGAACTAGTCATGCATATATCTAAATCTGTACATGAACTCAAATCATGTAAACTGAACCTGAACTGAACTGAAAGCTAAATTAGTGTTCTCATCACTGGTTTCAAATTTGAAAACTATACATATAATAGATGAAAATACTAAACATGTTGCTGGGGCCCTGGCATCTGTACTTACTGTGCGCGCATCCCTACGAGACCCGGGATTGCAAGTTCCGAATCCAGCAGGGTTACTAGGTTATCTGAACCTAGGGACGACTGTGGGAGTCCAGCCCATGGATATCTGATCCAAATACAGTGCCAACTGAATAAAAGTAAAATACTGAATACTGTTTTATTTTACTTTGCTGTTCTAGGTTATCTGAACCTAGAGGCTACTGTGGGAGCCCACCCAATGGATATCTGATCCATTTAGCTGTAATAACTGAAAATAAACTGAGTAAAATGTTTCTAATACGTTTTACATGCTGTTAGGACGCCTACTGGTGCATCCTTCTGAACTAGGCATTCTACCGAATGCTTGGTGTGCACTGAGAGTATACCCTATAACTGAAAACTGTAAAACTACTAAACTAACGCCAAAACTAACAAGCGAGAGCAATTATACTGCAGGTGAGGGGTTTCTTACCTCAATCGCAAGGTTTTCTTACGATTCTATCTGCTAGATTTTCCGGAAACTGCTTCGTTCGACGAACCGCTTACGTCCTCGCGTTCCTCTCGCGGAGAAGAATCTTTTTCGTGTTGGAGTCGTCGCCGGAAGATGAGCCGAGAGTCCTTGGGCTTGGGCGCCGAGAGAGGAGGAGGAAGAGGTGTGGGCGGCGGTGAGGTTTTTGGGAAGAGGGATAGGTCACGGTGAAAAAGAATGTGCCGAACCAAAACAAAATAACCCAACTCCCACTTAACCTTCCTATTTATACTAAAGACTTAATTCGCCCAACTCCAATATAAATATATTTGATTCTCCTCTCTTTCAGCACGGCCCTACTGGGTACACCGGTTACTAAACTTATCCGTAAACCATAGGTCTCGGGTTCGATTCCCGCCTAAGCTATTTTACGATTCCAATTATTTTTGCTACTTCCGCTACTCGGAAAATTCTGGAAAAATATCTAAAAATTCCAGAAAAATCATAGAATAATTCTAAAATAAATTCGGGAATTTTTTTGGGCTTTACAATCAGAGCAGTCGTCCCTAGGTTCAGATAACCTAGTAACCCTGCTGGATTCGGAACTTGCAATCCCGGGTCTCGTAGGGATGCGCGCACAGTAAGTACAGATGCCAGGGCCCCAGCAGCATGTTTAGTATTTTCATCTATTATATGTATAGTTTTCAAATTTGAAACCAGTGATGAGAACACTAATTTAGCTTTCAGTTCAGTTCAGGTTCAGTTTACATGATTTGAGTTCATGTACAGATTTAGATATATGCATGACTAGTTCAGTTTCATGCTCAGCTTATAAGTATGCCATGTCCAGTTTAAAGCATGTTCAATCTATATGCTATGCCATGTTTCAGTTCCAGTTTATGCTTTTGTATGCCTATATGCCATGCCATGCTAGTTTATTCAGTATATCCAGCATATATTTTAAACAGCATGATTTAAAATCATATTTGCATCGTTGCATGTTTTTGTGAGGTAGATGGTTTCTTACTAAGCTCTTTAGCTTACAGGTACTACTTTTCTTATACTGCAGATACAGGTAAAAGAAAAGTGGATTAGCGGAGGCTGGAGGGCGATGCTACGATGATGTGTGTGTGCAAGGGGTTTGGAATAAAGATCCTTGGGATCTACACGCTTTTATTTCAGTTTTAGTACTTAACATGTCTAGTTTTATGACTTAGTCTTGTTACTAGGTGTTATAGCTTAGTAAACTATGCCTTGTTTAGTTTATCATGTTTAGAATGTTGGTATTTACATGCTAGAGTGTTTTTTTCATGTATCTAGAGCTTGTGTATGTGATTCTTGGCACGAATCAGTGCTGGAAATCAGAAATTCTGATTTCGTTTTAGACTATCAGAGCCTGGATCGGTCAGCAGACCGATCCAGTGCCGTTTATTCTCCTGGATCGGTCAGCCAACCGATCCAGATGGATACAGTAGCCTACTGTATCTCCCAGGATCGGTCAGCCGACCGTTCCATCCGCGAACAGAGAGTTCGGGACGAAATCAGCGGTCACTGATCGGTCAGCCGACCGATCAGTGAGCAGCTGGATCGGTCTGCAGACCGATCCAGCCAGCGTTCCTGTGCGCGATCAGTGAGCCACTAATCGGTCCGCCGACCGATTAGTGAGTAGCTGGATCGGTCTGCAGACCGATCCAGCCAGTGTTCGCGTGGGTGTCAGTGGATCGCTCCACGGACCGATCCAAAGCTCCAGCTTCACCTCCTCCTCAGTATAGCTATGAATATCTAGAAGGTAGTTGGATATGAAATCTCACTCTTCCAGAGTTAACAGAGGCAACTACAACAGTTTAGTAAAATTTTATTTTACCCAGTCTTCCGCACAGCACAGCACAGTAGTTTCAATAGTTAATGTAGCGATCCGGATCACAGCTTAGTACCCAGGAGTTGGGTCGTTACAGAGTGGTATCAGAGCAAGTTCCTTACTTCCTACACACACATCAGCATTGTGCCTACAGCTTCCAAGTAAGAATATCTCTCACTCAGTTTTGTTTTCAGCTTTCATATCAGTTATATGTGCTTTCATATTTGCTCTCATGTTGGTAGTTAATTAATTCATGTTTACAGTGATAGTATATAACATGTTACCAATAGTTAACTATAACATGATAGCCCAGTTATATATATATGTGTTCTCTGCTATTTAGAAAATGGTACGAGGACGTCCAGCTAAGAAAGCAGCAGCGGCTGATCCCCAGCACGAGGCAGGTAGTTCAGTGCCTCCCCCAGACCTTACAGCACTAGTGGCTCAGCTACAGCAACAGTTAGCTGAATAGCAGCAGGAGATAGCCTCCTTAAAGGCTAACCAGCAGACTACTCCCCCAGTCACTCCAGTACCGAACCTCACGACTCCAGTAATCACAGAGGTTGTACCAGCTCAGCCTGCAGTACCAGTCCTAGTAGCCCCAGTAGCAGGGGCGCTTACCTTATCCAGTGGCAGAGAATTAAGCCCGAGAACTTCTCAGGCACCAGCGAACCATGGAATGCTCAGGCATGGTTTAAAACACTGGAAAGCACGATGGAGCTTCTAGACTGGCCAGAGTACGAAAAGGTGAAGTGTGCCTCCTTCTGTTTAACAGGAGACGCACGCATGTGGTGGGAGCGGATTAAATCGAAGTGGCCAGTAAATCAGATGACATGGGCCAACTTCGAGAAAGAATTCTTCGAGGAATTCTTTCACATGCAAGTCACGAACCGACACTATGACGAGTTTACAGAGTTTCGTCAGGGCAACCTATCAGTTCAGGAGGCCGTGAAGAAATTCAACAGGTTGGCCCGTCTGTGTCCAGAACTAGTCAGCTCAGAGAAGGAACGGGTACGGTTGATGCTGAAGATGCTCAGACCAGAGATCGCAATGAATGTGGCTGGTGGCGTTCATAGGCCACAAACCACAGAGGAGCTAGTGAGTAGTGCTCTGATCACCGAGCACTATCAGCACAGCATCACCCAGCAGAAGCAGGTTTTCACAGAGCCCAAGGGACAAGCGGGCTCAGGTACTCAGCAGAAACAACAGGGACATAGCTCCAACTGGAAGGGGAAACGTAAGGCAAGCAGTGACCCAAAAGGAGGACCAGCTGGAAAACATTCCAGACATCCCAAGTGTGCTACTTGTGGGAAACATCATCCAGGAGTTTGCCGCAAGGGTACGCGGGGTTGTTTTGAATGTGGACAGGAAGGGCACATGGCTAAGCAGTGCCCGAACAAGAACAATCTTCCTCACCTCGGTAGATACAATATGGAGCTCGGCCGGTAGCCTACACGGATGTATCTTGCCTTAGATGGTCCATGATCGGTCGAGGCGATTAGAAGCCCCCACAGCTACCACGAATGCCAGGATTTTCTCACTGACCAGAGAGGACGTAGCAAATGCCTCGACAGTTGTCACAGGTCAGGTCATATCAATATTTTACAGCATAATGCAACTGTCTTATTCGATACTGGGGCAACCCACTCTTATGTATCCAGGGCGTTTGCCGAGAAATTAGCAACACCTCCAGAGTTACTCAATAGTCAATTTCTGACAACACTACCCTCAGGAGACATTATGGCATCTACGCACTGGCTCAGAGCAGTGCCAGTCATTATAGCAGACAGAGAACTTTTTGGTGATCTGATAGTGCTAGAAATGACTGACTACGATGTCATCTTTGGAATGGATTTTCTGATCAGATACGGCGCGTCTATAGAGTGCCGTAAACAAAAGGTCATATTCCAACCTGAAGAAGGAGTACAGTTTGAGTACATGGGAAAACCAAAGAGAAAAGCCAGGAAGTTTCTCTCAGCATTGAAAGCACAGTAGCTATTGGATTCAGGATGCATGGGATTTTTAGCAAATGTAGTCAACACCAGCCAGGACAAGAACCAACAGCTATCAGAGGTTCGAGTCGTTTGTGACTACCCAGCAGTTTTCCCTGAAGAGCTACCAGGCTTAGCACCAGACAGGGAGATTGAATTTGAGATAGAGCTCATTCCCGGCACAAATCCAATTTCCAAGGCACCGTACCGCATGGCTCCAGCTGAACTGAAGGAACTTCAGGAGCAATTACAGGAGCTTCTTGACAAGGGTTTCATACGCCCTAGTCACTCACCATGGGGAGCACCTGTGTTGTTCGTGAAGAAGAAGGATGGAAGCATGCGCCTATGCATAGACTACCGTGCCTTGAACCAGGTCACAATTAAAAACAGGTACCCTCTCCCCAGGATAGATGACCTGTTTGATCAGCTAAAGGGAGCCACAGTATTCTCTAAAATTGACCTCAGATCAGGATATCATCAGGTTAGAGTCAAGAAAGGTGATATACCTAAAACAGCTTTCAAGACCAGATACGGACATTATGAGTTCGTAGTCATGCCTTTCGGTGTGACAAATGCTCCAGCTACTTTCATGGACCTCATGAACAGAGTATTCAGAGAATATTTAGACAAGTTTGTCATCGTGTTCATCGATGACATTCTTATCTATTCAAGCACTCAGGAGGACCATGCAGAGCATCTGAAGACAGTTTTGCAGATCCTTCAGCAGAACCAGCTGTATGCCAAATTCACGAAATGTGAATTTTGGCTAGACCAGGTAGCCTTTCTAGGTCACATCATCTCCAAGGATGATGTTATGGTAGATCCCAGCAAGATAGAAGCAGTAAGTAACTGGAAGAGACCCAGGAATGCCAGTGAAATTAGAAGCTTTCTGGGATTAGCAGGCTACTACAGGAAATTCGTAGAGGACTTCTCTAGGATAGCCTCCCCACTGACAGCTCTCACCAGAAAGAACAAGAAATTTCAGTGGACAGAGGACTGCGAGAACAGCTTTAGCGAACTAAAATGGAGATTGACCAGTGCTCCTATTTTAGCTATACCAGAAAACACAGACAGCTTCGACATCTACAGTGACGCCTCTAAGTTGGGCCTAGGAGCAGTACTGATGCAAAACGGCAAGGTGATCGCCTATGCCTCCAGACAACTCAAGGATTATGAGAAGAATTACCCTACTCATGACCTTGAGCTTGCAGCAGTAGTGTTCGCCCTCAAAATTTGGAGACATTACTTATATGGAGCTTAGTGCAGAGTGTATACAGATCATCAGAGTCTGAAGTACTTCTTTATTCAGAAGGATCTGAATATGCGGCAGCGCAGATGGTTAGAGCTGGTCAAGGATTATGACATAGATATCCTCTACCATCCAGGGAAAGCTAATAAGGTAGCAGACGCACTCAGCAGGAAGTCCAGTGCTACCTTATTATCTTTAGCAGCTATGTCACCACCCCTAAGGAAGGAGATTACAGCTTTTAGTCTCGAGCTTATAGTTGGGCAGCTTTCCACTATGTCCTTAGCATCTACCTTGCTTGATGATATCCAGACAGCTCAGGAACAGGATCCTGAAATTCAGAAAATCAAGCAAGGACTAGCAGAATCAGAGAGTAGAGAATTCAGAGTGTCCGATAGCGGGGTGTTGTATTTTGGTGACAGACTCTGTGTTCCAGATCAGAAGGAGCTACGGAGACAGATTTTAGATGAGGCTCACAGGACTCCCTATGCGATGCATCCTGGTTCCACCAAAATGTATCAGGATCTAAAGAAACGATTTTGGTGGCCTGGGATGAAGCGAGATATCGCCAGATACGTCAGCATCTGTCTAACCTGTCAGAGGGTTAAGGCAGAACATCAGCGACTAGGAGGAGTTCTGCAGCCGATCCAGATTCCAGAATGGAAGTGGGAGGATATCTCTATGGACTTCATAATGGGATTACCCAGAACCACGAATGGTTTTGATGCTATCTGGGTAATAGTCGACAGGTTGACTAAATCAGCCCACTTCTTAGCTATCAGAATATCCTATTCCATGGAGCAGCTAGCTCAGTTGTATCTCAAGGAGATTGTCAGGCTGCATGGAGTCCCACGAACCATTATATCAGACAGAGACAGCAGATTTACATCACACTTCTAGAAGTGTGTACAGACAGCTATGGGCACCCAGTTAAAATTCAGCACAGCCTTCCATCCTCAGACAGATGGTCAGACGGAGCGAGTAAATCAGGTACTCGAAGATATGCTCCGGGCTTGTGCCCTATATTTCAAGGGAAGTTGGTGCAAATATCTGAGTCTAACAGAATTTGCATACAACAACAGTTATCAGGCCACTATCGGCATGGCTCCTTATGAGGCACTCTATGGGCGGAGGTGCAGATCACCAATCTGCTGGTATGAGAGTGGTGAACAGAAGGAACTAAAGCTTCAGACAGATCTAGTAACAGATACCACAGCAGCCATACAGCAGATTCGCCAGAGGATAGAGACAGCACAGAGCCGTCAGAAGAGCTATGCTGATACACGACGCAGACCCCTAGAGTTTTCAGTTGGGGATACAGTTTTCCTCAGAGTAGCTCCCATGAAGGGAGTCATGCGTTTTGGGAAGAAGGGCAAGCTAGCTCCCAGATATGTGGGACCATACCTTATCACGAAGAGAGTGGGCAAGGTAGCATATGAGCTAGAGCTACCTCAGGAGATGTCAGCCGTCTACAACGTATTTCATGTCTCCATGCTGAAGAAGCATATTCCGGACGCCACCCAGGTGATTGAGCCACAGTTGGTACAGGTCCGTGATGATCTCAGCTATGACAGTCGGCCTATTCAGATAATAGACCGAGCAGTAAAGAAATTACGGAACAAGGAAGTACCATTAGTCAAAGTCAGCTGGCAAAATCACACAGCAGCAGAGGCGACTTGGGAGACAGAAGTACCCAGAATTGTTTTAAGTTCGGGGATGAAATTTTATAAGGTATGGGGGATTGTAAAGCCCGAAAAATTCTCGAATTTATTTTAGAATTTTTCTATGATTTTTCTGGAATTTTTAGATATTTTTCCGGAATTTTCCGAGTAGCGGAAGTAGCAAAAATAATTGGAACCGTAAAATAGCTTAGGCGGGAATCGAACCCGAGACCTATGGTTTACGGATAAGTTTAGTAACCGGTGTACCCAGCAGGGCCGTGCTGAAAGAGAGGAGAACCAAATAAATTTATATTGGAGTTGGGCGAATTAAGTCTTTAGTATAAATAGGAAGGTTAAGTGGGAGTTGGGTTATTTTGTTTTGGTTCGGCACATTCTTTTTCACCGTGACCTATCCCTCTTCCCAAAAACCTCACCGCCGCCCACACCTCTTCCTCCTCCTCTCTCGGCGCCCAAGCCCAAGGACTCTCGGCTCATCTTCCGGCGACGACTCCAACACGAAAAAGATTCTTCTCCGCGAGAGGAACGCGAGGACGTAAGCGGTTCGTCGAACGAAGCAGTTTCCGGAAAACCTAGCGGATAGAATCGTAAGAAAACCTTGCGATTGAGGTAAGAAACCCCTCACCTGCAGTATAATTGCTCTCGCTTGTTAGTTTTGGCGTTAGTTTAGTAGTTTTACAGTTTTCAGTTATAGGGTGTGCTCTCAGTGCACACCAAGCATTCGGTAGAATGCCTAGTTCAGAAGGATGCACCAGTAGGCGTCCTAACAGCATGTAAAACGTATTAGAAACATTTTACTCAGTTTATTATCAGTTATTACAGCTATATGGATCAGATATCCATTGGGTGGGCTCCCACAGTAGGCTCTAGGTTCAGATAACCTAGCTCTAGGTTCAGATAACCTAGAACAGCAAAGTAAAATAAAACAGTATTCAGTATTTTACTTTTATTCAGTTGGCACTGTATTTGGATCAGATATCCATGGGCTTAGTAAGAAACCATCTACCTCACAAAAACATGCAACGATGCAAATATGATTTTAAATCATGTTGTTTAAAATATATGCTGGATATACTGAATAAACTAGCATGGCATGACATATAGGCATACAAAAGCATAAACTGGAACTGAAACATGGCATAGCATATAGATTGAACATGCTTTAAACTGGACATGGCATACTTATAAGCTGAGTATGAAACTGAACTAGTCATGCATATATCTAAATCTGTACATGAACTCAAATCATGTAAACTGAACCTGAACTGAACTGAAAGCTAAATTAGTGTTCTCATCACTGGTTTCAAATTTGAAAACTATACATATAATAGATGAAAATACTAAACATGCTGCTGGGGCCCTGGCATCTGTACTTACTGTGCGCGCATCCATACGAGACCCGGGATTGCAAGTTCCGAATCCAGCAGGGTTACTAGGTTATCTGAACCTAGGGACGACTGTGAGAGTCCAGCCCATGGATATCTGATCCAAATACAGTGCCAACTGAATAAAAGTAAAATACTGTTTTATTTTACTTTGCTGTTCTAGGTTATCTGAACCTAGAGCTAGGTTATCTGAACCTAGAGGCTACTGTGGGAGCCCACCCAATGGATATCTGATCCATATAGCTGTAATAACTGATAATAAACTGAGTAAAATGTTTCTAATACGTTTTACATGCTGTTAGGATGCCTACTGGTGCATCCTTCTGAACTAGGCATTCTACCGAATGCTTGGTGTGCACTGAGAGCACACCCTATAACTGAAAACTGTAAAACTACTAAACTAACGCCAAAACTAACAAGCGAGAGCAATTATACTGCAGGTGAGGGGTTTCTTACCTCAATCGCAAGGTTTTCTTACGATTCTATCCGCTAGGTTTTCCGGAAACTGCTTCGTTCGACGAACCGCTTACGTCCTCGCGTTCCTCTCGCGGAGAAGAATCTTTTTCGTGTTGGAGTCGTCGCCGGAAGATGAGCCGAGAGTCCTTGGGCTTGGGCGCCGAGAGAGGAGGAGGAAGAGGTGTGGGCGGCGGTGAGGTTTTTGGGAAGAGGGATAGGTCACGGTGAAAAAGAATGTGCCGAACCAAAACAAAATAACCCAACTCCCACTTAACCTTCCTATTTATACTAAAGACTTAATTCGCCCAACTCCAATATAAATATATTTGGTTCTCCTCTCTTTCAGCACGGCCCTGCTGGGTACACCGGTTACTAAACTTATCCGTAAACCATAGGTCTCGGGTTCGATTCCCGCCTAAGCTATTTTACGGTTCCAATTATTTTTGCTACTTCCGCTACTCGGAAAATTCTGGAAAAATATCTAAAAATTCCAGAAAAATCATAGAATAATTCTAAAATAAATTCGGGAATTTTTCGGGCTTTACAAATGTACCTCTTTTCTCTATCTTGGGTAGCATGACATAAGCTAAGTATCATATGGAGATGAGTTTTAGTTTTAGCTAGACCTTAAGGATCTTATCTTCACTTCACTATGCTTGATGCTTGAATGGTTGATATCATTGAAATAGTCATGATTCATCTTGTTTGTTTAGTACTTGGTTTCCATGGTGATTTCTCAAACTTCATTTTGGTTACTGGATGAGGCTCAACTCATGTAAGCTCATTTGGAAAAATCAAAATATCTCAACATTTGTGCCAAAAGTACATTTGTGAATAAGATTTGCACAATGCAAATACTTATGAAAAAAAGTGTGGGAAAAAAAATGAATAAGGGATATAAAAAACAGTTGTCGTGAATGGAATCTAGCTAGTCACCCCTTTGAGACCAAGTTAGGTTACTGGGGAAATGATTGCTTAGCTTCTCTTGAGATTGAGCACGCCTTTGAGACCTTGGGTTGATTGAGAAATATGAACCAAGTGTGTGGCAAGTAAGTGTCTATCACTGGTTACTTGTCTATCACCAGAAACATTAGGAATTCAAACTTGATGATGACTTGACTAGGACATAGATTGAAACTTGAAGAGTTTTGAGTTATTTTTGCACTGTGCACAGGGTACTTATGCTTGAGTCAAACTTAACTTGTTTTCATGATCATGCTTACTAATGAAACTTTTTGATAGAGTTAGGAGAATGTATTAGGGATATGAGAGCATTGTAGAGCATATGAATTTAGATTACAGCATTTTGCTTTAGGACAAGCAAAGGTTTGAGTCTGGGGGTATGATATGCGTAGATTGTATACACTTATTTAGCATATTTTGACGCACATTCTCATACTTTGTACATGCTTTATCTATGTATTTTCGTACTTCCAGCTTTCCTTTTGAGCATATTTACTCTCTTCGTTCGGAGATCTACTTTTGTACAATTTTTGTACACAGGAGTCGAATTTGGTGAAGGATACGTGTTCGAGGCCAAATCTACAAGCAAAGCAATGGAGGAAGGCATTGTACCTTAACCCCACACGGCCCTGCCATGGGAGTTTGCCCAGGCCATGTGGAGATGAGAGGCTATGTAGCTGCAGTAGAGAAAGGAGATGGCCTAGCCGTGTGAACCTCACACGGCCGTGCCAAGTTTTGAAGCCCAATGAAGTCTAGGTCGTGTACACCACACGACCATGTCAGTTTTCCAAAGACCAGAGAAGCCTCGGTCGTGTACCTTACACGTCCGTGTGAGGTTTCCAGTGAGCAAGAGAGTGCTGGCCGTGTGCACCACACGACCATGTCGGGTTTCCAGAGGTGAAGGCAGTAGAGGCCGTGTAGATCTACACGACCGTGTAAGGGGATCATCGGTAGAGGCAAGCCACGACCGTATCTCACACGGCCGTGTGAGGTTGGCAGAGAAGAGAATGGAGCAGGCCGTGTGAACCTCACACGGTCGTGCTTCGGGGCCGTGTGGCGCCCAATCCCCTCTTCTATATAAGACTTCCTTCAAGATTTGAAAGGGGATCTTCTCTCCTTTGGGAGAAAGGAAAATTTGGGTGATTTCCCTCCATCTTGGAGGGATTTTCCGACGATTCTAGGGAGGATCTTCACCGATTCGACTCCAAGATCGAAGGATTGGATCCGAAGACCATTCTTCTCTATAGATAAGTTTTCTTTCTCTCCTTTCTTGGATTTGAGAGATTAGAAATACTTGTAATCTTTGTTTCTTTAGGATTCTTTCTTCGATTTATGGAGTAGATCTCTTGTTCTAGGATGGAGGGAGTATTTGTAAGGAAATCTTGATGTAAAACTCTTGTGGATATGCCAATTTCCCATTTCTATGATTTTGTCCTGTTTTGTATCTATTTGATCTTGTATGGAATGTTATGATTGTACCTAATTACCATGCTTGATTGAATGTTTGGATATCTTGTGGATCTTGTAGAGGTAATTCCTCATTCGATTTTCCGAGGGATCTTCGTGACAGGAACATGCCCGTGTAAGGACATTTGAGGGAGGATTTTGAAGGTGAAATAGGGTCATTCAAGGGGGTAGGATAGATTTATGCATTAATCTTTATACCTAGATGCGTTTGATGAGAGATGAATTCTTATGTTGATTATCTGAAGGACGCACGTGACAGGCAAGCCCGTGTAAGGACTCGCATCATTAAAACAAAAATATATTAGAATTAACATCATATTATATATATAATTAAAAAATAGATTAAATATCTATATAGTCTACTCATAATATCAACATAATTAGTTAGTGAATTGTAGAAGAAAAAAATGGTATTTGGGTTTGATATTAGATATCAGCAGTTCCCGCATGTTATACATACATTTAATATGCATTTCACTCTTCCAATCCTTAAAATTCTCATAGCACTCGGGGTATTGGAATAATAACATATGTCCAATATTTTTAGCTATTATTAATAAAGGTAATATAATATTTTTTCTAAGAAAAGCATGGATCAAGAGTATCAAACTTCTTAATACTTGAGTAAATATAACGCTGTCCTAAATTTCTACTATTACCATTCATTCATTTTCTTCTTCTCTCTTCTTCTCGTTTTCATCTAGAGCCTTTAAAGTTTTCTTCATGTTTTCTTTTTCAAAATCGACAATTTTTAATTCCGTTTTTAGTTTTTTCTCCACAAAATTCCTAAAAATAGATTTAATATTTCGATTGATATAGAAAAAATATATTTTCTACTTGATAAAAAAAATAAGAATTTACATATACTAATGTGGGAATAATTTAAAAGATACAAAACGAAAAATAACGATATTTACTAGTAACAACATAATGGAGACATCAATTAATATAAATTAATCCAAAATCTGGTTCAAATCTATAGGTACATACCAAATTTATCTAATCATCATACACGAGTTACAATATAATATTATTTAGCCGTTTTCATTTATAATTTTAATTTTAGAAAAAAAACAAAATATATATTACATAATATACGTGCTCAACACATGCAAATCATGGTTTGGAGGTTTAGCTAGCAATGATTATCAATCAAATCAACCTAAAAGATTATCTTATTTACCTTAATCAAATGGATTTGTTTCTGTTTATTAATTTGCATATAGAAATTTCACTTTTGGGGCTCTCATGTTTTAGTGGTGCATTAATTGCAAGCTGATCTAATTTCAATTGCCTTAATAATTTAACTTCTTCATTCCAATTAGTATGATTTTTCACTCAAAATGTATTTCATTTTGAAACTCTCATATATATATATATGAGTGTATGTAAAATCTGATGAGAACACTAACAATCACATAAATAACCAAAAGCTCAATCATAACTTGGCTTATAAGTAAAGCAGCACTAACAACACTAGTTTCTTCTAGCAAATTAAAAAACACATCACTTTCTAGTCTTCAAGCGAAACTGATGGAGTTAATTGTATATATTTAGAGAGAGAGTTAAATGGATCGGATCGATGACTTATCAAGCGAGACGTAAATCATGATGAGATGCATATGATCTGATGGCCTGAAGGTTTGGCTGGTTGGGTCGAACCCTGTACGTGTACATGGGATCAGTCTGCCCTCCATCATCAATATCTTCCACGTACCTGCAAACACCTCCATGCTCCTCTTTCATCTCCTATAGTTAATTAATTTGAGAATTAATACAACAGATAACAGTTAATGTTCACTGCAAACTATAAAGGAAATAATGAACAGTTCGATATATTGCTTGATGAGGACACAAAGGTGTAATGTTGTAGTTGATTATACCAGTTGATGCAGTAAGTTCCTGTGAGTTTCTTGGGAGTTCTTAACCTGCAGAATCCGATCCACTTGAATACTTGATCATGAGCGTAGTTATATATATATATTCTTATTTCCATTTGAAAAACATCTTGCAAATATGTCAGTTTTATCTCGATACAATTCAGAAAATCCTTGTTTTAGCTAGTTGATTTTTTGTTTCCATGTATAATGTATTGATATATAGTTTTGAAATCATTTAATTTGAAATTAGTCAGACGAAAAGAAATTGATTTACCTTCTTCTTGTAGGTATCTGTTTGAGTGCTGATCACATGATACTACAAGCAAATGGAAAACCGATATTAATTTACTTTATGCAACTTGATTATTTATATTTGAATTTCACTGATCATTTTAAGAAATAAATCGACCAGTAAATCAATCATACGGCACAATCTCCCAATTTCTTGGGGAAAAGATGAACAATGAATAAGTATAAAAGTCAGAGTAAAATTATTTTCCGTAAATAAACAATTCAGGAATAAATTTGGAAGGAGACATTGCTCATACTTTTCTATGACGAACGACCTTCAATGCCTCATCCAGATTTTGCTCAAGACCGCGCAGTTCCTTGATGTCCATCCCATCAAGATCTTCTCCCATCCTTTGCCTGTTTGTACGTAGTACGTACATCATTAAATCAGCGAGTAATCATCTTGCTTTCACAATAAATAAATAGAAAGTGAATAAAAATGAACTCGATTATTTACTACCTTATTTCTCTGCGAAGTTTGTGGTTAATCTCTTTGAGATGGTTCAAATTATTCTGCATTCTCTTCTCGTTCCAAGAAATTAAGAAAGAAAATATCAGCATCAAAAGCTTAATTAATTATTGATGAAACAACACAAAGAATAGCTCAAGTGGTCATCTTGATCACCTCATACTGTGCACTCCACAAGTTGATCCCGGTCACTCGCTGATAACGATCAAACATAGTTTTGGTGCTGTAATTAACAACACAAAACAAATATATATTTGGTATCAAGTAATCCATTAAAAATAAAAGAGACAAAAGGGAGGGAGTGAATCATATATACTCAGTAGAAGGGCTGCAGTAATCAGAGAACTTGCCGGTGCTGGAGAACATGATTATGGAAACCTCAGCATCACACAGCACCGTGAGCTCCCTCGCCTTCTTCATGATCCCTGTCCTCCTCTTGGAATAAGTCACCTGTCTGTTGGTTGGGTTCTCTATCTTCTTTATCTCAATCTTCCCCCTCCCCATGATATCTCCTCCTCCTCCTCTTCTCAAAGCAAAGCTGAGAATTAATTAAGCAAAAGGCTTAGCGAGCTACTGACCAGAGGGAGGTCTTAGCGAGTACTCACTAGTCCATAAAAAAGAGATGAGCAAAAGCAAGAGCAAGAGCAAGCGCAAGAGCAAGAGTACTCCAGTTGAGGGATGGAGTGCAGAGGACAGAGATAAAACAGATGAGGCCAATGTTTCCCCTTCAGTGAAAAGCTCATAGGCAACTGGTAGCATGTGATGTCTTGCCACTAACTTCTCATGTCTCACATTCTCCCAAAACCTTTATTTTTCCACAATAGAAGTATTCAGATTAAAATAATATGACTTACTACAAGAAACAACATTCTCTCTCTGTGTGAGAAGATCTATCTCCTAATCACTTACAGGCTTGCTTCTACTGGTCATAAACTTAGCTTGCAAGCAAAACAAAGACTCCAGCTGCATGCTTCGGTGCATGTTTAATTAACAGAAAGGGATGAATGAGCTAACTGTCACCTACGTAGCTTGTCAAACAAACGTTTGTAGTTTAGACTTCAAAAGAAGTTGAAGTGATCGAGTAAAGAAGCTAGCCAGAGTTGCAGTTCTTTTTCCACCACGAGAGAGAGTTCAAGTCATGGAGGCCATGACATGATGACATGTCACATCTTCGATCGATCAGTTGTATAGTTGTATGAAAATAACAAAATGAACATCATGCGAAATGCTGGGCTGATCTTTTTGTGAAATCTATCGGGTACGTTAGTAGCAGGAGCTTAATTAATTGTACTTAAATCATTATAGAAACTCTCACGTAAGATAATTAAGTCTCTTGTCAAACAATGCAATAATAGTGAAGTAATTGATATTTATTTTCTAATTAAAATTAAATTTCTCAATTATAAGAATGCGTTTGGTTCGGGGTTATTCTTGATAATCTTGGTTATCCATCCAAAGTTATCAACAAAAACCTTGTTTGGTTTAGGTATTCAATGATTCCCAAGTAATGTTCCATGCCCGACACATCAGCAAAAGGGTCATGCAGCCTGGAATCGGAAAATCTCATAAAACTAAGGTTTTACGAATTTTTTTTATCAAAAATACCCTCCGATAAGAAAAAACATGAAAAAAAAAGAAAAAATGTAAAAAAATATTAAAAAATGTAAAAAAATAAAAAAATGTTTTAAAAAATTTAAAAATTTAAATAATTTTTAAATAAATAATTTAAAAAATAATAATAATAAAAAATAAAAATTTTAAAAATAAAAAATAAAAATTTTAAAAATGGTAAAAAATTTTAAAAATTTTAAAAAATTAAAAAAAATTTAAATTTTAAAATTTTAAAATTTTTAAAAAATTTTAAAAATTTTAAAAATTTTAAAAATATATAAAAATTTTAAAAATAAAAATAAAAATAAAATTAAAAATAAAATAAATAAATAAAAATTAAAATTTAAAAAATGTAAAAAAATAAAAAAATATAAATATAAATAATATAAAAATATAAAAACATTAAAAAATAAAAAAACACATAAAAAAATATACAGGAAAAAGAAAAATAAAAAAATATTAAAAAATAAATAAATAAATAAATAATAATAATAATAAATGAATGAATAATAATAATAATAATAATAATAATAATATTATTATTATTATTATGTATAGTTGGTTTTGTAACTGAGGATAATACGGTAAAATATTAAACTAGGGTATTCATTAAAACCTTCAAACAAACAAGTTTTGTTGTATTACCTAAGTTGAACCAAACAACATTTGGTTATATTTTATTCCATATAACCTTGGTTATGTGATTACCTGGTAATCACATAACCAAGATTATATAGGATGACTTGAATCAAACGCACCCTAAGGATGTTAAAACATACCTTTTATTATTATTTCTCTTTTTAAAAAATGTGACCGGTCTTTTGCCTGTGATATATAATTCCTTCCGAATTTAAAATTTGAATTAATTTATAAATTATTTTAGACGTAGATTTGAATAAATAGACACTTTTAGATTCTTAAAATGCTCGAATTTTACACTCTAAAATTGATTAATATATAATTAAATATGTAAACAAGCACAAATTAATTAACTACTCGAACTTTATAAAATAGCGCGCAAAATAGTATTTCAAAGCACAATATCAAATGTTTTACTTTAGTCGTCCTAATATCGAATATAATACAAATATTTATTTTTTAAATATATTTAGAAAAATAATAATAATATTTTTAAACTCCGAAATTTTTATTTTTTCTCTAAATTAAATGACGTGTAAAATATATGTTTTTTAGACTCCGCTGATCTATAAATCAATTTATATTCTTAATAAAATTAGTCACTACTTGTATGTGTAATATAATGCATAAATATATATAAATTATATAAAATAAAAATTTACCTTCAAGTAATTAAACAATATTATTCCTAAATCCTAATATGATTTATTCTATAAAAATCTTAATCTAAAAATAAAATAGAAATTAGGTTATTAATCATATCTCAAATTATGTAACGAGAATATCACAGAGATGGATAGATGCAACTATGATTTTTTTTTTTTCGAAGAATCAATGAGATACAAATGGATTGATGTGGTTGTATCGTATGGAGAAGAGCAAAAATAGATGAATTGATATGTTGTGATATAAAAAGGATAAGAAAGACAAATGTGTAGTAAAAGTTGGAGAGAGAGAGGGAAGGAAAAAATGATGAAAAACTCATGAGAATTGAGACAGTAAGAAAAAAATGATACAGATAGTAGAAATTATGTTATGTGCATATGATTTGAGAAGGATAAGAAGTTGAAATTACTAATAAACCTTGAAATTATTTTCGACCTAAAAATAAAAAAAACATTAACATAATTTAATTTTAGACTTCGCTAAATCAATTGAGAGTTAGCTATTAAAAGATCTATATAGATCTATATTTTTAATTAAATAGTAAGATATATAATCTTATATTTTGAAAAAAAAAAGGCTATTTAAACATCCTAGGTGTGAGAAAAAAATTAAATTTATGGTCCAATGAAGATGACTAGCTTATTTCGAGCAATCGGTTTAAGTTAGGCCCGTCACATTTGCCTACTCCATCAAACTATTTAAGTGGATTGGATTGAAATTTTATCAATCCATTTAAAGGTGAGCCAAGGCGGACCGACCCATTTGGGCCCGTGACCCGGGCAGGTCAGCCCACAGTGGGCTTGGGTTGGCCTGCGAGTTGAGAAAAATAAAATTTTCTCTCAAACTTAAATTAAAGTGAAAAATTCAATAGGCTCGTGGGTTTGACCTACTTAATTTATAACTCAAACTTAAAAAATTTATTCTTTTATATAAATATATAATTTTTTTATTTTTCGATGGACTCGTGGGTTAGCCCGCTGACCTCGCAACCTTCCTTAAGTTGGGTTAGCAATTTTTCAACCTGCCAAGATTACTAGTAACCCGCCCGACCCCGCTAAATAGCCTGTCCGCCATGGGCGGGCCTGCCATGGGTCGGTCTGTTCAATCACTCTAATGCCAGGTATCCCTCCACGCTCATTCCAAAGCAATTGGAAGGGAGGTAAATCATGATGACTAAGCAATGTCTCTTTAAGTGGAAGTGATTTTATTCCTCAGAGGATTATTTCCCACAATTGTAGAAAAAAAAAGGTAAAAACGTCACCTTAACAGCCCCTCAAGGATGAACTCACACACTTTGGAAGGGGATAAATCATGGGAGATATTTTTCCTAGCGCAACGACCCTTTGTATGGTGAGGACAAACACCTAGTGAAATATTTTCGTGACTCCAACCCTTGCTCATTGATACAAATCTACCACTTAGGTACTAACTCAACTATGTTCTGAGAGTAACAAATTATAGCATTTTTAAATTTTTTTTAACTGTGACTCATTGCAGGGGATTTTCCTTCCAATGAAAAGTGGACCTAAGAATGTTGATCATTTAGATGGGCTTCCGTGAGTGATTTTTGAATTATTCTAATAGTTAATGAAAATTTTTTGTAAGACCAGATCGATCACTTGAGAATTAATTGATTCAAAAATTAAATATCTGATAACTAATTAAAAATTATAGCACAATTGTACTATAAAAGGTGGTTAGTTTTTACTTTTAATTATGACAAATATAAACCTTGCGAAATATCTGGCATTGAATAATATACTAAAGGCTTGGGACGTCCTTGCGTACAGTAATCAAACTGTGCATGGACAACCATGGTAAAAAAAGTTGTGATTACCGACCGAAAGTTCCATTGTCATTCCGTGGGTATATTTATGTAGCGATGAAAAATGAGTATCAGAAGATAATGTGTTCGAAATGATTTTATCGATGAAATTTATATTTCGTCGATATATATCTATGGAAATTAAAATTCTGTTGTTATTTGTACCAATGAAATTATAAATTTCGTTGGTATTTATCATATGGATTTACTGATAAAATATTATTTTCGTCAGTATTTGTCAACAAAATAGATTATTCCATCGATAAATGCCAAATGAATTTACTGATGAAATAGATAATTCCATCTATGTTTACCAACGGAACACAGTATTTCATCGGTGTTTACTGACAGAATACAATATTCCATCGATAAACACTAACGTCATATCATTGTCGATATCGATATTTACCAACAGAAACAATGTTTCTATCGGTACTCCGTCGGTAATTTAAAAAAAAATTGTAAGGAGAATTTTATATTCACAATATACCCTATTTAAAATTTCCATATCTACATAAAATCATCACAGACGACAATATAAATATAATACATACATACAATTACATTTCAGACAATCACAATTTATACATACAAACAAACATAATTCATCTAAACTAATCACAATCTAAACAACTCACACACACAATCATAGAATAAACTAAACTATCCATACCATGATTGAAGTATCTAAATCTAAACAAACTCAATCCATACAAACTAAACTGAAATAATAAAGTATCTAAATTTAAATTTAAAGAATAAGATACATAAATTCAAACCATGATAAAAAAAATACTCCAAATAATACATCTATATATAAGGTAGTAATATAAAATCATGCAGAAAGTCAATTATGATAGATTATGATCAGAATGATATATTATTTAAAAAGTGTAATATATGTATAATTAAAAAATTTGTATATATGCATAACTAAGGAGACGTTTGGTTCTTTCCTACGAATAGAAATCGGAATTAGAATGAGAATCATAGTATTGTGGAATGAGAATGAGTATGAGCATGAGTATCACTCTTAAAAGCAATGTTTGGTTAGTTGGATATTTTCTATTGGAATAAATTAAAATTTTCATTTTTACTCTTAAAGGAAAATAAAAGAAAAAAATTAGATGTGAGAGAAAGTTAACTGTGAGAGAAAAAATATGATGAGACAGAATGATGAGAGAGAAAGTATGATGAGAGAGAAAGTGTGATGGAAAAGAATGAAGAGAGAGAAAGTGTGATGAGAGAAAATAAGGAAAGAGTGTAATGGGAGAGAACATGATAATAGAAGATGAGAGAAAAAATATGATGAGAGGATGAAGAGAGAGAAGTGTAATGAGAAAAAATGAGGAGAGAGTGTGTGATGGAAGAGATTGAGGAGACAGAAAGTGTGATGAGAGAGAAAGTGTGATGAGAAAAAATAAAAAAACGAATGATGTGATGGGAGAGATTGAAGAGAGAGGAAGTATAATGAGAGAGAAAGCATGATGAGAGAGACAGTGTGTTCTTAGAAAAAAGGGAGAGTGTGTGATGGGAGAGATTGAGGAGAGAGAGAAAGTGTGATGGAAAAGAATGAAGAGAGAGAAAGTGTGATGAGAGAAAATGAGGAAAGAGAGTGTAATGAGAGAGAATATGATAATAGAAGATGAGAGAAAAAATATGATGAGGATGAAGAGAGAGAAAGTGTAATGAGAAAAAATGAGGAGAGAGTGTGTGATGGAAGAGATTGAGGAGACAGAAAGTGTGATGAGAGAGAAAGTGTGATGAAAAAAAATAAAAAAGCGAATGTAATGGGAGAGATTGAGGAGAGAGGAAGTATAATGAGAGAGAAAGCATGATGAGAGAGACAATGTGTTCTTAGAAAAAAGGGAGAGTGTGTGATAGGAGAGATTGAGGAGAGAGAAAGTGTGATGAGATAGAAAGCATGATGAGAGAGAAAGTGTGATGAGAAGAAAGAGAAAAGAGAGTGAGATGTTGTTGGTTGATCCTAGGAAGATCGTACCGGCTCCACTGTACAAAAATTTTGTACAATTGTCGAACCTTTCCTAAACAACCTATTGTGTTCTTTAGAAATTAAATTAGGAATTGCAAACAGAACTTAACATTATTGATTCCAAATTTAACCATCCATAAAGGAAGTTTGATCTAGTGATCTGCAACAAACCCATCCGTTGTGGAGGGAGGCACTTAGAGCCAACACGCAAGTTTGTTGCATCACTTACAAACTAGTAATGAAGACCGTGGGATTTATTTACTAATCCCTCTCCCACTTAGTTTTTTAAGGTGAGGAATTTTAACTATGCAAGCAAACATCACATGCACACACACATCACAGTAAATAAAGCAATAAATATGGAAATTAATTATATTTTCCAACTATTATGACTTCTTCCATCACTGTCCTCCGTGTGCTACCAACTCGAGGGTTCATGTCGTCGGGTCCATCGAGCTTCCTTTTTCACTGTGCCTCTGGTTCTCCAATAGCACCACGCCTCGCAAGGATACGATCCGCGATAGAAAAAATAAAATTATACATACATCGATCCTATATTCCACAAGAAAATGTACATAAGGTCTAGATCAAACATAAATGTAAAATCCTAGGGCTAATACTACTCCTGCTGTATTAGTTAAATACAATCATGCACACACAATAAAATGTCCTTGACATGTCCAAGGGTCCAATCACACACAACATCTATAAGCCATAATAGTTGGAGCCTATAACCATAGAGTTAGCATATCCTACTATTATCTGCCTAAATTATGTATGACATGTGCATAATTAAACTGAAAACCAAACACACAGAGGCAAACTCTAGCTTTGATACCAATTGTTGGTTGGTCTTAGAAAGATCGTACCGGTTCCACTGTACAAAAATTTTATACAAGTATCGAACCTTTCCTAAACAACCTATTGTGTTCTTTAGAAATTAAATTAGGAATCACAAACGGAACTTAACATTATTGATTCTAAATTTAACTTATCTGTTCTTAATGGTTTAAACTTAGATTGCAAGCGGAACTTAACACTATTGATCCAAGTCCGACCTATGTTACAAAGTTGATTAAATATTTATTTCTAAAATCGGTTCCCAGGTCAAACATGGCGAGGCACTAGGCCTTCTTGGGTATGGGATCATCCACCACTGCCTCAATAAAGCCTTTTAAAGAAATTCAATATTTAATTTCTTAAAATAACATTAGGTTTAACCAAAAAGAACAATTGAATCACAAATTCAAAAAACAACAAAAAAACACAAACTCGAATATCTAATCTGAAAATCTAGAATCATATGCCTCTTGTGTTTGGAATTCATACAAAGAAAAACTATTATGATGTGGAAAATAATTACTAGTTATACCTTTCTTTGTATGCAACGACCTCTTGATCTTCTACCATATTCCTCTTCTTATCTCGGATGTCGTGTGGGTAATGATCTACTGAGACGAGAACCACCCAAGCTCCTTCTTCTCCAAGTTAGTTTCGGCCACCACAAAAAACTCCAAGAGATGCGAGGTTTAGCCACCACCACCAAGCTCCAAGAGATGCTAGAAACAAAGCCTCCTTTCTCTCCTTCTTCTCCAAGAAATATCCGGCCACCTTCCAAGATCTAAAGGATGAAAAGTTTCGGCCAAGGAGAAGAAAGAAAAAGGGAAGGGAAAACTTAGAAGGGTCAGCCACGCCACCAAGGAAGAGAGGGAGGAAAAATAGAATAGAGTTGTTAGCCATGAAGTCACCCCTACCCCCTCTTTTATAATCCTTGGTCTTGGTAAATAAGGAAAAATTAAATAAAATCTTCCTTATTTTTTTTGCCATGAAAAGAAAAATTTAATTAATTAAAAATAATTTCCTTTTCTTAAATCAAGTGGTCGGCCACCTCATAATCCCAAACAAGGAAAGTTTTAACAAGAATTAAAACTTCCTAATTTGTTTCCAGAAATTTTAATATAAAAATTTCTCTAATAATTTATCCCTTCATGGTTGGTTATAAAAGGAAATATATAAATTAAAATTTCTCTATTAAAACATGTGGATGATTTCCAAAAAGGAAAGTTATCTTTAAAATTAAAATCTCCTTACAATCTACAAATAAGGAAAGATATCAAATCTTTTCTTAATCTTCTGTAGAAACTTATAAAAGGAAATATTTAATTTTAAACTCTCTTTTTAAATCATGAGCATGGTTACAAAAAAGGAAAGTTTTATCAAAATTAAAATCTTTCTTTCAATCTACAAATAAGGAAAGATATCAAATCTTTTCTTAATCTTTTGTAGAAAGCTATAAAAGGAAAGATTTAAATTTTAAACTCTCTTTTAAAAACATGGAATCCACATAAGAAAAATTTTAAAAAATAAAATCCTTTTAATTTTATTGTGGCCGACCACCTAAGCTTGGACTCAAGCTAGGGTCGGCCACCACTTGGTTCATCCAAGGATTAACTTGGCCGGCCCCTTGCTTGGGCTCCAAGCAAGGCTTAGCCGACCACCTTAGGATGGGTATAAAGGTGGGTATAGGTGGGTATAATATTTTATAAATAAGAGGCTACGATAGGGGTCGAGAGGAGAAATTAGTTTTGGTCTCCTGATGAAATTAAGCTTCCCGTGTTCGCCCCGAACACCCAACTTAATTTCATCAATAATAATTCATACCACTAAAAAATTATTATTGAACTACCGCATCAATCCCAAATTATGTTTGGGCTTCTTCTTATTATAAGTGTGTTAATCTTCCTGTGTTTAAGATGTCGAATATCCACTAATTAAATGAGTTACTGACAACTCACTTTAATTAATTTCTTAGTCCAAGAGTAGTACCACTCAACCTTATTGTCGTGTCGGACTAAGTCCACCTACAGGATTTAACATGACAATCCTTATGAGCTCCTCTTGGGGACATTATCAACCTAGATTACTAGGAAACAGTTTCCTTCTATAATCAACAACACACATTATAAGTAATATCATTTTCCAACTTATCGGGCCTATTGATTTATCGAGCTAAATCTCACCCTTTGATAAGTCAAAGAAATAAATACTAAATATATGTGCTTCTTATTATATTAGGATTAAGAGCACACACTTCCATAATAACTAAGGTCTTGTTCTTTTATTAAGTCAGTATAAAAAGAACTTACCTTAAATGGTCCTGCTCAATACACTCAGAGTGTACTAGTGTAATTTATCAGTCAAGATAAACCAATACATAATTACACTACGACTATTGCAATGGTTTATTCCTTTCCATCTTGTCGTGAGTAACTGTTTATAATTTATAAAGAACTGATAATATGATCTTCTGTGTGTGACACCACACACCATGTTATCTACAATATAAATTAATTGAACAACTACATTTAACATATAAATGTAGATATTGACCAATATGGTTCTTATTTTTAAGTAAATGTTTATACAAAAAGCTAGGCTTTTAGTATACATTCCAACAGATGTGAGAGATTAAGGAGAGAGAAAGTATGATGAGAGAGGAAGTATGATGAGAGAGAAAGTGTGATAAGAAAAAAGAGGAAGAGAGTGTGATGGAAGATATTAAGGAGAGAGAAAGTGTGATGAGAGAGAAAGTATAATGAGAAAAAAGATGAAAGAAAATGTGATGAGAGAGATTAAGGAGAGAGAAAGTGGGTGATAAAATGAGAAGAGAGAAAATATGATGAGAAAGAATAAAGAGAGAGAAAGTGATATGAAAGAAAAATTACATAAATATATTTTGATATTTGATTTTAAGGGAAAAATTTTAGTTTTAGGTCAAGGATATTTTTGGAATAAGAGATTATTTTGATTATTGAAAATAGAGTAATGACTCATTGAAGGGGAGAGACATGGGAATGAGTCATTACCCAATTATAAGGATTCATTTCCTTATTTCTATTTCCATTCCTATAATCTAAACATCAACAATGACAATCAATGATTGTTATTCCCATTCCCCATTCTTATTCCCCTAAACCAAATGCCCCCTAATTTTACATATAATAAAAAAGATACTTGGATAGAATATCATATGATAATGATGATGATAATCAAAGAAATCAATAGAGACTCCTGAAACATATAGTAATATAATATTTAGAAATAATTAAATAGATTAAAATATCAAAATAGAATAAATATATTTTATATGATTTATATATGATAAATAAAAAAACTAAGTTGTAGTTGAACATATCTCAGTAAAAGCTAATCAACACAATCTGATGGGTCTTGAGTAGTCTTCAGTGACTCAAAACCATGTGTTGAATGAGTCCAAAAGGCAATGACCACTCATATATGGGCCAAGAGAGTATCTTAATTTGTGTCCCTTTGGCCCTCCTCTGATCCTCAAAGGCCCTCTACTCTTTAGTGGCTATCCTATGATCCATTAAGGTCAGTTGAGTGTGTAGTTCTTCATTTTTACATCTTAAAGATTGCATCTCAGTAGTAGAAGAACTAGCACGACCCTTAAGAATCCTCAAATAATCAAATGCTGCTTTGGCCGCTTATAAGCTAAGGCCATAGAGGGTGGAGTTTTTTTGTCCTTCCATCAATAATATTATAATATCTCATTTATTACCTTAGTGGATAGGGGTTATGACTGCCCCCTCTACTAGTGACTGAGATGTCTACATCATCCTATTTGTCATTTACTCCTATGTGAAAAAAATAATATGATTAATACCTAATTTGATCATAATTACTAAAGTTAATCAAGATAGAAACAATTAAATATAATAAAGTTAATAATCTTACATGTATGGTATGAGATCGAGGATCGACAACTGTGTTATCCTTCTTCTTGTGGTTTTTGAGAAAGACCTCCATACAAGTGGACTATCGGGTTAGATCACGTTCCTGCATACATAAATAAGTTAGGCCAAAATTATACAAGTTTGGTAATAAATACAAAATTTACTTATATAATTTTAAATTAAACTCACCAACTATATAGTATACTTAACAATAGATCTCGATCCTAATATATATCGAGAGGTTCCGGTACTCGAGTCACCTCACTCTGTATTTCTATTTACTTTTTCAAAATTTGACTACCACCTTTCTACAACCCAGGTGGCTGTCCATGCACCCCATATCTCATCTGAAACATACGCTGGTATCGTGCCCTTCTTTCTCATATAGTAAAGAAGGTCTCTACACAATTTTACACAATATGTATTTCAAGTGTCCTTAAATTGTGCATCGCGACCTTCCTCTGACGTATATTTTTTTCTACAATTATAAGTTGAAAATTTAGTATATTAAAGGATAAATAAATTATATAATACCAAATGATATGGGTTATAAGGAGTGGATCTTGTGTAATAATGTGAAAGAGGATATAAGGAGAAGAGGGAAGAAGTAGGGAGGCTCGGATAAGATGAATTCGCTCAGTAAGCAAATCTCGATAGAAAATATAGGACCGGCCGGGATAAAACTAACAGAACGCACAACGCAAGTAGGTATATTCAGCAGACAAAGCTCGATCGAGCATATAGTGTTGGACGAACCCAAATGGGTGAAGTGTTGGTTAGTCCTAGGAAAATCATACCGGTTCCACTGTACAAAAATTTTTGTACAACAGTCGAACCTTTCCTTAAATAACCTATTATGTTCTTTAGAAGTTAAATTAGGAATCGCAGACGGAACTTAACATCATTGATTCCAAATTTAACTTATTTGTGCTTAATGGTTTATATTTGAATCACAAGCGGAACTTCACACTATTGATTCAAATCTACCTAAGTTATTAATTCCATAAATATTAATTTCCAAAATTGGCTTCCAGGACTGCATGGTGAAGCACATGACCTTCTTGGATATGGGAGCAACCACCACCGCCTAGGCAAAGCCTTTTAAGGAAAGCTAATATTTATTTCCTTAAATAACTCTAGGTTAACCAAAAAGAACAATCAAATCACAAATTCGAAAAAGAAGAAAACACAAACTCAAAAAAACTATTTCTAAAACTCTAGAATCATATGCCTCTTGTGTTTGGTATTTCCATAAATAACTATACAAAGAAAACTAGTATAATGCAGAAAACAATTACTAGTTATACCTTTCTTTGTAAGTAAAATAACCTCTTGATCTTCTAGCGTATTCCTCTTCTTATCCTGGACGTTGTGTGGGCAACGTTCTACCGAGATGAGAATCCACCTAAGCCACCTTTCTTCTCCAAGCAAGATTCGACCACCACATAAACTCCAAGAGATATGAGGTTCGGCCACCACCACCAAGCTCCAAGGGATGCTAGAAACAAAACCTCCTTTCTCTCCTTCTTCTCCTAGCTAGAACCGGCCACCATCAAGAGCTCCAAGAAGGGTTGCCACCGGCCACAAGAAGAAGAGAAGAGGGAGAAGCTAGAGCCAGCCACCAAGGAGGAAAAAAGAGGAAGAATAGAATAGAGTCGTTCACCCATGAAGGCACCTCTACCCCCTCTTTTATAATCCTTGGTCTTTGGCAAATAAGGAAATTTAAATAAAAATTTCCTTAATTCCTTTGCCATGAAAAAGAAAAATTATTTTAATTAAAATAATTTTCTTTTTTTCAATTACAATGGCCGGCCACCTCTTTCCCCAAAACAAGGAGAGTTTTAATTAAAATAAAAATTAAAACTTCCTAATTTGTTTCCAGAAATTTATAAAAAATTTCTCCAATAATTTTTCCCTTTATGGTGGGTTATAAAAAGAAAATTTTATAAATTAAAATCTTTCTTTTAAACATGTGGATAATTTCGAAAAAGGAAAGTTATCTCTAAAAATTAAAATCTCTTTTCAATCTACAAATAAGGAAAGATATCAAATCTTTTTTTAATCTTTTGTAGAAACTAATAAAAGAGAATATTTAATTTTTAAAACTCTCTTTTAAATTATAATCATGGTTAAAAAGGAAAGTTTTCTCAAAATTAAAACCTCCTTTCAATCTACAAATAAGGAAAGATTTCGAATCTTTTCTTAATCTTTTGTAGAAACTAATAAAAGAGAATATTTAATTTTTAAAACTCTCTTTTAAATTATAATCATGGTTAAAAATGAAAGTTTTCTCAAAATTAAAACCTCCTTTCAATCTACAAATAATGAAAGATTTCAAATCTTTTCTTAATCTTTTGTAGAAAGCTATAAAAGGAAAGATTTAAATTTTAAATTCTCTTTTAAAACCATGATATCCACATAAGAAATAATTTTAATAAAAATCCTTTTTAATATTCTAGTGGCCGGCCACCTAAGCTTGGGACCCAAGCTTTGGCCGACCACCAACTTGACTCATCCACTTGGTCTTGGCCGACCCTAGCTTGGGTTCCAAGCTAGCTTGGCCGACCCCATTAGGATGGGTAAGAAGGTGGGTATGTGGTGGGTATAAATCTCTATATACAAGAGGCTACGATAGGGACCGAGAGGAGGAATTGGTTTTGGTCTCTCGATGAAATTAAGCTTCCCGTGTTCGCCCCGAACACACAACTTAATTTCATCAATAATAATTCATTCCACTAAAGAACTATTATTGAACTACCGCACCAATCCCAAATTACATTTTTGGGCTCCTTCTTATTATAAGTGTGTTAGTCTCCCTGTGTTTAAGATGTCGAATGTCCACTAATTAAATGAGTTACTGACAACTCACTTAATTAATATCTTAGTCCAAGAGTAGTACTACTCAACCTTATCGTCATGTCGGACTAAATCCACCTGCAGGGTTTAACATGACAATCCTTATGAGCTCCTCTTGGGGACATTATCAACCTAGATCACTAGGACACAATTTCCTTTTATAATCAACAACACACAATATAAGTGATATCATTTCCCAACTTATCGGGCTTATTGATTTATCGAACTAAATCTCACCCATTGATAAATTAAAAAAATAAATATCAAATATATGTGCTTGTTATTATATTAGGATTAAGAGCACACACTTCCATAATAACTGAGGTCTTTATTTCTTTATAAAGTCAGTATACAAGAAACGACCTCTAATGGTCCTACTCAATACACTATAAGTGTACTAGTGTAATTATATAGTTAAGATAAACTAATACCTAATTACACTACGACCTTCCAATGGTTTGTTCCTTTCCATCTTGGTCGTGAGCTACTATTTATAATTTATAAGGTACTGATAACATGATCCTCTGTGTGTGACACCACACACCATGTTATCTACAATATAAATTAATTGAACAACTACATTTATCATAAATGTAGACATTTGACCAATGTGATTCTTATTTCTAGATAAATGTTTATACCAAAAGCTAGGCTTTTAGTATACATCCTAACAATCTCCCACCTATACTAAAAAACTAAGCTGCCATTTCTGCTGTCATACATCTGATTCCCAACCCTTCAACATGCCCATCAAAAGCTCTTGCCTTAAGGACCTTAGTGAAAGGATCTATAGGTCATCACCTGATGCAATCTAAGCGGCAACAACTTCTCCTCGTTATACGATTTCTCATATTGGGTAGTACTTGCGCTATATTGTGTTTACTTGCCTTATGGGCTTATGGTTTCTTCGAGTTTGCTACTGCACCAAATTATTTTGGGCAAACCAGAAATCATATCTAAGTCTATCTTGAAGTATCTGAGCCATACAACTTTTATGGCTACCTCAGAGGCTGCCATATACTCAGCTTCTATGGTGGAGTTCGAAAAAAGCACCTATGTTTATCACTCTTTCATAGTTATGACTTCAACTCCTAAAGTAAACACAAAACCCCGAGGTCGACTTACTATTGTCCCTATCTGATTGGAAGTCAAAATCCATGCAACCCACAGGGACCAAATTAACTGCCTTGTAAGCTAGCATATAATCTCAAGTGGCTCTAAGGTACTTCAATATATGTTTTACCACAGTCCATTGTCCTTATTCAGGGTTACTTTGATATCTGCTAACTATGCCCTTGGCAAAACAGATTCCTGATCTCGTGCATAGCATACATTAGGCTTCCGACAGCCGAAGCATAAGGAACTGCCTTCATTTACTTTATCTCCTTTGATGTCTTCGGAGACATCTCTTTAGATAAAGCTACTCCATGCTGAAAAGGTAAGAAACCTTTCTTGGAGTTTTGCAAACTTAAAACGAGCAAGGATTGTATGAAGCTCGGGATAGGCACAACATTCTTTTCTTGCGATCCCTTATGTCTTTAATCCCAAGAATGTGTACACATTCTTCTAAGTTCTTCATATCGAATTATTTGGACAACCATACCCTTACTTCCGACAACACCTTGATATTGTTTCCAACTACCAAAAATGTCATCTACGTATAGTACAAGAAATACCACCACGTTTCCATCACTTCTTGTATACACAAAACTCATTTGGTTATAAAATAAATCCATAGGTCTGGATTACTTTATTAAACCAGATGTACCAAGATCTTGGAGCTTTACTTCAGTCCATAGACTGATTTAGCTTACACACAAGATGCTCTTTGCTCTTTGTAATGAACCTTTCTGGTTGCTTTATATAGATGTTTTCTTCAAGACTTCCGTTAAGGAAAACTATCTTGACATCCTCTCGGCAAATCTCATAATCCATATGAGCAACAATAAATAAAGGAATCCGGATAGACTTTAAGCATGGCTACCGGTAAAAGGTTTCCCTTTTTCAACAAGTCTTGCTTTGAAAGTATACACCTTCTTGTCTGTCCTTCCTTTTCTATTGTAGATCTAATGGCTTTTACACCATTTGGTGATTTTTCAAGTTCCCAGACTTTATTAGAATACATATATTCTAATTCTTTATTCATTGCTCTTTGCCAAGATGCTGCATCTTTATCTTGGAGCGCTTCATCGTATGTCCGGAGATCAGGTTCATGTCCACCAGGGATCAAATCCAAAGACTCTCCCAAAGCATGAATCTTTTAGGTTGCCAAACAACCCTCCCACTACGACGAGACACTTTCTGTAATTGTGTATCATTTGTGATACGTGTTGCAGTTTCTTGTGATATTTCATCTTGTACAGTTGGTACTAGGTTAGATGTGTCCTTTAATTTCCTTAAAACAATTTTTACTCATGAGCTTGTGGTTCATAGTATAGTCTAAAATCGAGTATTGGTACCAATAATCAACTTCCGATTTTAAGGACTATAAACCTCTTCTCATTTTTCTAGGATGACTCTCAAACAAGTGAACTCATGTCCAACTTATCAGTGTCTCTCACGTGCTAGACCACCCAAATCCGAATATGCTTTAGACTAGGCTTATGCTCATTCTGCAATTCTGTGGGAGTAGAGAGTTTTGACTTTAGAAGGTATTATGTTCACTTTCGTTTCCAGTGTATATCCTTAAAACGAATTTGGTAATTTTTCTGAATAACTCATCATCAATCTAATTTTTCCATAAGAGCCTTCTACCTTCTATCTACTACACCATTCTGTTGGGGTGTACCAGGTGCAGTTAGTTGAGATTGAATCCCGACTTCTGATAAGTGACTCCTAAATTCTCCCAAGAGGTACTCGCCACTACGATCTTACTATAGTGACTTGATACTTTTACTTTGATGTTTCTCCGTATTAGCCTTGTACTCTTTGAACTAATCAAAGCACTTAGACTTATGGTGTATCAAGTAAATCTATCTGTGTCTCGAATAGTTGTCTATAAAATAGACCAAATATTCGAAACTACCTCTTGTTTGGATAGTCATAGGACCACATTGGTCCTATCAGAATGAACCAATTCCAATGTATCTTTGGCTCTATACCCCTTATACTTAAAAGTTTCTTGGTTATTTTTCCTTCCAAGTAAGACTCGCAGGTTGGAAAGATTTCCACTACCAATGAACCCAAAAGTTCATCAGCTACCAATGAATCCTACTCAAGTTAATATAACCTAGCCTTAGATGCCAAAGATATAATTGGTTCATTTCCGAAGGTTGCTTTCTCTTAAAGTTAGAAGATGTGTTATTTATTTCCATTTATTGCATCATGGGAGTTATTGGATTTATAAATTGTCAACTAACGTACCAGAACAGATATCTTTCCTACTTTCTTGATAACAAGTTTGTTATCAAAATAGATAGAATATCTATTTTTTATAGTTTAGAAATCGAAATCAAATTCTTTCTAAACTTGGTACGTAAAGATAATTTCTTAAAATCCATATTTTATTCCTATCAGAGGATAAGCATCTCCCACTGCAACAGCTACCACTTTTGCAGCAGTGCCCATGTAGACGGTGACTTCCCCTTCATATAGTTACCAGGTTTCCTAGAACCTCTGCAATAAATTACAGACATGATTAGTGGCTCCCGTATCTATACACCAGGTACCGGCAGATAACACCACTAATCATGTATTAAATAATGAATGAAATACACCTATTTTGTTCTTAGTTCTAAGAGGACAGTCTACCTTAATGTCCAAGTCCTATTTCCAATCAATACAATTAGGACTACTAAGTCTATTTTATAGTATAACAACTAGGGGATTGACAAATATTTTAAAGCCTAAGAATCACAAAAATATTTGGTCAAGACCAACACCTTAAAATCCCCATGAATTTTGTATGCCACGATAGTGTGGACGTATACAAAATCAAAGAGGAGATTTTATCCATTAATTTTATTATCTTGTCATCCTAACTTTATGACAAATAAAATTAATAGTTGGTCTATCAAATATTTGGTCAAAAACTTTGAATTTGAAATAATATTGATTCCTCAAAACAATATCATTTAAATTCACCAACACCTCAAATACCATGAATTTTGCATGCCACGATAGTGTGGACATATACAAATTCAAACATTTGTAAGAGGAGGGTTTTACCCATTAATTATCTTGTCAATAAGTCTTTATGACAAATAAAATTACCTCAAACATCGTGAATTTTGTATGCCACGATAGTGTGGATGTATACAAAATCAAACATTTGTTAGAAGGGGTTTTCCCATTTTATTTCCTTGTCAAACTGACAAATAAAATTACCTCATACACCGTGAATTTTATATGCCACGATAGTGTGGACGCATACAAAATCTCAACATTTGTAAGAGGGAGTTTTAATTTTATTTTCTTGTCAACTTATCCTTTTGACAAATTAATAGTTGGTTTTCCTTTGGTCACACAAATAATAGTATTGACTCCGATGGGGAGGATACTATTAGACGTGCCTAATTGTATATCATTACTTGACACTAAGTCCATTCATAAGATTATGTCCTTTCCGATGGGGAAGATCACACACTCTTAATTAATTTCCTATAGTCATCCAAAATGGAAGTTTGATCTAGTGATCCGCAAACAAGCTCATCCGATATGGAGGAAGGCACTCAGAGCAAATGCGCAAACTTGTTGCATCACTTACAAACCAATAATGGAGACCGTGGAATTTATTTAAAATAAATCTCTCTCCCACTTAGTTATTTAAAGTGAGGAATTTTAAACTATCCTAGCATACATCACATGCATACACACACATCACAGTAAATAAAAGCAATAAATATGGAAATTATTTTCCAACTATTATGGCCTTTTCCTGTTACTGTCCTCCATGTGCTCCAGCCCTAGCTGCTGCCATCTTTAGCCACTGCCATCGGGTCGAGTCGTCGCATTCATCTTGCTTCTTATTCTGCTGCGCCTCTGGTGCTCCAAAAGTACCACGCCTCGCAAGAATCTGATCTACGACAAAAATAGAATTTTACATATATCGATCCTATATTCCACGAGGGAATGTACATGTATTCTAGATTGAACAAAAAATAAAATTCTAAAAATAATACAGCTCCTGCTGTATTTGATACATACAATCATGCACACAAAATAATACCCTTGACATGTCCAAGGGTCCAATCACACACAATATCTAAAAGTCATAATAGTTGAAGCCTGCAACCAAAGAGTTAGCACATCCTACTATTATCCTGCCTAAATTATGTATGACATATGCATAACCTAATTTGAAAACCAAACACACAGAGGCAAACCCTAGCTCTGATACCAATTGTTGGTTAGTCCTAGGAAAATCATACCAGTTCCACTGTACAAAAATTTTTGTACAAGTGTCGAACCTTTCCTTAAATAACCTATTGTGTTCTTTAGAAGTTAAATTAGGAATCGCAGACAGAACTTAACATTATTGATTCCAAATTTAACTTATTTGTTCTTAATGGTTTAGATTTGAATCGCAAGCGAAATTTAACACTATTGATTCAAATCTACCTAAGTTATTAATTCCATAAATATTAATTTCCAAAATTAGCTTCTAAGACTGCATGGCGAGGCACATGGCCTTCTTGGATATGGGAGCAACCACCACCGCCTAGGCAAAGCCTTTTAAGGAAAACTAATATTTATTTCCTTAAATAACTCTAGGTTAACCAAAAAGAACAATCGAATCACAAATTCAAAAAAGAAGAAAACACAAACTTGAAAAAACTATTTCGAAAACTCTAGAATTATATGCCTCTTGTGTTTGGCATTTCCATAAATAACTATACAAAGAAAACTAGTATGATGCGGAAAACAATTACTAGTTATACCTTTCTTTATAAGCAAAATAACCTCTTGATCTTCTACAGTATTCCTCTTCTTATCCCGGACGTTGTGTGGGCAACGATCTACCGAGATGAGAATCCACCTAAGCCACCTTTCTTCTCCAAGCAAGATTCGGCCACCACATAAACTCCAAGAGATATGAGGTTCGGCCACCACCACCAAGCTCCAAGGGATGCTAGAAACAAAACCTCATTTCTCTCCTTCTCCTAGCTAGAACCGGTCACCATCAAGAGCTCCAAGAAGGGTTGCCACCGGCCACAAGAAGAAGAGAAGAGGGAGAAGCTAGGGTCGGCCACCAAGGAGGAAAAAAAAGGAAGAATAGAATAGAGTCGTTCACCCATGAAGGCACCTCTACCCCCTCTTTTATAATCCTTGGTCTTTGGCAAATAAGGAAATTTAAATAAAAATTTCCTTAATTCCTTTGCCATGAAAAAGAAAAATTATTTTAATTAAAACAATTTTCTTTTTTCAATTACAATGGTCGGCCACCTCTTTCCCCAAAACAAGGAGAGTTTTAATTAAAACAAAAATTAAAACTTCCTAATTTGTTTCCAGAAATTTATAAAAAATTTCTCCAATAATTTTTCCCTTCATGGTAGGTTATAAAAAGGAAATTATATAAATTAAAATCTTTCTTTTAAACATATGGATAATTTCCAAAAAGGAAAGTTATCTCTAAAAATTAAAATCTCTTTTCAATCTACAAATAAGGAAAGATATCAAATCTTTTCTTAATCTTTTGTAGAAACTAATAAAAGAGAATATTTAATTTTTAAAACTCTCTTTTAAATTATAATCATGGTTAAAAAGGAAAGTTTTCTCAAAATTAAAACCTCCTTTCAATCTACAAATAAGGAAAGATTTCAAATCTTTTCTTAATCTTTTGTAGAAAGCTATAAAAGGAAAGATTTAAATTTTAAACTCTCTTTTAAAACCATGATATCCACATAAGAAATAAATTTAATAAAAATCCTTTTTAATATTCTAGTGGTCGGCCACATAAGCTTGGGACCCAAGCCTTGGCCGACCACCAACTTGACTCATCCACTTGGTCTTGGCCGGCCCTAGCTTGGGTTCCAAGCTAGCTTGGCCGACCCCATTAGGATGGGTAAGAAGGTGGGTATGTGGTGGATATAAATCTCTATATACAAGAGGCTACGATAGGGACCGAGAGGAGGAATTGGTTTTGGTCTCCCGATGAAATTAAGCTTCCCGTGTTCTCCCCGAACACACAACTTAATTTCATCAATAATAATTCATTCCACTAAAGAACTATTATTGAACTACCGCATCAATCCCAAATTACATTTTTGGGCTCCATCTTATTATAAGTGTGTTAGTCTCCCTGTGTTTAAGATGCCGAATGTCCACTAATTAAATGAGTTACTGACAACTCACTTAATTAATATCCTAGTCCAAGAGTAGTACCACTCAACCTTATCATTATGTCGGACTAAATCCACCTACAGGGTTTAACATGACAATCCTTATGAGCTCCTCTTGGGGACATTATCAACCTAGATCACTAGGACACAGTTTCCTTCTATAATCAACAACACACACTATAAGTGATATCATTTTCCAACTTATCAGGCTTATTGATTTATCGAACTAAATCTCACCCATTGATAAATTAAAGAAATAAATATCAAATATATGTGCTTGTTATTATATTAGGATTAAGAGCACACACTTCCATAATAACTAAGGTCTTTGTTTCTTTATAAAGTCAGTATAAAAGAAACGACCTCTAATGGTCCTACTCAATACACTCTAAGTGTACTAGTGTAATTATATAGTTAAGATAAACTAATACCTAATTACACTACGACCTTCCAATGATTTGTTCCTTTCCATCTTGGTCGTGATCTATTGTTTATAATGTATAAGGTACTGATAACATGATCCTCTGTGTGTGACACCACACACCATGTTATCTACAATATAAATTAATTGAACAACTACATTTATCATAAATATAGACATTTGACCAATGTGATTTTTATTTCTAGATAAATGTTTATACCAAAAGCTAGGCTTTTAGTATACATCCTAACATGAAGTATTAGCAAGCGCACCTACGCCCAGACGGGAAGCCTCGATCGAGCATGAAATACTGACCAAGAATATAAGCCCGGTCAAGAGTATAAGCCCGACTGAACTAAAACAGGCAAAGGATTATTGCATTTAGATACGCTCGATAGTAGAGGTTCGACCGAGCATAAAGTACTGGCCAAGTTAAAATAACAGAGGGTCAATGAACCCAGGAACGCTTAGCAAGCAAAGCCCCATTGAGCTTAACGGCGTACATGTTAGGATGTATACTAAAAGCCTAGCTTTTGGTCTAAACATTGATCTAGAAATAAGAATCACATTGGTCAAATGTCTACATTTATGATAAATGTAGTTGTTCAATTAATTTATATTGTAGATAACATGGTGTGTGGTGTCACACACAGAAGATCATGTTATTGGTTCCTTATAAATTATAAACAGTAGCTCACGACCAAGATGGAAAGGAACAAACCATTGGAAGGTCGTAGTGTAATTAGGTATTAGTTTATCTTAACTATATAATTACACTAGTACACTTAAAGTATATTGAGTAGGACCATTTGAGGTCGTTTCTTTTATACTGACTTTATAAAGAAACAAAGACCTCGGTTATTATGGAAGTGTGTGCTCTTAATCCTGATATAATAACAAGCATATATATTTGATATTTATTTCTTTAATTTATCAATGGGTGAGATTTAGTTCGATGAATCAATAAGCCCGGTAAGTTGGGAAATGGTATCACTTATAGTGTGTGTTGTTGATTATAGAAGGAAACTGTGTCCTAGAGATACTAGGTTGATAATGTCCTCAAGAGGAGCTCATAAGGATTGTCATGTTAAACCCTGCAGGTGGACTTAGTCCGACATAATAATAAGGTTGAGTGGTACTACTCTTGGATATTAATTAAATGAGTTGTCAGTAACTCACTTAATTAGTGGACATTCGATATCTTAAACACGGAGACTAACACACTCATAATAAGAAGGAGCCCAAAATATAATTTGGGATTGGTGCAGTTCAATAATAGTTCTCTAGTGGAATGAATTATTATTGATAAAATTAAGTTGTGTGTTGGGCGAACACGGATGCTTAATTTTATCGAGAGACCAAACCTCCTCTCATCTCCTATCGTAGCCTCTTATTTATAGTACTATACCCACCTATACCCACCTTCTATACCCACTTAAAGGGGGCCGAGCTTGGAAACAAGCTAGGGTCGGCCTAGGTATAATTGGGTGGCCCTAGCTTGAACCCAAGCTAGAGGGCCGGCCATATTAAATAAAAAGGATTTTAATTTTAATTTTTATTATGTGGGAGATATAATTTATTAAAGAGAATTAAAATTAAAATATCTCTCTTGTAAAAGATCTACAAAAGATTAAAGAAAGAGATTAGATCTCTTTCCTTATTTGTAGATTGGTGAGACATTTTATTTTCTCTTTAAAAATTATTCACATGTTGTAAAATTAAAATTATAGAAATTTCCTTTTATCAACCATGAAGAGATTTTGAAGAGAAATTTTATTTTTTAAAATTTCCGGAAACAAATTAGGAAGTTTTAATTGTTGATTGAAACTTGTCCAATTTGTTCTTCATTGATGTGGCCGACCATAAGATTTCAATTGGGGAAATTTTATTTTATTTTTCTCAATTAAATCATGTCAAGGAAATTGAGGAAATTTTATTGTAATTAAATTTCCTAATTTGCTTAGACCAAGGAATATAAAAGAAGGGGTGAGGGTGCCTTCATGTGTGACAACCTCTATTATTTCTCTCCCTCTTTTGTTCCTTGGTGTGGCCGACCATCCTCTCCCTCTCTTCCTCTTGTGGTGGCCGAACCTCTCTCTCTCCCTTGGAGCTCTTGTGGTGGCCGGATACTACTTGGAGAAGAAGAAGAAGAAGGAGAGAAAGCTAGCATCTCTTGGAGCTTGGTTAGTGTTTTGATTTTCTTCCTTGGTGAAGCTTCTTCTTTTGTGGCCGAACCTAGCTAGGAGGAGAAGAAGGTTGTTGGTGGTTTCTTATCTCGGAAGATCGTTGCCCACACAACGTCTGAGGTTAGAAGAGGAATATGGTAGAAGATCAAGAGGTTTTTCTACAAGGTATAACTAGTAATTTTTCTTTCCGCATCATACTAGTTTTTTATGGAAATAATACCAAATACAAGAGGCTTACGTTCTAGTATTTCGAATATGTTTTTCGAAGTTGTGTTCTTTTGTTTTATTTTTTCCTTGTGATTTGATTGTTCTTTTCGGTTAACCTAAAGTTATTTTAGGAAATTATATATTAGCTTTCTATAAAAGGTTTTGTCTAGTCGGTGGTGGTTGCTCCCAAATCCAAGAAGGTCATGTGCCTCGCCACGTCAGTACTGGGAACCAATTATGGAAATTAATATTTAATAGAATTAATAACTTAAGGCGATTTGGGTCGAACGTGTTAAGTTTCGCAGGAGACCCAAGTCAAAACCTAAAAGAACGAATAGATTAAGTTTTGGATTAAACGTGTTAAGTTCCGCAGGCGATTCAAAATTTAATTTAAAAGAACACATGGTAGCTAGGAAAAGGTTCAGACCTTTGTACAAAATTTTTGTACAGTGGAACCTCTAGGCTTTCCGAGTAGCAACCAACAATTGGTATCAGAGCTAGGGTTTTGCCTCTGTGTATTTGGTATTAGTTTAATTATGCACATGTCATACATAATTTAGGCAGGATAATAGTAGGATGTGCTAACTTTGTGGATGCAGGATCCAACTATTATGGCTTTTAGTTATTATGTGTGTGATTGGACCCTTGGACATGTCAAGGGCATTTATATGTGTGTGCATGATTGTATTATAAAATACAGATGTATTTAGTTTTATTAGGATTTTATTTTTGATCTAGATACATGTACATTCCTTTTATGGAATATAGGATCAAAAATGTAAAATTCTATTTATGTCGCGGATCGAATCTTGCAAAGCGTGGAACCTTCTAAGGACCAGAGGCGCAGCGGAACAAGATGCATGCGACAGCTAGACCCGGTGGCGGTGGCCAAATATGGCAGCAGCTTGGGATGACAACACACGGAGGACAACTAGAGATAAAAGCCATAATAGTTGAAAATTAGATTTTCTATTTATTGCTTTTATATTGTGCTGTGTGTGCATGTTGGTTTACATATTTAGTAGGCTAGTATAGTTAAAATTCCTCATTTATAAATAACTAAGTGGGAGAGGGATTTTTAAGTAAATCCCATGGTCTCCATTACTGGTTTGTAAGTGATGCAAACAAGCTTGCGCGTTGGCTCTGAGTGCCTTCCTCCATAACGGATGAGCTTGTTTGTGGATCACTAGAACAGACTTCCATTTTTGGATGACTATAGGAAGTTAATTAAGAACGTGTGATCTTCCCCAATGGAAGGGGCATAATCTTATTAATGGACTTAGTGTCAAGTAATGATATACACTTAGACACATTTAATAGTATCCTCCCCAACGGAGTCACTACTATCACTTGTGTGACCAAAGGGAAACTAACTATTGATTTGTCATAAAACTAGATTGGCAATATAATAAAATTAATAAACCCCTCTTACAAATATTTGAATTTGTATACGTCCACACTAACGTGGCATACAAGATTCATGGTGTTTGAGGTAATTTTATTTGTCAAAAAGTTATATTGACAAGATAGTCAATGGGTAAAACCCTCCTCTTACAAATGATGAATTTGTATACGTCCACACTAACGTGGCATGCAAAATTCACGGTGTTTGAGGTGTTGGTGAATTTAAATAATATTGTTTGAGGAATCAATGTTATTTTAAATTCAAAGAGTTTTGACCAAATATTTGATCAAAGACAGATCAACTATTAATTTTATTCGTCAAGTTGACGAGATAATAAAATTAATGAATAAAATCTCCTCTTCGATTTTGTATACACAAAATTCATGGAGATTTTAAGGAGTTGATCTTGACCAAATATTTTTGTGATTCGTAGGATGTTTGTCAATCCCTAGTAGTCATACTATAGAAAAAGACTTAGTAGTCCCAATTGTAATGATTGGAAATAGGACTTGGACATTAAGGTAGACTGTCTTCTTAGAACTAAGAACAATTTAGGTGTATTTAATTCATTAGTTGAAACATGTCTAGTGGTGTTATCTACCAGAACCTGGAGTGTAGATACAAGATGTCATTAGTCATGTCTGCAATTCATTGCAGGGTTCCAGGAAACCCGACAACTAAATGAAAGATAAATCACCGTCCACATGGACACTACTGTAAAAGTGGTAGCTGTTGTAGTGGGAGATATTTATCTTTTGATAAGAATAAAACATGGATTTTTGAGTAATTGTCTTTACGCACTAAGTTTAGAAAGAACTAGTTTTCAGTTTCTAAACTATGCAAAGAACTTGATATTCTGCCTCTTTTAATAACAAAGTTGTTATTAAGAAAAAGAGGGAAGTTATTTGTTCTGGTACGTTGGTTGACAATTTATAAATCCAATAACTCTCACGATGGAACAAATGGAAATTAGTAACACATCTTCTAACTTTAAGAGGAAGTAACCTTCGAAAATGAACCAATTATATCTTTGGCATCTAAAGCTAGGTTATATTAACTTGAGTATGATTCATCGGTAGCTGATGAACTTTTGGGTTCATTAGTAGTGGAAATCTTTCCAAACCTGCGAGTCTTACTTGGAAGGAAAAATAACCAAGAAGCTTTTAAGTCTAAGGGGTATGGAGTCAAAGATATGTTGAAATTGGTTCATTCTGATTTGTGTGATCCTATGACTATCCAGACAAGAGGTAGTATTGAATATTTCGTCTATTTTATAGACAACTATTCAAGATACAAATAAATTTACTTAATGTACCACAAGACTAAGTACTTTGATTAGTTCAAAGAGTACTAGGCTGATGTGGAGAAACAACAAAGTAAAAAGACACTATGGTGAGATCATAGTAGCAAGTACCTCTTGGGAGAATTTAGGAGTCACTTATCAGAAGTAGGGATTCAATCCCAACTAACTGCATCTGGTACACCCCAACAGAATGGTGTAGTAGAAAGAAGGTAAAGGACTCTTATGGAATAATTAGATAGATGATGAGTTATTCAGAGAATTACCAAGTTTGTTTTAAGGATAAAACTCTGAAAACGAAAGTGAACATAGTACCTTCCAAGTTAGAACTCTCTATTCATATAGAATTGCTGAATAGGCGTAAGCCTATTTTGAAGCATATTCGGATTCGGGTAATCCAGCACATATGTTAAAGAGAGATAATGATAAGTTGGATAGGAGTTCACTTGTTTGTAAGTTATCCTAGATAAACAAAAGTAGGTTTATAGTCTTAAAAATCAGAAAGTCATTGTTAGCATCAATGACTGATTTTAAAAGGACTATATAATGAACCACGTGCTCATAAGTAAATTTGTTCTTAAGGAAATAATAAAAGACATGTCTAATCTAGTACCAACTGTACAAGATGAGATACCACAAGAAAACTGCAACACGTATCACAAATGATACACAATTGCAGAAAATGCCTTGTCGTAGTGGGAGGGTTGTTAAGCAACCTTAAAAGATTCATGTTTTGGGAGAGTTTTTGAACTCGATCCCTGAAGGACATGAACCTAATCTCCGGACATATGACGAAGCACTCCAAGATGAATATGCAGCATCTTGGCAAAGAGTAATGAATAATAGAATTAGAATATATGTATTCTAATAAAATCTGGAAGCTTGTAGAACCACCAAGTGGTGTAAAAGCCTTTGGGTGTAAAAGGTCTATAATAGGAAAAGAGGGATAGACAGGAAGGTAGAAACCTTCAAAGCAAAGCTTGATGAAAAAGGAAATTTTTTTTACTGGTAGCCATGCTTAAGTCTATCCGGATTCTTTTATCTATTTGGCAAGTGGATGTCAAGACATCATTCCTTAATGGAAGTCTTGAAGAAAGCATCCATATAAAGCAACCAGAAGGGTTCATTGCAAAGGGCTAAGAGCATCTTGTGTAAAGCTCAACCAGTCTATGGACTGAGGCAAAGCTTCAAGGTCTTGGAACATCCGGTTTATCAAAGTAATTCAGACCTATGGATTTATTTAGTAACCGGATAAGTCTTGTGTATACAAAAGGTGTGATGGAAGCGTGGTGGTATTTCTTGTACTATACGTAGATAACATTTTTGGTAGTTGAAACAATATCAAAATGTTGTCAGAAGTAAGGGTATGGTTGTCCAAACAATTCGATATAAAGGACTTGGGAGAATGAATATATTCTTGAGATCAAAGTAATAAGGGATCGCAAGAAAAGAATATTTTACTTATCCCAAGCTTCATACAACGGAAAAATCCTTGCTCGTTTTAAAGCATGCAAAACTCCAAGAAAGGTTTCTTACCTTTTCAGGATGGAGTGACTTTATCTAAAGATATGTCTCTGTAGACATCAAAGGAGATAAAGGAAAGAAAGGTAGTTCTTTATGCTTCGGCTGTCGGAAGCCTAATGAATGCTATGCACGAGATAAGAAATCTGTTTTGCCAAGGGCATAGTTGGCAGATATCAAAGTAACTCTGGACAAGGACAGTGGACTGCAGTAAAGCATATATTGAAGTACCTTAGAGGCACTAGAGATTATATGCTAGCTTATAAGGCAGTTAATTTGGTCCTTGTGGGTTGCATGGATTTTGACTTCCAATCAGATAGGGACAATAATAAGTCAACCTCGGGGTTTTGTGTTTATTTTAGGAGGTAAAGTCATAACTATGGAAGAGTGATAAGTATAGGTGTTTTTCTGGACTCTATCATAGAAGCTTAGTATATGGCAAGCCTCTGAGATAGCCATAAAAGCTGAATGACTCAATAACCTCAAGATAGACTAAGATATGATTTCTGTTTTGTCCAAAGATTATTACAATTTATTGTAATAATGTTAGTGCAGTAGCAAACTCGAAGAAACCATAAGTCTATAAGGCAAGTAAACACAATAGAGCGCAAGTACCACCCAAAACGAGAAATCGTATAAACGAGGAGAAGTTGTTGCCGCCTAGATTGCATCAGGAGATGACCTATAGATCTTTTCACTGAGGTCCTTAAGGCAAGAGCTTTTGATGGGCATGTTGAAGGGATAGGAATCAGATGTATGGCAGCAGATATAGCAGCTTAGTCTTTTAGTATAAGTGGGAGATTGTTAGGATGTATACTAAAAGCCTAGCTTTTGGTATAACATTTATCTAGAAATAAGAATCACATTGGTCAAATGTCTACATTTATGATAAATGTAGTTGTTCAATTAATTTATATTGTAGATAACATGGTGTGTGGTGTCACACAGTAACATGTTATTGGTTCCTTATAAATTATAAACAGTAGCTCACGACCAAGATGGAAAGGAACAAACCATTGGAAGGTCGTAGTGTAATTAGGTATTAGTTTATCTTAACTATATAATTACACTAGTACACTTAAAGTGTATTAAGTAGGACCATTTGAGGTCGTTTCTTTTATACTGACTTTATAAAGTAATAAAGACCTCGGTTATTATGGAAGTGTGTGCTCTTAATCCTGATATAATAACAAGCATATATATTTGATATTTATTTCTTTAATTTATCAATGGGTGAGATTTAGTTCGATGAATCAATAAGCCCGGTAAGTTGGGAAATGGTATCACTTATAGTGTGTGTTGTTGATTATAGAAGGAAACTGTGTCCTAGAGATACTAGGTTGATAATGTCCTCAAGAGGAGCTCATAAGGATTGTCATGTTAAACCCTGCAGGTGGACTTAGTCCGACATAATAATAAGGTTGAGTGGTACTACTCTTGGACTAAGATATTAATTAAATGAGTTGTCAGTAACTCACTTAATTAGTGGACATTCGATATCTTAAACACAGGGAGACTAACACACTCATAATAAGAAGGAGCCCAAAAATATAATTTGGGATTGGTGCGGTAGTTCAATAATAGTTCTCTAGTGGAATGAATTATTATTGATAAAATTAAGTTGTGTATTCGGGGCGAACACGGGATGCTTAATTTTATCGGGAGACCAAAACCAATTCCTCCTCTCAGTCCCTATCGTAGCCTCTTATTTATAGAGTACTATACCCACCTATACCCACCTTCTATACCCACTTAAAGGGGGCCGGCCAAGCTAGCTTGGAAACAAGCTAGGGTCGGCCTAGGTATAAATTGGGGTGGCCGACCCTAGCTTGAACCCAAGCTAGAGGGGCCGGCCATATTAAATCAAAAAGGGATTTTAATTTTAATTTTTATTATGTGGGAGATATAATTTATTAAAGAGAATTAAAATTAAAATATCTCTCTTGTAAAAGATCTACAAAAGATTAAAGAAAGAGATTAGATCTCTTTCCTTATTTGTAGATTGGTGAGATATTTTATTTTCTCTTTAAAAATTATTCACATGTTGTAAAATTAAAATTATAGAAATTTCCTTTTATCAACCATGAAGAGATTTTGAAGAGAAATTTTATTTTTTAAAATTTCTGGAAACAAATTAGGAAGTTTTAATTGTTGATTGAAACTTGTCCAATTTGTTCTTCATTGATGTGGCCGGCCATAAGATTTCAATTGGGGAAATTTTATTTTATTTTTCTCAATTAAATCATGTCAAGGAAATTGAGGAAATTTTATTGTAATTAAATTTCCTAATTTGCTTAGGCCACGGAATATAAAAGAAGGGGTGAGGGTGCCTTCATGGGTGACAACCTCTATTATTTCCCTCCCTCTTTTGTTCCTTGGTGTGGCCGGCCATCCTCTCCCTCTCTTCCTCTTGTGGTGGCCGAACCTCTCTCTCTCCCTTGGAGCTCTTGTGGTGGCCAGATACTACTTGGAGAAGAAGAAGAAGAAGGAGAGAAAGCTAGCATCTCTTGGAGCTTGGTTAGTGTTTTGATTTTCTTCCTTGGTGAAGCTTCTTCTTTTGTGGCCGAACCTAGCTAGGAGGAGAAGAAGGTGGTTGGTGGTTTCTCATCTCGGAAGATCGTTGCCCACACAACGTCCGAGGTTAGAAGAGGAATACGGTAGAAGATCAAGAGGTTTTTCTACAAGGTATAACTAGTAATTTTTCTTTCCGCATCATACTAGTTATTTATGGAAATAATACCAAATACAAGAGGCTTACGTTCTAGTATTTCGAATATGTTTTTCGAAGTTGTGTTCTTTTGTTTTATTTTTTCCTTGTGATTTGATTGTTCTTTTCGGTTAACCTAAAGTTATTTTAGGAAATTATATATTAGCTTTCTATAAAAGGTTTTGTCTAGTCGGTGGTGGTTGCTCCCATATCCAAGAAGGTCATGTGCCTCGCCACGTCAGTACTGGGAACCAATTATGGAAATTAATATTTAATGGAATTAATAACTTAAGGCAATTTGGGTCGAACGTGTTAAGTTCCGCAGGAGACCCAAGTCAAAACCTAAAAGAACGAATAGATTAAGTTTTGGATTAAACGTGTTAAGTTCCGCAGGCGATTCAAAATTTAATTTAAAAGAACACATGGTAGCTAGGAAAAGGTTCAGACCTTTGTACAAAATTTTTGTACAGTGGAACCTCTAGGCTTTCCGAGTAGCAACCAACAATTGGTATCAGAGCTAGGGTTTTGCCTCTGTGTATTTGGTATTAGTTTAATTATGCACATGTCATACATAATTTAGGCAGGATAATAGTAGGATGTGCTAACTTTGTGGATGCAGGATCCAACTATTATGGCTTTTAGTTATTATGTGTGTGATTGGACCCTTGGACATGTCAAGGGCATTTATATGTGTGTGCATGATTGTATTATAAAATACAGCAGGAGCTGTATTTAGTTTTATTAGGATTTTATTTTTGATCTAGATACATGTACATTCCTTTTATGGAATATAGGATCAAAAATGTAAAATTCTATTTATGTCGCGGATCGAATCTTGCAAAGCGTGGAACCTTCTAAGGACCAGAGGCGCAGCGAAACTAGGAGCAAGATGCATGCGACAGCTAGACCCGGTGGCGGTGGCCAAATATGGCAGCAGCTTGGGATGACAACACACGGAGGACAACTAGAGATAAAAGCCATAATAGTTGAAAATTAGATTTTCTATTTATTGCTTTTATATTGTGCTGTGTGTGCATGTTGGTTTACATATTTAGTAGGCTAGTATAGTTAAAATTCCTCATTTATAAATAACTAAGTGGGAGAGGGATTTTTAAGTAAATCCCATGGTCTCCATTACTGGTTTGTAAGTGATGCAAACAAGCTTGCGCGTTGGCTCTGAGTGCCTTCCTCCATAACGGATGAGCTTGTTTGTGGATCACTAGAACAGACTTCCATTTTTGGATGACTATAGGAAGTTAATTAAGAACGTGTGATCTTCCCCAATGGAAGGGGCATAATCTTATTAATGGACTTAGTGTCAAGTAATGATATACACTTAGACACATTTAATAGTATCCTCCCCAACGGAGTCACTACTATCACTTGTGTGACCAAAGGGAAACTAACTATTGATTTGTCATAAAACTAGATTGGCAATATAATAAAATTAATAAACCCCTCTTACAAATATTTGAATTTGTATACGTCCACACTAACGTGGCATACAAGATTCATGGTGTTTGAGGTAATTTTATTTGTCAAAAAGTTATATTGACAAGATAGTCAATGGGTAAAACCCTCCTCTTACAAATGATGAATTTGTATACGTCCACACTAACGTGGCATGCAAAATTCACGGTGTTTGAGGTGTTGGTGAATTTAAATAATATTGTTTGAGGAATCAATGTTATTTTAAATTCAAAGAGTTTTGACCAAATATTTGATCAAAGACAGATCAACTATTAATTTTATTCGTTATGAAGTAAATAAAATTAATGAATAAAATCTCCTCTTCGATTTTGTATACACAAAATTCATGGAGATTTTAAGGAGTTGATCTTGACCAAATATTTTTGTGATTCGTAGGATGTTTGTCAATCCCTAGTAGTCATACTATAGAAAAAGACTTAGTAGTCCCAATTGTAATGATTGGAAATAGGACTTGGACATTAAGGTAGACTGTCTTCTTAGAACTAAGAACAATTTAGGTGTATTTAATTCATTAGTTGAAACATGTCTAGTGGTGTTATCTACCAGAACCTGGAGTGTAGATACAAGATGTCATTAGTCATGTCTGCAATTCATTGCAGGGTTCCAGGAAACCCGACAACTAAATGAAAGATAAATCACCGTCCACATGGACACTACTGTAAAAGTGGTAGCTGTTGTAGTGGGAGATATTTATCTTTTGATAAGAATAAAACATGGATTTTTGAGTAATTGTCTTTACGCACTAAGTTTAGAAAGAACTAGTTTTCAGTTTCTAAACTATGCAAAGAACTTGATATTCTGCCTCTTTTAATAACAAAGTTGTTATTAAGAAAAAGAGGGAAGTTATTTGTTCTGGTACGTTGGTTGACAATTTATAAATCCAATAACTCTCACGATGGAACAAATGGAAATTAGTAACACATCTTCTAACTTTAAGAGGAAGTAACCTTCGAAAATGAACCAATTATATCTTTGGCATCTAAAGCTAGGTTATATTAACTTGAGTATGATTCATCGGTAGCTGATGAACTTTTGGGTTCATTAGTAGTGGAAATCTTTCCAACCTGCGAGTCTTACTTGGAAGGAAAAATAACCAAGAAGCTTTTAAGTCTAAGGGGTATGGAGTCAAAGATATGTTGAAATTGGTTCATTCTGATTTGTGTGATCCTATGACTATCCAGACAAGAGGTAGTATTGAATATTTCGTCTATTTTATAGACAACTATTCAAGATACAAATAAATTTACTTAATGTACCACAAGACTAAGTACTTTGATTAGTTCAAAGAGTACTAGGCTGATGTGGAGAAACAACAAAGTAAAAAGACACTATGGTGAGATCATAGTGGCAAGTACCTCTTGGGAGAATTTAGGAGTCACTTATCAGAAGTAGGGATTCAATCCCAACTAACTGCATCTGGTACACCCCAACAGAATGGTGTAGTAGAAAGAAGGTAAAGGACTCTTATGGAATAATTAGATAGATGATGAGTTATTCAGAGAATTACCAAGTTTGTTTTAAGGATAAAACTCTGAAAACGAAAGTGAACATAGTACCTTCCAAGTTAGAACTCTCTATTCATATAGAATTGCTGAATAGGCGTAAGCCTATTTTGAAGCATATTCGGATTCGGGTAATCCAGCACATATGTTAAAGAGAGATAATGATAAGTTGGATAGGAGTTCACTTGTTTGTAAGTTATCCTAGATAAACAAAAGTAGGTTTATAGTCTTAAAAATCAGAAAGTCATTGTTAGCATCAATGACTGATTTTAAAAGGACTATATAATGAACCACGTGCTCATAAGTAAATTTGTTCTTAAGGAAATAATAAAAGACATGTCTAATCTAGTACCAACTGTACAAGATGAGATACCACAAGAAAACTGCAACACGTATCACAAATGATACACAATTGCAGAAAATGCCTTGTCGTAGTGGGAGGGTTGTTAAGCAACCTTAAAAGATTCATGTTTTGGGAGAGTTTTTGAACTCGATCCCTGAAGGACATGAACCTAATCTCCGGACATATGACGAAGCACTCCAAGATGAATATGCAACATCTTGGCAAAGAGTAATGAATAATAGAATTAGAATATATGTATTCTAATAAAATCTGGAAGCTTGTAGAACCACCAAGTGGTGTAAAAGCCTTTGGGTGTAAAAGGTCTATAATAGGAAAAGAGGGATAGACAGGAAGGTAGAAACCTTCAAAGCAAAGCTTGATGAAAAAGGAAATTTTTTTTACTGGTAGCCATGCTTAAGTCTATCCGGATTCTTTTATCTATTTGGCAAGTGGATGTCAAGACATCATTCCTTAATGGAAGTCTTGAAGAAAGCATCCATATAAAGCAACCAGAAGGGTTCATTGCAAAGGGCTAAGAGCATCTTGTGTAAAGCTCAACCAGTCTATGGACTGAGGCAAAGCTTCAAGGTCTTGGAACATCCGGTTTATCAAAGTAATTCAGACCTATGGATTTATTTAGTAACCGGATAAGTCTTGTGTATACAAAAGGTGTGATGGAAGCGTGGTGGTATTTCTTGTACTATACGTAGATAACATTTTTGGTAGTTGGAAACAATATCAAAATGTTGTCAGAAGTAAGGGTATGGTTGTCCAAACAATTCGATATAAAGGACTTGGGAGAATGAATATATTCTTGAGATCAAAGTAATAAGGGATCGCAAGAAAAGAATATTTTACTTATCCCAAGCTTCATACAACGGAAAAATCCTTGCTCGTTTTAAAGCATGCAAAACTCCAAGAAAGGTTTCTTACCTTTTCAGGATGGAGTGACTTTATCTAAAGATATGTCTCTGTAGACATCAAAGGAGATAAAGGAAAGAAAGGTAGTTCTTTATGCTTCGGCTGTCGGAAGCCTAATGAATGCTATGCACGAGATAAGAAATCTGTTTTGCCAAGGGCATAGTTGGCAGATATCAAAGTAACTCTGGACAAGGACAGTGGACTGCAGTAAAGCATATATTGAAGTACCTTAGAGGCACTAGAGATTATATGCTAGCTTACAAGGCAGTTAATTTGGTCCTTGTGGGTTGCATGGATTTTGACTTCCAATCAGATAGGGACAATAATAAGTCAACCTCGGGGTTTTGTGTTTATTTTAGGAGGTAAAGTCATAACTATGGAAGAGTGATAAGTATAGGTGTTTTTCTGGACTCTATCATAGAAGCTTAGTATATGGCAAGCCTCTGAGATAGCCATAAAAGCTGAATGACTCAATAACCTCAAGATAGACTAAGATATGATTTCTGTTTTGTCCAAAGATTATTATAATTTATTGTAATAATGTTGGTGCAGTAGCAAACTCGAAGAAACCATAAGTCTATAAGGCAAGTAAACACAATAGAGCGCAAGTACCACCCAAAACGAGAAATCGTATAAACGAGGAGAAGTTGTTGCCGCCTAGATTGCATCAGGAGATGACCTATAGATCTTTTCACTGAGGTCCTTAAGGCAAGAGCTTTTAATGGGCATGTTGAAGGGATAGGAATCAGATGTATGGCAGCAGATATAGCAGCTTAGTCTTTTAGTATAAGTGGGAGATTGTTAGGATGTATACTAAAAGCCTAGCTTTTGGTATAACATTTATCTAGAAATAAGAATCACATTGGTCAAATGTCTACATTTATGATAAATGTAGTTGTTCAATTAATTTATATTGTAGATAACATGGTGTGTGGTGTCACACACAGAAGATCATGTTATTGGTTCCTTATAAATTATAAACAGTAGCTCATGACCAAGATGGAAAGGAACAAACCATTGGAAGGTCGTAGTGTAATTAGGTATTAGTTTATCTTAACTATATAATTACACTAGTACACTTAAAGTGTATTAAGTAGGACCATTTGAGGTCGTTTCTTTTATACTGACTTTATAAAGTAACAAAGACCTCGGTTATTATGGAAGTGTGTGCTCTTAATCCTGATATAATAACAAGCATATATATTTGATATTTATTTCTTTAATTTATCAATGGGTGAGATTTAGTTCGATGAATCAATAAGCCCGGTAAGTTGGGAAATGGTATCACTTATAGTGTGTGTTGTTGATTATAGAAGGAAACTGTGTCCTAGAGATACTAGGTTGATAATGTCCTCAAGAGGAGCTCATAAGGATTGTCATGTTAAACCCTGCAGGTGGACTTAGTCCGACATAATAATAAGGTTGAGTGGTACTACTCTTGGACTAAGATATTAATTAAATGAGTTGTCAGTAACTCACTTAATTAGTGGACATTCGATATCTTAAACACAGGGAGACTAACACACTCATAATAAGAAGGAGCCCAAAAATATAATTTGGGATTGGTGCGGTAGTTCAATAATAGTTCTCTAGTGGAATGAATTATTATTGATAAAATTAAGTTGTGTGTTCGGGGCGAACACGGGATGCTTAATTTTATCGGGAGACCAAAACCAATTCCTCCTCTCAGTCCCTATCGTAGCCTCTTATTTATAGAGTACTATACCCACCTATACCCACCTTCTATACCCACTTAAAGGGGGCCGGCCAAGCTAGCTTGGAAACAAGCTAGGGTCGGCCTAGGTATAAATTGGGGTGGCCGACCCTAGCTTGAACCCAAGCTAGAGGGGCCGGCCATATTAAATCAAAAAGGGATTTTAATTTTAATTTTTATTATGTGGGAGATATAATTTATTAAAGAGAATTAAAATTAAAATATCTCTCTTGTAAAAGATCTACAAAAGATTAAAGAAAGAGATTAGATCTCTTTCCTTATTTGTAGATTGGTGAGATATTTTATTTTCTCTTTAAAAATTATTCACATGTTGTAAAATTAAAATTATAGAAATTTCCTTTTATCAACCATGAAGAGATTTTGAAGAGAAATTTTATTTTTTAAAATTTCCGGAAACAAATTAGGAAGTTTTAATTGTTGATTGAAACTTGTCCAATTTGTTCTTCATTGATGTGGCCGGCCATAAGATTTCAATTGGGGAAATTTTATTTTATTTTTCTCAATTAAATCATGTCAAGGAAATTGAGGAAATTTTATTGTAATTAAATTTCCTAATTTGCTTAGGCCACGGAATATAAAAGAAGGGGTGAGGGTGCCTTCATGGGTGACAACCTCTATTATTTCCCTCCCTCTTTTGTTCCTTGGTGTGGCCGGCCATCCTCTCCCTCTCTTCCTCTTGTGGTGGCCGAACCTCTCTCTCTCCCTTGGAGCTCTTGTGGTGGCCGGATACTACTTGGAGAAGAAGAAGAAGAAGGAGAGAAAGCTAGCATCTCTTGGAGCTTGGTTAGTGTTTTGATTTTCTTCCTTGGTGAAGCTTCTTCTTTTGTGGCCGAACCTAGCTAGGAGGAGAAGAAGGTGGTTGGTGGTTTCTCATCTCGGAAGATCGTTGCCCACACAACATCCGAGGTTAGAAGAGGAATCCGGTAGAAGATCAAGAGGTTTTTCTACAAGGTATAACTAGTAATTTTTCTTTCCGCATCATACTAGTTATTTATGGAAATAATACCAAATACAAGAGGCTTACGTTCTAGTATTTCGAATATATTTTTCGAAGTTGTGTTCTTTTGTTTTATTTTTTCCTTATGATTTGATTGTTCTTTTCGGTTAACCTAAAGTTATTTTAGGAAATTAAATATTAGCTTTCTATAAAAGGTTTTGTCTAGTCGGTGGTGGTTGCTCCCATATCCAAGAAGGTCATGTGCCTCGCCACGTCAGTACTGGGAACCAATTATGGAAATTAATATTTAATGGAATTAATAACTTAAGGCGATTTGGGTCGAACGTATTAAGTTCCGCAGGAGACCCAAGTCAAAACCTAAAAGAACGAATAGATTAAGTTTTGGATCAAACGTGTTAAGTTCCGCAGGCGATTCAAAATTTAATTTAAAAGAACACATGGTAGCTAGGAAAAGGTTCAGACCTTTGTACAAAATTTTTGTACAGTGGAACCTCTAGGCTTTCCGAGTAGCAACCAACAGTACATCCCTAAGCAATCTCTGTAGTCGATCAAGCGAAGACCGATTGCATATCATAAGGCCCAACATGACTCAATATGCAAAGCCCGAGCATGCTTAAACACAATATAAGCATATTACGCTCGGTAATAGAATCCCGATCAAGCATGCACATAACTCATTCAGTAATATAATCTCGGGCGATCTGATGTGTGTAGATTATATGATCATTTATGCATGTTTTGATACACATCTACTTGTATTTCATTAGCATAATCTATGTTTATTGCACCCTATTTTATTATAATGTCCTACTTCCATTATTTTTTGTTCGGAGATCTACTCTTTGCTTGTTTTGATTGATAGGACGCTATTTGGAATAAAAATAGAGCAAAAATGCACATAGAAGCTTGGGTCGTGTGACCATTATCATGCCTTGGCCGTGCCATTATCCTCATGGCCAAGCAACACACGGTCGTGCCAACGATCCAGAGGAGAGAAAGGTCATGGCCGTGTGAATCCACACGACCGTGTGAATCCACACGACCGTGTGACCTCGGCAGAGAAGAAAAAGGCCACGGCTGTGTGAGTGCCAGATGGTCATGTGAATCAACTCGAGAAAAAGCCGTGTGAGGCCGTGTGGATTCCACACGGCCGTGCGATGAAGAACATGGGTCGTGCCATGCCAAAATAGGGCTATGCTGAACTCTGGGCAGATTGCAGACCGTTCGTAATTTGGCCATAACTTTGTGCTCCGTTAGAGTTTCAGGATGTTCTTTATGCCAAAACGTAGATAACTTCAAGATCTACAACTTTTCTTCAGATCCAACAGAGAGAAAGCATTGTCTACCCGTGATAAATGGCACGGTTGTGCCTCCCAACTGCGGGTTCAACTGGACCTCCCCCCAGACCGCAGACCAAACTTCGAACCGCCATAACTTTTGGCTTGGTTGGATCCAGGGCTCGATCCAAGTATCAAATTGAAGATAATTTCAAGATATACAACTTTAATTCAGGGTAAATCACAAGAAAATCTGGTTTAATGGGTGAAAAACTTGGTTTACCGGACCCCTGTAATCCTAGTTTTCCTGGACAGCTTGGAGGAGGTATAAAAGGGTCAAGAACCCTATTCTTGGATCATCTTTAGTTTTGGGATTTCGCCCCCTCTCCTTGAGAAAGAGTTCTCCCCTTCAGAGGAAACCTTAGATCTTCATCCACTGCCATCTCTTGACGTTCCGTCCATCTCCAGAGCAAGGAGGCATCACCAAAACATCGGAAACCTCGGCAAACATTTCTTCTTTCCCTTCTTCTCACATCAAGGGTTGTAAGTGTACTTTACTTTATGTGTTGGGGTTGTTCCACTCTCACAATGGAGTAGATCTCCTTTTCTATGGATGTAGGGAGTAATTTTGGATAGAATTTGATGTAAGACTCATGTTTGTACCTTTACTCGTTGGATGATTTCTCTTGCTTCGTTTCTATTTGATATGCATGAGACTTGTTGCCTTGTCATGTTAATTGATTATGCAGGAATTGCTAATTTCATAAAGAGAGGATCTTAGATCGTACACCCGAGAGACCCTAGTGACAAGGGCAACCCATTCATGGACATCTAGGATATTCCCTTGAAAGGAGAGGCAACTTCTCCACAAGGAAGTAAGAGACCAAACCAAACCCCTTTCTCTATCCCTAATGTTACTGATTAGATTTGTATTATTGTGATCTACCGAGGCACCCTAGTGACAGGGGTTAATCGTAACAGGATTTTATAGGGATCTTCTCTGATTAGTACTTAAAGACAGTAGCTTTAACTTCCGACGAAGGTATATTGATTGACGATGAGTAAAAGATAAAACATGATGCATCAGGTTCCACCACAACGAAACCGAAATCCTAGAATCCATTTCTCAAAGCTCAATTCCCTCCAAGATCGATTTTCTCATCCTTCTCTTCCTCTTTTTGATCACTCTCGTTAGTTTGCAAGCGCCAAAGCCGACTTTCGACCATCTAGATAACTTCCTTTACGACATCTCTAGTGCTTAATCAATAGTCCCTATGGTTCTACAATCTTATATATTACTGACAACGAATCCATGCACTTGCGGAATCGTACACGATCGAGCAGACATACAAACTAAGGTTGTCAAAATGATCTCATCTTGGAAATAGCCGGTCAAACATAGGCATAATATGCTCGGCAGTAGAGGCCCGGTCGAGCATGAACATAACTTGCTCGGTAATACAATCTCGAGCGAGCAAGCAAACATGCAAACTAAGATTGTTAGAAGGAGCTCAGCTTGGAAACATCCGGTCGAATATAGGCATAACACACTCGGTGATAGAATCCCGAGTGGGTATATATAAACACACACTTTTATAAGAATACTAGTGTAAGATCAACTTGGCAAGATCTGGCCGGGCATAAAGACACTCATACTTACTAGAATCTTGTAAGCATAGCCAGTATGGACTAGTATAACTAAATACATATGATATATAAACAATATGATAATGATATATGATTATATGACAATTCTGTCAATTTAGCGGGAAACAGCTTCTAGAAACTTCTGTAAGTGCGCTAGATGACAAAGAAGGTACATCTGGAGTACAAAAAAGATTTCTTAAACTATTATTGCAGGAACTTACGTCATCTCATAACAAACTATAACAAACCAGGGTCCACCTCATGATCGCGGAGGTTATATGTGTAGGATCGTTGGGCCGGCTAGAAGGGGTAGTTGAATAGCCCTGCAAAAATCAAAACGCAAACCAACCCTTCTCGAACTCTTAGACTGACACTTGTAAAATAATAAAAGCAATAAACTAAGATCAGAACAGAAAACGAGGCACCAGGTTTTGACTTGGTTACAACCGGGGAGGTTGTTAATCCAAGAAAGATGATCGCACTAGAATTTCTCCTTCAGGCGGAGAAGCCTCTTATAAAGTTGAAGCGCACAACAGAAGCTAACTACAGAAAGCGTACAAGTGTTTGAAAGAAATGCGTGAGTTCTGAATTCATTGAAAGCTTCTGGACCAAGGCTATATTTATAGCCTTGGTCGGGGCACCTGGAAGGGTTCCGGGTGCCTTGGGGGGGGGGATAAATTTTATCCCCCAACGTTCAGATCGAGTCAAAGCTCGATCTGGTCAATTTTCAAGGTCCGGGCGCCCGGAAGGGTTCCGAGCGCCCCGGAGGGCTCCAGGCGCCCCGGAGCCCAAAGTCAACAGATGTTGACTTTTTCATCCGGGACCTCTTCTCTGGTTCAGTCCCGCCTCGGTCCGGTTCTTCCGCTCCGGATCCGCTCACTTGGGTGATCTCGGCAATCCGGAAAAGGGCTCACCCGAACCCAACTTCCGGTCTTCTCGAGCATGCTTCCCTCCGGCTTCTCGTCCCTCGGAATTGCCGTGTGTTTCCTTCTCGTCCACCAGCGTACTCATCCGCAGTCTTCGTCCCTCGGTCGTTGACCTTCTCGCTAGCTGCGTCTCTTGCTCCCCGAGCAATCTTCCGCACTGGCTTTCGTCCCTCGGAACCACCGCGCACTTCCTTCTCGTCCGCCGGTGTACTCTTCCGCAGCGCCTCGTCCCTCGGACGCACAACGTGTCATCCTTCTCGCTAGCTGCGTCTTCCGCTCGACTACGTGTGCTCCTAAGCTCCTGCACACTTAGACACAAGGTTAGAAACATTGCAGGACCTAACTTAACTTGTTGATCACACCAAAACAACCTTGGGGTTCCAATCTCCCCCTTTTTGGTGTGATCAACACAAGTTAAGCTAGGGTCAAAACTAGACATAAAATTAAAACAAGTTATTGCAATAATGTGCAACAAAATTAAATTTAAAAAATTTTCAATTTTCAACTTCTACCTCCCCCTAGACTTATACTAATTCTTCTCCCCTTTTGATCACAAAAAAATGGGGTTTAAAAAGAACTAAGGGTTAAAGACTTAGAAAATATTTTTAAAAAATTCCTAAAGACTTTAAGCAAAAAATTTCAATTTCAAAATGGGCTTTTAACTTAAACAAAATTGTCTTCTGACAATTTTTCTAAATTAACAAAAAGTTATTTTTTGAAAAAAAATTTAAGTCTTTGCAAGAATTATTTTTTAAAAAAAAATGAGAATTTTTCTAAGTAAAAATTTGACTTAGGCAAAAAGTATTTTTCTAAGTATAACAATATTTTGAAAAAATGTTTTAAAAAAACTTTGAAAGCATTAATTAATTCTAATTTTAATGCTTTGACAGAAAGTTAATTAAACATTTATTTCAATATTTTGGCTTCCAAGTCGTGGCGAGGCACTAGGCCTTCTTGGTTATTGGAGCAACAACCACTTCCTTAGACAAAGCCTCATAGAGAAATTCATTGTTTAATTTTCTCACTGAAAAACACTAATTTTAATTTTAAAACTTAGACTAAGCAAGATTTAGGAACCCAATAAAGGTTTCAGCCTACTAGATTGATTAAAAATTTCTTAGGGACATAATTTCTAGAGATATTCTTAATTTGTCCCGGGTGATATCTATAATACCAATTTAAATTTTTTAATTTTCTAGAATTAGATGAGCATGCATGGTTTTTCAAATTATCTACTTGAATTTTCAAATCATTATTTTCAAGTTTCAATTTTTCATTTTTCAATTTTGATTTATCTAATTCTTCTAGAGGGCAGAATTTAGCTAAAATTATTTTTAAATTTTTTATTTCCTTTTCTAATTTACAGCAGTCTTTAGTTAATAACTTAACAAATTTATAAAGTTTATCGGGAGGAAGAGAACATACCTGACTTACCTTGTCGAGTTCGTTTTCCGTGTCTCCCCCTGAACTGCTGCTTTCTTCTGACGAAGCTCCCCCTTCATCGATGCTCTCGATGCTCATTTTGGAAGAGCTTGACTCGCAGTCGTCGTCTTGATGACTTGCCATTAGAGCAAGTCCGGAGAATGCCTCGACTTCCGACTCCGACGACGTATCGTCCCACGTCGCCTTTAGGGATTTTCGCTTTTGGATATGCTTCTTACCCTTTTCCTTGTTCTTGTTCTTCAGCTTGGGGCAATTTTCCTTGACGTGCCCTTCTTCGTCGCAGTGGTAGCAGCGGATCGTCCTGTTCTTCTTCCCCTACGGATGGTTAGTAGATATGGATTTACAAAGCTTCTTGAATCTTCTTACCATCATTACCATTTCCTCGTCATCGAGAGAAGATTCTGACTCTGGTTCGTCTCTCGAAGCTTTGAGGGCGACATTGTTCTTAGGCTCCTTCATTCTTGCACATCTTGACTCATGCACTTCAAAAGTAGAAAAAAAATTCTTCTAACGAGATCTTTTCTAAATCTTTAGAAATATAAAAGGCATCTACTAGTGATGCCCATTTTGAATTTCTAGGAAATGAATTTAGCGCATACCTTAGCGAATCTCGGTTACTTACCGTTTCTCCGAGATTCGACAGTCCGGTGATGATCTCTTTGATTCTCAAGTGCAGGTGCGCGACTGTCTCGTCTTCCCCAAGTTGCAGGCTGGTGAGCTGATTCCGAAGCAGATCTCTTCTAGCGAGCTTGGCTTCAGACGTCCCTTCGTGCAGCTCGAGGAACTTTTCCCAAAGTTCCTTTGCCGAGTCGTAGTGTCCGATTCTGTTGACTTCTTGAGGTGGAAGAACGCTTAGCAGATGGTATTCTGCTTTGCCGTTCGCCACGAATTCAGCCTGCTCCTTTTTTGTCCATTGACATTTTTGTTAGGCCCGAAAAGTAGCTAGAGGGGGGGGGTGAATAGCTCGTCGCGTTCGCTCGGTGCTTGGCGTTGCTCGGCGTTGCTTGTTTCTTCAAGAATATGCAGCGGAAAATACAGAAACAAATACAACCACGCTAACACTAGGATTTTACTTGGTATCCACCTCCAAAGGAGGTGACTAATCCAAGGATCCACACCACGCACGCACCCTCCACTATGAAACACTCCTTTTCGGTAACTACCGAGGGCGGAGAAGCCCTACAAGACTCTCCGTACAAGAAGAAAGGAAAGGGAAACAAAATACAAGCGCAAAGCTTACAATGAGTACAGAAAACCCTAACCCTAGGTTATCTTCTTGCCTTTGATCCGCCTCTTGACTTGGAAAGCTTCCAAGATCCTTCAAGAACTGGCGATCTGATCTTTGAGAGCACTGTGGAGGAACTGGCGAGTAATCTGGAGTGAATCGGAGAAGCGATACCACAGCCATCACACGCCTGCAGCTATAAACGACGCCAACGGTCGGATCCCGATCGATTCGAATATTCCCAATCGATCGGGGAGGCTTTGGATCGATCCACGGATCGATCCAGCGCCTATCGCGCACCGGATCGATCCATGGATCGATCCGTGGATCGCGACTGAGGGCCCCCAATCGATCCATCGATCGATTGAGACCTCGATCGATCCACGGATCGATCCAGGCTCTCGTCATTGACAGTGCGGATCGATCCACGACGATTCAGAGCCCGGATCGATCCATCGACGATCCAGCACTTGATTTTTGTCCAAAACCAAGTCTCAAACCTCCCAAACCAACATCCGGTCAACCTTGACCTGTTGGTATGTCATGCCTAGCATCTAGTCACTCCCTTGACCTGCTAGGACTCCCTCACTAAGTGTCCGGTCAATCCCTTTGACCCACTTGGACTTTTCTCTGTGCCAAGTATCCGGTCAATCCCTTTGACCTACGTGGACTTTTCTTCCATGCCAAGTATCCAGTCAATCCTTTGACCTACTTGGACTTCGCAGCACCAGATGTCCGATCATCCTTGATCCATCTGGATTTCCCTTGCCTGGTTTCACTCACCAGGACTTTCACCTAGCTTCACTCACTTGGGTTTTCCATCTGCCTAGCTTCACTCACTAGGACTTCCTCCTGCCTGGCTTCACTCACCAGGACTTTTCTTCTGCCTGGCTTCACTCACCAGGACTTTCACCTAGCTTCACTCACTAGGGTTTTCCATCTGCCTAGCTTCACTCACTAGGACTTCCTCCTGCCTGGCTTCACTCACCAGGACTTTTCTTCTGTCTGGCTTCACTCACCAGGACTTTCATACTGCCTAGCTTCACTCACTAGGTCTTTCATTTTGCCTAACATCCCAGTTAGGACTTCCCAGTCAAGTATCCAGTCAACCTTGACCTACTTGACTCTTCTTCAATCAATATCTTATTGTCAAACATCTAAACCCAAACCAAGACCCAGCTTGGTTACCCAGGTCAACCTTGACCTGAGGGATATTGCACCAACAATTTTTCCTTACCTTCTGGAGCTACAAAACCAGATTCCATTGTTAGAGTTAATTCAAAGTCTGTGGTAAAAAATAACTGCATCAGATTCTTCCATGTAGCGAAATCCCCTCCATATTTCGGCGGGTGGATGCTTGGTCTGGCCATTATCTTTGCTTCGATTGGCGGTTAGTCCTCCTGAAGCATCTTGGCTCTGATACCACTTGTAGGACCGTTGGACCGGCTAGAAGGGGGGTTGAATAGCCCTGCAAAAATCAAAACGCAAACCAACCCTTCTCGAACTCTTAGACTGACACTTGTAAAATAATCAAAGCAATAAACTAAGATCAGAACAGAAAACGAGGCACCAGGTTTTGACTTGGTTACAACCGGGGAGGTTGTTAATCCAAGAAAGATGATCGCACTAGAATTTCTCCTTCAGGCGGAGAAGCCTCTTACAAAGTTGAAGCGCACAACAGAAGCTAACTACAGAAAGCGTACAAGTGTTTGAAAGAAATGCGTGAGTTCTGAATTCATTGAAAGCTTCTGGACCAAGGCTATATTTATAGCCTTGGTCAGGGCGCCTAGAAGGGTTCCGGGCGCCCTGGGGGGATAAATTTTATCCCTCAATGTTCAGATCGAGTCAAAGCTCGATCTGGTCAATTTTCAAGGTCCGAGCGCCCGGAAGGGTTCCGGGCGCCCCGGAGGGCTCCGGGCACCCCGGAGCCCAAAGTCAACAGATGTTGACTTTTTCATCCGGGACCTCTTCTCTGGTTTAGTCCCGCCTCGGTCTGGTTCTTCCGCTCCGGATCCGCTCGCTTGGGTGATCTCGGCAATCCGGAAAAGGGCTCACCCGAACCCAACTTCCGGTCTTCTCGAGCGTGCTTCCCTCCGGCTTCTCGTCCCTCGGAATTGCCGTGTGTTTCCTTCTCGTCCACCAGCGTACTCATCCGCAGTCTTCATCCCTCGGTCGTTGACCTTCTCGATAGCTACATCTCTTGCTCCCCGAGTAATCTTCCGCTCTGGCTTTCGTTCCTCGGAACCACCGCCCACTTCTCGTCCGCCAGTGTACTCTTCCGCAGCGCCTCGTCCCTCGGACGCACAGTGTGCCATCCTTCTCGCTAGCTGCGTCTTCCGCTCGACTACCTGTGCTCCTAAGCTCCTGCACACTTAGACACAAGGTTAGAAACAATGCAGGACCTAACTTAACTTGTTGATCACACCAAAACAACCTTGGGGTTCCAACAATATAAGGTGGTATAAAAAGGAGAATCCTCTCTATTGGCAAGGTACGTGCAACACCACCACCCAAACCCCAGTTCCACTTCAGTTTTACTATACTTCTTCTTCTTCTTACTGAGAACAGAGGGGGCTGACTTGAGTGTCGGAGGGCCTAGCCAAGGACTCCCATCCCGGTCTTAGGTCACTAACGCTTTGTCGGTTGGTTCCATAGTGTGTACGAGGCAATAGCATCCGTCGAAACATTAATCTATGGTTTTCTTCATCACGGTGCCCTAATTCGCCGGAGTCTTCCCTATATCTACTTTGGGTTTCTCAGATCTAGCTTTAGCTTGCTATTCTCGTCGCTGGAAGGTGGTTTTGACTGAATTTCTTCGGGATCTACTTTGATTTTCTTAGATCCATTGTTATTCGCTTTCCCCGAAGTTGTTGCCTATCTTTCCTCTAGAGTCATCACCTGCCATCCCCAACTCTTCATCTCGTTACGCTTTCAGACAGGATCACCAAATATATTAAATTTATTTACCACAAATTCATTATAATAAAAAGTCTTCATCTCCTGATCTACATATCTCAATGTAGTATCAAAAGTGCATACTCTTTCTTTAAATTTTCTTGTGATATACGTCGCTACTCGGTGGCCATCAGGAGTAAATCTACATGAAAAAATATTAAGGTATAATTGGGGATCTTGCTTAAACGAAAGTTGATCAATCGACATCCGAAGAGGAGAAGGATGAAGAAATGTCATCCACAAGTATGGATGAAGAAATATCCTCAAGGTTAAAGAAGAATCCAAGACAAGTGAAGAAGTCTTGGAAGTCAGCCTAGTGAGCACCTCCACCGAAGTGAAGTCAAAGGACCACATCATTTGTTTCGGGTGCAACGAGAAGGGACATTACAATAGTAGGTGTCCATTGGATAAGAAGAAGGTAACTCCTAAACCCAATCAAGTTATTTTAAACACTAACATGGGTTGCATGAATGAAAAAGTCCAAAGGAGAAAAATGCGTATAGTATGCTTCACGTGTGGGGAGAAGGGCCACTATCACACCAAATGCCCTAAGAAGAGGGAGATTAAAAAGCTAGCACATTTAAAGTAATGGGAGAAGAAGAAGAAAAGCTCAAGTCAAGGGGGAGCTTCAAGGGTAAGGGAGGTATACCCTAATTTGAATACTAATTCAAATGTTTATTCTCCCATGCATGCTAGAAATAATTTTCATTATTTACCCATGTAAAATTTTAGCTTTAGATATTATGATAGGAATAGGGTAAATGTAGATCATAACCCTAGGAGACCAATTCATGATAAACCTAGACATGTTAGATTCTCATTAACTAAGGAGAATAAGGTAATGGAGAACCTAGACAAAAATCCTAAGAAGGGGAGACATATGTTGGACCCCGTGGTAGTTTTGATGTGATCAACCAAGTTTAGGTTAGGTCCTGTTTGTCTGATCTCTGTGTCTAAGTGTGCAGGAGCTTAGGAGCGCAGGAAGTCGAGCGGAAGATGCAGCTAGCGAGAAGAACAATACGGGAAAGGAGCCGACGAGCTCGGTGCGTCCGAAGGACAAGAGAGCTGCAAAAGAGTACACTGGTGGGCGAGAAGAACATGTGCGGCGTTCGAGGGACGTAAAGCCGGGACGGAAGACTACTCGAGGAAAAGGCCGGGAACTGGGTTCGGGCGAGCCCTATTCCAGATGTTCGAAATCACCCAAGTGAGCAGAACCAGAGCAAGTCAACCGGGATATTGAATTGACAAGTGTTCGGTCGACCGAATGCCCTTATCGGTCGACCGAACCCCTATCATCAGAAAGCCAGCTGTTGGTGACACGTCAGAAGCCACGACAAGAAACCAACCATTGATGAAGTGAGCGGTCGACCAAACCTTCTGATCGGTCGACCGAACCGAAGATAATCAGAGACTTGGTTGAGTGATTTGATCGGGTCAGATCGAGTAGTGACCGTTGGCTGATCGGTCGATCGAACACAAGGATCAGTCGACCGAACCTAAGCTCGATCCACAGAGCCTGCATCTAGATGGAAAGCTGGGAAAGTTCATCAAGTTCAATTAACCGAACCTGGGGATCAGTCGACCGATCCCTCTCGAGTCAAATCTTGATCCCGAAGATCAGGTGAACTGGATAAGTCTTGGAACCCCTATATAAAGGGGTCTCGAACAACTATTCAAGAACAACGAAAAGAAACTCTGTACTTTTATTCTTAGCAACTTCTGTGCTCTCAAAGTGTAAAAGGCTTCTCCGCCTTCAAAGAAGGAGACGTTTCTAGTGTGCTTTCCAACCGCCTTGGATTAACAACCGTCTCGGTTGTAACCAAGTCAAATAGCTGAGTCATCTCTCTTTTTGTTTATGTTATTCAATTTATAATACTCTTGTTGCTTTTATTTTGAGTTAAAGTTCTTTAAGGAGGGTATACTCTTTGGTTGCAGGTAATTCACCCCCCTCTTGTCAGTCCTGCTACACCAACAAGTGGTATCAGAGTCCAACAGCCTCAAAAGGACTAACCGTCATCTGAAGCACAAAGATAAGGACAATGGTTGACGCGAACATTCATCCCCCAAAGTTTGACGGAGACTTTGATACATGGAAGTGAAAAATGGAGGTATTTTTTAAAACTAAATTTGATATACTCTTAATAATGAAATATGGATATGAAGCGCCAAAAGACAAAGAAGAGTACAACTGGATGAAGAAGGAACAAGCAGATTTCATCGCCAACGGAAAGACTGAGTTCCACCTGCTCAGTGTTCTACCGCCTCAGGAGGTAAGTCGGATCGGAAGCTATGACTCCGTGAAAGACCTCTGGGAAAAATTCCTGGAGTTTCACGAAGGTACCTCCGAAGCGAGGCTTGCAAGACGCGACATTCTCTGGACTCAGCTTACGAACCTCCAGATGAACAATGGCGAGAAGGTAGCGCAACACCAAGCAAGGATTAAGGAGCTAATAACTCAACTAAGCAACCTTGGAGAAGAAGTAACGAACCGGGACTCGATCCGGTACGCACTCAACGCCTTCCCCAGAATACCAGAATGGGCATCCTTAGTAGATGCATACTACATCTCTAAGGACTTCGAGGTAAGTACTTTAGAAAATTTGTTTTCTACTTTTGAACTTCACGAATCTCAAGTTGTAGAGCCCAATGGGGTAGAGAAGACTAATCAGAACATTGCCTTAAAGGTAAGAATAAACGGTTCTAACTCTGAAGCCTCGATCAACGAATCCGAAGTGGCTCTATTGGTAAGAGGTTTCAATAAATTTTTTAATACTAATAAATTTAAATCGCAGACAAAGAGGCTTCAGCGAAATAAAAGGATGATTCGTTGCTACAACTGCAATGAAGAAGGGCACATCAAAGATGACTGCCCAAAATTGAAGAAAAAGGAAAAAAGGAAAGAAAAAGCAATAATCTTCATCCAAACAGAAAAACCTAAAGGCCACATGGTCAGACTCATCCTCCGAATCAGACGTCGAAGAATTCTAGGGGCTAGCGCTAATGGCTAACCATCAGCTGGAAGAAGAGTTGAGCTCAGAAATGAGCATAGATGAAGGGGGAGGAACATCAGAAGAAGAAAACTGTGATGAAGGGGGAGCTACGGATATACAAGTAAGTGAGGTACGTAATCTAACTCCCAAGCAGTCCTTTAAGTTTATTAAATCTCTTTCTAAAGATTTACTTAAATTAGAAAATGAGAACGTTGATTTAAGTAAATTGCTAGATAATTTAAAATCAAAAAATGATCATTTGAAAATGCAAATTGAAAAGTTGAAATCTGCTGCATGTTCAAATGTTTTTCAAAAATCTAAATTAAGAATTTTTGGTAAATTAAACTGGTATATTAGAAAGCATCAAGGTCAACTTAGGAAAATTCCTAAAACTTGTGTACCCCCTAGATTTTTGATTAATCCTGTAGGAAGGAACCTCTATTGGGTTCCAAAATCTGTGCTAAATTAAAATTGTTATTAAGGTTGTCAGAAAAGAGATTAAATGTTTAAAATTTCTTTATGAAATTTTGTCTAAGGAAGTGGTTGTTGCTCCAATAACCAAGAAGACCTAGTGCCTCGCCATGACCTGAAAGACGAAATATCGAAATAAAATGTTTAATTAAATTTCTGATAAAAGCATTAAAATTAAAATTATATAATGCTTTGAAAAGTTTTTAAACATTTTCTTAGAAAATCATTTTTTTTCTAATTAGAAAATTTCTTTTCCCCGTTTTTGCTGTGATTAAAAGGGGAGAGTTAAGTAACAAGTTTAGGAAGAGTCAGAAAAATTAAACTTTTTATTTATATTTTTTAAAATTTTTGTGCTTAAAATGTTAGTTTAGTCATTTTCTTAAAATTACTATTTGTTTGTTTTTACCCTAACTTAAACTTGGGTTGATGCACATCAAAAAGGGGGAGATTGTTGGACCCCGTGGTAGTTTTGATGTGATCAACCAAGTTTAGGTTAGGTCCTGTTTGTCTGATCCCTGTGTCTAAGTGTGCAGGAGCTTAGGAGCGTAGGAAGTCGAGCGGAAGATGTAGCTAGCGAGAAGGACGGCACGGGAAGGGAGCCGACGGGCTCGGTGCGTCCGAAGGACAAGAGAGCTACGGAAGAGTACACCGGTGGGCGAGAAGAACGTGCGCGGCATTCGAGGGACATAAAGTCGGGATGGAAGACTGCTCGAGGAAAAGGCCGGGAACTAGGTTCGGGTGAGCCCTATTTTGGATGGCTGAAATCACCCAAGTGAGCAGAGCCAGAGCAAGTCAACCGGGAAGTTGACTTGACAAGTGTTCGGTCGACCGAACACCCTTATCGGTCGACCGAACCCCTATCATCAGAAAGCCAGCTATTGGTGACACGTCAGAAGCCACGACAAGCAGCCAGCCGTTGGTGAAGTGATCGGTCGACCGAACCGAAGATAATCAGAGACTTGGTCGAGCGATTTGATCGGGTCAGATCGAGTAGTGACCATCGGCTGATCGGTCGACCGAACATAAGGGTTGGTCGACTGAACCTAAGCTCGATCCACAAAGCCTGCATCTAGACGGAAAGCTGGGAAAGTTCACCAGGTTCGGTCGACCAAACATGGGGATCGGTCGACCAATCCCTCTCGAGTCAAATCCTGATTCGGAAGATCAGGTGAACTGGATAAGTCTTGCAACTCCTATATAAAGGGGTCTCGAACAACTATTCAAGAACAATGAAAAGAAACTCTGTACTTTCATTCTTAGCAACTTCTGTGCTCTCAAAGTGTAAAAGGCTTCTCCGCCTTCAAAGAAGGAGACGTTTCTAGTGCGCTTTCCAACCGCCTTGGATTAACAACCGTCTCGGTTGTAACCAAGTCAAATAGCTGAGTCATCTCTCTTTTTTGTTTCTGTTATTCAATTTATAATACTCTTGTTGCTTTTATTTTGAGTTAAAGTTCTTTGAGGAGGGTATACTCTTTGGTTACAGGCAATTCACCCCCCTCTTGCCGGCCCCACTGCACCAACAACATATGCCTAGAAAAATAGGTAGGTCTAGGAATGTCGAAGGTGGACATGTTGACTCTAGGTTTAGAAACCTAGAAAGGGAAAATCAAGCTTTAAAGGAAAAGCTTGAAAATTTAGAGAAATTCCTTGAGAGATTCAATGTTAGATCCAAGGAATTACGTATGATGTTGGTAGCCAAAGACCCAACAATGATATATCAGATTTGGGATACCGATCTAGTTCCGCCAAGGCTAAGGAGAAATCATATGCTAGGGTGGAAAATGATAATGGAAAAGGAGGGTCATCCAAGGCCAAGGAAAAGTCTTATGCTAGGGTTGCATATGACTATGACAAGGATGATATGTCCAAGGTCAAGAAGTGTCACGCCCCGGAGGAGTCTCTGTCCGAAGAAATTTCGACAGCATCTCTCCTGTACGGCGGACAATCTGAAACTTTCTACATATCCATATACCTCAGCTACATGCGGCTGGAATAATAACAGTAAATAAACACAACACATAGACATTCCACGCATTTTAATAAGCAACAATAAGAAGACTCAAAATCCACCCTACTCAACTACACTCATAAAACACAAATCCGACGATAAGATCAATTTACCTCTTCTGCCGTCTAGGCAGGCATGTAGTAAAAGCAAATCAAACCAAATCCATCAACATCACAAAAATCCATACCATATCCAAGTATCAAACAAACCAAGTCTAAACATAGTCAAGTAAGAAGAAAAACTAAAAAAAAACAAAAAGTCCACAAGTCCTCGTGGTCTGCAGGGGACCAGCAACTGGAACTCTCTCCTGACAGCATCAACCTGAAAAATAACAACAATGGAGGCGGGGTGAGTCCAACACTCAGCAGGTACAACTGATATACAAAGTAGGAAAATAACACCTAGCACTAATCATGCGTACAGTCTCCTGATATAAGAAAGATAAAAATACATCTGAAGTAAACAGGAGAGAAACTGTATTAACCAGGACCTGGGTATAAGGACAAACAGTCCGAGTGATATGGAAATCCTGTATGTATGTCAAACATAGGTATCCAAACAATATGCAGCATATAAATGTAGCAAACACAAACACAAGCAATAAATGCATCATGCATATGATGCCAATGATGCGTCCTGGTCACCCCTGACGCCAGTCAACCATCTCACACAAAAGTGAGGCCGAGTGGGTAGGGCTGTGACAACCGTGCACTCTGTCGTCACTACTCCTGATGAGTGACCGAGTGGACGGGATGCTGTCGGAGTACACCTATCCTCCTACCCCAAATCATAAATGGGGGAGCGCAATGCTCTCATCTCCCGGTATACAATGAGGGGAGGAATCCCTGCCGGCTAACACGTTGTGTCACACTACCCATGAGCGAACCAACGGTGCCTAACAAAGTCCCTGCTGCAACACACTCGGCCTGAATCGACCACTAACCCATGAGTGGTGGTGTGTGCAGATCCATGTAACTGGCGACGTGCTCAACAATAATAGAGCGGACTATCGCACAACATGCAATCATGCAAATGGTGCATGTCACTAACCACAAAATATCCTGACCTAATCCATATATATATATAAAAGTGCATCATAGGTCAATGAATCAAATCAAATCAAAGGTACACAGAAGGTATAAAACCTAGGTCCTGAACATGGTGAAGCATGGTATATCACTACCCTTATAAGCATGTATCAACAGGTAAGGAATACATGAGATGCAAAACAAGCAATCAATCAATCATGTAACAAGTATCGAGTAGTGATTAACCGGAACAAATAAGAACATAATTAATGCAACTTGTTAAATTCACTACTATGTATATCAAATGACATAAGTCAAAAGTACCCGCCTCCGATAAAATGGTCCTATCCGGTAATCAAGATACTCGTTGAGATACCGTCTCGAATCAGAGTCCTGCGTCAAATAACATAAATATTTTATTTAGCTACATTCATAAAAAAAATAGCTAAATAAAATCCCTAAAACTAATTTAGGGTAAATAATCACATAATCTCAATTTACCTATTTAAATCTAATAGTTAATTAGGGTTAGTAACTTAATCCCCAATCAACCCATTAGATTAAATCCAAACCTAATTCCCTTAACACAATCATATTTAAAGTTAAACCTAAAACAAATTCTAGTCACAAATTCTTTCCTTTCTTCACAGTACACATACTTACCTTTGCTCTTGATCCAAAACCCCTGACGACGTTTGTTTGAGTGCTGCCGGCAAGAAACACCCCTAGAACCAAGATCACTTCCAACAAATCCTCACTGGATGGAATCAAAAGGAGAGATCAAGCAGTGACGATTACAAACCAAACATTACCTAATCTCTACAAACCTATACAGAAAATGCAAACTACATTTCCTACCAAATCTGTTCTCAACCGTAGCTTACCTCAACTTAGTGTCGACAGCTTCCTCTTTGCTGGAGAACCCACAGAACCTCTCTGACCGTGGCAGTTAGGGCACAAAGGGGCTGCGATCAGGTACCTAGGATGCTGGCGGTGGGTTTCAAGCTAGGGCACAGAGGAGAGGAAGAAGGGAGGCGCATCGGTCGGCGCTAGGGCTCGAGTGCTGGCGCAGAGAATCGACCGAGAGGAGTCAATGGCGTCGAGTGCGGCTCAGGAGGATGTGAGGAAGAGAAGGAGGATCGGGAGGCGGCTCGAGGCTTCCTTGGCCATGGCTTTTGTGCCGGAGGGAGAAATCGCCGGTCGGCCGGGGCTGGCTAGGGCATATGCCAGAGATGGCTCGGGAGGAAAACAAAAATGGAGAAGAAGACGAGAGGGCTTGGTGGAGGGGTTGTATGCTCGAGGAGGAGTAACCGCCGCCTGCGGTTAGGGCAAGGAGTCGGCGACGGGGAAGAAGGGGCGCGCGGGGTTCGGCGAGGAAGGGAAAAGAAAGCAAATAAAGAAAATAAAGAAAAGAAAATAGAAAAAGGAAATTAAGAAAATAACATTTCCTCGCTTACATGAGTAACCTAAACAGGCTTTTCCGGAACCCCGTTTTATCCCCGTAAACTCGTCCATACGAGCTCCGAAAAATTTCCAAAAAATTCTCAAAAATTCTGGAAAATTCCCTTATCATTATTTCTCTATTTTCCGGTATTTTACATTCTCCCCCCTAATAAAAATTTGATCCCCAAATTTCGTTATCTACCATCAGCAGTACTAATAACAGACAGAAAATATAAATGCTGAACGGTAAACTGAATCACATACCTCATGTAAAAAGATGGGGATATCGAGCTCGGATAGTATCCTCGAGCTCCCAAGTAACCTCCTCGTCCGAATGATGCTGCCATCCGACTTTAACTAGTCAGATAGTCTTGTTCTGCAACTGACGCTCTTTCCGGTCCAGAATCCGTACCGGAATCTCCTCATAAGTAATGTCAGGCTGAACTGGAACTGGGATATCTGCCAGCACATGTGTCGGGTCATGTACGTATCTCCTCAGCATCGATACGTGGAATACATCATGAACGCCTGACAGGGACGGTGGTAGTGCCAGTCGGTAAGCTACCGCTCCGATCCTCTCCAAGATCTCGAAAGGGCCAATGTACCGCGGAGCTAGCTTACCCCTGAGGCCAAATCTCTTCACCCCTTTCGTGGGTGAAACTCGTAGAAATACATGGTCGCCAACAGAGAACTGTAATGGTCTGCGTCTCCGATCAACATAACTCTTCTGGCGGTCCTGCGCCTCTGACATCCTCCGTCTGATAGTACGGACCAACTCTGCATCCTGCTGAACTCTATGAGGTCCCAACAACTGGGCCTCTCCAACCTCATCCCAGAGGACGGGTGTCCGACAAGATCTACCATACAACGCCTCAAACGGTGCCATCTGGATAGCCGAATGAAAGATGTTATTGTAAGCAAACTCTACCAACGGCAGATGGTCCTCCCAACTGCCTCTGAAATCCACAACACATGACCTCAGCAAGTCCTTTAAAGTCTGAATGGTCCGCTCTGACTGTCCATCTGTCTGTGGATGGAAAGATGTACTGAAACGGAGCTGTGTGCCCAAGTCCTGCTGCAGACTCTGCCAGAAACGAGACGTGAACCGTGGATCTCTACCCGAAATGATACTCAAAGGAACACCATATAGTCTGATGATCTCTCGGCAATACAGATCTGTCAATCGATCCAGGGGATCAGTCCTCCGAATCGCTAAGAAATGCGCAGATTTGGTTAATCGATCAACGATTACCCAAATCGCGTCATGGCCTCGTCGTGTCCTCGGCAACCCTACCACAAAGTCCATGGTAATGTGATTCCACTTCCACTCAGGAATAGGAATCCGCTGAAGTAATCCTGCAGGTCTCTGGTGTTCAGCCTTCACCTGCTGACAAACAAGACATCTAGCTACGAAATCCGCGATGTCTTTCTTTATACCGTTCCACCAGTAGGAACGCCTCAAGTCTCGATACATACGGGTCTCGCCTGGATGGATCGCAAATCGAGAGCGGTGTGTCTCCTGAAGTAGCTCCTATAAGACCGGATGAGACTGAGGTACGCATAATCTGCCTCGGAAGTATATAATACCCTCCTCATCGCGTGTAAACTCGGTCTGCTGCCCAGAAGCTATCTGACTGCTAATGAACTGCAAATGCTGATCACCAGCCTGGGCCTCTCGGATCCTCGTCCTGATCGACGATTGAGCAACCATGGTAACCAGAATACCCTACTCTGTCGGTCCCTGCTCCTCAAGATCTAACTCAGAGAAATCCTGAATCAAGTCTGTAACTGAAACTCGGTGGCAAGCCAAAGTCCCTCTGGACTTCCTGCTGAGTGCATCGGCAACCACATTAGCTTTTCCCATGTGGTAGCTAATGGTACAATCATAATCCTTCAGGAACTCTATCCATCTCCTCTGTCGGAGATTAAGCTCCTTCTGAGTGAAAATATATTTGAGACTCTTATGATCAGTGAGAATCTCAAATGTAATACCGTATAAATGATGCCGCCAAAGCTTCAGAGCAAAGATGCTGGCAGCTAACTCCAAATCATGAACTGGGTAGTTCTTCTCATGCTCCTTCAACTATCGAGAAGCATAGGAGACTACCCTGCCGTGCTGCATTAGAACAACGCCCAAACCCTGAAGAGACGCGTCGGTGTAGAGTACAAATCCGTCCTCTCCAGAAGGTAAAACCAAAACTGGAGCCGACACTAATCTCCGCTTCAGCTCCTGAAAGCTGGTCTCGCATCTTCGGACCACATGAACTTCACGCCTTTCCTGGTAAGGTGTGTCAGCGGCATAGCAATACGCGAGAAACCCTCGACAAAACGTCGATAATATCCGGCCAATCCCAGAAAACTACGGATCTCCTGAACTGACTTCGGCTGCTCCCAACTAGTGACAGCCTCAATCTTCTGAGGATCAACTGAAATACCTCTGCTAGAAACCACGTGTCCCAGAAAACCGACTGAGGATAACCAGAATGCACACTTGCTGAACTTCGCATACAGCTGATGCCGTCTAAGAGTCTCCAAGACTATACGAAGATGCGGTGCATGCTCCTCCACGGAATGCGAGTAGACCAATATGTCATCAATGAAAACGATAACAAACTAATCCAGATACTCCAAAAATATGCGGTTCATCAAGTCCATAAACACCGCTGGAGCATTGGTAAGCCCAAATGGCATTACCAAAAACTCATAATGACTGTATCTCGTACGGAAAGCTGTCTTCTGGATATCTGAGTCTCTGACCCTCAACTGATGATATCCGGATCGTAGATCAATCTTAGAATACACTGATGTACCTCTGAGCTGATCAAACAAATCCTCGATCCGTGGTAAAGGATATTTATTTCTGACGGTAACTGCATTCAGCTGTCTATAGTCAATACATAGCCTCATAGTGCAGTCCTTTTTCTTGACAAATAATATAGGAGAACCCCATGGAGAAACACTAGGGCGAATAAATCCCCTGTCTAAAAGCTCCTGGAGTTGAACTTTCAGCTCATTCAACTCTTTTGGTGTCATACGATACGAAGCTTTCGATGTCGGCGTAGTTCCCGGAATCAGCTCAATAGCGAACTCCACTAGCCTTCTGGGAGGCAAACCAGGTAGCTCCTCTGGAAACACATCCGAGTACTCACGGACCACAGGAACGTCAGAGATCTGCAAACTACTGCTGTCTTCAGTACTAATCAGAGATAATAGGAAACCGTGACAACCGTGAGACAGCTGCTTCTGTGCCTGAATCGCTGAAATAATCGAGATGCCGTCATCTCTGATGCCAGTGAAACTCCACGAGGGTTGGTTCGGAGGCCGGAAGGTGACCACCCTCGTCTGGCAATCAACAGTAGCATGATATACTGACAGCCAATCCATGCCAAGTATGATATCAAACTCGATCATCTCCAATACTAGAAGATCTACCATAAGTATCATGTTGCCAAAGTCTAACGGGCAACCTCTGATCTCCTGGGTGACGTCTAAAGTATCACCGGACGGTAGGGAGACAGTCAATCACTGCAGTCTAACAGTAGGTAATCTACCAATCTCCCGCATAAAGGTACGAGATATAAAAGAATGCGAGCTACCAGTATCAATCAACATATCAGCGGAAAATACATAAATGGAAATCATACCGTGGAAAACGGATCCGTCGGCTTGCTGCGCATCCTCTCTGGTAATCACATGAACACGTCCAATCTCTGGCGGAGGAGGAGGTGGTAACGCTGCCAGCGACTGCTGCGGCTGGCAGAAGCCTGCCACTGAGGCGGTGCTGGATAATGTGCCAGAGAAGACTGAGAGGACGGTGACTGATATTGTGCCGATGACTGGGATTGAATCTGGTACTGGCCTAGAGGCTGAGGCTGCATCTGATACTTCCCCTGCGTCGGATAATAAGGTCCTGGAATAGAACTCTGGGGTGCTATGGAAGCACTGGAGTACTCCTGTCCAAGCATGCCAAATGCTGCTGCTGCAGGTGAAGCTATCCCCTGCCGACGATGTGAAGATTGGGCTTTCTGCCCTCCTCGATATGTCCCTGACTGACTAGACTGTCCCCTCTGACCTGACCCTCCGGAAGCCTTGTGCTGAACCTTCAGCTGACAATCTCGGCTCTGGTGCCCAGGTAGTTTGCAATAAAAGCAAACTGACTGTCCCAGAGAGCAAGCTGGGGTGAGGTGATCTCTGGACCCACATCGGAAATAGTGAGTATCGCTGGGAGGTGGTTGCCGGTTCTGCTGAGAAAACCGGGAACATCCTGAAAAAGACTGCCCTGACTTCTGAGGCCTACGAGATACCCCAGAAGTACCCTGACCTAACCGACTGCGACTACTCTGCTGTTGTCCTGTCGCCGGTATCTCCTGGATCTGTCCGGATGCCTGACCCGTATGCTTCCTCTTCCTGTCCGGAAATGCTCTCTGCTGAGCTAACTCTATCATCAAAGCTCGATCCAGTGCATCTGAGTAAGATATGATCCCTAAACCGGTAAGCCTTACTTGCAGATAACCATCTAATCCCTGTATAAACTGCATCATGCGAGATCTGTCCTCCGCAACTAACTCTGAACAAAACTTAGCCAACCGGTTGAATTCAGTATTATACTCTGTCACCGTGAGATTGTTCTGACACAGACTCATGAAATCCTGCCGGCGAGCCATCTGATATGATAGTGGGAAAAAATGGCTTTCAAAAGCCTCTCTGAACCTGGCCCAAGTAACGTTCCGCTCGCCGATGATAGAACGCTGTGTAATCCACCAGGCGTTAGCCTCATCCCATAAATGGAAAGCAGCCATCTCTGCTTTCTCCCACTCGGAGCAAGCCATATAGAAAAAGGTCTGCTCCATATTCACTATCCATGACAGGGCCATACTCGGATCAAGGTCTCCTTGGAAGAGTGTGAATCGAGTCTTCATCAACTCTGCTAATACTGGAATCCTAGCTCGTGCCGCGGCAATATTGTTGGTGCAGTGAGCACCAGATGATCGAACCTAAGTTTTGATTATGGCAAAGGGCTCAAAGTTAAGTGGTGGTGTTATCTAACAAAGTTCATGGAGCTTGCAGGAAAGTCCTAAGTGATACTTAGGCAAAAGTCCTAGCTGCGGTTAGGCAGGTAAAAACCCTAGGGGGTGGTAACCCTAGGTCATAGGGGGTGGTAACCCTATGCGGAAAGTCTTGGCAGGTCGATGGCTTCAGGCAAAAGTCCTAGGGGGTGGTAACCCTAGGTGAAAAGTCCTGGTGTCGCGAACCAGGTGAAAGTCTGAACTAGCCGGGAAGCGGATGTCCAGCAGAAGTCCGAGCGAGTGCAGGCAGAAAGTCCGGAGGATCGGACTGGCACAGGTAAATCTCACGAGTGGAGTAGGTGAGGACGCTTTCCCGTAGAGGGAACAGTAGGCGTCGACCTAGGGTTTCCGGTTGAAACCCAGACTCGGACAGTCCGGAGACTGTTAATACTTCATTTATAATATCTATTGTATTATGTGCTAACTTTGTGCTGCAGGGTAGTGTTTGGGACTAACGTATCTTGCAGGTGCAAAGGAGCAACTTAAAGCCTCGGATGAACAGTGTCCAAGGCGCCTCCATGGAGCTTGGAGGCGCCTCGGATGCAAGGCTGGAGCTGGCTGCGAGAAGCTGCTCAAGGCGCCTTGATGAACAGTGTAAGGCGCCTTGAACAGATGAAGGCGCCTAGTGAACAGTGGAAGGCGCCTTGAGTCTGTGATAAGATTCGACCAGTTCGCTCCTCATCTCCCCGGCTGACTCGGCTGTTCAAGGCGCCTTGGTGAACAGTAGAAGGCGCCTTGAACACCCTTTATAAGGGGTTTCGACCAGCAGCTCTGGAGAACAACTTCCAAGCAATCTTTCTGCTACAAGCTGCTCACAAGACGATCCCAAAGTACTGCTACGAGACACCGACGACCCGGAGCTCCAAAATCTTCAGATTACGATATTGTCGTCGGTATAACTGTACTTTTTCATTATACTTAACTGTAATACTTGTACTCTTGTCGAACTTATAGTTGTTGCCCACGGAAAGCGATCAAGGATCGCGGGCCTTCGAGTAGGAGTCGTCACAGGCTCCGAACGAAGTAAATTCTCTTGTCTTTCTGTGTGTTTGTTTACTTTCCGCTGCGTTACTTCTCCGATAGATTTTACGATTCCGATAATTGAACGATTTTAGCCACGAGCGTTACCCCTCCTCTAGCGCGTCTCGATCCAACAATTGGTATCAGAGCGGGGTCGCTTAGAACTGGTGCCACCACCATTCAAGCATTTTTCGTGGCTTTGTCGTGTGTATAGGGTAAAAATAAAACCTTACGCCTTTCGTTTTTTTCCCCTCCAAAATTATTTTCAAAAAATTCATTTTCATCCTTTCACGGTTTATTAGTATTGATAAAATATTGAATTTGGCAAAATTTGAAATAATATCTTTTAAAATATTTTTTTAATAATATTTTATTATTTTTCAAAACTGGTGAACTTCTATTTCTATCCTTCCATACCGCACTGCTAATCCAGGATCAAGTCCTGGTACATTTTTTTTGCTATTTTTTGTGGGCAAGGTTCTTTTAAATGGCAATCCAAGAAGGCTTTAGCACTTTTCGTCCCCCGCTCTTCTCCGGCGAAGACTTTACCTATTGGAAGAACCGGATGATCTACCATCTCAAGACGCAAGTCGAGATGTGGATCATCATCCAGACCGGTCTCGAGCTACCACTTGATAGAACTGGAGAACCGTTTACATGCGACAAGCGGGATCCACAGATAAGAAAGAAGGTCGAGGTCGATGCCAAAGCAACTCAGATCTTTCAATGTAGGTTGACAAAAGAAGAACTGAATAGAGTCGGACCATTTTCAAGTGCGAAAGACGTATGAACAAACTAATCGAAATACATGAAAGGACCGCCGACGCTAAAGTAAGTAAGCGTGATTTAATTTTAAATAAATTATATAATATTAAAATGCAGGAAGGTGAGACGGCGAACCAGCTTCACGCACGCATCCGGGACTTACTCAACGGGCTTCATGCGATCGGCCAAAAGGTGGAAAACCGCGACGTAATAAGGTACGCGCTAAGTGCTTTTTCGAGGAACACTTTGTGGGCATCCATGGTTGATGCTTACAAAGTTTCCAAGGATTTATCCTCAATAAAACTCGATGAATTGTTTTCTGAATTAGAATTGCATGTGCAGACTAATGCACGCCCGGTCGAGAAAGGTGTTGCTTTGGTTGCAGGTACTAGCAGAACGCGTGAACCGACGTCAAGGCGCAAATCTAAAATATCAGAGGACGAAGACGATGAATCAGACGCAGAAGACGAAGACGAAGTTATTTCCAACTTGATAAAACTCGTACGGAAGATGTGCAAGTCAAAGAAGGCAACTCAAATGAACACAAAGGACAGATCAGATGTCACCTGCTACGGCTGTAACCAAAAAGGTCACTACAAGCCAGATTGCCCAAACAAGAAGAAAAGAAGAAAGGCATTGAAAGCAACCTGGTCTGAGTCGTCAGACGAATCCGAGACTGACAAGGAAGAAGAACCAACGAGCTTTCTCGCATTACCAGCGCAGGCTAACCTAATTGACGAAATCGAGTCCGAACTCGAGTCCGAAGCCGAGAACGAGTCAGAAACAGAGTTCAAGAAACGGATCCGCATCCGTTTCGAAGGCCCGATCCCCATTGTAAGTTCTTTTCTCGCTGATACTCAAATAGATGACTTAAGAAATTTAGTTCCTTATTTGCTTAAAAAATTGGCTAAATCCAACATCCGGGTTAAGTCGCTCCAAAAGGAAGTAATAGCCCTTAAGAAAGCGACTGACTCGAGTTCTTTAACTGAGTCAGTTCAAGTTGGAAATTCAACTCAAGTCCAACAACTTGAGGAAGAAAATTCTAATTTGAAAACTCAAATTAAAGAACTCAAGGATACGTTAGAACGCTTTACGTTGGGTTCCAAGAATTTGGATCTGATTCTTGGAAAGCAGCGTGCCGTTTACAACAAATCCGGACTTGGATTCAAGCCCAAAACTAAATATAGATCATATCTGTCGTTGGTAAATAGAAATAAAAGGAACATAATTCAAGCATGGGTCCCCAAGTCCAACCTAGTTAATCAAATTGGACTTGGACAATATTGGGTCCCCAAGGATCAGGTCCACTACCTCGATAGACCATATCGAGGCTATGATCCAGGGGGAGCAAGAAGGAAAACAATTTTAATAAATTAAATTCAAAATTCATAAATCTAAAATTCACAATTAAATTAAAATTCGAAATTTAATTAAAATTCAACATTCGAAATTAAAATTCAAAAATTCGAATTCAAAATTAAATTCAAAATTTGAAATTTAAAATTCAATAGAAGGAGAATCCAGAATAGCCGGCACTCCCAACTAAATTACCCGACTGGGTAACCGAACTTAATCTACCCGAAATGGGTAAACAAGAGTAGACTACCCGGCAGGGTAATTAAGGTTAGATAAAATAGGCTAGGTTTAACTTTACTAACAGTATTGGTGAAGTTTTTGGATGATAGTACGTTAGGGAAGCTTGGGCATCGCATGTCTAGGAAGATATAGCTTCGACCTGGTGCATTTGGCCAAGTGGAACTGACCGAAGCTACCCTTAAATGGATCCTAAGTAGTTAGACCAAGTTTTAGCATTAAGTTCAATGGGTAAGACTATTTGGAAAACCTCGAAGGCATGGTTACTTTAATGAGTTCCGTGTGACTCACCATAGCCCAGAAGTTTATCCAAAGAATGCTTACTTGTTGAACCCAAAGCTAAACCTGAATCTAACACAAAGTTAAACCAACCCCTTAAACTGAACCACAATTCATCTCACCACAATTATAGGATTACCTGATTGAAAATTTAGATCGGGTGAGATGACTAAGAAATTGAAACTAAAATTAACTTAAATCAAGTTAACTCAAAATTAATTTCAAAACTATTTTAGAAACTTAATTTCAAAATTATTTAAAAATCAATTTCAAAATTATTTTAGAAAATCAATTTCAAAATTATTTAAAAATCAATTTCAAAATCATTTCAAAATTATTTTAGAAAATCAATTTCAAAATTACTTAAAAATCATTTCAAAAATCTTTAGAAAATTAATTTCAAAATTATTTAAAAATCATTTCAAAAAATCATTTTAAACTTAATTTTAAGATCCTTTGAAAAATCTTTGAAAAACTTATTTAAAAATCTTTGAAAAACTTATTTAAAAATCCTTTGAAAATTCATTTCAAAAATCTTTTGAAAATTCTTTTCAAAATCTTTTAAAATTACTGTCAAAATATTTAAAAGGATTTAAAAATATTTAATTATCAAATTCTGATTGCTAAAGTTAACTCGAATTAATTTTCAATAAATTCTCAAAAGTTTAGCATTTGGAACTTAAATTTTCAATATTTTTCAAATAATCTCATCTCAAACTGCACATGTTTGATAATCTAGAATGGATGAGCTGGAATTAGGATAATATAAAGTTCTTCTTATGCTTGTACTCTAAGACCCTAAGAATTTAATTTGGCATTAATTAAGGGGGAATGAACAGAGTCATGCTAGTACTTTAAGGCTAAACAAATTCCTTTAGGGCTCTGATACCCAATCAAGTTAAATAATTTAATTTGATTCATGCTTGGACACCTAAACTCAAAGAAGTTATTAAGGCATTAACTTAAAATCTAAATTATCTATGCAACAATTCTTTTCAAACACCTTATGAATTGAGCTAAGTACTTCACCTAAATTTTTTTCTAAGTCTGAGTACTTAACTATGCTACCCCTTAGGGGGAGCTTAAATTAACTAGACTATTTCTCTTTTCTTAATTCTTTTTGATTTATGTCAAAGGGAGAGAGAAAAGTCAAAGTTAAGAAATCAAGAATGAAAGGGGGAGCATAAACTTTAAATTTTATTTATGCATTGATGCTTCTGGTTAACTTTCATTATTTATTCCTTTATTTAAAAGTTATGTTTTACTTAACTTTGAACCAAGATTGCCATAATCAAAAAGGGGGAGATTGTTGGTGCAGTGAGCACCAGATGATCGAACCTGAGTTTTGATTATGGCAAAGGGCTCAAAGTTAAGTGGTGGTGTTATCTAACAAAGTTCATGGAGCTTGCAGGAAAGTCCTAAGTGATACTTAGGCAAAAGTCCTAGCTGTGGTTAGGCAGGTAAAAACCCTAGGGGGTGGTAACCCTAGGTCATAGGGGGTGGTAACCCTATGCGGAAAGTCTTGGCAGGTCGATGGCTTCAAGCAAAAGTCCTAGGGGGTGGTAACCCTAGGTGAAAAGTCCTGGTGTCGCGAACCAAGTGAAAGTCTGAACTAGCCGGGAAGCGGATGTCCAGCAGAAAGTCCGGAAGCGTCGAGTGCCGAGCAAAAGTCCAGTCGATCTGGAGGATCGTACTGGCAACAGGTAAATCTCCTGAGTGGAGTAGGTGAGGACGCGTTCCCCATAGAGGGAACAGTAGGCGTCGGGTCGACCTAGGGTTTCCGGTTGGAAACCTGAAGTCAGACTCGGACAGTCCGGAGATTGTTAATACTTCATTTATAATATCTATTGTATTATGTGCTAACTTTGTGCTGCAGGGTAGTGTTTGGGACTAACGTATCTTGCAGGTGCAAAGGAGCAACTTAAAGCCTCGGATGAACAGTGTCCAAGGCGCCTCCATGGAGCTTGGAGGCGCCTCGGATGCAAGGCTGGAGCTGGCTGCGAGAAGCTGCTCAAGGCGCCTTGATGAACAGTGTATGGCGCCTTGAACAGATGAAGGCGCCTAGTGAACAGTGGAAGGCGCCTTGAGTCTGTGATAAGATTCGACCAGTTCGCTCCTCATCTCCCCAGCTGACTCGGCTGTTCAAGGCGCCTTGGTGAACAGTAGAAGGCGCCTTGAACACCCTTTATAAGGGGTTTCGACCAGCAGCTCTGAAGAACAACTTCCAAGCAATCTTTCTGCTACAAGCTGCTCACAAGACGATCCCGAAGTACTGCTACGAGACACCGACGACCCGGAGCTCCAAAATCTTCAGATTACGATATTGTCGTCGGTATAACTGTACTTTTTCATTATACTTAACTGTAATACTTGTACTCTTGTCGAACTTATAGTTGTTGCCCACGGAAAGCGATCAAGGATCGCGGGCCTTCGAGTAGGAGTCGTCACAGGCTCCGAACGAAGTAAATTCTCTTGTCTTTCTGTGTGTTTGTTTACTTTCCGCTGCGTTACTTCTCCGATAGATTTTACGATTCCGATAATTGAACGATTTTAGCCACGAGCGCTATTCACCCCCCCCTCTAGCGCGTCTCGATCCAACAAATATCAGTGAGCTGTGTCGGGACGGCTGCAGGAACTGGCGGAACCACTGGAACTGGTGCTACAGGTGGTACCGTGGAATAAACCGGAGGAGGAACTCTCGGTGCTGCTGTATAAACTGGAGCATAAGCCGTCGGTGGTACTGCCGAGTGAACAAAAGTGGTCGCAGCTGGAGGTACAGTAGGTAATGGTACCGGATGTGGAGCAGCTGCTGCTACTGTAGGCACTGGGGGCACAGATGCCACTGGTGTTGGGTATACTGTAGGTACGGGTGGCAGTGGTGCCGAGTACGCCGTAGGCTGCGCTGGAGCAGATATCGAGAACGCCAATGGTGCCCCTGATAGTACCAGAACTACAGTAGGGATAGGTACACTCGGCACAGCCGAGATAGTTACCTCTATAGGAGTCATCGGGGTCTGAGAGCCCGACGTGCCCGCAATATGCTGAGTCTGTCCCTGACTGACAGGCTCATCAACAGTAGGCATCTCTGGCATATCCAGAGATCCCGTGATCCTCGTACGTGGTCGTCCAACACCACGTCTCGCCGCAATACGCGTAGATCTCCTCATATCTGTTAAGTTATATTACAGATATTACTACCAGTATAACAATCATAAAATAGCATCATACCTATTTGCTGTCTAGAGATGTTCCGTCGCTGTCCAGTCCCCAAATTGACCTCAAAATTCCGAACGAGAAAATCGTCGGAAATCCATATAAATCCAAAACGGAAATCTGAAACATAACCATAACGAAAATCCGGAAATGCCCAGTTTGACTCGCAAACCTGGCTCTGATACCAAATAAATTGTCATGCCCCGGAGGAGTCTCTGTCCGAAGAAATTTCGGCAGCATCTCTCCTGTACGGCGGACAATCTGAAACTTTCTACATATCCATATACCTCAGCTACATGCGGCTGGAATAATAACAGTAAATAAACACAACACATAGACATTCCACGCATTTTAATAAGCAACAATAAGAAGACTCAAAATCCACCCTACTCAACTACACTCATAAAACACAAATCCGACGATAAGATCAATTTACCTCTTCTGCCGTCTAGGCAGGCATGTAGTAAAAGCAAATCAAACCAAATCCATCGACATCACAAAAATCCATACCATATCCAAGTATCAAACAAACCAAGTCTAAACATAGTCAAGTAAGAAGAAAAACTAAAAAAAACAAAAAGTCCACAAGTCCTCGTGGTCTGCAGGGGACCAGCAACTGGAACTCTCTCCTGACAGCATCAACCTGAAAAATAACAACAATGGAGGCGAGGTGAGTCCAACACTCAGCAGGTACAACTGATATACAAAGTAGGAAAATAACACCTAGCACTAATCATGCGTACAGTCTCCTGATATAAGAAAGATAAAAATACATCTGAAGTAAACAGGAGAGAAACTGTACTAACCAGGACCTGGGTATAAGGACAAACAGTCCGAGTGATATGGAAATCTTGTATGTATGTCAAACATAGGTATCCAAACAATATGCAGCATATAAATGTAGCAAACACAAACACAAGCAATAAATGCATCATGCATATGATGCCAATGATGCGTCCTGGTCACCCCTGACGCCAGTCAACCATCTCACACAAAAGTGAGGCCGAGTGGGTAGGGCTGTGACAACCGTGCACTCTGTCGTCACTGTTGGAGGATCGGTGGCCGGCTTGAAGGGGGTTGGATAGACGACACCCCCAAATCGTTAGCTTCCTATACTATTGTTAGTTTGCGCAGCGGAATACAAATAAAAACAAACAAGCTAAACTAAATACAAGACAAAGAAAGGAAATGCAAACCAAACCGCTAACACGTTCGTTTACGAGGTTCGGAGATAACTTGCTCCTACTCCATGGCGTGACCGTAAGGTGGACGATCCCTCAATCCATCGGTGGATTAGTCCCCGGCAAACTCCGGCTAGCTCAACCTCCTTGTGGGTGGAGAAACCTCACCACAACACTCACCAAAAACACTTGGACACAAGGGAACCTTTGAGCACTTAGTGACTACTATTTAGGCTTTAACCAAGTCTAATTTCGTCGCCTTGGCCGGCCATACCAAGCTCCTTCTTATAGAGCTTGGAACAAATCAGAACCTGATTTGCCCGTTACCAGTCGACTGGTCCTTGCACCAGTCGACTGATGCCAGCCCAACGGCTATTCACATAAAGGCATCACTGATCGTCCATACACCACCGATCACATAAAGACGCTATAGTAATCGCTACGGCACTACAAGAATCGCTATGCCGCCACAAGAAACCCTAAAACTAGGATTTTACTCCGAGTACAATCTCTCATGCACTCGTACCCTCACGACTCATTTGACTCTTCTTTGCAGCCTTGACCTCTTGCCTTCAAGCCTACTTCCTTTGGCTCTCGTCCCTCGGATGCATCCAAGCGCGCGGCTCATCCCCAATGCCATCCTTCGCGTATGCCTCGAAGTCGCTTCCCTCGGCCCTTGTCCTTGCTGCCTTGTCCACAGTCCCTCGGATGCTCCATCCTTCACCGGACCCGAAGTCGTCAACCTAAGTCACATGTGTCACCTGCAGTCCTGCACAACTCAAGTACACATATCAAATAACGAGGGTAAACCTAACTTAAACCCTTTGCCCAAACACCAAAACGCATGGTCCCACGGACCATTGGAATTGCTCCAACAATCTCCCCCTTTTTGGTGTTTGGCAATACGTTTAAGTTAGGGAAAACAAATAGCAAATAAACATGCTAATACAATGGACTTACGATGCCAAGGCTACACACTTGGACTTACTCCGCCGAATGAACTTACGATGCCAAGGCTACACACTTGGACTTATAATGCCGAATGGACTTACGATGCCAAGGCTACACACTTGGACTTATAATGCCGAATGGACTTACGTTGCCAAGGCTACACACTTGGCAACCGCCGAATGGACTTACATTGCCAAGGCTACACACTTGGCAACCGCCGAATGGACTTACATTGCCAAGGCTACACACTTGGCAACCGCCGAATGGACTTACGTTGCCAAGGCTACACACTTGGACTTACACCGCCAAAACAAAATGCAAACATACATTGAAACCTATCACAAGGCTCCCCCTACACCTAAGCTCCCCATTGAGCTAGGATTTTACCACGGGCTTTTTAAGAACCTATCCCAAGGCTCCCCTACGCAAAGGCACTAAAGGTTTTTCCAACTAAACCTTAATTCTCCCCCTTTGCCTAACATCCAAAAAGTTCTCCAACAATATCCCAATTGTTGAAAATTTCTCATCCAAACTGACCCTAAACTCATGTATTAATCCCCCTTGGATCCCATACATCTAAGTGAGTTGACATGGTCACAAATCAATGCTGAAAACAGTTTCAGACTGGTATCAGTCGACTGCCCCAAGTGCCAGTCGACTACCCCCTTCGACAGAACCTTACAGAAACATTCTGTGGTCGAAATCTACTGTTACCAGTCGACTGGTATCGGCACCAGTCGACTAGTATCGGCACCAGTCGACTGGTATCGGCACCAGTCGACTGGTATCGACAAAATGAGCTTACAGAAACATTCTGTGCTCAAAAACACTGTTACCAGTCGACTGGTATCTGTACCAGTCGACTGGTATCTGTACCAGTCGACTGGTACCCTATTTCTGAAAAAAATCAACCTTTTCAGGCCAACTTCAGAAATGCACCAGAAATTCCCTAGACCTCCAAAAATTCCCAAATTTTGTGGAGAGGTCTATTGTACACTTGTCTACTTGGGAAAAATACATTACAAAATGTATCTATTACCAATCCCAAGAATGACACAAAATCCAAAACTAGCTAAATGGTTCAATTGAACCTTGACCTAAAGTCCTAGTTTTGGCTTCCTTTTGATGTATTTGCCCATACCAACCCACAATGCATCCCTAACATTGATTTATATGGCATCTATACATCCAAAACTAATTATCATGCTATATGACCCCAAATGTCATATTTATTGCATGAAACGCAATCCATGTGTGTCAAATCTCTAGGTTTGAGACTCAAGTTCGTTTCCAAACCATTTGACACACTCCATGGCTCCTCTAGACTCCCAAGTAGTACCCACCTGAGATCCATTGGCCATGGGTCCCAATTTGACTCTTAGAGCTCCCCCTAGAGCTCTTAACCTTAGCCACATCCCTAGGTGACTCATCCACAATGACTAGGCCACATCGGTGTACCTTCGGTGACACTTGGCCTACAAACGTAACTTTATTAACCTTGGACACCTTGTCCTTGGTTAATTTCTTCTTACCATTAAATGGCTTTCCCTTGCCATTTATTGACTTCTCCTTGCCATAGTCATATGCAACCCTAGCATAAGACTTTCCCTTAGCCTTGGAGGACTCTCCCTTGCCATGATCATTTGTCACCCTAGCATATGATCTCTTATTATCCTTGGAGGGACTAGATCGGTATCCCAAGCCCGATCTATCATGGTTGGGTCTTTGGCTACCCAACACCATATTTAATTCCTTAGATCCAATAGTGAATCTCTTAAGGAATTTCTCCAAATTATCAAGCTTTGACTTCAAAGCTTGATTTTCCCTTTCTAGGTTCCTAACCCTAGAGTCAACATGTCCACCTTGGACATTCCTAGACCTACCCTTTCTAGGCATATGTCTCCCCTTCTTGGGATTAATGCCTTGGTTCTCTATTACCTTCTTCTCCTTAGGTAATGAGAATTTAACTTGCCTAGGTCTATCATGCATAGGCCTCTTAGGGTTATGATCGATATTTACCCTATTCCTATCATGATATCTAAAACCAAAATTTTTCATGGGTAAATAATAAGAATTATTTCTAACATGCATGGAGGAGTTTAAATTTGAATTAAACTTCAAGTTAGGATATACCTCCCTTACCCTTGAAGCTCCCCCTTGACACTTGCTTCTCTCCTTCTTCTCCCATTTCTTTAGATGCGCTAGCTTCTTAATTTCTCCCTTTTGGGGGCATTTGGTGTGGTAGTGGCCCTTCTCTCCACACGTGAAGCATATGATGCGCAATCTCCTCCTTTGGGCTTCTTCACTCCTACAACCCTTGTTAGTGTTTAAATTAACTTGAATGGGTTTAGGAGATACCTCTTTCTTACCCATAGGACATCTGCTTTTGTAGTGTCCCCTTTCATTGCACCCAAAGCACACAATGTGAGCTTTTGATTTTGCTTCGGTAGAGGTGCTCACTAGGTTGACCTCCAAGACCTCTTCTTCATCCTCTTCACTTGTCTTGGACTTTTCTTCAACCCTTGAGGATGTAGATGATGTCTCATCTTCCTTCTCCTCCTCGGATGTTGAGCATGGCTCAACTTCCGTTTGCTCCTCTTCGACTTGAGCAACTAGACCCATCTCAATGGGTTCTTCTTCCTCTTGTGTAGGTTTAGGTTCTTCTTGTAGAACCATCTTCACCTTGCTCCACAACTCATGGGCGTTCTTATACTCACCTACACCATTTATCACATGATTAGGCAAAATATCAATCAATATAGATATTACCTTTGAATTTGCCTCCGATCGTGTGGTTTGCTCTTCCGTCCAACGTCGTGGTTGGAGTCTTTTTCCTTTCTTGTCTTTCGGGACTTCAAACGATTCTTTGACCACTATCATGGTGTCCCAATCCGTGTTGAAGAAAACCTCCATCCTCATCATCCAATACGTGATGTCCCCAAGGCTTCCTCCTTCAAATTTTGGAGGGACAATAAACCCGGCCATCTTGTGCTTCCTTGGCGGTTAGTCCAACGGAGAGCGTCCTCGCTCTGATAACACTTGTTGGAGGATCAGTGGCCGGCTTGAAGGGGGGTTGGATAGACGGCACCCCCAAATCGTTAGCTTCCTATACTATTGTTAGCTTGCGCAGCGGAATACAAATAAAAACAAACAAGCTAAACTAAATACAAGAAAAAGAAAGGAAATGCAAACCAAACCGCTAACACGTTCGTTTACGTGGTTCAGAGATAACTTGCTCCTACTCCACGGCGTATCCGTAAGGTGGACGATCCCTCAATCCGTCGGTGGATTAGTCCCCGGCAAACTCCAGCTAGCTCAACCTCCTTGTGGGTGGAGAAACCTCACCACAACACTCACCAAAAACACTTGGACACAAGGGAACCTTTGAGCACTTAGTGACTACTAATTAGGCTTTAACCAAGTCTAATTTCATTGCCTTGGCCGGCCATACCAAGCTCCTTCTTATAGAGCTTGGAACAAATCAGAACCTGATTTGCTCGTTACCAGTTGACTGGTCCTTGCACCAGTCGACTGATGCCAGCCCAACGGCTATCTGCTACAGTGCATCAGTCGAATGGTCCATACACCAGTCGACTACTACAGTACGCTACAGTAACTGCTACAGTGCACTACAATAACTGCTACAATGCCGCTACAGTAAAACCCTAAAACTAGGATTTTACTCCGAGTAAAATCTCTCATGCACTCGTACCCTCACGACTCATTTGACTCTTCTTTGCAGCCTTGACCTCTTGCCTTCAAGCCTACTTCCTTTGGCTCTCGTCCCTCGGATGCATCCAAGTGCGCGGCTCGTCCCCAATGCCATCCTTTGCGTATGCCTCGAAGTCGCTTCCCTCGGCCCTTGTCCTTGCTGCCTTGTCCACGGTCCCTCGGATGCTCCATCCTTCACCGGACCCGAAGTCGTCAACCTAAGTCACATGTGTCACCTGCAGTCCTGCACAACTCAAGTACACATATCAAATAACGAGGGTAAACCTAACTTAAACCCTTTGCCCAAACACCAAAACACATGGTCCCATGGACCATTGGGATTGCTCCAACAGTCACTACTCCTGATGAGTGACCGAGTGGACGGGATGTTGTCGGAGTACACCTATCCTCCTATCCCAAATCATAAATGGGGGAGCGCAATGCTCTCATCTCCCGGTACACAATGACGGGGAGGAATCCCTGCCGGCTAACACGTTGTGTCACACTACCCATGAGCGAACCAACGGTGCCTAACAGAGTCCCTGCTGCAACACACTCTGCCTGAATCGACCACTAACCCATGAGTGGTGGTGTGTGCAGATCCATGTAACTAGCGACGTGCTCAACAATAATGGAGCGGACTATCGTACAGCATGCAATCATGCAAATGGTGCATGACACTAACCACAAAATATCCTGACCTAATCCATATATATATATAAAAGTGCATCATAGGTCAATGAATCAAATCAAATCAAAGGTACACAGAAGGTATAAAACCTAGGTCCTGAACATGGTGAAGCATGGTATATCACTACCCTTATAAGCATGTATCAACAGGTAAGGAATACATGAGATGCAAAACAAGCAATCAATCAATCATGTAACAAGTATTGGGTAGTGATTAACCGAAACAAATAAGAACATAATTAATGCAACTTGTTAAATTCAATACTATGTATATCAAATGACATAAGTCAAAAGTACCCGCCTCCGATAAAATGGTCCTATCCGGTAATCAAGATACTCGTCGAGATACCGTCTCGAATCAGAGTCCTGCGTCAAATAACATAAATATTTTATTTAGCTACATTCATAAAAAAAAATAGCTAAATAAAATTTCTAAAACTAATTTAGGGTAAAACCCTAATCACATAATCTCAATTTACCTATTTAAATCTAATAGTTAATTAGGGTTAGTAACTTAATCCCCAATCAACCCATTAGATTAAATCCAAACCTAATTCCCTTAACACAATCAGATTTAAAGTTAAACCTAAAACAAATTCTAGTAATAAATTCTTTCCTTTCTTCACAGTACACATACTTACCTTTGCTCTTGATCCAAAACCCCTGACGACGTTTGTTTGAGTGCTGCCGGCAAGAAACACCCCTAGAACCAAGATCACTTCCAACAAATCCTCACTGGATGGAATCAAAAGGAGAGATCAAGCAGTGACGATTACAAACCAAACATTACCTAATCTCTACAAAGCTATACAGAAAATGCAAACTACATTTCCTACCAAATCTGTTCTCAGCCGTAGCTTACCTCAACTCAGTGTCGACAGCTTCCTCTTTGTTGGAGAACCCACAGAACCTCTCTGACCATGGCAGTTAGGGCACAAAGGGGCTGCGATCAGGTACCTAGGATGCTAGCGGTGGGTTTCAGGCTAGGGCACAAAGGAGAGGAAGAAGGGAGGCGCATCGGTCGGCGCTAGGGCTCAAGTGCCGGCGCAGAGAATCGACCGAGAGGAGTCAATGGCGTCGAGTGCGGCTCAGGAGGATGTGAGGAAGAGAAGGAGGATCGGGAGGCGGCTCGAGGCTTCCTTGGCCATGGCTTTTGTGCCGGAGGGAGAAATTGCCGGTCGGCCGGAGATGGCTCGAGAGGAAAACAAAAATGGAGAAGAAGAAGAGAGGGCTTGGCGGAGGGGTTGTATGCTCGAGAAGGAGTAACCGCCGCCTGCGGTTAGGGCAAGGAGTTGGCGACGGGGAAGAAGGGGCGCGCTGGGTTCGGCGAGGAAGGGAAAAGAAAGCAAATAAAGAAAATAAAGAAAAGAAAATAGAAAAAGGAAATTAAGAAAATAACATTTGCTCGCTTAAATGAGTAACCTAAATAGGCTTTTCCGGAACCCCATTTTATCCCCATAAACTCGTCCAAACGAGCTCCGAAAAATTCCCGAAAAATTTCCAAAAATCTTGGAAAATTCCCTTATCATTATTTCTCTATTTTCTGGTATTTTACAAGAAGATGAGAAAATCTTCTAAGGGGTGTCATTGTGTTTTAGCCACAATAGATGAGTTACCTAGGGTGATGGTTAAGGTTAAGAGCTCTAGGGGGAGCTCAAAGAGTCAATTTGGGACTCATGGCCAATGGATCTCAAGTGGGTATTTCTTGGGATTCTAGATGGATCATGGAATGTGCCAAGTGGTTTGAAAACGGACTTGAGTCTCAAACCTAGGGAATTGGCACACATGGGATGTGTTTCATGCAAGAAATATGACATTGGGGTCATATTGCATGATAATTGATTTTGGATGTATAGATGCCATATAAACCAACGCTAAGGATGCATTATAGTTTAGTATGGGCAAATTCATGAAGAGGAAGATAAAACTAAGACTTTAGGTTAAAGTTCAATTGAATCATTTAGATAGTTTTGGATTTTGTGTTAATCTTGGGATATGAGATATGTATATTTTTAAATGTATTTTTCCCAAGTAGACACAAGTAAAACATATCTCTCCATAAAATTTAGAGATTTTTAGATGTCTGTGAAATTATTAGTGCATTTTTAAAATCAGGTTCAGAATATAGTTTGGCTGGAAAAGGGTACCAGTAGACTGGTAACAGTGCTTATCGACCACAAATACTTATGTGAGGTTGTATCGAAGAGGGCAGTCGACTAATGTTAGAGGCAGTAGATTGATACTAGGCAGATACTATTTTTCATCATTTGCTTTGACCAAGACAACTCGTTTAGGTGTATGAGATCCATGGGGGATAAATACATGAGTTTAGGGTGAGTTTGATGATCAAGTTTTTGACAATTGGGATATTATTGGAAGCTTTTTAATGTTAGGCAAAGGGGGAAAAGTAAGGTTTAGCTGCGAAAACCTTAAGTGTCTTTATGTAAGGGAAGCCTTGTGATAAGTTCTTAAATATCCCTGTGGTAAAATTCCTACCACAATGGAGAGCTTAGGTGTAGGGGGAGCCTTGGGATAGGTTCCAATGCATGATGCATATTGTTACGGTGGTGTAAGTCCAAGTTATGTAGCCTTGGCAACGTAAGTCCATTCAGTGGTGTAAGTCCAAGTTATGTAGCCTTAGCAACGTAAGTCCATTCGGCAATGTAAGTCCAAGTTGTGTAGCCTTTGCCACATAAGTCCATTCGGCGGTGTAAGTCCAGTTGTGTAGCCTTGGCAACGTAAGTCCATTTGGCGGTGTAAGTCCAAGTTGTGTAGCCTTGGCAACGTAAGTCCATTTGACGGTGTAAGTCCAAGTGTGTAGCCTTGGCAACATAAGTCCATTTGTTATTAGCATTGTTATTTTCTATTTGTTTTCCCTAACTTAAATGTATTGTCAAACATAAAAAAAAAGGATATTGTTAGAGCAATCTTGATAGTTCGTGTGATCATGTGTTTTGGTGTTTAGGCAAAGGGTGTAAGTTAGGTTTACCCTTGTTATTTGATATGTGTATGTGAGTGTGCAGATTTGCAGGATACATATATGACTCAGCTTGATGGCTTCGGGTCTGGTGAAGGATGGAGCATCCGAGGTACCGTGGATAAGGTAGCAAAGACAAGGGTCGAGGGAAGCGACTTCAAGGCATATGCGAAGGATGGCATTGGGGATGAGCAGCAGGCTTGAATGCATCCGAGGGACAAGATCCAAAGGAAGTACGCTTGAAGGCAAGAGGTCAAAACTATGAAGAAAAGTCAAGTGAGTTGTGAGGGTCTGAGTGCGAGAGAAATGTACTCAGGAAAGAAAATCCTAAGTTTAGGGTCGTGCCAGCCAACTGGGGGTGAGCACAGAGAGGTTCTGTGCTTGAACGGCAGGGATCAGTTGACTGGTGTTGACACCAGTCGACTGGTAAAGAGCTATTGAGAGAGTCGTTGGTCAGGCACCAGTCGATTGGTGTAAAGACCAGTCGACTGGTAACGGTAAACAGCAAGGTTGTTTCTCCCCAAGCCCTATAAGATGGAGCTTGGGATGGCTAGCCAAGGTGGCAAAATTAAACTTGGTTAAAGCCTAATTAGTAGTCACTGAGTGCTCAAGGTTTCCTTTGTGTCCAAGTGTTCTTAGTTGGTGTGTGGTGAGGTTTCTCCATCCATAAGGAGTTGCTTGAGTAGCCGGAGTTTGCCGGGGGCTAATCCACCGAAAAATTGAGGGATCATCCACCTTACGGACAGACGTGGAGTAGGATCCCTAATCTCTGAACCAAGTTAAAGGAAACACGTTAACGGTTTACTTTCTTGTCTTGCCTTTAACTTTTATATTTGTATTCGTATTTGTATTTGCTTGTTTTCCATTGTGCACTAATGAATACGTAGGGAGTTATCATATTAGGGGCACCGTCTATCCAACACCCCTTTTATCCGGTCATACAAAATCCCCAACAAGTATGAGAAATATATTATTATAAATAAAGTCGTATATAAAATTGAATTACTAATAAAAAAATACTTATGAGTCCCTAATAACTCTAAGCACCTTATGGCCACGAAGTGTTACTACTTGCTCCTCTGCCATTATAATGTCTGCAAAATAACATGACAACACATCATAATAAGGCTTACTTAATATGATAATATAAACACAAAATAATATGGAAGTATAACTTACATAATGAACAATAATGCTAATATTTAATCATCATTAATGTTGGATCGAGAATTCGCTAGAGGGGGTGAATAGAGATTTAAAAAATTTAGTACGCAGTGGAAAGAATAAACGACAATTCTAACACAAGTATTTTTTTACTTGGTTCGGAGCCTTCGGCGACACCTACTCCAAGGACCGCACTCGTCGAGTGCTTTCGTTGGGCAATCCACTAGCAATTTGGAATATTGATTACAAAATTGAATTACATGAATGCTAATAGAAAAACAAATATCGACAATGAAAAGAAGGAAACAGAAAACAACACTTTGTTGATCGTGGAGTCGCAGGAGCACAGCTGAGAACGTGATGAGAGATCTTGTTGTTGTTCTTTTGCTCCAGCCTTCACCCTCCTTATATAGGAGGTTTGGGGCGCCTGAATCCCTTCAGGGCACCCTGAATGTGACGTAGCTGAGCCAACCAGGGTTCTCCACATGACGAAGCTCGTTGGGGATAAGTTTTGCATTCCGGGCGCCCGGACCCATTCCGGGTGCCCGGACCTCCGAGCGCCCGGACCTCCACTTTACCAACTACCTACATAAAAGTAGTCCAAGGAAAAATGCAAACTACCCTGCAAAACAAAGTATTAGCACAGCATAGTCATAAAAAGGAATAGTGTAGTAATTAGATTTCGTCTCACCAAGACCAGAATCTAGTCAAGATCTCAACTTAGAGTTCCGAAATGGTTCTAAGTTGGATCGGCACCTAAGTTCCCTTCCCGGGAACGTGTCCTCACAGTCACTCCCCTCCAGTGGCTTACCTCAACTTACCCGCCAGACATCCGGTCAGCCCGTCAACCCGTCTGGACTTCGTGTCAGCTATCCGGTCAGCCCGTCGACCTAGCTAGACTTCGTGTCAGCTATCTGGTCGGCTCGTCGACCTAGCTGGGCTTCGTGCCAGACATTCGGTCAGCCCGTCGACCTGTCTGGACTTCTCCTGCACACTTGATCAAAGTATTTAGAACGCAAATGAAACTAACTTAACCTACTTTGTCATTCATCAAAACTTGAGTTAGACCGTTAGTACTAACCGCACCAACAATCTCCCCCTTTTTGATGCAATGACAACTTGGTTAAGTTAGTGAAAAGTATGCAATTAAAACAATCAATTTGGTTTTTAAGTTAGCCTTTATTTTAAATTTGGTAGTTTGTTGTTTAACTAACTTAACCACCTAACCCTCCCCATTGGCATGAGACCTTTTGGGGAGAGCCCAAGAGCAAAACCATGAGGGCTTAGGCTCAAAGTGGACAATATCATACCATAGTGGAGATATCTAAATTCCTTACGATCCTACAATTGGTATCAAAGCCCAGACTACTGAAGGTTTAATCGTTGACTGTCCACAAGAGCTATGGTCTGATTGAGCCATATGGGTACAATATTAACCTCGAACAAAGAAAGTGGGGGCTCCTATGTTCGGATCAAGAGGACCAGACACCAGGTAGGAAGTCCTAGTTGTGACTAAGCAAGGAAGTCCTAGTAGGTCGAGTGGACCGAGGGGCAGGAAGACCTGGTGGGTCGAGGATCGGACGTGGAAAGTCTATGGTCCTTTGTTTGAGGGGATTGTTGGATCGAAAAAATTTAGATATCTCCCCAATTGCATGATATTATCCACTTTAGGCCTAAGCCCTCATGATTTTGCTCTTGGGCTCTACCCAAAAGGCCTCTGCACCCAGTCACCTTGACCTACTTCGGGCCTCCCCTTGAGCATTCGGTCACTTTGACCTGCTTCGGGCCTCACTGCGAGCATCTGGTCACCTTGACATACTCCAAGCCTCCCCACAAGCTTCCAGTCATCCTGACCTGCTCCGGACCTCCCCACGAGTATCCGGTCACCCTGACCTGCTTCGGGACCTTTCCCACAAGTATCCGGTCAATCTTGACCTACTTCAGGCCTATCCGTGAACATCCGGTCAACCTGACCTGCTTCGGGCCTCCCTGCGAGCATCCGGTCACCCTGACCTACTCGCCTCACCGCGAGCATCTGGTCACCCTCACCTGCTCCAGGCCACCCTGCAAGCATCCATGATCTTTCCCATGTGTTTTCACTGTGAGACTATGTTTGCAACCTGAAAACCCCAACAATCCCCCCCCTTAAACAAAGGACCACAGGCTTTCCACGTTCGATCCTCTACCCACCAGGTCTTCCTGCCCCTCGATCCACCTGACCTATTAGGACTTCCTTACCTAGCCGCAACTAGGACTTCCTGCCTGGTGTCTGGTCCTCTTGATTCGAACATAGGAGCCTCCATTTTCTTTGTTCGAGATTAATATTATACCCATATGGTTCAATCAGACCATAGCTCTTGTGCACAGTCACCGGTTAAACCTTCTGCCAGTCCGGGCTCTGATATCGATTGTAGGATCCCAAAGGATGTTCACATATCTCCACAATTGCATGATATTATCCACTTTAGGCCTAAGCCCTCATGATTTTGCTCTTGGGCTCTACCCAAAAGGCCTCCGCACTTGGTCACCTTGACCTACTCCGGGCCTCCCCTCGAGCATTCGGTCACCTTGACCTGCTTCGGGCCTCACTGCGAGCATCCAGTCACCTTGACCTACTCCAGGCCTCCCCGCAAGCATCCAGTCATCCTGACCTGTTCTAGACCTCTCCGTGAGTATCCGGTCACCCTGACCTACTTCGAGGCCTTTCCCACAACCATCCGGTCAATCTTGACCTGCTTCGGGCCTATCCGTGAACATCCGGTCAACCTGACCTGCTTCGGGCCTCCCTGCGAGCATTCGGTCACCCTAACATACTCGTCTCACCACGAGCATCTGGTCACCCTAACTTGCTCCAGGCCTCCCCGCAAGCATCCATGATATTTCCCATGTATTTTCAATGTGGGACTATGTTTGCAACCTTACAACCCCAACAATATCTAAAAAATTAGATCTTCTAGAAAAATTTACAACAAGATCTAAAAATTTAGATATTATTTTAAATAATCAAAAAGTAATTTACAACAAAACCGTACTTGGCTACAAGTCAAGTTCAAATAAAACATTTAAATCATTAATAACTCAACATAAACAACAAAATAAAGCGTGGGTTCTGAAAGCGTGCTTAATCACGCAAGTAGGAATTAACCAATATTACATACCTAAAAATAAAATATACTATATAAAATCAATAAAATCAAAATCAAAAAATTTAAGAACCCATCAAAAATCAAAATATCATCAAGTTAAATATAGTTATAAAAGTAATAGACACAAACCTAGAATTAAAACATAAAAATAACAGACCAATAATTCAGGGGAAGGCTCCAGAATAGCTGGCACCTCCAAAAATTAACCTACCCGACAAGGTAACCAAAATCAATCTGCCCAGCAGGATAATTAGGACTAGTTCAAAGGGAAAATAGTTTAACTTGACCAATGGTACTGGTGAAGTTTTGGATGATAGTACGTTAGGGAAGCTTAATCTATGCATGTCTAGGAAGATATGGCTTCGACCTGGTGCATTTGGCTAAGTGGAACTAACCGAAGCTACCCTTTACGGATCCTAACTAGTTAGACCAAGATTTTGTACTAAGTTTAGTGGATATGACTATTTGGAAAACCTCAAAGGCATGGTTACTCTAATGATATACAGGTGACTCACCATAGCCCAGAAGTTTATCTAAAAAATGTCTGTTTGTTAAGCCCAAAGCTAAACCTGAATCTAACACAAAGTTAAATTAAATCTTAAAAATTGAATCTAACTCATCTCACAAAATTATAGGATTCTCTTATTGAAAATTTAGATCAAGTGAGATGATTAAGGACTAAAAATTAAATTAAATTAAATTAAAATTTAAAAATTCTTTTAAAAAATTCTTTTAAAATTCTTTTAAAAAACTCTTTGAAAATCATTTTAAAAACTCTTTAAAATTATTTTAAAATAATAATAATAATAATAATAAATAAATAAATAAATAAATGATAATTATTATTATTTTACTATTATTCTTACCTAAGTAAGGTTGAACTTAAAACATAGACTAACCCTCAAACCCTACTTATTGTAGGAAACCAAGTGGATCTTGGACAGTGGTTGCTCCAAACATATGATTGGAGATCACACTAAATTCACTCAACTTACCTACAAAAGTTTAGGAACAGTTACCTTTGGTAACAATGACAAACTCAAAGTAATTGGTATAGGTAACATTGAGCTTAAAATTGACTTCATTATTACAATGTTTTACTTGTTGAAAATTTCAAGTATAATCTCCTTAGTATCAGTCAATTGTGTGACGCCAGATATAAGGTTAGGTTTTTATCTTCAGAATGTCTAATCAAGCACCTAGATAACCCTACGATAAGTCTAAAAGGGTTTAGAAAAGATAGCATCTATGCAATTAACTTAACCACTTCTTCAATTAAGTGTTATTTAACACAAAAAGAAGAAACTTGGTTATGGCATAGAAGAATGTCACACACTAATTTCAGAAATATAAGTAATTAAATGAATTAGTTAGAGAATTACCAAATTAACTAACTTAGACTCAACAATATGTAATGCTTGTTAACAAAGTAAACAAACAAAATCTACTCACAAATCAACTAATCAAACTCAAACCAACTCAATACTAGAACTTCTACATTTAGACTTATTTGACTCTCATGGGGTCAAATCAATAAATCGAAGTTTATATTATCTAGTAATAGTAGACGATTATTCTAGGTTCACTTGGGTAAAATTTTTAAAAAATAAAGATGAAACGTTTGAAGTCTTTACCAACTTTTGCAAACAAGTTGAAAATGAAAAAGACCTTAAAATTAAAAGAATTAGAAGTGACAATGGGGAAGAATTTAAAAACCATAACTTTAATAAATTTTGTCTTGAAAACGGATATCATCATGAATTTTCATGTCGTAAAACTCCCCAACAAAACAGAATTGTAGAAAGGAAAAATAGAACTCTACTTGAAGCCTCTAGAACTATGCTAAATAAATACAATCTACCTAAGTACTTTTGGACAGAAGCTGTTAGCATAGCCTGCTATGTACAAAATAGAACAACACTAAATAAAACACATAACAAAACCTTTTTCAAAATATATTATAATAAACAACCCAATATAAAATACTTTAAAGTATTTGGGTGTTCAGCCTGCATCCTAAACACAAGGGAACAATTAGGAAAATTCACTTCTAAAATAGAAAATGAAATTTTTGTAGGATATTCACTGAACAGTAGGGGTTATAGAATATACAATAAAGTAACATTAAGAATTGAAAAAATCACAAATGTAAAATTTGAGAAATCTAAAAAAACCTAAAACAAACCCAACTTCAGCCAATTGAGTTTATGCAAGGCAATAGTAATCAAGAAGAAACTAATCACGAAGAGGAAAAAGAACATCAAGAGAATCAACAGCCTAGTGTTGGTTGATACTCGGAATATTGTACCAGTTCCCCTATACAAAAATTTTGTATAAGTCCTGAACCATTTCTAACAACTTATTGTGTTCTTTAGAAATTAAATTAGGAATCGCAAGTGGAACTTAACTTATTGATTCCAAATTTAACTTATCTGTTCTTAGAAGTTTAGACTTGAATCGCAAACGATACTTAACATTATTGATTTAAATCCACCCATGTTACAAATTCAATTAAATATTAATTTTAGAGATTGGCTTCCAGGTTAAACATGGTGAGGCACTAGGCCTTCTTGGGTATGGGAGCATCCACCACTTCCTAGACAAATTCTTTTAACGAAATTTAATATTTAATTTCCTTATAGTAACCCTAGGTTTAACCAAAAGGAAAAATCGAATCACAAGATCAAAAAAACAAAAGAACATAAACTCGAATCACAAATTTGAAACCTAGAATCATATGCCTCTTGTGTTTGGTATTTCAAAAACTATACAAAGAAAACTAGTATGATGCGGAATAGAATTACTAGTTATACCTTTCTTTGTAAGCAACAACCTCTTGATCTTCTATCGTATTCCTCTTCTTATCTCGGACGTCGTGTGGGTGATGATCTACCAAGACGAGAACCACCCAAGCTTCCTTCTTCTCCAAGCAAGTTTCAGCCACCACAAGAACTCCAAGAGAAGATGAGGTTCGGCCACCACCAAGCTCCAAGGGATGCTAAGAAACAAGACCTCCTATCTCTCCTTCTTCCTTTAGCAAGATCCAGCCACCAACCAAGCTCCTTGAGATGAAGATGTCGCCGGCCAAGGAAGAAGAATAGGAGAGGGAGAGGAAGAGAGGGGGTCGGCCACCAACCAAGGAAGAGAGGAAATAATAGAAGAGATATTGTTATGAGGTGAGGCACCTCTACCCTCTCTTTATATTCCTTGGTCTTGGCAAATAAGGAAAGTTTTATTAAAACTTCCTTATTCTCTTTGCCAATGAAAGGAAAGTTTAATAAAATTTTCCTTTCAAACTATATGGTCGGCCACCTTAATCCCTCCAAACAAGGAAAGTTTTAAACACAAAATTAAAACTTCCTAATTTGTTTCTGAAAATTTTTAAATAAAAATTTCTCTTTTAAAAATTCCCTTCATGGTTGGTCATAAAAGGAAACTTTTATAAATTAAAATCTCTCTATTAAAACATATGGATAATTTACAAAATTAAAGGAAAGTTTTCTCTAAAATTAAAATCTTCCTTTCAATCTACAAATAAGGAAAGATATCAAATCTTTTCTTAATCTTTTATAGAAACTATAAAAGGAAAGATTTAATTTTAAAACTTTCTTTTAAATCATGAGGATGGTTACAAAAAAAGGAAAGTTTTATCAAAAATTAAAATCTTCCTTTTAACTACAAATAAGGAAAGATATCAAACCTTTCACTTAATCTTTTGTAGAAAACTATAAAAGGAAATATTTAAATTTTAAACTCTCTTTTAAAATCATGGCTTCCACATAAGAAAAATTTTAAAAAATAAAAACCATTTAATTTATTGTGGCCGGCCACACCAAGCTAGGGGTGACCACCTAATGAAACCAACTCACCTTGGTTTGGTCGGCCCTAGCTTGGGTTCCAAGCTAGGCTTGGTCGGCCACCTTAAGGTGGGTAAGAAGGTGAGTATGAGTGAGTATAATACTTTATAAATAAGAGGCTACGATAGGGACCGAGAGGAGGAATTGGTTTTGGTCTCCCGATGAAATTAAGCTTTCCGTGTTCGCCCCGAACACCCAACTTAATTTCATCAATAATAATTCATATCACTAAAGAATTATTATTGAACTACCGCACCAATCCCAAATTATATTTTGGGTTCCTTCTTATCATGAGTGTGTTAGTCTCCCTGTGTTTAAGATATAGAATATCCACTAATTAAATGAGTTACTGACAACTCACTTAATTAATATCTAGCTCCAAGAGTAGTACCACTTAACCTTATCGTCATGTCGGACTAAGTCCACCTGCAGGATTTACATGACAATCCTTATGAGCTCCTCTTGGGGGCATCATCGACCTAGATTACTAGGACACAGTTTCCTTCTATAATCAACAACACACACTATAAATAATATTATTTCCCAACTTATCGGGCCTATTGATTTATCAAATTAAATCGCACCCTTTGATAAGTCAAAGAAATAAATACTAGATATATGTGTTTGTTATTATATCAGGATTAAGAGCACACACTTCCATAATAACAAAGATTTTGTTCTTTTATACAGTAAGTATAAAAAAAACTTACCTTAAATGGTCCTGCTCAATACACTCGGAGTGTACTAGTGTAATTTTATAGTTAAGATAAATTAATACTAAATTACACTATGACTATTCCAATGGTTTGTTTCTTTCCATCTTAGTCGTGAGCTACTATTTATAATTTATAAGGAATTGATAACATGATCTTCTGTATGTGACACTACACACCATGCTATCTACAATATAAATTAATTGAACAACTACACTTAGCATATAAATGTAGACATTTGACCAATGTGATTCTTTATTTTAAAAATAAATGTTTACAAAAAGCTTGGCTTTTAGTATACACTCTAACAATCTTCCACTTATACTAAAAGACTATGTTGCCATAAAAACTGTCATACATCTGATTCTCATTCCTACATCATGCCCATCAAAATCTCTTACCTTAAGGGCCTTAGAGAAAGGATCTTCCGATTATCATCTGATGCAATCTAGGCGACAACAACTTCTCCTTGTTATACGATGTCTCGTATTGGGTGGTACTTGTGCTCTTATGTGTTTACTTGCTTTATGGGCTCGTGGTTCCTTCGAGTTTACTACTGCACTATTTATTATTACAATATACTGTAATAATTTTGGACAATACAGGAATCACATCTAACTCCATCATGAAGTTTCTGAGCCATACAACTTTTATGACTGCCTCAGAGGCTGCCATATACTTAGCTTCTATGGTGGAGTCCGAAAAAACATCTCCGCTTAACACTCCTCCATTGTTATGGCTTTACCTTCTAAAGTAAACACAAAACCCCCCAGGTTGACTTACTATTTGTCCTTATTTGATTGGAAGTCAAAATCTGTGTAACCCACAGGGAGCAAATCATCTGCTTGGTAAACCAGCATATAATCTCTAGTCCTTCTCAGGTACTTCAATATATGTTTTACAGCAATCCAATGTCCTTGTCCAGGGTTACTTTGATATCTGCTAACCATGCCCACGGCAAAACAGATATCAGGTCTCGTGCACAACATAGCATACATTAGGCTTCCGATAGACGAAACATAAGGAATTACCTTCATGTCCTCTATCTTCTTTGATGTCTTCGGAGACATCTCTTTAGATAAAGCTACTCCATGTCTAAAAGACAGAAAACCTTTCTTGGAGTCTTGCATGTTAAAATGAGCAAGGATTGTATCGATATATAAAGCTTGGGACAAGCACAACATCCTTTTCTTGCGATCCCTTATTACTTTGATCCCAAGAATATGTGTGCATTCTCCTAAGTCCTTCATATCGAATTGCTTGGACAACCATACCCTTACTTTCGACAACACTTTGATATTGTTTTCAACTAACAAAATGTCATCTACGTATAGTACAAGAAATACCACAACATTTTCATCACACTTCTTATATACACAAGACTCATCCGGACACTGAATAAATCCATATGACTGGATTACTTCATTAAACCGGATGTTCCAAGACCTTGAAACTTGCTTCAGTCTATAAATAGACCAATTTAGCTTACATACTAGATGCAATTTGCCTTTTTCAATGAACCACTCTGGTTGCTTCATATGGATGTTTTCTTCAAGACTTCCGTTAAGGAAAGCTGTCTTGACATCCATTTACCAAACCTCATAATCCATATGAGCAGCAATAGATAAGAGTATCCGGATAGACTTAAGCATAGCTACTGGTGAAAAAGTTTCCTCATAATCGATTCCCTCTTTCTGAGTATACCCCTTCGCAACAAGACTTGCTTTGAAGGTTTCTACCTTCCCATCTATCTCTCTTTTCCTTTTGTAGATCCACTTACATTCAACGGCTTTTACATCATTAGGTTGTTTTACAAGCTCCCAGACCTTATTAGAATACATAGATTTTATTTCAGAGTTCATCGCTCTTTGCCAAGATACTGCATCTTTATCTTGGAGTGTTTTGTCATATGTCAGGGGATCAGGTTCATGTTCACCAGGGATCAAGTCCGAAGACTCTTCCAAAAACATGAATCTTTCAGGTTGCCTCACAACCCTCCCACTACGATGAGGCACTGTCTATGGTTGTGTATCATTTGTGATACGTGTTGCAGTTTCTTGTGATATTTCATCTTGTAATGTTGGTACTAAGTTAGGTGTGTCCTCTCTTATTTCTTCTAGAACAATTTTACTCATGAGCTTGTGGTCCATTATATAATCTTCCTCTAAAAACCAAGCATTGGTGCTAACAATGATCTTCTGATTTTTAGGATTATAAAACAAACCACCTTTCGTTCCTTTGGGATATCCTACAAATAGACAAACTTCTATTCATGATTCTAACTTGTTAGTGTCTCCCTTTAATTAGCACATGTGCTGGACTACCCCAAATTTGAATATGTCTTAAACTAGGCTTACGCTCATTCCACAATTCTGTGGGAGTAGAAGATACTGATTTAGAAAGTACCAAGTTCAGAATGTGCGCTACCGTTTCCAGGGCATATCCCCAAAACGAATTTGGTAATTCAGAATAACTCATCATCGATCTAACCATTTCCATAAGAGTCATATTCCTTCATTCTGCCACATCGTTCTGTTGGGGTGTACCAGGTATAGACAATTGGGATTGAATCCCAGCCTTTGATAAGTAATTCCTAAACTCTCCAAAGAGGTATTCGCCACCACTATCAGACCATAGTGTCTTGATACTTTTACCATGACGTTTCTCCACATCAGCCTTGTACTCTTTGAACTTATCAAAGCACTTAGACTTGCGACGCATCAAGTAAATGTACCCATATCTTGAATAGTCATCTATAAAAGAGATAAAATATTCGAAATCACTTCTTGCCTAGATAGACATAGGACCACATAAATCAGAATGAACTAGTTACAACACATCTTTGGATCCATACCCCTTTGACTTAAAATCTTCTTGGTTATTTTTCCTTCCAAGTAAGACTCGTAGGTTGGAAAGTTTTCCACTAATGAACCCAAAAATTCATCGACTATTATCCTTTGAATCCTACTCAAGTTAATATAACCTATCCTTAGATGCCAAAAATATGATTAGTTCATTTCCGAAGGTTGCTTTCTCTTAATAGAGTTAGAAGATGTGTTATTAATTTCCATTTGTTGCAGTGTGGGAGTTATTAGATTTAGAGTATACAAATTGCCAACGAATGTACTAGAATAGATAACTTCCCTATTTATCTTGATAAGACCTTTGCTATCATAAATAGACAAAATATCCATCCTTGTATTGTTTAGAAACTGAAATTAAGTTCTTTCTAAAACTTGGTACGTAAAGATAATTTCTTAAAACTAATATTTTATTCCTATAAACATCTCCCACTGCAACAGCTGCTACTTCTGTAGCATTGCTCATGTAAACAGTGATTTCTCCTTCGTGTAGTTGTCGGGTTTCCTGGAACCCCTATAATGATTTGCAGACATGATCAATGGTTATCATATCTACACGCCAGGTACCAATAGATAATACCACTAATCATATTCCAACTACTAGAGAATAAGATATACCTATATTATTCTCTTCCTACGAGGATAGTCCGCCTACAAATGTCCAGACTGCTTGCAAATGAAGCACTTGCCTTTTGGCTTCTTCATTCCTGTTTTTAGTCTAGTACCTAGAGATCATACAGTCTTGCCTGTCAGCTCAATTCTAGTGTCCGAAGAGTTCCTTGAGATTGTACATCATGTCTTGGCCAATAGGCATGGTCTGATGCTGATATTGCAGCTCATTTGATATAAAAGTCAAATCTAACTACACGCCATCTCATCTGCCTTGACCCATTTCCTATGATACTCAATCTCCTCTTCACTAGAATCATTATTAGGCACATTAGAGCAGGTCTCTAACAGTACGAACTTATAGCCTTAAGTAGTTAAGATAATGTCCAGGTTCCTTTTCCAATCTATGTAGTTTGGACCAGTAAGTTTGTTCTCTTTCAGTATAATGGCTAATGGGTTGAAAGTCATCCTAAGAATCACAAAATAAACTTTGGTCAAGACTCTAAATTTAGAATAATATTGATTCCTCAAACAATATTATTTAAATTTACCAACACCTCAAACATCATGAATTTTGCATGCCACGATAGTATGGACGTATACAAAATCAAACATTTATAAGAGGAGGTTTTACCCATTAATTTTATTCTTGTCAACCTAACTTTATGATAAATAAAATTAATAGTTGATTTTTCCTTTGGTCGCACAAATAATAGCAGTGACTCCGATAGAGAGGATAGTATTAAATGTGCCTAAGTGTATACCATTACTTATACTTAGTCCATTGAATAGGATTGTGCCCCTTCAGATGGAGAAGATCACACGCTCCTAAATAATTTCCTATAACCATCCATAAAGAAAGTTTGATCTAGTGATCTGCAAACAAACTCATCCGATGGGGAGGGAGGAACTCAGAGCCAACACGCAAGTTTGTCGCATCACTTACAAACCAGTAATGGAGACCGTGGAATTTATTTACTAATCTCTCTCCCACTTAGTTATTTAAGGTGAGAAATTTTAACTATGCTAGCACACATCACAGCAAATAAAGCAACAAATATGGAAAAAAAAATAATTTTCCAACTATTATGGCCTTTTCCATCACTGTCCTCCGTGTGTTGTCAACCTTAGCTGTTGCCATCTTTAGCCACCGCAATCGGGTCTAGTCGCCGCATCTATCTTGCTTCTTTTTCTGCTGCACCTCTGATCCACAAAAAGTACCACGCCTTGCAAGGATATGATCCGCGACAAAAATAGAATTTTACATATATCGATCCTATATTCCACAAAGAAATGTACATGTAATCTAGATCGAAACAAAAATGTAAAATCCTAAAACTAATACAGCTCCTATTGTATTTAATATATACAATCATACACACACAAAAATGCCCTTGACATGTCCAAGGGTCCAATCACACACAATATCTATAAGTCATAATAGTTGGAGTCTGTAACCACAGAGTTAGCACATCCTACTATTATCCTACCTAAATTATGTATGACATGTACATAATTAAACTGAAAACCAAACACACAGAGGCAAACCCTAGCTCTGATACCAATTGTTGGTTGATACTCGGAATATCGTACCGGTTCCCCTATACAAAAATTTTGTACAAGTCCTAAACCATTCCTAACAACCTATTATGTTCTTTAGAAATTAAATTAGGAACCGCAAGCGGAACTTAACATTATTGATTCTAAATTTAACTTATCTATTCTTAGAGATTTAGACTTGGATCTCAAATGATACTTAACATTATTGATCTAAATCCACCCATGTTACAATTCAATTAAATATTAATTTTAGAAATTGGCTTCCAGGTTAAACATGGTGAGGCACTAGGCCTTCTTGGGTATGGGAGCATCCACCACTTCCTAGACAAAGCCTTTCAACGAAATTTAATATTTAATTTCCTTATAGTAACCCTAGGTTTAACCAAAAGGAACAATCGAATCACAAGATCAAAAAAACAAAAGAACACAAACTCGAATCACAAATTCGAAACCTAGAATCATATGCCTCTTGTGTTTGGTATTTCAAAAATTATACAAAGAAAACTAGTATGATGCAGAATAGAATTACTAGTTATACCTTTCTTTATAAGCAACAACCTCTTAATCTTCTATCGTATTCCTCTTCTTATCTCGGACGTCGTGTGGGCGACGATCTACAGAGACGAGAACCACCCAAGCTTCCTTCTTCTCCAAGCAAGTTTCGGCCACCACAAGAACTCCAAGAGAAGATGAGGTTCGGCCACCACCAAGCTCCAAGGGATGCTAAGAAACAAGACCTCCTATCTCTCCTTCCTTTAGCAAGATCCAGTCACCAACCAAGCTCCTTGAGATGAAGATATCGCCGGCCAAGGAAGAAGAATAGGAGAGGGAGAGGAAGAGAGGGGGTCGGCCACCAACCAAGGAAGAGACGAAATTATAGAAGAGATATTGTTATGAGGTGAGGCACCTCTACCCTCTCTTTTATATTCCTTGGTCTTGTCAAATAAGGAAAGTTTTATTAAAACTTCCTTATTCTCTTTGCCAATGAAAGGAAAGTTTAATAAAATTTCCCTTTCAAACTATATATGGTCGGCCACCTTAATCCCTCCAAACAAATAAAGTTTTAAACACAAAATTAAAACTTCCTAATTTGTTTCCGGAAATTTTTAAATAAAAATTTCTCTTTTGAAAATTCCCTTCATGGTTGGTCATAAAAGGAAACTTTTATAAATTAAAATCTCTCTATTAAAACATGTGGATGATTTACAAAACAGAAAGTTTTCTCTAAAATTAAAATCTTCCTTTCAATCTACAAATAAAGAAAGATATCAAATTTTTTCTTAATCTTTTATAGAAACTATAAAAGGAAAGATTTAATTTTAAAACTCTCTTTTAAATCATGAGGATGGTTACAAAAAAAGGAAAGTTTTATCAAAAATTAAAATCTTCCTTTTAACTACAAATAAGGAAAGATATCAAACCTTTCACTTAATCTTTTGTAGAAAACTATAAAAGGAAAGATTTAAATTTTAAACTCTCTTTTAAAACCATGGCTTCCACATAAGAAAGATTTTAAAAAATAAAAACCTTTTAATTTATTGTGGTCGGCCACACCAAGCTTGGGTTCAAGCTAGGGTCGGCCACCTTGAAACCAACTCACCTTGGTTTGGCCGGCCCTAGCTTGGGTTCCAAGCTAGGGTTGGCCAGCCACCTTAAGGTGGGTAAGAAGGTGGGTATGGGTGGGTATAATACTTTATAAATAAGAGGCTACGATAGGGACTGAAAGGAGGAATTGGTTTTAGTCTCTCGATGAAATTAAGCTTCCCGTTTCGCCCTGAACACCCAACTTAATTTCATCAATAATAATTCATACCACTAAAGAATTATTATTAAACTACCGCACCAATCCCAAATTACATTTTGGGTTCCTTCTTATCATGAGTGTGTTAGTCTCCGTATGTTTAAGATATAGAATGTCCACTAATTAAATGAGTTACTGACAACTCAATTAATATCTAGCTCCAATAGTAGTACCACTCAACCTTATCATCATGTCAGACTAAGTCCACCTGCAGGATTTACATGACAATCCTTATGAGCTTCTCTTGGGGACATCATCGACCTAGATTACTAGGACACAGTTTCCTTCTATAATCAACAACACAAACTATAAATAATATTATTTCTCAACTTATCGGGCCTATTGATTTATCGCATTAAATCGCATCCTTTGATAAGTCAAAGAAATAAATACTAGATATATGTGCTTGTTATTATATCAGGATTAAGAGCACACACTTCCATAATAACAAAGGTCTTGTTCTTTTATGCAGACAGTATAAAAAGAACTTAGCTTAAATGGTCCTGCTCAATCCACTCAGAGTGTACTAATGTAATTTTATAATTAAGATAAACTAATACCAAACTACACTACGACTATTCCAATGGTTTGTTCCTTTCCATCTTAGTCGTAAGCTACTGTTTATAATTTATAAGGAATTGATAACATGATCTTCTGTATGTGACACTGACTATTTTTCAAACTTAAAACAAAAGTTATCTTTCTATGTTTCTATTTAAACTCTCCCAAGTCAATCTTACTTACATTTGTAGACTTCCTTGCATTTTAAATTATCATTTGTTCTATGTTTATTTTTGATGAATGTCAAAGGGGGAGGGTTAGATAGTTAATATTGGTTAATTCCTACTTGCGTGGTTAAGCACGCTTTCGGAACCCACGCTTTATTTTGTTGTTTATGTTAAGTTATTAATGATTTAAATGTTTTATTTGAACTGGACTTGTAGTTGAGTCCGGTTTTGTTGTAAATTAATTTTTGATTATTTAAAACAAGATCTAAATTTTTAGATCTTGTTGTAATTTTTTCTAAAAGATCTTTTAGTTTATTAATCTCTATTTTTAATGTTGAATTTTCCTCCTCAAGTGTTAAGTCTTGAGTTGGATTAGAATTTATGATTTGTTCCTTGAGGTTTTGATTTTCCTTAAGGAGCAATTCATTTTCATTTTCTATTGTAACTAATTTCCTATTTAAACAAGCAATAAAGAAATTTTTATTCAAATTAGAATATACCTCTTTGGGACCTTCGGAAATGAGTGCGGACTCATGGCTTGATTTGGGTTTAGACCCATCTTCTGATTTGTCCTCCGATTCTACTTCACGGGCCATCAGCACGAGGTGACTCTGGTGTAACACCCCACCCTCCTCGCTACTAGTCTGTGAGGGCGGAGCGCTACTGGACTACTAACTTTACTTAACTATCCTTGTTCACATGTTGATAGAAATTCCTAAAACTCTCAGAGAACTCAAAACATACAATTAACTAGCAGCGGAAGACTAAATGACTCATCTAATACATTCTACTCAACTCTTTGTTAATAAATTCTTATGCTAAATCCCAAGGCTTCTATAGTCCAGGCATCACACATCCATCCGCACCTCCTTGTCGCCTTCCTTTACTATAGCTTTTCCTTTCCTTTATCTGCAGTAAGAGGAAATGCATCTATAAGCAAAATTGCTTAGTAAGCGCTATCTAACTCACAAAACTCGAGTATGCATGTAAGCTAAAAGAAATCTAGAAACTGAATGCTCATCTAATAGCAAACGAAACATAGCATACTGAAATACTAAACATGTAAGCAAATCTAAACAACATGTCAGTATATAAGAAAGCTAAACTTACTGAATTTTAAACTTATGTGAAGCTTATTTCTTTTGTTTGAAAACTTATACTTTAATACTTCAAAATAATAATCAACTTTCTTCTTGGGCCTGGCAACTGTACTTGCTATGCGCGCATCCCTAACTAGACCCGAGATAGCTGGTCCCGAATCTAGTAGGGTTTACTAGGTTATCTAAACCTAGGTACGACTATGGGAGCCCAGCCCAAGGACAACTGAGAGTCCTGCATACTAGGTTATCTAAACCTAGGGACGACTATGGGAGCCCAACCCAAGGACAACTGAGAGTCCAGTATAGTGTCACTGATAAAAGTAAAATACTTGTTATCTTTTAATACTTCTAATATATAATGTCTCGGCATTTTAACGAGCACCTTGTGTGCCAAAATCCCTAAAGTCTTGACTTTGGGATTTACTTAAGGCCTTGGCCTTTTTCTTTCTTTTCTTTATCTTTCTTATACTTGTTAATACCTCTAATAAAAGAATGCTTCTTTAAAAACTGAAATGTTTAAACAAATTCTAACTTTGAAATGCATAAACAAAAATCTGTATACTATGCTAATCAAAATTCTACATACTATTCTAATCAAGATTCTGCATTCTATGCTACACTATTTCTGCATACTATGCAAATATAAAATCTGCACTATAAGCTTAATTAAAATCTGCACTATAAGCTTGATTGAAATCTGCACTATAGGCTTAATTAAAATCTGCACCTATAAACTTAATTAAAATCTGCACTATAAGCTTAATTAAAAATCTGCACTATAAGCTTAATTAAAATCTGCACTATAAGCTTAATTAAAATATGCACTATAAGCTTACATAAAAATCTGCAATATAAGCTCTACATAAAAATCTGCATTATAATCTTAATTAAAATCTGCACTATAGGCTTAATTAAAAACTGCACTATAAGCGCTTAATTAAAATCTGCAATATAAGCTCTACATAAAAATCTGCAATATAAGTTTAATTAAAATCTGCACTATAGACTTAATTAAAAATCTGCACTATAAGCGCTTCTTATGATTCGAATTTAAGAAGAACAAAGGTCCGAAACTACTCCTACTGCAGGTGAGAAGCACTTACCTTGATTCTTGGACTCACAACCAAACAAAAAGGGCTTCTAGGACCTTGGCCAACTGCCAAAGATGATGCCCTAACTCCCTTTCATTTTCTGCCCGAGCTCCGCCATCGTACGCAGAAGAGAAGGAGAGAATGGTTTAAGTCACGGGAAAACAGAGCATCAACTTATCCCTTTTTATAACTTAATATTTCTGTTAACTCCTTAAATAAATTCGCTACCTTTTCTAAACAGACAAATCCAACATCAACTTATCCCTTTTATAATCCAATATTCTGCTAACTATCTTAAATAAATTCGCTACCTTTTCTAAACAGACAAATCCAACATCAACTTATCCCTTTTATAATATTCTGTTAACTATCTTAAATAAATTCGCTACATTTTCTAAACAGACAAATCCAAGATCAACTTATCCCTTTTATAATCCAATATTTTGTTAACTATCTTAAATAAATTCGCTACCTTTTCTAAACAGAAAAATCCGTTTGCCCACCTGGTTAGTTGGGTTTTGACCGAGTCAAAGGTCGTGGGTTCAATTCTCGGCTTGGACATTTTTTTGTCGAAACTTCCTTCGTTTAGTAAAAATATCAAACGAACTCCAAAAATTACATAAAAATACTCTAAAAATCTCTAGAATATTTCTAAAATATTTCTAAATATCTTTAAGAACTTTTAGAACTCCTAATGAGGAAAATTGGGTCGTTACATCTGGTGCTTCTAATCTTCAGCTTCTGATTCTTCTGAGGATGAGTCGTCCCACGTTACTTTGAGAGTCTTCTTCTTGGTTGTCTTCATCTTGTCGCTCTTCACTCTTGGGCACTCATTCTTGTAGTGACCCTTCTTGTTGCACCTGAAGCACGTTACGTTCCTTGGTTCGGTTGGGGAGTTGATCTTCTACAAGTCCTTTTTCCTTAAGCTCTTCTTCCTCCTGGTGAACATTTTCCTTACCAGGTTCACCAGGTACTCTTCGTCTTCAGAATCCTGGTCAGACTCATCTTCAAACTCAGACTTGTTTTTCGTCCTTTCCTTGGAGGAACCTGCAAACAAGGCAACACCTTTCTCGGTTCTGGCGTTAGTCTGCTCGTGTAATTCTAATGCATAAAATAATTCATCGAGTTTTAATTTGGATAATTTTTTTGAAATTTTATAGGCATCCACGATAGATGCCCACAAAGTATTACACGGAAAAGTATTTAACGCGTACCTGATTAGATCGCGATTCTCCATTTGGTGGCTTATCGCGTGGAATCCATTGAGGATGTCTTTGATCCTCGCATGCAGTTGACTCGCCGTTTCTCCTTCCTACATTTTAATATTAAATAATTTGTTTAAAAAGAGATCATGCTTCGTTACCTTAGCGTCGCTTGTTTCTTCGTGTAGTTCAATCAGTTTATCCCACAATTCTTTTGCGTTTTGGTGTGGTCCTACCCGGTTCAGTTCTTCCTTCGTCAACCCGCATTGTAGTGTATTGAGGGCCTTGAAGTCTGTAGAGGACTTCTTTCTCATGTCTGGAGTCCACTGTTCCGTGTCCAGTGGATTTTCAGAGTTGTCGACTGGCACCTTGTAGCCTCTGGTGACGCTGAACCATTGGTCGAAATTTGTCTTTAGGTAAACCTCCATCCACTTCTTCTAGTACGGGAAATCGTCCCCATTGAATAGGGAAGGGTGTACTGTGCTGAAGTCTTCAATTTGAGATATAATTATCCTGCACACAAATAAACAAATAGACAAGAAGTCCCAAGACTTGGTCTTGGGTTAGTAGTGCAGTATTTAAGAAAAAAAATATCTAAAACTGAATTGGTGTTGCACCAATTCAGATTAATTGCAACGAGAAGATTTCTAAAAAGGTAACAATACCAGTTTGGAATATAATGAAAAACTAAAAATTGAGGGAAAAAAATAAAAAAAAGGTTTCACCCCCTTGTCTGATTGGTGGTTGCACCAAATCAGAGCGGTACCTGCTCTGATACCACTTGTTGGATCGAGAATTCGCTAGAGGGGGTGAATAGCGATTTAAAAAAATTAGTACGCAGTGGAAAGATTAAACGACAATGCTAACACAAGTATTTTTTACTTGGTTCAAAGCCTTCGGCGACTCTTACTCCAAGATTCGCACTCGTCAAGTGCTTTCGTTGGGTAATCCACTAGTAATTCAGAATATTGATTACAAAATTGAATTACAGGAATGCTAATAAAAAAACAAATTAATACCGACAATGAAAAGAAGGAAACGAAAAATAGCACTTTGTTGGTCGTGGAGTCATAGGAGCACAGCTGAGCACGTGATGAGAGATCTTATTGTTGTTCTTTTGCTCCAACCTTCACCCTCCTTATATAGAAGGTTTGGGGTGCCTGGATCCCTTCGGGGCACCCTGAATATGACATACCCAAGCCAACTAGGGTGATCCATGTGGCGAAGCTCGTTGGGGATAAGTTTTGCATTCCGGGCGCCCGGGCCTTCACTTTACTAGCTACCTGCATAAAAGTGTTAGTCCGAGGCAAAATTCAAACTACCCTGCAAAACAAAGTATTAGCACAACATAGTCATAAAAAGGAATAGTGTAGTAATTAGATCCGTCTCACCGAGACCAGAATCTAGTCAAGATCTCAACTTAGAGTTCTGAAATAGTTCTAAGTTGGATTGGCACCTAAGTTCCCTTCCCGGGAGTGCGTCCTCACAGTCACTCCCCTCCAGTGACTTACCTCAACTTACCCGCCAGACATCCGATCAACCCGTCGACCCGTCGACCTATCTTCACTTCATGTCAGCTATCCGGTTAGCCCGTCGACCTAGCTGGACTTCATGCCAGCTATCTAGTCGGCCCGTCGACCTAGCTGGACTTCGTGCCAGACATCCGATCAGCCCGTTAACCTATCTAGACTTCTCCTGCACACTTGATCAAAGTGTTTAGAACACAAATGAAACTAACTTAACCTACTTTATCATTCATCAAAACTTGAGTTAGACCGTTAGTGCTAACCACGCCAACAATTAACATTTAACTAATCAACATCAACATTTTCTAAGTTCTCATTGCTATAATCTGTTAGTTCAATAAGATCCTCATTGCTGGACATCTCTCCATCATCTATCATCTCGTAAGTGACATTAACATCTACAAATAATTGAGATATAGATTGGAGTTGTAAATCAACTGAATGTCTCTCCACTTTGTCATTTTAAAATGCATCATGGTTTTGAGCAGTGATGGTGTTTGACATTTCTAAGGTCGAGTGAGGCTTCATTCTACAAATAGAAAATCATTCACTAGATCTTCTTATCTTCATGGGATATTCAAGATAGAAAACTTAACTTGTTTGTACCAAAAAAAATGAAAGGTTCAAACTTGTTGAACCTTTTATTTGCATTAACCTCAACTAAATTGTAGTTTGGATGTATTCTAGTTTCTGTTCTTAGGTCAAATCATACCATGAATATTTGAACAATACACACCTTTTTATAGGTAATGCAAAATATTCAACCTCTATGATTTCTTCAAGTCTACCATAGTAATCAAACTCAATATTACTATTGTCTATAGATCCTTTAACGCAAATAACAGAATTATAGATTAATCTTCGCGAATCTTATTATACCACGTGGAATTTGAGACTATTAACATAGTAACCAAAGTAGACCATTATTTTACGGAGGGGTTCTGATGCAAGATTCATTATTCTATCATCTTGCACATTTGATATTATACGGTCTTTTGCCTATAAAAATAGTTATGATATAAATTAGAATCATACTTAATACACATGAACCATAATGTAAATTTGGCCTCTAACTTACATATATTTTAAAACATAATGCAAATTTAGCCTCTAACTTTTCAGCTACTTCACTTGCACCCATTGATGAATTTTATAGATATAGTTGTTGTTCATACAAGCTGGGAAAGAAGGTAACTATAAGACAATTGGGATATCAAGCTATTGGAATTAAATGGGATAAATTTTTTATTATAAAAGTCAACTTGCTTTATATAGGGTTTGACCTCATCATAGTTTAAGAGTATGTATACTCTTGCAACATGATATTCTTGTTGAGTTAACTATCTAAAAATATATGCAACCTTGGCTTACCTAGAATTTTGAAAATAGAAAGCATTGATAGGTCTATCTACTAAGCATCAACAAAATTTCTAGGACACTTGCGATGTCTAGTTTTCACATTATTAACAAAATAATATGAATAGAAAGAAGATGTTTCTTCAACCATATAAGTATTACATATTGACCCTTTAATTCTTGCTTTATTTAAAAACATTATTTTTTAATTTTCTCAAAAATTGTTCGAATGGATACATCGATCTGTACTACATATGACCAGCTATTTGTGTCTCGTATAGTAAATATACTGGTAAATATTTCATTGAATCAAAAAAATGGGATGGAATTATATGCTCCAACTTATATAGTATGAGAGGAATATCTGTTTCTAGCTGAAACATATCGACTTTTATAATATACTTTGCTATCAAATTTCTAAAAAATAGACTCAATTCTGTAAGTACTTATCAAACATTATTCGGAAGTAAATCATGAAAAGCTATTAGAATAAATCTTTGCATGAACATATGACAGTTATGACTCTTTATTCCAAATATCTTTAACTTGTTCATATCCACTTGTCGAGCCATATTCGATGCATACCCATATGGAAATTTAATTTCTTTCAACCAACTACATCAGTTTGCTTACCACCTTTGTCTAATAAATAATAAGCCTTTGGAAATTTATTGGTTATTTCATTCTAATGAAACTCTGGTCTGTTGACTAGTTCTTTTAATTCCTCACATGATTTTGTAGTATTTTTAGTTCTTCTAGGCACATTCATCAAGTGTTGAATATGTTGGAGCAATCTGGGTTCCTTAAGTTTTGATGTTTGGGAAAAGGTCTAAATTAGGTTTATTGTTGTATTTGATATGCATTGTGAGTGTGCAGGATATAGGTACAACAAGGAAAGTCCAAGGGTGAGTCTTGACGGTGTAAGTCCAAGTATGTAGTCTTAGCAATGTAAGTCCAAGTGTGACTTGACAAAGGATGAAGTCCTGGAGGGTGGCTCTTGGCAGTGATGACCCGACAATGATGACAAGGCTAATGGAAGCTCTAGAAGGCAAGGCATGAAGGATGGGGAGGCATCCGAGGGATGTAAGGCTGATGAAGGAGGCGGTCTAGGTTGTGCGGGCAAGGACAAGTACATGAGAGACTATACTCAGGGTAAAATTCTAGTGGGTATTATAGCGTTACTACAGCAGTACTGTAGCGTTACTGTAGCATTACTGTAGTAGTCGACTGGTGTTTTCATCAATTGACTGGTAGCCGACCGTTGGCTTGTAACGATCAAATTTCACTTAGGACCAATCGACTGGTGGTTGTACCCAGTCGACTGGTAGCACGCTTGTGTGACTGGTAGCTGGTAACACGTTGACTGGTAGCTGGTGTCGGGAAACACAGCTAGGTGTTTCCTGCCAAGCTATATTTAAGAGAGCTTGAGGTACTTGTTCATGGTTGACGAAAGTAGAGGTGGTTAACTCCTATTAGAGTCTCCAAAGTGCTCTTGTGTGCCTAACATGCTTGTGTGAGTTTATGGCGGGGTTTCTCCACCCACAAGGAGCTACGTGAGCTAGCCAGAGGTTTTCCGTGGAGTCATCCACCAACGGATTGGGATCACCCACCTTATGGATAGCCGTGGAGTAGGACCTTTATCTCCGAACCATGTTAAATCAACGTGTTAGGTTTGCTTTCTCTTGTTAGTATTTGTTTTTGTATTCCATTGTGCATACTAACCATTGTAGGATGCAAACGTTGGGTGAGTCGCTATTCACCCCCCCCCCCCCTCTAGCGGGCATCAAGGTCTCAACAGAATATATTATCGAAGAATTTTTTTTTCTCAACATGCATCACATCTAAATTATATTGAATGAGTAGATATTTCCACTGTGGCAGCTCTCAAAAAATATTCATTTTCTTCCAACCATATTTACACATCCTAATAATGTATTTATTTATCTCATCAGAACTAGGTCGAGATACTGGAAAAAATCCATAATTGTCTATTTGTTTAATGATTTATTTACCTAAAGCATGAACTGTTAGGGGAAGTTTTCTGACAACAACATTCTTTAGAAATTTTTTTATTTCTACTGAAAGGGTGATCAATTGGTAAAAAATTATGGTGATTATCAAACCAAAATACCTTTCCACTACAAGGTAATGAAAATGCATCAAAATCTATCATGCAATGTCGACATACTAATTTACCAGTCATGCTCTATCCTGACAATATTGAGTATGCTGGAAAATCACTAATCACCCATAATAATATAGCATGCAATCTAAAATTAATTTTAATTGCAACATCATAAGTCATTGATTATATATTCCATAATTTATTCAATTAGACAATCAAAGGTTGCAAGAAAATATTTATTTTCTCTTGGGATTGATTAGACCAGAAATAAATATAGTAAAGAACATAAATTCATCTTTCATATACATCTAAAACAGTAAATTGTACAATGTTAATATAACTAGCCAAGATAAATATTACTATCTCGATTAACTAAATAGCTGAAATTCATTTGTGGAAACTCCTAATCTCACATTATGTGGTTTTATTAAAAAGGAAGTAAATACAATATTAAGATGTTTCCATACAAGAGAATCACAAGGATGGCATATTATACCTCCTCGTGCTGGTGCTCGTGCTCATGCTCATGATGTCACATCATGTGGTAAGTTATAGCGACAAATGAATACAAACATTGAAGTCTAGCAGTTAACGGAAAGTAATACATCATTTTCTAAACAATATTTTTCTTCTTCTTCCTTGATATACGAGTACGATGCTTATAACGAGGGTGAGTGCATATTCTGCATTCAATCAGTTCATTGTATTCATTCGAAAATATCATGTAGTTGTTTATACAACAATTAATCTTCTCTATAAGTAAACCTAATTCTCTAACCAATTTCTTTATATTGCAGAAGCTATCAATCATTATATTGTCAGCAGATATCAACTCAGATATCAATTGATATATATTATCATAACATCTTTCTGAAAAATGATGTTATGCTTTTATATTCAATAATCTTGTAATAGCTGATAGTTAGGAATGACTAGAAAGAATGTCTTCCAACTCTTCTCTTTCACTAGCCTTTAACATTTCATATAGTTGTTGATATTTAGGTGTTGATAATTCATCTATATTGAAATAATTAACTGCATTCATTGCATCATGAACTATTGATTGCATTGCAATATTATTAGTTGATGATTCCCCAACAACAGTTGTACCATATGATGAAACACCAGAAGACTCAATTGGTTTATACAAATAAGGCTCTCCATGATAGTACTAATTGTAGTAATTTGACACAAAGCCATTTCTACATATAATTATACCAGATGACAAAACACCAGAAGAGTCAACTGGTTTATACAAATAAGGTTCTCCATGATAGTACTAAATGTAGTAATTTGACACAAAACTATTTCTACATATATATACTTTCACAGTATCCTTATCACGGAAGCCTCTATTTCTACATTATATTTGCAATGATTATACGGACATTGTAACTCGGCACCATCCATATATTCTGAATGACTTTTAGTAAAGTTCACAAACTATTCAACTTCAGTAATAAAATCATTTCTAATAAATCTATTTTCTAATGTACATCCAAACTTTGCCTAATGAGAATATAATTTTATTATATTTGTTGCAAAGTATTTGGGTGGCTTAAACTATTAAATTGAGAATTAAAAATAAAATTTATTTTCCCACATATTGAACTTGTAGGATGTATCAACCTAAATCACAAGAAATCTAGATTTTAGATCAGACAAATAACAAACTATACTACTATCTTTCATATTCAAACTAAACTATACTACTATCTTTCATATTCAAACTAAAGATAATGAGATCTAAAATTAACATAGATGTAAATATATCAACATTAAAATAACAAAATGACTAAGTTATAAATTAAAAAACTAACTTTATCTACATCTAAATTCAACCATGTAAAATAACATATAGATACTTTTTAATCAATTATATCTGAAGATAAGTAGTCTAGTAAGAGAAAAGTAGCACATTATACTACAAAATAAAAAAAATAGCTAAAATTAATCACAAGCAATCACAACAAAGGAGCAGTTAGCTTGCACATACCAAACTTATAGTCGCGAGTTGGTGACAAGACAAGCTCGTAATCAGTAGTTGATGGTCGGTCAAGTTCACGGCAGGACCAAGTTGGTAGTGGCAAGCTCATGGCCACCAAAGTTGTTGGCTAGCCAAGCTACTGGTCGCGTTCTAGTAGTCGGGAAACTGCTGGTCGCGTGATGGCGGCTGGCAAAGTCACCGGTCGTGTGTTGATGGCTGACAAAGCCACCAGTCACGTGCTAGCAGATTCGGGAAGAGGGAGAGACGGTGGAGAAGGCCTAACAGAGATGTCGTCCGAGCCGTTGGAAGATGATTCACAAAGGAGAAGTTGTGCGTGTAAGAAAAATCGAGGTTGTGTTCTAATTTTTCAACCGAAATTACCGACGAAAGTCTATTTCGATCAATATTAGATTTTCGTCGATATTTACCAATAGAAATTAATTTTATTTGTAAGTCTGGTTAAATTTTTCCGACGGAATTATATTTTCATAGAAAATACTGACGGAAATAAAATTCTGTCGGTAATTAAGTCCTAATTATGAAGCTTTAGACTAATTGTATGATAGAATCCTATTTTTTATTCAAAAATATAGATGGAATACGATTCCATCGGACACACCGACGGAAAATTTTTCACCGATATATTCGGTTGGGTTTTTTTTTAACGACAATATTCTATTTGACCAACGATAGAGAAACCTTCAATTTATTTAATTCGGATCCTCTGTCCCCGTGTCCCATTGCTGATCGGACGGATCAGACTAAATCTTAAGGTATCATGACATCTTTAAAATATGTACAGTATCCTCGTGATGTATAATGATACCTTGAAATTTAATCTGATCAGTCCGATCGACAATGAAATACGAGGACAAAAAAAAATGAGGACAGAGAATCCGAACAACAATTTCTTATCTATTTGCTTCTAAAGTTTTCAGTTTTGTTGGTGCGTTGCTTGCGATTTGCAGATGGCGAGAGAAAAAGGTATGGAAAGTGCGATTCCACCTACCACGAACAAGCATGCAAACCGTTTCTTTTAAATTTAATTGCATGCTGTAGAGGACCTAGCACCGGTTTTGAGTTCCCAAGAAGATGAAGTTACGAGTGTTCAACCACTGCAAGGTAGAAAGTCAATCTCTAATGTCATTTTTTAGACTACTTCTCTTGATTGAAAAGTACTTTCGCTATAAGCCTTGAGAAAATTCTTTGCCCAAGGATCAAGCAATATCTTGAAGTTACGTAGGAGTATTTAGAGTCAGTCAATTTTGATGGTCATGCTAGCTCATTCAACGTGTCCAAATTGAAATTGGATGTCATATATCAGTGTGCGAGGGCTACAAGCCAAGCCAATTGACAATTTCATAGCAGTTTTTTTCTTGTCTTCTTGAGTATTCAAATTAAGAACCACAGATTTGTGTGGCCAAATTATAAGAATATAAAGGTTCATGAATTCTTCAAAGGAATTCAAGAATTTTCTTTATTCAACAATTGATTCGAATGATCGACATCGAATATGTAATTTAAATGGTAATATTTTTCTAAATGGAGTATTTAGGATTTTTAGTGATAAAATATAAAATAAAAGAATTAAGATTATAATTTGGGAATTTCATTTTTACTAGACCGAGAAATACTTAGTCAATTGTCGAGCGTAATAAAGTCAAAGGATATGACAAATATCGAAGGAAGAAATTCTAAAGCTTTTTTTCAAAGGGTCATGTAAAGCGGGGATTAGGTGTAGAGGAGATTTTTTTACGGATTAGAGGATATCTCTTTGTATATGTTAATAGAGATTGATAGTCTTCATTTATAAAATAGATGGGGGCCACTAATCTCTATTAATATATGTAGAGGAATCATCCTTTCATCTGTAATATACGGACCAGAAGATCCGACCTCATTGTAATAGTTATGAGAGGAAATCAGATCCTATGTCTCTAAATTTTTCTGTCCCCATGTCACTTACCGATCGGACGGACCAGATTACATCTTAAGGCATCATGACATCTTTAAGATGTGTGCAGTATCCTCGTGATGTGCAAGACATCCTTGAGATATAATCTGCTCCGTTTGATCGGTAAAGGGACACGGGGACAGAGAAATTTGAGGACAGAGGATCTGAACTAGTTATGAGAGTCGTTATAATTTTATAATTATTACAACATGAATATATATTTATTATTGAATAAAATAAATCTAATTTTTAGAAATTATAAAATCATAATTATAAAAGACGGATTCAAAAATTAGATAATAAAGTCAAAGGATATCACAAATATCAAGGAAGAAATTCTAAAGATTTTTTTTAAGGGTCGTGTAAAGCGGGGATTAGGTGTAGAGGAGATCTTTTTTACGGATAAGAGGATATCTTTTTGTATATATTAATAGGGATGGATGGTTCTCATCTATAAAATAGATGGGGACCATTAATCTCTATTAATACATGTAGACGGGTCATCCTCTTATCTGTAATATGTGGACTAGAAGATTTGACCTCATTATAGTAGTTATGAGAGTCATATCATTATAATTTTATAATTATTACAATATGAATATATATCTTTTATTGAATAAAATAAATTTAATGTTTAGAAATTATAAAATCATAGTTATTACAAGATAAGACAGATTCAAAAATTAAATATGAATTTAGTTTTGGGTGTAGAAAAGGTGAGCTTTAGTGAGTTAAGTAAAAAAATTACATAAGTGATTATATTTTTTTAATTGTACTATTAATAAATAGGGCTAGGCTAAAGCTTAGGATAACTCAGCGTAAGATACATTCGTGACTATAACAAGTTAAGTCTGTGTTGTAACCATTATAAAATTATAATTGTTATAATGTAAATATTAAGTAAACAAGTTAAGTTTATATTGTAATAATTATGAAATCATAACTACTACAATATAAATATTATTGGATATGTCAAGTTTATCCGACGGATTCAAGGTTTAAACTTAATAGATGTCTATTAAAAAACCAAAATCGACCTAACATTGTACTTAAAGATAATTGCAGAGGACTAATATATAGAATGGGACATCTTTTGATTAAAAAAATAAAAGATATGCATTATTTAATTAAAAAAAATATTTTTTACATATATAGCAAAACTTGCCGCACTCTAATCATGGACACCCGTCGACAAGACTCGTTAAATATCGCTCATTGCAACTCGCTCTAAGACTACATTTAATTGGGTGTAATGTAATTTAATTTGTAATTGGGTGTAATGTAATCTAGTTTGTAACATAATCAAATTTGTAATGTAATGTAATGTAATCTTGATTATATTACTATGTTTGATAATATAATGTATGTAATTTTTTATTACAAGGATGATTACATTCTTTTGTTTGATATTCATTATTTTTTATAAGGAATATAATTCATATTATTATAAAATGATAAAAATATCTTGCGACTTCTATCGATGATCGCTGCATCTCTATCGGAGCTTGCGTCCGATGACCGATGACGGTCGACCGGCGACCGGCGGCGACCGGCGACTGGCGGCTGAAGCGGCCGGCGACAGCCGCCGACCGAGGGTGGCGGTCGACTGGCGGCGGAAGCGGCCGGCGACAGCCGCCGACCGGACGGGCCGGCGGCGGCGGCGGCCGCGCGACCGACGGGCCGGCGGCGGCGGCGGCCGCGCGACCGACGGGCCGGCGGCGGCGGCGGCCGCGCGACCGACGGGCCGGCGGCGGCGGCGGCCGCGCGACCGACGGGCCGGCGGCGGCCGCGCGACCGACGGGCCGGCGGCGGCCGCGCGACCGACGGGCGAGCGGCGACCGACGGACGGTCGGCGGCTAACGGACGGTCGACTAACAAGGGGTATATTCGGAATTCAAATTTTAGTTAAACAGTAACCTTGTAATGTAATCGGATTACATAATATTTATTTTGTAATCCAGATTATAAAATTTCACTACCTTTTATAATCGAGATTACATTATATTATATGTTTAAAGTTAAAACAAATAAAATAATCAATCTTGTAATGTAATCCTAGTTATATTATAAGATGGAATACACCCTACCAAACGTAAGATGAGTGCAAATGAACTTAAATGTTGATATATTCAAAATTTAATTTTTAAACTAAAATATATGTTAATTTATGGAGCATTCTACGTCATTTTTCATCGTATTCAATATCAAACTTTTATCGTTCATTACAAAAAAAAAATATATTAAATATTAAAATATAGAAACATCTCTCTGGGTATAACAGGATAATAAAATAAACACTTGAGACTCGGTTTGGTGAGGATAATTAAGATTTATATTATAATATTAATTATTTTATTTAGTATCATTTTAAAATGATAATATAATGAACTCTAAATTATAAAGATAATATATTTTTATAATAGGGATGAGAAGGCTAACCCTGTATAATCTAATTATATTCTAAAATTAATACTTAATCAAAATTTAAATATCAAATATATCCTTAATTTATTTTCTACACCTAGGGTGTAATCGAGCCGATCCAAATCGAACTCTTGAATTTTTGAACTTGGTTCATTTATAATTGAGTCAAGCTCGAGCTTTATTTAATGAATATATTCATGGCTCATGAACTTATTCGACTTTTTATCGAATCTAAACGAACTTAATAAATATAAATTATAAATTTAAATATTTATTAAAAATTAAATTATATATTTAGAAAAAATTATAATATTCTTATTAAAATTTATAATTTTATTCTAATAAATAAATATAATATATTTGTCTATATTTTTCATAAGTAGAGTATAAAATTTATAAATTAAATATCAAAATTATTATTTTTTTATTTAAAAGTTGATTAATGAGCTTAACAAACGTATTCACGAGCTAACGAGGCGAGTATTGTGAATCTTGAGCTTAGTTTGTTTATCTTAATTAGCCTCATTAAATGAGCTCAAACGAGCTTTTATCGAATCGAGCTTCAAATAACTCACGAGCGGTTTGGTTCATTTCCCCCCCCCCCCCCCCTATCTGCACCAACCAGTCATTGACGTCGTTGTCGCTATCGACCACCATCGTCGACCTACATTTGGTTAGGGATAATATAATCAAGCTTATAATGTAATTTAATATAATTAATATTAAGTTACTATATTTGGTCAAAGAATTGTATACTATGCATGTAATATTTGATTATAAGAGTGAATATATTTTTTTATTTGATGTTCATTATTTTTTATAAGGAATATACTTCATGCTATTATAAAATGATAAAAATATTCTGTGATTTTTACTGACAACGATTAGTGATCATGACGATGGTCGACATCGGCAGTGATCGACTGTCGGTGGCGATTGGTAGCACTAGTGGTGGCAACGATGTTGGAGACCGATTGATATAAGAAATAGACTAGAAGTATATTTGACATTTTAATTTTAATTAAATATTAAATTTAGAATGTAATTTAATTGAGAGATTACAAAATTTTATTATTAATCTAGATTAGATTACATTATAATTTTAAAATTATACTAAATAAAATAATAAATATTATAATATAATCTTAATTACATTAAAGCTGATTAGCTTTCTAGCCAGAATCAAATACCATCTTAATTACTTTACAAATATTATATTATAAATTTTATTACATTATAAGTTTACGTTATCATGCATAAACGCAACCTAATGTAATAATTAATATGCTTGCGATAATTATACTGCAACTTCCTTTCAAAATAGTACTCTTTTCGGTAGGAGGACAAGTCCGATCCTAATAAAACTTATGACGAAAATTCATACTAAATACGGAGTTCGAATAAATTTAATTTCAATTAATTCGATTGGATTTTAACGAAATACTCAAAAATACAATTGGTATTACGTTGTGGTCCTTTGGTTTTACATATTAGCTCCTCGAGTGTAATTAATTAAAGTTTGATACTTTCTGCTATCCACTATTTATTAACGAACGCCCTCTGGTTGCTCGCCTCGTCTCTCGTCCTCCAGTCCCATGCCGTGCCTCTGACCGGCTTAGCGCCGATTAGACCCTCCATTGATCGATCGGATTCGAGAAGCAGAATAGGAAGAGAAAGAGGAAGCCGCTGCGTCGGCGCGCGGCCGCCGCGGCGGAGGAGGAGACGGAGAAATGGGACAATGCCACGGGACGTGCTTCTCCGTCAAGGACGGTTACCGAAGGCACCGGCGCCGGAGGAAAATGACGATTCCTGACAACTCGGAAGCATCTGGTGCTACGCCTCCCCATGCGGTGCAGACGTCATCCACCTGGCCCAGCCCTTACCCCACGGGAGACGTCAGCCCTCTCCCAAACGGCGGCGCATCCCCAACTCCGGCGAGATCCACCTCGAAGAGGTTCTTCCAACGGCCCTTCCCGCCGCCGTCCCCAGCCAAACACATCAAGGCGGCACTTGCCAAACGGCAGGCAGCCGCAAAGAAAAAGGATGCGGTCGGGACCGGAGGCGGCCTTGGGGATCCGGAGCGACTGCTTGATAAGAGCTTCGGATATGGGAAGAACTTTGGGTCGACGTATCATCTCGGGCAGGAGGTGGGACGCGGCCATTTCGGGAATACGTGCTTCGCCACGGCAAAAAAGGGGGAGATGAAAGGGCAAACTGTTGCTGTCAAGATCATTCCCAAAGCTAAGGTACTGTGACATTATCCAACTATACTTGTCTACTTTATAAACAAGTATTGCTATTTGATTGCTTCGTGAGAGTCAATGCATTGGCGCATTCACATGGTTTATTGAGTTTGTTTACAGATGACAACACCAATATCGATCGAAGATGTTCGTAGGGAGGTTAAAATTCTGAAAGCTTTGTCTGGCCACAAAAATCTTGTTAAATTTTATGAAGCATGTGAGGATGCCCTCAATGTCTACATCATAATGGAGTATGCCTTATTTCTGTATTTATTTTGAATATTACCATATGTTTGGTTTACATAAAATAATTACATGTCCTTCTTTTTAACAATTGTAATGTTTAACTACATTCAGTCTTAGGTAATTAAATTGAAAGTGTTGGTTATTTGCATTTGTTCAGAGATTCTTAACAAATGCATGTAATCTACCCTCTAAGTTGTTGTTTCTTACCATATCTTTCACAATAGGCAATGTGCCCAAGTCTTTTAGTGTATTTGGTACGTGTTATTTACTATGCTTCTCTAATTTTCTTTCTTAGAGTATGTGAAGGCGGAGAATTATTAGATAGAATCTTGTCCAGGTAAGTGAATTCTTTAATTAACTTGTTTGCACTCGTCAGAAGCTTCATTTCTAGCCTTCATTCAGAGTAGTGCTTATTTATTTATTTATTTATTTTATTCCTTCTGTTTCATAGAGGAAAGTACGCTGAGGAAGATGCAAAAGCAATTGTTGCGCAAATGCTGGACGTGGTAGCCTTTTGTCACTTTCAAGGTGTTGTGCATCGTGATCTAAAGCCAGAGGTCCACTATTTTTGCTTGATGCTTCTTATATCTTATTCTTGCTTTTAATTAAACCCCATATTTGTTGCTGATGTCTTCTTCTCTATGTTGTAACAGAATTTTCTCTTCACAACTAAAGATGAAAGTTCTCCGATGAAATTAATTGACTTTGGTCTTTCTGATTTTATCAGAGCAGGTGATAAGATGTCCTATTGGGTGTATTAATTTGTGTTTTTATTCCTTATGAACTGAGATAATTGCAAATATGTAGCTATACAACACTGGTGGAACTATGTATCTGAATTTTCCACATGACTTCCAAACATCTTATCTACCAGATCAATTGTGCCATGTGATCTACCTTTTTGTCTGATTTTTATGCTATTATTAAAGAGTGGAATCTTTGGTCACAGATGAAAGGCTAAATGACACTGTTGGAAGTTCATACTATGTTGCTCCTGAAGTCCTACATAGATCATACAACACTGAAGCAGATATGTGGAGCATCGGTGTCATAACTTACATTCTATTATGTGGAAGTAGACCTTTCTGGGCACGAACTGAATCCGGAATCTTTCGATCAATATTGAGGGCTGATCCTAATTTTGATGATGCACCGTGGCCTGACATATCTGCAGAAGCTAAAGATTTTGTGAAGAGGCTTTTGAACAAGGATTATAGGAAAAGGATGACAGCTGTTCAGGCTTTGAGTAAGTTGTTAAACTGTTGTTCACTCAAATTTCATGTTATCAATTATAAAAATACATGAGATTCATTAAATTACTAAATGATATTTAAATCTTCTATTCTCGAAATTATTTAAACGACTCTTTTACTGGTTATTTTTGTCATGGTTTTCATCTGATAACAAATATATGTTTCTTTTGTGTTAGCTCACCCTTGGTTGCGAAATGAACAAAGGCAAATTCCTCTGGATATGCTTGTATATAGGTTAATCAAATTATACTTCCGCACTTCTCCTCTAAAACAGGCTGCATTGAAGGTACTGCACATGTCATGGGGATTGACTTAATATAAGTGATATTCAATCAATTTGACGTAGCTTAATTTTGTTAAGTGACCACGATATTTCTTCACGATTATCAGGCATTCTGAACAAAACTTAAGATTATATCAGGAATTACTCTAATTTATTAGAATCTTTTTGTTTCAACAGGCACTATCCAAAGCTATAACTAAGGATGAACTCTTCTATCTGCAATTGCAATTTAAGTTACTACAGCCAAATAAAGATGGATTGATTTATCTCGATAACTTTCAGATGGTATATTGCCTATTTGATTTCATTCAAGCACTTCAGTGTGCAATAACTTATTGATAATAGACATCGTGATAATTATTTTGTTTCAATTATCCTTTTTTAGTGATTCATGTTTGAGGTGCCCTATTTGAACTCTATGCAGGCACTCTCGCAGAATGCAACTGAAGCAATGAAATTATCGAGAATTCCTGAGATAATGGATTCAGTGAGCCATATTGTCTTGTGCTATTAAATAGTTAAGGGCTTTGTTGTTTAGGCATAATTATCTTCATTATTGCAGTAAGTTGAGAACTTTGAAATATTTATAATTCACAGTTGGATGCGCTATCACAAAATGGGATGGACTTTGATGAGTTTTGTGCTGCTGCAATCAGCCCTTATCAGCTTGAGGTTTTGGAACAATGGGAACAAATATCAAACACAGCATTTCAGCACTTCGAGCAGGAGGGTAATCGGGTTGTTTCAGTCGAAGAGCTGGCTCAGGTACTAGCTTGTAGTCACTTGTATTATACTGGTATTTTTGTTTCTAGTTAATTATGCCAGATCATGATAAAACAGCTCTCTGCAGGAATTGAACCTCACTCATATTGCTCATTCCTTTCTACAAGACTGGATCAGGTCAGAAGACCGTAAGTTCAGTTTTTACGGGTACACCAAATACTTGCACGGCATCACAGTTCGTGGCTCGAACACAATACAACAATAAACTCTTCAAATAATATACTGATGTAATTATGTGTGTACTGTATGAATACCGAATAGGGCCCTGTCCTGCCTTTTCTTCACCAGTTTGGGGTCAAGTAAAACATCCTTATAGAATTGGATGATAGACATTATAGTCTCTTTTGTAAGATCAAAAAAAGAAACTTTTCCATTACTTTCTCAAAAACATCATGTTAAGCAATTTGAGCAATTTGGTCACAATTTTTCCAAGTTTTGTCCACAATTTTTCTAAGTTTTTGTGAGCACAAGTTGTCTTTAATAACACTATTTTGGTCCAAGCACGCGTAGAGTAATTGAGTGCATATTAAGAATCAAATTGAAAAAGGAAGAGGTAGCCGCTAGATATGAGTTTAGTACTTGGATATAAATTGAGAATATCAAAATTAGACTGTGGCACATCATTTTGGATGATATAGGAGATATGATTTAAGATATTTAGATACTTCCCCAGGTAAACAGAAACACTAGATTCGTTGGAGACTGTCCATAAAAGGTTCTCATTGGATATTTAGATTCTCGCTAGATGATGACTCAGTAACACATTTATTTTATTAATTTTTTTCGTTAGTATTAAATATCTAATCCTGGGATGATTAATTTGATCCTATGAAAATTTTTAATTAGTCATCAAAATAAATGAGGGAAATATACATGAAGATCCGTCATGATAGTCGGTCTTCTCATGCACGTGAAAATCCATCTTAATAGTCAGAATGCATTCTCGAATTCACTACAAATTGGAAAAAAAAAAAAATCCTCATAATACATGGCATTTAGAATCTTAAACTTCAAATGTCCTACGCTGGGTTCTAGCAATTAACGGACAACACACTTGTGATTTAACTGGCGTTGCCAAGAATAAAAACGAATTAGAGAGTATCAAAGTTTTCTGCCATTTTTTGTTTGTTTGTTTCAAGGAATCGAACTTTTCCATGATTAATAAGCAATTGGTAACTGAATAATTCAGTTATATTGACAAAACACAGTCGTCAAGTTACATAATGTGATAAGAATCAAACGTTACCCGTGGAACAATAAAATAAAAAACAAAAATCAGAAGAAAAGAAAACGAAGAATTTTTTTTCTTCTTAAGAACAGAAACAATTGAAGAACGCCAACCGCTAAGGAACTCAATCCTACGTGTCACTGTTGCTGCTGCACGACTCCTGACAACCAAATCTCGTCTCTTTCCGCCGCCGCCGCTGAGGTCGTGGACGCGCAAACCGATCCGACCGCTGGTGGCTCACGGGGCCTCGGTTCGACTCGGTGGCGCTGTCGGGTATGACCCGGTCGAGCGCAAAGCCGGCGCCGACGACGGCCCACACGACGGACTCCTCCAGCCTATTCATGAACCACGCGTGCCTCTCCTCCGTCCACTTCCACCCTCCGCCGCCGCAGCAGCCGAAGTCCTCTCCCCTCCTCACAGTACTCTCCTCCGCCATCACCGATCGATCGCTGAAAATATAATTACTGATTTCAAAGTTCAATCGCTCGTCCGTCCTCTGTGTATAAATAGAGAGAGGGAAGCTAGCTAGGAGCGGTACGTAGTAGAAGAAAATTCAAAGCAGTGCCGTGCCGTCAGGAAAAATCTTGGGAAACAATCTTGTACGATCGAGTGGCTTTAATCCAGATATCTAATTGGGGATTCCAGTTAAGATTCATCCTCGGCATGTATATCTTTACACGTACGATTTTCTAAAACTAAAAGCAAGAGCAAGACATATATATATATATATAGAGAATTTATATGCTGCGGTGCTTATGGTGCAGCGAAAATGCGGCGAGGTCCACGTCAGCTGCGGTGCCGTGAAAGTGAACCAAAGAAATAAGCGCGTGAGAAAAAAAAAAAAAAAAGCATCGCAGCGAGAGAGAAGCCGCAACATCAACCCTCGCCGCACCTTTCGCCTCTCGCCCTCGCCGCGCCTCTGCTCTCTCCCTCGCCGCACCTCTCGCCCTCGCCGCGCCTCTGATCTCCCTCGCCGCGCCTCTCGCCTCTCGTCCTCGCCGCGCCTTTGATCTCCCTCGCCGCGCCTCTCGCCCTCGCCGTGCCTCTGAGATCTGCTGCAGCTCTCCCCACCGAGCGCTGCTCTCTCCCTCGCGAAGCTCAGCTTTCTCCATCGCCGAACTCTGCTCTCTCCATTGCCGAGCGCTGCTCTCTCCCCTCTCCTGCCGTCGCCGCAAGTCCCCTCCTGCCTAAGCAAGGTCTATTGAAGTTATCCTTGGTTAAAGTTTCAGTTGTATTTCGTATCATTTATCCTTGGTTAAGGTTAGATTGCTTTTGAATACAACCATGCTTGTCTTGGCTCAGCTTGGTTTCCATTCCTATGAGCAGGTCTATTGAATTTGCCAATTCAACATTCTGATCTCTTACACACGGGAATCCTTGGTTAAAGTTAGATTGCTTTTGAATACAACCATGCTTGTCTTGGCTCAGCTTGTTTTCCATTCCTAGTTTATTTTACTATGATGTATGCTAAAATTATAGTCATGTTCTAGGGTTGATAATTGCTAGTTGATAAAATTAGATTTATAATGTAATTGACCTACTGTGAGATACTTGGATTAGGAGTTCCATTCCTAGTCATTAACTTGATCAATTGACATTTGTTTTGTCTTTTTTATTCAATTATAAAAATATATAGAGTTGAGACTAATATATCATATAAAAAGTGTTTTACTTACCAGTGATGATATAGTGACTTCTAAATATTAAAAATGTAAGGCTACATAATGTATCACTTTTCATCCTAATAATGTTTTCTCTCATGAGCAACGTGTACTTGATTTGTCACTATGTATGCTTATGCCTATGCCTATGCCTATGGAAAGACCTTTAATTTTATGTTTAACTTAGATGATGTTCTGTTAGAATTTGATGCATCTATATCATAATCACTTTTATTGGAAGAGTTTTTATTTATATTGATCCGGTAGTAAGAGCGGGCCCCCCCCTTCTCTGGCAAAGTCAACGCCAAGTGGAAGTCACCGGAACAGCCGCCCACCCAGAGGAGAGTGTGGTCCGACCGGACGGACGGCCATAGATGGCCGGTCCGACTGGACTGCCGGCCGGCCGATGGAATCGAGTACCCGGAAGGGTCCGGCCGGTTTGCACTTATAGTTGGTAGGCACCCTGTCAAATCGGGGTTCCGACGCTCAGTTAAAAAGGTCATGGACCGAGCTGACCTTTTGACCGATCACAGTCATAAAGCGCCCCTGTTTGTTAGTCTCCACAAAGCACAAGTAAACCACTGCGGATGTCCGGTCGGATGTTTAGGTATCTTTCCGCTCGGACTACAAGTTTGGAGCAAAGGAAAGGGCCAGAGGATTTCTTTCTCTGACAACCTGTAGGTTTCACGTGTGTGTCATGCTCCAAATCTTGTGACAGGGGATTCTGCTGTCCCATCGAGGGCATGCTCTGACTGTAGCGATATGGGTCAGGTAAGCTTTCTGACAGCCGCATACCTAGGATAGGACCGGGGACACTTATGCACCTTGGTACGCGTGCCCAAACCTTTCACAGCTCTATATAAAGAACCTCAGGTTTCATCGACAAGGGAGGCTGGTATGTACTCTGAGACTTCTGGAGCCACCTTGTTCATCGTGATTTATCTGACTTGAGCGTCGGAGGGTCGTCGGGCTCGACTTCCGTGCAGGATAGCCGGAGCATCTCGACACTAGTTGGAGACCTACATCAGCGAGCCTTGGAGCGCCACGTGCCCAGTGTCTGTTGGTTGGACAGGATCAAATTGGCGCCGTCTGGGAACGCTCACGCATCCGGCGAGACAATGGACGAGGCGGCGGCCTGCGGTGGCGCTTTCAAGGGAGGAACTCGGCGCTGTCGAGATAAGGGCCAAACTCGTGGAGCAAAGCAAAAGCATCCGCCGGCGGAGCAACAGCAACGTCCGCGTCGGGGCGAGCGGAAGCACCTCCGACCACCGTCGCATTCCACGGGCCTTATTTCGCACCCACGAGCCACGCCACCAAGAGATATAGGATCTTCCTCGGATGAAATGCCAAGGCGGGATGGCGGAAGGGAAAGCTCCCGGACGGACTCATCTCCGGCGGACCAACCGCCAATTTTGGAAGCCATTCGAGATCCTCGCCCAAGCACTACGTGCCCCTACGATCGAGTATAATGGAACAACGGACCGGATGATCATTTGGGTAAGTTTGATAATACAGCTCACCAATACATCGATGGAGTGAAGTGCCGAGTCTTCCTTACCACGCTCTGGGATCGGCCCGGTTTCGGAGACTGCCGGACGGATCCATCACAAGCTTCAAGGACTTCCGAACGGCCTTCCTCCACCAGCAGCCGGCGTTATCGGAAAACAAGCGTTAGCTTGTTCGCCATCAAGCAAGAACCAAAAGAATCGCTTCGAGCTTACATCCAGCGATTCAACCAAGTGGCGATGGACATCCCAACAGCCACATCGGAAACGATGATGAACGCCTTCACACAAGGCCTTGTTGATGGGGACTTCTTCAGGTCGCTCATCCGAAAGCCGCCCCGAGACTATGATCACATGCTACATCGGGCCAACGAATACATAAACGTGGAAGAAGCGCAAGCCGCTCGGAAAAAAGAAGCTCCAACCGAGCGTGCACTTGTTCATGCCGAGCGGAAGCAGCACTCCGCTCAGCAACCACCTAGAGGACCAAGGGCTGAAGCAATTCGATCTCCCCACACCAGATCGCACGTGCAAGAAGTGGCTGCCGCTCGGCCCAAGCCAAAGAAGAGGTGGACCCCAATGTTATGCAAATTCCACCAAACGGATACGCACAACACGAGGGATTGCCGAAGCCTTCCCTTTGTGTCCAATCCTGTTCCCCGGAGAGCCGAACGACGGTCTCCTCCCCTCAACACGAGGCAAAGGACCCAGGAAGCCGACCGGACCCGCATAGAGAGGCGACATCACCATACGTCCGATCGGCATAGATCCCCAAGACAGGAAAGTCGCCGGACGTCCAGGGAACGGTCCCGACCATCCACTCGGGAGGAAGAAAACAGGAGCAATACTTCCCGGGGCGAAATCAACGTTATTGCTGGTGGGCCGACCGGAGGAGACTCCAACCGAGCAAGAAAGGCAGGCGTTCGGCAGCTGCAGATCCATACGGTCGGCTGTAGCCAAGAGCGGGCAAGTGGACCGGAAATCACTTTCGGGCCCGGAGACTTGGAAGGAGTAGAAGTACCCCACGACGACGCGCTGCTCATTAAAGCGGTAATAGCAAATTACACCATTCACCGCATATTTGTTGACACAGGGAGCTCGGTCAACATACTATTCAAGAAGGCGTTCGATCAGCTGCAAATTGATCGAGCCGAGCTGCTTCCAATGACGACCCCGCTCTACGGGTTTACGGGCAATGAAGTTCAGCCGGTCGGACAAATCCGGTTGGCCACCTCGCTGGGAGAAGAGCCGCTCAGGAGGACCAGGACAACAAACTTCGTGGTGGTTGACTCTCCCTCATCCTACAACGTCATTTTGGGACGACCGGCGCTCGGCGAATTCCGAGCGGTTGTCTCAACCTTCCACCAGAAGATAAAATTTCCCGTGGAGGACAAGGTTGGAGAAGTACGGGGAGATCAACTAGCCGCTCGGCGTTGCTATATAGAGATGATCCGAGCAGAAGCTTCTTCCGCTCGGAAGGTCCCCCGAATCGAGGTACACGCCATAACCGAGAAACCTCCTGCTTTAATTTATGATGAAAAGGAGAAAGTTCAGATCCATCCGACCCGATCGGAGGCCACCACTTTCATCGCCTCAGATCTAGAGGAAAAACAGAAGAAGAAGCTGATCCAATGCCTCCAGCAAAATCATGATGTCTTTGTTTGGTCGACACACGAGTTGCCCGGAATTTCGCCTAGCCTAGCGCAACATGAGTTGCATGTCCGACCTGACGCTCGGCCAGTAAAGCAGAAAAAAAGAGATTTTAGCGCCGAGCAGAATGCCATAATCCGGGCGGAAGTAGAGAAACTCGGGAGGCCGGCCATAGTGCAGTTCCCGAGCTGGCTAGCCAACGTGGTATTGGTCTCCAAGCCGGGCGACAAGGAGTTTGCATTGACTTTGGGACTTAAACAAAGCATGTCCCAAAGATTTTTATCCTCTGCCCCGATAGGTGGACTCTACGGCCGGTGTGAGTTAATTAGCATGCTCGACGCCTACGGGGCTATCACGTACCGCTGCCCGAAGATCAAGAAAGGTGAGCTTCGTAGCACGGCACATATTGCTACAATGTGATGCCGTTCGGATTGAAGAATGCGGGGCCACCTATCAACGCTTGATGAACAAGGTATTCAAGGAGCGGATCGGGCGGAACTGGAAGTTTACGTGGGCGACATTCTTATCAAATCCGTCCGAGCGGCGGATCTTTTCAAGGATATGGAAGAAACCTTCCGAACACTGCGCAAATATGGAGTCAAGCTAAATCCCCAGAAATGCCTGTTCGGAGCTAAAGGAGGGCGTTTCTTGGGGTATATAGTGACCGAGCGGGGGATCGAAGCAAATCCCAACAAGGTGAAAGCTCTGCAAGACATGCTTCCTCCCAGAAACACAAGGGAAGTGCAACGGTTGACCGGTCGGATAACTGCTTTGTCCAGATTCATCTCCAAAGCTGCCGACTGCCATTCTTCAAGATCCTACGCAAGCTACTAAGTTCCAGTGGAACGAAGAGTGTGACCGAGCATTTGAAGAGTTGAAAACATATCTGAATTCCACACTGTCTTGCCAAGCCGATCGGGCGAGTCATTATATGTATTTGTCGTCAATCGAGCATCTTAGGCTCAGCACTTGTGAAGAGAGCAGCGGTGTATTTTCCGAGCCATATTTTGAAAGATGCTGAATCTCGCTACACCGGGCTCGAGAAGTTGGCCTTTGCATTGGTTCTAGCCGCTCGGCGCCTATTTCTTGGCCCACACAATCATTGTCCGACGAACAGTCCACTCGGTTCCAGAAGCGTCCGGACGGCTTATCAAGTGGACGAGAATTAAGCGAGTTTGACATCCAATACCAGCCCGCTCGGCGATTAAAGCCCAATCCTTGGCTGATTTTGTGACCGAGGTACAGAAGCTCTGTGGAAGATATATGTGGATGGGTCTTCCACTCGACTCGGAAGCGGGATTGGGATATTACTTATCTCACCGCAAGAAGAAAAGATGCACCTATCCGTCCGGCTGGACTACAAGGCCACCAACAATGAGGCAGAGTATGAGGCCCTTATAGCCGGATTACAGGCGGCACGACATGTGGGGGCCGGTCGGGTAACTCTCTATTCGGATTCACAGTTGGCCGCTCAGCAACTTTCCGGCACCTTTGAAATCAACTGTGTTCGGCTTAAACTCTACGCTGAGGCCTTTGAAAAACTCAAAGCTACTTTCCGAGAAGTGCTTATTCAGAAGATTCCCCGAACGGAGAACCAGGCAGCCGATGAGTTGGCCAAACTCGCGAGCTCAATAACGCCGGTCGCCATTAATTGAAAAAACGCTGATGGTGGCGCATGTCGACCGGATGCAAGGCCTCGCGTTTCCAAGTGACTGGAGGACACCTATTATAGAATTCCTCCGTTCGGGCACCACACCATCCGATGAATATGCAGCCCGGCTCCTCAGAAGAAGAGCCGGTCGGTTTACACTCATCGGAGATCAGCTTTACAAGAAAGCTTTCTCGCGTCCTCTGCTAAAATGTGTGAGCTCGGAGGACTCAGCTTACATCCTCCAGGAAGTACATCAAGGATCATGTGGAGGTCATCCGGGCGGACGCTCGTTAGCCAAGAAGATCCTCTTGGCCGGATACTTTTGGCCAACTTTACAAGCAGATGCCGCTCGGACAGTATCTACATGCCTTTCATGCCAGAAGTATCACAACTTCTCCCACCGACCGGCAGAGGAGATGAAGGCATCAACCATCTCATGTCCGTTCGATCAGTGGGGAATGGATATTGTGGGTCCATTTCCGATGGCGACCGGGCAGAGGAAATTTTTACTAGTGGCGGTAGATTATTTCTCCAAGTGGGTGGAGGCCGAGCCGCTGGCAAAGATCACTGAGCAAATGGTTAAAAAATTCATCTGGCAGCACATCATTTGTCGGTTCGGCATCCCTCGCCGACTGGTGTCCGACAACGGGCGGCAGTTCACAGGGAAGATGTTGGAGGATTGGTGCCAAAGCTACGGCATCGAGCAACATTTCACGTCCGTGGCCTATCCTCAGAGCAACGGTCAAGCTGAAGTCGCCAACCGGGACCATTTGGGAGGAGTTGGCGGATGAAGTGCCGGGCGTCTTGTGGGCTATCCGAACGACGCCAAAAGAAGGGACGGGAGTCACACCGTTCCATTTGGTATATGGCGGTGAGGCTGTCATACCGGTCGAAGTCGGCGTTGAGTCAACCAGGATCCAGAACTATGATGATGACAACACCGAACGAAGAAACATGGAGCTGGACTTGGTAGAAGAAGAGAGGGCAAAGGCTTCCGTTCGGCTGATGGCGTACCGTCAGCGGATGAAGCAAAACTACAACCGGCGCGTAATTCCCAGATCGTTCCAAGTCGGCGATCTTGTCTGGAAGAAAGTCAAGCCGGTCGGCGACGTCGGCAAGCTTGAAGCGCCATGGGCAGGCCCTTTCAAAATCATCGAAAAGCTCCGCTCGGGCGCGTATTATCTGGAGGATGAGGACGGACGGCAGCTAGATAGGCCGTGGAGCGCGAACCACCTCCAGCCTTACCGGGCAGGGTGAAAGGTGTATCACTGTAAATCACCCTGTGTATTTCATTTTTCGACTAAATACTTGAAATGCAGAGATGAAAAGTCAAAGGAGCGAATATAAGGCATTATCATCGAAGATCGAAGGCCCCCAGGCCGATCGGCCGGGAGGTTTATGTGGTTAGACTTGTAAGCAAATAACCCGTGCCGTTCGGCCGGAATTAAATTGGTCAAGCCAAACGCTCGAAGATCGAAGGCCCCGTACCCTTCGAACGGAGGTATATTATCCGAGTCAAAATACTCGATGAAGTAGATCCTGAGCCGTGCGGCCAGGAGGGCATCATCCAAGCTGGGGGAAAGGCGAAGAGCAACTCCGAACGGAAGTGTCAAAATTAGCCTTGACGCCCGTCTAGCCCAGACGTTAAACCGCAGAGCCGCGCCGACCGGCTATAAATATCCGCGCCGACGAGCACCGTCGTTAAAGATCAAGAGACGAGCCGGCGTCTATAAACCCTCCGAGCGGAAGACCGACGAGCACCGTCGTTAAAGATCAAGAGACGAGCCGGCGTCTATAAACCCTCCGAGCGGAAGACCGACGAGCACCGTCGTTAAAGATCAAGAGACGAGCCGGCGTCTATAAACCCTCCGAGCGGAAGACCGACGAGCACCGTCGTTAAACATCAAGAGACGAGCCGGCGTCTATAAACCCTCCGAGCGGAATACCGACGAGCACCGTCGTTAAAAATCAAGAGACGAGCCGGCGTCTATAAACCCTCCGAGCGGAATACCGACGAGCTCCGTCGTTAAAGATCGAGAGCCGCGCCGACCGGCTATAAATATCCGCGCCGACGAGCTCCGTCGTTAAAGATCGAGAGCCGCGCCGACCGGCTATAAATATCCGCGCCGACGAGCTCCGTCGTTAAAAATCAAGAGACGAGCCGGCGTCTATAAACCCTCCGAGCGGAATACCGACGAGCTCCGTCGTTAAAGATCGAGCGGCGCGCCGACCGGCTGTAAATATCCGCCCGCGACGAGCTCGTCGTTAAAGATCGAGAGCCGCGACCGGCTATAAATATCCGCGCCGACGAGCTCCGTCGTTAAAAATCAAGAGACGAGCCGGCGTCTATAAATAATCCGAGCGGAATATCGTCGACACTGCGATTATCCGTATTCCCCGCCGATTGTCAGACCGAAGCTATTTTCCGATCGGACTCGAGGTATAAAAGGTTCGGATCGGCTTATAGCGAGCGATTCTGGCTAGCAGCCCAGATTGATATTCGGCCGGACGGAAGAGCTGGGGAAAACACTTCATTCTGGAAGAATGCACCTCGAATGCCCAAGGTATGATGTGATAGAAGACGAGCGGACCGTACAAGTGTTAGCCAGGGAACAGTGCAAAAAGATAGAGTACACGAAAGGAAAGCATTTCATTAAAATTAGAACCTTAGGTCGAGTGGCCTAAGTACAAAAAGGTTCATGTTCAGCCGAGCGGCGAAATTACAAAAATTACTCGATGTAGTCGTAGAGGTCCCTCGGAATGTTGCTCAGGAGCTCCACTTGATCGCCGGCTGGAATATTGGTGGACTCCGGAAGAAGGCCCTTCGACTTCAGATAGGTCATAGTGGCCGTAATTGCCAGGTCGAAAGCCGAGTACATCCGCTCGCAAATTTTCTCCGAGAACTCGGGCGATCGGATGTAACTTTGTCGGAGAGCGGCGACTCGGCTCGGCTCGGCATCCTGGTATTCCTTGAAGGTTGCCTGGGAGCTTGTCAGGGCCTCATTCAGACGTTCAATCTTCTCGCATCGGTAAAGCGGCTGCCTTCTCCGATCGGTGCTCGTCGGCTCCTTTATCTTCAACTCGGGCCCGGGCCTCCACGTTTCTTCTCGGATCGGAGATGGTGTGTTCTTCCGAGTGGTGGCGAGTTATCTTTGTGTCAAGCGACTTGACCTCGCTCGGACTCGGCTAGGCGTGGGCCCGATCATTGTTTCTTACGCTTTCAGCGAGTTTGAGTTTTCTTGACTCTTTTGCAGCTCGGAGTAGGAAGGTCCTTGGGAGCCGCTCGGACCACCTGCCGGTTGCCTTATCTCCTCGTCCGCCATAGCAGACGGTTGGAAACTGCTATCTCTTCCACCCACCTCGAAACGAAAGGCGCAGTTGTTAGAAGCCGAGCGGAAATATTTTAGGTAAAACAAAAAAAAAAACAACGAAGAACTTACCCCGTAGCCGCTTGCATGTGGTATTGGCTTGGAGAGGGATCGATGCTACGCGCCCGGGCGTCGGCCCACATCTCGGCGAGGGCCCTTTCAAAGTAACAGTGTGCTCGGGCACGGTCGTCCGGTCGCCCAACTCTTGATCGGAAGATGAAGAAGAGATCGAGACGACGGCAGCGGCCGCCCGACCGGGATCGAAGTGGCGCAGAAGACCGCGAATGGATGGTCGAACGTTGGACTGAGCAGCGGGGGAGAGTGTCGACCGGAGTGGCCTCGGCCGGGCGATCGGCTCGTCGATCGGAGGCGTCGGTCGGATGAAATGGTCTCGAGCACCGGTGCCTTCCCTTTCGCAGTCGAGGCGGCCGGTCGAGGGTTGGACCGTAGCCGAGCGTAGCGGGGTCTCCACTCGGCGTCTCTTTTGCATGATCCTCCTCCCGAGCGGACCCTTCCTCGGGGCCGTTGGTTCCTGGAGGGTAGCGCTGTCCACATCTTGTTGAGAGGCTGGCGGCGATTCGACTGGTGCCGCTCTCTCCTTCGTGAGAACCGGCCGAATACCCAGCCCATTTCTTTGGTGCCCTGACCTCGGTATTCTTGCCTTTCTCTTTAGAACGGCCATCACCGAGGTCCATGACGATGTCAGTGCATGAAGAGAAAAGAAATCGGTTAGCAATTAAAGCAAGTGCCAAAGCAAAGTTCTTACAGCCGGTCGGAAGTGGGGTCCGTATAGGACTCAGCCCAAAAATGTACATCACTCCCTCGTGAAGAAGCTTGTTGATGTCAAGTCGTAGACCGGCTAGTACATTTGCGGAAGATAGTCCGGTCGGGTCTTGAATTTCTTGATCTCGGGAGGGAGGTAGACTGACTTGCCACTGGGTCGGAAAGTTTGGCTGACTGGGCATGCGGAGGTAGAAATAATAGTCCTTCCAATGTTTATTGGAAGTGGGTAGTTTATTGAAGAAGACCAAACCGGGCCGAGCTTGGCTCGGCTTGCTTAGGATAATAGAAATAAAAGAAGACCTCCGGTCGGAGGGAATGTTGTGAATCTTGAACAAAGCGACAACGCCGCAGAGGAGACGGAAGGTGTTTGGTACTAAACTTCCGAGCGGCACGCCAAAATAATCGGCGGTAAATTGGTCGCGAAGACACAGAAACCACCGCGCGGCGGTCTGTGTGGCCGAGCGGCAGGACCAGCTAGGCGAACTCGATATCCTCGGGGATTTCGAAATTGTCAGCCAAAATATCAAAATCCCGTTGTTCGAAACGAGATCGCATGGTAGTATACCATGGGCCTAAGGATTGTTCTTCGGGATGAGAAGAACTGGCCATGATCGGGGCAGAAGAAATCAAAAAGGAAGTTCCAAAGACGAAGGAATGGAATTTCAAAGACTCGAGCTAGGGGAAGAAATACGGATTAGATACCGGAAAGGAAGGAGGAGAGATCTAAAACCTTACTGAGGGGAGATGAATCGAGGAAAGGCGCCGGAGAGCGTCAGAAGGCAGCAACAAGATCGCCGGAGCTCCACAGCGCAGAGAGCAACAGTAGAGGTAACGGAGGCGTGTGAAGGCGAGAAGGAAACGAAGAATTTATAGGGTGAGGGCCGGTCGGCCTCCACCGTCGGATCCAGGTCACGGGAATCAATGCATACATCTAGCCGTTTATTTCGAATTGCTTCGGTCACATCAAAATATCATGCAACCGCCTCCGTACTCTGATGGCATTGCTCCACGTGGCAGTCAATCATTCGGAGCATTTAATGAAGGTATGATCGACATTGATGTCGAAGATTGGCGCAGAACGCAAGGAGATCCGGCGAAAGCCATCATTGATTCATTCAAGGATACCTCTGCCGCTGACCGGGCGGAGGAGATTAGCATGGAAGAGCCGTTCGGCTAGACTCACAGTCCAGTCAGTCGGACTATGCGCCTCCTTCGACTAGACTTGAAGGGAAGGCAAGTGATCCGGTAGTAAGAGCGGGCCCCCCCCTTTTCTTGCAAAGTCAACGCCAAGTGGAAGTCACCGGAACAGCCGCCCACCCAGAGGAGAGTGTGGTCCGACCGGACGGACGGCCATAGATGGCCGGTCCGACTGGACTGCCGGCCGGCCGATGGAATCGAGTACCCGGAAGGGTCCGGCCGGTTTGCACTTATAGTTGGTAGGCACCCTGTCAAATCGGGGTTCCGACGCTCAGTTAAAAAGGTCATGGACCGAGCTGACCTTTTGACCGATCACAGTCATAAAGCGCCCCTGTTTGTTAGTCTCCACAAAGCACAAGTAAACCACTGCGGATGTCCGGTCGGATGTTTAGGTATCTTTCCGCTCGGACTACAAGTTTGGAGCAAAGGAAAGGGCCAGAGGATTTCTTTCTCTGACAACCTGTAGGTTTCACGTGTGTGTCATGCTCCAAATCTTGTGACAGGGGATTCTGCTGTCCCATCGAGGGCATGCTCTGACTGTAGCGATATGGGTCAGGTAAGCTTTCTGACAGCCGCATACCTAGGATAGGACCGGGGACACTTATGCACCTTGGTACGCGTGCCCAAACCTTTCACAGCTCTATATAAAGAACCTCAGGTTTCATCGACAAGGGAGGCTGGTATGTACTCTGAGACTTCTGGAGCCACCTTGTTCATCATGATTTACCTGACTTGAGCGTCGGAGGGTCGTCGCTGGGAATCCCCTTCCCGGCTCGACTTCTGTGCAGGATAGCCGGAGCATCTCGACACTAGTTGGAGACCTACATCAGCGAGCCTTGGAGCGTCACGTGCCCAGCGTCTGTTGACTTCTGGTTCGGACAGGATCATATATCATGTTTATAATTTATCTATCTATTGTCAAATAAAATGTGAGGGCGTCCAGAAATGGAAGAAAATAAAGTTGATGATCAGGAATTCATTCCCCAAGTTGCAGATGATCGAAAGCAAAAAATTGGAATGGAATTCTCATCTCTAGAGGATGCATATTCGTTCTATAACCAATATGCACGAGAAGTCGGATTTAGTTCAAGGAATAGCACGAGCAGGAAAAATAAAATGACAAATGAAGTGACATGGAAACAAATTGTATGCTTCAAAGAAGGGCATACAGATCTAATGCGACACAAGAAACATTCAAACCCTGATCAACAAATAAGGGAAAGAGCACGTGGCACAGTTAGAATGGGTTGTAAGGCAAATATTGCATTTGTCAAGAAACAGATGGGACCGGATTGGGTTATTTGTAATTTTATAGAAGCTCATAATCATCCACTCTCGACTCCATCAAAGGTGCATTTGCTACGCTCACATCGTAGTGTTTCGGCAGCCAAAAAAGCATTGACAAAATAATTTTCAGAGGCCAATGTAGCAACTTGTCAACAAATGCATTTATTAGAGATAGAGTATGGAGGCCCTGAATGGGTAGGTTGTACAGAAACTGATATTAGAAACTTTGAGAGAAATCTAAGGGATGAACAAAAGGGTATTGATGCTGAAACACTTATCAAGTTTTTTACATCTGAGCAAGAGAAGAATTCAGCTTTTTTCTTTGCCTACGAGACTGATTATGATAACAGATTTAGTAGGTGCTTTTGGGCTGATCATGTATCAAGAAGGGCATATAGTGTATTTGGTGATGCTATTATATTTGATACAACTTATAACACCAACAAATATGGTTTGATTTTGGCACCATTTGTAGGAGTTAATCATCATCATCAGACAATTCTTTTTGGTTGTGGGTTTCTTAGTGATGAGAAAACTGCGTCTTTTGTTTGGTTGCTTACAAAGTTCTTAGAAGCCATGCCTAAAGGTGCACCAAACATTATCATTACTGATCAGGATCCTGCAATGACAAAAGCTATTGCACAGGTTTTGCCTCAAACAGTGCATCGCTATTGTTTGTGGCACATATTGAACAAATTCTCAGAAAAATTAGACCCTTTGACTTTTCAAAACTATTATCACAGCATAAAGAACGTCATTGCAAAGTCTTCAACACCTGATGATTTTGAAAAGTCATGGGAAGAGACTATCAAGGAAGCTAACTTAGAGAAAAATGATTGGTTGTCCTTGATGTATGAATTGCGACACAGATGGGTGCCAGCATATTTTAGTCATGTATTTTCTGCAGGAATGTCAAGTAGCCAAAGATCTGAAGGGTCACATGCATTTTTCAAGAAATATGTCTCAAATAAGAATTCATTAATGGATTTTATCACACGTTTTAATAGAGCACTGAGACACCAAAGACACAATGAGTTAGTTGCGGACCATATCAATATGAATGAGAATCCCAAAGTTAATACAACCTGGCCAATGGAAAGTCAGATGGTTAAGCTATACACAAAAAAAAAATGGCTCGAATTTCAAAGTGAAATGATCGAGAGTCATAGTTATTATGTGCAACAGACATGTACAGGAGTTGCCTCAGCAGTTTACCACGTGATGAAATTTCAAAGTTCCTCTTCCTCAAAATCAAGAGTGCTCACGCATGACAAACAAAGGGATTACATATCGTGTAGCTGCACCAAATTTGAGTTTGAGGGCATTCCATGTAGACATATGTTAGCTTTTTTTCGTATCAACCAAGTGTTTCATTTGCCTGATATGTATATACTCAAACGATGGACACGATATGCTAAAGTTGGAGCAATATATGTTTTAGGAGAGCAAAATGTCATTGATGATTCAGATTTAGAAAGATATTTGATGTCGAGGCACTCGAGGTTATCCTATAAAGCTTCAGTGTTAGTTGATAATGCATCTTTGAGTAATGAGAGGACAACCTTCTTGGAAGAATAATTTGATTGTATCTACAACAAAATTCAAGAGATGTCCATTAATACAACATGCAGTGATAGAAGTCAAAGAAAAAAATCCATGGATGAGACACTTGGTATTATTGATCCTTCTGTAGTACGAACTAAGGGATGTGGGAAGAGATTAAAATCATCAAAGGAGAAATCAACATCAAATTATAGGCTTTGTCGTGGATGCGGACATCGAGGAGTGTCACATGACAAGCGTAACTGTCCCAATTTGCAACGAGGGTATGTGTCGATTTAATTTTTTATTTTTATTATATTTTTTCTTACAAACAAACTTATTTGATTATTGTATATGACAATATGTCAATTATCAGATCAATTGAAGATAATAATCATATCAGTCTTGACGACACATATGAACCGGATTTGGGATCTATAGCCGGTACTATCAAAGTTTTAATTTGTTAAATTATAGTGGTTTATTGTTTATTGAGATAATGAAATTAATAAATTGTCTTTATTTTGTAGGTTCAAACAACATGAGATAGGATGTTGTAATTATCCATGGTTGGTAATTTATTGAGATAATAAATTGTCTTTAAATTATAGTAAATTGTCTTTACCTAATTGTCTTTCTAACAAAGTATCTATGCATACTATCATACCATGCTTAGTACCCCAATGGTCCACTTGATTTACATACTATCTTTTTTTTATGTTGTTTCTTGTTGTACATATTTTTACATACTGCTGCCAAATCTCATGTTTTGATTGCCAGTGTAACTATAACCAGAAAACTCATGTTGGGCAACAACAATTATGAATATTGAACTGTTACTTGGACAACAAAGCTTCAACTGGACGATATGATACCATGTTTTTTACTTGAACTGTTACTTGGACGATATGATGTAATTGATTTGATCAAATGAATTAGAACCATCATCTAATTTTACTGGTTCTCCATTGCACTTCAAATCTGTCCTAATTGATATTGATGGACTGCCAGATCATCAATATATAGTGAACAAGGTGTCAAATGTCAGCAACATCCACATTTTCAAATCTGGTTCTCTATTGCACTTCAAAAAGACTTTTTGTATTGATTATTTTGAACTTTTTCATTGAATTTATTGTGGCATAATTTTATCTAACGGCATATGCATATTGCTATAATCATGTCTAGTAATTGCTTAGTCTTATTTAGTCTTAAGTATTTTCTAATGGATGTAGGTTGACAATGGTTACTGCAAGGATGGAAAGGATGCATCACTCATGTCCTCTCATTATGGATGCACTAATAATATTCTTCAAATGTAGTTTGCCTTGGTTGTGGTTGAAAGTTACTTGATCCGGATGCAACTGACGGGAGCTAAATTTCACAAGCAAAGTTTACTAATGTAGCAAAGGATTCATGTTGCATTCCATAACTCTAGTCTCCTGCATTTAGTTATCGTACTAGATGATGTGTTATTCCTAGTTAGGCCATGTATTGTATTACAGTTGTTCAGACTTTTTGCTGTACTAATTTGGTGTCTGGTAAATTCTGTTTCTTTAGTGAAGACAAGTAATTCTAAATTAAGATTGATGGGAAGATACTTTTGTTTTGTTACAAGATTATTGATTTCAAACTCACATGTTGTATAGATTTCGAGTAATATTGCACCAAACATGACTAAGTTTGTAATGGTGTAAAGATCAAATTTTGCCTTCTCCATTTGCATTGCCAGGCCATTGGACAAAAATGAACAACATTTTTAGAATGTTAAGCTGTTGTCAGGTGAGTCATCAAAGTTTTTTATTTTTATTTTTTCTCTTTTTATTTGGTCGAAAGGGACTTAAAATGATGCTAGTCAATGGCCAATGACCAATCTTGATGCTAGTCTTCGAAAAGGCTCATCATATTCTGAATGTTTTACAAAATGTTAACTAAGAGGCTCTAAACTAACACAAGGGCATTGGATCGGTCTATTGACCGATCCAGCAATACTCTGGTTGTCTGGATCGGTCGGCAGACCGATCCAGTGATACATGAGTCACCTGATCGGTCTCGTGACCGATCAGGAACCACACAGAAAGTTTCTGTGGGTTATCTGATCGGTCTGTGGACCGATCAGTAACCACACAGAAGCATTCTGTGTGGTTCCTGATCGGTCCACAGACCGATCAGAAAGAAGCGCTGGGATGCGCTGGGACTGCTAGGGGGGATCGGTCTGTGGACCGATCCACCCATAGGTTGATCGGTCCACAGACCGATCAGACACTTCCCAGACCGATCAGGATGAGAGCTATGGATCGGTCTGTTTTAGTGCCAAATACCTGTACACTAAGAATGAGAGGTAACAAACTACAAGTAGAAGGCAAGATAAATGATGTCGAAGTAGGAAAGAACTGATCACCTCATTCTTTCCAACAAATGTAATGGGTTCTAAACCTGCAACAAGAGGGACTTTAATTGTACAAGATTAAATGTTAAATTACCATGCAGAAGTATGTCAAATACATTGATTCAACTCTGTCAAATACATTGATTCAACTAATAAAAAAGTCTACTGTCAAATATATTCATCCAATTAAATAAAAAAGTCTACCATAAATTATATTCATCCAACTAAATAAAGAAGTCTACCGATTAATCACTAATATTAACAGAGTCAATTTTTTTTTTAATCTCTTCACACATCTCGACGATCTTAGCTGCATTACGACGATATTCATGAGCTAAATCTAGCTGGCTTTTTATCAACTTCGCTAGTTCTTCAGTCTGCTTCATTTTTTCACCAGAACTTGAGGATGGAGTTGAAGTTGAACCCAAAGTTGAGCTTGAACATTTTTGGACAGTAGGGGCAAAGAAACCATGTTGTCTCTCCTTGTATGAACTAAAAGCTCTTAATGCTTCCTCTTTACTCAGATATGAGTTATGCAATGCACCGCTATATCTGTTAACTTGAGTATGAGTTTCTTCCCAACTATCATAAACACCGGGATTCCGTCCAACAAAAACTACATATGTTTTTCCCTACATTACAATTAATAAACATTTCAAAAATAAATGCTAATCTTATAATACAGATTTTGAAATTCAAATAGGAAGCAAAAATCAAATCAAATGGCTAACCATTTGAGTAATGAAATCCAGCTACGGCATCAACCTATTTAATACAATATAAAAGTTAAAATTCCATGAATCAAACATATTGCAAACAATAGAGAATTACATAATCCAAATATAATTTCCATCTGATTCTGTTAAGTGTTCCATCTATCTTAACCTACTTGAACATTATTCATTGCACTTGTAATAACTTTGTCAAGTAACCAACACATGCACACTTGATAAATCATATTAGTAACCACACAATATAGTCTGTCTTAAATTTTTAACCAAACATCAAGACTAGTTAGTTGAACTCGACCACTTGTGTGTGATTGTATCAAAGATCATCATAATTTCTTAGTTTCTCCAAGTATCACTTAATTGATCGAACTCGACCACTTAGGGAACAATTGCACCAACATGTATAATCTTCCTTGAGTAGTATAAGGATTCTATCTATACCAATTTTGAAAAATTATTATTCAGACATTGTGCTAAGTGTCAAGAATGGTGAACCAAATCCTTGGAAGAACATGGAGTTGAATTTTTATTTCTCCTGTTTCTGCATATGTACTCCAAAATATATGCTTGGTAAGAGGTGATATTTTAATGAAACTGATTGTGAAGGTGAAACTTGTAATGTGTGTAATGAACCTTGTTTGATACTATCCATTGAAGTGGAGGCTAATGTTAGTTAATAAGGATGTCAACAACTATGTGGAAAGAGTTTCTTATCTGGTAATTAATGGACCTTGTTCAAGGAAAAGAGGAGAGGACCTGTCGCCGCTTCTGCTAGGGTTCGCGGCAGAATAGAACCTATCGCCGAAGAGAGGGATAACTCGGCGCTTCTGCTGGAGGGGACTCGCGGCGACGGCAGGAGAGGGGAGAGAGCGAGAGGCACGGCGAGGGCGAGAGGCGCAGCGAGAGAGAGCTGCAGCAGATCTCAGAGGCACGGCGAGGGCGAGAGGCGCGGCGAGGGAGATCAGAGGCGCGGCGAGGGCGAGAGGCGCGGCGTGGGAGATCAGAGGCGCGGCGAGGGCGAGAGGTGCGGCGAGGGAGAGAGCAGAGGCGCGGCGAGGGTGAGAGGTGCGGCGAGGGTTGAGGTTGCGGCTTCTCTCTCGCTGCGATGCTTTTTTTTTTTTTCTCACGCGCTTATTTCTTTGGTTCACTTTCACGGCACCGCAGCTGACGTGGACCTCGCCGCATTTTCGCCGCACCATAAGCACCGCAGCATATAAATTCTCTCTCTCTCTCTCTCTCTCTCTCTCTATATATATATATATATATATATATTACTATTTTATTAAAAATATTCTCTTTTACTAATTAACTTCGATGAAACCTAAAATAAATTTACGTTAATATCATTTTTTCTATTTACACTAAAAATAATTCCAAGCTTTATTAATAATTTTACAAGTGAAACAATCAATAATCTAAAATTCGAGACTCGGCTGCGGCATATTATTATGAATTTTTCTCATTATTAATTTTCTCTGGTTGTTTTATTAATAATAATATTTTCTCTGGTTGTTTTAGTCCCACATCTTACAATTGACAACACTATGATCAAAGAAGCTTCTATAAATATTTTAGGCTGACAATGTTAAAAAAAATATAATTTTCTTAGTTTTTTTTACTAAGATAAGTATCATATTAAATTAAATTAATTTTTTTCATAGGAAAGTCGTAAGGGTTACACTCGAAAATCCAAACAATTCAGATTTTCAAAGACCCAAATAATTTAGATTTTTAAAAGTCAGGTACTTTACCCTAATGACTCTATTTTAGTATTTTAATGCTAAAATGCTTTAATTAATATAATTTCATTATAAAGGGTCAATTTGATTTCAATGTATTATATTACACATGCGACGCGTGTGCACGACCACTAGTATACAGAATATCACTAGTATACAGAATGCTTCTACGTTTAACCTATGGTTCCGAGCGGCGAAGGTTATTCCAGCTCATCCGCATTGGCAAAAGAAAAAAAAATTCACATAATCTGCGTGGACAAAAATAAAAATAAAAAATAAAAAACAAAAAAAAGTAGCAGCCTACCCTCAAACCTCTCCTCTCTTTCCTTCCTCTTTGCGAACCTTAGCAGAAGCGCCGACTTGCGCTAACTCCCTAGCCAAAGCCCACCTCCCTCTCCTCATGATCCTTCCTCTCCGATTATCTTAGATGGCCAAAGGTGAAGGAACGTGATCCCCTCCGCAGAACCCTAGACAAAGCGTTGCTGCCTCCCTCTCCGAATCCCCTCTCTTGCTGAAGCTCGGACGCGAGCTCTCTCTCACAGAGAGCCCTCTCCAAGCTCTCGCTCACAGCAAGCCCTCTCCCGATCAGCGAGCTCTCCCTCGATGCAAGACCTCTCCTTCCTGTCTCTCATCACTTGTCGACGAACAAGGGCATCACTCTCTATTGAACAAGGGTATCACTTGCCGACGAACTAGGACATCAAACCACATAGCTAGGTTTTCTCTCGCATGGAAAATTCTTCTCCAGTATACTTTCGAATGAGTGATGATTTTTTTTAGGTTTTTCACTGAAAAATCCTTCTATTTTTGTGACATACTTTATGTTTGGATAATCTCTGATTGAAATAAACAGAGATGATCCAAACATGAGGTATGTCACAAAATATAGATAGCAAAATGGGAGATTTTACAAGAGAGAAGGATTTTCTAGTGAAAAACCTAAAAAAAAAATCATCACTCAATAGAAAGTATACCGGAGAAGGATTTTTCAGACAAGAGAAAACCTATCTATGTAGTTTGATGCCCTAGTTCGTCGACAAGTGACATACTTTATGTGACATACTTTATGTTTCAATAATCTCTGATTGAAATAAACAGAGAACAGAGATGATCCAAACATGAAGTATGTCACAAAATATAGATAGCAAAATGGGAGATTTTACAAGAGAGAAGGATTTTCTAGTGAAAACCCTAAAAAAAAAAATCATCACTCAATAGAAAGTATACCGGAGAAGGATTTTTCAGGCGAGAGAAAACCTAACTATGTAGTTTGATGCCCTAGTTCGTCGGCAAGTGATACCCTGGTTCGAAAAAGAGTGATGCCTTAGTTCATCGGCAAGTGATGAGAGACAGGATGGAGAGGGCTTGCGTCGAGGGAGAGCTTGCTGATCAGGAGAGGGCTCGCTGTGTATATCTTTACACATACGAGCTTCGGCGAGAGAGGGGATTCGGAGAGGGAGGCGTCGACACTTCATTTAGGGTTCTACGGAGAGGATCATGTTCCTTCACCTTTGACCGTCTAGGGTAATCGGAGAGGAAGGATCGCGAGGGGAGAGAGGCGACGCTTTAGCTAGGGAGTTAGCGCAAGTCAGCGCTTCTGCTAGGGTTCGCGGAGAGGAAGGAAGGAGAGGAGAGGTTTGAGGGTACACTAGGACCTTTTTTTATCTTTTTTTTGCCCACGCGAATGATGTGGAATTTTATCCTTTTTTTTGCCAATGCGGATGATGTGGAATAGCCTTCGCCGCACAGAATCGCAGGTTAAGCACTATAGCAGAAGCATTTTGTACACACACACACATACATGGAACTTGCTTGCAGTTTTAGTGCGGCGAGCCAGTGTGGCGTGTTCCACGTCATCCGTGTGAAAGGCAAATAATGTGGAGCAATGGTAGAAAATTTTTATCCTGCGTCAAACCTCAAAATTGTTAGGATCGATTTGTAGCTAGAGGGGGGGGGGGGGGGGGGAATAACTCTTCGCGCTTTGTTGACTTGCTTTGTGATGATGATGTGTAGCGAAAAACACTTAAGCAACGCTAATGCTAGGATTTACTTGGTATCCACCTCAAAATGAGGTGACTAATCTAAGGATCCGACCCTCACTTACTCATCCACTAATAAAACACTCCTTCTCGGTAACTACCGAAGACGGAGAAGCCTTGTACAACCTCTCAATACAAGAAGAAAGAGAAACAAGCTTATACAATACAAATCTTATAAGATTTACAAAACCCTAGCTTGCTTCTCCTTGTGTGGAATGCCTCTTGAGATTGGAAGTGCAGCAACACTTTACTCCAAGAAGCTTCAAGATCTAGCGTGAACCTGTGAGAAATCGTCGCAAAAAGTGGAGAGGAAGAGATGCAGAGGAAGACACTCGATAATGGCTTTATCTTGTGCAATGGTCGTCTCCCAATCGATCGACCGATTGATTGGGGAGGCTGAATCGACCGACTGATCGATTTAGCCTTCTTCTGTGCTCTCTGGAAAATGGCAGGAATCGATGGCCTGATCAATTCAGCTCTCTCGCGTCACATGCGATTTCCATCCCCCAATTGATCGGCTGATCAATTGGCAATGCCCAATCGATAGGCTAATCGATCAGAGACCATTCTGTGCTCATGACATTTCTTCCCAATCGATCAGCTGATCAATTAGGATGCTATTTGTCGCAATACTGTGGCCAATCGATCAGCTGATCGATTGGGTTCGGTTTAATTTGATCACTTGATCAAATTGACCAACCCTAGCTTGCCCGAGTCAAATCTAAGGTGCCCCAAGTCCAACATCCGGTCAATTATGACATGTTGAGACTCTTCGTGCCTAGCATCCGGTCAACCTCGACCTGATGAGACTTTTTCACCAAGTGTCCAATCAATCCTTTGACCCACTTGGACTTTTTCCTTCGTGCCAAGTGTCCGGTCAACCTTGACCCTGTTGGTACCCCAAGGTTGTTTTGATATGATCAAACAAGTTAATTTAGGGCCTATTATGTTTAATCCTGTGTTTAAGTATTCAGGAGCTTAGGAGCACAGAAAATCGAGCAAAGATGCAGCTAGCAAGAAGGACGGCACGGGAGAGAGTAGTCTGGCTCCGTACGTCTGAGGGACGAGGTGCTGCGGAAGAGTACGCGGGCGGACGAGAAGGAGGCACGTGGCATTTCCGAGGGACGAGAAGCCGGAGCGGAAGGTTGCTCGAAAAGGCCAGAAATTGGGTTCAGGTGAGCCCTATTTCGGATGGCCGAAATTACCCAAACGAGCGGAGCTAGAGCGGAAGACCCGGACTGAGGCGAGCAGAACCAGAGCAGACGGCCCGAGTCCATTCCGAGCGCTCAGAACTCAAATATTATTGATGCGGAGGCAGATTGAGGGCATAGTAGGGATTAGGAGAAGAGGAAGGGGCGTTTTGGTCTTTCGGCATTTAGGGTTTTTTGGGTGCTTAAAGAGCACTGTTCACAGTAGCGTGAGGAGGGGGGGTTGAGTTCATTTTTGCCGCCGCCAACCTTCTTCCTTCTCCCTCGCCGGTGCCGGAGTCGGCCGCCGGCTGCTCCTCTCCTCCACCTCCTGCCCTTTGGCCTCCACTACAACACCGCCACTAGGGGGAAGAGGTGGGTTCGAGTTTCTCCACCGCCTCTGCCGCAAACAGGTTCATGTTTTGGCCTTCCACCGTCGACACGAGGAGGCCTCCTTCATGCCTTTTACGCCGCCACCGAGCAGAGAGATGGGAAGCTGTTGCCTCCGCTTGGTCCGTCGCCACCGGACGGACCCGACACCTCCCTCCCTCACACTCACAGCCGCAACGTCCAGCGGCCTTTGCCGCCGCCGAGTCCAGCAGCCACCTCCGTCGCGTATAGCGACCACCGCAGCCTCTTCCGCCGTCCAGCGCCGTCGCCTCTTTAGGCGTCCTGCTGCGTCGTCTCCTCTTCCGATGTCCTACTTCGCCGCCTCCGGCGACTACTGTCGCCACTGCCTTAGGCAGCTATTGTCTGTCGCAGCCGCCGACACCTCCTAACAGCCATCGCCACCCTCCAAGCAGCCGCCGCCCGAGGACTGAAGTATCGTACTATGCCTATATGCTGGCCTACGAGCCGAGAGTGTATTCGGCCTTCGTGCCGTTATTGTATCCCGGCCTGTGAGCCGATGGAGTGTTCAGCCTTCGTGCCACTGTGGCATTCCGGCCTGCGAGCCGAGGCTGTAGTCGGACAATGCGTCGTCGTACGGATCCATATCACATCCGGCTTTGAGCCGCAGGAGTCGGCTATTTAGACAGTGGATGTCTATCCACTCTTCCCGGCCTTAACAACTCGATCAGCGCCGCAGCCAGCTCATCCATCCATCCGAGGGCGCCCCCGGGGCCAGGGTACGTCATCGTACCTTTCCTGCATTCATTTCACTATTCTGTCATTAGTGTTCGGCTACTTATACATTTGTGGGACCCGCTTCGAGCATCGGGGCGCCAGGGACCGAGGCAACCCGGTCACTGGATACAGGTACTGTCGACCCGGGGACTTCGGACGACTTGGTCAGTCAACACAGAAGACAGCTCATCATCCGGGTCATAGAGATGCGGTCAACATTTCGGACACGACACACCGGCAGGTTCGTCTTCTCAGCTTCCCAATAGGATCAAATTGGCGTCGTCTGGGGGAACGCACCTGGTCTGGAACGTGAAGACATATGACCTGGAAAGTTTCGACATCCTCATGGCCTTGATGAGTTTCGACGAGTATATCGTATCCTCCTCACTCCACGGGTATTCGGGAGTCAAGAAATTGAGTCAGATCCTCTGCTGGTTGGTAGGTTAGTTTTTCAACTATATTCTCTTTCGGTCATAGAAATTATCATAGTTTCTCGAGCAGAGACTCCCGTGTCGATCGGCCAGGTTTCCATCATATCCGAGCCACCGGCTCGATGCCAAAGGCCCCCGAGCTGATCGGTCGGGCGTGTATATTATCCAAGCCACCGGCTCGATGTCGAAGACCCCGTGCCGATCGGCCGGGCGTATATTATCCAAGCCACCGGCTCGATGTCGAAGACCCCGTGCCAATCGGCCGGGCGTATATTATCCGAGCCACCGGCTCGATGTCGAAAACTCTGTGCCAATCGGCCGGGCGTATATTATCCGAGCCACCGGCTCGATGTCGAAGACCCCGTACCGATCAGCCGGGCGTATATTATCCGAGCCACCAGCTCGATGTCGAAGACCCCGTGCTGATCGGCCGGGCGTGTATATTATCCGAGCCACCGGCTCGATGTCGATCGACCGGGCGTGTATATTATCCGAGCCACCGGCTCGATGTCGAAGACCCCGTGCCGATCGATCGGGCGTATATTATCCAAGCCACCGGCTCGATGTCGAAGACCCCGTGCCGATCGGTCGGGCGTATATTATCCAAGCTACAGGCTCGATATCGAAGACCCCGTGCCAATCGGCTGGGCGTATATTATCCGAGCCACTGGCTTGATGTCGAAGACCCTCTGCCGATCGGCCGGGCATATATTATCTGAACCACCAGCTCGATGTCGAAGACCCCGTGCCGATCGGCCGGGCGTATATTATCCGAGCCACCGGCTCGATGTTGAAGACCTCGTGCCGATCGGCCGAGAGTATATTATCCGAGCCACCGGCTCGATGTCGAAGACCCCGTGTCGATCGGCCGGACGTATATTATCTGAGTTGCAAGCTCATTGTTGAAGACCATCGAGCAGCGACGTTAAACTCTAGAGTCGAACCGGTGATTATAAAAATCCTGATTTGAAGACCGTCGAGCGGTGACGTTAAACTCTAGAGTCGAACCTGCGACTATAAAACCCCGGCTTGAAGATCGTCGTGTAGCGACGTTAAAATCTAGAGTCGAACCGGCGACTATAAAACCCCCGTCTTGAAGACCGTCGAACGACGACGTTAAACCCTAGAGTCGAACTGGATACTATAAAAACCCCGGCTTGAAGACCGTCAAGCGGCGACGTTAAACTCTAGAGTCGAACCGGCGACTATAAAAATCCCGGCTTGAAGACCGTCGAGCGGCGACGTTAAACCCTAGAGTCGATCCGGCGACTATAAAAACCCCGGCTTGAAGACCACTTCATGGACCAGCTCATCGTATATTCTTTCTCCCCCGTTCGGGGTCGAGCTTATTAGAGAAGCTATCCCCTCGTTCAGGGTCGAGCTTATCAGTTATTTCATCTCCCCTGTTCGGGGTCGAGCGATTATTATTGGTCTCGGACCAGCTTATCAGTTATTTCATCTCCTCCGTTCGGGATCGAGCGATTATTACTGGTCTCGGACCAGCTTATTAGTTATTTCATCTCCCCCATTCGGGGCCAAGCTCATCAGAGCAGTTATCTCCCCTGTTCAGGGTCGAGATTATCAGATATATTCTATCTCCCCCGTTTAGGGTTGAGCAACCTTCACTGGTCTCAGACCAGTTTATTAGATATATTATATCTCCCCCGTTCAGGGTCGAGTGATCGTCACCGGTCTCGGACCAGCTTCGGATATTGTATCTCCCCCATTCGGGGTCGAGTGATCCTCACCGGTCTCGGACCAGCTTCGGATATTGTATCTCCCCCGTGCGGAGTCGAGTGATCGTCACAGGTCTCGAACCAGCTTCGGATATTATATCTCCCCCGTGTGGGGTCGAGTGGTCGTCACTGGGCTCGGGTCAGCTTATCAGATCTATTATCTCACCCGCTCGGGGTCGAACATCTTTAATTGTCGCGAGCGAGAGTAGGTCCAATGGTTTCGGACCAGGATATCTCACCGGCTCTATGCCAGCTCGGCTAAAGACTTTCGCGTCCGTGCGCTTCTATTTTCCGAGCTACGCTTTCGTTTAGTTCACGGGTGATGCGTCTGCTCAACATCGTCCGCCCGACACCTATTCAGCCGATCGACATCCTTTCGACCGCCTGATCGACCTCTTCGCGGTCGCGCGCTCGGCAATCGCTTGCGTACCAGTATACAATGAGTTCAGTGATTTGACTTTAACATCGAGAGCGGTTCAGCCCTTTGCGATAGACTGTCCAGTCAATCGGACTAGCGCTTCCTTCGACTAGACTTGAAGGGGAGGCTTGTGATGCGGAGGTAGATTGAGGGCATAGTAGGGATTAGGAAAAGAGGAAGGGGTGTTTTGGTCTTTTCGCATTTAGGGTTTTTTGGGTGCTTAAAGAGCACTGTTCACAGTAGCGTGAGGGGGGGGGGGGGGGGGGGGGTTGAGTTCGTTTTTGCCACCGCCAACCTTCTTCCTTCTCCCTCGTCGGTGCCAGAGTCGGTCGCCAGCTGCTCCTCTCCTCCACCTCCTACCCTCCGGCCTCCACTACAGCACTGTCACTAGGGGGAAGAGGTGGGTTTGAGTTTCTCCACCGCCTCTGCCGCAAATAGGTTCATGTTTTGGCTTTCTGTCGTCGACACGAGGAGGCCTCCTTCGTGCCTTTTACGCCGCCACCGAGCAGAGAGATGGGAAGCTGCTGCCTCCGCCTGGTCCGTCGCCACCGGACGGACCCGACACCTCCCTCCCTCACACTCACAGCCACAACGTCCAGTGGCCTTTGCCGCCGCCGAGTCCAGCGGCCACCTCCGTCGCGTATAGCGACCACTGCAACCTCTTCCGCCGTCCAGCGCCGCCGCCTCTTTAGGCGTCCTGCTGCGTCGTCTCCTCTTCCGGCGTCCAGCGCCGCCGCCTCTTCCGGCGTCCTGCTTCGCCGCCTCCGGCGACTACTGTCGCCACTGCCTTAGGCAGCTATTGTCTGCCGCAGCCGCCGACGCCTCCTAATAGCCGTCACCACCCTCCAAGCAGCCGCCGCCCGAGGACTCAGGTATCATACTATGCCTATATGCCGGCCTACGAGCCGAGAGTGTATTCGGCCTTCGTGCCATTATTGTATTCCGGCCTGTGAGCCGATGGAGTGTTCGGCCTTCATGCCGCTGTGGTGTTCCGGCCTGCGAGCCGAGGTTGTAGTCGGACAGTGCGTCGTCGTACAAATCCATATCACATCCGGCTTTGAGCCGCAGGAGTCAGCTATTTAGCCGGTGGACGTCTATCCACTCTTCCCGGCCTTGACGACTCGATCAGCACCGCAGCCAACTCATCCATCCATCCGAGGGCGCCCCCCGGGGCCAGGGTACATCATCGTACCTTTCCTGCATTCATTTCACTATTCTGTCATTAGTGTTCGGCTACTTATACATTTGTGGGACCCGCTTCGAGCATCGGGGCGTCAAGGACCGGGGCAACCCGGTCACTGGATACAGGTACTGTCGACCCGGGGACTTCGGACGGCTTGGTCAGTCAACACAGAAGACAGCTCATCATCTGGGTCATGGAGATGCGGTCAACATTCCGGACACGGCACACCGGCAGGTCTGTCTTCTCAACTGCCCGACATGATCAATTATCATATTCGATGTGGATTTTGATCGACGCATCGGGGATAGAATTCTATCCCACTCCAGGCGCCTGAAACCCTTCTAGGCGCTCCGACCAAGACTATAAATACAACCTTAGTCCAGAAACTAAAGAACAACAATCATTCTTGCAACAACATTTGTACACATTCCAGTTTTCATTTAGCTTCTTCTTTTTTGAGCTTTTATTGCTGTAAAGAGGCTTCTCCGCCCGAAGGAGAAAATAGTGCACTTCATTTCCTTGGATTAATAACCTCCCCGGTTGTAACCAAGCAAAAACTCTCTAAGCCTCTGTCTGTTTGATTTCTTTATTTAATGCAAGTGTTTGTTATTTAAGTTAGTTGTCTGAGAAAGGTTCGTTTGTTTTGTTTTTTGTGCAGAGGGTATTCTACCCCCCTTCTAGTCAGCCAATGGGTCATAGCAAGTGGTATCACAGCCAGGACGCTTCAAGAGAACTAACCGCCGATCGAAGCAAAAATGATGGCCGGAGCTAGCATCTACCCACCAGTATTCGAGGGGGAGTTTGCTTTTTGGAGATGTCGAATGGAGGTTTATTTTAAAACTAATTTTAATGTTCTCTTAACAATTAAATATGATTTTAATATGCCCAAAAGTAAAGAGGGAAAAGAACTCGAGAAACATCAATGGACTGAAAAGCAGCGGAACGACTTCATAGCTAATGGTAAGGATGAATTTCATCTTTTAAGCGTACTACCGGTTGAAGATCTCGATAAAATCAGCAACTACCGAAGTGCAAAAGAACTTTGGGAAAAGTTCTTGAAGCTTTATGAAGAACCAAAATAAGTCGAATCCAACTCCTCGATGGACACCAAGTCTTCAAAAGAATCTGAACCCGAGAAAATCGTCGGAACAACTCTAATAGCCGAGTACCTACCAGAAGACGCAGACGAAGAAAGCTTGTTTGAAATGAGCATCGAGAGCATCGATGAAGGGGGAGCTACATCAAAAGAAAGCAGCAATTCAGGGGGAGCTATGAATAACGAGATCGCCAAGTTAAGTCAGGTACAATCTCTCCCACCTAACAAGTTATTTAAATTTGTTAAATTACTAACTAAAGACGGTTGCAAATTAGAAAAAGAAATTAAAGATCTAAAATTAATTCTAGCAAAATCTTGTCCATTGGAAGATTTTGATAAATTAAAACTAGAAAATGATCAATTGAAAATAGAAGTAGAAAATTTAAAAAATCATACATGTTCAAAATTCTCTGCTTCAAATTTTAGAAATTATAAAGAACTATATTAGAAATTTAAATATCACAAAGGGAAAATTTAAAAATTGTCAAGAAAAAATTTACCTAACAAATTTCTTGTTAACCCAGTTAGAAGGAACCTTTACTGGGTTCCAAAGACTTGTCTTAATTAAAGATTAATTGGACTTAGGGTTTTCAGAGAGTACATTAAACGTTTTAATTTCCTTATGAGACTTTATCTCGAAAGTGGTTGTTGCTCCAATAACCAAGAAGGTCAAGTGCCTCGCCACAGCCTAGCAGCCAAATATTGAAATAAAAGGTTTAATTGACTAATTGATAGAGCATTAAAATTGAATTTAGATAATGCTTTAAATAGTTACTCAATTTTTTTTACTTGGAAAATTCTCAATTTTTTTTTGCAAATTTGTTTAACTTAGAAAAAATTTCTCATTTTTTTTAATCTGTTCAACTTAAAGTTTTTAAGTTATTTTATAAACTTTGCTTTACCAAAATTTATTTTATACATTGTACAAAAGTTTTCTTTTAACTTAGAAAAAAAATTCTGCTTAAAATTTTCTTACTTAGAATTTTTTTTAAGATTTAAAGTTTTTTTAAGTATTAGATTTGCTTTACCAAAATTTCTATAAAATTAGTTTTTTAAAAAAAAAATTAAGTGAGGAAATTATTTCGTAAAAAATTTTTTGCTTAGAAAATTTTTCTAAAATTATTGCATTTTTAGTGCTTTCATAATTATTTGTAAATCAAAGTTTTATAAAAGTTACCATTAGATTTTTTTGGTACCCCATTTTTTATGTGATCAAAGGGGGAGAAGGGAGAATTAAGTCTAGGGGGGCAGCTTAAATTTTTTTTTTTTTAACTTTTTGCACTTTAATGCAAAATCTAGTGTTCTAAATTTATAGTTATTTACCCTAACTTAGCTTGGATTGCTCACATCAAAAAAGAAGAGATTGTTGGTACCCTAAGGTTGTTTTATTGTGATCAAACAAGTTAAGTTAGGTCCTGTTATGTTTAACCTTGTGTCTAAGTGTGTAGGAGTTTAGGAGCACAGGAAGTCGAGCAAAAGATGCAGCTAGCCAGAAGGACGGCACGGGAGAGAGTCGGCGGGCTCGGTGCGTCTGAGGGATGAGGTGTTACGGAAGAGTACGCGGGCGGACGAGAAGGAGGTGCGCGGTGCTTCCAAGGGACAAGAAGCCGGAGTGGAAGGTTGCTCGAGAAGGTCGGAAGTTGGGTTCGGGTGAGTCCTATTCCGGATGGCCGAAATCACCCAAGCAAGCGGAGCTGGAGCGGAAGACCCAGACTAAGACGAGCAAAACCGGAGGAGAGGGCCCGGACCAAAAAAGTCAACCAGATTGACTTTGTGGGTCAGGGCGCCCGGATCTATTCTAGGTGCTCATAACTCAAATATTATCATATTTGACATGGACTTTGACCGACGCGTCGGGAATAGAATTCTATCCCACTCCAGGCGCTTGGAATCCTTCCAGGCACCCCGACCAAGGCTATAAATACAGCCTTGGTCTAGAAGCTAAAGAACAATAAGCATTCTTGCAACAACACTTGTACACATTCCAGTTTTCATTTAGCTTCTTCTTTTCTCAGCTTTTATTGCTCTGAAGAGGTTTCTCCGCCTAAAGGAGAAAGTAGTGCACTTCATTTCCTTGGATTAACAACCTCCCCGGTTGTAACCAAGTAAAAACTCTCTAAGCTTTTGTCTGTTTAATTTCTTTATTTAATGCAAGTGTTCGTTATTTAAGTTAGTTGTCTGAGAAAGGTTCGTTTGTTTTATTTTTTGTGCAGAGGCTATTCAACCCCCTTTCTAGCCGGTCAATGGGTCCTAACAGACTCACTTGGACTTACCATCTCGTGCCAAGTGTCTAGTCCTCCAAGACCCACTTGGACTTCCACCAGATGTCCGGTCACCCTTGACCCATCTGGATTTTCTCGTGCCAAGTATCCGGTCGGTCCTTTGACCTACTTGGGCTTCCCAACACTAGGTGTCTATTCAACCTTGACCCACCTGGATCTCCATGTGCCTGGCTTCACTCACCAAGTCTTTCCATCTGCCTAGCTTCACTCACTAGGATTTTTACCTGGCTTCACTCAATAGGATTTTTCTACCACCCAGCTTCACTCACCGGGACTTTCACTTGCCTAGCTTCACTCACTAGGTCTTTCCATCTGTCTGGCTTCACTCACCAGGACTTTCACCTAGCTCACTCACTAAGATTTTCGCATGGCTTCACTCACCAGGATTTTCCCATTGCCCGACTTCACTCACTGGGACTTTCACCTGACTAGCTTCACTCATTAGGTCTTTCACCTGGCTTCACTCACCAAGATTTTCCAACTGCCTAGCTTCACTCACTAGGTCTTTCACCTGGCTTCACCCATCAAGATTTTCCCTTGCCTAACATCTAGTTAGGACTTTCCCAGTCAAGTATCGGCCGATCAACCTTGACCTACTTGACTCTTATTCACATCAAACTGGTCAGACCTTTACTAAAGGGGAACTGTATCAGCAATCTCCCCAATCGGACGATTGCATCTACAATCTCCATGTATTGTCAAACATCGAAACTCAAACATTAAGACTCAAGCTTGAGTCAACTCAAGCTTAGTCAACCATATCTACCTAACCCAGGGGATATTGCACCAACAAAAATGAGGTGACTAGTCCAAGGATCTACACACGAGTACACTCTCCACTAAGAAAACATTCATTCTCGGGATAATACGAAGGTGGAGAAACCTCGTACAATACAAGAATAAGAATACAACTCTAAACAAGAAGTAAATATAAGAATATAACTTAAAACCTCTTCTTGCTTGATCTCTTATTACTTGTAGATACCTCTAGACTAATTGGAAAGTGCAACAACACCTGTCTTCCAAGCTTGAAGTCTGGCAAACAATAGTGGAGAGAATCGTGTAAGCATCGCAGAGAAGTGATGCGGTGTTTAAAATTGCCAACAGCTTTATCTCTGCGCTTTTAGGGTTCTCAATCAATTGGGTCTGCTCCCAATCGATTGTCATGTCAGATCTGAGCAATTTCAGCAATCCAAAAGTCACAACCTGCATAATGGTCATATCCCAATCGATCGGCTGATCGATTGGGAGTGGATGGATCGATCAGTTGATCGATCCAAAAACCTTCTATGCTCTCATAGAAGACCCTGAAATCCATTGACCAATCGATTCCGGCTTCCTCGTGTCATCGCGAGAAAATCTTCCCCAATCGATCGGTTGATCGATTGAAGTGTCCCAATTGTAGCGAGCTTTCTCTCGACCTCCCTCTCTCGCCGTGACTTCTCAACCGCTCCTCCCCAATTTCTTTGCCTATCTGCCGCGAGCTCTAGTTTTGCCAGATCTAGGGTTTCCCCGTCCGCCACTCCTCCCTCACTCGTAAGCAAGGGTTCCCAGCATCCCTCTCCATGAGCTCCAGAACCACGGAGCTAGGGTTTTTGCCTCCCTCTCTACTGGCGATGTGCAACGGAATCCAGCATCTCCTTTGACACGTTTTCGCCTCCCTCTCTGCCGGAGACGCATGACGATTTTCACCTCTCCACCACCCATCCCTTCCTCGTGTCTCATTGCTTGTGCATAGATTCCATGGTTCTGCACTAGGTTTTGTCTCCCTCTCTATCGGTGATGTACGACGGAATCCAACATCTCTAATCTCTTACAAAGTCATTCCTGTACCTTGTGATTTGTTTTGCTTATGAACGTTCTTGAAGCATTCTATTAACTTCATTCTTGTGCTTTTATGATTTGTGTTTATTGTAGTTTATTGTAGTTTTTTATAGTAATTCTATTTTCAAATTAAGATTTTAATAATGATACTTTTACTAGTTTTCATTATAACTTATTGCCTCCTTAGTTGTAAAATGTGAATTCTTTATTGTTTGACTATTTGTTCTTTGGATGGAAACTAAAATGTGATCCTTGTGATTCAAGTTGGTAGTAGTATATTTCTTAAGTTGTATAAGAATAGGATGCTCTAAAGGAATTGAATTGCATAGAGTGTGCTGTCAAATTGGTTTGATAGAACAATCTAAATGATAGTCCTTGTTCATGTTCAGTAGTAGGTAATTTTATTGGTTATCACTAAGAAAATAATTAATAAGTGTGCAGGAAGTCCCTTTGGTGCCTTGTCAAACATATGATCTAAACATTTAATTGAGCCGAGGGATTGAGCTTGGGGATTCTCCCTTGCAAATTTAATTTTTTAAAATCTTTGTGAAACTTAGCTTCTTCTGATATTGATGCTCTTTGATGAATATATTTTTTTTATGGTTGTGTCATCAGGTGTATGGTAACTTGGAGCATTGATTTGAATGATTGTGATGTATGGTTTCAAAGTTTTGTGGCTTCTCTACTCCTTTGCTATGGAATACTTTTTTTTTAGAATGTTAGCTATTGAGATATAATAGATCTAGCTAAGGATATAGTACTTTAAAGCCTTATGAATGCTGAAGTTCTAAAATTAACTCTGACATTGCAAGTTTAGATATCTCACTTGATTCTATCCTTGCATTTAGAATTGATTAGACTTGAAAATGAATGTTCAACTAGTAATGAATGTGATAGTTAAGAGAGATTGAACACATGACTCCCTTTCTTCATTTGAATGTTGTAAATTTTAATCTATGAATGTTGTAAAAAAAATTAATCTAAGTAATGAAAATTGATTATTAGGTTATTATTTCATGGCATCATCAAGTTATAGCAGCATTGAAAATATGAGATTTTAACCTGTAACATGTAGGGACTACAGAAAAAGAATATTTGTGTGTGTTTCTAAATCAACCAAGAATCTTGGAAGACATTATTATAGACGTGGGTAATATGGATAGTAAAAGTGGGTGACTACCGATACTGGTTCATCTTGTAAAATTGAAAGTGAACATAATGTTTCTCATGGACATAATCCAGGGATAATCAAAGTACTAAAATTCATTTGGATATTAGTGATGATGGACTTGATTCTCTTAGCGATAATTCTGATTTGGTTGTTAGTTCATCTAGTTAGTTAGTGTTAAGTAATGTTGGTGTTGTAATGTAATTGGCCAAATATTTATAATTCTGGATTCAAACTTAGTTTGTTAGTTCATATCATTAAACACTGTTAAATAATATTAGTGTTGTAATTTCAACCTGTATACTGCTATAATTCCTTGCTCTGGATAAGTACTTATTTCGCCATGAATCTCGATCGACTCTTGAAGATCCATTAGACAAGATTAAAAGGAATGAGGGTGTTCTCCAAGGACTCCAACCTCACTCCAACCTAAAAGAGATAATCATCCACCATTCTTTCGTGTTGGATTCACCACTTGGAGAATTTAAAGTTAAGTTCTGTCAATCTAAGCTTACAGGCATATATACATTCCTGATAACTACAATTACTTTCCAGCCTCAAAATTTTATCTATTGGTGTAATGTAGAAAGTGACAATATCATAAATCGAAGCAAAAGCAGCAACATTAAAAAAAACTTGAAGTCCACACAATTGCAAAAAAAAAGAATATAAACAGCTTAATGAGTGTATTCATGACTCAGTTCCTTCCATGCCAAAACATTTTAGCAACTTTGTGTTGGGTTGCAAGGTTGCAAGCAAAGTTCTACATTGCAAATACATGAGAAAGATATCTCCATTGGTGTGAGACCTTTTGGGTAGAGTTCAAAAATAAAATCATGAGAGTTTAGGCCCAAAATGGACAATATCATACTATTATGGAGATGTCTGAAATCTTTTAATCCTAACACTTTGTAAGAAGAAATAGGATACATAAGAAACCATACTACAAACCCTCTAACACATGAAACACATGAAATCATTCTACTTTAGTTAAGTTGAAATTGTTGGATCGAAAAGAATTTAGATATCTCCACAATGGCATGATATTGTCCACTTTGGGCCTAGACCCTCATGGCTTTGCTCTTGGGCTCTCCCCAAAAGGCCTCATCCCAATGGAGATATCTTTTCTCTTATAAACCCATGATCTTTCCCATGTGTTTCCAATATGAGACTATGTTTGCAACCTTGCAACCCCAACAATCCCCCCCTCAAACAAAGGACCATAGGCTTCCCACGTCCGATCCTCGACCCACCAGGTCTTCCTGCCCCTCGGTCCACCCGACCTACTAGGACTTCCTTGCCTAGTCGCAACTAGGACTTCCTGCCTGGTGTCTGGTCCTCTTGATCCGAACATAGGAGCTCCCACTTTCTTTGTTCGAGGTCAATATTGTACCCACATGGCTCAATCAGACCATAGTTCTTGTGCACAGTCGGCGGTTAAACCTTCTGGCAGTCCGGGCTCTGATACCACTTGTTAGGATCTTCGGATGGCTAGAGAGGGGGGTGTGAATAGCCTCCTCTAAAAGCTTAAGGAATTTCTTCCTACAAATCGTTAGCACAGCGGAAATATGCAAACGAAAACATAAAACAAGAAAAAGAAAGACAAGCACCACTAACACCAGTATGTACGAGGTTCGGGGATAACTTGCCCCTACTCCTCGGCGTGTCCGTAAGGTGGACGACTCCTTGATCTTTCGGTAGATCACACCCCGGATAGATTTCGGCTAAAGATTTCCTCCTTCTCGGTGGAGTAACCTCTCCACAAAGTCTCCGGAGATATGTAAATGAAGCACAAGACTTACAATGATCAGTGGCTAGAAAGAATGAAGAATACGCTCACAGCCACACGAAGACGACAGTAAAAGCAGAGCGCAAGGAGGAAAACAGCTTCTCAGCCAAGAGCTCAAAAAACCTTAGCACTTGCTTGATCGACTGACCGTTTTATCTCTTCATCCTTCTTCTTATGCCTCTGCTTTTCCACTGTGTTCAGCCTGTACCGAATTGCTGTCAACCTGCACCGAATCGCTGTTGTAAGCTAAGGCGTCGTCAATCACTCATCCTTCTCTTCTGGTTCTCTGAACTCACACCAATAGAACTCATGTTCTTCGCAGGTGTCTCTGAGCTCGAACCAACAAGCAGTAGTCAAGCTGACTGCCAACTGATCGCAGCCAGTAAACGTTGATGCTCCAATTACACCATTTGCAGCGAAACACAGTAGAAAGAACACTTTGTCTTATTCTCCTAATGGAGTTTAATTTGAATTTAAGCATTGGCATGATACCTGCAACCTGCAAATTAAAAATCTCACATTAGATGGTTAAATCAGACGAGTCAGAAGTTGCAGAGAAATATTATTGTGGATCGGTCAGCAGACCGATCCACAGCCTTTTTGGATCGATCAGGCCATAGCCTGATCGGTCCAGGAGAGCCCTGATCGGTCTGTGGACCGATCAGGCTATAGGTGGATCGGTCCACAGACCGATCCCCCTATCCTTTCTCCTGAACTCCGTTGCCTCCTGATCGGTCTACAGACCGATCAGTAATTCTCACAGAGAGTTATTGATTGGTTATTGATCGGTCTGGTGACCGATCCGATAACCATAGTATCACTGGATCGGTCAACAGACCGATCCAATGCCTATGTAGGTTTAGAGCTTCCCAACCCTAAACCCTAAAGTCTTCCTGGTCTAGAGAACGAGCTACCGAGCCCTCTCTGACCTAGTCCGGAGAACGAGCTACCGAGCCCTCTCCGACTTCCACGTCCGGTCCAGAGAACGAGCTACCGAGCCCTCTCTGACCTAGTCCGGGGAACGAGCTGCCGAGCCCTCTCCAACTCCGTCCGGTCCAGAGAACGAGCTACCGAGCCCTCTCTGACCTAGTCCAGAGAACGAGCTACCAAGCCCTCTCCGACTCCGTCCGGTCCAGAGAACGAGCTACCGAGCCCTCTCTGACCTAGTCCGGAGAACGAGCTGTCTCTGACCTAGTCCAGAGAACGAGCTACCGAGCCCTCTCTGACCTAGTCCGGAGAACGAGTTGCCGAGCCCTCTCCGACTCCGCGTGCCAAGTTTCCATACTTGGACTTTTCCCTTCCACCTGATCAACCTTGATCAGTAATCAATCTGAGTTTAATTAATATCTGATACAAACTTAAATCAGTGTCAACATCAAAACAACAGCCAGGTCAGACTGTATCAACAATCTCCCCCTTTTTGTTGTTTGACAACACGATTTAAGTTTAGATCAGAAATGCTCATTTTCCATAATTTTAGGGGAATCAAGATCCTCCCCCTAAGACGGATACAACACTATGTAAGGAAGTCAATAATCCTCAAGGTTATCAAAATTTCATTCATCTCTAAACTTAGTTATCTTCTCCCCCTTTGTCAAACACCGAAAGGTGCGAGTTAGATAATAAGACTTAAAGGACTCCCCCTTAACCCATACTATCTCTTTCTTAATTCACATAGAATTCCCTCTAAGTGTACTATCGGACAGTAAATAAGAGACAATCAAGATATGGCATATGAAAAGCATATAAATAGCCAATAAGAACTGAAACATAAAGAGAAGCAAGTAATAGAAAAACGAGTAGCATAAATATATGAAAACAGCTAATATCCAGGTCAGACACATGTATCTATCAAACAGTATCCGAAACATAGGCAATCAAAATGACCAACATAAAACAAGGTGTATCAATCAACATCCTCAATATGAGGAGCATCATCATCATCAGCTGGAGGATTGAGTCCCTGAGGCGGCATGCTGCTGCTCGAGGGTGGATAGCACGAGTAATACTGCGGAGGTGGGTAGCTGGCCATCCATCCCAGAAGCACCTGCTGCATCGCCAAATGCTGACTGCGTAGATCATCGTAACGCTGGTCAATCCGAACGCGCAGCCCATGGAGCTCAGCAGCCAGCAGCTCATCGTGCTGATCGATGCGGCTCTCCAGCTCAGCGATCTGCCAGCGCAGATCAGGATCTGCCTCTCCATACTCAGCAGCAGCAGGAGGAGGAGCAGCATCAACCTGTCATGGAGGTGCCCGTGGTAACTCACCCAGTGCTCTCCCGTCCTTCCAACGAACCGTCCCATACTGTCCTATGATGCCAGACTTGGAAAATGCACGTTTTCCAAGTCTGCAGTCCTGCCTCACCATCTTGACTATCCTTCCCTTGGAGACATCAATCTATAGGGTCACGAGCCAATCCGTAATTATATGCCCATAAGGCATATAAACGGTGAAGCTGTTAGGCTCACTATAGGAGATGATAGACAAATAAATGCTCGACATGATGTCAAAATCAAGACGCCGACGCAATCCATAAAGCATCAGGCAGTGATATGGTCGGATCTCTGACAAGGGTTTAGATGTGATTGGCAGAAGAAAATTTGTGACAATCTTAAAGAGAATGTAATCTGGGGCAGATAGTCTCATGGCTGCAAAGGTAGGAAAATCAACATCTAACTCATCTTGTCCACCTGGTCTAGGATGTCCGAAGAAATACTCATAAATGGAGTCAGATAAGACATCAAAGGGAGAAGGTAAGGGGTCTGGTAAATCAGGATATATGGAAAATACATTTCCTGAACACCTCCGGCAAGCTAGATAATCAAAGAAGGCCGAGAAAGAGAAATCAATAGTTTGCTTAGCAACTCTAGTTCTATAATTAACATCATTAGTTTGATGAAGATTATTATAAAACTCAAATACTAAGTCGTAATTGATGTCCCGTTCTAAATAAACTAGAGAATCAAGTTTGTAATAGGCAAGTATTTTCGACACAGATGGACAAAATTCATCCATGAATTTTTGATCCACAGACCTACAAGGAAGCAGTTTGAAGGTTCTTTGTTGAAAGGCTTGTTCAAAGTGATGGTTTGGAAATCTTCCAGAAACGGATGGTTGAGGTCGGGAGGGAGCCTTAGATTTAGATTTCTCAGTTGACGACTTAGAGGTTCCCTCACTAACTTGTTTCTTCCTAAAGGTTAAAAATGTGACACGAACGGGGCAAATAGGTGAGTACGGAAGCCACCAACAACCGAGAACCAAGCCAAATTACCAAGATACGGTGAGAAATGAAAATGAAGTGCCAAAATGAGTAGAGCTCAGGGAGAATGGAGTTACCTTAGTGCCATTTATGTATCTTTCGGATAACGGAGAGAAGAGTTGAGGCGAAGGAGGGTGTCGGCTAGGGCTTCGGCGTGCAATGGGAAGAGAAAGGATCGAGAAGAGTTAAGAGGGATATGATCCAGGTGTTGATATGATCGGACGGTTGTCCGATCAGGAGAGATCCTGACCGATCAGGGAACCTCCTGATCGGTCAGGGAATACCCTGATCGGTCGGTGGACCGATCAGGAAGCCTCCTGATCGGTCCCTGGACCGATCAGAACGCCTTCTTGCGTACCAGAATGACCTGATCGGTCCCTGGACCGATCAGTAAGCAAACAGAGAGTTCTGGATCGGTCGACAGACCGATCCAGTCTCTCCTAATCGGACTATAGACCGATCAGTGTCTGACAAATTGACGATGCTCCAGGAATTTCAGTAACTGAAATTCGTAGAAGTTTTCTATCGAGAATTCTGAAGATTCAGAAATCAAGAAGTTCAGAAACTTCCAAATTCAGAACGTAGAACCTGAAGAATCTATAAACATAAATATTTCTGAAAGATGAGCTCTTATGGTCTGAAATTGTTCAGAACCAGAAGGTTCCAAACATAAAAAAAACATACCAACTCCAAACGCATAGAGTTCAGACGTTTTGAACCTTAAGGTTTCAAAACCAGAAAAAACTTCTGAAACTATGATCTATAGTGAACTAAGGTATTAATCAAGACTCAAGCTATTTATCACCTGGTTCAAAACACATCCTTGCTATGATCAGTTTCGAGTTTGTTAAAATATATCCAAATTGCTATCATTACTTCAACAACTTGTCCTATTTTCAATCAAAATCATGAAAGGTATCGATCAAAGGTATCAATCAAGACATCAACCAAAGTTAGTTAATTTCTAGGTAAAGGTCCAACCAAGTTTCCTTGGTTGGAATATATGAGTAAGATCTAGGAACCAAATATACATGAATTATGTAATGGTCTTCCCCATACTCGATTTATGTCTCTTCAACCTAATTATTCAAGGGATGCATGATACATTTTGAATAATTTGGCTGATCCTAGCATCTCACCCCATTTCTAGCAAACAAAAATAATTTGTTAAACCTTATAGTTTGTGTGAGATGTCCCCAAGTTGCCCAAATTAATTTCTCAATTTCTCTTGTCATTTTAATTGTGCTTGTTGATCATGATGAAGTCCTAATGGCCTATTGAGCCAGACACATTCCCAATTCTCTCCTTAAATGACTAAATTCATTTTCCGGAAGGGGTTTGGTGAAAATATCGGCTAGGTTTGATTTTGACTCAACATATGTGAGCGCAATGTCTCCCCTAGCTACGTGATCTCTAATGAAGTGATGACGCACTTCAATGTGTTTGGTCCTTGAATGATGGACTGGATTTTTCGTTAGGTTTATTGTGCTGATGTTGTCACACAGCACTTGCACTCCCTTATACGAAATCTCATAATCTTCTAGGGTGTGGATCATCCACAACAATTGTGATACACTCTCTTCCATGGCAATGTATTCAGCCTCGGTCGTGGAGAGAGCAACACAGTGTTGCTTCCGACTTGACCAACTAACCAATGATGAACCTAAAAATTGGCAACCCCCACTAGTGCTTTTCCGATCCAATTTGCACCCATCATAATCGGAGTCGGTATAACCTATCAAATCAAAGGACTCAGTACGAGGGTACCAGAGACCTACTCTAATTGTGCCCTTAAGGTATCTCAGGATTCTCTTAACTGTAATTAAATGAGATTCCTTGGCACATACTTGATATCTAGCGCACATGCCCACATCAAAAAGTATGTCCCGTCGACTAGCTGTGAGATATAGAAGACTACCGATCATGCTTCTATATTGCGTTAGATCAACTGATTTTCCATTCTCATCATTGTCAAGGCGAGTGTTTGTTGTCATTGGAGTGGATACTTCCTTAGAGTCATTCATTTTGAATTTCTTGAGCATCTCTTGAGTGTATTTTGTCTGATGGACATAAATGTCATCTCGAGTTTGTTTGATTTCAAGTCCAAGGAAGAATGTCAATTCTCCCACCAGACTCATCTCAAACTCACTTTCCATGTGAGTGATAAATTCATTCAAATAGCCCTTGTTATTTAAGCCATAAATTATGTCATCGACATACACCTGGGCTACAAATATGTTTTCACCATCTCTACGTAGAAATAGTGTTGGATCTATTTGACCTCTTACAGAACCCTTTTCTAGTAAGTAAGTTGACAACCTTTCGTACCAAGCTCGAGGTGCTTGTTTAAGCCCATAAAGAGCTTTCTTGAGCTTGTACACGTGGTTTGGAGCTTCGGTATTCACAAACCCCGGTGGTTGTTCAACAAAGACCTCTTCTTTAATGAAACCGTTTAAGAAGGCCGATTTAACGTCCATTTGATAGAGCTTGAAGCCTCTATGTGCAGCAAAAGCTAGCATTAAACGAATGGACTCTAATCGGGCCACGGGAGCATAAGTCTCATCATAATCGAGGCCTTCGACTTGACTATAGCCCTTGGCTACAAGTCTTGCCTTGTTTCTTATGACTTCTCCCTTTTGGTTTAACTTATTTTTGAAGACCCATTTGGTTCCAATAATGGTGGTCTTCTTAGGTCTAGGAACTAAGTCCCACACTTGGCTCCTTTCAAATTGACCTAACTCATCTTGCATAGCTATGATCCAGTCAGGATCGTGCAATGCCTCACCAACTAATTTTGGTTCGATTTCTGAGATCAAGGCGACCTCATTAGACTCATTTCTAAAGAATGATCTAGTCTTAACCCCTTGTTGGATGTCTCCAACAATCTGGTCTTGAGGATGACTAGAGGCTATCCTAGATTACCTTGGTGTTGGCGGTGTCTCATGAGTGGTCTCACTAGGCACAGGCAAGGACTCAGTATCAGGCAAAGGATCATCCTGAACCCTTTGTTGCCTTTGCTTATCATCATCGGAGTCAACTTCGACTCTTTCTATGTTTTGATCATTCAAACTTAGACTTCTAAGTTCAAATTGAATTTCTCCTACATCTCTCAATTGATCATTTGATTTAGGGATTTCTTCAAATGCTACATCCGAGGATTCTTCAATCAATTTAGTCCTATTGTTGTAGACTCGATAGGCTTTGCTGATGAGAGAGTGCCTGACCAGTATCCCTTTATCAGCCTTAGTCGTGAACTTTCCAAGATGATCCTTGGTGTTCAAGATAAACACCTTACAACCAAACACCCTAAGATGTTTAATTATAGGGGGTTTCCCAAACCAAAGTTCATGGGGAGTCTTTCCCAAAAACCTATGTATCAAGACTTGGTTTTGCACATAGCATGTTGTATTTACAGCTTCAGCCCACATAACTCGGTAGTGAGTGTTGGTGCAATATCCCTCAGGTCAAGGCTGACCTGGGTAACCAAGCGGAGTCTTGGTTTGGGTTTAGATGTTTGACAATAAGATATTGTTTGAAGAAGAGTCAAGTAGGTCAAGGTTGACTGGATACTTGACTGGGAAGTCCTAACTGGGATGTTAGGCAAAATGAAAGTCCTGGTGAGTGAAGCCAGGCAGAAGAAAGTCCTGGTAAGTGAAGCCAGGCAGAAGAAAAGTCCTGGTGAGTGAAGCCAGGCAGAAGAAAAGTCCTGGTGAGTGAAGCCAGGCAGAAGGAAAGTCCTAGTGAGTGAAGCTAGGCAGATGGAAATCCTGGTGAGTGAAGCCAGGTGAAAGTCCTAGTGAGTAAAGCTAGGCAGATGGAAAATCCTAGTGAGTGAAGCTAGGTGAAAGTCCTGGTGAGTGAAGTCAGGCAAGGGAAAATCCAGATGGATCAAGGATGATCGGACATCTGGTGTTGGGAAGTCCAAGTAGGTCAAAGGATTGACTGGATACTTGGCATGAAAGAAAAGTCCAAGTAGGTCAAAGGGATTGACCGGATCTTGGCACGAGAGAAAAGTCCAAGTGGGTGAAAGGATTGGCCGGACACTTGGTAAGGAGTCCTAGCGGTCAAGGGATGACTAGATGCTGGGCATGACATACCAGTCAAGGTTGGCCGGATGTTGGTTTGGGAGGTTTAGGACTTGGTTTTGGACAAAAACCAAGTCTTTGGATCGATCCGTGGATCGATCCAGGCCTAGATTCGGTGGATCCACCTGTTCAACCCCAGAGATCCACGGATCGATCCGTGGATCGATCGAGAGGTCCCAATCGATCGGTGGATCGATTGGGACGCAACAACCAAGCGCTGGATCGATCCGTGGATCGATCCAGGCGCGTTTCCAGAGCACAGAGGCGCTCTGGATCGATCCGTGGATCGATCCAAAGCCTCCCCGATCGATTGGGAACATTCGAATCGATCGGGATCCGACCGTTGGCGTCGTTTATAGCTGCAGGCGTTCGATGGCTGCGGTAGAACTCTTCACCGATTCAACTCAGATCTTCACCAGCTCCTCCACAGCTTTTCCCAAGCTCGAGATCGCCAGTTCTTGAAGGTTCTTGGAGGCTCTTCCAAGTCAAGAGGCGGATCAAAGCAAGAAGAAGAAACTAGGGTTAGGGTTATTGTACTCATTGTAAGCTTGTAAGCTTGTATTTCTTGTATCCCTTCCCTCTCTTCTTGTATTGAGTCTTGTAGGGCTTCTCCGCCCTTGGTAGTTACCATAAAGGAGAGGTTTATTTAGTGGAGGGTGTGTGTGTTGGTGTGGATCCTTGGATTAGTCACCTCTTGTGAGGTGGATACCAAGTAAACCAACCGTGTTAGCGTTGTGTGATTGTTTCTTTGTATTTCCGCTGCACATCTTTGAAGAAACAAGCACCGCCGAGCACCGAGTGAACGAGACGAGCTATTCACCCCCCCCCCCCTCTAGCTACTTTTGGTCCTAACAAGTGGTATCAGAGCAAGGCCGCTCTTCACCGGAATCATCGCCGGAAGGGTCAAGCATAACAACAAAAGCTAGAGGGTGAAGAAGTTGGAGCAAATTCATCAAAGTCAAAGAATTCAAGAAGCTCAACTTCAAGATGCAATTCCAAGATGGACTTGGATTTGATACAAGGGTGGCTCCACCATACACTTCTACCAGCTTCGATTCTTGGAAATCAAGAATCAAAAATTTTCTTATGATGGAGATAGAGCAATGGTTTGCTCTAATGGAAGGCTTCAAAGCTCCAACAAACTCCAAGGGCAAGCTTCTAAAGAAAAGCAGATGGAGCTCAGAGCAAATTCAAAGGGGCGAGGCAAATGACAAAGTGACCAAGCTTCTGGTCAACTTATTGCCTAGCCACATCTTGACTCGAGTTGGAGAGTTCGAAGATGCCAAGGAGCTATGGAGCAAATTGGCCAAGCTTCATGAAGAGATCCCCTCCACTGTACAAGATCATGAAGAATCCAGAGAGGGTGACTCTGTGGAGCAAGACCAAGAGGAGGACTCCGAGGTTGAGAGATGCTCAACCTCCGAAGAAGAGGAAATCCAAGAAGCTTCATCCTCAAGGGAATGCAACGAAGGGAACAAGGAGGGAGCATACTCCTTGTTTCATATTCAAGATGATGAAGCCTCCACCTCTAGGATTGAGGGGGAGCAATCCTTGGTGACACCGGATCAAGAAGAAGAAGAAGCTTCTACATCCGGGTCAAGAGAAGAAGAGGAGGAAGAAGCTTCTACCTCCACAAGTCAAGAAAAATCAAAGGGAGGAGAATCAAGGTCCGATCAAGAGGAAGCTTCTACCTCCGGATCCAAAGAAAAAGATGCCACCCCTACAAGCAAAGGTATAAATATTTCAATTAATAATAAAAATCATATAATATGTTTTGAGTGTAGGGAACATGGGCACTATAAGAGCAAGTGTCCCAACTTGGCCAAGAAGAAGGGCCAAGTGGCACAAAAGGGCAAGGAGAAGCCCAAGGTGACCACCCCCGGGACAAAGAAGAGCAAGGAGCACATTGTGTGCTTCTTGTGTCAACAAAAAGGGCATTATCAAAGTCAATGCCCCAAGGGGAAGAAAGTGGTCAAGGCTCAAGGAGGCACTAGGCAAGGGGGAGCCTCCAAGGTAAAGAAGAAGGTAACATTTATTGAGCCTACCTCTTTACATTATGGTAAAAAGCATGCTAGGTCAAATTTTTATCATTTTAATGCGATTTACCATAAGAATAGGAAGCATGAGGGCTTTAAGGAAAAGCATGTGGCCCTACATGCCAAAACTACTATCCCTAAGGCTAGGAATGTAGGTAAAAGTCTAGGCAAGAACTCTAAGGATTGTAGCTACAAGCCTAGAAACAAAAATGCTCATGAACTTAATGGAAAACCAAAAACTAAGGACTTAGTGATGGAAAATCAAGTCTTGAGGTCAAGACTTGATAAAATGGAAAAGACCCTAAAAAGGATGGAAAATATCCTATTAGGGCAAAATGAGCATAACCTAGGTTTAGGGGTACAAAAGCCATCCAATGGCCATAGAGGTTTGGGATACAAACCAAAGGCTAAGAAGGATGTGCCCTCTTACCATAGAGTTCCATATAGTTATGGAACAAACCCTAGGTCTAGTGGTCAAGCCAAGAATACTAGGGAAGTCATCCCTAAGAGTATTTTTGCAATAAATGTGACTAAGACTTCTAAGAAGTCTAAGAAAGTCACAAACAAGGTCACAAGGGAGGTTATCCCTAGAGTTGACCTAGAAAATGTGACCAAGGCTTCTAAGAGGCCCAACAAGGTCACTAGGAAGGTATCTAGGGAAGTTATCCCTAGTAAGTACCTAGAGCATCCAAGGAGCACCAATAGGTGTTGGGTTCCTAGGAGCATCTTCTCTACCCCATAGATGGGTTAGAGAGTGTCAACTCCGATTAGAAGGGTGGTTAACCCAACTTTGAGGAAATTGACACTCAAGGAGCATTTTCAAGGTTTTTGTTAACCTTTGAAAATGAAATGGAATTATTATTTACTCCTTGAAAGAGTAAAATGTGCCTAATGGTGGAAGATTTGATTTTAATCTTAAATGGCACATATTGGAAAATTAATAAGAACTATCAAGTTGGGTTTTTGGTATGTTCTTAGGCAATTTAAGGCAATCCGGGCCTTAAATTTAAAAGTGCTACTCTTGAGGAAAAATGGAATATGCCAACATTTGAGGACATGTTTATTTTAATTGGCATAAATTAATCAAGGGAATAAGAAATGCAAACTTAGGTTTTGGCACTTTCTTGAAGCGTTTTGGGCAATCTAGGGTTTAAGTTTTAGGATTAGCTAAGATTAATGATACTTAGATAGGTAATCTAGGTATATTTTATTTATGCTAAACCATGCCATGATTGTTTGCTCATAATATGCCATGACATCATATTTTATCTTATTTGTATTTTGCATTCATGACTTATCATGAAAAATACAAAAATACCATGTCATGCTATACATACATCATGTAGTTATAGGAATCTTTCTTTTGAAAGCTATTTTATTTTGATGTATGCCACAACATTATCATGCATTATGTTTATTTCCTTAAAAATTAAGGACATATGGCATTAGTTAAACAAGTGGCATTTGTTTACAACAAGTGGAATAAACAAGTGACATTTGTTTAACAAGTAAATCAACAAGTAACATCCTTTGTGGATGTCTACCTCTCAAACTGCCTAGATAGATATGCATGATCCCTAGAATAGGGCAAAACCAAAATCTTACATCTCACAAAGACCTATAAGATGACTTGTATGTGTTTCAGTGCACATTAGATACAAGTGAGATGTTAGGATGATGAACAAAACTCAAGATGTTGATTTAGTGCATTCTTTTGAGTTTTAAGTTCATCAAAACACATAGTTATGTGTTTTCCCATCATTGGGAAAGCTAATGTACAAGTCATGTGCATTATGCCCAAGGAACATGATGGGATATTGGTTTTGAAAATGTTTTTAAAATGGTTTTGGAAAACCTTGGTGAAGGCTATCTTTTGATAGTAATCACCATTGAATAGTTAGACACAAACTTGAAGAAAAACACTAAAGTTTTTGCAAGCTTTCAAGTTTGTGTCAATCTTTGAAAATATGATGTATTTTCATAGAAAACTATTTTTCCATGATTAAGTATGCCCTAAATAATGTCTACACGAAATTTCATAATTTTTGGATTTTTGTAGAATTTTCTAGGGGTTTCTGAAGTTGACTGAAAAGGAATTTCAGCAACTATCAGAGCTCCGATCGATCCATGGATCGATTGGAGTTCCATGAATCGATCCATGGATCGATTCAAACGGTAATTCCCGCGAGCAGAAGCTCGCTGGATCGATCAGCCGATCGATCCAGGGAGTCTGAATCGATCCGTGGATCGATTCAGAAAGGTTCAATCGATTGGAACCCAACTTCAATCGATCCAAGTTGCTGATTTTGGCTGGGAAGGCCTGATTTCAGCATCTTTGAACCTCTTCGAGTCTAGGTAACCATTCCAAACCCCTTAAATATATTTGTATACATACAAAGGGTGTTTTCATGTTGAAAACAAGGATGGATTGGTTAACGAAGACTAAGTAGAAATTTAGGTTGAGGTTGTTTCAAATTTTGAATATTTGAACCTCAAAACTTCCAAATTTGGGTTTCCTAATGTTTTAGGGATTCCAAGTCATTGTTGGTGCAATGACAGAAGTTACCACCATGTCTTTAGGGGGAGGGACTCTTTAAAGACATGAAAATTATTTTTCATGAACCTTGGAAGGTGGTTAACCTTCTGTTGTGAACTTGCTCAAGGTTGAGCATTTAAACTTGAAATGGGGAGAAATGGGGAGTGGATATTCTCATTATTTCAAGTGGACACTCAAGTGGTAGATAATGCTCAAGGTTGGGTAGTTGTCTACATTGAGGGAGAAGTTAAGGATAAATGAAGGGTATGGGACCTTCATTATCGTGTTGATCACAACGAGTGATGTTGTGAACAACGATGAGCAACTCTTCAGGGGGAGAGTCTTCAACAAATGGATTTGTTGAAGAGTGCCCAGAATTGGAGCATAGGTTGATGTGTGTCCAACGATGGGTTGATGTGTGCCAATAGGGGGAGAATGTATGGTTAAGCTTAGTCCTTCATTACCTATGGGAAGGTCATAGGGGGAGAATGAAAGGACTCATGAAAGGGAGTAAGTTAGGCTTTCATTACCTAGAGGGAGTTTGCCCTCTTAGGAGGAGAATGAAGAGCTTAATTTATGCTTTCATTACCTAGTGGAATGAAAAAGGAGGCTATGGGATTAGCCTAACTTACATATGGGATTGTAAGTGTTATTGTGGTATTGTCAAACATCAAAAAGGGGGAGATTGTTGGTGCAATATCCCTCAGGTCAAGGCTGACCTGGGTAACCAAGCGGAGTCTTGGTTTGGGTTTAGATGTTTGACAATAAGATATTGTTTGAAGAAGAGTCAAGTAGGTCAAGGTTGACTGGATACTTGACTGGGAAGTCCTAACTGGGATGTTAGGCAAAATGAAAGTCCTGGTGAGTGAAGCCAGGCAGAAGAAAAGTCCTGGTAAGTGAAGCCAGGTAGAAGAAAAGTCCTGGTGAGTGAAGCCAGGCAGAAGAAAAGTCCTGGTGAGTGAAGCCAGGCAGAAGGAAAGTCCTAGTGAGTGAAGCTAGGCAGATGGAAATCCTAGTGAGTGAAGCCAGGTGAAAGTCCTAGTGAGTAAAGCTAGGCAGATGGAAAATCCTAGTGAGTGAAGCTAGGTGAAAGTCCTGGTGAGTGAAGTCAGGCAGGGAAAATCCAGTGATGAATCGAGGTGAAGTCCAAGTAGGTGAAAGGACAGTTGGAGAATACTGGCATGAAAGAAACAGGTCAAAGTCCAGTGAGTGAAGTTGGCAGGAGGAAAGTCCAAGTGGGTCAAAGGGATTGACCGGACACTTGGTAAGGGAGTCCTAGCAGGTCAAGGGAGTGACTAGATGCTAGGCATGACATACCAACAGGTCAAGATTGACCGGATGTTGGTTTGGGAGGTTTAGGACTTGGTTTTGGACAAAAACCAAGTGCTGGATCGATCCGTGGATCGATCCAGGCTCTGGATCGATCAGTGGATCGATCCAGACCTGTCCCAGCGAACAGAAAGCTTCTGGATCGATCCGTGGATCGATCCAGAGGTCCCAATCGATCAGTGGATCGATTGGGACGCGGCTGCTTCGCGCGATAAGCGCTGGATCGATCCGTGGATCGATCCAGGCGCGTTTCCAGAGCACAGAGGCGCTCTGGATCGATCCGTGGATCGATCCAAAGCCTCCCCGATCGATTGGGAACATTCGAATCGATCGGGATCCGACCGTTGGCGTCGTTTATAGCTGCAGGCGTTCGATGGCTGCGGTAGAACTCTTCACCGATTCAACTCAGATCTTCACCAGCTCCTCCACAGCTTTTCCCAAGCTCGAGATCGCCAGTTCTTGAAGGTTCTTGGAGGCTCTTCCAAGTCAAGAGGCGGATCAAAGCAAGAAGAAGAAACTAGGGTTAGGGTTCTTGTACTCATTGTAAGCTTGTAAGCTTGTATTTCTTGTATCCCTTCCCTCTCTTCTTGTATTGAGTCTTGTAGGGCTTCTCCGCCCTTGGTAGTTACCATAAAGGAGAGGTTTATTTAGTGGAGGGTGTGTGTGTTGGTGTGGATCCTTGGATTAGTCACCTCTTGTGAGGTGGATACCAAGTAAACCAACCGTGTTAGCGTTGTGTGATTGTTTCTTTGTATTTCCGCTGCACATCTTTGAAGAAACAAGCACCGCCGAGCACCGAGCGAACGAGATGAGCTATTCACCCCCCCCTCTAGCTACTTTTGGTCCTAACAGTGAGTACTCATTGAGCATGCTTCGTGTAGCCTCTTGCAAGAATCAGTTCTTTCTCTCCACAACCCCATTTTGCTGTGGGGTCCTTGGAGTAGAGAACTCATGCCTATATCCTTTTTCTTGACAGAATTCTAAAAATCTATGGTTTTGAAATTCTCCACCATGATCACTTCTAATTATTTTAATTGTTGTTGATTTTTCATTTTCAGTTCTTCTACAAAAATAAACAAAAATATCTATGGTTTGATCCTTATTTTTCAAAAAGAAAGTCCATGTATATCTAGTAAAATCATCAATGATCACTAAGCAGTATCTACTTCCATTCAATGAAATGACATTACTGCAATCAAATAAATCCATATGCAATAAATCTAAAGCAGTAGATGTACTCACAGCGCTTTTACCTTTATGAGACGCTTTTGTTTGCTTACCCTTTTGACATGCATCACATAATTTTGTCTTTTGGTACTTGATGCTTGGTAGGCCTCGCACTAATCCTTTGTTGGCCAGCTTTCGAATATTCTTCATGTTCACATGGGCCAACCTCCTATGCCAAAGCCATGATTCTTCTTCTTTTGACATGAAACATTTAGCAGAGGCATTAGTAGCACTTTTAAAAGATACTTGATAAATGTTATCTACCCTTGTACCTACTAGTACCGTGTCAAGTGTGTCAATGTGTTTGACCAGACATTGACTTGAATGAAACTCAATTGTGTAACCCGTATCACACAATTGGCTGACACTTAGGAGATTAAAGGTCATCCCCTTGACTAGAAGGGCATTCTTAATTTGGAGACATTCGGATATATGAATGTCTCCAACTCCTATAACCTTAAGGCTACCATTATTACCAAACGACACATTACCTCTATTTTTGTTTTGAAGGATAGTAAAGAGTGACTTGTCCTCGATCATGTGCTTGGAGCATCCCCTATCAACAAACCAAGTTGATAGATGCTCCCCCTTGACCAATGCCTACAAGACACGAAAGATAGACGTTTTAGGTACCCAAATCTTGGGACCTATTGCATCTACAATAAACGACCTAGGAACTCATGCCTTGGTCACAACCTTCCTAGTCTCATGAACCCTAGAAGCATGTGATCTATGAAATTGGGTTCTAGACACTAGCGAAATGAAACTAGACTCCTTAGGTTGATATCCCAACCCTGCCTTGTTGTAGACCGCCCTTTGGGCATTTAGAATCATATCTAAGGTCTTAGAGCTAGTTGAGAATTTTTCAAGCATTTTCTTGAGTTTCTCAACTTCACCCTTTAAGGCTTTGTTTTCATCCTCAAGAGCCTCTTGATGTAGGTCATCAACCTCATCTTCCCTAAGGGCCCTCAAGTGCTCTACTTCATCTTTTAATGATTTAATTTGAGTTTTTGATTTCTTAAGTAAAGTAGATAAATGTGCAATGGTTTTATAACATTTTTCTAAATGAGGAGAAGTTACCTCTTCATCATCCGAAGATGATGAACCCGCGGCTGAGGTATCACTCGTGTCACCATCACTCCCGGAATCCGATTCCTCCCTTGCCATGAACGCTAATTGACGTGTGCTTTTCTCCTTCTTCTCTTCCTCCGATGAGCTTGAGGAGGATTCATCCCAAGTAGCTTTGAGAGCTTTCTTCTTTTTGGCCCTTTCCTCTTTCTTCTTGAGTTTTGGACACTCGCTCCGATAGTGTCCTTTCTTGCTACACTCAAAACAAGTGACATTAGTTTTATCAACATTTTGATCGATAGATTTACCTTTCCCTTTGTATCTCCGGCTCCTTCTCATGATTCTCCTTACAAAGTTTGCCATCTCGCTTGATGATGATCCACCTTCATCATCGGACTCGGAGGAGGATGAGGATGAAGGAATCTCTTTTTCTTTCATCTTTTCTTTCTCCCTTCTTCCATCTTGGCTCTTTTCTCCTGCAACTAAGGCAATACCTTTCTCTTTTTGATCCTTGTTAGCAAATTCATGGAGTTCCATTTCACAAAAAAATTCATCTAATTTAACAATTGAAAGGTCCTTGGAGACCTTGTAGGCATCTACCATATATGACACAAGGCATTCCTCGGAAAGGCTTTGAGAACATACCTTACAAGATCGCGATTCTCTACGCGTTCATCTATGGAATGAAGACCATTGATAATTTCTTTGAACCTTCCGTGTAGTTCACTTACCGTCTCGTTCTCCTTCATGGTGAGGTTTTGTAATTGATTTAAGAATAAATCTCTCTTGGCGATCCGAGAGTCTCGAGTTCCTTCTTGGAGCTCGATGAGCTTGTTCCACAAGTCTTTTGCGCTCATGAATGGACCTACCTTGACGAGTTGGTCCTTGGCTATCCCACATTGTAGAGTGACCACTGCCTTGGCATCGGCTTGTCCTTTGCGAGTTTGCTCGGCGGACCATCTTGATGAGTATAGTTCCTTACCTTCTTCGTCCTTCGGAGGTGTAAACCCTTCCTTGACAGAGAACCACATTGAGATGTCGGCCTTGAGATAATATTCCATGCGGCTCTTCCAATATTGAAAGTCCACTCCGTCGAAGTAGAGTGGACGATTGGTGCTAAACCCTTCCTTCACAGCCATCTTCTTGCTCTTTAGGGTGTTAATCCGGATGAAGAGAACTTCGCTCTGATACCACTTGTTGGATCGAAAAGAATTTAGATATCTCCACAATGGCATGATATTGCCCACTTTGGGCCTAGACCCTCATGGCTTTGCTCTTGGGCTCTCCCCAAAAGGCCTCATCCCAATAGAGATATCTTTTCTCTTATAAACCCATGATCTTTCCCATGTGTTTCCAATATGGGACTATGTTTGCAACCTTGCAACCCCAACAGAAATGTGCATCATTTAATTTACATACAACAATATAGACCAGTGGGCCCAAATGTTCTTATGGCATCAAAAAATAAGTCTCAATCACAATTCTTGGATTACAAAATAATAAAAAATATTAATTTTTTCTGGAGAATGATGATCGTGTCCTTGAGGTTAGAGAAATTGCAAATCATAAAAGTGCAGTAATAAATTTAATAGAATGCTTCAAGCACGTTCATAAGCAAAATAAACTACAAGCTACAAGAATGACTTTGTAAGAGATTGGAGAGGTTAGATTCCTTCGCACGTGGCCAACAGAGAGGGAGGTGAAACCCTAGTCCAGAACCATAAAGCTTCTGTGTGCAAGATGCGAGATGCGAGAAAGGGATGGGCAATGGGGAGGCAAAAATCATCGTGCGTCACCGGTAGAGAGGGAGGCTAAAACCTGTTGAAGGAGAGGTTGGATTCTATCATGCGTCGCCGACAGTGAAGGAGGTGAATGCCCTAGCTCCGTGGTTCTAGAGCTTGCGGTTAGGGAGGCTGGGAACCCTTGCTTACGAGAGAGGGAGGAGTGGCGGGAGGGGAAACCCCAAATCTGGTGGAATTGGAGCTCGCGGCAAAGAGGCAAAAAAAATAAGGAGGAGAGGTAGAGAAGTATCGGTGAGAGAGAGAGGGTGAGAGAAAGCTCGCTACAAGAGATATCTCGCATGCGGTTTGGTGCGAAGGGCTGATAGTGCCAATAGAGTCACTCCACAGGAGAGCTCGCGTAGGTCAGCGAGGGAGGCACATTCATGGCGAGAGAGGTGCTTTAGCGATTCGGAGAGGGAGGAGCGGCTAGGGTTCACGGAGAGGTGTTAGTACCTCGAAGTAGTTTTGATGTGGTCAATCGAGTTAAGTTAGGTCCTGTGTATATTTGAAACCTTGTGTCTCGGTGTGCAGGAACTTAGGAGCATAAGAAGTCGAGTGAAAGATGCAGCTAGCGAGAAGGATGACACAGGAGAGAGTCGACGGGGCTCGGTGTGTCCAAGGGACGAGGTGTTGTGAAGGAGTCTGCTCGTAGACGAGAAAGAAGCGCGTGACATTTCGGAGGGACAAGAAGCCAGAGTAGAAGTTTGCTCGAGGAAAAGGCTGGAAGATGGGTCTGGGTGACCCCAATTCTGGATGGACGAAATTACCCAGGCGATTGAAGCAGCAGAAAAGCAAATGGAGTGTTGTGGAGCTGCTGGAGGCACCCTCAACAGCGTTGAAAGTTCCCTCGCACTTTTTGGTGGAAGGCGCCTTCGCACCTTTATGGAAGGCGTCTTCAATCCTTTGAAGGAGCCTTTGATTGGGCAAACAATAATCATTAGTGAAGATAGAGTTTATCTTTGCACGGATAAAACTTGCCACGCTGGAGGCACGTTCAAGCCTATTGAAAGTGCCTTCCAGCCTCAGATAAAATTTTCCATAGGTTATAAAAAGACCCCTGGAGTTAGGAAATATAAAACAACTCAAGTATTCATTTCCTAGTAACTTTCTAAGCATTCAACGAGTGTAAGCGATTTCTCCGTCTTTATTGAAGGAGATCTTTAGTGCTTTCTTTTGTCTTGGATTAACAACCACCTAGGTTGTAACCAAGTAACTTTCTTTGCCTCTTTTTTTTTATTAGTTGCTAAATTTCTTTAAGTTAATTGTAATAATAATCTTGTTTGAAAGATTGAGAAAGGTTCATTTTAAATTTACATGCAATTCACCCCTTCCTCTTGTCGGTCGCACGGGTCCTAACAAGAGGAATGCGAGGAAGAGGGTTTGATGCAGGATAAAAATTTTCTACCATTGCACCGCATTATTTCCTTTCATACGGATGACATGGAATGCGCTATATCAACTTGCTGCACCAAAATCGTAAGCAAGTTCCGCCACATCAATGTGCCACACTCCTGGGCGACCCTTACAAGTCCGAAAGCCCCAAGTCACCCTCGAGCGCCCGGACCCCCAAAATGAATTGAGACGCCCGTGAGTGACTCAGAGTGCTCAGACTTATGTGTAAGTACCCTAGGATAGTTTTGATATGATCAATCAAATTAAGTTAAGTCTTATTGTGTTTGATCCTTGTGTCTAAGTGTGCCGGAGCTTAGGAACATAAGAAGTCGAGCAAAAGATACAGCTAGCAAGAAGGATGACACGAGAAGGGAGTCGATGGGTTTGGTGCATCTTAAGGATGAGGAGTTGCGGAAGAGTATATAGACGAATGAAAAGAATTAGTGCGGTGGTCCGACAGACGAGAAGCTGGGGAGGAAGGCTACTCGAGGAGAAGGTCGAAGTTGGATTCGAGTGATCTCAACTCTGGTTAGACGAAGCATCACACAAGTGAAGAATGATCAGCTAAGGAGCTAATCTGCCTCTTGGAAGGCGCCTACCATGGCTTGGAAGGTGCCTTAGATGAACAATGTCGAAGGGGCCTTTCAGGCTGTTAAAGGTGCCTTCCCTAGCCGTTAGCTGAAGATAAAGTTTTATCTTCGATGATAAAATTTAATCGATTGAAGGCGCCCTGAATCCTCTTGAAGGCTTTAAAGCGTCTTCCACCCTAGGATAAGATTTTTCAGGAGCTATAAAAGGCCCCTCTGTTGGTTGGTCCTAGGAAGATCGTACCGGTTCCACGGTACAAAAATTTTGTACAAGTGTCGAACCTTTCCTAAACAACCTATTGTGTTTTTTAGAAATTAAATTAGGAATCGCAAACGGAACTTAACATTATTGATTCCAAATTTAACTTATCTGTTCTTAATGGTTTAGATTAGGATTGCAAACGATGCTTAACATTATTGATCCAAATCCACCTATGTTATAAATTTAATTAAATATTAATTTCCAAAATTGGCTTCCAGGTTAAACATGGCGAGGCACTAGGCCTTCTTGGATATGGGAGCAACCACCACTTCCTAGACAAAGTCTTTTAAAGAAATTTAATATTTAATTTCCTTATATAACTCTTGGTTTAACCAAAAAGAACAATCGAATCACAAATTCGAAAAAAAAAAACACAAACTCAAATCACAAATTTGAAACTCTAGAATCATATGCCTTGTGTGTTTGGAATTCATACAAAGAAAAACTAGTATGATGCGGAAAATAATTACTAGTTATACCTTCCTTTGTGAGCAAATAACCTCTTGATCTTCTACCGTATTCCTCTTCTAATCTCGAGCGTTGTGTGGGCAACGATCTTCCAAGATGAGAACCACCAAGCTCCTTCTTCTCCAAGCTAGATTCGGCCACCACCAATTCTCCAAGAGAAGTAGAGGTCCGTCCACCACCACCAAGCTCCAAGGGATGCAAGAGCAAAGCATCCTTTCTCTCCTTCTTCTCCTAGCTAGAATCGGCCACCAACAAGTGCTCCAAGGGAAGGATAATCCAGCCACTAAAGAAGAAGAGAAAAGGAAGGAATAGGGCTGGCCACACACCAAAGAAAAGAGGAGGAACTATAGAATAGATGTTCTTAGGTGAAGGCACCTCTACCCTCTCTTTTATATTCCTTGGTCTTGGCAAATAAGGAAATTTAATTGTTATTAAAATTCCCTTATATTCCTTGCCTTTGGTTATTAAGGAAAAATTAATTAAATTTTCCTTTTAACCATGCTATTGTCGGCCACATCCCCATGCTCCAAATAAGGAAAGTTTTAAACACAAAATTAAAACTTCCTTATTTGTTTCCAGAAATTTTAAAAATTAAAATTTCTCTAATTTATCCCTTCATGGTTGGTTATAAAAGGAAATTTTATAAATTAAAATCTTTCTTTTAAACATGTGATTGATTTCCAAAAAGGAAAGTTATCTCTAAAATTAAAATCTCCTTTCAATCTACAAATAAGGAAAGATATCTAATTTTTCTCTTAATCTTTTGTAGAAGACTATAAAAGGAAATATTTAATTTTAAAACTCTCTTTTTAAATCATGAACATGGTTACAAAAAAAGAAATTTTTATCAAAATTAAAATCTTCCTCTCAATCTACAAATAAGGAAAGATATCAAATCTTTTCTTAATCTTTTGTAGAAGGAAAGATTTAAATTTTAAACTATCTTTTAAAACCATGGAATCCACATAAGAAAAATTTTAAAATAAAAATCCTTTTATTTTTCTTAGGGTCAGCCACCCCATGCTTGGGCTCCAAGCATTGGTCGGCCCCTACTTAGCTCAATCTTTGGGTCTTGGCCGGCCCTAGCTTGGGCTCCAAGGTAGCTTGGTCGGCCACCAAAGAGTGGTAAGAAGGTAGATATAGGTGGGTATAATTCTCTATATACAAGAGGCTACGATAGGGACCGAAAGGAAGAATTGGTTTTGGTCTCCCGATGAAATTAAGTTTCCCGTGTTCGCCCCGAACACCTAATTTAATTTCATCAATAACAATTCATACCACTAAAGAATTATTATTGAACTACCGCACCAATCCCAAATTATATTTTGGGCTCCTTCTTATTATGAGTGTGTTAATCTCTCTGTCTTTAAGATGTCGAATGTCCATTAATTAATTGAGTTACTGACAACTCATTTTAATTAATATCTTAGTCTAAGAGTAGTACCACTCAACCTTATCGTCATGTCGGACTAAGTCCACCTACAGGGTTTAACATGACAATCCTTATGAGCTCATTTTTGGGACATTATCAACCTAGATTTCTAGGACACAGTTTCCTTTTATAATCAACAACACACACTATAAGTAATATCATTTCCCAACTTATCGGACATTTTGATTTATCGAGCTAAATCTCACCCTTTGATAAGTCAAAGAAATAAATAATAAATATATGTGCTTGTTATTATATTAGGATTAAGAGCACACACTTATAATTTATAAAGAACTGATAACATAATCTTCTGTGTGTGACACCACACACCATGTTATCTACAATATAAATTAATTGAACAACTACACTTAACAAATAAATATAGACATTTGACCAATGTGATTCTATTATTTCAAAAATAGATGTTTACAAAAAGCTAGGCTTTTAGTATACACTCTAACACCCTCGAGTTAGGAAATATTAAATAACTTGAACAACAAGTCTTGTACTATTTCCTAGTCATTCTTTTGAGTTGTCAACTTCTGTAAGAGGCTTCTTCACATGCAACGAAAGAGAATTCTAGTGAAACACTTTTCAAGCCTGGGATTAACAATAACCTACGTTGTAACCAAGTAAATTTTAGGCTTCTTACTTCTTGCTTTTAGTTATTCATTTTTATGTTTTAATTAATTGTGCCTACTAATCTAAGTTGAAAGAACGAGAAAGGGTTAACTTCACTTGGCAAGCAATTTATCCTCTCTTGTTGACCCCGCTGTACCAATACTTGGTATTAGAGCCAGAATGCTTTAGAAAGGACTAACTTCCACTGAAGAAACCAGACAATGGTCGGTGCAAGTATTCATCCACTGAAGTTCGAGGGAGAATTCGCTCAATGGAAATGTCGGATGGAGATATTTTTTAAAATATATTTTGAAATTCTTTTAATTATAAAATATGATTTTGTAGTCCCAAGAACCAATAAGGAGATGAAAAAGAGTATTCATAGATAAAGAAAGAACAAGCTGATTTCATGGTGAATGACAAAGCAGAGCTTCATCTGTTGAACGTTCTTTCACCCTAGGAGGTAAATTGGATCATCAACTACGACTCTGCCAAAAAGCTCTGGGAGAAATTCCTGGAACTCCATGAAGGGACTTCAGAAAAGTTAGCAAGGCAGGATATCCTCTTAACCCGGCTAACGAACCTTCGAATGAACAATGGAGAGAAGGTAATACAACTCCAATCACTAATCAAAGAACTTATCACTCAGCTCAACAATCTCAGAGAATCAGTAATGAACCGAGATTCAATCCGGTACATGCTCAACGTCTTCCCAAGGACTCTAAAATGATCATTCTTAATAGATGCATACTACATCTCTAAGAACTTCATGGTAAGTACGTTAGAAAATTTATTTTCTACTTTTAAACTTTACGAAATTCAATGTGCAGATCCTAAAGAAATCAAAAAGTCGAACAACAATCATGCCTTGAAAGCCAAAAAGGAAGAACCAGACTCCGAAGCATCAATGAATGAAGACAAAGTTGTCCTAATGATAAGAAAATTTAATAAATTTATTAAATCTAATAAATTTAAGATGTAGGCTAAGAAACAATCTTGGAATAAAAGGAAGGATCGGTGTTACAACTACCAAGAAGAAGGGCACATCAAGGGTGATTGCCATAAACTGAAAAACAAGGGCAAAAGACCAACAAAATCGAAGCTCAAAGCCCTGAAGGTGCGTCATCACCAGAATCAGAAGTTGAAGAATACGCGGGACTAGCCCTATTGGCAGACCACCAAGGAGAAGATGAAAGCAGTTCAGAGATGAACATTGATAGGGGGAGGATCTTCAGAAGAAAGTTGCGATGAAGGGGGAGCATCACACCACGAGACCACGAGGTAAATGAGGTACGTACATTACTCCCTGAACAATCTTTTGAATTTATCAAGATGTTGTCTAAGAATATAGTAAAACTAGAAAAAGAAAATACTAAGATAAAAATAAACTTAATTAATTCATGCCCCATAATAATGTATGATAATCTAAGAATAGAAAATTAAAAAAGTACAAATAAAGAAACTAGAAAATGATTACGCATGTTTGAATTAAAATATTTTTCGAAAATTAAAATTTAGAAATTATGATAGAATCAACTGGTATATCAAGAATCATAAGGGTTAAATTAGAAAACTTCTTAAAAATTATGTTCAACCAAAATTCTTAATTAATTCAGTAGGTAAAAAATTTATATTGGATTCATAAATCATGTTTAGTATAATTTAAATTAATTTTATGCATGCCTTAAAAATTTAATACGTTTATCTTCCACATTATTTAAACAAATTATTTAGATGTCTACTATTCATATTTCGAGTTTGGAATTTTTATTATGTTGTCTGATGATTTAATTTACTAACATAAAATTATTTCAAAATTTTTAACTGTTATATTATTTGTTTTAATTTTTTTTTTAAAATTCATAATATTAAAATTTAAAATATTTCAGGGATCTATTTTTAGAAAATATTATTTTTTTTGATAAAATTTAATATTCTCTATCAAAAAGAAATGTTTTTAAAAAATTTTTACTGTTAATTATTTTCTAGGAATTTATTAACGAAGATAGTATTTTAAAAATTAAAATTATTTTTCAGATGTAGTTTTGAAAAATTTTATTTTTCTATGCTAAAACATGGAGTTATCAATGTTAATAATTTTTTTTTGACATTTTCTTGGGTATTATCTGAATTATTATAAATTATTTTCTAAAAAATAATTTTTAATATTAAAAATTTAAGAAAATAGAAATTTAGAAACATTAATTTTTTTAGCGTTAAACTATCTATTTTACATATCCTAGAAAATTAACAGAATTTTTAGAGTTAAAAATATATTTTTCAAATTTTATTTTTAAAAATTTAGTTGTTCTAATAAAATAAATCATTTCTAATCTTTTAAATAATATTTTTTCTATGAAAATTTTTCTCTAGATATAGTTTATTTTTTTTAACTTTGACCAAAAATTTCAAGACTTTTTAAACCCAGAAATTAATTTTTCAAATTATTTTTGTAAAATAATAATTAATTAATAAAAATACAATATTTATGAATATTATTTCTGAAAAATATTATTCAATTAGTAAATTAGTAATTAATGTAATAATTATTTTAAATTTGTTTAAAAGTTTATTGTGTTTTTGACTATTTATTTTATGTGATTAAAGAAGAAAAATAAGTAATTGTTAAGGGAAGTTAGGATATTTTTTAGATTTAGAATTTTTATCCTTACACTTGTTTTACAAACTTCATTAATTTATTGAATTACAATTGTTTATCTACTTTAATTATTTTATTATATTTTTAATCTTATCGAATCTAAATTGATGCATATCAAAAAGAAGAAATTATAATTATCTAGAATAGTTTTGATGTGATCTCAAATTAAATTAGGTTCTATTATATTTGTTTGTTTATGTCTAAATATGCAAAAACTTGAGAACACAAGAGTTTTGTATCATTTTCTTATCATTCTTATAAGCTGTCAACTAAGTTTCTCGACTTGTAACAAAAGAGAATTCTAATAAAGTATTTATTAAATCTTTGATTAATAATTATCTAAATTGTAACTAAATAAATTTTAACCTTCTTACTTTTTTTTTTTTAATTGACCATTTTTATATTTTAATTAATTGTACCAATTAATTTAAGTTAAAGAATAAGAAGAGGTTAATTTTATTTAATAGATAATTCGTTCCTATTCTTCATATATGATAGACTGATTAGCTTCGTGTGGACGAGTCACGTTGGGTAGAAAAGACAAGTTGTGTGATATGATTTTGCACGGCTACCATGCAACAAAACAATTTCAGAGTGGTGATAGGCACCAAGGGCCGGGTCCGATCGAATTCAGCCCAAACCCATAACCGGATTAGGTACTCACTGACTCAGCTCCAGAACCAGAACCCTGCCTGTATTAGCTAAAACCCCGAATCAGTTTGATGTTGCCAGATTTGATCCCTGATTTCTTTAAAAAAAAAAAAACTCTAGTATCCTAAATTATATCTTTATTATTAATAATTAAAAAAATAAGTAAAAAATGATCCCCCCCCCCCCCCCCCCAATTTATAATTGCTTATTTATATAGTGTAATTTAATATCGAATTGAATTGCGAGTTACATAGGGAGACATGCAGGTTATTAAAATCAAATTTAGTTCATTTTCTTCAATTTTTAAATTGGCACAGGGTGTGGTTACAAAAAGAGGAGAAACACTAAATTTGATAACGATTAAGAGCTCAAAGCCAACATGAGCACCAAGAGAGGGCATCATTGCACCGATCACAACAAGAGCAAAAACCTGTCGATGCAACAAAAAGAAACATTTGATTCCTTGATTATGCCACCGAAGTCTGCTACAACATCCACTGTCATTTCCAAGATTCAATTGTCTTATTTTGATCTCGAGACTCAAAGGCACTTCTGAAGAACATTGAAACAAAAGGAAACATTGCAATCAGATCGAGTACATGCAATCCATTGACTGTTGTTTCCTTGCAATGGAAATATGTCTCTCATACGAAAGTTGCCGTGTTAATGATTTATTTATTCAAAACAACGCAGTACCGTAATACATATCAACGATAAATCCACAGAACCAAATAAACAGAAATTTACATACGAAACTAAAAGCGAACTTATGTTTTCCCCTAGAGACAATCAAGGATAACAAAAGCCTCAGACATCCAAGGAAGAATTAAGCAGCATAAGCTCTCAAGCCTGGCAAGGCGAAAGCACTTAGGCGGCCACTGCGAATGTTTTGAGAAACAGGCCTTAGAATTTGTCATCATTGGAAGTAAAAAACATATTTTTTAAAACTATACAATATTGAAATAAAACAATTCAAACTTAGCAAGAGACAGAAATAAAAAATTGACGAAACTTAAGTATAGGAATCGATGATCCAATTAACAAATCAGATAATCAATATATCACAAAATCAAGACGAGCGCCAACGTACAAATACCAAATCAAAGATTTCATCGACTCATTAGACAAGCATAACACAATAACAAATCAAATCCTAACTTGATATTTCAAACCGAGAGAACGAGAAATTATATTGATCGTCTCAGACATCCAAGGAAGGAAATTTAAGCAGCATTAGCTCTCAAGCTAGGCGAAGCGAAAGCTCTCAGGCGGCTACTGCGAATGTTTTGAGAAACAAGCCTTAGAAGTGTCATCACCGAAAGAACGAAGAAGTATGATAATAAAAACAAAAAAAAAAAAAGCATCGAAAGAATCTCAAATAAAAGCAAGTCACTGAAGATCGGTAAAAACATAAATTCCGAAAATAATTCCCTCAGCCATCCAAGGAAGAATTGAGCAGCACAAGCTCTCAAGCCTGGCGTGGCGAAAGCTCTTAGGCGGCAACTGCGAATGTTTTGAGAAACAAGCCTTTAGATCACTCATCATAGGAAACTAAAAAAGGGGAAACAAAACAAACATTAAGATATTGACGACAAGCAAAACTCCCGTCGATGGTGCAGCTTATCCAGCAAGGTACTAACAATGAATCCAACACTACAAGAGAAGAAGGGCATCCAAAGAATGGCTTGCGAAGGTGTTTGTTGTGCCGGCGCACGAAGGAGGAAATTAGGGTTTCATGATTTGATGAAACGATGGAGGATATATCACGTATTTATAGAGAGAATTGGAAGTTTCTTGTACTTGCACGACCTTTTCCTTGGGCCGTTGAGACAAAGCCCACCCTAAACGCTAAGTACCAATTTGAGCCCAAATTATAATTTACTAGAAGATAAATCATGGATAGAGAATATTTCCACATTATCATTTTTTTAAAAAAATGAAGTATTCATTAATAAACATTATCCCTTGTATATACATAATAAATAATATACAACTAATAAATAAACAATTAAAAATTAATATAAACAGTTTAATAATAATAATAATCCTAATTTTATAGGAATTTTTTCATCAATTATCAGGATAAATCGGAAAGCGCATACAACAGCCAGCTCAGAAGTCCTGCATTCTTTGATTGCGCCTCCCATTTAGAGGAAAAAATTTTATAAATACGTCATACTTAGGATCGAACCATGGATATATGGATGATAATCTAAATATCCTACCGCGACATTATATTACCAACAAATAAGGATGGACAACAAAAGGCTGGCCTAGGAACGTGTTATGCGTAGACTAAAAATGTCATAATCAACTATTGATCATACTGAATTGCTTATGAACAAATATGTTTATCGATCAGAAATCCATGCTTATAATTACATCACCACAATAATTGCAAGTGCTAAACTCTGCAGATTGCTAATCAAACCTTCTTTGATGTCCATAAGAAACAAACCCTACATTAGTAATTATCGACTACGTTTTCAATCATCGTCTCTACTTCGGTCATGGTTCTTGCCGTCGCTCTTGTGCAAAGCCCTCCAAGAAGATGATGTGAATGGGGATGTAGCAGGCTATTATTTGAACCATCAGCAGTGGTTAGAGTAAGTATGAGACCAAATGGTGATTTGATGGTGGCAAAAGGCAAATGAATCTTACATGTAACCAACATTGCCATTAGGAAGCACTACTGACACCATTGTCATCCCTCCACCATGTGCTTTTGGATGAAGAAACATTCGTAGATTTAATCATTTAAGCTGGTAAAGGGAAAACGATTTAGTGATTGAGATAAGGAACCATTTTAGTCCTTTGTTCCGGTCAAATATTATGGATGATCAAACCATCAGTCAATGAATTCCTGATGCAATTTTTTCTTGAGACCACCAATGACTGGGATCAATGAAAGAGAATGAAATGTACTCCAAAAGAGAGTTAGAGTGGTCGTTTGATGGATCCTGAGGTTACTCCGATGTTCAAGTTAGAGTTTGTTTACGATGATATGTGAGAAGAAAGAGATGGAGAAGAATGGTAAAACCTAATCTAGGGTTTTGAGAAGTTGGGAATCATTTGTCATTACCTTTGTGAGTTCTTATATGGTTCTCCGGAAAGCATCTCCATGTCATCCAAAATATCATCATTGTGGAAGTCAGTGAGGGGATCAGATTCGATAGCCGTTAGTTGTCATCTACTCATCTAACACCATGTGTTCATGGGGGCATCTAGGAGACTTGATTTGCCAACCTCGTAACCACTCTCCATTTTCAGATGACACATCTAAGAATATTTGTAGTTACTGTCAGTGAACTTGTATAGGGCTTATGCCTGTCTTGAGGAGGAAAAAGATGGGATCAATGTGTACTGACCTTGAGAATAGACAAATTTAGGATTTGAGACTGAGATGCTGCTGGGATTCAATGTAGAGAGAGGGAGTCAGCGAATGAGGCTGAGATAGGGATGATGTCATTAATGACAGTGAGGACTAAGAGAGAGAGATCATTGTCGAGATTGAGTAGGAGTCTGTCACCAAGACTAAGAGAGTCGGTTGTTAAGATTGAGAGGGAGTATGTTGCCTAAACTGGAGTTTATTGCTGAGACTAAGGGAGTATATCACCGAGACTGAGAAGGAGTCTATTGTTGAGACTAATGGTAACTGACTTGACCTTGTTTTAGTTTTGCATATCTAGAATGGGTGTATTGGGCTTACCATACTCAACTTGAGTTCCTTCTATAATGAGTTTGATCCTTCATAAGTAGCATTTGTCGCATCTTGTCTTTCACTGATTGCTCCACATGACTTTCTATCGTACAAGACACGTAGGATTGTAGAGCTTCACCATATTACAAGTTTTCCCTTCAAGCCTAGTCGAAGGAGTCATAGTTTGACTGACTAGACTATAATGAGTTATCATTTGCCTTCTGTGGTTATCTTTTCATAATGTTGAGCCAAAGCAACTGCATTTTATTGGGTAGCTACCCGAATATTGGTCATTGGAAGAGCAAATCCTCGCATTCAATGGATATGATACGCAAGATTGCATATAACGTTGATGACTAACGTCTTATACTATGGCATTAATGAGTGAAGTGAGATATACATCTCATGTTATAGGAGCATTTGATCGTACTAAATGCAACGACATGTGATGATGTTACTACTGATGCAACACTGATCTAAAAGTGGGGTTGCATTGCCGCTTATCTAATTTTTGCATCCAACGACAACACTTGAACTGTCTTGGAGATTGATGCGCCGCTTCATAACCTATCACTATTACGCTTTGATGGCGCGAACTGGATCGTGACCCTTCAGCTGAGCGATCTAATGGTGGAGAAGAAATCTCGCTATTCAACAGTTAGGTAAATCGACACGACAACTCTATTGTGTCGTCACCAAGGTATATTAGGTTACTCAAAAAACAATGTCATGTTCATTCGTCTCCTTTTGCCTTCAGCATCTCTTTCTTTGTTTCATTCCCCATGTTCGATAATACAGTAAGTTCATCATTCTTCCTCCTTTTGCTTATTGATCATTTATGCCTTCCATTCATCTTCTTCCTTGCACTCTCATGGCTATTGATGTCCCTTTAGATAAATGGTGTGAGTTCTAGTAGACCATGTATACCAAGGGTGCAGACCAACAACTCTGTTAGAGTCATTAGTTTGCACCCTTGGTATCCCTTTGGATCATAAGATTAGGATTCCGCTACTAGAATATCAACCACATGAGACACCTACAAGATATATTGCTTGTTTCTTTCCAGTTAGCTGGTGGCTTTAGGTTTTCCCTCCATCCCTTTCTTCAAGAATTGGTCAATTATTTCCAACTTTTTTTGTCCCAACTAGTCCTCAATTCCTACCATGTAATCTATAGTGTCATTATCTTTTAGATGTATCAGATTCTTCTTAACCCTACCCTCTTTCATTATATTTTTTATCTCAGGCAGACATACCTTGAGTTTTTTTTTCATTTCTAGGCTAGTGTAGGTTCAAAAAGCATTGGGGGGGGGGGGGGGGGGGGGGGGTGAGTGAATAGTGCTCGCGACTTTTTCACATTTTTTGTAAAATCTCATAGAAAACACAGCTGAAATAAGAAAGAGAACAAAGAACAACAACGCTAAGTTTTTAACTTAGTTCGGAGCCTGTGGTGATTGCTATTCCAAGACTTGCACTTGAGAGTGTTTTCGTTGAGAAATCCACTAATTAATTTGAATAAGGACAATTATAAAATTATAATATTTTAAGAGAAGTAAATTAAAGTATATTGACAACTATAGATTTAAAGATTTGTGCTTTAGGTTGTCGAAACATCGTTATAGCGTCGTTGAGAGGTTTTCGGAATAGCATGCAAGAGTGAAAGTCGGTGGAATTGAGGTCCTCAAGGTGTTGGTCGAACCTTCCTTTTATAGCCTAGTTCAGATGCCTAGACGGGTCCCTGGGCGCCCCCATCAAGTTGATGTGGCTGCACCTTGATGGAACTCAATCCATTGAACTTTATCCATCTCTGAGCGCCCTGACCTGTCCGGCCGCTTGGAATGTGACATGTGTTAGCGAATCAGTGAGGTCCACCTTAACTGTACTCGAGTGCATGGCTTTGTCCTAGTCCGGGAGCCTGAACCCAGTCTGAGCGCCTGGATGTTCAGGCGACTGGACCCAATCCGAGCGCCTGGACTACCTTTTTCCAGCCTTTGATTTTTTATAACACAAGATTAGCACAACAAGCAATAATATGGAAATAAGAGTAATAAAATATTTGACAGTCTCAGGACTGTTCAATTCTGACTTTCAAATTTTAACGAAATCCTAAGTCGAACCGATGTCTACTGTTCCCTCGACAGGGAATGCGTTCTCACTTACTCCTCTCAGGAGAGTTTTCCTTTTGCCAGACCGGTCATCCAAACCGTTTAGACTTTTGCACAACATTCGAGACTTCAAGACTTTCTTCTAGACGTCCGATCCTTGACTCATATAGTCTTTCGCCTAATGTTCGTGACTCCTAGGACTTTCACCTAGTGTCCTTGACCTTAGGATTTTTGTTTGACGTCCTCGACCTGCCAAGACTTTGCCCAATTCCATGGACCAGGACTTGCTTGCCTAGTCGCAACTAGGACTTTCCACCTGCTTAGTGTCCACTAGGACTTCTTTGCTTGACTTCAACTAGGACTTTCTGTAAGTACCTCGTGGTAGTTTTGATATAATCAACCAAGTCAAGTTAGGTCCTTTATGGTTTGATCCTTGTATCTAAGTGTGCAGGAACTTAGAAGCATAAATAATCGAGCGAAAGACAGCTAACGAGAAGGATAACACGGGAGAGAGTCAATGGGCTCGGTGCATCCAAGGGATGAGGTGTTGTTGAAGAGTACACTAGCAAATGAGAAGGAAACGTACTGTGTTTATGAGGGACAAGAAGCTGAAGTGAAAGATCGCTCGAGAAGGCCGAAAAATGGGTTCAGGTGAGACCTATTCTGAATGGCAGAAATCACCCAAGCGAATGAAGCCGGAACGAGGAGAAACATGATAGTCAACAAGATGTTGACTGTTCGGGGCGCCTGGACCAAGTCTAGGCGTCAGGACGGTCCGGGCGCTTGGATCCCCTGGGTGCCCCGGGGGCGCCTCGTCCAGGGGGCCGCATCGACACAATCCGGGTGCCCGGACTTGGTCCAAATGCCCAGACCAGTAAACTTATTTTCAATGAGCTGTTGTAGTCGTGGATAAAGTTTTATGCACACCTAAGCGCCCTGACCCATTCCAAGCACCCGGAACTAACTGACCAGCAGACTATAAATAGAGCCTTGATCTTCTCTTTTCACAACAACACTTGTAAAGGAATTCTCTTTCTGCTCTACTACTTTATTTGTAAGCTGTCAACATTGTAAAAGACTACTCTGCCCAAAGGAAATTTTAGTGAGCTTCATTTACTTTGGATTAACAATCCTCTTATTACAAACCAAGAAAAAAAGATTTGCCTCTTCCTTTATTGTTAATTAGTCTATTATTAAATAAGTGTATCTTAATTTGGGTTGAAAAGTGGAGAAAGGTTCATTTTTAATTTTAGGAAAGCCACCCCTTTTTGTCGGCCGCAAAGGACTAACAAGTGATATCAGAGCCCAACCGTTTCAAAAGGACTAACCGCCGACTAAAACATAGAAGATGATGGTCGGACCGTGCATCTACCCGCCTAAGTTCGAGGGGGAGTTCACGAACTAGAAAAAGAAGATGGAAGTATTCTTCAAAACTAACTTTGAATTATTATTAATAATGAAGTATAGTTTTATAACATCGAAGGATCAGCAAAGGAACAACAAAGAAGAACATTAATGGACGAAAAAGGAGCAAGCCGACTTCGTGGCAAATGGTAAGGCAGAATTCCATTTGCTGAGCATTTTACCGTCATAAGAAGTCAACCAGATCAGCGCATACAAGTCAGCAAAGTCTTTAAGAAAAATTCTTGGAACTACATGAAGGAACCTTGGAGGTAAAACTCGTGAGACGAGACCTGATTCGAAACCAGATCAACAACCTCCAGTTAGAAGAAGGTGAAATCGTCGCACACTGATAACTAGCATTTTGATGCATTATTCTTGCCCTTAATTTTCATGTTTTAATCTTTTCAAATGATTAATTGTTGATTCTTATCATGTTTATTGAGTTAGATTCATATTATGAGTTTTGTTATAATTCTTCATATTTTTATGAATTTCTATTTATAATTGTGCACTTTTATTTTCTAGGGATTGAGCTCAAATTGAACCAAATTGAATCTCAAGGCTCGAGTCAAGGAGAAATCTAATCTAAAGAAATTTGAGCCATTGAATCAAATATGAAACAAATTAAATAAAAGATTTAGATCTAATTAATTCTAGTCGTTCATCAAGATCTGGTTGATTCTGGTCAATCTGTGTAGATCTTGGATGATCTGAACCGTTCATCTTGATCTAGCCATCCTGACCAATCAATCGGCTCCAGTTGATCTCAACCGTTCACTCATATTTGATCTCAGCTGTTCCATCAGATCTGGATTGATCAGGAAGCACATTGGATATCTCTTCTCCTGGCTTCTGACGCTGAAAAGGGGCATGCCACTTCTTCCTCCTCGGCCATCCACTCCACCAAAGCCGCCGACGGTCCACCTCCACACCCTCGTCGGCCAGCCACCTCCTCTCCATCTCGATCTATGTTGCCATCCCTTCTTGCAGAGATGAAGGGAGGTTAGGGCTATCCTAGGCTATAACCCACTCCAATTTTTTAAAATTTTATTAAATATTAAAATTTTGTTAAATAGAAAACTTAATTCAAATATCGAGTTTGTCAATTTCTCAATGTGAGACCCACAACACCAAGTGATGGTGGATCCTAGGTAACATTTGTGGTGTTCCATGCTGCATCAACTCATGTATTTATGAGAAAAAAAGAAAAATTAATCAAGTATGTGCAACTCCTGTGTTTTGTTAAATATTAAATTTTTTTATTAAAATAAATTATTGAATTAAAATTAAATTGAGGTCTAACAAAATCTAGACATAGAGATAAGGAATATGTTGGTTGAAATCGATATTGATTTAATTTGACCATATTATTACCGAATCAAATTTAATTATATTAAATCGGTTCAATCACTCTCTTCTTCTCTTTTCTTTTTTATTTTTCCGGCTCCCATCGCCTTGCCTCCATATGTCGACTTAGCTTCTTCTTCTTATGTTCTTTTGTTTCTTGTATTTTTCTTCCCATGTCCTTTCCTTATCGCGACTCGTGGTCACGACCACTCTCTTCATGGCCAAGCCCTCGCCTACAGAGATGTAGTCGTCGACATGGTCATCCTCGATCCCAATTACCACGACCGGATCGACGTGTCCTCCATATTAGCATACCCTTATAGCTATATATGCCAACGCAAGAGGCGAGCAACTATATATTGAGGTCTTAAATGAGATATAATGCTCAAGAATGTTCACATGACAAGCTCGTGGGTTGACTACTTCTATTTCACCGTCGACGACACGCTCTAGCATCAGCAACTAGGTCTTCCGCCATGGCGGCCAAATTTTCAACGTCTACAAATTAGATATTAATTTTTTTTAAAAAAAACATTCAATAAAAATTTAAAATTTGGTGAAAATATAAGAGGAAATGAGTTGGTAGTGTGCTCATGCAAAGTAAGTTGGACCTCTTCTATAGTGGACTAGACCAACTTAGGATTAGCACAACCCACTTCTAATTTCTGGATCCGTCCCTACCTTCTTGGTTCCGATCTCACGCCCACGCACGCCATCCGCCGACGCCATCGATTCACACGAGCGTACATCAACCCCATCTCTATCCCGTCGCCTCATCTTCTTACCGGCACGGAAGCTTCCCGACGACAACACCACCATCCACGTCGCCTCTCTTGCAGCAGCTCCATCCTATCTCCATCGACAATTCTGACTTCTTCACACAGATATGGATGCTTCTTCAATGGTTGATATGTTGATTTGCGTGGTTGATTGGTTGATCTATTCTCCCATGTTTTAGAGCACATATATGTTATTTTGATTCATACTCATAAGGTGTTCGACAAAATGCTTCTTCCAATAGTTAGGTTTAAATTTTTGCACTTTATTTTGCTTAATTCTTGCTTGTCTTGTCTCTTTGAATTGCTATATGTTCTGTTCTTTGTTTGGATGTAATTAAATTTGATTAGATTTCTTTAATACTCTAGATTTCATTCCATGTTTATTTTATGTTACTTTAATTTCCTTGCAAACATAGTTTAAGTTAGACTAGATTTTCATACTTGCATTGTTCTTTTGTTCCTTAGGTTTAATTCTATACTTGTTTTGTTATTTCATATCGTAGTTTATAACTCAAACCCAACCCCTCCATTTTCATGTTCAAAATTCAAAGAAATAATCAATCCTTAACATATCATCCTATCATTACATTCCTTGTGAGACGACCCGAGTCATCCCTATACTACTTTAGTGTAGAGAGGATTCGGTAACTTTAATTATAATTTGATAACCTCCCGTAGTACGACACACGAGAGCCCGTATCACACACCTCCACTTAAGAATCAAAGAACTCATCACTAGACTCATGAATCTTGGAGAAAAGGTAACCAACCGAGATTCGTCAAGGTATGTGCTTAACGCTTTTTCTAGGACTCCTGAATGGACAACTCTAGTAGATACATATTTCATCCCGTGGTACTTTGCATTCATCTTTTTGTTTGTGAATTTTCCTACAAGTAACGTGATGTCTTTCTCGGTCAGAGTAGCATTAGATTGTTCATGAAGTTCAAACTTAGAAAATAATTTATCTAATCTAATTAAATTAGTATATTAAGAATTACAGGGGTCAAATTATAAAAATAATATAAATTATATTCCTAGAAAATACTTGATATATTTAATAGGAAGAAAATTATTTTGGATACCAAAATCTGTACTAGATTATTAAACTAATTTCTTATGTATGCTAGAAATTTAAATTGTTTTAATTTATTAACATTCTTAGCAAAATTTAATTCATAGACCTGTTCATATTTTTTTTGACAAATTTTTTCTATGGAAAATAAAAATATTATCTGTTAATAAAAAAATAATTTTTTTTACTGTTATATTATTTTTTTATAAATTTATTAATGAAAATTAGATTTTTAAAATTAAAATTATTTCAAAAAATTAAATTTTATGTGGATAAAAATTATATTTCATATGCTCAGAAAAATTGACATGATATTTCGAGGTCTAAAAATATTTTTAAATATTAGATTTTAAAAAATATATATCTCTATTTCAAAATATTTATTTTTATTTTAATAATGAAAGAAAATAATATGTTCATGAAAATTTTTATACTGATCACAAATTTATCTAGACAAATTTTTTTAATATTTTTCAATAACTTAAAATTATTTTTAAATTAGTTTTTTTAGCAATTTTTAGACTTAATTCTTAAAAAGTAATTTCTTTTCAAATTAATTTGGATAAAAATACACAACTTTGGGATGATTGTGTATGACTCCTAGAAAAATTTTCAAAACTTTTTTCTTATTTGTCTTATTTTTCATTATTATGTTTTTTTTTATATGATGAATGGGGGAAATAACTAGATGTTAAGTGCAGAGAGATTTTAGTACATTTATTTTATTACACTTAAATATCATATTTAAGTCTGATGCATATCAAAGAAGTAATTGTAAGTACATCAGCTTAGTTTTGAAATGATTAACTGAGCTAAGTTAGGTCATGTGCTATTTAGATGCCTCATATTTAAGTATGTAGGAATTTAGGAACATAAGAAGTCGAACAGAAGATACGATGGACAAGAAAGGCGGCATGAGAAATAAGTTGACAGGTTCCGTGCATCTAAGGGATGAAAAGCTACGAAAGAGTATATTAGTGGGTGAGAAGAAACACACGCGCGACGCATTCAAGAGACGAGAAGTCGAGAAGAAAATCTGCTAGAGGAGAAAGATGAAGTTAAGTTCGGATAAACTCAACTCCGATCGACCGGAGGATCACCTAAAATAGCACAAGGAAAAGTTAATCATTTAGAGGTTAACTGTGCTCTCAGCCAATTGAAGGCCCCTCTAAGATGATAAAATCGACTAAAAAATTGACTCGACTAAGAATAATATATGGAAAAAATAAAAATGAATACCTAATTTGATAATTTATAAATTAATATATATAATTTGATAATTTTAAAATCTTATCTCTATATAAAAACGGTTGATTTATTACAGGACGATTGATTAAAAAGAGATTTAATATTATTTTTAAAAAATTGAAAAATCCTTTTTTTAGTTAATTGTTAACTGTAGTCTATCTTTCCTAACAGGATATTTCATTAGTTATTTAATTCTTTATGTAATTAAGCATATCCCATTTTTTAGTTAATTGCTTTGAACCCCCACCTAAGTCAGGGTCGAATTAGGTATGCGTCAAATACAAACGTGGGTCCTATGCGGGGCATATCAAAGCTTCAATTAGAGGACGCCACATCAGTCTCATATGGGACTAGGTTATATCCCGCCGGACTAACGCACCGCTTTGATGCGGTAGGTGACGAGATAGATGGAGGTTGGTAATAGCAGGACACGACTATTACACGATTTAGTATACGAATTAGATCCATCGGTGTACAATAGTTCAGGACGAGTTAAGGTAATGAGTCACGAATAGCGGCATCACTTACGCCGCGGCCCGCTGCGTTTATTTCACCACCACTTGTTCATCTTCTTTCGCCCAAATCTTTGCGCGGAGAGAGAGATCATGGCGCAGGCAACAATGGCGAAGGTATTGGTGGTGAACCCTACGCTGTCGTTGTATCATTCAGGCGGATCTCGCAAGCCGTCGCCCGTTCCTTCTTCCATTTGTGCCAGAGCAATAGCCATGCACGAGCCTCTCCCTTGTTTGAGGGCGGTGAATAGCAGTACTAAGTGGACTCCTCTTCGAGTATCGGCCTCCGTCGCAGTGGCCGCTGAAAAACCGTCGGCAGCATCGGAGATCGTGCTTCAACCGATTAGGGAGATTTCTGGAACTGTTAAACTCCCTGGATCGAAGTCTTTGTCGAATCGGATTCTTCTTCTTGCTGCCCTCTCCGAGGTGAGTTGATTGGTTTAGAGGTTGAATCTTCTGTTCGGCTTGGGCACTGCTTCGGCGAGTTTTGGGGAAAAGATAAAATTTTGTTCGTCATCTTAATTGAAATTTATTTTAGTCCTAGTGATTCTTTTTAGAATTAATTGATTCGTTGCTTCTCTGAATTTCAGCAATGGATAAAATGAGGAAATAGAATTGGATACGAACAATTTCAAGTATTATTTCGTGAATACCAAAATTTGGTCCGTCCGTCGGTCGACTCAATCGTTTTTTGCGCGCTCTGCTTTTATCTAACTTGTTTTCTGATCCACTGTCATTTTCAATCAGGGAACAACTGTGGTGGACAACTTGTTGAACAGTGATGACGTTCGTTATATGCTTGCTGCACTGAAAACCCTTGGCGTTTCTGTGGAGGATGATGCTGAAACTAAGCGATCAATTGTTGTTGGGTGCGGCGGGCAGTTCCCGGTGAGCGAAGCTTCTAACGAGGAAGTCCAACTCTTCCTGGGAAATGCTGGCACAGCAATGCGGCCATTAACTGCAGCTGTGGCAGCTGTTGGTGGAAATGCAAGGTTTCTAATGCTTTGCTCTAGTTTAAAAGGAAAAAAAAAAATCTTCATTTTGCTTTATTGAAACACTGCCTCTCTTTGTTTAGTTATATACTTGATGGGGTTCCTAGAATGAGGGAAAGACCGATAGGAGACTTGGTTGATGGCTTGAAGCAGCTTGGTGCAGATGCTGATTGTTTCATGGGCACCAATTGCCCTCCTGTCCGTGTGAACGCAAAGGGAGGCCTTCCTGGGGGCAAGGTTTGTCGTTCTTTATCACAAACCTTTTTTCCTGCTTCTAGTTTACACTGCCCATTGCATTTTCTCTTATTTGTTTCGCACATTCAGCTACTGGCTGACTAGAATAATTGGGATTTTTTTGACACGATACATGATTTCTCCATGAACCAACAGACATATATTAGTTATTTACCATATAATTGAGTAAATATTTTGCCTATACTCAATGTTCACAGTGCACTAATGAAATAATGCTATTATGTGATTTATAGGAATCCTAAATAGAGCCAGTATATCTAATCTAATCACGGTTTCTGCACATCAAAGTGTTCTTAATTGTTAAGTTAAACTATTACACTAGTTTCTATCTTCAAAAATTTAGTGGGTATGTAGATTTTACTTCCCTAAGTATCTCTTTTTTCGAAATGACAAGAATTTGTGCTTGCCTATGGAAAAGTGGAGAGAAGGGTGAAGGGAAAGCATACGGCATATCTTCTTTCAAAAGGCAATCAATTAAAGAAACAATTCACATATGTACATAAAAAAAATTCTATCTTAGGAGTTTGTCTTAATTAAACACTAGACACCTTTTATGGCTTTTATATCTCAGCATTTTGCTTTGGATTTTTTATGTTGTTTACATAGAATTACAATTGTTGATGCGTGGTATATTCTTACAGTAATTCTCTCCAAATTAGTACAGTAACTTTGATATGCTCAATTGCATTCATTTGGAATTAAGGTTGATCAATTGGCCTAACCATTGGTTATATACACTTAACATCTGTTGAGATTGGGCGAAATAATCTTAACACCATGATAATATGCCAGAACTATGCATGACATTGTCTGATGGAGACTGATATACAATATGCATGACATTTCATCTGCAGTCAAACTAAATCATAATCTCTCCTATATTGAACCTCATTTATCTATTGCACAGAACAAGAAGACATGAAATCCGACTAGTTCTCATGCAATGTCATTAATCAACAATATTTTGCTCCATGAATTCTGTAACAATGTAAGATATCAAGGTAAGAATGTGTTATACTTACCTTCCTGTTTGTGAGACTCTTCAGCTTTATATGTGTTAACTACAGATATCTTTTCTGCTTTTTAATCATGTAGTATATTTTAATTAGAATGCTATACAAACTACATGAGCATGTGGGTCAGTGAAACAATAAGAATACTTCTTTTCAATCTGGTGACTGGGTCAGTGAAACAATAAGCTTTCTTGATGCGTAAGCTCTTACAATGATTTTTTCTTTATGGAACAATGTGCTGATCAAGTCAATCCTATTTCTTATCATAAACTTCAATCTGATATTTTTTTTATTAACTAATCTGTAATAGGGTGAATTTATCACCACATAATTTTTGTCAGTTTGTTCTCATGCTTGACTATATTATTATGACAGTATATTTACAGTGCATAGAGTTCCGTGGAGAGTTAAGATTCATGCAGCTGATCCCATGTAGTGGGGATTAATACAATTTGATGATGATTGGGAAGACATATAATTACATTGTGTGACAATGGATCAATTTAGGAAACTGACTTAAATCATTGTGTAATCCATCACTTATTATTGTGACATCCATGAAAAAGAATGCATATACTAAACCAATATCTGGACAATTAATTTGGTTGTATATGTTTTCGGTTCTTCAACAATGAACATGCAAGCTAAGCTATATGCTTCTACATTTCACATTTCGTATTCTGTTGTCTTTTTCTGATACTGATTTATTTATGGTGCCTTCTATTCCTTCATCATTTTCTTTAGGTGAAACTCTCCGGATCCATTAGCAGTCAGTATTTGTCTGCTTTGCTCATGGCAGCTCCCTTAGCACGAGGAGATGTTGAGATCGAGATCATTGATAAGCTCATTTCCATTCCGTACGTAGAAATGACTTTGAAATTGATGGAACGCTTTGGAGTGAAGGTGGTGCATTCTGATAATTGGGAGAGATTCTTCATCAAGGGTGCTCAGAAGTACAAGTAAGTTTGAAATTTTTATATCAATTACATTGACTTCACTAAACTAATTGATGAAAATGTTACCGTCATTTGGGTCTTGCCTATGGTAGGTCTCCTGGAAACGCATATGTAGAAGGTGATGCATCAAGTGCTAGTTATTTCTTAGCAGCTGCCGCGGTCACAGGTGGCACCGTCACTGTAGAAGGTTGTGGAACATCCAGTTTACAGGTGCCTTAAGGTTCAGAGTATTTTTATATCCTCTAGCATCTAGAAGCCATGTTGTTTCTCTTTTCACTTAGCTTTCATTTTTTCCTTAAACGTAGGGCGATGTTAAGTTTGCCGAAGTTCTTGAAAAAATGGGAGCAAAAGTTTCATGGACAGAGAATAGTGTAACCGTTACTGGTCCACCACGGGATTCTTCGAAGAAGCATTTGCATGGCATTGATGTCGACATGAACAAGATGCCTGATGTAGCAATGACCCTTGCTGTTGTTGCCCTATTTGCGGATGGACCTACATCCATAAGAGATGGTTAGTCTCAGATATTGCGCTACTCAGCTGATACACAATGGAGGCTTGCTTAAATTTGTTGTTATTATCTAATCTCACTGAACTAAATTTTTCCTTCTAAATTATCAGTGGCTTCATGGAGAGTAAAGGAAACTGAGAGGATGATAGCCATCTGTACAGAACTTCGAAAGGTTTATTGATGTTAGTTTTTCTTCTTGCTCAGATACCTTGTGTCTTTTCTAAAAAAATCATTCTTTACATGTATCAGCTGGGAGCAACAGTGGAAGAAGGTCCTGATTACTGCATCATTACTCCCCCAGAAAAGTTGAATGGCACTTCTGTCGATACTTACGACGACCACAGGATGGCGATGGCGTTCTCTATAGCAGCCTGCGGTGATGTTCCTGTAACTATCAATGACCCAGGTTGCACGCGCAAGACCTTCCCTGACTTTTTCGATGTCCTGCAAAGATTTACAAAGCACTAAGCTGAACCTCCTGAACAGAGGTGAGGATTTTCAGTATCTGCCGATGAACAAACAGTTCGTACTAAGAATAATTGAATGACTATATATGTTCGAATGATAGTTCGTAGAAAATGTGTTGGTATTTCTGTCATCATGACCTGATATCTGTTATCATGATTGGTTTTATGAGAAACTCAGGAATTTACTGATCAAAATCAATGGCATCGATATGATGTAACCACAGCCCTTATCTTTTTCCATTGAACCAACTTCCCCTTCCCAACCCATCCAGCCCTGCCGCGCGATTGAGGGTTGAAAACAGAGGTTTAATTTACAGAGCATGAAAGAACAGAACATGAACAAAGGCTGCCTGCAACCCTGCGGCCATGACGTGGAACAAATAAAGAAACCATCTTCCACTCCCACTTGCACAGTGGATGAGGTTGATACAGGCAGCAAATTGAGCAGCACGCAGCGGTGCCCTAGCATTTCTTGAGACACAAGTTATACAAGCTTCACTTTTCCCACTGTAACGCTCTGCTTTGGCTGCTACCGAGACCCATGTTAAGGCATCTCCGCCACTGTAGATTCCTAATTCCTCCCGAGAAAGATCGCTGATAAGATATGGTTCCTGGAAAGTCATCTGCATTAACAATTAGATCATAACAGGCAAAAAAGAATAAATTAATCAAAAGAATACAGAGTTTGGGAGGCCACCAGCTCAGCTGAGACTGGAAGCGACGTGCCGGCGTGCATCGCGGCGGGTCGAGCGCTGTCTTTTTCGTCGGTCGTCTGTCAAATGCAGACGTCGCGTTTCATGCGTTGGGAGCAGCAGAGGAACCAGCAACGTGGTGACAAATGGAAGAGAAGAAAGAAGAAGAGCTTGTCCCTTCTGCATGCTCTTAGTCGGCAATCGATCAGTGGGCACCGGCGGATAGCAAAGTTCAAGCATTGTGACGGTCAATTCCATTCACATGCTCGACCATAGATCTAATGAACAAAGGAGGGCAGATCTGATGTCAAGAAGTCCCAAACACATTGTTCTTTTCGAACTTGAGTTTGTTGATTCCGTCTCTTTTGAATATTAATTTAAATGCGCAATTAGGCAGGCAACCTACTTCCTTGATGTGATCTCCACTATTAACAGGAAGATTTAGGTGAGCAGAAAGAATCATAATGTCAAATTTCGGGTGAGAGATTCTCCACAAGATGTGAGAACAACAAATTTAGAAACAGGTTCTTTAAGTCAAATGTCAATATGCTAAATACCAATTACTTATGTACAAAGAATGTCGAATCCTCGGTTAAACAATAAACTTGCAGAAAACCAATCACAATCCACCACCCTCAGCTCTGCTTTACCTACTATGTGCAGATCAATTCAAGTAATGGATTCAATATACAGAGTAGACACGCACACACAAAAAAATGGCCAGAAATAGAGCTACGAAAAGGATTTGATCAATCCTAAATTATACAAATTCCTCCAGAATAGATTGCCTAAGTAGAACAGCCCAATGCCGACGCCACCCAAACCCTGCGCCCCCTCACGTTCCTCTTGGCGGTGGAACTGCGGCCGTTGCTCCTCGACTATGAGGCAATCGGGTATTAACCTTTGCCGCACGTCGTCGATGACCCCTGGTCCCGCAGGTTGCCCGGCGGCGTCCGTCACGTAGATCACGCACGAAATCATATCTCCCTTGGATGACACATCCGCTCTTGTGACCAGCAAACCGTTCTCTCGAAGTGTTCGAGTTACTTCAGAGAGGAGCCCTGGGCGATCCTCCATGTAGAGTTCTAGCCTTTGCCCCTGTTCAGTTCCCTCTAGCTTTAGTTAATGAACAAGGAAGGAATCAAATTAAAGTTTTTTTATGTAATTTTCCCCCCCTTTTTGGTCACCTTTATTGATCTCCTCTCGATGGCTGCTTGCAAGCATTGAACCATTCTTTGTCTCTCTGCTTCGGAGCTGATTGGGCTACCATCTTTGTGCCGTATGTAAAATTCCTGAATTGATTCCACGAATATAATTAGATGAAGTAGCGAGAAAGATCAAAACTTTTTTTGGTCGATTAATGATAATTTGGTAAAGTTGAGACCTGATGAGCAATGTGGCCATCTATGTCGATGGTGCCATGGAACACGACGTATTCCATATCTGTGAGAGTGCACACCACGTCGAAAAGGAGCTTCGGGCGATCGAGACACTGCACGGTAACGACGGAGTACCCTCTTTCGATCCAGTTTTGGACAGAGATGGAAGGTGATGAAGAAGACAATGCGGTGCGCTCGTAGTCACGGTCAGCGAACATCATTTGGTGAAGTCGGCGATCGGGATGGGCGATGGTAGCAGCCGAGATGACAATCCTGGCGCCGTAGACGCCGCCGTCTCCCTTCAGGACATGGAGGAGGCGGGATTCCATATGACGGATTCTGGGGGAGTCGTAGTCGATACAGCCGCCGGAGAGCTCATCGTGGATGGAAATAAGGCACGCGATCCGACCGTTGTGGGTCCACACCTTCGCGTCAACTACGCCGCATCCAAGGTCGGTGAGCACCGCGAATACCTCTGAGAGGAGGCCCGGCCGGTCGGCGCCGGTGAGCTCGAGGGCGGTAAAGCCCTCGCCGCTGGCAATGGGTCGCAAGTGGTGGTCCTCCTCCGTCTCCAAAGACTGCATTTTTAACAGCAGATTAAGAAATGCCAACACAATGGCCAAGTTTTAGGCCGGAGCGGGAGAAGAAACAAGTAGGATCAAGACCTGCTCGAGGTAAGAGATGACGCTGTCGTCGGTGAGCTTGCGGCCGAACTGGTCGGTGACGTGGAAGACGTCCATGAACCAGCGGCCGTCAGAGGAGATGTAGGCCTTCTCGATGGAGAGGTTGAGGTCGGTAAGGACCTGCACGGCTTCGAGGAGGATGCCATGCTTCCTAGCGCTGTCAACCTACGATTCCATGCCCGGCGGCCGTCGTGAGACCAAGAAGAGAGCTAGGAGAGAGAAACCTACCGATTGTTTTTTTTTTTAAAATCTTTTTCGCTTACCTTCACGAGAGTCGCGGTGGGGCAAACGGCATTGTCGATCGCAACCCTGCAACACAGAGCGCGGAAGAAGAGGAGTCAATACAGGGCAAGGAAAGAACACATTTTTGCAGAAGAAAGCAGAGATCCATTTGAATCACCTGGGAGTGTCCATCCGGATAAGGAGCTTCTCGTACTCATTCAAACACGCCGGCCAAGCCATATGTTCTTCTTCCTCTCCGGTTTACCTCTGCTCAGTTCAAGGAAGCAGAACCCAAGATCCTCTGCTCCTTTCCTCAACCTTTGCGCTTTAAATCTCCCCTGCGTTCCTTTCTGCGCAGCTGCTTCGAAATCCTCGCGGCGATGGCGACAACGACAACAAAATAGCGGCGGAAACGACTCCGAGGATCTTGCTCTCGTCTCCTCTCAAACAATGAGATATTTTTTGTTGCGGTATCACTTAGGAAGGATCGCCCGTAACCTCTGCGTCGAAACAAAACGGTGGAGGCACGGCCAGCCGCAGCGGTGCGGCATTTTAAAAGAGGGACGCGGGCAGCTGGAGGTACGGTGTCACGCGCCGTGGGGCCCGCAACGACGGGCGCCAGCTACTGGCCTGGAGGGAAGGGGCAGCTCCTACCCGCCGCCCGAGCCGAGTCAAAACCCGCCTGACCGAAGCGTGCCGGGCAGTGGGTCCCGCTGGGACACGTCGGCGAGATCTTTGCTTCGCTTTTGGTCGAAGACTACATGGGTCGTGGTCGGAGGTGGCGCTCGTCTGCCGATGCCGGAAGGAATGTGTACGGCCTGCAACGTGCTTCCGTGTCGACTCTGCCTCTTTCACGTGGGACTAATTTACGGCTCCACTTATATGATGATTATGATAAAAGATGAATATATTCGTTCTCAATATTTTAATCAATTCGTTTTACGATTAATATGGATGAGATAAATTATGGACGATTATTAGTCTTTGGAATAATGACTAACACATAAAAGAAGTATTTATCTTGACTTTACAGAGATTCGAATTCCAGATCCTATTATGACAACATCTCATGTGCTAATCACTAGATCCATTCGAGGAGACTCCACTTATATGTTCATATACATATACACATTATATGGGACTGAGTGGATTACCTCCTGATCGATGTTTAGGACGATGGTTCGATTATTTACCATGTGGATTGTCTCAGAGTCGTTAAGATGACAGTTAAGAGTTTCATTTTTTTTATTTTTTTTTAACAGAGTGAGAAACTAATTATTTATTTTAATAATGTCACTATATGAATTTGGTTTTTAAAATGTTTATCAATTTTCCTATAAAATTATTAATTATTTTAAATATTTTTATACTTTTCTAAGTCCGGTTATTAATGGAATATCTTTACGTAATTGTGTACCGGTGTTTGCGCAAATCTTATTTTCAGTGATGAAGCAGAGGAGTCATCCTAAATTGTTGGTCCATGCCTGCTTCTTAAATTGAATTTTCATTGTTAACGATGGCACTGTAATTCGTTATTTCTAATAATTTGACTTATTTTATTTGTCAAAAATAAATTAAATAATAAAATCTATAAATAAATTATTTTTTAAAAAAATGTTGATAGATAAATTAATACCCAAATCATACTAAATTTGTTAGGACATATAGGGAATTGGAAGGGCGGTGAATAACTTTCTTTGTTTTTTCGAGGATTATTTGTAATGGATATTCAAAATGAATATCTTCACAACGCTAACACTCTTGTTGCTATTTAGTATCCACCTTCTTAAAGTGACTAATCTAAATGTTCACTCATCACTCACAAATACTTATGAAAATTGTTGTCTCCGGGTAGCTTCTGGAGTATGCAAACTGATCGTCGAGGCTAGTGTTCGACACTATCTCCGTAAACGATATTGCTCCGCTACGGTGCTTAACGGATTGTTGCAATTCGTTCCCAAGATACAACGACGACGAACGTCTCGGAATCGTAGCACTCCGACTTCCGAGACCAGCGAACCTTTTAGTAGACTTCTTGGACTCTTGAATGCACAAGATGAGATGAATGCTTGAGGAAGAGAAGAGAAGATTGAGTCAGTATTCCATCATATGGAGGGTTCTATTTATACTGAACGAAGAGGTTGAGTGTCCTTTGGGTGAGTGGATGTGTTCCTTGGGCTGGATCGATCTAGATCATCTATTCTGAAGGGTTCTAACCCTTCACCAAGCCCACTTCAATCTCATCCATCAGATCTGAGGAGTTGTGACCCTCAGATCCCGCCTATTGTCATCAGCCATCGGATCTGGATCCATTGATTCGATGCTTCAGATCAAGTCTCATCCGAGGCCGTCAGATCGTTACTTTTTACGATCCAACGCTCTAGATCGCATCACAAGCGATCCATCATATCTATTTGATCAACGTTGATCAACGGTAGCCATCCATACCCTAAGTCAACTGTCCAGTCATCTCCCTTTGCCCACGAGGATGCCGCATAGGCACTGCCACGTCAGGTAAGAGCCTGATACGTCACCCGAGTGCCACGCAGGCACGGCAATGTCACCTGGAGCATAAATTTAAGCTCCTCAATGCTCCTCGCGACGATGCGAAGTGCGCCTACAAAGCGCCCATTGCGCACGTGGCGGGCTCACAGGTGCGAGCACCTGCTCGCCCTGGGCTAAGGGGTCACCTGTCCTTTTATTTTTTGTGTTAACTCCATTAACACATCTTCATTAATAAGTAGAGAATACACATCGAGAATTTCCGATGTGGAACTATTCTCCTATGCACTTTATTAATGAATAACAAATGTTATTTTGGGTTGACTTTAAATATTAATTTCTCATTCACCCTTAATCGGTTTTGAGCAAATTAATAGTCTAAATCTATCTACGCGAATCGTAGATTTCAATTTTGAAGTCAATTGCGACTTTCAACAATTGATGACTTCCTTCCTCTAAATCGTTTTGGTCCTTTTAAGGCCCCAATATCCAACAATCCCCCACATGAATGGAAATTAATGCAATGCGTGTATGCATGCTGACATTTTACAAGAGTCCAATCGATAAGTCACTGCATCGGGAGAGGTAGCTTGTGGCTTTGAACCTTCCATAGTGAAATGCTATCGAGTATACTAGGCTGCGCAGTGAACGTGATGTCTTGAACTGCTCAGCTGTTGGTGTATACTTAGACAATAATACCCACACAGTGATCTATCTCACCTACTTTAGGTTCTCATGGTTGGTTCCGTTTCGGCCATGGATACCATCTTGGATTTATGAGTGTTTCATTGAAGCGGCCTGTCTTCACACTCACATAGGTGACACTTCTATCAAGAGTATCCTACCATACTCCACCTTATCAGGTATAGAAGTCACTAAAAGCATAAGCTTAACCTCACTACATGAGGTAGGACAGCACAAATTCATCCTAGGATTGGGATAGAGATAAACTATCTAATGTGTTGGACCACAACTTCTGTAACTTCGTTGTCCCATTGAACCAAGATCTTGGGATCTCCAGTCAACAAGGTTGGGTTACCGCTACAGTCGTTTTTAGTTGTAGATTTTTAATCTCATTCCTCTTGATGAGCAGTATACTTGATCTCGACTCAACCCCTTCGTTAGAGGATCTGCCAAATTATCTTTGGACTTAACATAGTCGATTGCAATCACTCCATTCGAGATCAACTGCCTAATGGTATTATGTCTACGACGTATATGTCGTGACTTCGCATTATACATATTACTCTGTGCCCTTCCAATCGCCGATTGACTATCACAGTGGATTAGTACGGCAGGCACAGGTTTCACCCAGCTAGGAATATCTTCCAAGAAATTCCGCAGCCATTCAGCTTCCTCAGCTGCTTTGTCTAGTGCTATAAACTCAGATTCCATAGTTGACCGAGCAATGCAAGTCTGCTTAGTGGATTTCCAAGATACTGCTCCCCCACCGATCATGAATACATATCCACTAGTGGATTTGGAGTCTTTTGTATCTGATATCCAATTAGCATCACAATATCCTTCCAATACAGCGGGATATTTTCCATAGTGTAATCTATAGTTCATAGTATATTTCAAATATCTGAGAACTCGCATCAATGCTTTCCAATGGGTGTCGTTTGGATTACTCGTAAAATGACTCAGTTTGTTGATCGTACAGGCAATATCCAGACGTGTGCAGTTTGTGAGATACATCAAACTGCCTATTATCCGAGAATATTCCAACTGTGATATGGTCTCACCATGGTTTTTTGCTAAGTGTTGACTTAGATCCATAGGTGTTTTCACTGTAGAGAGATCGTACGCATTGAATTTTTTCAATACAGATTCTACATAATGGGATTGTGTTAAAACTATCCCTTCTGATGTCCTGAGAATTTTAATTCCCAATATAACATCTGCTTGACCCATATTTTTCATATCAAAATTTCTGGTCAACATTTTCTTTGTAGTCATGATTACATCATGATTACATCATGATTACTGCCCATTATTAGCATGTCGTCTACGTATAGACAGACAATTACATAGCCTTCAGGTGTGTTTTTGACATAAATGCATTTGTCACATTCATTTATTCTGAATTCGTTTGACAGCATTACTTTGTCAAATTTTTCGTGCCATTGTTTAGGCGCTTGCTTAAGTCCGTACAACGACTTAACAAGTCGACACACCTTTTTCTCATTTCCAGGAGCCATGAACCCTTCGGGTTGCTCCATATAAATTTCTTCTTCCAACTCACCATTTAAGAATGTAGTCTTAACATCCATTTGATGTATTTCAAGGTCATACAGTGCTGCAATGGCTATTAGCACTCGTATGGACGTAATCCTTGTCACCGGTGAGTATGTATCGAAGTAATTAAGGCTTTCCTCTTGCTTGTACCCCTTGGCTACAAGTCTGGCCTTATACTTGTCAATTGATCCATCAGCTTTATACTTACGTTTTAGTATCCACTTACAACCTAATGGTTTATTACCAGAAGGAAGGTCTACTAATTCCCAAGTATGATTATTCATGATAGACTCAATTTCACTATTGACAGTTTCTTTCCACATTGGAGCATCGGGTCTAGAGAGAGCTTCACTTAATGTTCTTGGTTCCATTTCTGACATGAAAGTCATGAAATCTGGCCCGAACGATTTCTCAACTCTAGCCCGTTTGCTACGACGTGGCTCTTCACTTTGATCGTCAATAGTCCTTTTATAACAGCTAAGTTCGGTAACGTCATTTTTGTTTGAACTTCCGTTGTTATCACTTTCAACGTTTCCCTTTTTATTTGGGAATACGTTTTCAAAGAATATCGCATTTCGAGATTCTATGGTTGTTCCCACATGTATATCAGGAATATCTGATTTGTGAACTAGGAAACGATATGCACTACTATTATGGGCATACCCGACAAATATCGCATCGAACGTTTTAGGTCCTATCTTTACTTGCTTTGGTTTAGATACTTCGACCTTTGCCAAGCACCCCCACACTTTCAGGTATTTGTACGATGGCTCGCGGCCTTTCCATAGTTCATATGGAGTTTTATCATTTTTCTTATGAGGGATTCTGTTGAGAATGTGATTTGCCGATAATATTGCTTCCCCCCACAAGTTTTGAGGTAAGCCTGAATTTATCAACAAGGCATTCATCATTTCTTTTAGTGTCCGATTTTTACGTTCGGCAACACCGTTTGATTGAGGTGAGTAAGGTGCCGTTGTTTGATGGATAATGCTAGATTCTGTACAAAATTCATCAAACGGTGCACCATATTCTCCACCTCTATCGCTTCGAATTATTTTAATTCGTTTGTCAAGTTGGTTTTCAACTTCTGTTTTATAGGTTCTGAACGCCTCTAGGGCTTCGTCTTTACTTCTTAAAAGAAAGACATAACAGAACTTTGTGTAGTCATCGATAAAAGTAATAAAATATTTTTTACCTCCTCTAGTTTGCACAAATTTCAAGTCACATAGATCACTATGTATTAACTCTAGAGGAGTTGTCGTCCTTTCCACCGAATGAAAAGGTAGTTTCGTCATTTTCGCTTCCACGCACACTTCACATTTGAGTGTTCCGTCAACATTGACGTTTGGTAATAAATTTAATTTGACGAGACGTTTGAGAGTATTATTATTCACATGTCCGAGTCGATCATGCCATAAATTAAAACACTCAACAACATAGCTGGAAGCATTTATTTTATTACCATCAAAATTTCGGAGTACAGGCATTACAACCATTTTGAATAGACCCTTTTCTAGGTACCCCTTTCCTACGAAGACACCATTCTTCGTAAGTACAAAGTTGTCTGACTGGAACACTAGCCTAAATCCGGCCTTGACCAATGCCGCTCCAGAAACTAGGTTCTTACTGATGTCGGGAACATGGAGTACATCAATGAGTGTTAGCTCCTTTCCGGACGTCATCTTCAGAACAACTTTTCCGAGTCCAACAATTGGCGACGTCGTGGAATTACCCATATAGAGCTTCCTGCCATTTATCGGAGTATACTTGGAGAACATCGCTTTATCGGAACAGATATGACGAGTTGCTCCAGTATCAATGAACCACTGCTTCGGGTTGGTATCCACCAAGTTGGCTTCAAATACAACCGCAGTGAGATCCAAGTCCTCAAGAGAGGTTGCGACATGATTCGCAACATCCTTTGGCCCCTTGGTTGGCTTCTTTGGGCGTCTGCAGTCCTTGGATAGGTGTCCTGCCTTTCCACAGTTATAGCAGGAGCCTTTGAACTTCTTTGCTTGAGCCTTCCTTTTGAACTGCTTCGGCTTTTTGGCGTTCGGCTCGACCAGGTTGGACATTTCGTCTATAGTCCGCTTGGTTCCTCTGGAGTCGGATAACTTTCGATTATCCTCTTCTATTCGTAGCCTCAGGATCAGGTCTTGCAGCCCTATTTCCTTTTGCTTGTGCTTTAGGTAATTCTTGAAATCCTTCCATGACGGAGGGAGCTTCTCAATTACCGCAGCAACTGCGAATGTCTCGTTCAGCTTCATGCCTTCGGCGTCCAGATCATGCAGTATTAATTGCATATTTTGGACTTGAGATGAGACGCTTTTTGAGTCCACCATCTTGAAATCCAGAAACCGACCAACGATGAATTTCTTCAATCCAGCATTTTCGGTCTTGTATTTCTTCTCAAGGGATTCCCACAAAGATTTTGCCGTCTCCAGAGAACAATATACGTTATATAACGTGTTGTCCAAGGTGTTGAGTATATAATTGCGGCACAGAAAATCTCCATGAGACCACGCATCGCTAGCAGCCTTACTTCCTTCCGTAGCGGCTGGCGTGTCTTCGTGCAAAAACCGTACAAGGTTTAGCGTTGTTAGATAAAACAACATCTTCTGTTGCCATCTTTTGAAATCGGTTCCGGTGAATTTCTCCGGCTTTTCTCCGTGCGGAATGGTTGTCGGAATGGCGGTCGGAACGACGGTTGGAACGACGGTCGGAACGACGGTCGGAACGGCCGTCGGAATGTCGTTGGTAGCCATATCAGTTTGCAGGGAATATCGTTTACGACTGTTGTCTCCGGGTAGCTTCTGGAGTATGCAAACTGATCGTCGAGGTTAGTGTTCGACACTATCTCCGTAAACGATATTGCTCCGCTACGGTGCTTAACGGATTGTTGCAATTCGTTCCCAAGATACAACGACGACGAACGTCTCGGAATCGTAGCACTCCGACTTCCGAGACCAGCGAACCTTTTAGTAGACTTCTTGGACTCTTGAATGCACAAGATGAGATGAATGCTTGAGGAAGAGAAGAGAAGATTGAGTCAGTATTCCATCATCTGGAGGGTTCTATTTATACTGAACGAAGAGGTTGAGTGTCCTTTGGGTGAGTGGATGTGTTCCTTGGGCTGGATCGATCTAGATCATCTATTCTGAAGGGTTCTAACCCTTCACCAAGCTCACTTCAATCTCATCCATCAGATCTGAGGAGTTGTGACCCTCAGATCCCGCCTATTGTCATCAGCCATCGGATCTGGATCCATTGATTCGATGCTTCAGATCAAGTCTCATCCCAGGCCGTCAGATCGTTACTCTTTGCGATCCAACGCTCTAGATCGCATCACAAGCGATCCATTATATCTATTTGATCAACGTTGATCAACGGTAGCCATCCATACCCTAAGTCAACTGTCCAGTCATCTCCCTTTGCCCACGAGGATGCCGCATAGGCACTGCCACGTCAGGTAAGAGCCTGACACGTCACCCGAGTGCCACGCAGGCACGACAATGTCACCTGGAGCATAAATTTAAGCTCCTCAATGCTCCTCGCGACGATGCGTAAGTGCAAAGTGCGCCTACAAAGCGCACATGTGCACGTGGCGGGTGGCGGGCTCACAGGTGCGAGCACCTGCTCGCCCTGGGCTAAGGGGTCACCTGTCTTTTATTTTTTGTGTTAACTCCATTAACACATCTTCATTAATAAGTAGAGAATACACATCGAGAATTTCCGATGTGGGACTATTCTCCTATGCACTTTATTAATGAATAACAAATGTTATTTTGGGTTGACTTTAAACATTAATTTCTCATTCACCCTTAATCGGTTTTGAGCAAATTAATAGTCTAAATCTATTTACGTGAATCGTATATTTCAATTTTGAAGTCAATTACGACTTTCAACAATTGATGGCTTCCTTCCTCTAAATCGTTTTGGTCCATTTAAGGCCCCAATATCCAACAAAAATCTCTTTCCGGAGGCGGAAAAGTCTCATACACGCTTAAACAAAAATATATATATATATATAAACAAGAAACGCAAACTAAGTTACAAAGAAATCGAAAATGACTTTACAACATAAACCTTGATTTCTTGTTCTTTTCTTATTTTGGTTAGTCTCTTAATGCTTGAAAAATACAACAACACTTATTACCCAAAACTCAAAAACTGGTGTAAACTTTTGTTGTTCAAAATACCTACAAAAATCCTTTTCTAAGATTCTTTAACGCCTCCCAATCGATTAGGTTTATACCTAATCGTTTGCCATGTAGGATATGCCCATTCAAACATGCAAAATAGTTCTTTTTCAAACATCGATCTAATCGATTGATGAGTCATATCAATCAATTCGACAACTTATAATCGATTGTCCCAATCGATTTAGAAGTTTTCTAATCATGAGAAAAAGTAATCTAATCAATTGCCTAATTTATTCTCAAACTCTCTTCTCTCTCGTGAAAAAGACTCCAATTGATTAGTCTAATCAATTAGAGAAAACTTAATCGATTGCCTTAATTGTGGCAAAAGGCAAATAATCGATTGCTTTAATTGATTCATAGCATTGTTGTGCTCTCATGAAAATAGGCTGATCGATTAGCTTAATCGATTGAACTTCAGCCTAATCGATTGACTAATTGATTCTCAGCCTCACTACGACCTTGCGAAAATCTCCTAATTGATTGCTCTAATCCAATTGATTATGTGATCACCCTAATTGATTGTCCAACTATAGCTCACTTGATTTGAGTCTAGGGTTTCTTTGTCCGACATTTGGTCTACGACTAGTTGGGAGTTCTCGTTGCCTACCATTCGATCAACCTTGACTTTTTAGGACTTCTTCACCAAATGACCGGTTCTCTATTACCTACTTGGAATTTCTCTTGCCAACTCCCATTAGACTTTCAATCACCAAGTGTCCAGTCAACCTTTGACCTACTTGGACTTTCTCTTTGTCAACTTCCTGTTGGAGTTCCGATCACAAGTGTGGTTCTTCTTGATCCACTTGAGTTTTCCTCTTGCCTAACCTTCAATTAGGACTAGTCACTCAATAGACTTTCATCATGCCTAACTTCATTTAGGGGTTTTCCTTGTCTAATCGTAATCAAGGCTTTCTTTTTCCAACGTGTGATCCTCTTTTTTATCCACTTAGAATTTCTTTTGCCTAATCTCAGTTAAGACTAGTCATTCAGTAGATTTCCACCTTGCTTAACTTCAATTAGGCTTTCCCTTGCCTAACTTCAGTTAGACTTTCCCTTGCCTAACCGCAGTTAAGATTTTTTTTTGCCAACTTATGATCCTCCTTGACTAAATTGGACTTTCCTTTACTTAACCCCAGTTAGGACTAGTCACTCAGTATATTTTCACCTTACTTAATCTCAATTAAAACTTATCATTGTCTAACCTCCAGTTATGATTTCCTTGGATAAGTGGTTAGTTCTTCTTTGACTTACTTGACTTTTCTCTCATATATTATGAAATTTAAGTTTTAAGTCTACACGAGCTTAGTCAATTTGATTAGACCAACAAAATTCGCATGACCTATACAAAATGTTAAAATGGTAAAGAGAGACAATCATATCTAAGGAAATTGTTTTGATCCAAAACAATAAAGAAATTGAAAAATAAAATTCAGAAAGTAGGAGGATTAAGAGGATGGAGGGAAGCTCGTGAATTTCTCTCCTCTTCGACAATTTTTTCAACTTTTAATTTCTCACTGATAGAAAATAATACAATACCGGTTAACATATAGTGTTTTTTAAAAATAAACAAACAAATTCAAAAAATATAAATACAAGGGCTTTAGAGGATGAGCCAGATAAGTTTGGATCAGGTCAAACAAGAATATTAAAAAAAAATTCTCAATTCAAATCAAATCTAATCCGAATTCAATCTAAAATTTTTAAATATGAATTCAGATAATCCAATCAATCAGAATAATCATTTTATAATTTTTTACTTTATCTTAATCTTTTATTATTATTATTATATTAAAATTTTATTTTAGAAATTAAGATTATATATATATATATAATCTTAATTTCTAAAATAAAATTTTAATTTAATTCTAAAAAACTCTAAAATCTTAAATTAGGATTAACACGGGTCAATTCGAATCCAATCTAAAAACTTCTAATCCGAATCTAATCTAAATTTAAAAACCCTCGATCCTAATTCAATATTTTGTTAGACCGACCCCGAATCGGATTGAGGGTTGGATCTATTGTTTACACCCCTAGCGTCGTAGTTATCTCTATAAAGATCTCGAATCTAATGAAAGGTTTATCCACCAATCGTGCCACAAAAGCTCGAATGGGTCCCAAACCCAGCTCCTCCAAACATGGAAGTTGGAGGGAAGATGGGAGGACCATTTCCCTCCGAACCAAATGGAGCTGTCTTCCACATAAAAGAGAAGAACAAAATAAAAGATCACGCAGAGGTGAGCCATCCAACAGCTTTTCTAGGCCTGTAAGAGTTGTTATTGTTTTTCTTTTAAGATACAGAGTATTGCAGATTCGGATGGATTGATGGTTGAATTAACCAGTGATCAATTGGCTTAGTCGAACTAAATTTGAATTCGGTTCCCGTTTAATCTTTTTAATTCCCTTTAAAAGGCACAGGAGACACCAAGGACAACTAATTATCTTCCTCGCTCAAATAGCTAGCCATGTCTCTCCTTGTTTTAGCTTTAATTTGGTGGGTGCTGCCTGTGACATTAAAGCATGCCAAGGATGGTGTAGTTGCAGTCGCCTTGTAAATAAAGCTGCTACAAAAACAAATTAAACTTAGCATATCTTCAGTAGTGAAAAATACATCTGATCGTGAGCATAAACAGTGGAAGTAGATCGAACTCATTGGCTAGAAAAGTTAGATGGTGCACGCGGCTAATTAATTGTGTTCATGCGTTTTGCCTCCTGCTTCAAGAATTCCATGAATGCAACCACATGAAGTGCCAGAGATGCTATTATATTCAGTGCTACTTCTTGGATACTTACTGAACTAGGTCTATATATGTATATACACATAGGATAGGATAGGATGGTGCAGTAAGAGTACCGAAAGCATGATCTCATTAATGCCTGCAGGCAAATGAGCAGAAGCAGCGGCATTCATTAACGTTCGAAGCTGTGTTTGGACGAAGGCGCTGGAAATTCAATGATGCTGCTGCCAAATATCAATCGTCTGTCTCTTGGAGCTGTACTGAATTAGTGACTTTCTGAGTGTCGATGGGTCACAATGGTGGCCAAAAATCTGGTAGGTAGTTGGAACTTCATCGATAGGAGTCGATCGGAAGCTATTCTTCGTGATCTGGGTCCAACGATATATATTTTATACGTGCGTGCTTGCCGACCTTTTTCTTTTTCACTGCCGGCCACTCTGCGTTTCAGAGATCTTGCTCCGGTGGGAAATCTCAAACTTGTTGGCCGGACCTCATTAAGACCTCGGGTCCATTACAGGTGGATCGATCGGATACATATAATTACCATTCTATGTGAAACGCTGGCTTATTTATGAAGAAGTCTGGACAGTTCATCCACTTTGAACTAAGACAGACATGACCAGCTCGTTGTCCCACCTATCCAGTTGTCTGATTAAACTTTACAGATTGACTGCTAAAAGGAAATACAGTATCAACTATTGAACTTGCATGCATGAGTTATTATATATATCTTTTACGTTTGATACAGGCCCAGATAACAGCCCACATGAACGACACTCCCTCCACACTTAATGGGTTAACAATACGAACGTCCCAAGCTATATATCCAGCTGAAACTCTTTCGCCGTGGGCATGGAGCCGAAAATTGAATGATGCAGTGCCGGAGAGTTAATTTTCCATTGAAATGATTGGAATTTATTTCTCCGGAGCAGTGAATTTTTTTCTGGGCAAAGAAGACTGATTTCTAATTAATGTTTTGAATTTAATCCCAACAATATCTTCAAGAATTTAGTTTGTCACTGTGTTTTGCTCGTAGATAATTCCCTGAGTATAATGTCAGTATTGGTGGCAACATCTCATGTGCTAACCACTAGACCCATCCAAGGGGACGAGTATAATGTCAGCATATATGATGTGGTGGAGGATATTGAATTCGTTGATTAGCATATGAATAAAAAAAATAATTTTCTATAACCTATTGAATCTATAGTATATCAGGACATAGACAACCTAGTTGATGTTTGGAAATAAATGACGCAGTAGAAAATTTTTTTTAATCAAAAACTATTTCAGAAACAATTAAATAAATGTTTAAATAATTAAACTCAAACTCTAACCTTGTTAATGGAAAAATACCCCTAAACCCTAAATAAAAATAATAATAATAAAGGATTATATGGGGTAGATAGAAAGTCATGTGGACGAAGGGATTTTTGGTGTTTTCCACTTTCTTTAAGGTTGGGAGGAGCCGAAAGGAGGAGAGGGGATCCCTTAGGACATGCCGCCATGACCTCTTCCCTTACGAACCTCGTCGCCTCCATCGCTAGATCTTCTTTGTCTTCGATGCCACTCTACTCTCACTACAAGAAAAAAACCTAACAACAACGGTTTTTCATCATTGTCGTAGCCCATTTAAAATTGTTGTTAAATGCCGTGTTGTTAAAAGGGGTGCCCAAAGACAACATTTTTACAACGGTGAAAAACTGTTGTCTTTTCCTTCAAAGACAACCGTTTTTTACCATTGTCTTTGAGCATCTACCTTTAATAACAAGGTCTTCAACAACAGTTTTAAACTATCTACGACAACGGTGAAAAATCGTTATCTTTTTTAGATAAAAAATAAAAAAAATTAATACATAATTTTCTAATTTTATAAATCATTCAAAATACTAAATTTCAAAATAAAATTTAATGTACAATTTTCTAACATTCAAAAGTAATATTTATAACATTCTGAAGAAATTTCATAAGCAACCAACAAAATTTCATAAGCAACTAACAATATGATAACACTATTAAAACAAAGGTAGAACAATGTAACACGAGATTTTCTACTTAGATGTCGGTGAAGAGGAGGGATTGCAGCTCCTAGTGCTCCTTAATTTGTTAAAGTCTCTTCATTTTTTTAGCTTGTCGGCATTCTTCCCAATACTCTTGAGGACACCTATTCGAATACAGATATATATTACAAATTAGAAACTAAACTGTACGCGTGATTCTAATTGCATTGCATAAATGTTATATAACCATACAAATCATTTGATATAGTCATCTAACAGAAGTGCAAAAAGCGTTATCTATGTAACATAAATGGTAACCTCTTGAAACAATATAATGACTCTTAAATTTCTTATTAAGCAAAATTTTCATTCTATGTCACTGCATACAAAGCTTCTATTATAAACCATGCAAACATTATTTTTCCCAGTGATCAAGCAGCATTAATTCTAAAAGGTACAATCTAATGCAAACGTTCTCACACACTCCATATGATGCTAAGGAGTAAGTCATACATTAAATTCTTAAAGGGGCAATTAAAGGAAAGAATGTCTTAAATAAAAATGAATCCAGAAAGTTACCATAGGCTTTGGATTAATACTTTAAGTTTACATTGATCATGAGCTAAATCATAAAAAGAGAAGTGGAGTGGCATGTTACATCAGTTGACTTTCTAATCTTTAATTTAAGTTTCACCATTTAAAGAAACAAGTTTATTTCTTCCTCTTGGAATCTCAAGATCTATTACATCATCAAGCTGATGCATAGGATACCAATTTAGATGTTAACAGCTTATAAAGTATATTCCTCATTAAATTTGTGTCCTCACCTTAAGAAAATCTAGAATATACTATTTTAAAGTCATGAACACGTTAAGGTTTTCACCAACTATAGTAGGAATGACTGCAGTAATTACTTGAAACAATATAAATCGTTAGTAGTAATCCTAATTAATGAAACTGATCCGGCGGTTAGAACATGGGACCCCCATTCTGAGGGGTCAAGGCCACGCGGGAGTCAAAAGGCCAGGTGGCCGACTGGAGAAGGAGGGGCCGACCTCCCGGCCGGCCGACCGGTGAATAGCCGATGGCAAAAGTCGCCCCGACAGAAGTCGGGGTTCCGACGCTCGATTGAACAGTAACGAAGGGCCGAGCGGACGTCATGATCGTCCGAAGGCAATGTAACATACTGCTAGTAGTCCCTACATAACATCTTACCGAAGATCTCCCCAGCATGCCGATGGAGAGAGAAGGCCGGACGTGAAGTAGGTTCCAGCCGGATGGACGCCCCGTCCCACCGGCCGGACGGACGCCCCGGCCCTCCGGCCGGACGGACGCCCCGGCCTGTGGTCGGTAAAGAAGGGCGAACATCTTATGACAGCTGTCAAGTCCTATGGCTAGGCCATACTCCAAGTCTGACAACGAGGTGTTCTGTTGTCCCATCGAAGACGTGCTTGGACTGTAGCAGTATGGCGTCAGGTAAGCTATCTGACAGACACATACCGAGGTATGAGCTACGGACACGTATGCGCCTCGGTGGACGTGCAGGAGCTCTTTCACCGTTCTATATAAAGAGCCTTATACTTCGCCGGAGGTACGCGTGGGACATCTTTGGAGCCACATTTTTCACTACTCTCTTACCTGACTTGAGCGTCGGAGGGTCGACGCTGGGAACCCCTTCCCGGCCCGACTTCTGTGCAGGTTCGCCGGAGGTTCGTGCAACCAGTCGAAAACCCACGTCAGCCACCGGAGAGCGCCACGTGCCCAGCGTCCGTTGGTTCAGCATTCGGACAGGATCAGAAACAAAACAAATATGAAATTAAACCTAAGGAACAAAAGAGCAAAGCAAGTATGAAATCTAATCCTAATTAATGAAAGACATCCTATCTATCCATTAGTAGTGATCTCATAGCACATTGTCACTCTACACTACGATTTCACCATTAACAGAACCAAACTAAGAAATGAAAGAGCAAAGCATTAAATGAACCTAACCTAAGAAATGAAAGATGATGCAAATAAGAAAACCTAGTCTAACTTAAGCTATGATTGCAAGGAAATTAAAGACAACATAAAGTAAGCAACTAAAGAAATTAAGCATATAACGTAATCTAGAGCATTAAAGAAATCTAATCCTAATTGCATACAATAAAAGGACAACTATCACTAACATTTAACCAAACAAAGCATTGAAAGAAATTAAGGAACTAAAAATCAGTTAACAAATGTGTATCTTGAAACTTTGTGAGCATGGAATCTCTTGATGCATTCACTTTTGTTGCAAAGTTAGTTTTGTAACCAAAGGCTGTTTTAGCTTGAACGAAAATAGATGGTTGGTTTATGCACTCATTTTCAATGAAGCTTGAACGAAAATAGATGGTTGGTTTATCCAACCCGCCTTCACCTCTTCCCGATCGGCTGCCTGTGCCAACAACATACATCTAATTACCAAGGCTCACTAGATTCTTAATAAATTCAACATGAAATGTTCATAAGCTCATTTAGAATGAAATACCAACTTGTCAGGCATGATTCATGTTGTAATCTAACAAGAATTACCTTCTTAGGCATGTACCTAAATACCAACTTCTTTTGTCCTTCTTCATAAATATTGCATTGAGACAAGATCTGGAGCCAGAGAAAAAGGTCAGTCAGGTATTTTGAGTAGAACACAGACAAACAAGCGCTGCTTGTATAGCTTAAATTAGAAAGGACCTGTGCTTCTACACTGGCACAGACAACATATATGCTCCAGTTTCTTGTGTAATTGTTGTAAAGGTGAACTTTGCCAAATCTAAGTCGAGGTTGTCTCTGTCTTGTTCCATCGAAGAAGCAATGGTGAATGGTAACGCGAATACATCTATCGGTAACATGACTCTTGTCTACTCCAATAATCATTGTCTTGTCATGATTGGTGAAGCGACATATGTTCAAACATGGAAATGAGAAGCATACAACAATTCTTGCAGTGATCACCACTAACTTTTTTATGCTAATCTATTGCAAGAACAAACCATATTGACAAGATTTCTTGATAAGGTTGCAGATTTTGCTAAAGAAATTTCAGAAAAGATTGCTGCATTATGTTGTGATGGCTAGTAAAAGAAGGAAAGCAACTGTAAGTGTATCAGAATATAGACCAAAAGAAATAAAAACTTCTACAAGGAAAATTAATCTATAATCACACAGAAAATTAGTATATTACATCACCTTGAAACGGTGATATCAGTACTTTCACGAGTGATATCAATTAGTCCATCATCATAATCTTGTAAGCTGCAGCGGTCTATCCAAATATGCCTCGACTTGGGCTTTATCTGAATACCATCGACATCATGCCCTCTGCCACCTTCAAATTCCAGACCAGTAGCCCAGCCAGCAACACCAATGACATAGCCAAGCATCTGGCAGGAAATATGGAGGTAAAACCATGCAGGGTCTGTGGACTTGAATGTCTTCAGATATCTGGCAAATATTTGACCCAGTGGAAACAAAATACCCCAACTGACAACACAAAGAATTCCATGGGTCTGCAAAGTATGGAAATCACAATCAAATCGATGATCAAAGGTTTATAAACAACTAAAAATTAAGATTGTGAAAGACCTGTTTTCTATCATTGATCATCGATTTGATTGTGATGACCTGTTTTCTTCCTACTGGGGTTTATAAACAACTGACAATCAAATCGATGCTTTGTCTGGAATCTGATGAAGGAGCTTCACACAAAACGCCTAGCTCCTGAACTCCCAGAACCGATGAACAACAACCAAATACCGGCTGTGCTTGCTTCAACAACGGTGATGATGAACGAATCTTCCACCAAGGAACCCCCTCGGATGGAAGATGAAGGAAGTAATGGAGGTGATGGAATGTACCGCCGCCAACCTCTGCCTCTACCGCCTGAACCCCAGTAGGAAGAAGTGAAGAAGACCGCCGTAAGGTGAAGGATCTTGTCGGAGAACCCCTCCGACAAGGTGGATGCTCGTTGCTGCTGCCGTCGCTCGCTATTGCCGCCAAGAGATGTTTGCTGCTGCCGTCACCGATTGGAATCTAGAAGAGGAAGATTGGGCAGTGGATGGCCGGCCGACGGCGGTGTGTGGGCAGAGGTTGCCGCCGGCCGTTGGTGAAGGAGAAGTGGAAGGGCGGTGGCGTCGCGAGCCCTAGCTCGAGGAGAAGCCGCACGAGATCAGAATCAGGGGTTCTGGTACTGTGCCGTGCGAAGAAATAAAGGAAAGGGAATGGTTTTCTCCTCCTTTAATCTAGGCCGTCCGATTTGATGAAGATGGATCCATTTGATCTAGCTGATGAAGAGATGAGTGGTGCGGATCTAGTTGCCTTCTTGCTTCGATCCAATGGTCCATGTAGCTTCAAATCTGGATGGAGGGTTGGATGGCTTAGATCCGAATGAAGGAGGAAGATTTCTCTTGATCTGGATCAACGACTCATATTAATTCTGCTTGATCTCCATCATTTGTCCTCCAAATAAAGTAAAATTTGGAGGAGGAGCGTCTTTCGCGGAGGAGTCACGAAGGAGGAGTCAGAGATAGGTTTTTGTTCATTTGAAGAGTCACAGAGAAGTGAGTTTTATGTTTTTTTTCATGAAGTTAAAAAAACTGTTGTGTTTTTAGGATTCAACAACATTCAATAGACAATAGTTTAATAAAACTGTTGTATATTATCACATAAGCAACACTAAAAGACAATAATTTTTTTAAAACCGTTGTCTTTGACACACATTAGACAACAGTGTTTTGAAAAACTGTTGTTATTTAAAAAACATTATGGTGAGCAACAACAGTTTTCAATAAAACTGTTGTTAAATAGAAAAGATAACAATTTCTTGAAAAACTGTTGTCTATTAGGTGTGGTTAAATCCAGAAATTCTTGTAGTGTCTCCGTCTCCACTGGAATCCTAACTCTTCATCTCAAGTCGTTGCCACCATCTCCACTTCTCCACCGCAGACTAGGCCCCGCTCCTCTCACACATCGCCATCATAATCCTTCCACCTCTTCAATGGCCCCACCTCCCTCCATCTCATAGTGATTCTATGAACACAAAGGATAGTTGGGCCTTATCTTCCTCCGGGTCTTAGTGATTTTATCAACATCAGTAACACTTCAGTGGTGGCTCCCACATATAGAGGTTCTTTATTCATCTTCCCTAATGATCTTCGACGAGTAACGCATGTTAATCGATTTATTGACTAGTGGTTTGACCATCTTTAGCATTTTGGCTAGAATAAATTAGCGTCATCTGTGAGAAATACTGATCCAAGATGCTATAATGGTTAACACTAGAAGGACTACTAACAATTATGACTCTATAAGAGAAAAAAATGCATAGCGGAGCAGTAGTTATAACCCAAGAGAACGTCAATGAAATGATGTCCAAGGCATTGCAAGCTTTCCTGCATCAATACACATTCTTGCAACGACCATTATCAAGAGGTCTTCCTCCTTTAGTCGGCGCACCCCCTCCTATGGGTAAGAGGGCTTTACTTCTCATATAGGTCCTGCCAGACGTTGTCTCAATCAATCAAGGTGTTGTACTCCTTGGTGAAGATTCACATGAATCACAAGCAAGATCGAGCTAGTTATTATTCTCTCTCTCGACTCCGTGAACGCTTGGGAGTCATGAGATCGAGCTATTCTCTCCATTAGAGGGATCAAGTTATTCTCTCCCTCATTGGGATCAAGTCTTAATATTATTCTCTCTCTGACTCCGCAAATGCCTAGGAGTAGTAGGATCAACTTATTCTCTCCCTTAGGGGATTGAGTCTTATCATATTTTCTTCTTAATTTTACGGATACACGGGAGTCATGGGATCAAGTATTCTCCCCCTTAGTGGGATCAAGTTATTCTCTCCCTCAGCGGGATCAAATCTTATTATTATTCTCTCTCTGATTCCATGGACGCTGGGAAGTCGTGGGATTGAGCTATTCTCTCCCTTAGCGGATCAAGTTATTCTCTCCCTTGGCGGATCAAGTTATTATCTCCCTTGGCGTGATCAAGTTTTATTATTATTCTCTCTCTGACTCTGCGAACGCCTAGGAGTCATGGGATCGACTTATTCTCTCCCTCAAGGGATTGAGTCATAGTATATTCTCTCCCTGATTCCGCGGATGCTTAGGAGTCATGGGATCGAGCTATTCTATCACTTAGCAGGATCGAGCTATTATCTCCCTCAACAAGATCAAGTCTTACTATTATTCTCTTCCTGATTTCGTGGATGCTTTGCTATACCTTAGTTGGATCAAGCTATTTTCTCCTTCAGTAGGATCGATTCTAATTGTATTCTCTCTTCGACTCTATGGATCCTTGGTGTTGGTTTCTATTCAGAAAACCTAGAGGTTCCACTGTACAAAAATTTTGTACAAAGGTCTGAACCTTTTCCTAGCTACCATGTGTTCTTTTAAATTAAATTTTGGATCGCCTGCGGAACTTAACATGTTTGATCCAAAACTTAATCTATTTGTTCTTTTAGGTTTTGACTTGGATCTCCTGCGGAACTTAACACATTTGATCCAAATCACCCAAGTTATTAATTTCATTAAATATTAATTTCCAAAATTGGTTCCCAGTACTGACGTGGCGAGGCACATGGCCTTCTTGGATATGGGAGCAACCACCACCGACTAGACAAAACCTTTTAAGGAAAGCTAATATTTAATTTCCTAAAATAACTTTAGGTCAACCGAAAAGAACAATCAAATCACAAGGAAAAGAAAAACAAAAGAACACTATATCGAAAACAAATTCGAAACACTAGAATCGTATGCCTCTTGTATTTAGTATTATTTCCAAAAATAACTAGTATGATGCGGAAAGAAAAATTACTAGTTATACCTTTTAGAAAAACCTCTTGATCTTCTACCGTATTCCTCTTCTAATCTCGGACGTTGTGTGGGCAACGATCTTCCGAGATGAGAACCACCTAGGCACCTTCTTCCTTCTTCCTTCAAGTTTCGGCCAAGCACAAGAACTTTCAAAAGATGAAGAATTTTCCACCAACCAAGCTCTAAGGGATGCATGCTTTCTCTCCTTCTTCTCCTTCCTTGATCCGGCCACATCCTCCAAGCTCCAAGAGATGATAGATTTCGGCCACAACAAGAGGAGAGAAGAGAAAGGGAAGGGCCGGCCACCACACCAAGGAAAAGAGGGAGAAAAATAGAATAGAGTCCTTAGCCTTGAAGCCTTCTCTACCCCCTCTTTTATAATCCTTGGTCTTGGCAAATAAGGAAAATTTAATAAAAACTTCCTTAATTCTTTTGCCATTGAAAAGGAAAATTTATTTAATTAAAATAATTTTCTCTTTTCAAATTACAATGTCCGACCATAACAAATAAAATCTCTAAGCAAATAAAATTTTAAACACCAATTAAAACTTCCTTATTTGCTTCCGGAAATTTATAAAAATTTCTCCAATAATTTTTATCCCTTCATGATTGGTTTATAAAAAGGAAATTTAATAAATTAAAATCTTTCTTTTAAACATGTGGATAAAAAAAGAGTTATCTCTATAAATTAAAAACTCTTTTAATCTACAAATAAGGAAAGATATCAAATCTTTTCTTAATCTTTTGTAGAAACTTATAAAAGAGAATATTTAATTTTAAACTCTCTTTTAAATCATGAACATGGTTAAAAAGGAAAGTTTCTTAAAATTTAAAATCCTCCTTTAATCAATAAATAAGGAAAGATTTCAAATTTTAAACTCTCTTTTAAACATGTAGATGATTTACAAATTAGGAAAGTTTTTACCAAAAATTAAAACCATCCTTTTAAACTACAAATAAGGAAAGAGATTAATCTCTTCTCTTAATCTTTTGTAGAAAGCTATAAAAGGAAATTTTTAATTTTTAAACTCTCTTTTAAAATCATGATATCCACATAAGAAATAATTTTAATAAAAATCCTTTTTAATATTCTAGTGGCCGGCCACCTACATCGCTCATCCACTTGGTCTTGGCCGGCCCTAGCTTGGGTTCCAAGCTAGCTTGGCCGGCCCCATTGGATGGGTAAGAAGGTGGGTATGCGGTGGGTATAAATCTCTATATACTAGAGGCTACGATAGGGACTGAGAGGAGGAATTGGTTTTGGTCTCCCAATAAAATTAAGCATCCCGTGCTCGCCCCGAACACACAACTTAATTTTATCAATAATAATTCATTCCACTAGAGAACTATTATTGAACTACCGCACCAATCCCAAATTACATTTTGGGCTCCTTCTTATTATGAGTGTGTTAGTCTCCCTGTGTTTAAGATAACAAATGTCCACTAATTAAGTAAGTTACTGACAACTCACTTAATTAATATCTAGCTCCAAGAGTAGTACCACTCAACTTCATCGTCATGTCGGACTAAGTCCACCTGCAGGGTTTAACATGACAATCCTTATGAGCTCCTCTTGGGGACATTCTCAACCTAGATTACTAGGACACAGTTTCCTTCTATAATCAACAACACACACTATAAGTGATATCATTTCCCAACTTATCGGGCTTATTGATTCATCGAACTAAATCTCACCAATTGATAAATCAAAAAAAAAATCAAATATATGTGCTTGTTATTATATTAGGATTAAGAGCACACACTTCCATAATAACTGAAGTCTTTGTTCCTTTATAAAGTCAGTATAAAAGAAACGACCTCTAATGGTCCTACTCAATACACTCTTAGTGTACAAGTGTAATTATATAGTTAAGATAAACTAACACCTAATTACACTACGATCTTTCAATGGTTTGTTCCTTTCCATCATGGTCGTGAGCTACTGTTTATAATTTATAAGGTACTGATAACATGATCTTCTGTGTGTGACACCACACACCATGTTATCTACAATATAAATTAATTGAACAACTACATTTATCACAAATGTAGACATTTGACCAATGTGATTCTTATTTCTAGATAAATATTTTATACCAAAAGCTAGGCTTTTAGTATACATTCTAACACTTGGGAGTCATGGGATTAAACTATTCTCTCCCTCAACGGAATCTAGTTAGACTCTCTCAGTGAGATTGAGTCTTATTATTATTCTTTCCCTAACTCCACCGACACTTGAGAGTCATGGGATCGACTTATTCTCTCTCAGGGGATTGAGTCTTATCATATTTTCTCCCTGACTTTGCGGAGGCTTGCAAGTCATGGGATCGAGCTATTTTTCCCTTAGCAGGATCGAGTCTTATTATTATTGTCTCCCCGACTTCATGGATGCTTGGAAGTTGTGGGATTGAGCTATTCTCTCCCTTAGCATGATCAAACTATTATCTCACTCAGCAGGATCGAGTCTTATCATATTCTCTCTTTGACTCCGCAGAAGCTTGGGAGTCATGGGATCAACTTATTCTCTTCCTTAGGGGATTAAATCTTATCATATTCTCTCCTCGACTCTGTGGGAGTTGAGGGATCGAGTCATTCTTTCCTTCAACAAGATCAAGTTTTATCATATACTCTCCCCCACCTCGCGGGCATTCGAGAGTCGAGGGATTGAATTATTCTTTCAACAGGATCAAGTTATTCTCTCAATAGGATCATGTGATTCTCCCCCTTAGTGAGATCATTATTCTCTATCTCAATGGGATAGAGTTTTCTCATATTCTCTCTCTGACTTCGCGAACATTCGGGAGTCGAGAAATCAAGTTATTCTCTGAGCAAAATTGGGTCATTCTCTCTTTATCGAGATCAAGCTATTATCTCTTTCAGCGGGACCTATATTACTCTTCTCTCTCCGACTCCATGGATACTTGGGAGTCGAAGGTTCATGATATTATCTCTAAAACAATGGCGGGGTCATCTCAAAACTGTGTTGGTGTAGTTAGTATCAATGGTCAAACTTATTGTAACGCCCAAAAATTCTCAAATTAATTCTAGAAATATTCTATTATTTTTCTGGAATTTTAGAATATTTTTATAGAATTTTTGGAGTAGCAGAGGTAGCAAAATTAAATAAAAATGTAAAATAGCCTAAGCGGGAATTTAACCCGAGACCTATTAGACTCTACGACTTATAGATGACTCTAGTAACCAAAGGGTCCCAACAGGGGTGTGCTGAAAGAAGAGGAGAACAATTATACTTAAGGTTTAGTTGGGGTGTATTAATCACTTAATATAAATAGGGAAATTCAGTGGAGAGTTGTTATTTTTGATCGGCAATTCTCTTCTCCCTCACCCTCACCCGACGCCACCCCTCTTCTCCTCATCCTCTCGGTGCACAAGCCCAAGAGACCTAGGGTTCCATCCCTAGGATCGTAGGAGCACCTTCCGATGACAACTCCGGCACGAGGACGTTCCTCTCCGCGAGAAGAACGCGTAGACGTAAGAAGTGATGGATCGAAAGCGCTAGAGGGGGGGGTGAATAGCGCTCGTGGCTATTTTTAACGATTTAAAACACAGAATAGAAATGCAGCGGAAAGTAAAATAAAACACACAGAGACGCAGGTGTTTTACTTCGTTCAGAGCCTATGGCGACTCCTACTCGAAGGCCCACGGTCCTTGACCGCTTTCGGTGGGCAACAACTATATATCGGAAAAGATTACAATTTGAATTACAATCAGTGTAATAAAAGAATTAATACCGACAACACAAGATTGAAGAGTCTGAGCTTTGGATTGTCGACGTCGAGTAGTAGCACTTCAAGATCGTCTCGTTGGCAGCACTTCACAGAAGACAGCTTAGCAATTGATTGTTGTTTGAAGCTGCTCCTCAAGTCTCCTTTTATATGAGGTTCAGGGCGCCTGGGACCTTTCCGGGCGCCTGGAGTGTGACGTGGCCAGCCAACCAGGTTTCTCCACATCGCGAAGTCGCGCAGGGGATAAAAGTTGGTCCCGGGCACCCGGACCTGTTCCGGGCGCCCGGACCACCTTTTTCCAGCAGGTTCCTCTCCTGCAAAACAAGGTTAGTCCGAGCAAAATACTCTGCAAGACAGTGTTAGAATCTGATAAAACACAATAAGGAATAACTGACAGTCTTCGGACTGTCCGAGTCTGACTTCGGATTCCCAACCGGAAACCCTAGGTCGACCCGACGCCTACTGTTCCCTCTACGGGGAACGTGTCCTCACCTACTCCCCTCAGGAGAGATTACCTGATGCCAGTCCGGTCCTCCAGACCGACTGGACTTTCCGCCTAGGGTTACCACCCCCTAGGACCTAGGGTTACCGCCCCCTAGGACCTAAGGTTACCGCCCCTTAGGGTTTTCCTCCACCTAGGGTTACCGCCCCCTAGGACCTAAGGTTACCGCCCCTTAGGGTTTTCCTCCACCTAGGGTTACCACCCCCTAGGACCTAAGGTTACCACCCCTTAGGGTTTTTCACCTGCCTAACCGCAGCTAGGACTTTCCTGAAACACTTATTCAAACGTATTAGATCACACACTAACTTAACTTTGAATCCTTTTCCATTATCAAAACTAAGGTTCGATCGTCGGATGCTTTCCGCACCAACAAGAAGATCGTCGAAGAGATCTTCTTCTCCAGAAATCTAGCGATCGGATTGTAAGAAAATTTAGCACAGGAAGTAAGTAACCCCTCACCTACAGTATAAGTAGCTAATTGTATATTTTTATGCCCTTAGTTTGCATTTATGTTCTCAGTTTAGCCATATGCAGAATTAGAGCACGCCAAGTGCTCGATAAAATGCCTAGTATAGTTAAATGCTACAGTAGGCATTTTAATAGCTCAGTTAAATGCCCTAGATGCATTTTAACTAGCATACATAACCTTGCTTCAGTTATATGGGACTACGGTCTAATGGGTGAGCTCCCATAGTCGCCTCTAGGTTCAGATAACCTAGCTCTAGGTTCAGATAACCTAGTAAAAGCAAGATAAGATGAATCAGCTTATAAATAGTATTTTACTTTTATCAATGACACTGTACTGGACTTTAGTTGTCCTTGGGTTGGGCTCCCATAGTCATCCCTAGGTTTAGATAACCTAGTAAATTTACTAGATTCGGGACTTGCTACCTCGAGCCTAATTAGGGATGCGCGCACAGCAAGTACAATTGTCGGGCCCATCAACAACATGTTTATTATTTTTATCTATCTATGAAAATAGTTTTCAAACTTCACAACCCAGATATGTGAATACAGTTTAGCTTCAGTTCAGTTTTCTTGTTGTTATAACAAATAACTTAGTTTATGTATCGATTTAGTTAGCTTGTTGATACAATGAATAGCTTTTTGTTCAGTATTTGTTTAGCATGACTTAATTGTCGATATGCCATGTTTTAACATTTTCAAAATGATCATCAGCATTATTTCAAATAGCATCCTTGAAAGCAAAATTTCTTCGAATGCATGTTTTGTGAGGTAGATGGTTTCTTACTAAGCTCCCAAGCTTATAGTTTCATTTGTTAGGATCCTTTGTACGCGGCTAGAGAGGGGGGTGTGAATAGCCGACCCCAATTTCTCGTTTTTCTTCCTACAATTCGTTAGCGCAGCGGAAAAACAAACAAGGAAACGAAAACAAGAAGATCAAACCTCAACGCGTCGATGTAACGAGGTTCGGAGATTAGGGCTCCTACTCCTCGGCGTGTCCGTAAGGTGGACGAGTCCAGTCAATCCGTCGGTGGATGAGTCCCCGGAGAACCGGCTAATACAATATACTCCTTGTGGGTGGAGAAACCTCGCCACAATATTCTTGCAACAGCAAGAAAGGAATACAACAAGAAATACAAGAAGACAAGAACAATGAATGTAAAAACACAGGTTTTCTTGCCTCCTTGCCGACTGGATTTCGTTGAAGCAGCAGCTCCTCAGAACACCTACAACAGCAGGATATCCCAGTCGAGAAGCTCACGCGAAGCTTGCGAAGAAGAGCTCAACAAAGCTCGAGCACCGGAACAGCAGCTCAGTAGCAGAAGAGAAGAGGAAGAAGCCTGCCCAGAAGAAGCCCTCGGCCCTTTATACCTGCGAAGAAGATAGAACCCTGATCGGTCTGCGGACCGATCAGGCCCTGTGCTGATCGGTCCTCCAGACCGATCAGCCAGTGCACAGACCTTCTGTGCGTACTCTGATCGGTCTGTGGACCGATCAGGCTCTGTCCTGATCGGTCCCCAGACCGATCCCAGCTCTCCCAGCTCTCTTACAGACAGAGAATCGCTCGTCTCTTGATCGGTCGTGGAGACCAATCAGGAGCTTCTTTTCTCCGCTTCTGATCGTTGCCTGATCGGTCTGTGGACCGATCAGGAACTCCACAGTATGCTACTGAGTGGAATCTGATCGGTCACCAGACCGATCAGGAAACACTGAGTATCACTGGATCGGTCTGCGGACCGATCCAACTCCTAGGTTTAGAGTGCCCCCTCTAACCTAGTTCGGAGAACGAGCTACCAAGCCCTCTCCGACTCCATATACCAAGCTTCACTCACTTGGACTTAACAACACCAGATGTCCGATCACCCTTGATCCATCTGGATTTTCCCTTGCCCGGCTTCACTTTCCAGGACTTTCACCTAGCTTCACTCACTAGGGTTTTCACACTGCCTAACATCCCAGTTAGGACTTTCTCACTGCCTGGCTTCACTCACCAGGACTTTCCAACTGCCTAACATCCCAGTTAGGACTTTCCCACCGCCTTCACTCACCAGGACTTTCCACAGCCTAACATCACTCACCAGGACTTTCCACCTGGCTTCACTCACCAGGACTTTCACACCGCCTAACATCCCGCTTAGGACTTTCTCATTCACCTAGCTTCACTCACTAGGATTTTCACCGCCTCACTCCAGGATTTTCCAATGCCCGGCTTCACTCACCGTGACTTTTCCCGTGCCAAACTCCTGCTTGACTTCTCCGTGCAAGTCTCCATACTTGGACTTTTCCATGCAAGTCTCCATACTTGGACTTTTCCTGCCAAGTCTCCATACTTGGACTTTTCATGAATCCGGTCAAAGTCTCGCCAAGTCTCCATACTTGGACTTTTCCAGTGCCAAGCTCCCTGCTTGGGCTTTTCCGTTGCCAAGTCTCCATACTTGGACTTTTTCCCGAATCAGATCAACCAGGTCAACCTTGACCTATGGTTACACCAATAATCTCCCAACCATCTATTCTTGTCCCATATCAAGAATAGAACTCTCTCACGAGTGTCAAACATCAACATGCAACTCAACTAGGTCAACCTTGACCTAAGGTTGCACCGACAATCTTCCCAAGTCAAACATCAAAATACAACTCGAGTCAAGTCACCTCGAGTCGGGTCAACCAGGTCAACCTTGACCTAAGGTTGCACCAACATCATTTTCCTTATACTGCAGATAAAGGTAAAGGGAAGATGGATTAGCGGAGGTTGGAGGGCAATGCGACTGGATGTGTGTAACGCCTACCCCTCCTATAATACATAGACTATCCTAAAGGGACGGGGTTACTTAGACTTACTTGGCATATGTATGCATATGAACTCATGGCAGCGGAAGACATATGTAGAATTTATTTGTTATTATTATTTTATTTGTTTCATATGCATCTTACCCTTAACATGGCATGTGAACAACATACTTGCTTTATATCTGCTACTTGAACATGATTCATAATGTCATGAATATACTAACATTAATAAGATAACATAAGTGCACCACATACTAGTTTAAGTTATCATCACAAGTATAAAATCCAAACTTAGTTCACATGCACAACTTAACCAAATATAAGTATTTGAAATGAATTAGGTCTATCCACCATGCCACTTCCACACACAATCTTTCCCTTCCTGCTGCTCCCCTTAGTTCATCCATTCCTTTCCTTTTTCTGCAGTACAAGGAAAATAATCTATAAGCCCATAGGCTTAGTGAGTTCCTTCCCTACTCATAAAATCATGAATCATACATACATATAAAGCATATACAAGCATGTGGAAACATAACATAAAACATATTATAGCAGGTGAGAACATAAATATAAAACATATCATGGCATGTGAGAACATAACATATCATAGCATGAGAGAACATAACATAACCTATCATGGGAGAACATAACATAACATATAACATAATCATATTCTTATTCTCAAGGACATCTTTAATAAATGTAAGGAAAACATATGACATAAACATGTAGATGCAAGATGTTCCTTTGAAAACATGCATAATGAAATGAACATATGCAACATGTTTTTCTTTTTTTTAAACATATCATATACATACTTTAATATAATCTCAACATGAGGGCCCGACTATGTACCACATAACATGAATGCGCGCAAATCCCTAGGACAGGGTAGCTAGCCCCGAACCTACTAGGGAACTAGGTCCGTACTACGACCGTCGACCTAGGGGCGTACTAAGGAGCTCATCCCTTTACTAGACCCGTTCATAGTCCGTCGGCCTAGGGGCGCTTATGGAGCCTACCCTTGGTACAAGCCATACAAAGTAAAATAACATGTCATACATATCATGTTTCTTATCATATCATACATATCATGTTCTTGTCATATCATGAAGAGTGCTCTTGATCCCATCTCAAGGGAAGCATCTCTTAGGCTTTCTTCTTGCATGAGCCTTTCATAAACATATATCATATCATAAAGCATAGCATATCATATCTTGAACCATAGCATATCATATCATGAAACATAGCATATATTATATCATGAAACATAGCATACCATATCATGAAGCATAACATATATCATATCATAAAGTATAGCATATCATATCTTGAAGCATAGCATATCATATCAAGAAACATATCATATATTATATCATGAAACATTGGGACTTAAACTAACCATATATCAAAAATCATACATCATGGGAGAACTTAAGCATGCATAGTTAGGTTCAGAACTTTTCCCTAAACCTCTTCATTAAATCTTGGCCGAATCCCTATGGTAGAGTTTTTTTTTCTTTGACCATTATAAGAAGCATGAAACTCAAGCTAGTCCTAGATAAATAATCATACATCACAAATAAGCATAAACAAACATGGTTAGATTTCAAGACCTTGCTCTAAGCCTCATATTCTTACTTGGTCGAACCCTAGGGTGAAGTTCTAAGGTTCATTTGTACAACATGTAGCATGAAAACTTCTCTAGCAATATACCAAAAGATCATACATCATGTAAAAGAACATAACTAAGCATAATTAGTTGCTCTAAGCCTCATATACTTGCTTGGCCGAACCCTAGGGTGAAGTTCTAAGGTTCATTTGTATAACTTGTAGCATAATAACTTATCTAACAACATACCAAAAGATCATACATCATGTAAGAACATAACTAAGCATAATTAGGTTTCAAAAACTTTCTTCTAGGCTTTACATTCTATGTTGGCCGAAACCTATAAGTAGGTTCCATTCCCTCTAATACAACATGTAGCATAAAGACTTAACCTAACCACATACAAGATATCATACCTCATGAATAAGCACAAACAAGTATGATTAGGTTAAAAATTTCTTCTTGCCCTAAGCTTCACATCTCATCTTGGCCGAAACCTTAGACTAGTGTTTATATAATTTTTTTTCCAACACATAGAATGGAAACCTAGGCTATCAACACATGAGAGATCATATATCATGAAGGAGCATAAACAAGCATGTTATCATTTGAAAACTTTGCTCTAAACTTCATTTCTATTCTTGGCCGAAACTTGAAACTAGGGTTCCCTTATATATTTTTTTTATACAACATGGAGCATGAATCTAAGCTATCACATATAAAATCTTTCATCATAAAGGAGCACAAACAAACATGTTTCCTTTTCAAAACTATGCCCTAGACTCTATGATGAATCTTGGCCGAAACATCAAGTTAGGGTTTTCATATTTTTATACAACATGGAGCATGAATCTAAGCTATCACATATAAAATCTTTCATCATAAAGGAGCATAAATAAACATGTTTCCTTTTCAAAACTATGCCCTAGACTCTATGATGAATCTTGGCCGAAACATCAAGTTAGGATTTTCATATTTTTATACAACATGGAGCATGGAAAACTAAGCTATTAACACATGAGAGATCCTATATCATGAAGGAGCATAAACAAGCATGTTTGTCATTTGAAAACTTTGCTCTATACCCCATTTTTCTATCTTGGCCGAAACTTCCAAGGTGAGATTCTAGACTTTTTGGTTATAACATCAAGCATAACTCATAAATTTGCTAACCCTAAGTGACCACAAGTCTTTATCTTGACCGAAACATGCAAGAAAGTTTTTACGGTTTCAATAACATTTACATACAACAATCGATAACTACTTGTACTGCAGTGAGGGGATACTCACATCCTCTCGCTTAATTTCCTAGAAGAAGAAGTACTTGGTTGTGAAGCTTTTCCTAGAGAGCTTGCTTCTTGCTTGGTTCGGCAATGGTGAGGGAGAGGAGAGGGGTTTCGGTGGAGAGGAGGAGGGAGGAGGAAGAAGAGAACAAAATGAAGATTTTCTTTCATTTTCTCTTTTTATTCCAATTGAAAAGAAGGGAAAATGGGTTTTCCCTTCTCTTTTCTTTAACTCATCCCTTAATGAAAAGAGAAAGCAAGAATCATCTTTTCATTTGAGAGGAAGAAGGCAACTCCAACTTCTCCTTCTAAATAAGAGAAACCTTTTCTTACTCTTAACTATATTGTCTCTTCTCTTTCTAACAATATCTCCTCTTGGTCTATTGGTTATCACATACATGTATCTAGTAAGAGGTTCAAGGTTCACGCCTTGATCTTGCCTCTTTTAATTCTATTTTATTTTATTTTTGCTAATATTCACATAAGGCCTATATTTTAACTATGGCAAAAATATATGAAATTACTAGGAACCCTATGGGTGTTACAGTCCCCCATACCTCATAAAAGTTCGTCCTCGAACTTAGAACAACTCAGGGTATTTTCGTTTCATATCATCTTCACGTTCCCAAGTTGCCTCTTCGAATTGTTGATTTTGCCACAAGACCTTTACTAGTGCCACCTCTTTGTTCCTTAATCTTTTGACATCTCGATCCAATATTTGAACGGGTCGATTTTCGTAACTCAAGTCCTCTTGAACTTGCACTGTCTGTGGTTCGATCACCTGGTCTGTGCTAGGAATGCACTTCTTGAGCATCGAGACATGGAACACATTGTGGATGGCCGACATCTCTGGTGGTAGCTCTAGTTCGTAAGCCACCTTGCCGACTCTTTTCAGGATCTGATATGGTCCCACATAGCGCGGACTTAGTTTTCCCTTCTTTCCAAACCTCATCACTCCTTTCATAGAAGCTACTTTGAGGAATACTGAATCTCCGACACTGAATTCCAATGGTCTACGCTGTTTATCTGCATAGCTCTTTTGCCGACTTTGGGTCGTCTCTATTCTTTGGCGGATGTTCTGTATTGCACGAGTGGTGTTGTCGATAAAATCTGTTCGGAATTCCATCTCCTTCTTTTCACCACCTTCGTACCAGCATATAGGAGATCTACATTTTCTCCCGTACAAAGCTTCGTACGGCGCCATACCAATGGTAGCTTGATAGCTATTGTTGTAGGCGAATTCCGCTAAGCATAAATATCGGCACTAGCTCCCTTTGAAATCCAGGGCGCAAGCTCGTAACATATCTTCTAACACTTGGTTCACCCTTTCTGTTTGTCCGTCGGTCTGAGGGTGGAAGGCAGTACTGAACAACAACTTCGTACCAAGGGCCTTCTGAACACATTCCCAAAAATGCGAAACAAAACGACCATCTCTGTCAGAGATGATGGTCTTAGGAATCCCATGTAGTCTAATAATCTCCTTGACATATAATTGAGCCAGTTGTTCAATCGAATAGGTCATCTTGATTGCCAGGAAGTGGGCAGATTTTGTTAATCTATCCACGATTACCCATATGGCTTTGTAGCCGTTTGTCATTTTAGGTAGTCCCGCGATGAAGTCCATAGAAATATCCTCCCAATAAATTCAAAAGTCGATTCTGCTTCAGGTCGGAAAACCACTTTTCTCTTACGGCACTCTATTGAAGCACCGTACTTACTCAGGAAGTCCATGCCCAATATAATGTCATAATCCTGCATGTCGAGCACTATCAAGTCACAGTAGAGTTCTTTGTCTGCGATTCTGATGGGTGCGGCTCGTAGCATATGAGTGGATGACATCACTTCTCCCGAAGGTAAAGTCGTTAAGAACTTGCAATCTAAGGCTTGAGGTGGTATGTCTATCTTTCTTGTGAAAGGTGTAGAGACAAACGAGTGCGTTTCCCCAGTGTCAAATAGTACAGTAGCATGCTGACTGAAAATAAATATCTGACCTGTGACAACCGTAGAAGCATTTGCCGCATCTTCCTTGGTGATGGAGAAAATTCTAGCATTTTTCGTCACTAGCGGAGCTTCCAATCTCCCCTGGCTTATCTGCGGGCCTTCTAATGCAGCTTGCATCAGGTGTAGCTATGGGGGAGCACCTCTGTTCTGGACATACTGCGGTGTCAGAACTTGGGTAGGACAGTCTCTGGCCATATGTCCTTCCACTCCACAGTTATAGCATTTATTCGTGCCCACGCGACATTTTCCCGGATGTTTCTTTCCACAGGTGGTACATTGTGGGAACATAGGTTGTTTGTTTGCTGGACCATCCTTAGAATTGTTCCCCTGCTTTCTTTTATCGCTGTGGCTTCCTTTCCAGCCAGTTCTGGTATTCTGAGGTTTCTGTCCTCCTAATTGGCCTCGACTCTTGCTTTCATGCAGTGCCTTTAAATAGTGTTCGGTGATCAGTGCACTGCTAATTAGTTCTTCGGCAGTCTGCGATCTATTAACTCCGCCGGCCACATTCAGAGCTATCTCAGGTCTGAGCATCTTCAGCATAAGTCTGACCCTTTCTCTTTCAGTGCTAACCAACTCTGGGCATAAGCGTGCTAGACGGTTTAATTTCTTAACAACTTCATTAACCGACAGATCACCTTGCCGGAACTCGGTGAACTCGTCATAGTGCTTGTTTATCACCCTCATATGGAATAATTCTTCGAAAAATTCCATCTCAAAATCTATCCATCTCATTTGATTTATTTGTCCTTTTGCTTTGACTTGGTCCCACCACATTCTGGCATCGCCCGTAAGGCAGAACGATGCACACTTGACCTTCTCGTGCTCAGGCCAATCCAATAGTTCCACGATGCTTTCCACCGTCTTGAACTAGGCTTGGGCATCCCATGGTTAACAGTTGCCAGAGAACGCTTCTGGTTTCAATCTTTGCCACTGAATCAGATATGCCTCCTGACGAACCACTGGAGCTGGGCCTACCGGTGGTGCAGGTGCCGGTGGCACTGGTGCAGCTGCAGGTATGACTGGCATCGTATTCTGATTTCCCGGTGGGGTAGTAGGATTCCCTTGCTGATTCATCAGAGTATTTATTATTTGTTGCTGTTCTGTGACTTGACGCTGAAGTCCAGTGACTACATGCATCAGATCGGGTGGAGGTACTGTCTCGTCGGCCCTAGTATTGCGTCTTCTAGCCATGCTTATCTTCATGAATGACAACAACGCTAGCATGAGTTATTATTATTCCTAACTTACCATCATGCATACTTAAACTAAAATTGTAACTTATCAAATAATAAAAAAAAAGAGAGTAGACATGCATACTTAAATTAAAAGCATTCCGTATCATGCATAAAAGAAATAATAGCGTAGGCATAGAAATTCATACTTGGAGCGGCAGGATGTAGACTTGATGTGTGTGTAGTGGAAAGGTAGACCTGCTCTGATATCAAACTGTAACGCCCACCCCTCCTATAGATACATAGACTACCCTAAAGGGACGGGGTTACTTAGACTTACTTGACATATGTATGCATATGAACTCATGGCAGCGGAAGACATATGTAGAATTTATTTGTTATTATTATTTTTTGTTTCATATGCATCTTACCCTTAACATGGCAAGTGAACAACATACTTGCTTTATATCTGCTACTTGAACATGATTCATAATGTCATGAATATACTAACATGAATAAGATAACATAAGTGCACTACATACTAGTTTAAGTTATCATCACAAGTATAAAATCCAAACTTAGTTCACATGCACAACTTAACCAAATATAAGTATTTGAAATGAATTAGGTCTATCCACCATGCCACTTCCACACACAATCTTTCCCTTCCTGCTGCTCCCCTTAGTTCATCCATTCCTTTCCTTTTTCTGCAGTACAAGGAAAATAATCTATAAGCCCATAGGCTTAGTGAGTTCCTTTCCTACTCATAAAACCATGAATCATACATACACATAAAGCATATACAAGCATGTGGAAACATAACATAAAACATATTAAATCAGGTGAGAACATAAATATAAAACATATCATGGCATGTGAGAACATAACATATCATAGCATGAGAGAACATAACATAACCTATCATGGGAGAACATAACATAACATATAACATAATCATATTCTTATTCTCAAGGACATCTTTAATAAGTGTAAGGAAAACATATGACATAAACATGTAGATGCAAGATGTTCCTTTGAAAACATGCATAATGAAATGAACATATGCAACATGTTTTTTTTTTTTAAACATATCATATACATACTTGAATATAATCTCAACATGAGGGCCCGGCTATGTACCACATAACATGACTGCGTGCAAATCCCTAGGACAGGGTAGCTAGCCCCGAACCTCCTAGGGAACTAGGTTCGTACTACGACCGTTGACCTAGGGGCGTACTAAGGAGCCCATCCCTTTACTAGACCCGTTCATAGTCCGTCGGCCTAGGGACGCTTATGGAGCCCACTCTTGGTACAAGCCATACAAAGTAAAATAACATGTCATACATATCATGTTTCTTATCATATCATACATATCATGCTCTTGTCATATCATGAAGAGTGCTCTTGATCCCATCTCAAGAGAGCATCTCTTAGGCTTTTCTTCTTGCATAAGCCTTTCATAAACATATATCATATCATAAAGCATAGCATAGCATATCATATCATGAAACATAGCATATATTATATCATGAAACATAGCATACCATATCATGAAGCATAGCATATATCATATCATAAAGCATAGCATATCATATCTTGAAGCATAGCATATCATATATCATGAAACATAGCATATCATATATCATGAAACATAGCATATATTATATCATGAAACATGGGGACTTAAACTAACCATATATCAAAAATCATACATCATGGGAGAACTTAAGCATGCATAGTTAGGTTTAGAACTTTTCCCTAAACCTCTTCATGCAATCTTGGCCGAATCCCTATGGTAGAGTTTTTTTTTCTTTGACCATTATAAGAAGCATGAAACTCAAGCTAGTCCTAGATAAATAATCATACATCACAAATAAGCATAAACAAACATGGTTAGATTTCAAGACCTTGCTCTAAGCCTCATATTCTTACTTGGTCGAACCCTAGGGTGAAGTTCTAAGGTTCATTTGTACAACATGTAGCATGATAACTTCTCTAGCAATATACCAAAAGATCATACATCATGTAAAAGAACATAACTAAGCATAATTAGTTGCTCTAAGCCTCATATACTTGCTTGGCCGAACCCTAGGGTGAAGTTCTAAGGTTCATTTGTACAACTTGTAGCATGATAACTTATCTAACAACATACCAAAAGATCATACATCATGTAAGAACATAACTAAGCATAATTAGGTTTCAAAAACTTTGTTCTAGGCTTTACATTCTATGTTGGCTGTTACCTATAAGTAGGGTTCCATTCCCTCTAATACAACATGTAGCATAAAGACTTAACCTAACCACATACAAGATATCATACCTCATGAATAAGCACAAACAAGTATGATTAGGTTAAAAATTTCTTCTTGCCCTAAGCTTCACATCTCATCTTGGCCGAAACCTTAGACTAGTGTTTATATAATTTTTTTTCCAACACATAGCATGGAAACCTAGGCTATCAACACATGAGAGATCATATATCATGAAGGAGCATAAACAAGCATGTTATCATTTGAAAACTTTGCTCTAAACTTCATTTCTATTCTTGGCTGAAACTTGAAACTAGGGTTCCCTTATATATTTTTTTTTATACAACATGGAGCATGAATCTAAGCTATCACATATGATCCTGTTCGAACCAGGCTCAATGGACGCTGGGGATGTGGCGCTCCCTGCTGGATCCTCGAGCGCTCCGGCGAACCTGCAACAAAACCGAGCCGGGGGGGGGGGGTGTCCCGGCGATGGCCCTCCGACGCTCAAGTTAGGCGAAGGAATAAGAAAGTGGCTGAGAAAATGGAGACTTGTGTGTACCTCCGGTTGAAGAAATGGAGGCCTTATATAGACCTCTCGAAGGAGCCTGGGCACACCAATCGAAGCGATCACCTGCTTTCGACCATGCCTAGGTGTGGGCCTGTCAGAAGGGCATCCATAAGACCATACTGCTACTGTATCAACCTTTCCGTGACGTGATGGTGGGTCCTTTAATAGTGCCATCTTGCGTACAGTCTAATCATCATGCCTTTGCTGACATATCATATCCCGAGCCGAGCGAATAGGCCGCTCGACTAACCACTGTTCCCTCGCCACGATTCCGACCGAGCGGACACCTCTGCTCGACCATTCTGTCCTCGGCCGAGCGGACACCTCCGCTCGGCCACTTGGCTCCGGTTCTTCTGCTTTGGCGTCGGAAACCCAAACCTTTGGCTGGGTAATCTCTGGCTCCGCTCAGACGGGACCCCATTTGTGGGTCCCCCATTCTTACCGCTGGATCACTTGCCTCCCCTTCAAGTCTAGTCGAAGGAGGCAGTGAGTCCGACTGACTGGACTGTGTGTCCGAGCGGGCGGTCGTCGCCTTATCGCTGCTGCTGATATCCCTTGAGCCGTTCGGCCCTCATGCCAAATTTATCCGCTCGGCTCTTCGCTTTATATGCCTTGGCGCCCAACGTGGATGTTTGCTTGTCTAAATCCTCTTGAAAATCGTACAAGTCTTTTTCATTAAGCCGAAGCATGCACGGTATGGGCGCATTAATTGCGCTTGGTGACAGAGCGCCACGTGGCTCGTCTCTAGTGGCGGTGACGCTCCGTACGATGGGACGCCCTTTGTTTTGAAATGAACAGCTAGATGATGAGCTCGTCGGCGCGGATAACGGCTCTCGATCTTTAACGACGGAGCTCGTCGGTCTTCAGCTCGGGGATTTATAGACGCCGGCTCGTCGATCTTTAACGACGGAGCTCGTCGGCGCGGATATTTATAGCCGGTCGGCGCAGCTCTCGATCTTTAACGACGGAGCTCGTCGGCGCGGATATTTATAGCCGGTCGGCGCGGCTCTCGATCTTTAACGACGGAGCTCGTCGGCGCGGATATTTATAGCCGGTCGGCGCGGATATTTATAGCCGGTCGGCGCGGCTCTCGATCTTTAACGACGGAGCTCGTCGGTCTTCCGCTCGGGGATTTATAGACGCCGGCTCGTCTCACGATTTTTAACATCGAAGCTCGACGGCGCGGATATTTATAGTCGGTCGGCGCGGCTCTCGATTTTTAACGACGGAGCTCATCGGCGCGGATATTTATAGCCGGTCGGCGCGGCTCTCGATCTTTAACGTCGGAGCTCGACGGCGCGGATATTTATAGCCGGCCGGCGCTTTTGATCTTTAACGACGGAGCTCGTCGGTCTTCCGCCGGGATTTATAGACGCGGCTCGCTCTCGATTTTTAACGCTTGGCTCGACGGCGGATATTTATAGCCGGCGCTCTCGATTTTAACGACGAGCTCGTCGGCGATATTTATAGCCGGTCGGCTCTCGATCTTTAACGACGGAGCTCGTCGGGCTTTTAAGCCTAATTTGACAACGCGGCCGAATCCAAGCAGGGTCTTGAATTGAGCCCGTGGCTCGTATAATGTACCTCCACCGAGCAGGGGCCTTCGTCGAGCGCTGGCTCGAGCATTACTCCTACCGAGTGGCACGGGGCCTCTGGATAACCAACCGCTCGGCTCGAACACGTAATGCCTTGGGAATAATTTGTTTCCTGCGATAAAAGGAGTACAGCTATTTTGACTTTACACAAGATAGAGCAAAAGCGCACCTCTCACCCAGCCCTATATGGCTGAAGGTGATTTGCACTCCATGGCCGATCCAGCATCCGACCTTCCGCATCCTTAAGGTAATAAGCGCCCGAACGGAGCTTCTTGACCACTTCAAAGGGTCCTGCCCAGGGAGCTTCCAACTTGCCGACATCTCCGACCGGCTTGACTTTCTTCCAAACTAGGTCACCTACTTGAAAGGCTCTGGGGATCACGCGCCGGTTGTAGTTCTGTTTCATACGTTGCCGGTACGCCATCAGCCGGACGGACGCTTTAGCTCTTTCCTCTTCGACCAAGTCTAGCTCCATGCTCTTCCGTTCGGCGTTATCTTCATCATAATTTTGTACCCGAACGGACTCGACCCCAACTTCAATCGGGATGACTGCTTCGCCTCCATATACCAAGTGAAATGGAGTGACGCCCGTTCCCTCCTTTGGTGTCGTGCGGAGAGCCCATAGGACGCCCGGCAGCTTGTCTACCCAGCTGCCTCCTTCATGGTCGAGCCGAGCCCGTAACATTCTGAGAATCTCTCGGTTATGGCGTGTACCTCGATCCGTGGAGCCTTTCGCGCGGCGCTAGATTCGGCTCGGACCATTTCCACATAGCATTTCCGAGCGGCTAACTGATCTCCTCGCACTTCACCGATTTTGTCCTCGACCGGGAATTTGATCTTCTGATAGAACGTCGACACAACAACTCGAAATTCGCTTAACGCCGGTCGCCCCAGTATCACGTTGTAGGATGAAGGGGAGTCGACCACCACAAAGTTTGTTGTCCTCGTTCTCCGGAGCGGTTCTTCCCCTAAGGAGATAGCCAGTCTTACCTGTCCGACCGGAAGAACCTCATTGCCCGTAAACCCGTAGAGGGGGGGTTGTCATGGGCAGCAGCTCAGCTTGATCGATTTGTAGTTGATCAAAAGCCTTTCTGAAGATGATGTTGACCGAGCTGCCAGTGTCAATGAAGATACGGTGGATGGTGTAGTTGGCTATCACCGCTTTGATGATAAGGGCATCATCATGCGGCACTTCAACTCCCTCAAGATCCTTGGGCCCGAAACTGATCTCGGGTCCGCTCGCATTTTCTTGGCTGCAACCCACCTCATGGATTCTGAGCTGCCGGGCGCTTGCCTTTCTCGCCCTGTGTGAATCTCCTCCGGTCGGCCCACCCGCAATAATATTGATTTCTCCCCGAGAGGTGTTGTTTCTGTTCGCCTCCTCCCGAGCGGACTGCCTAGGTCGCTCATTGGACCTTCGAGAGCGATCTTCATGCCTTGGAGGGAAACGTTGTTCGGGAGATCTTCTATATATTCGCCGATCGGACTCTTGATGCCGCTGCCGGCGGTCGGGTGAAGGCGATCGACGAGGGCCACCCCGTCGTACGAGATGGGTGATTGAAGGCAGGCCCCGACAGTCGCGGGTGTTGTGGGAGTCAGTATTATGGAAAGAGCAAAACATTGGGGTCCATACCCTCTTTTTCTTCATCTTTGGCCGCTCGGCCGCTACCTCTTGGACCACCGGGGACTTCGCATGATGTGCCCGGGATGCCTCAACTCTTGGTCCTCTTGGTGGCTGATGGGCAGCGGGCTGCTTCCGTTTGGCATGGGCCGGACGTTCGGCATGAGTTTCCTTCCGTCGGGCAGCCTCCGCCTCTTCCACATTTATATACTCATTCGCCCGGTGTAGCATGTGGTCGTAGTCTCTGGGCGGTTTGCGAATGAGCGCGCGGAAGAAGTCCCCTTCCGCGAGGCCTTGCGTGAAGGCGTTTACCATTGTCTCCGAGGTGGCTGTGGGGATGTACATCGCTACCTGATTAAATCGCTGTATATACGCCCGGAGAGATTCTCTTGGTTCTTGTTTGATGGTAAACAGGCTGACGCTTGTCCTTTGATAACGTCGGCTGCTCGCAAAGTGATGAAGAAATGCCTTTCGGAACTCCAGGAAACTAGTGATAGAGCCGTCCGGCAGCCTCCGAAACCACCTATGTGCAGATTCCGATAGAGTGGTGAGAAATACCCGGCACTTTACGCCATCGGAGTACTGATGCAAGGTGGCGATGCTGTCGAACTTCCCCAAATGATCGTCAGGGTCGGTCGTCCCATTGTAAGCTCCGATCGGCGGTGGTGTATAGTATTTTGGTAACGGATCCCGATGTATGGCTTCAGAGAACTGTCGGTGAACCTGCTCGGGTGGTGCGTTCGCTTGAGGAGCTTTGCCCTTCCTATGATCCCGAACGGGAGGCTCATCGGATGAAGATCCTTGCTCCCCGTGAGCGGGCGCAATTTCTGGGGGAGTACGGAAGAGTGCCCGAGCGCCGCCCGGCCTGCTGAAGCCGAGGTTGTTTGCTGTTGCGCTCGCTCAGCCTGTGCTTTCTCCTTTTGCTGCGCCACTGCCTTGGCTGCCCTCGCCTCGACTATAGCGTCAAACTCTTCTTGTGAGAGTGCCACAGTATGTAGTCTTCCAGCCTCGTCCATTGCCTCTGCTCGGATGCAGGTGCGTTCCCACAGATGGCGCCAAATTGATTCTGTCCGAACCAGGCTCAATGGACGCTGGGGATGTGGCGCTCCCTGCTGGATCCTCGAGCGCTCCGGCGAACCTGCAACAAAACCGAGCCGGGGGGGGGGGGGGGGTCCCGGCGACGGCCCTCCGACGCTCAAGTTAGGCGAAGGAATAAGAAAGTGGCTGAGAAAATGGAGACTTGTGTGTACCTCTGGTTGAAGAAATGGAGGTCTTATATAGACCTCTCGAAGGAGCCTGGGCACACCAATCGAAGCGATCACCTGCTTTCGACCATGCCTAGGTGTGGGCCTGTCAGAAGGGCATCCATAAGACCATACTGCTACTGTATCAACCTTTTCGTGACGTGATGGTGGGGCCTTTAATAGTGCCATCTTGCGTACAGTCTAATCATCATGTCTTTGCTGACATATCATATCCCGAGCCGAGCGAATAGGCCGCTCGGCTAACCACTGTTCCCTCGCCACGATTCCGGCTGAGCGGACACCTCCGCTCGGCCATTCTGTCCTCGGCCGAGCGGACACCTCCGCTCGGCCACTTGGCTCCGGTTCTTCTGCTTTGGCGTCGGAAACCCAAACCTTTGGCTGGGTAATCTCTGGCTCCGCTCAGACGGGACCCCATCTGTGGGTCCCCCATTCTTACCGCCGGATCAACATATAAAATCTTTCATCATAAAGGAGCATAAACAAACATGTTTCCTTTTCAAAACGATGCCCTAGACTCTATGATGAATCTTGGCCGAAACATCAAGTTAGGGTTTTCATATTTTTATACAACATGGAGCATGAATCTAAGCTATCACATATAAAATCTTTCATCATAAAGGAGCATAAATAAACATGTTTCCTTTTCAAAACTATGCCCTAGACTCTATGATGAATCTTGGCCGAAACATCAAGTTAGGGTTTTCATATTTTTATACAACATGGAGCATGGAAAACTAAGCTATTAACACATGAGAGATCCTATATCATGAAGGAGCATAAACAAGCATGTTTGTCATTTAAAAACTTTGCTCTATACCCCATTTTTCTATCTTGGCCGAAACTTCCAAGGTGAGATTCTAGACTTTTTGGTTATAACATCAAGCATAACTCATAAATTTGCTAACCCTAAGTGACCACAAGTCTTTATCTTGATCGAAACATGCAAGAAAGTTTTTACAGTTTCAATAACATTTACATACAACAATCGATAACTACTTGTACTGCAGTGAGGGGATATTCACATCCTCTCGCTTAATTTCCTAGAAGAAGAAGTCCTTGGTTGTGAAGCTTTTCCTAGAGAGCTTGCTTCTTGCTTGGTTCGGCAATGGTGAGGGAGAGGAGAGGGGTTTCGGTGGAGAGGAGGAGGGAGGAGGAAGAAGAGAGCAAAATGAAGATTTTCCTTCATTTTCTCTTTTTATTCCAATTGAAAAGAAGAAGGGAAAATGGATTTTTCCTTCTCTTTTCTTTAACTCATCCCTTAATGAAAAGAGAAAGCAAGAATCATCTTTTCATTTGAGAGGAAGAAGGCAACTCCAACTTCTCCTTCTAAATAAGAGAAACATTTTCTTACTCTTAACTATATTGTCCCTTCTCTTTCTAACAATATCTCCTCTTGGTCTATTGGTTATCACATACATGTATCTAGAAAGAGGTTTAAGGTTCACGCCTTAATCTTGCCTCTTTTAATTCTATTTTATTTTATTTTTGCTAATATTCACATAAGGCCTATATTTTAACCATGGTAAAAATATATGAAATTGCTAGGAACCCTATGAGTGTTACAATGTGTGTGAGAAGGAACTTGGAATAAAGACTCTTGGGAAATAGCCCACCAGAATATTTAGTATTTATGTTTTTAGTTACTTTTATGCACCTTTAGATGTTTAAGTGTCTTGAATTATGAAAGGTATGCTTAGATTTCTCATTGGCTGGATATTAGATAGCTAACCATGAGTACTGACATGCCTAGTAGTAGTGTGGTGTCTTTTGTTGATTTCTGAAGGTCATGTACGAGGTTGGGTCTGATTTCTGCAAAAATCAGAAACTCAATCAATCAGCCGATCGATTGAGGAGTCCTCAATCGATCAGCTGATAGATTGGAAGAAGTCCCCGCGTACAGAATGCCATTGAATCGATTACTTGATCGATTGAGGAGCCCTCGATCGATCAGCCGATCGATTGAAACACGATCTGTCGCGTACAGAGAGCTAATGAGTCGATCAGCTGATCGATCGGCCATGGATCGATCGGGAATTTAAATCCTGTGAACAGAGAGCTTCTGAATAGATCTCTGGATCGATTGGCCAGACTGGATCGATCAGTCGATCGATCCAGACGGGACTTCCGTGCACAGTAGCACGTTGGATCGATCAAATAACTCCAATCGATCCGCCGATCGATTGGAGAGTCTGATTTCAACTAGAAGTGCCTGGGTTCAGTTTTTGATCAGATAGCAAGTTTAGTTTCCATTCTTCAGTGTACGCACAATAATGACTAGGTATTTAGAACACAAGTAATAGGTTCTTACTAGTCGTTAGCAGAGTAGACTTTAATTGGTATAGCTTTCCGCACTGTATAGTCCAATTTAGCATAATGTAACCCCGGCCTTACAGCTTAGTTTAGTCAGTAGAAGGCGGGGCATTACACTTATTGTTGTGCAAAAGGATGTCCACGTTGTTAGAATGTATACTAAAAGTCTAGCTTTTTGTATAAACATTTATTTTGAAATAAGAATCACATTGGTCAAATGTCTACATTTATATGCTAAATATAGTTGTTCATTTAATTTATATTAAAGATAACATGGTGTGTGGTGTCACACAGAAGATCATGCTATCAGTTCCTTATAAATTATAAATAGTTGCTCTCAACCAAGATGGAATGGGACAACCCATTGGAATGGTTGTAGTATAATTTGGTATTAGTTTATCTTGACTATAAAATTATACTAGTATACTCTGAGTGTATTGAGCATGACCATTTGATGTTGTTCTTTTTATACTGACTGTAAAAAAGAACAAGACCTTTGTTATTATGGAAGTGCGTACTCTTAATCATGATATAATAACAAGCACGTATACTTAATATTTATTTCTTTAATTTATCAAAGGGTGAGATTTAGTTCGTTAAATCAATAGACCCGATAAGTTGGGAAATGATATTATTTATATGGTGTGTTGTTGATTATAGAATGAAACTGTGTCCTAGTGATCTAGGTTGATGATGCCCCCTTGAGGAGCTCATAAGGATTGTCATGTAAACCCTGCAAGTGGACTTAGTCCGACATGACAATAAAGTTGAGTGATACTACTCTTAGAGCTAGATATTAATTAAGTGAGTTGTTAGTAACTCATTTAATTAGTGGACATTCGATATCTTAAACACAGGGAGATTAACACACTCATGATAAGAAGGAGCCCATATTGTAATATGGGATTGGTGCGGTAGTGCAATAATAACTCTTTAGTGGTATGAGTTATTATTGATGAACTTGAGTTAAATGTTCGGGGCAAACATGGGAAGCTCAAGCTCATCGGGAGACTAAAACTAATTCTTTCTCTCGGTCCCTGTTGTAGCATCTTATTTATAAAGCCTTATATCTACCCAAAACCCAGCTTCTTAACCAAGCTTAAGGGTCGGCCACATCCTTGCTTGGAGCCCAAGCAAGGGGCAGGCCAAGCCAAGCTTGGAGCTCAAGCTAGGGCCGGCCAAGCCTTGCTTGGTGCCCAAGCAAGGGGCCGACCGTATAAGAAGAGAAAAAGAAATAAAAGGGAGTTTTTATTTTGTTAAAAACTTTCTTTTTATGATGTTTTCCACATGATTTTAAAAGAGAGTTTTAAATTTTAAAATCTTTCCTTTTATAGCTTTCTACAAAGGATTAAAAGAGATATTTGAAATCTTCCTTATTTGTAGTTATCTATAATGTTTTAAAAAAATTTAATTTTAAACTTCCCTTTTTTGTAACCATGATATAAAAGGAGTTTTATTTTAAATCTTTTCTTTTATAGACATCCACAAAAGGATTTAAAAGAGAAGATTTTAATTTTATAAAACATGTCTTTTATAGATAACCACAAAAGGATTTTAAAAAAGAGATTTTAATTTTTTGTTTAAAATCTTTCCTTGTTTGATGCACAAGTGGTGGTTGATAATGTAAAGGAATAAAATGAAGTTTTATTTTTTTTGTTTTAAAACTTTCCTTTTTTTGGATTCACCAAGGATTATAAAAGAGAGGGAGAGGGTACCTCATTGAAAAAAAAAAGCTTTGCATCCTCTCTATTATGGCCGAAATTCCTCTCTTTTATTCCCTTGGTGGCCGACCCTCTTCCTTCTCTCTTCTCCTTTTATTTTCTTTCTTGGAGGCCGGCGACATCAAGCTTGGTTTTCTCTTGGTGGCTAGTTGCTTGAAGGAGAAGAAGAAGAGAAGGAAGCTCTCTTGTCTAGCATCCCTTGGAGGTTAGTTGGTGGCCGAAACTTGGAAGCAAAGGAAGAAACTTGGGTGAATTTCATCTTGGTAGATCGTCGTCCACACGACATCCAAGAGGAGGAGAGGAATACAACAAAAGATCAAGAGGTCTATAAGCTACTAAGAAAGGTATAACTAGTTATTTATTTCCGTATCATAACTAGTTTATCTTCTTTGTATAGATCTTGAAAAACCAAACACAAGAGGCTATCGATTTTAGGCTATCATTTTTGTTATCGATTTTGTGTTTCAATTTCATGTTTCGATATTCTGCTTCTATTGAGGTCTCTATAGTTAAACCTAGTTTACTGTAAAAAGTTTAAATATCTGATTTTTTTTTAAAGACTTTGTCTAGGAAGTGGTGGATGATCTCATACCTAATAAGGTCTAGTGTCTCGCCATGTTTAACCTGGAAGACGATCTTTGAAATAGATATTTAATTAACTTCTGTAATATGGTTTAACTTAGGAAGATCACATCGGTCAAACTTGGAGTAAAAATATTAAGTATCATTTCCAATCCAAGTTTAACTTCTGAAGGATAATTTGATTAATAATGTTAAGCATCGTTTGCAATCCAAATTTAACTTCAATAGAGCACATGGGTAGCTAGGATAGTTCTATGCTTGTACAAATTTTTGTACAGGGGAACTAGAATGGTATTCCGAGTAGCAACCAACAATTGGTATCAGAGCTAGGTTTTTGCCTCTGTGTGTTTGGTTTTCAGTTAATTTTGCACTTTTCATACATAAGTTTAGGCAGGATAATAGTAGGATATGCAAATAGATTAACTCTGTGGTTGTAGGCTCCAATTATTATGACCTATTATGATTATGTGTGATTGGACCCTCGGATATGTCGAGGACATTTTATGTGTGCGCATGATTGTATTTATTAAATACAGCAGGAGCTGTATTAGTTTTAGGATTTTATATTTTGTTCGATTTAGACTTTATGTACATTCCTTTGTGGAATATAGGATCGATATATGTAAAATTTTATTTTTATTGCGGATTGTATCCTTGCGAGGCGTGGTGCTATTTGTGGGCCAGAGGCGCAGTGGAAAAGGAAGCTCGATGAACGCGACGATATGAGCCCTAGGGCTGGCGGCTAGGTTTGATGACTGCTAGGGCTGGTGGCACATGGAGGATAGCTTTGGATGAGGCCATAATAGTTGGAAAATTAGTTTTCATATTTATTGCCTTTTATGCTGTGATGTGCTGTGTTTGTGTGCTTGCGTGCATGTTAAAATTCCTCGTTTCTAAATAACTAAGTGGGAGAGGAATTAATTAAATTTCACGGTCTCCATTACTAGTTTATAAGTGATGCATTCAAACTTACGCGTTGGCTCTGAGTGCCTTCCTCCACAGCGGATAAGTTTGTTTGTGGATCATTAGATCAAACTTCCTTTATGAATGATTATAGGAAATTATTTAGGAGTGTATGATCTTCTCCATCTGAAGGGGCACAATCCTATTTAATCGACTAATTATCAAGCAATGATATACACTTAGGCACATTTAATAGTATCCTACCAATCGGAGTCACTGCTATTATTTGTGTGACCGAAGGAATACCAACTATTAATTTTATTTGTTATAAAGTTAGGTTGACAAGAATAAACTTAATGGGTAAAACCTCCTCTTACAAATGTTTGAATTTGTATACGTTTACACTATCGTGGCATACAAAATTCACGGTGTTTTGAGGTGTTGGTAAATTTAAATGATATTGTTTGAGGAATCAATATTATTCTAAATTCTTAAGTTTTGACCAAAACTTATTTTGTGATTCTTAGGATTTCAAATGGCCTTCAACCCACTTACTGTTATTCTAAAAGAGAACAAACTTACTGGTCCCAATTACATAGATTGGAAAAGAAACTTGGACATTGTCCTAACTGCTGAAGGCTATAAATTTGTACTGTTAGAGGTCTGCCCTGATGTGCCTAATAGTGATTCTAGTGAAGAGGAGATTGAGTATCATAAGAAATGAGTCAAGGCAGATGAGATGGCGCGGTGTTACATTTTGGCTTCTATGTCAAATGTACTGCAACATCAGCATCAAGTCATGCCTACTGCTTATAACATAATGTACAATCTCAAGGAACTCTTCGGACACTAGAATCGGGGTGCTAGGCAAGAGGCTATGAGAAACTTAATGACAACCACCATGTCAGAGGAGACACCCGTAAGGGATCATATTCTTAAAATGATGGCTTACTTGAACGAGATACAAATCCTTGGAGCTGAAATCGATGGAGAAACCCAGGTCGATATTATTCTCCAATCGATACCCAAAAGTTTTGAGCAATTCCGCCTGAACTACAATATGAATAAAAGGATTTATTCATTGGCGGAACTATTGACAGAACTTCAAGCAGCAAAAGGGTTATTTCATCAATAGTTCTCAAATTCACTTTGCTGAAAATGTTTCTACTTCTAAGTCGAAAGGCAAGAAGAAGAAAAAGAAACAAACTAACTCGGCAAAGAAAGTGAATCGATCTCTAGGTACTGGACTAAAAGTAGGAGTGAAGAAACCGAATGGCAAGTGTTTCATTTGCAAGCAGTCTAGACATTGGAAGGCGGACTGTCATCATAGGAAAGAGAACAATAAAGGTATATCTTATTCTCTAGTAGTTGAAACATGTTTAGTGGTGTTATCTATCAGTACCTAGTGTGTAGATACAGGAGCAACTGATCATGTCTGCAATTCATTGCAGGGGTTACAGGAAACCCGACGACTATATGAAGGAGAGATAACCGTCTACATGGGCAATGCTTTGAAAGTGGCGGCTATTGCAGTGGGAGATGTTTACTTATCATTTGATAGAAATCGAATTTTGATTTTGAGAAATTGTCTTTATGTACCAAGTTTTAGAAAGAATTTAATTTCAGTTTCTAAATTATTTTTGGATGGATATTCTGTTTCTTTTGATGACAAAGTGGTTATTAAGAAGAATATGGTAGTTATCTGTTCTGGTACATTAATTAGTAATTTGTAAACTCTAAATCCAATAACTCCCACAAAGCAACAAATGGAAATTAATAACACATCCTCTAATTCTAATAAGAGAAAGGAACATTCGGAAATAACCAAACATATCTTTGGCATCTAAGGCTTGGTCATATTAACTTGAGTAGGATTCAAAAGCTAATAGCCGATAGACTTTTGGGTTCATTGGTGGTGGAAAACTTTCCAACCTACGAATCTTGCTTGGAAGGAAAAATGACTAAGAGACCTTTTAAGGCCAAGGGGTATAGAGCAAAAGATGTGTTGGAATTGGTTCATTCTAATTTGTATGGACCTATGACTATCTAGGCGAGAGGTGGATTCAAATATTTTGTCTCTTTTATAGATGACTATTCGAGATATGTGTATATTTACTTGATGCGCCGTAAGTCTGAGTGCTTTGATAAGTTCAAAGAGTACAAGACTGATGTGGAGAAACGTCATAGTAAAAGTATCAAGACACTACGGTCTAATCGTAGTGGCGAGTACCTCTCAGGAGAGTTTAGGAATTACTTATCAGAGGTTGAGATTCAATCTCAATTGTCTACACCTGGTACACCCCAACAGAATGGTGTGGCAGAATGAAGGAATAAGACTCTTACGGAAATGGTTAGATCGATGATGAGTTATTCAAAATTACCAAATTCATTCTGGGGATATGCTCTAAAAACGACAGTGTACATTCTGAACTTGTTACCTTCTAAATCAGTACCCTCTACTCCCACAGAATTGTGGAATGGGTGTAAGCCTAGTTTGAAACATGTTCAGATTTGGGGTAGTCCAGCACATGTGTTGAAGGGAGATGCTGAGAAGTTGGAATCTTATACAGAAGTTCGCTTATTTATAAGTTATCCTAAAGGAATGAAAGGTGGACTGTTTTATAGTCCTAAAGATCAGAAGGTCATTGTTAGCACTAATGTCCAATTTTTAGAAGAGGACTATGTAATGAACCACAAGCTTATGAGTGAAATTGTTCTAGAAGAAATGAAAGAGAACACATCTACTTTAGTACCAACAGTGCAAGATGAAATATCACAAGAAACTGTAACACGTAACACAAATGATGCACAACTACAGACAGTGCCTCATCGTAGTGGGAGGGTTGTTAGGCAACCTGAAAGATTCATGTTTTTGGGAGAGTCTTCGGACTTGATCCCATGTAAACAAGAACCTGATCCTTGAACATATGATGAATCGCTCCAAGATAAAGATGCAGCATCTTGGCAAAGGGCAATGAATTCAGAAATAGAATCTATGTATTTTAACAAAGTCTGGGAGCTAGTAGAACCACCAAATGGTGTAAAAACTATTGGATGTAAATGAGTCTACAAAAGAAAAAGAGGGGCAGACGGAAAAGTGGAAACCTTCAAAGCAATGCTTGTTGCGAAGGAGTATATTCAGAAAGAGGGAATCGATAATGAAGAAACCTTTTCGCCGGTAGTTATGCTTAAGTCTATCCGGATATTTTTATCTATTACTGCTCATATAGATTATGAGGTTTGACAAATGGATGTCAAGACAACTTTCCTTAATGAAAGTCTTGAAGAAAACATCCATATGAAGCAACCAAAGGGGTTTATTGCAAAGGGCAAAGTGCATCTTGTATGTAAGCTCAATCGATCTATTTATGGATTGAAGCAAGATTCAAGATCTTGGAACATCCGGTTTAATAATGTAATCTAGTCTTATGGATTTATTCAGTGTCCGGATGAGTCTCGTGTATACAAAAGTGTGACGGAAACGTGGTGGTATTTCTTGTACTATACGTAGATGACATTTTGTTAATCGACAACAATGTTAAAGTGTTGTCAGAAATAAGGGTATGATTGTCCAAGCAATTCGATTTGAAGGACTTGAGAGAATGCAGACATATTCTTGGGATCAAAGTAATAAGGGATCGCAAGAAAATAATATTGTGCTTATCCCAAGCTTCATATATCGATACTATCCTAGCTCGTTTTAGCATGCAAAACTCCAAGAAAGGTTTTCTACCTTTTCGGCATGGAGTATCTTTATCTAAAGAGATGTCTCTTAAGACATCAAAAGAGATAGAGGAAATGAAGGTAGTTTCTTATGCTTCAGCTGTAGTAAGCCTAATGTATACAATGTTATGCACGAGACCAGATATCTGTTTTGCTGTGGGTATGGTTAGCAGATATCAAAGTAATCCAGGATAGGGACATTGAACTGCCGTAAAGCATATATTAAAGTACCTGAGAAGGACTAGAGATTATATGCTGGTTTACCAAGCAGATGATTTGCTCCCTGTGAGTTACACGGATTCTGACTTCCAATTAGATGGGGACAATAGTAAGTCTACCTCAAGTTATGTGTTTACTTTAGGAGGTGGAGTCATAGCATGGAGGAGTGTTAAGTAGAAATGCATTTCAGACTCCACCATGGAAGCTGAGTATGTGACAGCCTCTGAGGTAGCCAAAGAAGCTATATGGCTCAGGAACTTCTTGATGGACTTAGATGTGATTCTTGGTTTGCCTAAAATTATCACAATTTATTGTGATAATAGTGGTGCAGTAGCAAACTCAAAGGAACCACGAGCCCATAAGGTGAGTAAACACATTGGGCGCAAGTGCCACCTGATATGAGACATCATAAAGCGAGGAGAAGTTATTGTTGCTAAGATTACATCAGCAGATAACCTAGCAGATCCTTTCACTAAGGCCCTTCCGGCGAAAGCTTTTGATCGACATGTTGAGGGGATGGAAATCAGATGTATGACAACATTTATGGCAGCATAGTCTTTTAGTATAAGTGGGAGATTGTTAGAATGTATACTAAAAGTCTAGCTTTTTGTATAAATATTTATTTTGAAATAAGAATCACATTGGTTAAATATCTACATTTATATGCTAAATGTAGTTGTTCATTTAATTTATATTGGAGATAACATAATGTGTGGTGTCACACAGAAAATCATGTTATCAGTTCCTTATAAATTATAAATAGTTGCTCACAACCAAGATGGAATGAGACAAATCATTGGAATGGTTATAATATAATTTAGTATTAGTTTATCTTGACTATAAAATTATACTAGTATACTCTAAGTGTATTGAGCAGGACCATTTGAGGTTGTTCTTTTTATACTGACTGTAAAAAAGAACAAGACCTCTGTTATTATGGAAGTGCGTACTCTTAATCATGATATAATAACAAACATGTATATTTAATATTTATTTCTTTAATTTATCAAAGGGTGAGATTTAGTTCGTTAAATCAATAGACCCGATAAGTTGGGAAATGATATTATTTATATGGTGTGTTGTTGATTATAGAATGAAATTGTGTCCTAGTGATCTAGGTTGATGATGCCCCCTTGAGGAGCTCATAAGGATTGTCATGTAAACCCTGCAAGTGGACTTAGTCCAACATGACAATAAAGTTGAGTGATACTACTCTTAGAGCTAGATATTAATTAAGTGAGTTGTTAGTAACTCATTTAATTAGTGGACATTCGATATCTTAAACACAGGGAGATTAACACACTCATGATAAGAAGGAGCCCATATTGTAATATGGGATTGGTGCGGTAGTGCAATAATAACTCTTTAGTGGTATGAGTTATTATTGATGAACTTGAGTTAAATGTTCGGGGCAAACATGGGAAGCTCAAGCTCATCGGGAGACCAAAACTAATTCCTCCTCTCGGTCCCTGTTGTAGCCTCTTATTTATAAAGCCTTATATCTACCCAAAGCCCAGCTTCTTAACCAAGCTTAAGGGTCGGCCACATCCTTGCTTGGAGCCCAAGCAGGGGGCCGGCCAAGCCAAGCTTGGAGCTCAAGCTAGGGCCGGCCAAGCCTTGCTTGATGCCCAAGCAAGGGGCCGACCATATAAGAAGAGAAAAGGAAATAAAAGAGAGTTTTTATTTTGTTAAAAACTTTCCTTTTATGATGTTTTCCACATGGTTTTAAAAGAGGGGTTTAAATTTTAAAATCTTTTCTTTTATAGCTTTCTAAGGATTAAAAGAGAGATTTGAAATCTTTCCTTATTTGTAGTTATCTATAATATTTAAAAGAAAGATTTTAATTTTAAACTTTCCTTTTTGTAACCATGATATAAAAGGAGTTTTATTTTAAATTTTTTCTTTTATAGACATCCACAAAAGAATTTAAAAGAGAAGATTTTAATTTTATAAAACATGTCTTTTATAGCTAACCACAAAAGGGATTTTAAAAAAAGAGATTTTAATTTTTTGTTTAAAATCTTTCCTTGTTTGATGCACAAGTGGTGGCCAGCCATGTAAAGGAATAAAAGGAAGTTTTAATTTTTTGTTTTAAAACTTTTCTTTTTTGGATTTACCACGGATTATAAAAGAGAGGGAGAGGGTGCCTCATTGGAAAAAAAACCTAAGCCTTGCATCCTCTCTATTGTGGCCGAAATTCCTCTCTTCTATTCCCTTGGTGGCCGACCCTCTTCCTTCTCTCTTCTCCTTTTGTTTTCATTCTTGGAGGCTAGCGGCATCAAGCTTGGTTTTCTCTTGATGGTCGGTTGCTTGAAGGAGAAGAAAAAGAGAAGGAAGCTCTCTTGTCTAGCATCCCTTGGAGGTTAGTTGGTGGCCGAAACTTGGAAGCAAAGGAAGAAGCTTGGGTGGATTTCATCTTGGTGGATCGTCGTCCACATGACGCCCAAGAGGAGGAGAGGAATACAACATAAGATCAAGAGGTCTATAAGCTACTAAGAAAGATATAACTAGTTATCTGTTTCCGCATCATAACTAATTCATCTTCTTGTATAGATCTTGAAAAACCAAACACAAGAGGCTATCGATTTTAGGCTATCGTTTTTGTTATCGATTTTGTGTTTCAATTTCATGTTTCGATATTGCGCTTCTATTGAGGTCTCTGTAGTTAAACCTAGTTTACTGTAAGAAGTTTAAATATCTAATTTCTTTGAAAGGCTTTGTCTAGGAAGTGGTGGATGCTCTCATACCCAAGAAGGCCTAATGCCTCGCCATGTTTAACCTGGAAGCCGATCTTTGAAATAGATATTTAATTAACTTTTGTAATATGGTTTAACTTAGGAAGATCACATCGGTCAAATTTAGAGTAAAAAATGTTAAGTATCGTTTCCAATCCAAGTTTAACTTCTGAAGGACAATTTAGATTAATAATATTAAACATTGTTTGCAATCCAAATTTAACTTCAGTAGAGCACATGGGTAGCTAGGATAGTTCTATGCTTGTACAAATTTTTGTACAGGGGAACTAGAACGGTATTTTGAGTAGCAACCAACACACATATCTCCACAATGACATGATATTGTCCACTTTGGACCTAAGCCCTCATAGCTTTGCTCTTGGGCTCTCCCCAAAAGGCCTCATGCCAATGGAGATATCTTACATCCTTTTAAACCCATGATCTTTATTAAATCATTTCAATGTGTAACTTTGATTGAATCCCAACAATCCTCCCCTCAAACAAAGGACCACAATTACTCTCATAGTCTGACCCTCCCCATGAGCATCCATTCACCCTGACCTATTCTGAGCCCCCCCCCTCGCGAGTATTCGCACCCGGTCACTCTTGACCTACTATGGGCCTCCCTGCGAGCATTCGGTCACCGTGACCTACTCGCCTCCTCGCAAGTATCCGATCACTCTTGTTGGTCCCTCTGGAGGCCGGCAAGAGGAGAGGGGTGAATTGCCCTGAAAAAATAAAGCAACCCTTTCTCAACTTATAACTAAATTAAGAATACTTGTAATTAAAAATAGACATAAAGGAGTACTTGGTTTGCAATCAGAAAATTGCTAATCCAAGGAGAATGAAGCGCACTATCTGAAGATCTCCTTTGGGCGGAGTAGCCTCTTATAGTGTTAACAGCACACAAAGAAAACTAGAACAAACAGAAATGGATCACAAGTTGTTGTTCAGCTTCTTCGACCAAGGCTATATTTATAGCCTTGGTCGTGGCTCTTGGAAGGGTTCTAGGCCCCTGGAGGGGATAAAACTTTATCCTTTCTCGCATAGATCACGTTTAACCGCGGTCCGAATAACATCCAGGTCTGGGCACCGCAAGGGTTCCAGGCACCCAGACCAAGAAAGTCAACAGTGTTGACTTTTTCGATCCGGGACCTCTATTCCGGTTCAGCTCACCTCGATCCGGGTGTTCCGCTCTGGCTCCGCTTGCTTAGGTGATCTCGGCCATTCGGAAAAGGGTTCACCCGAACCCAAGTTCCGGCCTTCTCCTCGAGCAGCCTCCCCCCCAGTTTCTCGTCCCTCGAACGTCGTGTACGTTCTTCTAGTCCACCGGTGTACTCTTCTGCGTCACCTCATCCCTCGGACGCACCGAGCCCGTCGGCTCTCTTCCCGTCGTCCTTCTCGCTAGCCGCATCTTCTGCTCGACTTCCTGTGCTCCTAAGCTCCTGCACACTTAGACACAAGGGTTAAACCATGTAGGACCTAACTTAACTTGTTTGATCACATCAAAACACCTTGGGGTTCCAACAATCTCTCCCTTTTTGATGTGAGCAACCCAAGTTAAGTTAGGGTAAACAAATGCAATGTAAAAACAATTAGTTTTACAAATATGTACAAAAATATTTTTCAGTTTAAAAATTGGATTATACCATATCTCCCCCTAGACTTAATATTCTTCTCTCCCTTTGATCACATACAAAAAATAAGGTTTCTTAACAAGTCTAAGGTTAACTTTAACACTTTTGATAAACATTTCTAATTAAGAAAATTTCTAAGTAAGAACAATTTAATTTTCTAAGTTAAAAAAAAAAACTTTGTGCAATGGAATAAATAACTTAAAAAATCTTTTTAACAGAAATAATTTAAATATTAAATTTTTCTAAGTGAAATTTTTAGAAGAAATTTCAATAAGTGTTAAACCATTGACAAATATTGAAAGCAATTAACTATTTTATGCTTATCAGTTTGTCAATTAAATATTTAATTCAGAAATTGCCTTCCAGGCTGCGGCGAGGCACTAGGCCTTCTTGGTTATTGGATCATCAACCACTTCTAGACAAAACCTTTTAATGAATTCAAATATTCAAATTTCTATCTGAAAGCCCTAAGTTTTAATTATTCTTTTAATTTAAACATGTTTTTGGAATCCAATAAGATTCCTTCCTACAGGGTTAATCAGGTATTTTCTAGGTACATAAGCTTTTGATATTTTTCTGATAAGACTTTTGTGAAACCTATAGTATCAGTTTAATCCTTTATAGTTTCTATAAGTAGAAATATTTGAATAAGTAGAATTTCTCAAGTTTTCTATTTCTTCTTTTAATTTATTATTTTCAAGTATTACTTTATCAAAATCTTCTACCAGACATGATTTTGCTAAAATTCTTTTTATTTCTAAGTTTTCATTCTTTAATTTATTATTTTTACTTTTTAATTTGTACATAGATTTTGCCATAGATTTAATACCATAATAAAGCTAATTAGGAGGTAAGAGGCATACCTCACTTACCATATCAGACTTGAAGCCTAACTATCCCCCTGCTTCGCTGCATTCATTTGAAGTCGCTCCCCCTTCATCGATGTTGGCTTCTGATGTACTTTGCCTTTCATAGCTCGACATCAGTGCTAGTCCGACATATTCTTGTATTTCAGACTCAGATGATGAACTGTTGTCTCAAGTAGTTTTCAGATTCTTGTACTTCTTGGGTATCTTGACTTTATCCTTCTTGAGTTCTGGGCAATCCTCTTTTAAGTGTCCTTCCTTTTGACACTGGTAGCAACGGACCCTTCTTCTATTTCTTGAATTTTTCTTATTCTGTATTTCTTTAAATTTGTTAAATCTAAAGAATTTTTTGAAATTCATTACCATATAAGCTTCTTAATCTTCTTCTGAGTTTGACTCGGGTTCATCCTTCTTGGTTGCAGTTAGCACCATAATCTGGCTTTAGTCTTTTGATGTCGTTGCACATCTGGTTTCATGTAATTCAAGAGTAGAAAAAAGTTCCTCTAGGGTACTTACCTCCAGGTCCTTCAAGAGGTAGTAGGCGCTGATTATTGAGGTCCAATCTGGAGTCCTGGGAAAGACATTGAGTGCGTAGCGTATCATATCTCGGTTGGTTACAATTTCACCGAGGTTTTCGAGTCCGGTGATTAATTCTTTTACCTTTGTGTGTAGATCGGCTACCTTCTCACCTTTTTCCAAATGGATATTTATCTGTTTGTTCCGAGGTATATCTCTCCTTGCAAGTTTGGCTTCGGATGTGCCTTCGTGGAGTTCCAGGAATTTTTCCAAGAGTTCTTTGGTCGACGAGTAGCTTCCGATGCGGTCGACTTCTTGAGGTGGCAACACGCTCAACAAATGATATTATGCCCGGTTATTTGCTACGGAATTATTTTATTTTTTCTTCGTCCAAAGACTTTCTTCTTTTTCCTCTCCATTTTGATTCGTAGGAGCTACAAAATCATATTTTATTATTAACCAAATTTCAAAATATATTTTCATAAATACCTCCATACGACGTTTCCAGTGTGCGAAGTCTCCCTCGAATTTTGGTGGAACGATGCTTGGTCCGGCCACAGGTTGCTTTGCTTCGGTCGGCGGTTAGTCCTTCTGAAGCGTCTTCGCTCTGATACCACTTGTTGGTCCCTTTGAAGACCGACAAGAGGGGAAGGATGGATTGCCCTGAAAAAATAAATCAACCATTTCTCGACTTATAACTAAATTAAGAATACTTGTAATTAAAAATAAAGAGACTAATTAAACAGGAAATAAACACAAAGGAGTTACTTGGTTTGCAATAAGAAGATTGCTAATCCAAGTTGAATGAAGCGTACTATCTGAAGATCTCCTTCGGGCGGAGTAACCTCTTATAGTGTTAACAACATACAAAGAAAAGTAGAACAAACAGAAATGGATTATAAGTTGTTGTTCAGCTTCTTGGACCAAGGCTATATTTATAGTCTTGGTCGGGACGCCTGGAAGGGTACCAGACGCCTGGGAGGGGATAAAATTTTATCCCTTCTCGCATAGATCGCGTTTGACCGCGATCCATATAACATCCAGGTTCGGGCGTCCAAACCAAGAAAGTCAACAGTGTTGACATTTTCGGTCCGGGACCTCTGCTCCGGTTCAGCTCGCCTTGATCTGGGTCTTCTGTTTTGGCTCCGCTTGCTTGGGTGATCTCGGCCATCCGGAAAAGGGCTCACTCGAACCCAAGTTCCGACCTTCTCCTCGAGCAGTCTTTCTCCCCGGGTTCTCGTCGATGTAATGTAAAAATAATTAATTTTGCAAATAAGTGCAAAAATATTTTTCAGTTTAAAAATTGGATTATACCATACCTCCCCCTAGACTTAATATTCTTCTCCCCCTTTGATCACATAAAAAAAAAAAAAGGTTTCTTAACAAGTGTAAGGTTAACTTTAACACTTTTGATAAACATTTCTAATTAAGAAAATTTCTAAGTAAGAACAATTTAATTTTCTAAGTTAAAAATAAAATTTTTGTACAATGGAATAAATAACTTAAAAAATATTTTTAACAGAAATAATTTAAATATTAAAATTTTTCTAAGTGAAATTTTTAGAAGAAATTTCAATAAGTGTTAAATCATTGACAAATATTGAAAGAGCAATTAACTAATTTATGCTTATCAATTTGTCAATTAAATATTTAATTTGGAAATCGACTTCAGGCTGTGGTGAGGCACTAGGCCTTCTTGGTTATTGGATCATCAACTACTTCTAGACAAAGCCTTTTAATGAATTCAAATATTCAATTTTCTATCTGAAAGTCCTAAGTTTTAATTATTCTTTTAATTTAAACACATTTTTGGAATCCAATAAGATTCCTTCCTACAGGGTTAATCAAGTATTTTCTAGGTACATAAGCTTTTGATATTTTTCTGATCTGACTTTTGTGAAACCTATAGTACCAGATAACATCCAAGTCCGGGCACCCGGATCAAGAAAGTCAATAGCATTGACTTTTTTGGTCCGGGACCTCTGCTCCGGTTCAACTCGCCTCGATCCAGGTCTTCCGCTCCAGCTCCGCTTACTTGGGTGATCTCGGCTATCCGGAAAAGGACTCACCCGAACTCAACTTCCGGCCTTCTCCTCGAGCAGCCTTCCTCCCCGATTTCTCGTCCCTCAAACGTCGCATATGTTCTTCTCGTCCATCGGTGTACTCTTCTGCGGCACCTCGTCCCTCGGATGCACCGAGCCCCTCGGCTCTCTCCCTGTGTCGTCCTTCTCGCTAGCCGCATCTTCCACTCGACTTCCTGTACTCCTAAGCTCCTACATACTTAGACACAAGGGTTAAACCACACATGCCCTAACTTAACTCTTTTGATTACATCAAAACACCTTAGGGTTCCAACAAGCCTGACCTGCTCCAGACCTCCCCATGAGTAGCCAATCACCCTGACCTGCTCCAGTCCCCCACGTGAGCATCCGATCACCCTAACCTAGTTGACCCCTACAAGTATCCGGTCACTCATGACCAACTTCGGGCATACTCTCAACTTCATTCAAGGCCACCCTATATGGCATCTGGTCTGGACCTTGCCTATGATACGAATTGTTGGCCAGATAGGTCGGGAGGAGGGGAGGTGAACTAGCTATTAAGAAAAACCTTCCTCGACTTTTAATTCAGATTAAAAAAAAATAGAATAAATAAACAACTAAAAAGAAATGAGGCCAAAAGAGTTACTTGGTTACAACAGGGGAGGTTGTTAATCTAAGTCAAGTAAATGCACTAAAGATTTCTTTCTATGAAGGCGGAGAAGCCTCTTACACTCGTTGGAAGCTCAGAAAGTAGCTAGGAAATGAATACAGAAGTTGTTACATATTTCCTAGGTCCAAGGGTCTTTTTATACCTCCTATAGAATCTTATCCGTAGCTTGAAGGCGCCTTCCATACGGCTGGAAGGGGCCTCCAGTGAGGCGCCAAAGGATAAAACTTTATCCTTTGTCAATGGCTAAAATCATCCTGGTCGAAGGTGCCTTCAGCCCTGCGGAAGGTGCCTTCAACAAGAGTGGGAAGCACCTCTAGCAGCTCCATAGCTCCATTTTAGCTCTTCTGTTGCTCCAATCGCCTGGGTGATTTCGGTCAACCGAAATAGGGCTAACCCGAATCCAATTTATGACCTTCTTCCTTGAGCAGGCTTCCACTCTGGCTTCTCGTTCCTCGGACCACCGCGCGCGTCCTTCTCATCTGCCGGTGTACCCTTCCGCAACACCTCATCCTTCAAACGCACCGAGCTCGTCGGCTCTCTCCTGTGCCGTTCTTCTCGCTAGTTGCGTCTTCCGCTCGACTTTCTGTACTCCTAAGCTTCTGCACACTTAGACACAGAGTTAAATACTAACAAGACCTAACCTGACTTGGTTGATCACATCAAAGCTACCACGGGGTACCAACAATCTCCTCTTTTTAATGTGATCAAACCTAAGTTAAGTTAGGGTAAAAATAAATTCTAATTTTTGCAAGTAAAAAAAATTTACAAGTAAGCAAAATTTTTCTAAGTAAAATATGCTAGAGAAATTATAAAAAAATAACCTTTTTGCAAGAAAGAAAAAAAATTTGCAAGCACCCTCTAGACTTGTTCTTCCCTACTCCTCCTTTTGATCACATTAAAAATGGGGTTCATTTAAAAGTCTAAGAGCAATAATAAAACTAGGAAAAACATTTTCTAACTGTTTTAAAAAGATAATAATTAATAAAAAAGTATTTAATTAATTTTTAATAGAAAATTAAGGTATTTTTATAACTTCTAAATGCTCAACAGTTAGTCAATTAAATACTTATTTTAATAATTGGCTTCTAGATTGTGGCGAGACACTAGACCTTCTTAGATATTGGAACAACAACCACTTTCTAGACAAAACCTCTTAAAGAAATTTAATATTTAATTTACTCTGAAAGCCATTAAAAAACATTCAGTCCAAATACGATTTTGGAACCCAATATAGGTTCCTTCCTACTGTGTTAATTAAAAATTTCTTAGGTACATATTGTTGGTGTAATCGACCTCTAGGGTTTCGATGTTTGACAATATACCTAAGTTTGATCAATTTGACCAAGGGTTAATCTAAACATTTGATGTTTGGAAGAGAGAAGTCTAGTCAGGACTAGATGACTAGCAAAGGTAAGTCCTATCCAAAGGATAGGCAGGTGAGAAGTCCTGGTGAATGAAGCCAGGCCCTAGTGAGGAAGTCCTGGTGAGTGAAGTTAGACCCTAGTGAGTGAACCTAGGTAGTGGAAGTCCTGGTGAGTGAAGTTGGACCTTAGTGAGTGAAGCTATGTAGTGGTAGTCCTGGTGAGTGAAGCTAGGTGATGGAAGTTCTGGTGAGTGAAGCTAGGCCCTAGTGAGTGAAACTAGGTGGTGGAATTCCTAGTGAGCGAAGCCAGTCCCCTAGTGAGTGAAGCTAGGTAGTGGAAGTCTTGGTGAGTGAAACCAGACCTTAGTGAGTGAAGCTAAGTAGTGGAAGTCCTGGTGAGTGAAGCCAGACAATGGAAGTCGTAATGAGTGAAGCTGGGCAGCCCTAAGGGAGGTAACCGTAGGTTATATGTGATCGACTAGTTTCCACGGTCGATCGGACTAGCGAATCATGAAATCTTAACACTGTCTTACTTTACTGCTTTATTAATTGTGCTAACTCAGTGTTGTAGGGAAGTCCAGCTAGGTCAATGAGCCGATCGGATAGTTGGCACGAAGTCCAGATAGGTCGACGAACTGACCGGATGTCTGGCAAAGCAGTAAGTTAAGGTAAGTCACTCGAGAGGAGTGACTTGGTGAGGACGCGCTCCTCGTTTGAGGGAACAGTAGACATCGATCTAACTTAGATTCATTTTAGAAATCTAAGTTGAGATCTTGACTATATTCTGGTATCGAGGAGACAGAATCTAATTACCACTCTATCTTTATAATTGTGCTAATTTTTTTTTGCAGGGTAGTATAATGTTTATTGTCTCAAACTAATCTTTTTTTTGTAGGAAAAATCTTTGCTAGAAAAGTGGCCCGGGCGCTTGGATGGGATCCGGGCGCCCAGAGCTTGTCTGGGCACCCGGAACTGGTCCGGGCGCTCGAAATGCAAAATTCTATCTCGTCGCAAACGTGGAGCGCGCTGATTAGGTGGGTTGATGTCATAGTCTAGGCACCCGGAAGGGATTTGGGCGCCAGGAGCTACCTATATAAGAAGCCTTCCGCCATAGCATGAAAAATAACTTCTTCTACGATTACTCTCTTGCGCGTTGCTCCAAAGACGCTCCTGCGATGCTACGAAGCTCCTCCAACAACCTGCGACTCAGTTTCATTTTCCTTGTTGTCAGTATTTTTTATAGTTCATGTACTGAATTGTGTATACTTTTTGTGAATTATTAGTTATTGCCCAACGAAAGCACTCTCATGTGCGAGCCTTGGAGTAGGAGTCGACAAAGGCTCCGAACCAAGTAAAATTAGTTTGTTAGCGTTGATTCAATTTTCCTTATCCGCTGCGTACTCGATTTAATTTAAGATTTTCGATGATTGCTATTCACCCCCCCTCTAGCGAACTTTATGATCCAACACGTATTTCTTTAAAAATTTTCTAATTTAACCCTTGTGGTATTTAAGGTACCAATTCAATCCACTATATTTTCTAATATGTTGAATATTTGAGCATGTGTGATTTTCCAAAGTTTCTATCTCTTTTTGTAATTTTTCATTCTCAATTTTAATTTTATCAAAGTCTTCTAATCAACAAGATTTAGCTAGTATTGATTTTAATTCCTTAGCTTTTTTTTTTCTAATTTACAGCAATTTTTTGTTAATAATTTAATAAATTGAAATAATTTGTCAGGAGGAAGAGATCGTACCTGACTTACCTTATCGATCTCGTGATCCGAATCTCTCCCTGAAGTACTACTTTCTTCCGATGTCTCTCGTCCTTCATCGATGCTCTTGATGCTTATTCGGACGAGCTTGTTTCGTCTCCATCTTCTTGGTGACTTGCCACTAGAGCAAGTCCGGCGAGGGCATCTATCTTCGATTCAGATGATGTTTTGTCCCACGTTGCTTTTAGAGTTTGATGCTTCTTGTTCTGACTCTTATCCTTGTCATTCAATTTAGGGCAGTTCTCTTTCACGTGCCCTTCTTTATTGCAGTGGTACAATCTTATCCTTCTTCTTCTTCTACCCTACACTGGATCAAATCTTTTAGTTTTAAATGACTTTTTAAACTTACGTACCATCAGCGCTATTTCATTATCATCGAAAGAAGATTCTGAATCTTGTTTGTGTTGGTACGGAAAGCATCCGACGATCGAACCGTTGTTTTGATAATGACAAAGGAATTCAAAGTTAAGGTTATGTTGTTATCTAACAAGGTTCATGGAGCTTGTAGGAAAGTCCTAAGTGATACTTAGGCAAAAGTCCTAGCTGCGGTTAGGCAGGTGGAAAACCCTAGGGGGTGGTAACCCTATGCGGAAAGTCTTGGCGGGTCGAGGGCTTTAGGAAAAAGTCCTAAGGGTGGTAACCCTAGGTGGAAAGTCCTTGTGTCGCGAACCAGGTGGAAGACTGGACGAGCCAGGAAGCGGGAGTCCAGCAGAAAGTCCAGAAGCATCGAGCGTCGAGCAAAAGTCCATTCGATCTGAAGGATCATACTGACAACAGGTAAATCTCCTGAGTGGAGTAGGTGAGGACGCGTTCCCCGCAGAGGGAACAGTAGGCGTCGGGTCGACCTAGGATTTCCGGTCGAAAATCTGAAGTCAGACCCGGACAGTCCGAAGACTGTCAGAATATTCTATTAATATCTGTGCTAACTTGGTTTTGCAGGATGTGTTTGTAGTTGTAGACTAACATGTATTGTAGGGCCAAAAACTAGAGTTTAGCCTCGGATGAACAATGTCCGAGGCGCCTCCATGGAGCTTGGAGGCGCCTCGAGTGCAAACCGAAACCAGCTGTCCAGAGGAGCTGGAGGCGCCTCAGAGAAAGCTAGAGGCGCCTCAGAGAAAGCTAGAGGCGCCTTGGACCAAGGCTTGAAGGCGCCTTAAACCAGATAAGGTGCGACTAGGCTTGTGCGGATCCACCCGTGTGATTCGGCGGCCTGGAGGCGTCTTGGACAGGGTTGGAGGTGCCTCCATCACAGTATAAAACAGGGGTTTGAGGCAACACTCAAAACATCAATATTCAAACGATCCTTCTACGAAAATCTGCTAATGACACGAACCCAAAGTGCTGCGACAACCTCCCGACGACCCGGAGCTTCGTTTCTTCATCTCTCGTTGTCGGTATAAGATCATTATTTGAGCTGTAATTGTTATACTTGTAAACTTTATCGATTCTATAGTTGTTGCCCACTGGAAGCGGTCAACGACCGCGGACCTTGGAGTAGGAGTCGTCACAGGCTCTGAACCAAGTAAACGACCTGTGTTCGCATTGTGTGCCTTTTCTTTCCACTGCTTTATTACTCTTATTACTCATCGAGTTTTACGAAGTCGATTCCGAAACATGAAATAGCCACGAGCGCTATTCACCCCCCCCCCTCTAGCGCTTTCGATCCAACAATTGGTATTAGAGCGGGGTCGCGTTGATCTGGTGCAACCACCAATCACGTAATTTTTTCATGGTGTTTTCGATTTTATGGAGTCAATTAGAATCTAGCTTAATAGCTACATTCTAATTCTTTTTACGAATCAATTTTTGCTCGAAGTTGGTGCAACACCACTCGAGCTCTTAATCTTAACTTTATTTCCCGCACTGCTAATCCAAGACCTAGTCTTGGGACATCTCTTCTATTTTTTCTGTTCTGCATACTATCGATGACCCAACAAGAGGGTTTCAACACCGTTCGCCCCCCGCTCTTCACCGGAGAAGATTTCGGATATTGGAAGGGACGAATGGAAACTTTCCTCAAAATCCAATTCGAGACGTGGATGATCGTCAAGATTGGATTGCTACTACCAATCGACGAAGACGGCAAGCCTACACCCAGCGAAAAATGGGAACCCACCCTAATCAAGAAGGTGGAAGCCGATGCCAGAGCGACATGCACCCTCCAATGTGGCCTAACCAAAGAGGATCTCAACAGAGTTGGTCCGTTTTCAACCGCAAAGGAGCTGTGGGATAAACTGATAGAACTGCACAAGGGCACCTCAAACACCAAAGTAAGTAAACGTGATTTATTGTTTAATAAACTATATAATCTAAAGATGCAGGAAGGTGAGACGACAAGTTCACTCCACGCACGTATACAAGACATCCTCAACTCCTCCACGAAATCGGGCAAAAAGTCGAAAATAGGGATATCATCAGGTATGCTCTTAATGCTTTTCCAAGGAGTACATTGTGGGCATCAATGGTAGATGCCTATAAAGTCTCCAAAGATTTATCTTGTATAAAATTAGATGAATTATTTTCTGAGTTTGAACTACATGAGCAGACTAATGCACAACCAATCGAGAAAGGTGTAGCTTTGCTTGCAGGTATCAGCAGAACTCATGAACCATGATCATGACGAAGAACTGAACCCGAGTCGGAAGAAGAACCCAACTCAAAAGATGAAGACGACGAACTGACAACCGAGCTTGTAAACCTCATGAAGAAGCTCTACAAGAAGAAGAAGGGCTTTAACAAAAGAGACCTAAAGAAGGTAGTACAATCCAAGGAGGTTCAACCCAATTCAAAAGTTAAGTTCGAGGTGATCTGCTACGGGTGCAACCAGAAGGGGCACATCAAGGCCAACTGCCCTAATCAGAAGGATGCAAAGAAGCGAAGGAAGAAGGCCCTCAAGGTGACATGGGACGAATCGTCCTCAGAAGATACCGACGACGAACTCGATCAGACGAGTCTCCTCGCGCTGATGGCCCGGGACCAGATCGATGTGTCCGAAAGCGAAAGCGAGTCAGAAGAAGAATCGTAAAGAAGCCACAGATCCGTATCCATTTCCGAAGGGCTAGACCCCGCTGTAAGTATTCCTCGACTAAATAATTTAGTTAATTATTTATTACGCAAATTAGAAAAATCGAATATTAGGGTCAAGTCACTTCTAAAGGAAGTAGCAGTTCTTAAAGAAGTGACTAACTCCAAAACCTTGCCTGACCCAACTCAGACTGAAAGTTCAACTCAAGTCCAAAAACTTGAGGAAGAAAATTCTAGTCTGAAAACTCAGGTTAAGGATTTGGAGAAAACGTTAGAACAGTTTTCTTTGGGCTCTAAGAACCTTGACCTAATTCTTGGGACACAAAGAGCCGTTTACAACAAAACTGGGCTAGGATATAAAATCAAAAAGAAATATAGATCTTATCTATCCTTAGTAAACAGACCAAATAGTAAATCAGTCCAAGCATGGGTACCCAAGTCCAATCTGATCAATCAAGCTGGACTTGGTCAATATTGGATTGCCAAGGACCAAATACATTACCTAGATAGACCATATCGAGGCTATGATCCAGGAGGAGCTAGTAGAAAAACTATATTAATAAAAAGAATATAATTAAATTTAAAATTCAAATTAAATCAAAAATTAAATTAAAATTCAAATTAAAATTCAGATTAAATTAAATTAAATTTAAAATTTAAATTAAATCAAATTAAATTCAAACTAAAAATTCAGATTAATTCTAAATTTAAATCAAATTTATAAATTAAATTCTTATAAAATCTTAAAAATCCAAGGGCAAGCTCCAGAATAGTTGGCAATTCCAAAACTTAATCTATCCGACAAGGGTAACCAAGAGTAGACTACCCGACAGGGTAATTAAGGTTAGAATAAAAAGGGCTAGGTTTAACTTGACTCACGGTACTGATGAAGTATTAGATGATAGTACGTTGGGAAAGCTTAGTCATCGCATGTCTAGGAAGATATGGCTTCGAGCTGGTGCATTTGGCTAAGTGGAACTGATCGAAGCTATCCTTTATAGATCCTAACTAGTTAGACCAAGGTTTTGTACTAAGTTCAATGGGTAGGACTATTTGGAAAACCTCGAAGGTATGGTTACTTTAATGATGTCCAGGTGACTCACTATAGCTCAGAAGTTTATCCGAAGTAGGGGTGAGCAGTCAATCCACCAAACCGACCAACCCGCTTATACCGACCCGAACGGAACCGAAAAAAAATGACCCGCCGGATATAGGGCCGGATGTAGGGTCCTAATATTGCATTATCTGATCTAGTAGGGCCGGATAGTGTTTTATCCCAATAACCGAACCAACCCGATCCGATCACCCCTACTTGTAGCAACTAATGTTGATAAGTTGTTACACGTTGTAGTAACTACTGCCGATAAGTTGCTACACGTTGTAATAATTATTTCCGATTAGCTGCTATAACGTGTAATGAGTAATGTCTATTATCATTTTAAAAAATTTTATTTTTTTTGTTATAGTTATATTTTATATTTCATTGGATATAGGGTCGGATATCCAAATAACTGATAACCCGTCGGATATCTGAAACATAAGAACCGCCGGATATAGGGCCGGATGTAGGTCCCGATTTTACATTATCTAATCTAGTAGGGCCGGATAGTTTTTTACCCCAATAACCGAACCAACCCGATCCGTGATCACCCCTAATCCGAAGAATGTCTATTTATTGAACTCAAAGTTAAACCTGAATCTAACACAAAGTTAAACCAAACCCTAAAATTGAACCTAATTCATCTCACAAGATTATAGGATTCCCTGATTGAAAATTTAGATCGGGTGAGATGACTAAGGATAAATAAATTCTGATTAAATTAAAATTAAATTAAAATTATATTAAAATTAAAATTAAAATTAAAATTAAAATTAAAATTAAAATTTAATTTAATTAACTTAAAGCTTTCAAATTAATCAACTTAATTAGTTTTTAAAATTAATTAATTTAAAGTTTTAAAATTAACTTAATATTTTTCAAAATTAATTACCTTAATTATTCAAATTTAACTTAACGTTTTCAAAATTTAATTAACTTAAACATTTTTCAAAAACTTTAATTAACTTAATATTTCCAAAAATTAATTTGAACTTAATATTTTCAAAATTCAATTAATTTAATATTCTTTCAAAATCTAATAAATTTTACCTAATTAGTTTTTTAAAAAAAAAGCTAAGTATTTTTTTCTCTCTTTCCAAATTATTGTTCAAAAAGCTTTTTCAAAATTAAGAAAATATTTACCAACAAAACCTTTCGAATTTATTTAAGTCTTTCAATAGCTTTTGAAAATTTAGCTAACAGATTTTCAAAATTTAACTAAGTATTTTTTTAACAGATTTTCAAAATTTAGCTAAGACTTTCAAAGTATTTCAACTTACCTGAAGTATGCTTCAATATGTTTTTCAAATTTTACAACATATTTTTCAAAGAATTCAACTAAGTTTCAAAAATTGGCTAACGTTATCTTTCAAAGTCAACGTTTTATTAGCTTTTTAAACTCAGTTAAAAGAAAAATATCTCTTTTAACCCTTATTTCACTTAGCTAAGAATTCTACAATTAATTTCAAAAAGCTAAGTGTTATCAAAGTATCTTTATCCCTCTTTAAAGCCTAATGTTTATTTAAATCTCTGTTTTTCTAACTATAAAATCTATTTGAAAACTTAGAATTATTCAAACTTACTTATTTTTGATAAATGACAAAGGGGGAGAGTAGGAAAATTCAAAGTAGGAAAATTCATAAAGAGAGCCTTTATTAAGGGGGAGCGTTACAAAATTTAAGTTAGTTTTAGCTTAACTATGCTTGCATTTAAATATTTTTAACTTGCTTAAACTTTGAAAGTTTAAGTTAGTTTTAGCTTAACTATGCTTGCATTTAAATATTTTTAACTTGCCTAAACTTTGAAAAATATTTATGCATCTATTTTACTTAACTTTGAATTTCAGTTGCCATAATCAATAAGGGGGAGATTGTTGGTGCGGGAAGCATCCGACGATCAAACCGTTGTTTTGATAATGGCAAAGGAATTCAAAATTAAGGTTATGTTGTTATCTAACAAGGTTCATGGAGCTTGCAGGAAAGTTCTAAGTGGTACTTAGGCAAAAGTCCTAGCTGCGGTTAGGTAGGTAGAAAACCATAAGGGGTGGTAACGCTAGGTCATAGGGGGTGGTAACCCTATGCCGAAAGTCTTGGCGGGTCGAGGGCTTCAGGCAAAAGTCCTAGGGGGTGGTAACCCTAGGTGGAAAGTCCTGGTGTCGTGAACCAGGTGGAAGACTGGACGAGCCGAGAAGCGGGAGTCCACCAGAAAGTTCGGAAACATCGAGCGCCGAGCAAAAGCCTAGTCGATCTGACGCGTTCCCCACAGAGGGAACAGTAGGCATCGGGTTGACCTAGAACTTCCGGTCAAAAATCTGAAGTCAGACCCGGACAGTCCGAAGACTGTCAGAATATTCTATTAATATCTGTGCTAACTTGGTTTTGCAGGATGTGTTTGTAGTTGTAAACTTACATGTTTTGCAGGGCCAAAAACTAGAGTTTAGCCTCGGATGAACAGTGTCTGAGGCGCCTCCATGGAGCTTGGAGGCGCCTCGGAGAAAGCTGGAGGCACCTTGGACCAAGGCTTGAGGCACCTTGAGGAGGCTTGAAGGCGCCTTAAACCAAATAAGGTGCGACCAGGCTTGTGCTGATCCACCCGTACGACTCGGGAGCCTGGAGGTACCTCCAACACAGTATAAAAGAGGGGTTCGAGGCAGCACTCAAAACATCAATATTCAAGAGATCCTTCTGCGAAAAGTTGCTAACGACACGATCCCGAAGTGCTACGACAACCTCCCGACGACCCGGAGCTTCGTTTCTTCATCTCTCGTTGTCGGTATAAGATCATTATTTGAGCTATAATTGTTATACTTGTAAACTTTATCGATTCTATAGTTGTTTCCTACCGAAAGCGGTCAATGACCGCGGGCCTTGGAGTAGGAGTCGTCACAGGCTCCGAACCAAGTAAACGACTTGTGTTCGCATTGTGTGTCTTTTCTTTCCGCTGCTTTATTACTCTTATTACTCATCGAGTTTTACGAAGTCGATTTCGAAACACGAAATAGCCACGAGCGCTATTCACCCCCCCCCTTCCCTCTAGCGCTTTAGATCCGACAGTTTGTCCATCTTTGCTTTTAAGGCAATCTTATGCTCCTTCTTCGGACCTGCACATTTCGTTTCATGGTCTTCAAAAGTTGAAAATAACTCTTCTAAATTAGTTGAATCAAGATCTTTAGATATATAATAACATCTACTAATGATCCTCATTCAGGATTTCTAGGGAATGCGTTAAGTGCGTACCTTAGCGAATCTCAGTTGCTTACCTTTTCTCCAAAATTCATGAGTCCGGTGATGAGCTCTTTAATCCTTGAGTGAAGGTGTGCAACGGTTTTTCCTTCTTCCAGTTTGATGTTGTAATATGGTTTCTGAGTAGATCCCGTCTCGCGAGTTTCACCTCCGAGGTTCTCTTGTGTAGCTCCAGGATTTTTTCCCAGAGTTCCTTCGCAGACTCGTAGGCTCCGATCCAGTTGAATTCTTGTGGCGGTAAAATGCTTAGCAGATAGAACTCTTCTTTGCCATTTGCCAAGAAGTCGGCTTGCTCCTTTTTGGTCCAGTGGTATTTTTCTTTACCTTCGGGTGCTACAAAACTAAATTTCATTACAACAACAACCAACAACTAAGCTTTTTCCCACTAAGTGGGGTCGGTTAGTCCTCCTAACTTTGGTGGGTGGATGCTTGATCCGACCATCTCGTGTGCTTCATTCGACGGTTAGTCCTCCTGAATAGTCAAGCGGGGACTATAAATCCTAGTGTTCACCAACAGTCGAGCGGTGTCTATAAACCTTAGTCTTCACAAACAGTCGAGTGACGACTATAAACTCATGTCTTCGTCAAAAGTCGAGCGACGACTATAAACCCATGTCTTTATCAAAAGTCGAGCGGCGACTATAAATTCATGTCTTCATCAATATTCAAGCGGTGACTATAAATCCATATCTTCGTCAACAGTTGAATAACAACTATAAACTCATGTCTACGCATCAACAGTTGAGCGGTGGCTATGAACTCAAGTCTCTGACAAATAGCAGTCGAGAAATGACTCTAAAACTGAGTCAGTGATGAAGAAGGCCGAGTGGCTTCCTATAGCCATAAAGTAAAGTTAATAGGTCAGGCAGTGTTCAAAGCAGGGACGCTTCGACACGATATTGTCGTTCGACCTGTGCTGGAATGAGCATGCGGAAGTCTCTGGGATTAGCTACACTGACGATCGAGAAAGCGGGGAGTTATACTTAGACAAATTTCATAAAACTTTAAGTGGTGTGAAGTCCCAATTGAGTCGAATGGCAATGTATTGCTTAAGCGCTTTCAAGATTCAACAAAGTGAAGAGACTTCGAACGGCGAGTCGCCAGCAGACACTTGCAAAGTCTGATTGAAAGATGAAACATTTAACGACGATGCATTCATTTGAACTTAGAAAATTTGTTACATATAGAGAAATATGGAAAGCAACCCGAGGAGGCAAAAAGGAAGGCTACTCAAGATAGTCGAGCATGTTGTTGGGGAGTGACTCAGTCAGTTTCTCCCTATTAATAATCTTGTTTGTCACCGCAGAAGGGAGATAGTCGTTGTCCTTCGGCTGGTCGATAGTCTCGTCAATTCTGAAGTTGAAGAGGCGGAACACTCGGTTAGTAAATCGATCATTGAAGGCATCTAAGCAGAGATAATCCTGCTTGAGTACTTCAAATCGACCGAGCTCTGCCTCTTGATAAATTTAGAGGGTCGATCGGGATGCATCCAACTCCTCTTTCAAAGACTCCAACTGAGCATCCTTGGCGGTGAGCTGAGCCTTCACCGCAGCTTGCTCTACCGATAGACTCTCCCGCTCGGCTCCCAATACGGCTGCGACCTCCTTCAAGTTCTGAACTAGGACATGAGCCTCCTTGTTCTTGATCTTCAAGTCCTCAAGGACTCGGAGCATCCTAGTGTTGGCCCAATGGATCTTTGACTCAAAGAGCTGGCCTGTTTATGTTGGTGCAGAAGCATCCGACGATCGAACCTTAGTTTTGATAATGGCAAAGGATTCAAAGTTAAGTTAGTGTGTGATCTAACATGTTTGAATGAGTATTTCAGGAAAGTCCTAGCTGCGGTTAGGCAGGTGGAAAACCCTAGGGGGTGGTAACCCTAGGTCATAGGGGGTGGTAACCCTATGTGGAAAGTCTTGGCAGGTCGATGGCTTCAGGCAAAAATCCTAGGGGGTGGTAACCCTAGGTGGAAAGTCCTGGTGTCGCGAACCAGGTGAAAGACTGGACTAGCCGGTAAGCGGATGTCCAGCAGGAAGTCCGGAAGCGTCGAGTGCTAAGCAAAAGTCCAGTCAATCTGGAGGATCGACTGGCAACAGGTAAATCTCCTGAGTGGAGTAGGTGAGGATGCGTTCCCCGTAGAGGGAACAGTAGGCGTCGGGTCAACTTCGGATTTCCGGTTGGAAATCCGAAGTCAGACTCGGACAGTCCGAAGACTGTCAATTCTTATTTACAATGTCTTATCTTATTCTAACACTGTCTTGCAGGGGATTTTGCTCGGACTAACCTTTGTTTGCAGGTGAGGAACCTGCTGGAAAAGGCTGTCCGGGCGCTCGGGATGGATCCGGGCGCCCGGAATAGGTCCGGGCGCCCGGGACCAAACTTTATCCCTGCCGCGACTTCGCCACGTGGAGCATCCTGGTTGGTTGGCCACGTCACACTCCAGGCGCCCGGAAGGGATCTAGGCGCCCGGAACTTCATATAAAAGAAGGGTCGAGGTGCAGCTTCAACATCAATCTTCACAACAATCTTTTAAGCAATCTCTCTGCGACAAACTGCTAACGACTCGATCCAGAAAGTGCTGCAACGACAGCCTGACAACCCGGAGCTTCAGATTTAGTTTTTGTTGTCGGTATAATCTGTTTACTGCCTTGAATTGTAATTAGCCTGTAATATTTTTATCGTGCTTATAGTTGTTGCCCACGGAAAGCGATCAAGGATCGCGGGCCTTCGAGTAGGAGTCGCCTTAGGCTCCGAATGAAGTAAATCTCCTTGTCTCTCTGTGTTTGTTATTTCTTTATTCCGCTGCGCTTTTACTCATTTGTTTTACGAATCGAAAGAAATAGCCACGAACGCTATTCACCCCCCTCTAGCGTGGTCTCGATCCAACAATTGGTATCAGAGCGGGGTCGTTTTGAATTGGTGCAACCACCTTTCAAAACAAATTTTTCGTGGTATTTTATATTTTTCGGGGTCAATTAGAATCTAGCCTTATAGCTTTATTCTAATTCTTTTATCGAATCGGCTTTTGCTCGAAGTTGATACAACACCACTCGAGCTCGTTATTATTACTATTCTTTATTCCCGCACTACTAATCCAAGACTTAGTCTTGGAACATATATTTTTGTTGTTCTTGTTGCATATTACAAATGGCTCAACAAGAGGGGTTCAGTACTGTTCGTCCCCCACTATTCTCCGGAGATGATTTCGGTTACTGGAAGGGAAGAATGGAGACGTATCTGAAGATCCAGTTCGAAACATGGATGATCATTAAGACGGGACTTCAGCTACCTTCCGATGACGACGGCAAACCAACTCCCTGCGAGAAGTGGGACGCCCCTCTAATCAAAAAAGTGGAAGCCGACGCCAAAGCTACCTGCACCCTCCAGTGCGGCCTTTCCAAAGAAGAACTTAACAGGGTCAGCCCGTTCTCTTCCGCAAAGGAGCTCTGGGAAAAGCTAGTCGAACACCACGAAGGCACTAACGACGCCAAGGTAAGTAAAAGAGATCTTTTACTTAATAAATTATATAATCTAAAAATGCAGGAAGGCGAGACGGCAAATTCCCTACATGCGAGAATCCAAGACATCCTCAATTCTCTTCACGGAATCGGGCAGAAGATAGAGAATCGGACGTCATAAGGTATGCTTTAAACTCATTTCCAAGGAACACATTGTGGGCATCAATGGTAGATGCCTACAAAGTTTCCAAGGACTTGTCTTCATTAAAATTAGACGAACTATTTTGTGAATTTGAACTTCATGAGCAGACTAATGCACAGCCAACCGAGAAAGGTATTGCGTTGGTTGCAGGTACAAGTCGAACACGGGAACCGAAATCACGACGAAGAACGGAACCGGAGTCGGAAGATGAACCAGACTCAGACGATGAAGACATTGAAATTACAACCGAGCTGATAAACCTCGTAAAGAAGCTCTACAAGACGAAGGGCTTCAACAAAAGAGATCTAAAGAAGGCAGTGAAAACGAAGGAAGGTTCACAGAACTCAAAGATGAAGTTTGAAGTTACATGCTACGGGTGCAACCAAAAAGGGCACATCAAATCCAACTGCCCTAACCTGAAAGAGGTCAAAAAGCAAAGAAAGAAAAAGGTCCTTAAGGCAACATGGGACGAATCTTCATCGGAGGACGACGACGACGAGCTCGAACATACGAGTCTACTCGCATTAATGGCCCGGGACCAAATCGTCGAATCCGGAAGCGAGAGCGAGTCTGAGACGGAGTCCGAGCAAAGCCACGGATCCGTATCCGTTTCCGAAGGACCAGACCCTGCTGTAAGTATCTCTCGGTTAAACATTTTAGTTAGTTATTTATTGTGCAAATTAGCTAAGTCAAACCTGAAAGTTAAGTCACTTCTAAAGGAAATAACTGTCCTTAAAGAAGTGGCTGACACTAAACCCTTACCTGACCAGAGTCAGACTGAATTTCCAACTCAAGTTCAAAAACTTGAGGAAGAAAATTCAAGTCTAAAAAATCAGGTTAAAGATTTAAAAATTACCTTAGAACGGTTCTCTTTGGGCTCCAAGAACTTGGACTTAATTCTTGGGACTCAAAGGGCCATTTACAATAGAACTGGGTTGGGATATAAAAGTAAATATAAATCTTACTTATCCTTAATATACAAACAAAGTAGTAACTCAATCCAAGCATGGGTCCCCAAGTCCAAATTGATCAATCAAATTGGACTTGGTCAATACTGGGTCCCGAAGGATCAAATACACTACCTCGATAGACCATATCGAGGCCATGATCCAGGGGGAGCAAAAAGAAAAACGATATTAAAAATTTAAATTAAAAAATAAAAAAAAAAATAAAAAATTACTCAAAATTAACCTATAAAATTCAAAATTCGAAGTTAAATAATAAATTCAAAAATTCAAAATTCAAAATTACATAATGAAGATTCAAAATTCGAAATTAAATAATTAATTCAAGAATTAAATTCAAAATTCGAAATTAAATTCAGAAATTCAAAATATCAAAATTAAATAATTAAAATGTAAATTAAATTAAATCAAATTAAAATCAAGTTAAATTCGAAGTTAATTAAATCAAATTAAAATCCAAAGGAAGGCTCCAGATTATCTGGCACCTCCGAACTTAATCCACCCGATAAGGGTAACCAAGAGCAGACTACCCGGCAGGGTAATTAAGGTTAGATAAAATGGGCTAGGTTTAACTTGACCCACAGTACTGGTGAAGTTTTTGGATGATAGTACGTTAGGGAAGCTTGGGCATCGCATGTCTAGGAAGATATGGCTTCGACCTGGTGCATTTGGCCAAGTGGAACTGACCGAAGCTACTCTTAAATGGATCCTAACTAGTTAGACCAAGGTTTAGTATTAAGCTCAATGGGTAGGACTATTTGGAAAACCTCGAAGGCATGATTACTTTAATGAGTTCCTTGTGACTCACCATAGCCCAGAAGTTTATCCAAAGAATGCTTACTTGTTAAACCCAAAGCTAAACCTGAATCTAACACAAAGTTAAACCAACTCCTTAAACTGAACCTCAATCTCAAATTACTTTAAACTCAATTTCAAAATTATTTTAAAAACTAATTTCAAAATTATTTTAAACTCAATTTCAAAATTATTTTAAACTCAATTATTTTAAAACTCAATTTCAAAATTATTTTAAACTCAATTTCAAAATTATTTTAAACTCAATTTCAAAATTATTTTAAACCCAATTTCAAAATTATTTTAAAACTCATCTTTCAAAAATCTTTTAAATTAAACTTTAAAACACTTTTCAAAACAATTATAACAATATAACTAATTATTGTTAACTTAGCCTGGGTAAGATAAAATTCTAAGGAGTCTACTTTAGTCAAACTATCTTTCTATCCATTAACAAGAAACCAATTCATTCACTTTATGTGTAGGAGTTGGATCAATGGATGTTGGATAGTGGATGTTCCAGACATATGATTGGAGATAAATTGAAGTTTTCAAAGCTCAAACTAAAAAATTTAGGATCAGTTGCATTCGGCAACAATGGTCAACTTAAGGTAATCGGAAGATGTAATATCGAACTCAACTCCGATTTTATTATTAGAAAAGTTTTGTTAGTTGAAAATTTCAATTTCAACTTACTAAGTATAAGCCAATTGTGTGATAGCGGATACTTAGTCACTTTTGACAAAGCTAGGTGTTTAGTCAAAAATATTGAAAATCTTGAAATCACACTTAAGGGACTTAGGAAAAATAATATGTACTCAATTAATCTACCCACATCCTCAATAAAGTGTTTTATAACACAGGAAGAGGAAACTGACTTGTGGCACAGAAGACTGGGTTACACTCACACTAGACTCATTTCAAAAATGAGTCATAATGGTCTAGTTAAAGGTTTGCCCAAACTAAAATTCATTGAAAACTCAATCTGTAATGCTTGTCAACAAGGAAAACAAACTAAGTCAACACACAAATCAACAAATCTAGAAAGAACCAACTCGTTACTTGAGCTCCTTCACCTTGACCTATTTGATTCACATGGAGCCAAGTCACTAAGCAAGAACCAGTATTGCTTAGTAATAATTGATGACTACTCTAGGTTTACATGGGTAAGATTCCTAAAAACAAAAGATGAAACCTATGAAATATTTAGTAATTTTTGCAAATTAATAGAAAATGAAAAAGATACTAAAATTAAAAGAATAAGAAGTGATCACGGGGGAGAATTTGAAAATCATAGATTTACTCAATTTTGTAAAATAAATGGATACCTACATGAATTTTCATGTCCTAGAACCCCTCGGCAAAATGGTCTAGTGGAACCTAAAAATAGAACACTACAAGAAGCCGCTAGAACTATGTTAAATGAATATAATTTAAATCACCAATTTTGGGCTGAAGCAATAAATACTGCGAATCATATTCAAAACAGAATTTTAATCAACAAATTTCACAAGAAAACCCCTTATGAACTATATTATCATAAAATTCCTAACTTAAATTATTTAAAAATATTTGGGTGTAAAGTTCACATTTTAAACACTAAAGATTATTTAGGAAAATTCACACCCAAATCTAACCCAGGAATATTTTTAGGATACTCCTCAAATAGTAGAGTCTATAGAGTCTACAATCAAAACACTCTAAAAGTTGAAGAAACAACTAATATAATATTTGATGAAGAAAATAATTTACCAAATATAAATGAGAATGTTGATCCAAGAAATATAGAAGATGATGAAATTCAACCAAATCTTAATAAACCAGAGGAACCAGCCCCTGACCTAATCATAAGACCAACTAGGGCCAGTACTTCTCACCCACCTGACCAAATTTTGGGTGATCCAAACCTAGGAGTCAGAACTAGATCTTCCTATAGAATCCATAGTCAGATTGCCCTAATTTCTAAAATCGAATCTAAAACAATAGAAGAAGCACTACCTGACCCGGACTGGATCATAGCTATGCAGGAGGAATTAGCCCAATTTGAGAGAAACCAAGTCTGGGACCTTGTACCTAAACCCATAGATAAATCAATAATAGACACCAAATGGGTTTTTAGAAATAAGTTGGATGATCAGGGTGATATCATAAGAAACAAAACCAGACTAGTAGCCAAAGGGTTTAGTCAAGTTGAAGGATTAGACTATGATGAAACCTATGCACCGGTAGCTAGACTCGAATCCATTCGAATGCTATTAGCTTATGCAGCAAATAAAGGGTTTAAATTATACCAAATGGATGTTAAGTCAGCCTTTTTAAATAGTTTCATCAAAGAAGAGGTCTATGTAAGCCAACCCCCAGGATTTGAAGACTTAAACAATCCTAATCATGTATTTAAGTTAAAAAAGGCCTTGTATGGACTTAAACAAGCCCCTAGGGCATGGTATGAACGGTTATCCAATCACTTAATATCCAAAGGCTTCAACCAAGGTCAAATAGATCCAACTCTATTTGTAAAAACTGTAGAAAAAGACATCTTCATAGCCCAAATCTATGTTGATGATATAATTTTTGGATCCACTAACTCTAAATTTCTAAAAGAATTTGTTAGATTAATGGAAAATGAATTTGAAATGAGTATGGTTGGTGAACTTAATTTTTTCTTAGGCTTACAAATAAAACAAACTAAAGATGGAATTTACATTTATCAAACTAAATATGCTAAGGAATTAATTAAAAAATTCTGCATGAAAAATTCAAAAATAATAAATACTCCAATGGCAACCAACATCAACATTGACTCTGACCCAGTAGGAAAACCAGTAGACCCAAAATATTATAGAAGTGTAATAGGTAGTTTACTATACCTAACTGCAAGCCGACCTGATATATTGTTTGCTGTAGGTATGTGCGCAAGATACCAATCCTGTGCAAAAGAGTCACACTTAACCTATGTTAAAAGAATACTTAGGTACATTAAAGGTACTCTAAATATAGGACTCTGGTACCCTAGAACTTGCACCCTTGACCTTCTTGGCTATTCTGACTCAGATTACGCTGGATGCAAGTTAGATAGAAAAAGCACAAGTGGAAGTTGTCAATTTCTAGGGCAATGTCTTGTAAGTTGGTCAAGTAGAAAGCAACATTGTGTTGCTTTATCTACCACTGAAGCTGAATATATAGCCTTAGGTGAATGCGCATCTCAATTGCTATGGATGATGCACACTCTTAAAGACTATCAACTAGAATATAATAAAACAAAATTTTCAATTGATAATATAAGTTCAATAAATCTAACAAAAAACCCAATTCATCACTCAAGGACTAAACATATAGAGGTGAAGCATCACTTTGTAAGGGATCATGTAGCTAAGGGTGATATTATACTCAACTATGTTGAGTCAAAATCAAACCTAGCTGACATTTTCACAAAACTCGAACTTGAGTTCAGCTCACTTAGAAGACAAATAGGTATGTGTTGGGTAGAATAGATACTATAACTTTATATTCTTACTTATTTTTTTTATAACTTCTAGGCAAAACTGATTTTCCAAAATCCCCACTTTTCTAGACTTTCGAAAGTTGGATTTAGTCTAGGATTTCATCCTAGAAATCATGTTCCCCCAGGACTCAGCCAGAGCATCTCACAAACACCTAGGTTTACCTTGATTGTGTTTGTCAAACATAGAACGGTGTGAGATGCATAGAGTACAGCCTGGACTCAAGAATGCTTATTTCTGTGCATCAATATGAGTCTGGGCGTTAAATACATGATTAACAGTAATCAAATCAAGTCTTCCAGCCTTAGTACAACCTAACTAGATCAATTGACTGGACTTGACTAACCAAGTGAACACTGTTGCCCTCTAGGCAAACAGCAAGTAGCTAAACGGTTAGACAATTGGTGAAGGAAATAATAAGTTTTAGCATGTCTGTACTTAAGGGATCTGATACCTGATCAAAATAAATCTTTACTCATGCTGGGACTATAGGGCTCTGATACCTTACTAAAACAAAATGACATTCTATCAACAAGAAAGGTTATCACTTCTCCTTTGCCTTAAGAATTTTGAAACACATGTCAAAGCAGTCCTTTCAAAACCTGTCTCCAAATTTTCTAGTCTGAATTGTTTTCTTAAATAGTTATTTAAGCTGAAACCTCTTCAAAAATTCGTCAAGTTTTTGAAAATTATTTAAAGCTTTGAAAAAAAATTTTGTTTCCTTTGGAAATTTTCTTTAAAAACCTGAATATTTTCTTTCAAGAATTTTTTTTTGAAAATTCTACTTGAAATTCTTTAAAGCTGAAAATTTTGTTTGAAAATTTATGAAGCAAAGTTTTTTGAAGTTGAATATTTTTGAAGTTAATTTTTTTTTTATTTCTGAAGTTGAAAACTTTGTTAAATTTCTGAGGTTGAAAATTTTGAAAAATATTGCTATATTACCTCACTCCTTGCCTAAGTTAAAAGATTTTCTACTAAAATTCTGTCTTGAAAAATTAGGTTTTTCAAAACTAGCTCATTTTTGATATATGGCAAAGGGGGAGAGTAGAGAAATTCAAAGAAAGAAATAAAATAGAAATTCAAAGAAAATATTTTAGAGGGAGCCTGTATTAAGGGGGAGCTATGTTTATGCTTATTTTTTATATCACGCTTCTTGTGCTTATATATAACTGCATAATTTTTACTTAACATTGAATTTCGGTTGCCATTATCAAAAAGGGGGAGATTGTTGGTGCAGAAGCATCCGACGATCGAACCTTAGTTTTGATAATGGCAAAGGATTCAAAGTTAAGTTAGTGTGTGATCTAACATGTTTGAATGTGTATTTCAGGAAAGTCCTAACTGCGGTTAGGCAGGTGGAAAACCCTAGGGGGTGGTAACCCTAGGTCATAGGGGGTGGTAACCCTATACGGAAAGTCTTGGCAGGTCGATGGCTTCAGGAAAAAATCCTAGGGGGTGGTAACCCTAGGTGGAAAGTCTTGGTGTCGCGAACCAGGTGAAAGACTGGACTAGCCGGGAAGCGGATGTCCAGCAGGAAGTTCGGAAGCGTCGAGTGCTAAGCAAAAGTCCAAATGAGGAGATTGACAACAGGTAAACTCTCGAGTGGAGTAGGTGAGGATGCATTCCCGTAGAGGGAACAGTAACGTCGGTTCGACTGAGGTTTCCTGGAAATTTGAAAGTCAGATTCGGACAGACCAAAGACCGTCAATTCTTCTTTACAATGTCTTATCTTATTCTAACACTGTCTTGCAGGGATTTTGCTCGGACTAACCTTTGTTTGCGGTGAGGAACTGCTGGAAAAATTGTCGGGCGCGAGATGGATCCGGCGCCGGAATAGTCCGGCGCCGGGACCAAACTTTATCCCTGCCGCGACTTCGCCACGTGGAGCATCCTGGTTGGTTGGCCACGTCACACTCCAGGCGCCCGGAAGGGATCCAGGCGCCCGGAACTTCATATAAAAGAAGGGTCGAGGTGCAGCTTCAACATCAATCTTCACAACAATCTTTTAAGCAATCTCTCTGCGACAAACTGCTAACGATTCGATCCAGAAAGTGCTGCAACGACATCCTGACAACCCGGAGCTTCAGATTTAGTTTTTATTGTCGGTATAATCTGTTTACTGCCTTGAATTGTAATTAGCCTGTAATATTTTTATCGTGCTTATAGTTGTTGCCCACGGAAAGCGATCAAGGATCGCGGGCCTTCGAGTAGGAGTCGCCTTAGGCTCCGAACGAAGTAAATCTCCTTGTCTCTCTGTGTTTGTTATTTCTTTATTCCGCTGCGCTTTTACTCATTTGTTTTACGAATCGAAAGAAATAGCCACGAACGCTATTCACCCCCCCTCTAGCGTGGTCTCGATCCAACAGTTTATTGAGCCTCACCAGTTGCGAACCCTGATCAGTGTTCTTGATCCTTTCCTCCTCGAGCAGATCGGAGCTTCGCTGTAGATTGGCTTTTAGCTTAGCTGCTTGGGTCGTCAACTATTCAAGTTGAGCATGGGAGGCTTCGGATACGCTGCTCGAGGCGTGAAGCTGCTGGACTTCGTACTCCAAAAATGCCAGGCTCTAGAACATGGCCAGGCTCTCGACCCAGTACTGGAAGGGCGAGGAGATTATAAGGGCCGAGCAGGCTAAAAATAGATGAATATAAAGGTAGTCTACATACCCTAATGGACATCTGGGTATGACTGTTCACGAGCTCCCTCGGAGAGATGACCACCACACGGGCTCTAGCATCGACCCATATTTGTACTAGCGGCCCTTGAATCCAAATTTGGTGCTTGGGAGTGTGGGACATGGTGTTGCCCAAACTACGCCATTTATTGGTGGGCAGGTGGATGATGGTCGTTATCTACCTCTGGCCACTCGGACTAGAGGGATCAGAAGTCGCTCTCCCTTTAAACTTTGACGCAAGGGACAAGCAAATGATGGACACTTGGGCTGTCAGTGAAGCTGATGGTGGCATGAAGGTGACAGACGGCGCATAGATGGTCCCAGATGATAGACCGGATAGAGAAGGCGTTCGGTCGAATGATAATGAATGGTGGAGGGCTCCTGCTCCTTGCTCGGGTGGAATAGGTGTGGATGTTTCACCTCGCTCGGAGGAAAGGGGTGAACTAGCTCGGGTTGGGGTTTGCAGGGCGGATGTGGCGGAGCGGGAGGAGGCCTCTCCGCGATGCCTCTTGCAGCATGACAAGGGTTCCCTGGAGGTGGCCGACTCCAAAACCACCATGATCAGCAACATCGAGGGCCTTTCAGGATGGAGGTCTCCTGAAGCAGCCCCAACTCTACTAACCGCTGTTTGACTACCTCCTGCCTCGCTGGCTGGCGCAGGAGTCTCGCCTGCCTCGCCGAACAGGTCTTCAGAACGGGTGACTGGCTGCAAGCCAAGGCACTCCAACTCGGCCATAACCACTGCGTTGATCTCCGTGTCCATGAGCCTGCTCTTGCCAGCCAGGCGTGCCCTCAACATAATGCGAGCTGCAAAAAAGGGAGGAAAAATCAACTAGATTCAAAGATGAGGAGAAGAAAGAGCATACCTATGCTGGACAGTAGGCGTGTTTGGATCGGGCTCAGGTCGAACACATACAGGATGCCCTCTAATAGCAGCTTGTGAATGTGATACTTCTACCGGCTAAACTGGATGCTGCTTGGAGATAGTCCGATCAACTTCTATATCCTTTAAGCAACGGAGCCATCATCACTTCCATCTGCCACCCGATCGGGAAGTCGGGCCGCTCAGGAAAATGAACAAAGAAATAATGCTCCCTCCAATGCTTATTGGAGGACAACATTTTGTCAAAGAAGATTGAGCCCACTCGATCTTGGAACAAGAAGGTACCCGACTTAGATAATTTAGGTAGTAGAAGTAATGAAAGAGACGAGGTGTCAAGGGAAGGTCGTGCAGGCAGAAGAGAATTGCCACCCCACACAACAACATAAAAGAATTCAACACTAATTGGTGTAGGGAAATATGAAAATATTTATAGACGGCGGAAAAAAATGATGAACAGGAAACCAAAGGCCTGCACTAAACTAGTCCTTAAAGATAATTTGATAAGAAGAGGGAAATTTGTATGTGGATTTCAGCTTTTCTATGTTATCCCCGTCAAACCTAGACTCGGTGGAAGTATACCAGAGTCTAAGGATGGGCACTGGAGGCTATGAGAAACTAGCCATCGAAAGCGAGGAAATTGGGAAGAATCAACGAAAAAATTCGATGAAGGAAAATAAGAAGGAGCTTACTAAGAATGGTTGTCGAAGAAGAAGAGGATAAGAAACGTTGTAGACGCCACTCGAAGATGAAAACGTAGGGAATGAAGAAGATGACAAAGCGAAGTAATGTTTATAAACCTCACATCCAATCACCCTAAGCCATTCGATCAAGGGTTGTGAAAAATTAGGAGAAAATTCGGTCGTAGAATTTGAAAAGATGCTTGTCACATCACTAGCAGTTGCCCGCCTATCATATCGAGTTTGCGGCGGCAGAAAGTGGGACACGTGTCGACAGGTTATAACGGGGCATTAATGAGGCTTAATTAAAAGCATGGCGGCGTGCTCGGTCATAATGATCAGAGATTTGCACGGTCTTTTAGAAATTGAGATGATGTCAGCCCTTAACGTTGGGCACCCAGCCAAAAAAGTCTAGAGAAATGGAAAAATTCGCTAAGTATTGGCATCAACCATCCTGATCGTCATAGATATTCGATTATAGTATAGCTGAATGACCGATCCAACACCAAACTTATGAGGTATCATCCGAGCGGAAGCTACACATCCCCAATAAAGGAATGGATGGTTGATCCTCTGACCAGTCACCAGGCCATGGATAGTGTCCGATCGAAGGAGGTCACCCGATACACTATTTGTCCAGTTAGTCAGACTTCACACTTTGTTTGACTAGACTTGAGGGGAAAGCTTGTGATGTGATGATAAAGGAGTCCACCAAGTGCGGGTCAAAGGAGGAAGATACCAGCTAAAGTAGAGGTCAAAGTTTGGTCAACGCCAGAGGACCAACAGGGCCCACTAAAAGGTAGCCGAGCGAAGCCCTTCATTAAGGGCCGACCGGGCATGAGTCGGCCGACCGGCAAAGGACTCATGTAGATGACCGGATTGCTATTTCGGTCGGGCAAAAGCATACTATCTAGACTCGTCGTGGAAAAATAGAGCAGCCGAGCAGAGGAGTACTCGATCGAGCAGAGGAATACTCGACCGAGCAGAGGAGTACTCAATCGAGTGGTTATCCATCTCGGCCGATTGGTGGGAATACTGACGTCTATTTGGATATACTTTAGGAAGATGACGTCGCTGACACGTGGCATGGTCTATAGGCGGATCATACGACGAACAAATCAGAGGACGCGCCCATGACCAATTGGAGAACATGTCCGTGACAACGTGTACAAGACCAATTGGAGAACATATCCACAACCAATGGGAGAATGTGCCCATGCCTCAAAAAGTACGCACATCACCCACCAGAGCATTATATAAAGGAGGTTCGTACACCAACAAAGGTACGCATTATTCATGTTTTTTACGCTTGTGCTACTATTGTTCCATCTTCTTCTTCACGCCGGTGACTGCCTTGAGCGTCGGAGGGCCAACACCAGAGATCTCTTTCTTGGTATGGCACTGATGTTTCTTGTGCTTGTAGATCGGAGTGTGGTTTACATACAGTCAACGCAGTAGTTGTTGGACCCCGTGATTGTTTTGATGTGATCAACCAAGTTAGGTTAGATCATGTTTGTTATTTGATCCCTGTGTCTAAGTGTGCAGGAGCTTAGGAGCGCAGGAAGTCGAGTGGAAGACACAGCTAGCGAGAAGGACGACACGGGAAGGGAGTCGACGGGCTCGGTGCGTCTGAATGATGAGAGAGCTGCGGAAGAGTACACCGGTGGACGAGAAGAACGTGTGCGACGTTCAAGGGACGTAAAACCGGGATGGAAGACTGCTCGAGAAGAAGGCCGAGAATTGGGTTCGGGTGAGCCCTATTTCGGTTGGCCGGAATCACCCAAACACGTGAAGCTTCGGAAGTCAAAATAAAGGAGAAAGCAAGCTGGAAATGAAGCTCAAGTCACCCTCATCGAGTATTGGAGGTGCCTCTACCTTGGAGGCGCCTTCATCAAGAATTGGAGGCGCCTCCACCTTGGAGGCGCCTTCATGCTTGTTTGAGGCACCTCAGCCCTGGTCAAAACGACTATTGTCGACCGGATAGAGTTCTATCCATTCACCCGAGCTAAGGCGCCTTGGACCTCAGTTGGAGATGCCTTCGACCTACGCGATAGACTTTCCAAGGGCTTTAAAAGGACCCCTGAACCTAGGAATGAGATATCAATCAAGTATTCAACTCTGTATTCATTTATCGCAATAGTTCTAAGCTTTTAGTGTGTAAAAGGCTTCTCCGCCTTCAGAGAAGGAGATCTTTCAGAGCTTTTTCTACTGCCTTGGATTAACAGCCTTCTTGGTTGTAACCAAGTAAATTGCTGAGTCTTTTTCTTTTAGTTTACTTTATTACTGTTACATTTTTGAGTTGAAAGTTTTGAGGAGGGTATACTCTTTTATTGTGCAGGCAATTCACCCCCCTCTTGCCGGTCCCATTGCACCAACAGTAGCCACATCCCCAGCTTTTCGTCTCCACGATTTTCAGATAGAATCATATTGAGTCTACATCCAGTCAATACAGTAACCACATTCCTAGCTTTCTGTCTCTATGATTTTCAAACAAGATCATCCATCTGGTCGCACCAAGGGCTGACCTTATTCTTGAGGAGCCATTCATCAATCGTTGGATTCTGAACCTTTGTGTTAGCAACCGAAGGCTCAGCTTCTTCCACACTGTTGGAAGTTTTCATCTGGATGTGGCGCCACTTCTGCTCTTGTTGGTGCATGTTGTAGACAAAAAGGGCATGATTCTTAGTAAATATTATTAGTAATCGGTGGCCGGCTTGAAGGGGGGTTAGATAGCTAGGTCACCCCAATTAAGTTTCTTCTCTACAAAACGTTAGTGTGCAAGCGGAATATACTAAAACTAAAACAATAAAAGCAAAGTAAGAATACAAACGCTAATACAATTCCTTTACGTGGTTCAGAGATTGCTTGCTCCTACTCCACAGCGTGTCCTTGAGGTGGACGAACCCTTGTTCCTTCGGTGGATCAATTCCCGGCAATCTCCGGCTAGAGTTTACTCCTTCTCGATGGAGTACAACTTCTCACAAAGGCTCTCTTCCTCTTACAAGATGAACTTAGGTTTAGGAGGAAGAGAGTATGGCTTGGAAGCTTTGGACAATGACAAGGAGTGATTCAACAAATAATTAGTAACCTCCCTCATGCCCCAAAGCTTTCCTTAAATAAGAGGAGAGAGTTGATCAACATATCAACTCATCTCGGCATCAGTCGACTGGTGCTACTGTTGTAGGTAGCCAACGGCTACTTCGCAGTACCAATGGTCAGCCAACGGTCACTTACCAGTCGACTGGTCGCTGCTGGCTGAACGAACAGAATACTTCTGTTCGCTGTCAGTCGATTGCTAAAACTAGCAGTCAACTGGTGCAGTCGACTGCACCTGATTACACACTCACACTCATCCTCTCCGGAGTCGCCCTTGAAGTCCTCTTCCTCGACCTTCATCCCCCAGATGCACCCGAGCCCGCGACTCCTTTCCGTGCCATCATTCTCGTTGCCTTGAAGTCTACTTCCCTCGGCTCCACTCCATTACTCCTCGTCCGACGGTCCCTCGGATGTCTTCCACACCATCCCTCAAGGATTTGAGCCGTAGGATGAGCTTCTCAAGCTTAGCTACACTAAGCTCCTCATGTGTGTTTCACCAAGTCCTGCAAGACTCAAACACACATATCAAACACATATGAAAGCCTAACTTAAACTCTTTGACACACACATCAAAACCATGATCGTACCGATCAAACTTGGGTCGATTGCACCAATAAATATTTCGATGTCACCGATGAAGGAGAGGCTAGAAGGGTCAATGGCATAGTTGTACTTGTAGAAGGTGTTAGTACTGCTTATCAAAAAGAAATGGCTAGATGGAGGCATCCTCCATGAACCCATTGTTCTTGAACAAAGCTTGAGCAGAAGAAAGTGAATTTTTATCTTCTTTTTCATCTTCTTCCTATCAGTAATCTTGGTTTTGCCCTTTTTTATCACGTGATTGACGCAATTGCTCACACCATGCTAATGCTTGGCCTCTGAGTTTGACAACAATCAAATTCACTGGCCAACCAATTATCTTGGGAGGATGGGAAATCCCCAACCCATCCTAACTCAAAGCAGATTACAGATTGCAGGTTAGGTAGGCAAACTCTTGAGCCTATAAAATAATAAATTTATATATAAAAAAATAAATTTTTAAAATTTGGTTACCAATTAGACAGGTCAAACCTATGATTTAGTACACAGTTGTAATTATGTTAAGTGTCTTTATATCTAAAGTTTAGTTGGGGTATAGATAGTCTGTATTTCAAAGTATTTGCTTCTTTTTTTTTTTTTTTTTTGACAATTATTCTTTATTTGATTTGAGTACTGAAGTTAACAGAGTCTGGTCCCATTTAAATTAAAGTCTCATTTTCGAAGTTCTTGAATTTTCCATTTTAATTTTATGTTTTGGGGATTTTTCAAAGTCCCCTTGAGATGGTCTAATGGCTAGGGCACGAGATACTACCAACTTGAGGTCTAGGGTTCGAATCTCAATATAACAGAGGTAAATGTCTCCCTCATGCGTTAGTCACTATTCCAAGGACTAGTAGTCACCCATGATTTACCTCCTCTGTGTTGACCCTAGGACATGCTGGGGGCGAGCGTAGTCACCTTTTGCTAACTTGCGATAGAAGTTTTCAAAAGTGGAAGCAGAATTAGGATAAGAGAACTTACGACCTTTAAGACATTTCACCGCTAGATGCTGAGATAATTATGTGACTCATCTCTATAAATCTTCAAATATTTTGTCTTGGGTGCTACAATCATAATATGAGGCTTCCTCAGTCGGAACATATGTATCAAGACCAAGATCATGACTACGATGACCATCAATGACATCTAGAGATCGCTTTGATACCTCGTAATATTATTTTGTCCCCACAGGCTATTGTAGTTGGTTTATGCAAGGGTGTTGTTATCAATAGGCGTGGTTGATTCCCAGCGGTTACATAATATCCCACCGGTTGTCTCAACCCCTCTTTGCATGCGCTACTATTGTTGGGTGAAGTACCCCCATGATTTGCCTCCCTTCTAGATAGTGAGGGGCTACTCTAGAGGCACCCCGAGGTAACAGTTTTACCTTTTGCTGCCAATAGAGAGTTCTGATATCAAATGATGTTAGACAGAATAACGATTATTATACTGGCTGTATTGATTCCATTGATTTGACTACGAATGTCAAAAATAATCTTTTAAAACTTGTTAATTCAGAAGAATATTAGGAAATAAGGAAATAAATAACATTATCAGAAAATATTATTAATCTAAAAAACTTTTTCCTAACAATAACTGAGCAAAAGTTTAAATAAACTTAAAACCCTAGAATTCAAAAGGAAAAACTTTTAACATAAAGGAAAAAAATCTTAATAGACTCAAAATACTAAACACACTTAAAATTCTAAAATGCTAAAAAGGAAAATAAATCTCAAAAAAAAGATAAAATCTTTGGATCCTCATGAAATTTTAACAAAAAAGGATAAAATATTCGGATCCTCTTGTATCAAAACTGTTGCTTAATATCACGATCAAAAACATTGTCTATGCATTGCTAGCTGTCTTCTAGGTGACATGATTCCACAAAATTAGTTTAACTCTGATATCAATTGATGTAGTAAAAGCTATTGAATTTATTGATTTACGCACAAATACCAGAAGTCATCTTTTATAACTTATTGATTCCACATAAAACGAGGAGATAGACAACCAAACTCGATGTTTAAAAAATAATAATGTAACCATAAATTCTTATTGATAAAAACCTATCTACAAAATAACTAAACAAATATTTAAATAGACTTAAACCATAAATCTATTAAACATAAAAAATACTCCTAAATCTTAAATTCAAAAAATAAACAAAAATAAGAATAAAGGACAATAATTCTTCTAAGCATTCAAAAAAAACTCTAAACGACGCCAACTATTAATTTCTGAACAAGTTTAGATTTAATATTTTGATCGTCACATTTCAACCCGGACAAAAATAACCTTTACACACGCTCCACTCTCTACCTTCCCGCATCAATATATAGCCTACTCGCTATGTTATCAGAATAAATATTGTACGTGTAAATTGAACATAAATGATTGAATTGTCTCATTTTTTGGCTCCCATAATCTCATCTCAAACTCGAACTTAGCTGAAGTAATATCTGTACGCAGAGAGATCGAACTGAAAAGAAAACCATGAAAACTGAATTGACAAAATCGATTTAAAACCAAACTGCTCCGTCAAAATTTGAATAACAAAGTATATATTGCGCGTGCGCATAAATAAATTTATTTCTATTGATTATTTAACTTGTCTAAATCTTAGTCTGTAATTTTCATTATTTTTTTTATTGTTATATGTATTTTATTTTATTTTATTTTATTTTATTTTCTAGATCTAAATAAATTAAAGTAAAGAAATAATATTGATCCTCTCCTAGCGCTGAGTCGACGGACGCTGGGGGCGTGACACTCTCCGCTATCTCCGATTAGTGGTGTAGATCTCCGGCGAACCTGCAAAGAAGCCGAGCCGGGAGGGATTTCCCGGCGACGACTCTCCGACGCTCAAGTCAGCGAAGAAGTAGAGTAACGTTACTGTAACTACAGTGATCAAGATTGCATATCTTCGTCGAAGTCTGGGGGTCCTTATATAAGACCCCGGGGAGGCGCGGGCATGCTTCCCGATGCGTGCACGCTTCCCCAAACATACCTCAGTATGGTTGTGTCAGAAAAGCATGTCTGATGTCATTCCACAATCGTCCGAACATATCCCAGGTGTGACGGTGGAAGCTTCCACCGTACGATACTCTGTCCGCTCATGCCGTCGACCATGCTGTTTGTTGGCGGCAGGTGTCTCGAGGATGAAGCTACCAGCTGTCTTGTTTGTCTTCTAGCGTTTTCACCTGCTTCCGGGCCAAGCGGACATGTCGCTCAGCGCTCTTGGTTTCCGGGAATGCGCCTACCTTGGGCTGGGCGGTGAAGTCCTGCCTATGTACTCGGATGGAATTGCGCCTTATTGTCATGCGGCTCGGCCGAGCGTTCCGATCGACCCATAGACTCTACTTGAGCGTCGGAAACCCAACCTCTGGTCGGGCTGTCTTTCGTTCGGTTCGGGAGACCCTTGGTCGGATGTCCGCTCGACATGACCTTTGTTCGTTCGGCACGACCTTGGGGTTGACTTCCTTGACCGTTGACCTCCACATGTCGTTGACCTTCCGTCAATAAGGATCCTCCGTCCTTACCATCGGATCATATATCATTCAGGTCAAATGGACGATCCATCATAAAATATAAATAGATAAATTATTAAAATCATTTTAACCTACCATAGTGATCGTTTGTACGAGAAAGACAGATGAAATATTCTCTATCAGTTAAAAATTGATTCCAAAAATTACCTAATCAATTTGCCTTGTAAGCAGCTACCTGAGACGATTAATGCACGTGTTGCTGCCTCCCCTCTCCTTAATTTACAGCAAGCTTTTAACTCTTCACTGCTCCTCCCATTCTACTAATCTCATCCCATCTCATTCCATTGCGCTCTCTCTCAATACGTAGAAACCATATCCTAATTTACATACATAAATTATAAAAATAAAGAAATAGAAAAATTGAAATTCCAAATTAAATGTGCCTGTTAAGGGTAAACAACTCATTAAGTCAAGCCCAGATAAATTATGTAACGTTCAAACTTTAGATAATTAAATGAGTAAAAGCTAAAATAAATCAAACGGTTAAAATAATTATTTCAAGCTCAAGTTGTTTTTTTTTTTTATAAACTTGAAGTTTGGTTTAAACTTGAACTGTGTTTTTTTAGATATCGATGTTATGGAATTCTTAATTAAAATATATGTAATTAAATTTTATAATTTTAAATTTATTTGATTAATTATTAAATTCATAATAAAAGTTTGTTTGTTAATTTTAATTTTTTTATTTACCATATTATTGAATTTTTATTGATGAAACTGATTTAAAAAATTTATTCATAAATATTATCATGAACTTTCTCCTGAATTACAATCCTTATTTATTAATACTAGTAATCGTGAAATCACATTGACCTTTTATAATGAAATTATATTAATTAAAGCATTTTAGTATTAAAATACTAAAGTAGAGTCATTAGGGTAAAGTACCTGACTTTTAAAAATCTGAATTATTTGGATTTTGAAAATCTGAATTGTTTGGATTTTCGAGTGTCACCCTTACGACTTCCCTATGAAAAAAATTAATTTAATTTGATATTATACTTATCTTAGTAAAAAAACTAAGAAAAGTATATTTTTTAACATTGTCGGCCTAAAATATTTATAGAAACTTCTTTGATCATAGTGTTGTCAATTCTAAGATGTGGGACTAAAGAGAACTATATTTTTTTATATAAAACAATTAGAGAAAATTAATGATGAGAAAAATTCATAATAATATGTCGCTGCTGAGTCTCGAACTCTAGATCACTGATTGTTTCGTTTGTGGAATTACTAATAAACCTTGGAATTATTTTTAGTGTGAATAGAAAAAAGGATATTAACGTAAATTTATTTTAGACTTCACCAAAGTTAGTTAGTAAAGGGAGGAGATTTTTAATAAAATAGTAAGATTAACGGGGTAAATACTCTTATTCATTAATTTTAAAAAGATATTCAAACATATTAATTTCATTGACGTTGTATATTGAATAAACCTCTAAGAAATCTTGTGCACTGTACTATTCCCGGGGGAAAACACTAACATGGCGTTTGATTCTCTCTTAAAAATGAGAATGAGAATGAAAATAAATATCATAGTATTGTAAAATGAGAATGGATATGAATTTGAGTATCATTCTTAAAAATAATATTTAATTAGTTGAATATTTTCAATCTGAATGAACCGAAATTTTCTTTTTTATCCTTCGAGAAAAATAAAAGAAAAAATTAGATGAGAGAGAAAATTGAATGTGAGAGAAACAAATAATGAGAGAGAATGTGTAATGAGAGAAAATGATGAGAGAGAGCATGATAGGAGAGATTGAGAAGAGAAAAGGTATGATGAGAGAGAGTGTGCTGAGAGAAAAAGAGTGATGAGAAAAAAATGAACAGAGAGAAAGTGCGATGAGGGAAAATGAAATATTGAGGAGAGAGAAAGCATGATGAGAAAATGTGATGAGAGAGAATATGTGATAGTAAAAAATGAAAAGAGGAAAAGTGCGATGAGAGAAAATGAGGAGAGAGAGTATGAGAGAAGAGAATAAAGAAAGAAAAAATGTGATGAGAGAAAATGTGGAGAGAGAGTATGGTAAGAGAGACTAAGAAGAGAGAAAATATGATTAGAAAAATGAGGAAAGAATGAAGAGAGCGAAAATGAGGAGAGAGAGTGTATGATGAGAGAGAATATAGAGAGAAAATGATAGAGAATGTGTGATGATAGAAAATAAGGAAAGAGAAAGTATGTTAAAAGAGAGTGATATAGAATGAGAAGAGAGAAAATATGATAAGAGTGACAAAAAGACAATTCGCTCGCCCCCAGTGCCTTCGCCAGCCCGCTGCAGGACCAACACGAAGAAGGTAAATCATGATAACTGGAGAAGCTAGTGCGCAGTGGGAAGAGATACACAAGGGCCAAGGAATTATGCCCTGATTACCCCGAGTTTCGAACCCATGCTCTCAAGTGGCAAGATTCTATGCACTAACCACTCCAGCTAAGCCCGTGAGGGTGAAAGTATGATAATAGAGAAAAATAATAGAGAGAGAGTGAAATGAAAAAAAAATTGAACAAAAATACTAAGAATATTTTTACCCAAAACTTAATTCTCAATCTCATTTCATCAAAATTCAAAAAAAAAACCAAATATAAAATTTAAGAATGAATCTATTCCTTCATTTTTTTTTAAACCCCTAAACTAAACTGTCACCTAAATTTATTCATGATCCTTTAATTCTTGCATGATTAACTCAACAAATTGACAGAGTTTAAAGTACAACTACCATGCTACAAGACTGGATGATTAATGCAACAAATTGAAATTAAAGAAGTTAAAGCAAAACTATACATCAAGCTACAAGACTTCTCAAAAGTAGCACGGAAGACGGATACGTTTGTCCACGCTGAACCTGCCTTTATTTTCTAGGTAAACTTTTACACCAGGCTTGTGCTCTCTCACTTCCGACACACAGAGAGAGCGGGGGAATTTATAAAATTAGAAGCAAATCACAATTTCCACGAAAATATGATGAAAATTAACCTCTAATAATTGATAAATTTGTACAAGGCTTAATTTTCCAAAGGAGAGAGCTAGGATCGAATGGAGAGACGATCGAGCGTTATCCATCCGATCCTATGCATGCGAGAACATAGCAAACAACAAAGCCAACAGCAGTTGAAATTAACAGAACAAAAGGAAAACAAGTTAAGCATGAACAGACGGGCAATTCGATCGGCGGCGTTCCTTCTGCAGGCTTAGTCCTATGACAAATTGATCAAAGCTAGAAGCTATTTTGGCTACCGAGTGAGAGGTATATACTTCCCTTGATTAGTAGGTCGTACGAGGTCCACTGACATCTCCGCCGCCGCTGCCTGAGCCCCAGCCGTAGGCGTCGGAGGGCAATTGCATGTTGTTGAGCAGATTCGGAGGCAAGCCGTGGAGGAGAACGTGCTGGTTGCCGTTGGGGTCGAGCAACTGCTGGTGTTGTGGCGGCGACTGTCCTACCATAACGGGGGACCCCATCGCGCCGCCGCTGCCCGGAAGCGCTGTTTCCTCCTCTTCCAACGGCAGCCGCTCGTAGGCCGCGTTCCCGAACGATGCCGCCATTATGATCACCGGCCCCGACGCTATGAGCGCACCCACCACGGTCCCACCCACCACTTGTCCCTGCCCGCCCGCCAGGTAGATAGCTAACCCGCTCGCCGCGGGTGGCGCCGGCGGCGGCAAGAACGACCCCGACAGCGACAGGATCTCGAACCTCCCGTGCAGATTCACCGCCGCCGGAACCCCCGCGGCCCCTGGCTGCCGCAGCGTCACGTTGACCACCGTCCCGCTACCGCTCAGGATGCAGACTCCTCTCTGCCGGCGACGCGCGAAAGCGGAAACGCTCTCCACCACGTCGCAACCCCCGGCCACCTCCATCACGTGCGACCGTAGCGTGTTGGCGCTGTCGCGCGTGATGATGATCGGCGGCTTCGGCTTGTTTTTCGAACCGGCTGGTCGTCCGCGGGGACGGCGCATATTATCGGCGCCGCCGCCGCCACCTTCACCTGCTCCGCCGGAGGTGGTGGGGACAAGTTCCTTGCCGTCACCTCCGCCATTGTTACTGCCGTCGTTGTTACTACCCCCATCGTTGATCCCCTCATCAAGCTCGCGTTTTTTCCCGCGGTGGAAGCTTGCGCCGATGCTGTTGTTATGATCTTCCTCAATTTTCAACTGCTGCTGTTGCTGTTGCTGGTGAAGTTGCTGGAAGTGGTGCAGAGGATTGAAGTCTCGGGCATGGAAGGGAGGAGGAAAGTGATGTGTGATTGGATCCATGGCTTTGCACTCCTGATCTCCTTAATTAAATTCGATTACTTTAGCTCATAAAACAAATTGAGACTTGCTCCCGCCGGTAATATCCAACCCAAGAAATGGAACAGTGCAGGCGAAGCAAACAGGGAGGTGTAGAGATTAATCAAAACAAAGGCCAGTGGGAGGAAAACATTGGCTTAAAAAAGGAAAAAGGAAGGCGGCGCCTTGTCTCCCCCTTTCCTCCCTCATTTCTGTACTATAATAGTACACTTTATAGCTCACAAAAGCTGCTAAAATGGAAGGGAGCTCACCCCGCACCTCTCCATCGTTTCAGCTCCGAAGGTGTTTGTTCAGCGACCTACAGGAAGAGGCGTGGGAAGGGTGGAGTTGCAGGATGAGGTGGGTTAGGGTTGGAAGTGAAGCAGGTCAAAGGAAGGATCGAAGGAGAGGAGGAAGAAATGCATGGGCGTGATGGCGATCTCCACGGTAAGACAACGAAGTAGGCGGTGGATGGACCCCACCTCTTCTTGTTATGCATATTATTATATTCCAATTTCTTTTTATTTGTTTCCTTCTTCTCTTTACTCTCTCTCTCTCTCTCTCTCTCCACGTTCTTGACTTCTCTTCCAGTTCCATCCTTCACTTGCGGTTATCTGAATGAATTGAACCTACGTGTTGCTTCAGTAAGAGAAGGATGCGCTCGAGGCTGTGATTGGCCTCCTCCAGTGGTCCTCGTTCCCTGCCGTTCACCAGATCCCGAGACAGCGTGGCTCCCACGTTTTGGAATCCACCGTGTGCATGACAGCAGTTTGTGGTCCTATTCCTCTCCGCCCTTCCGCGCTTACCCAACCTACACCTGCGTCGCAGACCTGTGGGGCCCGTCGAGTCCGACGCGGGTGTTCGTGGAGAGTGGGCGGTATACAAGGAGAATCCATTGGGAGTCGCACTGCACCATGTGTCTCGCTCTTCGTATTGAATATGTCCAGCGAGGTCAGAGTTTGTCGCGCGAGAAGGCCGCGCGGATCTCGAGGGGACCCAAGCGACCCGTCCGGGAACGGCCCCACGAGGCCTCGGCCGCGTCGACGACCGGATCGTGGCCGTCCGCCCGTCGTCATTCCGCGTTCGAGACGGAACAAGCTGTATCCGGCATCCGGCCGGGAGCCCCGGCCACCGCCGCGACGTGCTTACGCAGAAGCCATGCACGCCTCCGCGTCGGAGGACAACGGGCCGCCGAGAACGTCGGCGTCGGAGTCGGCGTGACGTCATCTGTCGCAATGAGCGTGCATGAGCACTGCAGGCGCAGCTCTGATCGAGAGTCACTTTCAGGTACGATTTCTGGATGCATGTTGTCGTGATGGAAAAGGAAAGTGAAGTTGTGAGTGTAGCCATGGCCAAGGCTGGGGCATGTAATCGCCAGATACGACTGAAGACGTAGGGGATGGGCGTGCGTGCATGGGAGTGTGCAAGGCTCGAGACTGATTCGATGCGACGGTGAAGTAGCTTGATTTATTTACCTGCCATTGATGTTGACCCAGAAATGGGAGCCAAATGACAACCTTGTGTCATCTGCGAAAGGAGAGGACAGAAGTTGTTTGCGGATCCCATTCCTTCCGAGTTTTTAGTTGGTGATTTCCCTTTCTTTTATATATAAATATATTTTTAAAAAATATAGTTCTCATTAATTTTTCGAAAGGATTTGTGTCTCTGAGATTGATCTTGACTAAGAAATGGTGTAAAATCGACAGATATGTGTCATCTGTGAAAGGAGAGGACCGTAGTGGTTTATGGACCCCATTCCTGGGAACATTCACCGATTCAGGAAGTTTGATTTCTGATATTCGAAGAAAATTTTCAAGTTTATATAATCAGACATATCAGTATGAATATTTTTCTTTACGATCGAAACGATATTCTTAAATCTTAACCGACGTCTAATACCACACAAAAAAGTTCAATGGGACCACTGCACTACTACTAATGAAGCTTTACTGATTAATTAACTGCAGTTCAAATAATATAGAAGCAGCAGCGAGCATCTCGGCCAATTAATGGATCGAGTTTTTAATTTTCACTAGCGTCGAGCGCTGTGTGCATGTGTAATAGTTGATTTTGTCCTGCCAGTCATCTACAAAAATATTGAAACTATCATTCTAATCCATGTTGTTAACGATTTGTGATGTAAGTTAATTATTTTCCAATACTGTCGAAGTTACATTAATACTACGCCAATATTGAAGTCGAAGTTTGTCATCTGGCTTTTTAAAGTTTTCAACTTTCACATTTCTTCTTCACTTCACTTGCTCTTAGGTCATAACTACTTGCAGCTGTCATGTGGCGTCTCGTCTACAAGTTTGTAGCTTTTGTTTCTAGTTCCTTCTGTACCGACTAGAATGGCTAGTTGCTTCAAATTTCCACAGCGTATCAAACTAATTAAAACAGATGGTAGATCTTGCTACAACTGGACAATTATCAGACTCGTTGAAGAGCCAAACAGGTACAAGAATCCGGTATATATTTCACTTAATTGGGTGATATCATCAACAGTTGCTAATGGCACTTTCCAGCCTTTCCGTTCCTGTTCCAAGGAGAAGTTTGGTGTCGTACCCTAGCCATCATCTGACGCACATACTATTCGATAAGCATGCATGTCTAGTCAAATGAATGCATGTGCGATTAGGTGGCAGGCAATTCAATCTAGATCGATGCATGCATGTGCAATTAGGTGGACCATAGAAACTGGCGGAAACTATGGATTTTGACTTGACCAGTGCTGATTAATTGTTACTAAACCCTAAACCACTAAGGCAACTGATCGTGTCAAATATTGATTGAATGCCAAATTTTGCAACTGGGCATGCTTAAATTTGCAGCATATCTGAAAAGTTGCCAATGTTGCAAGTTATAATTTTTCGAATGGCCAACTAGCTGATTCGGATATAGCGAGAAGCCCATGTTTAAAGATATGGGCCGTTCCTAACGGTCCAATTTCAGCCCATGATCCTACGGCGGAAGAACCGTAGTTATTAGGGCAACATGCATGTCGCTTCTATGTTTATTGATCACTTAATCCGACCTTCTTCCTCCATGCCGCCCTCCACCGTCCACCTCGGCCCGGTCGCTTCTGCGGGAGACGTGCCGTCGTCATCAGCTACTTTTTTGGGCGCGAAAACAATCGGTTGCTTGGAATTCTGGTCCTGCGCTCGGTATGTTTGCAGGTTGGTTACAGATCCACATCACCAGTCGGAGACAGCTAAGAGCGCCACACCCTCAGTATCCGTCAACTCAGCGCTCGGACAGGATCAAATTGGCGTCGTCTGTGGGAACACACCTGAATCCGAGCCGAGAAGATGGAAGAAGCTGGACGCCAAGTCATGGTAACGCTCTCCCCGGAGGAACTAGAGGCACGAGCCGCAAAGATGGGGGAGCAACAACAGAAGGCCCAAGCCAAGAGGATAGCGCAACAGGCCGCCTCGGTTTCTGGAGGCCGAGCGGCAATGGAGGACCGACCGGAACAATATTCTACCTGGGTTCAGAACAAGGGGCAGGCCGGTGCGTCCCAGACCGGCACGCCAAGGGGCGCGCCGGCCGCCCCTATTCCATTCCATTGAGCATTGTTCCAGACGCCGTCGGAATTGGCCCTAGCCAACCAGGGATCGTTCGATGAAGCACCCGTATGGGCCGCTAGAAAGGGGAAGGCACCACGCAGAGTTATCCCCCAAGCGGGTTAATCGTCAGTTCTCGGAGGCGATCTTGCAGGACCATCTCCCGAAGCATTATGCTCCAATATCGATCAGGGAGTTTAGTGGTGTAACCGATCCGGATGACCATCTCGGTAAGTTCAATAACGATGTCACTCTTCACCAATACACCGACAGAGTCAAATGCAGGGGTTTCCTTACTACTTTGTCCGGTCCGGCTCAACGCTGGTTCCGGAGGTTGCCGGACGGATCAATTAAAAGCTTTAGAGATTTCCGAACGACCTTCCTCCATCATTTCGCAAGCAACAGGCGCTACCAGAAGACCAGCGTCAATCTGTTCGCCATAAAACAAGGTTCGAAGGAGCCACTTCGAGCCTACATCCAGCGTTTCAACCAGGTGACCATGGACATCCCAACGGTCACTTCAGAAACTATGATGAACGCGTTCACACAGGGGCTTGTGGACGGTGATTTCTTCCGCTCGCTCATCAGAAAGTCGCCTCGCGACTACAACCATATGCTGCACAAAGCCAATGAATATATCAACGTAGAGGAAGCTCAGGCGGCAAGAAGGAAAGAAGCACCATCTGAGTCACCAGCCTCAGCCGAGCGGAAGCCTCCCACTAACTACCATCCGCCTAGAGGACCTCGGGCGGAAGCAGCCCGACCTCATCAGCAAGCAAGGTCGCACGCCGTTCAACAAGTAGCGACCGATCGGCCTAAGCCAAAAGGGAAGGTATGGACTCCCATGTTTTGTTCGCTCCATCAGCTAGCAACCCACAACATGCGCGATTGTCGGAGCCTCCCTCCAATCGCTCATCCTACACCAGAGCCCTGGTCGGCGTGTAGAAAGAGAATCCCCTGAGCGGCAACGTCATCAGCAGCCCAGGACTCAACCTTGGGCATCGCACGAGCGTCCCAGGTCATCCGCTCGGGAGGAAGAGAATAGAAGCAACGCTTCCCGAGGAGAAATCAACATCATCGCTGGTGGACCACCCCGGAGGTGACTCCAACTTGGCAAGGAAGGCACATGCCAAGCAGCTCACGATTCATGCGGTTGGCTGTAGTCAGGAGCGGGCGAACGAGCCCGAGATCAGCTTTGGGCCTAGGGACCTCGAGGGAGTCGAAGTCCCGCATGATGACGCCCTCATCATCCGAGCGGTAATAGCTAACTACACTATTCACCGCATCTTTATTGATACAGGCAGCTCGGTCAACATAATCTTCCAGAAGGCCTTCGACCAATTGCAAATCGACCGAGCCGAGTTGTTGCCGATGACAACCCCCTCTACGGGTTCACCGGTAATGAAGTTTTGCCGGTCAGACAGGTCCGGCTGGCTATCTCGTTGGGAGAGGAGCCGCTCAGAAAAACGCGGACTGTTAACTTCATCGTAGTCAATGCTCCCTCCGCGTACAATGTGATCTTGGGGCGACCGACTCTCAACGAGTTCCGATCGGTCGTCTCCACCTTCTGCCAGAAAATCAAGTTCCCAGTGGAAGACCAAGTAAGGGAGGTTCGAGGAGACCAGCTGGCAGCCCGACGGTGCTATATAGAAATGGTCTGAGCCGAAGCTAGATGTGCTCGGAAAGTGCCACGAGTCGAGGTAACCAAAAAGCCACCCTCTCTAGTTTATGAAGAAAAAAAGGAGGTACAGATCCACCTTGCACGATCGAAGGCCATGACTTTTATTGCGTCTGACCTGGAGGCGAGCCAGAAGGAAGAACTGATCAAATGTCTTCAACAAAACTGCGACGTCTTTGCTTGGTCAACTCATGAGCTTCCGGGAGTTTCGTCGAGCGTAGCGCAGCACGAGCTTCATGTCCGACCGGACACCTGGCCTGTGAAGCAAAGGAAGAGGGGCTTCAGTGCTGAACAGAATGTCATCATTCGAGCGGAAGTAGAGAAGCTACTGGAGGTCGGCCACATACGGGAAGTGCAGTTCCCGAGCTGGCTTGCAAATGTGGTACTAGTCTCTAAGCCGGGCAACAAATGGAGGGTCTGCATCGACTTTCGGGACCTGAACAAGGCATGCCCGAAGGATTTCTACCCTTTACCCCGGATCGACCAACTAGTAGATTCTACCACCGGGTGCGAGCTGATATGCATGCTGGATGTCTATCAGGGTTATCATCAGGTGTCGCTCGCCCGAGAACACCAAGAGAAAGTCAGCTTCGTCACCGCGGATGACACTTACTGTTACAACGTGATGTCGTTCGGGCTAAAGAATGCTGGCGCAACATATCAGCGGCTGATGAACAAAGTGTTCCGGGGGCAGATCGGACGCAACTTGGAGGTCTACGTAGACGATATACTCATCAAATCACTCCGAGCGGCAGATCTTTGCAAGGATATAGAGGAAACCTTCCAAACACTAAGGAAGTATGGAGTCAAGCTGAACCCACAAAAGTGTTTGTTCGGAGCAAAAGGCGGGCGTTTCCTAGGATACATCGTCACCGAGCGGGGTATTGAGGCAAACCCTAGCAAGGTGAAAGCACTGCAAGATATGCCGCCCCCCAGAAATCTGAGGGAAGTTCAACGTCTTACCAGTCGGATAACGGCACTATCGCGATTTATTTCTAGGACGGCCGACCGGAGCCTCCCTTTCTTCAAGATCCTGCGAAGAGCTACAAAGTTCCAATGGGACGGGAAGTGCGATCAGGCATTCGAGGAGCTGAAGAGGTACTTGAATTCTTTACCTGTGCTGGCTAAGCCGAACGCAGGCGAGCCGCTTCGCATGTACCTGTCCTCCACCGAGCATGCTGTCGGCTCGGCATTGGTGAGGGGAAGCGAAGAAGAGCAGCCCGTGTATTTCCTGAGCCACATTTTAAAATATGCTGAGTCTCGCTACACTGGTCTCGAGAAGCTTGCATTCGCTTTAGTCCTCGCCGCTCGGAGAGTTCGCCCTTATTTCTTGGCGCATACGATCATCGTTATGACGAATAGTCCGCTGGGAAGAGAGCTCCTGAATCCAGAGGCGTCTGGGCGGCTCATCAAATGGACGACAGAGCTTAGTGAATTCGACATCCAGTATCAAGCCCGTTCGGCGATTAAGGCACAATCCTTGGCAGATTTTGTAACTGAAGTACACAATCCTGAGCCCGAAGCCTTGTGGAAAGCATTTGTGGACGGGTCATCCACTAGGCTCGGTAGCGGAATCGGTATCTTGCTGCTTTCTCCTCAAGAAGAGTGGATGCATCTATCCGACCGTCTGGATTATCGAGCAACAAATAACGAGGCAGAATATGAAGCCCTCATAGTCGGCCTACAGGCTGCGCGGCATGTGGGAGCCAGCCAGGTAAAACTGTACTCTAACTCCCAACTGACCGCTCAGTAACTCTCGGGGTCCTTCAAGATAAACAACTCAAGTCTCTAGCTCTACGCGGAGGCCTTTGAAAAGCTCAGGACTAACTTCATCGAGGTTGTCATACAGAAGATCCTCTGAGCCGAGAACCAGTCAGCGGACGAGCTAGGCAAGCTCGCGAGCTCGATATCGCCGATCGTCATCTAGCAGCCAATTGAGCAGGTGTCCTTAGCGGCGCACGTCGACCGGATGGAAGACCTCACATTCCCAAGCGATTGGAGAACAGCCATAATGGAATTTTTGCGCTCAGAAGACACGCCGTCCAATCGGGAGGAAGCCCAACTATTGAGGAGGAGAGCTGGCCGATTCACAATCATTGGGGACCAACTTTACAAAAAGGTGTTCTCCCGCCCGTTGCTAAAGTGTGTCAGCTCAGAAGACTCAGAGTATATTCTCTATGAAGTACATCAAGGATCTTGCGGAGGTCATTCGAGCGGACGATCGTTGGCTAGGAAGATCCTGCTGGCCGAATACTTTTGGCCAACTCTACAGGAGGACGCCGCTCAGACCGTCGCTACCTGCCTCTCCTGTCAGAAGTACCACAGCTTCTCCCATAGGCCAACGGAGAGGATGAAGACGTCTACTGTGTCCTGCCCGTTCGACCATGGGGTATGGATATAGTAGGACATTTCCCTATGGCGATCGGGCAGCGGAGGTTTTACTGGTGGCGGTCGACTATTTCTCCAAGTGGGTCGAAGCCGAACCACTGGCCAAGATAACCGAGCAGATGGTCAAGAAGTTCATCTGGCAGCATATAATCTATCGGTTTGACATTCCTCGTTGGCTCATTTCGGATAACGGGCGGCAGTTCATTGGTCAGCAGCTCGGAGAATGGTGCAAAGGGTACGACATCGAAAAACACTTCACTTCCGTGGCTTATCCTCAGAGTAATGGTCAAGTCGAAGTAGCCAACCGGGAGATCCTGCGAATGCTTCGGGTTCGGCTCGATCACATAGGATGAAGCTAGGTGGACGAGCTGTCCGGCGTGCTATGGGCCATTCGCACAACCCCCAAAGGAGGGAACGGGGGTAACACCGTTCCATTTGGTATACGGGGGTGAGGTGGTCACCCCATTCGAGGTCGGAGTCGAGTTCGATCGGGTCCAGAACTACGATGGGGACAACGCCGAGCGGAGACAACTGGAGTGGAACCTAGTTGACGAAGCACGAGCTAAAGCAGCCGTCCGGCTGATGGCGTACAGGCAAAGAATGAAACAGAATTACAACAGGCGTGTAATTCCCAGAGCATTCCAGGTCAGCAACCTAGTATGGAAGAAGGTGAAGCCAGTCGACGATATGAGCAAGATGGAAGCTCCCTGGGTGGGGCCCTTCAGAGTCGTCGAGAAGCTCTGATCGGGTGCATACTACCTAGAAGATGAGGATGGACGGCGGTTAGAACGACCATGGAGCGCAAACCACCTCCAGCCGTACCGAACGGGGGTAAAAGGTGCGCCAGTGTAATTTATTTCATGTATTCTCCGTTCGTCTGTATCCTTTGGTTGCAGGAGTAAAAATTAAAAAAGACAAAGGATATGAGCATTAGGTGCCGAATGGCAAAACTCCATGAAGACCGTCGAGCAGCGACATTAAACTCTAGAGTCGAACCGGCTACTATAAAACCCCCGGCCTGAAGACCGTCGAGTGGCGACGTTAAACTCTAGAGTCGAATCGGTGACTATAAACCCCTCGGTCTGAAAACCGTCGAGCGACGACGTTAAACTCTAGAGTCGAACCGGCGACTATAAATCCTCCGGTCGGAAGATCGTCGAGCGGCGACGTTAATCTCTAGAGTCGAACCGACGACTATAAACCCTCCGGTCGGAAGATCATCGAGCGACGACGTTAAACTATAGAGTCGGACCGGCGACTATAAATCCCTCGGCCTGAAGACCGTCGAGCGACGACGTTAAACTCTAGAGTCGAACCGGCGACTATAAACCCCCCGGTCGGAAGACCGTCGAACGGCGACGTTAAACTCTAGAGTCGAACCGGCGACTATAAAAACCCCCCGGTCAGAAGATCGTCGAGCGGCGACGTTAAACTCTAAAGTCGAACCGACGACTATAAACCCCCCGGCCTGAAGACCGTCGAGCGGCGACGTTAAACTCTAGAGTCAAACCGACGACTATAAACCCCCGATCGGAAGACCGTCGAGCGGCGACGTTAAACTCTAGAGTCGAACCGGCGACTATAAACCCTCCGGCCTGAAAACCGTCGAGCGGCGACGTTAAACTCTAGAGTCGGACTGGCGACTATAAACCCCCCAGCCTGAAGACCGTCGAGCGGCGACGTTAAACTCTAGAGTTGGACCGGCGACTATAAACCCCCCGGCCGGAAGACTGTCGAGCGGCGACGTTAAACTCTAGGGTCGAAGCGGTGACCATAAACGCACCGCTCGGAAGGCCGTCATGCGGCAACATTAAAGCCTGGTACTTAATGGCAGGCAAGCGGCTATCCTAAATCTCAGAAGGGACCAGCGAGTAGAAGCATTTGGGCATAGTCTCCGCTCGGGCCATAAGGTTATTAATGATAACCAGGGGAAAACAAGCTAACAGAACAAAAGTTGCATTCAAAAGTTGCATTCAAAAGTGGCATATAAAACAAAAGTTGGCTGACCGAGCGGCAGAAATACAAAAATGCAAAAGACACTTCATTCGAGATAATTAAAAACGCTCTTCGGTATGGTGGTAAGAAGCGTTGCATGCTCCTGGACGGGGATGACAAAGGACTCTTGCAAGTGACCTTGGGCCTTCAGGTGGTCCGCAGTGGCAGTGATGGCCAAATCGAATGCCAGGACGAGCCGATCGCACACCTTCTGAACAAACTCAGGCGAGCGGATGTACTTCTGTCTCAGTACGGCAAACCGGCTTGGCTCAGCCTCTTGATACTCCTTAAGAGCAGAGCGAGAGGCCTCGAGGGCCTCCTGCAGGGTCTTTAACTCGTCCTTGAGAGTCACCACCTTGACTGAACGACCCTTCTTTTCGCGGTCCAGCAGATCCGCTAACTCCTTAACCCGCTGGTCCAGGGCGCGGGCCTCAACATTCTTCACTTCCAAATCGGCGATAGCGGTATTCTTCCGAGTGATTACGAGTTCTATCTTGCAGTCATTAGTTTTGACCTGCTTTTCGAGCTGGTCTAGCATGTATGCCTGGTCGGTCGTCTTCTTCCGCTCGGCCTCTAGCTGCTCCTTGGTCTTGGCCAGCTCCTTTTGCAGCTCGACATATGAAGGGCCCTGAGAAGAGGACGACCCACCAGAAGTCTTGAGATGCTTCAGCTCATCTTCCAGCAACGCCAGACGAGCGACAACCGCTATATCTTCCACCCATCGCTAACAAAAAAGGAGTTGTTTAATGCCGAACGGGGGCGATACAAAGAAGTTTGAGTGGACAGAAGACTTACGCCGGTGGCATGCCTCATGTGACTGTTAGCTAGTAGGCGGGGAAGTATTACGGCGACGCGGGCTCGGGCATCCGCCCATACCTCGGCGAGCGGCCCCGGGATGGCGATCATGTGCTCAGGGGTCGTGGGCCTATCCGACTCGCGAGGTAATCCTCGGTAGGAAGATGCAAAGTGGCCTTAATGGTGCGGCGCTCGCCCGGCGTCGTGTGAGCGGAGGCGGAGGGATTAGATGCGGGGGCGGACGGCTTGGAAAGTATGGCCGAGCGGCGAGGCCTCCGAGACACCGGAGGCAGGGAGTGGACCGGCTGAGACGCGATGGGACCTGCCGGCGATTCCAGCTGGGAGGGGGTCCGGTCCGAAGAAAGGGCTTCGACGGAAGGAGCCTTGCCTCGGGGAGACAGAGGGGCCATCCGCTCGGACACTTGCACCGCGGAGGTAGCCGAACGAAGTGGCATTTCAGCGCGCCGTCTCTTCCTGTTGAGTGGGAGCTCATCCTCCGGATCGGAGTCTTCCTCCTGAACGGTCGTTTCCCTGAGGGAGGTTGCGCCGCCCGTCACCTCCACTGGAGAAGTCTGCACGGCCGACTCACCCACATTAGTCTCACTCTCACCCTCGTGAGAGCCGACCGGAGCAATACCCATCTGCTCCATTTCCTTGGCCGCTGCTGCCTCGATCGCCTCCGCCTTTTTCTTCAGAATCCCGAATAGTACAGATTCCATTATGATGCTCGCCGCAAAGAAAAGAGAAGGAAATCAGTTCGAACTCAAGGCAAATGCATATGTAAATTTCTTACCAAAGCTGCTCGTGAGTTTGGCTTGGCTCGGACTCAAGCCGAATATGTACATCACTCCTTCAGGGAGGAGCTTGTTGATGTCGAGCTTCAGACCGACTAACATATTCGCCGCTTGAAGGTAGTCCGGTCGGGTCTTATACCTCTTCAGTTCGGGGGAGGTGGGTCATCCGACCTGTCACTTGGTCAAGAAGGGGAGCCGTCCGGGAAAACGGAGGAAGAAAAAGTATTCCTTCCAATGTTTGTTGGAGGTGGGCATTTTATCGAAGAAGACCAAGCCGATCCGAGATTGGAACAGATAAGTGCCCAGCTCGGATTGCTTGGGGTAATTGAAGTAGTAAAAAACCTCCGGACGGAGGGGAATGTTGTGGATTTTGAACAACACAACAACCCCACACAAAAGGCGGAAGGAATTTGGCACCAGCTGGCCGAGCGGAATACCGAAGAAATTACAGACTTCGACGATAAAGGGATGAAGAGGAAACCGCAGACCGGATGTAAACTGATCGCGAAAAAAACAAATAGTGTCGCACGGCGGTTTGTGCGGCCGAGCGGAAGGCGAGGGCAAAATAAGTTCGAAATCAGAAGGGAGATCGAAGGCATTAACTAAGCTCTCTGCGTCACGCCGATCGAACTGTGACTCCATGGTAGTATACCATGGGTCAGGAGTGAGGTCTGCGGGCTGGGAAAAGCTAGCCATCGCCGGAATAGTATAGGAGGCAAAGGTCGAAAGAAAAGGCAAGGGGCTCGAGGAGGAAGATGAGCAGAGCAGTAACCAAAAAGCACGACTATGTCGAGGAGTGCAAAGAAAAGGCGAGAACCAGGGAGTAAAAGGCAAAGGATCTTACAGAAAGTAGGGCGGGCGAAAGAAGAAGACGGAAGATTGCTGGAAGACCAAGAAATCTAGTTCGCCGGAGCACTGAGCGCAAACGAGAGCTCTGCAAGTGCGAACGCGATGGTGCAGCGGAAGGGGATGGCGAAGGCTTTATAAGGTTGGGCCCGATCGTCCCGAACCGTCGGATGCAGGTCACAGGGACCGAGGCCCGTATCTGGCCGCTCATTTCAAACTGCCAAAGGTCCCATCAGACGCGACGCCGTCGTCGTACGGTGACGACAGCGGTGCCACGTGGCGCCAGGTCATAGGAATGCATTTAATGAGCCCCATTACGACGCATAGCTCGCGTGCTCAACTATAATGGTGGGGATTTGCACGCATTCCAAGGGAATCCTGAAGACGTCAGCGGTGACAGGCGGCAGGCCGACCGGGCCATCATTAGTAATAGGCCGAACGACTCCACTTGCCATCATACTGACCGAGCGAAAGGGCATTTTAGAAAGCGGCAGAGCGGATGCCACCTAGCCAGACTCACAGTCCAGTCAGTCGGACTTAGCGTCTCCTTCGACTAGACTTTAGGGGAAGACATGTGATCCGGTGGTAAGGACGGGGCACCCACGTCGGCGGCGGTCAACGACACGTGGAGGTCAAAGGTCAATAGGGTCGGCCCCAAGGTCCTACCGACCAGACAGAACATCTGACCGGTCGGCCGGATGTCTTCCAGGCCGATCAGAATATAGCTCGGCCACAGGTTGAGTTTCCGACGCTTAAGGTAAAGGAGCTTATGGGTTGAGTGGACAGACCGCTCGGTCGAAGCACATATCACTGAGGTGCGATCCCATCCGAGCACAGGACCGAGGATCTTCCCGCTCGGTCCAATACATACACGTACCCGAGTGTTAGGAGCGCCGAGCGGCAAGACCGCCTGACCCGGGAACAGACAAGAGACGCAAAAGGACGAAAGGGACAACTGGTAAATATCATCCTCGAGACGCCTGCCGCCGACAAGCATCATGGTCGGCGGCCGGACCGGGCAGAGTATCGTACGGTGGAAGTTCCCACCGTCACATCAGGGATATGCTCGGACGATTGCGGAAGGGTGTCAGACATGTTTTTCTGGCACACTCATTTGGAGGTATGTTTGGGGAAACGTGCACGCATTGAGAAGCGTGCCCGCGCCTCCCCGGGGTCCTTATATAGGACCCCAAACTTCAACTGAGGTATGCAGAATTCTCATCACTGTAGCCACAGTTACTCTGCCTCCTTTCTTCTTCGTTGCCTGACTTGAGCATCGGAGGGTCGTCGTCGGGAACCCCTTCCCGGCTCGGCTTCTTTGCAGGTTCACCAGAGATCCACATCACCAGTCGAAGATAGCCGAGAGCGCCACACCTCAGTATCCATCGACTCAGCGCTCGGACAGGATCAATGAGAATGATGGTTCTAAATGAAAAGTAATTCCTAAAAGCTCTGAAATTATTTCCTTATGTTTTTTTTTAAAACTTTGGTCATAGTTAATCTGGGATGAACTCTTTATCTCTAAGGCTGCGTTGGGTAGCATGTAATCTACCTTGTAATGTAATCCAGATTACATTACAAAGTCGATTATTTTGTTTGGTTTGTTTTAAAAGTTGTAATGTAATGTAATCTGGATTACAAAAGGTAGTGAAGATTTGTAATCTGGATTACAAAACAAATGCTATGTAATCCGATTACATTACGAGGTCATTGTTTCACCAAAGTTTAAATGCCGAATATACCCCTAGTCTGTTGTCGACCGCCGCCCGCCACCGGTAGCCGGCCTTCGTCGTCGGCCGCCGCCGGCCGTCGCTGGTCGTCGGCCGCCGCTGGTCGCCGGCCGCCGCCGCCCATCGCCGGTCGTCGGCCACCACCGTCGTCGGCCGACCGTGGCCGTCGATCGCCGGCCGTTAGTTGCCGATGGCTACCGCAAACTCTGGCAGAGGTGTGGCGACCGACGATAGAGGTTCCAGGATATTTTTGTCATTTTATAATAATATGAATTACATTCCTTATAAAAAATAATGGACACCAAACAAAAGAATATAATCACCTTTGTAATCAAAGATTACATACATTATATTACCAAACGTAGTAATGTAATCAAGATTACATTACATTACATTACAAATTTAATTACATTACAAGCTAGATTACATTACATCCAACCAAACGTAACCTAAATGTTTACCGGAATTGAATTCTAAGTATATAAAAATATTTTATATTTTTGAAATACGTTATCACAAATTGATCTGCCAACTACCTAACATTTTAATTTTGAAAGTGAACACAGAAAACAAAATACTGTCGACGGTTTCAGATTATGGTATTTAATTAAATATAAAATATGATATTTCTTATCTGCTGTCATGTCCATACTATTGATGCTCACTAATTAATATCATCATTACTTATCCAACTAAACGAGTTGCGTAGCAATGATGAACCTTGAAAGATGAACGTCTTTCATATGCCCACTTGCACAAGATGCCTTGTCTACTACAATTCCAATTTTGTTTTATCGAATCATTCTATCTTCAGAAAAATAATTTCCTTTTCTTAATTTTTCATCTACTTGTTCTCCTTTATTTTCTTCTTTTTTTAAAGAAAAAATATATATATATTTTATGAAGAAAACACTATTTTTGTGTTTAAAAATCCAGCGGTCTCTTTCTCAAAAAAGTATTGACGTGAATCAATTGTTAATTTCCCAAGTGCTCCCATTTGCTATCATTTTCGTAGGCTCCAGTTTCACTTTTGACCTCATTGAGTAAATTTAATTTTCCGTCCTCACAAATATTCCATTCTACTAATCAAATATCTTCATCTTTATTTGATGATTAAATCAGCGATCCGACTGTATTTGGATGGCCTTCTGCCGTGTTTTGCTCATCTTCGTCGCGAATTGAATAGACTTCAACGTACTTGTTCTCATTGGAATTTATGTCTTTTAATGTTGCTATTGTCATTTCAACGTCAATGAGAATAAAGAAATTAAGTCATTTTACCGTGAGTAATAATGAACATGGTCTTATTCAAAAATATAGGAGTCAGTAACTGTATACATGGACTACGATAACGGTTGTCAACCCTCAAATTCGATCCAAAACCCCAATAATTCACACAGTCTAACAATAATTCAGTATGTAAATAAAACCGAAAACCAGCTTTATTTCCGGTCTGCGTCGCTCCCGTTTCAACCGTAGAATCCGGTCCGACTCCAGATCGCGTCCCGAACCCGGATCACGTCACGGCCCTTCAGCATCCGGCCGGTGCCTTCGAACACTGACGTCGAGCTGCTCCTCCCTTTGGCCCGGGCTAAGTATTCGTGCGGCGGCATCCACCGCTCGTCCTCCTCGTCCACCTCCTTCTCTGCTTCCTCCCACCGCGCGGTGCCGTCGCTGAGGAAGCTGGGCCAGGCGGGGACCACCACCGGTGCCGACGATGCTGCGGCGGGGCGCCGATGTGGACCGCACCGGTCTACCTCGCCCTCGCGGCGGAAGCGGTCCGGGTCGGGCTGGCGCCACCAGGAGGAGTCGCCTGCGGGCCAGAATACCTCATCTTCGGCAAGGTCCGGGAGGTCGGTGCCGGCCGCGCGTCCGTGCACGCTGCCGAGTAGTCGGTCCGCGGTATGCCTCCGCGCCGTGGCCATCGCCGCTGCAGCTTTGCGGCTGCTAGAATCCATATTTATAAATCCAAAACGAAGTCTGGCCCACCATAGCAGGCCCCAGGCCCACGCGGGCGCAAACTACTTGATCCAATCACAGCTAGACACGTGTCGAGCAGACCTGAGGAAAATTCTTATCCTGACTTCGATTTTGTTTTTTGGTTAGGTTACGAATCACTATTTCACTTCACGCCTCGCAATTTAAATTGTCAAAAAATGCACTCAATTTTTTAGTGCCGTTAAAAATGATGTCTCATTCACATGCGATGCGGTTTTAAGAAAAATAACTATAGCACAAATGGAGAGAAAACGATAAATATGAAATTTTAATAAAATATTTTAAGAATTAAAAATTTTAGAAGCTAATTGAAAAAAAAGCGGTATTATTGGTCGCAGAGGATTGCTGGAGCGTTCTCGTTCTCTTCCCCGTCGCACTGCACGGGATGATACGTCGCCGTCGTTGTCTTCGAAGCGTCCAAGAAGCGCCTAAACAATCCCGCCACCATCAAACTCCGCTCTACCACTTCACCACTTCTCTCCATCACAAGATAAAACTCATAGTCATAACCACTATCCGTGAGTCGAGAGGATGCTGCCGAAGAGGACAAATGACGGTGCCTTTCGAGCGACGGCGACGCTCCGGAGCTTGAGATTCCGGCGGCGACCTCTGGACACGTGGTGGCGCTGGCGAGCTCGCTTCCGAATGGAAATGATAAGATGGCTCTGTCATGAATGACGTCGGCAATAGATAAAGACAGTCAACGATGGGCCCGACTGCGTTAATGGACCGAAAGGACCTTCTAAGGGCCCACCAACCCAGTGATTGAGATAATCGGTGATTTCTAGCTCGTAGACGTAGCAAAATCGAGCCGTGGCTAGTGAGGCTAGTCAATGAAGTGAAAATTTGCCAAAACTGATCAAACACGTAACTGTGTGTTGGATGAAACGTGCTAAATTAATCAGATGAGTCTCATAATAATAACATACTATTAATGCAGCATGGAATAGGTACATCCAAAAAATAATAACAACAACATGCACATAAAATGATTCAGATAAGTTACAGACAGCGTGAGGGATTTACCTTGTAGGCATAAAGTTCACACAATGCTCATCATGTCTTTGAACAAAGAATTATACAGTAGCATGAGTGCTTCTCATTCTTCAGAAATGTAAGATCTGATTGATCTAGAGAGCAGTCAGCAAAACTAGTCATTACCATGTTTCTGAACAGAAATCCAGGAATGACGTTATATGCATTCGCAATGCATGGGGGTTTCATTAAGATCAACATTATCAGTTCAATTGAGTGCTTCTGCATGGATTCCTCAGGCAATTCGACACATTCCTTGCGTTCTTCAAAGTAATGTGTGGGTTTTAATGGTACATGTAAATACTGCCATTACCTACGGGAGCTTACGGCCATTCCAGCAGACTTGAAACTAGAAGAATAAAGGGTGACATCTGACAACCTTCCGTTAGAAAATTCAGCAGAAACATTCTTATGGCTGGTTTTTGGTCTCGATGACCTCCAAAACCGACCTATAGACGATACCTTTTTATTCCTCTGTTTCATGGCAGTAGAACAAATTTCACTGGCTTCACTATTCAAGTTTCCATCATCTCCTCGTCGATCCCAGTCCTTTCCGCTAGTTGATGACTGACTCTCTTGATAGTTCCCATTCACTGATGGGTCGCTTCTTTCTGGAGAATTACAAGAAGCCTGCTCTTCGACCTGGCTTACAGTTTCGCAACCAGTATCGCCGTTTACATCTCCAACTTCCTTTATCTTTCCATTTAAATTTCTAGCAGGATTTAGGAGAAATAGATCAGATTCAGGGCTGACTGCATCATTTTCGGAGAAATGATTTCCTGGGCTGTTTTGATGGTAGTGTTCTCTCTCTCTCCAATTAGTCTCTTCCGTTGGCTTTAGTTCTTCAAAGACAGAGATGATGTCCTCGGAAGCAGGAGGTTGGTAATAGAATTCCTTGATATCATGAACCTTGATCGACCTGGCTGCTCCTTGAAGCATATCTGCCTCTTTTAAAGCTTCCAGATCTATGTCGGTACCACTTTGGGATCTGAGAAAATGCTCAATTTCTTCTTGGAGCTGGCACAGCTGCACATACTTCTCATCGAGCATGAGCTTTGCATCGATCAACTTCATTTGTACCCTCTCTTCGCGCCAAACTTCTGCCATCTGCAACATCCTCTGTTCTTCATCCACTTCTTCACGAAGTCTCAAGGATTCCATCTTGATAGCCTCAACCTCAGCTTTGTCCTCTCTAATCTCCTTGGCCAGTTCTTCGCATACTTGCTCTACAATCTCACGCGCCTTCCTCTCCTTCTCATAGTCATGCAAGCACCTCCTTGCAGACAACTTTGCCTCAGCAAGTTCATCGACAAGCTTAGCATTCACAACTTCCAACCTTTTTCTATTCTTCCTTTCTCTGATAAGGTCATCCTTGATGTGCTCTATTATATTGCAGGCTTTCTCATGCTCCCTTCTCCTCCATAATTCCTTCTCTTTTGCAAGGGTTTTCATGAACTGATGGATCTTTTTCTTTACAGACTGCCGCTCGGATTCAAGATCATTGATGCAACTGCGAGCCCGCTCTAGCTCCAGATGCAGTTCAGAGATAACTGAGAAGCCATTTACCAGTTCGCCTTCAGGAAGCTTCAGATGGCCATTGAATTGGTAGATATCCTCTGGCAAATTTGGAGAGCCAGGATCCCATTTAGTTGCCTTCTCCATTGCAGAGAAGAGTAAAGAAGATGAACATTTCAGCTGTTAAGAGAAGAAAAACATTGGGTAAGCTTGAAAAGCTATAAAGAACACCATCGAATTCACTACATACTCAAAATGTCACCCTGTGATGGATAAGAATAGGAGTGGTAAGCTCATTCTCCGCAATTGCAAGTAGTCTTATCGAACTATGGATACCAAATTTTGAAAAGGTTTACAGAGATTCTGCTTGAAATGCAAAGGCCAGCATCGACACAACAGATGGGAATGCTAAAACTAAGTAGAAAATCAAAGCGATCGACATCAATGTAGTTGTAATTGAACTTGGACGAGCAATGAATAATAACATTAAGGAAGACTAGAAGTTTTCGGCCAACCAATAACTACTCTAGTCAATGATGCTCTAGTCCCCCAATAACTACACCATAAATCAAAAGAAGCTTGAAAATCAGATTTCTCGATGTTATTAAAGTATCAAAGACGATATTTCTAACACAAGGAAAGCATTGCCCAGAATCATTCATGCTAATTAGGCACGGAGTTTCTTAGCTTAAGTGAAGATACTCTCTATGAGAGCTAACATAGTCATCACGAGTAGAAAAAAGTAATCAAAACGCAATTTTAGGAGATTCCATCGGAAGTCCTTTACTTGGAACCCTACGAAAACTTGAAATGAGGAAAGATAAAAGATCCGTGGACGGACGAAGGGAAAAAAGGAGAATCAGATCTTGTGGGTGTAAATACCGGAAAACCTACCCGAGTGTTCCGTTCGACACCTCCAAACTCCTCGGGATGCAAGTGCCACAAAGCGGCAGCCAGCCGCCTCGACGAAGCCACCGTCGCGGGCCTTGCAGCGCCCATTTGGACGCAACTCACGCCCTTCTGGCCGCCTGTTCCGCCTCCGATGAGCTTCCTGGTGGTCTTCGAGGACCCATGCGCGTCGTGAATCTCCGAATTGGAAACGGTGTGAGTGCGGGTGGCCAAACGTCGGCCCTTGATGCCGAGACGGTAGCGGCGGCGGCGACCGCGGTGGGGCTGGTGATTCCGCCGAGGGGGCAGATCTGAGCCGGGGGAGTTAGTAGTATGGTGTACCGCCGGAGCAGGCGCACGGGAATTGTTGAGCGCGGATGATGGCGTCGTGGATGTTTTCCTGCTCCCTCGGCTCGATCCCGACGCCATCGCCATTGGAGACAGCGACGAGAAGGATGCAAGATTGAAGTAAGCGCTCTGCGCCAAGATTCGTGCCACTTGATCCATTCTGTCTCCGTCCCTACTTTATTACGGGACACCAGAGGGCCCCATCCCTAAACTACCCTCGCCTTTTTCATTTATTATTTTTTATCAATCACTTAAATAAGACTTTATTATTTGATACAAAAATAAAAAGTAAATACCCATTTAATTTTATGAATAATTGTTTGATTAGTCAACCTATTCGGATACCTATAAAATTAAATTGATATATATATATTTTTAATTTTAAAATCATTTTTCTAAAATAAGAATGTCTTTCGTAACAAATTATTTAATTTTAAAAAAATAAAGAGGCAGAAATATTTAATTTGTCTTTGTTGATAAGAACAAATAATGTAATTTAGATAATTTTAGTCAGTCAAACTATTTTACGAAATAATTTGACTTCCTTAAATTTAATAATTATTATAATCTTTTCTAAAATTAAAATACATTTACATACAAAATAAATATGCATTTATATCCTTAAAAAAAAAAATCAATCACTCAAATCGTAAGAATCTAACTGTATGGTCACAAGATATTTTGGTCAAGTTTGGACATTTTAATTATGGATTTAAGGGTGGCTTTTTGGATGCATATGTCATTAGCATATGATGTCAATGATTAGTGACTAATTAATTTTCTCAGTGCACTATTTTTCAAAGATCTGCCTACTATATTGGTCAAATATAACTTCCTCACATGTATTTGGTGTGGAACAATGCATTAGTCTTCAGAAACTTATCCTCAACTCATTACTTTTTTACAAACAGTTGCCGCACAGAGTTCTGATGCCATTCCATGGAGAAGTGAACAATAATAATGAAAGAAAGAAAGAAAGAAAAATCAGTATTTTTAAGTTGTTGGAGCATGTGACGATCCAACCATCCCAGCCAAACAAAAGGTGTAATCTTTTTTTAAATGATCACACACAATATGCATTAATATGCTATCTTTTAATATATTTCTTCTTCTTGTTCTTCTTTTCGGCTTTTCTTAATTATAGACACGTTCAAAGTAACTTTCCTGCACTTCTTTAGTAGGGCATTTAGTTTAGGAGAGTTTGATACTGGAAAATGTACAGAATCTTCTCAGCTGTGGGCAACATATATTAATATATTAATAAGTATCCAAGTAGCTTTTCCAGTCCTCTAATTACTTTTTCTGATTCTGAAAATTTTACATTTTCTGTCAACACTGGCAATCAAACACATTTTCAGTGCATCTAGATTACAAGCTTTGCGAATCTATCAAATAGATATTCGTAGAAGCAATCCGAAGTGATCACTGCATAACACAGGGTAGTCTTTCTCCCTGTGTTGGTGCCTGAGTCCCGGTATGATATCCTTGCCGATTATCTCGATACATGCCAATTTATAGTCCTTCAGTTTGCACAAAAACCTATCCAATCTCTTCCGCAACCTTCTCTTTCCTTTGATCATCATTTGGTTGGACACGTTGTCATAAGTCCACCCGTTCTCGAAGGGTCTCAAGCGCTCCCAAGCATCGACCCACCCATTGGGCAGCGGGAAGCACCCATCTAGGTCCTCACTCCAGTTCATGTCACCTCCAAAGATGGCGTTATTATAGTTTCCAAGGATAGTGATGGCTTCTTTGGCTTGAGCAGTGCGTTTGTTCGTGTGCGACTCGTCAGGTAGATTAGGTCTCTTTAGGTGACCATTGGCGACGACCAAACTTCTTCTCTTCCCCAACGCTTCTACTTCAGCTACAATCAACTTCTTCTTCATGATGGAATCCTTACAGTGCTCCAAACCCAGAACCTTCACTGGAAGCTTACTTAACTACAAGCAACAAAGTAAATCATGAGAGTTAGTATTTGTTCTCTTCGCATTCTTAAAAACCTTGCTAATTAGACATCAAAGATCATAAATTGCTTGTAGATCGACTTTATATGTTCCCAAATAACTTTTTGTTCAATTAAGGAAGGCATACCAGCAAACAGAAATGTTTCGTTGTTGGTGTTTTGTGCGACACACATTTGTATTGTTGCCACCATTTGAACTCTTTAAAAATTTTGCGAATTTCAGGTGTTACCTCCTGCCCAGATAAGAGGGGAAAAAACTCATATTGCTAAATCATCTTATATATATATATACCTGGCCGACTGAGTAAATCCTATGAAAATTACAATCACAGTTAAGAGATTAATTTTTTCGAGGGATGGTACTTGAAATAGAATTATGTCTGGCATATTTAGAGCTTGCATGAGTTCCCCAATAGCTTTCATCCTCTCGTTCAGTTTCACATCTTGTTGCCAGATGTTGTATGTTACTATTGTGATGAATTGTGGCATTGGATGACATCTGATCCTTCTTGGAAATTCTTGGAAAAGGTAACCGATGAAAACATATAAGATGTGATATATATAAACTATGTCATGATCATATCTGTAGTCATATATAGATAGAATCAGTAATGGTTATGGTGAATTTTTATGTTGAATTTGAGGTACCTTCACTACCTCTCGGATACCCATGCCTGTTTTTCGGATTCATCTTACCTGGTCGCAGAGTCACCGACGCTTCCTCTGCCAACTTCGTCCTCCCAGAAGCCGGCGCATCACGCGTGGAAGAAGCTGAAGCAGAGCTCTTTTTAGTGGATTTGGAACTCAAGTCCTCTTTAGATTAATTGATGGATAGTACTGAGGTTTAATTGAGGATGCGGTGTGAGTAATATCAAAGAATTCGTCGCCATCGATCGTTAGAGAGGGAGTCCCATAATTAGTATATATATGTTGAATTTGAGGTTTATACCTTCACTACCATTTGCAAACCCATCTCTGTTTCTCGGATCTGTCAACACTTCCTCTGCCAACTTGTTCCTGATCCTAGAAGCCGGTGCGTCGGGCGTGGAAGAAGCTGAAGCAGAGCTCTTTTTAGTGGATATGGAACTCAGGTGATCATCTGTAGTATTGATGGATAGTACTGAGGTTTAATTGAGGATGTGGTGTGAGTAAGATGAAAGAATTCGTCACCATCGTTAGAGAGAAAGTCCCATAAGTACGAAGCACCCAAGGCCAAAACAACAGCGCCGCCGGCGATAGCGATCGCCTTTCCGCCGGGAGAGCTGACGGAGTTGCCCATCCTTGTTCCTTTCCTCCCGTCTCACTTCGGGTCTTCGCTGATCAGTCTAGGTATAACAGGTATTTGATCAAAGTAGAACTTGCTGCACAAAATTTGAAAGATTCTTAAAGGAAAATGACAAGTCAAGTTTACACTGATGACTACGAACTACGAACTACGAACTACGAACTACGAACTATGAACTGACGGGGACAGCCACTGTCCACATGCATTATTAGCTTTAGGAAAAGTATAAAGAGCTCTCTCTTCCACTTTAATATATTTTTAGTTTTAAAAATATTTTTCTTTTGATGCAATTGTAACCATTATCAGATGCTGACTCTTGATCTGCACTGAGAACGCCGATAGTTAATTTATCTGAAGTGTCGCTCATATTGACTATTTAAAAATCATCATGCCATGTAATTTCGCAAATTCTTTCCAAAGTACCTGAGATAAAGAACACATCTAGAGAAGTGGGTTAGAATGATAGGTGGAGAGTCTCCGACGTAATCATTCTGACATTCATGTAAGACTTGGGGAGAAATTGCCACAGATATTAGAATGATGTGTTATGTATGCATATCTTTACTCACGAGGGTTAGCTATTTTTTATAGTGATATGATGCATAATGATAGGGTTCAGTCGTCAGAGGTCAAGGAGAGGTGATAGTCAGAGAAGTCAAGGGGATGTGGTAGTCATAAGTCAATGGGGCGTCGTAATCAGAAGTCAAGGGGATGTGACAGTCAAAAGTCAAGGGGACGTGGCAGTTAGAAGTCAAGGGGACGTGACAATCAACATACGGAGTAGGACCACCTGGGATCATCCTGTATATAAAGCTAGGGCGGGGTCTACCGGTCAGGAAACTAGGTCTGCGGTAGGACGCGTGATCAAGGTGAAGCCTGACCTGGCTTTACCGGTCGGGTTTTCTCAAGCTAGCTCGCATAACCAAACTTGTCATTCTCGGTCGGGTCTGAATCAGGATAGCAAGAAGAAAGGCACTCTGTGCACGCCCCTGCGCCCATCCAGTCTGTTCCTCAACACTTAGCAAACTGATTCAGGTTGCCTCAATTACACCCGGGCGGGACAGAAGGCGCTACGCGCTAACAGGTCAAGGAATCGTAACCATCTGTCAGAGAATAACTACTACATGCCAGGGAATATTCCAATGGTTGGGGTCATATGCAAATAGAACCTTCCTTTAGTCTATAGGAGAAGGTCACGTGTCCTCCACCACTCGACAAGTACTCCTGACACCCGACACCCTCTGACAGGGGTCAGTTTCTAGAAGGTACGCACTATTATATAAAAAGGGGTGTCCTCTCCCTTGCGCAGGTACGCTCACTCGCACACTTGTCTACTTTTCTTTTTCCTTCGTACACTGTTCTTCTGGGGAAAAAGTACGTGACTTGAGCGTCAGAGGGCCTATTCCGGGGACTTTCCCCTTGGTTCTTGGTTTCTAACGTTTCGTGTGCTTGTCTGAGTGTGTGCAGAGTTCTGGTACCATCGGCTCAGGCCTAGTAGTCCTTCAAGGCCACGTGGGGGTCTGTTCGCCGAAGCCCGCACGACCGCAGCATCACCGTCTCTCCTCCATCAACGCCCTCGACATCTCATCCGACCTTCATCCGACTCAGATTCTGGACATGATCAATTTGACGCCGTCTGTCGGAACTTCTTCACTTGTTCTGGAGCGTAAAGATGGAGAACACCGGAAGAATCAACGTAACCATGACGGCAGGAGAATACGAACTGTACAAGGAAGCCAAGAGGCGGGCAACCTCCGAAAAATAGACCACCGCTTCTCGACCATACAAGATGTCGGTAGTTTCTAAAGATCCGGCCCATGCTTCTGAAAGGGGGTTTAAAAGAAAACTGCCCGAGAAGTTTCCCCCAGCCTTTTATAGGGAGCCGGGCGGACAACTATAACAAGAAAGAGCAACCGCAGGCTTCTATGGCGGAAAGCTCCCCGCCCAGGAATTCTAAGAAGAGTAAAGCTATAGTCCTCAAGGAGGAGCTCAGAGTGGACCCTGAGGAGCAAGTGCCCTTCTCTACAAGGGTGCTCGGGGAAAAGTTACCCAAGGGGTACATGCCTCTTGTTATCGGAGAATATGATGGTAGCCAGGACCCGAAGGATCATCTCCGTAAGTTTAGGAACGCTGCCTTGTTGCATCAATATAGTGTTACGCTTCCGCAAGTGCACGGATTCATCGTCAGTAATAAAGAATATCAATCCCACGAGGACTAGTTATAAGCACTAGTGATACCACACTTAGAATTAGCTACACTATCAATGGTTGTAGTAATCTAAGGAAAGAAGTTAGAGAGTGGAAATGAGAATTAGCAACGAGAAGAAATAAACCTAGTTAATGAAGAGTTCTAGGAGTTCAGTTTCATTGTGGTAGTATTAATGTGTCACATACTATCCTATACTCATTGTCCATCAGCATGTATTCGCCGGAAGCTAAAACAACTATCCTTAAGCACCAAACAAAGACGATCCCTATGAAATCCTGTTACGATTAACCCCTGTCACTAGGGCACCTCGGTAGATCACAAGGACATGACTCTAATTGATGTTATTAAAGATAGAATTAAGAAGCTTAGTTTGGTCTCTTACTTCCTTGTGGAGGAGTCACCTTTCCTTTCAAGGAAGTACCCAAGATGTCCATGAACTGGTTACCCCTGTCACTAGGGCCCCTCGGGTGTACGATCTAAGGTATTCCCTCTACGAGGTTGGTAATTCATACACAATCAATCAACACAACAAGAGATCGAATAGTCGAAACAAAACAAGCAAAATCATCCAATGAATATAAGCATAGTATGAGTCTTACATCAAAACCAATTCACAATTACTCCCTCATCCTAGAACAAGGACTCTACTCCATAGAAGCTAGAGAAAAGCCCGAAGACATAGTGAATCTAAACATACAATCCTCAAAAACAAAAAGAGAAAGAAGAAGTATGCTTATCCAACGACAATGAGTGATCTTCGGATTTAATCCTTTGCTTCTGGAGTTGATGTGGTGGTGAAAGATCGCTGGATCGATGTCCTGGACGACGTGGAACGACACCAGAGTGATTCTCCTATTGACGGCTCGCCTCCCGGCTCTCTCCTCCTTGAAAAAAGGGTTAAAACCCCTTTTATAGGCTAGGGCGCGGCGTGGTGGCACGACCGTGCAAGGATGACACGACCATGCCCTTTCTTGGCTCTGGGTGCATTTCATGGCCGTGCCAATTGGCACGACAGTGTGATGCTGGGACTCGGCTCTGGGGACACGGCCGTACAGGGTTGCACGACCGTGTCCTGCTTCTTCTCGGTCATGGGGGGCACGGTCATGCAAGTATGCACGACCATGCTCCGATCTGCCTCTAGGTTGGCCGCACTGCCGTGCAAGGGTTGCACGCCCGTGCACTTCTCCTCTTCTGTTTGGCCACACGGTCGTGCAAGGTTTGCACGACCGTGTTCTCTGGCTTGCTCCGGTGCGTCGACAATCACTGTTTTGCTCCGAAAGTTGTCCCTGTCAACACAAAACCAAATAAAGAGCAGATATCTGTGCAAAAGAGTATATATGATGAATACATGATAAAAGAGGCAATCATACAAAGAATATGTACGTATAAAATAAGTGAATATGCGTAAAAACATGTGTAAATTATCATAATATTTACGCACATCACACCTCCAGACTTGAACCTTCATTACAACAAATTTGTTAAAAGACAACACTATAAAGACAATGATTTTTGAGGGAACTGTTGTTAATTTGATAAAAGACAACGGTTTTTGACAAAACTGTTGTCTTTTAGCTCTAAAGAAAAACAAAAGACAACGGTTTTTGTAAAAATCGTTGTCGTTGAGCGAATTATTTTCTAATCAACAACGCATTTTACAACGATTTTCTAAAACCATTGTTTTTAAGCGCATTTTTTAGAGGATACGACTACAGTTTTGTAAACCATTGTAAACCTAATTCTTTTGTTCCATTGCCTTGGTTTAATGTCTTCCCCTCTCCGAAATATATTTTGGCGTGTGTTTTCCCTCCCCTTAGTCTTCGGGAACCCTAGGAAACTGTGCCTTTCTCCTCTCCTCATCCCGCGATCTCTTCACGTTCCCTCTCCTCACACAATCTCCTCTTCTCGATCTCCTCACACAATCTTCTCTACTCCTCACACGTTTTTGCCTTCCACCCGTTTGCACGAACCTCTCTCCTCAAAACTCCTCTCTGGCTAAACCTCTCTCGCTGAACATCTCCGACGAACCCCTCTCCTTGAATCTCTCCTTCGAACTCCTCTCAGACTAACCCTCTTCCGCTGAACATCTGAACAAGCCGCCTTCGTTCCCTTTTCAAATGGGGTAAATCCACAGTTACACTGATATAACTCAGGTATGGCTGGAAAAACTCTTTCATTTTTTTAGAAGGGGTTATAGTATTTTTTTCATCTTCTTAGAAGGGTTTAGAAAAAGACCATTGTGATGCATTGTTATATGGAGTTTGTAAACAACATACCAAAAAGGTTTTTTTTTCCTACTTTGGTAAAGTATATCATAGTAGTTGTTTCACTTATGTGAATTGAACAAATTATCTTGATACCAATCAATGGAGATGGACCTTGTAAAGTCTCCATGAATGTCTTCAGAATTTTATAGGCAAGTCTACATTTTCAGTTTCAAGGGCAGATCAGGAACTCATGTGAGTCCCTTGATTTGGTTAGTTGTGGACCATGTGCAACAACTAAAACAGGGAGACATCTGGTACCTGTAGTGATAATGGAAATTAAAAGCTAAAAGACACAATTTGGAAATCAAAATATATCAGAAACATCATGCTACCAGGAGCAATATTTGAACACAAGTTATTTTTTTTTTAAAACAAGAGAAGCTCAACTAAAAAGTGTTGGTGCAACCTTAGGTCAAGGTTGACCTGGTTGACCCGACTCAAGGTGACTTGACTCGAGTTGTATTTTGATGTTTGACTTGGGAAGATTGTTGGTGCAACCTTAGGTCAAGGTTGACCTAGTTGAGTTGCATGTTGATGTTTGACACTCGTGAGAGAGTTCTATTCTTGATATGGGACAAGAATAGATGTTTGGGAGATTATTGGTGCAACCGTAAGTCAAGGTTGACTTGGTTGACCTGATTCGGGAAAAGTCCAAGCAGGGAGCTTGGCACGCGAAAAGTCCAAGTATGGAGACTTGGCACTGGAAAAGTCCAAGTACGGAGACTTGGCACGGGGAAAAGTCCAAGCAGGAGCTTGGCACACGGAAAGTCCAAGTATGGAGGCTTGGCACGGGGAAAGTCCAAACAGGGAGTTTGGCACGGGGAAAAGTCCTGGTGAGTGAAGCCAGGCAGTCGGGAAATCCTGGTGAGTGAATCCAGGTGAAAATCCTAGTGAGTGAAGCTAGGTGAAGGTGAAAGTCCTGGTGAGTGAAGCCAGGCATTCGGGAAAATCCTGGTGAGTGAAGCCAGGTGAAAATCCTAGTGAGTGAAGCTAGGTGAATGAGAAAGTCCTAACTGGGATGTTAGGCAGTTGGAAAGTCCTGGTGAGTGAAGCCAGGCAGTTGTGGAAATCCTGGTGAGTGAAGCCAGGTGAAAACCCTAGTGAGTGAAGCTAGATGAAAGTCCTGGTGAGTGAAGCCGGGCAAGGGAAAATCCAGATGGATCAAGGGTGATCGGACATCTGGTGATGGGAAGTCCAAGTAGGTCATATGAGTGACCGGATACTTGGTACGGAGAGAAAGTCTAAGTGGGTCAAAGGATTGACCGGACACTTAGCGGGGAGTCCTAGCAGGTCAAGGGAGTGACCGGATGCTAGGCGCAATGTACCAACAGTCAAGATTGACCGGATGTTGGTTTGGACTTGGTTTGAGCCAAAACCTCTGGATCGATCCGTGATCGATCCGGTGATCCGAGAATATTCTGATCGGTGCGGTGATTGATCGATAACATATCGAGCATATCTTGTGTTAACCGATTGGTGCCGTGACCGATCGAGACGCATCGAACAGAGCGAGGCGCAGAGGGGCTGATCGGTGCGGGGACCGATCAAGCTTTGGTCCCGGACCGATCAGAGGTTCCCGATCGGTCCATGGACCGATCGGGGACGGCTGAGCGAAGGAGGAGGGAATGGATCGGTCGTGGACCGATCCATAGCTGATCGGTCCACAGACCGATCCAGGCACTAGCCGTTGCGACGCAACGGCTAGATTTCTTCTGTGTTTCTTCGTTTTCTTCGCAGGTTATAAAAGGAGGGCTGCTGTTGCGAGCCTCAATCTTCTTCTTCCTTCTTACTGTGCTTGGTGCTGCTAAGCTTGCTGCTGAGCTTTGTTGAGCTGCTTTGAAGCTTCGCGTGAACTTCTTCCTTTGGCTGGGACTCCGACTGAGCTACTGCTGTGGTTGGCGTCTGAGAAGCTGTTGCTTCTTCAACAGTCGACAAGAAGGCAAGGGTTGTTTACATTTTCTGTGTATTTATCTCTTGTTTCTCTTGTATTTGTATCCCTTGTATTCTATCTTGCTGTTGCGAGTTATTGTGGCGAGGTTTCTCCACCCACAAGGAGTATCTATTAGCCGGGTTTCCGGGGACTCATCCACCGACGGATTGATTGGGTTCGTCCACCTTACGGACACGCCGAGGAGTAGGAGCATCATCTCCGAACCTCGTACATCGCTGTGTTAAGGTTTGATATTCTTTCTTTCGTTTCTTTGTTGTATTTTCTGCTGCGCTAACGAATTGTAGGAAGAAACGAGCGTTTTGGGGTGGCTATTCACACCCCCCCTCTCTAGCCGCGTACGAACGATCCTAACAAGTGGTATCAGAGCGAGGTCGCTCTTCGCCGGATTAACACCCGAGGGAGCACAAGCTAGAGATGGATCAACTCGGAGACGACATCACCATTCCACCCTTCTACGATCGCGACGACTTCGCGTTTTGGAAGGTAAGAATGAAATATTTTCTTATGACTAATCTTGAGAATTGGAGTTGTGTCCAATTAGGTTTCAAGCCTCCGACGGACAAGAAAGGAGAAACCCTAAAGAAGAAGGAGTGGACCAAGGAACAAGTCCACCAATCCCTAGTCAACGATGAGGTATTGAAGATTTTTGAATTTTCTTTACCTAATGATGTTTTGTGTAGGATAGGTGGATACAACAATGCCAAGGAGTTGTGGAACAACTTGGCCAAGTTCCATGAGGGGAACTCCACTTCAAGCCATGAAGAGGAGTCAAGTGAGCCAAGTAGCTCACATCGTGGAGGTGAGGAATTAGAAGTTGAGGGCTACTCAACATCTAAAGAAGAAGAGGAGGTGAGTTCTTCTTCAAGATCGGAGCACGAAGAAGAAGCTTCTACCTCCGGGAGGGATGAAGAAGAGAGCATCCATCCATCCTCGACCCTAGGTAACTCAAACTCTTTAAGTTCAAGTAAATTGCATATAATGTGTTTTGAGTGTAGGGAATTTGGACATTACAAGAGTAAATGTCCAAAGAAGACTAAGAAGACTCCACCGGCGCCAAAGATCAAGGAAGTCGGAGTCCCAAAACGCAAGGGCAAGGAGCACGTGGTGTGCTTCCAATGCAAGCAACGAGGACACTATAGGAGTCAATGTCCAAGGGGGAGGCAATCTCATAAGGACAAAAGACCAAGCACGTGTAAAGGGGGAGCGAAGGCAAACCCTAAGGTATCCTCTAAGGTTCATTCTTGCACTTCTAATAAGATACATGCTAGTAGTCTTATTGCAATTGTCAAGAATGATAAGCATGTTAACCTTAGAAATCAATACATGTGTTTAGGTGCTAAACATGTTAACTTAGATAAGGATAATACTAGGAAGGCCAACTCTAGGATTAACTCATCTAAGGCTAAGGAAAACCTAGGTAGAAATCCCAAGAAGACTAGACACATGCCTAGGAATATCTCAAGAGAAAATGACAAATTAACACTTGAGGTATTAGAGAGGGAAAATCAAGTCTTGAGGTCAAGACTTGATAATTTAGAAAAGGCCCTTAAAAATTTAGAGAAGTCAACTCTAGGGCCTAAGGGTCAAAAGTCCCAGGACAAGAAAGGTTTGGGTCACAAATCTAAGTCCCAAGTGGTCAAGCCCACTTACCACAATGTTCCATTCGATTATGGAACAAAACCTAGGGCTAGGAAGACCACCACCAAGGTCACAAGGGGAGTCACCCCTAGAGTTGATCTTGATGAGTCCCAAATGACCAAGGCTTCAAAGCCTAAGAGGGTCATTAGGAGGGTTGCTAGGGAAGTTATCCCTAGTGAATATTTAGTGAACCCAATGAGCTCAAATAGGTATTGGGTTCCTAGGAGCATCTTCTCTACCCCATAGATGGGTTAGAGAGTGTCAACTCCGATTAGAAGGGTAGTTAACCCAACTTTGAGGAAATTGACACTCAAGGAGCATTTTCAAGGGTTTGAGAACTTTTGAAAATGAAATGGAATTATCATTTACTCCTTTGAAGAGTTAAATGTGCCTAAAGATTGGAAATTTCATTTTAATCTCAATTGGCACAATTTGGGAAAATCTAGAGAACTCTCGAGGAAAAATGAAACATGCCAAGTTTTGAGGATAAATTTGATCTTTAAGTGGCATGAATTAATCTAGAGTTCAAGAAGTGTCAAAATTAGGATTTTGGCATCTTGGGGCAATCTAGGATTAAATTTGAAGTTAGCCAAGTGGTTAAAGATACTTAGATAGGTAATCTAGGTATATTTATTTATGCTAAATCTTGCCATGATTGTTTGCCCTCACATGTCATGACATCATGTTTAGTTTTATTATCATTTGAAATGTCATGATAATGCTTAGGCTAGTTTTTATGTCATGTTTATTTAAGTTTCAAACTTTATGCCATGACATCATGACATTGGCACATGTTTTCATTTATGATACCATTTTATGTCATGTCATCATCTCTTGCATTATAATAAATGAAATTGATTTAAGGACAAACATATAATTTGATATTGAGATCAAATTGGTGTTTAGAAAATGCATGAAAACTTAGCCTAAGTTGACCTTAATCCATATCTCACATCAAATTGACTTGAATGTGGTTTGATACACCTTAGATGTGTGTGAGATATTAGGATCATGAGTTAGGATCAAGGTGCATAGTCCTTGTACCTAGATGACCCTAATTCAAGAAATTAAGGATCATAGGGAAAGCGTGTGTACAAGTCATGTACATCTAGCCCTAAGATTATGGTCCTAAATTCAAATGATTTTAAAAGCTTTTTAAAATTGATTTGAAAAACCTTGATGAAGCTTTCCTAGTGATAGTATTCATCATTGAACATTGTGATACAAAGTTGAGTTAAACTTGAACTATTTCAAAGTTTTTGAACTTTGTATCAAGATTGAAAAATGAAAGTTATTTTCATAGAAAACTATTTTTCCATGATAGTGTATGATACGAGGAATGTATCCTCAAAGTTTCGTAATTTTTGGAATTTTCTGTAATTTTCTGTGAGTTTCTGAACTTCCCCCGGAGAGAAAATCAGAAATCTCTGATTTCAGAGGCTGGATCAGTCACCGGACCGATCCAGGGAAGGCTGGATCGGTCTGGGGACCGATCCAGAGGGGTCCTGATCGGTCCGGTGACCGATCAGGGCGTGCCGAATTTATGATTTTTCAGCAGTTGTCTGAAATTTCAGTTATGGAAGTGGTGTTTTTGGATTTCTAAAGGTTTGGAACTCTCAAAGACATTGTTGGTGCAATGGTCAAAGGGGGAGTTGACCTTTAGGGGGAGTTTTACCTAATTGTCAAGGGGGAGTTGACTTTTAGGGGGAGTTTTTACTCCTTAAGACTTTTGAGGATTAGTGATATGGGATTATCACTAAGTTGATTGTTAAGTTTAGTATCAAGGGGGAAATTAAGAGTTTCAATGAAAGGTATGAGACTTTCATTAGAAAGAAACTCTTGACCTTGATACTCTCCTTTTTCTTTTTGATATGTGTCAAAAAAGGGAGAGTGTTCATTGGAGAATTATTGGAGAACCCAAGTTAGGTTATCGGGTTAACCTAAGGGGAGAATGTCCAGAGAGTGTTCAAGGAAAGAACATTGGACATTGGAAGATGGTTGGAAAACCCAAGTTAGGTTATCGGGTTAACCTAAGCTAGGGGAAGAATGTCAAGGAATGTTCGAGGAAGAACATTGGAATTCTTTTTGATGTGTGTCAAAAAGGGGGAGAATTATTGGAGAACCCAAGTAAGGTTATCGGGTTAACCTAAGGGGAGAATGTCTAGAGAATGTTCAAGGAAAGAACATTGGACATTGGAAGATGGTTGGAAAACCTAAGTTAGGTTATCAGGTTAACCTAACTTGATTATGGGTTTTGTCAAACATCAAAAAGGGGGAGATTGTTGGTGCAACCTTAGGTCAAGGTTGACCTGGTTGACCCGACTCAAGGTGACTTGACACGAGTTGTATTTTGATGTTTGACTTGGGAAGATTGTTGGTGCAACCTTAGGTCAAGGTTGACCTAGTTGAGTTGCATGTTGATGTTTGACACTCGTGAGAGAGTTCTATTCTTGATATGGGACAAGAATAGATGTTTGGGAGATTATTGGTGCAACCGTAAGTCAAGGTTGACTTGGTTGACCTGATTCGGGAAAAGTCCAAGCAGGGAGCTTGGCACGCGAAAAGTCCAAGTATGGAGACTTGGCACTGGAAAAGTCCAAGTACGGAGACTTGGCACAGGGAAAAGTCCAAGCAGGTAGCTTGGCACGCGGAAAGTCCAAGTATGGAGACTTGGCACGGGGAAAGTCCAAACAGGGAGTTTGGCACGGGGAAAAGTCCTGGTGAGTGAAGCCAGGCAGTCGGGAAATCCTGGTGAGTGAATCCAGGTGAAAATCCTAGTGAGTGAAGCTAGGTGAAGGTGAAAGTCCTGGTGAGTGAAGCCAGGCATTCGGGAAAATCCTGGTGAGTGAAGCCAGGTGAAAATCCTAGTAAGTGAAACTAGGTGAATGAGAAAGTCCTAACTAGGATGTTAGGCAGTTGGAAAGTCCTGGTGAGTGAAGCCAGGCAGTTGTGGAAATCCTGGTGAGTGAAGCCAGGTGAAAACCCTAGTGAGTGAAGCTAGGTGAAAGTCCTGGTGAGTGAAGCCGGGCAAGGGAAAATCCAGATGGATCAAGGGTGATCGGACATCTGGTGATGGGAAGTCCAAGTAGGTCATAGGAGTGACCGGATACTTGGTACGGAGAGAAAAGTCTAAGTGGGTCAAAGGGATTGACCGGACACTTAGCAGGGAGTCCTAGCAGGTCAAGGGAGTGACCGGATGCTAGGCGCAATGTACCAACAGGTCAAGATTGACCGGATGTTGGTTTGGACTTGGTTTGGGCCAAAGAATAGTCGGATCGATCCGGTGATCGATCCGGATACCGAGAATATTCGATCGGTGCGGTGATCGATCGTAACACATCGAGCATATCAGTGTTAACTGATCGGTCGGTGACCGATCGAGACGATCGAACAGAGCGAGGCGCAGAGGGGCTGATCGGTCCGGGACCGATCAGACAAAGCCTGATCGGTCCCGGACTGATCAGAGGTTCCGATCGGTCCATGGACCGATCAGGGGAAGCGAAGGAGGAGGAATGGATCGGTGGACCGATCCATGGAGCTGATCGGTCCACGCATCGATTCAGTACCAGCCGTTGCGACGCAACGGCTAGATTTCTTCTGTGTTTCTTCGTTTTCTTCGCAGGTTATAAAAGGAGGGCTGCTGCTGCAAGCCTCAATCTTCTTCTTCCTTCTTACTGTGCTTGGTGCTGCTAAGCTTGCTGCTGAGCTTTGTTGAGCTGCTTTGAAGCTTCGCGTGAGCTTCTTTCTTTGGCTGGGACTCCGACTGAGCTGCTGCTGTGGTTGGCGTCTGAGAAGCTGTTGCTTCTTCAACAGTCGACAAGAAGGCAAGGGTTGTTTACATTTGCTGTGTATTTATCTCTTGTTTCTCTTGTATTTGTATCCCTTGTATTCTATCTTGCTGTTGCGAGTTATTGTGGCGAGGTTTCTCCACCCACAAGGAGTATCTATTAGCCGGGTTTCCGGGGACTCATCCACCGACGGATTGATTGGGTTCGTCCACCTTACGGACACGCCGAGGAGTAGGAGCATCATCTCCGAACCTCGTACATCGCTGTGTTAAGGTTTGATATTCTTTCTTTCGTTTCTTTGTTGTATTTTCTGCTGTGCTAACGAATTGTAGGAAGAAACGAGCGTTTTGGGGTGGCTATTCACACCCCCCCTCTCTAGCCGCGTACGAACGATCCTAACAAAAAGGAGATGAGGAAAACGAATATACTAACGATGCATTTAAACATGCTACTTCTGGTTTTAAATTTCCCAATTTAAAACAAGAGCTTGCACTACTTCTTGTTCAAGTTTTCCTTAGGTAAGAAGTTGTCCGACAATTAATAAGAAATCACAATACGTTTGATATGATGCCAATAAAGAAGGAAAACATGGTTCCATATAACTTGTCAATCCATACAAGCATGATCTGCAACTAGAAGTTTTTTTTGCTAAATCATGTTATCCTGGTCTCTTCTTTTACAATTCTTCTAGCTTGTCTCTCTTCAAAGTATACTTCTCTTATCTTTACTACATGCTTAATGTTTAAAATAATTGATTCATAGTTATCACATTTAATATTAATTTAGCTGTATTTACCTTAATAATTAAATGAAATTTAATATATATATTCCAGCATAATTCACTAGATTAATTTTGTGTTGTTTGTAGCATTGCTAATTTAATGTTATTCTTACAATTGTTTTGAAGGATTTGACTCATTATTAGCTGCTTAGTTGTACGAGTAATGGATAAAGATTGGATGTCAAAGAATAGGCTATCACATGAATATGAGGTTGGGGTAGAGTCTTTCTTGCACTTTGCAACGCAAAACGCTATAGATCCGAATGCAATACCTTGCCCATGTGCAAGATGTGGTAATCTAAAGACGAAAGATGTTGACACTATAAGAGCACATTTATGTTGTAATGGTATGGATTTAACATATCATACATGGATTTGGCATGGGGAAAGATCTAAGATCGGGAACTCAATGAATGATCGAGGAGGCCAAGATGAACACAAATCTTTTGCCGAGGAACCTATTAATATGGTACATGCTGCATATGATAGTTATGCTGAGAATCCAAAACAATTCCATAAGCTACTTGAAGATGCTGAGAAACCTTTATATCCAGGATGTACTAAATTTACAAAGTTATCTTCACTTGTCAAATTATATAACTTGAAGGCAAAATATAGTTGGAGTGATAAAAGTTTCACTGACATACTTAGTTTGATCAGGGAAATGCTTCCAGATAACAATGAATTACCTTTATCTTTGCATGATGCAAAGAAAAGCTTATCTGCATTAGGGATGGATTACGTGAAAATTCATGCTTGCCCTAATGATTGTATCTTATACCGAAAGGAGTATAAGGATTTTACCAGTTGTCCTATTTGCGGGATGTCAAGGTGGAAGTTGGGGAAAAAACATACAATAAATGAAGGAGTTCCAGCAAAAGTCCTTTGGTACTTCCCACCTATTCCATGCCAAGATTTCAAAGATGGTTTAAGAACAAGGAGATATCTAAGGAGTTAACTTGGCATGCTGATAAAAGAATTCGTGATGGATACTTGTGTCATCCGGCTGATTCACCCTCTTGGAAATTGGTGGATCACAACTGGCTTGATTTTGCTTCTGAGCCAAGAAATCTAAGATTGGCCATATCAGGAGATGGGATTAATCCCCATAGTACGATGAGTTCTGCATATAGTTGTTGGCCAATTGTTATGATCACTTACAACTTTCCTCCAATGTTATGTATGAAGAGAAAATTTATGATGCTCACTATGATGATTTCTGGTCCCAAACAACCGGGGAATGATATTGATGTCTACTTAGTACTTTAATTGATGACCTAAAATGCTTATGGGATATAGGTGTTGATACATATGATGCATATCGAGAGGAAAATTTCTTGCTTAGAGTTGTTTTACTATGGACAATCAATGATTTTCCTGCATATGGGAACATGTCAGGTTGTGTTGTGAAAGGATATCATGCATGTCCAATATGCGGTGAAGAAACATATTCAACAAGGTTAAAGCATAGTAAAAAAATGTCATATACTGGCCATAGAAGGTTTCTTCCTAGAAGTCATCCTTATCGAAGGCAAAAGAAAGCATTTAACGGGAATCAAGAGTTTAACCTTGCACCAAAACCATTAATTGGCCATGAAGTATTAAAAAGAGTTGAAAGTATTAATTATTGTTTGGGAAAAATGAGTGGGAAGCTTCAGTTAAAGGATGTTGATGAAAAATCATGCTGGAAAAAGAAATCTATATTCTTTGAACTTGAGTATTGGAAACATCTACATGTTCGACATGCTCTTGATGTGATGCACATTGAAAAAAATGTTTGTGAAAGTCTCATTGGTACGTTACTTGACATTCTAGGAAAAACAAAGGATGGAGTAGCAGCAAGACTAGACCTTATGGAGATGAATGTGAGAACTGATTTGGCACCAAAGATGGGGGAGAATAAAATATATTTGCCAGCAGCGTGTTTTACACTAAGTAAGGCTGAGAAAATTTTTTTTTGCAATTCTTTGTTAGGAATAAAGGTCCCAACAGGTTACTCATCCAATGTTAAAAACCTTGTGTCGATGAAGGACTTGAAACTTGTTGGCCTTAAGTCACATGACTATCACACTTTGATGCAACAATTGCTTCCAGTGGCTATCCATGGTGTCTTGCCTAAACATGTTAGAGATACTATCATTCGGTTGTGTGGATTTTTTCAATGTGGTATATAATAAAGTGATAGATGTCTCAAAGTTGGATGATTTGCAAAGAGAGATTGTGATGCTATTGTGTTTACTTGAAAAATATTTTCCCCCATCTTTTTTTGATATAATGATTCATTTAACTGTCCATCTTGTGCGGGAGGTGAAATTATGTGGACCGGTATGGTATAGACATATGTACCCATTTGAAAGATTCATGAAGATCTTGAAAGGCTATGTGCGAAATCGCAATCGACCTGAAGGGTGTATAGCCGAAAGTTATATTGCTGAAGAGGCTGTGGAATTTTGCTCAGACTACTTGTCTAGTGTGCATACAATTGGGATCCCATCAAGGCATCGAAGAGTACAACTCATAAAGCCTCTATCTGGTTCAGTAATTCACTCCCCTAGTCATGATGAGTTGCATCAAGCACATCGTTATGTATTAGAAAATGATGATGATGTTGATCCTTATATCGAGTAATTTCTCTAACTTATTAATACTTTCTTGAACTTTTCTTATATTCAAATGGTTAACTTATCCCTAATCATTTCATCAGGGAGCACATGACAATTTTGAATGCAAAATTTCCTCATAAGGCTAAGTCCAAAAGGTGGCTACAAGATGAGCATAACCGATCATTTATTAACTGGTTACGTGATCGTGTAAGTTTCATAAGTTTTGAAATATAGGTTTTTTCAAAGCTAAGTTCAAATTTTATCACATTGTGAAATATAGGTTGCAAGTGCAGTTTACCATTCCACTAGTCAAATATCAGAAAGATTGAAGTGGATAGCGCACGGACCTAGCAATCAAGTGTTAAAGTACTCTAGTTATTTGATTGATGGGGTTACTTATCATACAAAAGAGCGTGATGATATACGAGTTGTTCAAAACTCCGGAGTAAGCTTAATCGCAAAGACAATGCAAGTTGCTAGTTCAAAGGACAAAAATCCAGTTGTGTCAGACATGATTTTTTATGGAGTCATTCAAGAAATATGGGAACTTGATTATCAAAAGTTTCAAGTTCCAATGTTTAAATGTGATTGGGTTGAGAATAATAATGGTATTAAATTTGATGATCTTGGTTTCACGCTGGTAAATCTCAAGAGAATTGGATTCAAATCTGACCCTTTTATATTGGCTAGTCAAGCAAAGCAAGTATTTTACATTGAAGATCCTCAAGAGACTACATGGTATGTTGTACTTGCAACACCTACTAGGGAGAACATTGAATATATAAATGATGATGAGTTGGAAAATGATGTAATCCAATACCAATGTTTTACAAGAGGGTTTCTATCAATGGATGTTGATGGAATAGATGAGAAAGAACCACCATGTAGCCGTGAAGATTGTGATGGGACTTGGGTTATCAATAAATAAGTGATGGAACATATTCCTTTTTTTTTATTATGATTCTTGTATGCGTAGCATTTTGAATGACATTGATGTATGATGCAAATGGAAAACTACTGTACTTTATTTACCAATGCATTGCATAGTGTAATTTTATGAATGGCTAACAAGTTGTCAATGCATAATGCAGGAATTGCATCATTGAAGAACTTAACAAGATTCTGGAATTGTATCTCTTCATTGCTTTGTGGAAACTATGACATCTCATGGAAAAAAGAGTAAAAGAAAGGGAATTCAGGTAGACGGAAATATTGTAGGAACCAAAGAAGGTAATATGGCAAATTTTGCAAATTCTGGAAATTCTGGTACAGTAATGGAATTTCAAGAGACCGAAACAACAAGAACTTCAAGAGGTCGCACTCGTTTGGATAAGCTGGTTAGGCAAAGGGTCCACGGAATTAGAAAGGATATAAAATTTAATAAATTTGGACAGCCAATAGGAGACTTTGCTAGTGAAATGCAAAGTTATATCGTCATTCTCGCTCGGGAAAAGGTTAGGATAAGTTACAAGTCATGGAAGCAAGTTCCAAGTGGTGTTAAGGATTTAATATGGGAATCAGTTAATGTAAGTTAAATTTCTTTTGAAAATTTTAATTACCTTATATATGTTTATGATCTATTTAATGTAATGGGCTAATATTTTTTATAGTTGAGTTACAATGTTGACCCCAGCTAGAAAAAGGGGTGTTTGAATTCGACAAATAGTAATTGGCGGCAATATAAAGCTCTCCTCACTCATAAGTTTATTTTTAGCAAGCTTGCTAAACCGGAAGAGTTGAAAGGACCACCAATTGGGTATGGTATTATACGAGATGATTGGAGTGCGTTTGTAATCAGTCGCATGTCGGACGACTTCAAGGTAAGGATTATAATTTGCTATTTTCAATTAAGTTGATCACAAGCCACTGTTTTAGTTTTAAAGCTGGTATATATGAGGAATGTTCAATTAACTAGAAAGTAAGTGATGAACAAAAGAAGAGAAGAAAGCAGAATGTATACCCACATCGGCTTGCCCGTAAAGGTTATGCACGTTTTGCTGATGAAATAGTAAGTATTTCTACTTAATTCGGTAAATATGATCTAGAATCTGCCTATATTTTATTCTTACTAAATCTATTAATGTGATTTATAAAGTTGTATATATTATACATTTTGATTGTAGGGAGATGAATTATGTGATGATGAAGAGATTAATCGAGCGGTTATTTGGAAGAAAGGACGGATGAATAAGAAGGGGCAATTTGAAGGCGATGATTTGAAAATGGCAATAGAAAAGATTGTAAGCAAGCTCATTATCCGTCTTTCCTACTAAATCTATTATGCCTTTATGGTTTTTATTATGCCTCTGTCCTTTATTGTCGCAACAATAATATATTGTTACATTTATATACACTACAGCATTGCATAAAAAAAATCAAAATTTGCATCAAAATCTGCATCTGCTTCTGCATTAAAATCTACATCTGCATCAAAATCATTTTATCAAAATCTGCATCTACTTCTGCATCTGCATCAAAATCTGCATCCGTGCTACAGAATAAGGTGTGGCAGTAGTGTTCTCATGCTGATCATCTGTGCTTTCCCCTTTTCTTTTTCAGAAAACTCTACACAATCAGTAAAATTGTATTTGTATGCATACACAACCAGTTAAATAATTAGCAAATCACCATTGGCAATTTAAAAAAAATGTATATCCATATTAGTGTTAGTACTTAATAGGGAGTTATTTACCTAATTAATTTTGTACCAGTAATTATTTTGTTTTCTTTTGCATGACAGGATGATTATGTGCAACAAAAACGGGAGGGTAAGTTGCACTTAGAAGAGGCAAACACGGATATCCTTTCAAAAGCACTTTTATCTGAGGAGCATTCTGGGCGTGTGAGGGGTGTTGGAGGCCATGTCACTCCAACATTCTATTTTAATGTTGGCAGCATAGTGCAGAAACACCTTGTTGATGAGCAGTTTATCCTTCAACAAAAGGAGTTGATGGAGGCAAAGATATTAATCTCACAACAAAATGCACGCATATCAAATCAAAATGAACGCATACAAAAACTTGAAGCAATGTTCAGAAAGGGTGCATGCGACTTAGATACGGATGAAAAAGGTAGTTGCTCAGTAAAGTTGCATCCCATAAGTGACGAAAATATCAAAATTGAAAAGTGTGTCCCAAATATTGAAACTTTGGATGATGATGACATGCAAATTTTGAACAATGATGATTTCTTCCAGGTATATATTTAGTTGTCATTATATTACTTAGTATTATTGAAACTATGAGTTGCATCAATTTATAACATGATTACTTATCTTCTAGGGTAAACCGGTTGCATTGACATTGGGTTCTAAGAGCAATATTGTTGCCTATGGTACAATTGTTCATGTCAATGCGGTTGGTAAATTACTTCATGGTGTTCCATTACCCATTAATTGTATGCGTGTCTCCATTGATAAGGCTGTGGATGAATTAGCACAATTGCCATGTCCAATTCCAAATCAATGTGATACAATTGGTGATGCTATTGGAACACATGTGGGATGGCCGGCTAACTTGGTAGTTATGCAAGATGAGGTAAATGTCATATTATATTTATAGTTAAATTGTCCAACAAAGATTAGTGTTGCACCTAACATGTGTACATTTGTAATTTTTAGAATCCTCAAAGGAAAAGAAGTGTTGTCCAAAGAAATAACCCAATTATTTCGTCAAGTGTGCCAAGGTCATTGCATCTACTGTATTGTTATTGTAACCATGCTCTAAATGATGAAACAAATATATCAATGATTTGTGAGGAGGGTTTCTTTGACGATCAATATGAAATCCTTGTGCACCTTGAAGATATCATTCCTTTTTATCATTTGGATCCCATAACTGCAAATTGTATAGTAATTTACATGTGGTAAGTCTTCTTATTCTATTTGTTTACCATATAAATTGTATAAACTTTATTAATTTAGCAATGTAACATTCTTCATTTTGAAATGGTAGGCATCTTTATAAAAAGCTGAAAACATATAACAATGTCCACAAAATCAGATTTGTGAATCTACACATTATCCCATATGTGCCATGTGTGACTCGACTGGACAAAAACAGCAAAATCGAGCACTTGAATGAAAGAGCTAGTGTTTTGGCAGATAAGCTGAGTCAAGCATCAAGAAATCAACTTGTTTTGGTGCCACATAATGTTGGGTAAGTAAGACTTATAATATCAGTTTTAATTTATTGTTTCGAGAAATATGCATGCAATAATTATGTGATTTGTACATAGTTATCATTGGATTCTCACTGTCATTGATCCATATAAGGAGACAGTTTATTTGTTGGATTCGCTTAGTCATCGCATTCGTGACGAGGATTGGAAATACGTAGTAGATATGTGAGTACATTTTTTAATTTTATTAAGCATTTTTTTAATCAGTAAAACTCTCATATGTCCATTCTTATTGATGTATAAAGGAGCATAAGATTGTTTAATTCAAACAAGACAAAAAAAGGGAAAAAACATGTTACATGGGAAGTAGTAAAGGTATGCATGTCTACTTATGATTAAATTATAAACAATTAAACATGTATATTAGACATTTACAATTTGTTTTTAACATAGGGTCCTCGCCAACCAGATGCGAAACAGTATGGTTTTTATGTGATGAGATATATGAGAGATATTATTGAAGAATTGGAAACTATCGAGAGAAATTCACTTCGATCAATAGTAATATTTGACATTCAATTCTCAATCTTCTCAAATATTTGTGTGTTTATCATTTTGCACTTATCATCTTTTGATTGTTTTTTACTAATCTAATCTATGTCTTTGTTCACAGTTCATCAAACCCCAGTACTCTAGAGAAGAAATTGATGAAGTGCGTTCCGAGTGGGCAGAATGCATACAAGACTATATTTATGACTAGGTATTTAAAATCATACAATGACTTGATCTATTTGGAAAGTATTTGCATATAATGCAAATTACATAATCTGATCCTAACAGATATGCCCCTGCAAACATCATGATTATTAAAACTTTAGTGTGTAGGACATCCAGGTAGAACATCTCTATTTTATTATTATTCTTATACTGGAATGCGTGAAATGTTTTTCAACATCTTAAGATTTTGAGATGTTCAAACATATATATCATTTGCTGGTAAACACATTTCTATAAGACTAACACACTTGTCAGATTATGATGAACTGATTAACTTTGAGCATCATGAATTGTTTCCTTTCTTAATGGTCAGTTTCTGCAGACTAGGATTTACACGTAAAGGAGGTGAGCTAGATAAATATTTTGAGCAGTTACCTGATTTATGAACATGATAATACATGGGGAAAATGCAGGAGCAAGACCAATTTAATTAATAGTATTGAGATTCTTGTTTTCTTTGGGAATGAAAATGGTTTCTCAATCAAACAAAATTGAAAATATTTGGAATTTGCAATTTGTTGGACATGATGAATGGTCGGAATGGGTTAAAGTTGGATGGAAATAACTTACACTTTGTTGAGAATCACAATGACCAAGTTCATTCACATAGTTGTTTGGACTTACTTATGGCAAACCAAACCAAACCAATTTAGCAATCACTATATGCAAGATACACCAACTATCTAGACTTACCTAGAGTTTCTCTGATCTGACTGCTTTTTGCTTCTCACTGTATTCTGCCCTCCTTTATTTGCTGTTACTAGCTACAGGGATTGTTGGTTTATTCCGTGTAAGACTTCACCTTGACTTAAGCAGGGTGGTGTTATCATATTAGATTATGTATAGCTCATGCGTACTTGGTATGTGTTGGATTCAACTTCATCTGCTTGCTAAAACGTTTTTGCCAATCCTGGTTTCAGTCCTTGTCCACTACACACTTTTGCTCTATTTCATGCACAGGACGATTTAATTCAATTATCTTATTTCTTTAACTTATCTGCTGTACTATTTGTCCAACTTTGTACAATTAGCCTTGAACTAACAAAAGAAATGAATTTGAAGGGTTGGAACAGCCATATGAACCTGTTTCATAAACTTTTTTCGTGCTCACTTGCTTGACTACTCATGAAATTGTGAAGCAGCAACGTTTCTTGTGCTTATTTGGCCATTCTTTTTTTCTATGGCTTTAACTATATTTTATTTTCATAATAGGGAGAAATTGCTCGGTTTGCAAGCTGGGTATGCAGAAAAAGAACCAGTACGTGAAGATTGTTGCACATCCGATCCTGACTTGATTTATTCAGAAAAAGGACAAATTAATTTGCATGGTTGTGGTCTTATAAACTTAATTTTGTGGTTTCATCTTTTATGGTTGTCATGATTGGATACTACTTGTGGTCATGTTTGGATAGCTTGTAGTAATTGTATAGAATTGTTTATAAACTTAAGTGAATGTACACATGTACCGGTTTTTGGTTGAGACAAGATGTATATATAAATTAAAGACAACTGATCAAATGTATATATGTTGAAAACTATTTTTGTGAATGTATAAATGTTGTACCAGTTTGTGTGCAATGGCCATGGTTTTAACCGTTGTGAAAAGTACATATATATAGACATGCAACTGAATGTACAAAGACAATGATTTTTTAACCGTTGTGAAAAGTATTCTAAGACAATGTTTTAAACTAAATTTTGAAGAAAAACAACAGTGTATATGTTGTTAAAAGTATATCTGCGATCAAATTTTTGCAAAACTGACAATTACAACGGTTTTATACTGTTGCAGAACTGTTGTCTTTGGTATTAAAAGACAACACTTTAAATCCGTTGCGTGACTGTTGTCTAATGTGGTCAAAGACAACGGTTTTAAACCGTTGTCTTTTACCACATATTTAACAACAGTATCAATTACAACGGGTTTAAAGGGCCTATGACAACGGTTTTTAACCGTTGTCTTTTAATGTTTTTGTTGTAGTGTTTTGCTTGTCCTCAAGCAAAATGCTACAAACTATGTTCATGAGCGCCTGGTAGTGTTTCATAATCCATAGTGTATTCCCTTAATTCTATCAACTAGGTTCATTGACAAGCATGATTGTGGAGTTACCTAAGTATGGTCTAAGCATAAGTTCTTTGTGCTCGGTGCAATAAGTAGCTCAAACTCTTCAAGTTTCAATTCTTTGTCCTAGTTAAGTCGTCATACAATTGAGTTCCTAATGTTCCCGGTGATAGGCACTTACCTGCCACACACTTGGTTCATTTTTCTTAACTTACACAAGGTCTCAAAGGATACTTCTCGGAATCAAGAGAAACATAACATTCATTTCCCCAATAACCTAACTCGGTCTTAAAAGAGTGAATTGTTAGTTTCCACTCATGACAACTGTTTTTTATCCCGTATTCAATTTTTTTTATTTATTTTTGGTGCTATAGTGTAGCACTAATCACACATGCGGGATGCATATGTTAGGATTTAGATTTTTCCAAATGAGCTTCTATGATCCGAGGTCATCTAGTAACCAAAATGTAAATAAGAAAACACCATGGGAATAAAAGTACTAAACAATTTAGATGAATCATAACTATTTCAAAAGTATTTCTACTATTCAAGCTCAAGTACTTAAGTATAGTGTAAATAAGATCCTTAAGGTTAGTCCAAAACTTATACCAAACTCCGTACAATATTTAACTTATTTCATGCTACTAGAGATAGAGAAAGGAGATACACCAAATATACTAACACTATCTTGACAACATATAAACCAAGAAAATGCTAGTCATTTTGCTATTGGACAAGTAGCAGAAAAAATAGAAGGTTTGATGTTCTCAAATATGCCTCAAAACTAGAAATACGAATAAACAAAGCAAAGTGCAAATGAAATGCAAATAAAAACATAAAACTAGAAAAATGCAAATAAACAAAACAGACTAAAAATAAAATATGCAAAGCAAAAATAAAATAAAAAAGAAAAGAAAACTTGACTCAACTCAGGTTGTGCTGACAGACACAACACCCCCCAGACTTAGACTTTTCATCGTCCCGATGAAATCAAAATGGTCGATGAGGCCGAATGTCGGGGAGATCTGGAAGCTCAGGATAAGTCTTTGTTGGAATGTATACTAAAAGCCTAGCTTTTATATAAATATTTATTTAGAAATAAGAATCACATTGGTCAAATGTCTACATTTATATGCTAAGTGTAGTTATTCAATTAATTTATATTGTAGATAACATGGTGTGTGGTGTCACACACAAAAGATCATGTTATCAGTTCTTTATAAATCATAAACAGTAGCTCACGACTAAGATGGATAGGAACAAACCATTAGAATAGTCGTAGTGTAATTTGATATTAGTTTATCTTGACTATAAAATTACACTAGTACACTCTGAGTGTATTGAGTAGGACCATTTAAGATAGTTTCTTTTTATACTGACTACATACCATATCCGTGGGACCGGCACTAGGGGGCCCGCTAAGGTAGCGGATCTATTTTTTTTTTATATTGACTACATAAAAGAATAAGACCTTTGTTATTATGGATGTGTGTACTCTTAATCATGATATAATAACAAGCACGTATACTTAATATTTATTTATTTAATTTATCAAAGGGTGTGATTTAGTTCGATAAATCAATAGGCCCGATAAGTTGGGAAATGATATTATTTATATGGTGTGTTGTTGATTATAGAATGAAAATGTGTCCTAGTAATCTAGGTTGATGATGTCCCCTTGAGGATCTCATAAGGATTGTCATGTAAACCCTGCAGGTGGACTTAGTCCGACATGATAATAAGGTTGAGTGGTACTACTCTTGGAATTAGATATTAATTAAGTGAGTTGTCAGTAACTCATTTAATTAGTGGACATTCAATATGTTAAACATAGGGAGACTAACACACTCATGATAAGAAGGAGCCTATATAGTAATATGGGATTGGTGCGGTAGTGCAATAATAACTCTTTAGTGGAATGAGATATTATTGATGAACTCGAGTTGGGTGTTCGGGGCGAACACGGGAAGCTCAAGTTCATCGGGAGACCAAAACCAATTCCTCCTCTCAGTCCCTGTCCTAGCTTCTTATTTATACCCACCCAAACCCAACTTCTTACCCACCTTGAGGTGGTCGGCCAAGCCTAGCTTGGAGCCCAAGCTAGGGCTGGCCAAACCAAGGCTAGATGGGTTCAAGTGGTGGCCGGCCCTAGCTTGGAGCCCAAGCTTAGGTGGCCGACCACAATAAAAATAAAAGGGAGTTTATTTTAAAATTTTTCCTTATGTGGAAGCCATGATTTTAAAAGAGAGTTGTAAATTAAATCTTTCCTTTTATAGTTTCTATAAAGGATTAAGAGAAAGGTTTGATATCTTTCCTTATTTGTAGTTAAAAAGAAGATTTTAATTTTGGAGAAAACTTTCTTTTTTGTAATCATCCACATGTTTTAAAAGAGAGATTTTAATTTATAAAAATTTCCTTTTATAACCAACCATGAAGGGAATTTTAAAAGAGAAATTTTTATTTTAAAAATTTTTGGAAATAAATTAGGTTGTTTTAATTTTGTGTTTAAAACTTTCCTTATTTGGAGGACTTGTAGGGGCCCAACACAGATCTCCTGGACCACTTTTTTGTGGTCCAGGGGATGTGCCACTCCCATTTACGATCGGATCACGATCGTGATCCGGACACAAATGGTTGCGATCCCTTCTAGGGTTCATCGTCCCCACCAGGTTATAGTTTTTGTTCGGAGCGGGTGGCTGGAGGCCGCCCGAAGGCCTCCGGTGGTGGATAAGTGGTCAGATTACTGGGCATCGAGCGAGGGTGTCCTTTGGGCGGCCTCCGGCCGTCCGCTCCGAACAAAAACTATAACTTGGTGGGGACGGTGAACCCAAGAAGGGATCACAACCATTTGCGGTCGGATGGCGATCGTGATCTGGCCACAAATGGGAGTGGCACATCCCCTGGACCATAAAAAGTGGTCCAGGAGATCCTGCCTCATAGGGGTCGACCACAAGATGGGTTAAAAGGAAATTTTAATTAAATCTTCCTTATTAGTCATTGGCAAGGAAAATAAGGAAGTTTTAATTATGTTTAAAACTTTTCATATTTGCCAAGACCAAGGAATATAAAAGAGAGGTAGAGATGCCTCACCTAACAACACATCTATTGTTCCTCTATTCTCTACCTTGGTGGTGGTCGACCCTCATCCTTCCTCTTCTCCTTTTCTTCTTCTTTGGTGACCGGCGACATCAACTCTTGGGGAGATTTTGGTGGCCGAATTTAGCTTGGAGAAGAAGTAGAGAAAGGAGGCTTTGTTTCTTAACATCCCTTGGAGCTTGGTTGGTGGCCGAAGTTCTTCATCTCTAGGAGATTGTTGGTGGCCAAAACTTGGAAGGAAGAAGAAAGACTTGGGTGGATTCTCATCTTGGTAGATCGTCGCCCACACGACGTCCAAGATAAGAAGAGGAATACGATAGAAGATCGTGAGGTCTATAAGCTACAAAAGGTATAACTAGTTTTGTTTCCGCATCATAACTAGTTCATCTTTTGTATGGATTTTGAAATACCAAATACAATAGGCTAACGATTCTAGGTTATCGAATTTATGATTCGATTTTGTGTTTCTTTTGTTTTTTGATCTTGTGATTCAATTATTCTTAATGGTTAAACCTAGGGTTACTATAAGGAGATTAAATATTGAATTTCGTTGAAAGACTTTGTCTAGGAAGTGGTGGATGATCTCATACCCAAGAAGGCCTAGTGCCTCGCCATGTTTAACCTAGAAGCCGATCTCTGAAATAAATATTTAATCAAATTTGTAACATGGGTGGATTTGTATTAATAATGTTAAGCATCGTTTGAGATCTAAGTCTAAACCTCTAAGAATAGATAAGTTGAATTTGGAATCAATCACTACAAGAAAATTCTCATTCAACAACACTCAAACGACAATGGTTTTATGCCAAATCGTTGTCTTTTTGCCTTTTAACAACGATTTTAACAAAAACCGTTGTCTTTTAGCAGTTTTTTTGGCTTACGACAACGGTTTTTAAAAACCGTTGTCTATTTATGCTTTTTTGGGGCTACGACAACGGTTTTTAAAGGCTACGACAACAGTTTTTGAAAACTGTTGTCTATGTGCATATTTTTTTTGAGATTATGACAATGATTTTTGAAAACCGTTGTCTATTAAGTGTTGTTGAATCAAGTTGTTTTTTTTCCTTCGCCGTTTTCTCCCTTCGCCATTTTTTATCGCCCCGTTTTTTCTTTCCCTCTCCTCGAAATTTTTGCCGCCGCATTCCCCCCATTACCTTCTCGATTCCTAATCATTTTCGTTGATTTCTTCACCTACTTCACATTTTTTTTCTCCTTTCCTCTCCAAGCCCTAAACCTGCCTCCCCTTCTCCTTTCCTCTCCAAACCCTAAACCCATCGCCCCTTCACGACTCGTAGCGAACCAGTCGCGGGGAGGGAGAGAGATGGGCAACAGAGGCCACAAGCATAGGAGCAACCAAGGAGGATTAGCAACGGAGGTCGCATGATCCAGAGGACGACTCCGGGAACGAACGGTGTGGCCAAGCATCATGGCCATGGAGGCGCGGTCACGACAGCAATGACGGCAGCGACGTGAGGTGGGAGGGCTGCGTGGAGTTCAAGGAAGGGTCAGATGGGGGATCTGATGGAGGAGAGAGCCTTGCGAGGACGAGAAGCCTCATGGACGGCGACATGGAGGAACTCAAAGGGTGATTAATTTTGTTCAAGACTTTAGAGACGAGATTGGAAACTTCGAAGTTCGCTGTGAGAACCAGATCAGAGGGCTTCTGAGTCTGTACGAAGCTTCCTACATTGAGAAGGAAGGAGAGACTGTGCTAAAGGAAGCCATGGATTTCGCGACTGAGCAGCTGAAAGAATTCGTGGAGGAAGGATCTATTCCTGAGGCTGTTATCATGTTTGGGGTTCCTTTCCAATATACACAGAGCAGGTAATCTTAAGGTTAATTGTCATGTCATCACTAAATATGGATCCTTCCCATCTAGCTTCTCTAGTTTGATTGATTGGAATGAGGAAATTCTGAAACACCTTTGCTCAATCATCACTTTGGATGTTGCATGAATTAAGGAGTGATAGTTTTCATTGGCAATATTTCTAATTTGACACTTTGTTCCTTACCGAGGCCATTCCTATTCTTATTTTCCTTGCATGGTTTGTTTGTTACCTTAAAGCTGTCTCTACTTGAGAAGATGGGAGCTTAAATAGAGCAAGAGAGGAGTGATAGTAATCATTTCCCTTGTCTACTTAGGTGGTAGGGCAAAAAGGGTAAAGAAGGGAACAACTTGGCTCTTTTTTCCTCACCTTTGATTCCTTCCAAAATGGTTGTAACAGGGGGAAAGAGTGAAAAACAGTTGGAAACAGTAGTTTAACCTTGCAATCCTTGTGGTTCTATTTGTTTTTATTTTTATTTTCAATTACCATTTTTCAATGTCGTTGAGGAATTCAAATAACTTCCTTTTGTTTTTTTCCAGAATTTTGCTTGCTAGGTTACTGTATTTGCATGAGAGATTCCAGATAAAAGAGGGTGCTTTCTTACTTTTGATGCTTTGGTATGTCCAATTTGGCCCTTTTATTCAGGTCTTATACAATTAGCTATTGCATAAGTCATGATCGTGTGGTATGTTTAGTTTGACTGTTGTGGTATTGCATCTTCTTTGACTGCTAAGGTATTTCTCTGTTGTTATTTGACTATTGTGGTATTGCATCTTTTTTTTCAATAGCACTCTGTTCATATACTACTATACTACTCATTTAGATATGAATAGATAACCAACTTCACATATCCATTACTGGAATTTTGATATGTTTTTTCATTTTTTTTTATCAACAGATTAAATCTGGACTCTATGACATCCTTTGGAAAGCTTAAAATTAGGTCTGATAGTGATAATAATGGGAAGTAATCAAGGTATGTGTACTTCTATTTCAATCATATATTTTAATGTGTATATTAGTCATTAACAATTTGATATTTTTTAACGTAGGCTCCTAAGCAGTTAGATATGAAACAATGCGATTATTACATGATGAGATTTATGAGACAAATTACTGAAAAAGTTGCAACGATTGAGGGGGATGCACTGCGATCGATAGTAATATTATCTTTATTATCTAAAATAATTATAAGTTATTTAGTTGTCATTTTTTCCGATTAAATATTTTGTATTCTTTAAGATCATATAATTTATGTGTGTTCGCAGTTTAAAAAAGCAGAGTACTCTCAAGAAGAAATTGATGAAGTGTGCTTTGAGGTAGTCGAATGCATACAAGATCATATTTATGAATAGGTATGTACATGAATTCATTTTATTGCATTTGAAATGAACTACATATATTCTTCTAATTTCAGCTTAGTAAATTTCAATATTTTTATTAGTTAATTATAATGATACAAGTGCGAGCCTTACACTTACATCCACATCTGTGTTGGCTAGTTATATTCAAATTCCAATAATATATTTGAAGTAGATTACTTTTGACCTTTGATATTTTTTTTGGCTATGTTAGATTGATATTGAATCTGCTACTTTTAGTTGGCTTGCTTGTGCTACAATAATATATCCATGCCTACAAATTTACCCTATATTTCTTCTCCTTCAAGTTTTAGCAAAGCATTCCTTCCTCATCATAATTATTGAATGAGTATTTACAATTGGATTTATTGTTTTAGGTCGTTGGTCCATATTGCCACTGATGACCAGCTTTGTGATGCCATGCATGACAACTTACTCAACTCTACTCCAGAAGCCACAACACTGAGAATGATTTTCAATTTGTCTCTGCAAGAGAAGTCACAACTTTTGCTAAGTCTGTATTTACAATACCTTGTAGTATAAGATGGACAATTACTGTTGTCACTTTATTAATGTGAGGTGCACTTTTTATGATGCTATTGTTGTTGTTGAATTGATTTTCAATGTTTTTTTGATGCGAGGTGTTTTAAATAGGACAATGATTTTAGAATGTTGTGAAACTATTGTCTTTCAATTGAAAACACTATGGTTTTTTGTTGTTGTCAAACTATGTAAAATAAAAGACAACAGTTTTTATTTGTTGTGAAACTGTTATCTAAAGTATACAAAGACAACGGTTTAAGCACGTTGTCAAATTGTTGTCTAAAGGACTCAAAGACAACAGTTTAAATGCATTGTTAAATTGTTGTCGATCGAGAAAAAAGACAACGGTTTTTCACTGTTGTCGTTCGTCAACGACAACGATTTTTCACTGTTGTCTTTGAGCACCCCTTTTAACAACACGACTTTTAACAACAGTTTTTTAAGACCAACAATGGTGAAAAACCATTGTTGAATCCCAAATTTCTTGTAGTGAATAATGTTAAGTTCTGTTTGTGATTCCAAATTTAATTTCTAAAGAATAGAATAGGTTGTTAGTGTGGGACCGTTGCGGCCGGCTGGAAGGGGGTTGATAGATATCCTACAAAATCAAAAGCAAAAAACCCTTCCTCGAACTCTTTAAGCTAACACTTGTAAAATAAACAAAGCAGATAAATAAAATATTAAAAAGACGAGGCACAAGATTTACTTGGTTACAATCGATGTGGTTGTTAATCCAAGGAAGGTTAAGCGCACTAGAATACTCCTTCAGGCAGAGAAGCCTCTTACAACGTTGAAGCGCAGAAAACAGAAGCTTAAATACAACTCTAAAGCACACAAGTGTTAGAAATGAATTACTGGAGTTTGTTGAAAAGCTTCTGGACCAAGGCTATATTTATAGCCTTGGTCGGGGCGCCTGGAAGGGTTCCGGACGCCCTAGGGGGGATAAAACTTTATCCCCCAACGTTCAAAACGCGTTAGATGCGTTATGGTCAAACTTCAATCTCCGGGCGTTCGGAAGGGTTCCGGGCGCCCCGGGTTGGTCCGGGCGCCCCGGACCCTAAGTCAACTCCGGTTGACTTTTTTCACCTCGGTTGGGTGATCTCTGCCATCCGGAAAAGGGCTCACCCGAACCCAACTTCCGGTCTTCTCGAGCGGGCTTCCCTCCGGCTTCTCGTCCCTTGGAATCGCTGCGTGTTTCCTTCTCGTCCGCCGGCGTACTCATCCATAGTCTTCGTCCCTCGGACGCACCGTGTGCCGTCCTTCTCACTAGCTGCGTCTCTTGCTCCCCGAGCAATCTTCTGCTCCGGCTTTTGTCCCTCGGAACCACCGCACGCTTCCTTCTTGTCCGCCGGTGTACTCTTCCGCAGCACCTCGTCCCTCGGACTGCCGTCCTTCTCGCTAGCTGCGTATTCCGCTCGACTACCTATGTTCCTAAGATCCTGCACACTTAGCCACCAGGTTAGAACAACACAGGACCTAACTTAACTTATTGATCACACCAAAACAACCTTGGGGTTCCAACAATCTCCCCCTTTTTGATGTGATCAATCCAAGTTAAGCTAGGATCAAAAATAGACATGAATAATGAAATAATATATTTTGCAATAACATGCAACAAGACAGAAAATTTTAAATTTCAAAAAATTCCAATTTTCTACCTCCCCCTAGACTTATACTTTTTCTTCTCCCCCTTTGATCACATAAAAAATTGGGGTTGCAAGAAAAATCTAAGGGTTGACACTTAGAAAATCTATAAAGATCTATTTCAATGATTTTTTGGAAAATATTTCTAAGTCAAGGAAAATTTCTAAGTCAAGAAAAATTTCTAAGTCATTAAGAACTTTTAGAAAATTTTGAGAAATTTGAAAATTTTGCAATAATTTTCACAAAAAGCAATCTCAAAATATCAGAGAAACTTTATAAGTTAAAAATAACTTTTGAAAAATTTCTAAGTTTTCGTCATGAAAATTAAGAGTTTTCTCAGTAGAAAACTTTATGCATAAAAATTTTTTGGAACATGTAGAAATAAAAAATTTCTATTCATTTTTTTTTTATTTTATTTTTTGCTTTTATCAGAAAGTTTTAAATTTCCATTTTAACTTATTATAATTTTTCAAATTTGAAGTAAGAAAATTTGAGCATGCGAAGAATTTATCATGTTAATATCTGTCAATAGTTTGTCGAGATACTTTAATCGACAGGCTATTTCTTTCAGCTTTAAAGCAACAAATATTAAACATGCAAGAAATTGTATTGACAAAATAATTGGTAAATATTCATTTGACAATTTTTCTAATTTGCAAGATTCATTCGATAAAATATTTTGTAGCTTGCAAGAATATTTTGGCAATATTTCTGATTTACAAAATTCTTTTGACAAAATAATTTATAATTCGCAAGAATCCTTCGTCAAAACATTTTGTAATTTGAAAAATTCTTTCGATAATATTCTTAATTTGCAAGAAGTGTTTGGCAGTTGATTTTCTAATTCGAAAAACTCTTTCGATGATTCAAATTTTAATTCGTAAAAATCTTCAGGTAATTTTTCGATTAATTGAACCAATTGTTCAGAGGGTAGAGGCCATACCTTACTTACCTCGTTGGCCGTTGGTTCTCCCCTTGTTGAATTGCTTTCTTCTAAAGATTCTCCCCCTTCATCGATGCTCAGTGAAGAAGGTTTTTTTGTGTCCTCGAGATGTACTTCGGCTGTTGGTTCTGTCGGTGGCTCGATGTCTATTGAGTCGTCGGCTTCCAAAGGTTCTTCGTAGAGCTTCAAGAATTTTTCCCAAAGTTCTTTTGCGCTTTTGTATTGCCGATTCTGTCGAGATCTTCATTTGGTATTACGGTTAGAAGATGAAATTCTACCCGTCTGTTTGCCATCGATTCGTCACGTTGCTTCTTATTCCAGAGGCGTAGATCAAGTTTTTCTCCATTCGTTGTCTTTGGTTTTTCATAGTCACATTTCAATATTAAAGAAATACCAAATTAAGAATTAAGATATACCTCCATTTGTTTCTTCCATAAAACAAACTCCCCCTCGAATGCTGGTGGGTAGACGCTAACTCCGACCATCGTTTTGTTGCTTCAGACGACGGTTAGTCCTTCTGAGGCGTCTCGGCTCTGATACCACTTGTGGGACCGTTGCAGCCGGCTGGAAGGGGGTTGATGGATATCCTGCAAAATCAAAAGCAAACAACCCTTCCTCGAACTCTTTAAGCTAACACTTGTAAAATAAATAAAGCAGATAAATAAAACATTAAAAAGATGAGGCACAAGATTTACTTGGTTACAACTGATGTGGTTGTTAATCCAAGGAAGGTTAAGCGCACTAGAATACTCCTTCAGGCAGAGAAGCCTCTTACAACGTTGAAGCGCAGAAAACAGAAGCTTAAATACAACTCTAAAGCACACAAGTGTTGGAAATGAATTACTAGAGTTTGTTGAAAAGCTTCTGGACCAAGGCTATATTTATAGCCTTGGTCGGGGCACCTGGAAGGGTTCCGGACGCCCTGGGGGGATAAAACTTTATCCCCCAACGTTCAAAACGCGTTAGACGCGTTCTGGTCAAACTTTAATCTCCGGGCGCCCCGAGCTAGTCCGGGCGCCCCGGACTGCTCCGGGCGCCCCGGACCCTAAGTCAACTCCGGTTGACTTTTTTTTCACATCGGTTGGGTGATCTCTGCCATCCGAAAAAGGGCTCACCTGAACCCAACTTCCGGTCTTCTCGAGCGGGCTTCCCTCCGGCTTCTCGTCCCTCGGAATCGCTGTGTGTTTCCTTCTCGTCCGCCGGCGTACTCATCCATAGTCTTCGTCCCTCGGACGCACCGCGTGCCGTCCTTCTCGCTAATTGCGTCTCTTGCTCCCCGAGCAATCTTCCGCTCCGGCTTTCGTCCCTCGTAACCACCACACGCTTCCTTCTCGTCCGCCGGTGTACTCTTCCGCAGCACCTCGTCCCTCGGGCTGCCGTCCTTCTCGCTAGCTGTGTCTTCCGCTCGACTACCTGTGTTCCTAAGCTCCTGCACACTTAGACACCAGGTTAGAACAACACAGGACCTAACTTAACTTGTTGATCACACCAAAACAACCTTGGGGTTCCAACAGTTAGGAAAGGTTCAGGACTTGTACAAAAGTTTTTGTACAGGGGAACCAGTATGATATTCCGGGTAGCAACCAACACCTAGGACCTAGGATTACCACCCCCTAGGGTTTTTTTTGCCACCTAGGGTTACCTCCCCCTAGGATCTAAGGTTACCCCCCTTAGGATTTCCTCCACCTAGGATTACCACCCCCTAGGACCTAAGGTTGCCACCCCTTAGGGGTTTTCTCCACCTAGGGTTACCACCCCCTAGGACCTAAGGTTGCCACCCCTTAGGATTTTCCTCCACTTAGGGTTACCACCCCGTAGGACTTAGGGTTACCACCCCGTAGGACCTAGGGTTACCACCCCCTAGGGGTTTTCACCTGCCTAACCGCAGTTAGGACTTTTCTGCAAACTTATTCATACACATTAGATAACAAACCAACTTAACTTGAATCCTTTGACATAATCAAAACACCGGTTCGATCGTCGGATGCTTTCCACACCAACAAAATTTTATCAACCTTAACCAAGCTCCAAAACCTTAGTCATATTGGCCACGGTTTGGAAAACCCCACCTACCTGTCGATTGCCAAAACCATCAGTCGGCTGCCCTCTATGAAGATTCGACCATTACATCCTAACGACTCGATACCAATCGACTGGTAAAAGTACCAATCGACTGCTCCACACTGGTTAAGCAAACAGAAGCATTCTTTTCACTCCCAGTTGATTGCCCAGTCGACTAGACCAGTCGATTGATGTAACTACCAGTCAACTGATACCCAAGTCTAATCTCTCAGCACTCGGACCTTCACCCTTACACTCACTTGACTTTTCGTTGCAGCTTTAACCTATTGCCTTCAAGCCTACTTCCTTTGGTTCTCGTCCCTCGGATACACCCAAGCCCACGGCTCGTCCCAATGCCATCCTTTATGTATGCCTCGAAGTCGCTTCCCTCGGCCCTTTCCCTTGATGCCTTGTCCACAGTCCCTTGGATACTCCATCCTTCACCGGATTCGAAGTCATCAACCTGAGTCATATGTGTATCCTGCAAACCTGCACGCTCATATACACATATCAAATACAAGGGTGAACATAATTTAAACCCTTTGCCCAAACATCAAACCACATGGTCTCATAGACCATTGGGATTGCTCCAACAATTATCAATGAAAATTAAATTTTTGAAATTTAAAATTATTATGCAAACTTATTTTTTGAAAATTTTATTTTTTTGTGATAAAGTATTATATTCTCTATCTTAACAAAACAATTTGAATTTTGTCGAATATTATCTGAATTATTATGAGTTATTTTTGGGAAAAAAAATTTTAATATTAAAAAGTCAAGAAAATAGAAATTTAGAAAATTTTATTTTATTTCTTGCCATTAAACAATGTGTTTTATATATCCAAGAAAATTAACAAAATTTTTAAAATTGAAAAAATTATTTTTTTTGTCAAAACAGAAGATTAATTATTAAAAATAGAATATGATTGAAAATTATTTCTAAAAAATATTTGCCTACTGATAATTATTGTTATATATCCCTAGAAAATTATTTCAAATTTTTTATAACTATTTATTTTAATTTTCCTGATTTTTTTATGTGATCAAAAAGGGAGAAATAGGTAAAATGTTAAGAGGGATTAAGTGGGAGTTAGGATAATTTTTAAAATTTTTATCCCTATACTTATTTTGAAATTTTATTAACTTGTTTAATTGCATTGCAATTTACTATGTTATTTCATTTTGGCTTAACCCTAACTTAACTTGGATTGATGCACATCAAAAATAGGGAGATTATAAGTACCTCAGGTTACTTTTGATGTGATTAATCAGGTTAAATTAGGTCCTATGTATTTGATCTTTATGTCTAAGTGTACAGAAACTTAGGAGCACAAAAAGTCGAGCAGAAAATGTAGCCAGTGAGAAGGATGGCACGGGAGAGGAGCCGACGGGCTTGGTGCATGTAACGCCCGAAAATTCTCAAAATTATTTTAGAAATATTCTATGATTTTTCTGGAATTTTAGAATATTTTTATGGAATTTTTAGAGTAGCGGAAGTAGAAAAAATAAATAGAAAACGAAAATAGCCTAAGCGGGAATTGAACCCGAGATCTATTGGGTCCTACGACTTATGGTGAACCATGGTAACCAAGTGAACCCAGCAGGGCCGTGCTGAAAGGAAAGGGAAACAATTTTATTTAAGTTAGAGTTGGGAGAATTAATTCCTTAATATAAATAGGGATTTAAGTGAGGAATTGTTATATTTTCTAAAACGAGAAAACCCTTCCCTCATCCTAGTCAAGCCGCCCTCTCCCTCTCCTCTTTTTCTCTCGGCGCCAACCACAAGCAAGGTCAGGGTTCGGCCCAAGGGCACTTTCCGGCGACGACTTCGACACGAGGACGCTCCCCTTCGCGAGAGGAACGCATAGACGCGAGAAGATCGTCGAAAGGATCGTCTCCTCCGGAAATCTAGCGATTAGAATCGTAAGAAACTTTGAATAGCAGGTAAGAAACCCCTCACCTGCAGTATAAGTAGCTTCCGTATGAATTCCATGTGTTAGTTTAATAGTACGTCGATTTCCGACACAAAGAATGCGAATTAGCGCATGCCAAGTGTTCGATAAATTGTGTAGTTCAGTAAAATGCAGTTTAGGCATTTTAGTAGCTTAGATAAATGCAATAGAAGCATCTTTACAGTTTATTTAGTCTTGCTTCAGCTTTTACCGGACTAGATGTCCAATGGGTGGGCTCCCACAGTCGCCTCTAGGTTTAGATAACCTAGTTCTGGGTTTAGACAACCTAGTAAAAGCAAGATCAGTATTTATTAGCTAGTGTTCAGTATTTTACTTTTCAGTGGCACTGTACTGGATTAGATATCCATTGGGTTGGGCTCCCATAGTCGTCCCTAGGTTCAGATAACCTAGTAACCCTACTAAATTCGGGACTTGCAAACCCGGGTTTAGTTAGGGATGCGCGCATAGCACGTACAGTTGCCGGGCCCAAACAGCAGCATGATTATGTATTTTCACCTATTATATGTATATAGTTTTCAGACTCTCACCAAATAGCTAGGTGAATTCAATACAGCTTTAGTATTAACTAGAATTAGCTCAGTTTAGCTTTTCTATCAGTTTAGTCCTCTGTTCATACAACATGATAGTTTATGATTAGCTCTTATTGCCATGATCAGTTAGTTTTTTATGTGTTGTATGCCATGCCATATTTAGCATATTCAGTTTGTATTTCAAATAGCATGTTTTAAAATCATGAATTGCATCGTATGCATGTTTTAGTGAGGTAGATGCTTTCTTATTAAGCGAAAGCTTATAGATACTTCTTTTCCTTATACTGCAGATAAAGGTAAAGGAAAGATGGACTAGCGGAGGCTGGAGGGCAATGCTACGAAGATGTGTGTGGGCAGGAACTTGGAGTAGAGATCTTAGGGAATTTCAGCAAGCTTGTTTAAGCACTAGAACCTTTTAGCATTTTGTTATTTTGCACCTTAGTATGTTAAATGTTATGAACTAGTTAATCAAGCATCCTATCATGTTTAGAATACTATTTTTGTGATGTTAGAATGTTTGGCATTTAGTTTAGAAATGTTATAAGTAGTTTTGGCACGAGCAAGTGCTGAAATCAGACAATTGGTCGAAATCAGAAACTCGAATCGATCAGCTGATCGATTCGAGGATTCCCAATCGATCAGCTGATCGATTGGGCCAGTTGTTCCACGAACAGTAGGCTTCTGGATCGATCAGCCGATCGATCCAGCAATTTCTGTCGCGAACAGAAGGCTCCGGAATCGATCACTGGATTGATTGGCCAGTCTGGATCGATCAGCCGATCGATCCAGAATATCGTCCCGAGCACAGTAGTGTGCTGGATTGATCACTGGATAGATCCAACCTATGCCCCGCATACAGTAGCCGGCTGGATCAATCACTGGATCGATCCGACTATTCCAATCGATCCGTGGATCGATTGGGAGGTCTGGTATCAGCGGGGAAGTGTCTAAGTTCAGTTCCTTGGCCATGGGGAAGGTAAAACATGTTATGAGTAGTTAGTTTACCTCCCTTAGCATGCATAGAACCAAGAAATGTCAGTAGTTAGTAAAATTTTAATTAGTACAGCTTCCGCATTTAGATTTAGTAATGGTCAGGGAATAGTTTAGCACAGCATAATGTGACGATCGGCCTTACAGCCTAGTAGTAGAAGGCGGGTCGTTACAGAGTGGTATTAGAGCAGTTTCCATACTTCCTACACACACATCAGCATTGAACCTGCAGCTTCCAAGTAAGAACATCTCTCACTTTCTTTATGCTTCTTGTTTCTATGTTTAGATATAACCACAGCATGCTTGTTTATGATGCTAGTTAACATGATAACAATAGTTACTCCAGTATGTTTGTATTAGTTATGTATGTCCTTTGTTCCTTTAGAAATGGCACGAGGACGCCCAGCTAGAAGGTCATCAGATACTGAGCCTCAGCACGAGGCAGGCAGTTCAGTGCCTCCCCCAGACCTTACAGCACTAGTGGCTCAGTTACAGCAGCAACTAGCAGAACAGCAACAAGAAATAGCCACCTTAAAGGCTAGTCAGCAGAACACTCCCACTGTTACCCCGGAACCAAACTTAGCAACGCCAGTAGTCTTAGAGGTTCCCCCAGTCCAGCCTACAGCACCAGTGGCTCCAGCAGTAGGAACCCAGAGAGAAGCCTATCTGATCCAGTGGCAAAGAGTCAAACCAGAGAACTTCTCAGGCAGCAGTGAACCATGGGATGCACAGGCCTGGTTCAAAACACTGGAGAGTACGATGGAGCTTCTGGACTGGACAGAACATGAGAAGGTGAAGTGCGCCTCCTTCTGTCTGACAGGAGATGCACGTATGTGGTGGGAGAGAATCAGAGCGAAGCGCCCAGTAAACCAGATGACATGGGATGACTTCGAGAAGGAGTTATTTGAGGAATTCTTTCACATGCGGGTTACAAACTGCCACTACGACGAGTTCACTGAGTTTTGTCAGGGCAACCTTTCAGTGGAGGAAGCCGTGAAGAAATTCAACGGATTGGCTCGTCTATGCCCTGAACTAGTCAGCACAGAGAAAGAACGAGTCCGGTTGATGCTCAAGATGCTGAGGCCGGAAATAGCAGTGAACGTGGCTGGTGGCGTTTATAGGCCACAAACCACTGAAGAGCTAGTGAGCAGTGCTCTGATCACTGAGCATTACCAGAATGACATCAAGCAGCAGAAACAAGTCCTCTCAGAAGCTAAGGGTCAAGGAGGCTCAGGCGCTCAGAAACAGCAGGGCCACAGCTCCCATGGCTCTAATTGGAAAGGGAACTCCAGCAACAAGCGCAAACCAGGGAGTTACCCAAAAGGAGGGCCAACCAGCAAGCAGCCCAGTTATCCAAAGTGTGCTACTTGTGGGAAATTCCACCCTGGAGTTTGTCGTAAGGGCACACGAGGATGCTTTGAATGCGGACAGGAAGGGCATATGGCCAAGCAGTGTCCAAACAAGATCAGTCTTCCTCAGCCACAGCCGATTCAGTATGGAGGCCAGCCAGCTCAGTTACATCAGATGCAGGCCACTTTAGATGGTCCACATATCAGCCAGGGTAGATTAGAAGCCCCTCCAGCTACGACCAATGCAAGGATCTACTCACTCACCAGAGAGGATGCAGCGAATGCCTCGACAGTTGTTACAGGTCAGATTAGTATTTTACAGTAAAGTACAACTGTCTTATTCGATACTGGGGCAACCCATTCATACATATCCAGGGCATTTGCTGAGAAGTTAGCAGTACCTCCAGAGGTACTCAGTAGCCAGTTCCTTACGACGTTACCCTCAGGAGAAATCATGGCGTCTACGCACTGGCTCAGAGCAGTGCCGGTCACTATAGCAGACAGAGAGCTCTTTTGCGATCTGATTGTGATTAATATGACCGACTACGACGTTATCTTCGGGATGGACTTCTTGATCAAATACGGTGCCTCCATCGAGTGCCGTAAACAGAAAGTCATATTCCAACCTGAAGTGGAAGCACAGTTCGAATTCGTCGGAGAACCCAGGAGAAAGGCCAAGAAGTTCCTCTCAGCTATGAAGGCACAGAGGTTGATGGATTCAGGATGTATGGGGTTCTTAGCATATGTAGTCAGTACCAGTCAGGACAAGGACCAACAGCTAGCAGAGGTTCGAGTCGTATGTGACTACCCAGCAGTCTTCCCTGAAGAGTTACCAGGCCAAGCACCAGACAGGGAGATCGAATTTGAGATAGAGCTCATCCCCTGTACAAATCCTATCTCCAAAGCACCTTACCGCATGGCTCCAGCAGAACTAAAAGAACTTCATGAGCAACTACAGGAGTTGCTTGACAAAGGCTTCATACGCCCTAGTCACTCACCATGGGGAGCACCTGTATTGTTCGTGAAGAAGAAGGACGGGAGCATGCGCCTGTGTATAGATTACCGGGCACTGAACCAAGTCACAATCAAGAACAGGTATCCCTGAATTGATGACCTGTTCGACCAGCTAAAGGGAGCAGCAGTGTTCTCTAAGATAGACCTCAGATCAGGTTATCATCAAGTGAAAGTCAAGGAAGGGGATATACCCAAGACAACATTTAGGACTAGATACGGACATTACGAGTTCGTAGTCATGCCCTTTGGCGTGACAAATGCTCCAGCTACTTTCATGGACCTCATGAACAGGGTATTCAGAGAATACTTAGATAAATTTGTTATCGTATTCATCGATGACATTCTTATCTATTCAGGAACTCAGGAAGAACACGCAGAACACCTGAAAACAGTATTGCAGACCCTTCAGCAGAACCAGCTATATGTCAAGTTCACGAAATGTGAATTTTGGTTAGATCAGGTATCCTTCCTGGGTCACATCATCTCAAAGGATGGTATCATGGTAGACCCCAGTAAGATAGAAGCTGTGAGCAACTGGAAAAGACCCAAGAACGCTAGTGAGATCAGAAGCTTTCTGGGATTAGCAGGTTATTACAGAAAGTTTGTAGAGGATTTCTCCAGGATAGCCACCCCACTGACAGCTCTTACCAGAAAGAACAGAAGATTTTAGTGGACAGAGGACTGTGAGAACAGTTTCAGCGAGCTGAAAATAAGATTGACCAGTCTATACTGACTCTACCAGAAAACGCAGATAGATTCGATATATATAGTGATGCCTCGAAGTTGGGACTAGGAGCAGTGCTGATGCAAGATGGCAAGGTAATCGCCTACGCCTCCAGACAACTCAAGGATTATGAGAGGAATTACCCCACTCATGACCTTGAGCTTGCGGCAGTGGTGTTCGCTCTCAAGATTTGGAGACATTACTTGTATGGAGCTCAGTGTAGAGTGTATACGGATCATCAGAGTCTGAAGTACTTCTTCACTCAGAAAGATCTGAATATGCGACAGCGCAGATGGCTAGAGCTGGTCAAGGACTACGACATAGACATCCTCTACCACCCAGGAAAAACAAATAAGGTAGCAGACGCCCTTAGTAGAAAGTCCAGCGCTACCCTGTTATCTCTAGCAGCTATGTCACCGCCCCTACAGAAGGAGATCTCAGATTTCGGTCTCGAACTCATAGTCGGACAGTTCTCTACTATGACTTTAGAGTCTACCTTGCTTGGTGATATCCAGACAGCTGAGGAGCAGGATCCTGAAATTCAGAAAATCAAGCAAGAATTAGCAGAATCAGAAGGTGGAGAGTTCAGAATGTCAGATAGGGGGGTACTGTGTTTTGGCGATAGATTATGTGTTCCAGATCAGGAAGAACTCAAAAAGAAGGTTTTAGATGAGGCTCACAAGACTCCTTATGCGATGCATCCTGGCTCCACCAAAATGTACCAGGACTTGAAGAAACGTTTTTGGTGGCCTGGGATGAAGAGAGACATCGCTCGATATGTCAGCACCTGCCTAACCTGTCAGAGGGTTAAAGCAGAACATCAGAGACCAGGAGGAGTTTTGCAGCCCATACAGATACCAGAATGGAAGTGGGAAGACATTTCTATGGATTTCATCGTGGGATTACCCAGAACCACGAATGGTTTTGATACTATCTGGGTAATAGTCGACAGATTGACTAAATCAACCCACTTCTTAGCTATCAGGATCTCCTACTCCATGGAACAGCTAGCTTAGTTGTATCTCAAGGAGATCGTTAGACTACATGGAGTCCCACGAACCATTATATCAGACAGAGATAGCAGATTCACATCACACTTCTGGGAGTGTGTACAGTCAGCTTTGGGCACGAAGTTGAAGTTTAGCACAGTCTTCCATCCTCAGACAGATGGACAGACAGAGCGGGTAAATCAGGTACTCGAAGATATGCTCCGAGCATGTGCCCTAGATTTCAAAGGAAGTTGGTGCAAATATCTGAGTCTAGCAGAATTTGCATACAACAACAACTATCAGGCCACTATCGGTATGGCACCTTATGAGGCTCTCTATGGGCGGAGGTGTAGATCTCCAATCTGCTGGTATGAGAGTCGTGAACAGAAAGAACTAGAACTTCAGACAGATCTAGTGGCAGATACCACAGCAGCTATACAGCAGATCCGCTAGAGGATAGAGACAGCTCAGAGCCGCCAGAAAAGCTATGCTGATACATGGCGCAGACCTTTAGAGTTTTCAGTTGGGGATTCAGTGTTCCTCAGAGTAGCTCCCATGAAGGGAGTAATGCGTTTTGGGAAAAAGGGCAAGCTAAGTCCCAGGTATGTGGGACCATACCTCATCAGCAGAAGAGTGGGCAAGGTAGCATATGAGCTAGAGCTACCCCAGGAAATATCAGCTGTCCACAACGTATTTCATGTCTCTATGCTGAAGAAGCATACCCCAGATGTCACCCAGGTGATTGAGCCCCAGTCGGTACAGATCCGCGAAGACCTCAGCTATGACAGTCGGCCTATTCAGGTAATAGACCGAGCAATTAAGAAATTGCGGAACAAGGAAGTACCATTAGTCAAAGTTATTTGGCACAGTCACACAGCAAAAGAGGCAACTTGGGAGACAGAAGCCAGCATGAGACAGAAGTATCCAGAATTATTCTAAGTTCGAGGATGAACTTTTTATAAGGTATGGGGGATTGTAACGCCCGAAAATTCTCAAAATTATTTTAGAAATATTCTATGATTTTTCTGGAATTTTAGAATATTTTTATGGAATTTTTAGAGTAGCGGAAGTAGCAAAAATAAATAGAAAACGAAAATAGCCTAAGCGGGAATTGAACCCGAGATCTATTGGGTCCTACGACTTATGGTGAACCATGGTAACCAAGTGAACCCAGCAGGGCCGTGCTGAAAGGAAAGGGAAACAATTTTATTTAAGTTAGAGTTGGGAGAATTAATTCCTTAATATAAATAGGGATTTAAGTGAGGAATTGTTATATTTTCTAAAACGAGAAAACCCTTCCCTCACCCTAGTCACGTCGCCCTCTCCCTCTCCTCTTTTTCTCTTGGCGCCAACCACAAGCAAGGTCAGGGTTCGGCCCAAGGGCACTTTCCGGCGACGACTTCGACACGAGGACGCTCCCCTCCGCGAGAGGAACGCATAGACGCGAGAAGATCGTCGAAAGGATCGTTTCCTCCGGAAATCTAGAGATTAGAATCGTAAGAAACTTTGAATAGCAGGTAAGAAACCCCTCACCTGCAGTATAAGTAGCTTCCGTGTGAATTCCATGTGTTAGTTTAATAGTACGTCGATTTCCGACACAAAGGATGCGAATTAGCGCATGCCAAGTGTTCGATAAATTGTGTAGTTCAGTAAAATGCAGTTTAGGCATTTTAGTAGCTTAGATAAATGCAATAGAAGCATCTTTACAGTTTATTTAGTCTTGCTTCAGCTTTTACAGGACTAGATGTCCAATGGGTGGGCTCCCACAGTCGCCTCTAGGTTTAGATAACCTAGTTCTGGGTTTAGACAACCTAGTAAAAGCAAGATCAGTATTTATTAGCTAGTGTTCAGTATTTTACTTTTCAGTGGCACTGTACTGGATTAGATATCCATTGGGTTAGGCTCCCATAGTCGTCCCTAGGTTCAGATAACCTAGTAACCCTACTAAATTCGGGACTTGCAAACCCGGGTTTAGTTAGGGATGCGCGCATAGCACGTACAGTTGCCGGGCCCAAACAGCAGCATGATTATGTATTTTCACCTATTATATGTATATAGTTTTCAGACTCTCACCAAATAGCTAGGTGAATTCAATACAGCTTTAGTATTAACTAGAATTAGCTCAGTTCAGCTTTTCTATCAGTTTAGTCCTCTGCTCATACAACATGATAGTTTATGATTAGCTCTTATTGCCATGATCAGTTAGTTTTTTATGTGTTGTATGTCATGCCATGTTTAGCATATTCAGTTTGTATTTCAAATAGCATGTTTTAAAATCATGAATTGCATCGTATGCATGTTTTAGTGAGGTAGATGGTTTCTTACTAAGCGAAAGCTTATAGATACTTCTTTTCCTTATACTGCAGATAAAGGTAAAGGAAAGATGGACTAGCGGAGGCTGGAGGGCAATGCTACGAAGATGTGTGTGGGCAGGAACTTGGAGTAGAGATCTTAGGGAATTTCAGCAAGCTTGTTTAAGCACTAGAACCTTTTAGCATTTTGTTATTTTGCACCTTAGTATGTTAAATGTTATGAACTAGTTAATCAAGCATCCTATCATGTTTAGAATACTATTTTTGTGATGTTAGAATGTTTGGCATTTAGTTTAGAAATGTTATAAGTAGTTTTGGCACGAGCAAGTGCTGAAATCAGACAATTGGTCGAAATCAAAAACTCGAATCGATCAGCTGATCGATTCGAGGGTTCCCAATCGATCAGCTGATCGATTGGGCCAGTTGTTCTGCTAACAGTAGGCTTCTGGATCGATCAGCCGATCGATCCAGCAATTTCTGTCGCGAACAGAAGGCTTCGGAATCGATCACTGGATCGATTGGCCAGTCTGGATCGATCAGCTGATCAATCCAGAATATCGTCCCGAGCACAGTAGCGTGCTGGATCGATCACTGGATCGATCCAACCTATGCCCCACATACAGTAGCCGGCTGGATCGATCACTGGATCGATCCGACTATTTCAATCGATCCGTGGATCGATTGGGAGGTCTGGTATTAGCGGGGAAGTGTCTAAGTTCAGTTCCTTGGCCATGGGGAAGGTAAAACATGTTATGAGTAATTAGTTTACCTCCCTTAGCATGCATAGAACCAAGAAATGTCAGTAGTTAGTAAAATTTTAATTAGTACAACTTCCGCATTTAGATTTAGTAATGGTCAGGGAATAGTTTAGCACAGCATAATGTGACGATCGGCCTTACAACCTAGTAGTAGAAGGCGGGTCGTTACAGTGCATCCGAATAACGAGGTGTTGTGGAAGAGTACACCGGTGGATGAGAAAGACGTACAAGACGTTCGAGGGATGAGAACTCGAGAAGGAAGCCTACTCGAGGAAAATGCCAGAGTTGGGTTCGGGAGAACTCAATTCCGATTAACCGAAGCATTACCCAAGCCAAGAGATGAGCTAAGGAGCTAATCTGGCTCTTGAAAGGTGCCTTCCATAGCTTAAAAGGCACCTTCTAGCTGGTTGAAGGAGCTTTCCCTAGCCATTAGCCAAAGATAAAACTTTATCTTCGGCAGATAGAGTTTTCCACTTGAAGGCGCCTTCCACCCTCGGATAAGATTTTTCAGGAGCTATAAAAAGGCCCCTGGAGTTAGGAAATATTCAAAAACTGAATTATAAAACCTACATTCAATTTTCTAGTGTTTTATGAACTTAAAAAGAGTGTAAGAGGCTTATCTGCCTTCAACAAAGGAGATTGACTAGTGGAGCTTTCTTCATCACCTTAGATTAACAACCACCTAAGTTGTAACTAAGTAAATTGATTTGCCTATTTTCATTAATTATTCAATTTTATTATTTTAGTTGTGCTAGTCTAATCAAATCAAAAGAACAAGAATGAGTTATTTTTTCATAGGTAATTCACCACCCTCTTACCGGGTCCTACTATACCAACGAGGTGTGTGATTAGTCATCCAATGATGGATGTGTAAGCAATGATTTTTATAGTTTGTTGGATGAAATTATAGAGGTAGAATATCTAGGGCCAGAAATATGAGTTATCTTATTTATGTGTCACTGGTTTGACCCTGTTAAAGGGATGAAGGTACATCCATATTATAATTTGATTGAAATAAATCATAAGAGATTTTATAAGAGATATAAACCATTTGTGTTGGAATAACAAGCAATTTAAGTATTGTATTCTTCATATCCTAGTTTAAAACATGATAAGATTGATTGGTGAGCAGTTTGTAAAGCCAAAGTATGAAAAAAAATTGAGGCACATTGGGAAAACATTGCATATCAACAAGAGGAAGTTGCGAACACCTTTCAGACTGAGAAATATATTATTCCAACTTTATGAGATCTCAGCGGTGTAGTGATAGACGTAGATACAAGTAAAATTGATGATGAGGAGGAGGAGGACGACAACGATAATAATAACGAGGACGAGGACAAGGATGAGGATGATAATGATAATGCTAATGACAATAAGGACTTTGATTTTTGATGATGGGTAAGTTTTGTTAGCTTAATTTAAAAAATTATAATATTTTTTTCATATGTGGTACTAGTTATTTTACAAGCACATTTACCTTTAATATGTAAATTTACCAAACTCATAGCTCAATGAGTTTTTTATATATTGTCTCATTTTTAATTATATATATTTTATCTGTTAATATACTGTATTTTTTCCTACAAGTCATTAGAGGTGACATCCCATACTTTTCCCCCCTTATTCTCTGAGCTTTTAGTAAATATGGTAAGTTTTTTAAAGTTCTTTTTTTTGCATCAAATTTGTAATTTACTTTATCCTATATTGGAATTTTTAGCATATGTTTCAACGAGATGGACGTAGATGGAGATCATAGGATCGGACAAATTCATCACCTGCCAGTGTACCTACGCCACCCCCTGATCGGGCTAGACTATCTCATGCACCTTCTCTAGTGCCTTCACATTCACCGTCGCCAGTACCATGGCTAGTGTAGTTACCAATCCCCGTAGATCTTCCTGAATCGGCCAGAAACTCATTTGCTGAGTTTAGAAATAGATAGAACTTTTATAGTCCCCATCAGAGATTCATAAGTACTATAAAGTATTCTATTTTTTTTTATGTATCTTAATTATTTAACATTATTTGTTTGTAATTTAATGCAGATTTGAAAATCCTATACGGGTTATTCACAAAATTAATAAAATCATGAATAACCCTTGGGGAGGTAAATCAATGGCATATTCAAGCACTCCAACCGCCACAAAATAACTATGGTGGAGTGAGTTCAAGGTATATTTTCTTGAGTTTATATTCAAATTTAAAGTAAATATATAATCAATTTTTTTTCATTCCAGCGACTAAATAATTGGGTCTCAATTGACGAAATGGAGATCAAAAGAATATTTTAAAAAAATGTAGCGATCACATCAGACATGTTTTGAATCATGCCAAGAGTCGGGAGAAAAAGCTAAACTTCATCATAGATGAAAATCGGGAGAGGATCACCAACTTGTGGGCAACGGAAGAGAGCAAACAAAGGAGTAACCTGAATAGAATGAATCAATCTTATAATTTTGGTGACTTATTTGTGATATATACGGGAGGCTCTATAAACATAGATGAGCATAGACGAAAATTGATAATTTTTTAACTCTCTCAATAGTTTTTTATCTATATCAAATTATTTCATTATTTGTAACTGTGTTTTTTTAGACTTGGGAGATGGGGAAGGAACCTACTTTAATAGATACTTTCACCCACATTTTTATAAAAAAATATAAAGATAAGACTTGGAGTAGGGCTAGAGCAAAAGCAGTAAAGGTTGAGATTATTATTTATTTGATCTTAATTTATAATTTAGATTTTATTAGTTAAGTACCTTATCTCTCTTAATATTATATGTATTTCTATTATATCTAATCAATATCATATGAATTTTAAAAAATAGGAAAAATATGATGAGCTCGAGCTAGCCCAGACATGCTCACAAGCTAATGCCGATATTGAGGGGTCTGAGTCCTCTATTAGCAATAATTTGAGTTTATGGCTGGAGACCAGTAGATGACCAAAAGGGGAAAGGATATTAGGGATGAGTTCCTTGAGCAGAACCCAAAGAATAGCTGGTACATCTTCTTTCACCTCACCAGCAGTAAGAGCCCAAATAAATATCTTAATTGAAGAGGTTAGCAATCTGAATGGAATATTATTGTAAAGAGATGAAGAAAGGGCACAAAGGGATCAAGAAATGAGAGAGTTGCGCCGACAACAAAACTTGATCATGCGACATCTTTAGTTGAACTCTGCTCCAAGTCAGATTCCTCCCCATGACGGTGATGATGGTGATGACGACAACGATGATGGTAGTGATGGTTCTTCATGATTTTAATTATGTATCAATGTTATTTGTCTTATAATTAGTGTTTTTAAACATTAATCTATGGATTGTAAACCTTTTAATTTTTTATTTTAATTAATATTATTAATTTATTTTTAACAGGGTTAGTGAGGTAAAATATATATCGGAGAACAAAATAAGTATTAAGTAACAAACCCTTAGTTGAACATATTGTACTTGTAATTTTATTTTTTTATTTTTTTATCAGTTGCATATGAAGAGTTAATGGAAGAGTTAAATAAGGACATCATTCTTTTTACAAATTTGTTGAAATTTGCAACTACTACATTATTAGCTAGAATTCCGAATTATGATTAGAGTTTGACTAACAGCAAAGTAACCGTGAGTACTAAAAGACTAGTATCAACTAATTGATCTTGACTATTTTATGTTTTTATTATTTGAGATATTTTCATATGATAAGAATTTTAATAAGGCACTCCATGCTCTCCATGTCAGATTGAAACGTAATAGGATATTTGTAGCTATAGTTTGATATGGTGAAATAGGTTGTGTCATATTTAGGATACTTATGGTTACAATTTGATGTGGTGAAATATATTGTATCATATTTAGGATACTTATAGTTACAATTTGATGTGATGAAATAGGTTGTATCATATTTAGGATACTTGTAGCTAGTGGTGAGGAAGGTGTTGAAATATAGGACTTGCAAGCATAGTGGTGCTTGGCAAGGATTGTAGAGTAGAATGATGGTTTGAAAACCCTCCTGGGTTCAAAGCCTGCTAAAGGCATTACTTACTTGAGAACAAAAATGCAGTAGTTATTAATTAAAACAATTGATGTTTCATGTTTGCATATGAACCATAAGGGCAGAACAAAGAATAGATTGGTGACAAATGCATTCAATTCATCGTGCTACATTATTTGTAAGTAACAAAACATACATATTGACATTTAAGTCAATTGTCAACCTCTAATATCACTCTAACTTTATACTTTAGATAATTATCTTTCTTGTTAGAAATGATTTGATTTATTTGTTTGTTTTTATGCAGGAAAATAATATTTGATGAGGAAGAAAATTTTTATTGAAAAAGAAGATGAGTTAATGTATATATAGTTTATTTTGAAAAAACTTGTTTAACTTCTAGAAGTGTTGGACTTGTATTTTCTTGGAGTCTTAAGAAACTTCTTGTATAACCTTTTTGAGAACTTTGGATTTGTATTATTGTAGATTTGATTTCAAATATTAATAGATGTTTATATATGTTAAATAGGATGTGATAATGTTAATTAGGATGTGTTGAATATTTATGATGTGTTATTTAATTTTATTGTACACCACAAGTATATATATGTATTGGATTGGAGTAAATTGCATAAACAAATTGGTTCTAGCCATTTTTTGGGGATTTTGAGATGAATTTAGCGACGAAAATCATTTGTCGCCAAATTATCGTAAATTACTCTGTATCGATAATTTTGCGACAAATTAATTTTCATCCCAAAAATCGCCCTAGTTCTGGGATGAATATGTGGATTTGTCCTAGAATTTGGGACGAATCTGGGACAAATATGTGGATTCATCCCAAAATCTGGGACAAATCCACAGATTCGTCCAAGAATCTGGGACGAAAATTAATTTATCGCAAATCATAAATTTTTTTAAATTATTATTTTCATCGTCAATTTTGTAACAAAAATAATATTCATCGCAAAAGTTGTTTTTATCGCAGAGTTAGCTATGACAATTTTGCGATGAATATTATTTTTTTTTTACAATTGGCGACGAATTTGACAATGAATTTTTAATTTGTTGCCAATTTCATCCCCGATTTCATCTCCAATTTTGCGGCAATTTGCGACGAATATTTTTTTTGTTGCAAAATTGACGATGATCAATTTGACGGTAAAAATATTATTCGTCACCAAGTTGGCAACGAGAATTTTGAACGAAAATTTTTTTATTGCAAAATTCGTTCCAAAATTTTTTTTGCGATGAATTTTTTTTTATAAATTCATCCTAGAATTCATTGCAGAACATTGTATTTTTTTTAGTGAATCCAGGAAAGTAATTAATCCATGAATTAACCAGTTAATCTACGGTGTTTAATCAAATTGATAATTGCAATAATTAAACCTTTACTATAATTCACCGGCGGTGGATCTTCTTCATCTCTGGCGATGCCTCACGGTGGCCAGTGATGGCACGGGTCATAAATTTGTTAGTGGTCGGCAGTGGCAGCAACGGAGGCAGTACCATGCGGTAATCACCGACTCGGCAATAGTGTGTCACGCGCAAAGCCATGCGAAAGCGTAGCATGCGTAAAACAAAACGAAGTCGAAGCTTCGCTCGCGCGAGGCGACGACGATGAACCCCCACGAACACAAAGGAAAGGAAGGAATGGTGACTGACTCGACAAAACAACGGCAATGGGTTACAAAGAGAAGAAGGTTGCGGTAGCAGCGACTCCCAGTGACAGTCGAGCTTCTGGTGGTGGTGGTGGCGGCGGCTATGGCTGCGGCTGAGACAATGGTTTAGGTGTGGCCCAGGTTGAGGCCCATTGACGGTGAGGCGTGCGACGACCGGTACGGCGACGGGTGGAAGAGGCCGCGTGTGCCACGCGCGCGATGGAGGAGGAAAGAAACGGCAAATACGATGTTGCCGGAGCTCGGGTACGCCTCGGACTGGCTATGGCGACGGCGGAAAGGCACGCGATGCGGACGGAAAGAAATCACGACGACTACGTGGACTGAATGATGACCGGCGATGGCCGGCGAAGGCGTTGGGAAGGGAAGGGACGCGCGGCGGCAGAACAGCGTCGCGGGCGCGTGAATGCTGCGAAGGGAAAGAAAGGTATTTTAATTAAAACTTAGTTTAATGCTTTCAATTAACTCTCAACTTAAATTGATTTCCAGGCCAATTTTTCTTTTAATTTTTATCCCTATAAAATATAAAAATATTTATACTAAATTCTAAAAAGTTCCATTAAATTCTAATAATTTCTATAAATTTATTTATTTATTATTATTATTATTAATTATTTTATTTTTATTTTCTCAAATAAATTCATTTAGTTTCAATTTTAATCATTGTCTTAAAAACACTATGATACGAGTTATGATAAATCGACCTGTTGGATAAGGTGAAGGTCATGGTAGAGAGAAAGATGAGAGACCCATAGCTGGGTAAAAGTATGATTAATAAGAAAATGATCGACCAAATAAAAAGTTTTTCACAGGCGCTCGGTCGGGCAAAGTCCACCCGAACTTAAAGACACTTAGTCTTTTAAAGCCTCAGTATATTACCAGCCGGGTTAAGACTAAGAGAGTATAAGCGTACCTATATACGCTCGGCCAAGTAAAGCCCAGCTAGGCTTAAAGGCACTTAACCTCATAAAATCTACGGTACATTACCGGCCGAGATCAGGCCGAGCAAATACCAATGTGCCTATATGTGCTCGGTCGGGCAAAGCCCGCCCGAACTTAAAGGCACTTAGCCTCATAAAGTCTTCAGTACATTACCAGCTGAGGTCATGCCGAGGGAATACCAATGTGCTTATATGCGCTCGGTCAGGCAAAACCCACCCGAGCTTAAAGGCACTTAGCCTCATAAAGTCTTCAGTACATTGTCGGTCGAGATCAGGCCGAGTGAATACCAATGTGCCTATATGCACTCAGTCGCGCAAAGCCCACAACCCACCTGAGCTTAAAGACACTTAGCTTCATAAAGTCTTCAGTACATTGCCGACAGAGATCACGCCGAGCGAGCACATTCCAATGTGCCTATAGGCGCTCGGCCAGGTAAATCCCGGCCGGGCTTAAAGGCACTTAGCCTCATAAAGTCTTCAGTACATTACCGACCGTTAGGGCGAGTGAATACCAATGTACCTATATGCGCTCGGTCGGGCAAAGCCCACCCGAGCTTAAAAGCACTTAGCCTCATAAAGTCATCAGTACATTACCGGTCGAGGTCAGGCCGAGTGAATATCAATGTGCCTATATGCGCTCAGTCGGGCAAAGCCCACCCGAACATAAAGGCACTTAGCCTCATAAAGTTTTCAGTACATTGTCAGCCGAGATCAAGCTGAGCGAATACCAATGTGCCTATATACTCTCGGTCGGGCAAAATCCACCCGAGCTTAAAAGCACTTAGCCTCATAAAGTCTTCAGTACATTGCCGGTCGAGATCAGGCCGAGCAAATACTAATGTACCTATAGGTGCTCAGCCAGGTAAATCCCGGCCGGGCTTAAAGGCATTTAGCCTCATAAAGTCTTCAGTATATTCCCGGCCGATATCAAGCCGAGCGAATACCAATGTGCCTATAGGCGCTTGGCCAGGTAAATCCCAACTGGGCTTAAAGGCACCTAGCCTCATAAAGTCTTCAGTACATTGCCGGCCGAGATTAGGCCGAGTGAATTCCAATGTGCCTATAGGCGCTCTACCAGGTAAATCCCGGCCGGGCTTAAAGGCACTTAGCTTCATAAAGTCTTCAGTACATTGCCGGTCGATATCAGGCCGAGCGAATACCAATGTGCCTATAAGCACTCGGCCAGGCAAATACCAGATGGGTTTAAAGGCACTTAGCCTCATAAAGTCTTCAGTACATTGCCGGCCGAGATCAGGCCGAGCGAATACCAATGTGCCTATAGGCGCTCGGCTAGGCAAATACCGGTCGGGTGTTAAGGCATTTAGCCTTTTACAGTCTTTAGTATATTACCGGTCGATAGAAGGCCGAGCGAATACCAATATGCTCATATGCGCTCGACCAAGTAAAACCCGGCCTGGCTTAAAGGCATTTAGCCTTATACAGTCTTTAGTATATATTGGCCGAGTGAAAGCTGAGCGAACATAAGTGTGTTTATATGCGCTCAGTCAGGCAAAACCCGCCCAATCTTAAAGGCACTCAGCCTTATATTCCCCACCGAGATATTCTTGACAGAACGTATTCTTAATATATACATAACCGACATGAATCACCGATTGAGATATACTCCACACATGATCAGTTTAAATGACCGATCAGGATACCTACATTATATTATCTTATGACAACCTAGCAAAATTGGCGAGAAATACTCTCCAGAAGCTTCTTCAGTTATAGGAACATAGCCCCATTTATACTACATCGGGAGTATAAGTCAGAAACGACAAAAAAAGATACATTTGGGGTACAAAAAAGATTCCTTAAAGGATTATTGTACGAAGCCCAAGTGGTAGTTCATCTCCCAACAAACTCTAATAAACCGGGGATCACCTCATGACTACGGAGGTTATATGAGGTGGTATAAAAAGGAGTATCGTCTCCGTTGGCAGGGCAGGTAAACTTTGGTAAGAAAGTTCTAGTATCCAAACTCTATTTCAAGTATTTTTTTTTATTACTATTCTTCTTCTTCTGTTACTTTCCACCTTCTAGAGAGGAACTGATTTAAGCATCAGAGGGCCTATTCAGGATCCCCACCCCGGTCTTAGGCCACTAATACTTTGTTGGTTCGTCTCACTATGTGCAGGATCACGAAGGAGCCCTGCCAGATCTTCGGGAGTTCACCTTCACCAGGAGCCAGTATTCACTGGAGTCAGCGTACCATCTTGCAGATTTTAGACAGGATCAAATTTGACGCCGTCTATGGAAATCTTCACCTGAATCTGAAGTTACAAGATGGAAGAAGCTGGAAAACTCAACACCGTTACCCTGACACAAGAAGATCTGGAGTTCCTCATTAATGCTAGAGCACAAAAGCTGTTATAACAACAACAACAAGGAAATACTGGTGGTACGTTACCTGTAGCACCAAATCCAGCGATCTCAACAACTGCTCATCAAAGGGAAAAAGGGATTGAAGAAGATGGTCCTGTTGGCTTACTTCCTACCCCTCTTCCCCCGATCCAGCGTCCTTGGGAATTCTTTCGTGTATCTATTAAATAGGGAGGACGAAGGGGAGTTCTTCAAGAATCCTCTGGAGGAGCACCTGTACGAGATAAGCATAAGGGGAAGATCGTCGCCAGTGTTAGCTCCCCTGAGAAGATCGTCACTCCATTCTCTCAGTGAGTATTGGATGATCTGTTACCGAAGCATTATCAAAACTTAAATATTGCAGAATATTCTGGAACAACCGATCCAGAAGATCATCTTCTTAAATTCAAAAATGTTGTCCTCCTACAACAATTCATCGACGGTGTCAAATGTCGGATGTTCCTTACTACCTTTGGAGGAGCAACTCAAAGGTGGTTTAAGAAATTACCAGATAATTCTATTCGCCATTTCAAGGATTTTTGCAAGATATTTCTCCATCATTTTTCTAGCAATTGGCGATATCACAAGACCCCCTGGAGTATCTTTTCAATTAAACAGGAGCCAAAAGAATCTATCTGAGCCTATATTAAGAGGTTCAATCAGGATTTAGCCAGAAATCCTCCGAACAATTCTAATTTACTGATCGAGCGGGCAACTGAATTCATTAACTTAGAGGAGGCTCAAGCTGCTCGAAGGAAAAAGCTGATATTTCCACTCTTGCTCCAACTACAGAATGCCCATTGGTATCTATTCAGCCACCCAGAGGGCCCTGAGTGGGTCCTCAACATCATCATCCCGAGCCTCGACCATAAGCTGTACAACATGTGGAGAGGACACAGAAGATTCCACGAAGATGGTGTACATATCATCATACGAGTACTCACAGCACAGAAAATTGTTATACTTTGAGAAATTAGCAAACTCATAATTCTCAATATCCGCGGCACTCCTCAGTTCTAAATCATCAACAATACTCGAGGCCGAGTAGTCCACTCAAGCTCGAGTATCGAGCAATAGAGCCACAATCAGGGGTCTTACCACTCCCAGTCGAGCATACTCAAGCACCCGATCGGATGCAGCAGGAACCACCATCTGTTCGGTAAGAAGAAAATCGCAGTAATGCTACTCGGGGTAATATTAATATGGTAGTTGGAGGACCTTATAAGGTAATATAAAAACTTGCTTTAGGTTCTTATTATCTCCAAGATATAGACGGGAGGAATCTCGAACGTCCTTGTAGTGTAAATCAACTTCAACCTTACCGAATTTAACAAGTACGCTTGTAATTTGTTCATATGTCTTATTCAATTTTCTTGAAAATTAATGAAAAGTGTAGGCAACTAGTCGATCGGGGACCTTAAGGAGTGACTGGACAGGTTTTCTTAAGGGGAACCAGAGACTTTAAACCATCACAGTCAATCGGAGACCTTAAGGAGTGATCGGACAGGCTTCCTTAAGGGGAACCGGAGACTTTAAACCATCACAGTCGATCGGGGACCTTAAGAAATGACCTAACAAGCTTCCTTAAGGGGAATCAGAGACTTTAAACCTTCAACAAGATGGTCAAAAACATATGTAGTGTGGATACCACACTATATTCAACCTTTGTTTCACTCGGAAGCATATCCCCGAGTAAGGTATTATTTTCACTCGAAAGCATATTCCCGAACAGGGTATTATTTTCACTCGGAAGATTATTCTCGAGCAGGGTATTATTTTCACTCGGAAGCATATTCCTGATGAGCAGGGTATTATTTTCACTCGGAAGCATATTCTCGAGCAAGGTAACTAGTCGATCGGGGACCTTAAGTAGTGACTGGACAGGCTTCCGTAAGAGAATCAGAGACTTTAAACCATCACAGTCGATCGGGGAACTTAAGAAGTGACCGGACAGACTTTCTTAATGGGAACCGAAGACTTTAAACTATCACAGTCGATCGGGGAAATTAAAGAATGACTAAACAGGCTTCTTTAAGGGGAACTGGAGATTTTAAACCTTTAACAAATTGATCAAAAACATATGTAGTATGGATACCACACTATATTCAATCTTTGTTTCACTCAGAAGCATATCCCCGAGTAAGGTATTATTTTCATTCGAAAGCATATCCCCGAGTAAGGTATTATTTTCACTCGAAAGCATATTCCCGAGCAGGGTATTATTTTCACTCGGAAGCATATTCCCGAGCAAGGTATTATTTTCACTCGGAAACATATTCCGGAGCAAGGTAACTAGTCGATCGAGAACCTCAAGGAGTGACCGGATAGGTTTCCTTAAGGGGAACCAGAGACTTTAAACCATCATATGTAACGCCCCAAATTTCCTCAATTAGAGTCCTAAAAGTAATTTTAAAATATTTAAAAATGCTATAGAAATATTCTAGGGATTTTTAGAAATTTTTAGAGTATTTTTATGTAATTTTTGGAGGTCGTTTGGTATTTTTATTAAACGAAGGAAGTTTCGACAAAAAAATGTCCAAGCCGAGAATAGAACCCGCGACCTTTGACTCGGTCAAAACATGACTGACCAGGTGGGAAAACAGATTTTTCTGTTTAGAAAAGGTAGCGAATTTATTTAAAATAGTTAACAGAATATTGGATTATAAAAGGGATAAGTTGATCTTGGATTTGTTTGTTTAGAAAAGGTAGCAAATTTATTTAAGATAGTTAACAGAATATTATAAAAGGGATAAGTTGATGTTGGATTTGTTTGTTTAGAAAAAGTAGCAAATTTATTTAAGATAATTAACAGAACATTGGATTATAAAAGGGATAAGTTGATGTTGGATTTGTTTGTTTAGAAAAAGTAGAAAATTTATCTAAGATAATTAACAGAATATTAGATTATAAAAGGGGATAAGTTGATGCTCTGTTTTCCCGTGACTTAAACCATTCTCTCCTTCTCTTCTGCGTACGATGGCGGAGCTCGGGCAGAAAATGAAAGGGAGTTAGGGTATCATCTCCGGCGAGCGGCCAAGGTACTAGACGCCCTTTTTGTTCGGTTGTGAGTCCAAGAATCAAGGTAAGTGCTTCTCACCTACAGTAGGAGTAGTTTCGGACCTTTGTTCTTCTTGAATTCGAAGCATAAGAAGCGCTTATAGTGCAGATTTTTAATTAAGCTTATAGTGCAGATTTTAATTAAGCTTGTAGTGCATATTTTTAATTAAGCCTATAGTGCAGATTTTAATTAAGCTTATAGTGCAGATTTTTATGTAGGCTTATAGTGCAGATTTTTTAGAGCTTAAAATGCAGATTTCTTTAGAGCTTGTAGTGCAGATTTTTGGTGGAATTTATAATGCAGATTTTTGGTGGAACTTGTAGTACAGATTTTTGGTGGAACTTATAGTACAGTTTTTAAAGAAAAAGATTATAGTGCAGTTTGGTTAAGTATTATAGTGCAGAATTTATGTTTGCATAGTATGCAGAAATAGTGTAGCATAGAATGTAGAATCTTGATTAGTATAGTATGCAGAATTTTGACTAGCATAGTATGCAGATTTTAGATAAGCTTAGTATGCAGATTTTAGATAAGCTTAGTATGCAGATTTTAGATAAGCTTAATAGGCAGATTTTAGTTAAGCTTAATATGCAGATTTCTGTTTAAACTTGTATGCAGATTTTGTTTAAGCATTTCAGTGTTAGAATTTGTTTAAACATTTCAGTTTTGTAAGAAGCATTCTTTTAAAGAAAAGTATAAGAAAGATAAAGAAATGAAAGAAAAGGCCGAGGCCTTAAGTAGATCCCAAAGTCAAGACTTGAGGGGATTTAGGCACGCAAGGTGCTAAAGAAAATGCCGAGGCATTATATAGAAGTATTAAAAGATAACATGTATTTTACTTTTATCAGTGGCACTGTACTGGACTCTCTGTCCTTGGGCTGGGCTCCCATAGTCGTCCCTAGATTTAGATAACCTAGTAGTAACGGCTCGGCCGACGGTCGACGGTCGACGACCATAGGGTCGCCAAATGGGCCGCCAAATGGGCCGCCGAATGGGTCGGGTCGTTACAAAAGAAAAAGCACAGTTGCCGGGCCCAAGAAGAAGTTGATTATTATTTTGAAATATTATAAGTATAAGTTTTTGAACAAGTAAAGAAAGTTTTACATAAGTATAAAGTATTTAAAGAATAAGTCTTTAAACAAGTGAAATAAGATTCAGAAGGCGTTTAGAATTCAGTAAGCTTAGTTCTTTATGCTAGCATGATTGTATAGATTTACTCTACATGTTTAGCCTTTCAGTATGTTTCATTCACTAGTAGATGAGCATGAGTAGATTTCCTTTTGAGCATTCAGTTTTAGATTTCAATATATCCTCATGCATATCGAGATTTTGTGAGTTAGATAGCGCTTACTAAGCAAATTTTGCTTATAGACTACACTTCCTCTTACTGCAGATACAGGAAAAGAAAAGATATAGAAAGGAAGGCGACAAGGAGGTGTTCGAAGGATGTGTGATGCCAGGACTATAGAAGCCTTGGGATTTAGCATAAGAATTTATTAACAAAGAGTTGAGTAGAATGTATTAGATGAGTCATTTAGTCTTCCGCTGCTAGTTAATTGTAAGTTTTGAGTTCTCTGAGAGTTTTAGGAATTACTATCAATATGTGAACAAGGATAGTTTAGTAAAGGTAGTAGTCCAGTAACGCTCCGCCCTCGCAGACTAGTAGCGAGGAGGGTGGGGTGTTACATCATAGTCGATCGGGGACCTTAAGGACTAACTGAATAAGCTTCCTTAGGGGGAACCGGAGACTTTAAACCATCACAGTCGATCGGAGACCTTAAGGAATGTCTGAACAGGCTTTCTTAAGGGGAACTAGAGACTTTAAGCCTTCAACAAGATGGTCAAAGACATATGTAGTGTGGATACCACACTATATTCAACCTTTGTTTAACTTGAAAGTATATTCTTGAGCTAGGTATTATTTTCACTCGGAAGCATATTCCTGAGCAATGTATTATTTTCACTCAGAAGCATATTCTCGAGTAAAGTATTAATTTCACTTGAAAGCATATTCCTGACAGGGTATTATTTTCACTCGAAAGCATATTCCCGAGCAAGGTAACTAGTCGATCAGGGACCTTAAGTGTTGAACCCTGTGGTTGTTTTGATGTGATCAACCAAGTTAAGTTAGGTCCTTCTTGTTATTTGATTCCTGTATCTAAGTGTGCAGGAATTTAGGAGCGCAGGAAGTCGAGCGAAAGATGCAGTTTGCGAGAAGGACGTCACGAGAAGGGAGCTGACGGGCTCGGTGCGTCTGAAGGACGAGAGAGCTACGGAAGAGTACTCCGGTGGATGAGAAGAATGTACGCGGCATTCGAGGGACGAGAAGCCGGGATGGAAGCCTGCTCGAGGAAAAGACCGGAAGATGGGTTCGTGTGAGCCCTATTCCGGATAGCGGAGATCACCCAAGCAAACGGAGCCGGAGCGGAAAAGACCCGGACCGAGGCGACCTGAAATGGAGCAGAAGGCCCAGACCAAAAGTCAAACCTGAGTTGACTTTCATGTCCGGGCGCCCGGATCAAGCCCGGGCGCCCGGACCTCCAGGCGCCCGGGGCGCCCGGAGTTGGATTTTGACCAGATAGAGTCAAAACTCGATCTGAACATTGGGGGATAAAATTTTATCCCCCTAGGGCGCCCGAAACCCTTCAGGGCGCCCCGACCAAGGCTATAAATAAAGCTTTGATCCAGATCTTTTCATTAATTCAAGCAATCAACTCTGCATTTATTTCTATCAATAGTTCTGAGCTTTTAATGTGTAAAAGGATTCTCCGCCTTCAGAGAAGGAGATTGTTAGTACGCGTTTCATCGTCTTGGATTAACAACTATCTTGCTTGTAACCAAGTCAACTTCTGGTCTTCTCTGATTCTTTTTGTTTTATTACTTTATTATTATTGCTATCTATTTTGAGTTGAAAGTCTTGAGGAGGGTATTTTTGATTTTGCAGGTAATTCACCCCCTCTTACCGCCCCCCGCTACGGTAACAAGTGGTATCAGAGCCCGACAGCCTCAGAAGGACTAACCGCCAACTGAAGCACAAAGATCAGGATGATGGCCGGCGCGAACATTCATCCCCCGAAATTCGACGGAGACTTCGCTACTTGGAAGCGAAAAATGGAGGTATTTTTTAAGACCGAATTTGATATCCTTTCAATAATGAAATATGAATATACAGTGCCAAAAGATAAACAAGAATACAACTGGATGAAGAAGGAGCAGACCAATTTCGTGGCTAACGGAAAAGCAGAATTTCACTTGCTTAGCGTTCTGCCACCCCAGGAGGTAAGTCGGATCGGAAGCTATGACTTCGCCAAAGGCCTTTGGGATAAATTCCTGGAGCTCCATGAAGGCACCTCAGAAGCAAAGCTAGCGAGGCGCGACATCCTTCAGACCCAGTTAATGAACCTCCGGATGAACAACGACGAGAAGGTTGTTAGGATGTATACTAAAAGCCTAGCTTTTGGTATAAACATTTATCTAGAAATAAGAATCACATTGGTCAAATGACTACATTTATGATAAATGTAGTTGTTCAATTAATTTATATTGTAGATAACATGGTGTGTGGAGTCACACACAGAGGATCATGTTATCAGTACCTTATAAATTATAAACAGTAGCTCACGACCAAGATGGAAAGGAAAAAATCATTGGAAGGTCGTAGTGTAATTAGGTATTAGTTTATCTTAACTATATAATTACACTAGTACACTTAGAGTGTATTGAGTAGGACCATTAGAGGTCGTTTCTTTTTATACTGACTTTATAAAGGAATAAAGACATCAGTTATTATGGAAGTGTGTGCTCTTAATCCTAATATAATAACAAGCACATATATTTGATATTTATTTCTTTAATTTATCAATGGGTGAGATTTAGTTCGATAAATCAATAAGCCCGATAAGTTGGGAAATGATATTACTTATAGTGTGTGTTGTTGATTATAGAAGGAAACTGTGTCCTAGTAATTTAGGTTGAGAATGACCCCAAGAGGAGCTCATAAGGATTGTCATGTTAAACCCTGCAGGTGGACTTAGTCCGACATGACGATAAGGTTGAGTGGTACTACTCTTGGACTAAGATATTAATTAAGTGAGTTGTCAGTAACTCATTTAATTAGTGGACATTCATTATCTTAAACACAGGGAGACTAACACACTCATAATAAGAAGGAGCCCAAAATGTAATATTGGGATTGGTGCGATAGTTCAATAATAGTTCTTTAGTGGAATAAATTATTATTGATGGAATTAAGTTGTGTGTTCGCGGCGAACACGGGAAGCTTATTTTCATCGGGAGACCAAAACCAATTCCTCCTCTCGGTCCCTATCGTAGCCTCTTGTATATAGAGATTTATACCCACCTTAAGGTGGCCGGCCAAGCTAGCTTGGAATCCAAGCAGGGCCGACCAAAGCTATTGGTGGAGCCAATTATAGGTGGCCGGCCAAAGTTTGGGTCCCAAGCTTAGGTGGCCGGCCACTAGAATATTGAAAAGGATTTTTATTAAAATTATTTCTTATGTGGATATCATGTTTTTAAAAGAGAGATTAAAATTTAAATGTTTCATTTTATAGCTTTCTACAAAAGATTAAGAAAAGATTTGAAATCTTTTCTTATTTATAGATTGAAAGGAGATTTTAATTTTGAGAAAACTTTCCTTTTTAACCATGATCATAATTTAAAAGAGAGTTTTAAAAATTAAATATTCTCTTTTATTAGTTTCTACAAAAGATTAAGAAAAGATTTGATATCTTTCCTTATTTGTAGATTGAAAGGAGATTTTAATTTTTAGAGATAACTTTCCTTTTTGGCAATCATCCACATATTTAAAAGAAATATTTTTATTTATAAAATTTCCTTTTTATAATTCACCATGAAGGGAAAAATTATTGGAGAAATTTTTTATAAATTTCCGGAAACAAATTAGGAAGTTTTAATTTTTGTTTTAATTAAAACTCTCCTTGTTTTGGGGAAATAAGTGGCCGACCATATAATAATGAAAAGGAAAATTGTTTTTAATTAAATAATTTTTTCCTTTTCATGGCAAAAGAATTAAGGATGTTTTTAATTAAATTTTCTTATTTTCCAAGACCAAGGATTATAAAAGAGGGGGTAGAGGTGCCTTCATGGCTAACGACTCTATTTATTTTTCTCCTCTCTTTTTCTCCTTGGGTATGGCCGGCCCCTCCTCTTTCTCTCTTCTCCATCTTGTGGCCGAACCTCATCTCATCCTTGAAGTCCTTGTGGTGGCCGGATCTTGCTTGGAGAAGAAGGAGAGAAAAGGAGGTGATATTTCTAGCATCCCTTGGAGCTTGGTGGTGGCCGAACCTCTTCATCTTTGGAGGAGCTCTTGGTGGCCGAAACCTAGAAGGAAGAAGAAGGTGCTTGGTGGTTCTCATCTCGGAAGATCGTTGCCCTCACAACGTCCGAGGTTAGAAGAGGAATACGGTAGAAGATCAAGAGATTATTTTTGCTTACAAAGAAAGATATAACTAGTAATTGTTTTCCGCATCATACTAGTTTTCTTTGTATAAGTTATTTTTGGAAATACCAAACACAAGAGGCATATGATTCTAGAGTTTTTGGATTTGTTTCGAAGTTGTGTTTCTTTTATTTTATTTTTTCGAATTTGTGATTCGATTGTTTTTTTTGGTTAACCTAGAGTTATTTAAGGAAATAAATATTAGCTTTCCTTAAAAGGCTTTGCCTAGGCGGTTGTGGTTGCTCCCATATCCAAGAAGGCCATGTGCCTCGCCATGCAGTCCTGGAAGTCGATTTTGAAAATTAATATTTATGGAATTAATAACTTAGGTAGATTTGAATCAATAGTGTTAAGTTCCGCTTGCGATTCAAATCTAAACCATTAAGAACAGATAAGTTAAATTTGGAATCAATGATGTTAAGTTTCGTCTGCGATTCCTAATTTAACTTCTAAAGAACACAATAGGTTATTTAAGGAAAGGTTCGACACTTGTACAAATAAATTTTGTACAATGGAACCGGTACGATTTTCTTAGGACTAACCAACAATTGGTATTAGAGCTAGGGTTTACCTCTGTGTGTTTAGTTTTCAAATTAGGTTATGCACATGCCATACATAATTTAGGCAGGATAATAGTAGGATGTGCTAACTTTATGGTTGCAGGCTCCAACTATTATGGTTTATAGATGTTGTGTGTGAATGAACCCTTGGACATGTCAAGGGCGTTATTTTGTGTGTGCATGTTTGTATGTAACTAATACAGCAGGACCTGTATTATCCCTAGGATTTTAGAATTTTATTTTCAATCTAGATTACATGTACATTCCCTCATGGAATATAGGATCGATATATGTAAAATTCTATTTTTTTCGCGGATTGGATTCTTGTGAGGCGTGGTACTTTTGGAGCACCAGAGGCGCAGCGGAATAAGAAGCAAGATGGATGCGACAACTCGACCTAATGGCGGTGGCTAAAGATGGCTGCAGCTAGGGTTGGAGCACATGGAGGACAGTAACAGGAAAATGCCATAATAGTTGGAAAATAATTTCCATATTTATTACTTTATTTACTGTGATGTGTGTGTATGCATGTAATGTATGCTAGGATAACTTAAAAATTCCTCACTTTAAATAACTAAGTGGGAGAGAGATTTATTTTAATAAATTCCACGGTCTCAATTACTGGTTTGTAAGTGATGCAAACAAACTTGCGCGTTGGCTCTGAGTGCCTTCCTCCATATCGGATGAGTTTGTTTGCGGATCACTAGATCAAACTTCCATTTAGGATGACTATAGGAAATTAATTAAGAGCGTGTGATCTTCCCCATCGGAAGGGGCATAATCTTATTAATGGACTTAGTGTCAAGTAATGGTATACACTTAGCATGTGATGTATGCTAGGATAACTTAAAAATTCCTCACTTTAAATAACTAAGTGGGAGAGGGATTTATTTTAATAAATTCCACGGTCTCAATTACTGGTTTGTAAGTGATGCAAACAAACTTGCGTGTTGGCTCTGAGTGCCTTCCTCCATATCGGATGAGTTTGTTTGCGGATCACTAGATCAAGCTTCCATTTAGGATGACTATAGGAAATTAATTAAGAGCGTGCGATCTTCCCCATCGGAAGGGGCATAATCTTATTAATGGACTTAGTGTCAAGTAATGGTATACACTTAGGCACGTCTAATAGTATCCTCCCCATCGGAGTCACTGCTATTATTTGTGTGACCGAAGAAAACCAACTATTAATTTGTCATAAAGATAGGTTGACAAGATAATAAAATTAAAACCCCCTCTTACAAATGTTGATATTTTGTATACATCCACACTATCGTGGCATACAAAAATTCATGATGTATGAGGTAATTTTATTTGTCAGTTTGACAAGGAAATAAAATTAATGGGAAAAACTCTTCTAACAAATGTTTGGTTTTGTATACATCCACACTATCGTGGCATACAAAATTCACGGTGTTTGAGGAAATTTTATTTGTCATAAAGACTTATTGACAAGATAATTAATGGGTAAAACTCTCCTCTTACAAATGTTCAATTTTGTATACGTCCACACTATCGTGGCATGCAAAATTCACGATGTTTGAGGTGTTGGTGAATTTAAATAATATTGTTTGAGGAATCAATGTTATTTTAAATTCAAAAGTTTTGACCAAATATTTGATCAAAGATAGATCAACTATTAATTTTATTCGTCATAAAGTAAAGTTGACGAGATAATAAAATTAATGGATAAAATCTCCTTTTTGATTTTGTATACGTCCACACTATCGTGGCATACAAAATTCATGGGGATTTTAAGGTGTTGGTCTTGACCAAATATTTTTGTGATTCTTAGGATTTAAAATGTTTGTCAATACCATAGTTGTTATACTATAGAATAGACTTAGTAGTCCCAATTATAATGATTGAAAATAGGACTTGGACATTTAGGTAGACTGTTCTCTTAAAACTAAGAACAAAATAGGTGTATTTCATTCATTAGTTAATACATAATTAGTGGTGTTATCTACCAGTACCTGGTGTGTAGATACGGGAGCCACTGATCATGTCTGTAATTCATTGCAGAGGTTCCAGGAAACCCAATAACTATATGAAGGGGAAGTCACCGTCTACATGAGCACTGCTGCAAAAGTGGTAACTGTTGCAGTGGGAGATGCTTATCCTATGATAGGAATAAAATATGGATTTTAGAAATTGTTTTTACGTACTAAGTTTAGAAAGGACTTGATTGCAGTTTCTAAACTATTAAAGAATAGATATTGTGTCTATTTTGATAACAAAGTTGTTATCGAGAAAATAGGAAAGATATCTGTTCTGGTACGTTGGTTGACAATTTATAAATCCAATAATTTCTACAATGCAATAAATGGAAATTAGTAACACATCTTCTAACTTTAATAAGAGAAAACAACCTTCGAAAATGAACCAATCACATCCTTGGCAGTCTAAGGCTAGGTTGTATTAACTTGAGTAGGATTCAAAGGATAATAATCAATGAACTCTTGGGTTCATTGGTAGTGGAAATCTTTCCAACCTGAGAGTCTTACTTGGAAGGAAAAATAACCGAGAAGCTTTTAAGTCTACGGGGTATGGAGCCAAAGATATATTGGAATTGGTTCATTCTGATTTGTGTGATCCTATGACTATCCAGACAAGAAGTAGTTTCGAATAGTTATTTATAGACAACTATTCGAGACACAAATACATTTACTTGATACATCGCAAGTCTAAGTGCTTTGATTAGTTCAAAGAATACGAGGCTGATGCGAAGAAATGTCAAAGTAAAAATATTGAGACACTACGGTGAGATCGTAGTAGCAAATAGCTCTTGGGAGGATTTAGGAGTCACTTATCAGAAGTAGGGATTCAATCCCAACTAACTGCACTTGGTACATCCCAACAGAATGGTGTAGTAGAAAGAAGGTATAAGGCTCTTATGGAATAATTAGATCGATGATGAGTTATTTAGAAAATTACCAAATTCATTTTAAGGGTATACACTGGAAACGGAAGTGAACATAGTACCTTCTAAGTAAGAACTCTCTACTCCCACAGAATTACAGAATGGGCGTAAACCTAGTCTGAAGCATATTCGGATTTGGGTGGTCTAGCACGTGAGAGACATTGAAAAATTGGACATGAGTTCACTTGTTTGTGAGTTATCCTAGAAAAATGAAAAGAGGTTTGTAGTCCTTAAAATCGGAAGGTCATTATTGGCACCAATGCTCGATTTTAGAAAAGGACTATACTATAAATCACAAGCCCATGAGTAAAAAATTGTTCTTAAGGAAATTAAAGGACACGTCTAACCTAGTACCAACTGTACAAGATGAAATATCACAAGAAACTGCAACACGTATCACCAATGATACACAATTGCAGAAAGTACCTCGTCGTAGTGGGAGGGTTGTTAGGCAACCTAAAAAGATTGATGTTTTGGGAGAGTCTTTGGGCTCGATCCTTGGAGGACATGAACCTGATCTCCGGACATATGACGAAACACTCCAAGATAAAGATGTAGCATCTTTGCAAAGAATACAGATTTAGAATATATGTATTCTAATAGAGTCTGGAAGCTTATAAAATCACCAAATGGTGTAAAATCCATTGGGTAAAAATAAGTCTACAATAGGAAAAGAGGGATAGACAGGAAGGTAGAAACTTTCAAAGCAAGGTTTGTTAAAAAAGAAATTTTTTTACCGGTAGCCATGCTTAAGTCTACCCGGATTCTTTTATCTATGAGATTTAGCAAGTAGATGTCAAGACAACTTTCCTTAATAGAAGTCTTAAAGAAAACATCCATATAAAGTAACCAGAAGGGTTCATTGAAAAGAGCAAAGAGCATCTTGTGTGTAAGCTCAATCAGTCTATGGACTGAATTAAAGCTTCAAGATCTAGGAACATCCGGTTTAATGAAGTAATCCAGTTATATGGATTTATTCAGTGTCCGGATAGTCTTGTGTATACAAGAAGTGTGATGGAAACGTGTGTAGGATCCCATGGTAGTTTTGATGTGATCAACCAAGTTGGTTAGGTCCTGCGTTTTGTCTGACCCCTGTGTCTGAGTGTGCAGGAACTTAGGAGCACAGGAAGTCGAGCGGAAGATGTAGCTAGCGAGAAGGACGGCACGGGAAGGGAGCCGACGGGCTCGGTGCGTCCGAAGGACGAGAGAGTTGCGGAAGAGTACTCCGGTGGAGCGAGAAGAACGTGCGCGGTGTTCGAGGGACGAGAAGCCGGACGGAAGCCTGCTCGAGGAGAAGGCCGGGAACTGGGTTCGGGTGAGCCCTATTCCGGATGGCCGCAATCACCCAAGGAGCCGAACCAGAGCAAGTCAACTGGAGTTGACTTGTCAACGGTTCGATCGACCGAACCCCATGATCGGTCGACCGAACCCCAATCCTCAGAAGACCAACCGCTGGTGACACGTCAGAAGCCACGTCAGCAAGCCAGCCGTTGGGGGACTGATTGGTCGACCGAACCCCTTGATCAATCGACCGAACCAACGTTTATCTAGAGACTTAGTCGAGCATTTTGATCGGGCCAGCGTAGAGGAAGACCATTGGCCGATCAGTCGACCGAACATAATGATCGGTCGACCAAACCTGAGCTCGATCCACAGAGACTGCACCTGGACGGAAAGATGGGCAGGTACAGCAGGTTCGGTCGACCGAACCTGGGGATCGGTCGACCGAACCTGGGGATCGGTCGACCGAACCTGGGGATCGGTCGACCGATCCCTCTCTAGTCAAACCTGATCCCGAAGATCAGGTTAACAGATAGACTCTAGAACTCCTATATAAAGAGGGTCTCGGGTAGCTATTGAAGAACAATGATCACGAACGAAATAGCAACTCTAGTAATCTCTGTTTAAGCAACTACTGTGCTGTCAAAGTGTAAAAGGCTTCTCCGCCTTCTGAGAAGGAATTTTTCTTACTGCGCTTTTTCTTACTGCCCTGGATTAACAACCCTCTTGGTTGTAACCAAGTTAATTTCTGTCTCCTTTTATTTCTTTAGTTGATTTAATATTGTTGCTTTATTTTAAGAGTTGGAAAGCTTTGAGGAGGGTATAATTTTTGTCTGCAGGCAATTCACCCCCCTCTTGCCGGTCCCCGCTGCACTAACAAGTGGTACCAGAGCCCAACAGCCTCAGAGGGACTAACCGCCATTTGAAGCACAAAGATCAGAACAATGGCCGGTGCGAACATCCATCCCCCGAAGTTCAACGGAGATTTTGCTACATGGAAGCGAAAAATGGAGGTATTCTTTAAAACAGACTTTGATATTTTAATTACTATGAAATATGATTTTGCAGCGCCGAAAGATAAAGAAGAAAACACATGGAGCAAGAGGGAGCAAGCCGACTTCGTCGCCAACGGAAAGGCTGAGTTCCATCTACTCAGTGTACTGCCACCTCAGGAGGTAAATCGGATCGGAAGTTACGACTCCGCGAAAGATCCCTGGGAGAAATTCCTGGAGCTCCATGAAGGTACCTCCGAAGCGAAGCTAGCGAGATGCGACATCCTCCGGAACCAGTTGATGAACCTCCGGATGAACCAAGGTGAGAAGATAGCGCAGCTCCAAGTAAGGATCAAAGAGCTGATCACGCAACTAACTAATCTTGGAGAAGAGGTAACGAACCGAGACTCTATCCGGTATGCGCTCAATGACTTCCCTAGAACTCCAGAGTAGGCCTCCTTAGTAGATGCATACTACATCTCTAAGGACCTCGAGATAAGTACTTTAGAACAATTATTTTCCACTTTTGAACTTCACAAATCTCGAGTTTCAGAGCCCAATGGAGTAGAGAAAAACAGTCAGAACATTGCCTTAAAGGCAAAAATGAACAGTTCTGACTCCGAAGCCTCGGTCGACGAATCAGAAGCGACACTTCTGGTAAGACGCTTCAATAAATTTTTTAATACTAATAAGTTTAGATCGCAGAGGCATCAACAAAAGAAAAAGACTATTCGTTGCTACAACTGCAACGAAGAGGGGCACATCAAGGATGACTGCCCCAAATTAAAGAGCAAGCAAAAGGAGAAGACAAAGACCAAGTACAAGAAACCAGATTCCTCCAAGCACAAAAATCTGAAGGTGACATGGGACGACTCTTCATCCTCCGAGTCAGAAGTCGAAGAATTCTCGGGACTAGCACTGATGGCCAACCATCAGCTAGAAGAAACATCTAGCTCAGAAATGAGCATTGATGAAGGGGGAGGAACATCAGAAGAAGAAAGCAACAGTGAAAGGGGAGCGTCACCAAAACAGGTAAGTAAGGTACACAATCTAACCCCAACGCAATCTTTTAAATTTATCAAGTCTCTTTCTAGAGAGTTGGATCAATTAGAAAAAGAGAATACTGAACTACAGTTTAACCTAGCAAGAGCATGCCCGTTAGAAATGTATGAACATCTAAAATCAGAGAATGATAAATTAAAATTAGAAATTAAAAAATTGAAAACTGATGCATGCTTAAATAGATTTCCAAAATCAAAAGTTAGAATTTATGAAAAATTGAATTGGTACATTAAACAACATCAGGGTCAACTTAGGAAAATTCCTAAAATTTATATACCCCCAATGTTTTTAAAGAATCCCGTAGAAAGGAACCTTTACTGGGTTCCAAAATCTGTACTTGATTAATTTTTTCAAAAATTAAAAAGCTTACAGTGAGAAAATTAAACTTTGAGTTTCTTTATGGAAGCTTTGTCTAAGGAAGTGGTTGTTGCTCCAATAACCAAGAAGGTCTAGTGCCTCGCCATGACCTGGAAGCCGAAATATCGAAATAAAAATGTTTAATTAACCTTCTGATAAAAGCATTAATATTAGAATTAAACAATGCTTTGAAAAGTTTTTAAACATATCCTTAGGAACTCTTTAAATGTTTTTTTGAAAAATTGTTACTTGAAATTTTAACTTAGAAATTTTCCTTTGAAAATTCTGAAAAATTCATCTTAACTTAGATTTTTTTTTTTAACACTTAGAATTTTTTTTTTTTAACCTAATTCAACTTCTGTAACTTGTTTGCCCCCGTTTTTGTTGTGATCAAAGGGGGAGAATAAATATAAGTACAAGTTTTAGGGGGAGTTAGGAAAATTTTTTAAATTTTAATCTGTTTCTTCTCTAAACTGTGTTGCAATTTGATTAATTGCAAATTTATGCTATACCTATTAGTTTAGTAATTTTCTTAAAATTACGTAGGTCTATTTTTAACCCTAACTTGAACTTGGGTTGATGCACATCAAAAAGGGGGAGATTGTAGGACCCCGTGGTAGTTTTGATGTGATCAACCAAGTTGGTTAGGTCCTGCATTTTGTCTGACCCCTGTGTCTGAGTGTGCAGGAACTTAGAAGCACAGGAAGTCGAGCGAAAGACGCAGCTAGCGAGAAGGACGACACGGGAAGGGAGCCGACGGGCTCGGTGCGTCCGAAGGACGAGAGACTGCAGAAGAGTACTCCGGTGGAGCGAGAAGAACATGCACGGTGTTCGAGGGACGAGAAGCCGGACGAAAGCCTACTCGAGGAGAAGGCCGGGAACTGGGTTCGGGTGAGCCCTATTCCGGATGGCCGCAATCACCCAAGGAGCCGAACCGGAGCAAGTCAACTGGAGTTGACTTGTCAACGGTTCGGTCGACCGAACCCCATGATCGGTCGACCGAACCCCAATCCTCAGAAGACCAACCGCTGGTGACACGTCAGAAGCCACGTTAGCAAGCCAGCCGTTGGGGGACTGATCGGTCGACCGAACCCCTTGATCGGTCGACCGAACCAACGTTTATCCAGAGACTCAGTCGAGCGTTTTGATCGGGCCAGCGCAGAGGAAGACCGTTGGCCGATCGATCGACCGAACACAATGATCGGTCGACCGAACCTGAGCTCGATCCATAGAGACTGCACCTGTACGGAAAGATGGGCAGGTACAGCAGGTTCGGTCGACCAAACCTGGGGATCGGTCGACCGATCCCTCTCTAGTCAAACCTGATCCCGAAGATCAGGTTAACAGATAGACTCTAGAACCCCTATATAAAGAGGGTCTCAGGTAGCTATTGAAGAACAACGATCATGAACGAAATAGCAACTCTAGTAATCTCTATTTAAGCAACTACTGTGCTGTCAAAGTGTAAATGACTTCTCCGCCTTCTGAGAAGGAGTTTTTCTTATTGCACTTTTTCTTACTGCCCTGGATTAACAACCCTCTTGGTTGTAACCAGGTTAATTTCTGTCTCCTTTTATTTTTGTAGTTGATTTAATATTGTTGCTTTATTTTAAGAGTTGGAAAGCTTTGAGGAGGGTATAATTTTTGTCTGCAGGCAATTCACTCCCCTCTTACCGGTCCCCGCTGCACCAACAACGTGGTGATATTTCTTGTACTATACATAGATAACATTTTTGGTAGTTGAAAACAACATCAAAGTGTTGTCAGAAGTAAGGGTATGGTTGTCTAAACATTTTGATATGAAGGACTTGGGAGAATGCATATATTCTTGGGATCAAAGGGATCGCAAGAAAAGAATATATTTTACTTATCCCAAGCTTCATATATCGAAACAATCTTAGCTCGTTTTAGCATGTAAAACTCCAAAAAAGGTTTCTTACCTTTTCAGCATGGAGTAGCTTTATCTAAAGAGATATCTCCGAAGATATCAAAGGAGATAGAGGAAATGAAGGCAGTTCCTTATGCTTCGGCTATCAGAAGCCTAATGTATGCTATGCATGAGATCAGAAATCTATTTTGCCAAGGGCATAGTTAGCAGATATCAAAGTAACCCTGGACAAGGACATTGGACTGTGGCAAAGCATATATTGAAGTACCTTAGAGACACTTGAGATTATATGCTAGCTTACAAGGCAGATAATTTGATCCCTGTGGGTTGCACGGATTTTGACTTCCAATCGGATAGGAACAATAGTAAGTCGACCTCGGGGTTTTGTGTTTACTTTAGGAGGTGAAGTCATAACTATGGAAGAGTGATAAGCAAAGGTGTTTTTTCGGACTCCACCATAGAAGCTGAGTAAGTGGCAACCTCTGAGGCAGTCATAGAAGTTGTATGGCTCAGATACTTCATGATGGACTTAGACATATTTTCTGATTTGCCCAAAATTATTACAATTTATTGTAATAATAGTGGTGCAATAGCAAACTCGAAGAAATCATAAGTCCATAAGGCAAGAAAATATAATAGAGCGCAAGTATCACCCAATACGAGAAATCGTATAAACAAGGAGAAGTTGTTGCCGCCTAGATTGCATTAGGTGATGACCTATAGATCCTTTCACTAAAGTCCTTAAGGCAAGAGCTTTTGATGGACATGTTGAAGGGTTGGGAATTAGATGTATGACAGCAAATATGGCCGCTTAGTCTTTTAGTATAAGTGAGAGATTGTTAGGATGTATACTAAAAGCCTAGCTTTTGGTATAAACATTTATCTAGAAATAAGAATCACATTAGTCAAATGTCTACATTTACGATAAATGTAGTTATTCAATTAATTTATATTATAGATAACATGGTGTGTGGAGTCACACACAGAGGATCATGTTATCAGTACCTTATAAATTATAAATAGTAGCTCACGACCAAGATAGAAAGGAATAAACCATTGGAAGGTTGTAGTGTAATTAGGTATTAGTTTATCTTAACTATATAATTACACTAGTACACTTAGAGTGTATTGAGTAGGATCATTAGAGGTCGTTTCTTTTTATACTGACTTTATAAAGGAACAAAGATCTTGTTGGATCGAAAGCGCTAGAGGGGGGGTGAATAACGCTCGTGGCTTTCACTCACTTTCGTTTCGGAAATCTTATGAGTAACGCAGCGGAAATAGATAAAATAATAAACACACAGAAGACTCCAAGATTTACTTGGTTCGGAGCCTAGGGCGACTCCTACTCTAAGGCCCGCGATCGTTGATCGCTTTCGGTGGGCAACAACTATAATATCGCAAAGTTTACAATTGATTATTACAATAAGTGCACTAATGAAAATATACCGACAATACAAGAGATGTAGACGTAGTCGCTGAATATCGGAGTAGCAGAGCGTCGCAAAAGTGTTTGGAGCAGCACACGGAAGAGCGCAGGTTATTCTGTTCGAGTTCTTGTTGTATCGAAGATGTATCCTAAGCCTCCTTTTATAGCCTCTGCAAGTTTGATCCAGATCCCCAAGTCTCGGGATCAGCTTTGACCCGAAGCGAATCGGTCGACCGATCCTCATGTTCGGTCGACCAATCAGATGATCTCCACCGCATCTGATCCGTTGATCTGTCGCTCCGCTTCGATCTGGTCAAACTCTATCCCTGGGTTCGGTCGACCGATCCCAAGTCCGATCGACCGATCAGTCTCCTCTGACCCGCTCACCTCGGCTTGATCCAGTCGACACCTATCCCAGGTTCGATCGACCGATCCCGAGGTCTGGTCGACCGATCCCTGGTCGAGCCCGGTCCAACTTCTGGAGACCTGATCTGCTAGCTTGGAGGTTCGATCGACCGATCCCAAGGTTTGGTCGATCGATCCCGGTCTCTTCTAACTCTGCATAAAAATGTTAGTTACCTACAAAACAGAGTTAGAATACAATGGAATATATAAGCGAATAAACTGACAGCCTTCGGACTGTCCGGGTCTGACTTCGGGTTTCCGACCGGAAACCCTAGGTCGACCCGACGCCTACTGTTCCCTCTACGGGGAACGCATCCTCACCTACTCCACTCAGGAGATTTACCTGATGCCAGTCCGGTCCTCCAGACCGACTGGACTTTCCGCCTAGGGTTACCACCCCCTAGGACCTAGGGTTACCGCCCCCTAGGGTTTTTCTCCGCCTAGGGTCCCCTAGGACCTAAGGTTGCCACCCCTTAGGGTTTTCCTCCACCTAGGGTTACCACCCCCTAGGACCTAAGGTTGCCGCCCCTTAGAGTTTTCCTCCACCTAGGGTTACCACCCCCTAGGACCTAAGGTTGCCACCCCTTAGGGTTTTCCTCCACCTAGGGTTACCTCCCCCTAGGACCTAGGGTTACCTCCCCCTAGGACCTAGGGTTACCACCCCCTAAGGTTTCCACCTGCCTAGCCGCAGCTAGGACTTTTGCCTAAGTATCACTTAGGACTTTCCTGCAAGCTCCATGAACCTTGTTATATAACACCACAGCTTAACTTTGAACCCTTTGCCATAATCAAAACTCAGGTTCGATCATCTGGTGCTCACTGCACCAACAGACCTCAGTTATTATGGAAGTGTGTGCTCTTAATCCTAATATAATAACAAGCAAATATATTTGATATTTATTTCTTTAATTTATCAATGGGTGAGATTTAGTTCGATAAATCAATAAGCCCGATAAGTTGGGAAATGATATTACTTATAGTGTGTGTTGTTGATTATAGAAGGAAACTGTGTCCTAGTAATATTGGTTGAGAATGACCCCAAGAGGAGCTCATAAGGATTGTCATGTTAAACCCTGCAGGTGAACTTAGTCCGACATGACGATAAGGTTGAGTGGTACTACTCTTGGACTAAGATATTAATTAAGTGAGTTGTCAGTAACTCATTTAATTAGTGGGCATTCATTATCTTAAACACTGGGAGACTAACACACTCATAATAAGAAGGAGCCCAAATGTAATATTGGGATTGGTACGGTAGTTCAATAATAGTTCTTTAGTGGAATAAATTATTATTGATGGAATTAAGTTGTGTGTTCGGGGCGAACACGAGAAGCTTATTTTCATCGAGAGACCAAAACCAATTCCTCCTCTCGGTCCCTATCGTAGCCTCTTGTATATAGAGATTTATACCCACCTATACCCACCTTTCTACCCACCTTAAGGTGGCCGGCCAAGCTAACTTGGAGCCCAAGCTAGGGCCGGCCAAAGCTATTGGTGGAGCCAATTATAGGTGGCCGGCCACTAGAATATTAAAAAGGATTTTTATTAAAATTATTTCTTATGTGGATATCTTGTTTTTAAAAGAGAGTTTAAAATTTAAAAATTTCCTTTTATAGCTTTCTACAAAAGATTAAGAAAAGATTTGAAATCTTTCCTTATTTGTAGATTGAAAGGAGATTTTAATTTTGAGAAAACTTTCCTTTTTAACCATGATCATAATTTAAAAGAGAGTTTTAAAAATTAAATATTCTCTTTTATTAGTTTCTACAAAAGATTAAGAAAAGATTTGATATCTTTCCTTATTTGTAGATTGAAAGGAGATTTTAATTTTTAGAGATAACTTTCCTTTTTGAAAATCATCCACATGTTTAAAAGAAAGATTTTAATTTATAATCCACCATGAAGGGGAAAATTATTGGAGAAATTTTTTATAAATTTTCGGAAACGAATTAGGAAGTTTTAGTTTTTGTTTTAATTAAAACTCTCCTTGTTTTGGGGAAATAAGTGGCCGACCATATAATAATGAAAAGAAAAATTATTTTTAATTAAATAAAATTTTCCTTTTCATGGAAAAAGAATTAAGGAAGTTTTTAATTAAATTTCCTTATTTACCAAGGCCAAGGATTATAAAAGAGGGGGTAGAGGTGCCTTCATGGATAACGACTCTATTTATTTTTCTCCTCTCTTTTTCTCCTTGGGTGTGGCCGGCCCCTCCTCTTTCTCTGTTCTCCATCTTGTGGCCGAACCTCATCTCATCCTTGGAGTCCTTGTAGTGGCCGGATCTTGCTTGGAGAAGAAGGAGAGAAAAGGAGACGATATTTCTAGCATCCCTTGGAGCTTGGTGGTGGCCGAACCTCTTCATCTTTGGAGGAGCTCTTCGTAATGCTCGAAAATTCTCAAATTAATTTTATAAATATTCTATTATTTTTCTGGAATTTTAGGATATTTTTATGGAATTTTTGGAGTAGCAGAAGTAGCAAAAATAAATAAGGACGTAAAACAACCTAAGCGGGAATTGAACCCGCGACCTATGGACCCTATGACTTATAGGGTGACTCTAGTAACCAAGGGGCCCCAGCAGGGGTGTGTTGAAAGAAAAGGAGAGAAATTATAGTTAAGGTTTAGTTGGGGTGCATTAACCACTTAAAATAAATAGGAAAATTAAGTGGGGATTTATTTTTATCGACAACTTTTTTCCCTCACCCTCACCACCGACCCCTCTCCCTCTTCCGCACCCTCTCGGCGCACAAAGCCAAGAAACCTAGGGTTCCATCCCTAGGGTCGTAGGAGCACCCTCCGGCAACAACTCCGGCACGAGGACTCTCCCCTCCGCGAGAAGGAAGCGTAGACGTAAGAGGATCGCCGAAAGGATCTCTTCTCCGGAAACCTAGCGATTGGATTGTAAGAAATTTAGCGTAGGAAGTAAGTAACCCCTCACCTGCAGTATAAGTAGTTAATCGTGTATTTTTATGCTTTTAGTTTAGTTTTATGCATGATTATTCAGTTAAGAAGATTTAGAGTACACTAGGTGTTCGATAGAATTACTAGTACAGTTTAATGCCACAGTAGGCATTCTAATAGCTTAGTTAAATGTCATAGATGCATTTAAATAGCATGCTTAATCCTACATCAGTATATATGGGACTACGGTCCAATGGGTGGGCTCCCATAGTTGCCTCTAGGTTCAGATAACCTAGCTCTAGGTTCAGATAACCTAGTAAAAGCAAGATAAGATAAATCAGTTTATAAACAATATTTTAATTTTATCAGTGGCACTGTACTGGACTCTCAGTTGTCCTTGTGTTTGGCTCCCATAGTCATCCCTAAGTTTAGATAACCTAGTAACCCTACTAGATTCGGGACTTGCTACCTCGGGCCTTGTTAGGGATGCGCGCATAGCAAGTGCAGTTGCCGGGCCCATCAGCAGCATGTTTATTATTTTTATCTATTTATGAAAAATAGTTTTCAAACTTCACAAACTAGATATGTGAATACAGCTTAGCTTCAATTTAGTTTTTGTACTTTTATAACAAATAGCTTAGCTTATGTATCGATTTAGTTAGCTTGTTGATACAATGAATAGTTTTTTTTGTTCAGTATTTGATTAGCATGACTTGATTGTCAATATGCCATGTTTTAGCACTTACAACATGATCATCAGCATGTATTTCATTAGCATCTTTTAAAAGCATGATCTCTTCGATTGCATGTATTGTGAGGTAGATGGTTTCTTACTAAGCTCCCAAGCTTATAGTTTCATTTTCCTTATACTGCAGATAAACGCAAAGGGAAGATGGATTAGCGGAGGCTGGAGGACAATGCGATAAAGATGTGTGTGAAAAGGAACTTGGAATAAAGACCTTGGAGACTAGCAAGTTAAAGGATTAGAACTCCTTATAGTTTATTTTCTGCACCCTTTGAGTGTCTAAATGTTATGAATTGTGAAGGTATGCATTAGGTTATGCCTAGACTTCTAGTTACTGCGAAGTTAGTCGGTAAGCTATGAATCATGATCTGTTTAGTAAGAGTTTAGTGTTTATTAGTTGATACATCCATGTTGTACATGAAATTTCTGAATTGCAGCAGAAATCAGAACTCCAATCGATCAGCCGATCGATTGGAGGGTCCCCAATCGATCAGTCGATCGATTGGGAGGTAACCTGTCGTGTACAGAGAGTTGTTGAATCGATTAGCTAATCGATTGGCCATGGATCGATCAGCCGATCGATCGGAAAGTGATCTGTCGCGAACAGAGAGCTGTTGAATCGATCATTGGATTGATTGGACAGACTGGATCGATCATCCGATTGATCCAGAATTGACCTCCGTGCACAGTAGCACGTTGAATCGATCAATGGATTGATCAAATAACTCCAATCGATCAGCCGATCAATTGGAAAGTCTGATTTCAACTAGAAGTGTCTGATTTCAGCTTTTGACCAAATGTTAAGTTTAGGTTTCCTTCTTCAGTATATGTACAACAATGACTAGGTATTTAGAACACAAGTTATAAGTTTCTACTAGTCGTTAGCAGAGTGAGACTTTAATTAGTACAGCTTTCCGCACCTTATAGTTCAGTTTAGCATAATGATTGTAACCCCCGACCTCGCAGCCTAGTCAGTAGGAGGCGGGACGTTACACTCTTGGTGGCCGAAACCTAGAAGGAAGAAGAAGGTGCTTGGTGGTTCTCATCTCGGAAGATCGTTGCCCACACAACGTCCGAGGTTAGAAGAGGAATACGGTAGAAGATCAATAGGTTATTTTTGCTTACAAAGAAAGGTATAACTAGTAATTGTTTTCCGCATCATACTAATTTTCTTTGTATAAGTTATTTTTGGAAATACCAAACACAAGAGGCATATGATTCTAGAGTTTTCGGATTTGTTTCGAAGTTGTGTTTCTTTTATTTTATTTTTTCGAATTTGTGATTCGATTGTTCTTTTTGGTTAACCTAGAGTTATTTAAGGAAATAAATATTAGCTTTCCTTAAAAGGCTTTGCCTAGGCGGTGGTGGTTGCTCCCATATCCAAGAAGGCCATGTGCCTCGCCATGCAGTCCTGGAAGCCGATTTTGGAAATTAATATTTATGGAATTAATAACTTAGGTGGATTTGAATCAATAGTGTTAAGTTCCGCTTGCGATTCAAATCTAAACCATTAAGAACCGATAAGTTAAATTTGGAATCAATGATGTTAAGTTCTGTCTGCGATTCCTAATTTAACTTCTAAAGAACACAATAGGTTATTTAAGGAAAGGTTCGATACTTGTACAAAATTTTTTTGTACAGTGGAACCGGTACGATTTTCTTAGGACTAACCAACAAAGGTAGCACAACTCCAGGCAAGAATTAAGGTGTAACACCCCACCCTCCTCACTACTGGTCTGTGAGGGCGAAGCGCTACTGGACTACTAACTTATCTTAACTAACATTTGTTCGCATGAAAATATCTATACTTAAAATTCTCAAAAACTCAAAACATGCAATTAACTAGCATGCATTTAAGGATAGCGGAATTCTAAATACATGGCAATCTTAATAAAATCTTATGCTAAATCTCAAGGCTTCTATAGTCCAGGCATCACACATCCATCCGCACCTCTTTGTCGCCTTCCTTTGCTATAGCTTTTCCTTTCCTTTATCGGCAGTAAGAGGAAATGCAACTATAAGCAAAATTACTTAGTAAGCGCTATCTAACTCATAAAATCTCGATATGCATGTACATATATCTATAACATAAACTAACTGAATGCTTACTGAAAACTACTCATGCTGATCTAATAGTAAAGGAATCATAACAAACTGAAATGCTAAACATGCAAAGCTGCTCATGCTCACCTACTAGCAAATAACAGTAAGCTAATCTAAATAACATGCTAGCATAAAAGAAAACTAAACTTGCTGATTTTAAAACAAAGTGAAACTTATTTCATTTGTTCTAAACTTATTCTTTTATTTCACTTGTTTAAAACTTATTCTTTTATTTCACTTGTTTAAAACTTATACTTTAATACTTCAAAATAATAATCAACTTCTCTTGGGCCCAGGCGTAGTACCATCTTATGCGCGTTCCCTAATAGGTTGGGGTAGCGAGCCACAAATCCTAAAAGAGCAGACCTTGGCCAACCAGGGTCAAGACCTCGGAATTGGACACCTGGATTTGTTTAACGACAACCTCGGAAGTCGGGTACTAGCCTCTTCAAAGTAAAATATCTTAATTACTTCTTCTTTAAATGTCTCAACATTTTAATAAGCACCTTGTGTGCCAAAATCCCTAAAGTCTTGACTTTGGGATCTACTTAAGGTCTTGGCCTTTTTCTTTCTTTTCTTTATCTTTCTTATACTTGTTAATACCTCTAATAAAAGAATGCTTCTTTAAAAACTGAAATGTTTAAACAAATTATAACTTTGAAATGCATAAACAAAAATCTACATACTATGCTAATCAAAATTCTGCATACTATACTAATCAAGATTCTGCATTCTATGCTACACTATTTCTGCATACTATGCAAACATAAATTCTGCACTATAATACTTAACCAAACTGCACTATAATCTTTTTTTAAAAAAATTGCACTATAAGTTCCACCAAAAATCTGCACTACAAGTTCCACAAAAAATCTGCACTATAAATTCCACCAAAAATCTGCACTACAAGTTCCACAAAAAATCTGCACTATAAACTTAATTAAAATATGCACTATAAGCTTAATTAAAATCTGCACTATAATCTTACTTAAAAATTTGCACTATAAGCTCTTAAGAAATCTGCACTATAATTCCACAAAAAATCTGCACTATAAACTTAATTAAAATCTGCACTATAAGCTTAATTAAAATCTGCACTGTAAGCTTACATAAAAATCTGCACTATAAGCTCTTAAAAAATCTGCACTATAGGCTTAATTAAAATCTGCACTATAAATTCCACCAAAAATCTGCACTACAAGTTCCACAAAAAATCTGCACTATAAACTTAATTAAAATCTGCACTATAAGCTTAATTAAAATATGCACTATAAGCTTACATAAAAATCTGCACTATAAGTTTAATTAAAATCTGCACTACAAGCTTAATTAAAATCTGCACTATAAGCTTACATAAAAATCTGCATTATAAGCTTAATTAAAATCTGCACTACAAGCTTAATTAAAATCTGCACTATAAGCTTACATAAAAATCTGCATTATAAGCTTAATTAAAATCTGCACTATAAATTTAATTAAAAGTCTGCACTATAAGCTTAATTAAAATCTGCACTATAGGCTTAATTAAAAATCTGCACTATAAGCTCACATAAAAATCCGAATTTCTAATTACAAGAGAAAAATAAATCTTGGATCTACTCTAAATTCCCAAGCAACCACAATCCTTTACAGCATATTCCGAAAACTCAAAGAAACACTAAATCAAAGCTCGAAACTACCCTTACCGCAGGTGAGTAGCACTTACCTTGCTTCTTGGATTCACAACCGAACAAGAAGGCCTTCTAGGACCTTGGCCGGCCGCCGGAGACGATGCCCTAACTCCCTTTTGTTTTCTGCCCGAGCTCCGCCATCGTACGCAGAAGAGAAGGAGAGAATGGTTTAGGTTACGGGAAAACAGAGCATCAACTTATCCCTTTTTATAACTTAATATTTCTGTTAACTCCTTAAATAAATTTTTCTATCTTTTCTAAACAGATTTGTCTGCTTGGATTCTTGGTCCGTTGGATTCGCCCCCGGTCAAAGGTTGCGGGTTCGATTCCTCAGCCACCCCTTTTATTCCCATTTATTTTTTGTTTCCTATTAACTATTACTTAAATAAATTTCATTCCCCTTTTTAATCGGCAACGCTTGCTGGGCCACCTGGTCAGCCACGCTTTGCTAAATCTTGACCAGGTTAGAGGTTGTGGGTTCGATTCCTCAGGCCCCCCTTTTTATTTCAATTTATTTCCTATTCCTCAACTACTGCTTAAACAGATTTTTGTTCCTTCTTTAATCAGCAACGCCCACTGGGACACTTGGTCAGTCGGATTCGCTTAAGAGTTGGCTCGGCCGGAGGTCTCCGGTTCGAATCTCGGCTTGGATATTATTTTTGCCGAAACTTCTTCCGTTTAGTAAAATACCAAACGACCTCCAAAAATTACATAAAAATACTCTAAAAATTTCTAAAAATCTCTAGAATTTTTCTAAAGCATTTCTAAATATTTTTACGTACTATTAGGACTCGTAATGAGGAATTTTGGGTCGTTACATAAGGAGTTGATAACTCAAATGACCAACCTCGGAGAACCGGTAACGAACCGAGACTCTATCCGGTATGCGCTCAACGCTTTCCCAAGAACTCCAGAGTGGACGTCCTTAGTAGATGCTTACTACATCTCTAAGGACCTTGAGCTAGTTTAGAAAATTTATTCTCTACATTTGAACTTCACGAGTCTTGAATCGTAGAGCCTAAACAAACGGAGAAGACGAACCTCAATATTACCCTACAAGCCGAAAAGGATGATCCTGATTCTGAAGCATCAATCGACGAAAATGAAGCGGCTCTTCTGGTAAGAAAATTAAATAAATTTATTAAAACTAACAAATTTAGATCGCAGTTGAAAAAGCATCAACGCTATAAAAAGACAGTTCGATGCTACAATTGCAACGAGGAAGGGCAGATCAAGGATGACTGCCCCAAATTAAAGAAAAAGGACAAGTCTCAGAGATCGATATCCACTAAACGCAAAAGTCTGAAGGCCACTTGGGATGATTCTTCATCATCCGAATCAGAAGTTGAAGCCTTCTCTAGAGTAGCACTGATGGCCAACCATCTCTTTGAAGATGACTCTGACTCAGAGATGAGCATAGATGAAGGGGAGGATCCTTAGAAGAAGAAGAAAGTTGCGACGAAGGGGGAGCATCACCAAGAGAGGTAAGTAAGGTACGTGATCTCACCCCTACTCAATCCTGTAAATTTATCAAAGTGCTTACGAAAGATCTAGCAAAATTAGAAAAACAAAATACTGAATTGAAATTAAACTTAACAAAAGCATGCCCACTAGAAATGTATGATAAGTTAAAATTAGAAAATGAAAGATTAAAAATTGAAATTGAGAAGTTGAAAAATAATCATGCATGCTTAAATAAATTTCCAAAACCAAAACTAAGAACTTTTGAAAATTTAAATTGGTATATTAGAAAATATCAGGGACAACTTAGGAAAGTTCCAAGAAACTATATATCCCCTAAGTTTCTGATTAATTCAGTAGGAAGGAACCTTTATTGGGTTCCAAAATCATTGCTAGATTAAATTTAAAAAGTTAAAAGGCTTTCAGTGAGAAAATTAAACAATGAATTTCCTTATGAGGCTTTGACTAGAAAGTGGTTGTTGCTCCAATAACCAAGAAGGCTTAGTGTCTCGCCACTACCTAGAAGCCAAATATAGAAATGAAATGTTTAATTAACTTTGTCACGCCCCAGGTAGTCCCTGTCCGAAGAAATTTCGACAGCATCTCCCTTGTACAGGTGACAATATGAATCCAGAATACATATATCTATACCTCGGTCACACACGACCGGAACAATACAATACAAATAAGAAACAAACCACGCAGTTTATATCAACATTCCACACAGCTCAACATATAATCAATCCACGCAGTTTAATAAGGAAGAACGATATAGAATCCTCGAAGATATATGTAAACATCCTACTCCACTACAATGAAGAAAACAAATCCATGAAGTAGTGAGAAAATCCGCAGTGGAAAACAAAAGTAGCAAACCCGAATGTTCAATGTCCATAATACAAACCCACAATACAAGTATATAAGATGCAAAAGCAAAATACAATCCGACAAAGAAAATCCTCGCGATAATAGGGCTAGCGACTGGAATATCTCCCAACGGCCTCAACCTGAAAAATAGTAACAACGGGGTGAGTTCAAAGAACTCAGCAGGTAATCCAATAGATATGTACAGCAACATATAACCACCAGTAACATCTTATGGTACAGTACACTAAACCATAGAACCTACAGTAAAATTTCCTAACAATACAACCTACGGTACAGTCTCCTAACAGTATAACAGATATGCATAGCCGAAATAAACTGTAATAACCAGCAATAGGCATAAAGTACAATCTATAGCAAGAATAATAAGAAAATGCATAACTGAAATAAACTGTACTCACCTGATTGTGAACATACAGAGATAAAAATAGTCAGAGCAAAAGCATATAACCTGTATGCATGTCAATCATATGCAATCACCAAAATGCATCAATCATAAATAATGCAATCTGTGCATATGATGCAAATGACATGTCCTGGTCACCCCTATTGCCATGCTCAGCAGTCTCACACACAATGGTGAGACCGAGTGGGTAGGGCTGTGACAACCGTGCACTCTGCCGTCACTACCCCTGATGAGTGACCGAGTGAACGGGATGCTGTCGGAGTACACCTATCCTCTTGCCTCAAACATAGTGAGGGAGCGCAATGCTCTCATCTCCCGGTACACAATGACGGGGAGGGATCCCGGCTGCAACCCCGCTGTATCGTGCTACCCATGAGCACCCTAGCGGTGCACCATCGAGCAACCTGCCATACACACCCTGAGTGTTGTGCCACTACCCATGCAGTGGTCACGCTGTGTGCAGACCCTCATGTAGTCGACCGACGAGCTCAACAATAATGGAGTCGTCAATCGCCCAGCATGCAATCATGTAATATGGTGCATGCGGCTACAATATGTCATACCTGGACATATCCTCCTCCATATGTGTAGGTGCCAAAAAGATAAACACATATATAACAAGAATAATATAAGCAACATAAATCCAACAACATATAACAAGTACCTACAACAACTAATCCAGTGGAAAGTAACACTAAATGTACCTATCCATCTCCATAAACATATATATACATGGCAACAGATAAAAGCATCCAATTCTAAAGTAAAGCAACTAATAGAAGAAGCATGTGATAGGTATCAACTAAGCTAAGACCAGGAAAGAGATAAATCTACCATCTACTACTAGTAATTATATATAAACTACACATATCATAAGACAATATCAAAAGATAAGTCAAAGGGTACCCGCCTTAAATAGAAGGTACAATCCAAATCCGATGTCGAGACGCCCGTCTCGAATCAGAGTCCTGTGTCAAACAATATATAAATTTTATTTAACTAAATCGAAATGAAATAGCTAAATAAAATTCCTAAAACTAAATTAGGGCAAAACCCTAATCAACATCAATCACAACCTACCTAATTAAATCTAACGGTCAATTAGGGTTAGTTACCTAATCCCTAATCACCAATTAGATTAGAAATCTAACGGTTGACTAGGATTAATAACCTTAACCCTAATCATTCCATTAGATTAATCTAAACAATTAATTCTAATCACAATCACTAACCATCTAGTAATCATGTAATCCAATTATCCCTAATTCAACACATAAACCTAAATTAACCATTCTACAACAAGATCAAAAACCTACACACAATCAACAACTAGTATAATCCATCCACAACCTGCTCATGTATCAATTACTCCTACACATACCTCAATCAAGCTACTGTTGATGCTGGTTTGAGTGCTGCCGGCAAGGAAACACCACAGCAAGAACAGAACAGCACCTCACAGCCCTAATGTAGCTGTTGTCCACCAACCGGATACCTCTGGTGAGCAAGGGAAAGGAAGAATCGGTCACACAATCATCTCAATATCCTAAATCAACCTTAGAACAGAACCTCACCTCACCTTACTGGATTCAATCGGATCACAACAACACCAGAACAGAGCACCAATCCGTGAATCAACAAGAATCCAACAATGTATCAAGAGGAAAGAAGGGTTTCGGTTGCTTACCCTCGAAACCCTAGGGCATTTCAAGTCGGCGATCAAATCGGGGAAGAAAGGATCGGTAGAACCGGGAGGCAAGATCGGGGAAGGGTTAAGAAGAGAAAATCAAGATGATTCGTGTCTCCTTGATTGATCTTCGGCAAGCTTCGAGGATAGGTCTACACCAGTGATCGTCAGCGTCGTGTCGTCCATGTGAGAGAGGATCGGCTCGTTGGCTGGCATCTGATGTCGGCCATAGTAACCGAGGGCAACGCGAGGGAAAAACCGGCGCTTGAGTTCGACGGAGCTCGGAAGAGGAAGATTGTTGCCGGCGATCTACTCCTTGGCGTCGGCGTCGGCGTCGTCGGAGCAGAGACGAGGATAGGGCAGAGAGGAGTCGGAGAAGAGAGGGTCGGGCACGGCAGTGATTTGGGGGAAACGACGATTTGGGGAGGAAATAAAAGAAAAAGAATTATATAATAAAAACATTTCCTCCCTTAAACGGGTATCCCAAATAGGCTTTATCCGAATCCGTCGATCGATCCCCTCAAAATCCTCTGTACGAGCTCCGAAAAATTTTCAGAAAATTTCTAAAAATTCCGGAAAAATTCTATAAGGCTATTTCTGAAATAACCCTATATATTAAATTTTTCGATATCTCACAAACTTTCTTGAAAAGCATTAAAATTAGAATTAAAATAATGCTTGTAAAAGTTCTTCAAACATTTTTTTTTCTCTCTTCAAAAATATCTTTTTGAGAAAATATTTTTGTTTAAGTTAATTTTTTTTTAAATCTATGCTTAGAGAAATTCTCCTGCGAATTTTTTTTAACTTAAATTTTTTTTTTTGGAAAATCTTTAAAACTATTTTTTCCTAAGTTAAAAAGTACTCTATAAGTTAGAATTTTTTTTACTTAAATTCTTGGATTAACTTAGAATTTTTGCGAAATCTTAAGGAAATTCCTAGAAATCTTTCTTTTAAAAAAAACTAATTTTTGTACTCAGATTTTTTTTTTTATTTTCTCAAACATATCTATATTTTCAAAATCATCTCTGAAAAAAATTCATTTAAAAAAACCCTTACCTTATACTTTTTTACCTAATTCTTTTTGCTGTTATCAAAGGGGGAGAAGTATGTATACAAGTTAAGGAGGTATACAAGTTAAGGGGGAGTTAGGAAAATTGACAAAATAAATTTAAATTTTTTTTTGGTATTGCAAATTTCTTTTTGTAATTTTTATGCTTAAACTGTTAGTTAGTAATTTCTTTCAAATTACTATTTGTTTTTATACCCTAACTTGAACTTGGGTTGATGCACATCAAAAAGGGAGTGATTGTTGAACCCCGTGGTTGTTTTGATGTGATCAACTAAGTTAGGTTAGGTCATGCTTGTTATTTGATCCCTGTGTCTAAGTGTGCAGGAACTTAGGAGTGCAGGAAGTTGAACGGAAGACGCAGCTAGCGAGAAGGACGACACGGGAAGGGAGCCGACGGGCTCAGTGTGTCCGAAGGACGAGAGAGTTGCGGAAGAGTACTCTGGTGGACGAGGGACGAGAAGCCAGGATGAAAGCCTGCTTGAGGAAAAGACCGGAAGATGGGTTCGGGTGAGCCCTATTCCGGATAGCGGAGATCACCCAAGCAAATGGAGCCGGAGCGGAAAAGATCCGGACCGAGGTGAGCAGAAAACGGAGCAGAAGGCCCAGACCAAAAGTCAAACCTAAGTTGACTTTCATGTTCGGGCGCTCGGACCTCCCGGCACCCGGAACAGCTCGGGGCGTCCGAAGTTGGATTTTGACCAGATCGAGTCAAAACTCGATCTGAACGTTAGGGGATAAAATTTTATCCCCCGAGGGCGCCCGAAACCCTTCAGGGTGCCCCGACCAAGGCTATAAATAAAGCCTCAGTCCAGATCTTTTCATTAATTCAAGCAATCAACTCTGCATTCATTTATAGCAATAGTTCTACGCTTTTAGTATGTAAAAGGCTTCTCCGCCTTCAGAGAAGGAGATCATTAGTGCACGTTTCATCGTCTTAGATTAACAACCATCTTGGTTGTAACCAAGTCAACTTCTGGTCTTCTCTGATTTTTTTTTATTTTATTACTTTATTATTATTGCTATCTGTTTTGAGTTGAAAGTCTTGAGGAGGGTATTTTTGATTTTGTAGGCAATTCACCCCCCTCTTGCCGGCTCCCGCTGCGCCAACATTAAGGAGTGACCGGACATGCTTCCTTAAGGGGAATTGGAGACTTTAAACCATCACAGTCGATAGGGGACCTTAAGGAGTGACAGGACAAGCTTCCTTAGGGGGAATCAGAGACTTCAAACCATCACAGTCGATCGAGGATCTTAAGAAATGACCGAACAGGCTTCCTTAAGGAGAATCGAAGACTTTAAACCTTCAACAAGCTGGTCAAAAACATATGTAGTGTGGATACCACACTATATTCAACCTTTGTTTCACTCGAAAGCATATCCCCGAGTAAGGTATTATTTTCACTCGGAAGCATATTCCTGAGCAGGATATTATTTTCACTCGGAAGCATATTCCCGAGCAAGGTATTGTTTTCACTTGGAAGCATATTCTCGAGCAAGATATTATTTTCACTCGGAAGCGTATTTCCAAGCAAGGTATTATTTTCACTTGGAAGCGTATTCCCGAGCATGGTATTATTTTCACTCGGAAGCATATTCCTGAGCAAGGTATTATTTTCACTCGGAAGCATATTCTCGAGCAAGGTATTGTTTTCACTCGGAAGGATATTCCCGAGTAGGGTATTATTATATCTAGCCTTCATTTCATTCAGAAGCATATTCTCGAGCGGGTTATTATACAGATTGGAATTTCATTATATTGCCTTCATTTCATTCGGGAGCATATTCCCGACCGGATTATTATGCAGACTAGAAATTCATTATATTACTTTCATTTCACTCGGAAGTATATTCCCGAGTGGGTTATTATACAGACTAGAATTTCATTATATTACCTTCATTTCATTCGGAAGCACATCCCCTTGTAAATTATTATACAAATTGGAATTTCATTATATGCAACCCTTGTTTCGCCCGGAAGCACATGCCCAATCAGAGTATTATACTGGAGTTTCATTATGAACATATCAAGGAACTCAATTTACGCGTGGAAATTTGGCTAGTTCGGAAAATGCACACAAGAGCACAAAACAACAAAATGGCAGGTACTTATTTTTTGTCAGTACCTGAATATACATTATCATTTTGAACAACAGATAAGTAGCATTACAATATAAAGTAGAATTATATGCTCAATTGAATCTATTGGAAGCTCTCTGTTGAGCCTCCGGTGATCTATGAACAAAGGAGAATGCTCCCTAGATAAAAAACCCCCCTCCCTTAGTTGCTCTTCAACACCCTCAGATGAGTGGGTGAAGGTCCCTACAATGCGTAGGGTATACTCTTTGCTAAACTCAAGGGAATACAAGAAAGAGTTGTGACTGCTTTACCAGCGTTCTTTCTCACCTGCCCTATATGTCTGAAACTCATATTGTAGGTTAACCTTCTCACTCTTCAAGGTAGCCTATTCTACCTTAGAATGCTCTAGTTCTTCTAACACTAAGGCTATCTACAAATCTTAGGCTCGTGATTGTTGCTGCAACAATGTGAAATCTTAAGGGGTTAATGCTTAAGCTACTTAAGGATATCTAGAGTTATTACAACTGTCCCAAAAGAGTAGTTTTGTGAGATAAATCTAGAAGAGCTTTGTCTTTTAAGAATTTCTCTATTCTAACGTAGGATTCACTTCTCTGCAGTTGGAGTTCTAGGTTTTTCTTTTCTTCTTCTTGAACTTGTAGTAATTGACAACAATCCTATAGAGCTTTTTCTAGACTAACAATAAGCTTAGCTTGTGAATTCACTTTCCCTTGTAGATAGGTTAGCTTGTCAGTAGGAAGACTGAAAGCAGTCGGTAATTCCTCTATTTTATCTTTCAGGACTTTGTTGGCCCTTTCCAGATCCACAACCAGTTGTCTAAAATGTAAACTTGAGGCACAGAACTAAAATAAGATAACAACATAGTTACAATTTATAACCATAAACCAAGGAAATTCAATTAGAAATTTATTGCCATAGCTTGGTGATTAGCACGCTCAGAAACTGTAATCAAGACATAACAGAACAAATCATGATTGGAGTTGGGATACCATGTCTTCGTATGCTTCCAACATTCTCTTTTCATTGAAGGACTAATTATTAATGAAAGAATGGTTCAACCCTCTAGGCACCATTAGGGGAAAAAGAAAAGAAAAGACAAAAAAATATAAGGTAAAATGATAAGTTAGTGAATAAAATTGAAACTCATGTCTAGTCAGGCAATTACACTCCTTCGACTAGACTTGAAGGGGAGACTAGTGATACGGGTTATGATAAGTCAGCCTGTCGGATGAGGTGAAGGTCATGGTAGAGAGAAAGAGGAGAGACTCATAGCGGGGTAAAGGTATGATTAATAGGAAAATGATTGACCAAATAAAAAGTTTTCCATAGGCGCTCATTTAGGCAAAGCCCACCCGATCTTAAAGGTACTTAGCCTTATAAAGCCTCAGTATATTACCGGTCGAGTTAAGGGTGAGAGAGCATAAGCATGCCTCTATGCGCTCGGCCAGGCAAAGCCCAGCCAGGCTTAAAGGCACTTAGCCTCATAAGTCTTCGGTACATTATCGGCTGAGATCATGCCGAGTGAATACCAATGTGCCTATACGCGCTTGGTCGGGCAAAGCTCACCTGAGCTTAAAAGCACTTAGCCTTATAAAGTCTTTAGTACATTACCGGCCAAGGTCAGGCCTAGCGAATACCAATGTGCCTATATGCGCTCGGTCGAGTAAAGCCCACTCGAGCTTAAAGGCACTTAGCCTCATAAAGTCTTCAGTACATTGTCGACCGAGATTAGGCCAAGCGAATACCAATATGCCTATATGCGCTCGGTCGGGCAAAGCCCACCCGAGCTTAAAGGCACTTAGCCTCATAAAATTTTCAGTACATTGCTGGCCGAGATTAGGCTGAGTGAATACCAATGTGCCTATATGCGCTCGATCGGGCAAAGTCCACCCTAGCTTAAAGGCACTTAGCCTCAAAATGTCTTCAGTACATTGCCGACCGAGATAAGGCCGAACGAATACCAATGTGCCTATAGGCGCTCGACCAAGTAAATCCGGGTCGGGCTTAAAGTTACTTAGCCTCAAAAAGTATTCAGTACATTGTCGACCGAGATCAGGCTGAGCGAATACCAATGTGCCTATATGCGCTTGATCGAGCAAAGCCCACCCGAGCTTAAAGGTACTTAGTCTCATAAAGTCTTCAGTACATTACCGGTCGAGGTCAGGCTGAGCGAATACCAATGTACCTATATGCGCTCGATGGGGTAAAGTCCACCCGAGCTTTAAGGCACTTAGCCTCATAAAGTCTTCAGCACATTGGCGATCGAGATCAGGCCAAGTGAATACCTATGTGCCTATATGCGCTCGATCAGGCAAACCTCACCCGAGCTTAAAAGCACTTAGCCTCATAAAGTCTTTAGTACATTTCCAGTCGAGATCAGGCCGAGCGAATACCAATATGCCTATAGGCGCTCGGCCAGGTAAATCACAGCTGGGCTTAAAGGCATTTAGCCTCATAAAGTCTTTAGTACATTGCCGGCCGAGATCAGGCCGAGCGAATACCAATGTTCCTATAGGCGCTTAGCCAGGTAAATCTCGGCCGGGCTTAAAGGCACTTAGCCTCATTAAGCCTTCAGTACATTGTCGGCAGAGATCAGGCCGAGCGAATACCAATATGCCTATAAGCACTCGGCTAGGTAAATCTCGGTCAGGCTTAAAGCCACTTAGCCTCATAAAGTCTTCAGTACATTGCTGGCCGAGATTAGGCTGAGCGAATACTAATGTGCCTATAGGTGCTCGGCCAAGCAAATACCGACCGAGTTTAAAGGCACTTAGCCTCATAAAGTCTTCAGTACATTACCGGTCGAGATCAAGCCGAGCGAATACCAATGTGCCTATAGGCATTCAGTTAGGCAAATACCGGTCAGGTGTAAAGGCATTTAGCCTTTTACAGTCTTTAGTATATTGTCGGCCGATAGAAGGCTGAGCAAATACCAATATGCTCATATGCGCTCGGCCAGGCAAAATCAGGTCGGACTTAAAGGCATTTAGCCTTATATAGTCTTTAGTAAATTATTGGTCAATTGAAGACTGAGTGAACACAAGTGTGCTTATATGCGCTCAGTCAGGTAAAGCCCGCCTGGTCTTAAAGGTACTCAGCCTTATATTCCTGACCGAGATACTCTTGATAGAAGGTATTCTTAATATATACATAACTGACCGATTGAGATATACTCCACACATTATCAGTTCAAATGACCGATTAGGATACCTGCATTATATTATCTTATGACAGCCTAGCAAAATTGGCAGAAAATGTTCTCTAGAAGCTTCTTCAATTATAGGAACATAGCCCCATTCATACTACATCAGGAGTATAATTCAGAATTGACAAAAGAGGTACATCTGAGGTACAAAAAAGATTCCTTAAAAGATTATTATACGAAGCCCAAGTGGTACTTCATCTCCCAACAAACTCTAACAAACTGGGGACCACCTCATGACTATGGAGGTTATATAAGGTGGTATAAAAAGGGGATCCTCTCCGTTGGCAGTGTAGGTAAACTCTGGTAAGAAAGTTCTAGTATCCAAACTCTGTTTCAAGTATTTTTAGTTACTGTTCTTCTTCTTCTTCTTCTGGTACTTTTCACCTTCGAGAGAGGAACTGACTTGAACATTAGAGGGCCTAGCCAAGGATCCCCACCCTGGTCTTAGGTCACTAACATTTTGTTGGTTAGTCTCACTGTGCGTAGGATCATGGAGGAGCCCTGCCAGATCTTCGGGTGTTCACCTTCACCAGGAGCCACTGTTCACCGGAGCCAGCGCACCATCTCGCAGATTTCAGACAGGATCACACTAGAACCTCTCTCGTCAACCAATTGAGTTCTTAAGAACTTCCACTATAGCTAGTAGCGATGAATCGAACTGTGTCCGCTTGTAGAGTTAATCAGAAGTACCTAGCCAAAAGTACCTTCCAGGCTAATGTTCTTCCTCCCATATGATTACCATAAATGCCCTCATGAATTTTTTGTATGACATAGTAAGCATTGTTGCAGCCCAGGCATTTGAGCAGGGGTTGAAAAATATGACCGCCAAATAATGCATCCTCGATCAGAGTGAATCGGGGTACTCTCCTTTTGAGTAACTGAGCTTATTTGGGGTCGACAGGCAAAGTTCCTCGCTCTCAAAAGGCAGTGATGGGTACTCTCCAATTGGCCAATGCACATGGGTTCATAGTTTGGTTAATCTAAGAGATCAATAGAACTTGCAACATACAATCTTCGATTCTCCAATTTGATAGTGTGCTAGCTAGTTTAGACAGCTCATATGTTTCTGATTCTCTGTCCGAGAGATTTTTTAAGGGCACCTACAATGGAGAGTTTATAGCATGGGGTTTATACTATAAACCCCCAATTATAAACCCCACCCCCACTATATGGGTGGGATTTATAATTTTTTCAATAAATTAGTCCCAAAATATTGGACCGGGTTTATACCATTTACAAAAATTACAATAAAAGGGTTTATGCTCTCCCTCTTAAGGCGCGTGCAAGGGTAGTAGGCAACAAGGGACCGCTACCCTATTTAATGTTTATTATTTTTTTATTTATATTTTTTTAAAACATTTATTTATTTTTATCAAATTATTATTTTTACATAAATAAATGTATAAAATTTAAAATACTAATATAATTATAAATATTAAATTAAAATATTAATTAATATTATATATAGTAAATGAAATTATAAATAAAGTAAGTGAAAAACATAAATAAAAATAAGTAAATTAACAGTGGGGTCATAAAAAAGTTATTGAAGAGGTTTATCATAGTGGAGAGAAATTTTTAAAAGGAGCAAGGTTTTTAACTTTTGATGTAGTAGTTGTTGGTTGCTACTCGGAATATCGTATTGGTTCCCTTGTATAAAAATTTTGTACAAGTCCAGAACCTTTCCTAACAACCTATTGTGTTCTTTAGAAATTAAATTTGGAATCGCAAACAGAACTTAATATTATTGATTCCAAATTCAACTTATCAGTTCTTAGAGGTTTAGACTTGGATCACAAACGATGCTTAACATTATTAATCCAAATCCACCCATGTTACTGTTGGAACCCCAAGGTTGTTTTGGTGTGATCAACAAGTTAAGTTAGGTCATGTTTGTTTCTAACCTTGTTTCTAAGCGTGCAGGAGCTTAGGAACACAGGTAGTCGAGCGGAAGACACAGCTAGCGAGAAGGACGGCAGTCCGAGGGACGAGGTGCTGCGGAAGAGTACACCGGCGGACGAGAAGGAAGCGCGCGTTGGTTCCGAGGGACGAAAGCCGGAGCAGAAGATTGCTCGGGGAGCAAGAGACGCAGCTAGCGAGAAGGTCGACGACCGAGGGACGAAGACTGCGGATGAGTACGCTGGCGGACGAGAAAGGAAACAAGCGGCAATTCCGAGGGACGAGAAGCCGGAGGGAAGCCCGCTCGAGAAGACCGGAAGTTGGGTTCGGGTGAACCCTTTTCCGGATGGCAGAGATCACCCAAGTGAGCGGATCCGGAGGAGAAGAACCGGACCGAGGCGGGACTGAATCAGAGAAGAGGTCCCGGACGAAAAAGTTAACGACTGTTGACTTTGGGCTCCGGGGCGCCCGGAATAGTCTGGGGCGCCCGGAACCCTTCCAGGCGCCCGGACCCTGATTTTGACCAAGATCACGATTTACGTGATCTGAACGTTGGGGGATAAAGTTTTATCCCCCCAGGGCGCCCGGAACCCTTCCAGGTGCACCGACCAAGGCTATAAATATAGCCTTGGTCCAGAAGCTAATCATCAGTTCAGAAATTGTAACAACACTTGTGTGCTTCCACTGCTTTGATTAGTTTCTTTTTTTTTGTGCCTACACTGCTGTAAACGAGGCTTCTCCGCCTGAAGGAGTTCTTAGTGCAATCATCTTCCTTGGATTAACAACCTCCCCGGTTGTAACCAAGTTAAATCCGGTGCCTCGTTTTTATGCCTTATTTTCTGCTTAATCTATTTTTCAAGTGTTAGCTTAATTGTTCGAGAAAGGGTTGTGTTTTATTCAGGGCTATTCAACCCCCCCCCCCCCTTCTAGCTAGCCCAACGGTCCTACAAGTGGTATCAGAGCCGAGGCGCTTCAGGAGGACTAACCGCCGAACGAAGCAACGTCATGGCCGGACCAAGCATCCATCCGCCGAAATACGAAGGGGACTTCTCTACGTGGAAAAAACTGATGCAGGTATTTCTTACAACAGACATTGAACTATTTTTAACAATGAAATTTGGCTTTGAAGCTCCAGAGAATAAAGAAATAGATAAATGGACAAAAAAGGAGCAGGCTGACTTCGTGGCGAATGGCAAAGCAGAGTACCATCTGCTAAGCGTTCTTCCGCCTCAAGAAGTCAACAGGATCGGTAAATACAACTCCGTAAAGGAACTTTGGGAGAAGTTCCTCGAGCTGCACGAAGGTACGTCTGAAGCCAAACTCGCTAGACGAGATTTGCTTCGCAATCAGCTCACTAGCCTGAGACTTGGGGAAGACGAGACTGTCGCACATCTGCACTCCAGAATAAAAGAAATCATCACCGGACTCACGAATCTCGGAGAAAATGTAAGTAACCGAGATTCGCTCAGGTACGCCTTAAATTCATTTCCAAGAAATTCAAAATGGGCATCACTAGTAGATGCTTTTTACATTTCGAAGGACTTAGAAAAAATTTCATTAGAAGAATTTTTTTCAACATTTGAAGTGCATGAGTCAAGATGTGCAGTGAAACGACTACCCTTCTTACTACTACTACTCTCTAAGGATGACTGTTACTTAACTACTAACTCTACTTAGCCGGTACGCTACTTAACTACGAGAAATCCCTACCGAAAAATTTCGGCAGAATCTCCTCTGTACCGATGACCATATTCAACAATACATGCAATATATACTCAGCCACAAGCGGCTGGAACACATATCAATCAACCACGCAGTATAATAAATCCAAAATAAAGAAAATAATACCACAACTCATCACACCATATCACAATTCATCTACTATGTCCTAATCACATCAAAATATCGTGTACTATCTCAAATACTTCTAACATAACAAATGACAATAGAAACTAAAAGAAAACTTCTTTCTTAGTTCCAAGGCTTCCATAGTCCTGGCATCACACATCCTTCAAACACCTCCTTGTCGCCTTCCTTTCTATATCTTTTCCTTTCCTGTATCTGCAGTAAGAGGAAGTGTAGTCTATAAGCAAAATTTGCTTAGTAAGCGCTATCTAACTCACAAAATCACGAATGTGCATGTATACGAAAAGAACTAGAAACTATATGCTCTAAAAAGAAATAAAGCATAAACATAACTGCTCATGTCAAACTAATAGCAAGGAAAAGCTAAGGAATCTACTCATGTAATTCTAATAGTTAATCATGCTGCTCTTCTAATAGGTAAACATGAAAACTACTCATCTACTAGATAAACATGGTAGAATAAAGATCTAAACTTACTGATTTTTAGAACTATATGAATCTTATTTCATTTGTTCTAAACTTAATCTTTAATACTTTATGTTTATGTAAAACTCGTTTTACTTGTCCAAAAACTTATACTTATAATACTTCAAAATAATAATCAACTTCTTCTTGGGCCCAGGCGTAGTACCATCTTATGCGCGTTCCCTAATAGATTGGGGTAGCGAGCCACCAATCCTAAAAGAGCAGACCTTGGTCTACCAGGGCCAAGACCTTGGAATTGGACACCTGGATTTGTTTAACGACAACCTTGTGAAGTCGGGTACTAGCCTCTTCTTAAAAGTAAAATACTTATAATCTTAATTACTTCTTCTTTAAATGCCTTGACATTTTAATAGGCACCTTGTGTGCCAAAAATCCCTAAAGTCTTGACTTTGGGATCTACTTAAAGCCTTGGCCTTTTCTTTCTTTTCTTTATCTTTCTTATACTTTTCTTTATCTTTCTTATACTTTTCTTAACCCAAAATACTGTTAGGGTATCCTTCGTATGCATCTATGAATGAAACTAACTATGTAACACATAATCATGCATAGAATACAAAAGAAATCTGCACATACAATACTTATCAAAAATCTGCACTAATGCTTAACCGAAATCTGCATTCTAGCTTATTAAAAATCTGCATTATAATCTTAATAAAATCTGCACTTGTAAGCTTAATAAAATTCTGCACACTAATGCTTAACTAAAATCCGCATACATACTAACTAGGGCAAAGCCGCATGCTCCTAATACATGTACAGAAACTATGTAAAGCTTAAGCTCATGCTATGGACTGTTCTTGTAATAACACGCCTCTAACTGCATGCTAATAGCTACGGTTGTTCATGCTTATCAATGCAAGGAAACTAAATTTGCCATGCTTAAAAAACAAGGCTGATCATGCTTCTTAAAACTGTAATAAAACATCTAAACAGAAACTCAAAGTAGGATTGTTTGTGCCCATCTCATAGCGAGAAAACTAATACTTGTACTTTAAACAAAGGGTTGTCCTTGCCCATTAAGTAACACTAAAAAGGTCTAAACTTGTTAGAACTTGAAACTCTAACACTTCCAAAATTCTTTATGGCTAATCCGAAAGTAAAGTTTCCATCCTTAATTTACGTCATCAACATTTGATCATCATCTTTTCAGAATCTAACAATCCCTTAAATCTATGCATTTTCCTCCCATAAATCAATCAATATGATATCTATCTCAATTCATGGTTTCAAGGTTATTACAGAAATCACTACATGCTTAAAAACTTGTTATACTTCCAACTTTTTTTTCTTTTTCAGTTCTAAGTCTCTGTTATTTAATCAATACAAGGAACACAAAACAGCATATCCTTAAACTACACCAAATCTGCATCAGATAGGCAGGGAACCTAATAATAAGTCTGCATCCATGTTAAACCTAACTATTCTTAAACCAACTGATCATCCTCGATTTACTTGGTTAAATTATATCCATAAAGTATCTTATTAATCTTAACTTACTTAGACTTCCTCAATTGTCAAATATCCAACCACCCTTGACTTGATTGATGAGTATTTAATTAATCTTAACCTACTCGACAAACGATATCAACTTAACTTAAACATGTTGTGGGGATATTAAAACTACTTAGTTGGCCTTGACTGCTTGGTATGGTTGCACCAAAAACCTCCATAACATCATTTGGTCAACCTCCACCACTTATGGCATGATTGCACTCAATCAAGTCAACTTGGGTAAAAAAAACAGTTAGAACTTAAGGTGAATCATGTTTAGGTATATGATGGACTTAAAGCTATGCGTACCAGAAGCAATGAATTCATATTAAATTAAAACCTATGTCATGCTTACAGAATGTGAAAATCTGCACTTAATTGGTCTACACTTCTAAGTTGTTTCGAACAAGGCAAAGCATGAGGGAATAATGCTGCTACCATCAGAAATTTCTACGTAAAGATAGCAATATACTTGGACATACACTTAACATACCTACACCTTCTAAATTACTTTTAGCAAAGCAAAGCATAAGGAAGAGGTAATCACTGCTGCTATCAAAAGTTAACCCACGATATACTAAAACATGCATTCAGTAGGTCTACAGGTTCTGAATCGTTTCCAGCAAAGCAAGGCATAAGGTAAAAATGCTATTACTATGACAGAAATTGCTACATAAAGATGATGGAATGCTAGAATCTGCTGGAATTTAAAACTTAGGTAAAGCTTGATACCTATGTAAAGATTATACTTCTATAGGGCTTCAATTTTGTCCAGAAACATCTCAACCATAGAAAGGAACAAAACCATATCAAATCAAACTTCAATCCATCCCTACCCTTCTGCTATTCCGGAGGACAGGAAACCACCAATGAAAACACACTATGATCCATAGAATCAGAAAAAATAGGATCGAAATCCAGTGGTAATCTCCCAAATCTTCTCAATTCGATATCATCACAATGAAGCATAAATCAAACAACCCATTGAGCCCGGATCCGAACAAAACTAAGTTGCACATAAATCTATTGTTATCTGAAGTAGCAGGGCATTATCGAATTGCATCCATGCAAGACCCACAGCCAAACCGAGAATAGAATCATAGATCATACAAGACCTCACGGAAACCTCAAATTTCACCTATACAAATTCTCCTTCTTTCCTTAGGGTTCAAGGCAGCAAACATCAAAACGAAAACTCCTTAAAACACGCTTCAAATTCCTTAAAACATGCTTCGAAATCCAAACAAGAAGCTAACTTAAATCCGAAAATAGAGAAAGCAAGGAAACTCATGCAAAGCTTCGGGAAACAAGGAGAAGATCAAGGATTAAATCTCGGAGCTATCCTACTGTAGGTGAGTAGCGACTTACATGATTCTTGAATTCAAACCGAAGGAGAAAACCTCTAGGGTTCGCGGAGAAACTTCAAATTTCAACCCTTCCTCGTGCCCACGAGCTCTCTTCAACGAGGAGACCTCGAATCTGTGAAGAACCGACGGAGAGAAGTGCTCGCCGACCGCCGGAGATGAAGCCCTAGCTTCGTTTTCGCCCGAGAAGGAATCGGCGCCGCGCACGCGTGAAGCAGAGAGGAAGGCTTTGAGAGAGGAAATTTTAGGTTTTAGGAAAAAGATTTAAATTTTATACTTAAGGTTATTTTCGTTTCCTACTATAGCTTAAATAGAATTTTTCTCCTTCTTTAATAACAAAGTTCGCTGGCGCAGTTGGTTGGCTGTGTTCCGCTTAAAACTTTGCTGCGGTCGGAGGTCTTCGGGTCGAGCCTCGGCTCGGCCCTTTTTCTGCACCCTTTTATTTCTATTATCTATAAACACTACTTAAATTTATTTCGTTCTCTATTTGTTCACAAAACAGCCACAGAATAGCTGGTTAGCTGATTTTAACCGAAGCCAGAGATTATGGCTTCGATTCCTCAGCCGCGCACTTTTATTTCCAATTTATTTTACTGTTCCTAACTACTACTTAAATATATATCGCTCCATATAAGATTAACAAATCGAGCACAGCTCGGTTGGTTGGGCCGGTTTTGCTTGGGTCCAGGGTGCTGGGTTCGAAACCCAGCTTCTACAACCCTTTTTTTTTTTATTTTAGTTTATTTTTAAAACTTATTCTCCTTGGTAAAAATACCAAACGAACTCCAAAAATTGCATAAAAATACTCTAAAACTTTCTAAAAATCTCTAGAATTTTTCTATAGCATTTCTAAATATTTTTGAATTATTTTTGGGACTCAAAATGAGGAAATTTGGGTCGTTACATGCAGGAATGAAGGAGCCCAAGAACAACGTCGCCCTCAAAGCTTCGAGAGACGAACCTGAATCGGAATCTTCTCTCGACGACGAGGAAATGGTAATGATGGTAAGAAGATTCAAGAAACTTTGTAAATCCAGATCTACTAACCATCCGCAGGGGAAGAAGAAAAGGACGATCCGCTGCTACCATTGCGACGAAGAAGGGCACGTCAAGGACAATTGCCCCAAGCTGAAGAACAAGAACAAGGAAAAGGGTAAGAAGCCTATCCAAAAGCGAAAAGCCCTAAAGGCGACGTGGGACGATACGTCGTCGGAGTCGGAAGTCGAGGCATTCTCCGGACTTGCTCTAATGGAAAGTCATCAAGACGACGACTCTGAGTCAAGCTCTTCCGAAATGAGCATCGAGAGCATCGATGAAGGGGGAGACACGTCGGAAGAAAGCAGCAACTCAGGGGGAGAAACGGACAACGAGATCGACAAGGTAAGTCAGGTACGATCTCTTCCTCCCGATAAAATGTTTAAGTTCGTTAAACTTTTAACAAAAGATTGCTGCAAATTAGAAAGTGAAAATAAAAATTTAAAAGTAATTCTAGCTAAGTCTTGTCCCTTAGAAGAATTAGATAAATTAAAACTAGCAAATGAAAAATTGAAACTTGAAAATGATGATTTGAAAATGCAAGTAGATAACTTGAGAAACCATGCATGTTCATCTAAAACCAATGTTAGAAGATTTAATAATTTAAATTGGTACTTTAAATATCACCCTGGACAAATTAGAAATATCTCTAGAAAATATGTCCCTAAGAAATTTTTAATCAATCCAGTAGGCTGGAACCTTTATTGGGTTCCTAAATCTTGCTTAGTCTAAGTTTTAAAATTAAAATTAGCGCTTTTCAGTGAGAAAATTAAACAATAAGTTTCTCTATAAGGCTTTGTCTAAGGAAGTGGTTGTTGTTCCAATAACCAAGAAGGCCTAGTGCCTTGCCACGACCTGGAAGCCAAAATATTGAAATAAATGTTTAATTAACTTTCTGTCAAAGCATTAAAATTAGAATTAATTAATGCATTCAAAGTTTTTTTAAACATTTTTGTTCAAAATTTTTATACTTAGAAAAATACTTTTTGCCTAAGTTAAATTCTTTTTAGAAAAATTCTCAAAATTCACTTTTTGATAAGCTAAAAACTTTTTTCTAAAACTAGAAATCTTAGCAAAATTATTTAGAAAAAATTTCTAAATTTCTTAAAAACTTAGGAATTTTTTTAGAAATATTTTTTCTAAGTCTTTAACCCTTAGATTGTTTTTCTTGGAACCACATTTTTTTGTGTGATCAAAGGGGGAGAAGGGAAAGTATAAGTCTAGGGGGAGGTAGATAGATTTAATCTGATTTTATCTTTTCTATCTTTTTGCACTTAAATTGAAAATTAAGTTAATTTACTTAATGTTTTAACCCTAGCTTAACTTGGGTTGATCACACCAAAAATGGGGAGATTGTTGGAACCCCAAGGTTGTTTTTGTGTGATCAACAAGTTAAGTTAGGTCCTGTTTGTTTCTAACCTTGTGTCTAAGCGTGCAGGAGCTTTGGAACACAGGTAGTCGAGCGGAAGACGCAACTAGCGAGAAGGACGGCAGTCCGAGGGATGAGGTGCTGCGGAAGAGTACACCGGCGGACAAGAAGGAGGTGCGCGGTGGTTCCGAGGGACGAAAGCCGGAGCGGAAGATTGCTCGGGGAGCAAGAGACGCAACTAGCGAGAAGGTCGACGACTGAGGGACGAAGACTGCGGATGAGTACGCTGGCGGACGAGAAAGGAAACACGCGGCAATTCCGAGGGACGAGAAGCCGGAGGGAAGCCCGCTCGAGAAGACCGGAAGTTGGGTTCGGGTGAGCCCTTTTCCGGATGGCAGAGATCACCCAAGTGAGCGGATCCGGAGGAGAAGAACCGGACCGAGGCGGGACTGAACCAGAGAAGAGGTCCCGGACGAAAAAGTCAACGACTGTTGACTTTGGGCTCCGGGGCGCCCGGAACCCTTCCGGGGCCCGGACCCTGATTTTGACCAAGATCGTGATTTACGCGATCTGAACGTTGGGGGATAAAGTTTTATCCCCCCAGGGCGCCCGGAACCCTTCCAGGCGCCCCGACCAAGACTGTAAATATAGCCTTGGTCTAGAAGCTAATCATCAGTTCAGAAATTATAACAACACTTGTGTGCTTCCACTGCTTTGATTAGTTTCTTTCTTTTTGTGCCTACACTGCTGTAAACGAGGCTTCTCCGCCTAAAGGAGTTCTTAGTACAATCATCTTCCTTGGATTAACAACCTCCCCGGTTGTAACCAAGTTAAATTCGGTGCCTCGTTTTTATGCCTTATTTTCTGCTTAATCTATTTTTCAAGTGTTACCTTAATTGTTCGAGAAAGGGTTGTGTTTTATTCAGGGCTATTCAACCCCCCCCCCTTCTAGCCGGCCCAACGGTCCTACAGTTACAAATTTGATTAAATATTTATTTTAGAGATCAGCTTCTAGGTTAAACATGGCGAGGCACTAGGCTTTTTTAGTTATGGGACCATCCACCACTTCCTAGACAAAGTCTTTCAATGAAATTCAATATTTAATCTCCTTATAGTAACCCTATGTTTAACCACTAAGAACAATCGAATCACAAGATCGAAAAACAAAAGAAACACAAAATTGAATCATAAATTCGAAACCTAGAATCCTTAGCCTCTTGTTTTTGGTATTTCAAAATCCATACAACGAAAACTAGTATGATGCGGAATAAGACAACTAGTTATTCTTTTTTTTGTAGCTTATAGACCTCACGATCTTCTATTATATTCCTCTTCTTATCTTGGACGTCGTGTGGGTGACGATCTACCAAGACGACACTCCACCAAAACCTTCTTCTTCCTTCCAAGTTTCAGCCACCAACAATCTACTAGAGATGAAGAACTTCGGCCACTAACCAAGCTCCAAGGGATGCTAAGAAACAATGCCTCCTATCTCTCCTTCTTCCTCTAACAAGATCCGTCCACCTTGAACTCCTTGAGATGAGATGCCGCGGGCCACCAAGGAAGAATAATAGGAGGAAGAAGAGTGCCGACCACCACCAAGGAAGAGAGGAGAGGAATTATAGATGTATTATTTGATGAGGCACCTCTACCCTCTCTTTTATATTCCTTGGTCTTAGCAAATAAGGAAAGTTTTAAACATAATTAAAACTTCCTTATATTCCTTGCCAATGTCTAAGAAAGAAAATTTAATTAAAAACTTCCTTATAAACCTTTAATGGTCGACCCCTACCTAGTCCTCTAAATAAGGAAAGTTTTAAACAAAAAATTAAAACTTCCTTAATTGTTTCTAGTAAGAAATTTTAATTAAAAAATTCCTTTCTTTAAATCCCTTCATGGTTGGTTTTAAAAGAAAAGTTTTATAAATTAAAATCTCTCTTTTAAAACATGTGGATGGTTACAAAAAGGAAAGTTTTATTAAAATCTTCCTTTAAACTACAAATAAGGAAAAATATCAAACTTTTCCCTTAATCCTTTATAGAAAGCTATAAAAGAAAGATTTATAATTTTAAACTCTCTTTTAAAACCATGGCTTCCACATAAGGAAAGATTTAAAATTTATCAAAAAATTAAAATCTTCCTTTTAACTACAAATAAGGAAAGATATCAAACCTTTCTCTTAATCTTTTGTAGAAAGCTATAAAAGAAAAGATTTAATACTCTCTTTCAATGTGAATGTGGCCGGCCACCCTTGCTTGGGCTCCAAGCTAGGGCCAACCACAACTTGAACCCATCTAACCTTGGTTTGGCCGACCCTAGATTGGGCTCCAAGATTGGCTTGGCCGGCCACCTTAAGGTGGGTAAGAAGTTGGGTTTGGTGGATATAAGACTTTATAAATAAGAGGCTACAATAGGGACTGAGAGGAGGAATTGGTTTTGGTCTCCCGATGAGCTTGAGCTTCTCGTGTTTTCCCCGAACACCCAACTCAAGTTCATCAATAATATCTCATTCCACTAAAGAGTTATTATTGCACTACCGCACCAATCCCATATTACTATATGGGCTCCTTCTTATCATGAGTGTGTTAGTCTCCCTGTGTTTAAGATATAGAATGTCTACTAATTAAATTAGTTACTGACAACTCACTTAATTAATATCTAGCTCCAAGAGTAGTACCACTCAACTTCATTGTCATGCCGGACTAGGTCCACCTGCAGGGCTTACATGACAAATCTTATGAGCTCCTCAAGGGGACATCATCAACCTAGATTACTAGGACACAGTTTCATTCTATAATCAACGACACACCATATAAATAATATCATTTCCTAACTTATCGGACCTATTGATTTAACGAGCTAAATCACACCCTTTGATAAATTAAAGAAATAAATATTAAGTATATATGCTTGTTATTATATCATGATTAAGAGTACACACTTCCATAATAACAGAGATATTATTCTTTTATATAGTCAGTATAAAAAGAAACTACCTCAAATGGTCCTACTCAATACACTCATAGTGTACTAGTGTAATTTATCTGTCAAGATAAACTAATACTTAAGTACACTACAACCACTCCAATGGTTTGTCTCGTTCCATCTTGGTCGTGAGCAACTGTTTATAATTTATAAGGAACTGATAACATAAACTTCTGTGTATGACACCACACACTATGTTATCTACAATACAAATTAATTGAACAACTACACTTAGCATAAATGTAGACATTTGACCAATGTGATTCTTATTTCTAAATAAATGTTTATACAAAAAACTAGGCTTTTAGTATACATTCCAATAGTAGTGATGTGGTGGAGTATAAACCTCTGTAAGAGGTTTACAACTGTGAATGCTCGAAGACTAAACTCTCGGAAGTGGGCTCGAAGTCTTTCAAATGTTAGCATAGAACTGAAGTCGTTCATTTCCAATCTCAAAATTTTTGGCTATTTGTTGGCCTACTAACTGGGAATCCGAGTGGGTTATGAGTTGAGAGGCTCCCATTTGTCTGACTGCCTGAAGTCCTGATAACAAGGCCTAGTACTCTGCTTCATTATTGGACGCTCGAAAATCAAGCCAAATGGAAAGAAGGAGTACATCTTCTTGGGGGTATATTAGTAGAACTCCAACTCTACTACCTTGCCGAGTGGATGAGCCATCCACATAAACTTTCCATGTTCCTTTGACCATCTGCTTGGGCATCTCCATAAGAAAATCAGCCAAGACTTGAGCTTTGATAGCAGTTCTCAACTAATACTGAATGCCCTACTCACTTAATTCGATGGTCTATTTACTCAGCCTCCTAGAGACCTCTGGGTTGGTCAGCACTCAACCAAAATTACTATTGGTGAGGAAGATGATTGGGTGATCAAAAAAGTATGACCTTAATCAATGAGCAGCCTATTGGTATAGTTGGCACCGATGGTCAAACTCAGATTTTGATGAATGACAAATGAATTAAAGTTAGATGTTATGTCTGTCTGATACTTTTACCAAGTGTGTAGGAATTGACGTGTCTAGAGGATCTGACACCAAGCTAAAGCCTAGTTAAGTCTGAGGACGTAATAATTAACACGAAGTCTAGATAGGTTAAGGAGTGACTTGATATTTGGTAGGAAGTCCAGCTAGGTCTGTGGGACCTAACAGCTGGCTGAAGTTTAGTTGGGTCTATGGACCTGACAACTAACGAGAATACCTAGTGGGTCAAGAAGAAAATCAAGTAACTACAATTGGTAAGTGAGGTAAGTCACTGGAGAAGAGTGATCTAGTGAGGACGAATCTCAATGGGACTGTATATGTTGGTTCAGTTTAAGTTTATTTTGAAAATCTAAACTAAGACCATGACTAGATCTTGGTCTTAAATAAATAGAATCTAATTAATAATCACTTTATTTTAACTGTGCTAACTCTATTTTATAGTGTATATTTTATTTTATGGATTAACTCTTTTTTGAATGGTTAAATGGCAAAAATCAGCCTTGGATAAACAATGTCCTAGGTGCATCGGAGGTGCCTCGAATCAACACCCTAGACATGGCAGAGGAGGCACCTCGGAGGCACATTAGAGGTGCCTCGGAATCATATTAGAGGCACCTCAGAGTGTTTGGAGGCGCCCTCACATGGATAGAGATTACAGCCTTCAAAGCAAATAGAGTAAGATTTCCACGAGATCAACTTTGAGGCTGGAGGTGCCTTGGATGAGGTTGGAGGTGCCTTCAACACTCCTTAAAAGCTTTGTTTAGCCAACAGAAAGGGAGCAACTAAATTACGAGCTCAAACAATCCTTCTGCTACTCCGACCACACTGTTGCACTATTACGATGCTGCGACAACGACTCCAAGCTTCAACTTCTATTTACTATGAGTTGGTATATTTTAATTCAAGTTGCAATTTTCATTGTTTATTGTTGAATAGAGGAAGTGTAGGATTACTACACTTCATTCAATCATTTATACTCAATTCTCTTTTTTTGGAGGTTCCAGAAAAAGTTTTTAGTGGATAGTACATCGATATGGTTTGAGGGATCATGAGTCTTAGAGTAGGAGTCGTTGAAGACTCCAAATCATGTAACCGATCATTTCTTTGTCTTTCTCATGTTTTATTTTCTTTAGATGAGCACTTTGTTTTAAAAAGCTAAAAAGATAAGTTTTAAATACATGTGATTCATCCTCCTCTCACGTGCACCGATCCTACACAGCCAAGGTCAACCCGAATGCTAGCTTTTCTAGATTATTGTACCTATTTCAGCCTCTTTTAGCATATGACTAAAAAATTATATAGGGTATTGTACCTTGTCCTCCTACCACAATAAGACCACATCGACTGCTCTATCAAAGGCTGATAAATATGCCCACAACATTTCTCCCACCATCGATTTAGAGAAGAGTGGGAGTTGAGATAAATATTTCTTCAACTCTACAAAGGCTTGATCACATTTCTCATCCCATTCAAATTTAGCAGTTTTTCTCAATATTTTAAAGAAAGGCAGACTCTGAGTGGTTGAATGGGAGATGAATCAAGACAACACCATAATGCTGCCAACTAGTCGTTGTGCCTCTCTGAGATTACGAGGTGGTAGCATGTTTTGGAGAGCTTGAACTTTCTCCAAATTAGCTTCAATTCCTTGCTCAATAATGATGTATCTGAGAAAATTTTCATTTTTAACCTTGAAAAGATATTTATGGGGTCCAGCTTAAGCCTGTATTGCCTTAGGGTTTTCTCAATGTCGAAGATAAGGATCCCGACTTGTGCAGATTTAATTAAGATATCATCAATGTATACGTCCATATTTTCCCGATCTGGTGTTTGAAAACCTGATTCATAAGCCATTGGTAGGTCTCCCTTATATTCTTTAGACCGAATGGTATAATATTGAAGCAAAAAATTCTATTGGGAGTGATAAAACTAACCTTTTCCTAATTCTTCATAGCTAAAGGAATCTGATGATAACCTTGATAAGCATCTAACATGCATATGATCTCATATCCAGAAGTCAAGTCTATCAACTGATTGATATAAGGAAGTGGATAGCAGTCCTTGAAGCATATTGTGTTGAGGTCCCGGAAGTCAATGCAGACCCGCTACTTGCCTTCGAGTTTAAAGACTAATACCATATTGGATAGGCAGATCAGGAACTAAACCTCTCATATGTACCTGACTTCTAATAATTTATCCATCTCTGCTTAAATCACCTGCCTCTGCTCAGGTGAGAATTTCCACTTCCTCTGCTAAACAGGTCAAGCCCCTGGAAGGGTGTTCAGCTGATGGACCATTACCAAGGGAGATTGTTGGTTGCTACTCGGAAAACCTAGAGGTTCCACTGTACAAAAATTTTGTACAAAGGTCTGAACCTTTTCCTAGCTACCATGTGTTCTTTTAAATTAAATTTTGGATCGCCTGTTGAACTTAACACGTTTGATCCAAAACTTAATCTATTTGTTCTTTTAGGTTTTGACTTGGATCTCCTGCGGAACTTAACACGTTCGACCCAAATCACCTTAAGTTATTAATTCCATTAAATATTAATTTCCATAATTTGTTCCCAGTACTGACGTGGTGAGGCACATGACCTTCTTGGATATGGGAGCAACCACCACCGACTAGACAAAACCTTTTATGGAAAGCTAATATTTAATTTCCTAAAATAACTTTAGGTTAACCGAAAAGAACAATCAAATCACAAGGAAAAATAAAACAAAAGAACACATCATCGAAAAACATATTCGAAATACTAGAATCGTTAGCCTCTTGTATTTGGTATTATTTCCATAAATAACTAGCATGATGCGGAAAGGAAAAATTACTAGTTATACCTTCTAGAAAGACCTCTTGATCTTCTACCGTATTCCTCTTCTAACCTCGGACGTTGTGTGGGCAACGTTCTTCCGAGATGAGAAACCACCAATCACCTTCTTCTTCCTTGCAAGTTTCGGCCATCAAAACATCTTCTAGGATGAAGAGGTTCGGCCACCACCACCATGCTCCAAGGGATGCTAGAAACGAGGCTTGCTTTCTCTCCTTCTTCTCCTTCCTTGATCCGGCCACTAACAAAAGCTCCACCAAGAGATAAGTTTCGGCCAACAAGAGGAGAGGAGAGAAATAGGGTCGGCCACACCACCAAGGAAAAGAGGGAGAAAAATAGAATAGAGTCGTTAGCCTTGAAGCCTCCTCTACCCCCTCTTTTATAATCCTTGATCCTGGCAAATAAGGAAAATTTAATAAAAATTTCCTTAATTCTTTTTCCATTGAAAAGGAAAAATTATTTAATTAAAATAATTTTCTTTCTCAATTTTATTTGACTGGCCACATAAAAGCTACAAACAAGGAGAGTTTTAATTAATTAAAACTTCCTAATTTGTCTCCAGAAATTTATAAAATTTCTCCAATAATTTAATCCCTTCATGATTGGTTTATAAAAAGGAAATTTAATAAATTAAAATCTTTCTTTTAAACATGTGGATAAAAAAAAAGTTATCTCTAAAAATTAAAATCTCTTTTAATCTACAAATAAGGAAAGATATCAAATCTTTTCTTAATCTTTTGTAGAAACTTATAAAAGAGATTATTTAATTTTTAAACTCTCTTTTAAATAATGAACATGTTTAAAAAATAAAGTTTTCTTAAAATTTAAAATCCACCTTTTAATCAATAAATAAGGAAAGATTTTAAATTTTTAAACTCTCTTTTAAACATGTGGATGATTTACAAATAAGAAAAGTTTTTAATAAAAATTAAAACCATCCTTTTACTCTACAAATAAGGAAAGAGATTAATCTCTTCTCTTAATCTTTTGTAGAAAGCTATAAAAGGAAATTTTAATTTTTAAACTCTCTTTTAAAATCATGATATCCACATAAGAAATAATTTTAATAAAAATCCTTTTTAATATTCTAGTGGTCGGCCACCTAAGCTTGGGACCCAAGCTTTGGCCGGCCACCTACATGGCTCATCCACTTGGTCTTGGCCGGCCCTAGCTTGGGTTCCAAGCTAGCTTGGCTGGCCCCATTGGATGGGTAAGAAGGTGGGTATGCGGTGAGTATAAATCTCTATATACTAGAGGCTACGATAGGGACCGAGAGGAGGAATTGGTTTTGGTCTCCCGATGAAATTAAGCATCCCGTGTTCGCCCCGAACACACAACTTAATTTCATCAATAATAATTCATTCCACTAAAGAACTATTATTGAACTACCGCACCAATCCCAAATTACATTTTGGGCTCCTTCTTATTATGAGTGTGTTAGTCTCCCTGTGTTTAAGATAACAAATGTCCACTAATTAAGTAAGTTACTGACAACTCACTTAATTAATATCTAGCTCCAAGAGTAGTACCACTCAACTTCATCGTCATGTCGGACTAAGTCCACCTGCAGGGTTTAACATGACAATCCTTATGAGCTCTTCTTGGGGACATTCTCAACCTAGATCACTAGGACACAGTTTCCTTCTATAATCAACAACACACACTATAAGTGATATCATTTCCCAACTTATCGGGCTTATTGATTTATCGAACTAAATCTCACCCATTGATAAATTAAAGAAATAAATATCAAATATATGTGCTTGTTATTATATTAGGATTAAGAGCACACACTTCCATAATAACTGAGGTCTTTGTTCCTTTATAAAGTCAGTATAAAAGGAACGACCTCAAATGGTCCTACTCAATACACTTTAAGTGTACTAGTGTAATTATATAGTTAAGATAAACTAATACCTAATTACACTACGACCTTCCAATGGTTTGTTCCTTTCCATCTTTGTCGTGAGCTACTGTTTATAATTTATAAGGAACCGATAACATGATCTTCTGTATGTGACACCACACACCATGTTATCTACAATATAAATTAATTGAGAAACTACATTTATCATAAATGTAGACATTTGACCAATGTGATTCTTATTTCTAGATAAATATTTATACCAAAAGCTAGACTTTTAGTATACACTCTAACAGAAATATCCTTGCAACTTCTTTGGCTGACCAGGCGAAGACATAATGATTGTGAGAGAGACAAACAATTAGTTCTCCTTTAAGTTTTGGCTCAAAATCTATGGCAACTCGAATGACTCCTCCTGGTTGGGTGGGGTGAATTTGCACATCCCAATAGCCCTTCTCGGGTCGAGTTATTGGTGTCTTTTTGGTAACTTGAAAGAAAGTGCTATGAGTTCAACAAGATTTTTGAGAATCAACTCGAATCACATCCATGTAACATTTTCTAGCCACCAGCTGACTTCCCTTTACTTCCCACTACAAGAAAAACCCTCATAGACATCGGTTTTCCACCGCTGTCTATTACATTTTCGACCGATGTCTATGAAGGCGATGTAAAAGGTTTGTCATTTTAGACATCGGGTTATAACCGGTGTAGTATCACTTAACGACATCGGGTGTAAAATCGATGTAATATTATATGTTAATAACACTAGTTTTGGCAGCGGTATACGACCGATGTAATATTAGATAATGACACCGGTTTTGCAGCGGTGGAAAACCGATATAATATCAGTATTATTTAATGACACAAATTTGATTTATGAAATAGTGAAAAACTAATATTATCACCAAGCAAATCATAAAATTAAGTTAATATTATTAATTCACTAAGAAAATCACAAATAAAAATGCACCGATGTATCTAACACACCAAGTCAATATCCATATAACCATTGCATAAATATTCTTCTTACAACATAAAAAGATAATAGATATTGTGCACATCAAGTCAGTATCCACAAATTACACATAATTATTCTTCTTACAACATCAAAAGGTAATAGATAGTACATAAATATTCTTCTAACTAGTGCCAACATTATCCTTCTTGCTCTGTGCAGAGATTTAACTAAATCTTCCCCAGTAGTTTTATTTGTTAATAGGCAATTCTCTTTATCTATTACTGGATGAGCACCTCTGCTTGTTTGGTGTCCTGAGGGTGACAACTGATTGATGATTCTTTGTAAAGGAGGCCTCCATCTTAAAGGAGCCACTGGAGGCTTTGGGAACTTTGCAAAATCCTTCTTGGTTGTCCTCTCATCATTTAATTGATTCTCTAGTTCTCTTACCTGAATAGAATAAAATAGTCAATATGGATATTGATATGGGTTAGGTTTCATGGATCCCCGGTGAGGAAGGGAAAGAAGATAGCCGAGTTGAGAAGATAGATCAATATCGGTCGGGATATGTTTCCAAGTAAATAGGCCAATATCGATCAGGGTATACCTCCAAGGAGGTAGGCTAATATCGGGCAGGGTATACCTCAAAGGGAATAGGCCAATATTGATCGAAATATACCTCCCGGAAAGCAGGCCAATATTGGCCAGTATATGCCTCCAGGGAGGCAGGCCAATATCGATCGAGACATACCTTCAGGAAGGAAGGCCAATATCGGCCGGGATATATTGGTGCAGGAAGCATCCGACGATCGAACCTAAGTTTTGATAATGGCAAAGGGATTCAAAGTTAAGATTCTCTGTTATCTAACATGTTGAATGAGTATTTCAGGAAAGTCCTAACTGCGGTTAGGTAGGTGAAAACCCTAGGGGGTAATAACCCTAGGTCCTAGGGGGTGGTAACCCTAGGTGGAGAAAAGTCCTAGCTACGGTTAGGCAAAGGGAAAAACCTAGGGGGTGGTAACCCTAGGTCATAGGGGGTGGTAAACCTATGCGGAAAGTCTTGGCAGGTCGATGGCTTCAGGTAAAAGTCCTAGGGGGTGGTAACCCTAGGTGGAAAGTCCTGGTGTCGCGAACCAGGTGAAAGACTGGACTAGCCGGGGAAGCGGATGTCCAGCAGAAAGTCCGGAAGCATCGAGTGCTGAGCAAAAGTCCAGTCGATCTGGAGGATCGACTGGCAACAGGTAAATCTCCTGAGTGGAGTAGGTGAGGACGCGTAACAGTAGGCGTCGGGTCGACCTAGGGTTTCCGGTTGGAAATCCAAAGTCAGACTCGGACAGTCCGGAGACTGTCTATACTTCATTTATCATGTTTATTGTGCTAACTTTGTGCTGCAGGATAGTGTTTGGGACTAACGTATCTTGCAGGTGCAAAGGAGCAACCTAAAGCCTCGGATGAACAGTGTCCGAGGCGCCTCCATGGAGCTTGGAGGCGCCTCGGGTGCAAAAGCTAAGCTGGCTTCGAAGCACCACTGGAGGCGCCTTGAAGCAGGCAAAAGGCGCCTTGGAAGGCGCCTTGAGAGGGCTATAAGGCGCCTTGAATGGATGAAATTCGACCAGGTTAGTTTTAATCCACGCGGAAGACCAGGCAGCATGGAGGCGCCTTGAACAGTCTTCAAGGCGCCTTGAACACCCTTTATAAGGGGGTTTCGACCAGCACTTCAAGGAATCAAGTTTGAGGCTTTCCTTCTTCAACGTGTTGCTAACAAAATCATTCTGAAGCGCTGCTACAACATTCCGATGACCCGGAGCTCTGCTTTCTTCTTCTTTAAGTTGTCGGTATAACTTTATTATACTTTCTTTGTAAGAAGCTTGTAATTCTTATCCAGATTATAGTTGTTGCCCACCGGAAGCGATCAAGGATCGCGGGCCTTCGAGTAGGAGTCGATCAAGGCTCCGAATGAAGTATAAATCCTCCTGTCTCTGTGTGCTTGTTTTGTTTTATTCTGCTACTTAATTACTCCGATAATTCTTACGTTTCCGATAATCGAACAAAATAGCCACGAGCACTATTCACCCCCCTCTAGCGCGGTCTCGATCCAACAGGATATGCCTCTAAGGAGGCAAACCCATATCGATCAAGATATACCTCCAGGGAGGTTGGCTAACATCAGTCGGGATATACCTCAAAAGAGGAAGGCCAATATCGGCCGGGATATACTTCCGAGTGAGCAGGCCAATATCGATCGAGACATGCCTTCAGGAAGGAAGGCCAATATTGACCGGGATATACTTCCAAGTAAGCAGGCCAGTATCGATCGAGACATACCTTCAGGAAGGAAGGTCAATATTGGTCAGGATATGCCTCCAAAAAGACAGACCCATATTGAGCAAGATATACTTCTAGGGAGGGTGGCTAAGATCAGTCGGGATATGCCTCCAAGGAGGCAGACCCATATCGATCAAGACATACCTCCAGGGAGACTGGCTAAGATCAGCCGGGATATACCTCAAAAGAGGAAGACCAATATCGACCGGGATATACTTCCAAGTAAGAAGGTCAGTATCAATCGAGATATACCTTCAGGGAGGAAGGTCAATATCGGCCGGGCTGGATAATACCTTAAAAAGATATACCAATATTGATCAAGATTACATACTTGATAAAATATAGCCCAACGTTAGCTGGGATAATAGACCTAGAGGGGCACGGACAGGCATTGTCTAAGGAGCCTCATGAGAGGTAATAATAATTGACCAAACCTAGTTAAGTTCAGCTTCGACCGATACAAGGAACATTACTAAGCTATCTATGATATAGCAAAAACAGGAGAGGCGAGTAGGAACGATAGAAACACTTTAAAAGGACTTGTGAAACAGGATAGAAGTAAATATTTCAAATAAAGTAGTTAATGAAGATATTTGCAGTATGTGATTGTATAACAGGTGTTATATATTTGGCGGGAAATGTGTTTTTAGACTATTTTACAGGTACTAGACGACAAAGAAGGTACATCTGGGGTACAAAAAAGATTCCTTAAAAGTCATTTACCACAAGTACGCAGCTTACGTCATCTCATAACAAAATCTAACAAACCGGGGTCCACTTCATGACTACGGAGGTTATATGAAGTGGTATAAAAAGGGGAATCCTCTCCGTTGGCAAGGTAAGTTCACATCATTGCGCACACTGATAACCCTAATTTCCAACTACTATTCATCTTCTTCTTCTTCTTCCTTCTTCCACGCCGAGAGAGATCACTGACTTGAGCGTCGGAGGGCCTAGCCAGGGATTCCCACCCCGGTCTTAGGTCACTAACGATAGTGTTGGTCGGTCTCTTGTGCACAGGAAGCCTTGGAAGCTCCAGATCTGGATTTTCTTCGGTCGGACCTCTTTATCATCATCGGTACTTTACATTGGAGGGACACTCCGGGGTTTCATCTTCTTGGATCCGCTTTGGGTTTCTCGGATCGACATTCCATAGGTATTATTCTTCACCAGCAGTAGGTTTTTTCTCTCGGCTCTCTGTTTTGTCAAGCTTCTCAAACAGGATCAAATTTGGCGCCGTCTGTGGGAAGTTTTACCTGAATCTGAGACTACAAGATGGAAGAGACTGAAAAATCAAATCTACTCACCATTAGCCGTGAAGATCTGGATTTCCTCATCAACACTCATGTGCAGAAGGCTTTGCAACAACAACAACAAGCTCATACTGGAGCCACTCTGCAAATGGCTCATAATCCAGCAATTTCAACTACTGAGCACCGGAAAGGAAAGGAGCCAGAAGAGGAAGAACATGCATATTTTCCTCCAGTTACGATTTCTCCGACAAGGCGTCCACGAGCCTTTCTTCGCACTCCCATGGAGCAGGGGGTCGAAGGCCCGTGTTTCAAGAATCTTCTGGTGAAGTACCAGATAGAGAAAAGCGTAAGATTAAAATGATAACTAGTGATAGCTCACCAAAAAAAGTCATCTCTCCATTCTCTCAAAGTGTACTGGATGATCCGCTTCCTAAGCGATATTAAAATCTTCAGATCGGCGAGTACACTGGAACTACAGATCCAGAGGATCATCTATTGAAATTTGAGAATGTAGCATTATTACAACAATTCTCTGATGGGGGTGAAATGTCGAATGTTTCTTACTACGCTCGGAGGAGCCGCACAACGCTGGTTCAAGAGATTGCCAGAAAAATCCATCCGAAAATTTAAGGACTTCAAGAGAGTTTTTCTACGCCACTTTTCCAGTAACAAAAGGTATCATAAGACTCCTTGGAGTTTATTCTCAATTAAGCAAGCATCCAAAGAGTCCATCCGAGCCTACATCAAAAGGTTCAATCAGGTAGCTATTGATGTACATAATGCTACTACTGAAATCTTAGTGAGCGCGTTCTCTCAAGGTTTAAATGATAATGATTTCTTTAAAGATCTGGTGAGAAATCCTCCTACCAATTTTGATTCTTTAATTGAACGTGCCACTGAATTTATTAATGTGGAAGAAGCTCAAGCTGCCCGCAGAAAAGAGGGCATTACTTCTTCTCCTACTATGGTCAAGGAGAAGGCTCCTGCTCCTGTTCCAACACCAAGGGGGCCTCGAGCGATTCATCCACCTCATCGTTATCCAGAATATCGTCCACAGGCAGTACAACACGTGGAGATACAGCCAGAGGCACCGAGAAGATGGTGCACTTATCATAAAACTAGCAGTCATCATACTGAAGACTGTTTTGTTTTGAGAAATAAAAGAGCAAATAGGGAGCGCTACCAAAGGCAAAACTATTATCGGCAACAGTACCCTAGGCAGCAAAGTCCGCTCAAATTAGAGTATCGCCCGGTCGAGCCTTGGCAGGATGCATTACCTACCCTGGCCGGTACAAGCCAGGTGTCGGAGAAGGCTCCTTCTAAAACCATGACAGCCCAACAAGAGGAAAATAGGAGTAATGCCGCCCGGGGCAATATCAATATGATCACAGGCGGGCCCACTGATGGGGATTCTAATAGGGCCAGAAAAGCACATGCACGAAGACTTGAGATTCATGCTGTGTGGTGCAGCAAGGAACGAGCAGCCGGTCCCGAAATAAGTTTTGGACCTAGAGATCTTGAGGGGGTAGAAATACCCCATGACGATGCATTAATAATCAAGGTCGTGATAGCCAATTATACTATTTCTCGTACCTTTATTGACACTGGTAGTTCTGTCAATATTATCTTTAAGAAGGCTTTTGATTAATTACAAATCGACCCGAGCGAACTTCAACAGATGGTAACTCCTCTATATAGATTCACGAGTAATGAAGTACAACCGGTCGGTCAAATAAAGTTGGTCATATCTCTAGGGGAGGAGCCCCTAATGAGAACAAGAAGATCTTATTTCATGGTGGTGGACGCCCCGTCCTCTTATAATGTGATACTGGGTCGACCGACCCTAAACGAGTTTAGGGCGGTCGTTTCTACTTTCTGTCAAAAAATTAAATTTCCTGTTGATGACCAGGTCGGGGAGGTGCGAGGGGATCAGAAGACAACTCGAAAATGTTATGTAGAGATCATTCGAACTGAAGCTAATGCTGCCCGAAAAATTCAAAGAATGGAAGTCAATGTCATTCAAGAGAAGCCGCCTGTCATGGTTTATGAAGAAAAGGAAGAAGTCCAGATCCAGACCAGTCGACCCGAAGCTACTACTTATATTGCGGCTTATCTTGATCCCACTCTAAAAGCCGAACTGGTGCAATGCCTGAAGAAGAATAATGATGTGTTTGCCTGGACAGCCAAAGAGGTCTCGAGCGTTTCTCCTGCAGTCATGGAGCATTCTTTGCATGTCTTCCCAGATGCCCGGCCGGTCATGCAAAGGAAAAGAAATTTTAGCGCCGAGCAGAACCAAATCATCAAGGAAGAAATAACTAAACTCATGGAGGCTGGTTACATCAAGGAGGTACAATTTCCTAGCTAGATAGCTAATGTGGTTTTAGTCTCTAAGCCAGGAAACAAATGGCGGGTATGCATTGATTTCCGGGATCTCAACAAAGCTTGTCCAAAAGATTATTATCTGTTACCCCGGATCGATCAACTGGTAGACTCCACTGCTGGGTGTGAATACATCTCTATGTTAGACTCTTATCAGGGCTATCATCAGGTCCCCCTAGCTAAGGAGGATCAAGAAAATGTTAGTTTTATAACATCTGAAGGTACTTATTGTTATAATTTTATGCCCTTCAGACTAAAAAATGCAGGAGCAACTTATCAGAGGCTTATGAATAAGGTCTTCCAGAAGAACATTGGAAGAAATATGGAAGTATATGTCGATGATATCTTAATTAAGTCTCTTCAAGCTGTTGATCTGTGCAGGGCTGTAAAAGAGACCTGCAAGACATTGAGGCAATATGGGCTCAAGCTGAACCCGAACAAATGTTTATTCAGAGCAAAAGGGGGAATATTCCTGGGATATATGGTGTTTGAGTGAGGAATAGAGGCCAACCCGAGCAAAGTCAAGGCACTTCAGAACATGGAGCCTCCACGCAACATGAGGGAAGCTCAAAGACTTACTGGCCGGATTACAACCTTGTCCAGGTTCATTTCCAGATCGGCTGATCATAGCTTCCACTTCTTTAAAATACTCTGGAAGGCAAACAAATTTCAGTGGAATGAGGAATGTGATAAGGCCTTCCAAGAGTTAAAAGATTACTTGTCTACCCTTCCTATATTAGCTAAGCCTATAGTAAGAGAGACCCTCTGGGTGTATTTGTCAGCTAACGAGAATGTTGTAGGTTCTGTATTAGTTAGGAAGGAAGGGAAAGAACAACAACCTGTATACTTTTCCATCCATTTATTAAAAGGAGCTGAGTGTAGATATACTACACTAGAAAAGTTGTCTTATGCATTAGTGTTGACTGCTCGGAGGTTGCACACATATTTCTTAGCACATGAAATCATTGTATTGACCAACAGTACACTTGGACGGGTGCTACTCAACCCAGAGACATCAGGCCGGCTGATCAAATGGACGACTGAACTTGGTGAATATGACATACAATATCAACCTCGCTCGGCCATCAAGGCACAAGCTCTAGCAGATTTCATTATAGAAGTTCAAGGCCCCGAGGAAGAAAATATTTGGAAAGTTTATGTGGACGGCTCCTCAACCAGACAAGGTAGCGGAATTGGTGTTCTTCTTATATCTCCAAGGGAAGATATACTCCAACTTTCTATCAGGTTGAATTACAGAGCCACTAACAATGAAGCAGAATATGAAGTATTGATAGCTGGGTTGCAAGCCGCTCGATATATAGGAACAACTCGGGTCCTCATTTATTCTGATTCTCAATTAGCAGCCCAACAATTATCAGGTAACTTTGAAATTAATAACGACAGGCTCAAGCTATATGCCGAGGCATTTGATAAGTTGAAGTCTCAGTTTCAAGAAGTGAATATACAAAAAATTCCTCGGTCTGAAAATCATGTAGCAGATGAATTGGCTAAACTGGCCTCCGCTATAACACCATGGAATTTGGATCGGCCAGTGGAACAAACTCTGTTAATATCTTCTATTGAAAGACAAGCTAACGTAGAAATACAAGGCGACTGGAGAGCACAAATTATATTGTATTTACAGCAGGGCATTCTTCCTAAGAATGCAGAACAAGCAAGGATATTTAAGAAGAGAACTGCTCAGTATACTATGATAGGGGAGCAGTTATATAAGAGAGCTTTCTCCAAACCTTTGTTAAAGTGTGTTAGCACAGAAGATATACAATTCATTTTACAAGAGGTTCACCAAGGCTCGTGTGGTAGTCACGCAGGAGGAAGATCCTTAGCTCACAAAATTTTATTAGCAGGATATTTCTGGCCTACTCTACACGAAGATGCTAACAAATTGGTAAGAATCTGTATTTCTTGTCAGAAACATCAAAATATTACGCATCATCCTACGCATTTATTGAGGACCTCTATAGTCTCCTGTCCCTTTGATCAGTGGGTTATGGATATAGTAGGCCCATTTCCTATGGCAGCTGCACAAATAAGGTTTCTATTAGTAGCAGTAGACTATTTCTCTAAATGGGTAGAAGCGGAACCACTTGCTCGGATTACTGAAGATGTGGTTATTAAATTCCTATGGAAAAATATCATATACAGATTCGGTATCCCTCATAAGTAGGGGTGTCAAAAATGAACCCGACCCGACGACCCAACCCGAGTCGACCCGAAAAAAATTGGGTTCGGGTTGGGCATTTTCGGGTTCGGGTTGGAGGGTTGGAGAGTAAATGAGTCTCGGGTTGGGTCGGGTTGGGTTCGGGTTGACCCGGGTTGACTTAAATATAGGGTTTTGTGGGTTATTTTGGGGTTAAATCAAATTTTATTTTAAAAATTTAGATGTTTTTATGTATATTAATATCATGTTTGTATGATAATGATGGAATATTGAGATAAAAGTGAAGAATTATAGGGAAAATAGCCCAAAAAAGTCGTTTTGAATCGGATTTTCGGGTTATATGGGTCGGGTTCGGGTTGATCGGGTTGGTCAGGTTCGGGTTCGGGTTAAGGTGTTTTGGGTTGAACTCGGGTTCGGGTCGAGTTCGGGTTGGGTTAAAAAAAAAAAAAAAACTTAACCCGACCCAACCCGACCCGACCCACCCGAATTGACACCCCTACTCATAAGTTAGTTTCTGATAATGGAAGGAAATTTCAAGGAGATAGAATCTTAGACTGGTGCAACAGTTATGGCATTATTCAAGCATTCACCTCCGTGGCGTATCCGCAAAGTAATGGTCAAGCAGAGGTAACCAATAGAGAAATCATAAGGGACTTAAAATCCAAACTGGATCATGTTGGAGGTAGCTGGGTAGATGAACTACCCTGTGTTCTCTGGGCCTATCGTACTACACCTCAAGAAGCAACATGAATTACTCCTTTCCAATTAGTTTATGGAGGAGAAGCAATAATTCCCATCGAAGTGGGAGTAGAATCTGATAGAAAATGACTATATGATGAAGACAATGCTGGTCGATGACTCATGGAGCTAGACTTGATAGAAGAAATTAGAGACAAGGCTGCAGCTTGACTCACCTCATATCGACAACGAATGAGGCAAAATTATAACAAAAGAGTTATCCCGAGATTTTTCCAAGTGGGAGATCTGGTATGGAAGCGTGTTAAACCCATTGGAGATGTCAGCAAGTTAGCACCACAATGGGGAGGACCTTACAAAGTAATAGAGAAACTCGCATCGGGTTCATATTATCTTCAGGATATTGAAGGAAGAATTCTTGAATGTCCCTGGAGTGCAAATCACTTACAGCCTTACCGAACCTAACGAGATTACATTATTCAAGAGTGTATCTGGAAGAACAAATATGAATTAGTTGAAGCAAGATTTTCGGCGAATTGAAGACAAGCATACTTATAGTATGTACTCTATTTCTTTCAATAAATACAATGCAAGACAAACATCGCCCGAGAAATAAATACGGTTCAAATAGTTTTACAATCATTGGCCGAACTTTTATAATCTATTCAAACGATCAACAGTTGGGAACCCTAAGGACCTACCCAACTTCCTTAAGAAAAACTCAGAAGCCTTAAAACCATTACAAGGTCAGTGCAAGCATTATAATTTTGCATTAGAACATAGTCGATCGGGAAATCTCATGGAGTAACTCGGATGGGTCTTCATGGGAGGAACTAGAGACTTTAAACTATCACAGAATATAGTCGATTGGGAAATCTCATGGAGTAACTCGGACGGGTCTTCATGGGAGGAACCGGAGACTTTAAACTATCACAGAACATAGTCGATCGAGAAATCTCATGGAGTAACTCGCACGGGTCTTCATGGGAGGAACCGGAAACTTTAAACTATCACAAAACATAGTTGATCGGAAAATCTCATGGAGTAACTCGAACGAGTCTTCATGGGAGGAACCGGAGATTTTAAACTATCACAGAACATAGTCGATCGGGAAATCTCATGGAGTAACTCAGACGGGTCTTCATGGGAAGAACCGGAGACTTTAAACTATCACAGAACATAATCGATCGAGAAATCTCATGAAGTAACTCGGACGGGTTTTCATGGGAGGAACCGGAGACTTTAAACTATCACAGAATATAGTCGATCGGGAAATCTCATGGAGTAACTCAGACGGGTCTTCATGGGAGGAACCGGAGACTTTAAACTATCACAGAACATAGTCGATCGGGAAATCTCATGGAGTAACTCGGACGGGTCTTCATGGGAGGAACCGGATACTTTAAACTATCACAAAACATAGTCGATTGGGAAATCTCATGGCGTAACTCGGACGGGTCTTCATGGGAAGAACCGGAGACTTTAAATTATCACAGAACATAGTCGATCGGGAAATCTCATGGAGTAACTCGGACGGGTCTTCATGGGAGGAACCAGAGACTTTAAACTATCACAGAATATAGTCGATTAGGAAATCTCATGGAGTAACTCGGACGGGTCTTCATGGGAGGAACCGGAGACTTTAAACTATCACAAAACATAGTCGATCGGGAAATCTCATGGAGTAACTCGGGCGGGTCTTCATGGGAGGAACCAGAGACTTTAAACTATCACAGAACATAGTCGATCGGGAAATCTCATAGAGTAACTTGGACGGGTCTTCATGGGAGGAACCGGAGACTTTAAACTATCACAGAACATAGTCGATCGAGAAATCTCATGAAGTAACTCGGACGGGTCTTCATGGGAGGAACCGAAGACTTTAAACTATCACAAAACATAGTCGACCGAGAAATCTCATCAAGTAACTCGGACGGGTCTTCATGGGAGGAACCGGAGACTTTAAACTATCACAGAACATAGTCGATCAGGAAATCTCATGGAGTAACTCGGACGGGTCTTCATGGGAGGAACCGGAGACTTTAAACTATCACAAAACATAGTCGATCGGGGAATCTCATGAAGTAACTCGGACGGGTCTTCATGGGAGGAACCGGAGACTTTAAACTATCATGGAATATAGTCGATCGGGAAATCTCATGAAGTAACTTGGATGAGTCTTCATGCGATGAACCGAAGACTTTAAACTATCACAAAAACATAATCGATCGGGATCATATTGTCGAGGTAAATACAAAGTTATACAGATTTCTTCACAAAAATCATTTGACATTCCACGCTGAATCAAAAGCCAAGGTTCGAGGGGGATTCTGTACATATATACATACATTACATTTCCTATCTGGAGGCCCGTTTGCATGGAGCTCTTAATTTAAAATCGCCCAGAGTATTATACCCAGCTCAGAGCTCAAGAGTCCCATAAAGTTCCTTATATGAAATCGCTCGGGATTATTCGTTCTTTTGAAGTATGAAGCATACTTGGCACATGCCTACTTGAGTAAAATGCAGGGAGAATATGGAGAATTTTACTGATCAAAGTTATATGGTCATGGAAGATGTTATCGGCAAAGGAGTTTATCAAAACAAGATTTAACTTCAGAAATTAAGCAAGGAGTTCTTGAATAAAATAGCACTTATACTTAATATCCGGAAGCATTTCAAAGGGAGCAATCTCAAGCTAACACAAACTGGAAAAAGAAGCAGGTAAGTATCGAAATTTCTCCTGATATCGCAGTCACTTAATTACAGATTTTTCAGTTACAATTCCTTTCATGACAAATCTTTTCGTTGCAAATTCTTTCATTATCAATCTTTTTGAATACATAGCCCTGCTTACTTAAAAGAACTCGTCAAATCTTCGGGTAATTCTTTGTTTAGTCTGCGACGGCTTATGAATGAAGAAGGGGGTTCCCTAAATAGATAACCACCCTCTCTCAGTTGTTGAAGAATTCCTGACACAGAGTGATTCAAAGCTCCTACCATTTGACGAACATATTCTTTAACAAATGCCGGAGACTTTAGATAAGCTAGTCGCCACTCTTCCCATCGGTTATTCTCCTGCTCCTTATAACTCTGAAAATCAGTTTGTAGTTTAGTGTTTTGATCTTTTAAAGCATCTTTCTCCAATTTGAGTTGTTCCAGTTCCTTTTGGAGCAGTGACACCTCGGCATCTTGAGCTTTTCTTTACTCTTGTTCCTGTAGGATAGCAAAATCATGAGAGGCTAGGTCTTGAGCTTGTTCAGAAAGACAGACATTATGAAGCCTCTCTACTTTCTCTAAAACAAAGCTTTTATGAGAAGTGCCTGAGAGAGCTTTTTTCCTTTAAAGCAATTTCCAGTCGAAGACCAGAATGTAATCGGTCCACCTGTAGCTCCAAAGTTCTCCTTGCGAGCTCTTTGTCTTTCAATAATTGTTGTGATTCCTATAATTCCTGCCTCAATACCCTTAGCTGTTGATCTTGCAAGACCACTTTCTCTTTCAATTGAGTCAGGTCATCTTGAGAAGGAGGTAGAGTAGCTTTCAAGGTCTCTATTTGAGCTTTTAGCTTATTGTTTGTTGGACCCCGTGGTAGTTTTGATGTAATCAATCAAGTTGGTTAGGTCCTGCTGTGTTTGATCCATGTGTCTGAGTGTGCAGGAGCTTAGGAGCACAGGAAGTCGAGCGGAAGACGCAGCTAGCGAGAAAGACGGCACGGGAAGGGAGCCGACGGGCTCGGTGCGTCCGAAGGACGAGAGAGCTGCGGAAGAGTACTCCGGTGGAGCGAGAAGAACATGCGCGGCGTTCGAGGGACGAGAAGCCGGACGGAAGCCTGCTCGAGGAGAAGGCCGGGAATTGGGTTCGGGTGAGCCCTATTTCGGTTGGTCACAATCACCCAAAAGAACGGAGCTTCGGAAGCCAAAGCGAAGAAGAAAATGAGACAAAAGAGGCTGAAATTACTGTAGCAGAAATTACTGTAGCAAGAACATTGAAGGCGCCTTAAACATATTGAAGGCGCCTTAAACATATTGAAGGCGCCTTAAACATATTGAAGGCGCCTTCAATATTGAAGGCGCCTTGAAAGGCTTGTTTAAGGCGCCTTGAGCCAGGTCAGTTTGACCGTTTGCGCTGCGGATAAAGTTTTATCCGCTGACCGAGCTGGAGACGCCTTGAACCTTGTTGGAGGCGCCTTGGACTCTCGAGATAAGATTTCCAGGACCTATATAAAGGCCCCTAGAGTTAGAAAATTAACAACAACTCAAGCATCCAACTTGTAATCAATTTCTAGCAACTAAGTGAGCGTTCTAAGTGTAAAAAGGCTTCTCCTCCTACAGTAAAGGAGATTTTGCTAGTGGAGCTTTTCATCGCCCTGGATTAACAACCTCCTTGGTTGTAACCAGGTTAAATTCTGTTTCTTTTTCTTTTTCTGTCTCCTTAATTTAGTTGTTATTTTATTGCTGATTTTATTTCTGAGTTGAAATCCGAGGAGGGTAGTTTTATTTTTGTTTGCAGCAATTCACCCCCCTCTTGCCGGCCTCCGCTGCACCTACAATTGGTATCAGAGCCAAACCGCTCAGAAGGACTAACCGTCGACTGACGCACAATGATCAAAATGATGGTCTGAGACAATGACTACCCACCTGCATTCGAGGGGGAGTTTGCTTCATGGAAGCAAAAGATAAAGGTATACCTTAACTCTGATTTTTCTATTTATTTAATAATGAAATCTGGTTATGAAGCACCAATGAAAGCAAATGGAGAAGAGCTCGAGAAATACCTCTGGAACGAGAAGCAACGTGACGAGTTTATAGTAAATGCACGGGCTGAATTTCATCTTCTAACCACAATATCAAATGAAGATCTCGACAAAGTCGGAGAGTACAATAGCGTAAAAGAACTTTGGGAAAAGTTCCTAAAACTCCATGAAGAACAAATTGAAGTTGAATTCGACTCCTCGATGGACACTGATCCGACGTCAGAAGAGTCTGAAACTGAGGTAAGTGCCGAGACAGAACCAGTAATCAAACTCCAACTTGAAGACCTAGAATGCTCATCACAAATGAGCATCGATGAAGGGGGAGAAACATCAGAAGATGAAAACAACTCAACAGGGGGAGAATCAACCGCCGACAAGGTAAGTCAGATATGGTCTCCACCTCTTGGCAAATTAATTGTTTCAATTGAAATATTGTCGAAAAGTTTTTGTGAATTACAAATTATTTCGTCGAAAGAATATTTTAAATTAAAAACTAAAAAACTATTAAAGAAGATTGAGTTAAAAGACACAATTTGTCAATTAAAAGATTTTGACAAACTAACAATAGAAAATGTATAATTTTTTGCATGCTCAATATTTTTTGCCATAATTCTAAAAAACTGTGAATTAAGAACTTATGAGAAGTTAAAATGGAAATTTAAAAATCATAATATTTGATCTTAGTTGAAATATTAGACTTAGCACTTTCAGAGAAGAAAATTAAACAGTAAATTTCTTTATAAAGCTTTGTCAAGGAAGTGGTTGTTGCTCCAATATCCAAGAAGGCCTAGTGCCTCGCCACGACCTGGAAGCAGAAATATTGAAATGAAAGGTTTAATTAACTTTCTGAAAAAGCATTTAACAATTAGAATTAAATAATGCTTTGAAAGTTTAATCAAACATTTTTGAAAATTTTGTTTATAAATTCATTGGTAGAAATATTTTTTTTGGAAAGTTCTGTTTGAAAATTCATTTACTTAGAATTTTTTTTAAGTTCCCTCTAATTAGGACCCCATTTTTGCTGTGATCAAAGGGGGAAAGAAAAGTACAAGTTTAGGGGGAGTTAAGAAAGTTAGGAAAATTAAAATTTTACCTATTTTTTTTGAAAATGTGTTGCAATTTTATTTATTGCAAAAGTTATGCTTAACTGGTTGGTTTAGTAATTTTTCTTTAAAATTACTTTTTATGTCTATTTTTTCCCTAACTTGAATTTGGGTTGATGCACATCAAAGATGGAGAGATTGTTGGACCCCGTGGTAGTTTTGATGTAATCAACCAAGTTGGTTAGGTCCTGCTGTGTTTGATCCCTATGTCTGAGTGTGCAGGAGCTTAGGAGCACAGGAAGTCGAGCGAAAGACGCAGCTAGCGAGAAGGACGGCACGGGAAGGGAGTCGACGGGCTCGTTGCGCCGGAAGGACGAGAGAGCTGTGGAAGAGTACTCCGGTGGAGCGAGAAGAATGTGCGCGGCGTTCGAGGGATGAGAAGCCAGACGGAAGCCTGCTCGAGGAGAAGGCCGGGAATTGGATTCGGGTGAGCCCTATTTCGGTTGGCCGTAATTACCCAAAAGAACGGAGCTTTGGAAGCCTAAGCGAAGAAGAAAAGGAGACAAAAGAGGCTGAAATTACTGTAGCAGAAATTACTATAGCAGGAACCTTGAAGGCGCCTTAAACATATTGAATGCGCCTTAAACATATTGAAGGCACCTTAAACATATTCAAGGCTCCTTGAGCCAGGTCAGTTTGACCGTTTGCGCTGCGGATAAAGTTTTATCCGCTGACCGAGCTGGAGGCGCCTTGAACCTTGTTGGAGTCGCCTTGGACTCTCGGGATAAGATTTCCAGGACCTATATAAAGGCCCCTGGAGCTAGGAAATTAACAACAATTCAAGCATCCAACTTGTAATCAATTCCTAGCAACTAAGTGAGCGTTCTAAGTGTAAAAAGGCTTCTCCGCCTACAGTAAAGGAGATTCTGCTAGTGGAGCTTTTCATCGCCCTGAATTAACAACCTCCTTGGTTGTAACCAGGTTAAATTCTGTTTCTGTTTCTTTTTCTATCTCCTTAATTTAGTTTTTATTTTATTGCTGATTTTATTTTTGAGTTGAAATCCGAGGAGGGTAGTTTTATTTTTGTTTGCAGCAATTCACCCCCCTCTTGCCGGCCTCCGCTGCACCTACATTGTTCTCCCGGTCCCAAGCCATAAGTAGCTGGTCTATGTGAAGAGTTGAGGCAAGGAACTAAACAAAATAATGATACAGTTAGAAAAAGTGATAAGGAGTTAACAACATATAACTAAGAATACTTGCAGCGATCGCTTGACGACTGTGGTGGTCAACCCGATTTGAAAGACTAATGCCCCTTAGTTGTTCTTGGCCATGTAGCCAAGATTCAGCCAATAGGCCTTGTAATTGTAGGGAGCCATAACTAGGCGGATCAGAGGTCTGTCCCATTTGAGAAGGTAGACCCACAGCTTGTTTGAATAAAGGCGGGGGAACTGAGGAAGAAGGAGGTAGGGAGGAAGAAGACGCAATAGAAGGGAAAGAAGTGGTAGAAACAAGGGTAGCAGAAGAAGAACTAGATGGGATGGAAGGTGGTAATGCAAGGGGTGCTGACTCGATTTTCGAAACACGAATCGCTGAGGGCCCTACACTGGGAGAAGATCTCCAGCAAGGTGTTCGTTTTTCTCGCGGCCCAAAAGCCAAAGGAGGCAAGGCTAATACAAGAGGTTGAGAAGACATAGAAGGGATAACAACCATCTCAGAAGTAGAAGCAGAAGGAGCTGAAACAATAGCAGAAGAAGAGGGGATGAGTAGAGCATGTATCATCATCCTAAGAGTAGGATTGGAGATAATATGGGTAGGGGACATTGGTGCCTTACGGCTCTCAAGAGAAATAGGCACCGGAACAAGAGGAGCTTGCACAAAAGTACCAAAACGGTCGCTAAAGGGAACATCCTCAGTAAACTTTGGCTTTTTGACTAAGGCAATGAAAGGTTGTTCTTCTTCCTCTTCCATGGCTGCAACAGCTTCTGCTTGTTGCTCTTCTTTAGACAGCAAGCTCAGGGTAGAGGAATTAGGAGTAGCTCGGTGAGTTCGCAACCATTCTTCTCCGAGATTATTCACAAAAAACTTAGTCATAGTAGTGTTCTTATACATGAAAGCCGGAAGAAGAGCATCAGTTGAAACGCAAGAATTAAGCACCATTATAAAGGAGATATACCAATAAGTAAATATGGTACGAAATGTTTATACATACTGAAAGAGCCATCCAAGGGAGTGTCAATGTTACTTATCCCAAAAGGGAACATCAAACCCTCCACAATTAAATGCGGCAAGCTAAATTTTGCCCCCTTTAGTTTAGATAAAGCAAAAGCAATAGAGGGGTCATTGAGGAGATTATTGGTACTAGGAACTGGAGGTAAATCGTATATCCATTGGATAGGAAAAGGAGGAGGAGAAGGGAGACGCATAAAAAAAAATTTGTGATACCATTCCCCTTGAGGAGGAATTCGGTTGAACAAAATGGCCTTAAGACTGATTGAAATTTGAAAACACCAATATCTACTTGACGAGGAACGAAGAAGTGGTGAAAAAGACGAAGGGATAAAGGAAAATCTAGTAGTTTAGACACCCCAACAAAACCCATAAGGATAGAAAAAGACTAAGGGACAAACTGATTAAGGGGAATGTTAAAGTAGATGCTAACATCAGGAAAAAAAGGGATGAAGAGGGAATCGAAAACCTTGTAGGACTTGGTCCCGGAAGATAGATATACACCCTAAGGAGAAAGATGTGGACCATCCTGAGGAGCAGGATGAACTATATAGGAAGGAAAACATAGCTCACCTTTAAATCCACTTCCTCTGTCTCTGTGAGGTCGGAAGCACACGAAAGAAACCACACAGGAGGGGAAGTAGCCATGATGGAGCAGTAGAAGGAAGATGAATTGGGGAAAGCAAGAAGAGAGTCGGGAGGCAGAAGAGAACTTCTTAAACCCTTGTTTTTCCTTTCGATCCTATGCCAAAACCCCCAAATAAAGACAGCAGAAGGAGTAGAAAAAGGAAAAGTACTCAGAATCTTAATCGTCATAAATAGGATAAAATCGAATTCAAAAAGAAGGATGAATCCCAAGATAAAGATGTTAAGTTGGGCAATCTTCTTCGAAAAATGTGACCAAGTTTCTCTCAATATGGGCTTGATTCTTAAGAGAATCAAACAAATACGGAGAAAATCGGTCGGGTGCTATAAGTTCAGATTATCTGTTTAATAAAACAATAAACCCGGATGGGCGTAATAGACTGGGCGAAAGTTGAGTATGAGGCATTAGTAGATATATTCTCGCATAAAGATATATCGACCAGGTATAGTAAATCAATGGATGTCGAAATTAGCACAGCAAACGGGACTTGGTTAGAAACTACCGGACGAGACTCATAAATATAAGTATGAATCGGTCGGTCACAATAGACTGGCCGAGATGAATACTATTTTAATATGCCGATTAGAGGTTTATAATGGTAAGTCAAGTGGCATCCACCATAATGAACCATATGAAATTTAGTTAAGTATAATACATTAGATGATATTCATAAATACAAGTATAAATTAATTGAGTATAATAAATTGACCGATATTGAGAATATTGCAATAGGACTGTACTAAATTGAACGGGACTTAATCAACTGCAAAGTACCGGATGTTATTGGTCCATACTAGCATGCATCAACCGGTCATAGCAGAACGGTCGAAATAGAGGATATTATAATATGTTGAGCGAAGTTTTATGGCGGCCGGCCAGGCGACATTCAACATACTTAAACAAAACGAACAATCACCATGAGGAGGAACAGGTTTAACAATAAAGATGGAAGTTCAACTTTACATAAATTTACTAGGTTGTCATCATAAAGTCCCAGTCCACCTTACAAGGATTTGAATTCAAGTAAGAAAATCATTCTATGGTCAGCTGAGGAAATAGATCAGGAGGCCTGTTATCGATAAGTTTGCGACGATTCAGGAAGTTGGGAGGGGGATCGTGAGATAAGAAGTTTTCCTCTCGTAATTGTTGCACCGCCCCTTCAGCTCCAGCAGTGAAGGCTGCTAGGATCGACTTCATGATCGGCCTGTTGAACTCAGTAGATTTAATCATGATAGTGGCCCTATCCTTGAAGCGAGTGTCTTCATTAGCCTTGTAGATGACCAAAGCCGTCTGGGAAGTTTTCAGTTCGGCTTCGTTGGTGGAGACCTTGGTTTTAACTGAATTTAGGGAAGTATTCAAAGAAGTTATTTTGTCATCCTTCAGCTGCAAGGTCTTAAGTTTATCAGCCAATGCCGATTTATAATCAGCCTTTAACTTGCCAAGATCAGCTGTCCGTTTCTCTAAATTGGAAGTTAATTCTTTGTTAAGATCTGTAGCTGATTTGAACTGTGTCTGGAGACTTTCAGTTTGGACTTCAAGTTGTTTCTTGGAGGTAGCGGAAAATGTGGCAGAAGATAACTCAATACTTGCTATTTCAGCTTGTCGTTCTCGGATCTCAGCTTCTTGTTCTCATTGTATAAATTGTGCATTAGCCGAGACAAGCCCATATTTTCTATCCATCGCTAGAAATATAATAAAGGGTTATGACATAATCACTGATGAATAATAAGTAGACGCTAATAAATATACCTTCTTTTCACTATGGGAAAAACGATCAATTATTTCGGGAGTGGTAAGTTCTTCAAAAATAGGACGAACTTTCTCCCAAGCATTAGCAAAGGAACCTCCTAGCAATATGGGGAGGACAGGAATGGTGGAAGAACCCACGGAGAAAGAGGAAGTAGGAATAGAAGGAGGAGCAAAAACTAAATAAGAAGAGGATGAGGAAGGTAAGGATCCGAATTCTGGAATAGACAATGAAAAGGTGAAAGAAACATCACCAGGGGCACTAGTGCTGGAAGAAGGTGAGGCAGGGAAGGTGAGAGAAGGATAGAGCTCAGCCAGAGTAGGTGTAACGACCCGCCTCCTACTGACTAGGCTGTGAGGCCGATCGTTACGTAATGCTGTGCTAAATTACTATTGCGGAAAAACTGGATTGATTAAAATTTTACTAAACTGATTACTGTAAAATCAGAACTTAATATTCTAGGTGTACCTAGGAGTTGTACACATGCTAGGGAAGGTAATCTATGCCTCTCGGATGTCCTGCTAGCTGTAATCAAGCATTTCAATCGATCCATGAATCGATTGGGCTGTCGGATCGATCCAGTGATCGATCCAACTTGACACTGGCACGGAGAAACGCTCTAGATCGGTCGGCTGACCGATCGTCAGCCGATCGATTCAGGGTTTTCTCCATGCCAGTATCAAGCTGGATCGATCCGACAGCCCAATCGATTCATGGATCGATTGAAATGTTTGATTACAGCTAGCAGGACATCCGAGAGGCATAGATTACCTTCCCTAGCATGTGTACAACTCCTAGGTACACCTAGAATATTAAGTTCTGATTTTACAGTAATCAGTTTAGTAAAATTTTAATCAATCCCGTTTTTTCGCAATAGTAATTTAGCACAGCATTACGTAACGATCGGCCTCACAGCCTAGTCAGTAGGAGGCGGGTCGTTACAGTAGGTTCGTCGGAAGGAAGGTCAGTAGGAACAAAACCTTCTGAGACAAGTTCATCGGCGGGAAAGATAAGTCTCCTTTTGGGAGGAGGAGCCCTAGTAAGTTTGCGCCCCGGGCGTTTGCCGGTAGCAACTTCAGCTATCGATTTACCGGAGCTCCCAGGAGACGTGAGTTCAATGATAGGAAGGGGGGCGGCTGATGAAGGAGCAGCAGCTACTGGTGAAGGAATAGTCGGCAAAGAAACAATAGGAATTTCTGCGGGAAGGCCTTCGGGAGCCTCAGGAACCATCTGAGAGCGGGAAACTTCAATTAGAGGAGTCAGATCTTCAACTGGAGGCGGTGGAGTAACGGCAACAAGAAGCTCTTGTTCTTTTGCACGAATTTCATCCTCTTCCAGATACAGTTCTTCATCGATTAAAGCGGAATAAAAATTGTCCACTACAAAGATAGAAAAAATGGTTTAGTTAATAAAAATCAATAAGGAAGAAGCAGAATTTTACCTAAAGAGCCTTGTGTAGCAGGCTTAACGGGGCTTAGACCAAATAAGTATAGAAGATCGACCCTCAGCCACTTAGGGATAGAAAGCTGATGACATAAAAATTTTTCACAGTAAATAGGAAAAGAAGGATGAAGATGAAACTCCCTGACGTCAAGCAAGGGAGGTAAGGAGGATTTCCAGGCATGAGACCAAGGAATGGGTCCTGGAAACTTTATGAATAAGAAACGAGATTTCCAAGCTTTAAGAGACGAGGGCATATCCTCAGAAAGGACCATCTTAGTCTGGGATTGGAACAGGAAAACACCAGGTTCCGAACACTTGGGGTAAGAAAACATGAAGAAATTTTGAGGAGTATGAGGGATATCTAATAAACGAAATAGCATGTAGGTTCCACACAGATAACAAAAGGCGTTAGGGGCAAATTGCTGTAAAGAAATATCAAAATACTGACTCACTTCAATTAGGAAAGGAGGAATGGGAAACCTTAAACCGCCTATCAATTGGTCCTTGAAAAAAGTCACGCAATTTGTGGGAGGATAATGAGGATGATCATCTGGTTTCGGGATTAAGATACTATATTCCTTGGGGATTTCATATTGACGGCGGATGGCGAGTCTAGCATTTTTATCAAAGGAGGAAGACATTTGGACATACCAAGGAGCAATCGTTTGCTCAACCATGGACAGAAATAAAGGTTGGGGGAACAACAGGTTACTTACTGGAAGCAAGAAAGAAGATCGCCGGAAAGCAGTGAGCGTGAGGTTTGATCAAAGACTGCAGCGAGAAAAGAACGCTAAATCAAGAAAGGAAGGGACAAAGTTGATAAGAAGACGAAGGGTTTAGGGTTTAGAAGATACACAACCGTCGTTAGATCAGAACACCTCTTTCTCAATAGATGTTGAGGATTATAGAAAGAGGGCAAACATTCATGTGACGTGGCAGAGAGAGAAGATATGTGTTACATAATCATAAAGGAGCATTTATGTTGGACGCGACAAATCGAATCATGCTGGGGTTGGTAACACCTCGTCATGCGCCTCCTACATTCTCTTACAAGTGAAAGGTCAATCACAAGCAAGGAAATTCTGAAGAGAAGACGTGGTTTACTAGCCATAATAAAGAAAGAGGGATTGAGTTTGACTAAATCCAAAGACAAGAAAAATAAGGAAAGTTATTTGGGCATAAAGCATGAGCCCAAATAATGTCATTATAAAACATAAACTAGCATTGATCGAAATAATTTTAATTATAATATCGGTTGGCATAACTTTAACTCCGCCCATGATGACCAGTCATGGCCGGTCCCAAGCCCGGATAAAGGAGGAGGGTTGCGTTAGGTTGCCAGCCAGCGTCAAACTATGGCAAAATTTCATGAATGAATCCATTAAACTATTGTGCTAATGCTAGGTTGTTCCCCGGAAGGAACGCGTTGCAGGGTCCGACTGTAACGTCTCGGCAAGGACCGCTACATCTCCAGAACTCGGGTGTAGTGATAAATATGCAAGAGTTCGCGTTACAGGGTCCGACTGTAACGTCTCAGCAAGGACCGCTACATCTCCATGAGAACTTGGGTGTAGTGTTAAATAGGCAAGAGTTCTCACACCATAGGTTAGATAAGAACAAATATGATAGGAAAACTAATAATCTAAGATTTGGAACATGGAATATAGGAACTCTCACTGGTAAATCAATGGAGGTAGTAGATATGATGATTAGGAGAAAAATTAATATTTTATGTGTACAAGAGACAAAATGGACAGGTGAGAAGGCAAAGATGATAGAGAACTCGGGTTTTAAGTTATGGTACACTGGAAAAAGTAAAACAAGAAATGGAGTGGGTATTATTGTAGATAGTTTGTTAAAGGATGAAGTTGTAGGAGTAGTTAGAAAAGGGGATAGAATTATAACTCTTAAGATAATAGTGGCGAAAGAAACTATGAACATAATTAGCGTATATGCACCACAAGTAGGATTAGATGAAGCTACCAAATTAAGGTTTTGGGAGGACTTAGATGAAATATTACAAAATATTCCACCAAATGAAAGGATTTTAATAGGAGGTGATCTAAATGTCCATGTCGGAGTGAAAAATGAGGAATATGAGAGAGTACATGGGAGTTATGGGTTTGGAACGAGAAATGAGGGAGAGAAAACTATATTAGATTTTGCGATAGCATATGACCTTATATTAGCTAATACATTTTTTAAGAAAAGAGAAGAGCACTTAGTCACATTCAAAAGTGGGAATAATAAATCGCAAATTGACTTTCTTATGGTTAGGAAGAAGGATAGAAATATTTGTAAAGATTGCAAAGTCATCCCTGGAGAAAGCTTAACTACCCAACATAGGGTAGTAGTGTTGGATATACGCCTCAAACATAGTATCAATAGAAAGAAAATATATACGATTTTTAGAATTAAGTGGTGGAAGTTAAAGGATGGGAAGCAACATATATTTAAGGAGAAGGTAGAAGTACAAACATTAAGTGAAATATACGATGACTCTAATACAACATGGGATAAGATGGTATCAAAGTTGAAAATAGTAGCTAAGAGTGTATTCGGTGAGTCAAAGGGACATGCACCACTAAGTAAAGGATCTTGGTGGTGGAATGAGCAAGTACAAGAGAAAATGAAGGAAAAACGAATAGCTTATAAGGAATTATATATTTGTAAGAACGAGGAAAACTTAAAAAAATATACAAAGAAACAAGCTAAGAAAGTAGTGAGTGAAGCAAAAATGAAACTTTTGAGCGGTTATATCAAAAATTAGATATAAAAGAAGGAAAAAGATATTTATAGAATAGCTAAGAGAGAGAGAAAAACAAGAGATCTTAGCCAAATAAAATGTATTAAAGATGAATGTAATAGATTAGTAGCGTATGAAGAAATAAAAGAGCGGTGGAAGAGGTATTTTCATCAACTTTTTAATGAAGGTTTAGGAGACCAACTTAACTTAGGTAATTTAATTAGGACAAATGAGCATCGAAATTTTAATTTTTATCGTAGAATTCAAACTTCAGAAGTAAAACAAGTTTTAAATGAGATGCACAATGGAAAAACCGTTGGACCAGATGATATTCCGATAGAGGTATGAAAGTGCTTAAGGAAACAAGGTATTGAATGACTTACAAAATTATTTAACATGATATTAAAAACAAAAAAAATGTCTGATCAATGGAAGATAAGTACTCTAGTTCCCTTATATAAGAATAAGGGAGACGTACAAAATTGTACAAACTATAGGGGTATTAAACTAATGAGTCATACTATGAAACTTTGGAAAAAGTAATAGAAAAAAGATTAAGGAAGGAGACCACAGTGATAGAAAATCAATTTGGGTTCATGCCTGGAAGGTCGACAATAGAAGCTATACATCTTCTTAGACAATTAATTGAAAAATATCGGGAGCAAAAGAAGATCTACACATGGTATTCATTGACTTAGAAAAAGCCTTTAATAGAGTCCCAAGAGAAATTATATGGAGAATTTTAGAAAAGAGAGGTGTTAGCGTAACATATATTAAACTAATTAAGGATATGTATGAGAATGTAATGACCAGAGTAAAGACTTCAAGCGGAGTAACTAAGCATTTCCAATAAAGATAGGGTTACATCAAGGATCAGCTCTAAGTCCCTATCTTTTTATTCTAATTATGGACGAACTCACTGCGCACATTCAAGACATAGTACCGTGGTGCATGTTGTTTGCAGATGATATTATTTTGGTAGATGAGACACGTGAAGGAGTAAATGCTAAGCTAGAATCTTGGAGGGAAACACTAGAAGGGAAAGGTTTTAAGCTTAGTAGATTAAAGACAGAATATATGGAATTTAAGTTTAGCAATATTAGAAGTAATGAAACAATTGTTAAGATAGGAGAAGACGAGTTGCCCAGAACCAAGAGATTTAAATATTTAGGATCATTTTTACAAAATGATGGAGGGATTGAGAGAGACGTCTTACATAGAATACAAGCAGGATGGGTGAAATGGAGGGGAGCGTCGGGTGTTTTATGTGACCGTAAAGTACCTCTTAAACTTAAAGGTAAGTTCTATAAAACAGCAGTTAGACCTGCTATGTTATATGGAGCTGAATGTTGGGCTATGACTCGAGCACATGAGCAGAAGATGAGAGTTGCAGAGATGAGGATGTTAAGGTGGATGTGTGGACATACGAGGATGGACAAAATAAGAAATGAGAGCATTAGAGAGAAAGTAGGAGTTGCATCTATTGAGGAAAAACTCAGAGAGACACGTTTAAGATGGTACGGACATGTACTTAGACGACCAATAAATGCTCCAGTTAGGCGATGTGAAACTATGATAAACATGCATATAAAACGAGGAAGAGGAAGACCAAAAAAGACTTGGTTAGCAACAATAAAACAAGATAAAATTTATTTAAATATAGATGATGATATAATAGAAGATAGAGCTCAATGGCGTAAAAGGATTCATACAGCCGACCCCACTTAGTGGGAAAAGGCTTGGTTGTTGTTGTTGTTGTTGTTGATCGGTTGGCATAACTTTAGTTATAATAGACAAGTATAACATTGACCGAGATAACCTTATTTATGATAAACAAGCGAATATCGGTCGGTATAATGTCAGCTACCTTGTCTATGATAAATGAAAGAATATTTGTTGAAATGACAATGTTTAGGATATACGAGTGGATGCTAGGCACATCATCATGTCTATTCTTATGGATTAGAAGGATTCAATAGAGTTATCCAATTTAATATAAAAGATTATTTAAATTTGCATTTAGAATCTGATCAGATACATAACATTGCATTTTCCCCTCAAAACATTAAGCCTCGAAAGGTCAACAAAAATTATAGACATAAGCTCTCAGGATGCTTAGAAAATTTTAGTCCCACCTGAGTCAAACTTGCCATGGAGTAGAAGTGGAAATATTTTACCCGGCACGAAGGAAGCTTGCCCAGGCGACAGAAGTGGAAATATTTTACCCGGGACGAAGAAAACTATGAAGCAGGGTGATCTCAAGGACAAGGGGAAGGGGACAAATCTCTTCAGGCCCTGGTGCAAAGGTGACTGAAAGAGCCTCTCCCCTGTTCGAGCCCTAGAGCTCTGCTACCAGAGCAACTAATCCTAGCCCGAGGGTAACATGGGCTACGCGTTTTTAGCAACACCCCTGGGCTATTGAGTTGGTCCTCTGTAAGTAAGGAGAATTCCTCTGAAGCTAGTTGAGTCTCCAGAGCAGTTGCGCCTTCGGTTGGAGATTCTAAATCTCGAGAAACGTCATTTTTAGGATGGTTTCTCGAACCATGGAGTTAGCTAAAGCAAAAACTTGAATAAACTCATGTATAGATCTCGCCTTGTCCAACAAGAGTCGTCCCCAAAGAGGGGGATCTAAGGCCATACTCTCAGCAAGAAAAGATGGCGAGGAAGAAGAAGAACTGAGATAGGTGATGGTAGCCCTATTTAAAGGATCAAAGGACCTAAGGAATCACTGTACTAAGGTTCACGGGATCACTGTACTCAGGTTCACAAGATAGTTGTACAAAAATTGTAAGGTCACTTCAGTACCCATGGCAGAATCACGGGTAAGAAAAAATGAAATCAGACCTGTGTCTAGTCAGTCGGTTACACCTCCTTCGACTAGACTTGAAGGGAAGGCTAGTGATATGGGTTAGGTTTCATGGATCCCCGGTGAGGAAGGGAAAGAAGATAGTTGAGTTGAGAAGATAGATCAATATCGACCGGGATATGTTTCCAAGTAAATAGGCCAATATCGATCAGGATATACCTCCAAGGAGGTAGGCTAATATCGGCCAGGGTATACCTCAAAGGAAATAGGTCAATATTGATCGAAATATACCTCCCAGAAAGCAGGCCAATATCGGCCGGTATATGCCTCCAGGGAGGCAGGTCAATATCGATCGAGACATACCTTCAGGAAGGAAGACCAATATCGGCCGGGATATGCCTCCAAGGAGGCAAACCCATATCGATCAAGATATACCTCCAGGGAGGTTGGCTAAGATCAGCCGGGATATACCTCAAAAGAGGAAGGCCAATATCGGTCTGGATATACTTCTGAGTGAGCAGGCCAATATTGATCGAGACATGCCTTTAGGAAGGAAGGCCAATATCGGCCGGGATATACTTCCAAGTAAGCATACTAGTATCGATCGAGACATACCTTCAGGAAGGAAGGCCAATATCGGCCGGGATATGCCTCCAAGGAGACAGACCCATATCGAGCAAGATATACTTCCAGGGAGGGTGGCTAAGATCAGCCGGGATATGCCTCCAAGGAGGCAGACCCATATCGATCAAGACATACGTCCAGGGAGGCTAGCTAAGATCAACCGGGATATACCTCAAAAGAGGAAGGCCAATATCGGCCGGGATATACTTCCAAGTAAGCAGGCCAGTATCGATCGAGATATACCTTTAGGGAGGAAGGTCAATATCGGCCGGGCTGGATAATACCTTGAAAAGATATACCAATATTGATCAAGATTACATACTTGATAAAATATAGCCCAACGTTAGTTGGGATAATAGACCTAGAGGGGCACGGACAGGCATTTGTTGGGTTTTTCGGGCCGCGAAAACCGCTTTTCGCGTCGCGGAAACCCCGAATCACCCAAAGCTGTAGATCCGTGAAAGGAAAATCGAACAGAAATTACGAGTACGAGTTTCAAAACATTGATCTACAGTAGATCTACAAAGGAAAAACCTTATACCTTCGAAGCGTGCCCTTCGCTTATCCCGCTCGTTCAAGGTACGCCGGATCTTCGAGAGTGTCAATGTAGACACTCCTCTAATGATATCCACACGAACAAGGAGTGTCTCCCACACTCAAAGGATGGAGAAGAGAGCCCCAAGTGTGCTAGCACTTTCTCTAGGGCTCTCGGATGGGAAATGGAAAGGAAGAAAAGAAGAAGGTACAAAAGAAATCTTATACACTCACTAGTAGTATCCTTCCTTTGTAACCTTCACCTTTCTTTTGCTCTTGGATTCACTCAACCACCTTCTCATCCATGGAAGTGCACGGCACCAGCAAGAGAAAAGAGGAAGAGAGCTAGGAGGAAGAAGAAACAATTACACCACTTCAATGGCCATAAAACAATGAAACCTCCTTTCATTATGTGGCTAGCCACACATGGGTAACCCCCTCATTTAATGTGGCCGGCCACATTAAATGGAGGATTGTAACCTCCTTGACAACTAGGAGATGATGTGGCTGCCATGTAGGATGAGTCATCCTCCATGAAGTGGCAATTCATCAAGTCAAACTTGATGTTTCAACTTCCCATTTTGGTCAAGTCAAAATTGACCAAATCTCTTCCATGTTGAGTTGCATTCATTCTTTGATTCAAGTCAATTTCAATTTAATGAATCTCAATTCATTAATATAAATTGACTCAATGAATCAAATTTAAATTAGACTCATTCAACAATTGAAACTAATTGAGTCTAACTCAATAAGTCTAATTTGAATCCAATCTTTGGTGCATCATATGAACCTAATCCAATTGGTTCATCATATGAACCTAATCTCCATTCACTTGTTCTTTGTGTGTGACCCAATAGGTTCTTGTAACGTTGGCAATGTTTCTAAACTCCTTTAGAAACATAAGCAATGAGCGGCATCTAGCAATACATCATTGCTACCCAAGTTACAAGAAATGTCGAGATCCAACATCACCTTGTGACTACTAATTGTGACTCCTCACAATATATGACAAGTGTCCTTCTATCCTAGACATCTAGATTGATCAATATGAGGCATAGACCGTGTCATCCTCTAATCAATCTAAATCTTGAACTCCAAGTAGACTCACTCAATCAAATGAGCTCAACATCTAATGTTGACTCATTTGGGCATGGTCATGCACTTAGTGGTCTCACTCTATCAAGAATAGCGATGTCGCTCCCGTCATATGGGAGGGATAGATCCCATCTACATCACTCACATCCTTCTGCATAATTCGTTATATACCCAGTAATCGCCTTTATAGTCCACCCAGTTACGGGTGACGTTTGACGAAACTAAAGTACATAACTCCTTATGTAGGGATCCATGGTGACTTCAGGTCTAAGGACTAATAGTCATACTAATAGCCACATGAGAAAGTATATGACACTCATATAACGATCCATGATACTTTCTCATGGCGGGTCATTCAGTATACATTCTCCAATGTATACCCATGTGTCAGCTTGATATCTCTATATCCATGACTTGTGAGATCAAGTCATCGAACTGACCTACATGCTAGTCTTATTGCATTAACATTGTCTCTGAATGTTAATACTCGACTAGGAATGATTTAGAGTAGTGTTCCCTATATCATCTCACTATCGATTCAACTAATCGATTGATATAGGTATGAACCTTCTACTCAAGGACGCTATTATACTTAGTCTATTTGACACTAATACAAATAAGTATAATAACCAAACAAATGCCTTTATTAATATACAAGAATATGATATACATGAGTCCATACAATCATCAAATGATTGGCTCTAGGGCTCTAACTAACAATCTCCCACTAGCACTAGTGCCAATCAGTATAGGCTCTAAGGCCTAATGACCTAGTGTGACCATCATGCTTTCTCTGTGCCAAAGCCTTGGTCAAGGGATCTGCGATGTTAGCCTCTGTAGGTACTCTGCAAATCTTCACATCTCCTCTATCGATAATCTCTCGAATGAGATGGAAGCGCCGTAGTATGTGCTTGGTCCGCTGGTGTGAGCGAGGTTCCTTCGCCTGTGCTATAGCTCCATTGTTGTCACAATAGAGCTCAACTGGGTCAGCGATGCTAGGAACCACCCCAAGTTCAGTGATGAACTTGCGGATCCAAACTGCCTCCTTTGCTGCCTCTGATGCAGCAATATACTCGGCCTCTGTTGTAGAATCAGCTACTGTGTCCTGCTTCGAACTCTTCCAGCTCACAGCACCACCATTTAAGCAAAACACGAACCCTGACTGCGATCGGTAATCATCCTGATCGGTCTGGAAGCTGGCATCACTGTAACCCTTTACAGTTAGCTCATCATTGCCTCCATATATCAAGAAATATTCTTTAGTCTTTCTTAAGTACTTAAGAATATTCTTGACCGCTATCTAGTGATTTTCACCTGGATCTGACTGGTATCTGCTCGTCATGCTCAAAGCATACGAGACATCAGGTCGAGTACATAGCATGGCGTACATGATCGATCCTATGGCTGAGGCATAAGGGATCTGATCCATGCAGTCTCTCTCCTCTCTAGAAGAGGGACCTTGAGTCTTCGAAAGACTCACGCCATGTGACATCGGCAGAAATCCCTTCTTGGAGTTCTGCATGGCAAACTGAAGGAGTACCTTGTCAATGTATGTACTCTGACTTAGGCCAAGCAATCTCTTAGATCTATCTCTATAGATCTGTATCCCTAGAATGCGGGATACCTCACCTAAGTCCTTCATTGAGAAGCAACTACCTAGCCAGGTCTTGACAGACTGAAGCATAGGGATGCCCTTCCCAATGAGTAGTATGTCATCCACATACAATATGAGGAAGACAACTATATCCCCTACAACCTTCTTGTAGACACAAGGTTCATCTTCGTTCTTGATGAAACCAAACTGTTTGATTGCATCATCGAATCGAAGATTCCAGCTCCGAGAAGCTTGCTTGAGTCCATAAATGGACCTATGCAGCTTACTAGTATCTGTGGATCTACAAAACCCTCGGGTTGTGTCATGTACACATCCTCAGTAGGTTTCCATTCGAAACGCGGTTTTGACATCCATCTGCCATATCTCATAGTCATGGTAGGCTGCAATAGCAAGCATGATCCGAATGGACTTAAACATCGCTCGGAGAAAAGGTTTCATCATAGTCAATACCATGAATCTGCTTGAAACCTTTAGCTACCAAGCGACCCTTATAAATAAGTCCATCCATGTCAGTCTTTCTCTTAAAGACCCACTTACATCCAATGAGTTTTACCCCTTCTGGTGGATCAACCAAAGTCCATACTTGGTTGGTGTACATGGATTCCATTTCGGATCTCATGGCTTCTAGCCATTTCTCAGAATCTGGTCTCATCACAGCTTCCTGATAGGTGGTAGGCTCATCCTCTATGAGCATAACGTCATCATGGTCAGATAAGAGAAATGAGTATCTCTCAGGCTGACGACGTACCCTATCAGACCTGCGAAGAGGTATGTCTACTTGAACTGGTTGTTGTTCCTCAACTCTTTGTGGAACAACATCATCCACAACACTTTGTGATTCCAGTTCAACTTCCATCGAGGCATCAGTGCTATTGTTCGCATCTTGAACTTCTTCAAGATCGAACGCGCTCCCACTAGTCTTTCTAGAAACAAAGTCCCTTTCTAGAAAGACCTCAGTCTTTGCCACAACTACCTTGTGCTGACTGGGAATGTAGAAGTAATATCCCTTAGTTTCCTTGGGATATCCGATGAAATAGCACTTATCGGATTTGGGTCCTAACTTGTCTGAGACTTGACGTCTAACGTAAGCCTCACAACCCCAAATCCTCATGAAAGACACCTGGGCATCTCTCCCAGTCCATATCCTATATGGTGTCTTTATCACAGCCTTTGATGGAACTCGGTTGAGTATGAAAGCTGCCGTGTCTAGAGCATATCCCCATAGATATGTCGGAAGATCTGTGTGACTCATCATAGATCGTACCATATCTAATAAGGTACGATTCCTCCGTTCGGATACACCATTCCACTGTGGTGTTCCAGGAGGAGTGAGTTGGGATAGAATCCCACACTCAGCTAAATAGTCACAAAACTCATGGCTTAAGTATTCACCACCTCGATCTGATCGAAGTATTTTAATACTCTTGCCAAGCTGGTTCTGTACTTCATTCTTGAATTCTTTGAACTTTTCAAAGGATTCGGACTTATGTGTCATCAAGTACACATAACCATATCTACTGAAGTCATCAGTAAATGTGATGAAGTATCTATAACCGCCTCTAGCAGCGACATTGAAAGGGCCACATACATCACTATGTATGAGTCCTAACAAATCAGTCGCTCTCTCGCTGTGCCCACTAAAGGGAGTCTTGGTCATCTTGCCTCGTAGGCATGACTCGCATATCTCATATGATTCAAAATCAAATGAGTCCAGCAAATCATCCTTATGGAGCTGGGATAAGCGCTTGTCATTTATATGACCTAAGCGACAGTGCCAGAGATAGGTGTGGTTCATATCGTTCGATTTGAACCTCTTGGTACTAACGTTATAGATAGAGCTCTCAAGGTCTAGAATATAGAGTCCGTTCATCAGAGGTGCACTACAATAGAACATATCGTTTAAATAGACAGAACAACATTTGTTCTTTATTATAAACTAAAATCCTTTCTTGTCCAAACAAGAAACTGATATAATGTTCTTAGTCAAGGCAGGCACATAACAACAATCATCTAATTCTAGTACAAGCCCAGAGGGAAGAGATAGATGATAAGTTCCTACAGCAATAGCAGCAACTCGTGCTCCATTGCCTACTCGTAGGTCTATCTCACCCTTCGTCAATGCCCTGCTATTTCTCAGCACTTGTACATTAGTACAAATGTGCGAAGCACATCCGGTATCTAATACCCACGATGAAGAAATAGAGAGGTTGACTTCTATAACATGTATACCTGAAGTAGAAATCTTATTTCTCTTCTTCGTAAGATCTTCCAGGTATTCTTTGGAGTTCCTCTTCCAGTGCCTTGCTTGTCCTTGATATAGGTGACAAAGATGTTCAACCATATCGTAAGCGCTCATCAACTCATGTTGCTTCTGAAGCTCAGAGTTCATGGTTGCGAGCATAAGACAGGACACATCTAATGCGTCATCTTGATGCTTCTTGTAAGCATCCCGGTCAGCTCGCGTGGCAGTGGCAGGAGGAGCCTCCGGAATGGGCTGCTCCAGAACGTGCAGTTTACGTTCCTGAGTGAGAACTATTCTCAGGTTCCTGTACCAGTCCAGGAAATTTGCTCCGTTGAGCTTGTCCTTCTTAAGGACAGAACGCAGGGAGAAAGAGTTCGTATTCGACGTCATGGTTATCTACAACAGAAAATTTGCAGAAATAAATATCATATTCTTTTAAAATCATTTAATTAGGCCTTTAATTAAATGATGCTCCCACTGAATTCTATAATTCTTGTGGGACAAGATCCACATCATACTAACCCTTGAGTTAGCTTTGGCTAATATGCCCAAGGCTTAGTATGATCGGTAGGTAACGATTACCAATTACATCTCTATGCAACTCTTGTTTATAAAATCAATATCCGCATTTATATTAAAACTCGAGTTAGCTTTGGCTAATACGCCCGAGAGTTAATATAGATGTGATTTTGACCTATCATTCCAACTATTGGAAGAATGCCTATAGTTGACTCGATCCAACAGAGTAACTAGGAATACTCAATCTAATTGAGTTTGTATTCACCCATGCGTTGATAGGCGGGACCAAGATTGTCCCTCCGTACCCTACCAAGATAATATGTATTGCTCTGCTTTGACAGATTCAACAATACATGTGATCGAGGTAGTGATAGGTATCACGGCACGGTTAGGCATTTAGAGTTGGTTTGATCAAGATCTAATCTAATCGAAAAGGATGCATCTTGTGCACGACTTAGATCTAATCTAATCGCAAGGGTGCATCATGTGCACGACTTAGATCTAATCTAATCGTAAGGCACTAATTAATTAATTACTTATTAAACATGCATCATATACATAAGCAATTAACTAATTAATCTATTTGTGATCTAGTCATGGCCCTACTACGATCTTCTCAAGCCAATGAGAAGATCGAATGGTCAACCTAGGGTCAACAGCTTCTCCAAGCTCCTCCCTTTGACCATCTTGTGTTGCTCGTGCCCGCCTTGGAACTCCGTCTCGAGTGGACCCTCCACCGCTCCAATTTGTACATTACAATTTGAAATTTGAGTTACATTCGAGTCTAAATCTAATTTACAACAAAAATATAAGAGAAGGTACGACGCGCAGGTCGCGAATAAATAAAAACATACAACACGCGCAAACACATAACGGCACGCAGGCCGTATTATGAATTACAACACAACCAATCATATTGGGTTTTTGGGCCATGACTATCACAAAATTAATATAAAATTCAAAATTATATATTTTCATAATTTTCTATAATTTTAAAATTAATTTTTACAATTTTTACGAGTAAAATTTCCCGGCGGTCCCGTTTAGCGGTTTCGGGCGCAATCGCGGAACGGATCCCCTTGCGGGGCCCAGGGGCAGCGCCCCTACCCGTGATCTAACCATCACGAGGGTTCCTTTGCGATCCAACAGCGCCTAAACCCGCTGTCCCAAAATGATTTGGGCCGAGACATTGCCGTTTCGGAAAAATCTTCCCGGCGGGTTCGTTTTTAGCGATTTCGGGTGCAACCGCGGAGCAAATCCCCTTGCGGGGTTAGGGGCAGTACCCCTACCCGCGATCTAACCATCGCGAGTTGCTCCTAAGCGATCTAATGGCACCCAAGCCCGCTTTCCCCAAAAAAATTTTGGGGCAAAACGAAGCCGTTTTGGAAAAATCTTTCCGGTAGCCGAAGCCTACAAGTGTCGAGACACTTGTGCTTCGCTTCTACGGAAAAATTACCCATAAAAACTCGAAAAACATAATTTTACAGAAAATTACAGAAACTTTTAGTTTTCATAAAACCAAAAACAAACTCGTGCAAGCCTTGCACGTGGCTCTGATACCACTGTTGGGTTTTTCGGGCCGCGAAAACCGCTTTTCGCGTCGCGGAAACCCCGAATCACCCAAAGCCGTAGATCCGTGCAAGGAAAACCGAACGGAAATTATGAGTACGAGTTTCAAAACATTGATCTACAGTAGATCTACAAAGTAAAAACCTTATACCTTCGAAGCGTGCCCTTCGCTTATCCCGCTCGTTCAAGGTACGTCGGATCTTCGAGAGTGTCAACGTAGACACTCCTCTAATGATATCCACACGAACAAGGAGTGTCTCCCACACTCAAAGGATGGAGAAGAGAGCCCCAAGTGTGCTAGCACTTTCTCTAGGGCTCTCGAATGGGAAATGGAAAGGAAGAAAAGAAGAAGGTACAAAAGAAATCTTATACACTCACTAGTAGTATCCTTCCTTTGTAACCTTCACCTTTCTTTTGCTCTTGGATTCACTCAACCACCTTCTCATCCATGGAAGTGCACGGCACCAGCAAGAGAAAAGAGGAAGAGAGCTAGGAGGAAGAAGAAACAATTACACCACTTCAATGGCCATAAAACAATGAAACCTCCTTTCATTATGTGGCCGACCACACATGGGTAACCCCCTCATTTAATGTGGCCGGCCACATTAAATGGAGGATTGTAACCTCCTTGACAACTAGGAGATGATGTGGCTGCCATGTAGGATGAGTCATCCTCCATGAAGTGGCAATTCATCAAGTCAAACTTGATGTTTCAACTTCCCATTTTGGTCAAGTCAAAATTGACCAAATCTCTTCCATGTTGAGTTGCATTCATTCTTTGATTCAAGTCAATTTCAATTTAATGAATCTCAATTCATTAATATAAATTGACTCAATGAATTAAATTTAAATTAGACTCATTCAACAATTGAAACTAATTGAGTCTAACTCAATAAGTCTAATTTGAATCCAATCTTTGGTGCATCATATGAACCTAATCCAATTGGTTCATCATATGAACCTAATCTCCATTCACTTGTTCTTTGTGTGTGACCCAATATGTTCTTGTAACGTTGGCAATGTTTCTAAACTCCTTTAGAAACATAAGCAATGAGCGGCATCTACCAATACATCATTGCTACCCAAGTTACAAGAAATGTCGAGATCCAACATCACCTTGTGACTACTAATTGTGACTCCTCACAATATATGATAAGTGTCCTTCTATCCTAGACATCTAGATTGATCAATATGAGGCATAGACCGTGTCATCCTCTGATCAATCTAAATCTTGAACTCCAAGTAGACTCACTCAATCAAATGAGCTCAACATCTAATTTTGACTCATTTAGGCATGGCCATGCACTTAGTGGTCTCACTCTATCAAGAATAGCGATGTCGCTCCCGTCATATGGGAGGGATAGATCCCATCTACATCACTCACATCCCTCTGCATAATTCGTTATATACCCAGTAATCGCCTTTATAGTCCACCCAGTTACGGGTGACGTTTGACGAAACCAAAGTACATAACTCCTTATGTAGGGATCCATGGTGACTTCAGGTCTAAGGACTAATAGTCATACTAATAGCCACATGAGAAAGTATATGACACTCATATAACGATCCATGATACTTTCTCATGGCGGGTCATTCAGTATACATTCTCCATTGTATACCCATGTGTCAGCTTGATATCTCTATATCCATGACTTGTGAGATCAATTCATCGAACTGACCTACATGCTAGTCTTATTGCATTAACATTGTCTCTGAATGTTAATACTCGACTAGGAATGATTTAGAGTAGTGTTCCCTATATCATCTCACTATCGATTCAACTAATCGATTGATATAGGTATGAACCTTCTACTCAAGGATGCTATTATACTTAGTATATTTGGCACTAATACAAATAAGTATAATAACCAAACAAATGCCTTTATTAATATACAAGAATATGATATACATGAGTCCATACAATCATCAAATGATTGGCTCTAGGGCTCTAACTAACAGCATTGTCTAAGGAGCCTCATGAGAGGTAATAATAATTGACCAAACCTAGTTAAGTTCAGCTTCGACCGATACAAGGAACATTACTAAGCTATCTATGATATAGCAAAAATAGGAGAGGCGGGTAGGAACGATAGAAACACTTTAAAAGGACTTGTGAAATAGGATAGAAGTAAATATTTCAAATAAAGTAGTTAATGAAGATATTTGTAGTATGTGATTGTATAACAGGTGTTATATATTTGGCGGGAAATGTGTTTTTCGACTATTTTACAGGTACTAGACGACAAAGAAGGTACATCTGGGGTACAAAAAAGATTTTTTTTAAATTCATTTACCACAAGTACGCAGCTTACATCATCTCATAATAAACTCTAATAAACCGGGGTCCACTTCATGACTACGGAGGTTATATGAAGTGGTATAAAAAGGGGAATCCTCTCCGTTGGCAAGGTAAGTTCACATCATTGCGTACACTGATAACCCTAATTTCCAACTACTGTTCATCTTCTTCTTCTTCTTCCTTTGTCCACACCGAGAGAGATCACTGACTTGAGTGTCGGAGGGCTTAGCTTGGGATTCCCACCCCGGTCTTAGGTCACTGACGATAGTGTTGGTTGGTCTCTTGTGCGCAGGAAGCCTTGGAAGCTCCAGATCTGGGTTTTCTTCAGTCGAACCTCTTTATCATCATCGGTACTTTGCATCAGAGGGACACTCTGGGGTTTCATCTTCTCGGATCCACTTTGAGTTTCTCGGATCGGCGTTCCATAGGTATTATTCTTCACCAGCAGTAGGTTTTTTCTCCCGACTCTCTGTTTTGTCAAGCTTCTCAGACAGGATCAGATATAAAGCAGTTTGTTGCTTACATAAGGGAAATTAAAGATGCTATAAATTCCACTCAAATAGAGATTGAAAATGAGATAAGTAACCTTTTGCTGATAATTTTTACTTGTTTGCTCAACTTCTTTGATCTGTACATTTGAAATAATCTGTTATAAGGCAATTGATTTGAAAGAAGCTAAATATAGTGATGCATGACATATAGTAGATTATTATGATTTTTCTTGGAATATATAAAATAATTTATTCACACTATCTTCAAAAAAATTCTACTTATATTAACATAATAAATTTGCAAAAGAACAAAATGAAAGATTCTTCCTTCATTTTTAAACCTCATAAATCTAAGCAGCATGGAGGAGGCATGATTATAATTAAACTTCCACATAATCAATAGATGTGAATTCACATTCTGTGATCCGAATACATTAACACTAATTTATTGAAAGGTTCATTAAATATGAGATTGAAAAGGAACATGAATTCTTCCAGAAAAAATAATGCTCTAGCTCAAAGGAGGTGCAAAATGTGGGCTAGAGAGCACCTAGAACCTTGGCCTGCATATTCCTTGACCTCTTAGATATAACTACAATCTTGGTAAAAATTAAACAGAATCAAAGCAAAAGGAATAATATTTATCCAACTCCAAGGCTTCAAAAGAAAATCAGAATATCAATGGAAGAAGTAACAAATAACATTTGATCTTCACATACTTAAGAACAAATACTATGACAAATTTCCAAATAAAAAAAAATGTCACATAATTGCACAAATAAAATTGAAAAAGAAAACCACCGTTTATACAGATAAGACATGTCAATTCCTCACCCAAGTAGAATCCTTTACCACACTTTACCTCAATATTAATAACCATTAAATTGATGGGATAATTGACCAAGATCCTGATACAGATAGTAAAGTGTGATAGCAAAGTGTATAAATACAACCTAATTTAGATTAGGAATACTGAGAGAATGACCAAAATATAGAGAAAATATCAGTGAAATTTGTAAGGTAATCAAGTATAGTATTTCAAGTTCTCTCTGCAATCTATCTAAAACTTACAAAAATTCTATTAGTAATTTCTTGCTATCAAAGAGGTTGAGACGAGACATGCATAAGACTTACAGAAAACTAGGTGTTATGCAACTTGTATTAGAACAATCTACCAGCAATGTGTCCTAATCTTCTATAAAACAAAACTGTTATTGTCTTCTCAGAAAATGGGATAATATGAAAGAGTACCAAAGAATTAACAAGAGATTAATAGAAGTGAACTGATAAAAGTTGAGACTACTGATTTATGAAGGAAAACATACTCATACAGAGGATCCAAATGCAGAAAAATAGGAATAAGCATTACAATAAAATTCTTACAAACACAGGAAAATAAGAACAATAATTAAAATTGAATTGTTAATCACATCAAAAGGTCCAAACCAATTCAAGTTTATCCAGTATGGTATATAATACAAATAATCATTTAAGTAATCTTCATCATGAAATCTTTGTAAACATGAATTGCTTATAAGTAACATCATAATAGAAAAAGTTTTTCTGATAGGCTTTCAAGCTTAAAGCATAAAGCAAGCTGAACTCGCATGCACGTCTTGTATAAACAAGCATAACATAAATATTTATTTGGTACTAACATTATGCCTGATATAAACAATATGCCGAAACATAAGGTACTAAAAGATGGTTCCAGATAGCAGGCGGTTGACCCACAGCCCAACACCTACCCAAAGGCTTAGACAATCACCATTAAAATAATATTACAATAGAGGAGAATATTAAATTAAGAATTACTAATATCACCTTTTAGAGCAATGTTGAAACACCATCTTCTTCAAAATGCTGCTAAATCTTGAATTGTGATTGAGCTTAAAGATTATTCTCATATTTCAAGTTGATACTAGACCAAAGGAATAAGCAAAGAGTGATACAACATGCTAGTATGAAAAACAATCTAAAACATAGATTTAAATAGCTTAGATTTCATAGCCAACAGCTAGCCAGCACATCTGAGTGCAATGTGTTCACATACCTCCTCTATGGTCGCCTCAACCTTCTTATTGTGTTGCTGCTCTGATACTCCCCAAACAGCCTGGGGCGACGCTGTGGTATACATGAGTATACCAACATGTTCCAGTGACCTGCTACATTTTATGATGAGACAACCAAGTTACATAATAAACAGGAGAGAACTTGAAGACTCAACATAAAATTATAATATTCTCCAAGTAACCTTTACCACTGATTATTTAGCTTACGAGACAGTAACTCGTCCCAACAGTTATGTCAAGTTAGAAGACAATCCCAAGTATTGGAAGTTATCAGAACAAAAAAGACGATAGTAAGGGATACATACCACTAGCACATGACAAAGGATTTCCAAGTTACAAAAACTATAATCAATCTACAACACATTAAACAAGAAACGAATCCCACCTCTCTATTTACAATTGCTCCAAAAGTTAATTGTTTAGGCTCCCCACCAGATGGGTTTAAAACATGGAGTTCATCATCCCTGACATATGCAAGCATGCTTCCATCTGGTGACAGATGCGGGTCAATAATTGGCGAGCCAGCACAACATGTAAGCTTGAGCTCTGGCTCTGAGCCTGATATTTCCTGGAAATATACTTGATGAAACAGATAATGATCACTTAATATATCATAATCAAAGAAGAAAGTTTAAGATCAACAGGTAGAAAGGCACGCATAATAGCTACTTGTGATGAAGCATTTTAATGTTCAAAACAGAAATTGCTTCAAATACAATTGACCTATTAGCTGAATGTCAACACTTGCTCATTAAATCAGGAAATAGGGCAGAGCACAGACCCCATTTGGCAATGGAACCATGATAGTGGGCTTCCCTGGAGCGGAGCAAGAAGAGGACGTCGACCTCGATTTCCACTCGTACCTCGTGACTCCCAATCCCCTCTCCCTTGACCTCTCTCGCCTCAGCTTCTCTTCAGCCAAGAGATTACTCTCATCGAGGCCGCCTCCATCAGGCGGGCAAAACACAAGCTCCTGTCGTCGTGAGGCAACGTCAAAGGCGAAGACTTTATGGTGGAGGGTACCATCTGGGCTGAAGAGATAGGAGATCAAGCGCCCATCGGGGCTGAAGATGATGGAAGAGGGAGCGACGTATCCCGGAAGAGGGTACTGGACGATCTCCTCCACGGGAAAGAGGAAAGAGTCTTCCTCGGAATTAGTAAGGAGCATCTCGGCTTCGCAGTGGCGCGACTTCTTCGAAAAAGTCTCCTTCTCACCGTCCTCCACGGCCGCCTTGTCCTGCATCAAGAATGGAAGATACGCAAGGGGAGAGGAAGGCCGGAGAGGCCGCCAGAACAAGAAGGAGCCGCTGGACGTCGAACCCTAGGAGTTCGAATGGCGATCGGATCGGGGAAATGAGGGGATCTAGCTCTCACTTCACTAATATAGTAATGGTGCTAGGCCCTCCTTGGAGCGGAGAAAGAAGGACCAGTACTGCTTGTACTTGTCCTGCACCTTATCCCGCATGATCGATCCCATCTTAAGGTTCACTGCCCGGTTTCCTTTCACTTCCGCCGAGCCCATCACCCACACGAACCAGTAGACCGCGACAGCACCGACGACCGTCGTCGTCCAAATCACCGTCGAGAGATCCATTGCTCGTCTTTCAAATGGTAACTCCTAAAAGGAGGATGTGGAGGATTAAGGTTTCGATTTATGGTGAGCGAGGAGAAGCCCAAAAGAAAGCGCGCTAAGAAAGTCCGCTAGAATTTTGGTTCATAGACACTGGGTTTTAAAAATCGTGGTTAAAATCGATGTCTATTAATGAAAAAAAGGCACTCATAGACGTCGGCTAAAAAAACCGATGTCTATGAGCGAAAATCTACGCTCATAGACACCGATTTTGGAAAAACCGGTGTAAAATACTCAAAGACATCGATTTTTGCTTAAAATCATTGTTGTTCCACCGATGTCTATGAGGGTTTTTCTTGTAGTGTCCCCTATTTGATTGTCCACCAATAATTTATTCTTTTGGTAAAAAGTGAAGACAATAGTTTGAAAAGCTCTTAACGTTGATCTTCCCAATATAGCATTATAAGCTGACTCTATTTTACGGCTAGGAAAGGTGTGTGTCTGGTCCTTCTCCATGGTTCTTCTCCTAGGGAAAGAAAAAGATGGATTTGCCTATGAGTTGTATCTAATGTCCGATAAATCTGAATAAAGAGATGTTCACAGGGTACAATTCCTCCTGGTCCAGTTGTAGTTGATCAAAGGCTTCTTTGAAGATGATGTTATTGATGCAATTTGAACTAATAATGAAACTCAGATTTTGATGTATGACAAAGGTTAAAGTTAAACTTATGATTTAACCTATTTACCAAGTTTGCATGACTGAAAGACTTGATGGGACCTGACACTAGGATAAAGTCCAGTTGGGGACTAGTAGGAAGACCAAATAGGTTGATATCTGGTAGGAAGTCTAGTTAGATTTGTAGGACCTGATAACTTATAGGATCGAAAAATGCTAGGGGGTGAATAGCGCTCTTGGCTAATTCGTTCGTTTTAAAGCAATTGAGTAAAAACGTAGCGGAATAATGAAAAGACAGAGACAAGAGAAAGCACACCAAGATTTATTTGGTTCGGAGCCTGTGATGACTCCTACTCCAAGACCCGCACATGAGAGTGCTTTCAATGAGCAATTACTAATTAATCGAAGGTTACAACAAGATTTACAGTTAAAGTACAAGTAACTTTGAAATGCAACAATAAGTAACTTTGAAATACAACAATACCGACGACTTGGAGGGTTGAATCCTTAGCGCAATCATTGTCGGGGTAGCTTTCGAGCGTCAAGGAGGTGTTTTCTGAGCATCTTAAAGAAACAGAACTTGTTCAGAATGCTGTTGTAAAGCTCCAGATCAAAGTTTGCTTTTATAAGCTATTTTGGGCACCTATAACCACTCCGAGGGCCTGGACCACGTGGTTCGGCCAACCGACGCGTGCCACATTAGCTTGCAGATACTTTTTGAATTTCGGACACTCGGATTAGCTTTTTTCAGTCTCTTATTTTCTGTAAAATAAAGTTAGTCCAGGAAAAAAATAATATATATAATATGAAATTTGACAGCCTCTGACTGTCCGATTCTGACTTTGAGTTTCATCGAAACTCTAGGTCAAATCGACGGCTACTGTTCTCTCTTCGGGGAACATGTCATCACCTACTCCTCTCAAGAGAAGTTACTTATTGTCAGATCGATCCTCCAGACCGACTGGACTTTTTCTCAACACCCGAGGCTTCCAGTTTTCATGCTGGACTTCCACTCCATGACCCGTCCAGACTTCCACCCGGTCCGCGACCACCAGGATTTCAACCTAGAGTCCCTGACTCTAGGATTTTGCTCAAAGCGCTCGGCCCGCCAAGACTTTCTGCCTAAGGTTACCACCCCCAGGACCTAGGATTACCTCCCCCTAGGATTTTTCACCTGCCTAGAATCCACTAGGACTTTTGCCTAAGAACACTTAGGACTTTCCCTGCAATCTCAATCAACCTTGTTAGATCACAAGACAACTAAATTTTGGACCCTTTGACATAATCAAAATATGGGTTCGATCGTCAGATGCTTCCCGCACCAACATAACTAACTGAAGTCCAGATCAATCATTTGGCAGGTAGACTTGGTGGATCAAGAGTTGAGTAAATATGCAATAATAAGTGAGGAAAGTATTAGAGGAGAGTGATCCGGTAAGGATGAGCCCTAGTGGGGCTATAGACTCTGGTCCAACTTAGATCCATTTTGGAAGTGTAAATTCAGACCATGATTAGATCTTGGTTTAGATAAAATAGAATATAATTAATACTTAGTTTTCATATTATGCTTGTTGTGCTAATTCTATGTACAGAAAATCAAAACTACAAGTTGGGTAAAAAAGGACTTCCGGGTGACTCAGAAGGGTCCAGGCATCTGGAGGTCCGGGCACCCGGAGTGGGCCCAAACGCTTGGATTGGGCCGAACTCAACTACGTGTGCAGTGTTGGTTGGTCCTAGGAAGATCATATCAGTTCCACTGTATAAACATTTTGTATAAGTGTCGAACCTTTCCTAAACAAACTATTGTATTCTTTAGAAGTTAAATTAGGAATCGCAAACGGAACTTAACATTATTGATTCCAAATTTAACTTATCTATTCTTAATGGTTTAGATTTGGATCGCAAGCGGAACTTAACACTATTGATCCAAATCAATCTATGTTAAAAATTCAATTAAATATTAATTTCCAAAATTGGCTTCCAGGACTGCATGGCGAGGCACATGTCCTTCTTGGGTATGGGAGCATCCACCACCGCCTAGACAAAGCCTTTTAAGGAAAGCTAATATTTAATTTCCTTATATAACTATAGGTTTAACCAAAAAGAACAATCGAATCACAAATTCGAAAAATAAAAAGAAAACACAAACTTGAATTACAATTCGAAAAACTAGAATCTAATGCCTCTTGTGTTTGGAATTCTAACAAAGAAAAATAACTAGCATGATGCGGAAAAAAATTACTAGTTATACTTCTTCTTCGTAAACTAATAATTTTGAGATCTTTTGTCGTATTCCTCGCCTCCTCTTGAACGTCATGTGGGTGACGATCCTCCAAGATGAACACCACCCAAAGAGCTTCTCCTCCTTCTCTAAGTTTCGGCCACTACCACCACCAAGGAGCAAAAGAGAGCAAAGGGAAAAGAGAGGGAGAGAGGGTCGGCCACAATGAGGAACTCCACCAAGAGAATAAGAATTGTTGTGTCATGAGGCCTCTCCTCCCCTTCTTTTATATTATTTGCCCAAGGAAAATAAGGAAAGACTTTTTACAAAAATTAAAATCTCCCTCTTGTTTTACCTTTTCCCTTTTTATTTTTCCTTTTCTTTCCTCTTAATTGAATCAATAATCAAACATTGATTGGATGATGATTTAATTTTGGCCGGCCCCTTGCTTGGGCACCAAGCAAGGGTGGCCAGCCACATCATCAAGGAGAGAAATTATTTTTATAAAATTTTACAAAAGAAGAAATCTTCTTATAAAATTTTACAAGCTCTCTTTCCTATTATGGATGTTAAAAAAGGAAAGTTTTAAAAATTAAAACCAATTTTTAAAATTTAAAACTTCTCTTCTAAAATTTTCTTTTTTAACATGGTTACAAAAATAGAAAATTTTAATTTTAAAACTTCTCTTCCTTTTTTCTAAAAACCATGAGGATGGTTAAAAAAGGAAAATTTTAAAACTTTTAAACTTTCTATTAAACCATGTGGGCTAATTCAAATAAGGAAAGTTTTATATTTTAAAAACTCTCTTTTAAAACTTGTAGTTTTCTACAAAGAGAAGAGTTTAAAAATTCAAAACACCTCTCATTATTTGACATATTATGGTCGGCCCCTTTTTGCTTGGACAGTAAGCAAAAGGGCCGACCCCTTTGTGAAGGAGATTGGTTATCCCCTTTGGCTTGGTCACCAAGCCATGGGTCGACCTCTTCATGGACACCAAGAAGGGCTTTATATGGGTGGACTTGAGGCTTTAATGAGGCTACGACAGGGACCTAGAGGAGAAATTGGTTTTGACCTTCCGATGAGCTTGAGTATCCCGTGTTCGCCCCGAACACACAACTCAAGTTCATCAATAATAACTCATTCCACTGGAGAGTTATTATTGCACTACTGCACTAATCCCAATTTACATTATGGGCTCCTTCATATATGAGTGTGTTAGTCTCCCTATGTTTAAGATAACAAATGTTCACTAATTAAGTAAGTTACTGACAACTCAATTAATATGTAGCTCCAAGAGTAGTACCACTCAACTTCATTATCATGTTGGACTAAGTCCACCTGCAGGATTTAACATGATAATCCTTATGAGCTCCTCTTGGAGACATTCTCAACCTAGATAACTAGGACACGGATTCCTTCTATAATCAACAACACACACTATAAGTAATATCATTTCTCAACTTATCGGACCTATTGATTTATCAAACTAAATCTCACCCTTTGATAAGTTAAAGAAATAAATACTAAATATTTGTGCTTGTTATTATATTAGGATTAAGAGCACACACTTCTATAATAACTAAGGTCTAGTTCTTTTATTAAGTCAGTATAAAAAGAACTTACCTAAAATGGTCCTACTCAATACACTTAGAGTGTACTAGTGTAATTTATTAGTCAAGATAAACTAATACCTAATTACACTATGACTATTCCAATGGTTTGCTCCTTTCCATCTTAGTCGTGAGCAACTGTTTATAATTTATAAAGAACTGATAACATGATCTTCTGTGTGTGACACCATACACCATGTTATCTACAATATAAATTAATTGAACAACTACATTTAACAAATAAAATGTAGACATTTGACCAATGTGATTCTTTTATTTCATAAATAAATATTTACAAAAGCTAGGCTTTTAGTATACACTCTAACAATCTCCCACTTATACTAAAAGACTAAGCTGTCATATCTGTTGTCATACATCTGATTCTCATCCTTTCTACATGCCGATCAAAAGCTTCCGCCGGAAGGGCCTTAGTGAAAGGATCTGCCAGGTTATCTGCTGATGCAATCTTGCGACGACAACTTTGTTGGTCCCTTTGGAGGCCGGCAAGAGGGGAGGGGTGAATTGCCCTACAAAATAAAACTTGAACCTTTCTCGGATTTCAACTATATAATGAACACTTGTAATAAATAAATAAAAGAGACTAAGTAAAGAAAAGCAGACACCAGAGTTTTACTTGGTTTGCAATCAGGGGATTGCTAATCCAAGGAATGTAAGCGCACTATCTGATTCTCCTCTGGGCGGAGTAGCCTCTTTACAATGTTGACAGCACAAATGAAAAGAACAGAATTGAAAGCACAGAAGGAATTGATTACAAGTTCGTTATTCTGATCTGTGCAAACCAGTGCTATATTTATAGCACTAGTCGGGGCGCCCTGGGGGGATAAAACTTTATCCCCCAACGTTCAGATCGAGTTTGACTCGATCTGGTCAAAAACCTCGTTCCGGGCGCCCCGGAGGGTTCCGGGCGCCCCGGATGGTTCCGGGCGCCCCGGACCCCAAAAGTCAACTCTGGTTGACTTTTTCCGTCCGGTGGCTCCGCTTCGGTTCAGCTCGTCTCGGTCCGGGTCTTCTGTTCCGGTTCCACTAGCTTGGGTGATCTCGGCCATCCGGAATAGGGCTCGCCCGAACCCATGTTCCGGCCTTCTCCTCAAGCAGCCTTCCTTCCCGGTTTCTCGTCCCTCGAACGCCGCGCACGTTCTTCTCGTCCACCGGTGTACTCTTCCGCGGTCACCTCGTCCCTCGGACGCACCGAGCCCGTCGGCTCTCTCCCGTGTCGTCCTTCTCGCTAGCCGCGTCTTCCGCTCGACTTCCTATGTTCCTAAGCTCCTGCACACTTAGACACAAGGGTTAAACAAACGCAGGACCTAACTTAGCTTGTTTTATCACATCAAAACACCTTGGGGTTCCAACAATCTCCCCCTTTTTGATGTGAGCAACCCAAGTTAAGTTAGGGTAACCATATGCAATAAAAACGATTTATATTTCAATAAGGCCAAATATTTTTCAATTGAAAAATTATAGTACCTCCCCCTAGACTTAACATACTTCTCCCCCTTTGATCATATAAAAATTGGGGTTATAAATAAGTCTAAGGTAAATTCAAACAAAAGCTTTAAGTGTAAAATATTTACTAATGTCTAAGTAAAATTCAATTTAAAGACACTCTTCAGAATTTTTCTTCAGAATTTACTTATCTCAGCATCCCCAAAAAAAAATTTTCTAATTAATTGAAAAAATTCTAAGTTAATATTCATAAGAAACAATTCTAAGTCAATTTTTTAAAAAATTATAAGGCAATATTATCATAAAAAATTCTAAGATAACTTTAAAAAATTTCTAAGTCAATTTTCATAAAAATTTCTAAGATAATAAAAAATTTAAGAAAATAAAATATTTTCTAACACAAATTGAATAACTCTTTTAAAGCATCAAGTAATTTAAATTAATGCTTTTTCAGTTAGTCAATTAAACTTTTCATTTCGATACTTGGCTTCCAGGTCGTGGCAAGGCACTAGGCTTTCTTGGTTATTGGAGCAACAACCACTTCCTTAGACAAAGCCTCATAAAGAAATTAGTTGTTTAATTTCCTTGCTGAAAATGCTAAGTCTAATTTTTAATTTTAAATTAAATAGGTTTTTGAAACCCAATAGAGGTTCCTACCTACAGGATTAACCAAGTATTTCCTAGGTATATAGATTTTTGATATATTTCTAATTTGATTTTGATGAAATCTATAATACCAATTTAAACCTCCATAATTTCTAAAAGTAGAAATATTTGAACCATTAGATTTTTTCAATCTTTCTATTTCTTCTTTTAGTTTTTCATTTTCAATTTTCAATTTTTCAAAATCCTCTATAAGACATGATTTTGCCAAAATTCTCTTTGTTTCTAAAATTTCATTTTCTAATTTGGCATTTTTATTTTCTAATTTATACATGGATTTAGTCATAGCTTTGATACCAAAGTAAAGTTCATCAGGGGGTAAGAGGCATACCTCACTTACCATATCAGACTTGAAGCCTGAATCTCCCCCTGCTTCGCTACTTCCATCTGAGGTCGCTCCCCCTTCATCGATGCTGGGTTCTGATGTACTTTATCCTTCATGGCTTGCCATCAGTGCAATCCCCGCATATTCTTGAGCTTCTGATTCAGATGAAGAAGTGTCATCCCAAGTTACTTTTAGGTTGTGTTTCTTGGGTGTCTTCATTTTAAGCTTCTTGAGTTCTGGGCAGTCTTCCCTTAGGTGTCCCTCCTTCTGACATTGGTAGCACCGTACCTTTCTTCTACCTTTTTGATTCTTTTTATTCTGCATTTTAAATTTATTAGATCTAAAAAACTTTTTAAAGTTTCTTACCATGTACGCTTCTTGATCGTCTTCGGAGTCTGACTCGGGTTCATCCTTGTTGGTTGCGTTCAGCGCCATAGTTGTGTCCTTTGATATCTCTGCATATCTAGTTTCGTGTAATTCAAGGGTAGAAAACAACTCTTCTAAAGTACTTACCTCCAGGTCTTTTGAAATGTAGTAAGCATCGACGATTGATGTCCATTCCGGAGTTCTTGGAAACGCATTGAGCGCGTAGCGAATAGTATCCCGGTTTGTTACCGTTTCACCAAGATTTTTGAGACCAGTAACTAGTTCTTTTACCTTTGCATGTAAACCGGCTACTTTCTCACCTTTCTCCAGACGGATGTTCATCATTTTGTTGCGGAGGATGTCCCTTCTAGCGAGCTTTGCTTCGGACGTGCCTTCGTGGAGTTCCAAGAACTTCTCCCAAAGTTCTTTAGCAGATAAGTAGTTTCCGATGCGGTTGACCTCTTGAGATGGTAACACGCTCAGCAAGTGATGTTCCGCATGGCTATTTGCTACTGACTCATTCTGCTCCTTCTTTGTCCAATCGCTCTCTTCTTTTTCTTTTCCATCTTTATCTATTGGAGCTAAAAAACCATATTTCATAATAAACCGAATTTCAAAATCTGTTTTTAGGAATACCTCCATACGACGCTTCCAGTCTGTGAATTTTGGTGGGACGATACTTGGTCCGGCCATCTTGTTGCTTCGATCGGCGGTTAGTCCTCCTGAAGCGCCTTGGCTCTGATACCACTTGTTGGTCCCTTTGGAGGCCGGCAAGAGGGGAGGGGTGAATTGCCCTACAAAATAAAACTCGAACCTTTCTCGGATTTCAACTATATAATGAACACTTGTAATAAATAAATAAAAGAGACTAAGTAAAGAAAAGCATACACCAGAGTTTTACTTGGTTTGCAATCAGGGGATTGTTAATCCAAGGAATGTAAGCGCACTATCTGATTCTCCTCTGGGCGGAGTAGCCTCTTTACAACGTTGACAGCACAAATGAAAATAACAGAATTGAAAGCACAGAAGGAATTGATTACAAGTTCGTTATTCTGATCTGTGCAAACCAGTGCTATATTTATAACACTGGTCGGGGCACCCCGAAGGGGTTCCGGGCGCCCTGGGGGGATAAAACTTTATCCCCCAACGTTCAGATCGAGTTTGACTCGATCTGGTCAAAAACCTCGTTCCGGGCGCCCCGGACCCCAAAAGTCAACTCTGGTTGACTTTTTCCGTCCGGTCGCTCCGCTTCGGTTCAACTCGTCTCGGTCCGGGTCTTTTGTTCCGGCTCCACTAGCTTGGGTGATCTCGGCCATCCGGAATAGGGCTCACCCGAACCCATGTTCCGGCCTTCTCCTCGAGCAGCCTTCCTTCCCGGTTTCTCGTCCCTCGAACGCCGCGCACGTTCTTCTCGTCCACCGGTGTACTCTTCCGCGGTCACCTCGTCCCTCGGACGCACCGAGCCCGTCGGCTCTCTCCCGTGCCGTCCTTCTCGCTAGTCGCGTCTTCCGCTCGACTTCCTGTGTTCCTAAGCTCCTGCACACTTAGACACAAGGGTTAAACAAACGCAGGACCTAACTTAGCTTGTTTGATCCTCACTTGATGATGTCTCGTATTAGGTGGTACTTGCGCTCTATATGTTTACTTGCCTTATGGGCTTGTGGTTCCTTCGAGTTTGCAACTACACCGCTATTATCACAATAAATTGTGATGATTTTGGGCTTACCAGGAATCACATCTAAGTCCATTAGGAAGTTCCTGAGTCATACAGCTTCTTTGGCTGCCTCAGAGGCTGCCACATACTCAGCTTCCATGGGTGAGTTTAAAACACATTTCTGCTTAACACTCCTCCATGCAATGGCTACACCTCCTAAAGTAAACACATAGCTTGATGTAGACTTACTGTTGTCCCTATCTGATTGGAAATCTGAATCTGTGTAACCCACAGGGAGTAAATCGCCTGCTTGGTAAACTAGCATATAATCTCTAGTCATTCTCAGGTACTTCAATATATGCTTTATAGCAATCCAATGTCCTTGTCCAGGGTTACTCTGATATCTTCTAACCATGCCCACGACAAAATAGATATCAGGTCTCGTACACAGCATTGCATACATTAGGCTTCCCACAGCCGAAGCATAAGGATCTGCCTTCATATCCTCTATCTCTTTTGATGTCTTCGGAGACATCTCTTTAGATAAAGCTACTCCATGCCTAAAAGGTAAGAAACCTTTCTTGGAGTTCTATATACCAAAACGAGCAAGGATTGTATCTATATATGAAGCTTGAGATAGGCACAACATCCTTTTCTTGCGATCCCTTATGACTTTGATCCCAAGAATGTGTGCACATTCTCCTAAGTCCTTCATATCAAATTGTTTGGACAACCATACCCTTACGTCCAATAACACTTTGACATTGTTGCCAATTAACAAAATATCATCTACGTATAGTACAAGAAATACCACCACGTTTCTGTTACACTTCTTGTATACACAAGACTCATCCGGACACTGAATAAATCCATATGACTGGATTACTTCATTAAACCGGATGTTCCAAGATCTTAAAGCTTGCTTCAGTCCATAAATGGACTGATTGAGCTTACACACTAGATGCTCTTTGCCCTTTTTAATGAACCCCTCTTATTGCTTCATATGGATGTTTTCTTCAAGACTTCCGTTAAGGAAAGCTGTTTTGACATCCATTTGCCAAATCTCATAATCCATATGAGCAGCAATGGATAAGAGTATCTGGATAGACTTTAACATAGCTACCGGTGAGAAGGTCTCCTCATAGTCGATTCCCTCTTTCTGAGTGTACCCTTTCGCAACAAGCCTTGCCTTGAAGGTTTCTACCTTCCCGTCTGTCCCTTTTTTCCTTTTATAGATCAACTTGCATCCAACGGTTTTTACATCATCTGGTGGTTCTACAAGCTCCCAGACCTTATTAGAATACATAGATTCTATTTCAGAATTCATTGCCTTTTGTCAAGATACTGCATCTTTATCTTGGAGTGCTTCGTCATATGACCGGGGATCAGTTTCATGTTTACCCGGGATCAAATCCGAAGATTCTCCCAAAAACATGAATCTCTCAGGTTGTCTCACAACCCTCCCACTACAATGAGGCACTGTCTGTAACTGTGCATCATCTGTGACACATGTTGCAGTCTCTTGTGGTACTTCATCTTGTATTGTTGGTACTAAAGTAGACGTGTCCTCTCTTATTTCTTCTAGAATAATTTCACTCATGGGATTATGGTTCATTACATAATCTTCCTCTAAAAATCGAGCATTGGTGTTAACAATGATCTTCTGATTTTTAGGATTATAAAACAAACCATCTTTCGTTCCCTTAGGATATCCCATAAACAGATAAACTTCTGTACGTGATTCCAACTTGTCAGTATCTCCCTTTAACACATGTGCTGGACTACCCCATATTCGGATATGATTCAGACTAGGCTTACGCTCATTCCATAATTCCATGGGAGTAGAAGGAATTGTTTTAGAAGGTACCATATTCAGAATGCACACTGCTGTTTCTAGAGCATATCCCTAAAACAAATTTGGTAATTCTAAATAACTCATCATCGATCTAACCATTTCCATAAGAGTCTTATTCCTTTGTTCTGTCACATTATTCTGTTGGGGTGTACCAGGTGTAGACAATTGGGATTGAATCTCGATTTCTGATAAGTAATTCCTAAACTCTCCAGAGAGGTATTCGCCACCACGGTCAGACCGTAGTGTCTTGATACTTTTACCAAGATGTTTCTCCACATCAACCCTATATTCTTTGAACTTATCAAAGCATTCAGACTTGCGGCTCATCAAGTAAATGTATCCATATCTTGAATAATCATCTATAAAGGAGACAAAATATTCATAACCACCTCTTGCCTAGATAGACATAGGACAACACAAATCAGAATGAACTAGTTCTAACACATTTTTGGCTCTATACCCCTTGGCCTTAAAAGGTCTCTTGGTCATTTTACCTTCCAAGCAAGATTCACAGGTTAGAAAGTTTTCCAACTCTAATGTACCCAAGAGTCTATCGGCTATAAGCCTTTGAATCCTACTTAAGTTAATATGACCAAACCTTAGATGTCAAAGATATGTTTGGTTCATTTCCGAAGGTTCTTTTCTCTTATTAGAGTTAGAAGATGTGTTATTAATTTCTATTTGTTGATTTATGGGAGAAATTAGATTTAATGTATATAAATTGCCAACCAATGCACCAGAACAAATAATAACTCTATTTCTCTTTATAACTACATTGTTACTGAAAGAAACAGAATATCCATCCAAGTACAGTTTAGAAATTGAAATTAAATTTTTTCTAAAACTGGGTACATAAAGATAATTTCTTAAAACCAAACTTCTATTCCTATCAAAAGATAAGTAGGCGTCTCCCACTGCAATAGCTGCCACCTTAGTAGTATTTCTCATGTAGACGGTTATCTCTCTTTCAAATAGTCGTCGGGTTTCCTGGAACCCCTGCAAAGAGTTGCAGACATGATCAGTGGCTCCCGTATCTACACACCAGGTGCTGGTAGATAACACCGCTAAACATGTTTCAACTACTAGAGAATGAGATATACCTTTATTGTTCTGATTCCTACGAGGACAGTCCGCCTTCCAATGTCCTGACTGCTTACAGATGAAGCACTTGCCCTTCGACTTCTTCATTCTAGCTTTTTGTCCTGTACCTTGAGGTTTATTCACCTTCTTTACTGAAAAGACCTGATTCTTCTTCTTCTTGCCTTTCGACTTAGAAGTAGAACCATTTTCAGCATAGTGAATCTGAGAACTGTGATGAAATATACCTTCTGTTGCCTGTAGTTCTGTCAGAAGTTACGCTAACGTATACTCCCTTTATTCATGTTATAGTTTAGGCGGAACTGCTCAAAAATTCTGGGTAGCGTTTGGAGAATTATATCAACCTGGGTTTCCCTATCAATTTCTCCTCCAAGGACTTGTATTTCGTTCAGATAAGCCATCATTTTGAGGATATGATCCCTTACGAGTGTCCCCTCTGACATGGTGGATGTCATTAACTTTCTCATTGCCTCTTGCCTAGTAGTTCGACTCTGGTGCCCAAAGAGTTCTTTGAGATTGTTCATTATATCATAAGTAGTTGATAAATCTTGATGCTGATGTTGCAATACATTTGACATTGAAGCCAAAATATAACACCACGCCATCTCATCTACTTTTACCCATTTTTTATGATACTCAATCTTCTCTGGGGTAGAATCACCATTAGCTGTATCTGGGCATACCTCTGACAGTACAAACTTATAGTTTTCAGTAGTTAGAACAATGTCCAGGTTTCTTTTCCAATCTATATAGTTTGGACCAGTAAGTTTATTCTCTTTCAGTATAATAGCCAATGGGTTGAAAGACATCCTAAGAATCACAAAATAAACTTTGGTTAGGACTCTAAATTTAAAATAATATTGATTCCTAAAATAATACTATTTAAATTTACCAACACCTCAAAACACTGTGATGCATGCCACGTTAGTGTGGATGTATACAAATTCAACATTTGTAAGAGGAGGGTGTAACCCATTAATTCTATTATCTTGTCATCCTAACTTTATGACAAATAAAATTAATAGTTGGTTTTCCTTTGGTCACACAAAACAATAGCAGTGACTCTGTTGGGGAGGATACTATTGAATGCGTCTAAGTGTATACCATTACTTGATACTTAGTCCATTAAATAGGATTGTGCCCCTCTAGTTGGAGAAGATCACACACTCCTAAATAATTTCTTATAACCATCCATAAAGGAAGTTTGATCTAGTGATCCGCATAAACCCATCCGTTGTGGAGGTAGGCACTCAGAGCCAACACATAAGCTTATTGCATGACTTACACACCAGTAATGGAGACCGAGAAATTTATTTAAAAATCCCTCGCCCACTTAGTTATTTAAGGTGAGGAATTTTAACCTATGCTAGCATACATCACATGCACACATACATCACAGTAAATAAAAGCAATAAATATGGAAATTAATTTTCCAACTATTATGACCTTTTCTGTCACTATTCTTCGTGTGCTCCAACCCTAGCAGCTGTCATTTTTAGCCACCGCCATCGGGTCTAGTCGTCGCATCTATCTTGCTTCTTATTCCGCTGCGCCTCTGGTTCTCTAATAGCACCCCACCTCGCAAGGATACGATCCGCGACAAAAATAGAATTTTACATATATCGATCCTATATTCCATAAAGGAATGTACATGTATTCTAGATCGAACAAAAAAGTAAAATTCTAAAACTAATACAGCTCCTACTGTATTTAATATATACAATCATGCACACACAAAATAATAGCCTTGACATTTCCAAGGGTCCAATCACACACAATATTTATATGCCATAATAGTTGAAGCCTGCAACCACAAAGTTAGCACATCCTACTATTATCCTGCCTAAATTATGTATGACATGTGCATAATATATTTGAAAACCAAAACACACAGAGGCAAACCCTAGCTCTAATACTAATTGTTGGTTGGTCCTAGGAAGATCGTACCAGTTCCTATAACACCCACAAATTCCTTAAGCTAAGTATGTGAAGATTCTCTTTTAGAATAAAAAGATAAGATAGAACCAAAAATATATAAAAAGAAATTGGTCAAAGATTGAACCTTGAACCTTTTTAATCTTTAAGGATTATGGATTGACCATTAGGTCATCATAGATTATTGTTGAATAGAGAGTGGAATTTTAGATAAAAAGTAAGAGTAAGGAAGTAAGAAAATCTCAAGTAGCTTTCTTCCTCCTTCTCATGATTAAGAAGAAAGCTAGCAAAAGACAAGTTGTCTTTTCCTTCTTCCTTCTCTTCCATTTTCGTGGAGATGCATGAGGGAATGAAATGAGAGGGATTAAGGGGATGAATGGGGGCATTTGCCTCATTAAGGATAATTAGGAAGGAGTTAATGAGAAAGGGAAGGAAAAAAAATTCATCTTTGCTTCTTCCTCCCACTTGACATGAGAAGGAAAATAGAAAAAAAAAAAAAAAGAGTTTCATTTTCCTCCTCCCTTTCCTCACCATTGCCGAGACCTTGAGCCATCCCTCTCCCAAGTTTTCAAGATTCAACTAAGTTTTCTCCCTAAGAAAAATAAACCTCAAGAGGCAAGCCTCAAGACCTACTTCTTACAAGCAAGAGAAGCGAAGGAAATACTAGAAGGAGGAGCTCGCTTCTTCTTCTTCTTCACAAGGGTATATTTCTTAAGAAAAAGACCAAGCAAGAGGAGGTAAGCATCCCCTCACCTGTGGTACAAGTAGTTATGTGGTTTTTTCTTCAAGTATAGATGGCTTAAAAACCTAGGGTTTCCCTTGAAACTTTCGGCCATGATAAGTTGTAAGACCTATGAAAGCTTAAACCCAAAACCAACATGCTTAGGATTTTTCTCATGATATGATATGAATATTTCCTTGATATTTCATGCTTGTATGTTGCTTGGAACTAGGTGAATCCTCACCTTAGGGTTCGGCCATGAAGAGATTAAAAACCCTAGGAAAGCTCAAACTCAAAACTAACATGCTTATGATCTTCTTATGACATGAATATGAATATTTTCTTGTTGTTGTATGCTTGTAAGTTGCTTGGAACTAGGTGAATCCTCACCTTAGGGTTCGGCCATGAAGAGATTAAAAACCCTAGGAAAGCTCAAACTCAAAACTAACATGTTTATGATCTTTCTTGTGATATGAATACGAATATTTTCTTGTTGTTTCATGCTTGTAAGTTGCTTGGAACTAGGTGAACCCCACCTTAGGGTTTCGGCCATGAAGAGATTAAAAACCCTAGAGAAGCTTAAAACTCAAACTAACATGCTTATGATCTTTCTCATGATATGTTATGAATGTTTCTTTGATGTTTCATGCTTGTATGTTGTTTGGAACTAGGTAAACCTTACCTTAGGGTTTCGGCCATGAAAGGATTAAAAACCCTAGTGAGGCTCAAACTCAAATCTAACTTGCTTATGATCTTCCTCATGATATGATATGAAGATAACTTGATGTACTTAAGATTTCATGTTGTTTAGAACTAGGTTTCCACATTGAAAACTTTCGGCCAAGATGGAATTTAAGGCTTAGGCAAGCTTAAATTCAACTCTAACATGCTCATGTTTTTCCCTATGATATGATATGAAATTAACATGATATTCTCATGCTTGTATTTGGTTGAGAACCTAACTCCACACCTTATGACATTCGGCCACTTGTAGTTGGTAGACCTAGGAAGCTTGAAACCTAAACTCAATATTCTCATGTTGTTGCTTATAATAAATGTTATGAAAATTGTTTAGGGTTCACATGTTGATATGCTAATTGTAACCTAGATCTAGGCCTTGCATGGTTCGGCCACATGGTGAAGTTTAAACCTAGGAAGCTTAGAACCTAAATTTAGTATGCATATGATGTTCCTTATGATAAATGTTATGAATTGATTTAAGGTTCATATGCTTTTATGATTTCTTGCAATCTAGAAGAACCCTTGCATGTTTCGGCCACCCTTAGTAGGTTGATGTTTGAGACTCAATTATGACTCTTTATGTGCTTCACTTTGCCATGATATGAATTAGGAGATGCTAACTTATGTTCCATACATTCTTATGTTTTCCAGGATATGTTAAATGTTCATTTTATGTATGCTTATGAATTATGCATGAAAATGTCTTCTATGATATACTAAATGCTCAAATATGTATGCTTTATGAAATGAAAAGAAAAGGCCTAAGAGATGCTTCCCTATTATTGGGATTAAGAGCACTCTTTATGACAAGCTAAGTGAAAGGCCTAAGAGTTGCTTCCCTATCAAATGGGACTAAGAGCACTCTCTATGTTATGAAAAGTTATGAATGACATGCACATGATATGCTATGAATGACATGAATATGATATGCTATGAATAACATGTACATTATGCTATGAATGACATGAATATGATATGCTATGAATGACATGTACATGATATGCTATGAATGACATGAATATGATATGCTATGAATGACACGTATATGATATGCTATGAATGACATGAACATAATATACTATGATATGTATATGACATAATATTTTACTTTGTATGGCTTGTACCAAAAGGGTGGGCTCCTCATGCGCCCCTAGGTCGATGGACTAAGAAACGGGCCTAGTAAAGGGTGGGCTCCTCACGTGCCCCTAGGTCGAGCTACGAGCCTAGTTTCCTAGTAGGTTCAAGACTAGCTACCTTGAGTCTACTTAAGATGCGCGCATTTATGTATGTATGTGGTACTAAGCCGGGCCCCCTCATGTTGAGATTATTTTTAAGTACTATATGATATTGTTTTAAGACATTTTTGCACATGACATGAAGCATGTTTTGAAAAACATCTTGCACATGACATCACCCATGATTTAAAGGACATCTTGCATATATGTTTATAATATGGAATGATATGATATGACTCTTACTCACATACTATGATAGGATGTTCTTTATGCTATGATATGATATGTCATGATGCTTATTTTTACGATATGACATGATATGATATGATGCTTACTTTATGCTATGATATGATAAGTTTATGGCACGATATGATGCTCACTTTATGCTATGATATGATTGTTATTTTATACCATGATATGATTTTCATTTATGATATGATATGAGTTTCATTTATGCTATGATATGTGATATGATTACTCTTATATGATATCACTACAAGAAAATCCCTCGTAGACATCGGTGGAATAACAACGGTTTTAAGCAAAAATCGATGTCTTTGAGTATTTTACACCGATTTTTCCAAAAATCAGTGTCTATGAGCGCAGATTGTCGCTCATAGACATCGGGTTTTTAGGCGATGTCTATGAGTGCCTTTTTTTTCGTTAATAGACATCGATTTTAATAACGATTTTTAAAACCCGGTATCTATGAATCAAAATTTTAGCAGACTTTCTTAGCGCGTTTTCTTTTGGCTTTTCCTCGCCCACCATAAATCGAAACCCTAATCCTCAGGCGCCGATCCCGCTCCTCAGGCGCTTTCTTTTGCCTCCCACTCCTCAGACGTCGATCCCGGCTCCCCCTGCCAACTGCACTCCTCCCCAGCCCCCGGTGCTGTCCCGCAAATTGAGTCCCTCCCACTCTTCCGCGATGTACCAGTACTCGAGCGCCAGGCGCTCTTTCTCCGCAAACTCCGGATCTGCTCTGTGCTCTTCGACTTCTCCGACCCGGAGGAGGAGGACCCCTACCTCGACCCCACCTGGCCTCATCTCCAGCTCGTCTATGAGCTCCTTCTCCGCTACGTCGTGTCGTCCGACACCGATACCAAGGTCGCCAAGCGCTACATTGACCACTCATTCGTGCTCCGCCTTCTCGACCTCTTTAACTCCGAAGACCTCTGAAGGAACGAAGATAACTCCTCCTCACCAGTCACCGGAGTTCCGTTGGAAAGACTATTGCTCTGTAAACATATCCTTTTTATTGTCTCTAGCTTGTTCGCATTTGTTTTGTGCATCGATTTGTGTGTTTTGGCTCTTTTCTGGAGCGCTGGGTTAGGTTTGAGGCCGATATCGCAAGTGTAGGCTAGATTTGTCTTGGTGCATCGATTGGGAGAGATGGTCGGAGGCGGAAGCAGGAGGGACGATGGGCTGCTGAAGATCAATAGCACTAACGTCTTCGCGGTGCTTGAGACTCTCAAGAAGAAGAAGAAGTCGGACAAAGAGTCGAAGAGCAAGGGGGCGTCCAAGAGCCAAGGGAAGGAGCAGGAGAAGCAAGTGTTTTGGGCCCTGGCGCCTCTACCGTGAGCTGCATGGAAGGACCAGCTGCTGAGGGAGCAGTGAAGATAAAACCCATTCGAAGTATGGCTTCTCAAATCTCATGCATCCGACTGTTTCATGTTGGTTAGCGGTTAAGGGACATAGATCTCTTAATCTGTAGTATCAGGTTCTCCAAAGCTTAGTTCTGCTGAAAATTGGAAGTTATTGCGATGCAATGTTTAGCTTCCTACTACAAGTTGCCAGTCTTACAACGTTCTGCTGTTGATCTTTCTTTGTAGTCTGCAAAATAAATTTTTCTTTAAAAAAAGAGAGGTTATTTGTAGTTCAGAAATAAGGCTCTTGTTTATTTAATTGCGCTTTTAGTTTTGTGCAACATCTAAGATAATATGATTGAATGGAGATCTCTTCTCATAGAATTATCAACTTCTGAAGATGTTTGTGTGTTTTAGTAAATATGTTAGTTGAAAATGTTCAAATTAAACAGATAGTCCTAATCATGTTTGTTGTACTTTCAATGGCTGCTGTCTAGCATTAGCAGCCTACCTTATAATAGATTATCACTGATGATAAACATAAAACAGCAGGTCAAAATAAATAGAGATAAGGAGAAATGTGGCTTCAAATGTTATATTTTAAGTAAGTAATGCCATGAGCTTATGTTTACCACAGTGCCTGCTCTTTGATGCAACTCTATAGACACTTTTCATTTTTCTGTTTGAACTTCAATGTATCATAAGTTCAACTTCAAAATTTAATTAAGTCCAACATGACTTATTAGTATCCAACATAGCGTTCAGACTTTTTCTATGCAGGTTATGCTTGCTCACTTAAGGATAGTGTCGTCTTTCAGATACAGCAATTGAATATGGTCAACCAAACATTGCAGCTTGATTTCATGCTAGATTGAAATTTTATCTTATTCATTGTAACAATATACTCCAATGTTGTTTCCTATAACAATTATCTATCATGATCTTTGTAGGATTGTGAGCATCCTCTAGCCCCACGTCAAAAAAAGTATGTACGAGTTCGTTTTTATAGATCGGGTTGGCGTATAAGACAAGGCAAGCATGTTATATTGTTGAAATTTTTGTTACTACATTTTTTAGCATGTTTAGTACCTCTCGTACTAACTATTTCCTCGTCTTATTTAATGAAGGATTTTCTTTTTTGGCAAATTTGTTTAGCCGAAGACTTTGCTTAACTAGGTCTCGTCTTTGATGCACACTGTTAGAAGCCATCTCATTTACTCAATTAATGTCTCCAATTAAAAACTATCTTGGCAGGAATGATACTTTATTAAGTTTATACAGGACAACATTCGACACTCAGCAATCAGTTATTTCCAACTTCCGCTTGCGTTCTGATTCTTTGTATTCAGCTGATGGTTTATTTGTTCAAGACTTCTTTTCATTGCTGAGAAAGACTATCCATTCTGTATGATTAGAGTATAAATAAGCAAAGATTAACAGCTAATGTTACTTTCTACATCAAAGAGCAGAGCTCATGACCAAACATGTTTTTTTTTTAAAAAAAATTATTTTATTTTTGGTGGCATCTTTGATCAAAGTCTTGATATGTGAAGCTTTCTGTTGCAGTTCCTGGTAGGGACGCCTGTGAAATAATAGTGGTTCATCAAGAAGATGCTGGCCTCAACGTTGAGATGGCAAAACTGACATTCGCCAAAGGAATATGGAGCTTTGTGAGTAAGACAAACAGTGCTTTGTGTGGCTATTCCTCTCATCCTGGTCGCTCAGTATTAGTCCCTGCTCTTCTTAGACTTATTAAGAAGGTAAGCATTATTAGCTGGTTAAGGGACATAGACCTCTTAATCTGTAGTATCAGGTTCTCCAAAGCTTAGTTCTGCTGAAAATTGGAAGTTATTGCGATGCAATGTTTAGCTTCCTGCTACAAGTTGCCAGTCTTACAACGTTCTGCTGTTGATCTTTCTTTGTAGTCTGCAAAATAAATTTTTCTTTAAAAAAAGAGAGGTTATTTGTAGTTCAGAAATAAGGCTCTTGTTTATTTAATTGCGCTTTTAGTTTTGTGCAACATCTAAGATAATATGATTGAATGGAGATCTCTTCTCATAGAATTATCAACTTCTGAAGATGTTTGTGTGTTTTAGTAAATATGTTAGTTGAAAATGTTCAAATTAAACAGATAGTCCTAATCATGTTTGTTGTACTTTGCAATGGCTGCTGTCTAGCATTAGCAGCCTACCTTATAATAGATTATCACTGATGATAAACATAAAACAGCAGGTCAAAATAAATAGAGATAAGGAGAAATGTGGCTTCAAATGTTATATTTTAAGTAAGTAATGCCATGAGCTTATGTTTACCACAGTGCTTGCTCTTTGATGCAACTCTATAGACACTTTTCGTTTTTCTGTTTGAACTTCAATGTATCATAAGTTCAACTTCAAAATTTAATTAAGTCCAACATGACTTATTAGTATCCAACATAGCGTTCAGACTTTTTCTATGCAGGTTATGCTTGCTCACTTAAGGATAGTGTCGTCTTTCAGATACAGCAATTGAATATGGTCAACCAAACATTGCAGCTTGATTTCATGCTAGATTGAAATTTTATCTTATTCATTGTAACAATATACTCCAATGTTGTTTCCTATAACAATTATCTATCATGATCTTTGTAGGATTGTGAGCATCCTCTAGCCCCACGTCAAAAAAAGTATGTACGAGTTCGTTTTTATAGATCGGGTTGGCATATAAGACAAGGCAAGCATGTTATATTGTTGAAATTTTTGTTACTACATTTTTTAGCATGTTTAGTACCTCTCGTACTAACTATTTCCTCGTCTTATTTAATGAAGGATTTTCTTTTTTGGCAAATTTGTTTAGCCGAAGACTTTGCTTAACTAGGTCTCGTCTTTGATGCACACTGTTAGAAGCCATCTCATCTACTCAATTAATGTCTCCAATTAAAAACTATCTTGGCAGGAATGATACTTTATTAAGTTTATACAGGACAACATTCGACACTCAGCAATCAGTTATTTCCAACTTCCGCTTGCGTTCTGATTCTTTGTATTCAGCTGATGGTTTATTTGTTCAAGACTTCTTTTCATTGCTGAGAAAGACTATCCATTCTGTATGATTAGAGTATAAATAAGCAAAGATTAACAGCTAATGTTACTTTCTACATCAAAGAGCAGAGCTCATGACCAAACATGTTTTTTTTTAAAAAAAAATTATTTTATTTTTGGTGGCATCTTTGATCAAAGTCTTGATATGTGAAGCTTTCTGTTGCAGTTCCTGGTAGGGACGCCTGTGAAATAATAGTGGTTCATCAAGAAGATGCTGGCCTCAACGTTGAGATGGCAAAACTGACATTCGCCAAAGGAATATGGAGCTTTGTGAGTAAGACAAACAGTGCTTTGTGTGGCTATTCCTCTCATCCTAGTCGCTCAGTATTAGTCCCTGCTCTTCTTAGACTTATTAAGAAGGTAAGCATTATTAGCTGGTTAAGGGTCATAGACCTCTTAATCTGTAGTATCAGGTTCTCCAAAGCTTAGTTCTGCTGAAAATTGGAAGTTATTGCGATGCAATGTTTAGCTTCCTGCTACAAGTTGCCAGTCTTACAACGTTCTGCTGTTGATCTTTCTTTGTAGTCTGCAAAATAAATTTTTCTTTAAAAAAAGAGAGGTTATTTGTAGTTCAGAAATAAGGCTCTTGTTTATTTAATTGCACTTTTAGTTCTGTGCAACATCTAAGATAATATGATTGAATGAAGATCTCTTCTCATAGAACGAGAATTATCAACTTCTGAAGATGTTTGTGTGTTTTAGTAAATATGTTAGCTGAAAATGTTCAAATTAAACAGATAGTCCTAATAAATTTGGGTTCAGTCAATCCACTCGATTATAATATAACAAATTTGTATTATATGTAGTACTGGATAAACTTGATTATTCTATTGTAATGCAATATCTGATTCTGGACAGAATCATGAGGTGGATAGAGGAGGAAGAAACACTGCAATATCTGATTCTAGATATGGACGGTAAGCCTTTTTTCTTGTTGAAAATAATTATTATCAAGTTCAGATGATATCAAATTAAGGAAAATAGTAAAATAAAATTAACCATTATTGTAAACTTGAAATTTTTTAGAATGTTTAAGAAAGTTATCTATGCTGTCAAACAAATTTTTAGAGCATGGTTTAAGAAATCACAAGGTTACTAAATTGATAATCAAATCTTTATTGAGTACAACTTGACAAACTAAGCACCATCAATGTCTATGCTCCATTATGTTCTAGCTTGATGGAGAGAAGTAAAATAAATAGTTATAGACTTCAATATTCATCCCAAATTGCCTATCTGTTATTTTATGTATGAGATTTGTATCTGATGTAATTTTACTCTTGGTATTAATATAAACAGTGTCTTGGTTCCATCCTTCTGGTTAGGCATTCCTACATAAACTTTATTAACATATTCATGTGAAATTTTGCTTGTATGTGGAATTTTGATTATGGTTTGTAAAAAAATAGGTGGTCTTCAAGGATTGCATAATATTCATGGAAGCTTCAACCTGCCAACTGTGCCTGGTTCGCTTGCATCCAGAGAGGCCGCAATGGGTGTTGTACCATCAGGTGGTGTTCAGCAACCAGGAGGAAGCATTCCTAGTGGACAGTTCTCATCAAACAATCTTTTGGTTGCATTATCTCAGGTCTGGCATGAGTTTATTTCCACATTACTTCACTGCATCATATGGTCCTTTGAATGTGTTTTATAGTATTGATTCTGGATTTTTTTTCATGCAGATGCCCCATGGCTCTAGTGTCACAAATAGAGGGGGTATTAATGTTGTTGGAAATCATGCTTTTAGTAGTAGTAATATTAATGGAGTCACTGGGTCAATAACTGGTATTTCCTCAAGTTCAGCTTATGGGAATCGTAGTTCTGTTCCTGGTTTGGGAGTTTCTCCAGTATTGAGTAATGTAGGGCCAAGACTTACAAGCTCTGTAGGCAACATTGTTGGCAGTGGTAACATGGGAAGAAGCATCAGTTCTGGAGGATTATCTGTGCCCGGTTTAGCTTCACGAGTAAACTTAGCTACTATGCATAGAGCAAGAAGGATAATGTTGGCACCAGTAAGAAACATATTTGTGTACTATCTATTACCTTTTGATATTGTAAGAAGAATAGTTATGTGTAATTTGTGGATACCAACTTGATGTGCACAATATCTATTATCTGTTTATGTTGTAAGAAGAATATTTATGTGTTGGTTATATGGATATTGACTTGGTGTGTTTAGATACATCGGTGTATTTTTATTTGTGATTTTGTTAGTGAATTAATAATATTAACTTAATTTTATGATTTGCTTGGTGATAATATTGGTTTTTCACTATTTCAGAAATCGGATTTGTGTCGTTAAACAATATTGATATTACATTGGTTTTCCACCGTTGCAAAACCGGTGTCATTAACTAATATTACATCGGTCGTATACCGCTGTCAAAACTGGTGTTATTAACATATAATATTACATCGGTTTTACACCCGATGTTGTTAAGTGATACTACACCTGTTTTAACCCGATGTCTAAAATGACAGACTTTTTACATCGCCTTCATAGACATCGGTCGAAAATGTAATAAACATCGATGGAAAACCGATGTCTATGAGGATTTTTGTTGTAGTGTATGTACGATTTTTGTGAGTAGGAAAGGATCTTACTGAGCCTTGTGTGCTCATAGCTTACTTTCCTTGTACCACAGATAAAGGTAAAGGATGGATAAACTAAAGGAGTAGCAGGAGGGGCAAGAGATGTGTGTGGTGGTGGCTTGGCTAAAGAAAATAAATGACCTGCTTATGTGAACTTAGGAATGATATGAAATATGTTTATTTTATGTTGATGACTTGCATGACCACTGTTACTTACGCTTATGTTAGGAATGGATAATTATGATTCTTTAAGTTTATAACTATGCTGAGCATATTGGTATGATCAGTTGTGATTTAAATGAACAATTACTTCCGCTGTACGTACATTATGTATAATAGAAGGTAACCCCGCCCTCACTAAGCAAGAGGGGAGGGCGGGCGTTACAGTTTGGTATCAGAGTCAAGTTAGCCATCTCATTACACACACATCAAGCCTCTACTCTGCTGCTCCAAATAAGAATTTCTATGCTTACTTTATTTCTTTTATGCATGATAAGTAATGTTTTAATCTAATATGTATGTTTATTTCTTTTTTGATTCACAGTTTTAGTCTAGGGATGCATAAAGGTAGGATAGAATTGATTATAACATAGGCTAGGATTTGTTAAGAATAATAATCACCTTAGGTTAGCCTGGTTAGAAACTATAATGACTTATGCTAGCCTTGTTGTCATTTATGAAGATAAACATGGCTACTAGAAGACGCGGTAACAGGACCGAGGAGACAGTGACTCCACCAAATCTGACCCAAGTGGTTACAGACCTCCGACGTCAGATCACGGAACAACAACAAGTGATCACTGCTCTGATGAATCAACAAGGAAATCCGGTCACCCCACCAACAAATCAGAATACACCGCCCGTCGTACCTATAGCTGCACCGGTACTACCAATAGCCCCTGCCCCAGTGGTCCGACAAGAAACCTACTTGATACAGTGGCTAAGGCTGAAGCCGGAGAATTTTTCGGGTACTTGCGAACCATGGGACGCCCAGGCCTGGTTCAAGACAGTGGAAAGTATCGTAGAGCTGCTGGATTGGCCAATATCAGAAAAGATCAAGTGTGTATCATTCTGTTTTTCCGGAGACGCACGAATGTGGTGGGAAAGAGTTAAGACCAAAAGACAAGTCAACCTAATGAATTGGGCCGATTTTGAAGCAGAATTCTTGGAGGAGTATTTCCATATGCGAGTGACGAATCGACATTACGACGAGTTCACCGAGTTCCGGCAAGGTGACTTATCTATCAACGAAGCAGTAAAGCGCTTCAATCGCCTCGCACGCCTATGTCCAGAGTTGGTCAGCACAGAAAGAGAACAGGTCAGACTGATGCTGAAGATGCTTCGACCCGAGATAGCTTTGAATGTGGCCGGTGGAGTTAACAGACCGTAGACTACGGAGGAGCTAGTCAGTAGTGCCTTGATCACCGAACATTATCAGAAGGCAATGAACGAGGGTAATAACCAAGTACAGACAGAAGGACAAAAGTATCAAGGTACAAGAGCAGGCTGGAAAGGAAGCTCCGCTGGAAAGAGGAAGCAATGGAACAACACTAAAAGTGGACCAGCGAATAAGCAGCCTAGGTACCCTCCGTGTACCACTTATGGAAAGCAGCATTCCGGAGTATGCCACCAGGGTATGAGAAAGTGCTACAATTGTGGACAGGAAGGACATATGGTCAGAGACTGCCCTACCCGGTTCCAGGTACCATCTCAGCAGTATGACCAGAATAGGAGTACCCCCGCACAACTACATCAGATGCAAGCGGCTCTGGAAGGGACTCCGATTAGCCAAGGGAGATTAGAAGCCCCACCAGTGACGACGAATGCCAAGGTTTTCTCTCTCACCAAGGAGGACGTGGCGAGTGCTTCTACAGTTGTCACAGGTCAGCTACCTATTTTCAGTCAGTATGCTACCGTGTTATTTGATACTGGAGCAACCCACTCGTTTGTCTCCACATCCTTCACGAAAAAGTTAGAGTTGCCACCACAAGTTTTAAATGGCAAATTTTTTACAACCCTGCCTTCGGGAGAAGTGATGCCATCCGATCAGATGCTGCGAGCCGTGCCTATCCAAATCGCAGATAGAGAACTTTACTGCGATCTGATAATACTCGACATGTAGGATTTTGATATTATACTAGGCATGGATTTCCTGAGCAAGTACGGCGCTTCAATCAAGTACCGTAAAAGAAAAGTAGTCTTCCGACCGGAAGCCGAACAGAAGTTCGAATTTATTGGGGAACCAAGGAAAGGAATTGAGGGATTCTTATCAGCCATAAAGGCGCAAAAGATGTTAGATAAAGGATGTACTTGCTTTCTAGCACACATGGTCGACGCAAGTCAAACTTATTACCACAAGCTAAAAGATGTCCGGGTAGTATGCAAATATCTAGGGGTATTTCCCGATAAATTACCAGGATTAGCCCCTGATCGAGAAATAGAATTCGAGATTGAATTGATTCCTGGCACTAAACCGATCTCTAAAGCACCCTACCGAATGGCACCGATTGAGCTGAAGGAACTTCAGGAACAGCTATCAGAGTTACTTGACAAGGGACTTATCCGCCCTAGTCACTCCCCATGGGGAGCTCCGGTACTGTTCGTAAAGAAGAAAGATGGATCCATGCGAATGTGTATAGACTACCGAGCGCTAAATAAGGTAACAATCAAGAACCAGTACCCTCTTCCACGGATCGACGACCTCTTTGACCAACTGAAGGGTGCAACCGTCTTCTCAAAGATTGACCTGAGGTCCGGCTATCATCAGGTGAAAGTGAAACAGGATGATATTCCGAAGACGGCATTTCGAACAAGATACGGACACTATGAGTTTATAGTTATGCCCTTTGGAGTAACCAATGCTCCTGCTACATTTATGGATCTGATGAATCGGGTATTTGTGGCATATCTCGACAAATTTATGATCGTCTTCATTGACGATATTCTCATCTATTCCGGAACCCAAGAAGAGCATGCTGAACACCTGAACACAGTGTTGCAGATCCTTCAGGAGAAACAACTATATGCAAAGTTTTCCAAATGTGAGTTCTGGCTTGATCAAATATCATTCTTGGGTCATGTTATCTCCAAGGATGGAGTAATGGTGGATCCAAGCAAGATCGAAGCTGTAAGCAACTGGAATAGACCGAAAAATGCCAGCGAGGTCAGAAGTTTTCTCGGGCTTGCAGGCTATTATAGGAAATTTGTAGAAGATTTTTCCAAAATTGCAGCCCCTATGACAGTTCTCACCAAAAAGAACAAAAGGTATGAATGGACAGATGACTGCGAGAAGAGTTTCACAGAATTAAAAAGGAGACTGACTAGTGCTCCGATCCTTACTCTTCCAGAATGTGACAAGGGCTTCGATATGTACAGTGATGCCTCCATATTAGGACTGGAAGCTGTACTCATGCAAGACGGCAAGGTCATTGCCTACGCCTCTAGACAACTTAAAGAGCATGAAAAGAATTACCCCACCCATGACCTAGAGCTAGCAGCCGTGGTCTTTGCGCTCAAAACATGCAGACATTATTTATATGGAGCTCAGTGTAAGATTTACACCGACCATCAGAGTCTGAAATACTTCTTCACACAGAAAGACCTGAATATGAGACAACGTAGATGGCTCGAACACTACAATAAATAAGGCATTTTGGGACAAAATTGGGGACGAATTTTAAAAAAAAATTCGTTGCAAAAAATTTAGGGACAAAATTTGGGACGAAAATTTTTTCGTCCCAAAATGGTTGATGGCAACTTTTGAAACGAATTATGGATTGTTGCAAATTTGGGGACGAATTTGGCGACGAATAAAATTTTCGTCCCCAAATTCGTTGCAAAAAAGTATACAAATTTGCAACGAAAAATATTTTTGTTGCAAACTTAGGAACGAATTTGGGAACGAATTCACATAAATTTTCCGCCAAATATGTCTCTATTTTTGCAACAAATTTGGGGACGAATTCGGTGACAAATTATATTTTGTTGCCAAGTTTGTCCCTAATATTGCAACGAATTTGGGGACAAATTCGGTGACAAAATTTTTTTTATTGCCATTTTTGTTCCTAAGTTTGCAACGAATTATAAATTTGTTCTAAAACTAGCAACGAATTTGGCAACAAAAACTTGCCAAATTCTTTGATAATCATAAGATAAATTTTCGTCCCAGAATTCGTCCCAAATTCTGGGACGAATTTTGTTGATTCGTCCCAGAATTCGTCCCAGAATCTGGGACGAATTTTGGGACGAATCCACAAAATTTGTCCCAGAATTCGTCGCAGATTCTGGGACGAATTTTGTAGATTCGTCCCAGAATTCGTCCCAGATTCTGGGACGAATTTTGGGATGAATTTTATGGATTCGTCCCAAATTACGATAGAATTGGGACAAATCATTTTCGTTGCCAAATTCGTCCCTATATCAAATTTTTTTTCCCAGCTTCAATTTATTTCTGCAATACAATCCAAATACATAAAAACCAAATTCAAATAACAAATAATATGGATTCAACACATCCTAATTTAACATTCAACACATCAACTCATAATTCAATAAATATAAAGATTTCAACAAAGTTTACAAGATCCATCTTGTTCAACAAAGTTTACAAGTTCAACAACCCAATGTTTTATAAGTCCATCATCCATCCAACAACACTAAGAATACATATAGTCATCTTCGTGTGCCACAAAATCTTTGATCCCCATCAAGTCTCCTTTGCCTACATAACAACAAACAAATAAACTAGATTATGTGTAACAAGAAAGATTGTAAATATTGTATGATATGGCCATGTAAAAAGAATAATTGGAAACAAAACATAAATGTGAAATTCCTTAAACATTCTAATAAAAGCCCTAATTCTAATAAAAGTCATATTTACTAACGATATGAATCATCCATGTCATAGCAACGGTAAATAAAATTATAAGCATTATTTTGAAGCTAAGTACATGTATCGTAACTATGATACAACCTAATATAATTGACACATCATATAGAGAGAAAGAGAGAGAGATCTTGTGAAGTATGGTATTAGGGTTCAAATTTTCTCACTTAGTTAACTTTATTTTTCATTTTAATTTGCTGAATTTATAGTTTTGTCTTTGGTTGGTATTTAATGTAAACTAAAGGATGTTTAAAATAATTGTTCCTTTCATTGTGTTAACTAGTTGACAATTTCATATGAATAACTTTAGCACATTTTTAACAACTCTTTGCAAAATATTAAGGTAGGAGGATGCATCGTTATCTAGTAAAGAATTTTAGAACAGTGTGATGTAATTCAAGATGAAATATAGAACTTTTATATATCTATATAGTTTTGAGACTGTACATAGATCAAATTCAGAACTTTTATGCATCATTATCATTGAAGACAAAACAAGAAAGAGCAGCTTATCAAAAAGAAGGAACACAATTAAGCAACTATTTAAAGCTAACTTTAACATAATTATTTAAAGTTAACTTTATATAATTAAACAACTATAACATAATTATTTAAAGCTAACTGTATATATAGATCAGTAAATGCATATTAATGAACTTAGGAATACCGAAAAGAGGTGAACAAATACAGTTGTCTTCAACTACAGTGAGATCACACCAAATTGAGACCTGCACAAACAACATTATCAAATCAGGACAAAAATAAAGTTAGAGTATTAGAGACTCCATTCATATTGCCTAGTTATGCTTTAATTTTGTTACTGGTACACAACTAAGAATCATATAGATTATTCTACGTCAAAGATAAGTCATCTCATACATTGACAGTGGAACAGTGCAAGAAGACAACAGACTTAACCTACAAATGGCATAGTTGAAAAGTTAAAAAACCATTGATTAATGTGTAAAGCAGTAAACATGAGAAAAAAAATTCATCATACATTATTAAAATCATCAAAAATCATCACCTCCATCATCGTTATCATCGTAGGCATCATCATCGTCGTCATTGGGAGGATTTTGACTTTGAGCGGAGCTCAACTGAAGGTGTTTCATGATTAATTCTTGTTGTCGGCGCATATCTCTAATATCTTTCTCCAAATTAGCCCGTTCTAGGTCTCTTTGCACCCTTTCTTGGTCTCTTTGCGATATTATTTCCTTCAGATGGCTAACCTCATCAGTCAAGGTATTTATTTGGGTCGTAAGTGCTGATGTGGAGGAAGAAGTTCCAACTAATCTTTGGGTTCTACTCAAGGAACCCATCCCCAATATTCTTCCCCCTTTTGGTCCTCCACTGGCCTCTAACCATAAACTCAAATTATTGCCAACAGACTCCTTAGACCCCTGACTATCGATACCAGCTTGTGAGCATGTTTGAGCTAGCTCGAGTTGATCATATTTTTCCTGTTTTGTAAAACACATACGATATTGATTAGATATAATAGAAACACATATAATATTAAGACAATAATGGTAGGTAACTAATTAAATTTAAACCATATATTAAGGTAAAATAAATATTACCTTGACTGTTTTTGCTCTCGCCCCACTCCATGTGTTATCTTTTTTTTTAAAAGTGCAAGTGAAAGTATCAATGAAAGAAGGCTCCTTCCCTGTCTCCTTGGTCTAAAAAAACATTATTTCAAATAATGAAATAATTTGATATATATTAAAAATTTGTGAAAGAGTGAAACAATTACCATTCTCCGTCTATGCTCATCTATGTTAATAGAGCCTCCCGCATATATAGCACTTGAGTCACCAGAATTGTGAGATTGATTCATTCTATTCAGGTCACTCCTTTGTTTACTTTCCTCCGTTGCCCAAAATATAGTGATCCTCTCCCAATTTTCTTCAGTGATGAAATTTGGCTTTTTCCCCCGACTCTTTGCGTGACTTAATACATGTCTAATGTGATCACCACATTTCTTTTTAAATATTCTTCGTATCTCCATTTCGTCATTCGGGTCCCAATTATTTAAGCACTGAAATAGAAATTTATTTTATTATATAATCACTGTAAAATTGAAGTAAACTCAAGAAAATATACTTTGAACTCGCTCCACCAAAGTTGTTTTGTGGCTGGTGGAGTGCTTGAATATGTCAAAGAATCACCTCCCCAATGGTTGTTCACGATTCTATTTATTTCTCGAACAACTTGTACCAGATTTTCAAAGCTGCATTAAATTACAAAATAACGATGTTAAATAATTAAGATTGAGGAGAGAAAGAGTGCACAGATTTGTCATCAATAATATATAAGATTATCAAACCACAGGGGTTGTTGATTAAGCACTAGAGATGTCGCAAAATAAGTTATCTAAATGGTCGAAAGTTGGCTTTGGCGCTTGCAAACTAACGAGAGTGATTGAGGAGAGAAAGAGAAGGATGAGAGAATCAATCTTGGAGGGATTTAAGCTTTGGGAAATAGATTCTAGGATTTCGGTTTCGTTGTGGTGGAACTTGATGCATCATGTTATATCTTTTACTCATTGTCAATCAACATATCTTCGTCGGAAGTTAAAGTTACTATCCTTAAGTATTAATCAGAGAAGACCCCTGTGAAATCCTGTTACGGTTAACCCCTATCACTAGGGTGCCTTGGTAGATCACAAGAATACAAATCTAATCGGCATCATTAGGGATAGAGATAGGGGTTGTTAGAGTGTATACTAAAAGCCTAGCTTTTGTATAAACATTTATTTAGAAATAAAGAATCGCAATGGTCAAATACCTATATTTATTTGTTAAGTGTAGTTGTTCAATTAATTTATATTATAGATAACATGATGTGTGGTGTCACACACAGAAGATCATGTTATCAGTTCTTTATAAATTATAAATAATTGCTCATGACTAAGATGGAAAGGAACAAACCATTGGAATAGTCGTAGTGTAATTAGGTATTAGTTTATCTTGACTAATAAATTATACTAGTACACTCTAAGTGCATTGAGTATGACCATTTTAGATAAGTTTTTTTTTATACTGACTTGATTAAAAAACTAGACCTTAGTTATTATGGAAGTGTGTGCTCTTAATCCTAATATAATAACAAACACATATATTTAGTATTTATTTCTTTGAATTATCAATGGGTGAGATTTAACTCAATAAATCAATAAGTCTGATAAGTTGAGAAATGATATTACTTATAGTGTGTTGTTGATTATAGAAGGAAATTGTGTCCTACTAATCTAGGTTGAGAATGTCCCTAAGAGAAGCTCATAAGGATTGTCATGTTAAACCCTGCAGGTGGACTTAGTCCGACATGACGATGAGGTTGAGTGGTACTACTCTTGGACTAAGATATTAATTAAGTGAGTTTTCAGTAACTCATTTAATTAGTGGGCATTCGACATCTTAAACACAAAGAGACTAACACACTCATAATAAGAAGGAGCCCAAAACGTAATTTGGGATTGGTGCAGTAGTTCAATAATAATTCTTTAGTGGTATGAATTATTATTGATGAAATTAAGTTGAGTGTTCGGGGCGAACACGGGAAGCTTAATTTCATCGGGAGACCAAAATCAATTCCTCCTCTCGGTCCCTATCGTAGCCTCTTGTATATAGAGATTTATACCCACCACATACCCACTCCTTACCCAACCCAAAGGGGTCGGCCAAGCAAGCTTGGAGACCAAGCTTAGGCCATCCAAGCAAAGGGTTGAGCAAAGATGGAGGGGTCGGCCAATGTTTGGAGCCCAAGCATGATGTGGCCGACCCTAATAAAATTAAAAGGATTTTATTTAAAATCTTTTCTTATGTGGATAACATGGTTTTATAAAAGAGAGTTTAAAATTTAAATCTTTCCTTTTATAGTGTCTACAAAAGATTAAGAAAAGATTTGAAATCTTTCCTTATTTGTAGATTGAAAGAAGATTTTAATTTTGATAAAACTTTCCTTTTTTGTAACCATGTTCATGATTTAAAAAGAGAATTTTAAATTAAAAATTTTCTTTTATAAGTATCTACAAAATATTAAGAGAAGATTTGATATCTTTCCTTATTTGTAGATTGAAAAGAGATTTTAATTTTAGATAAAACTTTCCTTTTTGGAAATCATCCACATGTTTAAAAGAAAGATTTTAATTTATAAAATTTCCTTTTATAACCCACCATGAAGGAAAAAATTATTGGAGAAATTTTTATAAATTTCTAGAAATAAATTAGGAAGTGTTAATTAAAACTCTCCTTGTTTAGAGCTTATAGGTGGCCGGCCATTATAATTAAGAAGAGGAAATTGTTTTTAATTAAAAAAATTTTCTTTTTCATGGCAAAGGCATTAAAGAAGTTTTTATTTAAATTTCCTTATTTGCTAAGGCCAAAGATTATAAAAGAGAGTGTAGAGGCGCCTTCAAGTGTAACGACCCACCTCCTACTAACTAGGTTGTGAGGCCGATCGTTACATTAATCTGTGCTAAACTATATCCATGACCATCACTAAATCTAGATGCGGAAGCTGTACTAATTAAAACTTTGCTAAGCTCTTATCATTTCTTTATTCTATACGTGCTAAGGGGTATAATCTAACTATTCATGACATATTTTACATCCCCCATGGTCAAGGAACTGAACTAAGGGTCTTCCGGCTGTTGTCAGGCCTCCCAATCGATCCATGGATCGATTGGAATGGTCTAATCGATCCAGTGATCGACCCAGCATGCTACTGTATGCGGAACTTAGGTTGGATCGATCCAGTGATCGATCCAGCACGCTACTGTGTTCGGGGCAATATTCTGGATCGATCGGCTGATCGGTCCAGACTGGCCAATCGATCCAGTGATCGATCCCAGGGCTTTCTGTTCGCGACAGAAGGCATCCGGATCGATCGGCTGATCGATCCAGGAGCTTAATGTTCGCAGTACGAACTTCTCAATCGATCGGCTGATCGACTGAGAAGCCTCCAATCGATCGGCCGATCGATTGGGGTTTCTGATTTCGTACCATAAGTCTGATTTCAGCACTGTCTCGTGCCAAATTCACACACACAAGTTCTAACATGACTATAAACATCCCAATAACACTAACTGACATTCTAAGCAGGAACACTAACAATCTAAACAGGTCTTTCATGATTCGTAGCATTAAAATAACTGAAATGAGGAAAGTAACAACTTAATAAAATGCTAAGGTTTCAGATTTATTTCAAGTTTCCCCAAGGTCTTTATTCCAGGTTCCATCCACACACATCTTCATCATTGCATTGACCTCCAGCCTCCGCTAGTCCATTTTTCCTTTACCTTTATCTGCAGTATAAGGAAAATAGTATCTGTAAGCTTGAGAGCTTAGTAAGAAACCATCTACCTCACTAAAACATGCATACGATGCAATTTATGTTTTTAAAACATGCTATTTGAAATACGTACTGAAAATGCTAAGCATGGCATGACATACAACACATAGGACTAAGGAACTGATCATGACAATAAGAGCTAATCATAAACTATTATGTTGTATCAACAGAAACTAAACTGATACAAAAACTGAATTAAGCTAATACTAATCTGATGCTAAAGCTGTACTGAACTCACATAACTACTTTGTGATGTTTGAAAACTATATTCGTAGGTAGATCAAAATAATAATCATGCTGTTGTTTGGGCCTGGCAACTGTACTTGCTATGCGCGCATCCCTAACTAGACCCGGGTTTGCAAGTCCCGAATTTAGTAGGGTTACTAGGTTATCTGAACCTAGGGACGACTGTGGGAGCCCAACCCAATGGATATCTAATCCAGTACAGTGCCACTGAGAAAGTAAAATACTGAACATAGCTAATTATTGCTTGTCTTGCTCTTTCTAGGTTATCTGAACCTAGAGCTAGGTTGTTTGAACCTAGAGGCGACTGTGGGAGCTCACCCATTGGACATCTAGTCCCATAAGAGCTGTAGCAAGACTAAATAAGCTGTAAAAATGCTTCTATTCCATTTATCTAAGCTAATAAAATGCCTAAGTTGCATTTTAACTATGCTAATAATTTAATCGAACACTTGGTATGCGCTAGTTCGCATCCTTTGTGCCGAAAGTCTACATACTACTAAAATGAAGCATAAAATTCATATGGAAGCTACTTATACTACAGGTGAGGGGTTTCTTACCTCCTGTTCGGATTTTCTTACAGATCTAATCGCTAGGTTTTCCGGTGGAGACGATATTCTCGACGGTTCCCTCGCGTCTATGTGTTCCTCTCGCGAAGGGAAGCGTCCTCGTGTCGGAGTCGTCGCCGGAAGGTGCTCCTAGAGCCCTTAGGCTTGGTGCGCCGAGAGAGGAAGAGGAGGAAGAGGTGGGCGGCGGTGAGGGTTTGAGGGAGAGGAGAGTTGCGTTAAAACCCAACCCCACTTAATAATTTCCTATTTATATCAAGTGGTTAATTCGGCCCAACTCAAATATAAATATAATTGTTCCCCTTTCCTTTCAGCACGGCCCTGCTGGGTTCAACTGGTTACTAGGACTATCTATAAGTCGTAGGACCCAATAGGTCTCGGGTTCGATTCCCGCTTAAGATATTTTACGTTTCTATTTATTTTTGCTACTTCCCCTACTCTAAAAATTCTGTAAAAATATCCTAAAATTCCAGAAAAATATTAGGATATTTCTAATAATTATTTTGAGAATTTTTGGGCGTTACATCAAGGGTAACGACTCTATTCTATTTCTTCCTCTCTTTTCCTCCTTGGTGTGGCCGGCCCTAGAGGTTTCCCCTCTCATCTTCTCTTCTTCTTTAGTGGTCGGTTTCATCCTTCTCTTGGAGCTTTTGATGGTGGCCGGTTCTAGCTAGGAGAAGAATGAGAGAAAGGAGGCTTTGTTTCTTGCATCCCTTGGAGCTTGGTGGTGGTGGCCGAAATTCTACATCCTTGGAGGATTCTTGGTTTGGTCGAAACTTGCAAGGAGGAAGGAGAAGGGCTTGTTGGACCCCATGGTAGTTTTGATGTGATCAACCAAGTTGGTTAGGTCCTGCTGTGTTTGATCCCTGTTTCTGAGTGTGCAGGAGCTTAGGAGCACAGGAAGTCGAGCGGAAGACGCAGCTAGCGAGAAGGACGACATGGGAAGGGAGCCGACGGGCTCGGTGCGTCCGAAGGACGAGAGAGCCACGGAAGAGTACTCCGGTGGGCATGAAGAGCGTGTGCGGCGTTCGAGGGACGTTAAGCCAGACGGAAGCCTGCTCGAGGAGAAGGCCGGGAATTGGGTTCGGGTGAGCCCTATTCTGGTTGGCCGCAATCACCCAAAAGATCGGAGCGTCGGAAGTCAAAGTGGAGCAAAGAAACAAGCTGGAATGTTGAGCTGCCAGCTTGGAGGCGCCTCCATCAGGCTTGGAGGCGCCTCCAGCTTGAAGGCGCCTCCAGCCTTGTTGAGGCGCCTCCAAGGGCGCCTTTAGGCTTGATGAAGTTGCCTTCAACAGGTCAGTTTTGACCGTTTGCGCTGCAGATAAAGTTCTATCCGCTGACCGAGCTGGAGGCGCCTTGAACCTTGTTGGAGGCGCCTTGGACCCTCGGGATAGACTTTCCAGGAGCTATAAAAAGGCCCCTGGAGTTAGGAATTCAATAACAACTTCTACATTCAACTCTGTACTTAATTCTTAGCAATAGTTCTGAGCCGTTAATGTGTAAAAGGCTTTTCCGCCTTCAGCAAAGGAGATTCTTCTAGTGCGCTTTTTCATCACCCTGGATTAACAACCTCCTTAGTTGTAACCAGGTTAATTGCTGAGTTTCTTTTTTATTTCTGTTGATTTAATTGTTATTATTTTACTATTGCTTTTCTGAGTTGAAATCCGAGGAGGGTATAGTTTATTTTTGATTTCAGCAATTCACCCCCCCCCCCCCTCTTGCCAGTCTTCGCTGCACCAACAGGGCTTGGGTGGTTCTCATCTCGATAGATTGTTGCCCACACAACGTCCGGGATAAGAAGAGGAATACGGTAGAAGATCAAGAGGTCATTGCATACAAAGGAAGGTATAACTAGTAATTATTTTCCGCATCATACTAGTTTTTCTTTGTATGAATTCCAAACATAAGAGGCATGAGATTCTAGTTTTTCGAATTTGTTATTTGAGTTTGTGTTTTTTTTTTATTTTTCGAATTTGTGATTCGATTGTTCCTTTTGGTTAAACCTAGAGTTATATAAGGAAATTAAATATTAGCTTTCCTTAAAAGGCTTTGTCTAGGCGGTGGTGGATGCTCCCATACCCAAGAAGGTCATGTGTCTCGCCATGCAGTCCTGAAAGCCAATTTTAGAAATTAATATTTAACTGAATTTATAACATAGGTTGATTTGGATCAATAGTGTTAAGTTCCGCTTGTGATCCAAATCTAAACCATTAAGAACAGATAAGTTAAATTTGAAATCAATAATGTTAAGTTTCATTTGTGATTTCTAATTTAACTTCTAAAGAACACAATAGGTTGTTTAGGAAAGGTTCGACACTTGTACAAAATTTTTGTACAGTGGAACCGGTACGATCTTTCTAGGACCAACCAACAATTGGTATCAGAGCTAGGGTTTGCCTCTGTGTGTTTTGGTTTTCAAATTAATTATGCACATGTCATACATAATTTAGGCAGGATAATAGTAGGATGTGCTAACTTTGTGGTTGCAGGCTCCAACTATTATGGCATATAGATATTATGTGTGATTGGACCCTTGGACATGTCAAGGGCATTATTTTGTGTGTGCATGATTGTATGTATCAAATACAGCAGGAGCTGTATTAGTTTTAGAATTTTATTTTTGTTCGATCTAGAATACATATACATTCCTTTGTGGAATATAGGATCGATATATGTAAAATTCTATATTTTTCGCGGATCGTATCCTTGCAAGGCGTGGTGCTATTGGAGGATCAAAGACGCAGCGGAATAAGAAGCAAGATAGATGCGACAACTCGACCTGATGGTGGTGGCTAAAGATGGCATCAGCTAGGGTTGGAGCACGCGGAGAATAGTGATGGAAAATGCCATAATAGTTGGAAAATTAATTTTCAAATTTATTGCTTTTATTTATTGTGATGTGTGTGTGCATGTGATGTATGCTTGCATAGGTTAAAATTCCTCACCTTAAATAACTAAGTGGGAGAGAGAGTTTTAAATAAATTTCACGGTCTCCATTACTGGTTTGTAAGTGATGCAAACAAACTTGCGCGTTGGCTTTGAGTGCCTTCCTCCATATCGGATGAGTTTGTTTGCGGATCACTAGATCAAACTTCCATTTTGGATGGTTATAGGAAATTAATTAAGAGCGTGTGATCTTCCCCATCGGAAGGGGTATAATCTTATTTAATGAACTAAATATCAAGTAATGGTATACACTTAGGCTCATTTAATAGTATCCTCCCCATCGGAGACACTGCTATTATTTGTGTGACCGAAGGAAAACCAACTATTAATTTGTCATAAAGATAGGTTGACAAGATAATAAAATTGATCCTGTCCGAATCGCTGAACCAACGGACGATGGGCACGTGGCGCTCTCCTAGTCGATGACGTAGGCCTCCGTCTGGTCGCACGAATCGCCGGCGAGCCTGCACCAAAGTCGGGTCGGGAAGGGGTTCCCGGCGACGACCCTCCGACGCTCAAGTCAGGTAAGCAAGCAGTGAAAAAGTGGCTCTCGAAATATCAGAACGCGTACCTCCGGCGAAGGATGAGGGCCTTTATATAGGGCAGCGGAGAAGCGAGTGTTCACATACCGAGGTGTACACGTGTCCGCGGCCCATACCCTAGTAAGGGCTTGTCAGTGAGCTTACCTGACCCATACTGCTACAGTCCTAGCACATCTATGATGGGACAGCGGGATCCTCTGTTGTAAGATCTTGCGTATGGCCTGGTCGTTGAACATACCCGCTGTCAGGAGATGTTCCCCCGATGTTTCCTTTGTCATTTTGTCTCTTCTGTTCCCGCGCCGAGCGGCCAGCCGCTCGGCAGGCATAGGTCCGACCGGGTGCTCGGTTGAGAGTGTTCCACAGCAACGATGCTTTATGCTTCGGCCGAGCGGGCTATCCACTCGGCCAGGTGACCCTTTCACTATGCCGCCCATGAGGGTCCCCCGTCCTTACCACCGGATCACATGCCTCCTCTTCAAGTCTAGTCGAAGGAGGCGATTAGTCCGACTGACTAGACCATCCGTAGTGCCAAGCGGCGCATCCAAGAAACCATCCTCCGCTTCTCCTCGTTAATCGCCTCTCATCCCACCTTTCTTGCGTTTTGTAAGGGATTTCTCACGAAGTATTTTGTATAGCTAGTCCGCTCGGCTGAATATGTCCTATTTTGACAAAAGAAGTTGTTCGCTTGATGTTGATGTACCTTTGGGTACTGAGCCGAGCGGAACGTAGAGGCTGTCGAACGATATTGACGGTGAATACCCTTGGGTACTTGCTCACAAGTCCTATTGATTGCCTCCGTCCGCTCGGAGGGTTTATAGTCGTCGGCTCGTCTCTCGATTTTTAACGTCGGAGCTCGACGGTCTTTCGCTCGGAGGGTTTATAGACGTCGGCTCGTCTCTCGATTTTTAACGTCGGAGCTCGACGGTCTTCCGCTCGGAAGGTTTATAGACGCCGGCTCGTCTCTCGATATTTAACGTCGGAGCTCGACGGTCTTCCGCTCGGAAGGTTTATAGACGCCGGCTCGTCTCTCGATATTTAACGTCGGAGCTCGACGGTCTTCCGCTCGGAGGGTTTATAGACGTCTGCTCGTCTCTCGATCTTTAACGTCGGAGCTCGACGGTCTTCCGCTCGGAAGGTTTATAGACGTCGGCTCGTCTCTCGATATTTAACGTCGGAGCTCGACGGTCTTCCGCTCGGAAGGTTTATAGACGCCGGCTCGTCTCTCGATATTTAACGTCGGAGCTCGACGGTCTTCCGCTCGGAAGGTTTATAGATGCCGGCTCGTCTCTCGATATTTAACGTCGGAGCTCGACGGCCTTCCGCTCGGAGGGTTTATAGACGCCGGCTCGTCTCTCGATATTTAACGTCGGAGCTCGACGGTCTTCCGCTCGGAGGGTTTATAGACGCCGGCTCGTCTCTCGATATTTAACGTTGGCGCTCGACGGACTTCTGCTCGGAGGGTTTATAGACGCCGGCTCGTCTCTCGATATTTAACGTCAGAGCTCGACAGTCTTCCGCTCGGAAGGTTTATAGACGCTGACTCGTCTCTCGATATTTAACGTCGGAGCTCGACGGTATTCCGCTCGGAAGGTTTATAGACGCCGGCTCGTCTCTCGATCTTTAACGTCGGAGCTCGATGGTCTTCCGCTCGGAGGGTTTATAGACGCCGGCTCGTCTCTCGATATTTAACGTCGGAGCTCGACGGTCTTCCGCTCGGAGGGTTTATAGACGGCGTCATCTCGATATTTAACGTCGGAGCTCGACGGTCTTCCGCTCGGAGGGTTTATAGACACCGGCTCGTCTCTCGATATTTAACGTCGGAGCTCGACGGTCTTCCGCTCGGAGGGTTTATAGACGCCGGCTCGTCTCTCGATATTTAACGTCGGAGCTTGACGATCTTCCGCTCGGAAGGTTTATAGACGTCGGCTCGTCTCTCGATATTTAACGTCGGAGCTCGACGGTCTTCCGCTCGGAAGGTTTATAGACGCCGGCTCGTCTCTCGATCTTTAACGTCGGAACTCGACGGTCTTCCGCTCGGAAGGTTTATAGACGCTGGCTTGTCTCTCGATCTTTAACATCGGAGCTCAACGGTCTTCCGCTCGGAGGGTTTATAGACGCCGGCTCGTCTCTCGATCTTTAACGTCGGAGCTCGACGGTCTTCCGCTCGGAGGGTTTATAGACGTCGGCTCGTCTCTCTATCTTTAACGTCGGAGCTCGACGATCTTCCGCTCGGAGGGTTTATAGACGCCGGCTCGTCTCTCGATCTTTAACGTCGGAGCTCGACGGTCTTCCGCTCGGAAGGTTTATAGACGCCGGCTCGTCTCTCGATATTTAACGTCGGAGCTCGACGACCTCTAAGGCTAATTTTAACACTGCTGACATACGCCTTACCGAGCGGCGAGGGGGCTTCGTCTTCGATGACTTGGCTCGGATAATTTTACGCCCGGCCGAACGGCACGGGTTCTTCGCCATCAAACTTTTGACTTGTGTAACTATACGCCGGCCGATCGGCACGGGGTATCCGCAATCGAGCTTAACTCGTGTAACCATTGCCCGACCGATCGGCACGGGGTCTTCGCCATTGAGTCAGTGGCTCGGATCTCATACCTCATGGAGATAGGCCACTCGGCCGATAATGCCAATTGCGTTTTTTAACATTTTTCTTCCTGCATTTCGAATATATAGCCAAACGGAAAATACAAACCATACATTACATTGGCGCACCTTTCACCCTGCCCTGGAAAGGCTGGAGATAAATTGCGCTTCATGGTTGATCCAAGTCACAATCCATCTTCATCCGTTCGGCGGTGCTCCCCCTTGAATGCCGGTTGGATCATTGTCTCGGGGGAGGCGTCCGCTCGGGGATGATTGCCTCCGCTCGGCCACCTGATGTTGACGTTGTTTGTTGTTTCAGCCGCTCGGCTTGCGCATTCTCTCTCTGTTGCTCCACGAGCTTAGCTGCTCTTGCCTTGATTAGAGCGTCGAGCTCCTTCGTGGAGAGCATCACCGTATGCGGTTGTCCAACTTCGTCCATTGCTTCCGATCGGATGCAGGAGCGTTCCCACAGACGGCGCCAAATTAATCCTGTCCGAATCGCTGAACCAACGGATGCTGGGCACGTGGCGCTCTCCTAGTCGATGACGTAGGCCTCCGTCAGGTCGCACGAATCGCCGGCGAGCCTGCACCAAAGTCGGACCGGGAAGGGGTTCCCGGCGACGACCCTCCGACGCTCAAGTCAGGTAAGTAAGCAGTGAAAAAGTGGCTCTCGAAATATCAGAACGCGTACCTCCGGCGAAGGATGAGGGCCTTTATATAGGGAAGTGGAGAAGCGAGTGTACACATACCGAGGTGTACACGTGTCCGCGGCCCATACCCTAGTAAGGGCTTGTCAGTGAGCTTACCTGACCCATACTGCTACAGTCCGAGCATATCTATGATGGGACAGCGGGATCCTCTGTTGTAAGATCTTGCGTATGGCCTGGTCGTTGAACATACCCGCTGTCAGGAGATGTTCCCCCGATGTTTCCTTTGTCCTTTTGTCTCTTCTGTTCCCGCGCCGAGCGGCCAGCCGCTCGGCAAGCATAGGTCCGACCGGGTACTCGGCTGAGAGTGTTCCACAGCAACGATGCTTTATGCTTCGGCCGAGCGGGCTATCCACTCGGCCAGGTGACCCTTTTCACTATGAGCGTCGGAAACCCGCCCATGGTCGGGTTGTCTTCTGTCCGGCCCGGGAAGCTCCTGGCTGAATGTCAGTTCGGCATGGCATCCTTCCGTTCGGCCTGGCATCCTTCGTTCGGCGCGAACTTGGGGTTGACCTCCACGTGTCTTTGACCCTCCGCCCATGAGGGTCCCCCGTCCTTACCACCGGATCAAAAATTATAACCCTCCTCTTACAAATGTTGAGATTTTGTATACGTCCATACTATCGTGGCATACAAAATTCACGGTATTTGAGGAAATTTTATTTGTCAGGTTGACAAGATAATAAAATTAATGGGTAACACCCCTCTTACAAATGTTTGAATTTGTATACGTCCACACTATCATGGCATACAATATTCACGGTGTTTGAGGTAATTTTATTTGTCATAAAGATAGGTTGACAAGGTTATTAATGTGTATAACCCTCCTCTTACAAATGTTCAATTTTGTATACGTCCACACTATCGTGGCATGCAAAATTCACGGTGTTTGAGTTATTGGTGAATTTAAATGATATTGTTTTGAAGAATCAATATTTTTTTAAATTCAAAGTTTTAACCAAATATTTGATCAGAGATAAACCAACTATTAATTTTATTTGTCATAAAGTTAAGTTGACGAGATAATAAAATTAATGGATAAAATCTCCTCTTTGATTTTGTATATGTCCACACTATCGTGACATACAAAATTCATGGGGATTTTAAGGTATTAGTCTTGACCAAATATTTTTGTGATTCTTAGGATTTCAAATGTTAGTCAATCCCCTAGCTGAATAGACTTAGTAGTCCTAGTTATGATTGGAAACAATACTTAGACTCTAAGATGGACTATCTTTTCGGAACCAAGAATAATATAGGTGTATTTTATTCATTAGTGGTTGAAACATGATTAGTGGTGTTATCTACTGATACTTGGTGTGTAGATACGGGAGCCACTGATCATGTCTGCATTTTATTGCAGGGGTTCTAGGAATCCGACAACTATGTGAAGAGAAAATCACCATGGGCACTGCTGCAAAAGTAGCAGCTGTTGCAGTGGGAGATGTTTATCCTCCGATAGGAATAAAACATGGATTTTGAGAAATTGTCTTTACATACCAAGTTTAGAAAGGACTAGATTTCAGTTTCTAAACTATTCAAAGAACTTAATATTCTACCTCTTTTAATAACAAAGTTGTTATTAAGAAAAAGAGGGAAGTTATATGTTCTGGTACGTTGGTTGGCAATTTAAAAATTCAATAACTCCCACGAGGCAACAAATGGAAATTAATAACATATCTTCTAACTCTAATAAGAGAAGGCAACCTTCGAAAATAAACCAATCATATCTTTGGCATCTAAGGCTAGGTTATATTAACTTAAGTAGGATTCAATGGATAATAGCCAATGAACTTTTGGGTTCATTGGTAGTGAAAACTTTTCCAACTTGTGAATCTTACTTGGAAGAAAGAATAACCTAGAAGCTTTTAAGTCTAAGGGGTATAGAGCCAAAGATGTGTTGGAATTGGTTCATTCTGATTTGTGTGGATCTATGACTATCTAGGAAAGAGGTGGTTTCAAATATTTCATCTATTTTATAAACAACTATTCAAAATACGGGTGCATTTACTTGATGCGCCGTAAGTCTAAGTGCTTTGATAAGTTCAAAGAGTATTAGGCTAATGTGGAGTAACGTCAAGGTAAAAGTATCAAGACACTACGCTGAGATCGTAGTGGCAAGTACCTCTTGGGAGAGTTTAGGAGTCATTTATTAGAAGTCAGGATTCAATCCCAACTAACTGCACCTGGTACACCCCAACAGAATGGTGTAGTAGAACGAAGGTATAGGACTCTTATGGAAATAGTTAGATCAATGATGAGTTATTCAGAATTATCAAAATTCTTTTTGAGGATATACACTGGAAACGGAAGTGAACAGAGTACCTTCTAAGTTAGAACTCTCTACTCCCATAGAATTGTAGAATGGGCATAAGCCTAGTCTGAAGCATATTCGGATTTGGGTGGTCTAGCACATGAGAGACACTGATAAGTTGGACAGGAGTTCACTTGTTTGTAGGTTATCCTAGAGAAACGAAAGGAGGTTTATAGTCCTAAAAATCAGAAGGTCATTGCTAGCACCAATGCTCGATTTTTAGAAGAGGACTATATAATAAACCATAAGCCCATAAGTAAATTTGTTCTTAAGGAAATAATAAAGGACATGTCTAATCTAGTACCAACTGTACAAGATGAAATATCACAAGAAACTGCAACACGTATCACAGATGATACACAATTACAGAAAGTTCCTCGTCGTGGTGGGAGGATTGTTAGGCGACCTGAAATATTCATGTTTTGGAAGAGTCTTTGGACTTGATCCCTGGTGAACATGAACTTAATTCTCGGACATATGACGAAGTGCTCCAAGATAAAGATGCAACATCTTTGAGAAATGAATACAGAATTAGAATATATGTATTCTAATAAATTCTAGGAGCTTGTAGAGCCACCAGATAGTGTAAAAGCCATTGGGTCTACAATAGGAAAAGAGGGATAGATGGGAAGGTGGAAACTTCAAAGCAAGGCTTGTTGAAAAAGGAAACTTTCTCACCGGTAGCCATGCTTAAGTCTGTCCGGATTCTTTTATATATTGTTACTCATATGAACTATGAGATTTGGCAAGTGGATGTCAAGATAGCTTTCCTTAATGGAAGTCCTGAAGAAAATATCCATATAAAGCAACCAGAAGGGTTCATTGCAAAGGGCAAAGAGCATCTTGTATGCAAGCTCAATCAGTCTATGGACTGAAACAAAGCTTCAAGGTCTTGGAGCATCCGGTTTAATAAAGTAATTCAGACCTATGGATTTATAATCGAATGAGTCTTGTGTATACAAGAAGTGTGATGGAAACGTGATGGTATTTCTTGTACTATACATAGATAACATTTTTGGTAGTTGGAAACAATATCAAAGTGTTGTCGGAAGTAAGGGTATGGTTGCCCCAACAATTCGATATGAAGGACTTGGGAGAATGCATATATTCTTGGGATCAAAGTAATAAGGGATTACAATGAAAGAATATTTTGCTTATCCCAAGCTTCATATATCGATACAATCCTTGCTCGTTTTAGCATGCAAGACTCCAAGAAAGGTTTTCTACCTTTTAGGCATGGAGTAGCTTTATCTAAAGAAATGTCTCCGAAGACATCAAAGGAGATAAAGGACATGAAGGCAGTTCCTTATGCTTCGGCTATCGGAAGCCTAATATATGTAATACTATGTACGAAATTGGATATCTGTTTTGCCCAAGGCATAGTTAGCAGATATCAAAGTAACCCAGGACCAAGACACTAGACTGCCGTAAAGCATATATTAAAGTACCCTAGAGGGACTAGAGATTATATGCTAGTTTACAAGGCAGATAATTTGATCTCTGTGGGTTACATGGATTTTGACTTCCAATCAGATAGGGAGAATAGTAAGTTGACCTCGGGGTTTTGTGTTTACTTTAGGAGGTAAAGCCATAACAATGGAGAAGTGTTAAGCATAAATGTTTTTCGAACTCCATCATAGAAGCTGAGTATGTGGCAGCCTCTGAGGCAGCCATAGAAATTAAGTGGCTCAGAAACTTCATGATGGACTTAGACATGATTTCTAGTTTTCCCAAAATTATCACAATTTATTGTAATAATAGTGGTGCAGTAGCAAAACTCGAAGAAACCATAAGTCCATAAGGCAAGTAAACACAATAGAGTGCAAGTACCACCCAATACGAGACATCGTATAACGAGGAGAAGTTGTTGCTGCCTAAATTGCATCAGATGATAACCTATGAGATCTTTTCACTAAGGCCCTTAAGGCAAGAGTTTTTGATGGGCATGTTGAAGGGATGGAGATCAGATGTATGACAGTAGATATGGGAGCATAGTCTTTTAGTATAAGTGGGAGATTGTTTGAGTGTATACTAAAAGCCTAGATTTTGTATAAATATTTATTTAGAAATAAAGAATCACAATGGTCAAATACCTACATTTATTTGTTAAGTGTAGTTGTTCAATTAATTTATATTGTAGATAACATGGTGTGTGGTGTCACACACAGAAGATCATGTTATCAATTCTTTATAAATTATAAACAGTTGCTCATGACTAAGATGGAAAGAAACAAACCATTGAAATAGTCATAATATAATTAGGTATTAGTTTATCTTGACTAATAAATTACACTAGTACACTCTAAATATATTGAGTAGGACCATTTTAGATAAGTTCTTTTTATACTGACTTGATAAAAGAACTAGACCTTAGTTATTATGGAAGTGTGTGATCTTAATCCTAATATAATAACAAACACATATATTTAGTATTTATTTCTTTGACTTAACAATGCGTGAGATTTAGCTCGATAAATCAATAAGCCCGATAAGTTGGGAAATGATATTACTTATAGTGTGTATTTTTTATTATAGAAGGAAACTGTGTCCTACTAATCTAGGTTGAGAATGTCCCCAAGAGGAGCTCATAAGGATTGTCATGTTAAACCCTGCAGGTGGACTTAGTCCGACATGACGATGAGGTTGAGTGGTACTGCTCTTGGACTAAAATATTAATTAAGTGAGTTTTCAGTAACTCATTTAATTAGTGGGCATTCGACATCTTAAACACAGAGAGACTAACACACTCATAATAAGAAGGAGCCCAAAACGTAATTTGGGATTGGTGCGGTAGTTCAATAATAATTCTTTAGTGGTATGAATTATTATTGATGAAATTAAGTTGAGTGTTCGGGGCGAACACGGGAAACTTAATTTCATCGGGAGACCAAAACCAATTCCTCCTCTCGGTCCCTATTATAGCCTCTTGTATATAGAGATTTATACCCACCGCATACACACTCCTTACCCAACCCAAAGGGGTCGGCCAAGCAAGCTTGGAGACCAAGCTTAGGCCGGTCAAGCAAAGGGTTGAGCAAAGATGGAGGGGCCGACCAATGCTTGGAGCCCAAGCATGTTGTGGCCGGCCCTAATAAAATTAAAAGGATTTTATTTAAAATCTTTTCTTATGTGGATAACATAGTTTTATAAAAGAGAGTTTAAAATTTAAATCTTTCCTTTTATAGTGTCTACAAAAGATTAAGAAAAGATTTGGAATCTTTCCTTATTTGTAAATTGAAAGAAGATTTTAATTTTAATAAAACTTTCCTTTTTGTAACAATGTTCATGATTTAAAAAGAGAGTTTTAAAATTAAAAATTTTCTTTTATAAGTATCTACAAAAGATTAAGAGAAGATTTGATATCTTTCCTTATTTGTAGATTGAAAGGAGATTTTAATTTTAGATAAAACTTTCCTTTTTGGAAATAATCCACATGTTTAAAAGAAAGATTTTAATTTATAAAATTTCCTTTTATAACCCACCATGAAGGGAAAAATTATTGGATAAATTTTTATAAATTTCCAGAAATAAATTAGGAAGTGTTAATTAAAACTCTCCTTGTTTAGAGCTTATAGGTGGCCGACCATTATAATTAAGAAGAGGAAATTGTTTTTAATTAAAAAAATTTCCTTTTTCATGGCAAAGGAATTAAGGAAGTTTTTATTTAAATTTATTTATTTGCTAAGGCCAAGGATTATAAAAGAGAGGGTAGAGGTGCCTTCAAGGGTAACGACTCTATTCTATTTCTTCCTCTCTTTTCCTCCTTGGTGTGGCTAGCCCTAGAGGTTTCCCCTCTCCTCTTCTCTTCTTCTTTAGTGGCCGGTTTCATCCTTCTCTTGGAGCTTTTGATGGTGGTCGGTTCTATCTAGGAGAAGAAGGAGAGAAAGGAGGCTTTGTTTCTTGCATCCCTTGGAGCTTGGTGGTGGTGGCCGAAATTCTACATCCTTGGAGGATTCTTGGTTTGGCCAAAACTTGCAAGGAGGAAGGAGAAGGGCTTGGGTGATTTTCATCTCGGTAGATCGTTGCTCACACAATGTCCGAGATAAGAAGAGGAATATGGTAGAAGATCAAGAGGTCGTTGCATACAAAGGAAGGTATAACTAGTAATTATTTTCCGCATCATACTAGTTTTTCTTTGTATGAATTCCAAACACAAGAGGCATTAGATTCTAGTTTTTCGAATTTGTTATTCGAGATTTATTTTTTTTTTTATTTTTCGAATTTGTGATTGGATTGTTCCTTTTGGTTAAACCTAGAGTTATATAAGAAAATTAAATATTAGCTTTCCTTAAAAGGCTTTGTCTAGGCGATCGTGGATGCTCCCATACCCAAGAAGGTCATGTGCCTCGCTATGCAGTCCTGGAAGCTAATTTTGGAAATTAATATTTAATTAAATTTATAACATAGGTTGATTTGGATCAATAGTGTTAAGTTCTGCTTGCAATCCAAATCTAAACCATTAAGAACAGATAAGTTAAATTTGGAATCAATAATGTTAAGTTTCGTTTGCGATTCCTAATTTAACTTCTAAAGAACACAATAGGTTGTTTAGGAAAGGTTCGACACTTGTACAAAATTTTTGTACAGTGGAACCGGTACAATCTTCCGATCTTCCTAGGACCAACCAACAGGGGTTTGGTTTGGTCTCTTACTTTCCTGTGGAGAAGTTGCCTCTCCTTTCAAGAGAATATCCTAGACGTCCATGAACGGATTACCCCTGTCACTAGGGCCCCTCAGGTATACGATATAAGATCCTCTCTTTATGAAATTAGTAATTCCTACACAATCAATTAACATGACAAGGCAATAAGTCTCATGCATATCAAATAGAAATGAAGCAAGAGAAATCATCCAACGAGTAAAGGAACGAACATGAGTCTTACATCAAACCCTGTCTAAAACTACTCCCTACATCCATAGAAAAGGAGATCTACTCCATTGTGAGGGAAGAACAACCCCAAAACATAAAGTAAAGCATACTTACAACTCTTGATGTGAGAAGAAGGGGAAGAAGAAATGTTTGCCGAGGTTTCTAATGTCTTGGGGATGCCTCCTTGCTCTGGAGATGGACGGAACGTCAAGGGACAACGGTGGATAAAGCTCTAGGGTTTCCCCCGAAGGGGAGAATCTTTTCCCGATGAGAGGGACGAAGTCCCAAACCAAAGATGATCCAAGAATATGGTTCTTGACCCTTTTATACCTCCTCCAAGTTGCCCTGGAAAATCAGGATTACATGGGTCCGGTAAACCGAGTTTTTCACCCATTAAACCAGGTTTTCTCGTAATTTACCCTGAATCAAAGTTGTAGCTCTTGAAATTATCTTCAATCTGATACTTGGATCGAGCCCTGGCTCCAACCGAGCCTAAATTTACGATGGTTCAAAGTTTGGTCTGCAATCTGGGCGGAGGTCCAGTTGAACCCGCGGTTGGGAGGCACGGTCATGCCATTTAGCATGGCACGACCCATGTTCTTCGTCACACAACCGTGTGGAATCCACACGGCCTCACACGGCTTCTTCTCGGGTTGAGTCACACGGTCGTGTGGCTCACACGGCTATGACCTTTTTCTTCTCTACCGAGGTCACATGGTCGTGTGGATTTACACGGTCGTGACCTTTCTCTCCTCTAGATCGTTAGCACGGTCGTGTGGATTCACACGATCGTGACCTTTCTCTCCTCTGGATCGTTAGCACAGCCGTGCCATTTGGCACGACCGTGTGTTGCTTGGCCACGGGATGTTGGCACGACCGTGTGTCTCACATGGCCATGGCCCTCTTCAAATCTGGATTCCAGGCACGGTCGTGCCATTTTGGCACGACCTGAACATGCTAATGGCCACACAACCGTGTGGCCTACACAACCTAAGCTCCTGTGTGCGTTTTTGCTCCATTTTCGCTTCAAATAACATCCTGTCAATAAAAATAAGCAAAGAGCAGATCTCCGAACAAAATATAATAGAAGTATGACATTACAATGAAATAGGGTGCAATAAACATAGATTATGCTAATGAAATATAAGTACATGTGTGTTAAGACATGCATAAAAGTGTATATAATCTACGCACATCAGTTAACTTGTCGGTGAGGTCTCACTAATGTTGACTATCTGGGGGATCACCAATCCACATAATCTCGTGAAACCTTTCCAAAGCACCTAAGATGAAGAACACGCCTAGAGGATGGGGTTAGAATGACGATCAGGGAGTTCTCCTGCGCAACCACTCCAATAAGTAAGAATTTGGAGAGGGAGAAGCTATCATGGTAGGGTTTGGTGTGTTATGTACGCGTACCTTTGCTCATGAGGGTTGACTACCTTTTATAGGATTAGGACTCTCTGCCTCATTCTCCCCGTGCTCCCTCATTACTCATGACTGTAGCAATTGTTAGAATCGAAAGAAATATACATATCTCCATAATGACATGATATTGTCAATTTTGGGCCTAAGCTCTTATGCCTTTATTTTTTGGCTCTACCCAAAAGACCTCATACCATGAAGATATTTTATATCATTTTAAATTCATGATCTTTTCCATATCTTTCAATATAGGACTTTGACTATATCCCCAACAATTCTCCCCTCAAATGAATGACCATCATTACTCTTATGGTTTGGTCCTCCCCGCAAGTATTGGGTCACTCTTAACCTATTTCAGGACTTCCCGCAAGCATCCGCTCATCTTGACATGCTCCGGGCCTCCCCGCAAGCATCCACGTCCGGTCACTCTTGACTTGCTCTGGACCTCCCCATGAGCATCCGCGTTTAGTCACTCTTTACATGCTTCGGACCTTCCTACAAGTATCCGGTCACCTTGACCTGCTTTGGGCCTCTTCGTAAGTATCCGATCATCTTGACCTGCTCCAAGGCTCCCCACAAGTATCTGGTCACCTTGACCTACTCTGAGCCTCCCCACGAGCATCCGGTCACCACGACCTACTCCGGGTCTCCCCGTAACTTAGTTCAAGGTCACCCCACATTACATCTAGTATGGACTATGGCTCTAATACCATGTGTTGGGACCAAAGGAATGCACATATCTTTATAATGACATGATATTATCCACTTTGGGCCTCAGCCCTCGTGACTTTATTTTTAGACTCTACCCAAAAGGCCTCATACCAATGGAGGTATCTTACATCCTTTTAAACTCATGATCTTTTCCATATCTTTTCAATATAGGACTTTGATTGTATCCCCAACAACTATGTTTCTCAAAATAAATGACCATTATGACTCATTTATGTCGAGGTAAATAGTTGTGTTTTTCGTCTTCCTTGAGATAACGGTTGCATTATCCATGTTCTCACATAATAACAGTTCGTTGTTTTAATTTTTGATAGCTGGAGCCGTTTCAGCTTAGTCTGAGGGAGCTTGGAGCCGGAACTAGGGAGTCGATAGTTTAGAGCCGAGAGCCGAAAGTTGGTAGCTTGGATCTGAGAATCAGGAGTTAGTAGTCTGGAGCCGAGAGTCGATAGCATGGAGTCGAGAGTCAGAAGCTTGGAATCGGGAGTTAGGAGTTGATAGCCTAGAGCCGAGAGTCGATAATCAGTAGCCTAGAATTAGGAGTCAAGAGTTGATAACATGACTTTTCTAACTTTGACTACCATCCTAATAAAACTTTTGATATTTTTAGCCATGTAACCTTCGCTGATTACCTTTTATCAACTATTATAACTTAAATACTTTAATTCTGATGTTGAATGTTAATAATATTATATCATACTAATTACATTCATATCATAATCTATATTATAATAATTATGTATCATGTATAAATACTTTCTTTTAAATTAATATTATATTATAATAACTACAACATAATAATTACTATATAATTACAATTTATTTCTAATCAATAGAGATGAATATTATGTTGTATCAATAAAAGAATCAGTTACAATTATAATTTTATTATTTTATTAAGAATCTAACCCCTCTAGTAACTAATTTTTATGAAGTCTAAAAAAAAATTATCTTAATATTTTTTTTCTTTGAACATTAAAAATAATTTTAAAGTTTATTAATAATTTCTACAAACATATCAATTAGGGATCTAGGCGTATTATTAGAAAATTTTCTCATTAATAGATCTAGAATTTGAGACTTAACTATGGCGTATCATTAAGAATTTTTTTTATTAATCAATTAGAAATCTAGAATTCTCAATAGTCCGATATCTTAAAATTGACAATACTATGAGTAAAGAAATTTCTATAAATACCTTGGGTTGATAATATTATAAAATATATTTTTCTCGACTTTTTAACTAAAATCAAATATGATATTAAATTAATTTTTTATAAAAGAAGTCTATTATGATATTCTTGAGAGATTTAAATTAATTTTTTTTATGAATGAGAATATGTTACCGACACTGTGTTTATATGTTATATTACACTCGTAATTAGACGTCGCATATAGCTTTGGTGGGACATAATCTTGCCCCTCCCAAAAAAAAAAAAAGTAAGCACAATAATAAAAAATTAAAACTATTGTCTATAAATCAATTCTTCTTTCCTCGTATCTCTTCTTCCCTACATTACCCCACCTGGTTATGGGGCCGAGCTCATGCAATTATATTATCCCAGCAGATATAAGGGGCTGGGCCGAGCTCAAGCAATTATATTATCCCATCAGATATAAGGGGCTTAGCTCCCAGAATGCAATGCTTGTCCATAATCGTAAGTAAATATTATAATTGTTTAGCAATTATAGGATGATAACTATTATAATTATATACCTAGTTGTAATAGGTATAATCATATATACGCTGTCATAGGTACGAAAATATAAAAAATTTTAAAAATAAAAATAAATGGAGATAAAATAAGATATTATTTTAATAATAAATAAAAAAAGATATCTTGTATTTTTGCCCTTCCCTATAGTCTGCAAATCTTATCCCTATCACCACCACTATCCTCGGACACTTAATTGATTTCTTTGACTAAAAAAATAAGGGGGCGTTTGGTACACGCGTTTTCCATTTTCATTTTCTGGAAAACGCGCGTTTTCTGGAAAATGGTGTTTGGTTTACGTTTTCCGCGCGCGTTTTCTAAAAAATTGGCTTTCGTTTTCTAGAAAAACAGAGAATGACAAAAAGTCATTTTCTGTTTTCTAGAAAACGCGCGTTTTCCAGAAAATGAAAATGAAAACGATGTAAATCAAACGCACCCTAATAGAATGCTTTCAAAATGGTAAAAAAAACTAAAAAATTAAGGAGAGAAATAATAAAATATATATTAATGTCATTTTCAAATAAAAAGAGAGAGGAATTTATTATGGCTGATATATAAATAAATCTACCACAATAAAATTCTTTGGAAAGCCTTTAGGCTGGATATATTTTCCAAACGAAAATTAATTATTTGTACTAAAAAATTTATCCAAAATATTTAAATCACATATATATTTTAAATTACTTGGTTACTTTTAATATCTTCGACTTCCTCTTTGAGTGATACATGGAACAACAATTTTAAAAACAAATTAATTTGTTTATTTCCGCTCCTACAAAATATCAAATTCAAAGCAGTTTTCTACAAATTAATTATATATCTTGTTTAATTTCATGTATCTCCTTCTTTGTGCTAGCCATAGGAAACAGCAAGGAGAAAGAAAACAACATCTACTATTTCATGCGGCACATGGAGAACAATGAATAAAACGTTTTCTTCAAAATATATATATTCGACATCGACTTTCTATGAAGCATTAATTACAACATCTACTATTTCATTCGGCACATGGAGAACATTGAATAAAACGTTTTCTTCAATATATATATATATATTCGACATCGACTTTCTATTAAGTATTAATTGATATTAATATGAAAAAAAATCGAAAACCCGTTTTCTTCTCTTTATATATAATATATGGTTGTAAACGATTCAAAGTCCACATCTTATTAAAATATTAAGATTAATGTGTATTTTAAGGAATTATGCAATACAGTGGCAAGAAAAATGAGAAAAATATAATCCACAAAAACGCACACAAGAGACGCTCCCATATAATCAATTTATATTAAAATTTTACTCAAAATATTAATAGTTTAGATAGTTTCAAGTATTTGATTCACGTAATAGTTTAAAAGTTGCTCTTGGATTTTTAAATTTTAAAAGTTTGGCCTTTAAACTACTTTAGAAATTATTTAAATATAAAATATTCCGACAGTTGCTTCAGTCACGATCGAGGGGGAACTTAACCTCGCATCGACTCTTATTGATAGTTGATACGTTGCTTTCCTTGTATTGTTGCTTGCTTTTTTATTGGTTATGATTTGAAAATAAAAATAAATTTAAGCCGACGCAGCTTAACTTTTTTTTTCTTTTATGTTTTTGATGGTTTTTTTAAATTTCTAATTATATTAATAAGGTTTTATATTTAAAATTTAAGGGTTGGATTATAGTATTAAAAAAAATTAAATTGATTTCTTTTAGTGCATACTAAATATACGGTTTTGAAAATAAAAATAAGATATATAAATAAATAAACTTTAGCAGAAGTTATATACTTAGTTAAAAAATAATAATTATACTGTATTTAACTGACATGGAGAGAGATGGAACTTTCGCAATTTCTTTGAGATTTTATATTCAATAAATTCAGCGTGATGATGAATTTTATATCCAATAATTTCGCCAGTTGCTGACAAGTCAACGTTCCGAAATCCGAGGTGATGTCGAATCAAAGAACAATCGATTGATATGACAAAAATTAAAGAAATGAGTTTCACATTAAGTTTGGAAAAAAATATATCATAATTATTAATTTTACGTATGCTATGCATGTTTCATGCCTCTCGGATCCAGTGGTGGTAAACAACTAGCGTACGAGGAGTCATATTTACGTCGTTATCAATCATAAATTCATTGGCCATCTCCAGTAGCCAGCCAAGGGTGTCGGCGTCATTCCAAAGTAATTTTGAATCCCGATTACGCCCTGCATCCCATCTTATTTTTAAGTCTGAATTAAAATCCAAAGGGTAGTTCAATTGGACAAGAAATAACAAAAGAATTATGTTAGAATTATGATGTTTAAGTACGTTTGATGATGTGACGATCAAGAGGAGTTTATTTGGCACAGGTTAATCGTCATGATCTAGGGTTAATGTCAGATACTCCTTTCCTTATTTGATTTTTATTTTGTAGGAGTGAGATATTCATCTCGTCAATGATCATCATATCCCAACTTTCCAACTTCTCGCATTTGAACAGGATCATTTCAGATCCTTGTTTTCAATGTGTCCTCTCCATGTGCTACCTTGTAAGATTATTAAACTTGTTCAGCACAAAAATTAATTAAGGTCCTTTCCCTGCGATCGACGATGATATTGGTTATTATCTCTAATTGGTGAGTTTAATTATAAGTTGTGTATATAAGTACAAATCGAACCATAAAGTGATCTAACTTAAGCTTATTGAGTTTCGATTATTAGATGTAGACCTTGTATGTACAGAACATATAATTCCGTATATATTATCATCTATGAACTGATAATAGATGTTCACTATATATAGTGTTGGTCCCCAAGAGTTTAGGGTTTAATTTTGATAGAGCTTTTGGTTCCTCATTGACCTAAAGCTTTTCGGCGCCGTCACCCCTAAGCCTCTTGGAAGCTTCCTTTTCTTTCCACTGCATATTCTTCCGCAGAGATTATTTCTGAACGACGCTAAAAACAATGATGACTTTTCAATCAGGTTCCTTGTCATATTTGTTTATATATTTATTTTTCTTGTGTCATGTTCTCGATCAAACTAGATCTTTTTGTTCTTATATTTCCTATATGTGAATTCTTTATATTTTAGAATTCATGAGGTTTAGGTTTTTACAAGAACTATCAATTGGTATCATTGCTAAGTTTCTGCTTCATCATTTTCATTGACAATAAAGTCTAAATTTGTTGTCGATTTATTGTTTATATGTCAGATGAAGTTTTTACTAGTTAATATAAATTTTTTGATTATCGAAAATTATATAAGAAAAAAATTAGGATAGACTGATTTTTCAAATTTTTCGTGTTTCTACAAAAAATATGAAAAACGATGAAAATCGTCACAATTTAATATAATTTTAGGTAAAATTATGAAGATTCAATTGATTATTTTAATCGAATAATCAACTATTAAGTCTAAAATTTTAAACAGAAATGATTAAAATTTAACGGTCTTGAATTTATGACTTCAATTTTAAATAAGTTAAGTTTATGTTTATTAATCAATTAAGACTTATGATTCAATGAGTTTACTGTTTCATGCCATTAATCATTAAACAATATGTTAGGTTTCATATAATAAAAAAAAAACTGAAACAAACTTTACTATTTAAAAAAAAAAGAAGTTTTTTTTCCATTAAAATTTCTTTGAAATAACTTACTGTTTGAGTAGAGAGAAAAAAAATTAAAAAACAAACTATTTCGTCGAAATAGGAATAGAAGATAAATAATAATAATAATAATAATAATAATAAAATTTTTTAATGCATAAATAATTAAGGGATTAAATGATATTAAATAATATTATTTAATTATAAAATTTTTACAAGGATTTCTATATACATAGTCATGTAGTCGCATATAGTAGACTTTTAAATTGATTATGATAATCGATTGGATAAAACCAATTGACTGTCATATGTGATCAATCAATTAATAAGTCTAATCTAGATTTGTTAAGGTTGGTTAAGTAAATTTTTGTTCGAATTAAGTTCCTAGAATTTTTTTGAGTTTATCCATACTACGTGCTACTAAGTTGAACTAATGTGTCGGTCCAAAGAAAGACACCTCAGATAAGTTTAGTATATTTTATGTTGGTAGACATATATCTATGTTAAAAGTAATCGGTCCAAAAGAAAGTTACTTTTATCCCAGATATATGTATAAGGTAGCTTACAACTATAGAACAAAATATTATTTTGTTCAGATCATGCACTAATTATGTCGGCCTAAAGGAAGACATATTATGTGGCTGATTAAAGTTATTGTGAGCTATGAACCAAAATATAACTCATATAAAGTATCATATTATACGCACAATGTGTCGACTCAAAGGAAGACACATTGTGTGGTCAATTAAAGTTTGAGTTATATTAGAGAGTATCACTAACAAATAATATGTTGACCAAAAGGAATGCACATTATGTCGTATTTAGTATTTCATAAAGAGCTTATTTATATGCATTTAAAATTTTATTTTACTTGCATAATTTTATATTACTTATATGTTTTTGACTTTAGTTAAATCGTGAGCTTAAATAAATTTCTCTCTTTAAATTTCAATACAATATGTAATTGTCAGCATTAATAACATCTCAACATTAACTGGTTTGAATTTTGCAGAATGGAAAGAATACGTGATCGTACTCTTAGGCTGCATGGACTTAGACTATGCATTAAGGAATGATCGTCACTCATCTCTGACTAGTGCTAACACTATAGAGCAGAGGGTTGAATTTCAGCTGTGGGAGAAATCAAATCGCATGTGTCTAACTATCATGAAGCTTTCCATACCGACACCAATAAAGGGCTCAATAACAGAGGAAGGAGATGCTAGGAGTTTTCTGGACCAATTAGCAGACTGATTCACCTTGAATGAAAAGGTAAAGACTACCACACTTCTTACGAAGTTGGTAACCATGCGATACAATAGTAAATGAAATATAAGGTAGTACATTATGGAGATGTCCAATATAGCGACAAGTTTGAAAGTACTAAAACTCGATATGTATGAGAGTATGTTAGTGCATTTTGTCTTGATGTCTCTACCTGCGCAGTTCACTCCTTTTAAGATCTCGTATAATACTCAAAAGGAAAAGTGGACATTGAATGTACTCATAGCTCAATGCGTGCAAGAGGAAGGGAGACTAAAGATTGAGACATCTGAGAGTACTTACTTAGCATCTGGTTCTCAAAGTGCAAGTAAGAAACAAAAGAGGATCAATAACAAATAAAAAGGAAAACAAACTATAGATTCTGAGAGTTTTCTCAACTTTGTTAGTTCGGAAGTCAATCTATCTATTGTATCCACTAACACTTAGTGGATAGATACCGATGCTACTACTCATATAAGTGTCACTATACAGGGTTGTCTCAAGAGCCGACTTCCACTTAATGGTGAAAGATACATCTATACAGGAAATAAAAAGAAGGCTAAAGTCGAGTCGATTGGTGTTTTTAAGCTTTGTTTATGAACCAATATTTTTCTAGATTTAGAAAATATATTTATTGTACCATCTTTTCAATGGAATTTAATTTTAATTTCTTGCTTGGACAAATCAGCTTATTCTTGTTCATTTAGAAATGAAATTTTCAGTATTTTCTTTAATTCAGTGTTGGTTGGTAATAGTTCCTTGGTTGATAAGCTTTATAAATTAAACACCTTTACTCCTACGGTTAACAACGTAATAATGCATAGTATAGGTATGAAATATAAATTGACCGATGAAACTTCTTCCATGTTGTGGCATAGACGTTTAGGACATGATATCTAAACAATGCCTAGAAAGGTTAATGTCACATGGAATTTTTTATTTCCTTGACATGTCAGACTTTGATATCTGCATAGAGTGTGTTAAGGGGAAGACTACTAACAAAAAGAACAAGGGGGTTAGCCGTTGTAGTGACGTTTTGGAGCTAATACATACAGACATTTGTGGACCATTTCCTAAAGCATTTTGGAATGGACACATATTTTATTAGGTTCATAGACGACTATTCCAGATTTGACTATCTGTACCTTATTCATGAGAAATCACAATCTTTGGAGATGTTTAAAATTTTTAAAGCCAAAGTTGAACTTCAACTAGGTAAGAAAATTAAAGTCGTTCGATTCGACTGCGGAGGTGACTATTACAGTCAATATGATGGATCAGGTGAACAATGTCCAGGATCTTTTACGAATTACCTTGCTAAATCTTATGATCCCTCTAATAGATCCTTCTTTGAAACGAAAAATGCTAAGTTCATTGAGGACAGTGGGAGTGATAAGGCAAGGGAAATATCTTTTAAGAAATGCATTGACAATTCTTCTGTGATTACTACTAGTGCGATCAGTAGCGGCATGGTTACTATTGTTGGAATGTATACTAAAAGTCTAGCTTTTGTATAAACATTTATTTAAAAATAAAGAATCACATTGGTCAAATGTCTACATGCTAAGTGTAGTTGTTCAATTAATTTATATTGTAGATAACATGGTGTGTGGTGTCACACATAGAAGATCATGTTATCAGTTCCTTATAAATTATAAACAGTAGCTCACGACCGAGATGGAAAGGAACAAACTATCAGAACAGTCGTAGTGTAATTAGGTATTATTTTATCTTGACTATATAATTGCACTAGTACACTTAGAGTGTATTGAGTAAGACCATTGAGGCAATTTTTTTTATACTGACTAAATAAAAGAACAAGACCTCGGTTATTATGGAATTGTGTGCTCTTAATTCTAATATAATGATAAACACATATATTTAATATTTATTTCTTTAATTTATCAATGGGTAAGATTTAGTTCGATAAATCAATATGCCCGATAAGTTGGGAAATGATATTACTTATAATGTGTGTTGTTGATTATAGAAGGAAACTGTGTCCTAGTAATCTAGGTTGATAATGTCCCCAAGAGGAGCTCATAAGGATTGTCATGTTAAACCCTGCAGGTGGACTTAGTCCGACATGATGATAAGGTTGAGTGGTACTACTTTTCGACCGAGATATTAATTAAAATGAGTTGTCAGTAACTCAATTAATTAGTGGACATCCGACATCTTAAACACAGGGAGACTAACACAGTCATAATAAGAAGAAGCCCAAAAATATAATTTGGGATTGGTGCGGTAGTTCAATAATAATTCTTTAGTGGTATGAATTATTATTGATGAAATTAAGTTGGGTGTTCGGGGCGAACACGGGAAGCTTAATTTCATCGGGAGACCAAAACCAATTCCTCCTTTCGGTCCCTATCGTAGCCTCTTGTATATAGAGAATTATACCTAGTATACCCACCTTCTTACCCACTCTTTGGTGGCCGACCAAGCTAGCTTGGAGCCCAAGCTAGGGTCGGCCAAGACCCAAAGGTTGAGCCAAGTAGGGGTTGGCCAATACTTGGAGCCCAAGCATGGGGTGGCCGACCCTAAGAAAAATAAAAGGGGTTTTTATTTTAAATTTTTTCTTATGTGGATTCCATGGTTTTAAAAAGAGAGTTTAAAATTTAAAATTTTCCTTCTACAAAAGATTAAGAAAAGATTTGATATCTTTCCTTATTTGTAGATTGAGAGGAAGATTTTAATTTTGATAAAACTTTTCTTTTTTGTAACCATGTTCATGATTTAAAAAGAGAGTTTTAAAATTAAATATTTCCTTTATAGTCTTCTACAAAAGATTAAAAGAAAGATTAAATATCTTTTCTTATTTGTAGATTGAAAGGAGATTTTAATTTTAGATATAACTTTCCTTTTTGGAAATCATCCACATGTTTTAAAAGAGAGATTTTAATTTAAAGAAATTTCCTTTTATAACCAACAATGAAGAGATAAATTATTAGAGAATTTTTTTTTAAATTTCCGGAAACAAATAAGGAAGTTTTAATTTTGTTTAAAACTTACCTATTTTGGAAGCTCTTGAGGTGGCCGACCATATAGTTTAAGAAAAGAAATTTGATTTTAAATCAAATTAAATTTTCCTTTTCATGTCAAAGTAATAAGGAAGTTTTTATTTAAATTTTCCTTATTTGTCAAGACAAAGGATTATAAAAGAGGGGGTAGGGGGTGCCTTCATGGCAAAGAGACATCTATTCTATTTTCCTCCCTCTCTTCCTTGGTGGTGGCTGGCCCTAGAGATTCTTCTCCTTCTCTTCTCTTCTTCTTTAGTGGTCGGTTTCATCCCTCTCTTGGAGCTCTTGTTGGTGGCCGACTCAAGCTAGGAGAAGAAGGAGAGAAAGGAGGTTTTGTTTCTTGCATCCCTTGGAGCTTGGTGGTGGTGGCCGAACCTCTACTTCTCTTGGAGAATAGGTGGTGGCCGAATCTAGCTTGGAGAAGAAGGAGCTTGGTGGTTCTCATCTCGGTAGATCGTTGTCCATACAACGTCCGAGATAAGAAGAGGAATACAGTAGAAGATTAAGAGATTATTTGCTTACAAAGGAAGGTATAACTAGCAATTGTTTTCCGCATCATGCTATTTCTTCTTTGTACTAATTCCAAACACAAGAGGCATATGATTCTAGAGTTTCGGATTTGTTTCGAAGTTGTGTTTCTTTGTTTTGTTTTTCGGATTTGTGATTCGATTATTATTTTCGGTTAAACCTAATGTTATTTTAGGAAATTAAATATTGAATTTCTATTAAAGGCTTTGTCGAGGCAGTGGTGGATGATCTCATACCCAAGAAGGCCTAGTGTCTTGCCATGTTTGAACTGGGAGTCGATTTTAGAAATAAATATTTAATCAACTTTATAACATAGGTGGATTTGGATCAATAGTGTTAAGTTCTGCTTGCGATCCAAATCTAAACCATTAAGAACAGATAAGTTAAATTTGGAATCAATAATGTTAAGTTTCGTTTGCGATTCCTAATTTAATTTCTAAAGAACACAATAGGTTGTTTAGGAAAGGTTCGACACTTGTACAAAATTTTTGTACAGTGAAACTGGTACGATCTTCCTAGGACCAACCAACAACTATACCACACATTATGGGCATTACATATCCACTGAGCATAGTGAACCAAGATATTTCCATAACATCTCCAATCCAATTGGAGGAGCCTACCATTGAAATTGAAGTATTGCCTTATATTGATGAGCAAGTAGCTCAATCACCTCAAACACAAGTGTCTTTAAGGCGATCCACAAGGGAACGAAGAACTACGAATTCTCATGATTATGTTTATCTCCAAGAGCATGACTTTGACATAGGGTTGGAAGGTGATCCTACATCTTTCCAAGAATTCAAACAATGCTTTAATCCTGAAAGGTGGATTAATGTTATACAAGAAGAGTCGAAGTCTATGGTAGATAATGATGTTTGGGAACTTGTCGAATTGTCTGAAGGAAAGAAGCCCGTTGGTTGTAAATGAATATTTAAAACTAAGCGGGATTCAAGGGCAATGTCGAAAAGTATAAGGCTCGTTTTGTTACTAAGGGATTCACTTAAAAAAAAGACATTGATTACAAGGAGACTTTCTCACCTGTGTCAACGAAAGACTCCTTTAGGGTAGTCATGACACTTGTAGCTTATTATAATTTATATCTACATTAAATGGACGTAAAAACTGCATTCCTCAATGAAAATATAAAGGAGTCTATATATATGGTGCAACCAGAGAACTTTGAGTCTAAGGACTCAAAACACTTAGTATGTAGATTAAGAAGTTCATTTATGGTTTAAAGTAAGTATCCCGTCAGTGGTACCAGAAATTTGATCAAATGGTTACTTCATTTGGATTTAAAGAGAACCCCGTTGATCAGTGCATATATATCAAGTTCAGTAGGAGCAAGTTTGTTATACTTGTCTTGTATGTGGATGATATATTGCTTGTGAGCAATAATAAAGGTTTACTGCATCAAACCAAGTCATTTCTATCTGATAATTTTGAAGTGAAAGATCTTGGTGAAGTATCTTTTATTTTAGGCATACGGATCTATCGTGATCGTTCAAGAGACATTCTTGAACTTTCATAGCAGACGTATATTGAAAAGGTACTTATAAGATATGGTATGCAGAACTGTACACCTGGTGACACACCTGTGTTAAGAGGTGACAAGTTTAGCCTGCAGTAGCGTCCACGACTTTAACTTGAAATAAAGGAGATTGAACAATTCTCATATGTCTCAGCAGTGGAAAGTCTCATGTATGCACAAGTATGTACTTGACTAAATATAGCATTTATAGTGGGGATGTTAGGCAGATATGTAAGTAACTCAGGACCATCACACTGACAAGCAGTAAAGAGAGTGATGCAGTATTTGCAAAGAACTAAAAGACATATGCTCACGTATCAGAGATCAGATCATCTGGAGGTGATTGGATATTCAAACTCCGATTTTGCTAGATGCTTGGAAAGTAGGAGATCTACTTCAGGGTATATTTCTATGCTTACTGGAGGGACTATATTTTGGAAGAGCGTCAAGCAGATGCTAGTAGCCACTTCTACTATGGAGGTAGAGTTAGTAGTATGCTACGAAGCATCCAATCATGGGATTTGGCTACGAAACTTCACCACAACATTACATATCATTGATGGCATTGACAGGCCACTAAGGATCTACTATAATAATAAAGCCGCAGAACTTTATGTCAAGAACAACCACAGTTCATCGAAGTCCAAGAACATCGACATCTAGTTTCTAGCGGTTAAAGAAAGAGTTCAGAGTAGTCAGATTATGGTAGAGCACATCAACACGGATTCTATCTTGGCCGATCCACTCACCAAATTCTTGATGCCTAAGGTGTTTCATACGCATGTTGTGGATATGAGAGTTCTTCTTGTGGAAGAAGAATTCATCTAATGAAAGTCTGTATTTATTTTATTGTTCTATATTTGATAATAAAAATAAATATTTTATTTTGATTATTGTACATACTTAAAGTTCAAAACATTAATGAGAATTTATATGTTTGTTTGATACTTTGACTGTGATATCATCATTTACTACTGCTGTTTAATATTTGATGTTTGTAAATATGATATAGATTCCTTTTGGAACATAAAGTTGATCATGATTTGCTATTGTAGTTTAGCATAAAGTATTTCGTAAATATGATTTGACTGATAGGACCTTCGGACGCGGCTAGAGAGGGGGGGGTGTGAATAGCCGACCCCAAATTCACGTTTCTTCCTACAATTTTAGTTAGCGCAGCGGAAATAAAAGATAGAAACGAAAATAGAGAAGACCAAACCTCAAACGCGACGATATAACGAGGTTCGGAGATGATACTCCTACTCCTCGGCGTGTCCGTAAGGTGGACGAATCCTATCAATCCGTCGGTGGATGAGACCCCGGAAAACCGGCTAATAAAAACTCCTTCTGGGTGGAGAAACCTCACCACAATTCCTTTTGCAACAGCAATAATGGAGTACAAAGAATAGAGCAAGAAACAATGGACAATATGAATGTAAAAACACCCTACCAAGTTTGCTTGTCTTCTCGTTGTCGACTGGAGTCCGTTGATGAAGCAGCAACTTCACGGATCCAACAATAGCAGCTAGAAAACCAGCCGACGGAAGCTCACTCGAAGCTTCAGAAATGAAGAGCTCAGCAAAGCTCAGATCGCAGTCTTGAGGAAGAAGAAGTTTTTTTTTCCACCTTCACTGTAGAGGCTTATATGCTGCACCTGCGAAGAAAACAAAGAAGAATCCAGAAATCTAGCCGTTGAGTCACAACGGCTAAGCATGGACCGATCAGGCTCCATCCTGATCGGTCCAGGAGGTCCCTGATCGGTCCATAGACCGATTAGGCATCGGTCCTGTATCCCTGATCGGTCTGTGGACCGATCAGGATATGGGTGGATCGGTCCACAGACCGATCCCCCTTCTCTGAATCCCCTCGCTTCCTCAGATAACATTGCTTCCTGATCGTTCTACGGACCGATCAGATAACCCACAGAAAGCTTCTGTTGGGTTACTGATCAGTCACCAGACCGATCAGATAACTAAGGTATCATTGGATCGGTCAACAGACCGATCCAATTTTTCAGCCTTAAACCTAAAGCCTTCCTGATCTAGAGAACGAGCTACCGAGCCCTCTCTGACCTAGTCCGGAGAACGAGCTACCGAGCCCTCTCCGACTCCGTCATCCGGTCCAGAGAACGAGCTACCGAACCCTCTCTGACCTAGTCCGGAGAACGAGCTACCGAGCTCTCTCCGACTTCGTCATGCCAAGCTTCCTTACTTGGACTTCTCCCGTGCCAAACTCCCTGCTTGGACTTCTCCGTGCCAAGTCTCCATACTTGGACTTTTCCCGTGCCAAGTCTCCATACTTGGACTTTTCCGTGCCAAGTCTCCATACTTGGACCTTTCCCGTGCCAAGGTCAACCTTGACCGAAGGTTGCACCCACAATCTCCCAAGTTTGTATTCTTGTCAAACATCAAAATATAACTTTTCTATTCTCATCAAACATCAAAATACAACTCGAGTCAAGTTAACTCGAGTCGGGTCATCCAGATCAACCTTGACCTAAGGTTGCACCAACAATCTCCTCCTTTTTGATGTTTGACAAAAATCATAATCAAGTTAGGTTAACCCGATAACCTAACTTAGGTTTTCCAATAGTTCTCCAATGTTCTTCCTCGAACATTCTCCCCAAACTCCAATGTTCTTCCTTGAACATTCTCTTGGACATTCTCCCCCTTTTTGACACACATCAAAAAGAGTGAATCTAGGTCAAGAGTTTCTTCCTAATGAAAGTCTCATACCTTTCATTGAAACCCTTAATTTCCCCCTTGATACTAAAATCAACAATCAACTTAGTGATAATCCCATATCACTCATCCTCAGAAATCTTGACGAGTAAAAACTCCCCCTAAAAGTCAACTCCCCCTTGACCAATAGGTAAAACTCCCCCTAAAGGTCAACTCCTCCTTGACCATTGCACCAACAATGTCTTGGAGAGTTTCAACCCTTTAGAAATCTAAAACACCAACTTCCACAGCTGAAATTTCAGACAACAGTCGAAAATCAGCATTTTGGCACGCTCTGATCGGTCACCAGACCGATCAGGACTCCACTGGATCAGTCACCAGACCGATCCACCCTTCCTGGATCGGTCCAGTGACCGATCCAGCCTTCCCTGGACCGATTAGGACCTCCTCTGATCGGTCCAGTATTCTCTGATAAGAGTTTCTGATTTTTCTCCCGAAATTCAGAAACCCCTAAAAAAATTACAGAAAATTCCAAAAATTGTAAAATTTTGAGGATACATTCCTCATAACATATATTATCATGAAAAAATAGTTTTCTATGAAAATAACTTCCATTTTTAAATCTTGATACAAAGTTCGAAAGACTTTGAAATAGCTCAAGGTTAATCCATCTTTGTATCAACTTGCTCATTGATGAATGTTATCACTAGAAAAGATTCATCAAGGTTTTTCAAATCAATTTTGAAATGATCTTAAACCATTCAATTTAGGACCACAATCTTAGGGCTAAATGTACATGACTTGTACACAAGTTTTCCCTATGATCCTCAAATTCGAATTAGGCTCATCTAGGTACAAGAACTATGCACCTTGATCCTAACTCATAATCCTAATATCTCACACACATCTAAGGTGTATCAAACACATCCAAGTCAATTTTGATGTGAGATATGAGTTTAGGTCATCTTAAGCTAAGTCTCATGCATTTTCTAAACAACAATTTGATCTCCATATCAAATTGTGTTTATATCCTTAAATCAAATTAATTGATCATAAATGCAAGAGGTGATGACATGACATAAAATAATATCATAAGTGGAAACATATGCCAATGTCATGATGTCATGTCATCAAGTATGAAACTTAAATAAGGCATGACATATAACTAACCTAAGCATTATCATGACATTTCAAATGATAATAAAATAAATATGATGTCATGACATGACATATGACAAACAATGTATGACAAATAACATATAAAGGTATAGAAAATACCTAATTCTAGCCTTAGTTGTCATTTTTGATAATTTTGATCATTTTACCATAAATTCTATATTCCTAAGTGTAATAGACCTAAAATCATATACTAAAGATTTTTAGATCACTATGTGCCAATTAGATTGACCCTAGAAAACTCCTCAAATGTGGTTGGCACATCCTAATAACTTTAGGAATAATTTTTAATTTCATTTTCAAGGCTTGATTACACCTTGAAAATTCTTAAAATGCCACATTTTGCCACGAGTAGGTTAACTACCTATCCAATTAAGGTTGGCACACCCTAAACCATCTAGCGTGAAGGAATCACGCTCCTAGGAACCCAATACCTATTTGAGCTCATTGGGTTCACTAAATATTCACTAGGGATGACTTCCCTAGCAACCCTCCTAATGACCCTCCTAGGCTTTAAAGCCTTGGTCATTTGGGACTCATCAAGATCAACTCTAGGGGTGACTCCCCTTGTGACCTTGGTGATGGTCTTCCTAGCTCTAGGTCTTGTTCTATAATCGAATGGAATATCATGATAAGTGGGCTTGACCACTTGAAACTTAGGTTTGTGACCCAAACCTCTCATGTCCTTGGGCTTTGGTTTTTGACCCTTAGACCCTAGAGTTGACTTCTCCAAATTCTTGAGAGCCTTTTCTAAAGTGTCAAGTCTTGACCTCAAGACTTGATTTTCCTTCTTTAATACCTCAAGTTTTAATTTTCCATTTTTCTTTGAGGTATTCCTAGACATATGTCTAGTTGTTTTGGGATTCCTAGGTTTTCCTTAACCTTAGATGAGTTAACTCTAGGGTTGACATTTCTAGCATTGTCCTTATCTAGGCTAACATGTTTGGCACATAAGCACATGTATCGATTTCTATGGTTATCATGCTTATCATTATTAACAATTGCAATAAAACTACTAGCATGTGTCTTATTAGAATTGCAAGAATGTGCCTTAAAGGATACCTTAGGCTTTGCCTTAGCTCCTCCGATAGATGTGCTTGGTCTCTTGTCCTTGTGAGGTTGCCTCCCCTTTGGACATTGACTCCTATAATGTCCCCTTTGCTTGCATTGGAAGCACACCACGTGCTCCTTGCCCTTGCGTATCGGGACTCCGGCTTCCTTGACTTTTGGTGCCGGTGGAGTCTTCCTAATCCTCTTTGGACATTTACTTTTGTAATGTCCATATTCCCTACACTCAAAGCACATTATATGTAATTTACTTGAAATTAAGTTGCTTGAGTTACCTAGGGTTGAGGATGGATATAAGCTCTCTCCTTCATCCCTTCCGGAGGTAGAGGCTTCTTCTTCTTGCTCCAGTCTTGAAGAAGAACTCTCCTCCTCTTCTTCCTTAGATGTTGAGTATCCCTCAACTTCTAATTCCATACCTCCATGATGTGAGCTACTTGGCTCACTTGACTCATCTTCATGACTTGAATTGGAGCTCTCCTCATAGAACTTAGCCAAGTTGTTCCACAACTCCTTGGCATTGTTGTATTCACCTATCTTACACAAGATATCATTAGGTAATGAAAATTCAAAGATTTTTGTTACCTCATCGTTGATTATGGATTGGTGGATTTGTTCCTTCGTCCACTTCTTCTTCTCGAGAGGTTCTCCTTCTTTATCCACCGGAGGAATAAAACCTACTTGTACACACTTCCAATTTACTAGGTTAGTCATAAGAAAATACTTTATTCTTACCTTCCAATACGCGAAGTCGTCGCGATCGTAGAAGGGTGGAATCGTGACGTCTTCTCCAAGTTGATTCATTCTCTAGCTCGTGCTCCCCCGGGTGTTAATCCGACGAAGAGCGACCTCGCTCTGATACCACTTGATAGGACCTTCGGACGCGGCTAGAGAGGGGGGGTGTGAATAGCCGACCCCAAATTCACGTTTCTTCCTAGAATTTTAGTTAGCGCAGCGAAAATAAAAGATAGAAACGAAAATAGAGAAGATCAAACCTCAAACGCGACGATATAACGAGGTTCGGAGATGATACTCCTACTCCTTGGCATGTCCGTAAGGTGGACGAATCCTATCAATCCGTCGGTGGATGAGACCCCGGAAAACCGGCTAATAAAAACTCCTTCTGGGTGGAGAAACCTCACCACAATTCCTTTTGCAACAGCAATAATGGAGTACAAAGAATAGAGCAAGAAACAATGGACAATATGAATGTAAAAACACCCTACCAAGTTTGCTTGTCTTCTCGTTGTCGACTGGAGTCCGTTGATGAAGCAGCAACTTCACGGATCCAACAATAGCAGCTAGAAAACCAGCCGACGGAAGCTCACTCGAAGCTTCAGAAATGAAGAGCTCAGCAAAGCTCAGATCGCAGTCTTGAGGAAGAAGAAGTTTTTTTTTTTTTTCCACCTTCACTGTAGAGGCTTATATGGTGCACCTGCGAAGAAGACAAAGAAGAATCCAGAAATCTAGCCGTTGAGTCACAACGGCTAAGCCTGAACCGATCAGGCTCCATCCTGATCGGTCCAGGAGGTCCCTAATCGGTCCACAGACCGATCAGGCATCAGTCCTGTATCCCTGATCAGTTTGTGGACCGATCAGGATATGGGTGGATCGGTCCACAGACCGATCCCCCTTCTCTGAATCCCCTCGCTTCCTCAGATAACATTGCTTCCTGATCGTTCTACGGACCGATCAGATAACCCACAGAAAGCTTCTGTTGGGTTACTGATCGGTCACCAGACCGATCAGATAACTAAGGTATCACTGGATCGGTCAACAGACCGATCCAATTTTTCCAGCCTTAAACCTAAAGCCTTCTTGATCTAGAGAACGAGCTACCGAGCCCTCTCTGACCTAGTCCGGAGAACGAGCTACCGAGCCCTCTCCGACTCCGTCATCCGGTCCAGAGAACGAGCTACCGAGCCCTCTCTGACCTAGTCCGGAGAACGAGCTACCGAGCCCTCTACGACTTCGTCATGCCAAGCTTCCTTACTTGGACTTCTCCCGTGCCAAGCTCCCTGCTTGGACTTCTCCGTGCTAAGTCTCCATACTTGGACTTTTCCCGTGCCAAGTCTCTATACTTGGACTTTTCCCGTGCCAAGTCTCCATACTTGGACCTTTCCGTGCCAAGTCTCCATACTTGGACCTTTCCCGTGCCAAGTCTCCATACTTGGACTTTTCCGTGCCAAGTCTCCATACTTGAACCTTTCCAGTGCCAAGTCTCCATACTTGGATTTTTCCGTGCCAAGTCTCCATACTTGGACCTTTCCCGTGCCAAGGTCAACCTTGACCTAAGGTTGCACCCACAATCTCCCAAGTTTGTATTCTTGTCAAACATCAAAATACAACTTTTCTATTCTCTTCAAACATCAAAATACAACTCGAGTCAAGTTAACTCGAGTCGGGTCATCCAGGTCAACCTTAACCTAAGGTTGCACCAACATTGACCTCTTTTGAGGTCATCTTAGGACCAATTGAAAATTGGCATATACTGAACACATTTCATGTAATTTTCACTCTACACATCTACATCTTGATCTATGTCATTAATTACATTGGTATTATGATTATTGTTGGGGCTTGTTACAATCATATACAATAGCTATGACATCTTAGTTATACTAATGAAGTTAATGGACCAGAATATTTACAGGGGTATTCTATACCCATAAAGTTTGATATCAACTAAATTTTTACTTATATTTCATATACAACTCACAAATAGCCCAAGTAAAAAATTATTAGTTATTATCTCTAATTGGTGGGCTTAATTATAAGTTGTGCATATGTGTACAAATTGAACCCATTAAAGGTATCTAACTTAGGTTTATTGGATTTCGATTATTGGATGTAGATCTTGTATGTGTAGAACCTATAGTCCTGCATCTATTATCATCTATGGGCTGATAATAGATGTCCACTATATATAGTGTTGGTCCTTAAGGATTTAGGGTTTAATCTTGACGAAGCTTTTGATTCCCCATTGACCTAAAGTTTTTCGACGTCGTCACCTCTAAGCCTCTTGGAAGACCTTTTTCTTTCCGTTGCATCTTCTTCCACAGAGGTTATTTTTAGATGACGCTAAAGACAAGGTTGACTCTTCAATCTGGTTCATTGTCATATTTATTTATATATTTATTTTTCTTATGTCATATTCTCGATAAAATTACATCTTTTTATTCTTATATTTCTTATATATAAATTCTTTATATTTTAAAATTCATACGATTTAAATTTTTACAAGAACTATCAGATAATACATGTAAAACAATTCTAACATCGTGGTTATTTAATGTACATGCAAAATTTTTGCATCTCTTGTTTTTATGTACATGAATGTATTCAAGTTTAAGTTTTCAACTTCCAACATCTTCTCCATCCCAATCCATCCCTTTCAACTGCAATCATTCAATTATAAACTTGGTCAGTCCAAGAAAATTGATCCAGGTACCTACATGCAAAACATTCTGAATTTTCATCTATAAATACCTGGCTGGATGAATTCTGTATCTCATTCCGGTCTTCTCCCTCAGGCTGGCCTGCCATTTTAATCTCATATACACACTTGAATCCATGGATACGGAGTCATATTACACGGAGAGGATGAAGGAGGAGGTAGCACTGCTCTTCTCCGACGATAGCTACTGCTGCTCGCTGCTGCCGCCCTCTGCTTACGATACTGCCTGGGTCGCCATGATCGGCTCCGGTGGCGGCGCCGCACGTCCCCTGTTTCCGCAATGCGTCGAGTGGATCCTCGCGAACCAAAGGAAAGAAGGCTTCTGGGGAGATGGTCAGCGTGCACTCGATTCCGTCGCCGCCACTATCGTCTCTGTTCTTGCCCTCCATCAGTGGAACACTGGCCGTGCAAGCATCGAGAGAGGTGGGTATATACATATATATGACTAATTAATTAATTAATAGTATTTGAAACGGTTATAACTTGTTCTTGATTATAACAACTCCATCACTATTATAATAATATTAAAGTGGTTTTGATAATGTTTAAGTAATTTTAATCAAATTAGTAAAGAATATTTTATATATAGTAAGTTGAACTAAAAAAAATAAATCAATTTACTTAAATACGTTATAGTAGTCATGACTACGATTATAACACCTATGATAATATAAAAAAAGATGATGGATGTCATATTTTTCTCAAATGAGATATTTTTATGATAATAAAACATAAAAGACTTTTTTTTTTATTTTTTGCCCTATTATTTTTCAACAGTACGAAAGAAAAATAATTTGGATAGAATTAATTATTGAAGATTTTAAGTTTAACAACTTTGAAATGGTAAACATGCAAAGATACTCGTGCAGTAAAGAATTTATATATACACACACTAACTAAATCTTAATTTTGAGAGATTTCTTTTTACATTCATTCATGCTTAACAGGTTTGGAGTATCTCCGTGCAAATATAGAAAAGATACTCGTGCAGTGCCACGGTGGCATTCCTCGTTGGTTCACCATTGTTTTTCCAGGATTGCTGGAGCTGACGCAATCCAAAGACTTACGTGTGCTTCGCGGCCATGACGTCATGCAATTAGTGAATGACATCTTCAAGAGAAGAACAACAATATTAACAGCGTAAGCAGTCGACTTCATACTCATCGTAACGCTCAAACTCTATGTTTGCAGTTTATTGCTTTTTATTTATTTATCTATTTATTGTTAGATATAAATTTATTTATTTATTTTGAGAAAAAAAGAGAGAACTGGCAGGATATTTCAAACTTGAAGATTCGATCACTGCTGGTCTTTGTTTAATGGCAGATCATCAGGTAGTGATCAATATTACCCACCATTGACAATGTTCCTCGAAGCACTCCCACCAAGCAGCAGGCCAAAACATGAACTGATTCTTGCTCAACTGATGGAAGATGGATCGCTCTTTAGATCTCCATCAGCAACTGCTGCTGCTTTCATGATCACAGGAGATGCTAATTGTCTCAAGTACCTGCAGGACATGATGCAGAGATGTAGTGACATCGGTGAGCTTATTAATTTCTTACAGAATCATCATGGAACATGAACTTTCGATTAATCACTTAATATTGTAACAGTGCCCCCTGTATTTCCTGTGGATCAAAATCTCATAAGGCTTTGTCTAGTTGACCATTTGAGTAGACTAGGATGTGGTCAGTTTTTTGAAGAGGAGATCAAGGATCTATTGGACCATAATTACAGGTACACATTACTTTAATTTTTTGATATATCGAAAGCTCATCTCCATTCTTAATGACTCTCTCAATTTCCAGGAATTGGATAAAGCAGCATCAGGAACAGAGCACTACGAACTGTGTGCTATCTGAACAAATATATAGTGATACCTTAGCCTTTTATCTTCTGAGGACATATGGATATCCTGTAACAGCAAGTAACTGAACAAGAATTAGCTGCTACCATAAGTCAATTATAAATGCAATAATTAATGACATACTCATCTAACTACATTATGGATTTCAGGGAAACTGTGTTGGTTTATGGACGACAAGGGCATTCTTGTGCATATAAGGGAAAACCACAATGAGTTCTTGGGAGCCATGTATGGGATCTACAGAGCAGCACAGTTGATGTTCCCTGAGGAAGTTGACCTTCATAATGCCAAACTGTTCTCCTTGGAAGTGTTGACAAAATGTCTTCCTCGCAAGGATTTTGAAGGAAAAGACAAGGTCATGACAGATTTCCAAAAAGAGGTACAGCATCACACACACAAAAGAAGCTAGCTAGCATGAATGGTGATCGTTAATTGCATACATGTCTGATCTGTTTTGTCAGATCGCACGCGAACTGGAACTCCCGTGGTTACTTAGAATGGACCACCTTGAGCATCGCTTGTATATAGAGAGAACTAAAGGGTACTGGTTGTGGATTGGGAAGACCAACATTTGCAGGTAGTTTTAACAGCCACTCAAAAATTTTTAGGTAATTAGAAAGATGCATGATATCAAATTCATATTTTGCTCAAATGCAGGCTTTCTCACCCAAAATGTCTCATGCAACTGGCCGTGGACAATTTTACAAAACGGCAGTCAATTTACAGAAATGAACTCCAGATGCTGAATAGGTGTTTCAATTTTCATGTAGATGGTTACATAATTGATATAGTTTTTGATCTCTGTAGCTGAAAATATAATTTTAATGATAGGTGGTCAGAAGAATCAGGGCTTTCAAAAATGGGGTTCGGCCGAGAAAAAACTACATACTGTTACTTCTTAGCCACTGTTCCAACATGCCTCCCTCTGCATTGTGAACTAAGGAAAATAGTGGCAAAAAATGCAACCCTAGTCACAATTGCTGATGATTTCTTCGATGAAAAAGGAACGGAAAGTGAATTAGAAACACTAACTGAAGCTGTCAACAGGTATATGTAACAGATATGTATATATTTGCCATCTTAAAATAAAACCTATTTGATTATTGTTATATGTTAATTTGATTCTATATGGCAGGTGGGAAGGAGACAACTTATATAGCCACTCCAAAGTAATCTTTGATGCACTTCATGAACTTGTAAATGAAGTAGAATTCAATGCATTCCGTGACCATGACAAGACTGTGAAAGATGCCCTTCAAGAAATGGTAGCATAGTGTGTATACCCATCGACTTGTAGTTTTCCACGAGCGTCTAATGGTTGTTGCTTACCTTTCTGTTCTTCTTGCACTTGAAGTGGCGTGATGCGTTTAACTCTTGGCTAAAGGAATCCAAGTGGAGCAGATGCAAACATGTGCCTTCTACCGACGAGTACATCGATGTCGCGATGGTTTCAGTGGCTATTCAAGTAATGACTCTTCCTGCTTGCTACATCACTCATCCAAAAGTTCCAGTTGATGGCAAATTGGGGTCTCGTTACTGCAAAATGACCGAGCTGTCAATGCTGTGTGCTCGTCTGCTAAATGACATAGGAAGCTATATGGTAATGTATAGGGCATTTAATCAATAGTTGATCTGCAATTAGATCAATAGAATTTATATATTTCCTTTCGAAATTTTCAGAGAGAATTAGGGGATGGAAAGTTCAACATGGTTCCACTGTACGTGAAAGAGAATTTGGAGAGCAGCATTGAGGACTCAGTTGGGCATATAAAGACAGTTCTTGAGAGGAAGGGGAAGGAGTTTCTCGAGCTGTTCTTGAACCAAGAATATGGAGGAGTTCCAAGAGTGTGGAAGGAGTTGCACGTGGCCACTCTCAAAGCTTTCTGGATGCTCTATGATTCCAACAATAAATTTGACTCGCCAACCGCGCTGCTCCAAGCTATCAGAATGGCGTTTTATGAACCGCTGGCGATCGATGCTTAGAACGAACTCATTTCTAAGCTTGCTAAGAAGGTTTGTGATTCACATGTATAATATTAGATTGAGTTTCTGAGAGGGAATTAATATAGAATGCAGCATTCATATTAGTCTGCTAGAGGTAGGAGATTAATGTCTCTTTGCCAAGTATGCATACAATGACAGAGATATTGTAGCCTAAGATAATTATGCTCACCCAAGCATGATGTGAAGGAAGGAAAATCACGGGGTCACTTATAATCAACCGACAAATGGCTAGAAAGTGAAAGGAGTTTTCTTTCTAAGGGTGGAAGCACTGTAACACCATCTGCTATTTCATTGCTATCATCCATTGACATATGAAAACAATACACAAAATCAGATAGTTTGATTTTTATCAGCAGCTAATTTTGCCAGAAAATTCAACATTGTTAGGAAATTCGACATTGTATATCAAAACACCACACGCAAAAGATACAAACACATGCATAAACAGAGCACCATAAGAATTATTACAAAGTAGAGGAAAGACTAATTGCAGCAATCAACTAATCCAATGGCCAACCAAATTACTTGTTAAGTTGTCTTCAACGATCTTAATTTCTGCCATTGCTTTGATGGCGATTTAGCAAGCTGCTGCTTTGATCAATAGACTCATCCTATTTTCTTTGTTCCCTTGGCTACAATAATATTTCTTTTAAACCTTAGGTCATCGTCGGCCTATCTTCTTTTTTAGGACACAGGCATTGAACTGCAATGTCAACAACAACGTGAAGCCAGCCGTTGTTCTCTTCGTTCACAATTTGTTCATCCAAGGCATCCATGACTTTTTCCTTGCTCATTGACGCTAGTACGACTGCGGGCTTCTTCCTCGTCACTAGTTCCAACCGAACAACCCCAAAGCTATACACATCGCTCTTCGTGGAGAGAAGCCCTTCATATTTGAGAATAGGGTCCGCCTAGTCAGCAGCTCCTTCCGCACTTGTCAGAGCTCCCGTTATTCCTCTGCTAGTCTACGAGTTTGTTCCTAATGGGTCTCTCATCGACTTTTATTCGTTCACAACAGCTTTGATATGCCAAATCACGGTCCAATTACAGTATGTTGCTCGGCTTCACGTCCCCATTAACGATCGGGTGTGGTTTGAATGAATGCAAATGAGCTAATACTTCGGCTGATTCCTCTGCTATTTCCCGGCGATCCTCCAAGGAGATGAACCCATTTTTCTTATGGTGCAAGGCGAAGAGAGACCCATTAGGAACAAACTCGTAGACTAGCAGAGGAGTTTGCTTCGCGAAGCAACAGCCATTGAGTAGGACCACATTCTTGTGATTAATCTGCGAAAGAAGGTAAATTTCGTTCAAGAAAGCCCTTCTTGTCCTGTCGCTCTGGCTGTCGGTGGGAATCAGAGTCCTCTTTATGGTCACTTCACAGTGGCCTGGCTCCAATATTCCTTTAAATACCACGCTGTAGCCTCGACGACCAAGTACTTGGCCGTCATCGAAGTCGTCGGTTCCCCGCTGCAGATCTTGCAGAGTAAAAACTAAAAAGTGTCATCGTACTCGCGTATTTTAATACTATATCTTTGTAATATATCAAATAGCTGTCTCACTCCTCTTCTCCTTGCGAAGTTGCAGAACATCTTCATTAATCATGCTTTTACTTCTCCTAGTGGCGTCATATCGCTTCGTTTGCTCAAATAAACATATCAGGATGAAACAGATCGCAATGAATAAGCAGGAGGAGATGCCTACACAGGTAATTAAGCATATACTCTACCATATTGATTTAAGCACCAGTTAAATTAGAAGTTCATTGACTAAGATTAACTAATTAAGAAAGAAAGCATGCTGTAGTACCTAAGAATAACCACCCTATCATGAGAATACTGGAGGTGCACGGTACAATAAATGGGTCGCCATGCTTCCCAGAAGGGTGTTCACAATGATAGCTCCCTCGTGATGAGTGCACACCTGATGGCTAGATCTGACCACGGTTCAGAACCATCGATTCGATGATTCTTAATAGGTATATCCTTAATCTTAACTGTCTAAGGTGATTATAGTTCATGGTTCGATTCACGATTCTTCGTTACGATTTAAGATTATTATATTAAAAATTTTAAAATTTAAAATTTAAAATTTATTAAAAACAAAGGCTTGCACTTATTTCAGTTACCTACATATCCCCTTATAGTATAGGAGAATCAAAACCCATGTAATTCTTTTACATTTTTATCCTTTTATATTAGGAAGTAACGTTGTTACTCACTTCCATTTCCCATTCTCATTGCATTCGTTCCTTCGGTATCAAAATCTTCAACTTAGTCATCAGAAAGTTGCATTCCTTGGATTCTTTTTTCGACTCTAGTTCAATCATCGAGTAAAGCTTGAGCTTCCAATGAGTCAAGAGACAAAATCAATTATCATTTATCTAATATGTTGTCGTCGGTACTGAACGTCTGCTCATAACAACAATTGACATTGGACTGTAAGTACCTCGTAGTGGTTTTGATGTGATCAACCAAGTCAAGTTAAGCTCTGCGTATTTGAAGTCTTGTATCTGAGTGTGCAGGGACTTAGAAACACAAGAAGTCGAGTGAAAGATACAGTGAACAAGAAAGATCGCACGGGAATCGAGTCGACAGACTCAGTACATCCGAAGGATGAGAATCTGCGGAAGAGTATACCGATGGAGCGAGAAGGACGTGCGTGACTCTTCCGAGGGATGAGAAGCCTAAGCAGAAGACTGCTCAAAGAGGCAAGGTCAGAGTTGAGTTCGAATGAGCTCAACTCTGGAAGGTCGGAGGATCACCCAAACGACCGGAGAAGAAGTCAGCGACTGGAGAAGGTACCAGACGGTCAGTGTGTAGCTAACTAATCCAGGTACCTCGACCACTTTGGTGCCCAACGACGCCTTGTTGCAATGGATCAACTTCGAGTCAATGCAGCGGTCGGGGCCCCTGGAGATGGTTTGGGCACCTAGGAGTGGATAAATGTTTATCCCTTTACTATTGCGAAGCAGATTGAGACGTCCAGCTAAACAACTAGTTGGAGCCACCTAGATCGAGTCCAAGTGCTCAGATCGCGCCACATCATTAAACGATCACTTCCACTAGTGAGCCTATAAAAGGAGCCCTGGTGCTCAAGATTTAATACAGCACTTACTATAATCGAGTTTTCCATTTTGTTCTTCATTTGTCTAAGCTATCAATGTCCTATATGAGGCTTCTCCGCAGACTTTGTGTCAAAGGAGTCGACATATAGAGCTTCATGTGAAACATCCCTAGATTTTTCCCTCAATGTTTTTTTTATATATCCATAAGCAACTATTGGCATTCCTCTAAACCTTTACTGTAATATAACCAGAATAGAAAATCCAAAATAAAGAACCATCATACCCAACGTAATCGATATCATTACAAACAAAACGTTAACGAAAGAATGAGGACACACCAATACAACTCCTCGTACAATAAAAGACTCAGCACTCCAAAAACACTCGGACAGTGTGTCGTGCCTCCATCTCGCTTCCTCGTCTACTCCATCTGCATGCCTTCCATCATAACTTGGGTAACGACTTTTTCACCTGTAACGTAGGCATTATGAGTCTACGAACCTAGCAAATACAATCCAATATGAATAATATGACATCCATGAAGTAATAGGTGCAGTAACTTATAGGCATAGAACATGAACTCAATTACAAAATAGAGAAGGGAAACACGGTACATAAAAGAGTCTACATAGCTAATAAGGGTGAATATGTCACATAGTGGTACCACAATTTGAGCCAGTCAATCAGTCCCATAACCCTAGAAGCGTCCCTCCTAGAGCACATGCAGTCATATAACCGAAGCTAACATATATTACAGTATCAGCCATAAACTACAATATCAATCATGTTTGGAAAGACCCTCACCGGAGCTCATCCCGGAGGGGCACTCATCCCGTACTATTACCATATATGCTCATACTCATCCAATTAGCCCAAAAACATAATATATCCACATTATACTATAAACAATTGATCATGCATAATCATTCCATTCATTTCATATACCCAACAATTTGTAAGAACCTTTCTCTAGCTAAAATCATGTATAATTATAGGAATACTAATGAATAAAAATCCAACTCATGCGTAATAAAATAAAGACTACAGCTCTAATTATTCCATAATCCTACACCTTCTAAGAAATTAAGTGAAGCAACTACATTAACCTTCAACAATGCGATAACATTCAAATAACATAGAATTGATGAATCACAACTACCTACATTCAGCTAATTATGAAGTAAATTCAGCTAACATGAAGATGAGCTCACCATCAAAAGAAAGCTCACTCATCCTTGGTACTGCCAAGAAGAGAAAATCCAACACCAACCCAATGAAACGGTACAAATTTCAAACAACAAATCCAAAACTATTAAAAGGGAATTCGGCACTGGCACAAAAAGAAAAAAACAGCACATCAACATCAACAAGACAACTTATTACCTTGCTATTTGTCTCAGGATACCGAGATCCCAAGCCGACACTAGGATCAATCATGGAATTTGAGAACCCTTAAAGATAACCAAGAAATCGGAATCCACAGCTACTTGGGAACAGAACAATAAAAGGAAATCCCAATACTTTCCCAATTCACCCAATCGTTACAAAAAATAACGGACAGCATCAAGAACATCAACAACCAAGACAGAAATCGAAATTCCCAGCAAAGGAGTAGAACAATCACGGAAAGAAATTCCATAACAATCCCAATTTTGTCCAACGTTCCCGAAAACAAACGGAATGCAGCAAGATCATTAGCAAACTCGGCAGAAATCTGAACAATATTTCCCAAAACTTTCAGATGCACAAGAACAAGCTTAACACCATCGTAGCTAGGCAAGGCTACCAAAGACTGGATACCTAAACTCAAATTGTCATGAAGAAATCGATCAAAGAAAATAAAATCTCAATAGAGTTCAATCCAACAACACCATCACGACTTCAAGGAGAAACTTGAATCAACAACTCTAAATCTGGTTTGTAATATCAGCAACCGAACCTGTCCAACCCTATAGAGCCCACAAAAAGAAGCAAACGCATTATAACTCCAAAAGAAAAGTACTATCATCCTGTCCTAAATCCTTCGGCTGTACATGGAGGAAGTCCACACCAACACAACAAATCGAGGCTTTCAAAACATGAACTCTACTCAAATCGGCAAGAAGAACCCGACAGAGCCAAACCATCTTGGAAAAAACCCAAATCCGTTGTGGAAATCCGAGAGAAAAACAAGCGATGAGTCAAGAACACGCAAGGTCACCCAGGAACATCATCGAAATCCTCGAAACACAGCTTATCAAGGTGGACAAACATCATAAGAAACCCTAGTAAATCTTCCTAGAAGTTCATCCTTATCTTATGAATCTCATACCCACATAATTGGAAAGTACTTGCCTCTCCCTTTTCGGTGTTGGGGTAGGGTACGCAGGACAGAAACAACTGCAAAGAGGGTTGGGAGGCAGGGCTAGGGCTACCTCCGAGCTGCTCCGGCCAAGGAGTGGCGACGTTGACGTACAAGGTCGATGCTAGGACAGAAGGAAGTGTCGGCGCCGATGTGACAATGGCAGCGGCGTCGATTCCATCACGACAGAGCGGCACAACCTCGAGGGGAAGAGAATCTGCGAATTCGTTTTGGCAAATAAAAACTAGGGTTAGTCTTAAACTTTGGTTTATTTACTAATCTAACTCCTAACTTTAATTAGGTATTTCCAACCGATTTTATCTTTTACTCATTTATACTCTTTAAAATATAAAATGATTCCTTCGAAATTTAAAAAAAAATCAGTAAATACCATAAATTCATATAAACTTATTTCCTAATAAATTATCTAGGGTTGGAAAAAATCTCGAAAATTCCGACCCTTCTCGAATCCCATCCCATCTCCGACCCGAAAATTTCCCAACCCGACATTTTCCCAACCCGAAGGTTCGGGATTTTTCCCGCCCCGATCCTTTTGGGAAAGGGATCGGGAAATTTTTTTCTTCCGACGGGAATCTCGTCCCGACCCGATTATATTATAATATTATTTTTTATATTAAAAATATTATTATTTTTATATATTTTAAGCATCTAACCATTATGTTTATTTTTTTTTTGTATCTCCATTTTTCTCATACTTCATTATAATTTTATTTCTAAATAATTTATTGGCAATGTGTGAAGAAGATTGTCAGTTAGTTTATTTTAGCATATGAAAACTGATAAAATGATATAAAGAATAATTTTTGTGATTTTTTTTTCTGTAGGTTGAATCTAAGCATTTCTAAGAACTAAGGTCACCATATCATCAATTTATTATTGATACAATGACTGACATGATAACTTTTATTTTTAGATTTTCTTGTATTAGGTATAAAGTATAAACTAAGTAGTAGTTTTAGTTTTTTTATTAGTTTTAATATATTTATGATGTCCTAGGAAGATATTTTAGTTTTTAATGGTTATGTACCACGAAATCGTTTTAATTTATTTGTATTATACTAAAAAATTGTTTGAGTCTCCATAGTTTTTTTTTTTAAATTATTTTTCGAGATATTCTTACGGGTCCCTACCCGATCCCGAATATTCGTGATCCCGATCATTCGGGTCCCGACACTTTTCGGGTACGGGATCGAGAGGAAAAAAATCTCAATTTTTATCGGGACGGGTATTGGGTAAGGAGGTTACGGGACGATTCCCGACCCGATCCCACCCCTAAAATTATCCGCTAGAATATATTTATTTTCCTTAAAATAATTTAACTATATCAGTTTTTAATTATTTACATCCTTATTTACACTTTTGATATATTATATCATATGTCTTGGATTAGTAACCTCCCTGGTTGTATACCAAATAACCTTGGTAGTCTCATACTTTGTTTTAAGTGTTCCTTTTCTTTATTCAAATTGTTTGTCTAATTTAAAAGTCGAAAGCTTTCAGAAGGTAACTTTGTCATTTCAAGCAATTCACCCCCCCCCCCCCCCCCCTCTCTTGCCGATCACATGGGAACAACAAGTGGTATCAGATCAATGACTAACTGTCGACTGAAGCAAAGGAATCAATGGTCAGACCAAGCCTTAATATACCAAAATTCAAGGGGGAGTTCGCACATTGAAAATGTCGAATGGAGGTATTTCTAAGAATAGATTTTAAAATCCTTTTAATAATAAAGTACGGTTTTGTAGTCCCCAAAGATCAACAAGGAGAAGAGAAAGAAGAATACCTTTGGACGAAGAAGGAGCAAAATGACTTCGTAGCCAACATCAGAGCAAAATATCACTTGCTAAGTGTATTACCGCCTCAAGAAGTTAACCACATCGGAAGCTACACATCGACCAAAAAACTCTAGGAGAAATTCCTGGAGCTCTTTGCCTTCATGAAGGCACATCCAAAGAAAAGATTGCACAACGAGATATTCTTTGGAGTAAGCTAACAAACCTCCGCTTAGAAAAAGGTGAGACGGTGGCTCAGCTACACGCGAAGATTAAGGAGTTGACCATCAGAATGCTCAATCTCAATGAAATAGTAACCAAACGAGACTCGGTCCACTATGTACTCAATGCCTTTCCCATAACTCAAGAGTGGGTCTCAATCATAGATGCATAGTATATCTCTAAGAACTTGGAGGTAAGTACCTTAAAAAAACTATTTCCAACATTAGAATTGCATGCATAGTACATCTCTAAGGAGTCAAGCTAGAACTTGACACTGAGAGCCAACAAGAAAGATAAACCTGAATCAGACTCAGACCTTGATGCAGACCAAGAAGCGTATATGGTAAGAATTTTTTTTAAAAAATAAATCTAACAAATTTAAAGAAATAAGGACCAAGAAAAATCCAAGGAGCAAACGAAAAATTTGATGCTACAATTGTCAGAAAGAAGGAAACATGAAGGATGACTGCCCGGATCTCAAGAAGGAGAAAGACAAAGGGCCAAGCTAAAACAAGCACAAAAATCTCAATGACACTTGGGATGAAAGTTCATCATCCGAATCAGAGATAGAAGCCTATGCTGCACTAGCACTGATGGCTAGTCACGAAGAACCAAGTAACTTAGAAGTTAGCATCGATAAAGGCGGAGCTACATCTACAAAAAGGAACTGTAAAGAAGAAGAATCCAACTTCATATCAGATCTAGTAAGTGAGGTATGTCTTCTACCACCTGATCAGTTATATTCTAATATAAAATCAATGTCCAAATCTTTATTTAAGCTTAAAACTAAGAATATAAATTTTAAAAAGGAAAATATAAATTTGAAAATAATTTTAACCAAAGCATGTCCACTAGAATATTTGATAAAGTTAAAACCAAAAATGTAAAATTGAAAGAACAAATAGAAAATTTAAAAAATTATGTATGTTCAAATTTTACTACTTCAAATTTAAGAAATTATCAAGAGCTAAATTGGTATTATAGATTCCATAAGGGTCAAATCAAAAAAGTGACAAAAAGTATATTCCAAGAAAATTTTTGATTAACCTAGTAGATATAAACTTATATTGGGTTTCAAAATCAGTGCTTAGGTTAAATCTTAATGCATATTTTTTTTATTTGCTTTAATATTTTCTTTATATGCTTAAAATTGTCTAACTTTTTCAAATAATTTGTTTTATATCCTTTCTATTCGAAATTAATTAGATCCTAATTTTTCCATGAAAAAGAATTTTATTACTTATCAGTTGAAAAAAATTTGAAATTTTTTTACTATTAATAAATCTTCTAGAAATTTTTTAGTAAAATATTAATTTTTAATATTAAAATTTCTTAAAAAATAAATATTCAAAAATATATTTTTTTGCCATTATAATTCCTATTTTTCATAGTTAGAAAATTTTGCAAAATTTTTCGAGATCAAAATCTATTTTTAAATATTTTTTTAAGAAAATATCTCTCTCTGTATATAATAATAAATTACTGCTTATATTAATTTTTTTATTTATTAAAATTTTATCACTATTCTAGATTATTGTGTTTAATAGTGACAAAAAATTTTAGAATTTTTCAAAGATTAAAAATAATTTTAAATTATTTTTTCAAAAACTAGTTTTTAAATCATAAAAATTATGGTTTTTGAAAAATAATTCCCATAATTTAAGTATTAGTCACTATTTATGTATTCCTTAGATTTTTTTTTGATATTTTATCCCTATTTTTAGTGTGAACAAAGGGGAAAAAATAAAGATTAAGTCTAGGGGGAGGTACAATTTTTTATTAATTATTTTAATTTACATATTCATTTATTTTACTGTTTTGGTTTAACCCTAACTTAACTTGGGTTGATTCAGATAAAAAAGAGGGAGATTGTAAGTACCCCGTGGCGGTTTTGATATGATCAATCAAGTCAAGTTAGGCTCTGTGTATTTGATGCCTTCCATCTGAGTGTGTAGGGATTTAGGAATACAAGAAGTTAAGCAGAAGACATAGCAGATGAGAAGGATGACATGGAAATCGAGTTGACGGGCTTAGTACATCCGAGATATGAGAAGCTATAGAAGAGTACACCATTGGAGCGAAAAGGACTCACGCAATACTTTCGAGAGACAAGAAGCCAAAGTGAAAGATTGCTCGAGAAGAGAAGGTCGGAGTTGGGTTCGGGTGAACTTAACTCTGGAAGGCCGGAAGATCACCCAAGCAACTAGAGAAGAAGCTAGCGACTGGAGAAGGCGCCGGACGGTCAGTGCGTAGTTGACTGATCCGGGTGGCATGACTGTCCAAGCTCCAGGAGAAGATGGTCTGAGAACCCGAACTACTTTGGTTCCCAATGGGCGCCTTGTCACAATGGATCAACTTCGGGTTCATGTAAGTAGCAGGCCGAGCGCCCAGAGATGGTCTGGGCATCCGAGAGTGGATAAATGCTTATCCCTTTACCATTGCGAAGAAGATTGAGATGTCCAGCTAGGGGCGCTCGGATTAGGTCCAGGTGCCCAGATCGCACCACGTCATCAAATGGTCACTTCGACCAGTGAGCCTATAAAAGAAGCCCTAGTGCTTGAGATTCAATACAACACTTACTGTAATCGAGTTTTCTATTATGTTCTCATTTGTCTGAGCTGTCAACATCCTGTACGAGGCTTCTCCGCCTCTGACTTGTGTCGAAATAGGAGTCGACATATAGAGCTTCATTTGCCTTGAATTAGCAACCTCTCTGATTGCAAACCAAGTAACATTGGTAGTCTCATACTTTGTTTTATGTATTCCTTTTCTTTATTCAAAGTGTTTGTCAAATTTAAAAGTCGAAAGATTTGAGAAGTGTAACTTTATCAGTTCAGGCAATTCACCCCCCTCTTGTCGACCGCACGGGACCAACATAGACAAGCTAAAATTTCTTTGGCGATCACGGAGACGACATGAAAGTTTTGAGCCTTTTGTGACTACTACTTTAGGATATCAAAATTTTTGCTATATGCTTCACTAAAATCAAAAGAAGCCATGAAATAATTCTCAAGTTTCTATGTGTAACTTGAGGATCCCCGTGGATGTTTCATCCATTCTTTTAATAAAAGTTATGCTTTTGTAAGTTTTAAATTACTATTAGTAGTTTGTTGTGTTTCAGAAATATTAGGTTCTATTTTATATTTTACATAATATTGATTATAAATATCATATAAATAAATTCTAACATTATATATAATATTAACTGGATCAGGAGAAGAAGATATTTAATTGGAATTAAAGCATCATAATAGAAAGTTAATATTTTTTTTTTGTAAAACTTCTAGTTTAAATTTAGGATCTTAAAGCAAATATAATTAAATAAATTTCAGGATTAACATAAAAAATATTTTCCTTATTTATTTTTTATAGCCAATATGTAAGAAATTAAAGATTTATTATTAATATATTCATTTAAAACTAATATTATACTAGAAAAAATTTCTAAAATTAAATGAGTAGTGGAATAATAAATATCAGAAAATTGTTCAGTTACATTGTTAAATACTTTTAAAATTTTACAAATATTACATTGTCGTAAAAATAAATATGTATTAGTATTAGTATTTTGAGTAAAAAATAAACATAAAATTTTTTTATATTGAAATAAATCTTGTAATAATTGATATGTTGAATTCCAACATGTTGGTACATCACCTAGAAATTTTTTAGGTCTCATTCCATTAATTTTACAAAACTTACCCCATTATTTTATTATAGATGAATGTGACCATAAATAAGAACTTACCGTTCTAATTGGTTTAATATAATTTCTAAAATTTTTAATCCATCTTGAACACATTAATTTAAAACATGGAATACACAACGAATATGAAAAAACAAACCACCAATAATAGGTTGCAAATAAATTTTAGTTCTTGTATACGAGCGATATTAGAACTAGAATTATCTAATAATATTTAAAATATTTTGTGAGTTAATTAATATTCTTTTAAAATTAAACATAAAAGTTATGCGATTATTATGAGTAGCATGTGATTCATTAAAATTCTATAAGCTAACAGTTTTTTTTTGAAGACTCTAAGAGTTATCAATCCAATGACAAGTCACTCCCATATACGAATGTGTTTGCCAATGATTCTCTTAAATATCACTTAAATATCGAAACATAAAGAAACTTTATTATTTAATTTACTAAATTCATCAATTAAATAAAATTTTTTCCCTTTTTTACTATTTTTTAAATTGTACGAGTAAGTGTAGTCCTAGGAACATGTTTAGCACATAGATTAAGATACTTTTTTATAAAAAAAAATCTTCAAATGTGCATTTATATCCAAAACTACAAAAAAGATATTCTATAGAAATAAATTTAGCTAATGATTCTCTTAATTTATTATTAGAATATAAAATAAACTGAAATCAATACTATCACTCGTTGAAGAAAATCTAGATAATTATGTTTGACAACGGTCGAGTCCATATTCCATCAGTTGTTTCATTTCTACGTGTCGTTTTAACGACCCATAGCTGCCGCCGACTTAGAATTTGTAGTAAGCATTGTAATTCTTACATTTTGCATGCAATTGTCCTGACGAAGAGTGACATTCTCAAAATATAGTGAAAATAAAAGATTTTAGAGGAGAAATTTTTTGAACCTGAGAAGTAATTTTATCGGTACTTCCTTGTGTTTCGGGTGTCAAAATATGAAGGTACTCAGTCTCATCATTGATGGATTGAATGTTGGGTTCATCGTGCGGATTCACTATTTTCTTTCCCCTCCCAGATCGAGATGATGAACCTCCACGACATCCTTCCATTGTAGTTAAAAATTGGAAACGAAAGCACATAGAAATGGAAACTTGGAGTAAAAAATGTGCAGAGAATGCGAAATTGGAAATGAGAGTAGAGAAGATATGTGTGAAAATGATAAAATCAACTCTCTATTTATAGAGTTTAGATAGCAACAAATACTAAATCATAGCCATTGATTAAAAAATGGTCCAATGAACTTAACCGTTGAAAAAATATCCAGAAAATCATCCTCACCCCCTCAATGATCTTAACCGGTGGTTCCAATAGCTAGGACCCATCAGTTCCAACAACCAAAAAACAAAAACAAAATGAAAATGGTGGGTCGAACCAGCTGTCAATTGATTTTAGGGGATGTTGGGCAAGTTCTAATTCAGCGTGGTGACTTGAGTCAGCAAGCAACCAACCCGTTGACCCGGTTACAAGCTCGGGCTGAGTCTGGGTCAGACCTGACCTAGGTCAGGTCTACCCATGGCATGGATGCTTCTTTAGAGACAAACACTCGTCAATATTTGCATTCAGTTACAAGTTAAATTCGACCGTCAAAAGAAGATTTGGTAGATAAATTCATTATAAACATCTCCTCTTGCCTCTGCCCAATGCCGTCAATGCAGCCTAACGCCGTGTTGGCCGACCAACACCGCCTGAGGGACGCCGCGCCACCACCGGTGACCTTGCTATCCTGGAAGAGACTACATTGGGTTGTTGTTGCCTCTCTTCTCTCTTCGGGTTGTGGACAAAAGTCGAGCATCCGAGTCTTGTTGTTGGTTGTGCCCTAACTTCTCGATGTCGACGGCTGATGATGGTGTGAGAATCATCGACGGCCCCTGTTCAGCCTTGAGCAAGGAGCCACTGGATCTCTCAATCACCATCAGCTATTGCCCCTTTCTTTTTAATCTGATCTCGCTGAGGGTGCGATTGATCACCGCTGATCGCCACCTGATCTCTCCTTTCTCCACTCGATCACGTCGCCCTCTTCACTAGCACAACTTAGCAGCAACAAGCATTGCACTCACCCAGGGTAGCCACCACTCTCCTCCCCAATTGGTTGATGTCGCTGCAGGATTTCAGTCTCTGGTCATCGTCTAAAGGCTACCTAATAGCTGCTTCCACCACTCTTTGGCCACAATATTTAGTGTCGGATCTCTCTTCTCCATCTGACAAGAAGCTGAACACTAGTCGGGCACCACGGTATGGTCTCTACTATTCCGACAAGATTAAGGGTTTGATTGAAGGTAAGATCTATGGTTTAAGAGGATTATTGATAATTAATTAGCTTTAATTTCTAATGTAGAGTGTTCATTATGGAATTGGGTGATTGGATTTGGTAGATCCATTTCTGTGTTGTTTGAAGCATTAGATTGACTGAGAAACAGATTTAACAAAGGGATAAATCTGATTTAATTGATTATTAATGTATTAGTTTATGCATAGATCTAATGCAATTTAATTGTGGAAGAATTATGAATATTCCAATATGGTTGTGATGGTTTATGGGTTGAGACTAATTGGTTCTTCTTGAGATGAATTATGTATGCTTGGTTCATGATAGATTGCCAGTTGATTAGATTATGATTGGGAAGATTTTAAAGGATTCATGGATTAAATTTATTGAAGTTGATCATTAAATTATGATTAATTAATGATCAGTTGGATTAGGGTTTTCCCTATCTATTTGAGCCTTGAAGTTTAGCTAATTATTGTAGATGTGACTACCTAACTCCACTTACGTGATTACAGGACTTTGATTCGAGATGAGCGTCTCGATGTGAGATTGTTTAGCACGATTGACAGATAAAGGCGGATACTTCCTACTTTGTCTCTTTAGTACTTTAACCTTAGTGCATGAGTTATATACTCGGATAGTTGTCATATTTACCTTAACTCCACTCGTATTTTTTCTGTGCTTGATGCTTATCCACTTAATCTTTGAGATACTCGTTCCTATGTCTATGCAGTCTCTTGTTGTTATCCATGATATTTAGCAGATACCAGATACTAGATACTGGATATATGGATAATAGATACCATACTTACATGCTTTGATTACTGTTTATTCATATACCTTATTGAGCATGTTGGCTTCATGTAGCATACCTGATTTCTGTTTATATATGTGATGACTGCTGCATCTTGCAAATCATGTCATTGCATGCATGCCAACGACTATGTTTCCCTTGTGGTTGAGAGGGTTGTTGGCCAGAGTCGTACGCTCGGCCACTCATGGGTAGTGGTAGCTGGAGTAGATGTCGCTTGTCCTGTCGTGCCACACTCGGCCACTCATGAGTAGTGGTAACTAGAGTTGTGAGCAACAGGGACCTCCTTCGCTATGTAGCTAGATAGCTACTCAGCATCTGTCCACTTGGTCACTCGAGAGTAGTGTGATCCTTTGAGTGAGTATATTTGTCATCGATCTGGCCTCTCCACCATACAAGGTTTGTGGTGTAGAGGGATGGGTGGGGTGACCATCCGTACATACACTGTTGTTATTATACTTGCAGATGTAGTTGATTGCTTACTTATGCAGTTGCTTTATTATATCCATGTGATATGCTTACATATGTTGAGTTATATACCTGTTGCATGTGCTTAGACACTAGCTTACTTATTAGTAGTATGTATATACTTCACATGTTATCCTTGTAGTTATGAGCAATACTGTAGTAGATCTTTACTACTCCTGACCTTCTATTACTAGCCTAGAATATGGTTTCAGGTATGGCCATGTATTATAATATCACTGTAGTATCTACTATTTTCCCTACGAGACTGTGTACCTTTGTATCTCTAGTTCTTTATTATGTTCATCCACTATTTGTCTATTACCCGTTAAGTTCCAGCACTCACCACCACATGAACTGGTTTATTTTGCCAGGTAGCAGGTAAAGGATTTATGGAATCGCCTGGAGATCCTGTCCACCAATCTCATGTCACATTGAGCGACTTCTTCCGTTATTGCTTCACCGTTCATATTATTGGCTTTGGACTTATTCATGTATATGTATCTTTTTTATGAAGGTTAGCTTTGTGGTTTCTTATATTTGGTTTGATGTTGTCATGTCAAGCCGAGTCGGCTTGTAGTTAGTTGTATTATGATTTTGTGTTGTTATTTTAGTGATTTCAACTGTGTTTTGCTACAGTCATGTGGGCCTTTTATTAACTGTGTGGTTATGTTTACTTCCAATCGTGTGGGCTGCTCATAAATTACGTGGTTATGTTTACATCCAGCTGTGTCGGTTGTAGTTTGCTTGTGAGTAGCCTTGTGACAATGTATATTGGTTTCATTTGTCACTACTATAGGGGAGGTGCTGTTCGATTTTCGTCAGACAACCTTACCCTCGGGGCGTGACCTACATAGCCCCCTCAACTCCATGGTTGAAAACCTTGACAATAGATGTAGCAATAGGATCATTGAAATCACTTGATTTAAAGAGTATTTTCTTTCTTTTTTCAAAGCGTTCGTCTTCACCTGCTTGATAATTTGCTAGTGCATCATGAGAAGCTTTTAGCTCACCCTCTTTTGTTGATGTATCTGCTTGGGTCTTCGTTAGGGATAAGCACAGAGAACCTATCTCAACATCTTTGGAGTTTAATTTAGAGACCTTGGTTGCTAATTCAGAGGCATGAGTGGCCTTGAAGGTCTTTAGCTGGGTAGATAGTTGGGTGTTCTCTACAACTTGTTTATCTAGTTTTGTTTTCAATTCATCCCAAAGATTAACCTCTGATTGAAGCCAAGACTCAAGGTTGTTTACAGTAGCCTTCCACTAATTTAAGTTCTTAGATTCAACCTAGAGTAATCCGCGAGCCTCTTGAAGTTGCGCAGACAACTTGGCTATTTGCTTAGAGGCCTGGGTGGAGGATGCCTCAAAGGTTTGCTACTTCAACATCTCATTGTCTCGAGCTAAATTATATAATTGACGGGCTACACTCATATTGGTGACCTAGCGTTGTAGAGTAAAAATCGTTAATGATATACTTAGAAGAAGAAAGGACAATTAAGTGAGGATTATTCAACCTTAGTTTCCTCAAAAGAAAATTTATCAGCTAACTCAGTAGAAATAAGTTCTTCAATTTGATGGTGGGTCTCCACCCAAGCAGTTGTTAAAGAACCCCTCAGTAATATGGGGAGGGTAGAGAAAGGCATGGATGTTGAAGATAAGGAGGTTTGAACTGAAGGTAGGGAGAAAATAAGGAAGGGAGGACCACCCTGAGTTTCTTGGGGAGACAAAGGGATTTATTCCTAAAAGGTCATAACAAACCTAGGGTCTGAGCTAGTACATGGAATTGGGATGTCCTCCTGGGGTTGAGTAAGTTTTGAAGTTGTGAGAATAGGATATAAAGAGGACAATGTGGGCTCAGGGGAAGTAGCTCGGGTATCCCCTTAGGCCATGCCTTCAGGAGCAGAGGATGCTTGTCTTTTGGGAGAGGGCACTAGAGTTAATTTGTGCCCTAGGTATTTCCTCTTAGGGGCTACTTCTTGTGCCTCCTCTTGCATTTCCGGAGGGGCAGCTTCTAGAAATGGAGGTAAGTTTGTAGGCACTTCCCCAGGGGTGGCCATTGAGCTGGACATGCTCGCCTGATTGATGAAAGCTTCATTTAAAGAGATAGTAGGAAGCGAGGTTCGCTTGGCTTGAAGTTCTTCCTCTTTGGCCAGAAGTGCCTCCTCCTCTAGACCAATTCTCTTGTCAACCAAAGCCTCAAACATAGCATCCACTTCATAAAAGAGAAGATATTTTAGTTAGTAAAAGAGTAATGGTGAGGGTGTCATAACTTACCGAAAGAGCAACGTAGTTTCTTTTGAACAGGGCTTAAGCTGAAGAGGTACAAAAGATCATTGCGTATCCATTTGTGAATGGAGAAATGATGACCAAGTAGTCTATTGGAATAATCATGAAAGGTCAGCTGTTGATAAAGTTTCTTTATATCAGGGAGAGAGAGAAAAGAGGATTGCCATGTGGTAGGCCATGAAATAGGTTTAGGAAATCTTATGAAGAAGAAATGCAATTTCCAAACCTTGATGGGCGAAGGCATCTCCTCGAAGAAAACCATTTTTGGATGGGATTGGAAAAGAAATACTCCCAATTATACTTTTTGGGGGTAGAAAAACATGAAAAAGTTCTAAGGCGTAAGAGGAATATCGAAAAGATGAAATAACATATACATCCCACACATATTGCGAAAGACATTTGGGCCAAATTGCTACAAAGGGATGTTGAACTATTGGCTTATCGCTGATAAGAAGGGAGGTATGGAAAAATGCAGACTAGCTACTAGTTGGTCCTTAAAGAAAGTAATGTAATTATTAGGAGGAAGATGAGGATGAGCATTGGGCTAAAAATTTTGATACGATAATTCTTAGGGATTTCGTATTGGAGGTGAACGATGGCTCTGTTAGCATTATCGAAGGATGAACGAGTATGAACATACCGGGGAATAAGAGATTCCTCAGTCATGAAAGAACATGGAAATAACTAAAGGATGAGCAACCTACTGAAGTCTTAAGGAAATGGTGTAATGGAAGGAGGTCGCGAAAGACAAAGGAGCATAGGGTGTTTGAGAAAGTCAAGAAAAAAATTCACCAGAGGATGAGTTGAAGAAGCTGAAGTGTTAAGAAATAAGAAACGTTCAGGGTTTTAGTATGGCATAGCTAATAATGATCACCGTTAGATTGAAACGGCTTATATATGGAGGGTCGTCAATTTACTAAGGAAAATACATGATAGGACATTGGTAAAGGTGTGAGTAAATGGTTTCTTCGAGAAGTGGAAGAAAATGTCACATGGCGCTCACCCATGAACGAACATTTATGATGGACATGACAGACTAAATCATGCTTAGGCTAATACGCCATATCTTCGTGCACCCTCAACATTCTCTTTCCGTTGAAGGACCAATTACCAATGAGAGGATTTTGAAAAGTTGCTCAATTTTATAGGCATAATTAAGGGAGAGAAGAAAATATAAAATAACAAACTAGACGAGTAAGCAAACAAAACTAAAACTCAGGTCTAGTTAGTCGGCTACACCTCCTTCGATTAGACTTGAGGAGGAAGCTAGTGATATGAGTTATGGTAAGCGAACCCTTCAGGTGGTGTGGAAGTCAAGGTCGAGAGGATGAGGGGAAGCCCATATTGCTGGTTCCTTGATGGCCGACAAGAGGGGGGGTGAATTGTCCTGCACAAACAAACTCAACCCTTTCTCGACTTATAGCTTAATTAAGAATACTTGTAATAAAAGTTAAGAGATTGATTAAACAGATAAAGACACAAAGATAATTACTTAGTTTACAATCAGAAGATTGCTAATCCAAGGAGAATGAAGTGCACTTTATGAAGATATCCTTCGGACAGAGTAGCCTCTTACAATGTTAACAACTCATAATCAATAGTAGAACAGAATGAAAGGAATTACACGTTATTGTCAACAGAATGAAAGGAATTACACGTTATTGTCTGAACTACTAAAATCAGGGCTATATTTATAGCTTTGTTCCGGGGTCCTGGAAGGGTTCCGAGTAGTTAGAGTGGGATAGAATTCTATTCCCAACGCGTCAGTCAACGTACACGTCGATCTTGATAAAAGTTGAATTTCGAGTGCTCGGACTCCGGGTGCCTGGAATGGGTCCGGGTGCTCGAACCCACAAAGTCAACATGATTGACTTTTTCGGTCTGGGTCCTCTACTCCAATTCTGCTCGCCTCAGTCCAGGTCTTCTGCTCCGGTTCTGCTAGCTTAGGTGATTTCGGCCATCCGGAATAGGGCTCACCCGAATCCAATTTTCGACCTTCTCCTCTACCAGGCTTCCGCTCCAGCTTCTCATCCCTCGAACGTCGTGCACATTCTTCTCGCCCACCGGTGTACTCTTTCGCATCCCTTTCATCCCTCTAAATCACCGAGTCCATTGGCTCCCTTGCCGTATCATCCTTCTCGCTAGCTACGTCTTCTACTTGACTTCCTGTATTCCTAAGCTCTTGCACACTTAGACATAGGGATCAAAACCAAACATGACCTAACCTAACTTGGTTGATCATATCAAAATAACCACGGGGTTCAACAATCTCTCCCTTTTTGATGTGAATCAACCCAAGTTAAGTTAGGATAATAAAGCATGAAATTAAAGACATGAAATAAATATTCAAGTTTAAGACTTTAGATATGTAATAAATTGAAAAATATACCTCCCCTTTAAACTCAACTTCTAATTGTCCCCCTTTGATCACATTAAAAATAAGGGTACCAAGAAAAATGTAAGGGTAATTCTGATTTTCAAATAATTAAAAAAAAACTTACCAAGTTCTGAAAATTCTGAAAATTATTTTGATATCAAAAAAATTTTACAATAATTTTAGAAACTTTAAGTGCAAAAGAATTTCTAAGTAAGAAAATTTCAAGCAAAAAAATTTTCTAAGTTTAAAGAGAAAATTTTTGTGCAATGTATAAAATAACTTAAAAACTTTAAGTTAAACAGTCTAAAAAAAATGAGAAAATTTTCTAAGTTAAACAGATTAAACAAATTTGTAGAGAAAAATTTGAGAATTTTCCAAGTAAAAAAAATTGAGCAACTCTTTAAAGAATTATTTAATTTTAATTTTAATGCTCTATCAGTTAGTCAATTCAACATTTTATTTCAATATTTAGCTTCCAGGCAATGGCGAGGCACTAGGCCTTCTTGGTTATTGAAGCAACAACCACTTTCTAGACAAAGCCTCATAAGAAAATTAAACGTTTAATATTCTCTGAAAGCCCTAAGTCTAATTAGACTTTTAATTAAGATAAGACTTTGGAACCCAGTAAAGGTTCCTTCCAACTAGGTTAATTAGGAATTTCTTATGAACATATTTCTTTGAAATATTTATAATTTGTCCTTTGTGAAATCTATAGTACCAGTTTAATCCTTTATAATTTCTAACACTTAAAACAGAAACATTTGAATATGCAGAATTTTTTAAGTTTTCTATTTGTTCCTTTAATTTAGCATTTTCAAGTTTTACTTTTTCAAAATCTTCTATTAGACATGATTTTGCTAATATGCTTTTTATTTCTAAGTTTTCAATTTTTAATTTATCATTTTTACATTTTAACTTGCACATTGATTTTACCATTAACTTAATACCAAAATAGAGTTGGTCAGGAAGTAAGAGACATACCTCACTTACCATATCAGACTTGAAGCCTGACCCTCCTCCTACTTTGCTACATTCATTTGAAGTCGCTCCCCCTTCATCGATGTTGTCTTCTAAGGTGCTTTGTTCTTCATGGCTCGCCGTCAGTGCTAGTCCGACATATTCTTCTATTTCTGACTTAGATGATGAGCTTTCGTCTGAAGTAGCCTTTAGAGTCTTGTGCTTGTTTTGCTTGGGTATGTTGGCTTTTTCCTTTTTGAGTTCTGGGCAGTTCTCTTTTATGTGTCCTTCCTTTTGACACTAGTAGCATCGAACCCTTCTTCTATTTCTTGGATTTTTCCTGTTATGCATTTCTTTAAATTTGTTAGATCTAAAATTTTTTCTAAATTTTCTTACCATATAAGCTTCTTAATCTTCTTCTGAATCTGACTCAGGTTCATCCTTCTTGGTTGCATTTAGTGCCAGAATCTGGCTTGACTCTTTTGTTGTACCTGCATATTTGGTTTCATGTAATTCTAAAGTGGAAAAGAGTTTCCCTAGGGTACTTACCTCCAAGTCCTTTGAGATGTAGTAGGCGTCGATTATTGAGGTCCATTCTATAGTCTAGAAAAGGCATTGAGTGCGTAGCGTATCGAGTCCCGGTTGGTTACTATTTCATCGAGGTTTTCGAGTTCGGTGATTAGTTCTTTGACCTTCACATGTGGATCGACTACTTTCTCACCTCTTTCCAGATAGATATTCGTCAGTTTGTTTTGAAGTATGTCTCGTCTTGTGAGCTTGGCTTTGGATGTGCCTTCGTGGAGTTCCAGGAAATTTTCTTATGATTCTTTGGCCGTCGAGTAGCTCCCAATGCAGTTGACTTCTTGAGGCGACAACACACTCAGCAAGTGATATTCCGCTATGTTATTTGCTACGGAATCATTTTGCTCTTTCTTCATCCAAAGATTCTCCTCCTTCTCTTCTCCATTTTGATTCATAGGAACTACAAAATCATACTTGATTATTAAACGAATCTCAAAGTCAGTTTTTAGAAATACCTCCATTCGGCATTTCTAGTGTGCAAATTCTCCCTCGAATTTTGGCGGAACGATGTTTGGTCCGACCATTGGATTCTTTGCTTCGGTCAGCGGTTAGTCCTTCTGAAGCGTCCTTGCTCTGATATCACTTGTTGGTCCCTTGATTGCCGGCAAGAGGGGGGAGTGAATTGTCCTACACAAACAAACTCAACCCTTTCTCGACTTATAGATTGATTAAGAACACTTGTAATAAAAATTAAAAGACTAATTAAACATACAAAGACACAAAAAGAATTACTTGATTTACAATTGGAAGATTTCTAATCCAAGGAGAATGAAGCGCACTTTATGAAGATCTCCTTCGGGCGGAGTAGCCTCTTACAACGTTAACAGCTCACAATCAATAGTAGAATAGAAAGAAATGAATTACAAGTTGTTGTCTGAACTACTGAAATCAGGGTTATATTTATAACACTGTTCCGGGTGTCTAGAAGGCTTCCGGGCGCCTAGAGTGGGATAGAATTTTTCCCCAATGCATCGGTCAACGTACACGTTGATCTTGATAAAAGTTGAGTTCCGGGCGCTCAGAAGGGTTTCGGGCACCCGGAATGGATCCAGGCGTCCGGACCCACAAAGCCAACATCGTTGACTTTTTCGGTCCGGGTCCTTTGCTCCGTTTCTGCTCGCATTGGTCCGGATCTTCTGCTCCAGCTCTGCTAGCTTGGGTGATTTCGGCCATCCAGAATAAGTCTCACCTGAACCCAATTTTCGACCTTCTCCTCGAGCAGGCTTCCGCTCCGGCTTCTTATCTCTCGAACGTCGCACACATTCTTCTCGTCTACTGGTGTACTCTTCCATAACCCTTTTGTCCCTCAGATGCACCGAGCCTGTCGGCTCTCTTCCCGTGTCATCCTTCTCACTAGCTGCGTCTTCTGCTTAACTTCTTGTGTTCCTAATCTCCTGTACACCTAGACACAAGGATCAAAACTAAATAGGATCTAACCTAACTTGGTTGATCAAATCAAAATAACCATGAGGTCCATCACATATCTAGTTGAATATATGATCATTAGGGCAAAGACCGACCCAATAAAAGACTCTCTGCATATGCCCAGATGGTAAAGACCAGCCGATCCAGAGAGGCCAAGCCTTATTTATCTTGTAATATATGATTGGCCAAGTGAAGTCTGAACGAGTTCAAGCGTGCCTCTATGCGCTCGACTGGGCAAAGCCCGACTGAACTTAAAGGCACTCAGTCTTATGAAGCTTCTAGTATACAATTGGTCGACCAAAGGCTAAACGAGCACAAGTGTGCCTGTAGGTGCTCGACTGAGCAAAGCCTAATCGAGCTTAAAGGTACTCAGCCTTATGAAGCTTCTAGTATACAATTAGCCTAGAGAAGGTGAATGAGCACAAGTGTGCTTGTATGCACTCAACCAAGCAAGGCCTGACTAAGCTTAAAGGCACTCAACCTTATGAAGCTTCTAGTATACGATTGGTTGAGCGAAGGTTGAATGAGTACAAGTGTGCTTATATGTGCTCGACCAAGTAAAGCCCGACTGAGCTTAAAGACACTCAGCCTTATGAAGCTTCTAGTATACGATTGGCCGAGCGAAGGACGCATGAGCACAGTGTGCTTGTATGCGCTCGATCAGGCAAAGCCCGACTAAGTTTAAAGGCACTCAACCTTATGAAGCTTCTAGTATACGATTGGCCAACTGAAGGCCGAGCAAGCACAAGTATACCTGTATATGCTCAGCCACCTAAGTCTGACCAAGCTTAGGAGTATTCTCAATATATGATTGGCTTAAATGACCAGTCGAGATATGTTTAACAGAAGGTATTCTTAATATATGACCAGCTTGAATGACCGATCGAGACATGCTTAACCGAAGGTATTATCTATATATGACCGATTTAAATGACTGGTCGAGATATACTTAATAGAAGATATTTTTAATATATGACCGGCTTGAATGACCGGACAAGATATGCTTAACAGAAGGTATTCTTAATATATAACCAGCTTAAATGATCGGTCGAGATATGCTTAACAGAAGGTATTTTCGATATATGACCGACTTGATGGTCGACCAAAATATGATTAATAGAAGGTATTCTCAATATATGATCGGCTTGAATGGCCGAGCAAGATATATTCAACAGAAAGTGTTCTCAAAATATGATTGGTCGAGATACATATAGTAGACAAGTAGTGGACAACTTTATGACAGTCTGACAAATTTTGCGAGAAATATTCTCTCAAAACTTCTTCAGTTATAGGGATATATTCCTTTGCATATTTCATCAAGAATAGGAGTGATAAATGACAAAGGAGATACATCTAGGGTACAGAAAAGATTTCTTGAAGGATTATTGCACAAAGTCTAGATGGTGCTTCTTTCATCTTCTAACAAACTCTAACAAACCGAGAACCACCTCATGATCACGGAGGTTATGTGAGGTGGTATAAAAAGGAAAATCCTCTCCACTGACAAGGTATGTAAACACAAACACTTGCATTTGAAGCTCTGCTTCCTTATAATTTCGTTACTGTACTTCTTTCACCCTCGAGAGAAAAAACTAACTTGGGCGTCGGAGGGCCTAGCCAAGGATTCCCACCCCAGTGGGTCACTAATGCTTCATTATCTTGTGTCTCTGTGCACAGGATCATTGAGGAGTTCTTCCAGATCTCTAGAAGCCTACATTCCTTGGATTAACCACCCATTGGAGCCAGCACCCCATCACATAGCCTTCGGACAGGATCAATATGTTTCTCAGATTTTTGAGAATTCAACATTTTATAGTTAACAACATCTTTCTCAGTGCTTCCCTTCCCAACAGACTGCTTGCTCCTTTCGCTCATCTTACTCTTGATCTTATCTATGCCAATTTCTTTAAGGGGGCACATCCCAAAAAGATGTCCACTGCACCACTTAGTCCAAATGAAAATACCCTTTATAAGATGGTTGTATCTTGCATTCATCCTCTATCGTCTAGGGATCAGGGAGTTATGCGTCCAGTACATCTTTTTTAAATGTACGCATTGAGACACTAACTTGACTTTGACTTGGGGTACTGGGCGTTCATATCTATTATCTACTATTTAGGGTACAACACTTTGAATAAAATTCACATAATCAAGTGTCATGTCTGTTGGATCGAAACACGCTAGAGGGGAGGGGGTGAATATCGCTCATGACTTTCACTTTCGTATTTAAAATGATCGAATAACGCAGTGGAATAATAAATAAATAAAACACAAGCAAACACAGGGATTTACTTGGTTCGGAGCCTAGGGTGACTCCTACTCTAAGGCTCATGCTCGTTGAGCGTTTACTTTGGGCAACAACTATAAGCTCACAAATATTACAAGAATTTATTACAATATAACTATACTGAAAAAGCTATACCGACAACAAGGAATTGAAACTTTGCAGCTTCGGGTCATCGGTGTCTTGTCGTAGCTCAGCCGGATCGTCTCATTAGTAGTGTACTGAAGAAAAATTGCCAAAACTGTGTTGTTGTAAACTACTGGTCGAGACAGGCTTATATAAGCCATTGAGGGCGCCTTCAAGGCCCTTGAGGACGCCTCCATCACCGGCGGATTGGCAGCGCAGATAAGCTTTGCTTCGCCCACTACTTATCCTCTTGAAGGTGCCTCTGATGCCCTTGAGGGTGCCTCCAAGGCCGTCTGAGGTGCCTCCAACTCCTTTGGAGGGTGCCTCCAGCTCCGCTGCGTAGACTCCTCAACCTTGCACCCGAGGCGCCTCCAAGCTCCATGGAGGGCGCCTGGGGTACTGTTCATCCGAGGCAAAACTTGTTCTTTTGTCCTTGCAAGATATGTATTACCAAAATACCAAGCATACCCTGCAACACAAAGTTAGCACATAATAATAACATAAACATAAATATTTGACAGTCACCAGATTGCCCGGTTCTGACTTCGGATTTCGGACTGGAAACCCTAGGTCGAACCGACGTCTACTGTTCCCTTAGCGGGAACACATCCTCACCTACTCCACTCAGGAGAGTATACCTGTTGCCAGTTCGATCCTCCAGATCAATTGAGCTTTTGCTCAACGCCCGAATCTTCAGGTCTTTCTACTAGACGTCCGCTCCATAACCTGTCCAGACTTCTACCTGGTTCGCGACATTAGGACTTTTCACCTAGAGTCCTCGACTCTAGGACTTTTGCCCGAAGCCCTCGATCCACCAAGACTTTCCGCCTAGGGTTACCACCCCCTAGGACCTAGGGTTACCGCCCCTAGGGTTTTTCCTTTTCCTAACCACAGCTAGGACTTTTCCTCACCTAGGGTTACCACCCCCTAGGACCTAGAGTTACCACCCTCTAGGGTTTTCACCTGCTTAACCGCGGCTAGGACTTTTGCCTAAACACACTTAGGGCCTTCCTGCAAAGCTTATTGAAACATATTAGATAACAAAACATCTTAACTTTGAGCCCTTTGACATAATCAAAATATAAGTTTGATCGTCGGATGTTTCACGCACCAACAATGCCCTCACTTCTTACATTTCTTCTTTAGGGGTAAGAGTTCACTGCGGTGAACTAATCAAGTTATCTGATTTTGATCTGGTTGGGATCAGTCAATTATCTTTAGCTGGGATTAGGACTAGTGCAGAAGGACTTGTGTATAAGCGAACCCATCCATGATATATCCCACCTATAGCCGAGGAAGACATAGCTGAGGATGAGCTGATTGTTGTCGTGGAGCCCTGTCAGCTATATTTTGATCCACGATTTGAATTGACGCCTCTTTTCGATATTGCTCAAGGCAGCTCTAAAACACCCCCACCGTTGACCAGTGATTTTTTAGTCATCTTCAAGATGACATTTTTGGATGGTTCAACTCCTTAGAGACCAAGATGAATTATCAATACTGTTAGACCATTGGCAATGACCTATAGGGGGGTGAATAGCCCTGATAAATAAAAGAACCTTCTCAAATTTATGACTTAATTAATCTAACAGTTGCATAAATAAAATAAATAATTGAAAGGAAAGAGGCACGAAAGGGTTACTTGGTTACAACCGGGGAGGTTGTTAATCCAAGGAAGTTGGAGCTCAGTAAACAATCTCCTTCAGGCGGAGAAACCTCTTACAACAGTTGAAGTACTCAATTATAGAATAAAACAAAAATAGAATGAATCACAAGTGTTGTTTTGAACCTTTTGGACCAAGACTGTATTTATGGTCATGGGCAGGGCACCTGGAATGAGATAGAATTCTATCCCTGATGAAACGGTTAAATGCCACATGAATTTGGGTAAAATTTGGATTCCAGACGCTCGGAAGGTTTTCGGGAGCCCGGATGGTCTAGGCACCCCGGACTAGTTCCGGGCGCCCTAGACCCGACTAGATCCGGACGCCCGAACTAGGAAAGTCAACATAGTTGACTTTTTAAATCCGACTCTTCCGCTCCGGTTTCACTCGCTTGGGTGATTTCGGCCATCTGAAGTAGGGCTCACCCAAACCCAACTTCTGACCTTCTCGAGCAACCTTTCACTCTGGCTTTTCATCCCTAAAAAATGTCATGTGCCTCCTTCTTGTCCGCCCGCATACTCTTCCATAGCACCTTGTCCCTCAGACGCACCGAGTCCGTTAGATCTCTCCCATACCATCCTTCTTGCTAGCTGCATCTTTTACTCAACTTCCTATGCTCCTAAGTTCCTGCACACTTAGACACAAGGTTAAGCCCAACAAGACCTAACCTAACTTGTTTGATTACACCAAAACTACCTTGGGGTTCTAACAATCTTCCCATTTTTGATGTGTGCAACCCAAGTTAAGTTAGGGTAAACTAACATAAGGTTAAAGTAATAAATTTGCTATTAAGTGCAAAAAGTAAAAAAATTTAAAGCTATCTCTCTCTACACTTAATTTTTCCTTCCTTCTCCCCCTTTGATCACATAAAAAATTGGGGTACCTCAAAAGTCTAAGGGAAAAAAAATTGAGTTGATAAAGTTTTTTTTAAAAAAAAACTTTGTGATATATAGTGTTTTTTTTAAAAAAACTTTAAGTTTTGCAAAAAAAAAAAATTCTAAGTTAAAAAAATGTAAGAAAAAGAATGTTTAATTAATTTTGACAACACTAGACCTTCTTGGTTATTGGAGCAACAATCACTTTCTAGATAAAGTCTCTTAAGGAAATTATGCTTTTAATCTACTCTCTGAAAGCCCTAAATTTAAATATCTAATTCAAATATGATTTTGGAACCCAATATAGGTTCTTCCAACTGGGTTAATTAAAAATTTCTCGGTGCATATTTTCTTGATAGTTTTCTAATTTGCCCCTATGAAATCTAAGGTGTCAATTATATCTTTTAATATGTGTGCATGTACTATTTTTCAACTCTTTTATTTCAATTTTCATTTTTATTTTCCAATTTCACTTTTTCAAAATCTTCTAATAAATAAGAAATAGCTAATGTTGATTTTAACTCTTTATTTTCTACTTCTAATTTATAAGATGTTTTAGTTAAAAACTTTATAAATTTAAATAGCTTATCAGGCGGTAAGGATCGTATCTGACTTACCTTGTCGATTTCATCATCTGAGACTCCCCTTGTAGAGCTTCTTTCTTTTGATGTTACTTCCCCTTCATTAATGCTCTCGATACTCATTGCAGAAGAGCTTGCTTCGTCCTCTTTGTCTTGATAACTTGCCATTAGTGTGATTCCGGCGTAGGCCTCAATTTCTGATTCTGATGAGGTTTCATCCCACATTGCTTTTAGGTTATTGTACCTTTTCTGGGTTGGTCTCCTGTTTGTACTTGTGTCCTTTTACTTGTACTTGCTTTTCAGTTTTGGGTAGTTATTTTTTACGTGTCCTTCTTCATTATAGTGGTAGTATTTTACCTTTCTTTTTCGTCTCTTACCCTACACTTGATTAAACTTATTAGATTTAAATAATTTTTTAAATCTCCTTACCATTAAAGTCATTTCGTCATCAACAAGTGATGTCTTGGAATCTAGTTCATCCACTTTTGCTTTTAAAGTAACATTTTACCTTGATTCTTTCTTTAGACTTGCACATCTTGATGCATGAATTTCAAAAGTTGAAAAATATTTTTCTAAGGTGCTTACCTCTAAATTTTTAGAGATAAAATATGCATCTACTAAGGTTGGCCATTCTGGAGTCCTAGGAAATGCGTTAACCGCATACCTTAGCGAATCTTAGTTGGATACCTTTCTCTGAGATTTGTGAGTTCGGTGATTAGTTCCTTGATTCTTGAGTGGAGGTGTGTGACTGTTTCGCCTCCTTTTAACTGAAGGTTGCTGATCTGGTTCCGAAGCAGGCCCCGTCTTGCTAGTTTTGCCTATGAGGTCCCTTCGTGTAGTTCCAAGAATTTCTCCCAGAGCTCCATGGCTGACTCATAGGCTCCGATACGAATGACTTCTTGAGGTGGTAAAACACTAAGAAGATGAAATTCTGCTTTGCCATTTGCCATGAAGTCAGATTGCTCCTTATCCGTCTACTGATATTCTACTTTGTCTTTCAGAGCTACGAAACCATATTTTATAATGATTAATAATTCAAAATCTGTTTTAAAAAACACCTCCATCTTCTTTTTCCAGTTCGTGAATTTCCCCTCAAACTTCGGTGGATGGATGCTCGATCCAGCCATCTCATATGCTTCGTTCAGCAGTTAGTCTTCCTGAAGTAAACTCACTCTGATACCACTTGTTAAACCATTAGCGGTCGGCTAGAGGGGGGTGAATAGCCCTGACAAATAAAAAGAACCTTTCTCAAATTTATGACTTAATTAATCTAACACTTGAATAATTAAATAAATAACTAAAAGAAAAGAGGCACGAAAGTGTTACTTGGTTACAACTAGGGAGGTTGTTAATCCAAGGAAGTTGGAGCTCAGTAAACAATCTCCTTCAGGTGGATAAACCTCTTACTACAGTTGAAGTACTCAATTATAGAATAAAATAAAACTAGAATGGATCACAAGTATTGTTTTGAACCTTTTAGACCAGGGTTGTATTTATATCCCTGGTTGGGGTACCTGGAAGGGTTCTAGGTGTCTAGAATAGGATAGAATTCTATCCTGACGCAATGGTTAAATGCCACATCAAATTGGGTAAAATTTAGATTCCGGGTGCCTGGATGGTCCGGGCCAGTCCGAGGTGCCCGGACCAGGTCCGGGCGCTTGGACCAAGAAAGTCAACATAGTTGACTTTTTTCATCTGAGTCTTCCGCTCCAGTTCCGCTCGCTTGGGTGATTTCAGCCATCCGAAGTAGGGCTCACATGAACTCAACTTCCGGCCTTCTAGAGCAACCTTCCACCCCGACTTTTCGTCTCTCGGAAATGCCACGCGTCTCCTTCTCATCGCTTGTGTATTTAGATTTGGTACTTGTTAATTATGGGTACTTTTTAGTTTTGTCTTTCAATTTGCATCATAATTAAATAATGCATGTGGTTTATAGAATAGGTCTTTTTCTTTATTACACATTTTTGAAATTACTACTTATTAGTTTTTTAAAAGTATATTTTTCAAAATTCCCCTTTCAAATGTTGTTTTCAAAATAGATTTCAAAATATTTTATCTTTTTGGAGTAGCTTAGACTTTCTTATAGATTTGCATGATCCTATAGCACAGTAAAATACCTTTCTTATGTATTTTGAAACATAAAATGATGTGGGATGTGTAGGACTTAGCCTAAGATTTTAGATGCTTATGTCAGTGCATCGCTATAAATCTAGGCTTTAAACAAAATACATTAATCAATTTGTATAATCTGGCTAGAACAACCTAGTTAGAACCAAATGCTTATATTGACTAACCTGAGTCAGCAGTTACTATCTTGTGGTAATTAGCTAAGTATGAAGATTGGACATTTTATCATAAGGACATTTTTCTAGTTTTTAAAACTATGCTTAAACTTTTAGGTACTTGCCAATTTTAGGGGAGCTTCAAACTTAATTTTTCAAAATTTGTCCTTGTCCATTTTTTTAACAAATTTTCTTTTCAAAATTTTTCAACTTATTTCCAAATTTTCATATCTATTCTTTTCGACTTTATCTTTCTCAAATTTAATTATTTTCAACATCATTATTTTCAAAACTATCTTTTCAAACTTAATTTTTAAAATTTTAAAATTATTTTCAATCTATCTTTTTCAAAATTATCTTTTCAATTCTCAATTTATCTGTTCAATATTTCAAATTTATCTCTAACAAATTTCCAACTATTTTTCAAAATTTTCATAACTTTTAAATATTATTCAAAAGTTTATCACTTTTCAAAATTTAAACTTACCTCAAAATTATTCTTATTTTACAAACTTCAATTCTATGCTTATGCTTCTTCAAAACCATCTGCTTACTAAGTTTTTAACCAATCCATATTTTTTTAAAACAAACAATCTTTCGCGAGCTTACTAAGATTACAAAATCCATCATCTTTTCAAAGATTCAAATTCAAACTTTTCAAGCTATTTTGTTTCTAAAGTTCATTGCTTGTTGTTCATGTTTCCCCTATTTTTGATGTGTGTCAAAGGAGGAAAGATAGTGAATTCATAGAGAGTTGTTTAATTCAAGGGGGGAGTTAAAAAAAATACTTATTTACTTATTTTTGCATATATTAACTTAACTGTAAACCTTAGTTGTCAAACATCAAAAAGGGAGAGATTGTTGGTGCAGGGTGCACTAGAATCGAACCTGAGTTTTGAGGTTGTCAAATGTTAAAGTTAAGTCTTGTTGTGATCTAACAAATTGAATGAGTGTGTAAGTTGTTTACTCAAGCTGGAGAAAGTCGTAGCAGATCGTGGAAGCCAGGTAGAAAGTTCAAGTGGGTCGAGATGACCCGACACTTAGCAGGGAAGCTTGATAGGTTTGGAGAATCGAATATCTAGGGAAAGTCTTGGTGGGTCATCCAATGCTAAGTGGCAAAGTCCAAACAAGCCTAGAGGACCAATGTTTGACAAGTAGGTTGAGGTAAGCAACTGGAGAAGAGCGACAGTGAAGACGTGTTCCAGAGAGGAATAAACTCTAAGTTGTTGATTCAACTGAAGAAATCAGGAAGGTTTCCAAGTTGAGATCAAGATAGTGTTACTATCAATTACTACTCATGCATCTTACTATTATATATTACTATGCTAACTCTATTTTATAGGAGCTTTTGTTCTAACTCTGTGTTGTAGGAACCGAAGTTTATCAGCCGACCGAACATAGGGATCGGTTGACTGAACAAAGCTATCTCAGGCCAAAGACTAGTTTAGACCAAAGCAGAGCAGAGTTTGATCGTAGCCTGATCGATCGATCAAACCCTGATGATGTAGCACAAATCAGACTGACCCAAAGCAAAGAAGGAAACCTAGCTGATCGTTCGACCAAACTAGAGGATCGGTCGACCGAAAGATCATCTCATTAAAACAGCATTAAGTGAGAATCTTGGTGAACAGGGAAATTCATTGTTCAGTCAACCGAACAAGGTGATCCGTCGATCAACCCATTAAAGATCAATTAATGCCGGAAGATCGGATTTTAGTGAAGAAGGAAAGCACAGGGATCAGTCGACCGGTAGAAGGTCCAGTCGACCAAACGGTAATGATTCTTATAAAAGTGGAGCTTGAGGTCCGAGGCTGAGTATCTGTTTCCTATTGATCCATGTGCAAAGCTGCTTGTACTACTACTACTCATCTTTATAGGCAAGCTACTGCTCCAAGAAGTGCCGACAAGTTGCATCTTATTTCTTCTGTCGGTATAATTTTTATTAGCTTGCATTGTATTTATTTTCTAGTAAGATAGAAGGTTGTTACTATCTTATATCTTTCATTATACGAATTGCTTCTTTCCGAATGTTTCAGAAAGAAGGATTATACTGAATTACCTAAAGGTGTGATCAAGGATCGCAGGTCTTGGAGTAGGAGTCGACCTAGGTTCCGAACCAAGTAACTAAAATGTGTCTTTCATTTTCACTACACCGCTCTTATTTTTATGAAACAAAAAAAAAGAGTTTTTAACGTACGATATTCACCCCTTCCTCTATCGCTTTCTATCGATCCTTTAGAGATAACCACTCGGAACTCTTTTAGTGCCGATCGGCCTAAAATTACATTATAGGCCGAGGGCACATCCACCACTATAAAAGTTGACGGTTGTGTTCTCATCAAGGGCTCCTCCCCAAGAGAGATAGCCAACCTGATTTGTATGATCGGTTGTACTTCATTGTCGGTGAATCCATACAAGGGCATTGTCATGGGTTAGAATTTCCTTTCTCTATATGCAACTACTTGAATGCCTTCTTGAATATGACATTAACCAAGCTTTCCGTATCCACAAAAGTCCTTAGTCAATTAGCTATTGAAGGCTATAAGGATTGATATAATTTGACTCAATGTCTTACAAATGATGACTACCAAGATTAGCTACTTAAGGCTATAAGGATTGGCTACAATTAGTTAGTTATAGTGGCATCTATAAAAAGTATCTTTTAAGTTAAGTAGATTAAAATATATCTTTGATGAACCATGTTACAAGAAAGATTAAATGGATTGACGATATCGTCTATTGAAAAGAAAATAGTTAAATTTCTTGATTATACCATCTTAATTGATATTTTTTTAGCCAAAACAACAAGACTTGTTGTATTCAAATGATTATTATTAATATTTATTTATCTTTTTATTTTATTATATTTTGTAATATTAAATGTTATTTAACTCCATATTTTATTTTACATTTGCAAGCTCATTAAAAAATGACAGTGATATGGATGGGATTAAGGGGCAGAGAAGGAATTAGGAGGAAAGTGGAGGGCATTTTGGACATTTGGAATCAAATTAGGTTTTGGCTTTAAAGGGAGATCACGGTTCACTGGAAAAGGGGGGGCTGGGTTCGTGGGAGAGAGCTGCCGCCGCCAAACGGAGCAGGGACAGAAGCATTTTCTCCCCTTCTCGCTTCTCGCCGGCGTCGGCCACCACTGCCTTCCTCTCCTCCTGGCGATTCCGACCACAACCCTCCTTTCTCCTCACGGCATCACCCGACAGACCCGGTGGACGGCGACGAGGAGCACCACCACCGTTGCTGCCAGTGAGTGCCGTTGCCACCAGAACGCGTCGCCGCCCTCGACAGGCGCTGCTTCCGCCTCCGACGACTACAGCTGCCGATTCCCGTGGCCGCCGTCAGCATGCGCCGCTGCCACCAGCGCGTACTGCTGCCGCCAGTGAGCGCCGTTGCCACCAGCACGCGTCGTCGTCCCCGACAGGCATCGCCGCAGCCTCTTGAGGCCTCCGCCACCCCCACCGCAGCAGACTCCAGGGGTTGTCATTGTCGCCTACAGCGGCTGTTGTTGCCGCCTCCACCGACTTCAGCGTTTGATGCCACCTACAGCCGCTGATGATACCTCCAGTGACTACCACAGCTGTCTCGATCGAACACCGTAGTCACCCTCCGAGCAGTCGTCGTCGAGGGTTCAGGTATCGTATTATGCTCATATTCCGGCCTGCGAGCTGAGAGAGTGCCGGACCTTCATGTCGTTGTTGTATCCCGGTCTGCGAGCCGGTAGAGTGTTCGCCTTTCGTGCCGTTGTTGTATTTCGGCCTGCGAGCCGAGGTTGTAGTCGGATAGTGCATCATCCTACGGGTCCATATCGTGTTCGGCTCCGAGCCACTAGAGCTAGCTACTCACCAGGCGGACATTCGCCTACTATTTAGGGTCGCGACGACCCGGTCAGTATCCCGATCAGCTTATCTATCCATCCGAGGGTGCCCCCCTAGGCCAGGGTACGTTCTCGTACCTTTTCTGCATTTCGTTAACTATTCTGTCATTAGTATTCGATTGCTCATATATCTGTGGGATTCGCCTCGAGCACCGAGGTACCAGAGGCCGGGGCGACCCGGTCGCTGGATGCAGGTACAGTTGACCGGAGGAGGACTTCTGACGATCTGGTCAACGTAGAGGACAGCTCATCAACCAGGTCATGGGGATGCGGTCAACCTTCTAGACACGTCATACCGGCAGGTTCGTTTTCTCAGCTTCCAGACAGGATCAAAATGGCGCCGTCTGTGGGAACGCGCCTGATCTGGAACGTGAAGATGGACGACGCCGGAGAGTTCTGCTATCCTCATGACCTAGGTCAGTCTTTCCGTTATCTGTTCTCGGTTAGTTATGTGATCTGTAGTAGTTCTTCGAGCCAAGGCCCCCGAGCCGTTCGGCCGGGAGGTTGATATACAAGCCAGAGGCTCGAAGACGAAGGCCCCCGAGCCGTTCGGCCGGGAGGTTTATATCCGAGCCACAGGCTCGAAGCCGAAGGCCCCCGAGCCGTTCGGCCGGGAGGTTTATATCCGAGCCACGGGCTCGAAGCCGAAGGCCCCCGAGCCGTTCGGCCGGGAGGTTTATATCCGAGCCACGGGCTCGAAGACGAAGGCCCCCGAGCCGTTCGGCCGGGAGGTTTATATCCGAGCCACAGGCTCGAAGACGAAGGCCCCCGAGCCGTTCGGCCGGGAGGTTTATATCCGAGCCACAGGCTCGAAGACGAAGGCCCCCGAGCCGTTCGGCCGGGAGGTTTATATCCGAGCCACAGGCTCGAAGACGAAGGCCCCCGAGCCGTTCGGCCGGGAGGTTTATATCCGAGCCACAGGCTCGGGGACGGAGGCCCCCGAGCCGTTCGGCCGGGAGGTTTATATCCGAGCCACAGGCTCGAAGACGAAGGCCCTCGAGCCGTTCGGCCGGGAGGTTTATATCCGAGCCACAGGCTCGAAGACGAAGGCCCCCGAGCCGTTCGGCCGGGAGGTTTATATCCGAGCCACAGGCTCGAAGACGAAGGCCCCCGAGCCGATCGGCCGGGAGGTTTATATCCGAGCCACAGGCTCGAAGACGAAGGCCCCCGAGCCGTTCGGCCGGGAGGTTTATATCCGAGCCACAGGCTCGAAGACGAAGGCCCCCGAGCCGATCGGCCGGGAGGTTTATATCCGAGCCACAGGCTCGAAGACGAAGGCCCCCGAGCCGTTCGGCCGGGAGGTTTATATCCGAGCCATAGGCTCGAAGACGAAGGCCCCCGAGCCGATCGGCCGGGAGGTTTATATCCGAGCCACAGGCTCGAAGACGAAGGCCCCCGAGCCGTTCGGCCGGGAGGTTTATATCCGAGCCATAGGCTCGAAGACGAAGGCCCCCGAGCCGTTCGGCCGGGAGGTTTATATCTGAGCCATAGGCTCGAAGACGAGGGCCCCCGAGTCGATCGGCCGGGAGGTTTATAGCCGAGTCACAGGCTTGAAGACGAAGACCCCCGAGCCGTTCGGCCGGGAGGTTTATATCCGAGCCACAGGCTCGAAGACGAAGGCCCCCGAGCCGATCGGCCGGGAGGTTTATATCCGAGCCACAGGCTCGAAGACGAAGGCCCCCGAGCCGATCGGCCGGGAGGTTTATATCCGAGCCAAGGGCTCGAAGCCGAAGGCCCCCGAGCCGATCGGCCGGGAGGTTTATATCCGAGCCAGGGGCTCGAAGCCGAAGGCCCCCGAGCCGATCGGCCGGGAGGTTTATATCCGAGCCAAGGGCTCGAAGCCGAAGGCCCCCGAGCCGATCGGCCGGGAGGTTTATATCCGAGCCAGGGGCTCGAAGACGAAGGCCCCCGAGCCGTTCGGCCGGGAGGTTTATATCCGAGCCACAGGCTCGAAGACGAAGGCCCCCGAGCCGATCGGCCGGGAGGTTTATATCCGAGCCATAGGCTCGAAGACGAAGGCCCCCGAGCCGATCGGCCGGGAGGTTTATATCCGAGCCAAGGGCTCGAACCCGAAGGCCCCCGAGCCGTTCAGCCGGGAGGTTTATATCCGAGCCAAGGGCTCGAACCCGAAGGCCCCCGAGCCGATCGTCCGAGAGGTTTATATCCGAGCCAGAAGCTCGAACCCGAAGGCCCCCGAGCCAATCGGCCGGGAGGTTTATATCCGAGCCAAGGGCTCGAACCCGAAGGCCCCCGAGCCGATCGACCGGGAGGTTTATATCCGAGCCAGGGGCTCGAAGCCGAAGGCCCCCGAGTCGATCGGCCGGGAGGTTTATATCCGAGCTGCAGGCTCGATAGCGAAGACCCCCGAGCCGATTGGCCGGGAGGATTATATACGAGCCCGTGGCTGCCACGGGCTCGAGGTCCGAGCCGATCGGCCGGGCGGATTATATACGAGCCCGTGGTTGCCACGGGCTCGATGGCGAAGACCCCCGAGCCGTTCGGCCGGGTTTGAATTAGCCCTCAGGGCCGTCTAGCCCAGACGTTAAACCGTAGAGTCGAACCAGCGACTATAAAAACCCCGGCTTGAAGACCGTCTAGCCCAGACGTTAAACCGTAGGGTCGAACCGGCGACTATAAAAACCCCGGCTTGAAGACCGTCTAGCCCAGACGTTAAACCGTAGAGTCGAACCACAGTATAAAATCTCACTTGAAGACCGTCTAGCCCAGACGTTAAACCGTAGAGTCGAACCGGCGACTATAAAAACCCCGGCTTGAAGACCGTCTAGCCCAGACGTTAAACCGTAGAGTCGAACCGGCGACTATAAAAATCCCGGCTTGAAGACCGTCTAGCCCAGACGTTAAACCGTAGAGTCGAACCGGCGACTATAAAAATCCCGGCTTGAAGACCGTCGAGCTTCGACGTTAAATATCAAGAGTCGAACCGGCGACTATAAAACCCCGGCTCTACATGGACGACTTTATCAGTTATTTAATCTCCCCCGTTCGGGGTCGAGCGGTCGGCACTGGTCGAGGACCAACTTCAGATATTCTATCCACTCGGCATCGTCCGCCCGGCATCTATTCGATCGATCGACATCATTCCGGTCGCACGCGCGGCATCGTCCGCCCAGCATTTATTCGATCGATCGCCATCGTTCTGGTCACACGCTCAGCCTCATCCGCCCGGCATCTATTCGATCGATCGACATCATTTCGGTCGCACGTGCGGCATCGTCCGCCCGGCATTTATTCGATCGATCGCCATCGTTCTGGTCACACGCTCGGCATCGTCCGCCCGACATTTATCCGTCCAATCGACATCATTTCGATCGCTCGCACGACAGCGTCCGTCTAGCATCTATCCATCCGATCGATAGCACTTCGATCGTCTGGTCGGTATCTTTGCGGCTGCGCACTCGGCATTGGTCCATTTTCCGACTTGGTCTGCTCGGTATCGTTACCAGTTCGTGCGACACCATTATTATAGCGACCGCTCGAGGGATATTATATTCAGCGATTTGGCTTTGACATCGAGAGCGGTTCAGCTCTTTGCGATTGACTGTCCAGTCAGTCGGACTGACGCCTCCTTCGACTAGACTTGAAGGAGAGGCTTGTGATATGGATGTGATTAAGGGGCAGAGAAGGAATTAGGAGGACAGTGGAGGGCATTTTGGACATTTGGAATCAAATTAGGTTTTGGCTTTAAAGGGAGATCACGGTTCACTGGAAAAGGGGGGGCTGGGTTTGTGGGAGAGAGCCGCCGCCGCCAAACGGAGCAGGGACAGAAGCATTTTATCCCCTTCTCGCTTCTCGCCGGCGCCGGCCACCACTGCCTTCCTCTCCTCCTGGCGATTCCGACCACAACCCTCCTTTCTCCTCACGGCATCACCCGACAGACCCAGTGGACGGCGACGAGGAGCACCACCACCGTTGCCGCCAGTGAGCACCGTTGCCACCAGAACGCGTCGCCGCCTCCGACAGGCGCTGCTTCCGCCTCCGGCGACTACAGCTGCCGATTCCCGTGGCCGCCGTCAGCATGCGCCGCTGCCACCAGTGAGCGCCGTTGCCGCCAGTGAGCGCCGTTGCCACCAGCACGCGCCGTCGTCCCCGGCAGGCATCGCCGCAGCCTCTTGAGGCCTCCGCCACCCCCACCGCAGCAGACTCCAGGGGTTGTCATTGTCGCCTACAGCGGCTGTTGTTGCCGCCTCCACCGACTTCAGCGTTTGATGCCACCTACAGCCGCTGATGATACCTCCAGTGACTACCACAGCCGTCTCGATCGAACACCGTAGTCACCCTCCGAGCAGTCGTCGTCTGAGGGTTCAGGTATCGTATTATGCTCATATTCCGGCCTGCGAGCCGAGAGAGTGCCCGTCCTTCGTGTCGTTGTTGTATCCCGGTCTGCGAGCCGGTAGAGTGTTCGCCTTTCGTGCCGTTGTTGTATTTCGGCCTGCGAGCCGAGGTTGTAGTCGGATAGTGCATCATCCTACGGGTCCATATCGTGTTCGGCTCCGAGCCACTGGAGCTAGCTACTCACCAGGCGGACGTTCGCCTACTATTTAGGGTCGCGACGACCCGGTCAGTATCCCGATCAGCTTATCTATCCATCCGAGGGCGCCCCCCTGGGCCAGGGTACGTTCTCGTACCTTTTCTGCATTTCGTTAACTATTCTGTCATTAGTATTCGATTGCTCATATATCTGTGGGATTCGCCTCGAGCACCGAGGTACCAGAGGCCGGGGCGACCCGGTCGCTGGATGCAGGTACAGTTGACCGGAGGAGGACTTCTGACGATCTGGTCAACGTAGAGGACAGCTCATCAACCAGGTCATGGGGATGCGGTCAACCTTCTAGACACGTCATATCGGCAGGTTCGTTTTCTCAGCTTCCAGACAGGAACATACAACAATATATATTGTACTTCTCTAACTAAAATGAAAGTAAGAAATATTATATTAAATAATTATTAGTAGCATTTATTTTTTTATTATATTTTGAAATATTCATGTTATTCAACTCTTTATTTTACTGTATATTTTGTAGGTTTATTAAAAAAATTTGATTACACATTGAAAGGAGGCCTAGGATTTAATATCTTGAAGTGTGGTGGATTTTAAATTAAAATTGCAAGGACTCTTTTTATTGGAGTTTGACTTAGGCTATCAAAATCTCATGTACCACACTAAAATATCTTAATCGTTTTCAAGTCAAAAGTCTACCTCAAACTCGAATCCTATCAGTAAAGAATATGAAGAATCTAATAATTTATTAATCAATATTCAAATTATATTATTAATTAATTAATTTATTAATGGATGCTTTGACATAGTTAATTCTCAATTATTAATTTTATCGACAATTTATTCGCATGGATAAATATTAAATAATTAGATTGTAATCATTACTTGATTTAATAATTCAAATCTAGATCACTCATGTGTTAATTAAGTTATCTAAACTAATTTATAGGTTAACAACTTAATAAATCAACTAAGCTTAGTTAATTAATTTATGAGATACATATATTTCAATTGATCATATAATCCAAACCATTCATCGAAATAATTTATTTGATTTAATTATGAATTAACCATCTATCTAAATCATTAATTGTCACTATTTATCATTTAATTAACCAACAAATCAAAATGTAATGAATTAATTAATTACTTAAATTCATTAATAACGATTAATCCTAAGTTAGATTAATCTTCTAAATCAATCCTTATTAATTAATTGACTAATCCATTAAACGAACAATCATAACTTTAATTAATCAATTTTATTGATTACATCAAATTAATTAAGTAATTGTAAGCAGATTGGAGAACTATGACTATTAGGATGAGCTTTCATGTGCAATACTAATTGTAAGCATATTCGAGAACTCTGACTATTAGGATGGGTTATTAGGATGGGTCTTCATGTGCAATACTAATTGTAAGCAGATTCGAGAACTCTGACTATTAGGATGAGTTTTCACGTGCGATACTCTAATTTACCTAGATAAATGGAGAACTTCAATGAGACTAGACCGATCACCTATATTTCATTAAGCCCAAAGCTTGGATATAAAAAAATAATAATAAATAATTGTAAATTCAATTACTATGATAATTAATCTTATTCAATCAACACTATAATCAATAAATCATTTAATTAATGAAAATCAACAATTAGTTTTTTTACCTCGTTGGTGATGCCTCCGTGAGGGAGGTTAGTTTCACGTCCGAGAAGGGCGGCTGTAAGATCGTCGGCTACGACAACGACTATGAAAAACTGGTGTTGAGGGCAGAGTGGGGAGAAGAAAGTGGCCATGGGACATGCGGGATTTTGGGTCTGCTCGAGGCGGTCGGCGGAGATTTCCTGTGGCGGCCAGCAAAAGTAGAACTTGATTGCGCAGACGCGACAGTTAGTGGTGGTGATAGGGGAGAAGAGGAAGGAGGAGAACGACGCCGGCATCAGCTGTACTTGAGTAGCAGCCGGCACCAGGTCGGAAGAGCGGCGGAACGATGCCGCGAACGCGTGGCGGGCCTGGCGGCGTGGGGTGAGGGAAGCGACGTGGAGGGGATAAAAGAGAAACTTATATTTAGGAATTTAAAACTTAATTGAATCAATTAATTACAATTTTAAATAGGATAGAAACCCATATTTATCCAATGAAATATTCAAAAATTCATATAAAATCTAGTAAAATTAAAAAAAAATTAATTCATATAAATATATTTCCTTCTAAATTATCTCTTATATTATATTATTTTTCTTAAATAATTTTATTATCTCCAATTTTAATAGTTTTAAATCTTTATATATATAAACACTACAAACTAGAACGTCGTGGTAGGAAAGAGCCTTATAGACGAGTACACTATCAGCAATCGAAATGAAAGCATGTGAGTCATTATTCACCCTCTCTAACATTATTAATAATTGGATATGGAACCCGAATGACCTTAATATAAAATATAAAATTTCAAACACCTCCTAGTATTTAGAAATAGCATATAAAGTTAATTTGTATCATCTAAAAGAAAGAGTCAGAATGAAAATTATAATCAATGAAACTACTCCTAGTCAATTAAATTGTCTAATTAAATAATTTTAAAAATAAAAAATAAATGCACATTTCCTTTTATTGAAATTCCTTGATTTATGACCATAAATATAAATTTGAATGCTCAACTTAGCACTTCATAAACATAATACAAGCTTATTAAGGTTTTTATAACTCGGTGCACTTTTTCTCTATAATGGTCAATTCCATTTTATTTAGATCATGTCCAATCAAAACATCTTGCTGCATAACATTCCCAAAGATCTGTACACCATTTGTTCCCACTATCACCATGCATTTGACATGCCGACTATACCACCTAAACATGTTTTCAGGGCTCACCCTGAAGTCCCCCAATGTCCCAGCAAATGAGAACCACAACCCCGGCAGCAGCTCCTCTTGCTCTGTCGAGAGCACATTGAAGCACAAGTTCAATTGGCTCGTCTTCACAGTCGGCAAGCTAATGTAATCCGTCAATTTCCTCACCAATTGTTCCACCACTTGAGTGTCCAGCATGGTCATGACGGTGCCAGAGTCAAAGATGATGTTGCCGGCACTCAACTTGGACCTCCCAGTAGGGAAGATGTCGAACTCATCCGGGATCGAGATGGCATTAAGTTGCACGACATAGAAGTCATCTTGTGTCATGAGTGGAGTGACTGTCATCTTTCCGGTGACCGTCTGGTTGTTGCGTCCCAAGAAGAGCCTGCTGGTGACTCCCTCATCCAGGATGCCCAGGCAATATGAAAAGTACTTGCTAATGTACTTAGGGGCGAGCTGATAGATAAGAGACGGCGAATTGGGGCCCAACCCAATGAAGCTACCGGGGTCGTTAGTTTTGGTGTTCAAGGACCGGAAGTTGCAACCGAATACCATATTTGGAATGAAGGTAAATTGCTTCGTATCTAATGAGATGAAACTAAAGGTTTCCGAGGAGAAGATTCCGTCAATGTTGGAGCCATCGCCGTAGGCAGCATGGTACTGGCACATCTGATCATCATTGCAACGACCAAGACTAAAGCTCCTGCACTCATCGGAAGAGCAAGATAACTTCTTGTAGGAGAGGGATGCATTAGGATTGAATAGGGTGGCGGTCTTGTTGAAGCATTGGCAGCCAACGCAATTGACCCAGTTTAGGTCGCTGCCGGTGTCGACGATGCCCCACACATATTGCAAGTCTGGCGTGCCCATTGTGAACCTCATCAAGAATTCCCCGTCATCATAGCTCTTCAAGCCGAGCTCTATGTCATCGGAGGGCTTCATGTCGATGCGCTTGTCCAAGTAGCTAGCTCGGTTGACTGAGCGGACGACGGCGGCCTGCATGCGATCAAAGGGTGTCATGGAGCTGTTGTACAGCGGCGACTTGGGAGAGTCACGGTGGACCAGCTCGACGCTGAAGACAGTGTCCTGTGGGACAAGGCCTGGCATGAAGGATGTCAGTAGGAGGAGGCGGAAAAAGGTACTGATGCCCGTCATTTCGATAATATTATTGAAGATATATACATTTTCAACTGGCGCTTGAATTTATAGAGAGATTCAATGGGAGAATAAAGAAGTTTAATTAATGAAAATTAATGATAATATTGATTGAATAAAATTTGGAATCGCATTTAACTTAAAAATTCTCAGAGGAATTGGAAATTAATGGGAGCTAGGCATCTCATCAATTCGATTAATGGTCCAAATCAAGTTTGAAATGGAAAAAAAATATTTCTTTAATTGTTTATTATATAATTAATTGATTCCGTAACGAACCTTCCGACTAATTGATATTTATTTGGAAGGAACTTTGCTCCCATTCCAAGTTTAGTTAAATTGTTTTAATTGTATTAATTTGATGCATTCAGAATCCATGGAGCGTGTCTCCACGTTATTTTCTCATTGACGATAATAGAGATAATGTGGATTGGCCTGGTACTTACTGGATATCTACCGACCAACCTCCATTATCAAACGTATGAACAGTGGCAGGACTGAATTCAATAAATAAAAAAAATTAATACATGCACAAAATAAAATTATTCAACTTTAATAACTTTAAAATATTTTTAAAATATAAATTGATTTTTTTAAAAAGATTCAAACATTGATGTAGGTAGATTTTCACAATCCAAAATCTTAAATTTCAAATTTAAGAGCTAAAAATAAATTTAAATTGAAAATTTTGACCTTAGCTCTTAGTTAAGTCTAGTTGAAATAATGATCCGTCAATTGTCGATCCTTGAGTTTATCTATGACTCAAAGTAAAAACAAATCAATTGTAAAAAAATAAAAAGAAGACTATTGTTTTGTGAAAATAGAGAAGGGAAGAGAAGATATGGAAAAAGAAGTAAAAGAGGAGAGCTTTAGCTTCTTCGTTAGCTTCCTCAACTAGATTCAGTGAACTTGGCAATGACACAAAGAGAGCAAAGCAAGACAAAATAGGGTTATTCTTGTCGTGCCAACAAAACCCTAGAAAACACGAGAAGAGGAAGAAAATGTGAGAGTTGCTCTTGTTGCTAGAAAAGGGCAGTAGTTGATGTTATATTTCTTACTTGCTAGAGAAGAGAAAGGAGAAGAAAAGAGAACTCTTGTACTTGAGAATAGGAGAGGAAAAAATTACAGGTTTAATGCCGTTGGAGAAGGGAAAGGGAAGAAGGAAATGGGGAAGAAGAGGAAAAAAATAAAAGAAGGATGTGCAAAGGCATGGCGGTGGTGTACAACACTATGAGGAAAACATTAGTGAGGAAAACATCTATTAGCAACAGAAAATTGTATTTGATGCATTCAGAATTTGTCACTATGAGTTACAAGGAAAACTTTGATTAGCAATCGAAAATTTCATTCATAATATTTTTGGTCTTCAATTAGCAATGGAAATTTTTGTTTCATCACTAAATTTAGTGATAAGTATTTTATTTCCATCGCTAAATTAGCGACACAAATAAAAAAGTGGTTGCTATATTATCAACCTATTTTTTTTTATTTCTATCGCTAATTAGGGTAAAATTTAACAATGGATTTTTTTTATTTAGCGTGGCTAAATTAGCAATGGAAATAAAAAAAATTGTCATTAATTTAGCTACCGTTTTTTATGTTATGGAAATAAAATTTTATCACTAAATTAGGGTAAATTGGATTTTTTTTTTTGGTTGCTAATTCAGGGTGAAATTTTGACAGCACCCCCCTTAATTCGGCAATTTAAATTCTGTTTACAATGAAATTTCAATTTGATATTACGATACAACAATAGAAACCATTCATTACACATTCACAAACCATCATCATTGACAAGCAATTCACGATACCTTCATAAACAATTCAAAAACAGCCACAAACAATTCACAAACAAGATCAAAAACATCCAAAAACAATTCAATAAACAATTCACAAACCATCCCCAATATAAAATAATTACATTATTCATTTAAAGTATCGTGCATTGTTCTAAAACAATTCCTTCACAAAAACAACACATCCTACTCAAAACCAACACATCTAAATCCAACACATCTCATATATTCCTCAAACCTAGTACATTCATCATCATTAAATCCTACAACAAGTATGATACCATAAGTTATTAAAAAATACGGGTGAAGCTACTCATATATAAAAAAATCCTGCTTATATGATAAAGCTAAAGTTAAAAGAGATATACAAAACTACTTATTTTAAAAATTCTCAAACTAAAAAATACAAGTTTAACATATTTTTTAAAAATATACCTTAATCATAGTTTGGATATATGCTGATATATAATAAAAATTAGAGATGATATATTATTAAAATTAACATAACTTGTGATAAAGAAAATAACTACCTCATAATCATGAGCCACTGATTAGTAATGTTTGGTCTACTAACGTCTTGATTTGATCTTTCATTGACTACTGACTACTGACTTGAGATTGTTGTAATTGTCATGACCCGAGACTGATTAATATCTTAATTAAACCACTTAATCATCTAGTTAATATAATCATCTTAATTAATCAAACTTATCAATCAATCTATCAATTAGTCTGTTGGTTAATGATCAAACCATGAATTTATTAATCAAATATTTAAATCATCAATGATTAATTAATAACTTACTTAATCGCCACTCATCTGTGAGTTGTCAATTTAATCAATCAATTAATTAATACATCAATTAATCTATTAAGTTGATAATTCAATTTATCAAATTACTAATCAAGATAAGATTTTATTAAAATAATCTAATATCATCAAATCACTATAGCCACAATAATCAACTCTAACAAATCCAAGCTTAATTAACCTTTACCCTAATCCATCGACAATATCTTCTCCAACGGTGGTTCACGATGGCTAGGTGGTGGTCATGCGGTTAGTAGAGCTCAGGCATGCTACTGGTTGAGGAAGTCGAAGGCAGCAATGTCGCGGTGCTTTGGCACTTTGGGGCACAGAGGCTTCATGACGGTGGTCCACAAGGGAGGAGAAAGAGACACTGGCATTGCCTTCTCCTGAGCCGAGTGCATTCCCAGTCAAATGCATGGTGTGACAACGATGAGTAGCTAGTGTTATGACTTGGGCAGCAAAAGAATGGCACGATCGTGACTCTTGCACCAGGGATGCACGGCGCAGGCATGACCGATGGTGGCGATGAGTGCTCGGGACAAAGGGAAAAGGAATGGGTGTCGTCATCTTGCATGGACGGAGGCGATGCAGGTGATCGGCGTGCTACAGATGCAGTTGTCACAAGGAGAAGCGACACCGAATAGTAATAGGAAAATGAACCTAGGTATTTTAATCAAGACTTATATTAATAACTTTAATCAACTTCAAATGAATATATTAAACGGGGTTTTCTCTTATCCATTTATCCTTATAAAATCTAAGTAATTTATTTAAAATCTAGAAAAAATCTAAAAAATTATATAAATTCTTAAAAACCTATTTCTCTCTTAATTTCTCACTAAAATATATTTATTTTCCTTAGAATAATTAAATTATCTCAAATTTTAATTATTTTAAATCTTTATCTATATTTTTGATATATGACAAGCCCAGCTTCGATTCTGATCAAGGTAGTCTGCGGAGATTTTCGGCGGCGGCCAGCACAAGAAGAATACGGCTGCTCAGACGTGACAACCAGTGGTGGCGACAGGGGAGAAGAGGAAGGAGGAGCACGACGTCAGCATCGGCTATACGTGAATAGAGGTTGGCACTAGTTCAAATACACAGCAAAACAACACTGCAAATTGGATGGGATAAAAGGGAAACTTAGGTTAATGAATCTAAATTTAAGTAATTTAAATCAATTAACTCTCATTTTAAATAGGATATAAACTCATATTTATCCAGATAAAATATCCAAAAATTCATATAAAATCTATTTCCTTCTAAATTATCCATTATATTTTAGCATTTTCCTAAATATTAATTTATATATATATATATATATATATATATATATATATATATATATATATATAGTAGGAAGGAGTTTTATAGAGGCTAGGCTTTTAGATCAATCTGTCTACTAGCAGAGAGCTTCTTTGATATTGGATCAATAAAGTAAAGCTGGTTTTTTATTATGAGAAAGTACTTGAGAAAATAAAATGTGTTTATTTTTTGCTATGTATTAGCATCTTATAAACGAGTACACTATCAACGATTGAAATGAAAGTACACGAATCATTATTCATCCTCTCTAGCACATATGAGTTATTATTGATGTATTTGAGTTGGGTGTTCGGGGCGAACACGGAAAACTTAAGCCCATCGGGAGACCTAAACCAATTCCTCCTCTAGGTCCCTGTTGTAGACTATATATAAAAAGTCTTGTATCCACCCTTCCATAACCGGGTTTGGTTTAACTTGGTTTGATTTAACTTAACTCAGTTTGGTTTAATTTAACTTGGTTTGGTTTAACTTAACTTGGTTTGGTTTAACTCAACTTGATTTCGTCTAACTTAACTTGGTTTGGTTTAACTTAACTTGGTTTAGTTTAACTTAACTTGGTTTCGTTTAACATAGTTTGTTTATATTTTTTCTAAACAAAATTTTGTTAATTTTTCTTTCCTTGTAACTGATGGTGAGTCTATAAAAAGGAGTAGGATATGACCCCTAAAACCTAACTTTCTTATTCTCCTCAATCCCTTCTCTCCTTGTGGTTGCCGCCCCCTCTCCTCCTCCTAGGGTCGGCGGCCCTTTCCCCCTCCTCCTCCTTACTTAGGGCCGGTGCCCTTATCCCCTCCTCCTCCTTGGTGGCCAGCGCCACTTCTTCATCTTGGTGGCCGGCGGCTTGAAGAAAGGGAAGAAGAGGAAGAAAAGCAAGAAGAGGAAGAAGAGGAAGAAGAGAAAGAAAAAGAAAAGGAAGAAGATTAGAAGGCGCCCCATCCTAGAGACTCCTTTTGTGGTCGGCAGTTTGGAAGAGAAGAAAAGAATTAAGGGTGGTGTTGTCTTGGTAGATTGTCGCCCACACGACGTCCAAGAAGAGGAGAGGAATACGGTAGAAGATCAAGAGGCCATTGATCTTGTAATTGGTTTTGTTTTCTTCATGATTTTGGATATTGGTTTTGAATACCAACACAAGAGACCATTGATCTTGTACATCGATCAAGGTGTGCTTTGATCATTCAAGAACTTGCTTGATTGATTAGACACATGTCTGATCGAATGTGCCAATTGCTAGGAATAGTTCTGTACTTGTACAATTTTTTTTGTACAGGAAATTTAAATAGAACGGAATTCCAGCGCCCTTCAATTCTCATTGCAGCATATATTGCTTCTCTAGGTGTAGGAGTTCACCGTGGTGAGTTGATTGAGTTGTCTGATTTTGATCTTGTTGGGATTAGGCAGTTGTCTTTGGTTGGGATTAGGACTAGCGTCGAGGGACTTGTGTATAAAGAGACCCATCCACATTACGTTCCACCGGCAGCCGAGGAAGAAATTGCTAAAGACGATCTGATTCCAGTCGAAGTACCTCTTCCACCGATTGTTGATCCAGGATTTACCTTAATGCCTTATTTTAATAATGCTCAGAGCAGTTCCTATGTGCCTCCTCCTAGTGATTTCTTCAGTCGACTTCGAGATAACATTTTTAGTCGGTCTGACTCATTAGATACTAAGATGCATGATCGGTACAATTCTCTCCACGGACAAATTATAGACTTTCGTCAGGAGATGAAAGACCGTACTGATGTATTAGAGAGGGAGCAACGGAGGATGCTTGACTATTTTCGAGCTGATGATGTGGATGAGGATGAGTGACCTCTAGGAACTTTTACTTTTGACTTATTGTACTTATGGGATACTTTGCATTATGACTATGTATGCTTTAGAGTACTTTTCAGTTATGACCTTCCTTCAGTATTTATTGGTTATTCTTTACATGTTTATAGAATAAATTTCTTAGCATGTTTTTGAAAATATTACTTAGTAATTTTTTAAAATTATTTTTTTTTTTGTAAAATTCCCCCTTTCAAAATTTTATTTTCAAAACTTTTTCAAAATATTTTATTTTTCTGGAGTAGTTTAGCTCTTTCTCGTAGAATTGCATGTTCTTATAGTTTTAGCAGCTAACATCTCACAAGCATTGTAGGGTCCCTTGTACAACTTAGAATGGGTGAAATGCTTAGGACTTAGCCTAAGATTTCATATGCTTATGTCAGTGCATGACGATAAATCTGGGCTTTAAACAACATACATTGATCAATTTGAGTTTTCTAACTAGTAACAACCTAGTTAGTCTCAAATGCTCAAATTGACCAATCCGAATCAATAGCTACTATCTTGTGGTAGTTATCTTTGTACAAAGGTTAAACATTTTATCATAAGGACATTGTTTTAAACCATGCTTGGACTTTTAGGAAATTATCGATTTTAGGGGGGCACTACAACAAAAATGTTAAAAGACAACACTCAAAAGACAACGGTTTTAAGAGAAACTGTTGCAAATTTGCTCAAAGACAACGGTTTTTGACAAAACCGTTGTCTTTGAACTCCCCATTAAATGTAAAAGACAACGGTTTTGTGAAACTGTTGTCATTGAGCGATTTCTTTTTAAATCAACAATACTTTTTACAATGATTTCTAAAATCGTTGTCTTTAAACGTGTTTTTAGGGGCCACGACAACAATTTTGATAAAACCATTGTATTTGACTTTGATCATTTCCCCCCTTGAGTTTTGCTTTCCCTCTCTCCGAATATCTTTTTGGCGTCGTGTTTTCCCCTTCGCGTTCCCAAACCCTAGTCATTTTTCTTTCCCTCTCCCCATACAATCTCTTCATGCTATCCTTTCGACAGCACAACAGTAAGGGGTGCCGCCTCTGCTGGATCTTCCTCCACGACGATGTGCTCTCCTCTCGTCAAGTTGCTAATCTGGTTCTTTTTCATTTCTTCGATCCATTCACTTTTCCCCTTTAGACTTTGGATTTTCCATCGTTTTCAGCAGTAAAAATCTCAACTTGTTTAGATCTTTTTTCCCATATCCTTAGATGGGAGCTCAACACAGCACGAGGCTACACAGCCTAGCTGTTGCAGATGCCGGCACCGACGGAGGAGATGGCCACACACACCTCCTGTGTTTGGCAGAGTTGATGTCTTACGAGGAGGCCTGCCGCCTCGATCCCGAGCTTGAGACGTTTGACTCCATGATCTAGCAGCGCATCAGTCGCGCCATCTCCACCCTCACCGATGGCGTCTAGGTCCGTTCCCTCTCCCTTGATTCCCTCAGGGAAATCACCGGCTGCCTCCTCGAGATGAACCAGGAGGTGGTCAAGGTCATCCTCAACTGCAAAAGTGCGACGTGTGGAAGAACACTGAGCTCTTCGACCTTGTCAAGGATTACTTCCAAAACAGCCTCCAAAATCTCGACTTTTGCACTACCCTCAAAAAGTGCCTCACTAAAGCTCGTGACAACTAGTTCATCCTCCAAGTCATGTTGCAGCGCTTCGCCGAGGAGGAGGAGGACCACAAAGGCGACATGCGAGGTACTCTTACGGAGCTGAGGCGCTTCAAGGCAGGCGGCGATCCCTTCACGGAAGGGTTCTTCAAGGCTTTCCAGTCCATCCACCACCATGAGCTCCAGATGTAACGCCCCAATTTTCCCTATTCTGAGTTTCAAACGTCCATAAAAATGTTTGAAAATACTGTTAAAATATTCTAGAGATTTTTAGAAATTTTTAGAGTATTTTTACGTAATTTTTGGAGGTCGTTTAGTATTTTTACAAAACCAAAGAAGTTTAAGCAAAAAACGTTGGAGGAGAGGTTCAAACCCGCGACCTCGGGTCGGACTGAACCAAGCCAAACCGGCTTGACCAGCTGGGATAAGAGATTTATGTTAATCTCATATAGAGTTAAATAAGGTTATAGTATAGTTGGGTTATATCCGAATACTTATAAAAGGAAATAAGTTTTGGGATTTTAAGAAAACCTAACTTTTTCTCCCGAAAACCTAATCTCCTTCGCTCTTCTCCCTCGCGACGGCGCAAAGCTGCGGCGGAAACCTAGAGCGAGCTAGGGTTGGAGATTCCGGCGCCGGCGAGACTTGATTCCAGCCGTCCCTCATCCACGGTGGCTGTTCCCGACGGAGAGAAGCCCGAGAGCTCCGAGAACACGCCGGAAAAGTTGCTACCCGAGCCCTAGAAGCCCTCCTTCCCTTCTTCTCGGTTGTAAGTGCAAGAACAAGAGGTGAGTTGCTTCTCACCTGCAGTAGGAGTAGCTCCGAGTTTTCGATTTTCGTTTCCTTGCTCATGGATTCTATTGTGCCGAATAGATGGTCCTAGGGTTGTCATGCATCCCTTCCTTTAGTTGTTGCTAGGTATTTTGCCATGCAAATTTAGGTTTCGGTTTGTTTCCTTGCTTCCCTGTTTTCGGATCATACCGTACAGGTTGCCACCTCATGTTTGCTATCGTGAGGTTGAAGAAAGAAGAAAAGGATTAGTTTAGGTTAAGCATGAAGAACAGTTACAAAACTTAGGTTTCCAGTAGTAGTTCTACCCTATTAGCAGCACGTTGGAGATTTTGGGTTGCTTTACAATAAGAGTTAAGCTGTGAAGGTGTCATTTAGGTTTATTTTAAACCTTACAGCGAGATGAACTTGATCTTATGCAAAGAAAAAGGGGCACGAGTAACTTCCACTGGGTTGCTGTACAATTTCGGCTACTGAGCTGGCTATAAGAAGGCTCAGATTTATTAAATCGGATCAAGTCAATATTTGTTGAACCACACGTACAACAGAACCGTGAAAAGGATCTGCTGAACTTGAAATAGAGTAGTAGTAGTAGTAATTGTACATGTGGTTTTATTTCTTTGAAATCTGTTATTTCTGTGCTATTTACCAGAAATGCAATTATAACAGAATAATTGACTTCATTTGCTACTGCACCAAGCTTTACATAGGTTTAAACTTTAGCAGATTATAGTCTTGTTGTGCCATGCATTTGACATGTACAGTCTTAGTTTTGGGAGTATTCAGTAGAGCATGTGCTACTAGTTTTTCCCATGAAATTTTAGAACATCCACTTTGTTTTTACAGATTTCATTAAGCAGTATAGTGCAGATTTGTTAAGCTTAGGATGTAGATTTGCTTAAAGTATGATTAGTAAGCTTAAAGTTACTTTCTTTTGCTCTTATCACAGCATGTTTAGAAAGTCCAAAGTTGCTTTCTTTTGCCCTATTTTACAGCATGTACAGAAAGCTCAAGGTTGCATTCTTTTGCTCTATTTTACAGCATGTTTAGAAAGTCCAAGTTGCTTTCTTTTGCTCTATTTTATAGCATGATTAGTAAGTTCAAAGTTACTTTCTTTTACTCTATTTTATAGCATGATTAGTAAGCTCAAAGTTGTTTTCATTTGCTATTTTAATATGCATGAACAGCCATGTATTCTAGTGGAAAAATGAGAATCCTATTAAATACTTTTAGAAGTATTAACAAGTAAAAGAAAGAAAAAGAAAAGAAAGAGAAAGGCCAAGGCCTTAAGTAAATCCCAAAGTCAAGATTTTAGGGATTTTTGGCACACAAGGTGTCTATTAAAATGCCAAGGCATTTAAAGAATAAATAATTAAGATAAAAAGTATTTTACTTTTAAAGGGCATGTACCGGACACAAGGTCCAAGGGATGGGCTCCAAGTTGCCCCTAGGCACAAGGCCTAGAAGTATCTTAGTAGTTTCAGGATTAGCTACCTCGATTCTTATTAAGAATGCGCGCAAAGTGGTACAATGCCGGGCCCAAGAAGAAGTTGATTACTATTTTGAAGTATTAAAGTATAAGTTTTGAAACAAATGAAACAAGCTTCAAATATGTTTAGAATTAGAAAGTTTAGTTTCTTGTTATTTGAAGCATGCAGTAGTAGTTTTATTTGTTTCTTGCTATTAGCTTATTCAGCATGTTTAGCTTTACATGTTTAATAGTTTTACATGTTTAGTAGTTTTACAAGTTTAGTAGTTTTACATGTTTAGCTTTACATGTTTAGTAGTTTTACAAGTTTAGTAGTTTTACAAGTTTAGTAGTTTTACATGTTTAGTATGCTTCTTTTATAGTTTCATTCTTATGAGCATGATTAACTATACATGTTTAGTATTTCAGTTAGCATGATTCCTTTGCTATGTATGAGCATGAGTAGCTTTACATGTTAGCATTCAGTTTTAGCATGTTTTTATTTATATACATGCATATCGAGTTTTTGTGAGTAGATAGCGCTCACTAAGCTTTATGCTTATAGACTACACTTCCTCCTACTGCAGATAAAGGAAAGGAAAAGATTTAGCAAGGAAGGCGACAAGGTGGTGGTGATGAAGGTGTGTGATGGCTGGACTATGGAGAGATCCAGAATGAGCTGGCAAATTGCCAAGACTTTTCTGTTTAGTTATTTTAGTTCTCTTTTAATGCTATGATGAAGTTGAGATTGTAATTGAGTCTATTCCGCACTTGTAGTTTGGTATGTCTTATCGTTGGAGTTCTATTTGTTTACTATTGCTAGAATAGTTTCCTTTTAGTTATTGTGATATTATTACTGCGTGGTTGTGAAGTATTTATACCAGCCGCATGTGGCTGATGGTTTATTATTTGTTTGTATTGTTGATTTGGTCACCGGTACAGGGGAGATTCTGCCGAAATTTTTCGGTAGGGTTTTCCTAAAGATTTTTAATAAACCGGTTAAAGTAGAGTAGTAGATAAGTAACGGTCACTCTTAGAGAGTAGTAGTAATAGTAAGAAGGGTGGTCGTTACACCAGATGCTTGACAAAATGCAGATGAGAAAGAACAAGCTTGACAAGAAGCTTAAATCCATCAAGGCCTGGAGGAAAGTCTCGAGCATCATCTTCGCGGCCACATTGACCACCTTCTTGATCTACTCGATAATTGCCGCTGCCATAGCCGCCCCGCCTGTTGCTACATATTTCAAACTTAAGTTTCCATATTTGATTTTACTTTTTTGGGTACCATATCCATCTTTCCTGGGATTAGAGGTTTTGATGGGTGTTTTATCGGTTACAGTTCAATGCATGGATTTCTGGTGAAAACAAATTGGCCCACGGTGAATTTTTTGATTTTATTTTGCATAAAATCTAAAATTTATTTGATTAATTTTGACAGTGCAAATCATTTAGGATTTTCTTATATTGGTCCGAGAGTAATAGTCTGGAGCATAAAGCCAATACAAAAGGATGAGGAGGTTTGCATTACTTATATCAACTTGTTGGAACCTAAGGTATTAAGTATTGCTAGAAATGATAGAAGGTTCTAACTTGATTGTACTTTATTGTGTTTATTGGTGTCATTCTATTTTCCTAAAAGAGAATATATATTGGCGCTGGTACTTGTGAGTTAGAAATGATAAAAGGTTCTAATATGATTCTTCTTTATTGTTGTTTGATGCTAATCTGTCATTGAAGTATAATGGAAAAAATGATTGTTGTATCTACAATCTGGTTTCAAGGATATTCTAATTATTTTTTGGCGTTCCTCATTTACTTGAAACAGGCTTGGCTAGGTTGACATCTATTTTTTATTAAGTTCCTCATCAAGATTCACCTTTAGTACATCCATTGTGTTTGTCTATATCAGTTTACACTCTTATTTTCATATTAACATGCACTGCAAGGCATCTTTAATTCAAGCTCCCTCTATCCTTACTTAATTCACCACAACTCTTAGAATGACATCTTCTTTTTGAAGTTGATATATTTTTGTCATAAGCAGTTAGGGAACCCGAAAATATTAATGCTCTTTTCTGTATGTATGATAGAACTTTATCTACACGTTATTCTAATTTGTGCTATGAAATAATCTATTTTCTTTCCAATAAAAAATTGTACTGATGGAGTAAATATTATCTTAAAAACTACACTAAATGCCCTTGAATTTGAATTACTTATCAAACTATTATTCTACTATATTTGTTCCTTTTTACATGTAACTGTGCAAATGCATGATAATTGAGGCCAACATTTTAACTGAATTTTCTTCTTTTGTTTTTCCTAAATCTTTTTCTTACTGGTATAGTTTTGTACCTTTCTCAAAGTAATTTTACATCTCAGACCAAAAAGCTGACCATTTTGTTTCTAGGTTAGGAGACATTCTGACTTATTGGAAAAATATAGATTTATTTGCTGTTGTGGGCGATGTAAGGGTAGCATCTGTGATGTATATGTATTTTGTTTTGAATGTAAGAAACTAAACTTATGCAAGGATATTGAACTTTTATTTTGCTTCTCTTGTTACTTACATGAAACCAAAAAAAAGTTAGCTCATATATCCACCATTACATTAGATGAATTTATTGTTTGATCAATCATAGAGTTCAGAAATAGATAAACTATCACTACCTCATTAAAGTCTGGCATGAAGAACGCCATTAGTTCCTATACTTGTAATCTTTTTTTCTAAATCTTGACAAGTTCACAACAACTTTAATTCTATACTTTCTTTGTGGATTGTGCATTGCTTATATATTTATACTTCTATTACCTTTCAGCTTCTTTTTAAATTTTAAACTGAGTTTTTGTTTTTGTCCCTTCAATTTGACATCTTTATATAATATATTTTTTCAGCTTCAAGAACTGAATTCAGATTCTTTGATCTCTAGGCTGGATTTCTCTATGAATCATCATTATCCTTTTCATTATTTTTCTTTTGTGCATTGTAAATGTTAATTTAACTTCATCAATTATGAGGCTATTGAGTGCACCATTTGTGAGCCTGGTATCTGATTCTATAATATTTGGAGTCTTGAATTTTTTGAAATTTTTATCTGAAATGTTAAATTTATTTAGTGCATCACAAGCAGGAACAGGTTCATTAGCTTAGAGTGCCTAGTGGTGTGGTAACTCTACTACACTATGATATGGACAGGGATCATTTTTCTTCATAAGGTTCAAGTGTCTCCTACCCTTTGCTAAATTACTTTCTAGATCCCTATAAGGGACCAACTGGGCAAGATTGTTTTTGCACTCTTTCATAAGGGGTGCCTCCACTTTTCCTTCTTAACAAGACTATATGGTTCACTCTGAAAATGGTGTATACCTTGATGAATATATGCTACAACCTAGATTAATTATAAGAATGACGTTAAAATTGATGGCACTTTGAATGTAGGTTACTCTGCCATTGTTGATTCTCCTCTCATTTTTAGCCACTACGGATTCCTGACACTCAGCTAAGGATGAGTTCTTAATTTTTTGATGGAGCTTAGTGCAAAATCATTTTTTATTTCAAACTTAAGTTTCCATGTTTGATTTTACTTTTTTGGGTACCATAGTAACTTTCTACACCTTTTCAAATTTTAGTTCATTGTAGAATACAGCTAGATACAAGTGAATCTGATCAACTTTCCTCCAATGTCCTTTATACGATTGGAGAGATGATACTTTGCATAGATAGTTCTGACTACTAGAGTATTTCTGAAAAAAGATTGAAAAGAGAGTTCAAAAATCGAGAATCGACTCAAAATTCCACTTAGGATTGTTGGTTTTCTCATTCACATTGCTTGCTGTCTTATTTTAGTTATCGGTGATGTTAAAGGGCGGGGGTTGATGTTGGGAGTAGAACTTGTGATCGATAGAAAGGAGAAGATGCTTGCCAAGGCTGAGACAGCAGCCTTGTTTGAAGAACTCAAGGGTATGTTTCTCGATTTTTTTCTTAACAATCTTCTTGTTACTATGCCAAACATGCTTGTAAATAGATCTAGGAGTTCTGCTTAGGAAAGAAGGCCTTCAGGGTAATGTTTTTCGTATAAAGTCACCGATGTGCTTCACCAAAGAAGATGCAGGTATTCTTCGAGACTACGGAATATAAAAGGAGAATTGTTTAAGATGCAGGTATTTTGATGCAAGGAATCAACTTTGTTAGGTTGTAGATTGTCTTGCTAATGTGTAAAAGTCATATGGAGGACAGTAATGAAAAACATGTGATTTATTGTTTGATACTAATAAGTTTGATGAGTACAACTCATTTTGTATATTTTATATATGTGTGGCTACAAGATGATTTATGGATGTTTATTTTGGATTTAATGTAGTAAATATTTAGTTTTGTATTGGTGGTTTGCTTATATTAAAAACATATTTGTTTATTGGTATTATCATGTTACAACATGAACATTAAAGACAACGGTTAGAAACGTTGTAAAAAATACGTAAACCACAACGGAATTTTTTTTGTGAAAAGTGATAAAAGACAACGGTTTTATCCGTTATAAAACATATTAAAATTATATACTACAATAATTTATAACTATTGTAAAATGCAAAATAGTAAATATTAACTACCACAACGGTTTATATCTGTTGTAAAAAGGGTCTACCACAACGGTTTATATTTGTTGTCGAAATTATCTATCACAACGATTTAAAAATGTTGTCGTATAGGGTAAAATTTTTTTGAGCATATAAACAACAATGGATAAAAATCATTGTCGAATGTCTACAAAGACAACAGATTCAAAACCGTTATCATATGGCAATGCCTTTTACAACATAGTCAGTTACAATAGTTTTTTTACCCTACGACAACAAATAATATCCATTGTCGTTTGTAATTTTTGTTGTAGTGGGAGCTTCACACTAAACTTTCAAAACCCCTTTCTTTTAACAAAATATTTTGAAAATTATTTATTTCTAAATTTTTTTAAAATTTTATCTATAGTTTTCAAATTACTTTTTACAGTTTTTCAAAATTATTCCTTAGTAATTTTTCAATATAATTTCTCAAAATTTTACCTATACTATTATTTTTTTTTAAATTTCTCCCTAATAATTTTTTTCAATCCTTTATATTTTCTAAAATTTTCAATATTATTTACTTTACAATTTTAAAAATAAAAAAATAAAATAATAATAATAATAATGACAAAAAATCAAAATTTTAACCTTGCTAATTTTTTCAAAATTTACACTTTCCAAAATTTATAGCCTCTTATAAAAAATATAGGGTAAGGCTGTGTAAAATAGATCCTTTCTCAGGACCCCGCATAGCGGGAGGTTCGTGCACCGTGTTGTCCTTTTTTACACTTTCCTAAACCTTTCATATTTTTTTAACCATTTCTTTACAATTTTACTTTACGATTTTTTTTTTCAAGTCTTACTTTTACTTAATCTTTTCAAATACTCATAGTTGTTCCTTTTTTTGAAAATTTTATTTTGCGAAAATTTCAATTTTTTTCTCTTATGTGTGATTATTTCTCCTATTTTTGATGTGTGTCAAAAGGGGAGAGATAGTGAATTCAGGGGGAGATGTTTAACTTAGGAGGAGAGTTAAAGTGCTTGCTTATTTATTTTTGTATATTTTAACTTAACTTTGAACCTTAGTTGCCAAATATCAAAAAGGGGGAGATTGTTGGTGCAAGTTGCACCAAAATTAAACCTAAGTTTTGATGTTGTCAAAGGTTCAAGTTAAGTCTTGTTGTGATCTAACAAGTTGACTAAGTGTGTAGGTTTTTACTCAACCGCTACCAATTCTTATCCTCAATTGTCATGAATTTGCAGGAAGTTGCCGGTTTCCTCCTGCAGAAGTCAATCGACAAGGAACTTTTATTTATACCTCTAGTAATTTGATAGTTATGGTCTCCATGAAGTCCGTTAGCGGGGCAGCCTATCACCAACGCCCCTCGGTCATACAATATAGAAGCACATCACCATTCAATCCACATAAAGGCATAGGGAATAAATGCACTCAACCAATCCACATCCTTGTAAGACTAGATTCACCCTTCAAGGTGATTCCCTAGATGTCCGTTAGCAGGCCAGCATGTCACTAGCGCCCCTTGGTCATACGATCTAGGGAATCCCTCTACGAGATCCACAAGTAGCACAGACATCCAATCAAGCATGGAAATCAGATTCAAATACAACAATCCACACAAGATCAAATAGATACAAAACATAACAACATCATTGATATAGGAAATTGACACATCCATGAGATTCTTACATCAAATCATACCACAAATATTCCCTTAGTCCTAGAACAATGAATCTACTCCATAATGTAAAGATAGAGATCCGAAGACAAAGAGATCACAAACATTTCAACCCAAATCGAGAGAAGGGAATAGAAATGTTTATCTAGCGACGATGAGTGATCTTCGAAACCAATCCCTCACTTCTGGAGTTGAATCTGAGATGGAAATGGCTTAGGAACGCTGGATCATGGTTGGAGATTGACCCCAAACTTGATCTCCCTAAAAGGAAGAGCCTCCTCCCTTTGAAAAGAGGAAGAAGCTCCTTATATAGTGCAGGGCATGGGCACCACACAGTCCGTGCCACGGCTGTGTGGCACACACGGCCCAGCTGCTCTGCCCTCAGCCAAGGTCACATGGTCATGTGGCCTTCACACGGTTGTGTACTATTGTTTCTCTAGTTGGCTCACACGACTATGAGGCACACACGGTCGTGCAAATCTTTGCCTCTGGAAACCTCACACGGCCATGTGACACACACAGCCTGGGCTTGCCTCTTCTCTGGAATGTTGTACGGCCATGTGGAGAAGTTGCTTGGGCCATGTAGATCTACACGGCCAGGTTCTGGTTGTGCTTGCTGGGATGACACAGCCGTGTCATTCTCCTCCTCTGGTGAAGCTACGCGACCTATCTGCTCCACACGGCCAAGGTCATTTTCCTCCCTGCTCCTTTGACACGGTCGTGTGGCTCACATAGCCAATGTTGTCTTCCTTTGCTTATTGCCAAGATCATCCATGAACACCATTTCTTCTCCAAATTCAACTCCTAACAATAGAAAATACACAAGAGCAGATCTCCGAACAAAGAAAATTATTTATGTTGAAAGTAAGTCAAAGAGTATGAAAGTGTATAGACAAAGCATGCGTAAAATATGTAAATGTGCGTTAAAACATGCTAAACAAGTGTATACAATCTACGTACATCATTTATCATCATTAGGAAATATTTTGGCATTCTACTCCATCAAATCCTCCTCAATTCCATCTGCATCCTAAATGGTGCCACTATTGTCTTCCGCTAACTTGACCTCCCTTTGTCTCCCCGCCTATTTCATCATTACTTCTATCCTCAACAAGCAATGAATGACTTATTCTGTTTCTATGCCCACCCTAAAGTAGTCTTATTTGATAGGATTCTAGCCTCGGGATAATGGAGAGATAAATATTTCTTCATTCGACTTCCAGCCTCTTTATCCTATTCAATAACTTGGCAACAATATCTTCTCCCTATCCTAGATCTAGACAATATCCACACTAATCCAGTCTTGCTTAAGACTCTGGAGAGGCTAAGAGGTTTAAAATTTAGCCTACCTAAACTAGCATAGAAGGTTTATTATATATCTTTGGGCTTTTTCTGGTTAACCTTGGTTTGAGTGCTACTTTTAGTAAGAACTCTCTATCTTTCCCTCGGTTATTGGAGAAAATTTTTCTTTATTATGATATTTTCTTATTGTTGCAGCAGAGGCTATCACTCCAACCTTACTTTTTAAAAGCACTCAGCTGAAGGAAGATGTTTTGAACCAACGGGGGGAAACCTTGCTAAAGGATCGCGAAGCCAGGCAAGCGTAGTCTTCTATCAGCTATTTACCCCCCCCCCCCCCCCCCCCCTCCAATAGATCCTCCCAAAGAGACCTCCTCTTCTAGATCTTCAGATTCAGATACTCCTCTTACGTTCAAGCGCAAATGGCCTGAGTTGGAGTCTTTGGGTCTGGAGCTATGCAAGCAACCAACCGCCAAGCAGACTTTCCTTGATGTGACCAAGGTTTCTTTTGCTCGAGGTAAAGAGCTTGGACTTCCAAAACATCATTGGTCTCATTCTAGAATTTCTATGATGAGGCCAACCACTCTTATATCTACATCTTGTGTGATTGCCCCAAATACCTGACCAGTCTAGACAACATTAGAACCTTTACCTAGTTAGCTAACTCCCCTGCAAGCTTTAGTCATTTCTTCAATCACTTCAAGCTCTGAACAAACATCTGATACAAGATCAGGCGATCGTGCGCCTATGCACTCATTAGTTGTGCGGGATCCTGGGCTAGTCGGGAAAGTACTAGAATCTTTGCCCACTCAACCACCTTCCATTTGTACGAAGTCACCTAGGACCTCCACCGGTCACCCTTCAAGGTCCATCTCTCCGACTGGTTCCTATTGTTTCAAATAGTCATATGTATTACCTACTCATAAATCGCCTTACCATCATTACCATTTCCTCAGGCTCGTCTCTCGATGCTTTGAGGGCGACGTTGTTCTTGGGCTCCTTTATACCTGCACATCTTGATTTGTGCACTTCAAGAGTCGAGAATAATTCTTCTAACGAAATCTTTTCTAAATCTTTAGAAATGTAAAAGGCATCTACTAATGATGCCCATTTGGTATTTCTAGGAAAGGAATTTAAAGCGTACCTTAGCGAATCTCGGTTACTTACCTTTTCTCCGAGATTCGAGAGTCCGGTGATGATCTCCTTGATTCTTGAGTGCAAGTGTGCAACTGTCTCGTCTTCCCCAAGTCGCAGGCTGGTGAGCTTGTTAGAGTGTATACTAAAAGCCTAGCTTTTGGTATAAACATTTATCTAGAAATAAGAATCACATTGGTCAAATGACTACATTTATGATAAATGTAGTTGTTCAATTAATTTATATTGTAGATAACATGGTGTGTGGTGTCACACACAGAAGATCATGTTATCAATACCTTATAAATTATAAACAGTAGCTCACGACCAAGATGGAAAGGAACAAACCATTAGAAGGTCGTAGTGTAATTAGGTATTAGTTTATCTTAACTATATAATTACACTAGTACACTTAAAGTGTATTGAGTAGGACCATTTGAGGTCGTTCCTTTTATACTGACTTAATAAATGAACAAAGACCTCAGTTATTATGGAAGCGTGTGCTCTTAATCCTAATATAATAACTGTTGGTGTGGGTAGCACTAACGGTCTAACCCAGGTTTTGATGAATGACAAATAGGTTAAGTTAGTTGTGTTGTTGTCTGACACTTTGATCAAGTGTGCAGGAAAAGTCCAGCTAGGTCGACGGGCTGACTGGATAGTTGGCGAGAAGTCCAAGCGGGTCGACGGGCTGACCGGACGCTTGGCGAGAAGTCCAGACGGGTCGACGGGCTGACCGGACGTCTGGCAGGTAAGTGAGGTAAGTCACTGGAGGGGAGTGACTGTGAGGACGCGTTCCCGGGAAGGGGACATTAGGCGTCGATCCGGCTTAGATCCATTTCGGATATCTAAGTCGAGATCGTGACTAGATTCCGGTCTCGGAAAGACGGAATCTAAGTCATACTCTTGATGCTAATTTTTATTACTTAACGTATCTGTAAAAATGTGCTAACAAACTGTGCTGCAGGGTTTATTTGCCTCGGACTAACACTGTTTTGCAGGTAGGGAACAGTGATGGTCCGGGCGCCCGGAATGGCTCCGGGCGCCCGGAAGTCCGGGCGCCTGGAAGGGATCTAGGCGCCCGGAGGCAAACTTTATCCCAGGACGACGTTGACACTTGGAGCATGCTGGTTGGGAGTGTTACGTCACACTCCAGGCGCCCGGAAGAGATCCAGGCACCCGGAGCAGCATATAAAAGAAGCCCCAGGTAGGAGCTTCAAGACATCAGTCTTCTGAGAACTCTGAGTCCAATCACTCTGCTGCTCTGCGCTCCAACAACGTTCACAAAGCTCCGACGACCCACTCCGGCTCTCTTTTTAATTCATTGTTTGTCGGTTAGCTTTGATTTCTTTCTTTTCATTAGCAATATTTGTACGTAAATTGTAATTATCCGAATTGCTAGTGAATTGCCCAACGAAGGTACTCAAGGAGTACGGGCCTTCGAGTAGGAGTCGTCATAGGCTCCGAACGAAGTAAAAAATCAACCGTGTTCATTTCTTTACTACCTTACTTTTCCGCTGCGTTTTAACTCGAGATTTTCGAATCGATATTCACCCCCCCCTCTATCGAATCCAACGGTCTTACAAGTGGTATCAGAGCAGGTACCGCTCTGATTTGGTGCAACCACCAATCAGACAGGGGGTGAAATCATTTTTTTTAACAATTCAAAACTGATATTATTATTATCTTCTTGGAAGATTTTTTTATTTTTTTTTAAATTGGTGCAACACCAACTTAGAGTTTCTACTTCTCCCGCACTGCTAATCCAAGACGAAGTCTTGGGATATTTTTCCAGTTAATTTCGTGTGTGTAGGTAATGATGTCTCAACAAGAAGGCTTCAGCATAGTACGTCCTCCTCTATTCAACGGGGATGATTTTTCGTACTGGAAGAGGAGAATGGAGGTCTACATGAAGACAGACTACGACCAATGGATGAGCGTCACAAGGGCTTACAAAATTCCAGTAGACAACTCCGGGAACATACTAGACCCTGAAGACTGGACAAATGATATAAAGAAAAAGGCATCAATTGAAAACAAAGCCATCAATACTCTACACTGCGGACTAACACGAGAAGAACTGAACCGAGTCGGACCGCATCAAAACGCTAAGGAGCTTTGGGATAAACTGATCGAGCTGCACGAAGGAACAAGCGATGCGAAGGTAACAAAAAGAGATTTGCTGTTAAATAAAATTTTTAATATAAAAATGCAGGAAGGAGAAACGGCAAGTTAGCTCCACGCGAGGGTCAAAGATATCCTCAACGGTCTCCACGCGATTGGCCACCAAATGGAGAACCGAGACTTAATCAGGTATGCGTTAAATGCTTTTCCGCGAAACAATTTGTGGGCATCAATCGTAGATGCCTACAAAATTTCAAAAAAATTATCTAAATTAAAATTGGATGAACTCTTCTGTGAATTAGAACTGCATGAGCAAACTAACGCCGGGGTCGAGAAAGGTGTAGCTTTATTTGCAGGTTCCTCTAAAGAAAAGAAGAACAAGCCGAATCAAGAAGATTCCGATCAAAACTCTGAAGACGAAGAACACCTGGTGAACCTGGTAAGGAAAATGTTCACCAGGAAAAAGAGAAGCTTCAGCAAACAGGATCTTCAGAAGATCAGTTCGCCAGCCGACTCAAGAAATGTCACATGTTTCGGATGTAACAAAAAGGAGCACTACAAGAACGAATGCCCAAGATTGAAACTTGACAAACCAAAGTCAACAAAGAAGAAAGCCCTCAAAGCAACATGGGACGATTCCTCCTCAGACGAATCGGAGGGAGAAAGGCAAAAGCACCAAAGTCACCTCGCGCTGATGGCTCGCGAAGCTGAAACGGAAGACGAATCAGAGGAATCAGAAGACGGGTCCGAACCCGAATCAAGCCACGAGTCCGCACTCGTTTCCGAAGGTTCCGAAGAGATATACCTAAACTTAAATCATAAATTCTTTAGAATTATCTCGTGTTTAAATAAAAAATTAGTTAAATTGGAAAATAAAAATAAATCGCTTCTTGAGGAAAATCAAAACCTCAAGGAACAATTAAAAAATTCGAATCCAACTCAAGATCGAACACTTGAGGAGGAGAATTTATCATTAAAAAATGAAATTAATAAGTTGAAAGAATTGTTGGAAAAATTCACAACAAGATCTAAAAATTTAGATTTAATTCTAAATAACCAAAAGGCATGCTATAATAAAACCGGACTTGGATATAAGTCAAACTCAAACAAAACCTTTAAATCATTATTAACCCAACACAAAGCAACTAAACAAGCTTGGGTCCCGAAAGCGTGCTTAACCACACAAGTAGGACTTAATCAATTCTATATACCTAAAGATAAAATACATTATATAAACTTGAATAAATCAGATCAAAAACTAAAATATAAATTAAAATCAAAATTCAAAACTCAACAAAATTTAGATTATCACCAAGTTGATTATAACTATAAAAAGAATCGACACAAACCCAAAATCTAAATTAATGGCCAATAATTCAGGGGGAGGCTCCAGAATAGCTGGCACCTCCAAAACTAACCTACCCGACAGGGTAACCCAAAACAAACTAACCCGGCAGGGTAATTAGGATTAGTTAAAGAGAGACCAAGTTTAACTTGACTCATGGTACTGGTGAAGTTTTTGGATGATAGTACGTTAGGGAAGCTTGGGCATCGCATGTCTAGAAAGATATGGTTTCGATCTGGTGTATTTGGCCAAGTGGAACTGATCGAAGCTACCCTTAAACGAATCCTAACCAGTTAGACCAAGATTTAGTACTAAGTTCCGTGGATAGGACTATTCGGAAAACCTCGAAAGGTTGGTTACTTCTAATGATGTCCTTGTGACTCACCAAGCTTAGAAGTTTATCCGAAGAATGCCTATTTGTGGAAACCAAAGCTAAGTCTAAATCTAACACAAGTTAAAACAAAACTCTGTAATCTAACTAATTTCATCTCACAAAATCATAGGATTCCTTGATTGATAATATAAATCGGGTGAGATGAATAAAACTTAAATTAATTTCAAAATTTTAATTTTAAAACTTAAATTAATTTCAAAATTTTAAAACTTTAATTAATTTCAAAATTTTAAAACTTAAATTAATTTCAAAATTTTAAAACTTAAATTAATTTCAAAATTTCAATTTTAAAACTTAAATTAATTTCAAAATTTTAAAACTTTAATTAATTTCAAAATTTTAATTTTAAAAACTTAAATTAATTTCAAAATTTTAATTTTAAAAACTTAAATTAATTTCAAAATTTTAATTTTAAAACTTAAATTAATTTCAAAATTTCAATTTTAAACTTAAATTAATTTCAAAATCTTAATTTTAAAACTTAAATTAATTTCAAAATCTTAATTTTAAAACTTAAACTAATTTCAAAATCTTAATTTTAAAACTTAAACTAATTTCAAAACTTTAATTTTAAAACTTAAATTAATTTCAAAATTTAATTTTAAACCCAAAAAAAAAAAATTTACTTCAAAATTTTAAACCTAAATTAATTTTAAACTCAAATTATTGTCAAAATTCAAAAATTAATTTTAAAACTTAAATTAATTTCAAAATTTTAATTAAGACTTTTTTACTTAAATAATGATTGATTAAAAATTGATAAACTAAGACTAACATAAAAATCCTACTTGTTGTAGGAAACCAAGTGGATTTTGGACAGTGGTTGCTCCAAACATATGACTGGAGATCACACCAAGTTCACTCAATTAACCTACAAAAGCCTAGGAACAGTTGCCTTTGGAAACAACGGTAAACTCAAGGTAATTGGTATAGGTAATATTGAATTAAAAATAGATTTCATAATTACAAATGTTCTACTTGTTGAAAACTTTAAATACAATCTCCTGAGCATAAGTCAATTATGTGACACTAGGTATAAGGTAAAATTTCTATCCATAGAATGTTTGATCAAACATCTAGATAATCCAACTATAAGCCTAAAAGGCTTTAGAAAAGACAATATCTATGCCATTAACTTAACCACTTCTTCAGTCAAGTGTTATTTAACACAAAAAGAAGAAACCTGGCTATGACATAGAAGAATGTCACACACACATTTCAGAAACATAAGTAAATTAAATGGTCTAGTTAGAGGCTTACCAAAATTACCTAACTTAGATTTAACAATATGTAATGCTTGTCAACAAGGCAAACAAACAAAATCTACCCACAAACCAATTAATGAATCCCAAACCAACTCAGTCCTAGAACTGTTACACTTAGACCTATTTGACTCCCATGGAGTTAAATCAATAAATGGAAGTCTATACTGTTTAGTTATAATAGATGACTATTCTAGGTACACTTGGGTCAAATTCTTAAAAAATAAAGATGAAACCTTTGAAATTTTTACAAACTTCTGCAAACAAATTGAAAATGAAAAAGGCATAAAAATTAAAAGAATCAGAAGTGATAATGGAGGAGAATTTAAAAATCATAATTTTGAAAAATTTTGCCTTGAAAATGGCTACCATCATGAATTTTCTTGCCCTAAAACTCCCCAACAAAATGGAATTGTAGAAAGGAAAAATAGAACCTTACTTGAAGCATCGAGAACTATGCTAAATGAATACAACTTACCTAAATATTTCTGGGCAGAAGCTGTTAGTACAGCCTGCTATGTACAAAACCGAACAACACTAAACAAAAAACACAATAAAACATTTTTTGAAATATTTTACAACAAACAACCTAATATAAAATACTTTAAGGTATTTGGTTGCCCAGCCTTTATCCTAAATACTAGAGAACACTTAGGCAAATTCACTTCCAAAATAGAAAATGGAATTTTTCTAGGTTACTCTCTGAATAGTAGAGGCTACAGAATTTATAATAAAGTCACTTTAAGAATTGAGGAAACCACCAATGTAAAATTCAAAGAATCCAATCAAAACCTAGAACAAGCCCAACCTTAACCAGTTGACTCTGTTCACGAACATATCAATTCTGAGGGAACAAACCAAACCCAAAATCATGAAGAAGAAGAACAACTACAAGAAAGTCAACCTCCTAGAACCATAAGAGTCAACCCAAACCATCCTACTAATCAAATAATTGGTGACCCAGACCTGAGGGTCCAAACTAGGTCATCTTTCAGAAACCTAAGTCAAATCTCGTTAATCTCAAATATTGAACCCAAAACTGTAGCTGAATCTCTACTTGACCCAGACTGGGTCATAGCTATGCAAGAAGAATTAGCTCAATTTGAGCGCAATGAAGTTTGGGACTTAGTACCTCCACCTAACGATAAGAAAATAATAGAAACCAAATGGGTATTTAGAAACAAGTTAAGTGAAACTGGAGAAATTACTAGGAACAAGGCTAGGTTAGTTGCCAAAGGGTTCAGTCAAGTTGAAGGACTTGACTACGATGAAACTTATGCCCCAGTAGCTAGACTAGAGTCCATTAGAATGTTACTAAGCTATGCAGCCCATAAAGGATTCAAACTATACCAAATGGATGTCAAGTCTGCCTTTCTTAATGGATTGATAAAAGAAGAAGTTTATGTAGGTCAGCCACCAGGTTTTGAAAGCCTAGAACACCCTGATTATTTCTACAAATTAAAAAAGGCATTATATGGACTTAAACAGGCACCTAGGGCATGGTATGAAAGACTAACCTCTTACTTAACCTCCAAAGAGTTCAACCAAGGTCAAATTGACCCAACACTATTTGTGAAATCAATAAAAGAAGATATTTTTATAGCTCAAATTTATGTAGATGATATCATCTTTGGTTCAACAAACTCAGAGTTTTTAAACGAATTTACAAACCTAATGGAACACGAATTCGAAATGAGTCTGGTAGGAAAATTAACTTATTTTCTAGGGTTACAAGTCAAATAAACAAATGAAGGAAATTATATTTATCAACAAAAATATACTAAGGAATTACTTAGAAAATTTGGAATGGAAAATACTAAAGAAATAAAAACACCTATGGTAGTAAACACAATCCTAGATGATGATCCTAATGGAAAATCAGTAGACTTAAAACATTATCGGAGTGTAATAGGTAGTCTACTTTACCTAACTGCAAGTCGACCGACATTTTATATGTGTACTCAATACCAAACTTGTGCTAAAGAATCTCATTTGACTCAAGTCAAAAGAATCTTTAGATACCTCAAGGGAACCACAAATGTAGGAATTTGGTATCCTAGGACCAACAACTTCGAATTAATAGGATATTCTGACTCAGATTATGCCGGATGCAAATTAGACCGCAAAAGCACAAGTGGTGGATGCCAACTACTTGGTCCATCCCTTGTCAGCTGGTTTAGTAGAAAGCAACACTGTGTTACACTATCTACAACTGAGTCAGAATACATAGCTATAGGGGAGTGTGTTGCACAAATATTATGGATGATGCATACTCTAAAAGATTTCAACTTAAATATCACAAATGTAAAAGTATTAATTGATAATATAAGTTCGATTAACTTAACCAAGAATCCTGTACATCATTCAAGAACCAAACATATTGAAGTTAGGCATCACTTCATCAGGGATCATGTTACTAAAGGTGATATTGAACTCAAGTACATTGAGTCTAAATCAAATTTAGCTGATATTTTTACAAAACCACTCCCTGAGAGTGAATTTAGCAACTTACGACGAAAATTGGGGATGTGCTCAATAGACTAGGAAATTTCAAAATACTTTCAAAAATGGTTTTATCAAATTATAGGTTAAACTTGCTTGTTTTCGAAACTTTCCATTTTTAGATTTTTCAAAAATAGTTTTGGCCTTAGACTAGTTTTGAATCCTTAGAAAGCATGTACCCATAGGTTTAGTTCTTGAGCATCTCACCAACACCTTAGGTTTACCTTGCTTGTGTTTGATAAACATAGAAAGGGATGAGATGCATAGGCCAACTGTCTGGACTTAAGATGCTAATTTCAGTGCATCAACATAAGTCTGGACGTTAAATACAATTCAGATATTAATCAGATTAAAGTTCATCAGTCAAGTCAAACACTGACTGGTTGTAATTAACTTAATCTGACTAACCAAGTGAAAGTTACTATCTTCTGATAGTTAGTTAGTACCTAATTGGTTAGACAGCTGGTTAAAGTGATGTCAGGTTCAGGGGGAGGAATTAATTAAAAATTTTCCTTTATATAAAATATTTTAAATCTTGTTTGAAAAATGTTCTCCTAAAAATTTCTTAAACCTACTTTTGAAAACTAACTCTTATAAAACTAAGTTGTTTTTAAGAATTGGGTTTTACTTTTTATTGAAAATTGATTCTGAAAATTAGATTTAACTTAGTTTTGAAAATTGTGGAAATTAGATTTTTCAAAACTTAAGTTTACAAACTAAGCTTCTCAAAATCACTTTCCTTACTTTTGAAAATCAATTTTCAATATCAACTTGCTTAAAATTGTGAAAATTCTTTGTTTTAAATCACAAACTTTTTATCCTTTTTACTTAGTCTTTGAAAACTCAACTTTTCAAGTATTTTAAACCATGGTTTTGAAAATAGTACTTTTGAACTTTAAAATTTTGATTTTTGAAAATTAGATTTAATTATTTTTACTTTATCAAAATTAGTTCTACCAAACTCCTTTGAAAACTAAAAGTAAAGTTCAAAATCAATGTTTACAAACTGAAATTTGATTTAAAAAAACTCAAGTGTTAAAAATTATGAAAGTTAGATTTTTTCAAACTTAAATCACTGTCAACACTTAAGTTTTAAATTAAATCGTTTACAAACTTAGTGTTGAAAAATAAATTTTTCAAACTTAGTTTTGGAATTCTGATTTTTGAAAACTTGTGTTTGAAAATGAAAACTTAACTAGCTTTCTAAAAGCTAAAAGCTAAATGCTTTAAACGAATTTTCAAAAGCTTAAACTCCCCCAAGTCAACTTGACTATTTTTTTGCTGTTAATTTTATCAATATCTTTGATTTTTTTTAACCAAACTTTTTATTACTCTACACTATGCTTGTTTACCCCTGCTTATTTTTTTATGAATGCCAAAGGGGGAGAAGGGTTAGGTGGTTAAGTTAGCTAAACCAATTTGAAAACACAAACTAACTTTAAAACCACACAAATGCATGTTGTTTCGTACATATGCTTTCACTAACTTAACCAGGTTGTCATTCCATCAAAAAGGGGGAGATTGTTGGTGCGGGTAGCACTAACGGTCTAACCCAGGTTTTGATGAATGACAAATAGGTTAAGTTAGTTGTGTTGTTGTCTGACACTTTGATCAAGTGTGCAGGAAAAGTCCAGCTAGGTCGACGGGCTGACCGGATAGCTGGCGAGAAGTCCAAGCGGGTCGACGGGCTGACCGGACGCTTGGCGAGAAGTCCAGACGGGTCGACGGGCTGACCGAACGTCTGGCAGGTAAGTGAGGTAAGTCACTGGAGGGGAGTGACTGTGAGGACGCGTTCCCGGGAAGGGGACATTAGGCGTCGATCCGGCTTAGATCCATTTCGGAAATCTAAGTCGAGATCGTGACTAGATTCCAGTCTCGGAAAGACGGAATCTAAGTCATACTCTTGATGCTAATTTTTATTACTTAACGTATCTGTAAAAATGTGCTAACAAACTGTGCTGCAGGGTTTATTTGCTTCGGACTAACACTGTTTTGCAGGTAGGGAACAGTGATGGTCCGGGCGCTCGGAATGGCTCCGGGCGCCCGGAAGTCCGGGCGCCTGGAAGGGATCCAGGCGCCCGGAGGCAAACTTTATCCCAGGACGACGTTGACACTTGGAGCATGCTGGTTGGGAGTGTTACGTCACACTCCAGGCGCCCGGAAGAGATCCAGGCGCCCGGAGCAGCATATAAAAGAAGCCCCAGGTAGGAGCTTCAAGACATCAGTCTTCTGAGAACTCTGAGTCCAATCACTCTGCTGCTCTGCGCTCCAACAACGTTCACAAAGCTCCGACGACCCACTCCGGCTCTCTTTTTAATTCATTGTTTGTCGGTTAGCTTTGATTTCTTTCTTTTCATTAGCAATATTTGTACGTAAATTGTAATTATCCGAATTGCTAGTGAATTGCCCAACGAAGGTACTCAAGGAGTACGGGCCTTCGAGTAGGAGTCGTCACAGGCTCCGAACGAAGTAAAAAATCAACCGTGTTCATTTCTTTACTTCCTTACTTTTCCGCTGCGTTTTAACTCGAGATTTTCGAATCGATATTCACCCCCCCCTCTATCGAATCCAACGGTCTTACAATAACAAGCACATATATTTGATATTTATTTCTTTAATTTATCAATGGGTGAGATTTAGTTCGATAAATCAATAAGCCCGATAAGTTGGGAAATGATATCACTTATAGTGTGTGTTATTGATTATAGAAGGAAACTGTGTCCTAGTGATCTAGGTTGAGAATGCCCCCAAGAGGAGCTCATAAGGATTGTCATGTTAAACCTTGCAGGTGGACTTAGTCCGACATGACGATGAAGTTGAGTGGTACTACTCTTGGAGCTAGATATTAATTAAGCGAGTTGTCAGTAACTTACTTAATTAGTGGACATTTGTTATCTTAAACACAGGGAGACTAACACACTCATGATAAGAAGGAGCCCAAAATATAATTTGGGATTGGTGCGGTAGTTCAATAATAGTTCTCTAGTGGAATGAATTATTATTGATAAAATTAAGTTGTGTGTTCGGGGTGAGCACGGGATGCTTAATTTTATCGGGAGACCAAAACCAATTCCTCCTCTCGGTCCCTATCGTAGCCTCTTAATTATAGAGTACTATACCCACCTATACCCACCTTCTTACCCATCCTATAGGGGCCGCCCAAGCTAGCTTGGAGACCAAGCTAGGGCCGGCCATGGGTATGTTCATGGGTGAATTCATGTTGCCGGCCCTATTAAATAAAAAGGAATTTTAAATTTTAAAATTTTTCTTATGTGGATAATATAATTTAAAAGAGAGTTTAAAAAATTTAAATCCTTCCTTTTATAAGATTCTACAAAAGATTAAGAGAAGAGTTAAAATCTCTTTCCTTATTTGTAGATTAAAAGGTTGATTTTAATTTTGGTAAAAACTTTTCTTTTAATTATATTCATGATTTAAAAGAAAGTTTAAAAATTACAAATTCTCTTTTATTAGTTTCTACAAAAGATTAAGAAAAGATTTAATATCTTTCCTTATTTGTAGATTGAAAGGAGATTTTAATTTTTAGAGATAACTTTTCTTTTTGGAAATTATCCACATGTTTAAAAGAAAGATTTTAATTTATAAAATTTCTTTTTATTAACCAATCATGAAGGAGGGATTAAAATTATTGGAGAAATTTTTATAAATTTCTAGAAACAAATTAGGAAGTTTTAATTTTTGTTTTAATTAAAACTCTCCTTGTTTTGGGGAGAAGAGTGGCCGGCCATTATAATTTGAAAATAGAAAATTATTTTAATTAAATAAATTTTCCTTTTCAATGGCAAAAGAATTAAGGAAGTTTTTATTAAATTTTCCTTATTTTCCAAGACCAAGGATTATAAAAGAGGGGGTAGAGGAGGCTTCAAAGTGAACGACTCTATTCTATTTTTCCTCTCTTTTCTCCTTGGGTGTCGCCGGCCCTTTCTTTCCTCTCCTCTCCTTTGTGTGGCCGAAACCTTCTCATGGTGGAGATAGCTTTGGTGGCCGGATCTAAGAAGGAGAAGAAGGAGATAAAAGAAGCCTCTTTTCTAGCATCCCTTGGAGCATGGTGGTGGTGGCCGAACCTCTTCATCCTAAGAGAAGTTTTGATGGCCGAAACTTGTAAGGAAGAAGAAGGTGCTTGGTGGTTCTCATCTCGGAAGATCGTTGCCCACACAACGTCCGAGGTTAGAAGAGGAATACGGTAGAAGATCAAGAGGTCTTTCTAAAAGGTATAACTAGTAATTTTTCTTTCCGCATCATACTAGTTATTTTTTGAAATAATACCAAATACAAGAGACTTACGATTCTAGAATTTCGAATATGTTTTTCGATGTTGTGTTCTTTTGTTTTTTCTTTTCCTTGTGATTTGATTGTTCTTTTCGGTTAACCTAAAGTTATTTTAGGAAATTAAATATTAGCTTTCTATAAAAGGTTTTGTCTAGTCGGTGGTGGTTGCTCCCATATCCAAGAAGGCCATGTGCCTCGCCATGTCAGTACTGGGAACCAATTATGTTAATTAATATTTAATGGAATTAATAACTTAAGGTGATTTGGGTCGAACGTGTTAAGTTCCGCAGGAGACTCAAGTCAAAACCTAAAAGAACGAATAGATTAAGTTTTGGATCAAACGTGTTAAGTTCCTCAGGCGATCCAAAATTTAATTTAAAAGAACACATGGTAGCTAGGAAAAGGTTCAGACCTTTGTACAAAATTTTTGTACAGTGGAACCTTTAGGTTTTCCGAGTAGCAACCAACAGAGCTGATTGCGAAGTAGATCTCTTCTGGCGAGCTTGGCTTCGAACGTCCCTTCATGCAGCTCAAGGAACTTCTCCCAAAGTTCCTTTGCCGAGTCGTAGTTCCTGATCCGGTTGACTTCTTGAGGCGGAAGAACGCTTAGCAGATGGTATTCTGCTTTGTCGTTCACCACGAAGTCGGCCTGCTTCTTTTTCGTCCAATGATATTTTTCTTTACCTTATGGTGTTGTAAAACCAATTTCCATTGTTAGCATTAATTCAAAATCCATGGTAAAGAATACCTGCATCAGCTTTTTCCAGGTAGCGAAATCCCCTTCGAATTTCGGCGGGTGGATGCTTGGTCCGGCCATCTCATTGCTTCGTTCGGCGGTTAGTCCTCCTGAAGCATCTTGGCTCTGATACCACTTGTAGGACCATTGCGGCCGACTAAAAGGGGGGTTGGATAGCCCTGTAAAAATGAAACAACCCTTCTCGACTTTTCAAACCAACACTTGAAGAATAATAAAATAAACAGAAAATATCAAAAAGATGAGGCAACAGATTTGACTTGGTTACAACCGGGATGGTTGTTAATCCAAGGAAGATTATCGCACTACTATCTCCTTCAAGTGGAGAAGCCTCTTTTACAGCAGTGTAGGCACAAAAAGAAAGAAGCTAATCTAAACAGTGGAAGCGCACAAGTGTTATTACAATTTCTGAATTGATTGAAAAGCTTCTGGACCAAGGCTATATTTATAGCCTTGGTCGGGGTGCCCCGAAGGGTTCCGGGCGCTCTCGGGGGATAAAACTTTATCCCCCAATGTCCAGATAGTGAAAGACTTGTTCTGGTCAAACTTCAAGGTCCGAGCACCCCGGTACGTTCCGGGCGCCCCGAAGGGGTCCAAGCGCCCCGGTACGTTCCGGGCGCCCCGGACCCAAAAGTCAACTCTAGTTGACTTTTTAGTCCGGGTCCTTTGCTCCGTCTCTAGTCGCCTCGGTCCGGGTCTTCAACTCCGGATCTTCTCACTTGGGTGATCTCGGACATCCGGAAAAGGGCTCACCTGAACCCAACTTCCGGTCTTCTCGAGTGGGCTTCCGCTCCAACTTCTCATCCCTCGGAATCGCCGCGTGTTTCCTTCTCGTCCTCCAGAGTTCTCATCCGCAGTCTTCGTCCCTCAGATGCACCACGTGCCATCATTCTCGCTAGTCGCATCTCTTGCTCCTCGAGCAGTCTTCCGCTCCGGCTTTCGTCCCTCGGAACCACCACGCGCTTCCTTCTCGTCCGCCGGTGTACTCTTCCGCAGCGCCTCGTCCCTCGGACGCACCGCATGTCGTCCTTCTCACTAACTGCATCTTCCACTCGACGACCTGTGCTTCTAAGCTCCTGCACACTTAGACACAAGGTTAGAAATACATAGGACCTAACTTAACTTGTTGATCACACCAAAATAACCTTGGGGTTCCAATAAAAGTTAACTTCAAAATCTGGTTGGCTTTTTACAGGGCCAGAATTGTCTGAAAAATTCTAGTTCAAAATGATAGGGGATCTTGGCAATAAAATTAAGGTCGCGTTTGAAACAAAATATGCAGGCCTTATAGTAGGATTAATCCCCCGAGTATTATTTGCCTACAAGTTTCTTGAGCAAGAATGTAGGGATGCAGCTTTTAAAAGATCCCTTAAAGATCTATCCTTCTACAGCAAAATCCCACTCCCAGGATATTACAAAGGGCAAGGGCAGAAAAAGTTTGGCATCAGGAAAAGAAAAACTTATAAGGGCAAGCCACATGAATCTCATGTGAGAATTGAAAAGAGAAAACACTTGGTTAAAAACAAGAAATGCAAGTGTTATCGTTGTGGGCAGGAAGGACACTTTGCTTGAGAGTGCCCTAATGACCGAAGAAATATTAAGAGGGTTGCTATGTTCGAGCAGCTGGACATTCCTGATGACTGTGAGATACTATCCGTCCACGTGGGAGAAGCGCAAAGCGATGCCATCTTCAGCATATCAGAAGGAGAAGATGACATTGAAGATCTCCATAGGTCTATCCAAACTCTAGCCCTTAATGAGAACATTTTTATGCTTGGGCAGATAGACGGCGGATATCACCCTCAAGTAAAAGTAACGAATGAACAATATTGATGCTCACATGAGTGTCATTTGAATGAACACATCTATCCACCACAACCAGATAGGTGTACCTATTGCAAATGGACTACTATAAAAAGGGCAAGAATCCATTGTCCAAAATGCTTGGTAACGACCTGCAACCTATGCGGACCTAACTATTTCAAAAGGGAAGTACCAGTAGCCCCTGCTTCCCTTGCTCCCTTCTTTCCCAATAAATTGATACATGAGCAACAGTACTATATTGCATGGTGTAACAGAGAGATCAAACGTTTGTTTACCTTCGTGTTGGATGTTCTCTCGTGCAGCTCGATCAACTTTTCCCATAATTCTTTTGTGCTTGAAAACGGGTCGAGTTGGTTTAGCTCTTCTTTTGTCAGCCTGCATTGTAGAGTATGAGTAGCTTTGGCATTAGCCTCGATCTTCTTTCTAGTTGGTGTTTCTCATTTGTGACACGGGACAAGGACTCCATCTTCGATGAGATATGGGAATCTCGTTTGGATGATCATCCACATCTTGAGTTGTGTCTTGATGTGCTACTCCATTCGGCTTTTCCAATAGCTGAAGCCTTCGCCAGTGAAGAGGGGAGGGCGTGCAGTGCTGTACCCCTCTTGGTAGGCTATAAAAAATATTCTTGCATAAACAACAAAAACATAACTCATCCCAAGACTGAGTCTTGGCTTAGTAGTACAAAATTAAGTATTAATCAAATAAACAAACTCGAGTGGTGTTGAACTAGTTTCGAGAAGAAAGCTTAATTGTGATAAAACTGATCGGAATGAGGCAACTGTACCGATTATGATCGACTTCAAAAATTTTTTAAAACTAATACCACGAAAAAAAACTTGCTTGAATGGTAGTTTCACCGATTTGAAGCGACCCTGCTCTGATACCAATTGTAGGATCATTACGCTAGAGGGGGTGAATAAAACTTGTGGCTTTTATGTTTGTATAAAAAATGTTCATGTTAAGACACAGTGGAATAAGAAAGAAAAGAAAGAAAGTAACAAGACAATTGCGAACACCAAGAGTTACTTGGTTCAGAACCTGTGGCGACTCCTACTCCAAGGCCCGCACATGAGAGTGCTTTCATTGGGAAATTCACTATCAGTTCTGAATAAGTACAAATATGGAATTACAATATTAAGACAACTATAAAATGAAAATACCGACAACTACAGATCTGAAGATTCTTGTTCTCGGTCGTCAGAGCAGCGTTTGGGCTTCAAGCAGGCATTTTTTGAGCAGTGCGCAAGAGCAGAAGTCATTCTAAATGTTGTTCTTTAGCTCATGGTCGAATGTTGCTTATATAGGATGTTCTAGGTGCCTGGAACCCCTCCGGGTGCATGGACCATGTATCCCAGCCAATCAACGCACTCCATCTAGGCTTATGGATGATTTTTCGGGTCTGGTGCCTGGACCGAGTCTAGGGCTCGGACCGCTTGGGTGCCTACCACCCGCCATTGGCGAGGCTAGTCCGAGAGTTCGGACCAACTCCGGGTGCCCGGACCAATTTTTTTCAGTCTTCCTTTTTCTGTAAAACAAAGTTAGTCTGGGCAATAAATAATATATATAATATAAATTTGACAGCCTTTGACTGTTCAATTCTAACTTTGAGTTTCATTGAAATTCTAGGTTGAACCGACGCTTACTGTTTTCTCTTTGGAGGAACACGTCCTCACCTACTACTCTCAGGAGAGTTTACCTTTTGCTAAATCGGTCCTCCATGACCGTCTAGACTTTTGCTTAGTGTTTGAAACTTCAGGTCATCATGTCGAATGTTCACTCCATGGCCCGTCCAGACTTCCACCAGGTCCGCGACCACCAGGATTTTCACATAGAGTCCCCGACTCTAGGATTTTACCCAAAGTGCTCGATCTGTCAACACTTCGCCTTGCCTAATCGTATTTAGGATTTTCCACCACCTAGGGTTACCTCTCCCTAGGACTTAGGGTTACCTCCCCCTAGGGTTTTCCACTTGCCTAGAATCCAATAGGACTTTTCTGCAAGCTCATTCAACGTTTTTAGTCAATAAGTAACCTTAATTTTGGACACTTTGCCATAATCAAAACTTAGGTTCGATCATCTAGTGCTCCCTGCACCAACAATGGAGACTTACACTGATGTGTGAATAAGGATAGGCTGCCAATATCTCAACGGGGGCTTAAATCTATTGATACCCAAATCTGACTATCATTCAACCACATCTAAAGATAAATCCAAATCTTATTTCACTTATGGAAGCAATTAGGTTTACATAAACCCTGGAAATCAAAATTAGGGCTTACCCTCTTCGCTCACTCCCTCCCCTACAATGAACCCTTAGCGACTACACCCAATGACAATGGCAGTGAGCATCAGAGGTTAGCAATATGCTCCCAATGTGATTTTGATAGCCATCTACTGTGTATGACACACATTGCAATCCTAATCGAGCTAGGAAACTTACAACAGGGAAAAAAATTTTGAATGCAATGTACCGTGGATGAACGAGATGGGTAGGAGCTGCTGACGATGGAATGGATGATGACCTCATATTAGAATGGAAGCTCTCTGATGGTGGCAACTAGGGCACAAGGTAGATCGACAGTGATCGATTGTAGAGGTAAGCGACGTCGGTGGCGTCGGCCGATAGGGGCTACGCAACAAGGCTAATGACGATCGGGTGGTGCTGTGAGATCGAGAGAGAGAGATAGATCAAAAGAGGGAATCGACGACTCGATACAAGCGGCTAGTGCAGCGGCAACACATGGAGTTGTGGGTGTCGCGGCAAGAAGACGACGACGGTGGCTACGGAGGGTTGTACCGATGATGGTCGGCATAGATGGTGACATCGGCGGTCGACATAGATGGTGACATTGGCGGTCGACAATCAGGTGAGGGTAAATCGTGAGAGGTCTCGGGAGAGAAGGAAGATCGGGCGAAGATGGGAGAAGGGAATGAATAGACTAAACCTAGGTTTAGTTTTATACTTAGCTCAATTAATTCCAACTTTAGGTGTAATGAAAATAATCAACTCCCACTAAAGGGATATTCTAAATAGGTTTTCTTCTAGCCCAATCATTTTATCCTCTTAAACGTATCATACGAACTCCATTTAAATCCTCAGAAAATTTTAAAAATTCTTGAAAAATCCAATAGTGTTATTTCCCCCCATAACACTTATTACTTAATTGTCAAATCTTACACTAGGTCTAGTGCACCAAGTAGAATACACATGATTTAGCTTGGACATGCTTTTGATAAAGTTTTCTTGGCGTACTATCATCTTAATCCACTCCGATACTATGTTGTTAGCGTCAATTAAACATTTTTAACTAACCATTCTAAGTTATCAATTAAAAACTAAGGATGAAATGCATGACATGGTATATAACAAGTAATTTAAATATGCATGATCATGGCAAGACAATCAATTCAAACAAGTCATATTATTATTATTATTATTATTATTATTATTATTATTATTATAGTTAAAATATACTTAATTAAAACATGGTTTGTAAATTTTAAGTTTTTGATTTAGATTTGACATAGACTTGTAACCCAAGTCTAGATTTTGTGAGTTAGTAAAATTATTAATTAATTATTGTAATTTATCAATTTTATCTTTCTAGTATTCTAAAATTTAAGTTTGTATTTTTAAATTTAGAAAAATTATTTTCTTTATTATTTATTTTCAAGGTAGAATTTTGATTTTTATAAGTTGAAAGTTTATTTTCCAAATTCTTAAAAGGTTAAAGGATAAATTTTTGAATTTTTATAGTTTAATTTCTTATTTTTATTTTCCAAGTTTTTAATTAAATTTTGTTTATTATTAATTAATTTTGGAAAATTATCATTTGAATTTAAATTATCTTAAATAAATGAATTTTGATTAACTAGATCTAAGTTTTTATTAAGGTTTCGGTTGATTTGATAAATGTTTGTTAAAATTGAACTAGTTAACTTTTTATTAATTGAGTTATTTTTTTTAAGCAATGTCAATGTAGGATTTTCATGCATTTTTAAAATCATAGTACAATCTAAACAAGAAAAATCTAAAGCATACAATTTTTCATATAATTTATTTAACTTAATTGCTCCCTTGGATCCTTGAGTCATCTTTCCATTCATTGAAATTTGTAATGACCCTTTTTTTTTGCACTTAAAGCATTCAATGTGGTCCTTCCTTTTCCAGACTCCATGCATCAGTTCCTCCTTTGCCTCTAGTTGTATGAATCTATTCTTATAAGTAGGACACTTATTTTTGTAGTGTCCTTTTTTATTACACCTGAAACATGTTATGTGATTTTTAAATTTTAAATTGACAATTTTACCTTTTGAATCCTCTATAGGATTCTCCCCCTTGACTATTGCCATCTTGGATTTAGGTTTAAACTCTTATTCCAACTTAAGTTCAAATCTATCAACCACCTCCTTAGCCATTAGTGCAATTAAGTGGATTTGGTCTTGTTCTTCTGAGTCTGACTCTGAACTCTCTGGATTTAGACTCAAGTTAGAAATCACTTTTGCCTTGATCTTTTAGCGTCAATGGTATCTTGTGAAGCTTGATCAATTGGGTCTACAACTCGAATGCATTCTTGATATTTTCTAGCATACACATAATTTTGTTATGCAAAACACTAATTAAAATATTTGTTACCTTTGTGTTTCCTTCTGAATTTTGAGAAGGTTGTTTCAATGCAATCCAATTATCAAAGCTCTCACTTCCCATGAAAGATTACATTCCCCATCTCCAACAATTGAAGTAGACTTGATCGTATGGTGGAGGGTCATAGATGCTTCGCCCTTCATGATATGACATCAACATTCTTGCAATCAAAGAATTAAAAGAAGAAAAATTTCCAAGACTCACGTCTTGGGATTAGCAGTGTGAGATAAAGAGTAGAAGAATATTACATAAAAAAATTAAAGAAAAATAAAAAGTTTTAAAATTTGATCAAAAAATAGTTAAGTAATTTTAGAGTGACCTGCTTTGATACCAATTGAAGGATTGAAAAGAAGCGACACACTACAAAAAATAAAGGATTTCGGGACAAAATTGGGGACGAATTTTAAAAAAAAATTCGTTGCAAAAATTTTTGCGACAAAATTTGGGACGAAAATTTTTTCGTCCCAAAATGGTTGATGCCAACTTTTGGAACGAATTATGGATTGTTGCAAATTTGGGGACGAATTTGGGGACGAATTTGGCGACGAAAAAAATTTTCGTCCCCAAATTCGTTACAAAAAAGTATAGAAATTTGCAACGAAAACTGTTTTTGTTGCAAACCTAGGAACAAATTTAGGGACGAATTTACATAAATTTTCCGCCAAAATTGTCTTGATTTTTGCAACAAATTTGGGGACAAATTCGGTGACAAATTATATTTTGTTGCCAAGTTTGTCCCTAATATTGCAACGAATTTGGGGACAAATTCGGTGACAAAATTATTTTTGTTGCCATCTTTGTTCCTAATTTTGCAACGAATAATAAATTTGTTGCAAAACTGGCAACGAATTTCACAACAAAAACTTGACAAGTTCCTTACACATAAGATAAATTTTCGTCCCAGAATTCGTCCCAAATTTTGGGACGAAATTTGGGACGAATCCACAATTCGTCCCAGATTCTGGGACGAATCCACAATTCGTCCCAGATTTTGGGACGAATTTTGTGGATTCGTCCCAAAATTCGTCCCAAAATCTGGGACGAAAATAATTTTGTCCCAAATTACGATAGAATTGGGACAAATAATTTTCGTTGCCAAATTCGTCCCTATTTCAAATAATTTTTTCCAGCTTCAATTTCTTTCTACAATACAATCCAAATACATACAAACCAAATTCAAATAACAAATAATATGCATTCAACACATCCTAATTTAACATTCAACACATACAAATTTAACATTCAACACATCGATCAACTCATAATTCAAGAAGTATAAAGTTTGCAACAAAGTTTACAATATCCATCTTGTTCAAGCTACTAGAAAATATGATACAAAGTTCAACAACCCAATGTTTTATAAGTCCATCATCCATCCAACAACACTAAGAATACATATAGTCATCTTCATGTGCCACAAAATCTTTGATCCCCATCAAATCTCCTTTGCCTACATAACAACAAACAAATAAACTAGATCATGTCTAACAAGAAAGATTGTAAATATTATACGATATGGCCATGTAAAAAGAATAATTGGAAACAAAACATAAATGTGAAATTCCTTAAACATTCTAATAAAAGCCCTAATTCTAATAAAAGTCATATTTACCAACGATATGAATCATCCATGTCATAACAACGGTAAATAAAATTATAAGAATTATTTTGAAGCTAAGTACATGTATCGTAATTACGATACAACCTAATATAATTGACACATCATATAGAGAGAAAGAGAGAGAGATATTGTGAAGTATGGTATTAGGGTTTAAATTTTCTCACTTAGTTAACTTTATTTTTCATTTTAATTTGCTGAATTTATAGTTTTGTCTTTGGTTGATATTTAATGTAAACTAAAGGATGTTTAAAATAATTGTTCATTCATTGTGTTAACTAGTTGACAATTTCATATGAATAACTTTAGCACATTTTTAACAACTCTTTACAAAATATTAAGGTAGGAGGATGCATCGTTATCTAGTAAAGAATTTTAGAATAGTGTAATGTAATTCTAGATGAAATATAAAACTTTTATGTATCTATATAGTTTTGAAACTATACATAGATCAAATTCAGAACTTTTATGCATCATTATCATTGAAGACAAAACAAGAAAGAGCAACTTATCAAAAAGAATGAACACAATTAAACAACTATTTAAAGCTAATTTTAACATAATTATTTAAAGTTAACTTTATATAATTAAACAACTATAACATAATTATTTAAAGCTAACTTTATATATAGATCAGTCAATGCATATTAAAGAACTTAGGAATACCGAAAAGAGGTGAACAAATACAGCTGTCTTCAACTACACTGAGATCAGACCAACTTGAGACCTGCACAAACAACATTATCAAATCAGGAAAAAAATAAAGTCAGAGTATTAGAGACTTCATTCATATTGCCTAATTATGCTTTAATTTTGTTACTGGTACACAACTAAGAATCATATAGATTAGTCTACGTCAAAGATAAGTCATCTCATACATTGACAGTGGAACAGTGCAAGAAGACAACAGACTTAACCTACAAATGGCAGAGTTGAAAAGTTAAAAAACCATTGATTAATGTGTAAAGCAGTAAACATAAGAAAAAAAAATCATCATACATTATTAAAATTATCAAAAATCATCACCGCCATCATCGTTATCATCGTAGGCATCATCATCGTCATCATTGGGAGGATTCTAACTTTGAGCGGAGCTCAACTGAAGGTGTTGCATGATTAATTCTTGTTGTCGGCGCATTTCTCTAATATCTTTCTCCAAATTAGCCCGTTCTAGGTCTCTTTGCACCCTTTCTTGGTCTCTTTGCGAAATTATTTCCTTCAGATGGCTAACCTCATCAGTCAAGGTATTTACTTGGGTCGTAAGTGCTGATGTGGAGGAAGAAGTTCCAACTAATCTTTGGGTTCTACTCAAGGAACCCATCCCCAATATCCTTCCCCCTTTTGGTCCTCCACTGGCCTCTAACTATAAACTCAAATTATTGCCAACAGACTCCTCAGACCCCTGACTATCGATACCAGCTTGTGAGCATGTTTGAGCTAGCTCGAGTTGATCATATTTTTCCTGTTTTGTAAAACACATACGATATTGATTAAATATAATAGAAACACATATAATATTAAGACAATAATGGTAGGTAACTAATTAAATTTAAACCATATATTAAGGTAAAATAAAAATTAATTCCAACCTTGACTGCTTTTGCTCTCGCCCCACTCCATGTGTTATCTTTTTTTTTTAAAAGTGCGAGTGAAAGCATTAATGAAAGAAGGCTCCTTCCCTGTCTCCTTGGTCTAAAAAAACATTATTTCAAATAACGAAATAATTTGATATATATTAAAAATTTGTGAAAGAGTGAAACTATTACCATTCTCCGTCTATGCTCATCTATGTTAATGGAGCCTCCCGCATATATAGCACTTGAGTCACCAGAATTGTGAGATTGATTCATTCTATTCAGGTCACTCCTTTGTTTACTTTCCTCCGTTGCCCAAAATAGAGTGATCCTCTCCCAATTTTCTTCAGTGATGAAGTTTGGTTTTCCCCCGACTCTTTGCGTGACTTAATACATGTCTAATGTGATCGCCACATTTCTTTTTAAATATTCTTCGTATCTCCATTTCGTCATTCGGGTCCCAATTATTTAAGCGCTGAAATAGAAATTTATTTTATTATATAATCACTGTAAAATTGAAGTAAAGTTAAGAAAATTTACTTTGAACTCGCTCCACCAAAGTTGTTTTGTGGCTGGTGGAGTGCTTGAATATGTCAAAGAATCCCCTCCCCAATGGTTGTTCACGATCCTATTTATTTCTCGAACAACTTGTACCGGATTTTCAAAGCTGCATTAAATTACAAAATAATGATATTATATAATTAAGATAGATCTAACAAATAAAATATTTTATAGTACTTACGAATCACCGATGGGGACTAAAGGGGCTCTATCATTCCTAAACTCAGCAAATGAATTTCTTGCTGAGTCAGGAGGATCTGAGTGGACAGGTAACTGCTCTGGGTAAGGTACTTGTGGCGGCGAATATGAAACCGGTGCAGAAGGTACATGAGAAGGGCCGGCTGATGAAGGGGTGGCATAGGTACACTGGCAGGGGAATATGATGCCGGTGGAGAAGACACATGGGATGGGCCTGCTTGAGTAGGGGGTGGATTAGGTTCATTGGCGGTGATGGATGTGTCTGGTCCTGTGGTCGCAGTCTACGCCCACCACGTCGAAATATGCTGGAAATTTCAACAATTTAATAAAGTTAATTACAGATCTAATACATAACAAAGGATAATTAAAAACTTACCATTTTTATGTAAAGATTATGGAAAAGGATGGAGGGGAAATTTATGAAATGTGACCTCTGATGACCTGTAGGAATAAATATAATGTGTTAACAGATAAAGTAAATCAAATTATAAAAGAGACAGTATATACAATAAAATATGGGAAATTTCTTTAAATAAGCTAACAAAACTTACCCATCATCAAAAATCAAAGTCATCATTGTCATTATCATCCTCATCCTCCTCTTCCTCTTCCTCCTCCTCTTCCTCTTCCTCTTCCTCCTCCTCCTCCTCCTCCTCCTCCTCCTCATCATCATCATCTCATCATCATCAATTTCACTTCTATCTACGTTGATTACTACACCGTTGGGATCTCGTAAAGTTGGAATAATATATTCCTCAGTCTGAAAGGTGTTTGAAACTTCCTCTTGTTGATATGCAATGTTTTCCCAACGTGCCTCAATTTTTTTTCATGCTTTAGTTTTACAAACAGCCCACCAATCAATCTTATCGCGTTTCAAACTCGGATATGAAGAATAGAATACTTGAATTGCTTGTTGTGCCAACACAAATGGTTCATATCTCTTATAAAATCTCTTATGATTTATTTCAACTAAATTATAATGTGGATGCACTTTCATCCCTCTAACAGGGTCAAACCAGCGACACATAAATAATATAACTTGCATTTGTGGTCCTGGGTATTCTACTTCTATAATTTCATCCAACAAACCATAAAAATCATTACTTGGACCTCCTTCATTGGATGACGATACGCACACCCCACTATTCATGGTATTCTTGCCCATTCCATAGTCTTGAGTATGAAAATTATATCCATTTATGAAATATGCTGGCCAAGTGCGTACGCATGAATTTGGACCCCATGACAGATGGATTAGCCATTCTTGTTCAAGGTGAGATTGATTAGCTTGAACCTAAGGTCAAAACACAAATTGTTAAAAGTATGCATATGTATCACACAAATATAGATTTTTTACTTACATATGATTTGAACCATGCAGCAAATTCTTCTTCACAAAATCGATCGAACTCTTGTGCCGATAATTCAGAATATAAGTTGGTAAATATCCTACTCAAAAAAACATATTGTTACACAAATAATTGAAAAAATAAAGAAATAAAAATAAAAATATATACTTACTCGTAATATGATGATACTTCTGGACAATTTAGTAAAATATATGTTTGGGCTGCTCGCCATTCTTTACCAGTTAAGTATCTTTGTTTACATGGTCCACTTGGTCGACTAAGGTAGTTAAAAATTGAAAATGAGGTAACATTTGGATCAATAGGACCCTCATCATTTCTGCCCGCTCTTCGCCTTTTGCATTGAACATGAGGTTCAAAATAATATGATGCAAAAGTGGTGACTTCCTCCACAATGTATGCATTAACAATAAAGGCTTCAACTCGTGCTTTACTTTTCACCTTTTTCTTCAAATGATATAAGAATCTGTTGAAGATATATAAAATTATATTAAATATATATATATATATATAAATAATCCAGGAGTAGAAATATTTTTTTTCATTCAAACATTCGAATTATACAAATAAGACACTCTACCTTTCAAATGGATACATCCACCGAAAATGAACGGGTCCAACTTTGGCCTCATATGGCAAGTGAACCAAAAGATGCTCCATGGAGTTAAAAAAAAGAGGGTGGAAATATTCTTTCCAAATTGCACAAAATGATTGGAATATCTCTCTCTAACTTCTCCATGTGTGAACGTTTCAAAACTGTTGAGCAAATATCATGTAGGAAAATACTTAACTCCGTAATCGCTCCCCATACAAATTGTGGTAAGAGTTCCTTAAAAGCAATAGTAATCAATCATTGCATTATGATATGACAATCATGACTTTTCATACCAATTAACTTCCATTCTTTCATATCAACACATCTTCCAAGATTAGAGACATACCCATCTGGAAATTTCAAAGATTTCAACCATTCACATAGGACACGTCTTTGATCCTTATTTAATGTATAAATTGCCTTTGGCTTTGGTCCTCTACTATTTTCATCGACATCAAGAGTGGGTCTTTTACATATGAGTCGCATATCTTTTCTTGCATTGAGATTGTCTTTTGTTTTTCCGGTGATATCCATCATATTTATCAGATTATCAAAAACATTCTTCTCAATATGCATTACATCGAGATTATGATGTATCAAATGACTAAACCAATACGGTAAATCCCAAAATATACTTCGTTTAGTCCATTTATGTGTACTCCCATATTCATAATTTGTACCATATGGTTGTTCAATAACAGAGGGAAAGTGATGCACTCTGTACCAAATATCTTGACAAGTCAATCTCAATGGCGGAAGTGTTCTTTCGATCCTATTTTTAGTGAATTCATCTTTATTCTTTCTGAACTTATGATTTGTTGGTAATAATTGCCTATGACAATCAAAATAACTTGGTTTCTTTCCGTGTTTCAATCTGAATGACTTTGATCTCTCCATACATATTGGGCATCCCAAGATCCCAGCAGTACTCCAACCTGATAGCATACCATAAGCTGGAAAGTCATTTATGGTCCAAAGAAGAGCAGCCTTCAGTATAAACATCTGGTTAGAATGAACATCGTATGTAGGAACACCTTCATCCCATAGTTGTTTAAGTTCTGCTATCAGAGGTTGCATATAAATATCTATTAACTTTTTGGATTTTGCGGACCTGGTACAACCAATGTTAAAAACATATAAGGTGTTTTCATGCACATCCCAGGCGGAAGATTATACGGCGTTAAAATAACTGGCCAACAAGAATAATTTCTTCCTGATTTACCAAACGGAGCAAATCCATCAGCACAGAGACATAATCTAATATTTCTAGTCTCCTTTGCAAAATTTGGATATGTTCTATCAAAATTTTTCCAAGCATCTGCATCTGATGGATAACACATTAAACCCTCTTCTGTTTGATGAGTTGCATGCCAAGTCATGTGTTCCGCAGTTGCCTTTGATGCATACAATCTTTGTAATCTAGGAGTTAAAGGTAAATAAAACAACTGGCTGTGCGCTTTACGTCGTTGTTGACTCCTGGTTGTCTTATACCTATCTTGATTACAGAATTTACAAACCTCTACTTCTGCATCATCTCCCCAATATAACATACAACCATATCTGCAAACATCAATTCTTTCAACTGGAAGACCTAAATTTTTCACCAGTTTTTTCATACTGTAAAAATCAAGAGGCAAACTGTGATCACGTGGCAATGTATCGTTAAACGCTTGAACAACATCATTAAAACAATCTTGCGACATATTATGATCTGCCTTTATATTTAATAATCTGGATGTGAGAGATAATTTAGTCTGACTGTCACAACCGGAATATAATGGTTCATTTGCAGCACTCAATACTTCTTGAAATTTGTAATATAATTCATCCAGACATGGTACATCAGGCTCCTCCAACGGCAATGTATTAGTGGCAAAACATTTGTTCACTTGTTGGAGGAAAACTAGAACTTGCACCAAGCGTCTCGGGAATATAATTCTGACAACTTGCATCAATTACCATCCTCTGATATGGATTGAATTGTTCATAATAACTCTGATCCCCACTAGCAGAGGCTTGAAAATTCCGTCCATAATCCTCATCAGATATGAACGGTTCGCCATGACTTGTCCAATTATAATAATTCGGAGTAAAACCAAATCTACAAAATGTTCTTCAACTATATCTGTGGGTAAAAATTTCCCATTGTGACATTTTCTACACGCGCACCTTATCTTCTTGCCATCCATATACATAACTTGAGTAGATGCAAAATTTAAAAATTGCCTCAGTCCAGTGATAAACTCAGGAGTTAACCCCTGACGATTAGGCAAATTTTTGTTATACATCCAACTTCGCTCATTCTGCATTTTACCTGAATTCAACTATTTAGTTAAACATTATTAAAAGTTACTATAGATAAATCTTATCATTGAGGACAAAACAAAAAACAACAGCTAATCAAAAAGACGGAACGCAATTAATCAACTATAATAAAATTATTTAAAGCTAACTTTATATATAAAGTAAATGCATAATAATGAACTTAAGAATACCGAAAAGAAGTCAACAAATATGTCTTCAACTACACTGAGATCACGCCAAAATGAGACCTGCACAAAAGAACATTATCAATTCAGACAGTAATATTTGAATATTAACTTAAACAACTGATAAAATGGTGCACGGCGGCAGCCATAAACAGTCCAGCCAACTGCCAAAATGGTGCACAGCGGTAGCCATACGCCGTCCAGCCATCGCCTGGCAGCGGGCAGCCACACGCCGGCCAGGCAGCGGACTGCCGGAGGCCAGGCAGAGGCTGCCGGAGGCAAGGCAGGCCCTGCCGGAGGCCATGCAGGGCCTGCCGGAGGCCAGGCAGCGGCTGCCGCCGCCAGCCATGCACAAGGCCAGGCAGCGCCGGCCAGGCAGCGCCTGGACGCGGCCAGCCCGCGCCGGCAAGGAGTCTAACGACGCCGAGAGAGAGAGAGAGATCTGAGAGCGTTTTGCTTACCAAATGAAAACCTTCCACCGCCAATCGTCGTAGATCACGCCGTCGTCGGTCGGAGATGTGGCCGAAACCTGGAAATCGCAGATGGGAAGAAGGGGGAACGGGGGAGAGAGAGGAAAGAAAAGAGAGAAGGGAAAAAGAATCGGGTTGGGAATTAGATCTAGGGTTTTTAGGAACAAATATTTTTTGTTCCCAATTTCGTCCCTAAAATTGGGACGAATTTCTGGATTCGTCCCAAATTTTGGGACGAATCCAAGATTCGTCCCAAAACTTAAATTAATTTAAAATAAATTAAATCAAAGACCGAAAGCTTATATCTTGACCTAGAGACATCGGAATTTGATGAAACAAGTTTCTATGCATTCGTATCATTTCCCTGAACGTAAATATATCACAAAACATATTTTTTTAAATAATATTTTAAGTGATTCAAATTTTTAATACCAAATTAGGTCAAATTGGAATTAAAAAATTCCAAAAATAAAAATATTTGTTAAAAAATATTTTTATGGATATATTTACGATCAGGACAATTATACGAACGCATAGAAATTTATTTCATCAAATTCCGATGTCTCTAGGTCCGTATATAAGGCGTCCCATTTTGTTTTTTTTTAAAGATATTTAAATTTTTGGGACGAATCTCTGGATTCGTCCCAAATTTTGGGACGAATCCAGAGAGTTAAAATAATTTAAAAAAAATTAAATCAAAGACCGAAAGCTTATATCTTGACCTAGAGACATCGGAATTTGATGAAACAAGTTTCTATGCGTTCATATCGTTGCCCTGATCATAAATATGTCACAAAACATATTTTTTAAATAATATTTTAAGTGATTCAAATTTTTAATACCAAATTAGGTCAAATTGGGATTAAAAAATTCCAAAAATAAAAATATTTCGTAAAAAATATTTTTATGGATATATTTACGATCAGGATAATGATACTAACGCATAGAAATTTGTTTCATCAAATTCTGATGTCTCTAGGTAGATATTTTTTAATACATATATAGGTTGCTATTAACTAAAAAGGTGTTGTGTAGTGAACGGTTGTAAATTAGTGTCTGAAAACTTATATCTTGACCTATAGACATCGAAATTTGATGAAACAAGTTTCTATGCGTTCGTATCGTTGCCCTGATCGTAAATATGTCACCAAACATATTTTTTAAATAATATTTTAAGTGATTCAAATTTTTAAGACCAAATTAGGTCAAATTGGAATTAAAATATTCCAAAAATAAAAATATTTGGTAAAAATTATTTTTATGGATATATTTACGATCAGGACAATGATACAAATAGATAGAAATTTATTTCATCAAATTCTGATGTCTCTAGGTCCGTATATAAGGCGTCCCATTTTGTTTTTTTTAAAGATATTTAAATTTTTGGGACGAATCTCTGGATTCGTCCCAAATTTTGGGACGAATCCAGAGATTCGTCCCAAACTTTGGGACGAATTCCTGGAATCATCGCAAATTTTGGGACGAATCCAGGATTCGTCCCAAAACTTAAAATAATTTAAAAAAAATTAAATCAAAGACCGAAAGCTTATATCTTGACCTAGAGACATCGGAATTTGATGAAACAAGTTTCTATGCGTTCATATCGTTGCCTTGATCGTAAATATGTCACCAAACATATTTTTTAAATAATATTTTAAGTGATTCAAATTTTTAATACCAAATTAGGTCAAATTGGAATTAAAAAATTCCAAAAATAAAAATATTTGGTAAAAAATATTTTTATGGATATATTTACGATCAGGACAATGATACAAACGCATAGAAATTTGTTTCATCAAATTCTGATGTCTCTAGATAGATATTTTTTAATACATATATAGGTTGCTATTAACTAAAAAGGTGTTGTGTAGTGAACGGTTGTAAATTAGTGTCTAAAAGCTTATATCTTGACCAATAGACATCGGAATTTGATGAAACAAGTTTCTATGTGTTCGTATCATTGCCCTGATCGTAAATATGTCACCAAACATATTTTTTAAATAAAATTTTAAGTGATTCAAATTTTTAATACCAAATTAGGTCAAATTGGAATTAAAAAATTCCAAAAATAAAAATATTTGGTAAAAATTATTTTTATGGATATATTTACGATCAGGACAATGATACGAACGCATAGAAATTTATTTCATCAAATTCTGATGTCTCTAGGTCCGTATATAAGGCGTCCCATTTTGTTTTTTTTTAAAGATATTTAAATTTTTGGGACGAATTTCTAGATTCGTCCCAAATTTTGGGACGAATCCAGAGATTCATCCCAAACTTTGGGACGAATTCCTGGATTCGTCCCAAATTTTGGGACAAATCCAGGATTCGTCCCAAAACTTAAATTAATTTAAAATAAATTAAATCAAAGACCGAAAGCTTATATCTTGACCTAAAGACATCGAAATTTGATGAAACAAGTTTCTATGCGTTCGTATCATTGCCCTGATCGTAAATATGTCACCAAACATATTTTTTAAATAATATTTTAAGTGATTCAAATTTTTAATACCAAATTAGGTTAAATTAGAATTAAAAAAATTCCAAAAATAAAAATATTTGGTAACAAATATTTTTATGGATATATTTATGATCAGGACAATGATACGAATGCATAGAAATTTATTTCATCAAATTCTGATGTCTCTAGGTAGATATTTTTTAATACATATATAGGTTGCTATTAACTAAAAAGGTGTTGTGCAGTGAACGGTTGTAAATTAGTGTCTGAAAGCTTATATCTTGACCTATAGATATCGGAATTTGATGAAACAAGTTTCTATACGTTCATATCGTTGCCCTGATCGTAAATATGTCACCAAACATATTTTTTAAATAATATTTTAAGTGATTCAAATTTTTAATACCAAATTAGGTCAAATTGGAATTAAAAAATTCCAAAAATAAAAAAATTTGGTAAAAATTATTTTTATGGATATATTTATGATCAGGACAATTATACGAACGCATAGAAATTTATTTCATCAAATTCCAATGTCTCTAGGTCCGTATATAAGACGTCCCATTTTGTTTTTTTTTAAAGATATTTAAATTTTTAATTTGGGACGAATCCAGAGATTCGTCCCAAACTTTGGGACGAATTACTGGATTCGTCCCAAATTTCGGGACGAATCCAGGATTTGTCCCAAAACTTAAAATAATTTAAAAAAAATTAAATCAAAGACCGAAAGCTTATATCTTGTCCTAGAGACATCGGAATTTGATGAAACAAGTTTCTATGCGTTCGTATCGTTGCCCTGATCGTAAATATGTCACAAAACATATTTTTTAAATAATATTTTAAGTGATTCAAATTTTTAATACCAAATTAGGTCAAATTGGAATTAAAAAATTCCAAAAATAAAAATATTTGGTAAAAAAATATTTTTATGGATATATTTACGATCAGGATAATGATACGAACGTATAGAAATTTGTTTCATCAAATTCTGATGTCTCTAGGTAGATATTTTTTAATACATATATAGGTTGCTATTAACTAAAAAGGTGTTGTGTAGTGAACGGTTGTAAATTAGTGTCTGAAAGCCTATATCTTGACCTATAGACATCGGAATTTGATGAAACAAGTTTCTATGCATTCGTATCGTTGCCCTGATCATAAATATGTCACCAAACATATTTTTTAAATAATATTTTAAGTGATTCAAATTTTTAATACCAAATTAGGTCAAATTGGAATTAAAAAATTCCAAAAAATAAAAATATTTTTTAAAAATTATTTTTATGGATATATTTACGATCAGGACAATGATATGAACGCATAGAAATTTATTTCATCAAATTTTGATGTCTCTAGGTCCGTATATAAGGTGTCCAATTTTGTTTTATTTTAAAAGATATTTAAATTTTTGGGACGAATTCCTGGATTCGTCGCAAATTTTGGGACGAATCCAGGATTCGTCTGTAACAACCCAATTTTCCCTATTTTGAGTTCTAAAAGTCCTTATAAAAATCTAGAAATGTTTTATAAAAATTCTAGAGATTTTTAGAAATTTTTAGAGTATTTTTATGCAATTTTTGGAGTTCGTTTGGTATTTTTACCCAGAGGAAGAAGTTTTAAAAATAAAATGTTGAAGCCGGGTTTTGAACCCAAGACCCCGGACCCGAATCCGGACTTAGCCAACCAACTGGTCTGGAAACGTTTTTGTTAATAATAAATGAGATGAAATGTATATGATGTAGAACATGGTAATGGAGAATAATAAGAAGGAAAATAAGTTTGTAGAAGCTGGGGTTCGAACCCAGCTCCTCGGCCCAAGCAGAACTCGGCCCGACCAACCGAGCTGTGCTCGATTTGTTAACCAGATATGAGAACAAATTGATTTAAGGTATAGTTCGATTTAAAACCTAGGTTATAAAGGGTTAATTTCTTATTCCCGAAACAAAACTTCTCCTCACCCTTCCCTCGCGACGGCGCGCGGCGATTTCTGCTCTCGGGCGAAAACGATGCTGGACCTAGGGTTTCTCTCCGGCGACCGACGAAGATTTCTTCCGGTCGGCCTTCACCTGTGCGTGGTCACCGCGACGAAGAGAGCTCGGGAACTCAAGGGAGCCGCCGAGATCTTCAAGCTTCACCCGAAACCCTAGATTTCTCCTCTCCGGTTGTAAGTCCAAGAACAGCGAGGTGAGTTGCTTCTCACCTGCAGTAGGAGTAGTTCCGCGAGCTTTGATTCTTCTTTGTTTGCTTCCGGGATTTTCTGCCTTGTCGCTGTGAATTGAGGTTTCGGATTTAGTTTTCTTCAAGCTTTGATGTTAGCAATTCAGCGTTTGATTTGGGTTTCCTGTTTGTTACCCTAATTGGTATGTTCGGTTTACACATGAGCCCTACAAGTTTCAGAATTTAGCTAGGGGTTTTGGTTTTATGCTATTGCCGTGAGTTTTCCTTTGGGTCTCGATACAGATATGGAAAAGAGTTTCAAAATGTTTCTTGATATTGTTTTACACCTCCCTGACCTAATAAGATATGCTGTGACTGTCAAAGAAGGGAGACGAATTGCATAGTGTTGGCATATGGTCTGAGTTTTCCCTGCCGTGGCACTGGGTATACAGAATAGCTAGGTTTTTTGGTTCCTTGCCACAATACTGAACAGAAGTGTGTTAGTCTTATTGGTATATGCAGTAGGCGATGCACATGAGATAGCTTGGGATAAATTTTGAGCTTGTAGTTGTTTTCTTCCTCACGGTTAGCATTCGGTTAGAACCTTAAATAGAGTAATTAGTTAGTAGAGTAATTAGACCTGCAGTTTTGTTTTTGTTGCTCTATAAAAGTACAAGCTTGAACCAGTTTTACATAGGTTTGTTTAAGATTCCAGCAAGCTTCACAAAGGCTTAAATGCCAACAAGTTTCAAATTAGTTTGTGCCACAAAAGGGGACATGAACAGCCTTGGAGTTTACTGTTTTGGTTTTAGTTATGTTTAGTATTCCAGTTTTAGTTTTGTTTGGCATTGCAGTTTTCCAATTGTATTGCAGTTTTAGATTTAAAGCATTCAGTTTAGTTTGTCATAGATTTATTAAGCATTTTAGCGCAGATTTGTGATAGGCTTAATATGCAGATTTTTGTTAAGCTTTGCATGCAGATTTATGTTAAGCTTTGTATACAGATTTTCAGTACGTAGGGTGTGTTCTAGTGCACACCAAGTGCTTGATAAAATGCTTAGCTCAATATAATGCTACAGTAGGCATTTTAATAGCTCAGTTAATGCAGTAGAAGCATTTAAAATAACTTATTTAGTCTTGCTTCAGCTTATATGGGACTACGGTCCAATGGGTGGGCTCCCACAGTCGCCTCTAGGTTCAGATAACCTAGTTCTAGGTTCAGATAACCTAGTTAAAGCAAGGTAAGAAAATTAGCTATGAAATCAGTATTTTATTTTCAGCAGTGGCACTGTACTGGATTAGATATCCATTGGGTTGGGCTCCCACAGTCGTCCCTAGGTTTAGATAACCTAGTAAACCCTACTAGACTCGGAACTTGCAATCCCGGGTTTAGTTAGGGATGCGCGCACAGCAAGTACAGTTGCCGGGCCCATCAGCAGCATGATTATTATTTTGATCTATTATGTAAATAGTTTTCAAAACTTCACAAATTAGTTATGTGAATACAAGTTAGATTCAGTTTAGCATTAATTAGATCAGCTAATGTATCAGTTCAGTTTCCTATTGATACACAGGATAGTTCTATGAGTAGCTATACATGTTAGCTTTTCAGTTAGTTCCTTTGCTATTTATGAGCATGATTAGCTATACATGTTTAGTATTTCAGTTAGTATGATTCCTTTATTGGTTTATGAGCATGATTAGCTTTACATGTTAGCTTTTCAGTTAGTTCCTTTGCTATTTATGAGCATGAGTAGCTTTACATGTTAGCATTCAGTTCTAGCATGTTTTTATTTATATACATGCATATCGAGATTTTGTGAGTAGGATAGCGCTCACTAAGCTTTTAGCTTATAGATACTATTTTCCTCCTACTGCAAATAAAGGAAAAGGAAAAATATAAGAAGGAAGGCGACAAGGAGATGCTGTGACAGTGTGTGTGATGCCAGGACTATGGAGAGATCCAGAGTTCGCTAGTGAATTTTCAGGACCTACCTGTTTAGAGTTTTAGTTTAAGTTATTATGAAGTTGAGATTGTAATTGAGTTTATTTCCGCATTGTAGTTTGATACCTCCTATTGTTGGAGTGATATGGTTGTTTGTCATTGCTAGAGTAGTTTCATATTTTTATTGTGCTATTATACTGCGTGGTTGTGAAATTATATGTTCCAGCCGCCTGTGGCTGAGTATACATGTTATGTATCCCAGTTTGGGGTCACCAGTACAGGGGAGACTCTGCCGAAATTTTTCGGTAGAGTTTCTATGTAATTTTTAATCATACCGGTTAAGTAGAGTTAGTAGTCAAGTAGCGTCCACCTTTAGAGAATAGTAGTAGTGTAGAAAGGTGGGTCGTTACATCGTCCCAAAACTTAAAATAATTTAAAAAAAATTAAATCAAAGACCGAAAGCTTATATCTTGACCTAGAGACATCCGAATTTGATGAAACAAGTTTTTATGCGTTCGTATCATTGCCTTGATCGTAAATATGTCACAAAACATATTTTTTAAATAATATTTTAAGTGATTCAAATTTTTAATACCAAATTAGGTCAAATTGGAATTAAAAAATTCCAAAAATAAAAATATTTGGTAAAAAATATTTTTATGGATATATTTTTGATCAGGACAATGATACGAACGCATAGAAATTTGTTTCATCAAATTCTGATGTCTCTAGGTAGATATTTTTTAATACATATATAGGTTGCTATTAGCTAAAAAGGGGTTGTGTAGTGAACGGTTGTAAATTAGTGTTTGAAAGCTTATATCTTGACCTATAGACATCAGAATTTGATGAAATAAGTTTCTATGCATTCGTATCATTGCCTTGATCGTAAATATGTCACTAAACATATTTTTTAAATAATATTTTAAGTGATTCAAATTTTTAATATCAAATTAGGTCAAATTGGAATTAAAAAATTCAAAAAATAAAAATATTTGGTAAAAAATATTTTTATGGACATATTTACGATAAGGACAATGATATGAACGCATAGAAATTTATTGCATCAAATTCCGATGTCTCTAGGTCCGTATATAAGGCGTCCCATTTTGTTTTTTTTTAAAGATATTTAAATTTTTGGGACGAATCTCTGGATTCGTCCCAAATTTTGGGACGAATCCAGAGATTCGTCCCAAACTTTGGGACGAATTCCTGGATTCGTCCCAAATTTTGGGACGAATCCAGGATTCTTCCCAAAACTTAAATTAATTTAAAATAAATTAAATCAAAGACCGAAAGCTTATATCTTGACCTAAAGACATCGGAATTTGATGAAACAAGTTTCTATGCATTCGTATCGTTGCCCTGATCCTAAATATGTCACCATACATATTTTTTAAATAATATTTTAAGTGATTCAAATTTTTAATACCAAATTAGGTCAAATTGGAATTAAAAAATTCCCAAAATAAAAATATTTGGTAAAAAATATTTTTATGGATATATTTACGATCAGGACAACGATACGAACGCATAGAAATTTATTTCATTAAATTCCAATATCTCTAGGTCTGTATATAAGGCGTCCCATTTTGTTTTTTTTTTAAAGATATTTAAATTTTTGGGACGAATCCAGAGATTCGTCCCAAAACTTAAATTAATTTAAAATAAATTAAATCAAAGACCGAAAGCTTATATCTTGACCTAGAGACATCAGAATTTGATAAAATAAGTTTCTATGCGTTCGTATCGTTGCCCTGAACGTAAATATATCACAAAACATATTTTTTAAATAATATTTTAAGTGATTCAAATTTTTAATACCAAATTAGGTCAAATTGGAATTAAAAAATTCTGAAAATAAAAATATTTGGTAAAAATTATTTTTATATATTTACGATCAGGACAATGATACGAACGCATAGAAATTTATTTCATCAAATTCCGATGTCTCTAGGTCCGTATATAAGGCGTCCAATTTTGTTTTTTTTGTTTTTTTATAATTAAATTGTTGGGACGAATCTCTGGATTCGTCCCAAATTTGGGACGAATTCCTGGATTCGTCCCAAATTTTGGGACGAATCCAGGATTCGTCCCAAAACTAAAAATAATTATAAAAAATAAAATTAAAGACCGAAAGCTTATATCTTGACCTTGAGACATCGGAATTTGATGAAACAAATTTTTATGCATTCGTATCATTGTCCTGATCGTAAATATATCCATAAAAATATTTTTTACCAAATATATTTATTTTTGGAATTTTTTAATTCCAATTTGACCTAATTTGGTATTAAAAATTTGAATCACTTAAAATATTATTTAAAAAATATGGATGGTGACATATTTACGATCAAGTTAATGATACGAATGCATAGAAACTTGTTTCATCAAATTTCGATGTCTCTAGGTCAAGATATAAGCCTTCGATATTTGATTGTCTTTTTTTAAAAATAATACCATTTTTGGAACAAATCCTGGATTCGTCCCAGATTTTGGGACGAATCCTGGATTCGTCCCAGATTTTGGGACGAATTCTGAATTCGTCCCAGATTTTGGGACGAATTCTGAATTCGTCCCAGATTTTGCGACGAATTTAGCAACGAAATTTTTTCTTGTTGCAAATTTGAAACAAATTTTTTTTGTTGCAATTTTCGTTGGTTATTTGGGTCAAAATTTGTTTTCGACCCTAAATTTGTCGCAATTTTGAGACGAATAATTTTCGTTCCAAATATTTGTCCCCAAATTTATGTTTTTTTGTAGTGACAGAGGGGGCGGGGGTGGATATCGCTCATTAAAACTTTTTCTTTTGAATCGTTAAAACAAGAGTAGTGCAGTGGAAAATAAAGAACTTGTTTTGGTTACTTTGTTCAGAGTCTTTGTCAACTCCTACTTCAAGACCCTTAATCTTTGATCGCACTGTTGGACAATCCACTATAATTCTTCTTTCCAAAATCTTCAAAAAGATGCAATTCATACAGATGAAAGATATTAACACACTATTATCTTTTAGAAAGTAAACAATGCAAGCTTAACAAAAAAAAATATACCGACAATAGAAATAGATGTTGAAGCTTGTCGGCACTTTTTAGCATAGTAGCTTGCACGTGAAGTTGAGGCACTATGTAAGATACAACAAATCAATAATAAGTGTTATTAGAGTAATAACCTTACAGAATTTTTCAAAATTTTTTAGAAATTTTCTAGATTTAAACAGAATCTGTATGACACGTCTAAGGTGATGAATCGATCAAGCTTAGAGAAAGCCTGTTTAGAATACTCATTTAGTCAGAAGGTAATTGTTTCAATTAACCTAAGGTTGAGATTAATTAACCTAAGGTTATATATATGTACCTAGGTTTTAATTGCTAAGCCCTAACTCTTCTTTCTCCCATCTTGTCGACGCCTTCATTCTCAATACCTCAACCTCTCCCGATTCCTTCCCCTGCCTGATCCCAATTTGCCGACGACCACAATCCGACATCGGTCGCTGTACGCTTCGACCATGAGAGTGATGACCCCGTTGCATGCCATCGCCCTTCAGTTGTGCCCCGATTGATTCCTCCCGATCCCCCCTATTTCCTTTCTCCTCACCTGTAGTCGCCCACACATCTCCAAAGATACAACGCAGCCGACCATCTTGAGGATGACCTCACCACCCTCCTCCCTCGCGATCTCATCACACTGCCACCTAATCGTGCTGGAGCTGTTTGCTTCACTATCGACCAAGAGTTTCTTCTCCTTTCCTCATCGTCGATGCCGTCAGCCATAGGATATCTATTGTCGCATGTTTATGCATTTTGCCTCCACCCATCAAACCACACTACTTCTGCAAGATCTTTTTCCCTGCTTTGACGTGAAGCACCCGTCCAGAATCTCCTAAAATATCAGTCGGGACACGTTTCTCAGTCCACAGAGGGAACAGTGAGTTTCTTTGTCTCTGCCCTTCCTTCGGTCCAGAATACTGAGTTTCTTTATTTCTGCTTATATGAGTTAGGTTTAGTAGGTCCCTGGTGAAAAAGGGAAAGGAGATAGCAGAATTAAGAAAATAGATCAATATCGACCGAGATATACCTTAAGAGAGGTAAGCCAATCCTCGCCGAGTAATACTGGTGTTAGCCATTTTCATGTCACGTGGCACATCAAATTAATTAAAATTGAAACTCATTAAAATTAATACAAGCGTTGTAGCAACGAGTCCCAAGTCGTATTTTTTTTCCAAGGGTTACTAATAAATGTGTGAGTATTCTAGAATTGATTCACATAGCAAATTGAGTTCTTCTTCAATTGAAACTAAAATCAAATAAGGTTTATTCTTCTCTACATATCACTCTCTTCTTAACTTGATTACCTTCCTTCCAACCAAATGAACATCACTTAAACGAGGATTTTTATACATCATTGAATCAATTGGTTCAATTCATATCTCCACAATCTACAATCTCAGTAACAAGGTACACAATCAAATCTCAAGTTAAGTTTTCTACAACTATGCTCATTCACAGAAATAGATGAACTCATAAACTCCTTAAACAGAGGTAACAATCAAAACTAAAGTTGATCCATCTTCATTTAAGCAAGATTACAAGTTTAAAGACCAAAATCAGAGCAAAGAATTACTAACTACATCACAAGAGCCTACAACCATCAGCATTAGTAGCAGAATAAACCTAACATCACTAAGGTCAATATCAGTATCAGTATCAGGTCAAGAATCCGGGTTTGAAAGCAAGAATTCAAAATCATAAACATAAAATCTCAAACAGAAATTGAAATTGCAAAGGTAGGTATCAGATCTGAAGATCTGAGCAAAGTTTGAACACAATTCAAAGACAAGATAAAGAAAAACAAAACCTAAACATTCCTCATCCGAATATAAGCTCAAACCTCCACAATCTGCTGTGAAATAGAGGTGAATCGGAAACCTCCCCTCAACACCCAACAATCAATGTACAAGCTTACAGCTATCACCAGGGATCGCTCATAGTCTTTGGAAACCTCCCCTCAAACTCGCAATCATCTGGCAACCCCAAACAGCCGAAGAACAGAGGATGAATCTGTGGTTTGCAAACCAATCCGATTGATCAGATCGAACTAGTCTTACTATGGAATGACGATCGGAAAGATGATAAGAAACTCCAAGAAACCTCCCTCGAAGCTCTGGTGGACGCGAAGATCGCTGATTGAGAAACCTCCCTCTTTCAGAATCGCAGCAGTGAACAAATCCAAAATCACACTAGAGAAACCTCCCTCTGGCACTCACTGATCTCGGGAGATGGACGCCATCAGCTCGCAATTGCCACCGATGAAGAAGCTCGCTCTCAGATCTGGAATTGAGGAACGAGAAGCTCGGCGTCGCGGAAGAAGGAAGGCGAAGGCACTGTAGTCGCGAAAACGCCGAGTCCAACTGTAGCTTCTCACGCGAAGCCTTTTAAACTCCTCAGATCTGATCTGACGGTCCAGGTCGTTTCTGGCTTGATCAACGGCTGTGATGTCTTCAGATCTGAATCAAAACCTCTAGATCCTCATCTATGGCTCAGATCTATCCCTCATTAGGTTGGATGAGCCGGATCTTCAACGGATGGCTCAGATCTGCTCAATCTTGGATTAACGGCCTATAATGCTCCGAGGCTTGATCGACTTGATTAGCCCTTGATTTGAGCCCAAATGCAGCCTGATCTGATCGGGTCCATGACCCTTCTGATGCCTACAAAATAACAAACAAATATTAGAATCAAATTAAGCGATAATAACATAATTTATAATTTAGTCCAAAATTGATACAATGTATAAAAATGTAGTGTAAATATGGGTTCTATATATGAAAACTACATCAAACCATGATTATATGAATGAGAATAGTATAGTAAAATCATGGTTATCAAATTCCCCCACACTTACTCTTGAACGTCCCTTGAAAGTCAAGAAAAACTAAAAATCATCTCCACACAAATTCTCTAGCAATACCTAGAAGATAGTAAAAAGAATTTAACTAAGATCATCTTAAAAATCACAAACATTCATCAATACAATCCAAACAATAATCAGTAGTTATGGTAGTTTTAATCCAATTGAAAAATTAAGCAAGTTGCAATCTCACAAGGAATTTACCTATTCTAGCCCTCTCACTCAAAATATGTATTAGTGGAGCTCACTCAATGTCACTCACAACATTTCACTACCATAAGCTTGCTTATTTCCTACTTCTCCACCACTATAAACATAACATACATGAATCAAAAGGATTTTATCATCAAGAATTGAAATGGAAGCAGAAAGAACAATGAAAGTGAATGCAATGGCAAAAGAAAAGAATTCAATGAAGAGAATGAAAAGATAAGAGTATTGGAGGAATATACTTGATGAGTTGACCATTTTGATGTGAAAAGAGATGAATACCATTTGTTATTACCACTTCAAAGTATCAAGCTAACCTCTCCTTCAATTTGAATGCAAACATAGAATCTTGATACTCTATCTCCAACTTTGATACTCTCTTGAATGTGCCATTTTTTCCTTTTTCCACTTAAATTTCAGCATTTGAAGACTAAAATAATCTCAATCAACTTATAAAGACTAGCTCCCTCCCCCACACTTAAAATTTTGACCGTCTCGGGCAATAAAACAAATCTCAGAATCAAACAAAACAATCAAGGAAGCAAGGTTCTGCTGTATACAGCTGCTACAGATACCAACATCAAGAATTGTGATTCAAACTCCATGTACTTGCAACAAGCAGAATAAAACCTGTTGTTCTCTTATAGTATAGTCTCCTTTGAACACATCAGATGGTATCAATGTTTCCAAGTTCAGTAATTCAGTTGAAGAAATTTAGAAAAATGCAGCTAGCCAATTCCAACATTTCTAGTAATTGCTATGAAGAAGTTAGTCTCACCAGCAGATTGCAATTGTAGCAATTTCAGAATTTTAAAGAAAACTTGATACAAAACTCCCACTTGGTACTTAAATTCCTGAATCAGAAATTTCAAACACTTAACTGATAGAAAATTAGTACAGGTTCTGAAATCATTTGCACTGAACTGCACTTCTCTAAAATTAGAATACAACTCCACTAGCAGCTGCACCCTTCCCTCTTTAAACTTTATATCCTCTTACACTTGGCTGGTAGCCAAAATTAACCTCTTTTTCTGCAATGACACAAAAATTCTACTCGAATTTTAACATTCACCACAGCAATTACAGTTCAAAACCCAAACTGCAGAATTTGTTTTCAGTTTCAGTTCTTAGCTTGTGTTTCTGATTTGCATCCAATTCTCAGTTTTGTTTTGTAAACTATGGAAAAGTAAATTCATCATTTAACAATACTTGAACAATAGTTGGATTATAATTTTTCAGTGATCCAATGGCTCTAAACACCATGTATCACAGAACTTGCAAGTTTCCAGAATCTCTATACAGCTTCCTGACTTTGTGCTAACTAGTCATCATTTAGCCACCAAAAATTCCAATTCCTCTTCGCTTAGCCTCTTAAGAACCCTATCAATTCATCCTCCAAAAATTTCTAGATTTGAACAATTCTAGCTTGTCATAACTCATTTTCCGAAATGGCACAAAAATGCTTCATTTGCAGAAATTTCTGCATTTTCTTCTTTTCTGATCTACTTGGAAATTTTGGCCAAACATTAAAGCTTCAACCTCCAAAAGATTACATTCATCTAGTATATTCTTTTGCATATTTGCACAACAATCTTAATTCTTGTCTTGCATTTCTGATGATGAACACTATGCTTCTCCTCCTAGTTACTGATATAAACACCATTCTGCAGCCATTTCTATATATTTTTTTACATCAGTCCCTGCTCAAGTTGGTTCAGCAATCCAACTTCCTGAATTCAGCACTGCAATATCTAGTAGGTCGGAATCAAATTTCAGAATCCCAAACTCAATTTCTGCTGCTAAACTCAGCTCTACATAACAGCTTTTCAGAATCCATATTCCAGATTATGTGCACAAGAAGCATGAAAAGAATCACAATTCTCTTATCACTTCCAGAAAAGTTTCCAACACAGCAGCAACCTTTTAATTTCTACACAACAACAACCTTAAAATCCAACAAAGGCTTCTTCTGAACACTTCCCGGAATTCAAGACTGTTAAAGCATTTCAGCATTCATAAACTTCAGAATTCAGTACCAAATGGAGCTCGACACACCCTTAAATCTCAGACATTAGAAGGATTTTGTAGAAGAATTCTCTGTCTCATCAGCAGCAGCTTCTGAATTCTGTATTCCCAGATTCCAATTCCAAACTTCAATTCCAGAACTTATCAAAAACAGATTAAACTTTCCAACTAAGTTTCAAAAATTTTATTCCAAGTTTGCAAGCTTCTGGTTCCACTAGACTGATACTATTCTTTTGGAACTCAAGTAATGAACCTTTCAACATAAAAACCGATCATCAAAAGATATGACTGCTTAAAACACTTAATTATCTGGAATTAAGAAAACAATGCCAGCTTATAATTTCAGAGCTTCTGTTTCTGAATTTGTAAACACAAAGAATATCACATTTGACCATGAAGAATCTTATTGATTTCTATATCTGTCACTACTGGAAAATTAGAGAAATCAATTTCAAGTCCAGAGAATGTAGCTTGATAGCAATATCTCAAGTTTAGTGTATTAACTTTAAGTGTGCCATTCCAAATTTTATCTTGAGGTTACTTGTGATCAGAGTCTACAATTGACTTGGCACAAAATTAATACATTTTTGCAGCCTTTCTTCATTTCTGTTCTTGCAAATCTGACAAAACTTCCCAATTCAGAATTATATTCAGAAATCAGCTTCAATTCCTGTGCAATTCATTACTATCCAGATTATGTGCCATTGCAGAATTTTGGTACACTCATTGCCACATAATGCTATCTTGGTTACTCCCTTTCAGATGCTCAATTCTAGCATATGCAAGTGTTCTCTATAAATTTCCCTTGTTACAACATTCCAACTGCTAACTATAATTCTGCACTACATTCTTCCAAGCTTTTAAGTATATGACATCAAAAAAACTTTGCAAATTAGATACTTAACTTGGACAACAACAACCTTCAGAGAATTTGAAATTGAACTTGGTTCCATTCCAAAAGTAATTCCATAAATCAGATCTGCTTGTCCATCCAACTTCAGAATCCAGCATCAGTAATTCAATAACCATATCAAATTCTGCAACTCCTCTTCTCCATTGGCTTCAAGCTTAACCCACAGATTCTGCATTGACAGATTTCTTGAAAGCAGATTTCTGTCAAGCTTCAAATTGAGGCTTTTGATTTAATGAAATCTGAACTCAATCTCAGCTGCTATATCCTTCGATAGCCCAACCTCCAATTCTGTTCCACCTTCCAAGCTTCACAATTTGTTACTCTTTCAATTCTGACAGTTGATCACAACTAACAGAAATTTAAGTAATTGAGCAGAAGCAAAGCAATTCCATAGACTTGTCAAATAATCACTCCTTCCCCCACACTTAAAACCTTGGACAACCTTACTCATCAAGTATTCAACCCAAAACACTCAATTAAAGAATGACAAGCAAAGATTATCAAGAATAAAATTGTTAGATGAGAATGTATAAAGAAAATTGTGAGGGAAGGAATTAGAAAGTATGAAGGGAAACAAAATTGACAAAATCCTCAATTTCCATGCACACAAATGCTATCGTGACTTTGAAAAGAAACTAAGCAAGTTCTAGAGTTTCAATTGTTGTGAGTGCATGCCACACAAAAGAAAATAATAGTTTTTAGGCTTAAGGTAGTCCTCTCTAGGTATTTTCCATGCAATCTAACTCAATTTATTAAATTGGAGTCCACCACCAAATTAACCAATATTATGCAAGAAAAGCATCCAATCATGTTAAATGACCTAAAATTGATGATCAAATTTAAGAGACTTTTACCATCTTAAAAGTATTACTTAAAAAATTTCCATGGAGAATTTTATTCAAAAATGACATGCTATATACTAAACAAAAATGCAAAGTATGGAAGTAAATGTGCAAATGTAAGTATGAAACTAAAGAAAGTCTCATCAAAAAGAATTTATTTACAAAGTATGAATTAAAATGCAAAAGAAAGTAAAATTAAAACCAACTCCCCTTTAATTCCGGTGGTCGAAGAAGATTGAGAAGAATAATTCATGCCGGTAGTGGAGTACTTTTGGTTCCACTCAATTCCTTTTTATTCATCATTTTTCCATTATAAATTTTTTCTGGAGGTCTAAGGCGGTTCAGTGTAAGCATCCACTCCGGAAGCTTATGTTCTCCTACAACATCATTAAAAAACAAGTCCTCCCATACGCATATAGGGTAAGAAAATAGGAAAATATCAGTGTGGGTAGAAAATTTAGCAAGGAAGGAATCACAACTAATGGAATCAATAAACGGTACCTCTATAATTTTTTTTGAAAAATCACAAACAATACTCACCTTTTCATTTTGAAAGGTACCTGGAGTGGTGATTGTTACCTCCTTTTCATCAAGATATGGCTCAAGCTCTTGTTCTAGTGGTTGTACATCCTCGTGTAGTGATTCTTGGGTGCTTGGCTCCATAGCACAAGTCCCTACACTTACACCTTCAACTCTTCGTGATTCTTGAGGTAATGCTTCCAGTAAACATTCCCCTACACTTAAATCATCTTCAAAAATATGTTCAGAACCTGATTCACTAACAACATCTTCAACAATAAAATCGTTAGGATCAGAAATTTGCATAATTACATCATTATCACAAAAAATACTAGAAGAATCATGTGAAGTAATGGAAGTATGGTCAGGCCTGACAGAATCACTACTTCCTATCTCCTCACTGGAGTTTTGTGCTTTCAGCTAATTGATGGATGATGCAATTTGATCTATCTGACTCTGTATGTTCTGTATCCTTGAAAATTGTTGCTCTTGATGTTCACTCATTTGTTGCATAATCTCTCTGAGTTTCCATGCTATCTCATTCATCTGAGGGTCATTTTGTTGAAAAGGTTGTGACATAAAATTTGTTGAAACCTCTTGAAACCCATATGAACTCTGGTAAGCTGGATATGGCTCAAAAAATGGTCCTTGTGCACTTTCATACCTGAAACATGAATTATCCACCCAATTAGCATTAAAACCATTTGAAAATGACTCATACCTATTTTGTTGATCCATGCTTGGGTAAAATTGGTACTCAGGCTGAAAATACTGATTCTCCATTCCACCCCCAAAATTCTAAAAATATGGATCCATGCTAAAGAAATATCCTATTCTTCACTACAACACTCAAAAATCAAGATTAGAAGATTCAAGAGCATAAAGTTTCATACACATGAAAATGTGAACAGTAAAAGCATTTAAAAATTCAAAAACAAATCTACATGAAAATACAAAAAGAGTAGGCAATCAAATCAATCAACATGCTAACAAAATAAATCAATCAATGTTCAATGCATAATCTAAAATGAACACACACTACTAGTTAGTTGCTCCCTGGCAACGGCGCCAAAATTTGGTGTTGGCCTTTTTGCATGTCACGAGGCGTTCCAAATTAATAAAGATTGAAACTCACATAAACTAAATGAAACACGTGTAGTAAGGAGCCCCAAGTCGTATTTTTCCAAGGTTAACTAGTGAATGTGTGATTTCTAGAATTGGTTCCAATTATACTCGTACATCATCAAGATGAATTCAATATCAATTTAACTGAAATTAAATTCGAATTTAATGCATCAGTAAAACAAGGAAAACAATCAATAAAATCTTCAATGAACAAGTAAAATTCAACTTGACAATTAAACTCATAAGATTAAACAAAATTATATTGAACAGAGGTAACAATCAATATATCAAATTAAGCAGTCCAAATGTAAGCATGATCCCAGTTATAAAATATCACTGATCAGAACAAAAACCTCGCTAACTACAAAACTGAAACTAACAAGCTTGTGTCAATCTTAACTTCTAATCCAAAACAAAAACTAAATTACAAACTAATCTAACCATTAAAAACGAAGATCTAATGGCAAAAGTTCTCGGAATCCAAGTAGTTAAACTAACTATTCTAATCAGAATTGCAAACTTCTTAAGTAACTAATCATGGGGTTTAATTGCCGAAATTCAACAAAATAAAAACTGCAAGTAAGAAATCAGAAATGGAACTACAAAACAAAGACATCAGATCATAGGATCTGAGCATGTTTGAACACAATTCGAAGACAAAAATGAAAGAAACAAAACCCTAACATTCCACAAACCCAAATCCGGATCAAACTCCTCTCAACCTGCTGTGAAACAGATGTGCTATCGGAAACCTCCCCTCAAGCACCAACAAACGATAAACAAGCTTCCAACTTATTACCAGAAAGCGTTCATTGTCCTTGGAAACCTCCCCTCAAACTCCCAGCAACTGGAAACCTCATCAGCCGAAGGAAACAGAGCTTGAATCTGTGAATTGCCAAACTAGATCGAACGGCCGCATCGATCCAATGTAGCTGCGGAATGGGGTGTGGAAAAGGGTCTGAGACTCAAAGAAACCTCCCTCTGAGCTCAGTTGGATACGAAGTTCACTGATCGGAAACCTCCCCGGATCAAGAACGCGCGGTGAAGCAAAGTCAAGGCGTGCTGAGAAACCTCCCTCTAACACTCCTCTGATCGCCGGAAGATGAACGCCGGCAGCTCAGAATCGCCATCGGAGAAGAAGCTTGCTCATCGGATCTGGAATTGAGGAACGGGAAGCTCGGCGTCGCGGAAGAAGGAAGACGAAGGCACTGTAGTCGCGAAAACACCGAGTCCAACTGTAGCTTCTCACGCGAAGCCTTTTAAACTCCTCAGATCTGATCGGATGGTCCAGGTCGTTTCTGGCTTGATCAACGACTGTGATGTCTTCAGATCTGGATCAAAACCTCTGGATCCTCATCTATGGCTCAGATCTATCCCTCATTAGGTTGGATGAGCTGGATCTTCAACGGATGGCTCAGATCTGCTCAATCTTGGATGAACGACCTATAATGCTCCGAGGCTTGATCGACTTGATTAGCCCTTGATTTGAGCCCAAATGCAGCCTGATATGGCTCAAAAAATGGTCCTTGTGCACTTCCATACCTGAAAGATGAATTATCTACCCAATTAGCATTAAAATCATTTGAAAATGACTCATACCTATTTTGTTGATCAATGCTTGGGTAAAATTGGTACTCAAGCTTAAAATACTGATTCTCCATTCCACCCCCAAAAATTTGAAAATATGGATCCATGCTAAAGAAATCTCCTGTTCTTCACTACAACACTCAAAAATCAAGATTAGAAGATTCAAGAGCATAAAGTTTCATACACATGAAAATGTGAACAGTAAAAGCATTTAAAAATTCAAAAACAAATCTACATGAAAATACAAAAAGAATAGGCAATCAAATCAATCAACATGCTAACAAAATAAATCAATCAATGTTCAATGCATAATCTAAAATGAACACACACTACTAGTTAGTTGCTCCCCGGCAACGGCGCCAATATTTGGTGTTAGCCATTTTCATGTCACGTGGCACATCAAATTAATTAAAATTGAAACTCATTAAAATTAATACAAGCGTTGTAGCAACGAGTCCCAAGTCGTATTTTTTTTCCAAGGGTTACTAATAAATGTGTGAGTATTCTAGAATTGATTCACATAGCAAATTGAGTTCTTCTTCAATTGAAACTAAAATCAAATAAGGTTTATTCTTCTCTACATATCACTCTCTTCTTAACTTGATCACCTTCCTTCCAACCAAATGAACATCACTTAAACGAGGATTTTTATGCATCATTGAATCAAATGGTTCAATTCCTATCTCCACAATCTACAATCTCAGTAACAAGGTACACAATCAAATCTCAAGTTAAGTTTTCTACAACTAAGCTCATTCACAGAAATAGATGAACTCATAAACTCCTTAAATAGAGGTAACAATCAAAACTCAAGTTGATCCATCTTCATTTAAGCAAGATTACAAGTTTAAAGACCAAAATCAGAGCAAAGAATTACTAACTACATCACAAGAGCCTACAACCATCAGCATTAGTAGCAGAATAAACCTAACATCACTAAGGTTAATATCAGTATCAGTATCAGGTCAATAATCCGGGTTTGAAAGCAAGAATTCGAAATCATAAACATAAAATCTCAAACAGAAATTGAAATTGCAAAGGTAGGTATCAGATCTGAAGATCTGAGCAAAGTTTGAACACAATTCAAAGACAAGATAAAGAAAAACAAAACCTAAACATTCCTCATCCGAATCCAAGCTCAAACCTCCACAATCTGCTGTGAAACAGAGGTGAATCGGAAACCTCCCCTCAACACCCAACGATCAATGTACAAGCTTACAGCTATCACCAGGGATCGCTCACAGTCTTTGGAAACCTCCCCTCAAACTCGCAATCATCTGGCAACCCCAAACAGCCGAAGAACAGAGGATGAATCTGTGGTTTGCAAACCAATCCGATTGATCAGATCGAGTCAGTCTTGCTATGGAATGACGATCGGAAAGATGATCAGAAACTCCAAGAAACCTCCCTCGAAGCTCTGGTGGACGAGAAGATCGCTGATTGAGAAACCTCCCTCTTTCAGAATCGCGACAGTGAACAAATCCAAAATCGCACCAGAGAAATCTCCCTCTGGCACTCACTGATCTCGGGAGATGGACGCCATCAGCTCGCAATCACCGCCGATGAAGAAGCTCGCTCTCGGATCTGGAATTGAGGAACGGGAAGCTCGGCGTCGCGGAAGAAGGAAGGCGAAGGCACTGTAGTCGCGAAAACGCCGAGTCCAACTGTAGCTTCTCACGCGAAGCCTTTTAAACTCCTCAGATCTGATCTGACGGTCCAGGTCGTTTCTGGCTTGATCAACGGCTGTGATGTCTTCAGATCTGGATCAAAACCTCTGGATCCTCATCTATGGCTCAGATCTATCTCTCATTAGGTTGAATGAGCCAGATCTTCAACGGATGGCTCAGATCTGCTCAATCTTGGATGAACGGCCTATAATGCTCCGAGGCTTAATCGACTTGATTAGCCCTTGATTTGAGCCCAAATGCAGCCTGATCTGATCGGGTCCATGACCCTTCTGATGCCTACAAAATAACAAACAAATATTAGCATCAAATTAAGCCATAATAACATAATTTGTAATTTAGTCCAAAATTGATACAATGTATAAAAATGTAGTGTAAATATGGGTTCTATATATGAAAACTACATCAAACCATGATTATATGAATGAGAATAGTATAGTAAAATCATGGTTATCAAATACCTTGAAAAGGATAGTCCAATATCGGTCATGAAATACCTTGGAGAGGATAGTTCAATATCAGCTAGTATATAGCTTGAGAAAGATAGACCAATTTCAGACAGGATATACCTTGAGAAAGGTAGACCAATCCCGGCCGAGAAATACCGTAAGAAGGATAGCTCAATGACGGCTAGGACGACAGACTTAGGAAAGATAAGCTAATATTGGCCAAGGTTATACCTTAAGGCAGCAGACTAATACCGGTCGGGATATACCTTGCAAGGAGTAGGGCAATCTTGACCGGGATAATACCTTAGGGAAGTAGGCTAATGTCGGTCGGGATATACTTTGAGAAGGGTAGAGTAATATCGATCGGGATAATACCTTAAGGCAGTAGACTAACATCGGTCGGGCTTAAGCATGGTAAAATAGATAAATCAAAACCGATTAAGTTAACACATCCAAACGTAAATTAGTACCAGTTGGGTGTATATGATCGACCAGGTATGAAAAGATACAAGGCTTTATGGGATTTATAATATATTAGAACCTATGTTGAACAATAGGAATGACTAGCCCGGACATAACTTAAGTTCAATTCTGTTCAATGTAAATCATTGTAACACCCCACCCTCCTCGCTACTAGTCTGTGAGGGCGGAGCGCTACTGGACTACTAACTTTACTTAACTATCCTTGTTCACATGTTGATAGAAATTCCTAAAACTCTCGGAGAAACTCAAAACATACAATTAACTAGCAGCGGAAGATTAAATGACTCATCTAATACATTCTACTCAACTCTTTGTTAATAAATTCTTATGCTAAATCCCAAGGCTTCTATAGTCCAGGCATCACACATCCTTCGAACACCTCCTTGTCGCCTTCCTTTCTATATCTTTTCCTTTCCTGTATCTGCAGTAAGAGGAAGTGTAGTCTATAAGCAAAATTTACTTAGTAAGCGCTATCTAACTCACAAAAACACGAATGTGCATGTATACGAAAAGAACTAAAAACTATATGCTCTAAAAAGAAATAAAGCATAAACATAACTGCTCATGTCAAACTAATAGCAAAGAAAAGCTAAGGAATCTACTCATGTAATTCTAATAGCTAATCATGCTACTCATCTAATAGGTAAACATGAAAAACTACTCGTCTACTAGATAAACATGGTAGAATAAAGAACTAAACTTACTGATTTTCAGAACTATATGAAACTTATTTCATTTGTTCTAACTTAATCTTTAATACTTTATGTTTATGTAAAACTCGTTTTACTTGTTCAAAAACTTATACTTATAATACTTCAAAATAATAATCAACTTCTTCTTGGGCCCGGCAACTGTGCTTTTACTTTTGTAACGACCCGACCCATTCGGCGGCCCATTTGACGGCCCATTTGGCGACCCTATGGTCGTCGACCGTCGACCGTCGGCCGAGCCGTTACTACTAGGTTATCTAAACCTAGGGACGACTATGGGAGCCTAACCCAAGGACAACTGAGAGTCCAGCACAGTGCCACTGATGAAAGTAAAATACTTGTTATCTTTTAATACTTCTAATATATAATGCCTCGGCATTTTCTTTAGCACCTTGTGTGCCAAATTCCCTAAAGTCTTGACTTTGAGATCTACTTAAGGCCTTGGCCTTTTTCTTTCTTTTCTTTATCTTTCTTATACTTTTCTTAAACTCAAAATACTAATAGGGAACTCAAAATTTGTAATTGAAATGCTTAATGAAAAATCTACACTGCAATGCTTAATTAAAATCTGCATTATAAGCTTACATAAAAATCTGCACTTATAAGCTTAATTAAAATCTGCACTATAGGCTTAATTAAAATCTGCACTATAAGCTTAAATAAAAATCTGCACTATAAGCTTAATTAAAATCTGCACTATAGGCTTAATTAAAATCTGCACTATAAGCCTAAATAAAAATCTGCACTATGAGCTTAATTAAAATCTGCACTATAGACTTAATTAAAATATGCTCTATAAGCGCTCATCATGCTTCGAATTCAAGAAGAACAAAAGTCCGAAACTACTCCTACTGCAGGTGAGAAGCACTTACCTTGATTCTTGGACTCACAACCGAACAAAAAGGGCATATAGGACCTTGGCCGGCCGCCGGAGATGATACCCTAACTCCCTTTCATTTTCTGCCTGAGCTCCGCCATCGTACGCAGAAGAGAAGGAGAGAATGGTTTAAGTCACGGGAAAACAGAGCATCAACTTATCCCTTTTTATAACTTGATATTTCTGTTAACTCCTTAAATAAATTTGCTACTTTTTCTAAACAAACAAATCCAACATCAACTTATCCCTTTTATAATCCAATATTCTGTTAATTATCTTAAATAAATTTGCTACTTTTTCTAAACAAACAAATCCAACATCAACTTATCCCTTTTATAATATTCTGTTAACTATCTTAAATAAATTCGCTACCTTTTCTAAACAAACAAATCTAGGATCAACTTATCCCTTTTATAATCCAATATTCTGTTAACTATCTTAAATAAATTCGCTACCTTTTCTAAACAGAAAAATCTGTTTGCCCACCTGGTCAGTCGTGTTTTGACCGAGTCAAAGGTCGCGGGTTCTATTCTCGGCTTGGACATTTTTTTGTCGAAACTTCCTTCGTTTAATAAAAATACCAAACGACCTCCAAAAATTACATAAAAATACTCTAAAAATTTTTAAAAATCCCTAGAATATTTCTATAGCATTTTTAAATATTTTAAAATTACTTTTAGGACTCTAATTGAGGAAATTTGGGGCGTTACAATCATGGTATAATATCGAGTTGTCTATAACATAGTGAAGACAGGACGAAAGCAAGTATTTCCAGAATATTCATAAATAGTTTAATAAAGATATCTGTGATATGTGATTGTATAACAGGTTTGCTAACTTGGCGGGAAGTATGTTTCTAGACTCTTCAGCAGGTACTAAATGACAAAGAAGGTACATCTGGGATACAAAAAAGAATCCTTAAAAGTTACTTTCCACAAGTGCACAGCTTACATCATCTCATAACAAATTCTAACAAACCGGGGTCCACTTCATGACTACGGAGGTTATATGAAGTGGTATAAAAAGGGGAATCCTCTCCGTTGGCTAAGTAAGTTCACATTGAGGCTCACACTCACAACCCTAGTTTTCAATTACTGTTCATCTTCTTATTCCTTCTTCCACACCAAAAGAGATCACTAACTTGAGCATCGGAGGGCCTAGCCAGGGATTTCCACCCCGGTCTTAGGTCACTGACGATAGTGTTGGTTGGTCTCTTGTGCGCAAGAAGCCTTGGAGGCCCCAGATCTCGGTGTTCTTCATTGGATCTCTCCTTTTGTCTCTGGATCTTCGCACAAGGAGGGCATTTTGTGACTTCATTCTTCCAGATCCGCTTTGGGTTTCTCAAATCGGTATTCCACAGGTATCATTCTTCATCAGCAGTAGGTTTTCTCCTAGCTTTCCGTTTTGTCAGGCTTCTTAGACAGGATCATCTGCCCTTCCTTTGGTTCGACCGTCGGTCACTGATGTTATCCGACCACTATGTTTAGTTGCAGATCCATAGTTGTGGAGACCATGTGAACTACTAAATCCTGGCCACTATCCACCACTGTGACTGGTGCTTGATCCTACCTTATGTTCCAAGGAGAAGATTTTGGCCAAATTGTTCAAGGGGTACTGTTCACTAGGAACATTATTGTCGACTACTATATTTGAGGTAATCTATCATCTCTAAGCACACAATTTGGGGTGTGGATGCTATACTAGGTGCTAGTTAAGGATAATTAGTGATTAGTGGATTTAGAATGATTTATGATGGGGTTTAATTAGTGTTTGATTGGTGAGAATTAAGGAGTTGATTGGTGGATTAAGGATGGACTTGTTATCTAATTAGATTTGGATCATTATGTGGAATTAAACATGGTTATATAATCAAATTAGGATTGGGTTTCGATTAGTTGTTGTATATATGATTAGCTAAATTGTACATCATGTGATTTACAGGACATTGATTTGACGTCTCAACGTGGGATTATTGAGTACGATCGACAGATAAAGGTGGGTAGTACTTCTTACCTTGATTCTTAAGTAATTTGACCTTAATGCATGAGCTATATTTTTGAGTAGTTACTGTATTTACCTTGACTCCACTCATATTTTTTCTTGAGCTTGATACTTATCCACTCGATCTTTGAGATAATTGATTTAATATCTATACAGTCTCTTGTTGCCATCCATGATAATTAGCAGATACTAGACACCATTTTTACTTGCTTTGATTGTTGCTTATACATGTACCTTATTGAGCATGCTGGTTTTATTGTAGCATAGCTGATTGCTATTTATATATGTGATGGTTGTTGCATCTTGCACATCATATCATTGCATGCATGTCAACAATAAATTCTCCCTTGTCGACAAGAGAGTCGTTGACCCGACCACTTATGGATAGTGGTAGCTGGAGTACATGTCGCTTATCCTATAGTGCTCTCACTCGGCCACTCATGGGTAGTGGTAGCTAGAGATGCGAGCAACAGGGGCTCCCATTGCTATGTAGCTAGTTATCTACTACGCAAACTATCCACTCGGTCCCTAGAGAGTAGTGACAGCTAGAGTATTGTATAGTTGTCATTGTTTTGGCCTCTCAACCATACAGGGGTCATGGTACAGAGGGGTGGGCAGAGTGACCATCCATGCATATGCTGTTATTATTTAACTTGCTTATGCTATTGGTTGTTTACTTATGCAGTTCTCTTATTGTATCTGATATGAGTTATGTTTCATGGATCCCCGATAAGGAGGGAAAAGGGGGATAACTAAGTAGAGAAGAAGGACAATATCGGCCGGGATATGCCTCTAAGGAGGTAGATGTTGGATCGAGACGTGCTAGAGGGGGGGGGGGTGAATAGCGCTCGTGGCTATTTCGTTCGATTATCGGAATCATAAAAAGCGTAAGAGTTAATGCAGCGGAATAAAAACAAACACACAAAGACGCAAGAGATTTTTACTTCGTTCGGAGCCTAAGGCGACTCCTACTCGAAGGCCCGCGATCCTTGATCGCTTCCGGTGGGCAACAACTATAAGCTCGATTATTACAAACTAAGTATTACAGAAAATGCGATAAAAGAAATCTATACCGACGACGAAAAGAGAAATCTTGGAGCTCTGGGTCGTCGGAGACTTGTAGCAGCACTTCCGGGAGTCTTTCGGAGCAGCACGTTGAAGAAAGAAGACTTGGAATTCGTTGTCTTGGTGCTGCTGCTCGAGACCCCTTATAAAGGGTGTTCAAGGCGCCTTGAAGCCCTTCAAGGCGCCTTAAACAGGCCGAGTCACCCGCGGAGATCAGCACAGACTTGGTCGAACTTCATCCAGTTCAAGGCGCCTTCAGCCTACCCAAGGCGCCTTCAACCTTCGACCCAAGGTGCCTTGAATCTTCATCTAAGGCGCCTCCAACCTTCTGCGCTGGCTTTTCCTGGTTCACACCCGAGGCGCCTCCAAGCTCCATGGAGGCGCCTCGGACACTGTTCATCCGAGTTGTAACTTGCTCCTTTGTTCCTGCAAAATGTGTTAGTCCCAAACACATACCCTGCAAAACAAAGTTAGCACAGAAACATAATAGAAGTGATAATGATAGTCTCCGGACTATCCGAGCCTGACTTCGGGTTTCCAACCGGAAACCCTAGGTCGACTCGACGCCTACTGTTCCCTCTACGGGGAACGCGTGCTCACCTACTCCACTCAGGAGATTTACCTGTTGCCAGTGCGATCCTCCAGATCGACTGGACTTTTGCTCAGCATTCGACGCTTCCGGACTTTCTGCTGGACATCCGCTTCCCGGCTAGTCCAGTCTTTCACCTGGTTCGCGACACCAGGACTTTCCACCTAGGGTTACCACCCCCTAGGACTTTTGCCTGAAGCCACCGACCTGCCAAGACTTTCCGCATAGGGTTACCACCCCCTATGACCTAGGGTTACCACCCCCTAGGGTTTTCCCTTTGCCTAACCGCAGCTAGGACTTTTCTCCACCTAGGGTTACCACCCTCTAGGACCTAGGGTTACCACCCCCTAGGACCTAGGGTTACCACCCCTTAGGGTTTTCACCTGCCTAACCGCAGTTAGGACTTTCCTGAAACACTCAACAAAGCTGTCAGATCACAAAACCCCTTAACTTTGAATCCTTTGCCATTATCAAAACTCGGGTTTGATCGTCGGATGCTTCCCGCACCAACAATCTCCCCCTTTTTGATTATGGCAACAACAAATTCAAAGTTAAGAAAAAAAACATGCGATAACAAAAAGATGCATTAAGTTTTAACCAAGCTTAAGTAAGTAAACTTTAAATGCAAGCACAGTTAAGCTGGAAACTTTTAACTTTGTAATACTAAACTCCCCCTTAATAAAAGCCCTCCTTTTTGTTTTTTGAATTTTCCTACTTTTGAATTTTCCTACTCTCCCCCTTTGCCATATATCAAAATATACCAGTGTGAAAGAAGTCTGAATTTTTCAGAAGAGCAATTTAGTTTGATGCTTAACTTTTTAAAGAGGGATAAGAGTAGACAAGATTTGAAAATTTATCACATTTTTTAAAAAATCTGAAATTTTTAAACACTAGTAATACTTAGAAAAATTTGAAATAGCTTTTATAACACTTAGCTTTGTTATAATTAATTTTCATTGTTTAACTTTTTGCTAAGTGAAATAAAAATTAAAAAATAAGAATTTTTCTTTTGAAACATTGACTTAGCTTTTAATTTTCATTGTTATAGAAATCACTTAGCTAAGCCTTTTGCAAACTTGACTTTTGAAGGAGTCTTCAAGGGTGATTTTGAAAAGATGTAAAAGTTAGACAATGTAGCTAAAGTTTTAAGTATTTTAGCTTAAAAACATTCTCAAGTTTGAAAGATATTTAGTTTAAAGTCTTTTGTTAGTAAAGAGGAAGTAGCTAAATGTTTAGTTAAGTTAAATTCAGTTTGTCGTTAAGTCCAAGTATGAGTCAAGTTAATTAAATTTTAAATTTGATTTGATTAAGTATCAGAGCCCTAAATTACAAGCATGCTAAATCTAAATTTTTCTATTTGAAACGTTTTTTCAAAAGATATTTAATTAAATTTGAAAAGCTCTTCAATAGAAACTTGATAATTAGTTTGACTCCGTTCACTCCCCCTTAACTAATGCAAACATGAATCCCTATAAATTTGGAAATGATTTTTCAAAAAAAAATTTAAAAGATTTTGAATAATTTTAAAATGATTTTGAAATGATTTTTTAAAATATTTTAAAATAATTTTAAAATGATTTTGAAAGATTTTTGAAATAGATTTTAAAATGATTTTGAAATGATTTTGAAAGATTTTTGAAATAGATTTTAAAATGATTTTGAAATAATTTTAAAAGAATTTTACAAATAAATTTTAAAAGATTTTGAAATGATTTTTTAAAAGAATTTTCAAATAAATTTTAAAAGAATTTTGAAATTAAGTTTTAAAGATTTTGAAATGATTTTGAAAATGATTTTTAAATAATTTTGAAATTAATTTTGAAAAGATTTTTAAAATGATTTTGAAAAGATTTTTAAATAATTTTGAAATTGATTTTGAAAAGATTTTTAAATAATTTTGAAAAGATTTTGAAAATGATTTTTAAATAATTTTGAAATTAAGTTTAAAAGATTTTTTAAAATAATTTTGAACATATTTTGAAAATGATTTTTAAATAATTTTGAAATTAAGTTTAAAAGATTTTTTAAAATAATTTTGAACAGATTTTGAAAATGATTTTGAAATTAAGTTTTAAAAGAGTTTTAAAATAATTTTGAAAATATTTTGAAAATGATTGTTAAATAATTTTGAAATTAATTTTGAAAAGATTTTTAAATAATTTTGAAAAGATTTTGAAAATGATTGTTAAATAATTTTGAAATTGATTTTGAAAATATTTTTAAATAATTTTGAAAAGATTTTGAAAATGATTGTTAAATAATTTTGAAATTAAGTTTAAAAGATTTTTTAAAATAATTTTGAACAGATTTTGAAAATGATTTTGAAATTAAGTTTTAAAAGAGTTTTAAAATAATTTTGAAAAGATTTTGAAAATGATTGTTAAATAATTTTGAAATTAATTTTGAAAAGATTTTTAAATAATTTTGAAAAGATTTTGAAAATGATTGTTAAATAATTTTGAAATTGATTTTGAAAAGATTTTTAAATAATTTTGAAAAGATTTTGAAAATGATTGTTAAATAATTTTGAAATTAAGTTTAAAAGATTTTTTAAAATAATTTTGAAAAGATTTTGAAAATGATTTTGAAATTAAGTTTAAAAGATTTTTTAAATAATTTTGAAATTAATTTTGAAAAGTTTTTTAAATAATTTTGAAATTAATTTTGAAAAGATTTTTAAATAATTTTGAAATTGATTTTGAAAATTAATTTTGAAAAGATTTTTAAATAATTTTGAAAATGATTTTGAAAGATTTTTCAAATAAATTTTAAATTGATTTCTTTAAAAAACATGATATTAATTACGAATTTAATTTTGAATTTAAACTTTTAATTCCTTAGTCATCTCACTCGATCTAAATTGTCAATCAGGGAACCCTATAATTGTTGTGAGATGAATTATGGTTGAATTTTGGGATAAGGTTTAACTTTGTGTTAGATTCAGGTTTAGCTTTGGGTTCAACAAGTAAGCATTCTTTGGATAAACTTCTGGGCTATGGTGAGTCACAAGGAACTCATTAAAGTAACCATGCATTCGAGGTTTCCCAAATAGTCCTACCCATTAAACTTAATACTAAACCCTGGTCTAACTAGTTAGGATCCATTTAAGGGTAGCTTCGGTCAGTTCCACTTGGCCAAATGCACCAGGTCGAAGCCATATCTTCCTAGACATGCGATGCCCAAGTTTCTCTAACGTACTATCATCCAGAAACTTCACCGGTACTGTGGTTAAAGTTAAACTCAGCCCTTTTTAAACTGTCCTTAATTACCCTGCCGGGTAATCTACTCTTGTTTTACCCATTTCGGGTAAATTAGGTTCAGTTACCCTGTCGTGTAGTTCAGTTGGAGGTGCCAGCTAGTTTGGATCCACCATCTATTTTTGAATTTAGAATTTCGAATTTAAATTAAATTTTAATTTTGAATTTGAATTTTTTAAATTTATAGTTTAATTTCGAATTTTAAATTTAATTTTGAATTTCAAAATTTGAAATTTGAATTTAATTTCATTTCAAATTTTAAATTTAATTTTGAATTTCAAATTTCAAATTTTGAATTTTAAATTTAATTTCATTTCGAATTTTAAATTTAATTTTGAATTTCAAATTTTTAAGATTGTTTTTCTTTTTGCTCCCCCTGGATCATAGCCTCGATATGGTCTATCGAGGTAGTGTATTTGATCCTTCGGGACCCAATATTGACCAAGTCCAACTTGATTGACCAAGTTGGACTTGGGGACCCATGCTTGGACTGATTTACTACTTTGTTTGTTTATTAAAGATAAATAGGATTTATATTTCTTTTTACTTTTGTATCCTAGCCCAGTTCTATTGTAGACAGCTCTTTGTGTCCCAAGAATTAGATCCAAATTCTTGGAATCCAGAGAGAACTTTTCTAGAGTAATTTTTAACTCGTTTAACTGATTTTTCAGATTTGAATTTTCTTTCTCAAGTCGTTGTACTTGAGTTGAATCTTCAGTTAAAGATTTTGAGTTAGTTACTCCTTTAAGAGTGGTTATTTCTCTTAAAAGTGACTTAATTTTCAAATTTAACATAGCTAATTTGCGAAGTAAATAATTGACTAAATTATTGAGTCTAGGAATACTTACAGCGGAGTCTGGTCCTTCGGAAACGGATGCGGATCCGTGGCTTTGCTCAGAGTCGGCTTCTGACTCGCTCTCGGATTCGCTGATCTGGTCCCGGGCCATCAATGCGAGTAAACTTGTTTGGTTGAGTTCGTCGTCTTCGTCCTCCGAAGAAGATTCGTCCCAGGTTGCCTTTAGAGCCTTCTTTCTTCTTTGCTTCTTGACTTCCTTTTGATTGGGGCAGTTGGTGTAAAATACCGGAAAATAAGCGAATATTAATAAGGGAATTTTCTGGAAATTTTTCGGGAATTTTTTGAAGCTCGTACGGATAAGTTCACGGGGATAAAAACGGGGTCCGGAAAAGCCTGTTTAGACTACCCTGTTTTAATGAGGAAAAGTTTTATTTTTCTTTTCCTTTTTCTTTTCTTATTCTTTTTCTTTTCCTCTTATTCTTCCCGCATGCCCTAGCCTTTCCCTTTGCTCGGCGATCTCTCTTCCTCCTTGCGCCGAGCCGCCGAACCACCTGTGCCCTAACCGCCAGGAACCCCAGCGCCGGCAGCCGGTTGATTGCCCTGCCCGAGCTTGGATTGCGAGCCCTCTCCGCCACTGAGATTAGGAAACGCGCCGGCAACGCTCAAGCCACTGCCGGTTTTTCCCCTTCTCGGCACCCTATCTCCGATCACCTCACATCAGAGCCGAACTCTCCTTTTTCCCCTCATCTCTCGCGACGCCGGCCTTCTCCACGCCGAGTTCTGCACAGAGCCACCGCCGACTGAGCCACATCCTGGTCCTCTCCTCCGCGCGGGCTGCGCCCTTTGCTCCTTTGCCCTAGAACTCGAGCCGCTGCTGTCGACCGAGATTGTTTCTGCCCTAACGCCAGTTGCCACCACCTCTGTGCCTACCGACGCCGCTGCCCTAGTGCTCTCTGCCTTGATCAAATCCACGGTGAGATTTAGTTTGGTTGGAAATTCTGTGAGTTCAAGAATTTGGATTAATTGCTGTTTTGGTTTGTTCGATTTGTTCCAGCAGCAACCCATTTGTACTGGTAGCCACAGTTCTGGTGTGGATTAACAAGCACGACTACGAGTTGGGTAAGGAAAATTAGGTGTTGCTGATTTTATGATGTCCTCATCTTAATTGGACAGTGGGAAATAATTCTAATGGGATTTGCTGTGGTTTCCTTGATCCAGCAATTTATTTTGTTGCTAGCGGCGACAAGTCGATCTTCAGTTGTGCAGTTGACAGAAGCTTTAGAGTTGTGTATATTTAAATTGGGTAAGATACTTAATTGAGTTTGTTTGGATATGTTTGATTCATTATATAGTTGGTGGTTCATGTGTAGTTTGGTTGACTTGTGGTTAAGTTAGGAATGAAACCCTAAGCTTTGGATTAGGGATAGTTAACTATGATTAACTATTTAATTAGGGTTCCTGGAGAAAAATAATTTGGTTTAGCTATTTTGCTTATAATTAAATTTAGCTAAACTATACGGTTTATTACAGGACTTTGATTCGAGACGAGTATCTCGATTGTCGGATTGGACCATTTCGATTGGAGGCGGGTACTTTTGACTTATTGTCTTTGATATGCTTAGTAATTAAATTAACAAGATGCATTAATTGTGTTTCTTACTTGTTTCGGTTAATCACTGCCCAATACATGCTACTTGTTGATTGATTGTTTGTTTACATCTTGTATGGATATGTACCTGATTCCACATGCTCATGGGTAGTGATATAACTATATTTTACCGTGTCAGGACCTAGGTTTGATACCTTATATGATCAGATACCTTGATATGATTCATTCGCTTTGGTGCACATTATGATATGTCCAGAGATTGGTTTAGTATATTACCATGTTTAGTGACATGCACCATTCGCATGATTGCATGCTGAGTGATTGATTGCTCCTTTATTGTCGAGCACTTTGCCAGTTTCATCACTGTTCGGTGCTCCGTTGTGACGCTCATGGGTAGCGGTACACAGCGTGGTAGCACGTCAGTTTGGCTCTTCCGGTGCTCCGTTGGTCCGCTCATGGGTAGTGTGACGCAGCGTGTAGCACGTTAGAGATCCCTCCCCGTCACAGTGTACCGGGAGATGAGAGCATGGCGCTCCCCCATTTATGATTTGGGGTAGGAGTACGTATGTACTCCGACAGCATCCCGTCCACAGAGTAGTGATGCAGAGTGCACGGTCGTCACAGCCCTACCCACTCGGTCCCACTGTTGTTGTGAGTCGGCTGACTGGCGTCAGGGGTGACCATGACATTGCCCTCATATGCATGATGCATTTATTGTTTGTGTTTGTGTTTGTTGCACTTATATGCTGCACATTGCTTGGATGCCTTGATTGACATGCATACAGGATATCTATACCACTCGGTCTGTTTGTCCTTATACCCAGGTCCTGGTTAGTACAGTTTCTCTCCTGCTTACTTCAGTTTGACATTTACTTTTGTTCAACAGGAGACTGTACGCATGATTAGTGCTAAGTGTTATTTCTTTACTTTGCATATCAACTGTACCTGCTGAGTGTTGGACTCACCCCGCCTCCATTGTTGATTAGCAGTTCCAGTCGCTGGCCCCCCCATCAGCACGTAGAGCCAGTTCTCTGCTGGTTTGAGTCTTATTGATATTTTGGCTTTTTCCATATAGAACGTTGTCTTATTCTGGTTTTGGATCTTTATTTATGGAATGTGTATGGATTATTTTTGTTTGATGAACTCTTGATGTGATTTTTGGATTCTATTCTACTACGTACCTGCCTGGACGGCAGAAGAGGTGAGTACGTCGGTTTTGAGCTTTACGAGTGTAGTGGAGTAGGGTGGATTTCGAGTCAGAGTATATTTATTTTATGTTGCTATTATCAACTGCGTGGTTGTGACAGCCAGAGGCTGATTTTACATATAAACTGCGTGTGTATGTTTTTATTTACAGTTATGATTCCAGCCGCCTGTGGCTGAGTATTTAGTGCTTGTAGAATTTTTTTGATTGTCCGCCGTACAGGGGAGGTGCTGCCGAAATTTTCTCGGACAGGGACTCCTCTGGGGGCGTGACAATTTAGTGGTATCAGAGCACATGTATACGATCTTTTGTTTCCGTATTTTTGATGTTTGGGATAACCTGATACCAATTTATTTACTTGGTATTAGAGCGCAAAGTTTGGCGATAATTGTTGGATATACCAATTTATTGGTATCAGAGCAGGTTAAGGATACCTGCTTTTGGTGTTTTGGAGATTTATCGGATACTTGTTGTTAGTATTCTGGATATTTGGGTTAGTCAGGTTTGTGAGTCAAACTGGGTATTTTCGGATTTTCGATATGGTTATGTTTCGGATTTCCGTTTCGGATTTATTTGGATTTCTGGCGATGTTTCTCGTTCGGAGTTTGAGGTCAAAGGTTGGGGACAGGACAGCGACGGAACATCTCCAGACAGCAAATAGGTATGATGATTATTTTATGATAGTTATGACATGTATTAGCACTTTATCTTTAGTACCTGTCTGGTTGTTGTAGTCATATTACGTGTGATGTGTTAGCCACTGATCTTGGTCGACCCTAATAGAGATCAAGGATTATAGTCTCTGGTGATTTTTCATTTCATACCATCAGTAGTTTTAGCTTCTGTTACTACTATTAGGAGATGGAGGCACATATCAGCCTCTGTTATTGTTAGCTGGGTAATGGATGATACCTATATATTCCTGTGGACTTAGCCAGTAGAGTTTTTATACTCGTATCTTTTGGATATTAGGGTTTCCGATACGATGAAAATTGGTCATTGGAGAGTTATCATGTTTGATCATTGTTGAAAATGATTTGAGGTTGAGGGATATTGGGAGATCAGATATTGTGATATGTTGATTTCTAATGGTTTGTGAGAGTAAATGTTATGTGGTTGTCTGATGATCTATTACTGGATATTTGTTTTGATGATCTATTAGTGGATAACTATTTTGATGATCTATTATTTGGGTTGTCGTTGATGGTGACATAGTGAGTGTCAACTATTTTGATGATCTATTATTTGGGTTGTCGTTGATGGTGACATAGTGAGTGTCATGTATGATATTCACAGGTTTGATGATTATAATTCGTGATCAGATTATAAATTGGGTGCTAGAGAGTTTATGGTTTAGAGTGCCTATGAGATTTTAATAAATCTGGTTAGTTGTGGTTAGTTAACAGGATGAAAAAAAAAATTGATATTTGTTTCATCTGATATTGAACTATGTGGATAAATAATGATCGATGTTTTGAATGCTAATTTGCCCTCATGGGAGTAGAGACTGATTCATCTGATATTATGTGGGCTGATATTTTTGAGGATAAAAATGAGAGTGTCTTGATGTTTTAAATTCTGACTGTTTCTTTTGGGTCGTACACATTTATACATATGATATTATGTGGTTGGATATACCTTAGTTGCTTGTGGAGGATTAAAGTATTCTTGATTAGTTAGTAGATGAATGATTTAGTTTTATTGGTTGATAAGTAGAGGATTGCCATACTCTATTGTTTTAGAGGTTCGAACCTTTAGGTTATTTGTGCTTAGTTATGTACCTAGAGCACCTTTGAGTACATGTTTTGTATTGACGTGGAAATGACTGATTTAGCCATATATCATTGTCGGGTTGGATAGGTTATAAAGGATCGATGTATCCTATTCCATGAAAACCTTGATCGTGGACTGTATATACCTGGTGGGATAACTTAGAGGGTGCATTGGAATATGCGACCCCGCTGATGTAAGGAAGTGTAGAGCTAATTGCTTAACACTTATGGGATACAATCGTTACTAGTGTATACTGGGAGAGTACATTTTTGCATTTATGAGGAAAAAATTTTTCCCATTGGATATAGTCTTGGTAGTGTATGACATTGACTGGCAATGTTATACCACGGTGTGTATATCTTTCTTGTTTGATACCAGTTCCTTTGAACCTAGAGCAGGGTTGTTACTGGATGATTAGGCTGCTTTATTTTGGGTTGCTTTTGATTGATGTATTCATGCTTGATACATATGCATGAATTTTGTTTAGATATACCGGTAACCCATGAGTGTTGGTAGCATAAGGTTGGTCTCTTTGATTGAGCTGGTATGTTGATTTTGCATGTATATCATGATTGTTTTGGGTTGTAGGAGTCCTGTGGTAGACTGTTCAATTGCAAGTAGTATATGTATCCATGTTCTGATATGATTTGAAGGTTCCTTGTGGATCATAGATATGTAGTTCGGTATATGTATCTGGAGGTATTATTGAAGATAGTTTGTTGATTAAATCTGAGATGTAGTATAAGTACATCGGTGGTGTTCTGATGGAGGCATTTTGTCGATTTAATCTGAGTTGTGATATGTACATATGTGTTTGGTGTGGTATCTGAGGTAACTTTTTGATTATGTTTGATTTGTGAGTGCACCTGAGTTTAGTATGCTTTATTGGAAGTATATGTTGGTTATACTCTTGGCATAGGTGAAGATATGTCATGTGAGTGTTGTTTGTGGTGTATTGTTGATTTTACCTACATTGATTTTTGCACACGTGTTCGGTATGTATTGTTGGAGGTATCATACTGAATATACCTGAGTTGTGAATAGGTTTGGTGTATAATAATTGGAGGATTTTGTTGATCATACATATGTTGTGTGAGCATGTGTGCTAGGTATATATTGGTGGCAGCATGATGATTCTACTTATGCTGAATGCAGAATGTGGAGTGACTGCATTATGTCATTTGTTGGATTAACTTATCAACTAATTCTCCTATCAGTGGATGACCCACTAGGATGATGATAGAGTTGATGATGGATTTGATTAGTTATTAGGTTGTTATATCCTAGGCTAACCACAGTGATTTGTGGTAGAGAGATCTTGTACATTCGTTAGCTGGATAGTTAGGTTCCTTGGGGTACTTATGTATTATTTTGTGGTGGAGAGTTGCTCCCACATATTACGGATTGCTTGTAGCGAAGCATTGGCCCTATATTTATTGCGATACATATTTCAGATTATTTGTAGTGGAGTGTTACTCCTACATATTGAGGATTTCTGTGGTAGAGCGTTGCTCCCACATATGTGGTGTTTCCTGTGATGGAGCGTTGCTCTCACCCTGGAGGATTTATTCTTTGGTGATTTATGTTATTGATGATCAGATTTTTCGATTTATTATTGGAGATCTTATGGATAGGAATGTCTGTGATACGGACATTATGTGTCTTGGTTTTTGTCATATAGGCTTACAGTGCCTTAGATGTTTTCAGGGACTCGATGATCCTGGTATGTCGAGGATGTTTTGATAGGTGTCCATTATCTTTGTGGACGATGTTGTGATCTAGTACGGATCCGAGGTGAGTCACGTACACTACCTTTGCATAGATCTAGAGATGATTCGACGAGAACATCTATATGTGATTATCAGTAGTGCTGGTTTGGATTGTCTTTTGTTATGATGTTTGGGACACACGGTCACCAGTAGGAGTGTACCGTGGTTCCACAGGAGATAGAGGTTGTTACCGTTGGGAGCAGCCGAAATCAGTGTAGGAGATCCGCAGTCTTTTGTGACTCGCCGGATATTACCGACGTTTTGTCGAAGGCTTCTCGCGTATTGCTATGCCACTGACACGTCTTACCCGGAAAGGCGTGAAGTTCGTATGGTCCGAGGATTGCGAGACCAGCTTCCAGGAGCTGAAGCAGAGATTAGTGTCGGCTCCAGTTTTGGTTTTACCTTCTGGAGATGATGGATTTGTACTTTACACCGACGCGTCTCTACAGGGTTTGGGCGCTGTTCTGATGCAGCACGGCAGGGTAGTCTCTTATGCTTCACGTCAGCTGAAGGAGCATGAGAAGAACTACCCAGTTCATGACTTGGAGTTAGCTGCCATCATCTTTGCTCTGAAGCTTTGGCGTCATCATTTATACGGTATCACATTTGAGATTCTCACTGATCATAAGAGTCTCAAATACATTTTCACTCAGAAGGAGCTTAATCTCCGACAGAGGAGATGGATGGAGTTCCTGAAGGACTACGATTGTACCATTAGCTATCACCTGGGAAAAAGCTAATGTGGATACCGATGCACTTAGCTAGAGGTCCAGAGGGACTTTAGCTTGCCACCGAGTTGTGGTCACAGATTTGATTCAGGATTTCTCTGAGTTAGACATTGAGGAGTAGGGACAGACAGAGCAGGGTATTCTTGTTACCATAGTTGATCAGTCGTCGATCAGGACGAGAATCCGAGAGACCCAGTTGTTGAGACCTCATAGAGCTCAACGTGAGGCAAAGTGGTCCATATTATCAGACAGAGGATGTCAAAAACATAAGACCGCCAGAAGAGTTATGCTGACTCGAGTCGGAGACACCTTGAGTTCTCTATTTGCGGCTATATATTTCTGCGAGTTTCGCCCACGAAAGGGGTGAAGAGATTTGACCTCAGAGGTAAGCCAGCTCCGCGGTACATTGGATCTTTCCAGATCTCGGAAAGGATTGGAGCAGTAGCTTACTGGTTGGCACTATCGCCGTCCTTAGTAGGCGTGCACGATGCATTCCACGTATCTATGCTGAGTAGATACGTACCTGACCCGACACATGTGTTGACAGATGTCTTAGTTCCAGTTCAGCCTGACGCCACTTATGAGGAGATTCCGGTACGGATTTTGGACCGGAAAGAGCGTCAGTTGAGGAACAAGACTGTCCGGCTGGTTAAAGTCGGATGGCAGCATCATTCGGATGAGGAGGCTACTTGGGAGCTTGAGGATACTATCCGAGCTCGATATCCCCATCTTTTCACTTGAGGTATGTGATTTATTTACCGTTCAGCATTTATACTATATATCTGTTGTTAGTACTTGCTGATGGTAGATAACGAAATTTGGGGACCAAATTTTTATTAGTGGGGAGAATGTAAAATACCGGAAAATAAGCAGATAATATTAAGGGAATTTTCTGGAAATTTTTCGGAAATTTTTCGGAGCTCGTACGGATAAGTTCACGGGGATAAAAACGGGGTCCGGAAAAGCCTGTTTAGACTACCCTGTTTTAATGAGGAAAAGTTTTATTTTTCTTTTCCTTTTTCTTTTCTTATTCTTTTTCTTTTCCTCTTATTCTTCCCGCATGCCCTAGCCTTTCCCTTTGCTCGGCGATCTCTCTTCCTCCTTGCGCCGAGCCGCCGAACCACCTGTGCCCTAACCGCCAGGAACCCCAGCGCCGGCAGCCGGTTGATTGCCCTGCCCGAGCTTGGATTGCGAGCCCTCTCCGCCACTGAGATTAGGAAACGCGCCGGCAACGCTCAAGCCACTGCCGGTTTTTCCCCTTCTCGGCACCCTATCTCCGATCACCTCACATCAGAGCCGAACTCTCCTTTTTCCCTCATCTCTCGCGACGCCGGCCTTCTCCACGCCGAGTTCTGCACAGAGCCACCGCCGACTGAGCCACATCCTGGTCCTCTCCTCCGCGCGGGCTGCGCCCTTTGCTCCTTTGCCCTAGAACTCGAGCCGCTGCTGTCGACCGAGATTGTTTCTGCCCTAACGCCAGTTGCCACCACCTCTGTGCCTACCGACGCCGCTGCCCTAGTGCTCTCTGCCTTGATCAAATCCACGGTGAGATTTAGTTTGGTTGGAAATTCTGTGAGTTCAAGAATTTGGATTAATTGCTGTTTTGGTTTGTTCGATTTGTTCCAGCAGCAACCCATTTGTACTGGTAGCCACAGTTCTGGTGTGGATTAACAAGCACGACTACGAGTTGGGTAAGGAAAATTAGGTGTTGCTGATTTTATGATGTCCTCATCTTAATTGGACAGTGGGAAATAATTCTAATGGGATTTGCTGTGGTTTCCTTGATCCAGCAATTTATTTTGTTGCTAGCGGCGACAAGTCGATCTTCAGTTGTGCAGTTGACAGAAGCTTTAGAGTTGTGTATATTTAAATTGGGTAAGATACTTAATTGAGTTTGTTTGGATATGTTTGATTCATTATATAGTTGGTGGTTCATGTGTAGTTTGGTTGACTTGTGGTTAAGTTAGGAATGAAACCCTAAGCTTTGGATTAGGGATAGTTAACTATGATTAACTATTTAATTAGGGTTCCTGGAGAAAAATAATTTGGTTTAGCTATTTTGCTTATAATTAAATTTAGCTAAACTATACGGTTTATTACAGGACTTTGATTCGAGACGAGTATCTCGATTGTCGGATTGGACCATTTCGATTGGAGGCGGGTACTTTTGACTTATTGTCTTTGATATGCTTAGTAATTAAATTAACAAGATGCATTAATTGTGTTTCTTACTTGTTTCGGTTAATCACTGCCCAATACATGCTACTTGTTGATTGATTGTTTGTTTACATCTTGTATGGATATGTACCTGATTCCACATGCTCATGGGTAGTGATATAACTATATTTTACCGTGTCAGGACCTAGGTTTGATACCTTATATGATCAGATACCTTGATATGATTCATTCGCTTTGGTGCACATTATGATATGTCCAGAGATTGGTTTAGTATATTACCATGTTTAGTGACATGCACCATTCGCATGATTGCATGCTGAGTGATTGATTGCTCCTTTATTGTCGAGCACTTTGCCAGTTTCATCACTGTTCGGTGCTCCGTTGTGACGCTCATGGTAGCACGTCAGTTTGGCTCTTCCGGTGCTCCGTTGGTCCGCTCATGGGTAGTGTGACGCAGCGTGTAGCACGTTAGAGATCCCTCCCCGTCACAGTGTACCGGGAGATGAGAGCATGGCGCTCCCCCATTTATGATTTGGGGTAGGAGTACGTATGTACTCCGACAGCATCCCGTCCACTCGGTCACTCATCAGGAGTAGTGATGCAGAGTGCACGGTCGTCACAGCCCTACCCACTCGGTCCCACTGTTGTTGTGAGTCGGCTGACTGGCGTCAGGGGTGACCATGACATTGCCCTCATATGCATGATGCATTTATTGTTTGTGTTTGTGTTTGTTGCACTTATATGCTGCACATTGCTTGGATGCCTTGATTGACATGCATACAGGATATCTATACCACTCGGTCTATTTGTCCTTATACCCAGGTCCTGGTTAGTACAGTTTCTCTCCTGCTTACTTCAGTTTGACATTTACTTTTGTTCAACAGGAGACTGTACGCATGATTAGTGCTAAGTGTTATTTCTTTACTTTGCATATCAACTGTACCTGCTGAGTGTTGGACTCACCCCGCCTCCATTGTTGATTATTTTCAGGTTGAGGCTGTCCGGAGCAGTTCCAGTCGCTGGCCCCCCATCAGCACGTAGAGCCAGTTCTCTGCTGGTTTGAGTCTTATTGATATTTTGGCTTTTTCCATATAGAACGTTGTCTTATTCTGGTTTTGGATCTTTATTTATGGAATGTGTATGGATTATTTTTGTTTGATGAACTCTTGATGTGATTTTTGGATTCTATTCTACTACGTACCTGCCTGGACGGTAGAAGAGGTGAGTACGTCGGTTTTGAGCTTTACGAGTGTAGTGGAGTAGGGTGGATTTCGAGTCAGAGTATATTTATTTTATGTTGCTATTATCAACTGCGTGGTTGTGACAGCCAGAGGCTGATTTTACATATAAACTGCGTGTGTATGTTTTTATTTACAGTTATGATTCCAGCCGCCTGTGGCTGAGTATTTAGTGCTTGTAGAATTTTTTTGATTGTCCGCCGTACAGGGGAGGTGCTGCCGAAATTTTCTCGGACAGGGACTCCTCTGGGGGCGTGACAATTTAGTGGTATCAGAGCACAGGTATACGATCTTTTGTTTCCGTATTTTTGATGTTTGGGATAACCTGATACCAATTTATTTACTTGGTATTAGAGCGCAAAGTTTGGCGATAATTGTTGGATATACCAATTTATTGGTATCAGAGCAGGTTAAGGATACCTGCTTTTGGTGTTTTGGAGATTTATCGGATACTTGTTGTTAGTATTCTGGATATTTGGGTTAGTCAGGTTTGTGAGTCAAACTGGGTATTTTCGGATTTTCGATATGGTTATGTTTCGGATTTCCGTTTCGGATTTATTTGGATTTCTGGCGATGTTTCTCGTTCGGAGTTTGAGGTCAAAGGTTGGGGACAGGACAGCGACGGAACATCTCCAGACAGCAAATAGGTATGATGATTATTTTATGATAGTTATGACATGTATTAGCACTTTATCTTTAGTACCTGTCTGGTTGTTGTAGTCATATTACGTGTGATGTGTTAGCCACTGATCTTGGTCGACCCTAATAGAGATCAAGGATTATAGTCTCTGGTGATTTTTCATTTCATACCATCAGTAGTTTTAGCTTCTGTTACTACTATTAGGAGATGGAGGCACATATCAGCCTCTGTTATTGTTAGCTGGGTAATGGATGATACCTATATATTCCTGTGGACTTAGCCAGTAGAGTTTTTATACTCGTATCTTTTGGATATTAGGGTTTCCGATACGATGAAAATTGGTCATTGGAGAGTTATCATGTTTGATCATTGTTGAAAATGATTTGAGGTTGAGGGATATTGGGAGATCAGATATTGTGATATGTTGATTTCTAATGGTTTGTGAGAGTAAATGTTATGTGGTTGTCTGATGATCTATTACTGGATATTTGTTTTGATGATCTATTAGTGGATAACTATTTTGATGATCTATTATTTGGGTTGTCGTTGATGGTGACATAGTGAGTGTCAACTATTTTGATGATCTATTATTTGGGTTGTCGTTGATGGTGACATAGTGAGTGTCATGTATGATATTCACAGGTTTGATGATTATAATTCGTGATCAGATTATAAATTGGGTGCTAGAGAGTTTATGGTTTAGAGTGCCTATGAGATTTTAATAAATCTGGTTAGTTGTGGTTAGTTAACAGGATGAAAAAAAAAAAAATTGATATTTGTTTCATCTGATATTGAACTATGTGGATAAATAATGATCGATGTTTTGAATGCTAATTTGCCCTCATGGGAGTAGAGACTGATTCATCTGATATTATGTGGGCTGATATTTTTGAGGATAAAAATGAGAGTGTCTTGATGTTTTAAATTCTGACTGTTTCTTTTGGGTCGTACACATTTATACATATGATATTATGTGGTTGGATATACCTTAGTTGCTTGTGGAGGATTAAAGTATTCTTGATTAGTTAGTAGATGAATGATTTAGTTTTATTGGTTGATAAGTAGAGGATTGCCATACTCTATTGTTTTAGAGGTTCGAACCTTTAGGTTATTTGTGCTTAGTTATGTACCTAGAGCACCTTTGAGTACATGTTTTGTATTGACGTGGAAATGACTGATTTAGCCATATATCATTGTCGGGTTGGATAGGTTATAAAGGATCGATGTATCCTATTCCATGAAAACCTTGATCGTGGACTGTATATACCTGGTGGGATAACTTAGAGGGTGCATTGGAATATGCGACCCCGCTGATGTAAGGAAGTGTAGAGCTAATTGCTTAACACTTATGGGATACAATCGTTACTAGTGTATACTGGGAGAGTACATTTTTGCATTTATGAGGAAAAAATTTTTCCCATTGGATATAGTCTTGGTAGTGTATGACATTGACTGGCAATGTTATACCACGGTGTGTATATCTTTCTTGTTTGATACCAGTTCCTTTGAACCTAGAGCAGGGTTGTTACTGGATGATTAGGCTGCTTTATTTTGGGTTGCTTTTGATTGATGTATTCATGCTTGATACATATGCATGAATTTTGTTTAGATATACCGGTAACCCATGAGTGTTGGTAGCATAAGGTTGGTCTCTTTGATTGAGCTGGTATGTTGATTTTGCATGTATATCATGATTGTTTTGGGTTGTAGGAGTCCTGTGGTAGACTGTTCAATTGCAAGTAGTATATGTATCCATGTTCTGATATGATTTGAAGGTTCCTTGTGGATCATAGATATGTAGTTCGGTATATGTATCTGGAGGTATTATTGAAGATAGTTTGTTGATTAAATCCGAGATGTAGTATAAGTACATCGGTGGTGTTCTGATGGAGGCATTTTGTCGATTTAATCTGAGTTGTGATATGTACATATGTGTTTGGTGTGGTATCTGAGGTAACTTTTTGATTATGTTTGATTTGTGAGTGCACCTGAGTTTAGTATGCTTTATTGGAAGTATATGTTGGTTATACTCTTGGCATAGGTGAAGATATGTCATGTGAGTGTTGTTTGTGGTGTATTGTTGATTTTACCTACATTGATTTTTGCACACGTGTTCGGTATGTATTGTTGGAGGTATCATACTGAATATACCTGAGTTGTGAATAGGTTTGGTGTATAATAATTGGAGGATTTTGTTGATCATACATATGTTGTGTGAGCATGTGTGCTAGGTATATATTGGTGGCAGCATGATGATTCTACTTATGCTGAATGCAGAATGTGGAGTGACTGCATTATGTCATTTGTTGGATTAACTCATCAACTAATTCTCCTATCAGTGGATGACCCACTAGGATGATGATAGAGTTGATGATGGATTTGATTAGTTATTAGGTTGTTATATCCTAGGCTAACCACAGTGATTTGTGGTAGAGAGATCTTGTACATTCGTTAGCTGGATAGTTAGGTTCCTTGGGGTACTTATGTATTATTTTGTGGTGGAGAGTTGCTCCCACATATTACGGATTGCTTGTAGCGAAGCATTGGCCCTATATTTATTGCGATACATATTTCAGATTATTTGTAGTGGAGTGTTACTCCTACATATTGAGGATTTCTGTGGTAGAGCGTTGCTCCCACATATGTGGTGTTTCCTGTGATGGAGCGTTGCTCTCACCCTGGAGGATTTATTCTTTGGTGATTTATGTTATTGATGATCAGATTTTTCGATTTATTATTGGAGATCTTATGGATAGGAATGTCTGTGATACGGACATTATGTGTCTTGGTTTTTGTCATATAGGCTTATAGTGCCTTAGATGTTTTCAGGGACTCGATGATCCTGGTATGTCGAGGATGTTTTGATAGGTGTCCATTATCTTTGTGGACGATGTTGTGATCTAGTACGGATCCGAGGTGAGTCACGTACACTACCTTTGCATAGATCTAGAGATGATTCGACGAGAACATCTATATGTGATTATCAGTAGTGCTGGTTTGGATTGTCTTTTGTTATGATGTTTGGGACACACGGTCACCAGTAGGAGTGTACCGTGGTTCCACAGGAGATAGAGGTTGTTACCGTTGGGAGCAGCCGAAATCAGTGTAGGAGATCCGCAGTCTTTTGTGACTCGTCGGATATTACCGACGTTTTGTCGAGGGCTTCTCGCGTATTGCTATGCCACTGACACGTCTTACCCGGAAAGGCGTGAAGTTCGTATGGTCCGAGGATTGCGAGACCAGCTTCCAGGAGCTGAAGCAGAGATTAGTGTCGGCTCCAGTTTTGGTTTTACCTTCTGGAGATGATGGATTTGTACTTTACACCGACGCGTCTCTACAGGGTTTGGGCGCTGTTCTGATGCAGCACGGCAGGGTAGTCTCTTATGCTTCACGTCAGCTGAAGGAGCATGAGAAGAACTACCCAGTTCATGACTTGGAGTTAGCTGCCATCATCTTTGCTCTGAAGCTTTGGCGTCATCATTTATACGGTATCACATTTGAGATTCTCACTGATCATAAGAGTCTCAAATACATTTTCACTCAGAAGGAGCTTAATCTCCGACAGAGGAGATGGATGGAGTTCCTGAAGGACTACGATTGTACCATTAGCTATCACCTGGGAAAAAGCTAATGTGGATACCGATGCACTTAGCTAGAGGTCCAGAGGGACTTTAGCTTGCCACCGAGTTGTGGTCACAGATTTGATTCAGGATTTCTCTGAGTTAGACATTGAGGAGTAGGGACAGACAGAGCAGGGTATTCTTGTTACCATAGTTGATCAGTCGTCGATCAGGACGAGAATCCGAGAGACCCAGTTGTTGAGACCTCATAGAGCTCAACGTGAGGCAAAGTGGTCCATATTATCAGACAGAGGATGTCAAAAACATAAGACCGCCAGAAGAGTTATGCTGACTCGAGTCGGAGACACCTTGAGTTCTCTATTTGCGGCTATATATTTCTGCGAGTTTCGCCCACGAAAGGGGTGAAGAGATTTGACCTCAGAGGTAAGCCAGCTCCGCGGTACATTGGATCTTTCCAGATCTCGGAAAGGATTGGAGCAGTAGCTTACTGGTTGGCACTATCGCCGTCCTTAGTAGGCGTGCACGATGCATTCCACGTATCTATGCTGAGTAGATACGTACCTGACCCGACACATGTGTTGACAGATGTCTTAGTTCCAGTTCAGCCTGACGCCACTTATGAGGAGATTCCGGTACGGATTTTGGACCGGAAAGAGCGTCAGTTGAGGAACAAGACTGTCCGGCTGGTTAAAGTCGGATGGCAGCATCATTCGGATGAGGAGGCTACTTGGGAGCTTGAGGATACTATCCGAGCTCGATATCCCCATCTTTTCACTTGAGGTATGTGATTTATTTACCGTTCAACATTTATACTATATATCTGTTGTTAGTACTTGCTGATGGTAGATAACGAAATTTGGGGACCAAATTTTTATTAGTGGGGGAGAATGTAAAATACCGGAAAATAAGCGAATATTAATAAGGGAATTTTCTGGAATTTTTGGAAATTTTTCGGGAATTTTTCGGAGCTCGTACGGATAAGTTCACGGGGATAAAAACGGGGTCCGGAAAAGCCTGTTTAGACTACCCTGTTTTAATGAGGAAAAGTTTTATTTTTCTTTTCCTTTTTCTTTTCTTATTCTTTTTCTTTTCCTCTTATTCTTCCCGCATGCCCTAGCCTTTCCCTTTGCTCGGCGATCTCTCTTCCTCCTTGCGCCGAGCCGCCGAACCACCTGTGCCCTAACCGCCAGGAACCCCAGCGCCGGCAGCCGGTTGATTGCCCTGCCCGAGCTTGGATTGCGAGCCCTCTCCGCCACTGAGATTAGGAAACGCGCCGGCAACGCTCAAGCCACTGCCGGTTTTTCCCCTTCTCGGCACCCTATCTCCGATCACCTCACATCAGAGCCGAACTCTCCTTTTTCCCCTCATCTCTCGCGACGCCGGCCTTCTCCACGCCGAGTTCTGCACAGAGCCACCGCCGACTGAGCCACATCCTGGTCCTCTCCTCCGCGCGGGCTGCGCCCTTTGCTCCTTTGCCCTAGAACTCGAGCCGCTGCTGTCGACCGAGATTGTTTCTGCCCTAACGCCAGTTGCCACCACCTCTGTGCCTACCGACGCCGCTGCCCTAGTGCTCTCTGCCTTGATCAAATCCACGGTGAGATTTAGTTTGGTTGGAAATTCTGTGAGTTCAAGAATTTGGATTAATTGCTGTTTTGGTTTGTTCGATTTGTTCCAGCAGCAACCCATTTGTACTGGTAGCCACAGTTCTGGTGTGGATTAACAAGCACGACTACGAGTTGGGTAAGGAAAATTAGGTGTTGCTGATTTTATGATGTCCTCATCTTAATTGGACAGTGGGAAATAATTCTAATGGGATTTGCTGTGGTTTCCTTGATCCAGCAATTTATTTTGTTGCTAGCGGCGACAAGTCGATCTTCAGTTGTGCAGTTGACAGAAGCTTTAGAGTTGTGTATATTTAAATTGGGTAAGATACTTAATTGAGTTTGTTTGGATATGTTTGATTCATTATATAGTTGGTGGTTCATGTGTAGTTTGGTTGACTTGTGGTTAAGTTAGGAATGAAACCCTAAGCTTTGGATTAGGGATAGTTAACTATGATTAACTATTTAATTAGGGTTCCTGGAGAAAAATAATTTGGTTTAGCTATTTTGCTTATAATTAAATTTAGCTAAACTATACGGTTTATTACAGGACTTTGATTCGAGACGAGTATCTCGATTGTCGGATTGGACCATTTCGATTGGAGGCGGGTACTTTTGACTTATTGTCTTTGATATGCTTAGTAATTAAATTAACAAGATGCATTAATTGTGTTTCTTACTTGTTTCGGTTAATCACTGCCCAATACATGCTACCTGTTGATTGATTGTTTGTTTACATCTTGTATGGATATGTACCTGATTCCACATGCTCATGGGTAGTGATATAACTATATTTTACCATGTCAGGACCTAGGTTTGATACCTTATATGATCAGATACCTTGATATGATTCATTCGCTTTGGTGCACATTATGATATGTCCAGAGATTGGTTTAGTATATTACCATGTTTAGTGACATGCACCATTCGCATGATTGCATGCTGAGTGATTGATTGCTCCTTTATTGTCGAGCACTTTGCCAGTTTCATCACTGTTCGGTGCTCCGTTGTGACGCTCATGGGTAGCACGTCAGTTTGGCTCTTCCGGTGCTCCGTTGGTCCGCTCATGGGTAGTGTGACGCAGCGTGTAGCACGTTAGAGATCCCTCCCCGTCACAGTGTACCGGGAGATGAGAGCATGGCGCTCCCCCATTTATGATTTGGGGTAGGAGTACGTATGTACTCCGACAGCATCCCGTCCACTCGGTCACTCATCAGGAGTAGTGATGCAGAGTGCACGGTCGTCACAGCCCTACCCACTCGGCTGACTGGCGTCAGGGGTGACCATGACATTGCCCTCATATGCATGATGCATTTATTGTTTGTGTTTGTGTTTGTTGCACTTATATGCTGCACATTGCTTGGATGCCTTGATTGACATGCATACAGGATATCTATACCACTCGGTCTGTTTGTCCTTATACCCAGGTCCTGGTTAGTACAGTTTCTCTCCTGCTTACTTCAGTTTGACATTTACTTTTGTTCAACAGGAGAGTGATTAGGTGTTATTTCTTTACTTTGCATATCAACTGTACCTGCTGAGTGTTGAACTCACCCCGCCTCCATTGTTGATTATTTTCAGGTTGAGGCTGTCCGGAGCAGTTCCAGTCGCTGGCCCCCCATCAGCACGTAGAGCCAGTTCTCTGCTGGTTTGAGTCTTATTGATATTTTGGCTTTTTCCATATAGAACGTTGTCTTATTCTGGTTTTGGATCTTTATTTATGGAATGTGTATGGATTATTTTTGTTTGATGAACTCTTGATGTGATTTTTGGATTCTATTCTACTACGTACCTGCCTGGACGGCAGAAGAGGTGAGTACGTCGGTTTTGAGCTTTACGAGTGTAGTGGAGTAGGGTGGATTTCGAGTCAGAGTATATTTATTTTATGTTGCTATTATCAACTGCGTGGTTGTGACAGCCAGAGGCTGATTTTACATATAAACTGCGTGTGTATGTTTTTATTTACAGTTATGATTCCAGCCGCCTGTGGCTGAGTATTTAGTGCTTGTAGAATTTTTTTGATTGTCCGCCGTACAGGGGAGGTGCTGCCGAAATTTTCTCGGACAGGGACTCCTCTGGGGGCGTGACAGTTGGCCTTGATATGGCCCTTCTGGTTGCACCCGTAACATGTGACTTCAAATTTTGTCTTTGATTGGGCCTCCTTGGATTGAACTGCCTTCTTCAGATCTTTCTTGTTGAATCCCTTCTTCTTCTTGTAGAGTTTCTTTACAAGATTTACAAATTCGCCGACCAGTTCATCTTCTGAATCTTCTGAATCGGATTCGTCTTCTGATTCCGATTCAATTTTTCGCCGTCCTCTTGATTCCCGTGTTCGACTCGTTCCTGCAACCAAAGCAATCCCTTTCTCGGATGGTCGTGCATTAGTCTGTTCATGGAGTTCGAATTCACTAAACAATTCATCTAATTTTAAGGAAGACAAATCCTTAGAGACTTTATAGGCATCTACCATTGATGCCCATAGTGTACTCCTAGGGAATGAGTTAAGGGCATACCTTATTATATCTCTGTTTTCTACCTTCTGCCCGATTCCATGTAGAGAATTCAGGATATCTTGAATTCGGGCGTGCAAAGAGCTTGCCGTCTCGCCTTCCTGCATTTTCAAATTGTATAGTTTATTTAATAACAAATCACGCTTACTTACCTTGGTTTCCGAGGTGCCCTCGTGTAGTTCGATCAGTTTCTCCCATAGTTCCTTTGCGGAGGAGAATGGACCGACTCTGTTGAGCTCTTCTTTGGTCAGACCGCATTGGATGGTGCAGGTGGCTTTGGCGTCGGCTTCCACCTTCTTGATAAATGCGGGCTCCCAGTTTTCACAGGATGTAGGCTTACCATCGGTACCAGTTGGTAGTTGTAGTCCTGTTCTGACGATCATCCAGGTGTCGAACTGGATCTTTAGATATATTTCCATTCGCCCCTTCCAATATCCGAAGTCTTCTCCGGAAAATAGTGGGGGGCGAACGGTGCTATATCCTTCTAGTTGGGCCATTTAGATCTAAAAAAAAAAAACAACAAGATCTATTCCAAGACTGAGTCTTGGATTAGTAGTGTGGGAAGAGAATAGTAATAATTACGAGCTCGAGTGGTGTTGCACCAACTTCGGGCAAAAAAATCGATTCGTAAAAAAAAATTAGAATATAGCTATGAGGCTAAATTCTAATTGACTCCGAACAAAACCACGAAAAAAATTGTCTTGAATAGTGGTTGCACTGATTCAAGACGACCCCGCTCTGATACCAATTGTTGGATCGAGACGCGCTAGAGGGGGGGTGAATAGCGCTCGTGGCTATTTTGTTCGATTATCGGAATCGTAAAAAGCGTAAGAGTTAATGCAGCGGAATAAAAACAAACACACAAAGACGCAAGAGATTTTTACTTCGTTCGGAGCCTAAGGCGACTCCTACTCGAAGGTCCGCGATCCTTGATCGCTTCCGGTGGGCAACAACTATAAGCTCGATTATTACAAACTAAGTATTACAGAAAATGCGATAAAAGAAATCTATACCGACGACGAAAAGAGAAATCTTGGAGCTCTGGGTCGTCGGAGACTTGTAGCAGCACTTCCGGGAGTCTTTCGGAGCAGCACGTTGAAGAAAGAAGACTTGGAATTCGTTGTCTTGGTGCTGCTGCTCGAGACCCCTTATAAAGGGTGTTCAAGGCGCCTTGAAGCCCTTCAAGGCGCCTTAAACAGGCCGAGTCACCCGCGGAGATCAGCACAGACTTGGTCGAACTTCATCCAGTTCAAGGCGCCTTCAGCCTACCCAAGGCGCCTTCAACCTTCGACCCAAGGCGCCTTGAATCTTCATCTAAGGCGCCTTCAACCTTCTGCGCTGGCTTTTCCTGGTTCGCACCCGAGGCGCCTCCAAGCTCCATGGAGGCGCCTCGGACACTGTTCATCCGAGTTGTAACTTGCTCCTTTGTTCCTGCAAAATGTGTTAGTCCCAAACACATACCCTGCAAAATAAAGTTAGCACAGAAACATAATAGAAGTGATAATGATAGTCTCCGGACTATCCGAGCCTGACTTCGGGTTTCCACCGGAAACCCTAGGTCGACTCGACGCCTACTGTTCCCTCTACGGGGAACGCGTCCTCACCTACTCCACTCAGGAGATTTACCTGTTGCCAGTGCGATCCTCCAGATCGACTGGACTTTTGCTCAGCATTCGACGCTTCCAGACTTTCTGCTGGACATCCGCTTCCTGGCTAGTCCAGTCTTTCACCTGGTTCGCGACACCAGGACTTTCCACCTAGGGTTACCACCCCCTAGGACTTTTGCCTGAAGCCACCGACCTGCCAAGACTTTCCGCATAGGGTTACCACCCCCTATGACCTAGGGTTACCACCCCCTAGGGTTTTCCCTTTGCCTAACCGCAGCTAGGACTTTTCTCCACCTAGGGTTACCACCCCCTAGGACCTAGGGTTACCACCCCCTAGGGTTTTCACCTGCCTAACCGCAGTTAGGACTTTCCTGAAACACTCAACAAAGCTGTCAGATCACAAAACCCCTTAACTTTGAATCCTTTGCCATTATCAAAACTCGGGTTTGATCGTCGGATGCTTCCCGCACCAACAGTAGACCCATATTGATCAGCATATACCTCAAATGAGGTAGGCTAATATCGGTCGGGATATACCTCAAAGGAAGCAGGCCAATATCGATCGGGATATACATCCGAGTGAGTAGATTAGTGTCGACCAGGATATACCTCAAAGGAGGTAGGCCAAATTTGGTCGAGACATATCTTCAGGAAGGAAGGTCGATATCGGCCGAGATTTACCTCCAAGGAGGAAGACCCATATCGATTAGCATATGCCTCAAAAGAGGTAGGTCGATATCGACCGAGATATGCCTCCAAGGAGGAAGACCCATATCGATTAGCATATGCCTCAGAGGGAGTAGACTAATATCGGTCGGGATATGCCTCAAAGGATGAAGGCCAATATCAGCCGAGATATACTTCCGAGGGAGTAGATCAATGTCGACCGAAACATACCTTTAAGAAGGAAGGCCAATATCGGTCGGGATATACTTCCGAATTAGTAGACTAGTATCGACCGAGACATGCCTTCAAGAAGGAAGGTCAATATCGGCTGGGTTGACTAATACCTTGAAAAGATATTTGATAAAATATAGCCCAATGCTAGCTAGAAGAATAAATAAAGGAGCTCGGACGGGCACTGCCCTAGGAGCCTCATGAGAGGTAATAATAATTGATCAAACCTAGTTAGGCCCAATTCCGACTGATACAAGGAACATTGGTACATTAAGCTATCTATGATATAGCAAAAACAGGAGGGGCAAGTAAGAATGATAGAAACACTTTAAAGGACCTGTGAAACATGATAGAAGTAAATATTTTAAATAAAATAGTTAATGAAGATATTTGCAGTACATGATTGTATAACAGGTGTTATATACTTTGGCGGGAAATGTGTTTTTAGACTATTTTGCAGGTACTAGACGACAAAGAAGGTACATCTGGGGTACAAAAAAGATTCCTTAAAAGTCATTTACCACAAGTACGCAGCTTACGTCATCTCATAACAAACTCTAACAAACCGGGGTTTGCTTCATGACTACGGAGGTTATATGAAGTGGTATAAAAATGGGAATCCTCTCCGTTGGCTAGGTAAGTTCACATCATTGCGCACGTTTATAGCGCCTAATTTTTCTACTGTTCATCTTCTTCCTTTTCCTTCCACACCAAGAGAGATCACTGACTTGAGCGTCGGAGGGCCTAGCCAGGGATTCCCACCCCGGTCTTAGGTCACTGACGGTAGTGTTGGTTGGTCTCTTGTGCGCAGGAAACCTTGGGAGCTCCGAATCTGAGTGTTCTTCGATCGGATTTCTTCATCGCCTTTGGTATCTTACATCGAGAAGACACTCTTGTGGTTTCATCTTCTTGGATCCGCTTTGGGTTTCTCGGATCTACATTCCATAGGTATTATTCTCCATCAGCAGTAGGTTTTTTCTCCCGGCTCTCCGTTTTGTCCAACTTCTCAGACAGGATCAAATTTGGCGTCGTTTGTGGGAAACTCCACCTGAATCTGAGACTACAAGATGGAAGAGGCCGGAAAATCAAACCTACTCACCATTAGTAGTGAGGATCTGGATTTTCTCATCAATTCTCATGTACAAAAAGCCTTGCAACAACAACAACAACAACTTCAAGCTCACACTGGAGCTACTCTACCAACAGCTCATAATCCAGCGATTTCGACTACTGAGCATCGGAAAGGAAAAGAGCCGGAAGAGGAGGAACATGCGTATTTTCCCCCAGTTGTCGTTTCTCCGACAAAATGTCCACGAGCCTTTCTTCGTACTCCCATGGATCAGGGGGGTCGGAGGCCTATGTTTCAAGAATCCTCTGGTGAAGCATCGGACAGAGAAAAGCGTAAGATCAAAATGATAACTAGTGATAGCTCACCACAAAAGGTCATCTCTCCATTCTCTCAAAGTGTACTAGATGATCCGCTTTCTTAGCGGTATCAAAATCTTCAGATCGGAGAGTACACTGGAACAACAGATCCAGAAGATCATCTATTGAAATTTGAGAATGTAGCATTATTACAACAATTCTCTGATGGGGTGAAATGTCGGATGTTTCTTACTACTCGGAGGAGCCGCACAACGCTGGTTCAAGAGACTGCCAGAGAAGTCTATCCAAAAATTCAAAGACTTCAAGAAAGTTTTTCTGCATCATTTTTCCAGCAACAAGAGATATCATAAGACTCCTTGGAGTCTATTTTCAATTAAGCAGGCATCCAAGGAGTCCATCCGAGTCTACATCAAAAGGTTCAATCAGGTAGCTATCGATGTACCTAATGCTACCACAGAAATCTTAGTGAGCGCTTTTTCTCAAGGTTTAAATGATAATGATTTATTTAAAGATTTAGTGAGAAATCCTCCTGTTAATTTTGATTCCTTGATTGAGCGCGCTACTGAATTCATTAATGTGGAAGAAACTCAAGCCGCCCGTAGGAAGGAGGGCGTTACTTCTTCTCCTATCCAGGTTAAGGAGAAAGCTCCTGCCCATGTTCCTCCACCCAGGGGGCCTCGAGCAACTCATCCACCTCACCGTCAACCAGAATATCATCCACAGACAGTACAACACGTGGAGATACAGCCAGAGGTACCAAGAAGATGGTGCACTTATCATAAAACTAGCAGTCATCATATTGAACACTGTTTTGTTTTAAGAAATAAACGGGCTAATAGGGAGCATTATCAGAGGCAAAATTATTATCGGCAACAGTACCCTAGACAACAAAGTCCGCTCAAGTTGGAATATCGCCCGGTCGAGCCTCGGCAGGATGCATTGCCAACCCCGGCCGGTACAAGTCAAGTATCGGAAAAGGCTCCTTCTGAAGCCATGACAACTCGACAAGAAGAAAATAGGAGCAATGCCGCTCGGGGCAGTATCAATATGATTGCAGGTGGGCCCACTGATGGGGATTCTAATAGGGCCAGGAAAGCACATGCCCGAAGACTGGAAATTCATGTCGTGGGGTGTAGTATGGAACGAGCAGCTGGTCCCGAGATAAGTTTTGAGCCTAGAGATCTTGAGGGGGTAGAAATACCCCATGATGATGCCTTGATTATCAAAGCCGTGATAGCCAACTATGCTATTTCTCGTACCTTCATAGACACGGGCAGTTCTGTCAATATTATATTCAAGAAGGCTTTCGATCAATTACAGATTGACCCAAGTGAACTTCAAGAAATGGTCACTCCTTTATATGGATTCACAGGCAATGAAGTACAACCGCTAGGTCAAATAAAGTTGGCCATATCTCTAGGAGAGGAACCTTTAATGAGAACAAGGAGATCTTACTTTATGGTGGTAGACGCCCCGCCCTCTTATAATGTGATACTGGGTCGACCGGCCTTAAACGAGTTTAGGACGGTCGTTTCTACTTTTTGTCAAAAAAATTAAATTTCCTGTTGATGATCAAGTCAGGGAGGTGCGAGGTGATCAGAAGACATCCCGAAAATGTTATGTGGAAATAGTTCGGGTTGAAGCTAGCGCTGCCCGAAAGATTCAAAGAATGGAGGTCAATGCCATTCAGGAGAAGCAACCTGTTCTGGTCTATGAAGAAAAAGAAGAAGTTTAGATTCAAACCGGTCGGCCTGAAGCTACTACGTATATTGCGGCTGATCTTGATCCCACTCTGAAAGCCGAACTGGTACAATGCCTAAAGAAGAATAATGATGTATTTGCCTGGACACCTAAAGAAGTCTCAGGCGTTTCTTCTACAGTCCTGGAGCATTCCTTACATGTCTTCCCAGATGTCCGCCCGGTCATGCAAATAAAGAGGAATTTTAGTGCAGAACAAAACCAAATCATCAAAGAAGAAATAACTAAACTTATGGAAGCTTGTTACATCAGGGAGGTACAATTTCCTAGCTGGTTAGCTAATGTGGTGTTAGTCTCTAAGCCAGGAAACAAATGGCGAGTGTGCATTGATTTCAGGGATCTCAACAAAGATTTCCCAAAAGATTATTATCCATTACCCAGGATCGATCAATTGGTAGACTCTACTGCTGGATGTGAGTACATCTCTATACTAGACGCTTATCAGGGCTATCATCAGGTTCCCTTAGCTAAAGAAGATCAAGAAAATGTCAGTTTCATAACATCTGAAGGTACTTATTATTATAATGTTATGCCCTTCGGACTAAAAAATGCAGGAGCAACTTATCAAAGGCTTATGAATAAGGTCTTCCAAAAGCAGATAGAGAGAAATATGGAAGTATATGTTGATGATATCTTAATTAAGTCTCTTCAAGCTGTTGATCTGTGCAGGGATGTAGAGGAGACCTGCAAGACCTTGAGACAGTATGGGCTCAAGTTAAATCTGAGCAAATATTTATTTGGAGCGAAAGGGGGAAAATTCCTGGGGTATATGGTGTCCGAACGAGGAATAGAGGCCAACCCGAGCAAAGTAAAGGCACTTCAGAACATGGAGCCTCCGCGCAACATGAGAGAAGCTCAAAGATTGACCGGCCAGATTACAACCTTGTCTAGGTTCATTTCTAGGTCGACCGATCGTAGCTTCCATTTCTTTAAAATACTCAGGAAGGTAAACAAATTTCAGTGGAAAGAGGAATGTGATAAGGCCTTCCAAGAGTTAAAAGACTACTTGTCTACTCTTCCTGTATTAGCTAAACCTATAGTAGGAGAGACTCTTTGGGTATATTTGTCGGCTAATGAAAATGTTGTAGGCTCTGTATTAGTCAGACAAGAAGGAAAGGAACAATAACCTGTATATTTTTCCAGCCATTTATTAAAAGGAGCTGAGTGTAGATATACTACACTAGAAAAATTGGCTTATGCATTAGTGTTGACTGCTCGGAGGCTGCGACCATATTTCTTAGCACATAAAATTATTGTATTAACCAACAATACTCTCGGACGGGTGTTACTCAACCCTGAGGCATCAGGTCGATTGGTCAAATGGACAACTGAACTTGGAGAATATGACATTCAATATCAGCCTCGCTCGACCATCAAGGCACAAGCTCTAGCAGATTTCATCATAGAAGTTCAAGGCCCTGAGGAAGAAAACATCTGGAAAGTTTATGTGGATGGCTCCTTAACTAGACAGGGTAGCGGAATTGGTGTCCTTCTTATATCTCCCAGGGAAGATAGACTCCAACTCTCTATCAGATTGAATTATAGAGCTACTAATAATGAGGCAGAATATGAAGCTTTAATAACTGGATTGCAAGCTGCTCGGCATATAGGGGCAGCTCGGGTCCTCATTTATTCTGACTCTCAATTAGCAGCCCAACAACTATCAGGTAATTTTGAAATTAATAATGACAGGCTCAAGTTATATGCTAAGGCATTTGATAAGTTGAAGTCTCAGTTTCAAGAAGTAAATATACAAAAGGTTCCTCGATCTGAGAATCAGGTAGCAGATGAATTGGCTAAGCTGGCCTCTGCCATAGTACCATGGAGTCTAGATCGGCCCGTAGAACAAACCCTGTTAATATCCTGTATCGAAAGACAAGCTGACACAGAAATTCAAGGTGATTGGAGGGCTCAAATCATATTGTATCTACAGCAAGGTATTCTTCCAAGTAATATAGAACAAGCAAGGATATTTAAGAAGAGAGCTGCTCAGTACACTATGGTAGGAGAACAGTTATATAAAAGAGCTTTTTCTAGACCTCTGCTCAAGTGTATTGGCACAGAAGATATACAATTTATTTTATAGGAAGTTCATCAAAGTTCATGTGGTAGTCATATAGGAGGGAGATCCTTGGCCCGAAAAATCTTATTAGCAGGATATTTCTGGCCTACTCTACACGAGGATGCCAACAAGTTGGTAAGAACTTGTATGTCTTGCCAGAAACATCAAAATATTTCACATCATCCTACACAGTTGTTGAAAACCTCTATAGTCTCATGTCCCTTCGATCAATGGGGCATGGACATAGTAGGCCCATTTCCTATGGCGACTGCCAAAAGAAAGTTTTTATTGGTAGCAGTGGATTATTTTTCCAAATGGATAGAAGCAGAACCACTTGCCCGGATTACTGAAGATGCAGTTATTAAATTTCTGTGGAAAAATATCATATGTAGATTTGACATTCCTCATAAATTAGTCTCTGATAATGGAAGGCAATTTCAAGGAGATAGAATTTTAGCTTGGTGCAAAAGTTATTGTATTATTCAGGCCTTCACCTCTATAGCTTATTCGCAAAGTAATGATCAAGCAGAAGTAACCAATAGAGAAATTATAAGGGATTTAAAAACCAAACTGGATCATGTCGGAGGTAGCTGGGTAGATGAATTACCCAGCGTTCTTTGGGCATATCGTACTACACCTCGAGAAGCTACAGGAATCACTCCCTTCCAATTAGTTTATGGGGGAGAAGCAATAATTCCCATTGAGGTGGGAGTAGAATCTGACAGAAGGCAATTATATGATGCAGACAATGAGGGTCGTTGACTCATGGAGCTGGACTTGATAGAGGAAATTAGAGATAAAGCTGCTACTCATCTCGTATCATACCGACAACGAATGAGGCAAAATTATAACAAAAGGATCGTCCCTAGATTTTTCCAAGTAGGAGATTTAGTATGAAAGCGTATTAAACTTGTTGGGGATGTCAGTAAGTTGGCACCGCGGTGGGGAGGACCCTACAAAGTGGTGGAAAAGCTCGCATCAGGTTCATATTATCTCCAAGATACTGAAGGAAGAATTTTGGAACGTCCATGGAGTGCAAATCATTTACAACCTTACCGGACCTGACAAGATCATGCCACTCAAGAATATGTCAGAAGGAACAAATTATAATTATCTGAAGTAAGTTCCCGGTGAGATGAAGACAAGTATTCTTGCAGTTTATGTACTCCATTTCTTTCAATAAATGCAATGTCAGACAAATATCACCACAGAAATAAATATGGTTCATACAGATTGAAAAGTATTGGCAGAACTTTCATAATCTATTTTCGAGCAATCAACGGTGGAGAATCCTAAAGACCTATTCAGCTCCCTTAAGAAAAATTTAGAAATTTTAAAACCATCACAAGGTCAGTACAAACATCATAATTTGGCATAAGAACATAGTCGATCGAGAAATCTCATGAAGTAACTCGGACGGGTCTTCATGGGACGAACCGGAGACTTTAAATTATCACAAAAAATAGTCGATCAGGAAATCTCATGAAGTAACTCAGACGGGTCTTCATGGGAGGAACCGGAGACTCTAAACCATCACGAAACATAGTCGATCGGGAAATCTCATGAAGTAACTCGGACGGGTCTTCATGGGAGGAACCGGAGACTCTAAACCATCACAGAACATAGTCGATCGGAAAATCTTATGAAGTAACTCGGAAGGGTCTTCATGGGAGGAACCGGAGACTCTAAACCATCACGGAACATAGTCGATCGGGAAATCTCATGAAGTAACCCGGACGGGTCTTCATGGGAGGAACCGGAGACTCTAAACTATCAGAGAGCATAGTCGATCGGGAAATCTCATGAAGTAACTCGGACAGGTCTTCATGGGAGGAACCGGAGACTTTAAATTATCACAGAAAATAGTCGATCGGGAAATCTCATGAAGTAACTCGGACAGGTCTTCATGGGAGAAACCGGAGACTCTAAACCATCACGGAACATAGTCGATCGGGAAATCTCATGAAGTAACTCGGACGGATCTTCATGGGAGGAACCGAAGACCCTAAACCATCACAGAACATAGTCGATCGGGAAATCTCATGAAGTAACTCGGAAGGGTCTTCATGGGAGGAACCGGAGACTCTAAACCATCACGGAACATAGTCGATCGGGAAATCTCATGAAGTAACCCGGACGGGTCTTCATGGGAGGAACCGGAGACTCTAAACTATCAGAGAGCATAGTCGATCGAGAAATCTCATGAAGTAACTCGGACGAGTCTTCATGGGAGGAACCGGAGACTCTAAACCATCATAGAACATAGTCGATCAGGATATCTCATGAAGTAACTCGGACGGGTCTTCATGGGAGGAACCGGAGACTCTAAACCATCACGAAACATAGTTGATCGAGAAATCTCATGGAGTAACCTAGGCGGGTCTTCATGGGAGGAACCAGAGACTCTAAACTATCAGAGAGCATAGTCGATCGAGAAATCTCATGAAGTAACTCGGACGGGTCTTCATGGGAGGAACCGAAGACTCTAAACCATCACAGAACATAGTCGATCGAGAAATCTCATGAAGTAACTCGGACGGGTCTTCATGGGAGGAATCGGAGACTCTAAACCATCACAAAACATAGTCGATCGGGAAATCTCATGAAGTAACTCGGACGGGTCTTCATGGGAGGAACCGGAGACTCTAAACCATCACAGAACATAGTCGATCGGGAAATCTCATGAAGTAACTCGGACGGGTCTTCATAGGAGGAACCGGAGACTCTAAACCATCACAGAACATAGTCGATCGGGAAATCTCATGAAGTAACTCGGACGGATCTTCATGGGAGGAACCAGAGACTCTAAACCATCACAGAACATAGTCGATCGGGAAATCTTATGAGGTAACTCGGATAGGTCTTCATGGGAGGAACCGGAGACTTTAAACTATCACGGAACTTAGTCTTCATGGGCATAGTAAATGCAAGGTTACATGAATTTATTCACAAAATCGGTTGACATTTTCCACTGGATCAGAAGCCAGGGTTCACGAAGGATTTTATGCATATGACACATTTTCTATCTGGAAGCCTATTCACATGGAAATCTTTATTCAGAATCGCTTGGAGTATTATACATAGCTCGGAACTCAGGAGTCTTATACAATTTCTTATCTAAAATCATTCAGGATTATTCATCTTTTTGAAATATGGAGCACACTAGATATTATCTGCAAAAAGATTCATTAAGACAAGATTTAACTTCAAGAGGTAAGTAAGGAATTCTTAAATAAAATTTCTACTCAATACTCGGAAGCATTTCAAAAGAGGCATTCTCAAACTAGCACAAGGGAGAAACAGGTAAGTATCAAAAATTTCCTATATATCGCAATCCCTTAATTACCAAGTTTTTGGTTATAGTTCTTTCCATTACCAGTTTTTCCATTACAAGTCTTTTTATGGACAATCTTTTTAGATACATAGACATGATTAATTAAAAGGACTTTTTAAATCTGCGAGCAGTTTTTCGTTAAGTCTGCGATGACTTATGAAAGAGGAGGGAGGTTCCTTGGGTAGATAGTCACCCTCTCTCAATTGTCGAAGACCTCCCGATACAGAATGATTTAGAGCACCCACTATCCGACACACAAATTCTTGGGCAAACGCCGAAGATTTTAGATAAGCCAGACGCCATTCTTCTCATCGACTCTTCTCTTGCTCCTTATAGCTTTGAAAATCAGCTTGTAGTTTAGTGTTTTGATCTTTTAAAGCATCCTATTCCGATTTAAGCTGTTCCAATTCCTTCTGGAGCAGTGACAACTCAACATCTTGAGCTTTCCTTTGCTCTTGTTCCTGTAGGATAGTGAAATCATGAGAGGCTAGGTCTTGAGCTTGTTCAGAAAGACAGGCATTATGAAGCTTCTCTACTTTCTCTAAAATAAGACTTTTATGAGAAGCATCTAAGAGAGCTTTCTCCTTTAAAGTGATTTCCAATCGGAGACCAGAGTGCAATCGATCCACCTGTAATTCCAGAGTTCTCCTTGTAAGCTCTTTGTCTTTCAGTAATTGTTGTGATTCCTCTAATTCCTATCTCAATGCCCCTAATTATTGATCTTGCAAAATCACTTTCTCTTGTAACTGAGTCAGGTTATTATTAGAAGGGGATGAAGTAGCTTTTAATGTCTCTAGTTGAGCTTTTAACTTATTGTTCTCTTGGTCCCGAGCCACAAGTAGCTGGTCGATTTGCAGACTCGAGGCAAGGAACTAAACAGAATAAGGATACAGTTAAAGATAAGGATACGAAGTTGACAACATATAACCAAGGATACTTACAGCTACTGCCTGACGTCTATGGTGGTCGGCTCAATGTGAAAGACTAAAGCCCCTTAGTTGTTCCTGGCCCTGTAACCAAGATTCGGCCAATAGGCCTTGTAGTTGTAAAGAACCATAGCTAAGTGGATCAGAGGACTGTCCTAATTGAGAGGGCAGACCCATAGCCTGTTTAAATAAAGGTCGGGGAATGGAGGAAAAAGGAGGTAGGGAAGAAGGAGATGCAATGGATGGAAAAGAAATAGTAGAAACAAAAGAAGCAGAAGAAGAACTAGATGGAATAGAGGGTGACAATGCAAGGGATGCTGACTCAGTCGTGGAAGCGCGAATAGCTGAGGGCCTAGCACTGGGAGAAGATCTCCGGCAAGGTGTCCGTTTTGCCCGGGGCCCAGAAGCCAAAGGAGGCAAGGCCAATGTAAGAGGTGCAGAAGACACAGAAGGGATAATGGCCATCTTAGAAGCAGAAGCAGAAGCAGAAGGAGCTGAAATAATAGCACCAGAAGAGGGGATGAGCAGACCAGGTCTCATCATCCTAAGAGAAGTATTAGAGATAATGTGGGTAGGGGTTATCGGTGCCTTACCTCTCTCAAGAGAAATGGGTGCCGGAACAAGAGGAGCTTGCACAAAAGTACCAAAGAAATCGCTAAAAGGGGCATCCTCAGTAAGCTTTGGCTTTTTGACTAAGGCAATGAAAGGCTCTTCTTCTTCCTCTTCCATGGCTGCGACGGCCTCTGCCCATTGTTCTTCTTCGGATAGCAAGCCCCAGGTGGAGGAATTAAGATTAGCCCGGCGAGCTTGCAACCATTCTTCTCCAAGATTATTAACAAAGGACTTAGTCATAGCAGGATTCTTGTACATAAAAGCTGGAAGAAGAGCATCAGCTGAAACACAGGAATTAAACACCATTATAAAAGAGATATACTAATCAGTAAATGCGGAGTGAAATGTTTATACATACCAAAAGAGTCATCCAAGGGAGTATCAATATTGCCTATCCCAAAAGGAAATATTAAACCCTCCACAATTAGATGCGGCAAGATGAACTTTGCTCCCTTCAGTTTAGATAAGGCAAAGGTAATAGAGGGATCGTTAAGGAGATTATGGGTGCCAGCAAGCGGAGGTAGATCATATATCCATTGAATGGGAAACAGAGGAGGAGAAGGGAGACGCATATAGAAAAATTTGTGATACCATTCCTCCTGAGGAGGAATTCGGTTGAACAAAATAGCCTTGGGACAAGATTGGAATTTGAAAACACCAAGATCTACTCGACGAGGAATAAAGAAGTGATGAAAAAGACGAGAAGATAAGAGAAAATCTAACAGTTTAGATACCCCAACAAAACCCATAAGGATAGAAAAGGATTGAGGGACAAACTGATTGAGTGAAATATTAAAATAGAGGCTAACGTTAGAGAAAAAAGGGTGAAGAGGAAATCGAAAACCTTGTAGGACTTGATCTCAGAAGATAGTTATACACCCTAAAGGAGGAAGATGTGGACTATCCTGAGGAGCTGGACGGGTTATATAAACAGGGAAACCATAGGTCACCTTTAAATCCACTTTCTCTGTCTCTATAAGGTCGGAAACACACGAGAGAAACCACGTCGGAGGGGAAGTTGCCATAGTGAAGCAATAGAAGGAAGAGGAATCAAGGGAGATGAAGAGAGAAGTGGGAAAGTGGAAGAGAACTTCTTAAAACCTTTGTTTTCCTTTCAGTCCTGTGCTAAAACCCCCAAATAGAGATAACAGAAGAAAACAAGAAAAGAAAAAGCACTCGGAATTCCCATCATCATAAATGGGTGATAACATTAAAGGATAAAATCAAACTCTAACAGAGGGGAATGAATCCAAAGAACGAGAACTGAAGTTAAGTAATTTTCCTCGAAAAATGTGTAAAGTTTCCCTAGATGCAATTCTTAAGAAAGTTTGACGGATATAAAGAAAAATTGGTACAAGTTATTAGTTAATAGATAGGACTTGGTTAAAGGATACCAGACGAGATTCATAAATATGAATTGGGCGATCATAATAGATCGGTCGAGATAAACGTCATTCAAATATATCGACCAAAGGCTTATCGTGATAAGTCAAATAGCATACACTATGATAAAACCATATGAAATTTGGTTAAAAACATAAAATGACATACGTAGATGCGAGTGTAAATCGATCAAGTGAAACAAATCGACCGGTATTGAGAATATCGCAATAAAACTGTACTAGATCGAACGAGACACAATTAATCTATAGAATATCGCCTGGTCAGGATTGATATATACCGCCCGGTCAGGAAGAAACAGTCTAAATAGATAAACATAATAATATGTTGGGTGAGGTTTTATAAGGACCAGCCAAGTGACATTTAACATATTTAAACAAAACAGACGATCGTCATAAGGAAGAGTAGATTTAACAATAAAAAGGGATAATCAACTTTACATGAGTTTGCTAGATTGTCAGCACAAAGTTCTGGTCCCCCTTTACAAGGATTCGAATTTAAGTAAGAAAAGAAAGTCATACTAAGGTCAGCTGAGGGAATAGATCAGGAGGCTTGTCCTCAATGAGTTTGCGACGATTTAGGAAATTGGGAGGAGGATCGCGAGATAAGTAGTTTTCCTCTCACAATTGTTGAATCGTCCCTTTAGCTCCCGCAGTAAAGGCTGATAAGATGGACTTCACGATCGGCCTATTGAATTCAGGAGATTCAATCATGGCGGTGGCCCGTTCCTTGTAACGAATATCTTCGTTCACCTTGTAGACCACCAGATCCATTTGGGAAGTCTTCAGTTCGTTCTCTTTGACAGAAACCTCGATTTTAACTGAATTAAGGGAGGTGTTCAAGGAAGTTATTTCATCTTCCTTCAGCTGCAGGGCTTTGAGTTTTTCAGCCAATTCTGCTTCATAATCAGCCTTTAGTTCGCCATTTTGGAAGTTAATTCTTGGTTAAGATCCGTAGTTGATTTGAATTGTGCTTGAAGACTTTCAATCTGAGCTTCAAGTTGTTTCTTGGCAGCAGTGGAAAGTGCGGCAGAAGATAACTCAATGACCTGTTGCCTCAGCTTGTCATTCTCTGATCTCAGCTTCTTGTTCTCGTTGTATAAATTATGCATCAGCCGAGATAAGCCCATGTTTTCTATCCATCGCTAGAAATATAATAAAGGGTCATGAGATAATCGTTAAAAAATAGAAAGTAGGCGCTATTAGACATACCTGATTCTCATTATGGGAGAAACAAAATCAGACTTGTGTCTAGTCAGTCGTCTACACCTCCTTTGACTAGACTTGAAGGGAAGGCTAGTGATATGGGTTAGGTTTCATGGATCCCCGATAAGGAGGGAAAAGGGGGATAACTAAGTAGAGAAGAAGGACAATATCGGCCGGGATATGCCTCTAAGGAGGTAGACCCATATTGATCAGCATATACCTCAAATGAGGTAGGCTAATATCGATCGGGATATACCTCAAAGGAAGCAGGACAATATCGGCCGGGATATACATCCGAGTGAGTAGATTAGTGTCGACCAGGATATACCTTAAAGGAGGTAGGCCAAATTTGGTCGGGACATACCTTCAGGAAGGAAGGTCGATATCGGCCGAGATATGTCTCCAAGGAGGAAGACCCATATCGATTAGCATATGCCTCAAAAGAGGTAGGTCGATATCGGCCGAAATATGCCTCCAAGGAGGAAGACCCATATCAATTAGCATATGCCTCAGAGGGAGTAGACCAATATCGGTCGGGATATGCCTCAAAAGAGGAAGTCCAATATCAGCCGAGATATACTTCCGAGGGAGTAGATCAATGTCGACCGAAACATACCTTTAAGAAGGAAGGCCAATATCGACCGGGATATACTTCCGAATGAGTAGACTAGTATCGACCGAGACATGCCTTCAAGAAGGAAGGTCAATATAGGCTGGGTTGACTAATACCTTGAAAATATATTTGATAAAATATAGCCCAATGCTAGCTAGAATAATAAATAAAGGAGCTCAGACGGGTACTGCCCTAGGAGCCTCATGAGAGGTAATAATAATTGATCAAACCTAGCTAGGCCCAATTCCGACTGATACAAGGAACATTGGTACATTAAGCTATCTATGATATAGCAAAAATAGGAGGGGCAAGTAAGAATGATATAAACACTTTAAAGGACCTGTGAAACAGGATAGAAGTAAATATTTTAAATAAAATAGTTAATGAAGATATTTGCAGTACATGATTGTATAACAGGTGTTATATACTTTGGCGGGAAATGTGTTTTTAGACTATTTTGCAGGTACTAGACGACAAAGAAGGTACATCTGGGGTACAAAAAAGATTCCTTAAAAGTCATTTACCACAAGTACGCAGCTTACGTCATCTCATAACAAACTCTAACAAATCGGGGTCCGCTTCATGACTACGGAGGTTATATGAAGTGGTATAAAAAGAGGAATCCTCTCCGTTGGCTAGGTAAGTTCATATCATTGCGCACGTTCATAGCGCCTAATTTTTCTACTGTTCATCTTCTTCCTTTTGCTTCCACACCAAGAGATATCACTGACTTGAGCGTCGGAGGGCCTAGCCAGGGATTCCCACCCCGGTCATAGGTCACTGACGGTAGTGTTGGTTGGTCTCTTGTGCGCAGGAAACCTTGGGAGCTCCGAATCTGGGTGTTCTTCGATCGGATTTCTTCATCGCCATTGGTATCTTGCATCGAGAAGACACTCTTGTGGTTTCATCTTCTTGGATCCGCTTTGGGTTTCTCGGATCTGCATTCCATAGGTATTATTCTCCATCAGCAGTAGGTTTTTTCTCCCGGCTCTCCGTTTTGTCCAGCTTCTCAGACAGGATCAGTATCCATGTGATATGCTTACATATGTTGAGTTATATACCTATTGCATATGGTTTGACACTGGCTTATCTATCGGTAGTATGTATATACCTCACATGATACTCTTGTACTTATGAGTAGTACTATTATAGATTCTCACTACCCCTGACTTTCTATTACTAGCTTAGTATATGGATTCAGGTATGAATATTTATTATAATTACATTATAGTTCATGTTACTTTTCCCCATGAGACTGTATACCTTTGGCTCTCTAGATATATATTATGCTCATGCACTATCTGTCTATTACCCACTGAGTCCTAGCACTCACCACCCTTTGAAATGGTTTTCTTTTACCAGGGAACAGGTAGATGATACCATCACACTTGGAGGATCCTGACTACCAGTCTCATGTCACATTTGAGAACAGTTTTCTAGTTTTGTTTACTGCTTTATTTATGCTTTGAATTTGTGAATTTGGTATTGTAATAACTCAACGAGGACTTGGAGTTTAGCTTTATGGTTTCTTGTATTTGGTTTGATGTTGTAGTGTCAAGTCGAGCCGGCTCGTAGTTAGTTATTTTGTGATTTTTCGTTCGTTATTTTGTGACTTTCGCTGTGTTTTGTTTCAGCCGTGTGGATTGTTTATCAACTGCATGGTTGTGTTTACTTTTAGCCATGTGGGCTGCTTATAAACTATGTGGTTGTATTTATGTCTAGCCGTGTGGGTTGTTGATAACTTATGAGCAGCCTTGTGGCATTGTATACATGTTTCATTTGTCACTGTTATAGGGGAGGTGCTGTCTGATTTTTATTGGACAACCATACTTGTAGGATGACTCGCTGAATGACATAAGCACGAGCAGAGTAGAATAGTGAATTTGCCTAGTAGAGGATTGTTCTCATCGGCTCAGATGTTGAGGTCTTTTTATAATCTAGGTTCGGTCAATCAAAAAGCCTTTCAGTCGACTGATCAGTTCGGTCAACCAAACACTCAATTGGTCAACTAAATACTGCGATTTCCTTCAGTGACAAATCTAATCTTCATGTAATTAATTCCATTAAAGGTTCAGTCGACTGATAACGCTATTCGATCGACCAATCCCTCAAACTACATTCTTTGCTGGGATCCGAATCTACTTCGTCATCAATGCTAATTAATGTTCGGTCGATCAATCATTAGGTTTGGTTGACCGATCCCCTTGTATTCCAAATGTGTTCTGCTAGATCACTCTGTGCATGTCAGCTTGGTTCAATCAACTGATCCCTTGGTTTAGTCGACCGATCCACCTGGATCCTACAAAATAGAGTTTGTTCAAATATTCCTGTAAAACAAAGTTAGCACAGTATAGTATGATGCATGAGTAGCAATTGACAGTAGAACTATCTTGATCTCACTTGGAAATCTTTCCAGTTTCTTCAGTTAGATCAACGACCTAAGCTTATTCCTTTTTGGAACACGACCTCACCGTCACTCCTCCAGTTGCTTACCTCAACCTACCTACAAAATATTGATCCTCCGGATTTGTTTGGACTTTCTCTGCTTAGTGTTTGATCGCCTGATCCACTAAGACTTTTCCTACAATACTAAATTAGCTAGCAACAATAATAGTAATGCAAACACTATGGTTAAACTAAACTTAGATTTACCCAGATTCACTGGCCTAGTCGACTGTGTGACCTTGCTTGGAGTTCACTCCTCTTAGAATTCTCGTTACCTAAGGTTGCCTCCCCCTAAGATTTTTTCCATCTAGCTTCACTCGCCAGAACCTAGAGTTACCTCCCTTTAGGGTTTTCTCCACCTGGCTTCACTTGCCAAGACTCAACATTGGATCGACCCACTAGGGATTCATTATTGGGTCCTCAAGATCTACCAAATGCTTCTACCTGGCTTCCACGATCTATCGAGATTTCTCTTGCCTAGTCGTAACTTAGACTTCCCTTGTCTAACCATAGTTAGGACTAGTCACTTGGTTAACTTCTCACCCTTGCCTAGCCGCGACTAGGACTTCCCTTGATGAAGCTCTATTAAAACATATTTGTCATATATTCAAACCTTGGAGATCAATTACACCAACACTATGATTGGGTGAGAAAATAAATATTGACGTAACCTCCGAGCAGCTAGGACCATTCCGTATGCTTACTTCTCTAGTATAGTATAACAACACTCGGCTCCTTTCATTAAATGATTTAAAAAGTACACAGACTATTATTCCTTTCCCTCTTGCCTCACCAATACTGACCCGACTATGTTGTCATTAGCTAACAAATACATCCACAAAGTTTCGCCCGTTATTGGCTTTGCAAGTATAGGCAAGGCGGACAAGTAATTCTTTAGCTCCTCAAAGGCTTTATCGCAGTCGCCATTAGAATTTGGTCTCCCGACGGAGTATCTTGAAAAAAAAGGCAAGCTTCGATTGGCCGACTGGGAGATGAAGTGAGAAAGGGCAATAATCCGACCGATCAGACTTTATGCTTCCGAGCTATGTCTTGAAGTGCCCGCACCTTACTCGGATTAGCTTCTATCCCCCTCTCGGTCACAATATATCATAGGAATTTTTCGCTCTTGGCCTCAAACAAGCACTTACTAAGATTGAGATTTAGTTCATAATACCTTAAAGTATGGAAGGTTTCCTCCATGTCGGCACACAGGTTGGATACTTGGAGGGACTTAATAAGGATGGCATCCACGTACACTTTCATATTCCACCCGATCTGCTTCCGGAATACTTTGGTCATGAGTCATTAGTATGTAGCCCATGTATTCTTCAGTTCAAATGGCATAATATTATAGTAATAAGTGTCCTTAGTAGTTATAAAACTGACCTTCTCTTGGTCTTCCTTAGCGAGTATGACTTGATGATATCCTTAATACAAGTCCAGCATACATATAAATTCACACCCAGAGGTGGAGTCCACCATTTGGTTGATACGAGACAATGGATAATAATTTTTTGGGCAGGCCTTGTTAAGATCTTGGAAGTCGATTCAAACCCTCGAGTTATTTTTGTGGCTTAAACACCAGGACAATATTAGCCAACCAGCTTGGGAATTAGACTTCACGAATGTAGCATGCCTCTAGTAATTTGTCCACCTCTTCTTTAATTATCTTATTATGATAGGCCCCAAAATCTCACTTTTTTTACTTGACTAGCTTAGCATCTGGGTAGACATAAAGTACAAACTCCATGACCGTTGGTGATACCCCGGTCACTTCCTCGGGAGTCCAAGCGAAAATATCGTTGTTACGTGTAAGACATGAAACAAGCTCTTTTTTTAAGTTCTTGAGGTAAGTCGGCTACCACTTGCGTAATAGATTCCAACTGGCTTGGTCGAATCTAGACTTCCTCTTTCTCTTCATAAACTAGGGTGGGTGGTACTTCTTGAATAGTATTAACCTCCATTCGTTGGCTTTTTCGAGCAGCATTAGCCTCTGTCTTGACAATTTCTACATATCACTTGCGTGCCACTAGTCTCCCTTGACTTCACCCACCGGGTCATCCACAGAGAATTTCACCTTCTGGCAGAAGGTCGAGATGACCGCCTGAAATTCATTTAAAGCTGGCCGGCTCAAAATGACATTGTATGTCGAAGGCACGTCCACAACTATGAAAGTTGATCAACATGTCCTCATTAGGGGCTCCTCCTCTAAGGATATGACCAACTTTATTTAACCGAGTGGATGGACCTCATTGCCTATGATCCCAAACAAAGGAGTGGTCATGGGTTGGAGCTCGCTCGAGTCTATTTACATTTGTTTAAATGCTTGTTTGAAGATGATATTGACCGAACTGCCTATGTTAACAAAAGTATGATAAATATTATAGTTAGCTATAACAACCTTGATTATTAAAGCATCATTATGGGGGGCTTCCACCCACTCTAGTTCTTTAGGCCCGAAGTTGATTTCGGGCCCGACCGCCCGCTATTTGGTATTTTTACAAAGAAATAAAACTAGTATGATGCGGAAATTAAATACTAGTATACCTTTTTCTTTTACAAACAAAGACCTCTAAGTCTTCTACCGTATTCCTCTTCTAACCTCGGACGTTGTGTGGGCAACGACCTTCCGAGATGAGAACCACCAAGCACCTTCTTCTTCCTTGCAAGTTTCGGCCATCAAAACTTCTCCTAGGATGAAGAGGTTCGGCCACCACCACCATGCTCCAAGGGATGCTAGAAACAAAGCTTTCTTTCTCTCCTTCTTCTTCTTCTTCTCTAAACTTGATCTGGCCACCATATGAATCTCCACAAGAAGGATGAGGTTCGGCCATCAAAGAGAAGAGAGGAGGAGAGGATGGCCGGCCACACCAAGGAAGAAAAAGAGGGAGAAAAATAGAATAGAGGTCTTGTCCTGAAGGCACCTCTACCCCCTCTTTTATAATCCTTGGTCTTGGCAAATAAGGAAATTTTAATAAAAACTTCCTTAATTCCTTTGCCATGAAAAATAAATTTAATTGATATAAAATCAATTTCTCTTTTATTAATCAACATGGTCGACCACAATAATCTAAGCAAAGGAAATTTAATTCAATCAAGAATTAAAACCTTCCTAATTTGTTTCCGGAAATTTTAAAATAAAATTTCTCTAATAATTTTTTTTATCCCTTCATGATTGGTTTATAAAAAGGAAATTTAATAAATTAAAATCTTTCTTTTAAACATGTGGATAAAAAGAAAGTTATCTCTAAAAATTAAAATCTCTTTTAATCTACAAATAAGGAAAGATATCAAATCTTTTCTTAATCTTTTGTAGAAACTTATAAAAGAGAATATTTAATTTTTAAACTCTCTTTTAAATCATGAACATAGTTAAAAGAAAAGTTTTCTTAAAATTTAAAATCCACCTTTTAATCAACAAATAAGGAAAGATTTCAAAAAAAATACACAAATATTCACAAATTATACAAATATTCTTCATTCAATAATATCCATAAAATACACAAATATTAACAAATTATATAAATAATCTTCTTAGAACAATATCCATAAAATACCCAAACATTCTTTTTACATCAAAAGCTAGCTGATAGATATACTATCCCTAACCATTAATGGGTACCCCACGGAGCAATAGGCCTCACTTCCTGTCCAGATCCAACATTCAATCCTTTCCCTAGGTCCCATAGCATAGTTCAGTGGTCGGCTCTGAAGTCCTCAGTGGTAGAAGTCCGACCCCATTCTCCTTTTCTCGTTCGCTCCTCCCTTTTCCCAGTCATCCCTCTTCCCTGTCATCTATGCAATTAGTTTGTAAATTCAAATAACCAGAACACGAGAAAAATATACATATTCAATGACATTCAATAAAATATATAATATAGTTAAACAAAGTGAAGACCTTGACAAAATTAAGACTCCAATGGTTTAGTCATGCATATTGCTTAGAGTTCAATTGAGGAGTAAGAACTACGAACCATATAGCTGACCAAATAGTTAGCAAAAATATGGGTTCATTGATGTTGATAATATATTTCTCTGTCCTATTTACTAATAACCACCTGATATGGGTTCATTAAAAAATTTTGTCATATTTTGTCAAAATTAGAATCAACTAGCTATAGACTGAAACTGAGCCTAAGCAGAATCAGAATCATAAACTTGCTGAACAATCTTGGGCATCCTACAATAGATTATCCAAAAGTTGCAGAACAAAGTTGTAAAAAGTAGTAAAAGATTTGCAACTCTTATTCGATGCATAACAACAATTTTGATTTTGACACACGAGGCATTAACACTTGTTTTAACTTGACGCTATCTACTTGATAAAGTCAAGCAAAGACATTTACCTTCACTTCGATCCTTGAATCCTCGAATAATACATGCAAGACTCCAAGGCCTTCCACCAGAGCATGCTTTTGCTCCACCTTTTAATATGCCATTGTGTTGCTTCAGTCTGAGAATATGTCATCTTTTGTCAAACAATGGGAAGGGTTTCACTTACATATGCACGAATCTATATATTCATCAACAACATCTTCCTGCCAGACGAATCTAATGAAGGTAAAGGCACACAAATAATACAAAAAAAAATTCTTCCGAGTGTGTGTTGATAAAATATTTCATGTAAGTAAGAAATCAGTACTTAACAAATTAGAAAAGCAATCATCTTTAGAGATTTGTCAAGGACACATTTAACTAGCACCTTATCTGGACATAATATAGGCATTGGACATGTAATCAAAACCCCATCTATTTCGATAAGAACAAAATAAATTAAGGAAATGTATACAAGCGGGAAGTTCTCAACATTCCACAAGAAAAATCCATGATCATATTTGTTAGACTTCAAATCCGAGGCCAAAAGCTTGCACAAGGTCATTAAAGACTCACGCAAGGTCATTCAAGCTTGACAAATACAACCCGGTATTCAGGAATGGCAGCTATATAAGGAGTAGATGCACCTGCCTCATTTTCATCCTGAAGTAACTTATCCAACTCCGGCCAAAGAAGCTCCCTCCTGAAAGTACAGTTGATATTTCATATTCCACACAGGAGTAATGAGATAATGATGGGCAAAAGAGAAAAAAAATAGAAAACTAAAAAATAGCAGTAGCCGACATTGAAATTTGGATGGCATGCATAAAAGTTTGCTGATACTACATACCATGCAGAGAAGTCATCCTCAATACCCTGATCATCATCTCCCAACCCCACTTGGACAATGTGCTTGGCGCCTATGCAGAGGAAAAAAAATATAGAAGAATATCCAAGTATGAATGATGCTTAAATTCATTAAACACATCTACAAACTTGCACATGACTACTACATTACAGTTGTATGTATGAAACTCACAGATAACATGTCTACTCAACTGTTTCTTAGTAACTCCTCATACCATGTTGACTTTACAAGTTTTTAGAGTAACAATTAGTCTACAAAACAAGTTAAATTCTCTAGAAAAATGAAATGCATGAACTTTGAGCTTGCAACTGAAGATAGGATTTAAAATCAGCTTTAGGAGCATATGTGACTTAGTCAAATCACAAACTAAATAAATCAACTATATACCTTGCTCATGAAGCAGTTCATCGACCACCACAGCAACCTTTGCAAGGACACAATACACAAATATATTAGCCAAGCAATTCCCACAAAAAGAATACTGGCAATTTCATCATGCCAAACCTTATTAAAATGTTCATATTGCTGATTGCCCAAACTAAACACACCAAATTGAAGATTTTCCAACCAGGTTTCTCTTTCTTTCCCCTATAAAAACTAATAATCAGCAATCGATCAAGGCAAAAGGATTATTGGTAGAATAGATTAACTAAATGTGCATGTTTCCAGAACCTCTGTAAACCATTTGTAGAACCGGGCAGCATTATCAGTAGGCTCGCCATCTCCATACCTAAAGAAAACAAAGGGATCAACTCGAACTTTGAGGAAACTGATCGTTTATAAAAACAAAAAATTCCTGGCTTTCAACTTACGTAGCCAAGAAGAACAAAGCCAAGCTCTCCTTTTTCAGGTTCTCCTCGTACTCATCATCCTCAGTAGCATATTCATCCTATAATTGAGGAAACTAACTACAGATTAGTCAATTAATCAGTAGTATTTCCAATGATCTGAAACAGAAGGAAGATAATCTTACGATATCCATGACTTTAAATATGGCATTAGGGTACCGTGCTTTTGCCTCCTCAGCCAGCGCCTAGAAGGGGGGAAAATCTAAGATCATGGGAGAAAAATTCAAAAAATGAACTACTCGGATAAAAACCCTAACCTTCGCGAACCCCTCAGCCATCTTGGTCTGCGTCCCGAAGAAGACGGTGACCTTCTTCTTCCCTTGGTCCTCCTTTGTATCCATCTGGGTCTTCACCACTAGCGGCTTCGGCGACTCGACGGGCTTCCTTCCGCTCGATCGCCAGACGAAGAAGATTGCCATGCAACCGATAAGCACGACGATGACTATGCTCAGGACGACGATCAGCAGCCGGTTCTCCACGAACGCATCCCCGGTGCTGGAATCGAGCCCATATCCGTCGGAGAGGGAGGCGACGACGACCGACAAGAGATAAAGGGACGACGCCTTCTCGAAACCTATCTGCATCTTGGTGGATCGAGCGGTGAATCGGAAGCACAGATCTCCGATCTCTGTTTCTGTCTGCTTCGAATTGGGAGAATGAAGGAGGTCGAGATTGGGTCGGCGATGGGAGGGGAGGAGAAGGTAGAGGCAGAGAAGGTGAGTCGCCCGAAGACGGCTCTCTCTCTCTGCCTCCCGTGGACGGCAGCATATAGGGTTAGGTTAGAGGGAAGAGTTGAAAATTTTAGCTAAGTATTGGTGGGAAAATTATCATAGACATCGGATTTTAAAAACCAATGTTAAAATCGGTGTCTATTAACGAAAAAACGGGCGCTCATAGACATCGCCTAAAAAATCGATGTCTATGAGCGAAAATCTGCGCTCATAGACACCGGTTTTTGGAAAAACCGGTGTAAAATACTCAAAGACATCGGTTTTTGCTTAAAACCGTTATTGTTCCACTGATGTCTATGAAGGTTTTTGTTGTAGTGGTTACTGACAACTCACTTAATTAATATCTAGCTCTAAGAGTAGTACCACTCAACTTCATCGTCATGTTGGACTAAGTCCACCTGCAAGGTTTAACATGACAATCCTTATGAGCTCCTCTTGGGGACATTCTCAACCTAGATTACTAGGACACAGTTTCCTTCTATAATCAACAACACACACTATAAGTGATATCATTTCCCAACTTATCGGGCTTATTGATTTATCGAACTAAATCTCACCCATTGATAAATTAAAGAAATAAATATCAAATATATGTGCTTGTTATTATATTAGGATTAAGAGCACACACTTCCATAATAACTGAGGTCTTTGTTCCTTTATAAAGTCAGTATAAAAAGAAACGACCTCTAATGGTCCTACTCAATACACTCTAAGTGTACTAGTGTAATTATATAGTTAAGATAAACTAATACCTAATTACACTACGACCTTCCAATGGTTTGTTCCTTTCCATCTTGGTCGTGAGCTACTGTTTATAATTTATAAGGTACTGATAACATGATCCTCTGTGTGTGACACCACACACCATGTTATCTACAATATAAATTAATTGAACAACTACATTTATCATAAATGTAGACATTTGACCAATGTGATTCTTATTTCTAGATAAATGTTTATACCAAAAGCTAGACTTTTAGTATATATCCTAACAATCTCCCACTTATACTAAAAGACTAAGCTGCTATATCTGCTGCCATACATCTGATTCTCAACCTTTCAACATGTCCATCAAAAGCTCTTGCCTTAAGGGCCTTAGTGAAAAGATCTATAGGTCATCATCTAGGCATCAACAACTTGTCCTCGTTTATACGATTTCTCGTATTGGGTGGTACTTCCGCTCTATTGTGTTTACTTGCCTTATAGACTCATGGTTTCTTCGAGTTTGCTACTGCACCACTATTATTACAATAAATTGTAATAATCTTTGGACAAACCAGAAATCATATCTAAGTCTATCTTGAGGTTATTGAGTCATTCATCTTTTATGACTACCTCAAAGGTTTACCATATACTCAGCTTCTATGGTGGAGTCCGAAAAGCACCTATGCTTATCACTCTTCCATAGTTATGACTTTACCTCCTAAAATAAACACAAAACCCCGAGGTTGACTTACTATTGTCTCTATCCGATTGGAAGTCAAAATCCGTGCAACCCACAGGGACCAAATTAACTGCCTTGTAAGCTAGCATATAATCTCTAGTGCCTCTAAGGTACTTCAATATATGCTTTACTGCAGTCCAATGTCCTTGTCTAGGGTTACTTTGATATCTGCTAACTATGCCCTTGGCAAAACAGATTTCTGATCTCGTGCATAGCATACATTAGGCTTCCGACAGCCGAAGCATAAAGAACTGTCTTCATATCCTCTATCTCCTTTGATGTCTACGGAGACATTTCTTTAGATAAAGTTACTCCATGCTAAAAAGGTAAGAAACCTTTCTTGGAGTTTTGCATGCTTAAAACGAGCAAGGATTTTTTTTTCGATATACGAAGCTTGGGATAAGTAAAATATCCTTTTCTTGCGATCCCTTATTACTTTGGTCCCAAGAATATATACATTCTCCCAAGTCCTTCATATCAATTTTTTTGGACAACCATACCCTTACTTATGACAACATTTTGATATTGTTTCCAACTACCAAAAATGTTATCTACGTATAGTTCAAGAAATACCACCACGTTTCCATCACACTTTTTGTATACACAAGACTTATCCGGTTACTAAATAAATCCATAGATCTGGATTCCTTTGATAAACCGGATGTTCCAAGACCTTGAAGTTTTGCCTTAGTCCATAGACTGATTGAGCTTGCACACAAAATGCTCTTTGCCCTTTGCAATGAACCCTTCTGGTTGCTTTGTATGTATGCCTTCTTCAAGACTTCTATTAAGGAATGCTGTCTTGACATCCTCTTGCCAAATAGATAAAATAATCCGGATAGACTTAAGCATGACTACTAGTGAAAAAGTTTTCTTTTTCATCAAGCCTTGCTTTGAAAGTTTCCACCTTCCTGTCTATCCATCTTTTCCTATTGTAGACCTATTTTCACCCAATGGCTTTTACACCATCTGGTGGTTCTATAAGCTTCCAGATTTGATTAGAATACATATATTCTAATTCTGTATTCATTGCTCTTTGCCAAGATGTTGCATCTTTATCTTGAAGTGCTTCATCATATTTCCGGGATCAGACTCATGTTCATTTGGGATCAAGTCCAAAAACTCTCCCAAAACATGAATCCTTTTGGTTGTTTGACAACCCTCCCACTACGATGATGCACTGTCTATAATTGTGTATCAATTGTGATACGTGTTGCAGTTTCTTGTGATATTTCATCTTGTACAGTTGGTACTAGATTAGACATGTCCTTTATAATTTCTTTAAGAACAAATTTACTTATGGGCTTGTGGTTTATTACATAGTCATTTTCTAAAAATCGGTCATTGATGCTAACAATAACCTTCTGATTTTTAAGACTATAAACCTATTTTCATTTCTCTAGGATAACTTACAAACAAGTGAATTCCTGTCCAACTTATCATTGTCTCTCTCCAGCATATGTGCTGGACTACCTGAATCTGAATATGCTTCAAAATAGGCTTATGTCTATTTAGCAATTCTATATGAGTAGAGAGTTCTGACTTTGGAAGGTGCTATGTTCACTTCCGTTTTCAGAGTATATCCTTAAAATGAATTTGGTAATTTTCCAAATAACTAATCATCAATCTACTAATTTCCATAAGAGTCCTATACCTTCCTTTTTCTACACCATTCTGTAGGGGTGTACCAGGTGCAGTTAGTTGGGATTGAATCCCTACTTCTGATAAGTGACTCCTAAATTCTCCCAAGAGGTACTTGCCACTACGATCTCACCGTAGTATCTTGATACTTTTACTTTGACGTTTCTCCACATCAGCCTCGTACTCTTTGAACTAATCAAAGCACTTAGACTTGCGACACATCAAGTAAATGTATCCGTATCTTGAATAGTTGTCTATAAAATAGACGAAATATTCGATACTAACTCTTGTCATAGGATCACACAAATCAGAATGAACCTATTCCAATGTATCTTTGGCTCCATACCCCTTATACTTAAAAGTTTCTTGGTTATTTTTCCTTCCAAGTAAGACTCGCAGGTTGGAAAGATTTCCACTACCAATGAACTCAAAAGTTCATCAGCTACCAATGAATCCTACTCAAGTTAATATAACCTAGCCCTAGATGCCAAAGATATAATTGGTTCATTTCCGAAGGTTGCTTTCTCTTAAAGTTAGAAGATGTGTTACTAATTTTCATTTGTTGCATCGTGGGAGTTATTGGATTTATAAATTACCAACCAACGTACCAGAACAGATAACTTCCCTCTTTTTCTTAATAACAACTTTGTTATTAAAAGAGGCAGAATATCAAGTTCTTTGAATAGTTTAGAAACTGAAAACTAGTTCTTTCTAAACTTGGTACGTAAAGACAATTACTTAAAATCCATATTTTATCAAAGGATAAACATCTCCCACTGCAACAGCTGCCATTTTTATAGCAGTGCCCATGTGGACGGTGTTTTTATTTTCATTTAGTTGTCGGGTTTCCTGGAACCCTGCAATGAATTACGGACATGATTAATGGCATCTGTATCTACACTCCAGGTTCTGGTAGATAATACCACTAAACATGTTTTAACTAATGAATTAAATACACCTATATTGTTCTTTAGTTCTAAAAAGACAAACTACCTTAATGTCCAAGTCCTATTTCCAATCATTACAATCGGGACTACTAAGTCTTTTCTATAATATAACAACTAGGGAATTGACAAACATTTTAAATCCTAAGAATCACAAAAATATTTGGTCAAGATCAATTCCTTAAAATCCCCATGAATTTTGTATGCCACGATAGTGTGGACGTATACAAAATCAAAGAAGAGATTTTATCCATTAATTTTATTATCTCGTCAACTTTACTTTATGACGAATAAAATTAATAGTTGATCTTTCTTTGATCAAATATTTGGTCAAAACTTTTGAATTTAAAATAACATTGATTCCTCAAACAATATTATTTAAATTCACCAACACCTCAAACATCATGAATTTTGCATGCCACGATAGTGTGGACGTATACAAAATTAAACATTTGTAAGAGGAGGGGTTTACCCATTAATTATCTTGTCAATAAATCTTTATGACAAATAAAATTACCTCAAACACCGTGAATTTTGTATGCCACGATAGTGTGGACGTATATAAAATCAAACATTTGTAAGAGGGATTTTTAATTTTATTATCTTGTCAACTTATTTATTCGACAAATTAATAGTTGGTTTTCTTTAGTCGCACAAATAATAGCAGTGACTCCGATGGGGAGGATACTATTAGACGTGCCTAAGTGTATACCATTACTTAACACTAAATCCATTAATAAGATTGTGCCCCTTCCGATGGGGAAGATCACACGCTCTTAATTAACTTCCTATAGTCATCCAAAATGGAAGTTTAATCTAGTGATCCGCAAATAAGCTCATCCGATATGGAGGAAGGCACTCAGAGCCAACGCGCAAGCTTGTTGCATCACTTATAAACCAGTAATGGAGACCGTGGAATTTATTTAAAAATAAATCCCTCTCCCACTTAGTTATTTAAAGTGAGGAATTTTGACTATGCTAGCCTACTTAACATGCATACTAACAAGCACACACAACACAACATAAAAAGCAATAAATAGAAAAACTAATTTTCAACTATTATGGCTTTTATCTATTGTTGTCCTCCGTGTGTCGCCAACCCTAGCTACTGCCATCTTTGGCCACCGCCACCGGGTCTAGTTGTCGCATCCATCTTGTTCCTTGTTCCGCTGCGCCTCTGATCCTCAAAAGGTTCCACGCCTTGCAAGATTCAATCCGCGACATAAATAGAATTTTACATTTTTCGATCCTATATTCCTCGAAGGAATGTACATGTATCTAGATCAAAAAATAAAATCCTAATAAAACTAAATACAGCTCCTGCTGTATTTTATAATACAATCATGCACACACAATAAAATGCCCTTGACATGTCCAAGGGTCCAATCACACACACAATATCTATAAGCCATAATAGTTGGATCTTGCATCCACAAAGTTAGCACATCCTACTATTATCCTGCCTAAATTATGTATGACATGTGCATAATTAAACTAATACCAAATACACAGAGGCAAAACCCTAGCTCTGATACCAATTGTTGGTTGCTACTCGGAAAGCCTAACGGTTCCACTGTACAAAAATTTTGTACAAATGTCTGAATGTTTTCCTAGCTACCATGTGTTCTTTTAAATTAAACTCAGATCGCCTGCAGAACTTAACATGTTTGATCCTAAGTTTAATTTATTTGTCTTTTAGGTTTAGACTTGGATCTCCTGCGGAACTTAACACGTTCGATCCAAATCACCTAGGTTATTAATTCCATTAAATATTAATTTCCAAAATTGGCTTCCAGTACTGACGTGGCGAGGCACATGGCCTTCTTGGATATGGGAACAACCACCACCGACTAGACAAAGCCTTTTAAGGAAAGCTAATATTTAATTTCCTTAAATAACTCTAGGTTAACCAAAAAGAACAATCGAAACACAAGTTCGAAAAGAAAACACAAAAGAACACAACATCGAAAACAAATTCGAAATACTAGAATCGCATGCCTCTTGTATTTGGTATTTTTACAAAGAAATAAAACTAGTATGATGCGGAAATTAAATACTAGTATACCTTTTTCTTTTGCAAACAAAGACCTCTAGGTCTTCTACCGTATTCATCTTCTAACCTCGGACGTTGTGTGGGCAACGACCTTCCGAGATGAGAACCACCAAGCACCTTCTTCTTCCTTGCAAGTTTCGGCCATCAAAACTTCTCCTAGGATGAAGAGGTTCGGCCACCACCACCATGCTCCAAGGGATGCTAGAAACAAAGCTTTCTTTCTCTCCTTCTTCTTCTTCTTCTCTAAACTTGATCCGGCCACCATATGAATCTCCACAAGAAGGATGAGGTTCGGCCATCAAAGAGAAGAGAGGAGGAGAGGATGGCCGGCCACACCAAGGAAGAAAAAGAGGGAGAAAAATAGAATAGAGGTCTTGTCCTGAAGGCACCTCTACCCCCTCTTTTATAATCCTTGGTCTTGGCAAATAAGGAAATTTTAATAAAAACTTCCTTAATTCCTTTGCCATGAAAAATAAATTTAATTGATATAAAATCAATTTCTCTTTTATTAATCAACATGGTCAACCACAATAATCTAAGCAAAGGAAATTTAATTCAATCAAGAATTAAAACCTTCCTAATTTGTTTCCAGAAATTTTAAAATAAAATTTCTCTAATAATTTTTTTTATCCCTTCATGATTGGTTTATAAAAAGGAAATTTAATAAATTAAAATCTTTCTTTTAAACATGTGGATAAAAAGAAAGTTATCTCTAAAAATTAAAATCTCTTTTAATCTACAAATAAGGAAAGATATCAAATCTTTTCTTAATCTTTTGTAGAAACTTATAAAAGAGAATATTTAATTTTTAAACTCTCTTTTAAATCATGAACATAGTTAAAAGAAAAGTTTTCTTAAAATTTAAAATCCACCTTTTAATCAACAAATAAGGAAAGATTTCAAATTTTAAACTCTCTTTTAAACATGTAGATGATTTACAAATAAGGAAAGTTTTTACCAAAAATTAAAACCATCCTTTTAATCTACAAATAAAGAAAGAGATTAATCTCTTCTCTTAATCTTTTGTAGAAAGCTATAAAAGGAAAATTTTAATTTTTAAACTCTCTTTTAAAAACCTTCATATCCACATAAGAAATAATTTTAATAAAAATCCTTTTAATACTCTAGTGACCGACCACCTAAGCTTGGAACCCAAGCTTTGGACGGCCACCAACTTGGCTCATCCACTTGGTCTTGGCCGGCCCTAGCTTGGGTCCCAAGCTAGCTTGCCCGGCTCCATTGGATGGGTAAGAAGGTGGGTATATGGTGGGTATAAATCTCTATATACAAGAGGCTACGATAGGGACCGAGAGGAGGAATTTGTTTTGGTCTTCCGATGAAATTAAGCATCCCGTGTTCACCTCGAACACACAACTTAATTTCATCAATAATAATTCACTCCACTAAAGAACTATTATTGAACTACCGCACCAATCCCAAATTACATTTTGGGCTCCTTCTTATTATGAGTGTGTTAGTCTCCCTGTGTTTAAGATAACAAATGTCCACTAATTAAGTAAGTTACTGACAACTCACTTAATTAATATCTAGCTCCAAGAGTAGTACCACTCAACTTCATCGTCATGTTGGACTAAGTCCACCTGCAGGGTTTAACATGACAATCCTTATGAGCTCCTCTTGGGGACATTCTCAACCTAGATTACTAGGACACAGTTTCCTTCTATAATCAACAACACACACTATAAGTGATATCATTTCCCAACTTATCGGGCTTATTGATTTATCGAACTAAATCTCACCCATTGATAAATTAAAGAAATAAATATCAAATATATGTGCTTGTTATTATATTAGGATTAAGAGCACACACTTCCATAATAACTGAGGTCTTTGTTCCTTTATAAAGTCAGTATAAAAAGAAACGACCTCTAATGGTCCTACTCAATACACTCTAAGTGTACTAGTGTAATTATATAGTTAAGATAAACTAATACCTAATTACACTATGACCTTCCAATGGTTTGTTCCTTTCCATCTTGGTCGTGAGCTACTGTTTATAATTTATAAGGTACTGATAACATGATCCTCTGTGTGTGACACCACACACCATGTTATCTACAATATAAATTAATTGAACAACTACATTTATCATAAATGTAGACATTTGACCAATGTGATTCTTATTTCTAGATAAATGTTTATACCAAAAGCTAGACTTTTAGTATATATCCTAGCAATGTCATCTTTTGGGTCCGCTCACTACATCCTGTATCACTAGCCTTCCCTTCAAGTCTAGTAGATGGAGGTGTAGCCGACTGACTATACTCAAGTCTTACTTTCACTCATTCACCCACTTTTACTACGATCATCCAGCAATTTGCACTCTCCTTTATGCCTTGAGGACTTAGTGATTTTTTCAAAAGCTTCTTGTTAGTAGTCAGTTGTTCAAGAGAGATTACCGAGAATGCGCGGAGAGGTGCCTGGATAGAGGAATGTGTTGGTGCAGTGGAGACCGGCAAGAGGGGGTGAATTGCTGTAAACAAAAATAAAACTACCCTCCTCGGATTTCAACTCAGAATAAATGCAGCAGTAAAATAATAAAGACAGAAAATAAAAGTAGAAATAGAAGTTTAACCTGGTTACAACCAAGAGGGTTGTTAATCCAGGGCAGTGAAAAGTGCACTAAGAAAATTCTCCTTCTCTGAAGGCGGAGAAGCCTTTTACACTCTAATTGTTCAGAACTACTGCTAGGAATTGCTTACAGATTGATTGCTTGAGTTGTTGTTAAATTCCTAGCTCCAGGGGCCTTTTTATAGCTCCTGGAAAGTCTATCCCGGGGGTCCAAGGCGCCTCCAACAAGGTTCAAGGCGCCTCCAGCTCGGTCAGCGGATAAAACTTTATCCGCACGCAAACGGTCAAAACTGACCTGTTGAGGGCGCCTTCAACAGGGTTGAAGGCGCCTTCCAGGGCGCCTTCAAGGGCGCCTCCAAGCTGGTAGCCTAATTTCCAGCTTGGTTTCTTCAGCTTCCGACGCTCCGTTCTTTTGGGTGATTTCGGCCAACCGGAATAGGGCCTTCTCCTCGAGCAGCCTTCCATCCCAGCTTAACGTCCCTTGAACACCGCGCACGCTCTTCACGCCCACCGGAGTACTCTTCCGCAGCTCTCTCATCCTTCGGACGCACCGAGCCCATCAGCACCCTTCCCGTGCCGTCCTTCTCGCTAGCTGCGTCTTCCGCTCGACTTCCTGTGCTCCTAAGCTCCTGCACACTCAGACACAGGGATCAAACACAGCAGGACATAACCAACTTGGTTGATCACATCAAAACTACCACGGGGTCCAACAATCTCCCCCTTTTTGATGTGCATCAGCCCAAGTTCAAGTTAGGGTTAAAAATAGATATAAACAGTAATTTTAAAGAAAAATTACTAAACTAACAAGTTAATAATAATTTTTGCAATTAGTAAAATTGCAACACTTTTTATATATAATGATCCGGCAGTAAGAATGGGGGACCCCATTTAGCAGAGTCAATGCCACGTGGAGGTCGAAAGGTAAAAGACCAACCAGAAGCTTGGCCGAGCTGATTATGATGGTGACGACCGGCTGAAGCTTCCGAGCGGAAGCGATACACCCCGGCGGGGAGTCGGGGTTCCGACGCTCATGATGAACAGTATAGTAGTGCCGAGCGGATGGCCCGCTCGGCCGAAGGAATAAAGTATCAACACTGCGAACAGTCCCGAGCACGCGACCAGGAAGCTCCCGAGCGGATCAGCACATCCGACCGGTCGGACGTGAAGAAATCGCCGACCGGTCGGACGCTCGGCATGGAGACAAGGACAGAAACATCCTCTGACAGCAGGTGATACGCAGGATCTTAGGGCATGGGCTCACTGTCCCATCAGAGACGTGCTCGGACTGTAGCAGTAAGGGGTCAGGCAAGCTCATCTGACAAGCCCATACTAAGGTATGGCACAGAACACGTGTGCACCTCGGTATGAGTGCACATGCCTCTTCACAGCCCTATATAAGGGTCCTCACCCTTCGCCGGAGGTACGCTCTCTCGCATGGTGGAGCCTCATATCTGCTGTCTGCTTGCCTGACTTAAGCGTCGGAGGGTCGTCGCCGGGGACCCCTCCCCGGCCCGACTTCTGTGCAGGTTCGCCGGAGGTCGGTGCAGCTGGTCGGAGATAGAGGAGAACGCCACGTGCCCAGCGTCCGTCGATTCAGCGACTCGGACAGGATCAAATTGGCACCGTCTGTGGGAACGCGCCTGTATCAGAGCGGAATAGATGGACGAGGCTGGATGACCTCACTGTTGGTGCGGGTAGCACTAACGGTCTAACCCAGGTTTTGATGAATGACAAATAGGTTAAGTTAGTTGTGTTGTTGTCTGACACTTTGATCAAGTGTGCAGGAAAAGTCCAGCTAGGTCGACGGGCTGACCGGATAGCTGGCGAGAAGTCCAAGCGGGTCGACGGGCTGACCGGACGCTTGGCGAGAAGTCCAGCTAGGTCGACGGGCTGACCGGATAGCTGGCGAGAAGTCCAAGCGGGTCGACGGGCTGACCGGGCGAGAAGTCCAGACGGTCGACGGGCTGACCGTCTGGCCGGTAAGTGAGGTAAGTCACCGGAGGGGAGTGAGGATTCCCTGGAAGGGAACATTAGGCGTCGATCCGCTTAGATCCATTTCGGATATCTAAGTCGAGATCGTGACTAGATTCCGGAAAGACGGAATCTAAGTCATACTCTTGATGCTAATTTTATTACTTAGCGATCAGTAAAATGTGCTAACAAACCGTCCGCAGGTTTATTTGCCTCGACTAACACCGCTTTGCGGTAGGAATGAGGTCCGGCCGAATGGCTCCGGCGCTGGAGTCCGGAAGGGATCCAGCGCCGAGGCAAATTTTATCCCTGTGACGACGTGACACTGGAGCATGCTGGTTGGGAGTGTTCGTGCGCCGGAAGGGATCCAGCGCCGAGCAAGATATAAAAGAAGCCCTGTGCGGAGCTTCAACATATCAGTCTTCTGAGAACTCTGAGTCCAATCACTCTGCTGCTCTGCGCTCCAACAACGTTCACAAAGCTCCGACGACTCACTCCGGCTCTCTTTTTAATTCATTGTTTGTCGGTTAGCTTTGCTTTCTTTCTTTTCATTAGCAATATTTGTACGTAAATTGTAATTATCCGAATTGCTAATGAATTGCCCAACGAAAGTACTCAAGGAGTACGGGCCTTCAAGTAGGAGTCGTCACAGGCTCCGAACGAAGTAAAAATCAACAGTGTTTATCTCTTTACTTCTTTACTTTTCCGCTGCGTCTTAACTCGAGATTTTCGAATCGATATTCACCCCCCCCTCTATCGAATCTAACGGTCTTACAAGTGGTATCAGAGCCGGTACCGCTCTGATTTGGTGCAACCACCAATCAGACAGGGGGTGAAATCATTTTTTTTAACAATTCAAAACTGATATTATTATCTTTTTGGAAGATTTTTTCTCGTTGCATTTAAAATCTAAATTGGTACAACACCAACTTAGAGTTTCTATTTCTCCCGCACTGCTAATCCAAGACGAAGTCTTGGGATTTTGTTTTCCAGTTAATTTAGTGTGTGCAGGATAAGATGTCTCAACAAGAAGGTTTCAGCACAGTACGTCCTCCCCTATTCAACGGGGATGACTTTTCGTACTGGAAGAGGAGAATGGAGGTCTACATGAAGACAGACTACGACCAATGGATGAGCGTCACAAGGGCTTACAAAATTCCAGTAGACAACTCCGAGAACATAGTAGACCCTGAAGACTGGACAAATGATATAAAGAAAAAGGCATCAATTGAAAACAAAGCCATCAATACTCTACACTGCGGACTAACACGAGAAGAACTGAACCGGGTCGGACCGCATCAAAACGCTAAGGAGCTTTGGGATAAACTAATCGAGCTGCACGAAGGAACAAGCGACGCGAAGGTAACAAAAAGAGATTTGCTGTTAAATAAAATTTTTAATATAAAAATGCAGGAAGGAGAAACGGCAAGTCAGCTCCACGCGAGGGTCAAAGATATCCTCAACGGTCTCCACGCGATAGGCCACCAAATGGAGAACCGAGACTTAATCAGGTACGCGTTAAATGCCTTTCCGCGAAACAATTTGTGGGCATCAATCGTAGATGCCTACAAAATTTCAAAAAATTTATCTAAATTAAAATTGGATGAACTCTTTTGTGAATTAGAACTTCATGAGCAAACTAACGCCGGTCGAGAAAGGTGTAGCTTTATTTGCAGGTTCCTCTAAAGAAAAGAAGAACAAGCCCGAATCTGAAGAAGATTCCGATCAAGACTCTGAAGACGAAGAACACCTGGTGAACCTGGTAAGGAAAATGTTCACCAGGAAAAAGAGAAGCTTCAGCAAACAGGATCTTCAGAAGATCAGTTCGCCAGCCGACTCAAGAAATGTCACATGTTTCGGATGTAACAAAAGGGCACTACAAGAACGAATGCCCAAGATTGAAACTTGACAAACCAAAGTCAACAAAGAAGAAAGCCCTCAAAGCAACATGGGACGATTCCTCCTTAGACGAATCGGAGAGCGAAGAACCAAAAGACACCAACTATCTCGCGCTAATGGCTCATGGACCAGGATTGGAAAGGAAATCGGAAGATGGGTCCGAACCCGAATCGAGCCACGAGTCCGCACTCGCTTCCGAAGGTTCCAAGAGGTATACCTAAACTTAAATCGTAAATTCTTTAGAATTATCTCGTGTTTAAATAAAAAATTAGTTAAATTGGAAAATAAAATAAATCGCTTCTTGAGGAAAATCAAAACCTCAAGGAACAATTAAAAATTTGAATCCAACTCAAGATCGAACACTTGAGGAGGAGAATTTATCATTAAAAATGAAATTAATAAGTTAAAAGAATTGTTGGAAAAATTCACAACAAGATCTAAAAATTTAGATTTAATTCTAAATAACCAAAAGGCATGCTATAATAAAACCGGACTTGGATATAAGTCAAACTCAAACAAAACCTTTAAATCATTATTAACCCAACACAAAGCAACTAAACAAGCTTGGGTCCCGAAAGCGTGCTTAACCACGCAAGTAGGACTTAATCAATTCTATATACCTAAAGATAAAATACATTATATAAACTTGAATAAATCAGATCAAAAACTAAAATATAAATCTAAATTAAAATCAAAATTCAAAACTCAACAAAATTTAGATTATCACCAAGTTGATTATAACTACAAAAAGAATCGACACAAATCCAAAATCTAAATTAATGGCGAATAATTCAGGGGGAGGCTCCAGAATAGCTGGCACCTCCAAAACTAACCTACCCGACAGGGTAACCCAAAACAAACTAACCCGGCAGGGTAATTAGGATTAGTTAAAGAGAGACCAAGTTTAACTTAACTCATGGTACTGGTGAAGTTTTTGGATGATAGTACGTTAGGGAAGCTTGGGCATCGCATGTCTAGAAAGATATGGCTTCGATCTGGTGCATTTGGCCAAGTGGAACTGACCGAAGCTACCCTTAAACGAATCCTAACCAGTTAGACAAAGATTTAGTACTAAGTTCTGTGGATAGGACTATTCGGAAAACTTCGAAAGGTTGGTTACTTCTAATGATGTCCATGTGACTCACCAAGCTTAGAAATTTATCCGAAGAATGCCTATTTGTGGAAACCAAAACTAAATCTGAATCTAACACAAGTTAAAACAAAACTTTGTAATCAAACTAATTTCATCTCACAAAATCATAGGATTCCTTGATTGATAATATAGATCGGGTGAGATGAATAAAACTTAAATTAATTTCAAAATTTCAATTTTAAAACTTAAATTAATTTCAAAATTTCAATTTCAAAACTTAAATTAATTTCAAAATTTTAATTTTAAAACTTAAATTAATTTCAAAATTTCAATTTTAAAACTTAAATTAATTTCAAATTTTCAATTTCAAAACTTAAATTAATTTCAAAATTTTAATTTTAAAACTTAAATTAATTTCAAATTTTCAATTTCAAAACTTAAATTAATTTCAAAATTTCAATTTCAAAACTTAAATTAATTTCAAAATTTTAATTTTAAAACTTAAATTAATTTCAAAATTTCAATTTTAAAACTTAAATTAATTTCAAAATTTCAATTTTAAAACTTAAATTAATTTCAAATTTTCAATTTCAAAACTTAAATTAATTTCAAAATTTTAATTTTAAAACTTAAATTAATTTCAAAATTTTAATTTTAAAACTTAAATTAATTTCAAAATTTTAATTTTAAAACTTAAATTAATTTCAATATTTCAATTTTAAAACTTAAATTAATTTCAATATTTCAATTTTAAAACTTAAATTAATTTCAAAATTTTAATTTTAAAACTTAAATTAATTTCAAATTTTCAATTTTAAAACTTAAATTAATTTCAAAATTTTAATTCTAAAACTTAAATTAATTTCAAAATTTTAATTTTAAAACTTAAATTAATTTCAAAATTTCAATTTTAAAACTTAAATTAATTTCAAAATTTTAATTTTAAAACTTAAATTAATTTCAAAATTTTAATTTTAAAACTTAAATTAATTTCAATATTTCAATTTTAAAACTTAAATTAATTTCAATATTTCAATTTTAAAACTTAAATTAATTTCAAAATTTGAATTTTAAAACTTAAATTAATTTCAAAATTTCAATTTTAAACTTAAATTAATTTCAAAATTTGAATTTTAAAACTTAAATTAATTTCAAAATTTTAATTTTAAAACTTAAATTGATTTCAAAATTTAATTTTAAACTTAAAAAATTAACTTCAAAATTTTAAATCTTAAATTAATTTCAAAATTTTAAAATTAAGATTTTTCTACTTAAATAATGATTGATTAAAAATTGATAAACTAAGACTAACATAAAAATCCTACTTGTTGTAGGAAACCAAGTGGATTTTGGACAGTGGTTGCTCCAAACATATGACTGGAGATCACACCAAGTTCACTCAATTAACCTACAAAAGCCTAGGAACAGTTGCCTTTGGAAACAACGGTAAACTCAAGGTAATTGGTATAGGTAATATTGAATTAAAAATAGATTTCATAATTACAAATGTTCTACTTGTTGAAAATTTTAAATACAATCTTCTGAGCATAAGTCAATTATGTGACACTAGGTATAAGGTAAAATTTCTATCCACAGAATGTTTGATCAAACATCTAGATAATCCAACTATAAGCCTAAAAGGCTTTAGAAAAGACAATATCTATGCCATTAACTTAACCACTTCTTCAGTCAAGTGTTATTTAACACAAAAAGAAGAAACCTGGCTATGGCATAGGAGAATGTCACACACACATTTCAGAAACATAAGTAAATTAAATGGTCTAGTTAGAGGCTTACCAAAATTACCTAACTTAAATTTAACAATATGTAATGCTTGTCAACAAGGCAAACAAACAAAATCTACCCACAAACCAATTAATGAATCCCAAACCAACTCAGTCCTAGAACTTTTACACTTAGACCTATTTGACTCCCATGGAGTTAAATCAATAAATGGAAGTCTATACTGTTTAGTTATAATAGATGACTATTCTAGGTTCACTTGGGTCAAATTCTTAAAAAATAAAGATGAAACCTTTGAAATTTTTACAAATTTCTGCAAACAAATTGAAAATGAAAAGGGCATAAAAATTAAAAGAATCAGAAGTGATAATGGAGGAGAATTTAAAAATCATAATTTTGATAAATTTTGCCTTGAAAATGGCTACCATCATGAATTTTCTTGCCCTAAAACTCCCCAACAAAATGGAATTGTAGAAAGGAAAAATAGAACTTTACTTGAAGCATCTAGAACTATGCTAAACGAATACAACTTACCTAAATATTTTTTTGGGCAGAAGCTGTTAGTACAGCCTGCTATGTACAAAACCGAACAACACTAAACAAAAAACACAATAAAACATTTTTTGAAATATTTTACAACAAACAACCTAATATAAAACACTTTAAGGTATTTGGTTGCCCAACCTTTATCCTAAATACTAGAGAACACTTAGGCAAATTCACTTCCAAAATAGAAAATGGAATTTTTCTAGGGTACTCTCTGAATAGCAGAGGCTACAGAATTTATAATAAAGTTACCTTAAGAATTGAGGAAACCACCAATGTAAAATTCAAAGAATCCAATCAAAACCTAGAACAAGCCCAACCTCAACCAGTTGACCCTGTTCACGAACATATCAATTCTGAAGGAACAAACCAAACCCAAAATCATGAAGAAGAAGAACAACTACAAGAAAGTCAACCTTCTAGAACCATAAGAGTCAACCCAAACCATCCTACTGATCAAATAATTGGTGACCCAGACCTTAGAGTCCAAACCAGGTCATCTTTCATAAACCTAAGTCAAATCTCGTTAATCTCAAATATTGAACCCAAAATTGTGGCTGAATCCCTACTTGACCCAGACTGGGTCATAGCTATGCAAGAAGAATTAGCTCAATTTGAGCGCAATGAAGTCTGGGACCTAGTACCTCCACCTAACGATAAGAAAATAATAGAAACCAAATGGGTATTTAGAAACAAGTTAAGTGAAACTGGAGAAATTACTAGAAACAAGGCCAGGTTAGTTGCCAAAGGGTTCAGTCAAGTTGAAGGACTTGACTATGATGAAACTTATGCCCCGGTAGCTAGACTAGAGTCCATTAGAATGTTACTAAGCTATGCAGCCCATACAGGATTCAAACTATACCAAATGGATGTCAAGTCTGCCTTTCTTAATGGATTGATAAAAGAAGAAGTTTATGTAGGTCAGCCACCAGGTTTTGAAAGCCTAGAACACCATGACTATGTCTACAAATTAAAAAAGGCATTATATGGACTTAAACAGGCACCTAGGGCATGGTATGAAAGACTAACCTCTTACTTAACCTCTAAAGAGTTCAACCAAGGTCAAATTGACCCAACACTATTTGTGAAATCAAGAAAAGAAGATATTTTTATAGCTCAAATTTATGTAGATGATATCATCTTTGGTTCCACAAACTCAGAGTTTTTAAACGAATTTACAAACCTAATAGAACACGAATTTGAAATGAGTCTGGTAGGAAAATTAACTTATTTTCTAGGGTTACAAGTCAAACAAACAAATGAAGGAAATTATATTTATCAACAAAAATATACTAAGGAATTACTTAGAAAATTTGGAATGGAAAATACTAAAGAAATAAAAACACCTATGGCCGTAAACACAATCCTAGATGATGATCCTAATGGAAAATCAGTAGACTTAAAACATTATCGGAGCGCAATAGGTAGTCTACTTTACCTAACTGCAAGCCGACCTGACATTTTATTTGCAGTTAGTATGTGTGCTCGATACCAAACCTGTGCTAAAGAATCTCATTTGACTCAAGTCAAAAGAATCTTTAGATACCTCAAGGGAACCACAAATGTAGGAATTTGGTATCCTAGGACCAACAACTTTGAATTAATAGGATATTCTGATTCAGATTATGCCGGATGCAAATTAGACCGCAAAAGCACAAGTGGTGGATGCCAACTACTTGGTCCATCCCTTGTCAGCTGGTTTAGTAGAAAGCAACACTGTGTTGCACTATCTACAACTGAGTCAGAATACATAGCTATAGGCGAGTGTGTTGCACAAATATTATGGATGATGCATACTCTAAAAGATTTCAACTTAAATATCACAAATGTAAAAGTATTAATTGATAATATAAGTTCAATTAACTTAACCAAGAATCATGTACATCATTCAAGAACCAAACATATTGAAGTTAGGCATCACTTCATCAGGGATCATGTTACTAAAGGTGATATTGAACTCAAGTACATTGAGTCTAAATCAAATTTAGCTGACATTTTTACAAAACCACTCCCTGAGAGTGAATTTAGCAACTTACGACGACAATTAGGGATGTGCTCAATAGACTAGGAAATTTCAAAATACTTTCAAAAATGGTTTTATCAAATTATAGGTTAAACTTGTTTGTTTTCAAAACTTTCCATTTTTAGATTTTTCAAAAACAGTTTTGGCCTTAGACTAGTTTTGAATCCTTAGAAAGCATGTGCCCATAGGACTAGTTCTTGAGCATCTCACCAACACCTTAGGTTTACCTTGCTTGTGTTTGATAAACATAGAAAGGGGTGAGATGCATAGGCCAACTGTCTGGACTTAAGATGCTAATTTCAGTGCATCAACATAAGTCTGGACGTTAAATACAATTCAGATATTAATCAGATTAAAGTTCATCAGTCAAGTCAAACACTGACTGGTTGTAATTAACTTAATCTGACTAACCAAGTGAAAGCTACTATCTTCTGATAGTTAGTTAGTACCTAATTGGTTAGACAGCTGGTTAAAGTTATGTCAGGTTCAGGGGGAGGAATTAATTAAAAATTTTCCTTTATATAAAATATTTTAAATTTTGTTTGAAAAATGTTTTCTTAAAAATTTCTTAAACCTACTTTTGAAAAATAACTCTTATAAAACTAAGTTGTTTTTAAGAATTGGGTTTTACTTTTTATTGAAAATTGATTTTGAAAACTTAGTTTTGAAAATTGTGGAAATTAGATTTTTCAAAACTTAAGTTTACAAACTAAGCTTCTCAAAATCATTTCCCTTAATTTTGATTATCAAAGTTTAAAAATCAATTTTCAAAATCAACTTGCTTAAAATTGTGAAAATTTTTTAAATCAACTCAAAATTGTTTCTTTTAAATCACAAACTTTTTATCCATTTTTCTTAGTTTTTGAAAACTCAACTTTTCAAATATTTTAAACAATGGTTTTGAAACTAGTACTTTTGAACTTTAAAATTTTGATTTTTGAAAATTAGATTTAATTATTTTACTTTATCAAAATTAGTTCTACCAAACTCCTTTGAAAACTAAAAGTAAAGTTCAAAATCAATATTTACAAACTGAAATTTGATTTGCAAAAACTCAAGTGTTAAAAATTATGAAAGTTAGATTTTTTCAAACTTAAATCACTGTCAAAACTTAAGTTTTAAATTAAATCGTTTACAAACTTAGTGTTGAAAATAAATTTTCAAACTTAGTTTTGGAATTCGGTTTTTGAAAACTTGTGTTTGAAAATGAAAACTTAGCTAGCTTTCTAAAACTAAAAGCTAAATGCTTTAAACGAATTTTCAAAAGCTTAAACTCCCCCAAGTCAACTTGACTATCTTTTTACTGTTAATTTTATCAATATCTTTGAATTTTTTTTAACCAAACTTTTTATTACTCTACACTATGCTTGTTTACCCCTGCTTACTTTTTTATGAATGCCAAAGGGGGAGAAGGGTTAGGTGGTTAAGTTAGCTAAACCAATTTGAAAACACAAGCTGACTTTAAAACCACACAAATGCATGTTGTTTCGTACATATGCTTTCACTAACTTAACCAGGTTGTCATTCCATCAAAAAGGGGGAGATTGTTGGTGCGGGTAGCACTAACGGTCTAACCCAGGTTTTGATGAATGACAAATAGGTTAAGTTAGTTGTGTTGTTGTCTGACACTTTGATCAAGTGTGCAGGAAAAGTCCAGCTAGGTCGACGGGCTGACCGGATAGCTGGCGAGTCCAAGCGGTCGATGGGCTGACCGGACGCTGGGCGAGTCCAACCAGGTCGACGGGCTGACCGGATAGCTGGCGAGAAGTCCAAGCGGGTCGACGGGCTGACCGGACGCTTGGCGAGAAGTCCAGACGGGTCGACGGGCTGACCGGACGTCTGGCAGGTAAGTGAGGTAAGTCACTGGAGGGGAGTGACTGTGAGGACGCGTTCCCGGGAAGGGGACATTAGGCGTCGATCCGGCTTAGATCCATTTCGGATATCTAAGTCGAGATCGTGACTAGATTCCGGTCTCGGAAAGACGGAATCTAAGTCATACTCTTGATGCTAATTTTTATTACTTAGCGTATCTGTAAAAATGTGCTAACAAACTATGCTGCAGGGTTTATTTGCCTCGGACTAACACTGTTTTGCAGGTAGGGAACAGTGAGGGTCCGAGCGCCCGGAATGGCTCCGGGCGCCCGGAGGCAAATTTTATCCCCAGGACGACGTTGACACTTGGAGCATGCTGGTTGGGAGTGTTACGTCACACTCCAGGCGCCCGGAAGGGATCCAGGCGCCCGGAGCAGCATATAAAAGAAGCCCCAGGCAGGAGCTTCAACATATCAGTCTTCTGAGAACTCTGAGTCCAATCACTCTGCTGCTCTGCGCTCCAACAACGTTCACAAAGCTCCGGCGACTCACTCCGACTCTCTTTTTAATTCATTGTTTGTCGGTTAGCTTTGCTTTTTTTCTTTTCATTAGCAATATTTGTACGTAAATTGTAATTATCCGAATTACTAGTGAATATCCCAACGAAAGTACTCAAGGAGTACGGGCCTTCGAGTAGGAGTCGTCACAGGCTCCGAACGAAGTAAAAATCAACAGTGTTCATCTCTTTACTTCTTTACTTTTCCGCTGCGTCTTAACTCGAGATTTTCGAATCGATATTCACCCCCCCCCCCTCTATCGAATCTAACGGTCTTACACTCACACCGTGATGCTCCCCCAGGAGAAACTCGACGCTCTAATGGAGGCAAGAGCAGCTAAGCTCGTGGAGCAACAGAGACAAAAGGCTCAAGCTGAGCGGATATCCGAGCGACCCAGGAGGACCGACCGGAGAAACATTAGAAATGGGAGCAAAATAAGGGTCCAATCGGCCCTCAGGTGGGAGCAACTCTTACCCCGACATCGGTCCGACAAAGGGGTCTTCATCAGGCGTGGCAACTGGCCAATAAGTTTCGACAAGTATAACGTATGCTCCTCACTCCACGGGTATTCGAGAGTTGAGAAATTGGGTCATAGTCGTGTCGATCGATAGGTCAGTTCTTTCAATTACCTGTTGCTCATAGATTGGTAGTTTAAGTAAGAACTCCCGTGCCGCTCGGCCGGGAGTATGTTAACCGAGCCAAAGGCTCGATAGGAAGACCCCGCGCCGCTCGGCCAGGAGTATGTTAACCGAGCCAAAGGCTCGATAGGAAGACCCCGCGTCGCTCGGCCGGGAGTATGTTAACCGAGCCAAAGGCTCGATAGGAAGACCCCGTGCCGCTCGGCCGGGAGCATATTAACCGAGCCCCAAGCTCGATGGGAAGACCCCGTGCCGCTCGGCCGGGGGTGTATTAGCCGAGCCAAAGGCTCGATGGGAAGCCCGTGCCGCTCGGTCGGGAGTATGTTAGTCAAGCCAGAAGCTCAATGGGAAGACCCCGGACCGTTCAGCTGGAGGTATATTGAACGAGCTGCACGCTCGAAAAAACAAAGGCCCCGAGCCGTTCAGCCGGAGGTAAATTATTCATGCAAAATGCTCAAGGACGAAGGCCCCGAGCTGCTCAGCCGGAGGTATATTGTACGAGCCAAAGGCTCAATTCCGAAGACCCTGTGCCGTTCGGCCAGGTAAATGTTGTCCAAATTAGGCTTAAAAGCCCGACGAGCTGCGTCGTTAAAGATCGAGAGCCGCGCCGACCGGCTATAAATATCCGCGCCGACGAGCTCCGTCGTTAAAGATCGAGAGCCGCGCCGACGAGCTCCGTCGTTAAAGATAGAGAGCCGCGCCGACCGGCTATAAATATCCGCGCCGACGAGCTCCGTCGTTAAAAATCGAGAGCCGCGCCGACCGGCTATAAATATCCGCGCCGACGAGCTCCGTCGTTAAAGATCGAGAGCCGCGCCGACCGGCTATAAATATCCGCGCCGACGAGCTCCGTCGTTAAAGATCGAGAGCCGCGCCGACCGGCTATAAATATCCGCGCCGACGAGCTCCGTCGTTAAAGATCGATAGCCGCGCCGACCGGCTATAAATATCCGCGCCGACGAGCTCCGTCGTTAAAGATCGAGAGCCGCGCCGACCGGCTATAAATATCCGCGCCGACGAGCTCCGTCGTTAAAAATCGAGAGCCGCGCCGGCCGCCATAAACTATCCGCGCCGAGCTCCGTCGTTAAAGATCGATAGCCGCGACCGCTATAAATATCCGCGCCGACGAGCTCCGTCGTTAAAGATCGAGCCGCGCCGACCGGCTATATATATTCGCGCCGACGAGCTCCGTCGTTAAAGATCGAGAGCCGCTCCGACCGAATATCCGCGGCGACGAGCTCCGTCGTTAAATATCGAGAGCGAGCCGGCGTCTATAAACGTCCGCGCCGACGAGCCCGTCGTTAAAAATCGAGAGGCTATAAACCTTCCGAGCGAATACCGTCGAGCACCGACGTTAAATATCGAGACGAGCCGGCGTGTATAAGCGTCCGAGCGAACGACGAGCCCGCTTTAAAATCGAGAGCCGTACCGGCTATAAATAACTGCCACGAGCACCGACGTTAAATATCGAGCCGACCAGCTATAAATAACCGCGCCGAGCACCGACGTTAAATATCGAGAGACGAGCCGCGTCTATAAACGTCCGAGGTGCCGACGAGCCCGTCGTTAAAAATCGAGAGCCACCGACCGACTATAAATAACCGCGAGCACCGACGTTAAATATCGAGAGAGGAGCCGACGCCTCGGAAGCCGACGAGCCCCGGCGTTAAAAATCGAGAGCCGCGCCGACCGGCTATAAATAACCGCGCCGTCGAGCACCGACGTTAAATATCGAGAGCCGCGCCGACCGGCTATAAATAACCGCGCCGTCGAGCACCGACGTTAAATATCGAGAGACGAGCCGGCGTCTATAAACGTCCGAGCAGAAAGCCGACGAGCCCCGTCGTTAAAAATCGAGAGTCGCGCCGACCGACTATAAATAACCGCGCCATCGAGCACCGACGTTAAATATCGAGAGACGAGCCGGCGTCTATAAACGTCCGAGCAGAAAGCCGACGAGCCCCGTCGTTAAAAATCGAGAGCCGCGCCAACCGGCTATAAATAACCGCGCCGTCGAGCACCGACGTTAAATATCGAGAGACGAACCGGCGTGTATAAACGTCCGAGCGGAACGCCGACGAGCCTCGTAGTTAAAAATCGAGAGCCGCGCCGACCGGCTATAAATAACCGCGCCGACGAGCTCCGTTGTTAAAGATCGAGAGCCGCGCCGACCGGCTATAAATATCCGCGCCGACGAGCTCCGTCGTTAAAGATCGAGAGCCGCGCCGACGAGCTCCATCGTTAAAGATCGAGAGCCGCGCCGACCGGCTATAAATATCCGAGCGGAAGACCGTCTAGCCCAGACGTTAAACCGTAGAGACGAGCCGGCGTCTATAAATCCCCGAGCAGAAGACCGACGAGCTCCGTCATTAAAAATCGAGAGTCGGTCCGGCGACTATAAATACCCCGGGCGGACGAACGAATATCAGAGGGGGACTGAGGCTTTATACAGCCGAGGCCGGTCGGCCTCCGCCGTCCGATCCTGGTCACGAGAAACAAGGACGCCGTCGGGCCGTCCATTTCAAACGATGGCGTCCCATCATAAGTAATGCCGCCGCCACGCAATGGTCGACGCGTGGCGCTGAGCGATTCGGCGCTCAATGTGCACCATACCACGCACGCGCAGCCTTAATGGAATGGATTGCCGCCGTTCCCGAGGGGATTCGGACAAGCGGCAACGACGGCAGGCCCCATGAGTCACATCTGAGCGAGCGCCGAACGGCTGAATTCGGCGCACACGCCGAGCGACCTGTGGATTACTTGTAAAACAAAAGGCGACGAGCACCCGCTCGGACACACAGTCCAGTCAGTCGGACTTAATCACCTCCTTCGACTAGACTTGAAGGGGAGGCAAGTGATCCGACAGTAAGAATGGGGGACCCCATTTAGCAGAGTCAATGCCACGTGGAGGTCGAAAGGTAAAAGGCCAACCAGAAGCTTGGCCGAGCTGATTATGATGGTGACGACCGGCTGAAGCTTCCGAGCGGAAGCGATACACCCCGGCGGGGAGTCGGGGTTCCGACGCTCATGATGAACAGTATAGTAGTGCCGAGCGGATGGCCCGCTCGGCCGAAGGAATAAAGTATCAACACTGCGAACAGTCCCGAGCACGCGACCAGGAAGCTCCCGAGCGGATCAGCACATCTGACCGGTCGGATATGAAGAAACCGCCGACCGGTCGGACGCTCGGCATGGAGACAAGGACAGAAACATCCTCTGACAGCAGGTGATACGCAGGATCTTAGGGCATGGGCTCACTGTCCCATCAAAGACGTGCTCGGACTGTAGCAGTAAGGGGTCAGGCAAGCTCATCTGACAAGCCCATACTAAGGTATGGCACAGAACACGTGTGCACCTCGGTATGAGTGCACATGCCTCTTCACAGCCCTATATAAGGGTCCTCACCCTTCGCCGGAGGTACGCTCTCTCGCATGGTGGAGCCTCATATCTGCTGTCTGCTTGCCTGACTTAAGCGTTGGAGGGTCGTCGCCGGGGACCCCTCCCCGGCCCGACTTCTGTGCAGGTTCGCCGGAGGTCGGTGCAACTGGTCGGAGATAGAGGAGAGCGTCACGTGCCCAGCGTCCGTCGATTCAGCGACTCGGACAGGATCATATAAAAAAAATTAATTTAAGTTTTCTCTAACTCCCCCTAAACTTGTATTTTTCTCTCCCCCTTTAATCACAGTAAAAATGGGGTCTTAAAAATTTTCAAGTAAGATTGAAGTTTTTGAAAATTTTCTAAGGTAAAAATGAATTTTGAAAAAATTGCTAAGTTAAAATGAATTTTCCAAAAAAAAATTCTAAGTAAAAAAAAAATCCTAAGTAAATGTTCAAATGTTCCCAAAAAAATTTTCTAAGTCAAGTGAATGAACTTTTAGAATTTTTCAGAAAAAAATTTCTAACCCAAAAAAAATAAGTTAGAATTTTTTAAAAAAAAATTCTAAGGAATTTTTGTTTATGTTAACAAATATTTGATAAACTTTCAAAGTATTATTTAATTCTTGTTTAATGCTTTTTCATAAAGTTAATTAAACATTTTCTTTCAATATTTTAGCTTCCAGGTCGTGGCGAGGCACTAGGCCTTCTTGGTTATTGGAGCAACAACCACTTCCTTAGATAAAGCTTCTATAAAGAATTTCAATGTTTAATTTTCTCACTGTAAGCTTTTAATTTTTGAAAAATTAATTAAGTACAGATTTTGTAACCCAATAGAGGTTCCTTCCTACAGGATTATTCAAAAATCTAGGGGGTACATAGTTTCTTGGTATTTTCCTAAGTTGACCTTGATGCTTCCTTATATACCAATTTAATTTACCATAAATTCTAATTTTTGACTTTGGAAATTTCTTTAAGCATGCATCCTTTTTCAACTTTTCAATTTCTAATTTTAAATTTTCATTTTCTGATTTCAAATTTCCATTTTCTTTTTCTAATTTATCTAATTCTCTAGAAAGAGCTTTAATAAATCGAAAAGATTGATTCGGGGTTAGATTGCGTACCTGACTTACCTGATCTGGTGACGCTCCCCCTTCACTACAGCTTTCTTCTGACGTTCCTCCCCCTTCGTCGATGCTCATCTCTGAGCTAGACGTTTCTTCTAGCTGATGGTTGGCCATCAGTGCTAATCCCGAAAATTCTTCGACTTCCGATTCGGAGGATGACGAATCATCCCACGTGGCCTTTAGGTTGTTGTGTTTGGAGGGTTTTGACTTCTTGTATTTTGACTTTACCCTTTCTTTCTCCTTTCTCTTTAGCTTTGGGCAGTCATCTTTGATGTGCCCCTCTTCGTTGCAGTTGTAGCAGCGAATCGTCCTCTTCTTTCCATGATGCCTCTGCGATTTAAATTTATTAGTACTAAAAAACTTATTGAAGCGTCTTACCAGTAGTGCCGCTTCGGATTCGTCAACTGAGGCTTCGGAGTCAGAACTGTTCATCTTTGCCTTTAAGGCAATGTTCTGACTTGTCTTCTCTGCTCCGTTGGGTTATGAAACTCGAGATTCGTGAAGTTCAAAAGTGGAAAATAATTGTTCTAAAGTACTTACCTCGAGGTCCTTAGAGATGTAATACGCATCTACTAAGGAGGCCCACTCTGGAGTTCTCAGGAAGGCATTGAGCGCGTATCGGATAGAATCCCGGTTGGTTACCTCTTCTCCAAGGTTCGTTAGTTGTGTTATCAGCTCCTTGATTCTCGCTTGGAGTTGTGCTACCTTCTCTCCTTGGTTCATTCGGAGGTTCGTTAACTGGTTCCGGAAGATGTCGCGCTTCGCTAGCTTCGCTTCAGAAGTACCTTCGTGAAGCTCCAGGAATTTTTCCCAGAGATCTTTCGCGGAATCGTAGCTTCCGATCCGATTTACCTCCTGCGGCGGTAGAACGCTGAGTAGGTGGAACTCAGCCTTTCCGTTGGCGATGAAATCTGCTTGCTCCTTTTTCGTCCAGGTATTTTCCTCCTTGTCTTTCGGAACTGCATAGCCATATTTCATTATTAACAGAATGTCAAATTCGATTTTAAAAAATACCTCCATTTTGCGCTTCCATGTGGAGAAGTCTCCGTCGAACTTCGGGGGATGAATGTTCGCTCCGGCCATCGTCTTGATCGTAGTGCTTCAGTTGGCGGTTAGTCCTTCTGAGGCGATCAAGCTCTGATACCACTTGTTAGTGCAGCGGAGACTGGGAAGAGGGGGGTGAATTGTTGTAAACAAAAATGAAACTACCCTCCTCGGATTTCAACTCAGAATAAATGCAGTAGTAAAATAATAAAGACAGAAAATAAAAGAAGAAATAGAAGTTTAACCTGGTTACAACCAAGAGGGTTGTTAATCCAGGGCAGTGAAAAGCGCACTAAGAAAATTCTCCTTCTCTGAGGCGGAGAAGCCTTTTACACTCTAATTACTCAGAACTACTGCTAGGAATTGCTTACAAATTGAGTGCTTGAGTTGTTGTTGAATTCCTAGCTCCAGGGACCTTTTTATAGCTCCTGGAAAGTCTATCCCGAGGGTCCAAGGCGCCTCCAACAAGGTTCAAGACGCCTCCAGCTCGGTCAACGGATAAAACTTTATCCGCACGCAAACGGTTAAAACTGACCTGTTGAGGGCGCCTTCAACAGGGTTGAAGGCACCTTCAAGGGCGCCTTCCAGGGCGCCTTCAAGGGTGCCTTCAAGGGCGCCTCCAAGCTGGTAGCCTAATTTCCAGCTTGGTTTATTCAGCTTCTGACGCTCCGTTCTTTTGGGTGATTTCGGCCAACCGGAATAGGGCTCACCCGAACCCAATTCCCGGCCTTCTCCTCGAGCAGCCTTCCGTCCCAGCTTAATGTCCCTCGAACGTCGCGCACGCTCTTCACGCCCATCGGAGTACTCTTCCGCAGCTCTCTCGTCCTTCGGACGCACCGAGCCCGTCGGCTCCCTTCCCGTGCCGTCCTTCTCGCTAGCTGCGTGTTTCGCTCGACTTCCTGTGTTCCTAAGCTCCTGCACACTCAGACACAGGGATCAAACACAGCAGAACCTAACCAACTTGGTTGATCACATCAAAACTACCACGGGGTCCAACAGAATGATTTGGTTGTCACCTCCATCATAAATGCTTATTTATGGATTGATGCCACGTGGCCCCCTTTTTTATTTTCCGAAACGACTTCTGATGCACGTCTCCTCATACAGTTAAATAGTCTCTCTCTTCATACAGATCAACAATCCATTACATGCCCTCTCCATCCAATGACATTAATTAAATTATACTTTATAAAAACCCTAATCGATCTCTGTTATTGTCACTTTGCGTTTTGTCTTCTCCAATCTTCTTTTTGACAGCCTTTCACCTGCGGTGTTCTTCTCTCTTTCCCCTTTGGCCATCAGTAAGTCCTTCATTCTCTCCTTATTTCATATTTTCTCATGGCAGAAGAATCCTTCATCCCTTGGTACACCATGACCTTTTCGGCCTTTGATATCGCTGATAAAACTTACATTTGTGATCGGTATGAAATCGCTGAGAGCTATCAAATTGTCATCCCTTCTCCAAACACCCATCATCATCACCCTCCTGATAATCCCATCATCTTTTTTATAAAGCAGTTAGCAGCCGGTCTTCATTTTTCTATCCCTCCATTCTTGTCGAAGGTGAGTCAATACTTCAACATCCCTCTACAATAGTTCACCCCGAATGCCATCCGGACCCTGTGTGGTATATTCATGCTATTTTGCTTGTTTAGTATTCCCACTACACCTCAAAATTTCTTTCTATTTTCTTATCCCATAAAATCAGAACTGGGCATTTTCCTTTTACAATCTCGTCTGAAGTCGGTGTTCTTTGAAAACATGCCTTCTTCGAACAGGAGTTGGAAGTCGTACTTCTTTTTCCTTGAAATGCCTGAGCCCACATCTTGGTCTACTGAATGATAATCTTCCCCTCCTTCCCTTCCTAACATAGGGAATTACAAGCATGATGCTACTTACATATCGTACTTCCCCCATACTGAGCGGCCAACAGTTTAAGATCCATTGGTGGTTATGCGAAGGCCTCCTACACTTGTTTGTCTTGAGTCCTATCTAAAAGAGGCTTCTAGACTCTTGGTAAACTTCGATAACTTGGTCACTACATTATCACTAACTAAGATATTCTTTATTTTATGCAATGAACATCCTTTTCTTTGTTCTGATCGATGAGCCAATCGACCTAGAAGAGGAGGCGATCCATGTTAAGGAGTGAGAACTACAGGCTGAGCGAGGCCTACACCCAATCGCCCCTGCTAGTGGAGTGGCTGAGTCCAATGGGACCGACGCCTCTGAAGAGTTACCTGCCACTTCAGTTCCATTATCTGTGGGTTCTCCTTTGGAGGGGGAGGTAGGTCCCCTTAAGAGACACAATAGGTGTAGGCTTGTCCATGCCCAGGTCCCCAAAGGACAAGCACCCCTGCTGAAGTATCGTACAGTGAAAGGCCTTCCACTCAAATATCTCTCTCCCAAGAAGAGCCAATTTAGGAGGAATTACAAGGTCAATCACTCAAGAGGACCTTGCCCACTCTTCCTTCTGCTAGCCCCATGCTAGATCCTGCTTGAACACAAGAAGTGATCTCCCTACTAGACAAGTCGATATATCCCGCCTTCATCATATCTCCGTGGATGAAGACTCCTTCGGGAGCTACTGGGCAGAGACAACCCCACCAATTTTTAGCTGCTTTTGGTGTATCGTCCGCGCAGGCAATGACTTCTCCCTAGATGACCCCGACCGGCCAAATACTTCTAAGGAGTCGTTTAACAAAGGCCTAGGAGGAAGCTGGAAATCAGCTCAGCAAGCTAAGTTCTAGGGAGTTAGCAGATGAATACGCCTTTGTACAAACCAAGGTGAACTATTTTAACCTACCACCTCCCACATTGGATGTTTCAAATTTTGTTTGTCCTTTCCTTTAGAGCTAGGTGATTAAGATGAGCACCGCCCAACAATTGTACTCCCTTGCGCAGGAAAATGAATTGTTGAAACAAAAAATCTCTGAGGCTGCTACATCTCCTTCCTCTGAGTGATTGAGTGAACAAGAAACTCAGCTCCAAGAGGCTCGTTGACTAGCCACTACCGAACTTGATAAGGCAATCAACTTAAAGACAACCCTGGACACCGCCAAAGCTAAACTTTAGTCGGAGACAACCATTCGGGCGAATATAAAGGCAGAGCTGGATGAAAAATTTGCATAATCTAACCGCCTATCCTCTCAACTAAAGGAGCAAAAAGCTACTCATGATGCCGAGTTAGTTGCCAAAGTTTCTGAGTTAGTGGCTCAAGATGCTAAGTGGAACGTCTTACGCTTGGGCCTAGTAATTGCTCAGACTGCCTTAGCCACCAAGGAATCGGAGTTATCAGCTACTCGGGTGAACTCAGGCCATTAAAATCTCAAGTAAGACACTGAGAATATCCTTATCATTTTCAAGTCAAAGGTCTACCTCAAGCTTAAATCCTACTAGTAAAGAATATGAAGAATCTAAGGATTTATTAATCAATATTCAAATTCTATTGATTCATTAATTAATCTATTAATTAATCCTTTGACATAGTTAATTCTCAATTATTAATTTTATCAACAATTTATTCTCATGAATAAATATTAAATAATAGATTGTGATAAATATCGAATTACTTGATTAAATAATTCAAATTTAGATCACCCATCTTTTAATTAAGTTATCCAAATTAATTTATAGGTAAGCAACTTAATAAATCAACTAAGCTTAGTTAATAAATTTATGAGATATATTTATTTCAATTGATTATATAATCTAAACCATTCATTAAAATAATTTATTTGACTAAATTATGAATTAACCATCTATCCAGTAAATGATAAATCATTAATTGTCACTAATTAATCATTTCATTAACCAAAAAAATCAAAATTTAATTAATTAATTATTTAAATTCATTAATAACGATTAATCCTAAGTTAGATTAATCTCCTGAATCAATACTTAGTAATTAATTGATTAATCTGTTAAACGGACAATCACAACATTAATTAATCAATTTCACTGATTACATCAAATCAAAGTAATTGTAAGCGGATCCGAGAACGTTGGCTATCAAGATGGATCTTCATGTTGATGTATGCAGATTATATACACTTTTATAAATGCTTTGACGTGCATTCACGTACTTTAGTTATGTTTGATCTGTGTATTTTTATACCTCTTATCATAGTTTTAGCATAATTAATCTTCTTTGTCAGAGATTTATTTTTTGTATGTTTTTCTATTGACAATAGCCACTTTTGGAGTGAAAATGATGCTCATAGATGATCCAAAGAACAAATGAAGACAAAAGACTCTGGCCGTGTGATTCCACACGGTCGTGCCAAAGAAGCAAAGAAGAAAATGGCCACAGCCGTGTAAAATCATGTGACTGTGTGACCTACTAAAGGAGGAGCAAAACACGGCAGTGTGAATCCACATAATCGTGCCACCAATCCAGAGACAAAGTAGAACACGGCCATGTGAACCTGTTGGTTGGTTCTAGGAAGATCGTACCGGTTCCACTATATAAAATTTTGTACAAGTGTCGAACCTTTCCTAAACAACCTATTGTGTTCTTTAGAAATTAAATTAGGAATCGCAAACGAAACTTAACATTATTGATTTCAAATTTAACTTATCTGTTCTTAATGGTTTAGACTTAGATCGCAAGCGAAACTTAACACTATTGATCTAAATCCACCTATGTTATAAATTAAATTAAATATTAATTTTCAAAATTGACTTCCAGGATTGCATGGCGAGGCACTAGTCCTTCTTGGGTATGAGATCATCCACCACCGCCCTAGACAAAGTCTTTTAAGGAAATCTAATATTTAATTTCTTTATATAACTCTAGGTTTAACCAAAAAAAATAATCGAATCACAAATTCAAAAAACAAAAAAAACACAAACTCGAATCATAAATTCGAAACTCTAGAATCACATACCTCTTGTGTTTAAAATTCATACAAAGAAAAAACTAGCATGATGCAGAAAACAATTACTAGTTATACCTTTTCTTTGTATGATAATAACCTCGAGATCTTCTGCCATATTCCTCGCCTCCTCTTGGACGTCGTGTGGGCGACGATCTTCCAAGATGAATACCACCCAAAAGGCTTCTTCCTCCTCTAATATTCGGCCACCACCACTACTAAGGAAAAGAGAGCAAGGGGAAAGGAAAAGGAGAGAGGGGTCAGCCACAAGAGAGAGCACCAACAAGAGGATAAGAATTGATGTCTCATGAGGTCTCTCCTCCCCTTCTTTTATAATACTTGCCCAAGGCAAATAAGGAAAGATTTTTACAAAAAATTAAAATCTTCCTCTTGTTTTCCTTTTCCCCTTTTATTTTTCCTTTTTCTCCTCTTGATTGATTTTAATGCTTTTAATGGTCGGCCCCTTGCTTGGACACCAAGCAAGGGTGGTCGGCCACATCATCATGAAGTGAAAAAAATTTTATAAAATTTTATAAAAGAAGAAATCCTCTTATAAAATTTTACAAACTCTCTTTCCTTCTGTGAATGTTAAAAAAGGAAAGTTTTAAAAATTAAAACCAAGTTTTAAAATTTAAAACTTCTCTTCTAAAATTTTCTTTTTTAACATGGTTACAAAAAAGGAAAGTTTTAAATTTAAAACTCTCTTTTAAAAAACCATGTGGATGGTTAAAAAAGAAAATTTTTAAAACTTTTAAAACTTTCTTTTAAACCATGTGGCCTAATTCAAATAAGGAAAGTTTTATAATTTTAAAATCTCTCTTTTAAAACTTGTAGATATTTACAAAAAGAAGATTTTAAAAATTTAAAACACCCCTCCCAATTTGAATTATTGTGGTCGACCCCTTCTTGCTTGGGCACCAAGCAAAGGGCCAGCCCTTTGAGAAGGAAGTGGCCGACCCCTATGGCTTGGTCACCAAGCCATGGGTCGGCCCCATCTTGGACACCAAGATGAGCTTTTCATGAGTGGATTTGAGGCTTCATTGAGGCTACGACAGGGGCCTAGAGGAGAAATTGGTTTTGGCCTCCCGACGAGCTTGAGTATCCCGTGTTCGCCCCGAACACACAACTCAAGTTCATCAATAATAACTCATTCCACTAGAGAGTTATTATTGCACTACCACACCAATCCCAAATTACATTATGAGCTCTTTCTTATCATGAGTGTGTTAGTCTCCCTGTGCTTAAGATATCGAATGTTCATTAATTGAATGAGTTACTGATAACTCATTTAATTAATATCTATCTCCAAGAGTAGTACCACTCAACCTCATCGTCATGTCGGACTAAGTCCACCTGCAAGGTTTAACATGACAAACCTTATGAGCTCCCCTTGGGGGCATTCTCAACCTAGATAATTAGGACACAGTTTCCTTCTATAATCAACAACACACACTATAAGTAATATCATTTCTCAACTTATCGGGCCTATTGTTTATCGAGCTAAATCTCACTCTTTGATAAGTCAAAGAAATAAATACTAAATATATGTGCTTGTTATTATATTAGGATTAAGAGCACACACTTCCATAATAACTAAGGTCTCGTTCTTTTATTAAGTCAGTATAAAAAGAACTTGCCTTAAATGGTCCTACTCAATACGCTTAGAGTGTACTAGTGTAATTTATTAGTCAAGATAAACTAATACCTAATTACACTACGACTATTCCAACGGTTTGTTCCTTTCCATTTTAGTCGTGAGCAACTGTTTATAATTTATAAAGAACTGATAACATGATCTTCTGTGTGTGACACAACACACCATGTTATCTACGATATAAATTAATTGAACAACTACACTTAGCAAATAAATGTAGACATTTGACCAATGTGATTTTTTATTTTAAAAATAAATGTTTACAAAAGATAGACTTTTAGTATACACTCGAACAGAACCCACATAGTCGCGTCACCTGATTCGAGGCCAAGAAGACGCTAGCTGTGTGGATGCCACACGGTCGTGGCACGGGTTGTGCCAGACCCGTGCTAAACACTATTTAATGGGATCTCTTCCCCTTTCCAAGGGGAGGAAGGTTCTCCCTTTGGGAGATCAATCTTGCTGCCAATCTACATCCTTCTCGATCTATGTTAGATGATTCGAAGTCATTTCCATCACCTCATCAACTCCGGAAGCAAAGGATTGGATCCAAAAATCACTCTACGCGATTGGATAAGCTTCTTCTCCCTTCTTCTTCTAGTTGAATTTTAATGCTTGTAATTCTTATGTCTTTGAATATTTTTCTTCTTGTCATGGAGTAGATCTATTGTTCTAGGATTAAGAAAGTAATTGTGATGTAGATTGATGTAAGAACTCATGGATATGCAAATTTTCTATCTAGATGACATTATCATGTCTTGTATCTATTTGATCTTATATGTATGCATGGTGCATGTTTGAACTTAATTCTCATGTTTAATTGAATAGTTGTGTATAATTGTTGATCCTGTAGGAGGGATGTCTTAGATTGTATGACCGAGGGATCTTAGTTACAAAGGTAACTCGTTTTCGGGCGTCTAGAGCATCACCTTGAAATGAGAAGCAATTGCCCACAAGGAAGTAGGGAATTGTACGTAATTGTTATCTTTATCTCTATGGTTATTGAATATGAGTGTGTTCTTGTGGTTTATGACCGAGGAGCCCTAGTGACAAGGGTAACTCATTATCGGACTTCATAAAAATCATTCCTATTTAATAGAAAGGGATATTGATCCAAATAACTCGCTGACTTTATCATTGTAGGGGAGAGTCAGTAATAAATCTAACTTCCTACAAGTGTATATGAATTGAGGATAGACAATTGGTCAACCATGATACATTGATAAATATCACAATAAAATCGAACACATAGAATATTTCCCCAAACCAAGTTTCTCTCTCTTTCCTCTTCTCAGTCTTACTTCTCTTTACTTAGCCCGTAATTTGCAACCAATGATTGTTTAGCTAATTCTCTATGAGAGATCTCTAATACTTATAATCGATCCTCGTGGGATCGATTTTTTATTACTTGACGACAACCGTATACTTGTAGTAGTGTAACTCATGTACACTTCTCTGATTTACCGAGATGGTTGATGGAGAACTTCTCTTAGACCGGACTAATCATCCAGATTAATTAAGCCGAAGGCTTGGATACTAATAAATAAATAATTTTCAATACAATTACTACTATAATTAATCTTAGTCAATCAATTAATCATTTAATAAATGAAAATCAATGATTAATTTTTTACCTCGCAGTGATGCTTTCTTGAGGGAGGTTAGTTTCATGTTTGAGAAGGAAGGGCGGCTGTAAGATCGCTGGTGGCTATGACAACGACTATGAAAACATGGTGTTGAGGGCACGGTGAGGAAAAGAAGGTGGCCACGGGACATGCCGGACCTTAATATAAAATTCCAAACACTTCCTATTATTTAAAAATATCATGTAAAGTTAATTTGTATCATTTAAAAGAGAGATAGAAAGAAAATTATATTTAATCAGACTACTCCTAGTTAATTAAATTATATAATTAAATAATTAAACAAATAAAAAAATAAATGCACATTTCTTTTTATTGAAATTCCTTGATTTATGACTATAAATACAAATTTGAATGTTCAACTTAGCACTTCATATACATAATACATGCTTATTAGGGATTGTATAAATCGATGCATCTTTTATCTATAATGGTCAATTCCATTTTATCTAGATCATGCCCAACCAAAACATCTTGTTGCATAATATTCCCAAAGATCTGTGTACCACTCGTTCCCAGTATCACCATGCATTTCACTTGATCACTATACCACCTAAACAAGTTATCAGGGCTCACCCTGAAGTTCCCCAATGTCCCAGCAAACGAGAACCACAACCCTGGCAGCTGCTCCTCTTGCTCTGTCGAGGACACATTGAAGCACAATTTGTATTCGCCCGTCTTCACAGTTGGCAAGCTAATGTAATCCGTCAATGCCCTCACCAACTGGTCCACCACTTGAGTGTTGAGCATGGTCATGACAGTGCCAGAGTCGAAGATGATGTTGCCAGCCCCCAACTTGGACCTCCTAGTAAGCAAGATGTCGAACTCATCCGGGATCGAGATGGTGTTAAGTTGCACGGCGTAGAAGCCATCTTGCGTCATGAGCGGCGTGACCGTCGTCTTTCCGGTGACCGTCTGTTTGCCACGTCCCAAGAAGAGCCTGCTGGCATCTCCCCCACGGAGCATGTCCAAGCAGTAGGAGAAGTACTTACTAATGTACTTAGGGGCGAGCTGATGGATCAGAGACGGCGACCCGGGGCCCAACCCAATGAAGCTGCCGGGGTCGTCAATTTGGATGTGCAAGGACCGGAAGTTGCAACCGAATACCATATTTGGAATGAAGGTATTTTGGTTTGTACCTAACGAGGTGAAACTAAAGGTTTCCGAGGAGAAAATTCCGTCAATGTTGGAGCCGTCACCGTAGGTGGCATGGTACTGACATATCTGATCATCATTGCAATGACCCAGTCTAAAGCTCCTGCACTCATCGGAAAAGCAAGATAACTTCTTGTAGGAGAGGGATGCATTAGGATTGAATAGGGTGGTGGTCTTCTTCTTGAAGCATTGGCAGCCAACGCAATTGACCCAGTTTAGGTCGCTACCGGTGTCAACGATGCCCCACATAGATTGCGAGTTTGGCGTGCCCATCCTGAACCGCATCAAGAATTCCCCGTCATCATAACGCAAGCCGAGCTCTATGTTGATGGAGGTCTTCATGTCGATGCGGTTGTCCAAGTAGCTAGCTCGGTTGACCGAGCGGACGACGGCAGCCTGCAGGCGATCGAAGGGTGTCATCGAGCTGTTGAACAGTGGCGACTTCGGGGAGTCGCGGTGGACTAGCTCGACGTCGAAGATAGTGTCCTGCGGGACAAGTGCTTGCACGAAGGAGATCAGTAGGAGGAGGCGGAAGAAGGTACTAATGGCCACCATTGAGATAATAGTAATGAAGATATACACATTTTCAACTAGTCCGTGAATTTATAGAGAGATTCAACGGGAGAATAAAGAAGTTTAATTAATGGGAATTAATGATAAGATTGATTGAATAAAATTTGGAAGGAAGCGAGATTTGGAATCGCATTTAACTTAAAGAAAAATCTAAGCGTATAATTGGAAATTAATGGGAGTTAGGCATCTCATCAATTAGATTAATGGTCCAAATCAAGTTCGAAATGGAAAAAATATCTTTAATTGCTTATTATATAATTAATTGATTCTAAAAGGAAACAAGTGTAAGTGTTCTTCAACTCCTTCTGACTAATTGATATTTATTTGGAAGGAACTTTGATCTCATTCCAAGTTTAATTAAATTGTTTTAATTGTATTTGATGCATTCAATTCCATGGAGCATGCCTCCAAGTTATTTTCTCATTGTTGATAATGGAGATTCCTCGGATAATGTGGATTGGTCTGATACTTACTAGATATCTACTAACCAACCTCCATTATCAAATGTTGCTCCTATATATAGATCAATACGTTATACGTATGAACAGTGGCAGGACTAAATTCAATAAATAAACAAAATTAATTCAACACAAAATAAAATTATTTGGCGCTCAAAAGTCAGTCTAGGTCTTGTTCTCACTCATTTGCATCGTGGTCTGTAGTGGACAGTCTCGGCCGGCTTAGAAACCTTTCCTTAAATTAAAGGAGGGATTATAAGCATCCGTGAGCCCTTGAGACCTAATTCCTCTTCTTTCGGTACTTGAAGCGCATGTGCTAACTCCTTGAAAAGATGATTCGTGTGAAGAAATAGAGTTAACTTTAAAAACTCAAAAATATTTTATATATATATATATATATATATATATATATATATATATATATATAATTTCAAACATTAATGTATGTGAATTTTCACAATCCAAAATCTTAAATTTCAAATTTAAAGAGTTAAAAACGAACTTAAATTTAAAAATTTTGACTTTAACCCTTAATTAAGTCTAGTTGAAATGATCTATCGATCCTTGTAATTTATCTATGATTTAAAGTAAAAAAAATCAATTGTGATATCACTTTGTTATAATATTTAGCATTGCTACATATATGACCTCCATTCCAATCTAAATAATAATGATAACTAGCAACATAATAAAATAAAGTTTATATTTTATAAATCTCTTTCAATTAATGAAATATGAATTTCAATAATGAAACATTAAAGAATAAAGGAATAACTTACTTCTCTAGTTATTATTGCGATTAGGTAAAGGAAAAAAAAAAAGGTGCTTGTAAAGAAATTCTCTATAGAAAAAGAAAATAAAAAAGAAGACCGTTGTTTTTTAAAAACAGAGAAGAAAAGAGAAGATATGGAAGAAAACCCAAAAGACGAGAACTTGAGCTTCTTCGTTAGCTTCCTCGACTAGATTCAGTGATCTCGGCAATGACACAAAGAGAGCAAAGCAAGACAAAATAGGACTGCTCTTACGGTGCTAACAAAACACTAGAAAACACGAGAAGAGGAAGAATATGTGAGGGTTGCTCTTGTTGCTAGAAGAGGGTAACAGTTAATGCTGCATTTCTTACTTGCTAGAGAAGAGAAAGGAAAAGAAAAGAGTGCTCTTGTGCTTGAGAATAGGAGAAGAAAAGATTGTAGGTTTACTATCATTGAAGAAGAGAAAGTGAAGAAGGAAATGAGAAAGAAGAGGAAAAAATAAAAAGAGATGGATGTTTAAAGGCATGACGGTGGCATACGACACTACGAGGAAAACATTAGTGAGGAAAACATTGATTAGCAACCGAAAATTGTATTTGACGCATTCAGAATTTGTCACTACGAGTTACAAGGAAAACTTTGATTAGCAATTGAAAATTTCATTCGTAATATTTTTGTCATTCGTAATATTTTTGGTTGTCGACATCACTTAGCGATTGAAATTTTCGTTTCAGCGCTAAATTTAGCGATAAGTATTTTACTTCAGTCCCTAAATTAGAGACAAAAAAAGCGGTTGCTATATTATCGACATCTTTTTTTATTTCCATCGCTAATTTAGTGAAATAAATAAAAAATAATATTTTCGTCGCTAATTTAATTACCACTTTTTTATATCTATCATTAATTTAGTGACAGAAATAAAATTCAAAAGATGGTTTTTTTTTATTTTTTCTCTAAATTAGGGAAAAATTCAACAATGGATTTTTTTATTTAGCGTCCTGAAATTAGAGACGGAAATAAAAAAAAACTATCAATAATTTATCTATTATTTTTTATTTCCATAGCTAATTTGGCGATGAAAATAAGATGTCGTCGCTAAATTAGGGTAAAATTCAATGATGATTTTTTATTTTGGTTGCTAATTTACAGTAAAATTTTGATAGCACCCCCTAAATTCCGCGATTTAAATCTTGTTTACATCCTAATTTCAATCTGACATTACGATACAACGTTAGAAACCATTCATTATACATTCAACATTCACAAACAATCATCATTGACAAGCAATTCATGATACATTCATAAACAATTCAAAAATATCCACAAACAATTCACAAACAAGATCAAAAACATCTACAAATATTCAACAAACAATTCCCAAACCATCCACAATGTATTCAAAAACAATTACATTATTCATTCAAAGTATCATGAATTACTCTAAAATAATTCCTTCACAAAAACAACACATCCTACTCAAAACCAACACATTTAAATCCAACACATCTCACATCTGACTCAAACCTAGTACATTCATCGTCATCCAATCCTACAACAAGTACGATATGATAGGTTATTAAAAAAAATGATGAAATTACTCATATATGAAAAAATCCTACTTATATGGTAAAGCTAAAGTTAAAATAAATATACACAAGTATAAAACTACTTATCAGAAAAATATACAAACGGATAAATACAAGTTTGACTTACTTTTAAAAAATATACCTTAATAAGAGTTTAGATATCTACTATCGACATTTCTCTTGAAAAGTTGTCAATAATAAAAATTAGAGATGCATATATTATTTAAACGGTAATTCTTGTTGGTCAGAATCTGGCCAGCTAAAATTACCTATGCTCCAATTAAAATGCATGCATGTACATGCATGTAATTAATGTACACAGATGATATTACCAAAATACCCATGTGTACACTTGCATGTATTGATTCTAGCTGGCCAGATTCTAACCATTTAGCATTACCCTTATTTAAATTAACATAATTTGTGATAAAGAAAATAACTACCTCAGAATTATAAACCATGATTAATAGTGTGTGGGTCTTCAATCTCCTATGAGTTAGAACCATGCAGCGTAAAAGCAAAAGAATTCATTAATGGAAAGTAAGAGAAGAATTCTTGTATTTGCTAATCTAGTAACATCTTGACCCAATCTTCCATTGACTACTCATTGACCCAAGACTGCTCTAATGTCATGATCTGAGACTGATTAATATCTTAATTAAACCACTTAATCATCTAGTTAATGTAATCACCTTAATTAATCAAACTTAGCAATCTATCAATTAGTCTATTGGTTAATCAAACAATGAATTTATTAACCAAATATTTAAATCATCAATAATTAATTAATCAACTTACTTAAGGGTCACTCATCGGTAAGTTATGCCCCCACGGGCTGGATCAGCTGGAAGGGTGTCTGACGCTTGCAACGGAGGTTAAGGGGTCGAGGGTCGCTAGTTGCACACGGGCGTAAAACCTCGGTCTACTGCGCTTTAAATTTCACTCGACCCCCAGTCATCTCTCATACCCAGCTTAACCGTGATTTACCCCCTCTCTGGATATCTGTGGAGCCGAACCCAGGGGGCCGCTAAGATGGCGGTTCCACCTTTTTCAACTCATCGGTAAGTTATCAATTTAATCAACCTATTAATTAATACATCAATTAAACTATTAAGTTGATAATTCAATTTACCAAATTGCTAATCAAGATGAGATTTAATTAAAATAAACTAATATCATCAAATCACTCTATCCACAATAATCAACTCTAAAAAATCCAAGCTTAATTAACCTTTACCCTAATCCATCAGCGGTATCTTCTCCAACGGTGGTTCACAATGGCTAGGTTGTGGTCAGCGGTCAGTAGAGCTCAGGCATGCTACTGGTTGAGGAAGTCGAAGGCAGTAGCGTCACGATGCTTCAGCACTTTGTGGCACAGAGGCTTCGTGACGATGGCCTGCAAGGGAGGAGAAATAGACACTGGCATTGGCTTCTCGTGAGCCAAGTGCATTCCTGGTCGAACGAACGGTGTGATGACGATGAGCAGCCAGTGTTACAGGTTGGGCATCAAAAGAACGGCACGAGAATGACTCATGCACCGGGGCTACATGGCGCAGGCACGACCAACGATGGCGATGAGTGCCCGGGTCAAAGGGAAAAGGAATGGGTGTCATCATCTTGCGTAGGCGGAGGCCATGCCGGCGATCCCACTGCAGACACAATTGTTGTAAGGAGAAGTGACACTGAATAGTTATAGGAAAATGAACTTTGGGATTTTAATCAAAACGTTATTAATAACTTCAATCAACTCCAAATGGATATTCTGAACTGATGACATGGGAGAACAAGAAGGAGGACCACGACGCTGGCGTCAGTTGTATGTGAGCAGCGGCGGGCACCAAGTCAAACGCATAGCGAAACGATGCCACAAATGCGTGGGGTGAGGGAAGAAAAGAGGAGGGGATAAAAGGGAAACTTTGGTTTAGGAATATAAACTTAAGTTATTTAAATCAATTAACTCTCATTTTAAATAGGATAGAAACCCAGATTTATCCTGATAAAATATCCAAAATGTCATATAAAATATATTTCCTTCTAAATTATCCCTTATATTATATTATTTTTCCTAAATAATTTTTTATCTCAAATTTTATTAGTTTTAAATCTTTATCATCTCAAACATTGATATATATATATATATATATATATATATATATATATATATATATATATATATATATATATATATATATATATATATATATATAGTAATGGAGAGCTTCGTTGATATTGGATCATGTAAGGTCGAGAGGATTTTTTATTCTGGTAAAGTACACGATCAAGTAAAATTTATTTATTTTTCATTGTGTATTAACATCTTATAAATGAATACACTATCAATGATCAAAATAAAATCGTGCAAATCATTATTCACCCTCTCTAACTCTCTCAATAGTTGGATATAGAACTCGAATGATCTTAATATAAAATTCCAAACACTTCCTAGTATTTAGAAATAAGATGATTTGTATCATTTAAAAGAAAATTATATTAAATCAAACTACTCCTAGTCAATTAAATTGTCTAATTGAATAATTTAAAAAATAAAAAATAAATGCACATTTCCTTTTGATACAGATATGTCTCAAGGGTAGAATAGGAATTGGGAAGAGGAGGAGGGGTAAATTGGTCCTTTCACTATTTAGGGCTTTAAGGATTGGGGAAGTCCTCTTCGTGGGAGGGGGGCTCCGCCGCATGAGGACAGGGGACTCCCTCACACACACTGCCACCGCCTTCTCCCTCGTCGTCGGTGATGCATCGCTCCCCCTCTCTCCATCTCCTCTCACGGGCAAATGCTTCCAGCCACCATCTTCTCTTTTCTTCCACCGATACTAGATTCTTCCGTTGGAGCCGCCGCCGACACTATAGCCCGCTGTCGCCTCACACACCGGCTTCTCATCGCCTTCTCCTCAGTCGAGGAAGCTATTGTCGAGCCGCCTCTCTTTTCCCTCTCCGCACGCCCATCGCTGCTCATGCCTCCGACGTCACTGACGTCCGTCGTTGCTATGCCTCTGGCATCACCGACGTCCGCCGCTGCTCATGCCTCTGGCATCACCGACACCGACGCAAGCGGCTCCCTCTTCTCTCTCCCTCTCTGCACGCCCATCACTGCCTCAAGCGTCATCGATGCTCGTCGCTGCTCATGCCTCCAACGTCACCGACGCTCGTCGCTGCTCATGCCTTTGGCGTCACTGACACCAACCCAAGCAGCTCCCTCTTCTCTCTCCCTCTTCGCATGCCCGTCGTTGTTCATGCCTCTGGCGTCACTGACGCCCGTTGCTGCTCCTGCCTCCGGCGTCACCGACGCTTGTCGCTGCTCATGCCTCTGGTGTCATTAACACAGACGCAAGCGACTCCCTCTTCTCTCTCCCTCTCCGCACGCCGGCCGCCACCCCCTCCTTCTCCACCTCTTCTTCGTCACTACAGCCAACCACCATCGCCGGTCAAACACACTGCCAGCCATACCTTCACCTTCTAGCATCATCATCCGCTCTACAGCCCTCGGTGAGCAGCCTCTGACTAATGGCGCCACTCCTAGTGATCAATCCCCAGCCGCCGACACTGCAATGGCGTCCGCTTTCTCCCACGTCGCAGCTTACAACCTTCGGCCACTGCAGCAACACTCCAGCCACCACCGTGAACTGCCTCGCAATCCTCATTGTGGGGCAGGTCACTGCCACGCATGTTGTTTCCCTCTCCCTTGGCACGCCGACATCCACAGCCACTTCCAGCGCCCGCTGGCAACCCAACGCCTGTTGGTTGCTCCTAGGAATATCGTACCGGTCCCCTTGTACAAAAATTTTGTACAAGTCTTGAACCTTTCCTAACAACGTATTGTGTTCTTTAGAAATTAAATTCGGAATCGCAAACGAAACTGATTCCAAATTTAACTTATTTATTCTTAGAGGTTTAGACTTGGATCGCAAATGATACTTAACATTATATATTCAAATCCACCTATGTTACAAATTCAATTAAATATTTATTTCAGAAATCGGCTCCTAGGTCAAACATGGCGAGGCACTTGGCATTCTTGGGCATGGGAACATCCACCACTGCCTCGACAAAGCCTCTTAACGAAATTCAATATTTAATTTTCCTTATAGTAACCCTAGGTTTAACCAAAAAGAATAATCGAATCACAAGATCGAAAAATAAAAGAAACATAACTTCGAATCACAAATCCAAAAATCTAGAATCACTAGCCTCTTGTGTTTGGTATTTCAAAATCCATATAAAGAAAACTAGTATGATGCGGAATAGAATTACTAGTTATACCTTTCTTTGTAAGGAACAACCTCTTGATCTTCTATCATATTCCTCTACTTATCTCGGACGTTGTGTGGGCAACGATCTACCGAGATGAGAACCACCAAGACATCTTCCTTCTTGCAAGTTTCGGCCACCAACCTTCAAGCTCCAAGGGATGCAAGAGCAAAGCCTCCTTTCTCTCTTTCTTCTCCTAGCAAGAACCGACCACCAACAAGAACTCCAAGAGAGGGATGCACCGGCCACTAAAGAAGAAGAGAAGAGGAGGAATATAAGGCCGGCTACACCAAGGAAGAGAGGAGGGGAATACTAGAAGATATGTTCTGAGGTGAGGCACCTCTACCCCCTCTTTTATATTCTTTGGTCTTGGCATATTAGGAAATTTAATTATAATTAAAATTTTCTTATTCTCCTTGCCATTGGTTAATAAGGAAAATTTAATTAAAAATTCCTTTTAACCCTTTACATGGTCGGCCTCTTCACATGCTTCAAATAAGGCAAGTTTTAAACACAAAATTAAAACTTCCTTATTTGTTTCTGAAAATTTTTAAAATAAAAATTTCTCTTTAAAAAATTCTCTTCATGGTTGGTTATAAAAGGAAACTTATATAAATTAAAATCTCTCTATTAAAACATGTGGATGATTTCCAAAAAGGAAAGTTTTCTTCAAAATTAAAATCTTCCTTTAACTACAAATAAGGAAAGATATCAAACCTTTCTCTTAATCCTTTTGTAGAAACTTATAAAAGGAAATATTTAATTTTTAAACTTTTTTTAAATCATGACTTCCACATAAGGAAAGATTTTAAAAAATAAAATCCTTTTGTTTTTATATGGTCGGCCACAGCAAGCTTGGGCTCCAAGCTATGGCCGACCACTAAACTTGGCTCAATCCCTTGGCTTTGGTCGGCCCAAGCTTGGGCTCCAAACTTGCTTGGTCAACCACCTAAGGGTGGGTAGTAAGTGGGTATTTGGTGGGTATAATTCTCTATATATAAGAGGCTATAATAGGGATCGAGAGAAGGAACTGGTTTTGGTCTCCCGATGAAATTAAGCTTCCCGTGTTCGCCCTGAACACCCAACTTAATTTCATCAATAATAATTCATACCACTAAAGAATTATTATTGAACTACCGCACCAATCCCAAATTATATTTTGGGCTCCTTCTTATTATGAGTGTGTTAATCTCCCTGTGTTTAAGATATCGAATGTCCACTAATTAAATGAGTTACTGATAACTCACTTAATTAATATCTAGCTCCAAGAGTAGTACCACTCAACCTCATTGTCATGTCGGACTAAGTCCACCTGCAGAGTTTACATGACAATCCTTATGAGCTCCTCTTGGGGACATTATCAAGCTAGATTACTAGGACATAGTTTCCTTCTATAATCAACAACACACACTATAAATAATATCATTTCTCAACTTATCGAGCCTTTTGATTTATCGAACTAAATCTCACCCATTGATAAGTCAAAGAAATAAATACTAGATATATGTGCTTGTTATTATATCAGGATTAAGAGCACACACTTCCATAATAACAAAGGTCTTGTTCTTTTATTCAGTCAGTATAAAAAGAACTTACCTTAAATGGTCATGCACAATACACTCATAGTGTACTAGTGTAATCTATTAGTCAAGATAAACTAATACATAATTACACTACGACTATTCCAATGTTTGTTCCTTTCCATCTCAGTCGTGAGCAACTGTTTATAATTTATAAGGAATTGATAACATGATCTTCTGTGTATGACACCACCCACCATATTATTTACAATAAAAATTAATTGAACAACTACACTTAACATATAAATGTAGACATATGACCAATGTGATTCTTTATTTCAAAATAAAATATTTACAAAAAGCTAGGCTTTTAGTATACACTCTAACAACGCCGCCTCCCTCTCCCTCCTTATTGGCCCCCTTCTCTCCACTGACCACAGCCAGCGTCGAACGCTACCCTCCGAGGTCACCACCTACCTTATTTTCACTGCCAAGTCACCAACCGACCTGTTGGGACCGAAATGTAGCTAGAGGGGGGTGAATAGCTTGGCGCGATCTCGTGCTCATCGTTGCTTGCTTCTTGTGTTGATATGCAGCGGAATATACAAAGAAACAACACTCAACGCTAACACTAAGGATTTACTTGGTATCCACCTCAAGAAGAGGTGACTAATCAAAGGATCCACACACTCACACACCCTCCACTATGAAAATGCTCCTTCTCGGTAACTACCGAAGGCGGAGAAGTCCTACAATACTCTCAATACAACAAGAAAGCAAGGGAAGACAAATACAAGAAATATCTTACAAGATATGCAATGAAAACCCTAACCCTATCTTCTTCTTCTTCTTGTAGTCACGCCTCTTGACTTGCATATCTCTCCAAGATCCTTCAAGAACTAGCGATGAGAGTGGAAGAACGCTGTGGAGAAGCTGCTGTGAAGATTTGAGCTGAACAGTGCAAGTGTTGGCGAAGGAAGAGCTCGACAACAGCTATATCCTGCGCCAACGGTCAGATCCCAATCGATTGGAATGTTCCCAATTGATTGGGGAGGCTTTGGATCGATCGGTCGATCGGCCGATCGATCCAGAGCGCCTCTATGCTCTTGGGAGTTGCCTGGATCGATCGGCTAATCAATCCAGGGCTTATCGCGCAAAATCGCAGCTCCCAATCGATTGCCCGATCGATTAGAGGCTCCCAATCGATTAGTTGATTGATTGGGAGGCTTTCTGTTCGCGCGAAACTTCTCCCCAATCGATCCACTGATCGATTGGGAGAAGGCTTGTCGCGGGGACTCGCCCAATCGATTAACTGATCTATTGGGCATGAGCCAATCGATCGGCTGATCGATCCAGCTCTTGTTTTTGCCCAAAAACAAATCCAAAGTCCCCTAGACCAACATCCGATCAACCATGACCTATTGGTACATCATGCCTAGCATCTGTTGGATCGAGACGCACTAGAGGGGGGGGGGGGTGAATAGCACTCGCGGCTTTCACGTTTTCGGAATCATAAAACTGTTCGAGTAAATGCAGCGGAAATAAAAACAATCACATAAAGAGGCAAACTATTTACTTCGTTCGGAGCCTAGATCGACTCCTACTCGAAGGCCCGCGATCCTTGATCGCTTTCGGTGGGCAACAACTATAAGCACGATAATTTGTACAATTATAGGAATTTATAGCTCATAAACTTTATACCGACAACTAAAGATTGAGAAGCGTAGTTCCGGGTCGTTGGTGTCGCGTCGCAGCACTTTTGGGTTGTCAGGTTCGCAGCACGTAGCAAGAGATTATTCGGAGAGCGTTGTTCTAGAAGAGGTGCTCGAACACTGCTTATAAAGGGTGCTGGAGGCGCCTCCAAGGCTGTCCGAGGCGCCTCCAAGCCCCGGGTCGCACGCGTCGATAAGCGCTGATCAAGTCGCGCATTATCCCTTTGAAGGCGCCTCCATGCTGTGGTCCAAGGCGCCTTCACTGCCCTTTAAGGCGCCTCCAACTCCAGCGCACAGCCAGCTCACCTTCGCACCCGAGGCGCCTCCAAGCTCCATGGAGGCGCCTCAAACACTGTTCACCCGAGGCTAATGTTGCTCTTTTGTCCCTGCACAATGTGTTAGTCTACAAACTGCACACATATCCTACAAGACAAAGTTAGCACACATAATATCATGAATATGAATGAAAGTTCGTCAGTCTCCGGACTGTCTGGGTCTGACTTCGGGTTTCCGACCGGAAACCCTAGGTCGACCCGACGCCTACTGTTCCCTCTACGGGGAACGCGTCCTCACCTACTCCACTCAGGAGATTTACCTGTTGCCAGTGCGATCCTCTAGATCGACTGGACTTTTGCTCAGCACTCGACGCTTCCGGACTTTCTACTGGACATCCGCTTCCCGGCTAGTCCAGTCTTTCACCTGGTTCGCGACACCAGGACTTTCCACCTAGGGTTACCACCCCCTAGGACTTTTGCCGGAAGCCATCGACCTGCCAAGACTTTCCGCATAGGGTTACCACCCCCTATGACCTAGAGTTACCGCCCCTTAGGGTTTTCCCTTTGCCTAACCGCAGTTAGGACTTTCTTGAAACACTCAACAAAGCTGTCAGATCACAAAATACCTTAACTTTGAATCCTTTGTCATTATCAAAACCTCGGGTTCGATCGTCGGATGCTTCCCGCACCAACAATCTCCCCCTTTTTGATTATGGCAACAAGAAATTCAAAGTTAAGAAAAAAACATGTAATACCAAATAGATGCATAAAGTTTTAACCAAGCTCAAGTAAATAAACTTTAAATGTTCAAGCATAATTAAGCTGGAAACTTTTAATTTTGTAATACTAGACTCCCCCTTAATAAAAGCCGTCTTTTGTTCTTTGAATTTTGTAATACTAGACTCCCCCTTAATAAAAGTCGTCTTTTGTTCTTTGAATTTTTCCTACTCTCCCCCTTTGCCATTTATCAAAAATATACCAACTTGAAATAAGTCTAAACTTTTCAGAAATATAGACAAGGTTTGAAAAAATTTTAAAGACCATTAATACTTAGAAAAATTTGAAAGGACTTTTATAACACTTAGCTTTGCTATAATTAATTTCATTGTTTATCTTTATAAAAAAATAAGAATATTTCATTGTTCATTTTAAATTTTGCAAAAGATTTTAATTCACTGAAAAACAACTTTAAACAGTTACCAGTACTTAGCTCAATGTTGAAAACACCTTTTTGACAAAGAATAAAGTATTCTTAAAATTGACTAAGTTTGAAAGTATTTGCTAAACTATAGAAATCATTTAGTTAAACCTTTTGCAAATACTTTAGTTGAATCTTGAAGAAGTCTTAAAGGATGATTTTGAAAAGATGTAAGGGTTTGAAAATATAGCTAAAGTTTTAAAGTATTTAGGGTAAAAACATTCTCAAATTTGAAAAATATTTAGTTTAAAAATTTTGTTAGCAAGGAGGGAGTAGACAAATGTTTAGTTGAGTTAGATTCAGTTTGTCCTTAAGTCCAAGCATGAGTTAAGTTAAGGAATTTTTGAATTATCCAATTAGATATCAGAGTCCTAATACCAAATTTTTGAATGATTTGATCAGGTATCAGAGCCTTAAAGTTTAAAGATTTTTAAAATGATTTTGAAGGATTTTTCAAATAATTTTGAAATTAAGTTTTGAAAGATTTTTAAAAGATTTTTCAATAACTTTGAAATGAAGTTTAAAAAGTTTTTTAAAATGATTTTGAAAGATTTTTCAAATAATTTTGAAATTAAGTTTAAAAATATTTTTAAAGTTATTTTGAAAGATTTTTCAAATAATTTTTAAATGAAGTTTAAAAAGATTTTTAAAATGATTTTGAAAGATTTTTCAAATAATTTTGAAATTAAGTTTAAAAAGATTTTTAAAGTTATTTTGAAAGATTTTTCAAATAATTTTGAAATGAAGTTTAAAAAGATTTTTAAAATGATTTTGAAAGATTTTTCAAATAATTTTGAAATGAAGTTTAAAAAGATTTTTAAAGTTATTTTGAAAGATTTTTCAAATAATTTTGAAATGAAGTTTAAAAAGATTTTTAAAATGATTTTGAAAGATTTTTCAAATAATTTTGAAATTAAGTTTAAAAAGATTTTTAAAATGATTTTGAAAGATTTTTCAAATAATTTTGAAATTAAGTTTAAAAAGATTTTTAAAGTTATTTTGAAAGATTTTTCAAATAATTTTGAAATGAAGTTTAAAAAGATTTTTAAAATGATTTTGAAAGATTTTTCAAATAATTTTGAAATGAAGTTTAAAAAGTTTTTTTTTTAAAAATGATTTTGAAAGATTTTTCAAATAATTTTGAAATGAAGTTTAAAAAGATTTTTAAAATAATTTTGAAAGATGTTTCAAATAATTTTGAAATGAAGTTTAAAAAGATTTTTAAAATGATTTTGAAAGATTTTTCAAATAATTTTGAAATGAAGTTTAAAAAGTTTTTTTTTAAAATGATTTTGAAAGATTTTTCAAATAATTTTGAAATGAAGTTTAAAAAGATTTTTAAAATGATTTTGAAATATTTTTCAAATAATTTTGAAATGAAGTTTAAAAAGTTTTTTAAAGTTGAATAATTTTGAAAAATAATTTTAAAGTTAATTAAATTAGAAAAATAATTTTTGAAAGATAATTTTAAAGTTAATTAATAAAAAAAAATTAGACAATTTATAATGATTTAGAAACTGAGTTTTAAAATAAGTTAGATTTGAAAATAATTCAAGTTAAAATAATTTAATTGTTAATTAACTTGATTTAAGTTAAGTCAATTTTAATAATTTAATTTCCTAATCATCTCACCCGATCTAAAATTGTCAATTAGGGAACCCTATAATTGTTGTGAGATGAATTATGGTTGAATTTAAGGGTCTGGTTTAACTTTGTGTTAGATTCAGGTTTAGCTTTGAGTTCAACAAGTAAGCATTCTTTGGATAAACTTCTGGGCTGTGGTGAGTCACAAGGTACTCATTAAAGTAACCATGCCTTCGAGGTTTCCCAAATAGTCCTACCCATTGAGCTTAATACTAAATCTTGGTCTAACTAGTTAGAATCCATTTAAGGGTAGCTTCGGTCAGTTCCACTTGGCCAAATGCACCAGGTCGAAGCCATATCTTCCTAGACATGCGATGCCCAAGCTTCCCTAACGTACTATCATCCAAAAACTTCACCAGTACTGTGGGTCAAGTTAAACCTAGCCCGTTTTGATCTAACCTTAATTACCCTGCCGAGTAATGTACTCTTGTTTTACCAATTTCGGGTAGATTAGGTTCAATTATCCTGTCGGGTAGTTCAGTTGGGGGTGCCAGCGAGTCTAGATCCTCCATCTTAAGTTGAAATTTACTTTTAATTTTGAATTAATTTCGAATTGAATTTCGAATTTAATTTAATTTCAAATTTTTAATTGAATTTTGAATTTTTAATTGAATTTTTAATTTTTAATTTAATTTCGAATTTTTAATTGAATTTTTAATTTTTAATTGAATTTTGAATTTTAAATTTTGAATTTAATTTCAAATTTAATTTGAATATTAATTTGAATTATGTTCTTAATATTGTTTTTCTATTAGCTCCCCCTAGATCATAGCCTCGATATGGTCTATCAAGGTAATAGACTTGATCCTTGGGGACCCAATAGTGACCAGTTCCAACTTGATTAACCAAGTTGGATTTTGGCACCCATGCTTGGACAATTTTTCTATTATTGCTATTAACTAGCGATAAATATGATTTGTATTTTATTTTAGTTTTAAATCCAAGTCCAGTTTTGTTGTAAACGGCTCGCTGTTTTCCAAGAATCAAATCCAGATTCTTGGAGCCCAAGGTGAACCGTTCCAGCGTGTCCTTGAGTTCTTTAATTTGAGCTTTCAAATTGGAATTTTCTTCCTCAAATTGTTGGACTCGAGTTGAACTTCCAATTTGAACTGACTCAGTTAAAGAGCTCGAGTCAGTCGCTTCCTTAAGGGATGTTACCTCCTTTTGGAGCGACTTAACCCGGACGTTGGATTTAGCCAACTTTTTTACTAAGTAAGGTAATAATTCATGCAAGTTATCTAATTGAAATTCTGCGAGTAGTGAACTTACAGTGAGTTTTGGTCCTTCGGAAATGAATTCAGACTCAGTCTCGGATTCGCTCTCAGTTTCTGACTCATACTCGGACTCAGTTTCCGCCACGGTTGCTAGTATTGGTAGAGCGAGGAAGCTCGTTGGTTCTTCTTCGTCGGACCCGGATTCATCTGAAGACTCGGACCATTTCTTTTCCTCTGTCTTACTTGTACCTGCAACCATCGTAATACCTTCCTCGGCCGAAGTAGTATTATTCTGCTCATCTAATTCAAATAAATCATTTATTAAATTATGCTTACTTACTTGAGCGTCGGAAGTGCCCTCGTGTAGTTCCATCAACTTTTGCCACAACTCTTTTGCACTTGCGAAGGGACCGATGCGGTTTAGTTCTTCATTGGTTAGGCCACATTGTAGTATGCAGGTTGCTTTGGCATCGGCTTCAACTTTTTTCATTGTGCTAGAATCCCAGTTGATGCATGAGATAAGTTCTCCGGTGTCATCACGTGGAAGTTCGAGTCTGGTCTGGATGATGATCCACATCTCGACTTGCGTCTTGAGGTGGTATTCCATCCGGTTCTTCCAGTATCCAAAGTCCTCGGCAGAAAAGAGCGGCGGTCGGACGGTGTAGAATCCTTCTTGGAATGCCATTTTTAAAAGAACCTTGCACACAAAAAATAGCAAAAAATGTACCAGGACTTGATCCTGGATTAGCAGTGCGGTATAGAAGGATAGAAATCGAAGTTCACGAATTTAAAAAAAATAATATTAATAATAAAATCTCACTTGGTTACCAGGATTCATAAACTCTAATACTTAAGCCTGGAGGTTTAGAGTTCGAATCCTGGGGGAGGCAAAAATCCACTGCCAGGGGTGGAAAGTCCTAGTGAGTAACGGCACGGCCAAGGGTCGTCGGTCGACGACATGAGAGGTCGCCAAATGGGCCGACGACATAAGGGCCGACGGTCGACGACCCGAGGGTCGCCAAATGTGCCTTTTATTGTAATGACCCGGCCCTCTTGGCCCATTTGGCGACCTCTCATGTCGTCGACCGTCGGCCCTTATGTCGTCGGCCCATTTGGCGACCTCTAATGTCGTCGACCGACGACCCTTGGCCGTGCCGTTACTCACTAGGACTTTCCACCCCTGGCAGTGGATTTTTGCCTCCCCCAGGATTCGAACTCTAAACCTCCAGGCTTAAGTATTAGAGTCTCACTTGGTTACCAGGATTCATAAACTCTAATACTTAAGCCTGGAGGTTTAGAGTTCGAATCCTGGGGGAGGCAAAAATCCACTGCCAGGGGTGGAAAGTCCTAGTGAGTAACGGCACGGCTAAGGGTCGTCGGTCGACGACATTAGAGGTCGCCAAATGGGCCGACGACATAAGGGCCGACAGTCGACGACATGAGAGGTCTCCAAATGGGCCGCCAAATGGGCCAAGAGGGCCGTGTCGTTACAATAAAAAGGCGCCTTTTTATTGTAACGACCCGACCCATTTGGCGGCCCATTTGGCGACCCTCGGGTCGTCGACCATCGGCCGTGCCGTTACTCACTAGGACTTTCCACCCCTGGCCAGTGAATTTTTACCTCCCTCAGTAACCTCACTTGGTTACCAGGATTCATAAACTCTAGTACTTAAGCCTGGAGGTCTAGAGTTCGAATCCTGGGGGAGGTAAAAATCCACTGGCCAGGGGTGGAAAGTCCTAGTGAGTAACGGCACGGCCGATGGTCGACGACCCGAGGGTCGCCAAATGGGCCGCCAAATGGGTCGGGTCGTTACATCGGGTTTCCGACCGGAAACCCTAGGTCGACCCGATGCCTACTGTTCCCTCTACGGGGAACGCGTCCTCACCTACTCCACTCAGGAGATTTACCTGTTGCCAGTGCGATCCTCCAGATCGACTAGACTTTTGCTCAGCACTCGACGCTTCCGGACTTTCTGCTGGACATCCGCTTCCCGGCTAGTCCAGTCTTTCACCTGGTTCGCGACACCAGGACTTTCCACTTAGGGTTACCACCCCCTAGGACTTTTACCTGAAGCCATCGACCTGCCAAGACTTTCCGCATAGGGTTACCACCCCCTATGACCTAGGGTTACCGCCCCCTAGGGTTTTCCCTTTGCCTAACCGCAGCTAGGACTTTCTTGAAACACTCAACAAAGCTGTCAGATCACAAAATACCTTAACTTTCAATCCTTTGTCCTTATCAAAACCTCGGGTTTGATCGTCGGATGCTTCCCGCACCAACAACATCTGGTCACCCTTGACCTGCTAGGACTTCCTTACCAAGTGTCCAGTCAATCCCTTTGACCCACTTGGACTTCCACCAGATGTCTGGTCAACCTTGACCCATCTGGATTCTCTCGTGCTAAGTATCCAGTCAATCCCTTTGACCTACTTGGACTTCCCAACACCAGATGTCCGATCAACCTTGATCCATCTGGATTTTCCTTGCCTGGCTTCACTCACCAGGACTTCCCTTCTGCCTAGCTTCACTCACTAGGACTTCTCCTCTGCCTGGCTTCACTCACCAGGACTTTCACCTGGCTTCACTCACCAGGATTTTCTTCTACCTAGCTTCACTCACTAGGACTTTCACCTGGCTTCACTCACCAGGATTTTCCAGTCAAGTATCCAGTCAACTTGACCTACTCGACTCTCCTTCACAATCTCCCCACATGAACAATTGTACCTGCAATCTCCATGTATTGTCAAACATCAAAACCCATACATTAAAACTCGAGTTTGACCCAATTCAAGTTCAGTCAACCAGGTCAACCTTGACCTAGGAAATATTGCACCAACAATCTCCCCCTTTTTGATGTTTGACAATACCACTTTTAAGTTAGGCTAATCTCATAGCCTCAACTCCCTTTATGTCAATATATAAATGATGGTTTCCTTCATTCTTCCCCTTTCCCAGAGGGCAAACTCCCTCTTCAGGTAATGAAGGCCTAACTTAACCACACATTCTCTCCCTATTGGCATACATCAAAAACTCTCCCCCTAAAGAGTTACCCAACATTGTTTACAACTTTACTCGTTGTTCAATACATAATAACGAAGGTCTCATACCCTTCATTATTATCAAATGCTCATCCGTGAGCATACATCACATGAATAATGAAGATATCCACTCTCCATTACATTCAAATGCCCAACCTTGAGCATTGTCACTAAAGAAGGTTAACCACCTTCCAAGGTGTATGAAAAATAGATTTTCATGTCCTTAAAGAGTAACTCCCCCTAAAGACATGCACGTAACTTCTGTCATTGCACCAACAATGACTTGGAATCTCTAAACCTTTAGGAAACCCAAATTTATAAGTTTTGAGGTTCAAAAATTCAATATTGAAACCAAATCTCAATCTAAACCTCTACTTAGTCTTCCTTAAACAATTCATCCTTGTTTTCATTATGAAAACTCCCCCTAAATATATACAAATATATTTTGAGGGGTAATGGATGGTTACTTAGACTAAAAATGGTTCAGAATGCTGAAAATAAGCTTTCCCAGCCAAAATCAGCATCCTTAATCGATTGGAGTTGGGTCTCAATCGATTGAACCTGCTTGAATCGATCCACTGATCGATTCAGCTAGTGTGGATCGATCCAGTGAGCTTCTGTTCATGAGAAGCTCACTCTCAATCGATCGCCCGATCGATTGAGACCCTTCAATCGATTAGGTGATCGATTGAAGGTCTGAAGTTGCTAAAATTTCATTTCAGTCAACTTCAGAAACCCCTAGAAAATTCTACAAAATTTCAAAAAGCATGAAAATTCATGTAGACATTATTTAGAGTATATATTATCATGAAAAAATAGTTTTCTAAGAAAATACTTCATATTTTCAAAATTTTGACACAAACTTGAAAACTTGTAAAAATTTTAGTATTTTCTTCAAGTTTGTGCCTAACTCTTCAATGATGATTACTATCAAAAGATAGCCTTCATCAAGGTTTTCCAAAAGTATTTTAAAATCATTTTCAAAACCAATATCCAACCATGTTCTTTGGGCTAAATGCACATGACTTGTACATTAGCTTTCCCAATGATTGGAAAACACATAACTACGTGTTTTGATGAATTTAAAACTCAAAAGAATGTATTAAATTAACATCTTGAGTTTTGTTCATCATCCTAACATCTCACTTGTATTTAATGTGTACGAAACCACATACAAGTCACCTTATAGTTCTTAATGAGATATAAACTTTGGTTTTGCCCTAATCTAGGGATCATGCATATCTATCTAAGCATTTTGAATTATAAACATCAACCAAGGATGTTACTTGTTAATGAATGTCGTTTGTCCTTAGTTTGCAAGGAATTAAAAACCAATGTATGATGTGTTATGGCATACATCAAGGATAAATAATTTTCAAAAGAAAATTTCCTATGACTACAAGATGTATGTATGTCATGACATGGTTTTTTTTTTTTGTTTTTTTTCATAATAAAACATGAATGCAAAATATGATGTCATGGCATACGATGAGCAAGCAAAACACGGCCAATTTGCTTAAATAGAATACCTAGATTGTCTATCTAAGTATCCTTAACCTTAGTTAACTTAAAATTGGATCCTAGATTGCCCACTATTTCCCAAGAAAATGCCAAAATTTAATTTTGACATTCTTTTGCTTTTCCCAATTTGTGCCAATTTAAATTAAGCATATTCCTCAAATTTTGACACAATTTACTCTTCCAAGAGTAACCAATTAGATTAAGGCTTAAATTGCCTCTAATTTCCCAAGAACATACCACAATCCCAACTTGGTAGTTCTTATGATTTTCCTAAATGTGCCAATTTAATTTTAAAATTAAATTTCCCACATTATGGCACATCTTACTCTTTCCATGAGTAAATTAACTACAATAAGGCTTAAATTTGCCTTTAACTTCCCAATAAAATGCCAAAATCCCAACTTGGCATTTCTTTACATTTGATTTCTTGTGTCAATTAAAATTGTATCCAATTTCTCAAGTTATGGTACATCTTACCCTTTCCAAGAGCAATTTATCAATCCTTATCATTTTCAAAGGTTAATGATATGGGTTAGGTTTTGTGGGTCTCCCGATGAGGAAAGAAAAGGAAGAAAGAATCAAAGGAGACAGGCTAATATCGGCCGATAGATACCTTTAGAACAAAGATAGACTAATATCGATCAGGACATACCTTATGGATGAAAATAAGCCAATATCGGCCGGGACATGCCTTCAGAACAAAGATAGGCTAATATCGGTCGGAATATACCTTGCCGAAGGAGGACAGGCCAATATCGGCCGGTACATATCTTCAGAACAAAGATAGGCTAATATTAGTCAGGGAATACCTTCCGAATAAAGGTAGGATAATATTGATCAGGACATACCTTATGGATGAAAATAAGCCAATATCGGCCGGGACATGCCTTCAGAACAAAGATAGGCTAATATCGGTCGGGATATACCTTGCCGAAGGAGGATAGGCCAATATCGGCCGGTACATATCTTCAGAACAAAGATAGGCTAATATTGGTCAGGGAATACCTTCCGAATAAAGGTAGGATAATATCGGCCAGGACGTGCCGTCAAGGTAAAGGTAGGCCAATATCGGTCGAGACATACCTTCCGGATGAAGGTAGAATAATATCGGCCAGGACGTGCCTTCAAAGTAAAGGTAGGCCAATATCGGTCGAGACATACCTTCCGGATGAAGGTAGAATAATATCGGCCAGGACATGTCTTCAAGATAAAGGTGGGTCAACATCGGTCGTGACATACCCTTAGGATAAGGATAGATTAATATCGGTCGGGAATGTTCTTTCAAGTAGATAGCTAACAAAGATCATTCAATCAATGCCTTAGAAACATGTTGAATAAAAGGCAGCTTATTGTTATCTTGTAACATAACAAGGAGGTGTCAAATAAAATAATTCATGACAGGTGTTATATAAAATAATTCATGACAGGTGTTATATATTTTTCGGTGGGAAATATGCTTTCAGGTTATCTTGCAGGTGCTAAACAACAAAGAAGGTACATCTGGGGTACAAAAAAGATTCCTTAAAAATCATCTTCCGCAAGTACGCACCTGACATCATCTCATAACGAATTCTAACAAACCGGGGTCCACTTCATGACTACGGAGGTTATATGAAGTGGTATAAAAGGGGGAATCCTCTCCGTTGGCAATGTAAGTTCACAAGTTCATATCATTGCACACATTCATAACCCTAATTGGGAGCTACTGTTCATCTTCTTCTTCCTCTTTCTTCCACACCAAGAGAGATCACTAACTTGAGCATCGGAGGGCCTAGCCAGGGATTCCCACCCGGTCTTAGGTCACTAACGATAGTGTTGGTTGATCTCCTGTGCGCAGGAGGTACTGGAAGCTCTGGAGCTGGGTTGTTCTTCATTTGGATTTCTTGCTCGGCATTGGATCTTTGTAGGAAGGGGGCGTTCGGCGACTTTATTCTTCTTGATCCACTTTGGTTTTCTCGGATCGGTATTCTCTAGGCATTATTCTTCGTCAGCGGTGGGTTTCTTCCCCTAGCTCTCCATCTTGTCTGGCTTCTCAGACAGGATCAAATTTGGCGTCGTCTGTGGGAATCTCGCCTGAATCTGAGACTACATGATGGAAGAGGCCGGGAAATCAAACCTACTTACTATCAGTCGGGAGGATTTGGATTTTCTCATCAACTCCCATGTCCAGAAAGCCTTGCAGCAACAACAACAACAGCTTCAAGCTCATACTGGAGCTACTCTGCCGACAGCTCATAATCCGGCAATATCGACTACTGAGCAGCGAAAAGGAAAGGAATTAGAAGAAGAGGAACATGCATACTTTCCTCCAACTGCTGTTTCTCCGACGAGGCATCCTCAAGCCTTCCTTCGTACTCCTATGGAGCAGGGGGCAGAAGACCGGTGTTCCAAGAATCCTCGGGTGAAGCACCCGATAAAGAAAAGCTTAAGATCAAAATGATAACTAGCGATAGCTCACCTGAGAAGGTCATCTCCCCATTTTCTCAAAGTGTATTGGATAATCCTCTTCCCAAGCGGTATCAAAATCTGCAAATCGGGGAATATACTGGAACAACAGATCCAGAAGATCATCTGTTGAAATTTGAAAACATAGCATTGTTACAACAATTCTCTGATGGAGTGAAGTGTCGGATGTTTCTTACTACCCTCGGAGGAGCAGCACAGCGTTGGTTCAAGAGATTACCAGAAAAATCTATTCGGAAGTTCAAGGACTTCAAAAAAGTCTTTCTACACCATTTCTCTAGCAACAAGAGGTATCATAAGACTCCTTGGAGCTTGTTTTCGATCAAACAGTCGTCTAAAGAATCTATCCGAGCATACATCAAAAGGTTCAATCAGGTAGCTATTGATGTGCCTAATGCTACTACTGAGATATTAGTAAGTGCTTTCTCTCAAGGTCTGAATGATAATGATTTCTTTAAAGATTTGGTAAGAAATCCCCCAGTTAATTTTGATTCCTTAATTGAGCGGGCTACTGAGTTTATTAATGTAGAAGAAGCTCAAGCTGCTCGCAGAAAGGATAGTGTCACCTCTTCTCCTACCCAAGTTAAAGAGAAAGCTCCAGCTCCTGTGCCTCCACCAAGAGGTCCTAGAATAACTCATCCACCCCATTGACAACCCGAGTATCGCCCACAAGCTGTACAGCATGTAGAGATATAGCCAGAGGCACCTAGGAGGTGGTGCACTTATCATAAAACTAGCAGTCATCATGCTGAAGACTGTTTTGTTTTAAGAAATAGACGGGTCAATAGAGATCGATATCAGAGGCAGAACTACTATCGACAACAATAACCCAGGCAGCAAAGTCCACCCAAATTGGAATATCGTCCGGTCGAGACTCGGCAGGAGGCAATACCAGTCCCGGCCGGTACTAGTCAAGTATCAGAAAAAGCACCTTCTGAAATTGTGATGACTCGACAGGAAGAAAATAGAAATAATGCTGCTCGAGGCAATATCAATATGATTGCGGGTGGACCCACTGATGGGGATTCTAATAGAGCCAGAAAAGCGCATGCCCGCAAATTGGAGATTCATGCAGTAGGATGCAGCCTGGAACGAGCAGCTGGTCCTGAAATAAGTTTCGGGCCTAGAGATCTTGAGGGGGTAGAAATATCTCATGATGATGCTCTGATCATTAAAGCTGTGATAGCTAACTACGCCATTTCTCGTACCTTCATAGACACGGGTAGCTTCGTCAATATTATATTCAAGAAGGCTTTTGATCAGTTACAAATTGATCCAAGTGAGCTTCAACAAATTGTTACTCCTCTGTATGGATTCACAGGTAATGAGGTACAACCTTTAGGTCAAATAAAATTGGCCATTTCATTGGGAGAAGAACCTCTGATGAGAACCAAAAGATCTTATTTTATGGTGGTAGACGCACCATCCTCTTACAATGTGATATTGGGTCGACCTGCCTTAAACGAGTTTAGGGCAGTTGTTTCTACTTTTTGTCAAAAGATCAAATTTCCTGTGGATGATCAAGTTGGAGAAGTAAGAGGTGATCAGAAGACATCTCGAAAATGTTATGTAGAGATAATTCGGGCTGAAGCTAACACCGCCCGAAAGATACAAAGAATGGAAGTTAACGCCATTAGGGAAAAGCAGTCCGCCCTGGTTTATGAAGAGAAGGAAGAAATTCAGATCCAGGCCGGTCGGCCTGAAGCTACTACATATATCGCGGCCGATCTCGAGCCTACTCTAAAGGTTGCATTAGTACAGTGTTTGAAAGAGAATAATGATGTCTTTGCATGGACTCCCAAAGAAGTCTCGGGCGTTTCTCCTACCGTCATGGAACATTCCTTGCATGTCTTCCCAGATGCCCGCCCAGTCATGCAAAGGAAAAGAAGTTTTAGTGCAGAACAAAATCAAATCATCAAAGAAGAGATTACCAAACTTATGGAGGCAGGATACATTAGAGAAGTACAGTTCCCAAGTTGGTTAGCTAATGTGGTGTTAGTTTCTAAACCAGGAAATAAATGGCGAGTCTGCATTGACTTTCGGGATCTCAACAAAGCTTACCCGAAGAATTATTATCCGTTACCTAGGATTGATCAGCTTGTTGACTCCACCGCCGGATGCGAATATATCTCTATGTTGGACGCTTATCAAGGTTATCATCAAGTTCCTTTGGCCAAAGAGGATCAAGAAAAGGTCAGTTTTATAACATCTGAAGGTACTTATTGCTATAATGTTATGCCCTTTGGACTAAAAAATGCAGGAGCAACTTATCAAAGGCTTATGAATAAGGTTTTTCAGAAGCAGATTGATAGAAATATGGAAGTATATGTTGATGACATCTTAATTAAATCTCTTCAAGCTACTGATCTATGCAGGGATATAGAGGAAACTTGCAAGACTCTAAGACAATATGGGCTCAAGTTGAATCCCAGCAAATGTTTATTCGGCGTGAAGGGAGGAAAATTCCTGGGATATATGGTGTCCGAACGGGGGATAGAGGTCAACCCAAGCAAGGTCAAGGCATTGCAGAACATGGAGCCACCATGCAACATGAGGGAAGCTCAAAGATTGACAGGCCGAATCACAGCTTTGTCTAGATTTATTTCTAGATCGGCTGATCATAGTTTTCACTTCTTTAAAATACTCAGAAAGGCTAATAAGTTTCAATGGAATGAGGAGTGTGATAAGACTTTCCAAGAATTGAAAGATTATTTGGCTACTCTTCCTGTGTTGGCTAAACCTATAGTAGGAGAAACTCTGTGGGTATACCTATCGGCTAAGGAGAACGCTGTAGGTTATGTACTAGTTGGACAAGAGGGAAAGGAACAACAACCTATATATTTTTCTAGCCATTTATTAAAAGGAGCTGAGTGTAGATATACTACATTAGAAAAATTGGCTTATGCCCTAGCATTGACTGCTCGGAGGTTGCGCCCATATTTCTTAGCACATGAGATTATTGTATTAACTAACAGCACTCTTGGGCGAGTATTACTCAACCCAGAGGCATTGGGACGGCTGATTAAATGGACAACTGAACTTGGGGAATATGACATCCAATATCAACCTTGCTCGGCCATCAAGGCACAAGCTCTGGCAGACTTCATCATAGAAGTGCAAGGCCCCAAGGAAGAAAACACCTGGAAAGTTTATGTAGATGGTTCTTTAACTAGACAAGGTAGCGGAATTGGTGTTCTTCTTATATCACCAAGGGAAGATAGATTGCAACTCTCTATCAGGTTGAACTATAGAGCTACGAACAACGAAGCAGAATATGAAGCCTTAATAGCCGGTTTGCAAGCTGCTCGGCATATAGTGGCAGCTCGAGTCCTTATTTATTCCGATTCTCAATTAGCAGCTCAACAACTATCAGGTAATTTTGAAATCAATAATGATAGGCTTAAGTTATATGCTGAAGCGTTTGATAAGTTGAAGTCTCAATTTCAAGAAGTAAATATACAAAAGATTCCCAGATCTGAAAATCAAGTAGCAGACGAATTGGCTAAATTGGCTTCTGCTATAGTACCGTGAAGTCTAGACAGACCCGTGGAACAAACTCTGTTAGTATCTTGTATTGAAAGACATGCTGAAGCAGAGATTCAAAGCGATTGGAGGGCTCAGATCATATTATATTTGCAGCAAGGTATTCTTCCTAGTGATGTAGAACAGGCGAGAGTATTTAAGAAGAGGGCCGCTCAATATACTATGGTGGGAGAACATTTATATAAAAGGGCTTTTTCCATACCTTTGCTCAAATGTATTGGCACAGAAGATATACAGTTTATTTTACAAGAAGTTCATCAAGGTTCGTGTGGTAGTCATATAGGGGGAAGATCTCTGGCTCGTAAAATTCTGTTAGCAGGATATTTTTGGCCCACTTTACATGAAGATGCTAACAAACTGGTGAGAACTTGTGTTTCTTGTCAAAAGCATCAAAATATCTCACATCATCCTACACAGTTATTGAGAACCTCTATAGTTGCATGCCCCTTTGATCAGTGGGGCATGGACATAGTAGGACCGTTTCCTATGACAGCCGCACAGAGAAAATTCTTATTGGTAGCAGTGGATTATTTTTCTAAATGGGTAGAGGCAGAACCACTTGCTCGAATTACTGAAGATGCAGTTATTAAATTTTTATGGAAGAATATAATCTGCAGGTTTGGCATTCCTCATAAATTGGTCTCTAATAATGGAAGACAATTCCAAGGGGATAGGATTTTAGAATGGTGCAACAGTTACGGCATTATTCAAGCTTTCACCTCTGTAGCTTACCCACAGAGCAATGGCCAAGCAGAAGTAACTAATAGGGAGATTATTAGAGGTCTAAAAACCAAATTGGATCATGTGGGAGGTAGCTGGGTAGACGAATTACCCAGTGTTCTTTGGGCTTACCATACTACACCTCGGGAAGCTACAGGAATCACGCCTTTTCAATTAGTTTATGGAGGGGAAGCAATAATTCCCATTGAAGTGGGGGTAGAGTCTGATAGACAGCGATTATATGATGAGGACAACGAAGGTCGGCGACTTATGGAGTTAGATTTGATAGAGGAAATAAGAGATAAAGCTGCTACTCGTCTTGTATCATATCGACAGCGGATGAGGCAAAACTATAACAAGAGAGTAATACCCAGATTTTTCCAAGTAGGGGATTTGGTATGGAAACGAATTAAACCTGTTGGGGATGTCAGTAAGCTGGCACCACAATGGGGAGGACCTTACAAAGTGGTAGAAAAGCTTGCATCAGGTTCATATTATCTTCAAGATGTGGAAGGGAGAATTTTGGAACGCCCTTGGAGCGCTAATCATTTACAGCCTTATCGAACCTGACCAGATCACACTATTTAAGAAAATGTTCACAATTATTTGAGGTCCTTGGGAAACTGAGGACAAATATACCTACAGTTTATGTACCCTATTTCTTTTAATAAAAACCAGGCAAGACGAATATCATCATTGGAAATAAGTGTGGTTCAAACAGATTGACAGATATCAAGAGAATCTTCATTTTCTATTTTGGGGCAATCAATAGGAGGAAATCCTAACCGGCCTATGTAGCTCCCCGCGAGGTCAAGAAAAATGGTAAAGAGGTTAGTATCAAAGTCATATTTTCTACATAGAGAAAAAGTCGATCGGGAAATTCTATGAAGTAACTCGGTCGGGTCTTCATAGGAGGAACCGGAGACTCTAAACTATTCCAGAGCAAAAGTCAATCGGGAAATTCTATGAAGTAACTCAGTCGGGTCTTCATAGGAGGAACCGGAGACTCTAAACCATTCAAGAGAAAAAGTCGATCGGGAAATTCTATGAAGTAACTCGGTCGGGTCTTCATAGGAGGAACCGGAGACTCTAAACTATTCCAGAGCAAAAGTCGATCGGGAAATTCTATGAAGTAACTCGATCGGGTCTTCATAGGAGGAACCGGAGACTCTAAACTATTCCAGAGAAAAAGTCGATCGGGAAATTCTATGAAGTAACTCGGTCGGGTCTTCATAGGAGGAATCGGAGACTCTAAACTATTTCAGAGAAAAAGTCGATCGGGAAATTCTATGAAGTAACTCGGTTGGGTCTTCATAGGAGGAACCGGAGACTCTAAACTATTCCAGAGAAAAAGTCGATCGGGAAATTCTATGAAGTAACTCGGTCGGGTCTTCATAGGAGGAACCGGAGACTCTAAACCATTCCAGAGCAAAAGTCGATCGGGAAATTCTATGAAGTAACTCGGTCGGGTCTTCATAGGAGGAAAAGGAGACTCTAAACTATCTCTGAGCAAAATTGTCTGTAACTCGAACGGGTCTTCTAAACCATCACAAATCACAAGTAAGCGATCTTATAATTTCAAGACCTAATCAACCGAGATTACGTGGACCTGAGGCTGGAATTCAAAAGGGATGCTATACATATGGTGCATTATTCATTTGGAGGCATGTCCATTTAGCAGTCTTTATTTAAAATTCACCTGGAATAATACATTCAGCTTGGAACTCAAGAATCTTACACAGCTTTCTATCCAAAGATCAGTTGAAATTATGCATTCTTTTGGAATTATGAAATATACCAGATGTGGTCCGCAGGGGAATTCATCGGGACAGGGCTTAACTTCACAAGACAAACCAGGAATTCTCGCATAAAGCTTATACTCAACAAATCAAAAATATTTCAGAAGGGATATCCTCAAATCAACATGATGAAGAAGCAAGTAAGTATCAAAATTTTCTTATACACCGCAAGTACTTAATTACACAAGCTTTAATTATACTTGTTTTTTTTCATTAGTAGCTCCTATAGTACAAGTCTTTTATAAATAATTTCTTTAAACATTCGGAAAGGGGCCTTTTAAATCCGCGGGCAGCTCTTCATTAAGCCTGCGGCGATTTATGAAAGAAAGGGGAGGTTCTTGGGATAAATAACCACCCTCTCTTAATTGTTGAAGAACTCCCGATACAGAATGGTTTAGAGCACCTACTATCCTACGAGCAAATTCTCGAGCAAAGGTTGAAGACTTCAAATAAGCCTGACGCCATTCCTCCCACCGATTCTTCTCTTGCTCCTTGTAACTTTGAAAATCAGCTTGTAGCTTGGCGTTCTGAGCTGTCAAAGCGTTCTTCTCTGATTTAAGCTGCTCCAATTCCTTTTGAAGCGATGACAATTCAATCTCTTGAGCTTTCCTTTGCTCTTGTTCCTGTAGGAGAGTGAAATCATGAGAGGCTAAGTCCTGAGCTTGGTCATAAAGACAGCCATTATGGAGCTTCTCTAATTTCTCTAAAATAAGGCTTTTTTTAGAAGCATCTGAAAGAGCTTTCTCTTTCAAAGCAATCTCTAGTCGAAACCTGTCCACCTATAATTCTAACGTCTTCCTAGCAAGCTCTTTGTCTTTCAACAGTTGTTGACATTCCTCCAATTCTTGCTTCAAGGTTCCCAATTGTTGACTTTGCAAGGCCACCTTCTCTTGCAACTGAGCCCTATCACTACTAGAAGAAGGCGAAGCAGCCTTCAATGTCTCCAGTTGAGCTTTCAACTTATTGTTCTCATGATCTTTAGCTGTAAGTAGTTGATCGATATGCAGACTTGTGGCGAGAAACTAAATAAGAGGATAATGTAAGTTAAAGATGAAGTTACAAAGTTAATAACACATAACTAGGAATACTTACAGTCACTGCCTGACGACTATGGCGATCCGCTCGATGTGGGAGACTAAGGCCTCGTAATTGTTCATAACCTTGCATCCAAGATTCGGCCAATAAACCTTGCAGTTGCAAAGTGCCATGGCTAGGAGGACTAGAAGGTTGTCCCAATTGAGAAGGTAAGCCCGCAGCCACTTTAAATAAAGGAGGGGGATTAGAGGAAGCCGGAGACGGAGAAGAAGAGGAGGCAATGGAAGGAAAAGGGATAGTAGAAGCAGGAGGAGCGGGGTAGGAACTAGATGGAATAGAAGGTAGAAGTGTAGGAGGGGTTGTTGCAATTGTGGAAACACTAACGGCTGAAGGGCTGACACTGGGAGAAGATCTCCGGCAAGGTGTTCGTTTTGCTCGAGGCCTATAAGCCAAGGGAGGCAAGGCCAATGCCAAGGATGTAGAAGGTACAGGAGGGATAGCGGCCATCTCAGAGGCAGAAGCAGGAGGAGCTGAAACAATAGAAGAAGAAGAGATAACCAGACCGGGCCTCATCATCCGAAGAGCAGGATTGAAGATGATATTGGTGGGAGTCATCGGTGCCTTACCTCTCTCAAAAGAAATAGGCGCTGGAACAAGAGGAGCTTGCACAAAAGTACCAAAGAAATCACCAAAGGGAGAATTCTTGGTGAGATTTGGCTTTTTAACTAAAGTAACAAAAGGCTCTTCTTCTTCCTCTTCCATGAGTGCGACACCCTCTGCTCGTCGCTCTTCTTCGGAAAGCAAGCCCAAAGTAGAGGGATTAGGATCGGATCGGCGAGCCAACAACCATTTTTCTCCAAGATTATTAATAAAGGACTTGGTCATAGCAGAATTCCTATACATAAAAGCCGGAAGAATAGCATCGGCTGAAAACAGAGGATAAACATCATTAGTATAGAGATATATTAATCAGCAAAGGCGAAGTAAAATAATTATACTCACCAAAGGAACTATCCAAAGGAGTGTTAATGTTGCCTATCCCGAAGGGAAACATTAAGCCCTCTTCAATTAGATGTGGCAAACTGAATTTTGTTCCTCGCAGTTTAGGTAAAGCAGAAGCAACAGAGGGATCGTTAAGAAGATCATGGCTGTCCGGAAGTGGAGGTAAATCATGTATCCATTGGATAGGAAACGGAGGGGGAGAAGGGAGACGCATGTAAAAAAATTTACGATAACATTCGCCTTGAGGAGGAATGCGGTTAAATAGAATGGCCTTGGGATGAGACTGAAACTTGAAAATGCCCACATCTACTCGGCGAGGAATGAAGAAGTGATGAAAAAGGCGGGGAGACAAGGGGAAATCCAACAGTTTCGATACCCCAATGAAACCCATTAGGATAGAAAAAGATTGAGGGACGAGTTGGTTTAGCGGGATATCAAAATAATGGCTGACATTGCAGAAAAAGGGATGAAGGGGAAATCTAAAACCTTGTAAGACTTGGTCCCTGAATATGGAAATACATCCTAGGGGGGAAGATGCGGACCCTCATGAGGAGCAGGACGAGTGATATAGGAAGGAAAACCATAGGTTGCCTGTAAATCCACTTCTTCTGTATCTGTGAGGTCAGAAGAGCATGAGAGAAACCACGCAGGAGAAGAAACCGCCATAGGGAGAAGCAATCACAGAAAAAGGAATCAAGGAAGAAGACAAAAGATGAAGAAAAACAAGAGAAAACCTCGTAAGCCCTTATCTTTCTTTTTGCCTTGTGCTAAAACCCTCAAGATGAAACAGCAAAAGGGGAAAATAAGGTGCTTGGAGTATCAATCATCATAAATAGATAATAATATTAAAGAATAAAATCAGGAAAAAAAAAAGTGAAGTTAAAAAAGCTGCCTCGGAAACATGTGTGAGTTTCCTCAGAAGTATTCTTAGGAAACCCTGACAAGGACAGATAGAAATTAGTACGATAAACTATAAGGAAGTCAAGCGTCGAATAGTAGTTAATAAAATGGAAGTCAAGTGTCAGATAGTAGTTAATAGACAAAATCCGTAGATGAAAATCGGATGGTTTTGACAAACCGGCCGAACTAAAGATCGTTCAAAATATATTGACCAAAGGCTTATTATAGTAAGGCAAATAATATACGTTATGATAAAACCCAGTGAGATTCAATTTCTATGTGGAAAAAGACATATGAGGATACAATGATAAACCGGTCGAACAGAACAAATCGACCAATATCAAGGATAGCATGATGAAGCTGTGTTAAATCGGACAAGATGTAACTAAGCTATAAAATATCGGACGGTATTTATCAATCTTAATATATATCGGGTGATCATTAAGAAAAGATTCATAGGGAAATCTCGCGTCATAACATTAGATACATTTGCAGAAAACAGATATTTATCCTGAGAAGGAGTAAAATTTACAACCCAAGAGGAGTAATCAAAGTCACACGAGCTTATCAGTACTGAATCGCAATAACTAGAACCTAAGTTAGAGTCAGCTTGGGATACAGATCAGGAGGTTTGTTTTCAATTAGTTTGCGTTTATTTAAGAAATCAGGAGGAGGATCGCGAGATAAATAATGCTCTTCTTTTAATTGCTGAATCGCCCCTTGAGCTCCTGCAGTAAAAGCGGATAGAATGGACCTCACGATCGGTCTGTTGAACTCGGGAGATTCAATCATGGCTGTGGCTCGCTCCTTATAACGAACATCCTCGCCCCCTTTGTAGACTACCAATGCCATCTGAGAGGTTTTTAATTCATTTTTTTTGGCAGAAGCCTCGGCTTTAGCCGAATCAAGAGAGGTGGTCAAAGAGGCTACCTCATCCTCTTTCAGCTGTAAGGCTTTGAGCTTCTCAGTCAATTCCGCTTCATAATTAGCCTTTAGCTCTCCAAGCTTGGAAGTCAATTCTTGATTGAGGTCCGTAACCGATTTAAATTTTGCCTGAAGGTTTTCAATTTGTTCTTCGAACTGTTCCCTGGCGGCAGCAGAAAACGCAGTGGAAGACAATTCAACAACCTCTTGCTTTAGCTTGTCATTCTCTGATCTCAACCTCTGGTTCTCAGTATATAGGTTGTGCAGTAGTCGAGAGATACCCATATTTTCTAGCCATCGCTGGAAATGTAATAAAAAGTCATAAGATAATAGTTGAGAAATAAAAAATAGGCGTTAATAAGCATACCTGATTCTCCTTGTGAGAGAAGCGATCAATTGCCTCAGCAATAGAAAGCTCTTCAAAAAGGGGACGAACTTCATCCCAAGAGCTGGCAAAAGAACCCCCTAATAATATAGGAAGAACAGGAATGACAGAAGAACCGACCGAGAAGGAAGAAGTAGAAATAGAGGGGGGAGCAAAGACTAAGTAAGAGGAAGGCGAGGAAGGCAAAGACCCCGAAGTTGGTATGGATAAGGGAAAAGTAAAAGAAACATCTCCAGAGGCGCCGACACTAGAGAAAGGCGAGGCAGGAAAGTTGAGAGAAGGATAGAGCTCCGCCAGCGTCGGCTCATCAGAAGGAAGGATACCCGGAGCAAAGCCTTCTGAAACCAACTCGTCGGCGGGAAGAATGAGCCTCCTTTTTGAGGGAGGAGCCCTGGTTAGTTTGCGTCCTGGACGCTTGCCTGCGGAGACTTCAGCTATCAATTTACCCGAGCTATCGGGAGACGTGAGCTCAATTAAAGGAAGAGAGGTAGATGAGGAGACAGCAGCAACCACTGGAGAGGTAATAGTGGGTATAGGATGGGGGATGATCTCCACAGCAGGATCCTCAGGAGAACCTTCAGGAACCTCACAAGCCCCTGACGAGCTAGGTACTTCGGCTAAGGAAGCCGACACTTCAGTTGAGGGTGGAGGGGTGATAGCTGCCAGAAATTTGGCCTCCTTGGCGTGAAGCAAGTCTTCTTCCACACGTATTTCTTCGTCAATCAGAGCATCATAAAAACTCTCCACTGTATAGAACAGAAAAACAGTTTAAGAAGTTAAAAGCGAGAAGAAAAGAGCAAGATGTTACCTAAGGAAATGTGGGTATCAGGTTTGACAGGGCTTAAACCAAATAGGTATAGAAGCTCGACCTTCAACCATTTCGGGATCGAGAGTCGGTGACCCAATAATTTCTCACAATAAATAGGGAAAGAGGGAAGAAGATGAAACTCTCTAACGTCGGGCAGAGGAGGCAAGAAAGATTTCCAAGCATGAGACCAAGGAATAGGCCCCGGAAATTTTAAAAAGAAAAAATGAGATTTCCAGGCTTTGAGAGACGACGACATATCTCCAAAAAGGACCATTTTAGTGCGCGACTGAAATAAGAAGACACCAGGTTCCGAGTACTTGGGATAGGAAAACATGAAGAAATTTTGAGGAGTAGAAGGAATATCTCGTAGACGAAACAACATGTAAGTACCGCATAGATAACGAAATGCATTAGGGGCAATCTGCTGCAAAGGAATATCAAAATACCGACTTATCTCAATCAAGAAAGGAGGAATGGGGAATCTTAAGCCCCCTATCAATTGATCCCTGAAAAAAGTTACGCAGTTATCAGGGGGATGATGAGGTCGATCATTCGGTGTTGGGATTATGATTCTATATTCCTTAGGAATCTCATATTGACGACGGATGGATAATCTAGCATTCTTATCAAAGATAAAAGACATATGAACATACCAAGGAGCAATTGCTTCCACAGCAATGGACAAAGGTATAGGCTAGGGAAATAATAGATTACTTACTGGAGCCAAGAAAGAGGATCGTCGAGAAATGGTGAGCTCAAGGTCTGGTCGAAGGCAGCAACAGGAAAAGAACTCTAAAGAAGAAAAAAGGAAGGACAAGGTTTAAAGAGGAGACGAAGGGTTTAGGGTTTGAAAAACACACGACGGTCGTCAGATTAGGACGTTGGTAGCTCAGCAGACGCTGAGGATCGCAATAGAAAGGCAAAGGGCCTATGTGACGTGGTGATCAGAAAAGGTATGTGTCAGGTCATCATAAAAAAGGAGGGGTATTTATATCAGATGTGACGAATCGGATCGCGATGGGGTTAGTAGTGCCTCGAACATTCTCTCACCCGAAAGAGAGCCAATCACCAGTTTAGAAACCTCGAAAGAAGACGTGATCGACTGGGCATAATAAAAAGGACTGAACTTTTTGACCAAACCCAGGCTATAGACAAAAACATTTTAAGGATAGAAATTTAGGAGAATAATAAATTTTTAAATTATCCTTATAAAACACGACTTAGTGTTTGTCGAAATAAATTTATATTGACGGGGGAAACTGTGGTTATGCTAAATAAGTATGATATTGACTTCAGTCAATAAGACAACATCAGTTGGTATAACATTGGTTATAATATCAAACTATACTAACAGTTAAGATAACCTTAGCTATGATAAATGGCACATAGGATACATGAAGAAATGATGAACACAACACCACATTGTAAATAATAGAAGGATTCAGTAAAAGCCTTTGATTAGATACAAAAATTTGTTTTTACACTTAGAGTCTGATCAAATACATAGCATTACATTTCCCCCAGGAACAGCAAACCTCAAATAGATAACAAATATTACAAGCATAAACTCTTAGAGCACTCAGAAAATTTTAGTCCCACTGGATTCAAACTTACCATGGAGCGGAGATGGAAATAGTCCACTTCGTCCAAGCTTGCCAAGGCACATAAGAGGCAATATGTTGCCCTGGACGAAGAAAGCAACAAAAAATAGAAAAGCTCAAGGGTGACGAGACAGGGAAACATTGATTCATTCCATAATGGCAAAATAAATGTCAAAACCACTTCCCCTCTCAAGCCATATGAGCTCAACAAGTGGAGCAATCAATTTTAGCCCAAGGGTAACATGTGCTGTGCCCTTCACACAACACCCATGGGTCATTTGGCTGCCCCTCTATAAGTAGTAAAATTTTCTCTGAAGTTTCTTGGGTCCTTCAGAGCACCTGCATCTTTGGATAAAAGATCTAGACTGTGAAGCTTCATCTCTTAAGACGATCCCTTGAACCCCTGAAGTAGCCGAAACAAAAATCCCAACAAACTCATACATAGATCTCACCTGGTCCAACAAAAATCGCCCCCAAAGGGGAGGATCCGAGACCATAGCCTTAGCAATAAAAGGCGGCAAGGAAGGAAAAGAATTGAGAGGGGTCGTGAATGAAGAGAAGGTTATAGCCCTATTTAAAGGAGCAAAAGGCTCACAGGATTGCTATACTTAATTTATTAGAACAGTGGTACACAAAATCTGTGAGGTCATTTCAAAATCTGGAGCAGAGTCACGGGTAGGAAAAGGCAGGACCATATTTATGTCTAGTCAGTCGTCTACACCTCCTTCGACTAGACTTGAAGGGAAGGCTAGTGATATGAGTTAGGTTTTGTGGGTCTCCCGATGAGGAAAGAAAAGGAAGAAAGAATCAAAGGAGACAGGCTAATATCGGCCGATACATACCTTTAGAACAAAGATAGACTAATATCGATCAGGACATACCTTATGGATGAAAATAAGCCAATATCGGCCGGGACATGCCTTCAGAACAAAGATAGGCTAATATCGGTCGGAATATACCTTGCCGAAGGAGGACAGGCCAATATCGGCCGGTACATATCTTCAGAACAAAGATAGGCTAATATTGGTCAGGGAATACCTTCCGAATAAAGGTAGGATAATATCGATCAGGACATACCTTATGGATGAAAATAAGCCAATATCGGCCGGGACATGCCTTCAGAACAAAGATAGGCTAATATCGGTCGGGATATACCTTGCCGAAGGAGGACAGGACAATATCGGCCGGTACATATCTTCAGAACAAAGATAGGCTAATATTGGTCAGGGAATACCTTCTGAATAAAGGTAGGATAATATCGGCCAGGACGTGCCGTCAAGGTAAAGGTAGGCCAATATCGGTCGAGACATACCTTCCGGATGAAGGTAGAATAATATCGGCCAGGACGTGCCTTCAAAGTAAAGGTAGGCCAATATCGGTCGAGACATACCTTCCGGATGAAGGTAGAATAATATCGGCCAGGACATGTCTTCAAGATAAAGGTGGGTCAACATCGGTCGTGACATACCCTTAGGATAAGGATAGATTAATATCGGTCGGGAATGTTCTTTCAAGTAGATAGCTAACAAAGATCATTCAATCAATGCCTTAGAAACATGTTGAATAAAAGGCAGCTTATTGTTATCTTGTAACATAACAAGGAGGTGTCAACTAAAATAATTCATGACAGGTGTTATATAAAATAATTCATGACAGGTGTTATATATTTTTCGGTGGGAAATATGCTTTCAGGTTATCTTGCAGGTACTAAACGACAAAGAAGGTACATCTGGGGTACAAAAAAGATTCCTTAAAAATCATCTTCCGTAAGTACGCACCTGACATCATCTCATAACGAATTCTAACAAATCGGGGTCCACTTCATGACTACGGAGGTTATATGAAGTGGTATAAAAGGGGGAATCCTCTCCGTTAGCAGGGTAAGTTCACAAGTTCATATCATTGCACACATTCATAACCCTAATTGGGAGCTACTGTTCATCTTCTTCTTCCTCTTTCTTCCACACCAAGAGAGATCACTAACTTGAGCGTCGGAGGGCCTAGCCAGGGATTCCCACCCCGGTCTTAGGTCATTGACGATAGTGTTGGTTGATCTCCTGTGCGCAGGAGGTACTGGAAGCTCTGGAGCTGGGTTGTTCTTTATTTGGATTTCTTGCTCGGCATTGGATCTTTGTAGGAAGGGGGCGTTCGGCGACTTTATTCTTCTTGATCCGCTTTGGTTTTCTCGGATCGGTATTCTCTAGGCATTATTCTTCGTCAGCGGTGGGTTTCTTAACCTGGCTCTCCATCTTGTCTGGCTTCTCAGACAAGATCAGTTAACAATAACCTTGAAAATACTCTTAGAGTGTCAACTTCATCATGATTGGGTTAACTACCCTTTCAATTAGAGTTGACACTCTCTAACCCATCTAGGGGTATAGAAAATGCTCATAGGAACTCAAAACCTATTGGTGCTCCTTTGATGCTTTAGGTATTCACTAGGAATAGCCTCTCTAGATACCTTTCTAGTGATCTTGTTAGGTTTCTTAGGGGCCTTGGTCACATTTTCTAGGTCAACCCTAGGGATTGCTTCCTTTGTGACCTTCCTAGTGACTTTCTTAGACTTCTTAGAAGTCTTAGTCACGTTTGTTGTTGCAAAAATACTTCTAGGGATAACTTTTCTTGTATTTTTGACTTGACCACTAGGCCTAGGGTTAGTTTCATAGCTATATGGAATCCTATGGTAAGAAATTACATCCTTCTTAGCCTTAGATTTGTATCCCAAACCTTTACGACCATAGGATGACCCTTGTTTCTCTAAACCTAGGTTTTGACTCTTGAACCCTTGTGTATCATTTGTGATCTTTCTAAGGGTCCTTTTCATTTTATCAAGTCTTGACCTCAAGACTTGATTTTCCTTCCATAATTCCTCAACCTTAGATTTTTCACTAAAATCTTGATTCTCCTTTTTCTTAGGCAAATACCTAGAGTCCTTAGAGTTCTTGCCTAAATTTTTACCTACCTTCCTAATCCTAGGTGTGGTAGTTTTAGCATGAAGAGCTACATGTTTTTCCTTAATGCTATCATGCTTCCTATTTTTATAGTAAATAGCATTAAAATGATATAAATTAGAACTAGCATGCTTTTTACCATTATTTAAAGGGGTAGGCTCAATAAATGATACCTTTAGTTTTATCTTGGAGGCTCCCCCTTGACACATGCTTCCTCCTTGAGCCTTGACCGCTTTCTTTCCCTTAGGACATTAGTTCCGGTAATGCCCTTTTTGATTGCAAGAGAAGCACACGATATGCTCCTTGCTCTTCCTTGTTGTGGGGGCGATCTCTTTGGGCTTCACCTTGCCCTTTAGTGCCACTTGACCCTTCTTCATGGCCAATTTAGGGCATTTTCTCTTATAATGCCCATGTTCCCTACACTCAAAACATATAATATGTTTTTTAATTTTAATTGAAACATTTATACCTTCATGTGTAAGGATGACATCTTCTCCTTTTGATTTGGAGGTAGAAGCTTCCTCTTGTTCCGATAATGGTGCTCCTCCAATAGATTTGACTTGACTTGTGGAGGTAGAAGCTTCTTCATCCTCTTCTTCTCTTGATCTGGATGTGGAGACTTCTTTTTCCTCTTGATCCGGTGTCACCAAAAGTTGCTCCCCCTCAATCCTAGAGGTGGAGGCTTTTTCATCTTCATCTCGTATATGGAACAAAGAGTATGCTCCCTCTTTGCTCTTTTCATTGTACTCCTTTGAAGATGAGGCTTCTTGAACTTCTTCTTCTTCGGAAGTTGAGCATCTCTCAACTTCGGAATCCTCTTGCTCTTGGTCTTGCTCCAATGAGTTGCCCTCTTTGGATTTATCTTGACTTGGTACAGTGGAGGGTTCTTCATGAAGGAATGCCAATTTGCTCCATAGCTCTTTGGCATCTTCAAATTCTCCAATTTGAGCCAATATATTGCTTGGCAACAAATTAACCAAAAGCTTGGTCACTTTATCATTTGCCTCGCTCCTTTGAATTTGCTCTTGAGTCCATTTGCTCTTCTTGAGGATCTTACCCTTTGAACTTGTTGGAGCTTTGAAGCCTTCCATTAGAGCAAATCATTGCTCTATCTTCATCATAAAAAAATTTTCAATTCTTGATTTCCAAGAATCGAAACTCGTAGATACATATGGTGGAGGCACCCTTGTATCGAATTCGAGTCTATCTCAGAATTCCATCTTAAAGTTGAGCCTTTTGATGAAGTCTTCGACTTGTAGAATTGCTCCAACTTCTTCACCCTCTAGCTTTTTGCTCCTTCCGGCGATGATTCCGGTGAAGAGCAACCTTGCTCTGATACCACTTGTTGGGACCGAAATGTAGCTAGAGGGGGGTGAATAGCTTGGCACGATCTCGTGCTCGTCGTTGCTTGCTTCTTGTGATGATATGCAACGGAATATACAAAGAAACAACACTCAACGCTAACACTAAGGATTTACTTGGTATCCACCTCAATAAGAGGTAACTAATCCAAGGATCCACACACTCACGCACCCTCCACTATGAAAACGCTCCTTCTCGATAACTACCGAAGGTGGAGAAACCCTACAATACTCTCAATACAACAAGAAAGCAAGGGAAGACAAATACAAGAAATATCTTACAAGATATGCAATGAAAACTCTAACCCTATCTTTTTCTTCTTGTTGTAGTCACGCCTCTTGACTTGAATGTCTCTCCAAGATCCTTCAAAAACTGGCGATGAGAGTGGAAGAACACTGTGGAGAAGCTACTGTGAAGATCTGAGCTGAACAATGCAAGTGTTGGTGAAGGAAGAGCTCGACAACGGCTATATCCTGTGCCAACGGTCAGATCCCAATTGATTGGAGTACTCCCAATCGATTGGGGAGGCTTTGGATCGATCGACCGATCGATCTAGAGCGCTTCTGTGCTCTTGGGAGTTGCCTGGATTGATCGGCTGATCGATCCAGGGCTTATCGCGCAAAATCGCAGCTCCCAATCGATTGTCCGATCGATTGGAGGCTCCCAATCGATCGGTTGATCGATTGGGAGGCTTTCTGTTCGCGCGACACTTCTCCCCAATCGATCCAATGATCGATTGGGAGAAGGCTTGTCGCGAGGACTCGCCCAATCGATCGGCTGATCGATCCAGCTCTTGTTTTTGCCCAGAAACAAATCCAAAGTCCCCTGGACCAACATCCGGTCAACCATGACCTGTTAGTACATCATGCCTAGCATCTGGTCACCCTTGACCTACTAGTACTCCTTTACCAAGTGTCCGGTCAATCCCTTTGACCCACTTGGACTTCCACTAGATGTCTGGTCAACCTTGACCCATCTGGATTCTCTCCTGCCAAGTATCCAGTCAATCCCTTTGACCTACTTGGACTTTCCAACATCAAATGTCCGATCAACCTTGATCCATCTGGATTTTCCTTGCCTGGCTTCACTCACCAGGACTTCCCTTCTGCCTAGCTTCACTCACTAGGACTTCTCCTCTGCCTGGATTCACTCACCAGGACTTTCACCTGGCTTCACTCACCAGGATTTTCTTCTGCCTAGCTTCACTCACTAGGACTTTCACCTGGCTTCACTCACCAGGATTTTCCAGTCAAGTATCCAGTCAACCTTGACCTACTCGACTCTCCTTCATAATCTCCCTACATGAACAATTGCACCTGCAATCTCCATGTATTGTCAAACATCGAAACTCATACATCAAAACTCGAGCTTGACCCAATTCAAGCTCAGTCAACCAGGTCAACCTTGACCTAGGATATATTGCACCAACACGACCATGACGGCGCAAGATCTTCCCTAAGCCGTATCCTTCCCCCATCATCGCAGAAGGCCTCTGAGCTGTAGTCGTCCCCCATCGTCATAAATGGCCTCCGATCCATGCTGTTATACACTTCCGACGTCGATCCAATATCTGTCCCACGTTGACATGCATTTTCGGCACTGATCTAGCCTTCGAGCCATTGATATGTTCCAGCCATTTAGCCACTATTCCATTCCAACTTCATGTCATTGTTATGGTTCATTTTTCTCACCACTATTATGATTGTGAGCTGTTGGTATTATTCGGCCTATGAGCTGCTACTTTATTCCGGCCTGTGTGTCGATGTCATATCTTGGCCTGCGTGCCGATGTCATATTCCGGCCTGCGTGCCGATGTCATATCCCGGCCTACGTGTCGATGTTAGGTCCCGACCTGTATGCCGCCTTCCGGATCCATCCACGTCTGGCTCTGCACCGTTAGATCCAGCTCTTCATCTTGCTCATTCATCCGCTCTTCCGGGGCACCCCGGTCGCTGGCTGCAGGTAACGTTAACCAAAGGACTTTTAATGACCTGGTTAATATAAAAGTCATCTCAGCATACTCCCCCGGGGATATCGCGATTCGATCAACATTCCATCCACCTCACCTGGTAGTCTGTCTAACTCAGCTTCCTCACAAGATTCACCTTTCATTGAAATTCCTTGATTTATGACCATAAATATAAATTTGAATGTTCAACTTAGCACTTCATATATATAATTAATACTTATTAGGGTTTGTATTACTTGATGCAATTTTTCTCTATAAGGGTTAATTCCATTTTATCTATATCATGTTCAACCAAAATATCTTATTGCATAATATTCCCAAAAATCTGTAACTATTACATTTCACATGCCGACTATACCACCTAAATAAGTTTTCAGGGCTCATCCTGAAGTTCCACAACATCCCTGCAAATGAGAACCACAACCCCGGCAGCTCTTCCTTTTGCTTTGTCAAGAGCACAGTGAAACACAATTCGAATTGGCCTCGTCTTCATAGTGCACAAGCTAACGTAATCCATCAATTTCCTCACCCAACTTGCCCACCACTTAAGTGTCTAGCATAGTATGATGGTGCCAGAGTCGAGGATAATGTTGTCGACCCTCAACTTGGACCTCCTAATAACGTAATCAATGTCGAACTCACCAGGGTTCAGTAAAAGAGTTTTTTTTTTCTTTGTCAGCGCAAACGTGTAGCTAATGCTATGGATTAACAAGCAAAGATATGGTACTCTTTTAAAGGACGACAGTCGAGCTAGATTCGCGTGAAGGCTAATGTTCAGTGTTGGCCAACTGTGACGTCTCCTAAGATTTATAAATATTAAATTATCCATAAAAGATGTTGACAATCAATATTTATTACTTTATTTATTCTAGAAACAATTACTTTTTCAAAGTTCAAATTCTTTGGTTTGATGTTTCGATTTAAACATAACCAAACACACCGCTTGTCAGCCGCTATTTTCGCAGCAAGGACTACCTTGGATCATAAAGAAGCCATTCTTCAGAAATTGATGAGAACCCAGAGAGGAACAATCACCTAAATCTAACTTTGATGTTAGGACACAATGCACCTAAACAGAATGAGAATGGAAATAACAATATTTTTATTTAGTTATTTTATCTGAATAGATTAATTAAAAGATATAATGATTTTTTTCATATTCCATCTGTTCAATTGAACATGCTCAATTTACTCAAATGTTTAATTTTTCATTTCATCTGTTCAATTCATCCCCCTTTTCTCATTCATCTACTTTATTAGGCTCATTGGGTATCTCTAACAAGCATGATTTAATTTGCCCAACTTGTATAATTTTGTTTATCTGGTCAACTAATTGATTTCATTTAACACTATTGACCTACTAGATTTTCTTACTAATTAAAGACCATCAATATAAAAGCCCGATAGTCTAGTAAATATATTTTCATAGTGCTACAAGTCTTTGTCAGTTACATTCTAATTTTCTCATTACAAGTTGACCAGCTTGCAATACTTAACCATGTAGATTTGCTAGCTAGAGAAGCCTAACCACGAAGCTTTGTTATCTGCTAATGCTTAGAAAGAAACCTCTTTTTAGGTTAAAGTAACACAGGTTGTCCGATCGTATTAGCATGTGTGAGATTTATCGTCTATATTGATTTGAAGCTGCATGTGCCTTCTTAATTATACTTCTTAAATAGATACATCAAAACATAACCGAGTTAGTTATTATATGCCAAATTTATAGAATTAAGGATTGAATCTCCCCAAGGATCAAAAAATTATCTTCTCATATGATGATTAATTTTAATCTTCCAATGATATGAAACAGTCGAGAGAGGAGGATTTCATCCTTTTACAGAATTAAATCTTCGACAATAGTCGAGTGATAAGTAAATAGTCTACTACACTTTAAACAATCCATTGCTCAACATACCGTGTCCGATGTCCTAGTCGACTCATAAACCTATTATACCGATTGGTGCACAACAGTTGAGCATTATAATCAATTGTTAAATTTGTTGTAGCCGATCCATGTGGTAAAAGATGATTCGTTCGCTCCCAGTACTCCCGTCAATCCGTCCCTCGGCCAACACAGAGGAGGTAAATCACGGGTGGTTACTAGCCATTAGTACAAATGGTCAAGACATAGAGAGGTTATGCTCGGTCACGTTGAATTTTGACCTCAAGACCTCATGTGATAACATCCCATATTTTAATCATCGTATCGTCCTGAGGAGACTTTGTTGTAGCCGATCCATGCACAATAGTCAACTATTAAATTCACTGTGTTCAAATCATACAACAGTCAAGTGCATCAATCTACTATGTATGTATAACGTTGTGTGGCTTATCACGAAACAAATACGATGATTTTATAAAGAAAAGATAACAGTTACAAAATGATTCATCTTTCTTCTTCTCGAAATCACAAAACCTAAGGTCTCTCTGTAAAAATTAGACAAATATACATTATTTTACGCGTGCATCATATTAAAATCAAAGTAAAACATATGAACATTAATAGAAATCATCGAGATTTTCTAATCCTACACTATATATATCAATGATACACGTTACTACTCTAATATCAATTGAAAGATTTCTTAAATAACGAATTGAATCAGTAAAGACTCAAACAAATTCTAAACTAGATTTTATCATTGATTTAGCGCAATTGATCAAACAAAGAACTAAAACGTTACGGCTATAAAATTGAACATAAATTCGGAGTCATTATCATCGTTTGTTGTTTATGAAATAATATGAAGATTAGGAAGACGAGAACCCTTTTTGGTAGGTAGATATTCTTAAAGATGGAAATAATGACAATTGTAATCTTCGTTTCCAATAGGATGAGAAGAAGTTTCGTTACTTAAATCTTCGGCAACCCAGTCCTATATATATACCATAAACCCGTCTAAATTTTTAGACCATCTTAGATAATAAAAAACAAGTAAACTTCTACTCACAAAATCCATATCTTTTAATTCAATCCTCGACTAACATATCAATTAGATCATTTTAAAGGATATATAAAGAGTTTTGTTACCTGCACACCCGTCTATGGACAAGAGAACCTAGTATTATTATTTAAAAAAAAAAAACAAATTCACTTCCTTTAACATAAATACTAAACCTTAAACCCTAAAATCTAAAAAAAAAAAAAAACTAACACTAGATGCTCATGGATTGTCCATAAATGAATAAGTGTTCCTAATAACAAAAATATATATACACACCTTAGGTTCATTTAAATTATCAACCCATCATAGCGCTTCACACATAAAATCCATATCATTTCATTTAGTCCACGATTAACATATCAATTTGATCGTTTTATTGGATTTAATTTTTAATAGTAATACTATGTATTAAAATTTTAACTTGTAAATCACAGAGAAATAAATTTCAACATGTTTGAGGTAGGAGATTAATGACTCTATAAGTATGTTGGTGACTAGACACATGTACGCGCCTATTTACTCTGAACCGCTAGTGAACTAATGAAGGAACCGATCGTAACAGAGTCAAACCCTCTGTTAATAGAATTGAACTAATGATAGTGGAGATGTGGAAGTACTGCCACTCCCTCATTTATCATACATTTCAATCATTCATCCCGTTCAGCTAAGTCAGACGGAGAGCTGTGATGAGGGTGAAAATATTGAGTGAGGGAGGACTTTGGGATTAGGACTCACAGATGCACCAACTACCTCGAACCTTCACACGAGGCAGAGGAAGGATCGTCCCCCGAGGGTACCACAAACCTGCGCACATGTAGACAGATCACACGGGAGCGTTAGAGCATGAAAATCAGGGAAGATGTCTCGAGTGCAGACCCTTCGATGCTCAAGTCAGAATCTGCATAAAGCGAAAGAGTATGGAAAGAAGAAGATGAACAGTAATAGATGCATGCATATGTGCAAGTACCTAGAAATGAAAAGGACCTTCCTCTTTATAATGTCTCTCATAACCTGCGCAATCATGATGCATCAAAGAATGTTGTGTGTCAGGGGATGTCGGATGATGGATGAAGTACAGCGAACTCCCATTGGATAGAGGAAGGTTCCGCCTTCTGCATGTGTCAGAGCGTTGGAATATTTTCTGACGGATAACAGTTATTCTTTGAGAAGCAGTTGTGATTTCATGATAATGTTGTCTCCTGGTAGTAGCTTATCCGGCTAAGAAGCTACTTGGTAATAGACTTGGGACAGTGCCCAGGAGAGATGAGGGGACTTGGCCCTGATAGCCCGGCCGGCTAAGGAACCGACTGGTAGTAGACTGAGAGCAATGCCGAGGAGAGATGAGGAGACTCGGCCCTGATGGCCCAGCCGGCTAAGGAATTGACCAGGAGTAGACTAGGAGCGATGCCCGGGAGAGATGAGGGGATTTAGCCCTAATGGCCCGATCGGCTAAGGAATCAACCAGGAGTTATCTCAAGAGTAATGTTTTTGAGGTAGGAGAGTCATGTCCCATAAGGATTTCTCGGTCTTGATCACTGCTTACCTTTTGGACCAGGCTAGGAACTTCTCGGCTTTGACTGCCACCTCTCCTTGAATGTTGACTTTCACGTCCCCTTGACTATTGACTTCCTAATATCACTGAGGTCCTCCATTACGCACCATATCACAAGCCTCCCCCTCAAGCTTAGTCGAAGGAGGCTCATGATCGACTGACTAGACACAAGTTTCGTTGTTGGCTCGCTGCTTGACCTCACATCCATTCTAATGACTTCTCCTCGAAGCTACTTTATGCAGCGCCTTTCTCAAAGGAGTGCTTGCCCATTGCTTTAAACACAAGGTAGGGTTCTGACAATAGTGTATCAGGGTAATGATTTGCTCATCTTTTCCATGATAAATGTCATTTTATGGGTGGACGCCACATGTCTTACCAACTTCATTCTGATATGATGGTTGACACATGCCTTTTCGCATGAGTCCCGACGGTGATTCACCTTCTCTGATCTGACAGCTATGTTGGATCGATATGCACATAGGAGAGGGAGGGGGTGAATCACGTGATTTTTAAACAACTTATTTCATCATTTTAAAAACACGAATACACGCAGTGAAAAATACGTACGAAGTCAAAAGTAACACAACATAGAAAAACACAGGCGGTTTACTTATTTCAGAGCCTTCGACGACTTCTACTTCAATACCCAAGTCCCGCTGAGCTATCAATGAGTGATCCACTGAAAACCTCTTCTGGTACTTCTGGAAGAGGAAATCGAGTATAGAAAGATGGAACAAGTGTAACACACTGCACTTATTCTTTTGCAGTAATTAAATACAAGTAAATAATTCCGTTACCAACACTTTTGATGTGAACAAGCTTGTGTGTCGGTCTGCCGGCCAAGATCCAAAATCCTTAGAGCAGTAGTTGGGTGCAACAGCTTCGCAGCAGAGTCGTAGCAAGAGCCCGGAGCAGTTGGAAAGCCTTTTGGATGTGTAGAAGCTTGTATGAGTGTTGTATTTGAAGCTTTGGACAAGCATCCTTATAAAGGGTTTGGAGGGCACCTTCCAAAGCCATGGAAGGCACCTCCAACTCGAGAAATCTGATCCCGATTGTCCTGGCTCTTATCCGTGATGAAGTCCAAATTCATCCTGCGGAAGACGCCTTCCAAAGCCTTTGAAGACACCTTCCATGAACAGTGTGAAGGCGCCTTCCATCAACATTGAAGGCGCCTTCGGGTACTGTTCATCTGAAGGCTTTTTTGCTCTTTTGTCCTGTAAAAAGATGTTAGTCTAAAACTTAAATATCTACCCTGCAAAACAAAGTTAGCACAGTTAAATAATGAGTAGTAATTAGTTCCTGTCCTCCCAGGACCGGAACTAGTCAAAGTCTCAGATTAGGGATCCGAAATGGACCTAACCTGGACTGATATCTACTGTCCCCTCAACCGAAACAGGTCCTCACTAAGTCACTCTCCTCTAGTGACTACCTTTACTTACTAGTTTATTGTTGTCAATCCACAGACCCAACTGGACTTCCTGCAAAATATCCGATTGACCCATCGACATATCTGGACTTCTTGCCAGATATCCGGTCGGCTCGTCGACCTATCTAGATTTCTTGCCAGATATCCGACGGTCCATCGAACTATCTAGACTTCTTACCAGATATTCGATTGACCCATCGACTTATCTGAACTTCTTGCCAGATATCTGGTTGACCCATTGATTTATCTGGACTTCGTACTAGATATCCGTTTGGCCCGTTGACCTATCTGGTTAACTCCTGCATACTTGGTAAAGTGGTTAGATCACAATAATATCTAACCTAACTTATTTTGTCATTCATCAAAACCTAGCAAAAGAACCTAGGTCTTATCAGTGATCCAAACACATGCTTCGCCACTACCATCTGATCAAGGAGATCATTAGTAGGAAAGAAACACAACTTGAGAAAATTTTCACTGAAAGGAACCTAGCGAATCCTTTGACAAAGGCTCTACCACAAAGCAAGTTTAAGAGGCAGGTCCATACTTACGATTTAGGACATCATGGCAATTAGTATTATGTCAATTGGGAATGTTAGATTTTGAGGGATGTCCTAAGACAATTACTTTATGATTTTACTATTTATTTGATAAATATATATTCACTATTTGAGTGCATATTATGTATTTAAATAGTCTTAAACTCATTTACTGAATGTCTATAATACAATTCATATCATGAAAAAAATTTATGATTGGATCACAACTTGTGATTATTTCTATATGTATAATTATGAACATATTGAAATTTCTTAGTTGTCAAATTGGTGTATTCGGACATTATCAATTCTATAAGACTAGCACAGGTTATAATCTTTGGTTCAACCAAGTAGTTGTTTCTCACTAGCTGGAGACATTGAGATGTCAAGAGTTAAATGTGGATGCTAGTTATAATAACTAATTCATTATAATGACTTGCTATAAGACTTCATATGGTTCTCTAAATATATGGATATGTCTATAAAGTTCTTACTGCAGCTCGAGTACAAGTTTCCTTTGACTTGAAGTATACAAGTCATCGTGGTCATGGAGACTTATACCTCGACATCTTAGGTAAACATCTCTTAGAGATGTGGACCCAAGATGATTGGATATAAGTCAAAGTGTTCGAAGGTGTTTGGATATCCCACAGAGGATTCGTCACTCCTTACGAGGAAACGTATACCATATGGTCACTCATAGAATTATTACTCAAAGTTTTTGGTCAAAGCATCACATGTTAAGAGTATGGAACTCTTGTACACATATACGAGTAATTTAAATCCATGTAACGAGGAAATATTACTTGGACTAGGTGTGACGTAGTTATCTTAGTGGGGGCAGACACATAGACCATGTCCTAAACCAAGTGGGTATAAGACAAGTGAAAGGAATGAGGCACGACTCACTGTAGCTACTGAAGGGTTCAGAATTAGTTCTAAGATCAATTGTGATTTTTCAGTTAATTGGGGATTATGATGTACTACTAGATATCACTCATAATCATTCCATAATTAAGTAGTTAATTATGGATAGCTAAGATAAATCAGGAATCTATTGGGTCTCGTGCACTACGAGTCTCTAATATACGTAAAACAAGTTAGAGAATAGGATTCTCAAATCAAGAGATAAATATTTGGTTGGATCATACATAAGACAAATATGGAAATATTTGTCAGAATGGAAGCTCGAATGGGCCACATCTCTTATAAAAGAGTTGGATCCAATTTGGTTTAACTATGAACTAACTTAATTTAGTTGTGAACTAAACCAAGGGTTAATGGACTAATTTTTAGTTAAGAGATAATGGGATGAATTTGAGCTTTCTAATCTAACTCATTAAAGAGGACTATATATTGATATGGTTAAGAGAGAATTAATACATAATTCATTATTGGTTTGGTTAGGTTTTAGAAAGCTAAACCCAATACCTCTGTCCCTCTCCCTCTCTCTTATCGTTGAACACAACAAGAGGGTCTTCTCTTATTGTCATGAGCTACTCAAAAGAAAAAGGACTTCCTTTTGTTTCTTCTTCTTGATCCTTTTCCTTCGCTTGTGGCTAGTACCTTTCAAAGGCGAAGCTTGTTCTCTTGGAGTTGTCTTGGAAAGCTCAGCGTGGATATTAATAGAGGTAAGGTTCAATAACGTCACAAAAGGTTAATGTCTTTCTCGTTACAAGTCATCTGTAAAGTATACCTAGAATAATTGTTATTCGATTTTGGTTTGGTTAGGTTTTAGAAAGCTAAACCCAACACCTCTGTCCCTCTCCCTCTCTCTTGTCACTGACCACAAAAAGAGGATCTTCTCTTATTGTCGTGAGCCACTCAAAAGAAAAAGGACTTCCTTTTGTTTCTTCTTCTTCTTGATCCTTTTCCTTCACTTGTGGCTAGTATCTTTCAAAGGCGAAGCTTTTTCTCTTAGAGTTGTCTTGAAAAGGTCAGCGTGGATATTAATAGAGGTGAGGTTCGATAACGTTACAAAAGGTTAATGTCTTTCTCATTACAAGTCATCCGTAAGGTACACCTAGAATAATTATTATTCGATTTTATTTTATTTTATGATTTTATCTGCGTAATTGTATCTTGCATGTGTGTGATGTGTGTGATGTAATAAATTAGTTTATTTATCATTAAGTATTCCACTATGTATGTTTACGAAACTTATTTTTAGCACACACTGCATCAAGCATATCCCAACACGTGAGCTATGCACATTTGTGACCCAAACGGATAGTCGTTGGACCTGATAGCCCTACTCACTTATAGCTTGAACTGGGACGAGAGTCTGAAACCTGACCTGAAGATTATTAGATATGATAGCCCTTCTCACTTATAACTCACACTGGGCGAGAGTCTGGAACCTGACCTGACGATCGTTGGATGTGAGATCCCTTCTCTCTTATAATTCACACTGGTAAGAGTCTAGAACCCGACCTAATAGTCATTGTATGTGAGAGTCTTGCTCGCTTATAACTCGCACTAGGATGAGAGTCTAGAACCTGACCTAATGATCGTTGGACGTGAGAGCCCTGCTCATTTATAACTCGCACTGGGGCAAGAGTTTGGAACCCAACCTGATAGTCATTGGATGTGAGAGACCTGCTCAATTAGAACTGGCACTGGGGTGAGAGTTTGGATCCCAACCTGACGGTCATTGGACTCAAGAGCTCTGCTCACTTATAACTCATATTAGGGTGAGAGTCTAGAATTTGACCTGACAGTCATTGGACGTGAGAGCCCTACTCTTTTATAACTCACACTGGGGTGAGAGTCTAGAACATGACCTGACGGTCATTAAACACAAGAGCCCTGCTCGCTTATAATTGGTACTATGGCGAGAGTCTAGAACCCGACCTAGCAGTCGTTGGACGCAAGAGCCCTACTCACTTATAACTTATACTAAGGCGAGAGTTTGGAACCCGACCAGATGGTCGTTGGATGCGAGAGCCCTACTCAATTATACTCAGACTGGGACAAGATTCTAGAACCTGACCTGACGATCGTTGGACGCGAGAGCCCTGTTCGCTTATGACTCATCGCACAGATGAGAGTTTGGGACCCAACCAGGTTTCCCTAGCTGGGTGATTACTGGGTGTGTAAGCGATGCACGCTTATAACTCATCTTGAAGATGAGAGTATGGCACCCGACTAGGTTTCCCTGGCAGGGTGATTACTGGGCATGTGAACCATGCACACTTATAACTCATCGCAAAGATGAGAGTCTGGGACCCAACCAGGTTTCCCTGGTCGGGTGATTACTAGGCGCATGGGTCATACATACATATAACTCATCGCGAAGATGAGAGTTTGGGACTAGACTAGGTTTCCTTGGTCGGGTGATGACTGGGTGCATGAGTTATGTACGCTTATAACTCTTCACGAAGATGAGAGACTGGGACCCTACAATATTTCCCCAGCGGGGTGATTACAGGGCATGTGCATCATGCACACTTATAACTCATCACGGAGATGAGAGTCGGGGACCCGACTAGGTTTCCCTGGTCGGGTGATTACTAGGCGTGTGAGACATACACGCTTATAACTCATCACGGAGATGAGAGTTTGGGACTCAACTAGGTTTCCCTGGTCGGGTGATTACTAGGCGCGCGAGCCATGCACACATATAATTTATCGCGGAGATGAGAGTATGGGACCCAACCAGATTTCCTTGGCCGGGTGATTACTGGTTCGTGAGCCATGCATACTTATAACTATCACAGAGATGAGAGTTTGGGACCCGATCAAGTTTCCTTGGTCGGGTGATTATTGGGCGTATGAGCCATGCACGCTTATAACTCATCGCGGAGATGAGAGTATGGGACCCGAGTAGGTTTCCCTGGCCAAGTGATTACTGGGCGCAAGAGCCGTGCACGCTTATAACTCATTGCGAAGATGAGAGTCTGGGACCCAACCAGGTTTCCCTAGCCGGGTGATTATTGGACGCGTGAGCCATTCATGCTTATAACTCATCACGGAGATGAGAGCCTAGCATATGTTTATTAGATAAAGATTAATACAAAGGTTGTATGCCCCTCATGTGTGGTAAGGTTGAAGGTAATTTGCACTCCATGGGCGATCCAACCTCTTACCATTAGCGTCTTGAAATTAGTAAGCCCCTGACACGAGCCTCCTGATGACCTTGCATGGCCCATCCCATTGGGGTTCCAGTTTAGTCACATCTCTAATTGACTTTACTCTCCTCCATACTAAGTCACCTTCTTTGAAGAAACAAGGAATCATTGACCGGTCATAATTTTGTTGCATTCATTGTCGGTATGTTGTTAGTCGGGCGGAGGTTCTCTCCCTAGTCTCACTAATGAGATCCAACTCGAGAATTCATCGGTCGATATTATTCTGGTCATATAGTAACAATTGGGCTGATGTCACCCCCACCTCGACTAGCATGACTACTTCGCTTCTGTAGATGAGGTGGAATGGTGTGAGTCTTAGGGAGTTATTCAATAAGCACATGGGATTCTTGGGAGTTCCTCGATCCAGTCACCTCCTACATGGTCGAGCTTGACCTTAAGCCCTTGACGATCTCTTTGTTGATGACTTCAATCTAGCCATTACTCCGGGGATATGTCACACATGTGAAATCTTGAGTGATGATGAACCCTCAACATCATTCTTGAATTCTACGCCCTTGGCACTAGCGATCGTTATCCGAGACTAACTTGTGGGGGATTCCAAATCGACACAAGATGTTACTCTATAAGAATTTGATCATGGCCCGCTCAATGATTCTGGCCAAGGCCTCTGCCTCCACCTATTTGGAAAAAATAATCTACCGCCATGAACAAGAATTTCCTCTGGGCCATGAAAATGGAGAATGGTCTCATAATATCCATATCTCACTGGTCAAAGGGGCAAGAGACAATCAATGTTCTCAATGGCCCAGTTAGTCAATGAGGGATGTTTTGATGTTTCTGATAGGATAGGAAAGTGACTACTAGCTGACCGGTGTCTACCTGCAGGGTGGGCCAAAAGTACCCGGCTAGTAACGCCTTGCGTGCTAGCGTTCTTCCTCCAGGATGATTACCGTAGAAACCTTGATGGATTTCCTATAAGATGTAGTCAACCTCATCTGGCCCCATGAACTTGAGTAAGGGCCATGAAAATGCTCACTTGTATAGTTGATCTCTAATTAGAATAAAGCAGATAGCCCTCCTCTTAACCAGTCGAGCTGCTTCAACATTATTCGTTAGGATTCCTTGTTGTAAGTATAAGGTGATTGGAGCTCTCCAGTCGATTGGTTCTTCCATATTAGCTTGCAAGTTGATCTAAGATATTAATAGGCTTTGTGCTATTGGGTGATCAAAGACCCAGGTGGATAATGAGCTGGCCATTTTGGCCAGTTCATCAGCCCTACGGTTATCCAACCGAGGTATCTTAACTAACGTAACTTTCTTAAAATTTTCTTTCATCTTTTCATAAACCCCTTTATACAACTGTAGCTTCTCACTATTGACTTTGAAGTTGTCGATCATCTATTGAGCCACAAGCTAGGAGTCCGAGTGGATGATTACCCGTGTGGCTCATACGTGATGGGCTGCTTGTAGCATGTTCAACAAGGCTTCGTATCCAGCCTCATTATTCGAAGCCCGAAAGTTTAGTTGGACAGCCAATTACATGATGTCTTCATGTGGAGATATAAGAATCACCCCCATGCCACTTCCCTATCGAGTGTGTTAGGATCTCTTCGTACGGCTAGAGAGGGGGGGTGTGAATAGCCGACCCCAATTGCTCGCGTTTCTTTCTACAAACTAGGGTTAGCGCAGCGGAAACTAAATGCAGAAAGAAAACAGGAGAAGAAATCAAACCTCTACGCAAGGATGTAACGAGGTTCGGAGATGAAACTCCTACTCCTCGGCGTGTCTGTAAGGTAGACGAACCCAATCAATCCATCGGTGGATGAGTCCCCGGAAAACCGGCTAATAAAAACACTCCTTCTGGGTGGAGAAACCTCGCCACAGAAACTTCTTGCAACAGCAAGAAAAGAGTACAAGGAAAATAGGAAATAAAGTACAATACAAATGTAAACTTTCTTGCCTTCTCTTCGACTGGAAGAAGCAGCCGCTTCCAAGTGCCTACAGCAGTACCGAAAGGAAGCTCACGCTAAGCTTCAAAGCTTCAACAAAGCTCAGCAGCTTAGCAGCACCAAGAACAGGAAGAAGGAAGAAGAAGTTGGAGGCTCGCAGGCCCTCCTTTTATAACCTACGAAGAAAACGAAGAAACACGAAGAAATCTAGCCGTTGCGTCACAACGGCTAGATTTCTGCGGACCGATCAGGCTATATGTGGATCGGTCCACGGACCGATCCCCTTCGCTTCTGTTCCGTCCCCGATCGGTCCATGGACCGATCAGGAAACCTCCTGATCGGTCCGGACCGATCAGGGCCTCCTGATCGGTCCGTCTTCTGATCGACTCCTGATCGGTCACCAGACCGATCAGTTATCACACAGTATGCTACTGATGTGTTACTGATCGGTCACCAGACCGATCAGAATATTCGCGGTATCACTGGATCGATCACCAGATCGATCCAGCTCATGGTTTTCGCCCAAACCAAGTCCAAACCAACATCCGGTCAATCTTGACCTGTTGGTACATTGCGCCTAGCATCCGGTCACTCCCTTGACCTGCTAGGACTCCCCGCTAAGTGTCCGGTCAATCCCTTTGACCCACTTAGACTTTTCTCTCCATACCAAGTATCCGGTCACTCCTATGACCTACTTGGACTTCCCATCACCAGATGTCCGATCACCCTTGATCCATCTGGATTTTCCCTTGCCCGGCTTCACTCACCAGGACTTTCACCTAGCTTCACTCACTAGGGTTTTCACCTGGCTTCACTCACCAGGATTTCCACAACTGCCTGGCTTCACTCACTAGGACTTTCCAACTGCCTAACATCCCAGTTAGGACTTTCTCATTCACCTAGCTTCACTCACTAGGATTTTCACCTGGCTTCACTCACCAGGATTTTCCCGAATGCCTGGCTTCACTCACCAGGACTTTCACCTTCACCTAGCTTCACTCACTAGGATTTTCACCGTGCCAAACTCCCTGTTTGGACTTTCCCCGTGCAAAGTCTCCGTACTTGGACTTTCCCAGTGCCAAGTCTCCATACTTGGACTTTTCGCGTGCCAAGCTCCCTGCTTGGACTTTTCCCGAATCAGGTCAACCAAGTCAACCTTGACTTACGGTTGCACCAATAATCTCCCAAACATCTATTCTTGTCCCATATCAAAAATAGAACTCTCTCACGAGTGTCAAACATCAACATGCAACTCAACTAGGTCAACCTTGACCTAAGGTTGCACCAACAATCTTCCCAAGTCAAACATCAAAATACAACTCGAGTCAAGTCACCTCGAGTCGGGTCAACCAGGTCAACCTTGACCTAAGGTTGCACCAACAATCTCCCCCTTTTTGATGTTTGACAAAACCCATAATCAAGTTAGGTTAACCTGATAACCTAACTTAGGTTTTCCAACCATCTTCCAATGTCCAATGTTCTTTCCTTGAACATTCTCGGACATTCTCCCGTTAACCCGATAACCTAACTTGGGTTCTCCAATAATTCTCCCCCTTTTTGACACACATCAAAAAGAATTCCAATGTTCTTCCTTGAACATTCCTTGACATTCTTCCCCTAGCTTAGGTTAACCCGATAACCTAACTTGGGTTCTCCAATAATTCTCCAATGAACACTCTCCCCTTTTTGACACATATCAAAAAGAAAAAGGAGAGTATCAAGGTCAAGAGTTTCTTCCTAATGAAAGTCCCATACCTTTCATTGAAACTCTTAATTTCCCCCTTGATACTAAACTTAACAATCAACTTAGTGATAATCCCATATCACTAATCCTCAAAAGTCTTAAGGAGTAAAAACTCCCCCTAAAAGTCAACTCCCCCTTGACAATTAGTTAAGACTCCCCCTAAAGGTCAACTCCCCCTTGACCATTGCACCAACAATGTCTTTGAGAGTTCCAAACCTTTAGAAATCCAAAAAAACTCCACTTCCATAACTGAAATTTCAGACAACAGCTGAAAAATCAGAAATTTGGCACGCCCTGATCGGTCCCCAGACCGATCAGCCCTTCACCAGATCACACTCGTGCTACTGGAACTCACTGGATCGGTCTGCAGACCGATCCACAATACTCTGGATCGGTCCGCAGACCGATCAGATCTTCCCTGGATCGGTCCCCGGACCGATCCAGCCACTGAAATCAGAACTTCTGATTTCCCCTTCCGGAAAATCAGAAACTCCTAATAAATTCAAGAAAATTCCAAAAATTACGAAACTTTGAGGATACATTCCTCATATCATACACTATCATGGAAAAATAGTTTTCTATGAAAATAACTTCCATTTTTCAATCTTGATACAAAGTTCAAAAATTTTGAAATAGTTCAAGTTTAATTAAACTTTGTATCACAATGTTCAATGATGAATGCTATCACTAGAAAAGCTTCATCAAGGTTTTTCAAATCAATTTTAAAATGATTTTAAACCTTTTAATTTAGGACCACAATCTTAGGGCTATATGTACATGACTTGTACATAAGCTTTCCCTATGATCCCCCATTTCTTGAATTAGGCTAATCTAGGTACAAGAACTATGCACCTTGATCCTAACTCATGATCCTAATATCTCACACACATCTAAAGTGTATCAAACACATCCAAGTCAATTTTGATGTGAGATATGGGTTTAGGTCATCTTAGGCTAAGTTCTCATGCATTTTCTAAACACCAACTTGATCTCATTATCAAATTGTGTTTCTATCCTTAAATCAATTTAAATTGATCATTAATGCAAGAGATGATGACATGGCATGAAATAATATCATAAATAAAAACATGTGCCAATGTCATGATGTCATGGCATAAAGTTTGAAACTTAAATAAAGCATGACATATAAACTAGCCTAAGCATTATCATGACATTTCAAATGATAATAAAACTAAACATGATGTCATGACATGTGAGGACAAACAATCATGGCAAGATTTAGCATAAATAAATATACCTAGATTACCTATCTAAGTATCCTTAACCACTTTGCTAACCTAAAATTTAACCCTTGATTGCCTTAAAATGCCAAAATCCTAATTTTGACACTTCTTGAACTCTAGATTAATTCATTCCACTTAAAGATCAAATTTATCCTCAAAACTTGGCATGTTTCATTTTTCCTCGAGAATTCTCTAGATTTTCCCAAATTGTGCCAATTAACATCATTCTTTTCCATAATGGCACATTTTACTCTTCCAAGGAGTAAATGATAATTCTATTTCATTTTCAAAGGTTCACAAAACCTTGAAAATGCTCCTTGAGTGTCAATTTCCTCAAAGTTGGGTTAACTACCCTTCTAATCGGAGTTGACACTCTCTAACCCATCTATGAGGTAGAGAGGATGCTCCTAGGAACCCAATACCTATTTGAGCTCATTGGGTTCACTAAATATTCACTAGGGATGACTTCCCTAGTAACCCTCCTAATGACCCTCCTAGGCTTTGAAGCCTTGGTCATTTGGGACTCATCAAGATCAACTCTAGGGGTGACTCCCCTTGTGACCTTGGTGATGGTCTTCCTAGCCCTAGATTTTGTTCCATAATCGAATGGAACATTGTGATAAGTGGGCTTGACCACTTGGAACTTAGGTTTATGACCCAAACCTTTCTTGTCCTTGGACATTGGTTTTTGACCCTTAAACCCTAGAGATGACTTCTCCAAGTTCTTAAGAGTCTTTTCCAAAGTATCAAGTCTTGACCTCAAGACTTGATTCTCCTTCTCTAATACCTCAATTTTTAATTTTTCATTTTTCCTTGAGGTATTCCTAGGCATGTGTCTAGTTGTTTTGGGATTCCTACCTAGGTTCTTCTTAGCCTTAGATGGATTAATTCTAGGGTTGGCTTTCCTAGTGTTATCCTTATCTAGACTCACATGTTTGGCACCTAAGCATGTGTATTGATTCCTATAATTAACATGCTTATCTTTTTTGACAATAGCAATAAGGCTACTAGCATGTGTCTTATTATTATTGCAATAATGTGCCTTAGAAATTACCTTAGGGTTTGCCTTAGCTCCCCCTATCGATGTGCTCGTCTTCTTGTCCTTGTGAGGTTGCCTCCCCCTCGGACATTGGCTCCGATAATGTCCCCTTCGCTTGCATTGGAAACACACCACGTGCTCCTTGCTCTTGCGTATCGGGACTCCGGCTTCCTTGATCTTTGGCGCCGGTGGAGTCTTCCTAACCCTCTTTGGACACTTACTCTTGTAATGTCCATACTCCCTACACTCAAAGCACATTATGTGTAATTTGCTAGAAACTAAATGGCTTGAGTTACCTAGAGTTAAGGATGGATGAACGCTCTCTCCTTCATCCCTTCCGGAGGTAGAAGCTTCTTCTCCTTGCTCCGAACTTGAAGAGGAACACTCCTCCTCTTCTTCTTTCGATGTTGAGTAACCCTCAACTTCTAATTCCTCTCCTCCATGATGTGAGCTCCTTGGCTCACTTGACTCCTCTTCATGGCTTGAAGTGGAGTTCCCCTCATGGAACTTAGCCAAGTTGTTCCACAACTCCTTGGCATTGTTGTATCCACCTATCTTACATAGAACATCATTAGGTAAAGAAAATTCAAAAATTTTCAATACCTCATCGTTGACTAGGGATTGGTGGACTTGTTCCTTGGTCCACTCCTTCTTCTCTAGGGTTTCTCCTTTCTTGTCCATCGGAGGATTGAAACCTAATTGTACACAACTCCAATTTTCAATGTTAGTCATAAGGAAATATTTCATCCTTACCTTCCAATACGCGAAGTCGTCGCGATCGTAGAAGGGTGGAATTGTGATGTCTTCTCCGAGTTGATCCATCTCTAGCTCGTGCTCCCCCGGGTGTTGATCCAACGAAGAGCGACCTCGCTCTGATACCACTTGTTGGGATCTCTTCGTACGGCTAGAGAGGGGGGGTGTGAATAGCCGACCCCAATTGCTCGCGTTTCTTTCTACAAACTAGGGTTAGCGCAGCGGAAACTAAATGCAGAAAGAAAACAGGAGAAGAAATCAAACCTCTACGCAAGGATGTAACGAGGTTCGGAGATGAAACTCCTACTCCTCGGCGTGTCCGTAAGGTGGACGAACCCAATCAATCCGTCGGTGGATGAGTCCCCGGAAAACCGGCTAATAAAAGCACTCCTTCTGGGTGGAGAAACCTCGCCACAGAAACTTCTTGCAACAGCAAGAAAAGAGTACAAGGAAAACAGGAAATAAAGTACAATACAAATGTAAACTTTCTTGCCTTCTCTTCGAATGGAAGAAGCAGCCGCTTCCAAGTGCCTACAGCAGCAGGTGACCCAGCCGGAAGCTCACGCGAAGCTTCAAAGCAGCTCAACAAAGCTCAACAGCAAGCTTAGCAGCACCAAGAACAGGAAGAAGGAAGAAGAAGTTGGAGGCTCGCAGCAGCAGCCCTCCTCCTGCGAAGAAAAAACACGAAGAAATCTGGCCGTTGCGTCGCAACGGCTAGTGCCCGGATGTGGACCGATCAGGCTCCATGTGGATCGGTCCACGGACCGATCCATTCCCTCCTTCGCTTCGTTCCGTCCCCGATCGGTCCATGGATCGATCAGAACCTCTGATCGGTCCGGGACCGATCAGTAGGCTGATCGGTCCCCGGACCGATCAGCCCTCTGCGCCCGCTCCTGTTCGGCCGATCGACTCGATCGGTCACCGATCGATCGCTTAACACACAAGATGCTACGATGTGTTCGATCGATCACCGCACCGATCGAATATTCGATCACTGGATCGATCACCAGATCGATCCAGCTCATGGTTTTCGCCCAAACCAAGTCCAAACCAACATCCGGTCAATCTTGACCTGTTGGTACATTGCGCCTAGCATCCGGTCACTCTCTTGACCTGCTAGGACTCCCCGCTAAGTGTCCGGTCAATCCCTTTGACCCACTTAGACTTTTCTCTCCGTACCAAGTATCCGGTCACTCCTATGACCTACTTGGACTTCCCATCACTAGATGTCCGATCACCCTTGATCCATCTGGATTTTCCCTTGCCCGGCTTCACTCACCAGGACTTTCACCTAGCTTCACTCACTGGGGTTTTCACCTGGCTTCACTCACCAGGATTTCCACAACTGCCTGGCTTCACTCACCAGGACTTTCCAACTGCCTAACATCCCAGTTAGGACTTTCTCATTCACCTAGCTTCACTCACTAGGATTTTCACCTGGCTTTACTCACCAGGATTTTCCCGAATGCCTGGCTTCACTTACCAGGACTTTCACCTTCACCTAGCTTCACTCACTAGGATTTTCACCGTGCCAAACTCCCTGTTTGGACTTTCCCCGTGCAAAGTCTCCGTACTTGGACTTTCCCAGTGCCAAGTCTCCATACTTGGACTTTTCGCGTGCCAAGCTCCCTGCTTGGACTTTTCCCGAATCAGGTCAACCAAGTCAACCTTGACTTACGGTTGCACCAATAATCTCCCAAACATCTATTCTTGTCCCATATCAAGAATAGAACTCTCTCACGAGTGTCAAACATCAACATGCAACTCAACTAGGTCAACCTTGACCTAAGGTTGCACCAACAATCTTCCCAAGTCAAACATCAAAATACAACTCGAGTCAAGTCACCTCGAGTCGGGTCAACCAGGTCAACCTTGACCTAAGGTTGCACCAACAGAGTGGAGGATCTATCTACATAGATCTTTCACGTCCCATCAGAGTCAGGTTGATGGACTTGTGTCAAGAAATCGGCCAAGGCCTGAGCCTTGATGGTTGTCCGAGTTTGATAGTGTATGTCATATTCACTTAGCTCAGTGGTCTATTTAATAAGTCAGCCAACCGCTTTTGGGGTTGGTGAGGCCCTTCCCTAGCAAGCTATTGGTAAGCACCGTAACTGAGTGTGTGAGGAAATAAGGCCTTAAGCGGCAAACAGTAAAAACCAACCCATAAGCCAACTTCTCGAGCACGGTGTAGCGAGATTCAGTTCCTTTTAATAGATGATTTAAGAAATAGTCGTTGTACATTATCATTTTCTTTGATCAAGACTACTCCCACGGCCTCCTGGGTGGTAGATAAATATATCTGGAGCGGTTCCCCCATAGCGGGCTTAAAGAGGGAGGGCAGGGCTTCCAAATGTTGCTTCAACTCTTCAAAGACCTTGTTGTATTTTTCATCCCACTGAAATTTTGTTACCCGATGAAGAACTTTAAAAAATGGGAGAGCCCAGTCCACCGATCGGGATATAAATCTTGAGAGCGCTGTTATCCGTCCTACTAGTTTTTGGGCCTCTCTAAGATTTCGCGGGGCTAGCTATTGGTTGCTACACCTGGATTTCATTCTGTTTCCCCTGTATAAAAATTTGTACAAGCACAGAACTTAACCTAGCTACCCATGTGCTCTACTGAAGTTAAACTTCGATTGCAAACGATGCTTAACATTATTAATCCAAGTTGCTCTTCAGAAGTTAAACTTGGATTGGAAACGATATTTAACATTTTTACTCCAAATTTAACTGGTGTGATCTTTCTAAGTTAAATCATATTACAAAAGTTGATTAAATATCTATTTCAAAGATTGGCTTCCAGGTTAAACATGGTGAGGCACTAGACCTTCTTGGTTATAGGATCATCCATCACTTCCTAGACAAAGTCTTTCAAAGAAATTAGATATTTAACTTCTTACTATAACTCTAGGTTTAACTACAGAGACCACAATAGAAACACAAGATCGAAACGTAAAATTGAAATACAAAATCGATAGCATGAAATCGAAACATAAAATCGCTAGCCTCTTGTGTTGGTGTTTCAGAATCCATGCAAAGAAAACTAACTAATTAATTCAAAATGAAAACCAATAATTAGTTATACCTTTTTTGTAGATAAAAGACCTCTTGATCTTTTATTGTATTCCTCTCCTTCTCTTGGACGTCGTGTGGATGACGATCTACCAAGATAATTCCACCCGAACCACTTCTTTGCCTTCAAGAAACTCTAGCCACCAAGGGATGCCAAAATAGAAAATTTCCTTCTTCTTCTTCTTCCCCTCTAAACAACCGAACACCAAGGATCTCTTCTTTTCTTTTCAAGTTCGGCCACCAAGATGAGATAGGTGCCGACCTTAGAGAGAAGAAAGGGAAGAGAAGAAGATGGTGTCGCTGGCCTAAGAGAAAAACAAAGTGAGAAGAGGAAGGGAGAGGGTCGGCCACAAGGAGGAGAAGAGAGGAGGCAAGGCTTAGGTTGTATGTCTCATGAGGCACCCTCTCCTTCCTTTTTATAATCCTTGGTCATGACAAAAAAGGAAAGTTTTAAACATAATTAAAACTTCCTTATTTGTGGCCTCCCTTTAAAAAAGGAAATTTTAACAACAATTAAAATCTCTCTCTTTTAAATTTCCTATTGTACATGGCAACAAAAAGAAAGTTTTAAAATTAATCTCTCTATTTTAAACTTTGTAGAAGGCTACAAAAAAGGAAAAATTAAAATTAAAATTTTTCTTTTAAATCATGGTTACAAAAAAGGAAAGTTTTATTAAAAATTAAAATATCTCTTTTAAACATTATAGATAACTACAAATAAGGAAAGATTTTAACAAAATTAAAACCTCTCTTTAATCTTTTGTAGATAGCTATAAAAATAAAGATTTTAAAATTTTGAAACTCTCTTTTAAAATCATGAGGATGGCTATAAAAGGAAATCTTTAAAATTAAAATTTCTCTTTTAAATCCCTTCATGAATAGCTACAAAAGGAAAGATTTTAACAAAAAATAAAATCTCCCTTTAGATCTAATAGTGTGGTCGGCCCCATGCTTGGACACCAAGCATGGCTTGGTCGGCCACCTCTTGGGCTCCAAGTTTATGCTTGGCTAGCCCCCTTGCTCCAAGCAAGAATGTGTCCGGCCCATTACTTGGGTAAGAAGTGGACTTGGTGGATACAAAAATTTATAGAGGCTACAACAGGGACCGAGAGGAGAAATTGGTTTTGGTCTCCCGATAAGTTTGAGCTTCCTGTGTTCGCTCTGAACACCCAACTCAAGTTCATCAATAATAACTCATACCACTAAAGAGTTATTATTGAACTACCGCACCAATCCCAAATTATATTATGGGCTCCTTCTTATTATGAGTGCATTAATCTCCTTGTGTTTAAGATATCAAATGTCCATTAATTAAATGAGTTACTAACAACTCACTTAATTAATATCTAGCTCCAAGAGTAGTACCACTTAACTTCATTGTCATGCCTGACTAGGTCCACCTACAGGGTTTACATGACAATCCTTATGAGCTTCTCAAGGGGACATCACCAACCTAGATTACTAGGACACAGTTTCCTTCTATAATCAACAACACACCATATAAATAATATTATTTCCCAACTTATCGGGTCTATTGATCCAACTGAATAAATCTCACCCATTGATAAATTATAGAAATAAATACTAAGTATATGTGCTTGTTATTATATCAGAATTAAGAGCACACACTTTCATAATAATAAAGGTCTTATTTTTTTATGCAGTTAGTATAAAAGAACAACCTCAAATGGTCTTGCTCAATACACTCATAGTGTACTAGTGTAATTTTATAGTCAAGATAAACTAATACCAAATTATACTACAACCATTCCAATGGTTTGTCCCAATTCATCTTAGTTGTGAGCTACTATTTATAATTTATAAGGAACTGATAACATGATCTTCTATGTGACACCACATACCATGTTATCTACAATATAAATTAAATGGACAACTACATTTAACATAAATACAGATATTTGACCAATATGATTCTTATTTTAAAATAAATGTTTATACAAAAGCTAAGCTTTTAGTATACATCCTAACATTAGCATATCTCGAAGTGCTTGCACCTTTTCCAGGTTGGCTTCAATTCCCGGTTCAATAACCAAGTATCCCAGAAACTTTTCTCCTTTAGCTCTGAATAAGCACTTCGGGGGGTTCAATTTTAACCTGTACTGTCGCAGGGTGTCGCAGGTCTCTTCCACATCTGCAATAAGATTTACTGCCAGGACGGACTTAATGAGAATGTCATCTACGTAGACTTCAACATTCTGCCCTATCTGCTCCTGGAAGATCTTGTCCATCATCCGCTGATATATGGATCCTATATTCCTTAACCTGAATGGCATAACTATGTAACAGAAAGTATCATTTACGATGATAAAACTGACATTCTCCTGATCCTCTGAGGCGAGAGGGATTTGATGATATCCCTGATAAGCATCCAGCATGCAGATCCAATCGCACCCTAAAGTAGAATCTGCCATTTATCTATCATTGGAAGTGGATAACAGTCTTTAGGATTGGCTTTATTGAGATCGCGAAAGTTGATGCAGACTCATCATCTATTATTAGGTTTGGATTCCAAGATGACGTTGGAAAACCAAGAAGGAAATTGTACCTTCCGGACATGTCCTGCTTCAAGAAGCTGGTCTACCTTTGCTCAGATGATTTTATTCTAATCAGTTAAGAAATTTCTCTTCCTCTACTTGACAGACCTGGAGTTAGGCAAAAAGTGAAGCTTATGCTCGGCCACTACAGGATCTACCCCTGGAAATTTCTTTAGAGACCAGGAGAAGATATCCCAGTTTCATATCAAGCAATCCACCAGGTCTCACTTATTTTCTGGTGGTAGATCGGGCGTTATCCGCATGATGCTTTCTAGCCTATCGGGATAAAGTTGGACGTCTTTATGGTGGACTGGTTCCTCAGTCAAAGGCAAATGCTCCTCTTAGATGGCATGCACCACACCATCTTGGATTTTCTAGGTCTTGCATGCTTTGGTCTTTATTATATCTACATAGCACCTCTGCGCAGTCAACTGCTCTCCCCATAGTTTCTTGACCTGGTTACCCACGGGAAACTTTATCTTTTGATGAAAGGTAGAGATAATTGTTCGAAATTCATAAAGGATTGGTTTTTCCAAGATAATGTTATAAGAGGATGGGGAATCCACCATGATGAAGGTGCTCCTCCGACTCCTCATTAAAGGTTCGGTGCCCACGGAGATGACCAGTTTGATTTGGCCCATCAGTCGCACCTCATTGCCAGTGAACCCATATAGGGCAGTGGCTATTGGTTAGAGTTCATTGGCATCGAGCTACATACTATCGAATGCACTTCTAAACAGCACGTTGACAGAGCTCCAGTATCAATGAAAACTCTAGCCACTCAGCTGTTGGGGATAATGGCCTTGATGATGAGTGTGTCATCATGAGGGACTTCCACCCCTATAGGTCTTGAAGTCTAAAGCTGATTTGGGGCCTTGTTGCCTGCTCCTTACTGCAGCTGACTGCGTAAATTTTCAATCGACGCTCACAAGCCTTCCTAGCTCTGGTGGAGTCCCCATCAGTGGGGCCTCTTGAGATCATGCCAATGTCTCAAATAGCACCATTTACTCGGTTCTCCTCTTCCTGGCACTCCATTGGCTCTTTTCCTCTATCGGCTAGTCACCCGTCTTGACCTTCCCTTCCTTGAGGAGGGTTGGTCGGGTGGCCAGAGGTATTTGGGTTGGTGGCCTGCTGCCTTGAGAGTTGAGGCACAATTTCGGGTGGGGGCAGGCCTAGTTCAACTGCTCAACGAGAATCCCAGGAAAACTAGACACAATTTCTCATATCATGATATGAGACCGGTGATAAGTATAGTACCGAGCCTCCCATAGGGCAAGTTTGTTGACAGGGGTCTGAACGGCTTTGACCCATTGCGCCACTCTAGCATCCCGGACTGGTGGATTGTTCATTCGGGGATCTTTAAGGTGGACAAGAGGTGGTGGTGGCTTCCTCTTTGTTCGACCGGTTGATGTGGGGGTCTTTACTTTTTTCTTCCAGGTGACCTGAGCGTCCTCCACATTGATATATTTGGCCTCTTTCCCTAGAAAATCATCCAAGTCCTTTACAGGCTTCCGAATGAGGGCTCAGAATAAATCCCCTTCCAGTAGACCTTGAGAAAAAAAATGCATATTAATATCTCCGAGGTTGTGGTCAGAACATCCAATGTCATCTGGTTGAAACGCTTACAGCCTTTTTGGAATGATATGGAATTCAATTCCAATTCCATCAAACAAGACAAAAGTAAATCACACATCTTTATGTGTGATTTAGATAGGGAATTCAATTCTCCATATTATGTCCATTGTGCCCTCATTCTCTCTTCTTTGTAAAAAAAGAAAAGAAAAAAGAGAGAAGGATAAAATGGTAAAACATAAGAATTTCATAACTTAAGTTGCAATTCATTCCAAACATGAGAATTGAATTCAATTCCTTATAGAATTCAATTCATAATGGAATTCAATTCAATTCTATGACTTAAGTTATTTCCAAACAGGGTGTTAATGTATACCCTGAGAGACTCCATGGATCCATGTTTGATGGTGAATAGACTATGATTAGTCTTCTAGTACCTCCTGCAATTGATAAAATAATGCAGGAATACGTTCTTGAAATCCTTGAAACAAGTTATAGATCTGACTTAGTCTATTGAACCATCTTTCTGTCAAGTCTGACAGAGTTGTTAGGAACACTCGGTACTTTATGGCATCGCTAGTCCAGTAGGACGACGTTTTGGCATTTGCAGAGGTGATCCTCCGAGTCCTTGCTACCTTCTTATTCTCTAATAGATAGGGGCTTATAACCCCTGGGTAATTTCTTATCTAGCACTTCTTGAGAGAAAGGCATGCTGGACTGTTCGGGCGTCTCCCGAATAGCTAGAGCCTTCCGTCTCTTCGGGTCCCTTAGGGCCGAATTCTTGGCCGAGAAAGACTGGGACCGCTCCATTTTGGCACAGCCCTCTCTCGGAGCTTGAGAGAAGGCTCAAGGGAAGTCGTATGACTGCTTTCTCTTGGACCTTCCATCCGAGGTGGAAGATCCATCCTTTGAGGCAGTAAGTGTACGACGTAGGTGAGAATTCGCTATCTGTTTTTCTAAGGCCGCTCGCACCTTGACCTCTTTGAATAGATCATATTCTTCAGGTGTCATGGTCATGTTGATTCTGCCAGTATCATCCATCTTCACATTTTGAAACAATTGAAAAAGATTTTCACAGACGGTGTCAAATTTGATTACGTCTAGACGTTGAGTCAAACAGAGAGCTAGTGACGAGGGTGAAAACGTTGACTAGGGGAGGACTTTATGGTTAGGACTCGGAGATGCGTCGGCTTCCTCGGACTTTCACACTAGGCAAAGGAAGGACCTTCCCTTGGGGGGTACCAATGCACAAGCTTGCACACACACAAACAGATCACACGTGAGCGTTAGAGCCCAAAACCAGGAAAGAGGTCTCTGGCGCAGACCCTCCGATGCTCAAGTCAGAATCCACGCAAAGCGAAAGAGTGCGAAAAGAAGATGAACAGTAGTAGATGTGGGTATATGTGCGCGTACTTGGACAACAAAGAAGATCTCCCTCTTTATAATGTCTCTCATAACCTCTGCAATCATGAGTCATCAAAGAATATCAGGTGTCAGGGGATGTCAAATGATGGATAAAGTACGGCGAACTCTCATTGGGTAAAGGAAAGTTTCATCTTACGCATGTGTCAGAGCGTTGGAATATTCTCTGGCAGATAGTCGTTATTCTCTAACAAATAGTTTTGATTCCATGACAATGTTGTCTCCTGGTAGTAGCCCATGTTGGTTGCTACTCGGAAAGCCTAGAGGTTCCACTGTACAAAAATTTTGTACAAAGGTCTGAACCTTTTCCTAGCTACCATGTGTTCTTTTAAATTAAATTTTGGATCGCCTGCGGAACTTAACACGTTTGATCCAAAACTTAATCTATTCGTTCTTTTAGGTTTTGACTTGGGTCTCCTGCGAAACTTAACACGTTCGACCCAAATCACCTTAAGTTATTAATTCCATTAAATATTAATTTCCATAATTGGTTCCCAGTACTGACGTGGCGAGGCACACGGCCTTCTTGGATATGGGAGCAACCACCACCGACTAGACAAAACCTTTTATGGAAAGCTAACATTTAATTTTCTAAAATAACTTTAGGTTAACCGAAAAGAACAATCAAATCACAAGGGAAAGAAAAACAAAAGAACACTATATCGAAAACAAATTCGAAACTCTAGAATCATATGCCTCTTGTATTTAGTATTATTTCCAAAAATAACTAGTATGATGCGGAAAGAAAAATTACTAGTTATACCTTTTAGAAAGACCTCTTGATCTTCTACCGTATTCCTCTTCTAACCTCGGACGTTGTGTGGGCAACGATCTTCCGAGATGAGAACCACCAAGCACCTTCTTCTTCCTTGCAAGTTTCGGCCATCAAAACTTCTTCTAGGATGAAGAGGTTCGGCCACCACCACCATGCTCCAAGAGATGCTAGAAAAGAGGCTTCTTTTCTCTCCTTCTTCTCCTTCTTAGATCCGGCCACCAAAGCTAACTCCACCATGAGAAAGTTTCGGCCACACAAAGGAGAGGAAAGAAAAGAAAGTGTCGGCCACACCCAAAGAAGAATAGAGGGAGAAAAATAAATAGAGACATTCACCTTGAAGCCTCCTCTACCCCCTCTTTTATAATCCTTGGTCTTGGCAAATAAGGAAAATTTAATAAAAACTTCCTTAATTCTTTTGCCATTAAAAAGGAAAATTTATTTAATTAAAACTAAATTTTATTTTCTATTTGTAATGGCCGGCCACCTTAATCCCTTTAATCAAGGAAATTTTAATTCACACAAGAATTAAAACTTCCTAATTTGCTTTCGGAAATTTATAAAAATTTCTCAAATAATTTTTCCCTTCATGGTGGTTAATAAAAAGGAAATTTAATAAATTAAAATCTTTCTTTTAAACATATGGATAAAAAGAAAGTTATCTCTAAAAAATTAAAATCTCTCTTAATCTACAAATAAGGAAAGATATCAAATCTTTTCTTAATCTTTTGTAGAAACTAATAAAAGAGAATTATTAATTTTTAAACTTTCTTTTAAATCATGAACATGGTTAAAAAGGAATGTTTTCTTAAAATTTAAAATCCTCCTTTGATCAACAAATAAGGAAAGATTTTAAATTTTAAACTCTCTTTTAAACATGTAGATGATTTACAAATAAGGAAAGTTTTTACCAAAAATGAAAACCATCCTTTTAAACTACAAATAAGGAAAGAGATTAATCTCTTCTCTTAATCTTTTGTAGAAAGCTATAAAAGGAAATTTTTAATTTTTAAACTCTCTTTTAAAACCATGATATCCACATAAGAAATAATTTTAATAAAAATCCTTTTTAATATTCTAGTGGCCGGCCACCTAAGCTTGGGACTCATGCTTTGGCCGGCCACCTACATGGCTCATCCACTTGGTCTTGGCCAGCCCTAGCTTGGGTTCCAAGCTAGCTTGGCCGGCCCCATTGGATGGGTAAGAAGGTGGGTATGCGGTGGGTATAAATCTCTATATACTAGAGGCTACGATAGGGACCGAGAGGAGGAATTGGTTTTGGTCTCCCGATGAAATTAAGCATCCCGTGTTCGCCCCGAACACACAACTTAATTTCATCAATAATAATTCATTCCACTAAAGAACTATTATTGAACTACCGCACCAATCTCAAATTATATTTTGGGCTCCTTCTTATTATGAGTGTGTTAGTCTCCCTGTGTTTAAGATAACAAATGTCCACTAATTAAGTAAGTTACTGACAACTCACTTAATTAATATCTAGCTCCAAGAGTAGTACCACTCAACTTCATCGTCATGTCGGACTAAGTCCACCTGCAGGGTTTAACATGACAATCCTTTTGAGCTCCTCTTGGGGACATTCTCAACCTAGTATCTCTAGGACACAGTTTCCTTCTATAATCAACAACACACACTATAAGTGATATCATTTCCCAACTTATCGGGCTTATTGATTCATCGAACTAAATCTCACCCATTGACAAATTAAAGAAATAAATATCAAATATATGTGCTTGTTATTATATTAGGATTAAGAGCACACACTTCCATAATAACGAGGTCTTTGTTTCTTTATAAAGTCAAAAAGAAACGACCTCTAATGGTCCTACTCAATACACTCTAAGTGTACTAGTGTAATTATATAGTTAAGATAAACTAATACCTAATTACACTACGACCTTCCAATGGTTTGTTCCTTTCCATCTTGTTCGTGAGCTACTGTTTATAATTTATAAGGTACTAATAACATGATCCTCTGTGTGTGACACCACACACCATGTTATCTACAATATAAATTAATTGAACAATTACATTTATCACAAATGTAGACATTTGACCAATGTGATTCTTATTTCTAGATAAATGTTTATACCAAAAGCTAGGCTTTTAGTATACACTCTAACAATCTCCCACTTATACTAAAAGACTAAGCTGCCATATCTGCTGCCATACATCTGATTCCCATCCCTTCAACATGCCCATCAAAAGCTCTTGCCTTAAGGACCTTAGTGAAAGGATCTATAGGTCATCACCTGATGCAATCTAGGCGGCAACAACTTCTCCTCGTTTATACGATTCCTCGTATTGGGTGGTACTTGCGCTCTATTGTGTTTACTTGCCTTATAGACTTATGGTTTCTTCGAGTTTGCTACTGCACCAACATTATTACAATAAATTGTAATAATTTTTGGACAAACCAGAAATCATATCTAAGTCTATCTTGAGGTTATTGAGTCATTCAGCTTTTATGGCTACCTCAGAGGCTTGCCATATACTAAGCTTCTATGGTGGAGTTCAGAAAAACACCTATGCTTATCACTCTTCCATAGTTATGACTTTACCTCCTAAAGTAAACACAAAACCCCGAGGTTGACTTATTATTGTCCCTATCCGATTGGAAGTCAAAATCCATGCAACCCACAAGGACTAAATTAACTGCCTTGTAAGCTAGCATATAATCTCTAGTGCCTCTAAGGTACTACAATATATGCTTTACTGCAGTCCACTATCCTTGTCCAGGGTTACTTTGATATCTGCTAACTATGCCCTTGGCAAAACAGATTTCTGATCTCGTGCATAGCATACATTAGGCTTCCAACAGCCGTAGCATAAAGAACTGCCTTTATTTCCTTTATCTCCTTTGATGTGTACAGAGACATATCTTTAGATAAAGTTACTCCATCCTGAAAAAGGTAAGAAACCTTTCTTGAAGTTTTGTATGCTTAAAACGAGCAAGGATTTTTCCGATGTATGAAGCTTGGGATAAGTAAAATATTCTTTTCTTGCGATCCCTTATTACTTTGATCTCAAGAATATATACATTCTCCCAAGTCCTTTATATCGAATTGTTTGGACAACCATACCCTTACTTCTGACAACATTTTGATATTGTTTCCAACTACCAAAAATGTTATCTAAGTATAGTACAAGAAATACCACCACGTTTCCATCACATTTTTTGTATACACAAGACTTATCCGGTTACTAAATCCATATATCTAGATTACTTTGATAAACCGGATGTTCCAAGACCTTGAAGCTTTGCCTCAGTCCATAGACTGATTGAGCTTACACACAAGATGCTCTTAGCCCTTTGCAATGAACACTTCTGGTTGCTTTATATGGATGTTTTCTTCAAGACTTCCATTAAGGAATGCTGTCTTGCCATCCACTTGCCAAATAGATAAAAGAATCCGGATAGACTTAAGCATGGCTACCAGTGAAAAAGTTTCCTTTTTCATCTAGCCTTGCTTTGAAAGTTTCTACCTTCCTGTCTATCCCTCTTTTCCTAATATAGACCTTTTTACACCCAAAGGCTTTTATACCATTTGGTGGTTCTATAAGCTTCCAGATTTTATTAGAATACATATATTCTAATTCTGTTATTCATTACTCTTTGCCAAGATATTGCATCTTTATCTTGGAGTGCTTCGTCATATGTCCGGAGATCAGGTTCATGTCCTCCAGGGATCGAGTCCAAAAACTCTCCCAAACATAAATCTTTTTAGGTTGCCTGACAACCCTCCCACTACGATGAGGCACTTTCTGCAATTGTGTATCATTTGTGATACATGTTGTTGTTTCTTGTGATATTTCATCTTGTACAGTTGGTACTAGATTAGACATGTCCTTTATTATTTCCTTAAGAACAAATTTACTTATGGGCATGAGGTTTATTACATAGTCCTTTTCTAAAAATCGGTCATTGATGCTAACAATAACCTTCTGATTTTTAAGACTATAAACCTATTTTCATTTCTCTAGGATAACCCACAAACAAGTGAATTCCTGTCCAACTTATCATTGTCTCTCTTCAACATATGTGCTGGACTACCCGAATCCGAATATGCTTCAAAATAGGCTTACACCTATTCAGCAATTCTATATGAGTAGAGAGTTCTGACTTTGGAAGGTACTATGCTCACTTCCGTTTCCAGAGTATATCCTTAAAATGAATTTGGTAATTTTCTAAATAACTCATCATCAATCTACTTATTTCCATAAGAGTCCTATACATTCCTTTTTCTACACCATTCTGTTGGGATATACCTAGGTATAGTTAGTTGGGATTGAATCCCTACTTCTGATAAGTGACTCCTAAATTCTCCCAAGAGGTACTTGCCACTACGATCTCACCGTAGTGTCTTGATACTTTTACCTTGACATTTCTCCACATCAGCCTCATACTCTTTGAACTAATCAAAGCACTTAGACTTGTGGCACATCAAGTAAATGTATCTGTATATCAAATAGTTGTCTATAAAATAGACGAAATATTTGAAACAACCTCTTGCTTGGATAGTCATAGGATCACACAAATCAGAATGAACCAATTTCAACATATCTTTGACTCCATACCCCTTAGACTTGAAAGCTTCTTGGTTATTTTTCCTTCCAAGTAAGACTCGTAGGTTGGAGAGATTTCCACTACTAATGAACCCAAAAGTTCATCAGCTACCAATGAATCATACTCAAGTTAATATAACCTAGCCTTAGATGCCAAAGATATAATTGGTTCATTTCCGAAGGTTACTTTCTCTTAAAGTTAGAAGATGTGTTACTAATTTCCATTTGTTGCATCGTGAGAGTTATTGGATTTATAAATTGCCAACCAACGTACCAGAACAGATAACTTTCCTCTTTTTCTTAATAACAACTTTGTTATTAAAAGAGGCAGAATATCATGTTCTTTGAATAGTTTAGAAACTGAAAACTAGTTCTTTCTAAACTTGGTGCGTAAAGACAATTACTCAAAAATCCATGTTTTATTTTTATCAAAAGATAAACATCTCCCACTGCAACAGCTGCCACTTTTACAGCAGTTCCCATGTGGACGGTGTTTTTATTTTCATTTAGTTGTCGGGTTTCCTGGAACCCCGCAATGAATTGCGGACATGATTAATGACATCTGTATCTACACTCCAGGTTTTGGTAGATAACACCACTAAACATGTTTCAACTAATGAATAAAATACACTTATATTGTTCTTAGTTCTAAGAGGACAGTCTACCTTAATGTCCAAATCCTATTTCCAATCAATTATAATTGGGACCACTAAGTCTATCCTAAAGTATATCAGCTAGGGATTGACCATCATCCTAAGAATCACAAAAATATTTGGTTAAGACCAACTCCTTAAAAATCCCCATGAATTTTGTATGCCACGTTAGTGTGGACGTATACAAATTCAAAGAGGAAATTTTAATTTTATTATCTCGTCAACCTTACTTTATGACGAATAAAATTAATAGTTGGTCTATCTTTAATCAAATATTTGGTCAAGACTTCTAAATTTAAAATAATATTGGTTCCTCTAACAATACTATTTAAATTTACCAACACCTCAAAACACCGTAAATTTTGCATGCCACGTTAGTGTGGACGTATACAAAATCAACATTTGTAAGAGGAGGGTCTTACCCATTAACTATCTTGTCAACGTAACTTTATGACAAATAAAATTATCTCAAACACCGTTAATTTTGTATGCCACGTTAGTGTGGACGTATACAAAATCAATCATTTGTAAGAGGGGTTTTAACCCTTTAATTTTATTATCTTGTCAACCTAGTTTTATGACAAATTAATAGTTGGTTTCATTTGGTCACACAAATAATAACAGTGACTCCGATGGGGAGGATACTATTAGATGTGTCTAAGTGTATACCATTACTTGACACTAAGTCCATTAATAAGATTATGTCCCTTCCGTTGGGGAAGATCACACGCTCTTAATTAACTTCCTATAGTCATCCAAAAATGGAAGTCTGTTCTAGTGATCTGCAAACTAGCTCATCCGTTATGGAGGAAAGCACTCAGAGCCAACGCGCAAGCTTGTTTGCATCACTTACAAACCAGTAATGGAGACCATGGGATTTACTTAAAAATCCCTCTCCCACTTAGTTATTTATTAATGAGGAATTTTAACTATGCTAGCCTACTAAACTTGTAAACTAACATGCACACACATCACAATATAAAAGCAATAAATGGAAAATCTAATTTTCAACTATTATGGCTTTTATCTCTAGTTGTCCTCCATGTGTTGTCATCCCAAGCTGCTGTCATATTTGGCAACCGCCACCGGGTCTAGCTGTCGCATCCATCTTGCTCCTTGTTCTGCTGCGCCTCTGGTCCTTAGAAGGTTCCACGCTTTGCAAGATTCGATCCGCGACATAAATAGAATTTTATAATTTTGATCCTATATTCCATAAAAGGAATGTACATGTATCTAGATCAAAAATAAAATCCTAATAAAACTAAATACAGCTCCTGCTGTATTTTATAATACAATCATGCACACACATATAAATGCCCTTGACATGTCCAAGGGTCCAATCACACACATAAAACTATAAGCCATAATAGTTGGATCCTGCATCCACAAAGTTAGCACATCCTACTATTATCCTGCCTAAATTATGTATGACATGTGCATAATTAAACTAATACCAAATACACAGAGGCAAAACCCTAGCTCTGATACCAATTGTTGGTTGCTACTCGGAAAGCCTAGAGGTTCCACTGTACAAAAATTTTGTACAAAGGTCTGAACCTTTTCCTAGCTACCATGTGTTCTTTTAAATTAAATTTTGGATCGCTGCGGAACTTAACACGTTTGATCCAAAACTTAATCTATTAGTTCTTTTAGGTTTTGACTTGGGTCTCCTGCGGAACTTAACACGTTCGACCCAAATCACCTTAAGTTATTAATTCCATTAAATATTAATTTCCATAATTGGTTCCCAGTACTGACGTGGCGAGGCACACGGCCTTCTTGGATATGGGAGCAACCACCACCGACTAGACAAAACCTTTTATGGAAAGCTAACATTTAATTTTCTAAAATAACTTTAGGTTAACCGAAAAGAACAATCAAATCACAAGGGAAAGAAAAACAAAAGAACACTATATCGAAAACAAATTCGAAACTCTAGAATCATATGCCTCTTGTATTTAGTATTATTTCCAAAAATAACTAGTATGATGCGGAAAGAAAAATTACTAGTTATACCTTTTAGAAAGACCTCTTGATCTTCTACCGTATTCCTCTTCTAACCTCGGACGTTGTGTGGGCAACGATCTTCCGAGATGAGAACCACCAAGCACCTTCTTCTTCCTTGCAAGTTTCGGCCATCAAAACTTCTTCTAGGATGAAGAGGTTCGGCCACCACCACCATGCTCCAAGAGATGCTAGAAAAGAGGCTTCTTTTCTCTCCTTCTTCTCCTTCTTAGATCCGGCCACCAAAGCTAACTCCACCATGAGAAAGTTTCGGCCACACAAAGGAGAGGAAAGAAAAGAAAGTGTCGGCCACACCCAAAGAAGAATAGAGGGAGAAAAATAAATAGAGACATTCACCTTGAAGCCTCCTCTACCCCCTCTTTTATAATCCTTGGTCTTGGCAAATAAGGAAAATTTAATAAAAAACTTCCTTAATTCTTTTGCCATTAAAAAGGAAAATTTATTTAATTAAAAATAAATTTTATTTTCTATTTGTAATGGCCGGCCACCTTAATCCCTTTAATCAAGGAAATTTTAATTCACACAAGAATTAAAACTTCCTAATTTGCTTTCGGAAATTTATAAAAATTTCTCAAATAATTTTTCCCTTCATGGTGGTTAATAAAAAGGAAATTTAATAAATTAAAATCTTTCTTTTAAACATATGGATAAAAAGAAAGTTATCTCTAAAAAATTAAAATCTCTCTTAATCTACAAATAAGGAAAGATATCAAATCTTTTCTTAATCTTTTGTAGAAACTAATAAAAGAGAATTATTAATTTTTAAACTTTCTTTTAAATCATGAACATGGTTAAAAAGGAATGTTTTCTTAAAATTTAAAATCCTCCTTTGATCAACAAATAAGGAAAGATTTTAAATTTTAAACTCTCTTTTAAACATGTAGATGATTTACAAATAAGGAAAGTTTTTACCAAAAATGAAAACCATCCTTTTAAACTACAAATAAGGAAAGAGATTAATCTCTTCTCTTAATCTTTTGTAGAAAGCTATAAAAGGAAATTTTTAATTTTTAAACTCTCTTTTAAAACCATGATATCCACATAAGAAATAATTTTAATAAAAATCCTTTTTAATATTCTAGTGGCCGGCCACCTAAGCTTGGGACTCATGCTTTGGCCGACCACCACCTTGGCTCATCCACTTGGTCTTGGCCCTAGCTTGGGTTCCAAGCTAGCTTGGCCGGCCCCATTGGATGGGTAAGAAGGTGGGTATGCGGTGGGTATAAATCTCTATATACTAGAGGCTACGATAGGGACCGAGAGGAGGAATTGGTTTTGGTCTCCCGATGAAATTAAGCATCCCGTGTTCGCCCCGAACACACAACTTAATTTCATCAATAATAATTCATTCCACTAAAGAACTATTATTGAACTACCGCACCAATCTCAAATTATATTTTGGGCTCCTTCTTATTATGAGTGTGTTAGTCTCCCTGTGTTTAAGATAACAAATGTCCACTAATTAAGTAAGTTACTGACAACTCACTTAATTAATATCTAGCTCCAAGAGTAGTACCACTCAACTTCATCGTCATGTCGGACTAAGTCCACCTGCAGGGTTTAACATGACAATCCTTTTGAGCTCCTCTTGGGGACATTCTCAACCTAGTATCTCTAGGACACAGTTTCCTTCTATAATCAACAACACACACTATAAGTGATATCATTTCCCAACTTATCGGGCTTATTGATTCATCGAACTAAATCTCACCCATTGACAAATTAAAGAAATAAATATCAAATATATGTGCTTGTTATTATATTAGGATTAAGAGCACACACTTCCATAATAACTGAGGTCTTTGTTTCTTTATAAAGTCAGTATAAAAGAAACGACCTCTAATGGTTCTACTCAATACACTCTAAGTGTACTAGTGTAATTATATAGTTAAGATAAACCAATACCTAATTACACTACGACCTTCCAATGGTTTGTTCCTTTCCATCTTGGTCGTGAGCTACTGTTTATAATTTATAAGGTACTGATAACATGATCCTCTGTGTGTGACACCACACACCATGTTATCTACAATATAAATTAATTGAACAATTACATTTATCACAAATGTAGACATTTGACCAATGTGATTCTTATTTCTAGATAAATGTTTATACCAAAAGCTAGGCTTTTAGTATACACTCTAACAGCCCAACCCTCTAAGAAGTTACCTGATAATAGATTGGGGGCAGTGCCCAAAAGAGATGAGGGAACTTAGCCCTGATGGCCCGACCGACTAAGGAACCAACTAGTAGTAGACTAAGAGCGATGCCTAAGAGAGATGAGGGGACTTAGCTCTGATGGCCCAGCCGGTAAAGGAACCAACAAGTAGACTAGGAGCGATGTCCTAGAGAGATGAGGGGCTAATGGCCTAATGGCCCGGTTGGCTAAGGAACCAACTAGGAATTATCTCAAGAATCGTGATTTTAAGGTGGGAGAGTCAAGTCCCACAAGGATTTCCCGATCTTGACCATTGATTTCCTTTTGGATCAGGCCAGGAACTTCTTGACTTTGACGGTTATTTCTTCTTGACTTTTGACTTCAACATTCTTTGACTATTGACTTTCTAATATCACGGGTCCTCCATTACACACCATATCAATCATCTATTGTGATATGAAACCCATACATAAAATCAGATAGTTTGACTTTTATCACCAGCTAATTTTGAACATAAAATTTGAACTTTATTAGGAAATTCGACATCTTATCTCAAAACTACAAGATACAAACGCATGCATAATCAGTGCAGCATAAACAATAACTACAAGTAAAGACTCATTGCAGCAATAGACTAATTCATGGCCAACCAAATGGCTGGTTAAGTTGTCTTCAACGATCTTAGTTTCGGCCATTTGCTTGGAGGGCTATCTGGAGGATCATTGACGAAAAGTTCGACGGCCATTTTGCAAGCTGCTGCTTTGATCAACAAACTCATCCTGTTCTCTTTGTTCCTTTGGATATGATAATGTTTCTTTATATCCTTTCAGCTCTGTTGCAACTTGCTCCATCGTCGGCCTATCTTCTTTTTCAGGACTCAGGCATCGAGCTGCAAGGTCAACAACATCTTCAAGCAAACCGATGTTCTCTTCATTCAAAATTTGTTTATCCAAGGCAGCTGCGGCTTCTTCCTTGCCCATCGATGCTAGTCCGTCTGCGGGCTGCTTCCTCGTAACTAGTTCTAAGAGAACAATCCCAAAGCTGTACACATCGTTTTTGGTGGAGAGAAGCCCTTCTTTTACGAGAACAGGGTCCGCGTAGCCAGGAGTTCCTTCCGCATGCGTCAGAGCTTCCGTTTGATTCGCGGACAACAGCTTTGATATGCCAAAATCAGCTACTTTGGCGGTCCAATCATGGTCCAACAGTATGTTGTGCGGCTTCACGTCCCCATGAACGATTGGGTGTGGTTTGAATGAATGCAAATAAGCTAATGCTTCGGCTGATTCCTCTGCTATTTTCAGGCGACGCTTCAAGGAGATGATCCCTTTTTTCTTATGGAGCAAGTCGAAGAGAGACCCATTAGGAACAAACTCGTAGACCAGCAAAGGAGTAGGCGTCTCGAAGCAACAGCCATAGAGCACAACCACATTCTTGTGCTTAATATGCGAAAGAAGGTTAATTTCGTTCCAGAAACCTTTCTTGTCCTTGTCGCTCTGTCTCTCGGTGGCTATCCGAGTCTTCTTTATGGCCACTTCTCTGGCGCCCTCCTCCAATCTTCCTTTAAATACCACGCCGTAGGCTCCCTCCCCAAGTATAGGGCCGTTGAAGTAGTTGGTTGCCTGCTGCAGATCTTGCAGAGAAAAAAGTATCATCGTACTCACGTATTTTGATACTATATCTTTGTAACATATCAACTTCCTCTTCTCCTCGCGAAGTCGCTGATTTTCTTTACTAATCATGCTTTCATATCGCCTCTTTTGCCCAAATAAACATATCAGAATGAAACAGATCGCGATGAATAAGCAGGAGGCGATGCCTACACAAGTAATTAAGCATATATCCTACCGTATTAATTTAAGCACCAGTTGAATTAGAAGTTCGTTCACTATGATTAACTAATTAGGAAAGAAAACATGCTGTAGTACCTAAGAACAACCACCCTATCATGGGAATTCTGGAGGTGCACGGTGCAATAAATGGATCGCCATGCTTACCGGAAGGGCATTCACAACGATAGCTCCCTTCAAGATTAGTGCACACACCATGGCACGGATACTTCTCCGGAGACAAACACTCATCGATATCTGCATTCAGATACAAATTGCAGACCTAAGCATCAATCATCTCAGGCCTAAGCATCAAGAGAAGATTGGGTAGATAAATTCATTATAAATACTAATTAATCGCAGACCTAAGCATCCATCATCGAGGTAAGGATTGCCCTGATAGCCCTGCGAGCAATTGCAGAGGTACCCCGCACCGTTGTCGGAGTCGACGCACATGCTGTTCTGGCTTCGACACGTATTGTTCACATAATTGGAGGAGGAGTTCTTCGCCTCCTCGCACGTCGCGGCGTCCCGAAAGGCCCAATCCAACCACATCGGCATCGACGCATTGGTGGTGTTCATTTTCAAATCCGCCGAGGTGAAGTTGAAATAGTCCTTATCGACGATGAAGACGTAGCTGCAGGGGCTGAAGTCCGCGATGTCCCCGCTATGACTGTAACCGCTGAACCGGAAGCTGCTGTCGCTGAGGTTGGACGGGAAGCTGATCTGGCAACACCCTATGCCTGCGCAGACGCCGTCGACGACGCTGCCGGCGTCCCTGCAGTACGTAACGCAGCCGGTGTAGTATCGATAGGAATAGGATCCGTTCACATCGGCCTGGCTTTGGATATGTCCTTCGGAGTTGCATCCGATGACAGTGAGCTTGTTTCGGCCGGTGGCCATTCGGAAGACTCCAGCTCCGTCGATGTTGAAATCAATGTATGGATACTGGGAGCCGACGACGTAGTCCGATCGATTGTAGCACTCCCACGTTATCGGGACCTGTAAAATTATAAAAAAAAAAAAAACCTATGATTTTTCTTACCGATTTAAAACTTACGATGTAATTAAGAAGAAGAAGAAGAAGAAGAAGAAGATCAGAATTGAAGAGTTGACTACGAGGACTCGAGCTTGGCTCTGCTCCGCTGAGATGTGGGTTACTTGGATCGTGGAATCGGCGGAGCCAAGGAAAGCTTTTGGGGAGGATGGATCGGAGCGGTCGCAGGAGATGGCGAAGCCGTTTCTGTAGCAACCGGGCTCGATGCCGAAGGGAAAGGAGAGAGCAAGTTGGCCGCACGACTGCGAGCAACCTGGGCCTGGTAACGTCGTATTAACACTCGCTGCCGCCGCCCACGCTGCCGCAGCAGCAATGGTACAGAACAGCAGGAGAAGGCGGATTGCTCTCTCTGTTGCGATTCTCATGTTTTATTCCTTCGCAATCGCAGCCCAAACGAGCCAGGACAAGTACTCTTTTAAAGGAAGAAACTGATGGTGTAGCACCGAGAAGGAGGCCTGACCTCCCCGCGAATTTGCGGGAAACCTATTCTTCAGTGTCGGGCTAACCGCGACGTCATTTAAAAATATTAAATTATCCATAACAAATCTTGACAGTCAATCAACCTAAATTTTGCTATTGACTTTTCCGATGTTTTAACCAATTCTCCAGTTGACATTAAACCGAACCAATTTCTTTTGTTTGATTTTCGATTTAAACTTAACAAAACATGACTGTTTAATTTGACCACTATTTTCGCAACAGGACTTGCTTTGGGTCATGATAAGTCATTCTTTAAAATTAGAATGAGAAGGAACATCCATCGAAAGTCTTCTGTCATAGATATATATATGTTTGTTAGGACACAATACAAATAAAATTAATTTTAATGGAAATGAAATTATTTTTATATAGTTATTTTACCTGGATATATATATATATATATATATCATTTAAAAGATTAGTAGTTTTTTTTTCATATTCTGTTTTATTAGGTTGGCCAATTGGACATGAGCAATTCACACATTTCTTTTTTATTTAATATATTAGTTCACCTGTCCAATTCATCCTTTCTGTTTCATCCTTTCACTCCATTAAAGCTCATTGGCTACCCTAGCAAATTCGATTCTTAATTCACCCAACAAATAATTTAAGACCTTGTCGGCCGGTCAGCTGATTGCTTCATTCAATACCTTAACCTACACCACCTACTTAATAATTTATTGTTTTTATTAGTAATTTAAGATAAAACATTTTTAAAAAAACACTTTTCTATTTTTATAAAAAAAATTAAAACTTCTTTAGAAATATTTTTTTCCTTGAACAAATTTTAAATTATTTTATCTATATTTTTTTCTCCTGCTAATTGGATCAGGCTGATGTTACTCTACTCAATTGAAGAAAATATAATTAACTACCATTGATACAAGTTATGATGAATGGATGAAGAAGATGATATGATAATTAAAGATAAGATAATGAGATGATTAAAGTTAAAGTGAGGTGGTAGTCAAATTTGAGAAAGAGTAACATCTCTTCATCTGGCCTTGATTAATTGTTCGGTGTTGAGGTTCTTAGATTCAACCAGATCGAGTTATAATCTTATTGAGAAGAGATGATCAACCCTTGGTCTGAGTGAACTTGAGAGTTTAGTGTCTTATGGGAGGCTCGATCTCAAGGTGGTTGGTCAAGATTAAGGTCGGTCGGCCTTACATGTTGGTCGGAATGACTGAATCATCCTACGACATACCAACTACAAGTGATAGTGAGCATGTGTATCCGTCTAGTTTTAAAGCCAGACGGATATATATACTCTGGCCGTACAAATAACCAGACGAGAAATGACATAATATAGCTCAGCTTCATGTATTAAAAACGTAGCTGCATCTCCCTTGATAACCTCCTATAAATTTAAGACATGATCTGGTCAACTGATCGGTTTCATTCAACACTGATTCTGTCCGAAGGCTGAGTCAGACGGAGGCTGGTCGCGGTGGCCTGGTTGTTGACGGAAGGTCGTAGGCGATCCGGCTCCCACGAGTGGCTGACGCTGCTGCAGGACCCTGCGCACACTCAGACAATCCCCCCTCCACGTTAGAGACCAAAAACCTAGGGAAAAAGTCCCCGGATCAGGCCCTCCGACGCTCAAGTCAGGTCCTTTTTCCCCAGAAGAAACAGAGAGAGAGCGAAAAATGAAAAGTTGTGAAAGGAAAAAATGACGAGAGTGCGCGTACCCGCGTACGAGGAATCTCCTCCTTTTTATGCACCCGCCTTGTTTCCAGAACCTGCCAACCTGTCAGAAAACGTTAGACGCTGGGCTTTGTCGTATATCCCCAACACTTGTCGTGCTGCTATTGGTCCGGAAGGCATCTTCTTGTTTAGGAACCTTCGCCTTTACACAGGGGTTTTGTCTCGTAGTGAAGGACATCTGTCAGGCTGCCATTGGTTATGAGAGCATCCTCTCGCTTAGGAACCTCCGCCTCCGCACATCTCCCGGGTATGCAATGATTACTCTTGACGAACAGTTGTGATCTTCCGACTCCTGCACAGCTTAGCTCGTCCTATTTATCGTGGTCTGCACCTACCTCACACCCCTCGACCAGATCTCGCCTCTATGCGTTACTTGTTAGGCGGACTAACCCTGAACAGCCCTGTCAATCACGGTCTGTATTCTATACCCTGCATTTGCCGACCCTCGACTGTAAGCCCGTAGATCGGGCTGTCTTCACACAGCCCTGTCGCTTCCGATCTGTGACTGGTGACTTGCACTTCCGGATCTTCGAGTCGCAGACCTGCATACCGAGCCGTCTCTACACAGCTCTGCCGCGTCCGACCTGTGATTTGTGACTTGCACTCCTGGATCTTCGAGTCGCAGACCTGCATACCGAGCCGTCTCTAGACAGCTCTGCCGCGTCCGACCTGTGATTTGTGACTTGCACTCCTGGATCTTCGAGTCGCAGACCTGCATACCGAGCCGTCTCTACACAGCTCTGCCGCGTCCGACCTGTGATTTGTGGCTTGCACTTCCGGGCCTTCGAGTCGCAGACCTGCATACCGAGCCGTCTCTACACAGCTCTGCCGCGTCCGACCTGTGATTTGTGATTTGTATTCCTGGATCTTCGAGTCACAGACCAGCATACCGAGCCGTCTCTACACAGCTCTGCCGCGTCCGACCTGTGATTTGTATCCTGTCCCTCGACCATAGGCCTGCAGTTTGAGCTGCCTCGGCCCAGCTTTGCTGATCCCAACCTGTACCCCAGGTTCCGCTCGCCGACTTCCTTTGTTTTCCCGCGGCCTCACCTGCTTGAACAACCAGTCTGCTTGACCTCTGCCCATTCCATAGGCTAGCCTTTTGACTGCCTAGTCAGCTTGACTATTGACCGCCACGTCCTCTTGACTTTTCACCGCTATATGGCCGTGACCTTTCTCACCCTTTCCTCCTGGGCCCCTCCAATGCTAACCGTATCACAAGCCTCCCTCACAAGTCTAGTCGAAGGAGGACGAAAGTCTGACTGACTAGACCTCAGCACATCTTTAAGATCTCAGCATATCTTTGTGACCTCAGCCTATCTCCGTGTCCCTGCCTCAGCATATCTTTGCGTGTTTTGCCTCCTGCCTCACGCATCAACCTTTGTGTCGCGTCGTCTGGGATACCATGCCTCCTTAATTGCTTTGCCAGTCGCTTGGGGTACCGTGCCCACGTAGTTGCTTTAACTTGGCCACTCGCCTTCTTTATAAAGAGCCTCACGATCACTCCTTTATCCCATCCTTCCTCTTTCCTGCTCTCCTACTTTCTTTTGCTAACCCACGTTCTGCCAGCTTCCTCCCCCCGAGATGCATTCTCCTTCCTCTGATGAAGTTGATCAATTGCCCTCCCAAAGGCTGGTAAATCAACTCACCTCGCTGCTTGTCGCGAGAGAACGCGGAGCGTGTGTCCCAGGATTGCGCTCGCCAGACGGCTGCCCTGCATTCCATGGAAGCCCAATATCATGTCGCGAAGTCTTGCGTGCATTCTGAGAAGGCGAGGAAAGAGGAATGCCAGGCTAGCCTGCAGCGCCAACTCAGCCTTCAGGAACGCTTGAAACAAGAGCATGAAGCGGAGCTGTCTCTCCTCCGTGCGTGTCTTGACGACAAGCAAGACACGATCGCCCGGCAACAAACGGTCATCGACTCCCTCCACGAGCAGCTGGCTCGAGCCCTGAACGCCCCAGAGGCTCCTGAGTCCCCAGACATTTCTTCACTCGGCAGTGCTCATTCTCCATGACCAATCCTTACCCCGAGTTAAAGCTGGTCTGGGGGATAGTTGTCTCAGTGGCTCCCTTCCCGCAAGACGTTCCCGCTTATAGCCTTAGCTGTATCACCTGCTTATTGAACTGTGCTACTGTACTTGTACATCTGTCCTTTACCGACATAGTCTTTCCTGCTCAATTTTCATCTAGCAAACATTTTTAGAAAAATGGCTCGTATGTAAGAACTAAGAGTTGTATCATGACTCCTCTTTATGTATGAATTTTGGATAATAAAACCAACATGGTGCTTGAAAATTAAAACTGCAATAAACATGCAAAACCTGATTCCGCAGTTAACATCGATGCTTTAGGGATAGGATGGATAACCTCCCTGTTGGTTGCTACTCGGAAAACCTAGAGGTTCCACTGTACAAAAATTTTGTACAAAGGTCTGAACCTTTTCCTAGCTACCATGTGTTCTTTTAAATTAAATTTTGGATCGCCTGCGAAACTTAACACTTTTGATCCAAAACTTAATCTATTCGTTCTTTTAGGTTTTGACTTGGGTCTCCTGCGGAACTTAACACGTTTGACCCAAATCACCTTAAGTTATTAATTCCATTAAATATTAATTTCCATAATTGGTTCCCAGTACTGACGTGGCGAGGCACATGACCTTCTTGGATATGGGAGCAACCACCACCGACTAGACAAAACCTTTTATGGAAAGCTAATATTTAATTTCCTAAAATAACTTTAGGTTAACCGAAAAGAACAATCAAATCACAAGGAAAAGAAAAACAAAAGAACACTATATCGAAAACAAATTCGAAACACTAGAATCGTATGCCTCTTGTATTTAGTATTATTTCCAAAAATAACTAGTATGATGCGGAAAGAAAAATTACTAGTTATACCTTTTAGAAAGACCTCTTGATCTTCTACCGTATTCCTCTTCTAACCTCGGACGTTGTGTGGGCAACGATCTTCCGAGATGAGAAACCACCAAAGCACCTTCTCCTTTCTTCAAATTTCGGCCAAGCACAAAGCTTCCAAAAGATGAAGATCTTTTCCACCAACCAAGCTCCAAGGGATATAACCTTTCTCTCCTTCTTCCTCAAGCTAGATCCGGCCACCAATTAAAACTCCATGAGCATGAAGAGGTTCGGCCACAAAGAGAAGAAGAAGAGAAGAAGGAAGGGCCGGCCACACTACTAAGGAAAAGAGAGAGAAAAATAGAATAGAGCCGTTAGCCTTGAAGTCTCCTCTATCCCCTCTTTTATAATCCTTGATCTTGGCAAATAAGGAAATTTTAATAAAAACTTCCTTAATTCTTTTGCCATTGAAAAGGAAAATTTATTTAATTAAAAATAAAATTCTTTCTCAATTTTATTTGGTCGGCCATATGAAAGCTATAAACAGGAGAGTTTTAATTAATTAAAACATCCTAATTTGTCTCCAGAAATTTTTAAAAAATTTCTCCAATAATTTTTATCCCTTCATGATTGGTTTATAAAAAGGAAATTTAATAAATTAAAATCTTTCTTTTAAACATGTGGATAAAAAGAAAGTTATCTATAAAAATTAAAATCTCTTTTAATCTACAAATAAGGAAAGATATCAAATCTTTTCTTAATCTTTTGTAGAAACTTATAAAAGAGAATATTTAATTTTAAACTCTCTTTTAAATCATGAACATGGTTAAAAAGGAAAGTTTTCTTAAAATTTAAAATCCTCCTTTAATCATCAAATAAGGAAAGATTTCAAATTTTAAACTCTCTTTTAAACATGTAGATGATTTACAAATAAGGAAAGTTTTTACCAAAAAATTAAAACCATCCTTTTAAACTACAAATAAGGAAAGAGATTAATCTCTTCTCTTAATCTTTTAGAAAGTTATAAAAGGAAATTTTTATTTTTAAACTCTCTTTAAAATCATGATATCCACATAAGAAATAATTTTAATAAAAATCCTTTTAATATTCTATTGGCCACCTAAGCTTGGGACCCAAGCTTTGGCCACCTACATAACTCATCCACTTGATCTTGGACGGCCCTAGATTGGGTTCCAAGCTAGCTTGGGTCCCATTGGATGGGTAAGAAGGTGGGTATCACGGTGGGTATAAATCTCTATACTAGAGGCTACGATAGGGACCGAGAGGAGGAATTGGTTTGGTCTCCGATGAAATTAAGCATCCCGTGTTGCCCCACTCAATTTCATCAATAATAATTCATTCCACTAAAGAACTATTATTGAACTACACACCAATCCCAAATTACATTTGGGCTCCTTCTTATTATGAGTGTGTTAGTCTCCCTGTGTTTAAGATAACAAATGTCCACTAATTAAGTAAGTTACTGACAACTCACTTAATTAATATCTAGCTCCAAGAGTAGTACCACTCAACTTTATCGTCATGTCGGACTAAGTCCACCTGCAGGGTTTAACATGACAATCCTTATGAGCTCCTCTTGGGGACATTCTCAACCTAGATCACTAGGACACAGTTTCCTTCTATAATCAACAACACACACTATAAGTGATATCATTTCCCAACTTATCGGGCTTATTGATTTATCAAATTAAATCTCACCCATTGACAAATTAAAGAAATAAATATCAAATATATGTACTTGTTATTATATTAGGATTAAGAGCACACACTTCCATAATAACTGAGGTCTTTGTTCCTTTATAAAGTCAGTATAAAAGGAACGACCTCAAATGGTCCTACTCAATACACTCTAAGTGTACTAGTGTAATTATATAGTTAAGATAAACTAATACCTAATTACACTACGACCTTCCAATGGTTTGTTCCTTTCCATCTTGGTCGTGAGCTACTGTTTATAATTTATAAGGAACTGATAACATGATCTTCTGTGTGTGGCACCACACACCATGTTATCTACAATATAAATTAATTGAGCAACTACATTTATCATAAATGTAGACATTTGACCAATGTGATTCTTATTTCTATATAAATGTTTATACCAAAAGCTAGGCTTTTAGTATACACTCTAACAATCTCCCACTTATACTAAAAGACTAAGCTGCCATATCTGCTGTCATACATCTGATTCCCATCCCTTCAACATGCCCATCAAAAGCTCTTGCCTTAAAGACCTTAGTGAAAGGATCTATAGGTCATCACCTGATGCAATCTAGGCGGCAACAACTTCTCCTCGTTTATACGATTTCTCGTATTGGGTGGTACTTGCGCTCTATTATGTTTACTTGCCTTATAGACTTATGGTTTCTTCGAGTTTGCTACTGCACCAACATTATTACAATAAATTGTAATAATCTTTGGACAAACCAGAAATCATATCTAAGTCTATCTTAAGGTTATTGAGTCATTCATCTTTTATGGCTACCTCAGAGGCTTGCCATATACTAAGCTTCTATGGTGGAGTCCAGAAAAACACCTATGCTTATCACTTTTCCATAGTTATGACTTTACCTCCTAAAGTAAACACAAAACCCCGAGGTTGACTTATTATTGTCCCTATCCGATTGGAAGTCAAAATCCATGTAATCCACAGGGACCTAATTAACTTCCTTGTAAGCTAGCATATAATCTCTAGCGCCTCTAAAGTACTTTAATATATGTTTTACTGCAGTCCAATGTCCTTGTCTAGGGTTACTTTGATATCTTCTAACTATGCCCTTGGCAAAACAGATTTCTGATCTCGTGCATAGCATACATTAGGTTGTCTAACTGCCGAAGCATAAAGAACTGCCTACATGTCCTCAATCTCCTTTGATGTCATCGGAGACATCTCTTTAGATAAAGACACTCCATGCTTAAAAGGTAAGAAACCTTTCGAGGAGTTTTGCATGCTTAAAACGAGCAAGGATTTTCCGATGTATCAAGCTTGGGATAAGTAAAATATATTTTTTCTTTCGATCCCTTATTATTTTGATCTCAAAAATATATACATTCTCCCAAGTCCTTTATATCGAATTATTTGGACAACCATACCCTTACTTCTGACAACATTTTGATATTGTTTCCAACTACCAAAAATGTTATCTACGTATAGTACAAGAAATACCACCACGTTTCCATCACACCTTTTGTATACACAAGACTTATCCGTTTACTCAATAAATCCATAGGTCTGGATTACTTTGATAAACCGGATGTTCCAAGACCTTGAAGCTTTGCCTCAGTCCATAGACTGATTGAGCTTGCACACAAGATGCTCTTAGCCCTTTGCAATGAACCCTTCTGGTTGCTTTATATGGATGCTTTCATCAAGACTTCTATTAAGGAATGCTGTCTTGTCATCCACTTTCCAAATAGATAAAAGAATCCAGATAGACTTAAGCATGACTACCAGTGAAAAAGTTTCCTTTTTCATCAAGCCTTGCTTTGAAAGTTACTACCTTCCTTTCTATCCCTCTTTTCCTATTATAGACCTTTTTACATCCAAAGGCTTTTACACCATTTGATGGTTCTACAAGCTTCCAGATTTTATTAGAATACATATATTCTAATTCTGTTATTCATTACTCTTTGCCAAGATGTTGCATCTTTATCTTGGAGTGTTTCGTCATATGTCCGGATATCAGGTTCATGTCCTCCAGGGATCGAGTCCAAAAACTCTCCCAAAACATGAATCTTTTTAGGTTGCCTAACAACCCTCCCACTACGACAAGGCACTTTCTGTAATTGTGTATCATTTGTGATACGTGTTGCAGTTTCCTTGTGGTATCTCATCTTGTACAGTTGGTACTAGATTAGACATGTCTTTTATTATTTTCTTAAGAACAAATTTTCTTATGGGCACATGGTTTATTACATAGTCCTTTTCTAAAAATCGGACATTGATGCTAACAATGACCTTCTGATTTTTAAGACTATAAACCTACTTTTATTTCACTAGGATAACCTACAAACAAGTGAATTCCTGTCCAACTTATCATTGTCTCTCTTCTGCATATGTGATGGATTACCCGAATCCGAATATGCTTCGAAATAGGCTTACGCCTATTCAGCAATTCTATATGAGTAGAGAGTTCTGACTTTAGAAGGTACTATATTCACTCCCATTTCCAGAGTATATCCTTTTGATAATATTCTTAATAACTCATCAATCTACTTATTTCCATAAGAGTCCTATACCTTCCTTTTCCTACACCATTCTGTTGGGGTGTACCAGGTGCAGTTAGTTGGGATTCAATCTCTACTTCTGATAAATGACTCCTAAATTCTCCCAAGAGGTACTTGCCACTACAATCTTACCGTAGTGTCTTGATACTTTTACTTTGTCGTTTCTCCACATCAGCCTCATACTCTTTGAACTAATCAAAGCACTTAGACTTGCGGCACATCAAGTAAATATATCCGTATCTCAAATAGTTGTCTATAAAATAGATGAAATATTTGAAACAACCTCTTGCCTGGATGCTCATAGGATCACACAAATCAGAATGAACCAATTCCAATATATCTTTGACTCCATACCCCTTAGACTTAAAAGCTTCTTGGTTATTTTTCCTTCCAAGTAAGACTCGTAGGTTGGAAAGATTTCCACTACTAATGAACCCAAAAGTTCATCAGCTACCAATGAATCCTACTCAAGTTAATATAACCTAGCCTTAGAAGTCAAAGATATAATTGGTTCATTTTCGAAGGTTACTTTCTCTTAAAGTTAGAAGATATGTTACTAATTTCCATTTATTGCATCGTGAGAGTTATTGGATTTATAAATTGCCAACCAACGTACCAGAACAGATAACTTCCCTCTTTTTCTTAATAACAACTTTGTTATTAAAAGAGGCAGAATATCAAGTTCTTTGAATAGTTTAGAAACTGAAAACTAGTTCTTTCTAAACTTGGTGCGTAAAGACAATTACTCAAAAATCCATGTTTTATTCTTATCAAAAGATAAACATCTCCCACTGCAACAGCTACTATTTTTACAGTAGTGCCCATGTAGACGGTGTTTTAATTTTCATTTAGTTGCCGGATTTCCTGGAACCCTGCAATGAATTGCGGACATGATTAATGGCAGCTGTATCTACACTCTAGGTTCTGGTAGATAACACCACTAAACATGTTTCAACTAATGAATTAAATACACCTATATTGTTCTTAGTTCTAAGAAGACACTCTACCTTAATGTCCAAGTCCTATTTCCAATCATTACAATTGGGATTACTAAGTCTTTCTTATAGTATGACTACTAGGGGATTGACAAACATTTTAAAACCTAAGAATCACAAAAATACTTGGTCAAGATCAACTCCTTAAAAATCCCCATGAATTTTGTATGCCACGATAGTGTGGACGTATACAAAATCGAAGAGGAGATTTTATTCATTAATTTTATTATCTCGTCAACTTTACTTTATGACGAATAAAATTAATAGTTGATCTGTCTTTGATCAAATATTTGGTCAAAACTTTTAATTTAAAAAATATTGATTCCTCAAACAATATTATTTAAATTCACCAACACCTCAAACACCGTGAATTTTGCATGTCACGTTAGTGTGGACGTATACAAATTCAACATTTGTAAAAGGAGGTTTTAACCCATTAATTTTATTATCTTGTCAACCTAACTTTTGACAAATAAAATTAATAGTTGGTATCATTTGGTCACACAAATAATAGCAATGACTCCGATGGGGAGGATACTATTAGATGTGTCTAAGTGTATACCATTATTTGACACTAAGTCCATTAATAAGATTATGCCCCTTCCGTTGGAAGATCACACGCTCTTAATTAACTTCCTATAGTTATCCAAAATGGAAGTACTTCTAGTGATCCACAAACAAGCTCATCGTTATGGAGGAAGACACTCGAGCCAACGCAAGCTTGTTTGCATCACTTACCGACTAGTAATGTAGACCATGGGATTTACTTAAACATCCCTCTCCCACTTAGTTATTTATAAATGAGGAATTTTAACTATGCTATCCTACTAAATATGTAAACTACCATGCACACACATATAAAAGCAATAAATAGAAAATCTAATTTTCAACTATTATGGCTTTTATCTCGGTTATCCTCCGTGTGTTGTCATCCCAAGCCGCTGCCATATTCGGCACCGGGTCTAGCTGTCGCATCCATCTAGCTCCTAGTTCATTGCGCCTCTGGTCCTTAGAAGGTTCCACGCTTTGCAAAATTCGATCCATGACATAAATAGAATTTTACATTTGATCCTATATTCCTCGAAGGAATGTACATGTAAACTAGATCGAACATAAAATAAAATTTACATCCATCGATCCTATATTCCATAAAAGGAATGTACATGTAACTAGATCAAAAATAAAATCCTAATAAAACTAAATACAACTCCTGCTGTATTTTATAATACAATCATGCACACACAATAAAATGCCCTTGACATGTCCAAGGGTCCAATCACACACATAATAACTATAAGCCATAATAGTTGGATCCTGCATCCACAAAGTTAGCACATCCTACTATTATCCTACCTAAATTATGTATGACATGTGCATAATTAAACTAATACCAAATACACAGAGGCAAAACCCTAACTCTGATACCAAATGTTGGTTGCTACTCGGAAAACCTAGAGGTTCCACTGTACAAAAATTTTGTACAAAGGTCTGAACCTTTTCCTAGCTACCATGTGTTCTTTTAAATTAAATTTTGGATCATCTGCGGAACTTAACACGTTTGATCCAAAACTTAATCTATTCATTCTTTTAGGTTTTGACTTGGGTCTCCTGCGGAACTTAACACGTTTGACCCAAATCACCTTAAGTTATTAATTCCATTAAATATTAATTTCCATAATTGGTTCCCAGTACTGACGTGGCGAGGCACATGACCTTCTTGGATATGGGAGCAACCACCACCGACTAGACAAAACCTTTTATGGAAAGCTAATATTTAATTTCCTAAAATAACTTTAGGTTAACCGAAAAGAACAATCAAATCACAAGGGGAAAAAAACAAAATAAAAGAACACAACATCGAAAAACATATTCGAAATACTAGAATCGCATGCCTCTTGTATTTGGTATTATTTCCAAAAATAACTAGTATGATGCGGAAAGAAAAATTACTAGTTATACCTTTTAGAAAGACCTCTTGATCTTCTATCGTATTCCTCTTCTAACCTCGGACGTTGTGTGGGCAACGATCTTCCGAGATGAGAAACCACCAAAGCACCTTCTCCTTTCTTCAAATTTCGGCCAAGCACAAAGCTTCCAAAAGATGAAGATCTTTTCCACCAACCAAACTCCAAGGGATATAAGCTTTCTCTCCTTCTTCCTCAAGCTAGATCCGGCCACCAATTAAAACTCCATGAGCATGAAGAGGTTCGGCCACAAAGAGAAGAAGAAGAGAAGAAAGAAGGGTCAGCCACACCACCAAGGAAAAGAGGGAGAAAAATAGAATAGAGTCGTTAGCCTTGAAGCCTCCTCTACCCCCTCTTTTATAATCCTTGATCTTGGCAAATAAGGAAATTTTAATAAAAAAACTTCCTTAATTCTTTTGCCATTGAAAAGGAAAATTTATTTAATTAAAAATAAAATTCTTTCTCAATTTTATTTGGCCGGCCATATGAAAGCTACAAACAAGGAGAGTTTTAATTAATTAAAACTTCCTAATTTGTCTCCAGAAATTTTTTAAAAAAAATTCTCCAATAATTTTTATCCCTTCATGATTGGTTTATAAAAAGGAAATTTAATAAATTAAAATCTTTCTTTTAAATGTGGATAAAAAGAAAGTTATCTCTAAAAATTAAAATCTCTTTTAATCTACAAATAAGGAAAGATATCAAATCTTTTCTTAATCTTTTGTAGAAACTTATAAAAGAGAATATTTAATTTTAAACTCTCTTTTAAATCATGAACATGGTTAAAAATGAAAGTTTTCTTAAAATTTAAAAACCTCCTTTAATCAACAAATAAGGAAAGATTTCAAATTTTAAACTCTCTTTTAGACATGTAGATGATTTACAAATAAGGAAAGTTTTTACCAAAAAAATTAAAATCATCCTTTTAAACTACAAATAAGGAAAGAGATTAATCTCTTCTCTTAATCTTTTGTAGAAAGTTAATAAAGGAAATTTTTAATTTTTAAACTCTCTTTTAAAATCATGATATCCACATAAGAAATAATTTTAATAAAAATCCTTTTTAATATTCTAGTGGCCGGCCACCTAAGCTTGGGACCCAAGCTTTGGCCGGCCACCTACTTAACTCATCCACTTGATCTTGGACGGCCCTAGATTGGGTTCCAAGCTAGCTTGGCCGGCCCCATTGGATGGGTAAGAAGATGGGTATGCGGTGGGTATAAATCTCTATATACTAGAGGCTACGATAGGGACCGAGAGAAGGAATTGGTTTTGGTCTCCCGATGAAATTAAGCATCCCGTGTTCGCCCCGAACACACAACTTAATTTCATCAATAATAATTCATTCCACTAAAGAACTATTATTGAACTACCGCACCAATCCCAAATTACATTTTGGGCTCCTTCTTATTATGAGTGTGTTAGTCTCCCTGTGTTTAAGATAACAAATGTCCACTAATTAAGTAAGTTACTGACAACTCACTTAATTAATATCTAGCTCCAAGAGTAGTATCACTCAACTTTATCGTCATGTCGGACTAAGTCCACCTGCAGGGTTTAACATGACAATCCTTATGAGCTCCTCTTGGGGACATTCTCAACCTAGATCACTAGGACACAGTTTCCTTCTATAATCAACAACACACACTATAAGTGATATCATTTCCCAACTTATCTGGCTTATTGATTTATCAAACTAAATCTCACCCATTGACAAATTAAAGAAATAAATATCAAATATATGTGCTTGTTATTATATTAGGATTAAGAGCACACACTTCCATAATAACTGAGGTCTTTGTTTCTTTATAAAGTCAGTATAAAAGGAACGACCTCAAATGGTCCTACTCAATACACTCTAAGTGTACTAGTGTAATTATATAGTTAAGATAAACTAATACCTAATTACACTACGACCTTCCAATGGTTTGTTCCTTTCCATCTTGGTCGTGAGCTACTGTTTATAATTTATAAGGAACTGATAACATGATCTTCTGTGTGTGGCACCACACACCATGTTATCTACAATATAAATTAATTGAGCAACTATATTTATCATAAATGTAGACATTTGACTAATGTGATTCTTATTTCTATATAATTGTTTATACCAAAAGCTAGGCTTTTAGTATACACTCTAACACTCCAGTACTCCGTGCCTTGCATGTTTGCTGCATATTTGTAATTTGCATAAAATAAAGCCAGAGGTAGCTGACCTGATTATTGAAAACGCTCCGCTCAATGTGAGGCATAGCCCTTTGAGAGGTAGTTAGGCGTGGGCGTCGAGTTCGCTTATGATTTTCGCAGGGGGGTTGATTTTTGATTCCCGCATGGGGGCCGACCTAAAAGGTCGTTGGGCGTGAGCACAAGGCTCACTTTTAATTCTTGTATGAGAGCCGACCTGAAAGGTCGTTGGGCGTGAGAACAGAGCTCACTTATAACTCGCACTGAGGCGAGAGTCTGGAGATACCAACCTAAAAGGTCGTTGGGTGTGAGCACAGGGCTCACTTATAATTCTCGCATGGGAGCCGACCTGAAAGGTCGTTGGGCGTGAGAACAGAGCTCACTTATAACTCGCACTGAGGCGAGAGTCTGGGACTACCGACCTAAAAGGTCGTTGGGCGTGAGCACAGGACTCACTTATAATTCTCGCATGGGAGCCGACCTGAAAGGTCGTTGGGCGTGAGAACAGAGCTCACTTATAACTCGCACTGAGGCGAGAGTCTGGAGATACCGACCTAAAAGGTTGTTGGGCGTGAGCACAGGGCTCACTTATAATTCTCGCATGGGAGCCGACCTGAAAGGTCGTTGGGCGTGAGAACAGAGCTCACTTATAACTCGCCGAGGGCGAGTCTGGGACTACCGACCTAAAAGGTCGTTGGGCGTGAGCACAGGGCTCACTTATAATTCTCGCATGGGAGCCAACCTGAAAGGTTGTTGGACGTGAGAACAGAGCTCACTTATAACTCGCACTGGGGCGAGAGTCTGGGACTACCGACCTAAAAGGTCGTTGGGTATGAGCACAGGGCTCACTTATAATTCTCGCATGGGAGCCGACCTGAAAGGTCATTGGGAGTGAGAACATAGCTCACTTATAACTCGCACTGAGGCGAGAGTCTGGGACTACCGACCTAAAAGGTCGTTGGGCGTGAGCACAGGGCTCACTTATAATTCTCGCATGGGAGCCGACCTGAAAGGTCGTTGGGCGTGAGAACAGAGCTCACTTATAACTCGAACTGAGGCGAGAGTCTGGGACTACCGACCTAAAAGGTCGTTGGGCATGAGCACAAGGCTCACTTATAATTCTCGCATGGGAGCCGACCTGAAAGGTCGTTGGGCATGAGAATAGAGCTCACTTATAACTCGCACTGGGGCGAGAGTCTAGAACTACCGACCTAAAAGGTCGTTGGGCGTGAGTACAGGGCTCACTTATAATTCTCGCATGGGAGCCGACCTGAAAGGTCATTGGGCGTGAGAACAGAGCTCACTTATAACTCGCACTGAGGCGAGAGTCTGGGACTACCAACCTAAAAGGTCGTTAGGCGTGAGCACAGGGCTCACTTATAATTCTCGCATGGGAGCCAACCTGAAAGGTCGTTGGGCGTGAGAACAGAGCTCACTTATAACTCGCACTGGGGCGAGAGTCTGGGACTACCGACCTAAAAGGTCGTTGGGTGTGAGCACAGGGCTCACTTATAATTCTCGCATGGGAGCCGACCTGAAAGGTCGTTGGGCGTGAGAACAGAGCTCACTTATAACTCGTACTGAGGCGAGAGTCTGGAGATATTGACCTAAAAGGTCGTTGGGCGTGAGCACAGGGCTCACTTATACTTATCGCATGGGAGCCGACCTGAAAGGTTGTTGGACGTGAGAACAGAGCTCACTTATAACTCACACTGGGGCGAGAGTCTGGGATACTCCGGCCCGAGACCGGTGGCGATAGCGCTGGTAAGAATTCCAAACGGCAAAGGCATAGATGCATTGCTCTTCTGCACCTTCATCCATCTCGCTTACACCAACCTCATTGCTGTGATTGATCTGGTCGTTATCGCTAGTTTTGGGGCTTACTCATTTGCGTCGCGTTTCTCCCTGCAATTGCATTATGCGCGATAGAGAATTAAGGATAGGGGAGGGAGTGTAAAAACCTTACTCAACCCTTGGGCCACAGTGCCCTTGCAGCTTATGATGACCCCGCTGTTCTTGCGATGCGCCTGGTTGGCTGCTCAGGTCAGGGCTGTCTAGGCAGGGCTACTTGCTCGGATGATCCGAGCAAGCAACACCCCACAGGCCCGCCTGATACTCCTCTGATCTGACATTCACTTCTGCTGACTTGCTTTGTCACATTCACGACCCTTTTGAATTACCTGGCGTCTGTAGCTTTATGAAACTTCCCGCCTAGCCTTGGGCCTTTCACGAAGAATGCTTCTTTTTTGAGGCCACGTCCTTTCATGATTACCTTGCCTTGTCGATCTTTAATGTGTTTCTGCTCGCGATGACACCTGTCCGATGCCTTTACTGCGCACGCTTCCTGACGTCAGCCTCTGACCCTTTTTTGCACCCTTCAGCGCCTATTTCCCATCAGACGGCGCTGGGGCGTGTTACCCCAAAAGATACTCGGCTCGACTCTCGATGCTTCCTAGGAATGAACGGGCTTTATAAACCCTAAAGGCAGTCCGCTTTCCATACTTCGACGCTTCGCTATCCTCCTCCCTTCGTTCGCGGTCGTTTCTGGCAGTGCAACTCCTCGTTCTCCTGCTTGCGCCCGACCTGTGACCTCTCTTGTCTTCATCCCCCTTGCCTGCTTGCTCCTCATAGTCATGGATGGTAAGGAACTCTTCTGGTATTCGCATTACATCTCTGATTTAGACCATCACGACCTGTTTGCACTGTAATCCAACTTGGGGCTAGGCGCTGCATATGAGTTTCGTCTTCCCTCACCAAATGAACATCCTTCTTCTCCTCCCGAAGGGTTTATCACTGTCTTTAGGGATCAAATCTTAGGCGGTCTTCGCTTTCCTTTGCATCCTTTTTTCTCCGAGTTGAGCCAGTATTGCGGCATTGGTATCTCTCAGTTTGCCCCCAATGTATTCCGAGCGGTCTGCGGAACCATCATCTTGTGCCGCATTTATCAAATTCCCTTGACTACTAGACTATTCCATCACTTCTATTCCTTCCGGCGAGCTGAGGCGGGGATATTCAACGTTTAGGCCAAGCCGGGCCATAAGTTTTTTGATGACCTTCCTTCTTCCAATAAAGGCTGGAGATCTCGCTTTTTCTTCCTCAAACCCCCCGTCCCCTTAGCCGTGCCTTCCCAATGGCATTCTATCCTTGCTTCAGACTTCCCTTCGCTTGTCCATGAACTTGCCTGCTCCGCAGCTGCGGACAAGCTGAAAGGTGTTGTTGTTCGCCTGTCTGTGCTGATGCTAGAAGGCATTCTGCACGTTTTTGGTCTTAGCCCTGTTTCCACGGAAATCGGAGCTCCTTTTGGTAAGTTGTTATTTATTGTATACTGCTCTTCGCTAACTGAGGTGCTTTTTCTTCTTATATTTGTAGTGGCTGCCCTCCTTCGCTCTTTTGCCAGTCAGGAGACACCCTCGGTGGCCGTGCTGCAAGCTCTGAATGAGGAGCTAACATAAGGTCTATCCTCTGACCCCGCTGTTTCCGCCGGTCCACAGCCCTTGGGACACCAAACCTCCGAGACGGTAGCTGCCTCAGCACTTACTGAGCCACCGGCCTCCAGCCCTGCAGACTCAGCCATACCCCGCGGCTCTGATCAACCCGCACTCGAGCCGTCGCGAGCAGGGCAAGTGCCTCCTCTCCCTCCAACTATGAAGCTGTGCCTGACACGCAAGGGCAAAAGGACGGCCCCAGTCACCGCAACTTCTCCTCCACCTCCTCGCCGTCAACGCGTAGTGGGCATCTCTTCCCCCACCAGGTCCTCGGACACGAGCTCGACCCAGGAGACAAGCTTAGCCCGGGAGAAGGCCTCTGATCTGGAGGTGGCAGACCCGCCATTGGACCTGACCGCTCCGATGCCCCTCCAGAGCGTATTGCCTGCCCCGCCTTCGTCCTCTGGCGATCAGCCCCCGAACTCGCTAGCTCGCTCAACTTCTCCTCCTCTCGCGCCTATGAGCTCAGCCGTGCCGACTCTGGAACTACCATCTGTGGACCTGGCCTTTGAGTCTTCTTGGAGGCTTCCCTCAGAGACCGACCCGGCCTACGTGCCCGCTGTCGACCTATCGCCTATCTTTGGTAGGGTCGATTTCTATGGGGACTTGGCCATCTCCTGGCAATCAGCCAATCGGCAGTTCTGGGAGAGCAGTTCCCCCTTGGAGGAGTTCGATCAAATTGCTCGCTCCCTGGTAGCGGTAAGCTCTTTCTCTTCTTCTTCCTGGTATCTGTGTGTTTCTGTAACCTCCTTTCCCTTCTTCCGGCTATTGGCAGACCTGCTCCGCGAGTCTGAGCGCCGTGCAACGAGCGGCCAAGCTTCAGCGAGAGAACGCGACGCTCAAGGCACGGCTTCGGGAACTAGAGCCCCCTGCGGCTTCCTCAGCTCCTTATGAGCCTTCTCTCGGAAGCTTAGATGTCTATCTGCGTGCCGTCGGAGAATCGGCGACCTCTGCTCGGGCCATTTCCCATGCTGCCTTCGCTAAACTTCAACAGTTGGAGGCGGCTTTGAAGACGAGTGAGTCTTCCTTGGCTTCGGAAGCGGATCGTCATCAGGCGACGATTTCTGAGCTGAGAGCCAGAGAGGCAGAGCTCCTCTCCCAATCAGAGGAGTTGACGCTGCTACAGCAAGGTCAGGAGCTTCTGCAGACGGGGTTGGCCGATGCCCAGGCCCTAGCTAGTGCTGCCGCTGGCCGAGAAGCAACCATGCGGACTCAGTGGGAAGCTTGTCAAGCCACTCTCCAATCCTTGCGAGTGGAGTTGTCGAAGGCCCAGGAAGTAGTGTCTCAAAGCCAGAGCGACTTGTCCGTGGCGCGCGCTGAGGCTGCGAAAAACAAGAACAGTTTGGAGGTGTACCGAGCTGGCGAATCAGAGCGGCTGAAGGCCTACAGGCTAGCCTACGTCCGCTCTTCCTTCTTCCTCCATAAGCTGGGACGCTGGATGGTCTTGTTGCTCTGTCATGGGGCCGCTGGCGGGGTTAGGCAGGCCTTCGAGCAAGGTTTCCTACGCTCGGCACCTCCTGCCACCTTCTTGGACACAGCTCGCCTAACCAGGGAATTGCCGCAAGAAACCTTCCCTTCCTTTGAAGCGGATGAGAGACTTTTCCTCTTGGAGGCTCCTCCCCCTGCGGCCGATCCAGCTCCCGAGGATATTTCTGCCCAGGCCCCTCCTGTTGCTGCATCTGATGCGTCCGCTGATCCTGCGTCTTCCGACATAGTGCCAGCCGACCCCGGGCTCCTTCCGCTGGCCTCCGTTGATTCTGTGCCTTCTCCCCCAGATGTCGTATGATGAGCGATGTGTTGTGATGTTATGTGTTGATGTTGAACCTTCCGTGATTTGTACTTATTCGCGTGGTCTTACTGAACTGTGGAGGGCTGTACTTAGCTTGCTCTTGCTTATTTTGCCTTTGTTACATCTCTCTCCTCCCAATAGTCGCTTTTATGCCGAGCCTGGCGAGGGCCAGTTTTCACTTTTTGTCTTTGACGCATGTTCATGTAGTTCGCTGATCTGCTCCACCTTTCTTTCTAAGGCCGCTTCCGCCCACCTTTGTCCTTACGAGGCAATCACCTGTTTGGCGAAAAGTTGGCTGAACTGAGTGTGCCCCTTTCCCCCCCCCCCTTTTTTTTTTCTCTTTTCCCGTACCTCATGAGGTGCCTCGTACTTCGAGCCTTTGCCTTTCCTATAATGCCCTCGGGTTATATTCTCGAGGCTCATCGTAGAGCGCTCCTTGTCTATTTCCGCCCCTGTATCCATCATCCGTTGTTAACATACGAGGATATCCTTCCTCCGCCATACCTATAAGTATCTTCTTACTCTCTCCCTTCTGTTATGCTTCGTCATCACCACGGAGCACTCAAACGCCGCCGCCACCGACTGGCTTTCTCCGAGATCACGCCGAGCTCCTTTCTTTTTTCCTAGCCCCCTCTCTTCGTTTGTTCCTTCTACCTCCTAAGATAATCTCCCTTGCAATGGCCTCTCCTTCTTGGGTTTCCTTGTTGGCGGAGCACTTCCCCGGCGCTTCAACTTTCGCTGAGTTGGATTGGGATGACCTACGGTGCACTTACGAAATCCCTACTAGCTTTCGACCCATCATCCCTACTGGTGTGAACTTGTACTTCGATCCCCCGCCTGGTTTTTGTACTTTCTTTACTGAGCAATTTGTATCTAGTCTTCGTCTACCCCCGCATCCTTTTCTGTCTGGAGTGTGCCGCTACTTTAAGATCCCCTTAGGTCAGCTAACTCCCAATTCCATAAAGATTTTGTGTGGCTTTGTAATACTCTGCGAAGTTTGCGAGGTTTCCTGGTCCGCTCCCCTCTTTCACTGCTTCTTTGCTCTTTCTCGCCACGCTGATGGTCTTTTTGACTTCTAAGCTCGCAGTTGTTGGGGTTGCAAGGTTGCAAACATAGTCCCATATTGAAAACACATGGAAAAGATCATGGGTTTATAAGAGAAAGATATCTCCATTGGCATGAGGCCTTTTGGGTAGAGCCCAAGAGCAAAACCATGAGGGCTTAGGCCCAAAGTGGACAATATCATGTCATTGTGGAGATATCTAAATTCTTTTCGATCCAACAATTGGTATCAGAGCCCGGACTGCCAGAAGGTTTAACCGCCGACTGTGCATAAGAGCTATGGTCTGATTGAACCATGTGAGTACAATATTGACCTCGAACAAAGAAAGTGGGGGCTCTTATGTTCGGATCAAGAGGACCAGATACCAGGCAGGAAGTCCTAGTAGGTCGGGTAGACCGAGGGGCAGGAAGTCCTAGTAGGTCAGGTAGACCAAGGGGCAGGAAGTCCTAGTAGGTCGGGTAGACCGAGGGGCAGGAAGACCTGGTGGGTCGAGGATCGGACGTGGGAAGCCCATGGTCCTTTGTTTGAGGGGGGGATTGTTGGGGTTGCAAGGTTGCAAACATAGTCCCATATTGAAAACACATGGAAAAGATCATGGGTTTATAAGAGAAAGATATCTCCATTGGCATGAGGCCTTTTGGGTAGAGCCCAAGAGCAAAACCATGAGGGCTTAGGCCCAAAGTGGACAATATCATGTCATTGTGGAGATATCTAAATTCTTTTCGATCCAACAGCAGTCATACCGCTTTCTTCTCTCCTCTTCCTCCTCCCAGTGCTAACTGGAGGAAAAAATTCTTTTTTCTCCGATTTCCCGAAGAAGTAGACTGGCCTCTGCGATGGCAATCTGCGCTGCCTATGCCTCCGGCGTTGCAAGACTTCCATATGGACCTCTCATATACTGTGGCTGCGACTCACATGGAGGATTGGCGCTTGAATCTGACGAGACTGTTGTCTGAAGACCTACTTTCCTTTTTCCGGCTGAACTTTGTTTCCTCTGAAACATCGCACTCCTTGGGTAAGTTCACGCTGAGCTCCACCTCCCTTGCGATCATATTCTTCGCTAGAATAACCTTTCGTGTTGGTGCCTATAGCTGAGGTTCTGCATCGCGCCTCGGAGGTTCTGCCTCTGCCCCTCGATGACCTGGAAATACTGCGGCGAGGTCGGGCAATCTTGGAGAGGAGGTCGCTCCCTCATCTTGGATCCGCCTCATTTGGGCAGCGACCCAGCCTACTTCCAACCCCGCCTCCCACGACGCCTCCCCTTCACCTGCTGCCCCAGCCGAGATCGGGGTAGTGCTCCAGCCGCTCGCCCGGCCAGACATATCTTTCGAGGAGCCCCCCGGGCCTCCAGGCGTGGTCGCGCAGCCCTTCATCGCGCGGGTCGAAGCTCATCCGGTCAGGGCGCCGTAGACAGGGGTGCTGCAGCCTCTTCACAGGGTCAGCCTCGCTCTGATGACTCTGACTCTGATAACCAGCCCCTGCTTCACAGGCGTCGCCGAAGACCAGGTCTGACTTCACAAACGCTTGATTCAATTTCTTCTACTACCCAATTGTCCCCCGCGGCCACCGTGGCTAGCTCCGCCACCATTCCCCTTGTCATTCTTGTTTTGTCTATCTGGCAGCCTCCCCCAACCCTTACAGGGGAAGACCAGCTACATTCTGCTCTATCCCTACTGCTGCAGAGGAAGATAGCCCAGGCAATCGTCACGACCCCGTGCCAACTGAACCCGTTCCCGAGCCACCGCCCGCTCCTCCTGGTGCTGACGCCGGCCCTTCTCAACCTTCCTCTTCCACTCGCCATCGTTACAGGACCACCATCCCCTCTGAAGCTGCTTTAGCTCGGCGGTCTGACGCCCCTACGAGCCTTCTGATGATGAAAGGCTGCCTCGGCAGTTTGTGGGAAGAGAGCATGGATCAAATGGGTAACGCGCCGCCGTTAGTCCAGATAGATAGGTTCTCGAAGTCCTGGGCCAAAGTACGTACTCCTCACCTTACCCTTGCTATTGCATTGCCTTAACTGAAGGTTATATCTTCCGCCCAGACTCACGCCGAATCTTTGGTGCTGAACCAATCCTTCCACACCCTCCATCATGAAAGCAAAGAACTCTGGGAGAGAGTCTCCGAATTGGAGCTACAGCTGAACGACCCTGCCCAAGCCAGTTATGCTTTGCGGGCGGAGATTCAAGCCCTAACCAATCAGACCGACCGTCAGAAACGATCCCTGATACAGGTGAAAGATGAGCTCCGAGCTATGAGGGAGGAGAGAGCTGCATCTGAGGCAGGGTATCAGCAACAGCTAGCCCATCAGGCTCAGGAAATACAGTCCAAGGATACTCTCCCGCAGGAAATGAACAATAAACTGGAGGTTCAGGCGGCACAGTTGGAGACTCAAGGGGCTGAGCTGGAGGCCCTGAGGGCGGAACTATCCCAGTCTCGGATGGCTTTGACAGGAGTATCCGCGGCCCTGGGGGTCTATCAAGAAGGCGAGGGTGATCGTTGCCTGCGGAGTCGAAGATCCTATTTGAGCTCTCCTGAATTTTAATCCCAGGCCGGGGTACGCTTTGCTGCGACCGTACCATACACGGCGGCTGGAGTTATCAGACAATTGCATGCACGGGACTTCTTGAGCTCCATCCCTCCCGCAAACTTCTTAGATCAGGGCCAGATCATTCAAGGCTTTCCGGATGAGATCTTTGCTCCTTTCAAATGATTTGTTCCAACTGCTTAAAGCTGATGAAATTTTTACATGTACATACGTATCTTTGAGTTTTTTCTTGACTATCCTACCGTCTCCGGAACCCTCGGCCGACCTGGCTTACAGCAACAGGGTTGGCATCCCTCACACCCGATAGGGCTGTAGGTAGTTAGCACTCCAAGGTCGATCTAGCTTCCTTCCTTGAGCGTCTTGCAAATAATAGGCCCCCGATGTCAATTTCTTGATAACTTTGTATGGTACGTCCCATTGAGGAGCCAACTTCGTCACTTCCCCTAAGGGCTTCATCTGCTTCTAGACGAGATCTCCTTCTCCGAAGAATCGGGGGATCACCCTTCTATTATAGTTTTGCCTCATTCTCTGTCTATAGGCCTCCAACCTGGCAGCTGTTTGTTCACGGATTTCCCTGGCGAAATCTAGCTCAGCCAGCCGTTGCTCTGCGTTCCCTTCGTCATACATCATTCTTCTCACGGACGGTATTCCGACCTCCAGAGGTACCACTGCTTCATTGTCATATACTAAATGGAAAGGTGTCAGACCTGTACTTTCTCGGGGTGTCGTACGATAGGCCCACAAAATGCTCGGCAGCTCGTCCACCCAACTGCCTCCCGTGTGATCCAGCTTGACTTTGAGCCCCCGTACTATTTCTCGATTGACTACCTCTGTCTGACCGTTGCTTTGCGGATGAGCCACCGAAGTGAAGGCCTGAGTTATGCCGAACCCCTTGCACCAATTTTGTATTTTGCATCCTTGAAATTATCTGTCATTGCCCGACAATTTGTGAGGCAAGCCGAATCTGCAAAAGATATTTTTCCATAAGAACTGGATCACCGCATCTTCAGTGATTCTGGCCAGAGCTTCCGCTTCCACCCACTTGGAGAAGTAATCCACTGCTACCAGCAAGAAACGTCTCTGCCCCGTGGCCATCGGGAAAGGTCCTACGATGTCCATACCCCACTGGTCAAAAGGGCAAGACACTATGGAAGTTCTCAGCAGCTCTGTACGTCGGTGCGTCAGGTTCTGGTACCTTTGGCATGACAAACAAGTATTCACCAGCTTCTGTGCGTCCCTCTGCAAGGTAGGCCAGAAATACCTGGCCAATAGCACCTTCCGAGCCAGCGTTCTTCCACCTGCATGGTTGCCACAACATCCCAAATGTATCTCCCGCAAGGCCTGATTCGCTTCTTCCATATTCAAGCACTTGAGCAAAGGTCTGGAGAAAGACTTTTTGTACAGCTGATCTCCAATCATAACATAAGAATGGGTCTGTCTCCTGAGCATGCGTGCCTCTTCTAAGTTGGTAGGTACAATTCCTTGCTGGAGGAAACTTATTATGGGTGCCCTCCAATCAATTACTTCTTCCAGGTTATTTTGTAGATCTATCTGAGCTACAAGGAAGGTCTGCGCTATAGATCGGTCAAGTACCCAAGTAGTCAGGGAGCTGGCTATTTTAGCTAGTTCATCTGCCCTTTCATTTTCTGACCTGGGAATCTTGGTGACTGTGACTTCTTTAAAATCTTTCCTCATCTTCTCATAGACTTCCTTGTAAACTTGCATCTTTTCGTTGTTTGCTTCAAAATGTCCGACCACCTGCTGAGTTACTAGCTGCGAATCCGAGTATATTACGACTCGGCTTGCCCCCACATGCCGAGCTGCTTGCAATCCTGCTAATAGGGCTTCATACTCTGCTTCATTGTTGGTAGCTCTGAAATTTAGCCGTGCAGCCAGCTGCATAATGTCTCCCTGCGGAGATATTAGAAGTACACCTACACCACTTCCCCGCTGGGTAGCTGATCCGTCTACATAAATTTACCAGACCTCCTCCGAGCCTGCTTGATAAACTTCTGTCAAGAAATCCGCCAAAGCCTGTGCTTTAATCGCGGTTCGGGGCTGGTACTGTATATCATATTCCCCTAGCTCGGTCGCCCATTTGATAAGCCTACCCGCTACCTCCACCTTGGTGAGAGCTCGGCCCATTGTACTGTTTGTCAAGACAGTGATGGGATGCGCCAAAAAATACGGTCGAAGGCGCCGAGCCATTAGAACAAGTCTGTAAACCAACTTTTCCAGGGCCGTGTACCGAGACTCAGCCCCCTTCAATAGATTACTGAAAAAATACACTAGCCGTTGTACACTGTCCTGTTCTTTAACCAGCACGGCCCCCACGGCCTCGGGGGTGGCTGACAAGTAGACCCAAAGGGGCTCTCCCACAACAGGCTTGAACAGTGATGGCAAGGACTCCAGGTATTGCTTTAGCTCCTCAAAGGCCTGTGTGCATTCTTCTGTCCGCTGAAACTTGGCCGTTTTCCTGAGCACTTTGAAGAAGGGCGTCGCTCAATCTGTAGATCTGGAGATGAATCGGGACAGTGCTGTTATCCTGCCGACCAACTTCTATGTTTCCTTCAGATTCTGAGGGATCTGCATGCTCCGAAGTGCTTGAACCTTCTCAGGATTGGCTTCTATCCCTCGTTCAGTCACCAGGTAGCCCAGAAACTTCCCTCCTTTGGCCCCGAACAGACATTTCAGGGGATTTAGCTTCACCCCATATTGCCTCAGAGTCCCACAGGTTTCTTCTACATCTTTTATTAGACTGGACGCCAGGGGGACTTGATCAGGATGTCATCAACATAGACCTCTACGTTCCGCCCGATCTGACTCCGAAAGACTTTGTCCATCATCCTTTGGTAGGTAGCCCCAGCGTTCTAGAGTCCAAATGGCATGACCGTATAGCAAAAGGTACCGTCGGCTGTTATGAAGCTGACTTTCTCCTGATCCTCCCTAGCCAAGGGTATCTGATGATATCCTTGATAAGCGTCCATCATGCATATCCTCTCACAGCCAACTGTTGAATCCACCACCTGATCGATCCGCGGGAGAGGATAATAGTCTTTGGGGGTGGCCCTGTTGAGGTCGCGAAAGTCTATGCACACCCTCCACTTGTTGTTAGGCTTCTTCACCAATACAACGTTAGAAAGCTAGGACGGGAATTACACCTCTCGAACATGTCCTGCCTTCCTGAGCTGATCCACTTCAGCTCGGATAATCTTTTTCTGGTCAGCAGAGAAGTTTCTCTTCTTCTGCTTGACTGGCTTGGCCTCGGGTATAATATGCAGCTTGTGCTCAGCTACTTCTGGTTTGACCCCAGGCAGCTCTTCCGGTGACCAAGCAAAAACATCCCTATTGCGGATCAGACACTGTATCAGCTCCAACTTAAGCTCCGGTGGTAAGTCACTGGCAATGCGAGTGATGCTCTCTACTCTATCCGCATGCAGCCGAATTTCTTCCCAGGGGATAGGCTCCTCGGCAATAGGCAGAGGCTCCTCTTGGATAGCGTGTACTCCCCCGTCCTGCGTCCTCCGGCTCTTGTGCGCCTCCACACAGACCATGTCAATATAGCAGCTGCGGGACACCTTCTGCTCTCCCTTGACTTCCCCGACCTGCTCGCCGACCGGAAACTTGATCTTTTGGTGAAAAGTGGAGACGACAGCCCGGAACTCATGCAGAGATGGCCTTCCCATGATGACGTTGTAGGAGGAAGGCGAATCCACCACTATAAAGGTACTCCTTCGGGTGCGCACCAGTGGCTCAGTGCCCATGGATATGGCCAGCTTTATCTGACCCATGGGCTTGACTTCGTTGCCTGTGAACCCGTATAAAGAAGTGGTTACGGGTTGGAGCTCAGCGGCGTCAATCTACATCTCCTCGAACGCAGCTCTGAATAAAATGTTGACCGAGCTCCCGGTATCCACAAAGACCCGAGCCACTCGGCTGTTAGCAATAACGGCCTTGATTATGAGGGCGTCGTCGTGGGGCAGTTCCAGACCCTCCAAATCTTGTGGCTCAAAGCTAATGACAGGGCCAGATGCCTGCTCGTGGCTGCACCCCACAGCTCCCACATACAATCGCCGACCGTGTGACTTACGGGCTCGGCCTGAGTCCCCGTCAGTGGGCCCTCCTGAAATCATATCGATCTCTCGCACAACAGCGTTGCCCCGGTTCTCCAGTTCTCCGGCATCTCTTCGATCTTCCCCGAGGCCAGCTGCGTTAGCTGGGTCGGCTAGGTCGGGCCGAGTCTGCCGAGCACGCCCAGCTGCAGCCCGTTCTTCTTCCATTCTCTGTATTTGGGGCGCCAACTCCGGGGGAGGCAAGCCCTGCTCTGCAGCTCGCCTGGAGTCACGGGTGAATTGGAAGCAGTTACTAAGATCGTGCGTCCTGGACCGATGATACGTGCAATATGGTGCTCCCCTTGGTCCAGGCCTGGGCGCGTGTATAGCAGCGACTCGCGGAGCTGGCCTACCTCCCTGAGCGAGCTGAGGGGCAGGCCTGGGTTGAACGCCCTGGAAGGGCTGAGCTGGTTGTGGTGCTCTCCTTTCAGGTCGGTTGCCAGGAGTCACCGTCTTTTCAGCCTTCCGCCTAGCGGCCTGAGCTTCCTCCACCTTGATGTAGCAAGAAGCTTTCTCCACCATATCATCAAAACTCCGGGCGGGGTTCTTGATGAGGCCCCTAAAGAACTCCCCTTCTCGCAATCCATGGGAGAAAGCGCTCATCAATATTTCTGAGGTGGCGGAGGGGACGTCATTGGCCACCTGACTGAACCGATTGATGTAGCTTCGCAAGGGCTCGGTCGAATCCTGTTTGAGAGCAAAAAGACAGTGGTCGGTTTTTTGATACTTGCGGCTACTGGCAAAACGGCGTAGGAAGGCCGTTTTGAAATCCATGAAGCGATTGATGGACTCCGAGGGCAACCCATCGAACCACTTCTGCGCCGACCCGGACAGGGTGTGTAGGAATACTCGGCATTTGACAGCATCGCTGTATTGATACAAGATAGCCGCATTCTTGAACTTCCGTAGGTGCTCCTCCGGATCCTTGCTCCCATCATATTCTCCAATGTTCGGGGCTCGGTAACCCCTAGGCAGGCTTTCCCTCAGGATCTGAGCCGAGAAAGGTACCTTGTCGTCCGGATCTTCAAGCAGATCTCTGGCAGAGGCTATAGCTTTTCCCTTCCCTACATCCCGGGGTGGATGTAGAGAGCTCTCTGCCACCGACGCCTGTGGCTCTTCTTTCTTCGGACTATGCTCGCGAGGTCCAGGCTGATGATAGTTGCGGCGAGGCTCTCGGAATGAAGTACGAGGGAGTTCTTCCTGCTGCTTTCTCTTTGAGCCCCTGTCGGAGGCAGGAGCTGGTTCTTTAGATGCTTCGGGCGCCAAGCGGGGTCGTGAAACCGTTCCTTGTTTTTCAGAGGCGGCTTGCTTCCTGACCTCCTTGAAGAGCTCGTACCCCCCCGCAGTCATGGTGACATTAATCCTTCTGCTGGAACTTCGGCCAGAGTCCTCCATCTTTACGCTTCGGATCAGGTTATTGTGTTTCCCACAGACGGCGCCAAATTTGATCCCGTCCGAAGGCTGAGTCGGACGGAGGCTGGTCGCGGTGGCCTGATTGTTGACGGAAGGTCGTAGGCGATCCGGCTCCCACGGGTGGCTGACGCTGCTGCAGAACCCTGCGCACACTCAGACAATCCCCCCTCCACGTTAGAGACCAAAAACCCAGGGAAAAAGTCCCCGGATCAGGCCCTCCGACGCTCAAGTCAGGTCCTTTTTCCCCAGAAGAAACAGAGAGAGAGCGAAAAATGAAAAGTTGTGAAAGGAAAAAATGACGAGAGTGCGCGTACCCGCGTACGAGGAATCTCCTCCTTTTTATGCACCCGCCTTGCTTCCAGAACCTGCCAACCTGTCAGAAAACGTTAGACGCTGAGCTTTGTCGTATATCCCCGACACCTTTCGTGCTGCTATTGGTCCGGAAGGCATCTTCTTGTTTAGGAACCTTCGCCTTTACACAGGGGTTTTGTCTCGTAGTGAAGGACATCTGTCAGGCTGCCATTGGTTATGAGAGCATCCTCTCGCTTAGGAACCTCCGCCTCCGTACATCTCCCAGGTATGCAATGATTACTCTTGACGAACAGTTGTGATCCTCCGACTCCTGCACAGCTTAGCTCGTCCTATTTATCGTGGTCTGCACCTACCTCACACCCCTCGACTAGATCTCGCCTCTATGCGTTACTTGTTAGGCGGACTAACCCTGAACAGCCCTGTCGATCACGGTCTGTATTCTGTACCCTGTATTTCCCGACCCTCGACTGTAAGCCCGTAGATCGGGCTGTCTTCACACAGCCCTGTCGCTTCCGATCTGTGACTGGTGACTTGCACTTCCGGATCTTCGAGTCGCAGACCTGCATACCGAGCCGTCTCTACACAGCTCTGTCGCGTCCAACCTGTGATTTATGACTTGCACTCCTGGATCTTCGAGTCGCAGACCTGCATACCGAGCTGTCTCTAGACAGCTCTGCCGTGTCCGACCTGTGATTTGTGACTTGCACTCCTGGATCTTCGAGTCGTAGACCTGCATACCGAGCCGTCTCTACACAGCTCTGCCGCGTCCGACATGTGATTTGTGGCTTGCACTTCCGGGCCTTCGAGTCGCAGACCTGCATACCGAGCCGTCTCTACACAGCTCTGCCGCGTCCAACCTGTGATTTGTGATTTGCATTCCTGGATCTTCGAGTCGCAGACCTGCATACCGAGCCATCTCTACACAGCTCTGCCGCGTCCGACCTGTGATTTGTATCCTGTCCCTCGACCATAGGCCTGCAGTTTGAGCTGCCTCGGCCCAGCTTTGCCGATCCCGATCTGTACCCCAAGTTCCGCTCGCCGACTTCCTTTGTTTTCCCGTGGCCTCGCCTGCTTGAACAACCAGTCTGCTTGACCTCTGGCCATTCCATAGGCTAGCCTTTTGACTGCCTAGTCAGCTTGACTATTGACCGCCACGTACTCTTGACTTTTGACCGCTATATGGTCGTGACCTTTCTCACCCTTTCCTCCTGGGCCCCTCCAATGCTAATCGTATCAAACACCTTTAACCTACTCGGCCGATTAAATAATTTAATGTTTTTATTAGTAATTTAACATAAAAAGTAAAAATAAAAAAAAAACTGTTTATTTTTCTTCTTCTATGTTTATAAAATTATTAGTTTTTCAACTTCTTTGTAAATGTTTTTTCCCTCTAACAAATTTTAAATTATTTTATCTTTAATTTTTCCTCCTCCTAATTTGATCCGGCTGATGTTACACCCACTCAATTGAAGAAAATATAAGTAAAGACCATAAATATGAAAGCTTGATGATTTAGTGTCAAAAGTCTTTGTCAGCTACATGGTATTTTTTACACGATAAGTCGACCGCTTGAATAGCCAAACGCGTACGTAGGTTTGTTTGTGAGGTCTTAATCGTTTACACGGTTCGATATAAATAAATAATTGCTCCCACGACCGGGAAGAATGATTAATCGGTGTTCTCACACATAAATTTGAGCGATTCTCAACGAATGTGAAAGTACCGTGAGTTATTTTATCTCCTGGTATATACTGTTGTTCCTGAATAAAGTAATAATTTATTTATCTATATTTAATCAGAGTAGGAAGAGTATTACCATCTTTAATTTGCTACATATATAAATAATTAATTGAAGGTGAAGGCGGCTTCTGATTTTCAATTTCAATAAAAATTCACGTAGAGACCATAATCTTGAAAAAACCTATTGATTGACTATTATATATAGTTCACTTAATTATAACAATTTCAAAACAATCCTCTTATTCACAGTTCACATTTGAGGACCCTCTTCAGATTAGCAGACCCCTTTTAAATCTTGAGGACCGAAGTCTATTATTTGAGGGTCCTTTTCTTATTATTTTTTTTTTAGTGCTGACTCCATAGTTTTCCACTTTTCCAGCAGTTGATCATGAATTTTTTGTGAAGAAATCCGATGGTAGACAAAACATATAGTAGTCAAACAATGTTGGAATAACACCCGAATTTAACGTGAAAAAATCCTCTTCAGAGGATAAAAAAAAAACCACGGAAAGAGAGAGAGTTCACTATGTTAAAACAGAGAGTACAAGATGATCGCTTCTGCGAAACTCTAATTTTTATCTCTATATGTACAGCACCTCACAACTATATATATATATATATATATATCCCTAGAAAACAGGAAAAAAAAAATAAGGAGTACAGGATAGAGAGCAATCCGATAAGGAAGGAAGAAAAAGTCTTGATAAAACTTCATATGGCCAGATGGCGAGAATTGCTTTGTTCAAAAAAGATGACCAACTCAATGCTCCAGCAAATTTGACACATACTCAACAAATCTCCGCCTTGCGTCAAATTTCAAAAATGAACTCTCCCCCAATCCAAAACCCTGAAAGGTAATCAACAGTGCTGAACACCAACCAAGTCCAAACAATGTTGGAGCTTGGCAATGGGAAGTGATTTGGTTAACATGTCAGCTGGGTTGTCATCAGTGTGGATCTTCTTCACAACCACTTCACCATTTGCAATAATATCACGAACAAAATATTGCCTGACACTAATATGCTTGGTTTTACTGTGGTACATGCTATTCTTCATCAGGTGTATAGCGCTTTGGCTATCACAAAATATAGTAAGAACATCTTGATTTAGTCCAAGCTCAGTAACCAAACCATGAAGCCAGATAGCTTCCTTAACACCTTCTGTCGCTGCAACATATTCGACTTCAGTGGTTGACAAGGCTGCAATTGACTGAAGAGAAGCACACCAACTGATGGCCGAACCACATAAAGAAAATATATATCCAGATAGTGATCTTCTCCGGTCTAAATCACCAACATAATCAGCATCAACATAGCCGACTACTTGATTTGAATGAGGATGCAACTTCTTATCAAACACCAAATCAACATCAACAGTATTTTTCAAAGAGCGGAGAATCCACTTCACTGCATTCCAATGTTCTTTCCCAGGACAGTGCATGAACCTGCTGACAAGACTAACAGCGTGTGCTAAATCCGGCCTAGTGCAAACCATGGCATACATAAGGCTTCCAATAGCACTAGAGTAAGGGACACTAGTCATTTGTTTTTTTTCTTCCTCAGTATGAGGACACTGAACCACAGACAGCTTGAAGTGAGCAGCCATAGGAGTACTAACAGGTTTGGAACTTTGCATGTTAAACCTTTCAATAACTTTCTTGATGTATTTCCCTTGAGATAACCACAATACACTAGCCTGACGATCTCTCCTAATCTCCATACCAAGAATTGACTTGACTGCACCTAAGTCTTTCATATCAAACTCACTGCTTAACTGAGCCTTCAACTTGTTAACCAAGAGAATGTTAGGTGCAGCAACAAGCATGTCGTCAACATATAGCAACAAATAAATAAAAGATCCATCTGGGAATTTTTGAAAATAAACACAATTGTCATGTAGGCTCCTGGAATAACCAGATTTCAACATAAACGAATCAAACCTCTTATACCACTGCCTGGGCGACTGTTTAAGGCCATAAAGTGACTTCTTCAAGCAACAAACATGGTCCTCCTTTCCTTGAACAACAAAACCCTCGGGTTGTTGAATATAAATTTCTTCTTCCAGCTCTCCATGCAGAAAAGCTGTCTTAACATCGAGTTGTTCAAGTTCGAGGTCATAGAGGGCAACCAAAGCAAACAACACCCGAATTGAGGTATGACGAACAACAGGAGAGAAGACTTCATTAAAATCAATACCTTCTCGTTGATCAAAACCTCTAACAACATACCGTGCTTTATATCTTGCATTTTCAACTCCGGAAATGCCATCCTTTAGTTTATAAATCCACTTGCAACTGATAACACGTTTGTCTTTCGGAAGTTTAACAAGATCCCAAGTATTATTTTTGTGGAGGCTATCCACTTCTTCCTGCATTGCAGATAACCATTTTTCCGATTCGCCACAAGATATAGCTTCCGCGTAGTTACGAGGTTCTAAACCCCTATCAATCTCTTGTGCAACAATCAGAGCATAAGCTACAAAATGACTTTCAACATCAAACCGAATAGGCTTTCTAATTTCTCTCCTTGGACGATCACGTGCTATGGTATAATCATGTTGTTGAGGATCAGTAATAACATCAGTAGAGACTGGCACACAACTAGACTGTGTGTCTGTAGAAGAAGTTTGTGCTGGCTTTGGAATGTCTGATTGAATTTCAAAATCTACTTTCTTGCTTTCATCGACTTGATTGCCTGCGTCAGTAGAAGAAACAACATATTCTCTTCCAGAAGATAAAAATGCATTTTCATTAAAAGTGACATCTCTACTAATGATGATCCTTTTAGAATTTGGATCAGGGCACCACAAGCGATAACCCTTCACCCCAGATGGATAACCAATGAAGATACATTTCTTAGCACGTGGATCTAACTTTCCATCAGTAACATGAGCATATGCTAGACAACCGAAAACTTTCAAATTTGAATATTCAACTTGGTTACCTGACCATACTTCTTCTGGAATCTTTCCATCAAGGGATGAGTGTGGAGAGCGATTAACAAGATAACAAGCGGTAGATGCTGCTTCAGCCCAAAAAATTTTTCCCAACCCAGAATGAGAGAGAATGCACCGCACTCTCTCAATAAGTGTTCTATTCATCCGTTCTGCAACCTCATTCTGTTGAGGTGTCCTTACCACAGTGTGATGTCTAGCAATCCCTTCATCTTCACAGAACTTATTAAAGTCCTCTTCACAAAACTCAAGACCATTATCAGTTCTCAATCGTTTTACCTTTTTTCCAGTTTGGTTCTCGACCAAACTTTTCCACCTTTTAAAATTAAGAAAAATCTCATTTTTATGGCGAAGAAAATAAGCCTAAACCTTCCTGGAGTAATCATCGATAATGATCAACACGTAACGTCTGCCTCCATGGGATGGAACACGAGAAGGACCCCATAAGTCAGCATGTATATAATCCAAAGTGCCTTTAGTTCGATGGATCCCTTTGGTAAAACTCACTCATTTTTGTTTGCCAAAAACACAATGTTCACATAAGTCAATTTTACAGGTGGTGTGTCTTCCAACAAGACCTCTCTTGCATAGTATATTCATGCCTTTCTCACTCATGTGGCCCAGTCGCATATGCCACAACTTTGTTTCATCTTGGTGAGTCGGAGGTGTAGCAACGTCAGCAATACCTACAACGATAGAACCTTGCAACACATATAAACTACCAGAACGGTTAGCTTTCATTAAAACCAAAGCACCTTTTGAAATTTTCAATACTCCGCCTTCAGCTGAATACTTACAACCATGAGCTTCAAGGCTGCCTAAAGAAATAAAATTTCTTTTCAACTCGGGAATGTGTCTAACACCAGTCAAAGTTCTAATCACACCATCATGTGTTTTAATTCGAATTGTACCTTTACCGACGACCTTGCACGAGGCATTATTTCCCATCAAAACATTTCCACCATTAATGGTTTCATAACTAGAGAAAAAATCCCTATGAGGGCACATGTGATAAGTACAACCAGAATCAAGAATCCATTCATTTTTACCTCTTTGTTCAGTGTCAGTGGCCAGCAAAACATCCCCATCAGAGTCATTTTCAACAACATCAGCCTCAGTGTTTTTTTCAATTTTCTTACCCTTGGCTTTTTCTTCTCTTTCCAACTTATTTTTCAATTTATAACAGTTTGAAATAATATGGTTTGTTTTCTTGCAGTAACGACATGATTTGTCCTTATCTATTTTTCTATTTTTTGATTTGGACCTAAACTTAGGTCTATTGCTACTACCTCTTTCAGAGTTCCTTCCCCTAACCATTAAGCCTTCGGCAGTTTCACCAGGACTGCTATCAGCATCAAATTTTTCTTTAGACATTAAATTTGATTTGACATCCTCAAGACTTATGGTCTCACGATTCCCATATAACATAATCTCTTTAAAATGCTTATATGTTCTAGGCAAGGAAACAATTAACAAAACTGCTTTATCCTCATCTTCAATTTTGATATCCAAGTTCTCGAAATCAATAATAATAGAATTAAACTCATCTAAGTGAGATTGGATAGGAGTACCTTCTTGCATACGAAGCGAGTACAAGCGGTCTTTCAAGCGAAGTTTGTTAGCAAGACTTTTGGTCATATATTGTGACTCCAACTTCAACCACAAACCGGCAGCAGTAGTTTCATGAATAACCTCACGTAGCACTTCACGAGTCAAACACAATTGGATTGCAGATAAGGCTTTTTCATCCAATTCTTCCCATTGTTCATCTGTCATTGTAGCAGGTTTCTTGGATTTGCCTTCAAGAGTCTTCTTTAACCCGTTTTGTGTAAGAACGGCTCTCATCTGGATTCGCCATATGGAGAAACTGATCTTGCCATCGAACTTCTCATTGTCAAACCTTGTAACAGTCGACATAATAGAACTTGGCTCTGATACCAATTTGTGAAGAAATCCGACGGTAGACAAAACATATAGCAGTCAAACAATGTTGAAATAACACCCAAATTTAACGTGGAAAAATCCTCTTCAGAGGATAAAAAAAAACCACGGAAAGAGAGAGAGTTCACTATGTTACAACAGAGAGTACAAGATGATCGCTTCTGCGAAACTCTAATTTTTATCTCTATATGTACAGCACCTCACAACTATATATATATATACCGTATATATATATATATCCCTAGAAAACAGGAAAAAAAAGATAAGGAGTATAGGATAGAGAGCAATCCGATAAGGAAGGAAGAAAAAGTCTTGATAAAACTTCATATGGCCAAATGGCGAGAATTGCTTTGTTCAAAAAAGATGACCAACTCAATGCTCCAGCAAATTTGACACATACTCAACATTTTTCTTGCTCAATATGAATCCCCATCCATGGGGCCTTCCGTGATCATGTGGACAACCCCTTGAGTTGTATTATCTCTTTTCACTTTTCGGTGAGACTCTTGACGAGCTTGAGACAGCTCTCAGGCTCCGTTAGAAGAATAACAGGCTCAACAATTCGTCTGTCAAGGTGCGTCTTCTCATCGAGCAGTCATGGAAGGAGAACGTCGAGAGGAACTGGGGCCTGCGCGATCATTCGTCCTTTGAATGGCTCAGGGAGGAGAGTTTTAATTTGGTTCAACGAACGCTGATCAGTAACTCAGCGGAGCTCTTGGGCATATTGGTGGCATTCTTGAATAGAGTAGAATCCCGACTGATGGTAAACGCATAAATGACCTATCATTTTGGGAAGTCATCGACCTGACTTTGAGGTCGGGGTTGGAGAAGTTTCCAATGGATGTACAACTTTTTCTCCTCGAACCAACTGTTGCTGGCTCGAGTATGATTCCCAATTCCGCAAGGGGGGCAGGGGAGCTTTGTACTCTGGTTGAGTAGATGCGAAGGTTAGAGCATGAACTTCTTTCCTTCTTGCGAATTCGGATTATTTCACATATAGGTTTCTTCCTATTAGATTAATCAAAAAATTTTTAGAAATATATTTATAATAATTTTTGATTTGACCCTTATGGTATTTCAAATGTCAAATTAGTTCATGATAATTTCTGATTTGTTACACATGTGAGCATGTATAATTATTCAAATTTTATATTTCTATTTTTTATTTTTTATTTTCAATTTTTATCTTGTCGAAATCTTCTAATCGATAAGATATTGCTAAAATTATTTTTACTTCTTCATTTTCCTTTTTAAATTTTTCATTTTTCAATTTCTAAATGACAAGAATTTTTTGAAAGCATTTTTATGAACTTATATAATTTATCAGGAGGTAGAGATTGTATCTAACTTACCTTATCGATCTCGTTGTATGATGCTCCCCCTGCATTGTTACTTCCTTCTGAAGTGGCTCCCCCTGCATTGATGCTCTCGATGCTAATTTCGGATGAGCTTGCTTCATCGTCTTCTTGGTGACTTGACATCAGTGTAAGTTCGGCATAGGCTATGACTTCCGAATCTGATGACGAAGTTTCGTCCCACGTCGCCTTTAAATTTGTGTGCTTCTTCTGGATTGATCTTTTATCCTTGTTGTTATCCTTGTTCTTCAGTTTTGGACAGTTGTCTTTGACGTACCGTTCTTCATTGTAATGATAGTATCTTACTTTCCTTTTCCTTCTTTTAGCTTGCACTTGATTGAATTTATTAGTTCTAACAAACTTTTTGAACTTTCTTACAAGCACGAGTGTCTGAACATCAAGGAAGATCAACCCAAGAACCTCGAGAAAAAAGGCACTCAAAGCGACTTGGGATGAGTCATCTTCGGAGGAATCAGACAACGACGAACCAAAGCACAACTATCTGGCACTGATGACAACTGGACCAGAATCGGAAAGTGAATCGGAACAAGACGAAGAGTCAAAATACGAGTCAAGCCATGAGTCCGCACTCATTTCCGAAGGTTCCCCCAAAGTAAACTCTGTTCTAAGCTCTCTATGTTTTTAAAAAATTATTTCATGTCAACATAAGAAATTATTTGTTGAAAGTCAAATAGATACACTCAGTAAAGAAAATAAGGAACTAAAAAAACAACTTAAATCAAACCTAACAAACTAAATCAAATAAATCTGAAAATTCAACTCAAGTTGCTAAATTTGAAGAAGAAAATTCCACACTAAAATTTGAAATATTAAACCTTAAAAACTTATTTGAAAAATTTACAACAAGGTACAAAAATCTAGAATTTATACTTGGATCACAAAGAGCTGTCTATAACAAATCCAGACTCGGATACATAAACAGCTCAAATAAAACCTTTATATCACTCGTAACCCAAAACAACAAACCAACCAAAGCTTAGGTTCCAAAAGCTTGTCTAACCAAGCAAGTAGGACACAATCAATACTATATACTCAAAAAGAAAATTCACTACCTAAAACCAAATCAAAATCAACCAAATAATTTAAAACTCAAAAATTAAAGTCAAAACTACTAATTCAAATCCAAACCTAAAATATAAAATAAAATCAAAAAACTACAAATTCAACTTAAACTCAAATTATAATCAAGTTTATTATAACTATAAAATAAATTGACACAAACCTAAAACTTAAAACCAAATTTAATAATTCAGAGGGAGGCGTCAAACTAGTTGGCACCTCTAAAATAATAGTTTACCCGACTAGGCAATTAGGACTAAATAAATTAGGGACCAATTTAACTTGGAAAACAATACTAAAAAAAATTGGGATGATAGTAGGTTAAAGAAGCTCTATCTATACATGTCTAGGAAGAATGACCTGGTGCATTTGACTTAGTGGAACTAACTAAAGCTACCCCTTACCAATCTAAATTGATTAGACCAAAGTTTTGTACTAAGTTCTTTGGGCATGACCAAAAATCTCGAAGCATGTGGTTATTCTAATGATATCCGTGTGACTCACCACAACTTAGAAATTTATTCAAAGAATATCTGCTTGATTAACCCAAAGCTAAACTTGAATCTAACTCAAGTTAAACCAATCCCTAAAAGTTAACTAAACTCATCTCACAAAATGATAGGATACCTTTGTTTGAAAACTTAGACAGTGTGAGATGATTAGAAAATTAAATTTAAAATTTAAAATTAAATTAAAATCAAAATTATATTAAATAAACCTTAAATAAAACTTAAATTAACTTCAATAAGCATAAGCAAAACTCTAAATAACAACTTAAACAAAGTGAAGATAACACTTAAGCTAAATTTTAGCTCCTAGTCTTTGTAGCAATCTAAATGGATATTGGATGATAATTGCTCCCAACACATGACCGAGGATCAAATAATATTCACAAAATTAACATTCAAAAGACTAGGAACAGTTACCTTTGGAAACAATGACAAACTTAAGGTAATTGAAATAGATAACATAAAACTTGAATCAGATTTTATTGTTCCCGAAGTTTTACTTGTTGAAAACTTTAGCATCAATTTACTTAGTATAAGTCAATTGTATGATACTAGTTATAAGGTTAAGTTATTATCCTCTGAATGCTTAATTAAGCACATAGAAAATCCTAACATAAGACTTAAAGGGTTTAAAAGGGACAAGATCTATGCAATCAATGTAACCATCTTCTCACTTAAGTGTCACTTGACACAAAAAGAGGAAACTGGCTATGGCATAGAAGATTGTCCCACACTCACTTTAGAAACATCACCAAACTAAATGGCTTAGTTAGAGGACTACCAAAACTATCCAATTTAGACTCAACAATTTGTAATGCTTATCAACAAGGAAAAAAGACTAAATCAACCCATAAACTAACTAATCAAACTCAAACCAATTCAATACTTGAATTATTACACTTAGATTTATTTGACTCGTATGAGATTCAATCTATTAATGGAAGTTGATACTGTATAGTAATAATTGATGATTACTCAAGATTCACTTGGGTAAAATTTTTAAAAAATAAAGATAAAATATTTAAAATATTTAGTGATTTTTGTAAAAGACTTAGAAGTCAAAAGAATTAGGAGTGATAACGGTGGGGAATTTGAAAACTATAGGTTTACAAAATTTTACTTGGAAAATGATTATCACCAAGAATTCTCATGTCCTAATATACCTTAACAAAATGAAATAGTTGAAATAAAAAATAGAACTCTCTAAGAAGCCACTAGGTACAAAATAGAACAACAATAAATAAGAAACATAATAAAACCTCATTTGAAATTTACTATAATAAAATACCTAATATCAAATATTTTAAAGTATTTGGGTGTTCAGTCTACATATTAAATACAAGAGAATATTTAGAAAAATTTACCTCAAAAGTTAAAAATAGAATTTTTGTGCGATACTCACTAAATAGTAAAGGGTACAGAATTTATAATAAAAATACCCTAAGAACTAAAGAAACAACAAATGTAAAATTTGATGAATTTAACTCTAAGGAAACCAATTCAAATCAAACTCAACCTCAACCGATTGACTTTGCTAGAACTAGCACTGATCTAGGGGGGAGCAAATGAAAACCTAAATCAAAAAGATGAATATGAAGATGAACAAAATCAACCACAAGAAAATGAGCAAACACAAACTAAATCTAGAACAAAAAAAGTCAGCTTAGACTATTCAATTGAATAGATAATAGGTGACCCAGACCTAAGGGTTCAAACTAGATCATCATTTAGAATCATTAAGAAACCTAAGTCAAATATTCTTAATTTCTAAAATTAAACCCAAAATAATAGAAGAATTCCTACTTGACTTAGACTGAATTATAGTCATGTAGGAAGAACTGGCCCAATTTGAAAGAAATGAAGTCTGGGATTTAGTACCATTACCTAGTCATAAAAAGGTCATAGAAACAAAATTGGGTGTTTAGAAATAAACTAAGTGAAAATGGGGAAATCGTAAGAAATAAAGTTAGATTAGTAGCTAAAGGGTTTAGTCAAGTAGAAGAACTTGACTATGATGAACCTATGCCCCAGTTGCTAGACTTGAATCTATTAGAATACTACTAAGCTATGTAGTCATCAAGGATTTAAACTTTATCAAATGGATGTTAAATCCACTTTCTTAAATGGGCTAATCAAAGAAGAAGTATATGTAAGTCAACCACCTGGGTTTGAGAGTTTAGATTATCCTGGCCACATATTTAAACTAAAGAAAGTATTGTATGATCTTAAACAAGTACCTAGGGTCTGGTTTGAAAGATTAACCTCCTATCTAATTTCCAAATAATTCAACTAAGGTCAAATTGATCCAACTCTATTTGTAAAATTGTTAGCTAGAGCCCTAGAGCCAATCATTTGATGATTGTATTTTGGACTTATTGTATCATATTCTATATAAATAAAGGCATTTGGATTTTGGTTATTATACTTACTTGTATTGGTGCCAAATAAACTAAGTATAATAATATCCTTGAATAGACGGTTCTCACCTATATCAATCGGTTAGTTGAACCGATAGTGAGATGATATAGGGAACACTACTCTTAATCATTCCTAGTCGAGTATTAATATTCAGGGACAATGTTAATGCAATAAGACTAGCATGTAGGTCAACTCGATGACTTGATCTCACAAGTCATGGATATAGAGATATCAAGTTGACACATGGGTATACATTAGAGAATGTATACTAAATGACCCGCCATGAGAAAGTATCATGGATCGTTATATGAGTGTCATATACTTTCTCATGTGGCTATTAGTATGACTACTAGTCCTTAGACCTGAAGTCACCATAGATCCCTACATAAGGAGTTATGTACTTTGGTTTCGTCAAACGTCACCCGTAACTGGGTGGACTATAAAGGCGATTACTGGGTATATAACAAATTATGCAGAGGGATGTGAGTGATGTAGATGAGATCTATCCCTCCTATATGACGGGAGAGACATCGGTATTCTTGATAGAGTGAGACCACGAAGTGCATGGCCATGCCCAAATGAGTCAATATAGGATATTGAGCTCATTTGATTTAGTGAGTCTACTTGGAGTTCAAGATTTAGATTGGTCAGAGGATGACACGGTCTATGCCTCACATTGATCAATCTAGATGTCTAGGATAGAAGGACACTTGTCATATTTTGTGAGGAGTCACAATTAGTAGTCACAAGGTGATGTCGATCTCGACATTCTTGTAACTTGGGTAGTAATAATGTGTTGCTAGATACCGCTCATTACTTATGCTCCTAAATGGGTTTAGGGCATTGTCAACGTTACAAGAACCTATAGGGTCACACACTAAGGACAATTAGATGGAGATTAGGTTCATATGATGAACCAAGAGGATTAGATTCATTTGATGAATCTAATTGGATTAAGAGTAATCCTAATTGGGCTAACTTGAGTTGGACTCAAGTTGATTCATGTGTTCAATGAGTCTAATTTAGATTATGACTCATTGAATCAATTTAATTTAATGAATTAGATTCATTATATATTAAATTGGCTTGAATCAAATGGTTTGATTAGATCAACCATGGAAGAGATTTGGTCAAGTTTGACTTGACTTGAGAGGAAGATTAAAAGTCTAGTTTGACTTGACTTTATGCCACCTCATTGGTGAGTTGGCATTGATGTGGACTAATGATGTTACTCCACATCATCATGGTTGCCACCTCATGGGAGTTACTAGTGAATGCCACCTCATGGAGGTTACATTCTCTCCTTGATGACAACTTAATGCATTAATGAGGGGAGTTACACATGAGAAAGGTGGCCGGCCACATTTTGAATGTGGTGTGAATTGATTTTCATAATTCATTCAAGTGTGGAATTTTGCACCTTCTTCCTCTCAAGCTCTCCCTCTCCTCCTTCCTTGGCCGAACCACATAGGTGCTAGCACACCTTGGTTTTTGGTCACCTCCACCTAGTGTGTTCGTGTGGATACGTGTAGAGAGTTGTCTACATTGACAACTTCGAGATCCGGCGTACCGAGGACGAGCGGGATACGCAAAAGGGCACGCAACAAGGGTAAAGATCTTCATCATGTAGATCTAGAAGTTTTGTAACTCGTACTCGTATGTTTTCAAATTTTTCTTCGCACGAGATCCGTTGGCTAGGGTAATTCGGGGTTTCCGCGACGCGAAAAACCCAACAAAAATCACTTAAACAAGATATTTTTATAGCTCAAATATATGTAGATGATATAATTTTTTATTTAACCAATTCAGAATTTTTGTAAGAATTTATAACCTTAATAGAACAAGAATTTGAAATGATCTTAGTAGGTAAACTAACCTATTTCTTAGGTTTACAAATTAAACAAGCAAATGAAGGAAATTATGTTTATCAATAAAAATACACAAAAGAATTACTTTAAAATTTTAGAATGGAAAATACTAAAGAAATAAAAACACGGATGACAACTAAAACAACTTTAGATAATAATCCAAATGGAAAACTAGTAAATCTAAAATATTATAGAAATGTCATAGGTAACCTTTTGTACTTAACTATAAGTTGACCTGATATTTTATTCGCAGTTATTATGTGTGCTAGATATCAAACCTGTGTTAAGGAATCTCACCTAACTAATGTAAAAAGAATCTTTAGGTACTTAAAAGGCATACCAAATATAGGAATTTGATATCTTAGAACACTAAATTTTGAACTTTTAGGTTAATCTAACTCTGATTATGTTGACTATAAACTAGATCAAAAAAGTACAAATGGACTACTTGGACCATCACTTATTAGTTGGTTTAGTAGAAAATACTATTGTGTTACTTTATCTACTACTGAAACAGAGTACATAGCAATGGGCGAGTGTGTGACACAATTGTTATAGATGATGCACGCATTAAAAGACTTTAACTTAGAACATAAAAATATAAAAATCTTTATTGATGATATAATTTCAATCAACTTAGCTAAAATTTTAGTACATCATTCAAGAACCAAACATATTGAAATTAAACAACACTTCATTAGAGATCACGTCGCCAAAGGAGATATTGAACTCAACTATGTTGAGTCCAAATCAAATCTGACTGACATCTTCACTAAATCACTGTCAAAATATAAATTTAATAACTTAAGAAGAAAACTAGAATGTGCATGATAGACTAAGACTCTTATTAAATTTTTAAATGATTTGCAAATACTAGGCTACTCTTATATTTCTTTAAAAAAAATTCCCTTTTCTCTAGTATTTCAAAATTTGTTTTAGCTTTAGTCTAAGACAAACCTTTAGAAAGCATGATCCTATAGATCTAGGTAACTAGCATCTCACAAATACACTATGTCTACCTTGATTGTGTATTCAAAAACTTAGAACGGCATGAGATGCGTAGGCCTTTTGCCTAGACTTCAGATGATTATATCAGTGCATCAACATAAGTCTGAGAAAAAAAAATATAAAAATATAGTGATCAAGTTAAGTAGTCCTTTTTCAATACATTTCTAACTGGACATTATTACTTAGACTAACTAAGTGAAAACTGATATTTTCTGGTAGTTAATTAGTAACTAAAAGATAGATATTTATGGATAATTTTATAGATAAATATTATTTTCAAAATAATATCATGTTAAGGGGGGAATATTTCAAAATCATTATTTTTCCTTGGAATTTTTTTATTTTGAGACAAACGCCTTTCCAAAATATATTACAAAATTTTATGTTTTCAAAAATCATGAAAAACTCTCTTTTGAAATATTGACCTTAATAGCCTTGAAAATTAACTTTAAATTTGCAAAATGCTTTCAAAACTTCCTTTCAAAACTTGTTTTAAAAAATACTCTTATTTTTTTTCCAAATGTCTGTTTTAAAAAATGAATTGAAAAATATTTTAAAAGTTACTTTGAAAATATTTTGAAAAAATAAGTTGAAAAACTCTTTTCAAAAGTTGCCTTAAAATCCACTTTGCTTTGAAATTTGATTTGGAAAATCAATTTTTCTTTGAAAAGTGTTTTGAAATTTTCTTTAAAAAATTAACTTTCAAAAGTTATCCTGAAAATTAAACCTTAACAATGACTTTTAAAAAGTATTTTGAAATTTATCTTGAAAAATAGTTTGCAAAATTCTTGGAAAGCTTATCTTTGCAAAATGTTTGGTTTTTGAAAACTTTAATTCTCAAAATTTTGAAAACCTTTTTACAAATTTTGAAAATTCCTTTCAAAACTTTTATTAAATACTTAAACAAATTTTATCACAAACTCCTCCCTGAAATACACATGCAAGTTTTTATGAAAAAAAAATACCTTTGAAAATTTATTACTTAATATGTTTAGTTGTGTATTTCTATATTTTGTACTTTGGTATACTTATATGCATATCTTTTTGATGAATGTCAAAGGGGGAAGATTAGGATTTAAGTAAGAAAACCCAAAGAAAATCTAAAAAACTTAACCCTAAAAAGATCGAGAGAATAAAACATACCTGTTCCATTTTAGATTTCTCTTAAAATCATTTTTTATTACTATAAATGTTTGCATTTTTTTCTAGCTCTAACCCAGGTTGTCATTACATCAAAAAGGAAGAGATTGTTAGTGCATTTGGCACTAATGGTCAAGCCTGAGTTTTGATGAATGACCAATGGATTAAATTTAGATGTGTTATGATCTAACCTTTCTACCAAATGTCTAGGATTTGACTGATCTGATACTAGGTTGAAATCCATCTAGATCTAGAGAACCTGATAGCTAGTGTTAAGTCCAAATAGGTCAAGGAGTGACTTGATATTTGGTAAAAAAAAATATGGTTGGCTCCACGGGATCTGAAAGATGGCCAAAGTCTAGTTGAGTGTGCGGACCTGACAACTTGCGAGAAGACCTGGTGGATCGAGGTAGAGTCAAGCGATTTTGCAAGGTAAGTAAGGTAAGTCACTAGAGGAAAGTGTTCTAGTGAGGATGAGTCCCAATTTGGGATTTTAGGTGCAAGTCCAATTTAGGTCCATTTTGGAAACCTAAATTGAGACCATGACTAATTCTTGGTATTGGAAGGAGAGAAACTAATTATTATTGCTATCTTATTATTGTGTTAACTTTATTTTGTAGGTTAGATATTTTATGTTGGACTGACACTTTTTGTAGGGTAAAAGGAGCATAAAATGTCTCGAGTGAACAGTACTTGAGGTGCCTTCAACCAAAGGAAGGCACCTTGAGCTGTGCAATGGAATGCACCTTCGAGAGCTTGGAAGGCACCTTCGATCGAATAACGCAGAAGACCTCGGCAATGATAAGGCACTACTTTTTTAAGATAAAAGTTGGGGTTGAAGGTGTCTCTAGTGTTATGGAAGGCGCCTTCAACACTCAATAAAAGAAGATCTCGCCCAAGGCTTCAACACAACTCATACGCACTTCTTCTACGAGCTTCTACGTGTTTGCGTGACATCCCAATTGCTCCGAACTCGTCCTGCTTCTTTGTTGTGATGTTGCTGAATTTGACTACTACTAAGGAGTCATCTAAGACCAAGCCTGATCCGATCATCTTCAAAAGTGTTGAGTAACGAAAGTTTAATTTTGTTCTTAATTTCTTTAGAAAGGAAAATATAGCGTATTACACTTGTCTTGATTTTTCTATTATACTCGTTTCCTTTTTCCGACGGTTCCGAAAGAGGATCATAGTGGATTTTCCATTGATACGGTCCACAGGATCGTGGGTATTGGAGTAGGAGTCGTCGAAGGCTCCAAACCAAGTAAAAAAGCGCATGTGTTGTGGTTTTCCTTTTTTTTTTTATCTCTTTTCGTCTTTTCTGTTGCATACTTGTTTTTCAAAACTGAAGAAAAATCCAAATTTTCTAAACCACGTGATTCACCCTACCCCACCCACGTGGGCTATGATCCAATAGAAAGGAGTTTTCTCCTATTCTAGATTCCAATCTTGAGCTTCCATAGCTTGTTCCATCATCGATCCCGACATCTTACTTCATCTGCACGCCTCCTCTTCATCTCATCACCGATCTAACCTTCTTCATCCAGATCCGATTCATCTGCAGTTTCATCACAGCCACCAATTGCCTTGGATTGTAATTGATTTGGATTCCCCTTGGTTCAGATTTCATGTCATAGGCTGTGATTGAATATTGCTTGCAATATGTTTGATGAACATGGGTTTTCTTCTAGTCTTGCAATTTCTTTATGTTAATGTCTTGTTTTGTTGAGTGTTAGTCATGATGGTTATTTGGTTGGAATGCACGTAGATTAGATTAGGTTAGAATGCTTACTTTGTGGTTGTTGGATATTGGGGCCTTAAATGGACCAAAACGATTTTGAGGAAGGAAGCCATCAATTGTTGAAAGTCGTAATTGACTTCAAAATTGAAATCTACGATTCGCATAGATAGATTTAGACTATTAATTTTCTCAAAACCGATTAAGGGTGAATGAGAAATTAATGTTTAAAATCAGCCCAAAATAACATTTATTATTCATTAATAAAGTGCATGGGAGAATAGTCCCACATCGGAAATTCTCGATGTGTGTTCTCTACTTATTAATGAAGATGTGTTAATGGAGTTAACACAAAAATAAAAGGACAGGTGCTCCCTTAGCCCAGGGCGAGCAGGTGCTCGCACTTGTGAGCCCGCCACCCGCCACGTGCGCACGTGCGCAATGGGCGCTTTGTAGGTGCACTCTTAAATTTATGCTCCAGGTGACATTGCAGTGCCTACGTGGCACTTGGGTGACGTGTCAGGCTCGTACCTGACGTGGCAGTACCTATGCGGCATCCTCGTGGGCAAAGGGAGATGACTGGACAGTTGACTTAGAGAATGGATGACTACCGTTGATCAACGTTGATCAAATAGGTATGATGGATCGCTTGTGATGTGATCTAGAGCGTTGGATCACAAAGAGTAACGATCTGACAACTTGGGATGAGACTTGATCTGAAGCATCGAATCAATGAATCCAGATCCGATGGCCGATGACAATAGGCGGGATCTGAGGGTCACAACTCCTCAGATCTGATGGATGAGATTGAAATGGGCTTGGTGAAGGGTTACAACCCTTCAGAATGGATGATCTAGATCGATCCAGCCCAAGGAACACATCCACTCACCCAAAGGACACTCAACCTCTTCTTTCAGTATAAATAGAACCCTCCAGGTGATGGAATTTTCACTCAATCCTCTCTTCTCTTCCTCAAGCATTCATCTCATCTTGTGCATTCAAGAGTCCAAGAAGTCTACTAGAAGGTTCGCTGGTCTCGGAAGTCAGAGTGCTACGATTCTGAGACGTTCATCGTCGTTGTATCTTGGGAACGAATTGTAACAATCCGTTAAGCACCGTAGCGGAGCAATATCGTTTACGGAGATAGTGTCGAACACTAGCCTCGACGATCAGTTTGCATACTCCAGAAGCTACCCGGGACTAACAGTCGTAAACGATATTGTGTGCAAACTGATATGGCTACCAACGACATTCCGACGGCCGTACCGACCGTCGTTCCGACCGCCATTTCGACAACCATTCCGCACGGAGAAAAGCTGGACAAATTCACCGGAACCGACTTCAAAAGATGGCAGCAGAAGATGCTGTTTTATCTAACAACGCTAAACCTTGTACGGTTTTTGCACGAAGACACGACAACCGCTACGGAAGGTAGTAAGGCTGCTAGTGATGCGTGGTTTCACGGAGATTTTCTGTGCCACAATTATATACTCAACGCCTTGGACAACACGTTATATAACGTATATTGTTCTCTGGAGATGGCGAAATCTTTGTGGGAATCCCTTGAGAAGAAATACAAGACCGAAAATGCTGGATTGAAGAAATTCATCATCGGTCGGTTTCTGGATTTCAAGATGGTGGACTCAAAAAGCGTCTCATCTCAAGTCCAAGATATGCAATTAATACTGCATGATCTGGACGCCGAAGGCATGAAGCTAAACGAGACATTCGCAGTTGCTGCGGTAATTGAGAAGCTCCCTCCGTCATGGAAGGATTTCAAGAATTACCTAAAGCACAAGCAAAAGGAGATAGGGCTGCAAGACCTGATCCTGAGGCTATGAATAGAGGAGGATAATCGAAAGTTATCCGACTCCAGAGGAACTAAGCGGACTATAGACGAAATGTCCAACCTGGTCGAGCCGAACGCTAAAAAGCCGAAGCAGTTCAAAAAGAAGGCTCAAGCAAAGAAGTTCAAAGGCTCCTGCTACAACTGTGGAAAGGCAGGACACCTGTCCAAGGACTGCAGACGCCCAAAGAAGCCAACCAAGGGGCCAAAGGATGCTGCGAATCATGTCGCAACCTCTCTTGAGGACTTGGATCTCACTGCGGTTGTATTTGAAGTCAACTTGGTGGATACCAACCCGAAGCAGTGGTTCATTGATACTGGAGCAACTCGTCATATCTGTTCCGATAAGGCGATGTTCTCCAAGTATACTCTGATAAATGGCAGGAAGCTCTATATGGGTAATTCCACGACGTCGCCAATTGTTGGACTCGGAAAGGTTGTTCTGAAGATGACGTCCGGAAAGGAGCTAACACTCATTGATGTACTCCATGTTCCCGACATTAGTAAGAACCTAGTTTCTGGAGCGGCATTGGTCAAGGCTGGATTTAGGCTAGTGTTCCAGTCAGACAACTTTGTACTTACGAAGAATGGTGTCTTCGTAGGAAAGGGGTACCTAGAAAAGGGTCTATTCAAAATGGTTGTAATGCCTGTACTCCGAAATTTTGATGGTAATAAAATAAATGCTTCCAGCTATGTTGTTGAGTGTTTTAATTTATGGCATAATCGACTCGGACATGTGCATAATAATACTCTCAAACGTCTCGTCAAATTAAATTTATTACCAAACGTCAATGTTGACGGAACACACAAATGTGAAGTGTGCGTGGAAGCGAAAATGACGAAACTACCTTTTCATTCGGTGGAAAGGACAACAACTCCTCTAGAGTTAATATATAGTGATCTATGTGACTTGAAATTTGTGCAAACTAGAGGAGGTAAAAAATATTTTATTACTTTTATCGATGACTGCACAAAGTTCTGTTATGTCTTTCTTTTAAGAAGTAAAGACGAAGCCCTAGAGGCGTTCAGAACCTATAAAACAGAAGTTGAAAGCCAACTTGACAAACGAATTAAAATAATTCGAAGCGATAGAGGTGGAGAATATGGTGCACCGTTTGATGAATTTTGTATAGAATCTGGCATTATCCATCAAACAACGGCGCCTTACTCACCTCAATCAAACGGTGTTGCCGAACGTAAAAATCGGACACTAAAAGAAATGATGAATGCCTTGTTGATAAATTCAGGCTTACCTCAAAACTTGTGGGGGCAAGCAATATTATCTGCAAATCACATTCTCAACAGAATCCCTCATAAGAAAAATGATAAAACTCCATATGAACTATGGAAAGGTCGTGAGCCATCGTACAAATACCTGAAAGTGTGGGGGTGCTTGGCAAAGGTTGAAGTACCTAAACCAAAGCAAGTAAAGATCGGACCTAAAACGTTCGATGCGGTATTTGTCGGATATGCCCATAATAGTAGTGCATATCGTTTCCTAGTTCACAAATCAGACATTCCTGATATACATGTGGGAACAACCATAGAATCTCGGAATGCGATATTCTTTGAAAACGTATTCCCAAATAAAAAGGGAAACATTGAAAGTGATAACAACGAAAGTTCAAACAAAAATGACGTTACCGAACTTAGCTGTTATAAAAGGACTATTGACGATCAAAGTGAAGAGCCACGTCGTAGCAAACGGGCTAGAGTTGAGAAATCGTTCGGGCCAGATTTCATGACTTTCATGTCAGAAATGGAACCAAGAACATTAAGTGAAGCTCTCTCTAGACCCGATGCTCCAATGTGGAAAGAAGCTGTCAATAGTGAAATTGAGTCTATCATGAATAATCATACTTGGGAATTAGTAGACCTTCCTTCTGGTAACAAACCATTAGGTTGTAAGTGGATACTAAAACGTAAGTATAAAGCTGATAGATCAATTGACAAGTATAAGGCCAGACTTATAGCCAAGGGGTTCAAGCAAGAGGAATGCCTTAATTACTTCGATACATACTCACCGGTGACAAGGATTACGTCCATACGAGTGCTAATAGCCATTGCAGCACTGTATGACCTTGAAATACATCAAATGGATGTTAAGACTGCGTTCTTAAATGGTGAGTTGGAAGAAGAAATTTATATGGAGCAACCCGAAGGGTTCATGGCTCTTGGAAATGAGAAAAAGGTGTGTCGACTTGTTAAGTCGTTGTACGGACTTAAGCAAGCGCCTAAGCAATGGCACGAAAAATTTGACAAAGTAATGTTGTCAAACGAATTCAGAATAAATGAATGTGACAAATACATTTATGTCAAAAACACACCTGAAGGCTATGTAATTGTCTGTCTATACGTAGACGACATGCTAATAATGAGCAGTAATCATGATGTAATCATGACTACAAAGAAAATGTTGACCAAAAATTTTGATATGAAAGATATGGGTCAAGCAGATGTTATATTAGGAATTAAAATTCTCAGGACATCAGAAGGGATAGTTTTAACACAATCCCATTATGTAGAATCTGTATTGAAAAAATTCAATGCGTACGATCTCTCTACAGTGAAAACACCTATGAATCTAAGTCAACACTTAGCGAAAAACCATGGTGAGACCATATCGCAGTTGGAATATTCTCGGATAATAGGCAGTTTGATGTATCTCACAAACTGCACACGTCCAGATATTGCCTGTACGGTCAACAAACTGAGTCGTTTTACGAGTAATCCAAACGACACCCATTGGAAAGCATTGATGCGAGTTCTCAGATATTTGAAATATACTATGAACTATGAATTACATTATGGAAAATATCCTGCTGTGTTGGAAGGATATTGTGATGCTAATTGGATATCAGATACAAAAGACTCCAAATCCACTAGTGGATATGTATTCACGATCGGTGGGGGAGCAGTATCTTAGAAATCCACTAAGTAGACTTGCATTGCTCGGTCAACTATGGAATCCGAGTTTATAGCACTAGACAAAACAGCTGAGGAAGCTGAATGGCTGCGGAATTTCTTGGATGAAACCTGTGCCTGCCGTACTAATCCACTGTGATAGTCAATCGGCGATTGGAAGGGCACAGAGTAATATGTATAATGGGAAGTCACGACATATACGTCGTAGACATAATACCATTAGGCAGTTGATCTCGAATGGAGTGATTGCAATCGATATGTTAAGTCCAAAGATAATTTGGCAGATCCTCTAACGAAGGGGTTGAGTCAAGATCAAGTATACTGCTCATCAAGAGGAATGAGATTAAAAATCTACAACTGAAAACGACTGTAGCGGTAACCCAACCTTGTTGACTGGAGATCCCAAGATCTTGGTTCAATGGGACAACGAAGTTACAGAAGTTGTGGTTCAGCACATTAGATAGTTTATCTCTATCCCAATCCTAGGATGAATTTGTGTTGTCCTACCTCATGTAGCGAGGTTAAGCTTATGCTTTTAGTGACTTCTATACCTGATAAGGTGGAGTATGGTAGGATACTCTTGATAGAAGTGTCACCTATGTGAGTGTGAAGACAGGCCGCTTCAATGAAACACTCATGAATCCAAGATGGTATCCATGGCCGAAACGGAACCAACCATGAGAACCTAAAGTAGGTGAGATAGATCTCTGTGTGGGTGTTATTGTCTAAGTATACACCAACAGCTGAGCAGTTCAAGACATCACGTTCACTGCGCAACCTAGTATACTCGATAGCATTTCACTACGGAAGGTTCAAAGCCACAAGCTACCTCTCCCGATACAGTGACTTATCGATTGGACTCTTGTAAAGTGTCAGCATGCATACACGCATTGCATTAATTTCCATTCATGTGGGGGATTGTTGGATATTGGGGCCTTAAATGGACCAAAACGATTTTGAGGAAGGAAGCCATCAATTGTTGAAAGTCGTAATTGACTTCAAAATTGAAATCTACGATTCGCGTAGATAGATTTAGACTATTAATTTGCTCAAAACCGATTAAGGGTGAATGAGAAATTAATGTTTAAAATCAGCCCAAAATAACATTTATTATTCATTAATAAAGTGCATGGGAGAATAGTCCCACATCGGAAATTCTCGATGTGTGTTCTCTACTTATTAATGAAGATGTGTTAATGGAGTTAACACAAAAATAAAAGGACAGGTGCTCCCTTAGCCCAGGGCGAGCAGATGCTCGCACCTATGAGCCCGCCACCCGCCACGTGCGCACGTGCGCAATGGGCGCTTTGTAAGCGCACTTTGCACTTCGCGAGGAGCATTGAGGAGCTTAAATTTATGCTCCAGGTGACATTGCAGTGCCTACGTGGCACTCGGGTGACGTGTTAGGCTCGTACCTGACGTGGCAGTACCTATGCGGCATCCTCGTGGGCAAAGGGATATGACTGGACAGTTGACTTAGGGAATAGATGGCTACCGTTGATCAACGTTGATCAAATAGGTATGATGGATCGCTTGTGATGCGATCTAGAGCGTTGGATCGCAAAGAGTAACGATCTGACGGCTTGGGATGAGACTTGATCTGAAGCATTGAATCAATGGATCCAGATCCGATGGTCGATGACAATAGGCGGGATCTGAGGGTCACAACTCCTCAGATCTGATGGATGAGATTGAAGTGGGCTTGGTGAAGGGTTACAACCCTTCAGAATGGATGATCTAGATCGATCCAGCCCAAGGAACACATCCACTCACCCAAAGGACACTCAACCTCTTCTTTCAGTATAAATAGAACCCTCCAGATGATGAAATTTTCACTCAATCCTCTCTTCTTTTCCTCAAGCATTCATCTCATCTTGTGCATTCAAGAGTCCAAGAAGTCTACTAGAAGGTTCGTTGGTCTCGGAAGTCGGAGTGCTACGATTCCGAGACGTTCGTCGTCGTTGTATCTTGGGAACGAATTGCAACAATCCGTTAAGCACCGTAGCGGAGCAATATCGTTTACGGAGATAGTGTCGAACACTAGCCTCGACGATCAGTTTGCATACTCCAGAAGTTACCCGGGACTAACAGTGGTTTCATGAATTCATTTTCTTTGATAACAAAAGGTGATTACGTTTACTCCAAACACCCCTCACATATTCTAAGGTTATGTAAAGAGAGATAAATTACAAGGTCAGTTTATAGTCGACTATCAAGCTAGCTAGGGAGTGGAAAGGATTTTTTTCCCCGAGAGTATGAGCCTGTCAGGAATTAATCTATTGTTGTATTATAACAAGTTTGATACCCTCTGGCCAATTAGACATCCGATGAGGATTTTATAAATTCATTCTAAATTGTAGCTTAGCATGTTTACATTTCTTTTAGTGCATTGCTTTATATTGCTATTTTTTTTTCTTTTTTCTTTTTTTTTCTTTTTTTTTTTTTTTTTTTTTTTTTTTTTGTAGTTTAATGATTTCGTGTTTATGTTGCATTCTTTATTTTTAGCATTAGAAATCTAAAACCCAAACCCCTAATTTTAAATAAAATTGATCTACTTTTCTTATAAGAGACAATAGTTATTCTATATTATATTAGTGTAGAGGGATTCGATATTAATTTAAATTGAAATCGCATGGTACCACATATATAGTCTATCACCCATCATAGATAATAAAAATATACCTCCTTCGTGTTTGGTCCTGGGATGAGTTGACGGGGACGCTGAGGACGAACGTATTCACATTTTACCACAATAGATAACAAAAATAGAGTAATAAACTTCTACACACAAAATCCATAACATTTCATTTAGTCCACAATTAACCTATCAATTAGATCATTTTATTGGATTTAATTTTTAATAGTAATACCATGTGCTAAAAGTTTAACATGTGTTGACGTAGGAGATTAATGACTCTACAAGCATGTTGGTGACTAGAGACACGTACGGCTACTTACTCCGGACTAGTGAAGGAATTGATCGGACAGAGTCACACCCTCTGTTAATACAATTGAACTAATGACAGTGGAGCGATGGAAGTACTGTCACACCCTCATCTACTAATACATTTCTATCATCTATTGTGATTTGAAACCCATGCATAAATCCATATAGTTTGATTTGTATCACCGGCTAATTTTGCAAGAAATTTTGAACTTTATTAGGAAATTCGACATCTTATCTCAAAACTACAAGATACAAACACATGCAAAAAGAATAACTACAAGTAAAGACTCGTTGCAGCAATTGACAAATTCATGGCCAACCAAAAGACTTGTTAAGTTGTCTTCGACGATCTTAATTTCGACCATTTGCTTTGGTGGCGAGCTACAGAATCACGATGAAAAGATCGATGGCCATTTAGCAAGCTGCTGCTTTGATCAACAAACTCATCCTGTTCTCTTTGCTCCATTGGCCATAATAATGTTTCTCTATATACTTTCAGCTCTGCTGCTACTTGCTCCATCGTCGGTCTATCTTCTTTTTCAGGACTCAGGCATCGAGCTGCAAGGTCAACAACAACTCGAAGCAAATCGATGTTCACTTCATTCACAATTTGTTTATCCAAGATAGCTGTGACTTTTTCCTTGCTCATCGATGCTAGTCCGACTGCGGGCTGCTTCCTCGTGACTAGTTCCAAGAGAACAATCCCAAAGCTGTACACATCATTTTTGGTGGAGAGAAGCCCTTCTTTTACGAGAACAGGATCCGCGTAGGCAGCAGTTCCTTCCGCAGTCGTCAGAGCTTCCGTTTCATTCGCTGACAACAGCTTTGATATGCCAAAATCGGATACTTTGGCGGTCAAATCATGGTCCAACAGTATGTTGTGCGGCTTCACGTCCCCATGAACGATTGGGTGCGGTTCGAATGAATGCAAATGAGCTAATGCTTCGGCTGATTCCTCTGCTATTTTCAGGCGATCCTCCAAGGAGATCATCTCTTTTTTCTTATGGAGCAAGTCGAAGAGAGACCCATTAGGAACAAACTCGTAGACCAGCAGAGGAGTATGCTTCTCGAAGCAATAGCCATAGAGTCTGACCACATTCTTGTGATTAATCTGCGAAAGAAGGTAAATTTCGTTCAAGAAACCCTTCTTGTCCTTGTCGCTCTGCCTCTCGGTGGAAATCAGAGTCCTCTTTATGGCCACTTTTCTTTGGCCTGCCTCCAATATTCCTTCAAATACCACGCCGTATCCTCCACGCCCAATTACATGGTCGTTATGGAAGCCGTTGGTTGCCAAATGCAGATCTCGCAGAGTAAAAAGTGTCATCGTACTCGCGTATTTTAATACTATATCTCTGTAATATATCAAATCCCTGTTCTCAACTTCAAACCTCCTCTTCTCCTCGCGCAGTTGCAGAACATCTTTACTAATCATGCTTTTACTTCTCCTAATGGCATCATATCGCTTCTTTTGCCCAAATAAACATATCAGAATGAAACAGATCGCAATGAATAAGCACGAGGCGATGCCTACACAAGTAATTAAGCATATATTCTACCGTATTAATTTAAGCACCAATCGAATTAGAAGTTCATTCACTAAGATTAACTAATTAGGAAAGAAAACATGGTGTAGTACCTAAGAACAACCGCCCTATCATGGGAAGTCTGGAGGTGCACGGTGCAATAAATGGATCGCCATGCTTACCGGAAGGGCATTCACAACGATAGCTCCCTTCAAGATTAGTGCACGCACCATGGCACGGATACTTCTCCGGAGACAAACACTCATCGATATCTGCATTCGGTTACAAATTAAATTCTACCGTCAAAAGAAGATTTGGTAGATAAATTCATTATAAATACTAATTAATCGCAGACCTAGGCATCCATCATCGAGGTAAGGGTTGCCCTGGTAGCCCTGCGAGCAATTGCAGAGGTACCCGGCACCGTTGTTGGAATCGACGCACATGCTGTTCTGGCTTCGACACGTATTCTCCACATAATTGGAAGAGGAGTTCTTGGCCTCCTCGCACGTCGCGGCGTCCCGAAAGGCCCAATCTAGCCACATCGGCATCGACGCGTTGGTGGTGTTCATTTTCAAGTCCGCCGAGGTGAAGTTGAAGTAGTCCTTATCGACGATGAAGACGTAGCTGCAGGGGCTGAAGTCCGCCATGTCCCCGCTATGACTGTAGTCTCTGAACCGGAAGTTGCTGTCGCTGAGGTTGGACGGGAAGCTGACCTGGCAACACCCTATGCCTGCGCAGACGCCGTCCACGACGCTGCCGGCTTCTCTGCAGTAGGTAACGCAGCCCGTGTAGTAGCGATAGGGATAGGGTCCGTTCACATCGACCTGGCTTCGGATATATCCTTCGGAGTTGCATCCTATGACAGTGAGCTTGTTTCGGTCGGTTGCCATTCGGAAGACTCCAGCTCCGTCGATGTTGAAATCTATGTATGGATACTGGGAGTCCACAACGTAGCCCGATCGATTGTAGCACTGCCACGTTATCGGAACCTGTAAAATTATAACAAAAGCCTATGATTTTTTTTCCGGATTTAGAATCGTAATTAAGAAGAAGAAGAAGATCAGAATTGAAGAGTTGATTACGAGGACTCGAGCTTGGCTCTGCTCCGCTGAGATGTGGGTTACTTGGATCATGGAGGAATCGGCGGAGCCAAGGAAAGCTTTTGGGGAGGATGGATCGGAGCGGTCGCAGGTGATGGCGAAGCCGTTTCTGTAGCAACCGGGCTCGATGCCGAAGGGAAATTGGAGAGCAAGTTGGCCGCACGACTGCGAGCAACCTGGGCCAGGTAACGTCGTCGAATTAATGCTCGCCGCCGCCGCCGCTGCTGCTGGAGCAATGGTACAGAACAGCATGAGGAGGCGGATTGCTCTCTCTGTTGCGATTCTCATGTTTTCTTCCTTTGCAGCACAAACGTGTCGTCGCTATGGATTGACAAGCAAGGACAAGAACTCTTTGAAAGGGAGAAAGTAATGAGTGTAGCGACGAGAAGGAGCCTTGACCTCCACGCGGATTCGCGTGAAGCCGACTGTTCAATGTTGGGCCAACCGCGACCGTCACATAAGATTTATAAATATTAAATTATCCATAACAAATCTTGACAATCAATCAACATAAATTTTGTTTTCGCAGCAAGGACTGCCATTGGTCATAAAGTAGTCATTCTTTTGAAACTATAATGAGAACTCAATAATCGTTAAAGTCTCCCTATTATGATATAATAGTTTTTTCATGTTCTTGGCCGATTTTTATATTTTTTATTTAATATATTCCATTAGTTTTGTCGATATATTTTTTTCTAATACTGATTGGTTTGACCGTTGTTACTCCAACTCAATTAAAGACCATCAATATGAAAGCAGGATGATCTAGAGACAAAAGTCTTTGTCGTATGAAATTTTTCACACGTCAAGTTCAACACGTAGATTTACTTGAGAGTAGTCTTAATCGTTTATGGTTCGATATAAAATTATAAATAAATAAATGACAAATTCGAGAAGGTGAAGGCGGCTTCTGAGTTTCAATTTTCAATAAAAATTCACGTAGATCATAATTTTGAAAAATCCTATTGATTGACTATTATAGTCCTCTCGTTCATAACAATCTCAAAACGGTCCTCTTACATGGGTGCTTCACAGTTCACATTGGAACCGATGTGCACCTCTTTTCCAACCCGAATCGATTCAACCACGTCGAAAGATTATGCAGTGCATTCTCTCGTCATAATCTAAGGTGACATTTGATTTGGAGAAGTAAGAATAAGAGAATAAATTTATTTTCAAATTTCATATTTAGATGATGGGAATAAAATTAAAATTTTGAAATGAAATTTAAAAATTTAGATATTGATGAAATTCACCTCATCTCTTAGGTTTGGATAGGAATGAGAATGAGAATTAAGTTTTGAACGAAAATACCTTTAATATATTTGTTCAATTTTTCTTTCATATCACTTTCTCTCTCCTTATTCTCTCTCGTCATACTCTCACTCTTTATTCTATCATCGCACTTTCTCTCTCATCATATTTTCTCTCTTCTTAATATCTCCTATTATACACTCTCTCTCCTTATTTTCTCTCATCACACTTTTTTTCTCTTCATTCTCTCTCATTGCATTCTCTCTTATCATGCTTTCTCTCCCATCATGTCCCCTCAAAGCGGTACAATGGTTAAAACATAGGGTGTTGTCATATAAAGTCTTAGGGTCGAAATTCAGCGCCTCCGAGCATGCCTTCCCCATGCATGTCTTGGCCACCTGCATTAATATATGACTAGTAGTCATCGTGATTTATCTCTTCCGTATTAGCCTAGGGACAAGTTGGCGGGGGCGCTAGGGACGAGTGAATTGTCTTTTGCCACATGCTTTCTCTCCCATCAGACTCTGTTTCCTCATTTTTTTTCTCATCACACTTTCTCTCTCGTTATACTTTCTCTCTCTTCAATTTCTCCCGTCACACACACTCTCGCCTCATTTTTTCTCAGCATATTTTCTCTCTTTTCATTATATCTCATCATATTTTCTCTCTTCTTTTTCTCTCTCATCATGCTCTCTCCTATCACACTCTCTTTTCTTTTTTTTTCTCATCCCACTTTCCCTCTCTTCATTCTTTCTCATTATATTTTCTCTCTCATCATACTTTCTCTCTCATCATTCTCTCTAATCATATTTTTCTCTCACATTCAATTTTCTCTTCCATCTAATTTTTTCTTTTATTTTTCTCTAAGGATAAAAAAGAAAATTTTAATTTATTCCGATAAAAAATATTCAACTAACCAAATATTATTTTTAAAAATGATATCTAGTGGCGGACGCACCGAGCAGTCTGAGGGAGGCTTCAGCGCCCCCTCCCCCCAACTTGGTTGCCGCCCATTAGATGTCGCCAGACGTTAGGAAAATTTCCGGAGGGAGGCAAGAGGAATCGAGGAGGCTTCAGCCTCCCCACCTAGCTGCAGCACACAGTGCATGGTCGTCACTTATCCTCCGGTCGCTACATAACACAGCTGCACAGGCCAGGCCCAGGGCCAAAGGCCACAGCTCATTCTCCGGCACTCCGCACTCCGCTCTAACCTCTAGTACGTTTACTGTCGCCTGCCACCGACGGAGGACTTTTTTTCATGTTTTTTGTTTTAGCATTTTACTTAAACAACATTAGAAAAAAGGGGGGAAAAAATCAAACACCCAAAGCAAGTGGCAAGTGGGGGGCCCAAGTCAAACAAATAAAATAAATGCCCTTATCCTCTTCAACCTATTTGTTTTCCTTTGCATAAATAGAAAAGGAAAAGGCAGAGGAAAGGCTAAAGGGGAAAGTTGGAAACCCTAACCTCCAAGTCTCCAACTCCATGGCTCTAGACTGTAAAGTCCAGTCTCCGACCTTCCAAGGTTCCAACCTCCATCTCCAGGCGACAATGAGTCGACAATAGTCAAGCCACAGCAGAGTCACGGATAGCCAGGCGATAGTAGCCAGCAGCACTCCATTTCCAGCCAAGTCTTCAAGCTCTAACACCATTTGGATAAGGTTCGAGCTTAAATTTGTTGTGTTTAAAATTTTTTATTATTTGATTATTTTTTGTATAAATGTACATAATTACATTTGTAGTTTATTAAAGTTTTAGTTTAATATTTATTTTTCCATTACATTTGTAGTTTTCTATTATAGATTTTATTTTTAGTTATTTGTTTGTGTAGGATATTGAGAGATTTTTTAAACGAACTCGTAGTTATGAACCTTCCGGCTCCGACTCCTCTAATGAGTCTAATGTTATTGAACAAGTGGAAAAAATCAATCCCGTGTAGAATTAAATTTGGATGATATTGTCAATGATCCGGGATTACGAAAACTAATTGAAGAATTTGATATTACTATTCGAGATCAAGCTAGAAGAGAGTATACGCTCCAAGGGCCTTGTCAACCAAATGGCCATATATATCCGAAAACAACTTTTGGTAATCAAGAAAGGAGTTTTCAAGAAACTTGATATAAAAGATATACATGGCTAGAGTATAGCATATTAAAAGATGCAACATTTTATTTTTGGTGTTATCTTTTCAACCCGTTAAATAAAGGAAATATAGATAATGCCTTTATAAAAGATGGATATAATAATTGGGAAAGGATATTAGAAAAATTCAATCGTCATATGGGGACTATGAATACTTATCACAATGAAGCTAGAATACAATTTGAATATTTTCAAGATCAAAGGTATAGTGTAGGAAATGTTTTACGAGTACATGGTCGCGATATAGAAATTGATTATCGTACCCATTTAACAGCAATATTGAATGTGACACACTTTCAATTGAAGCAAGCGTTGTCTTTTCAAGGACACAATGAGTCAACTAGTTCTTCAAATAGAGGTAATTTTCTTAAATTGCTTGAATGGTATAGTCAACGAAATGAATAGGTTTCCAAAGTTATAAGACAAAATGCTCTTGCGAATAATCAATTGACTTTCCCAAAAATTCAAAAGGATTTAACACATGCTTGTGCTTCAGAGATCACACTTACTATAATCAATGATATTGGAGATAAATTCTTTTCTTTAATGGTTGATAAGGCTCGGGGCAGTTCAGTGAAAGAGCATATGGGAGTTGTTTTGAGGTATGTGAATAAAGAAGGATGTGTGATTGAACGATTTCTTATAGTTGTGCATGTGTCTAACACTACACTAGTTCTCATTCTTTGAAAAGGGTTATTGATGTTTTATTTGTGCAACATGGTTTATCATTACTAGATTAAAAGGCCAAGTATATGATAGGGCTTCAAATATGCGTGGTTAGTTCAATGGGTTGAAATCTCTGATACTACAAGAAAATTCATTTACAATGTATGTTCACTGTTTCTCTCACCAACTCCAATTAGTTCTTATTTCTATTGCCCATGACAATTTTACAATGCAGTCTTATAGATTCCAATTGTCTTCTTTTGTACCGACTCATCAGTCGTCACAAACTTTTGTGCCAACCTGAACTGAAGCTCACCTATGAAAGAAAGGTAGATTAATCTCAGACTTACCTAAACTTCTAGTTTCTTTTTCTTTGGCAAGTTAGATCAAATGTTCTCAATGTTAATTTATCAGGTTATAGAGATTCGATTGAGTATTAAGTGGGACAAGGGAAAGGCTCTCGAGTTCTAGTCTCTTGGACTCTTAGTAAACTCTAACAATATTATTTCAATTACATATTGTAAGTATTAGTATTGCAGTCTTTTATATAGTTTAAATGAGAATCCTAAGTGTTGAACAAGATCAATTGATTGTGATTAACTTAATAGGCTAATAGCTTTTGCATAGAGATTAGTGTTTCATATTGTTAGTCATCAAGTTGATTGCAAAATGAGATGTACAACTGTTTTTTATTGCTTCTGTATTGGTATAAACATTTGCTATTAAAGTGTTCTTTGTTCATCATTAATTCCTCATAATTATAAACCTCTATTTTTTTTCTCTGTTGTACACTATCTGTCATGACTTGAGAATTTTATGTGTATTATGATTTATGTGAGTGACGTTCATGTTTATTTGATTGCAATTTATGTAGCAACATATATTATGCACCAGCTCCGGTGGTTCTGCTCGTTCCAATAGCCATCGCTACCCACCTCACAGATATTGTCGCAGCACAAGCTCGGATCCCAGCATTGGCAAAATCGATGAAGAGTTGATTCACACTCTTCCGAGGAGAGACTGATCCGAGTGTTGCCCAGTCCTGGTTGGAGACCATGGAGCGGACCTTCTTCTACATGGCTTGTTCCGAGTGGGAGAAAGCGGAGCTGGCTGCTTTCCATTTATGGGACGAGGTCGACACCTGGTGGGTTACGCAGTGTTCCATCATAGGTGAGCAGAACATCACCTCGGCCAGATTCAGAGAGGCTTTTGAGAGCCGCTACTTCCCACGAGCATATCAGATGACTCACCGTCAGGATTTTTTGAGTTTGCGATAGAACAACCGATCGGTGACAGAGTACAATGCCGAGTTTAATTGGTTGGCCAGATTTTGTCCAGAACTGGTTGCTGAGGATAGTTCCCATATGCAGCAGTTTATTCAGGGACTGGATGGACATCTGCAAGTAAAGCTTGTCGATTTTGGGAACGCATCTTACATGGAGACACTGGACAGAGCCCTGATGATAAAGTCAGCTCACTAGAGAGCGTATCCGGACAAGAAAAGGAAGCAGCCGGGTTAGACATCTGGACAGATCCAGCAGCCACAGGCTACACAGCAGCAGAGTGTTCGTAGTCGGCCAGGTCAGGGTACTTCTAGGGCTTCTGGTCAGCCACAGAAGTCGAGGCGGTCTTCATCAGGACGTTTCCGGCCTCCTCAGCAGACCCAGAAACAAACCGCTAGTGACATCCACTGCGCCCGGTGTGGGTCCAGAGAGCACACCACATCAGCCTGCACCTTGGGGCAATCAGTTTGCTATTATTGTAAACTGCTTGGGCACATGTGCCGAGATTGTTCGCTGAAGGCTCAGCATATTGCTTCCGGAGTTTCTGGTCATGGAGTTCAGCTCAGTCAGATAGGGACTCAGCAAGGAGAGCACAGAGCCCAATCCTCACATCGTCAGTAGAGAACAACTCCCCCTGCAATAGCTGCATTTGGCATGCTCGGACAGGAGTACTCCAGTACTCTCATAGTACCACAGAGCTCTGTTCTGAAACTACAGTATCTGACTCAGGGGCAGTATCAGCTGCAGTCCCAGCCACTAGTTCAGTACCAATCACCGCCTCAGTCCCTAGTACAATATCAGCCACAGCCACTGGTCCAGTACCAGTCATCGCCCCAGCCGCCGGTCCAGTATTAGTCTCAGCCTACCTATCAGTCTCTGGATCAGTACCCAGCACCGTCACAGTGGCAGTCTTAGATGTTGGTGCAATATCCCTTAGGTCAAGGTTGACTGAATTGACCAAGCTTGAGTCTTGGTCATAGTTTCGATGTTTGACAATACATGTAGACACATGGACAATGCAGGTGCAGTTGTTCATGTGGGGAGATTCTGATCAGGGACTGATCAGTGTGGATGAAGAAGAGTCAAGTAGGTCAAGAGTGATCGGATACCTGACTGGTAAGTCCTAACTGGAAGGTTAGGCAGATGGAAAGTCCTAGTGAGTGAAGCTAGGCAGAAGAAAATCCTGGTGAGTGAAGCCAGGTGAAAGTCCTAGTGAGTAAAGCTAGGCAGATGGAAAATCCTGGTGAGTGAAGCCAGGTGAAAATCCTAGTGAGTGAAGCTAGGCAGATGAAAGTCCTAGTGAGTAAAGCTAGGCAGATGGAAAATCCTGGTGAGTGAAGCCAGGTGAAAGTCCTAATGAGTGAAGCTAGGCAGATGGAAAATCCTAGTGAGTGAAGCTAGGCAGATGGAAAACCCTAGTGAGTGAAGCTAGGTGAAAGTCCTAGTGAGTGAAGCCAGGCAAGGGAAAATCCAGATGGATCAAGGATGATCGGACATCTAGTTTTGGGAAGTCCAAGTAGGTCAAAGGATTGACTGGACACTTGGCACGAGGAAATCCAGATGGGTCAAGGTTGACCAGACATCTGGTGGAAGTCCAAATAGGTCAAGGGAGTGACCGGATACTTGGCACGAAGAGAAAAGTCCAAGTGGATCAAAGGGATTGACCGGACACTTGGTGGGAGTCCTAGCAGGTCAAGGGAGTGACCAGATGCTAGGCATGATGTACCAACAGGTCAAGGTTGATCGGATGTTGGTTTGAGAAGCTTGGGACTTGGTTTTGGACAAAAACCAAGAGTTGGATCGATCAGTGGATCGATCCAGGAGCCAGATCGATCCAGGAGCCAGATCGATCAGTGGATCGATCCAGGCTTTTCCCAGCGAACAGAAAGCCTCTGGATCGATCAGTGGATCGATCTAGGCCTTTCCCAGCAAACAGAGAGTCTCTAGATCGATCAGTGGATCGATCCAGAGGTCTTAATCGATCAGTGGATCGATTGGGACGCTGCTGGTTCGCGCGATAAGCACTGGATCGATCCGTGGATCGATCCAGGCGTTTTTCCATAGCACAGAGGCACTCTGAATCGATCCGTGGATCGATCCAAAGCCTCCCCGATCGATTGGGAGTTTTTGAATCGATCGGGATTCGACCGTTGCGTCGTATTTGAGCTGCAGGCGGGCGTCTCCTTCAACATTTCTCCACTATTTCATCTCAGATCTCTCGCCAGCTCCTCCACAGTGCTCTCAAAGCTCAGATCGCCAGTTCTTGAAGGATCTTGGAGGTTTTCCAAGTCAAGAGGCGGATCAAAGCCAAGAAGAGAAGCTAGGGTTAGGGTTTTCTGTACTCATTGTAAGCTTTGCGCTTGTATTTTGTTTCCCTTTCCTTTCTTCTTGTATTGAGAGTCTTGTAGGGCTTCTCCGCCTTCGGTAGTTACCGAAAAGGAGGGTTTTATTAGTGGAGGGTGCGTGAGTAGGTGTGGATCCTTGGACTAGTCACCTCTTGTGAGGTGGATACCAAGTAAACCAACCTTGTTAGCGTTGTGTGGTTTGTTTCTTGTATTTCCGTTGCATATCTCTGAAGAAACAAGCAGCGATGAGCTATTCACCCCCCTCTAGCTACTTTTCGGTCCCAACAAGTGGTATCAGAGTAAGGTCGCTCTTCACCGGAATCATCGCCGGAAGGGGCAAACAAAACAAGCAAAGCTAGAGGGTGAAGAAGTTGGAGCAAATTCTTCAAGTTCAAGATTTTATCAAGCTCAACTTCAAGATGCAATTCCAAGATGGACTTGGATTTGACACAAGGGTGGCTCCACCATATTCATCTACAAGCTTCGATTCTTGGAAATCAAGAATCGAAAATTTCCTTATGATGGAGATAGAGCAATAGTTTGCTCTTATGGAAGGCTTCGAAGCTCCAACGGACTCCAAGGGCAAAGTCCTCAAGAAAAGCAAATGGAGCCCGGAGAAAGTCCAAAGGTGCAAAGCAAATGACAAGGTAACCAAACTATTGGTTAATTTATTGCATAGCACAATTCTATGCAAAATTGGACAATTCAAGGATGCCAAGGAGCTTTGGAGCAAGTTGGCAATTATTCATGAGATCTCCTCCACTGTACCAATCCAAGAAGAATCCAAAGAGGGCGACTCATTGGAGCAAGACCAAGAGGAGGACTCCGAGGTTGAGAGATGCTCAACTTCCGAAGAAGAAGTCCAAGAAGCCTCATCTTCAACGGAATGCAATGAAGAGGGCAAGGAGGGAGCTTACTCCTTGTTCCATGAACAAGATGAAGATGAAGAAGCCTCCACCTCTAGGATTGAGGGTGAGCAATCCTTGGTGACGCCGGATCAAGAAAAAGAAGAAGCTTCTACATCCGGGTCAAAAGAAGAAGAGGAGAAAGAGGTTTCCACCTCCACAAGTCAAGTCAAATCTATTGGAGGAGCATCGTTATCGGATCAAGAGGAAGTTTCTACCTCTGGATCAAAAGGAGAAGATGTCATCCCTACACAAGAAGGTATAAATATTTCAATTAAAAATAAAAATCATATAGTATCTTTTTAGTGTAGGGAAAGTGGGCACTACAAGAGCAAGTGTCCCAACTTGGCCAAGAAGAAGGGTCAAGTGACACAAAAGGGCAAGGAGAAGCCCAAGGAGACCACCCTCGGGACAAAGAAGAGCAAGGAGCACATTGTGTGCTTCTTGTGTCAACAAAAAGGGCATTACCGAAGTCAATGCCCTAAGGGGAAGAAGATGGTCAAGACTCAAGGAGGTACTAGTCAAGGGGGAGCCTCCAAGGTAAAGAAGAAGGTAACATTTATTGAGCCTACCCCTTTACGTTATGGTAAAAAGCATGATAGTTCTAATTTTTATCATTTTAACGTAATTTACCATAAGAATAGAAAGTATGAGGGCATTAAGGAAAAGCATGTGGCCCTACATGCCAAAACTACCCAACCTAAGGTTAGGAAGGTAGATAGACATTTGGGCAAGAACACTAAGGATAATATATACAAGCCCAAGAATAAAAATGCTCATGGATCAAATGAAAAATCAAATACTAAGGACTTAGTGAGGGAAAATCAAGTCTTGAGGTCAAGATTTGATAAATTAGAAAAGACTCTAAAAGGATTGGAAAATATCCTATTGGGGCAAAAAGAGCATAACCTAGGTTTAGGGGTACAAAAGTCATCCAATGACCATAGAGGTTTGGGATACAAACCCAAAGCTAAAAAGGATGTGCCTAGTTATCATAGGGTTCCATATAGTTATGGAACAAACCCTAAGTCTAGAGGTCAAGTCAAGGATACAAGGGAAGATATCCCTAGAAGTATCTTTGCAACCAAAGTGACTAAGACTTCTAAGAAGTCTAAGAAAGTCACTAACAAGGTCACAAGGGAGGCTATCCCTAGAGTTGACCTAGAAAATGTGACCAAGGCTTCTAAGAAGCCCAACAAGATCACTAGGAAGGTATCTAAGGAAGTTATCCTTAGTGAGTACCTAGAGCATCCAAGGAGCATCAATAGGTGTTGGGTTCCTAAGAGCATCTTCTCTACCCCATAGATGGGTTAGAGAGTGTCAACTCCGATTAGAAGGGTAGTTAATCCAACTTTGAGGAAATTGACACTCAAGGAGCATTTTCAAGGTTTTTGTTAACCTTTGAAAATGAAATAGAATTATTATTTACTCCTTGAAAGAGTAAAAGGTGTCTAATGGTGGAAAAATTGATTTTATCTTAAAATGGCATAAATTAGGAAAATCTAAAGAAATACCAAGTTGGGATTTTGGTATTCTCTTAGAGATTTAAGGCAATCCGGGCCTTGTTTTATGTGATTACTCTTGAGGAAAAATGGAATATGCCAACATGTGAGGATATGCTTAATTTTTAAGAGGCATAAACAAATCAAGAGAAATAGAAATGTCAATTTAGGTTTTGGCATTTCTTTGAAGCATTCAGGGCAATTTAGGTTTAACGTTTTAAGTTAAAACAAGTGGAATATTTTGAGTTAGCTAAGTGGTTAAGGATACTTAGATAGGTAATCTAGGTATATCTTATTTATGCTAAACCTTGCCATGATTGTTTGTCCATCATATGCCATGACATCATGTTTATTTTTTTCATTCATGTTTTATTATGAAAAATCTAAAAAATATCATGTCATGACATTCATACATCATGTAGTTATAGGATTTTTTTTTTTAAAAATTATTTCCTTTTGATGTATGCCATAATATAATCATGCATTAAGTTAAATTCCTTGTAATTAAGGACAAATGGCATTTAACAACACTTATTAACAAGTGACATCCTAGGTGGATGTCTAATATCGCTAAAATGCCTAAATAGATATGCATGATCCCTAGAATAGGGCAAAACCAAACGTTACATCTCACAAAGACCTATAAGGTGACTTGTATGTATTTTAGTGCACATTAGATACAAGTGAGATGTTAGGAAGATGAACAAAACTCAAGATGTTGATTTAGTGCATTCTTTTGAGTTTTAGGTTCATCAAAACACATAGTTATGTGTTTTCCCATTATTGGGAAAGCTAATGTACAAGTCATGTGCATTAAGCTCAAGGAATGTGATGGGAAATTGATTTTGAAAATTATTTTAAAATACTTTTGGAAAACCTTGGTGAAGGCTATCTTTTGATAGTAATCATCATTGGATAGTTAGACACAAACTTGAAGAAAAACACTAAAGTTTTAGCATGTTTTCAAGCTTGTGTCAATCTTTGAAAATATGATGTATTTTCATAGAAAACTATTTTTCCATGATAAAGTATGCCCTAAATAATGTCTACACGAAATTTCATGATTTTGGATTTTTGTAGAATTTTCTAGGGGTTTCTGAAGTTGGCTGAATTTGAAATTTAGCAACTATCAGAGCTCTGATCGATCCATGGATCGATTGGAGTGCCTGAATCGATCAGTGGATCGATTCAGAAGGTAATTCTCGCGAGCAGAAGCTCGCTGGATCGATCAGCCGATCGATCTACACATCCTGAATCGATCAGTGGATCGATTCAGATAGGTTCAACCGATTGGAACCCAACTCCAATCGATCCAAGATGCTGATTTTGGCTAAGAAAGCCTGATTTCAGCATTTTGAACCTTGTTTAGTCAATGTAACCATTCCAAACCCCTCAAAATACATTTGTATACATAAAAAGGGTGTTTTCATGTTGAAAACAAGGATGGAGTGGTTAAGGAAGACTAAATTGAAGTTTAGGTTGAGGTTTGTTTCAAATTTTGAACATTTGAACCTCAGAACTTCTAAATTTGGGTTTCCTAAAGGTTTAGGGATTCCAAGTCACTGTTGGTGCAATGACAGAAGTTACCACCATGTCTTCAGGGGGAGGGACTCTTTAAAGACATGAAAAATTATTTTTCATGAACCTTGGAGGGTGGTTAACCTTCTTTAGAGAAAATGCTCATGAATGAGCATTTGAACTTGAAATGAGGAGTGGATATCCTCATTATTTCAAGTGGTATTTCAAGTGGTATTTCAAGTAGTTGAAAAATGCTCAAGGTTGGACACTTGTCTACATTAAGGGAGAATGTAGAGAAAATGAAGGGTATGGGACCTTCATTATGATGTTGATCACAACCTTGAGAAACTCTTCAGGGGGAGAGTTTCGAAAGGGATAAAGGTTCAACGAGTGAAGTTGTAACCAATGATGAGTATCTCTTCAGGGGGAGAGATAGTGTTTGTTTGATGTGTGCCAATAGGGGGAGAATGTGTGGTTTAAGTTAGACATTCATTACCAATGGGGGAGGTCATAGGAGGAGAATGAAGGGAACCAACATTCATACTTTGGCATGAAGAGAGTTAAGGCTAAGGGATTAGCTTAACTCAGAGTGGTCCTAACTTAAAGGTATTGTCAAACATCAAAAAGGGGGAGATTGTTGGTGCAATATCCCTTAGGTCAAGGTTGACTGAGTTGACCAAGCTTAAGTCTTGGTTATAGTTTCGATGTTTGACAATACATGTAGACACATGGACAATGCAGGTGCAGTAGTTCATGTGGGGAGATTCTGATCAGGGACTAATCGGTGTAGATGAAGAAGAGTCAAGTAGGTCAAGAGTGACCGGATACCTGACTGGTAAGTCCTAACTGGAAGGTTAGGCAGATGGAAAGTCCTAGTGAGTTAAGCTAGGCAGAAGGAAATCCTGGTGAGTGAAGCTAGGTGAAAGTCCTAGTGAGTAAAGCTAGGCAGATGGAAAATCCTGGTGAGTGAAGCCAGGTGAAAGTCCTAGTGAGTGAAGCTAGGCAGATGAAAGTCCTAGAGAGTAAAGCTAGGCAGATGGAAAATCCTGGTGAGTGAAGCCAGGTGAAAGTCCTAGTGAGTGAAGCTAGGCAGATGGAAACCCCTAGTGAGTGAAGCTAGGCAGATGAAAAACCCTAGTGAGTGAAGCTAGGTGAAAGTCCTAGTGAGTGAAGCCAGGCAAGGGAAAATCCAGATGGATCAATGATGATCGGACATCTAGTTTTGGGAAGTCCAAGTAGGTCAAAGGACTGACTGGACACTTAGCACGAGGAAATCCAGATGGGTCAAGGTTGACCAGACATCTGGTGGAAATCCAAGTAGGTCAAGGGAGTCACCGGATACTTGGCACGAAGAGAAAAGTCCAAGTGAGTCAAAGGGATTGACCGGACACTTGGTGGGGAGTCCTGGCAGGTCAAGGGAGTGACCAGATGCTAGGCATGATGTACCAACAGGTCAAGGTTGACCGGATGTTGGTTTGAGAAGCTTGGGACTTGGTTTTGGGCAAAAACCAAGAGCTGGATCGATTAGTGGATTGATCCAGGAGCTAGATCGATCAGTGGATCGATCCAGACTTTTTCCAGCGAACAGAAAGCCTCTGGATCGATCAATGGATCGATCCAGGCCTTTCCCAGTGAACAGAGAGCCTCTGGATCGATCAGTGGATCGATCCAGAGGTCCCAATCGATCAGTGGATCGATTGGGACGCTGCTGGTTCGCGCGATAAGCGTTGGATCGATCCGTGGATCGATCCAAGCATTTTTCCAGAGCACAGAGGCACTCTGGATTGATCCGTGGATCAATCCAAAGCCTCCCCGATCGATTGGGAGTTTTCGAATCGATCGGGATCCGACCGTTGCGTCATATTTGAGCTGCAGGTGGGCGTCTCCTTCAGCAGTTCTCCACTGTTTCATCTCAGATCTCTCGCCTGCTCCTCCACAGTGCTCTCAAAGCTCAGATCGCCAGTTCTTGAAGGATCTTGGAGGTTTTCCAAGTTAAGAGGTGGATCAAAGCCAAGAAGAGAAGCTAGGGTTAGGGTTTTCTGTACTCATTGTAAGCTTTACGCTTGTATTTGTTTCCCATTCCTTTCTTCTTGTATTGAGAGTCTTGTAGGGCTTCTCCGCCTTCGGTAGTTACCGAAAAGGAGTGTTTCATAGTGGAGGTGTGTGTGTGTGTGTGCGTGGATCCTTGGACTAGTCACCTCTTGTGAGGTGGATACCAAGTAAACCATCCTTGTTAGCATTGTGTGTTTTTGTTTCTTGTATTTCCGCTACATATCTCTGAAGAAACAAGCAACGACGAGCACCTAGCACGCGAAGAGCTATTCACCCCCCCCCCCCTCTAGCTACTTTTCGGTCCCAACATCAGACTCAGGCGCAGCAGCCTTTGGCAGCACTACCACCTCCTCCACCGCCAGAGACTGAACGCATTCATGCGGTGACCAGAGAGGATACGCAGCGAGCCGACGGATCCGTTTTCCGCAATACGATTTCTATTTATGCCTTATCTGTAGATATGTTGATAGATACAGGTAGCTCACATGTTTTTATATCCTGTACCTTTATGCGGGAGATTGGTAGATTATCCACTTTCAGACCGCAGCGACTGACCATCTCCCTACCGTCCGGTGATACCTTGGACGTCACTCAGGAGGTCAAAGGTTGCCCATTAGATTTTGGCAACATAATACTTACGGTAGATCTTTTAGTATTGAAAATAGTCGACTTTGATGTTATTCTTGGTATGGACTATTTGTCAGCGTATCATGCCACTGTTGATTGCCAGATGAGGGTGGTCACATTCCGGCCTCCGAACCAACCCTCGTGGGATTTCACTGACATCAGAGACAACGGCATATCGATCATTTCGAGATTGAGGCTCAGAAGCTACTGTCAGATGGCTGTCAGGGTTTTCTATTATCCTTGATTCATACTGAAGATGGTAGTAGTTCTTAACTCTCCGACGTTCCAGTAGTCCGAGAGTATCCGGATATATTTCCAGAGAAGCTACCAGGGTTGCCTCCCAGAAGGCAAGTGGAGTTTGCTATTGAGTTGATTCTGGGAACTGCGCCAACATCGAAAGCTCCTTACCGTATGACACCAAAAGAGTTGAACGAACTGAAGGTTCAACTCCAGAAGCTTTTAGACAGGGGATTTATACGCCCTAGTGCTTCTCCATGGGGTTCTCCGGTATTATTTGTCAAGAAAAAGGATGGTACACTGAGGTTGTGCATTGACTACAGATAGCTAAATGCAGTGATCGTCAGAAATAAGTACCCCTTACCACGGATCGAGGATTTGTTTGATCAGCTTAGAAGTACATCAGTGTATTCTAAGATTGATCTGCGATCCGGATATCATCAGCTGAGAGTTAGAGAATCTGATATTCAGAAGACTGCATTCCATACCAGATACGACCATTATGAGTTTTTGGTAATGCCATTTGTGCTTATCAATGCTCCAGCGGTATTTATGGATTTGATGAACCGCGTCTTCTTGGAGTATCTTGATCAGTTTGTTATCGTTTTTATCGATGACATATTGGTCTACTCGCGTTCCGAGGAGGAACATGCACAGCATCTTCGTACAATCTTGGAGACTCTTTGACGACATCAGTTGTACGTGAAGTTCAGCAAGTGTACCTTTTGACTATCCTCAGTCGGGTTTCTGGGACACGTGGTCTCGAGCAGAGGTATTTCAGTAGACCCTCAGAAGATTGAGGCTGTCACCAGTCGGGAGTAGCCGGAATCAGTGCAGGAGATCCGTAGTTTTCTGGGACTAGCAAGATATTACAGACTATTCGTAAAGGGTTTCTCCCGGATTGCTATGCCACTGACACGCTTGACCAGGAAAGGCGTGAAGTTCACTTAGACCGAGGACTACGAGACCAGCTTCCAGGAGCTGAAGCGGAGATTAGTGTCGGCTCCAGTTTTGGTTTTACCCGTTGGAGAGGACGGATTTGTACTCTACACCGACGCGTCTATTCAGGGTTTGGGCGTGGTTCTGATGCAGAACGGCAAGCTAGTCTCCTATGCTTCTCGATAGTTGAAGGAGCATGAGAAGAACTACCCAGTACATGATCTGGAGCTAGCCGCCATCATCTTTGCTCTGAAGATTTGGCGGCATCATCTGTACGACATTACCTTTGAGATTCTCACTGATCATAAGAGTCTCAAATATATTTTCACTCGGAAGTAACTTAATCTCTGACAGAGGAGATGGATGGAGTTCTTGAAGGATTATGATTGTACCATTAGCTATCACCCGGGGAAAGCTAATGTGGTTGCCGAAGCACTCAGCAAGAAGTCCAGAGGGACTTTGGCTTGCCACTGAATTTCAGTCACAGACTTGGTTCAGAGTTTCTCCGAGTTGGGCCTTCAGGAGCAGGGACAGACAGAGCAGGGTATTCTGGTTACTATGGTTGCTCAGTCGTCGATCAGGATGAGGATCTGATAGGCCCAGGCCAGTGATCAGCATTTGTAGTTTATTGGCAGTCAGATAGCTTCCGGACAGCAAACCGAGTTCACACGAGATGAGGAGGGTATTATATATTTTCGAGGCAGATTATGCGTACCTCAGTCTCACCCAGTCTTACAGGAGCTATTTCAGGAAGGCTCATCGTTCTCGATTTGCGATCCATCCAGGTGGGACTCGCATGTATCGAGATTTGAGGTGTTCCTACTAGTGGAACGGTATGAAGAAAGACATCACGGAATTTGTAGCAAGATGTCTTATCTGTCAGCAGGTGAAGGCTAAGCACTAGAGACCTGTCGGATTACTTCAGTGGATTCCTATTCTTGAGTGGAAATGGGAACAATTACCATGGACTTTGTGGTGGGTTTGCCTAGGACACGACGAGGTCATGACGCGATTTGGGTAATCGTTGATCGATTGACCAAATCAGTGTTGGAGTGTATACTGAAAGCCTAAGCTTTGTAAACATTCATTATGAATAAAGAATCACATTTGGTCAAATTTTCTACATTTAGTTGTAGTTGTTCAATTAATTTATATTGAAGATAATATAGTATGTGGTGTCACATACAAAAGATGATATTATCAGTACCTTATAAATTATAAACAGTAGCTCACGATCAAAATAGAAAGGAACAAACCATTAGAAGGTCGTAGTGTAATTAGGTATCAGTTTATCTTGACTGTATAATTACACTAGTACACTTAGTGTGTATTGAGTAGGACCATTTGAGGTCGTTTCTTTTATACTGACTTTATAAAGAAACAAAGACCTCGGTTATTATGGAAGTGTGTGCTCTTAATCCTGATATAATAACAAGCACATATATTTGATATTTATTTCTTTAATTTATCAATGTGTGAGGTTTAGTTCGATGAATCAATAAGCCCGATAAGTTGGGAAATGGTATCACTTATAGTGTGTGTTGTTGATTATAGAAAGAAACTGTGTCCTAGAGATACTAGGTTGATAATGTCCCCAAGAGGAGCTCATAAGGATTGTTATGTTAAACCCTGCAGGTGGACTTAGTCCGACATGACGATAAGGTTGAGTGGTACTACTCTTGGACTTAGATATTAATTAAATGAGTTGTCAGTAACTCACTTAATTAGTGGACATTCGATATCTTAAACACAGGGAGACTAACACACTCATAATAAGAAGGAGCCCAAAAATGTAATTTGGGATTGGTGCGGTAGTTCAATGATAGTTCTCTAGTGGAATGAATTATCATTGATAAAATTAAGTTGTGTGTTCTGGGCGAACACGGGATGCTTAATTTTATCGGGAGACCAAAACCAATTCCTCCTCTCGGTCCCTATCGTAGCCTCTTAGTTATAGAGTTCTATACCCACCTATACCCACCTTCTATACCCACCCAATAGGGGCCGACCAAGCTAGCTTGGGAAACAAGCTAGGGCCGGCCTAGGTATAAAATTGGGTGGACGGCCCTAGCTTGAACCCAAGCTAGTAGGGCCAGCCAAATTAAATTAAAAAAGAAATTTAATTTTAATTTTTATTATTATGTGAAAGATATAATTTAAAGAGAATTAAAATTAAAATATCTCTCTTGTAAAAGATCTACAAAAGATTAAAGAAAGAGATTAGATCTCTTTCCTTATTTGTAGATTGGAGAGATGTTTTATTTTCTCTTTAAAAATTATTCACAAGTTGATAAAATTAAAATTATAGAAATTTCCTTTTATCAACCATGAAGAGATTTTAAAGAGAAATTTTATTTTTTAAAATTTCCGGAAACAAATTAGGAAGTTTTAATTGTTGATTAAAACTTGTCTAATTTTTTCCTTCATTGATGTGGCCGACCATTGGTTTTAATTTGGGAAATTTTATTTTATTTTTCTCAATAAAATCATGTCAAGGAAATTGAGGAAATTTTATTGTAATTAAATTTCCTAATTTGCCTAGGCCAAGGAATATAAAAGAAGGGGTGAGGGTGCCTTCATGAGACACAAGATCTATTATTTCTCTCCCTCTTTTGTACCTTGGTGTGGCCGGCCATCCTCTCCCTCTCTTCCTCTTGTGGTGGCCGAACCTCTCTCTTCCCCTTGGAGCTCTTGTGGTGGCCGGATACTACTTGGAGAAGAAGAAGAAGAAGGAGAGAAAGCTAGCATCTCTTGGAGCTTGGTTAGTATTTTGGTTTTTCTCCTTGGTGAAGTTTTTCCTTTTGTGGCCGAACCTTGCTTGGAGGAGAAGAAGGTGGTTGGTGGTTTCTCATCTCGGTAGATCGTTGCCCACAAACGTCCGAGGTTAGAAGAGGAATACGGTAGAAGATCAAGAGGTTTTTCTACAAGGTATAACTAGTAATTTTTATTTCCGCATCATGCTAGTTATTTATGGAAATAATACCAAATACAAGAGGCTTACGTTCTAGAATTTCGAATATGTTTTTTCGATGTTGTGTTCTTTTGTTTTTCTTTTCCTTGTGATTTGATTGTTCTCTTTGGTTAACCTAAAGTTATTTTAGGAAATTAAATATTAGCTTTCTATAAAAGGTTTTGTCTAGTCGGTGGTGGTTGCTCCCATATCCAAGAAGGTCATGTGCCTCGCCACGTCAGTACTGGGAACCAATTATGGAAATTAATATTTAATGGAATTAATAACTTAAGGAGACTTGGTTCGAACGTGTAAAGTTCCGCAGGAGATCCAAGTCAAAACCTAAAAGAACAAATAGATTAAGTTTTGGATCAAACGTGTTAAGTTCCGCAGGCGATCCAAAATTTAATTTAAAAGAACATATGGTAGCTAGGAAAAGGTTCAGACCTTTGTACAAATTTTTTTTTGTACAGTGGAACCTATAGGTTTTCCGAGTAGCAACCAACAATCAGTGCACTTCTTAGTGATCCGAAAGACAGATTCCCTAGATCGGTTGACAGATATGTATTGCTAAGAGATCATCAGATTACATGATGTCCCTTTGACAATTATTTCGGATAGAGACCCTCGGTTCACGTCTCGATTCTGGCAGAGTCTGCAGTAGGTCTTGGGCACTCAACTCCGTTTCAATATAGCTTTCCATCCGCAGACAGATGAACAGTCAGAGCGGACCATTTAAACTCTAGAGGACTTACTGGGGTCTTGTGTATTGAATTTCGGAGGCAATTGGGAGGACTATTTGCCATTGGTAGAGTTCGCCTACAACAACAGCTTTCATTCGGTTATCCAGATGGCACCGTTTGAAGCATTGTATGGTAGGTCTTGTCGGACACCCATCCTCTGGGATGAGGTTGGGGAGGTCCAGCTATTGGGACCTCATAGAGCTCAACATGAGGCAGAGTTGGTCCGTACGATCAAACGGAGGATGTCAGAGGCGCAGGACCGCCAGAAGAGTTATGCTGATTGGAGACGCATACCCCTGGAGTTCTCTATAGGCGATCATATATTTCTGCGAGTTTCACCCACGAAAGGGGTGAAGAGATTTGGCCTCAGAGGTAAGCTAGTTCCGCGATACATTGGCCCTTTCCAGATCCTGGAGAGGATTGGAGCAGTAGCTTATCAGCTGGAACTACCACCGTCCCTGACAGACGTTCACGACGTATTCCACATATCTATGCTGAGGAGATACATACCCGACCCAACACATGTGCTGACAGATATCTCAGTTCTCGTTCAGCCTGCATCACTTATGAGGAAGTTCCGGTACGAATTCTGGACCAGAAAGAGCGTCAGCTGCGGAACAAAACTATCCGACTAGTTAAAGTCGGATGACAGCATTATTCAAACGATGAGGCTACCTGGGAGCTCGAGGACACGATCCAAGCTCGATATCCCCATCTTTTCACTTGAGGTATGTGATTTAATTTACCGTTCAGCATTTATACTCTTTACCTGTTGTTAGTATTTACTGATGGTAGATAACGAAATTTGGGGGACCAAATTTTTATTAGTGGGGGAGAATGTAAAATATCAAAAAATGGCGATCAATGATTTTTTTAGAATTTTTAGAAATTTTTCTAGAATTTTTCGGAGACCGTGTGGACGAGTTTACGGGGATAAAATTGGGTCCCGGGAAAGCTTGTTTAGGCTACCCCATTAAACGAGGAAATGTTTGATTTTTTAAAATATTTCCTTTTCTTTTATTCTTTTCTTTTCCTTTTTTTTATTTTCTTTCCTCCGTTTCTTTTCTCTTCCCCGCGTGTCTGATGCCTCCTCCTCGCCCCGAGTCGTCGTCCCCTCTCGTACCCTAACCGTCGATGGTTTCTCCTCCCTTTCCCTCATTTTCTCTCCTGTATCACTCCACTTCCGTCTCTCCTGGATCATCACGACGTGGATTCCTCCCGAGTCCAAAATCGTCGATCGTCCTCTTTCTCGCTCTGTCGCCACCTGAGACCGCACGGAGCAGCGCGGCGCCCTACCGCTGACGCCTCGCCAAAGTTTCTTCTCCTCGGTGCCAGCTGCTGAACCCCCTACCGATCGCTTTCAGCCGCCTTCCGTGTGAGGTCTTTAGCTGAATCAGGGAGAGCCCGAGCATCTCCTCTTCCTCTCCTCCATTGTGTCTCTGCTGACCTTGGTGGCGTTGTCTTCCCCGTGCCCTAGTGTCGGCGCAGATCCAGCCACTAGAAGGTATAGTGTGTCACATTGTCTTTGTTCATCTTCCAACCTAACCGTCGGTCACTATGTTGATTCAACAAGCATGCTGGTTTCAGATTTAGGGCTACAGGGACCATCTCCTCTGTTTCCCCGGTGTTCCTTCGAGTTGTGCCCTAACCCGCCTTGCTGCCCTCTTCCGTGCCCTAGTTCTTTACTGCCGAGCCAACAAGGTGAGTTGGTTGTACTTGGAACATTTGGTTGCACACTTGATTTTCCCTTCTGATCTGGTCTGCAGGTGTAGGGTTTCGGTGGATCAGTGATCATGAGGGTAGTCTTGTGCTGTGGGTTTTCTTTGATTCGACACTCACTTCTACCAGCAACCAACAATCCTAATTGGGCAGCAACTCTTTGATTTCAGTAGCAAGAGTGGCTGTGAATTGAGGTGAGGTGTAGGAGTTAGATATATTTTGGTAATTTGATTGCTAATTGTGTTAGCAATAATTGTTAACCTAGGGTCATGTGTAGGTTTTAATGTAATTGAATAGTGTGATGTTGATTAGGGTTTTACCCTAATTTAGGGTTAGAGATTTTATTTAGCTATTTATGAGAATTGTAGCTAAATAAAATATATTTATATTGGTGACAAAGGACTTTGACGCGAGACGAGTATCTCGATATTGGATTGGACCTTTCTATTGGAGGCGGATACCTTGACTTACCTTTTAGATTTGTCATTTGATGTGCATAGTAGATTTTTAACAAATAGTAATGATTATGTTTCATATCTGCATCGGTATGTCATTATCCATTACCTGGGCATTCTTTGATTGTTTCCTGTTTGCATTCATGTTTATACCTTCAGATTACTTATGATCATAAAGGTAATGGCATACCATGCCATAGGATATATCGGACTTATTTGATACCATATCTAACCTATATACCTAGATCTTCTGATTTGATCCATGTATATTTTTGGGTACATATTTTATGGAGGTAGACATGGTCAGGATCTTTATACTTAGTGTCATGCACCATCTCGCATGATTGCATGCTGTGCGATTGTCGACTCCATTATTGTTGAGCACATCGCTAGTTACACGGATCTATACACACAACCACTCATGGGTTAGTGGTTCTTATCAGGCAGGGTGTGTTGCAGCTGGTTACTCTGTCAAAGGCTCCATTGGTCTACTCATGGGTAGTGTGACGCGGCGTTGTAGCAGGACAGGGATCCCTCCTCTGGACTTGTTCAATGAGATGAGAGCATTGAGCTCCCCCACTTATGATTTGGGGTAAGAGGATAGGTGTACTCCAATAGCATCCCGTCCATTTGATCACTCATCAGGAGCAGTGATGGCAGAGTGCATGGTTCTCACAGCACCATCGTGTGTGAGACAGCTGACTGGAGAGTAGGGGTGACCAGGACATGTCATTGGCATCATACGCATTGATGCATTTATTGCTTGTGTTTGCTACATATTGGTTGGATGCATATGATTGACATGCATACAGGATTTTGATACCTCTCGGTCTGACGAGCTTGTTTTACTTATACCCAGGTCCTGGTTAGTACAATTTTCTCCTATTTATTTCAGTTACATTTTATCTTTCTTATATCAGGAGACTGTACGCATGATTAGTGCTAGTTGTTATTTTCTTACTATGCATATCAATAGTTACCCGCTGAGGAGTTGACTCACCCCGTGGATATTTTCTATTTTCAGGTTGAGATTATCCGGAGGAGTTCCAGTAGTTAGTCCCCTGCAAGTCGCGAGGATGTGTTGTTTCGGTCTTTTGGTTTTCTTATGATGATATCTAAACGATGTTGTAGACTTGTTCTGGTTTTGACACTTAGATACTGTATGGTTTTGCTTTATTGTCGATGAGTTTTATTTGGATGTGTTTTTGCTACATGCTTGCCTGGATGGCAGAAGAGATGAGTTCATTGTGATTTGTGTTTTATGGGTGTAGTGGAGTAGGGTATTTGTTTTGAGCTTTATGGGTGTAGTTGAGTAGAATTTTTGACTTAGTTTTCTTTATCATTGCATTAGTTTAGTTTTTATTATTAAACTGTGTGGATGTTGCTTATTATTTATATATATTATTCTGGCCGTGTTGACCGAGGTATCAGGATGTTGTAGAAAGTTTTAGATTGTCACCCGTACAGGGGAGATGCTGTCGAAATTTCTTCTGGCAAGGACTCCCCCGGGGAGTGACACCTATCCTATACTTGGCCCAATTGCTGAATACTATCACATACCCTATCTCCATTCATGTAGGAGATTGTTGAATAGATGTGAATAGAGAAGAGGTGGAAGAGGAAAGAGACTCCATTGTGAATGGGACTTTAGTCCCACATTGGGAGTTTCATGGCATGATTGTTGGTTTATATTAATTCACATGCATTGAGAATGTGAACAAACGTATTGGGAGAGGCTCACTCTCACGCATAAGTGTGTAGGGGGAGTGCAAATCCAGGGCCTGAGTTTGCACTGAACCATGTTGACTCGTGTGCGGGCACGACCTGCGCGTGTCGAATGTTAGACAAGCTGGGACAAAATTTGCCCAAGTGGAACAACCAACATTTTGCCACGTAAACCTTTTTGCTATTGTGTAACTGATGCATTAAAGTCAAGATTAATGCAAAATCAAAATGGTCGAGCGATAATGAGTGAAACGGTGGGCGTTTCACTGCTCGACTAGTAATGGTCATTAATCAACCATTAACGTTGTCGTTGATCTGAGCTCCTATATAAGGAAGCTGCGATCACAGGCAGAAGACACACAGCAATACAAGCAGATGCTCTCCACCTTCATTCCCTTATCATCCTCTGTCGTGTAACTTCTGCTCAGCAGAGTACTCGTGATAGCATTCAGGTGCCACTCAGTTCATCGTGACTACTATTGCTTGGTGGAACCATGGTCAACCGTTGTATCCTGGGAAATAGATGACCCGAGTAAGCCTCGAAGCACAGCCAGAGGTGGGCCGAATCTGTTTTAAGGAAATTGCGTCAGTCACAGGCCTCGGTCAGTTTTCCCGGTCGGTCTCTTCATCCGCCCGTTCGGCCTCTTTGTCTGCCCGGTCGGCCTCTCCACTCGCCCGGCCAGTATTCATTCGCCCGACCTGTCTGCTCGCCCGGTCGGCCTGTCTGTTCGCCTGACCTGCCGCTCACCGGGCTTGTGTGTCCGCCTGGTTGGTCTTACTGCCCGGTCGACATTTCTGCCCGATTGACCTTACTACCCACTCGACCGTACTGCTCTATCGGTCTGCGCCTGCTCGTGTTGCTCGGTTGACCAGCTTGCTCTATCAATACTGTGCAGATTGCCTTCATCACTTGGCAGAAACCAACCTCTGCTGGCAGTCTGAGATTATCCGCTCAGGTCATCTCAATTATAAGTTGAATTTAAATTCTGTGTAATTTTAAATTCAGCTAAGTCCCCAAAATCTCTGGCAACAGATTGTTTGTCCAACAAGAGCATAAAATACCTCGAGTGAACAGTACCCGAGGTGCCTTTAACCAAAGGAAGGCGCCTTGAGCTATGGAATGGAAGTCGCCTTCGAGAGCTTGGAAGGTGCCTTTGATCAAATAATGCAGACCTCGACAATGATAAGGCGCTACTTTTTTGAGATAAAAGTTGGGTTGAAGGCACCTCTAGTGATATGAAAGGCACCTTCAACACTCAATAAAAGAATGTCTCGCCCAAGGCTTCAACTCAACTCATACGCACTTCTTCTACGAGCTTCTACGCATTCGCGCGACATCCCGACTACGCCGACCTCGTCCTGCTGCTTTGTTGTGATGTTGCTGCATTCGACTACTGCTAAGGAGCCATCCAAGATCAAGCCTGATCTGATCATCTTCAAAAGTGTTGGGTAACGAAAATTTACATTTGTTCTTAATTTCTATAAAAAGGAAAGTATAGCATATTATACTTGTCTTGATTTTTCTATTATACTCATTTCCCTCTTCCGGCGATTCTGAAAGAGGATCATAGTGGATTGCCCATTGATACGGTTCACAGGATCGTGGATCTTGAAGTAGGAGTTGCTGAAGGCTCTGAACCAAGTAAAAATCACTTATGTTCTGGTTTTCCTTTTTATCTCTTTTCGTCTTTTCCGTTACGTACTTGGTTTTCAAAATCGAAGAAAAATCCAAGTTTTCTAAACTACGTGATTCACCCTACCCCACCCACGTGGGCTATGATCCAATAGAAAGGAGTTTTCTCCTATTCTAGATTCCAATCTTGAGCTTCCATAGCTCGTTCCATCGTCGATCCCGACATCTTACTTCATCTGCACGCCTCCTCTTCATCTCATCACCGATCTAACCTTCTTCATCCAGATCCAATTCATCTGCAGTTTCATCACAGCCACCAATTGCCTTGGATTGTAATTGATTTGGATTCCCGTTGGTTCAGATTTCATGTCATATATAGGCTGTGATTGAATATTGCTTGCAATATGTTTGATGAACATGGATTTTCTTCTAGTCTTGCAATTTCTTTATGTTAATGTCTTGTTTTGTTGAGAGTTAGTCATGATGGTTATTTGGTTGGAATGCATGTAGATTAGATTAGGTTAGAATGCTTACTTTGTGGTTTCATGAATTCATTTTCTTTTATAACAAAAGGTGATTATGTTTACTCCAGACACCCCTCACATATTCTAAGGTTATGTAAAGAGAGATAAATTATAAGGTCAATTTATAGTCGACTATCAAGTTAGCTAGGGAGTGGGTGGGATTTTTTTCCCCGAGAGTATGAGCCTATCAGGAATTAATCCATTACCGCATTATAACAAGTCTGATACCCTCTAGCCAATTAGACATCCGGTGAGGATTTTATAAATTCATTCTAAATTGTAGCTTAGCATGTTTACATTTCTTTTAATGCATTACTTCATATTGCTATTTTTTTTTCTTTTTTTTGTTTGTAGTTTAATGATTTCTTGTTTATGTTGCATTCCTTATTTTTAGCATTAGAAATCTAAAACCCAAACCCCTAATTTTAAATAAAATTTATCTACTATTCTTATAAGAGACAACAGTTATTTTATATTATATTAGTGTAGAGGGATTCGATATTAATTTAAATTAAAATCGTATGGTACGACATATATAGTCTATCACCCATCATAGATAATAAAAATATACCTCTTTCATGTTTGATCCTGGAACAAGTTGACGGGGATGTTGAAAACGAACGTATTCATCTTTTACCACAATAGATAATAAAATAGAGTAATAAACTTCTACACACAAAATCCATAACATTTCATTTAGTCCACAATTAACCTATCAATTAGATCATTTTATTGTATTTAATTTTTAATAGTAATATATACCATGTGCTAAAAGTTTAACATGTGTTGACGTAGGAGATTAATGACTCTACAAGCATGTTGATGACTAGAGACACGTACGGCTACTTACTCCGAACCGCTAGCGAACTAGTGAAGGAATTGATCGGACAGAGTCACACCCTCTGTTAATACAATTGAACTAATGACAGTGGAGCGATGGAAGTACTGTCACACCCTCATCTACTAATACATTTCTATCATCTATTGTGATTTGAAACCCATACATAAATCCATATAGTTTGATTTGTATCACCAGCTAATTTTGCCAGAAATTTTGAACTTTATTAGGAAATTCGACATCTTATCTCAAAACTACAAGATACAAACACATGCAAAAAGAATAACTACAAGTAAAGACTCGTTGCAGCAATTGACAAATTCATGGCCAACCAAAAGACTTGTTAAGTTGTCTTCGACGATCTTAATTTCGACCATTTGCTTTGATGGCGAGCTACAGAATCACGATGAAAAGATCGATGGCCATTTAGCAAGCTGCTGCTTTGATCAACAAACTCATCCTGTTCTCTTTGCTCCATTGGCCATAATAATGTTTCTCTATATACTTTCAGCTCTGCTGCTACTTGCTCCATCGTCGGTCTATCTTCTTTTTCGGGACTCAGGCATCGAGCTGCAAGGTCAACAACAACTCGAAGCAAATCGATGTTCACTTCATTCACAATTTGTTTATCCAAGATAGCTGTGACTTTTTCCTTGCTCATCGATGCTAGTCCGACTGCGGGCTGCTTCCTCGTGACTAGTTCCAAGAGAACAATCCCAAAGCTGTACACATCGTTTTTGGTGGAGAGAAGCCCTTCTTTTACGAGAACAGGATCCGCGTAGGCAGCAGTTCCTTCCGCAGTCGTCAGAGCTTCCGTTTCATTCGCTGACAACAGCTTTGATATGCCAAAATCTGATACTTTGGCGGTCAAAACATGGTCCAACAGTATGTTGTGCGGCTTCACGTCCCCATGAACGATTGGGTGCGGTTCGAATGAATGCAAATGAGCTAATGCTTCGGCTGATTCCTCTGCTATTTTCAGGCGATCCTCCAAGGAGATGATCTCTTTTTTCTTATGGAGCAAGTCGAAGAGAGACCCATTAGGAACAAACTCGTAGACCAGCAGAGGAGTATGCTTCTCGAAGCAATAGCCATAGAGTCTGACCACATTCTTGTGATTAATCTGCGAAAGAAGGTAAATTTCGTTCAAGAAACCCTTCTTGTCCTTGTCGCTCTGCCTCTCGGTGGAAATCAGAGTCCTCTTTATGGCCACTTTTCTTTGGCCTGCCTCCAATATTCCTTCAAATACCACGCCGTATCCTCCACGCCCAATTACATGTTCATCATCGAAGCCGTTGGTTGCCCCATGCAGATCTCGCAGAGTAAAAAGTGTCATCGTACTCGCGTATTTTAATACTATATCTCTGTAATATATCAAATCCCTGTTCTCAACTTCAAACCTCCTCTTCTCCTCGCGCAGTTGCAGAACATCTTTATTAATCATGCTTTTACTTCTCCTAATGGCATCATATCGCTTCTTTTGCCCAAATAAACATATCAGAATGAAACAGATCGCAATGAATAAGCACGAGGCGATGCCTACACAAGTAATTAAGCATATATTCTACCGTATTAATTTAAGCACCAATCGAATTAGAAGTTCATTCACTAAGATTAACTAATTAGGAAAGAAAACATGGTGTAGTACCTAAGGACAACCGCCCTATCATGGGAAGTCTGGAGGTGCACGGTGCAATAAATGGATCGCCATGCTTACCGGAAGGGCATTCACAACGATAGCTCCCTTCAAGATTAGTGCACGCACCATGGCATGGATACTTCTCCGGAGACAAACACTCGTCGATATCTGCATTCAGTTACAAATTAAATTCTACCGTCAAAAGAAGATTTGGTAGATAAATTCATTATAAATACTAATCGCAGACCTAGGCATCCATCATCGAGGTAAGGGTTGCCCTGGTAGCCCTGCGAGCAATTGCAGAGGTACCCGGCACCGTTGTTGGAATCGACGCACATGCTGTTCTGGCTTCGACACGTATTCTCCACGTAATTGGAAGAGGAGTTCTTGGCCTCCTCGCACGTCGCGGCGTCCCGAAAGGCCCAATCTAGCCACATCGGCATCGACGCGTTGGTGGTGTTCATTTTCAAGTCCGCCGAGGTGAAGTTGAAGTAGTCCTTATCGACGATGAAGACGTAGCTGCAGGGGCTGAAGTCCGCCATGTCCCCGCTATGACTGTAACCGCTGAACCGGAAGCTGCTGTCGCTGAGGTTGGACGGGAAGCTGACCTGGCAACACCCTATGCCTGCGCAGACGCCGTCGACGACGCTGCCGGCGTCCCTGCAGTACGTAACGCAGCCGGTGTAGTATCGATAGGAATAGGATCCGTTCACATCGGCCTGGCTTTGGATATGTCCTGCGGAGTTGCATCCGATGACAGTGAGCTTGTTTCGGCCGGTGGCCATTCGGAAGACTCCAGCTCCGTCGATGTTGAAATCAATGTATGGATACTGGGAGCCGACGACGTAGTCCGATCGATTGTAGCACTCCCACGTTATCGGGACCTGTAAAATTATAAAAAAAAACCTATGATTTTTCTTACCGATTTAGAACTTACGATGTAATTAAGAAGAAGAAGAAGATCAGAATTGAAGAGTTGACTACGAGGACTCGAGCTTGGCTCTGCTCCGCTGAGATGTGGGTTACTTGGATCATGGAATCAGCTGAGCCAAGGAAAGCTTTTGGGGAGGATGGATCGGAGCGGTCGCAGGAGATGGCGAAGCCGTTTCTGTAGCAACCGGGCTCGATGCCGAAGGGAAAGGAGAGAGCAAGTTGGCCGCACGACTGCGAGCAACCTGGGCCTGGTAACGTCGTATTAATGTCCGCCGCCGCCGCCGCCGCCGCCTCTGCCCGAGCAATGGTACAGAACAGCAGGAGAAGGTGGATCGCTCGCTGTGTTGAGATTCCCATCCTTGTCGTGATTCGTGATTAACAGGCAAGGACGAGTACTCAGAAAATAAAGGGGTAGCGCCGATAAGGAGCCTTGACTTCCACGCGGATTCGCGTGAAGCATCATGTTCAGTGTTGGGCCAACCGCGACCGTCACATTTATAAATATTAAACTATCCATAACAAATGTTGACAAGCAATCAACATAAATTTTGTTATCGACTATTTGAATGTTTTGACCAATTCTGTGGTTCGATGTTTCGATTTAAAACTTAACAAAACTCGCTAAGTTTGATAACGTGCCTTTGGTCATAAAATAGCCATTCTTTTGAAATTATAATGATAACTCAAGAGTGGATCAATCATCCAAAGTCTCACTATGTTATGATACAATAGTTTATTCATGTTCTGTTCATTAGGTTGGCCAATTTATATATTTTTTATTTAATATATTCCATTAGTTTTGTCTATATATTTTTTTCTAATACTGATTGGTTTGACCCTTAACTTCGTCCATGACGACCAATCATGATCGGTCTGAAGTCCGGATAAAAAAGGGTTGCATTAGGTTGTCAGTCAACGTCAAAACTATGACAAATATTCAAAGAATGAATCCATTAAACTATTATGCTAATGTTAAGTTGTTCCCCGGAAGGAATGCGTTGGAGGGTCCGACTGTAACGTCTCAGCAAGTACCGCTACATATCCAGAAATCGGGTGTAGTGATAAATATGCAAGAGTTCACGTTACAGGATCCGACTGTAACGTCTCAGCAAAAGCGGCCGCTACATTTCCATGAGAACTTGAGTATAGTGTTAAATAGGCAAGAGTTCTCACACGATAGGTTGGATAAGAACAAATATGATATGAAAACCAATAAGTTAATATTTGGAATATGGAACATAGGAACTCTCACCCGTAAATCAATGGAGCTAGTAGATATGATGATTAGGAGAAGAATTAGTATTTTATGTGTACAAGAAATAAAATGGATAGGCGAGAAGACAAAGATGATAAAGAACTCGGGTTTTAAGTTATGGTACAATGGAAAGAGTAAAACAAGGAATGAAGTGTGTATTATTGTAGATAATTTATTAAAGGATGAATTTGTAGGAGTTATTAGAAAAGATGATAGAATTATAGTCCTTAAGATAATAGTGGCGAAAGAAACTATGAACATAATTAACATATATGCACCACGGGTAGGATTAGATGAAGCTACCAAATCAAGATTTTGGGAGGACTTAGATGAAATATTATAAAATATTCTACTAAGTGAAATGATTTTAATAGGAGGTGATCTAAATGGTCATGTCGGAGTGAAAAATGAAGAATATGAGAGAGTACATGGGAATTATGAGTTTGGAACGAGGAATGAGGAAGAGAAAACTATATTAGATTTTGCAATAACATATGACCTTATATTAGCTAATAAGTTTTTAAAAAAAAAAAAAAAGAGAAGAATACTTAGTCACATTCAAAGGTGAGAATAATAAATCGCAAATTGACTTTCTTATTGTTAGGAAGAAGGATAGAAAGATTTGTAAAGATTGCAAAGTCATCTCTAGAGAAAGTTTAACTACCCAACATAGGTTAGTAGTGTTGGATATACGCCTCAAACATAGTATTAATAGAAAGAAAATATATATGATTCCTAGAATTAAGTGGTGGAAGTTAAAGGATAGGAAGCAACATATATTTAAGGAGAAGAGAGAAGTACAAGCATTAGGTGAAATATACGATGACTCTAATACAACATGGGATAAGATGATATCAAAGTTGAAAATAGTAGCTAAGAGTGTACTCGGTGAGTCAAAGGGACATGCACCACTAAGTAAAGAATATTGGTGGTGGAATGAGAAAGTACAAGAGAAAGTGAAGGAAAAAACGAATAGCTTATAAAGAATTAGATATTTGTAAGAATAAGAAAAACTTAAAAAAATATACAATAGCCAAGAAAGAAGCTAAGAAAGTAGTGAGTAAAGCAAAAGATGAAACTTTTGAACGATTATATCAAAAATTGGATACAAAAGAAGGAGAAAGAGACATTTATAGAATAGCTAAAGTGAGAGAAAGGAAAACAAGAGACCTTAGCCAAATAAAATATATTAAAGATGAATGTAATAGGATATTAGTAAACGATGGAGAAATAAAAGAGCGGTGGAAAAGTTATTTTCATCAACTTTTTAATGAAGGTTTAGGTGACCAACTTAACTTAGGTAATTTAAGTAGGTCAAATGAGCATAGAAATTTTAATTTTTATCATAGAATTCAAACTTCAGAAGTAAAACAATCTTTAAATGAGATGCACAATGGAAAAGCCGTTGGACCATATGATATTCCGATAAAGGTATGAAAGTGTCTAGGGAAACAAGGTATTGAATGACTTATAAAATTATTTAAAATGATATTGAAAACGAAAAAAATATCTGATCAATGGAGGATAAGTACTTTAGTTCCCTTATATAAGAACAAGGGAGACGTACAAAATTATGCAAACTATAGAGGTATTAAACTAATGAGTCATACTATGAAACTTTGGGAAAAAGTAATAGAAAATAGATTAAGGAAAGAGACCACAGTGACAGAAAATCAATTTGGGTTCATGCCTGGAAGATCGACAATAGAAGCTATACATCTTCTTAAATAATTAATTGAAAAATATTGGGAGCAAAAACAAGATCTACATATGGTATTCATTGACATAGAAAAAGCTTATTATAGAGTCCCAAGAGAAATTATATGAAGAATTCTAGAAAAGAGAGGTGTTAGCGTAACATATATTGAACTAATTAAGGATATGTATGAGGATGTAACAACTAGAGTAAAGACTTCAGGTGGAGTGACTGAAACATTTCCAATAAAGATAGGGTTACATCAAGGATCAGCTCTAAGTCCTTATCTTTTTACACTAATTATGGACGAACTCACTACGCACATTCAAGACACAGTACCATGGTGCATGTTGTTTGCAGATGATATTATTTTGGTAGATGAAACACGTGAAGGAGTAAATGCTAAACTAGAATCTTAGGGGGAAATACTAGAAGGAATTAACTTAATAGATTAAAGGCAGAATATATGGAATTTAAGTTTAGCAATAGTAGAAGGAATGAAACAATTGTTAAGATAGTAGAGGACGAATTGTCCGGAACCGAGAGATTTAAATATTTAGGATCATTTTTACAAAACGATGGAGGGATTGAGAGAGATGTCTTACATAGAATATAAGTAGGATAGGTGAAATGGAGGGGAACGTCGAGTATTTTATGTGACCATAAAGTACCTCTTAAATTTAAAGGTAAGTTCTATAAAATCGCAGTTAGACCTGCTATGTTATATGGAGCTGAATGTTGGACTATGACTCGAGCACATGAGCAGAAGATGAGAGTTGCAGAGATAAGGATGTTAAGGTGGATGTGTAGATATACGAAGATGGATAAAATAAGAAATGAGAGCATTAGAGAGAAAGTCGGATTTGCATCTATTGAGGAAAAACTCCGAGAGACACGTTTAAGATGGTACGGATATGTACATAGACGACCAATAAATGTTCCAGTTAGGCAATGTGAAACTATGACAAATATGCATATCAAACGAAAAAGAGGAAGAATAAAAAAGACTTAATTAGCAACAATAAAATAAGATAAAATTTATTTAAATATAAATGATGATATAATAGGAGATAGAGTTCAATGACATAAAAAAATTTATACAGTCGACCTTACTTAGTGGAAAAAGACTTAATTATTATTGTTGTTGACTGATTGATTTAACCGTTGTTTTTCCAACTCACTTAAAGACCATCAATATGAAAACCCGATGATCTAGAGACAAAAGTCTTTGTCGGCAGCTACATGATATTTTTCACACGCCAAGTTGAACATGTAGATTTACTTGAGAGTAGTCTTAATCGTTTACATGGTTCGATATAAAATTAAAATAAATAGCAAATTCGAGAAGGTGAAGGCGGCTTCTGAGTATCAATTTTCAATAAAAATTCACGTAGATCATAATCTTGAAAAATCCTATTGATTGACTATTATTGTCCACTCGATCATAACAATTTCAAAACGATCCTCTTAGGTGGGTGCTTCACATTTCACATTGGAACCGATGTGCACCTCTTTTCCAACACGAATCGATTCGACCACATAGAAAGATTATGTAGTGCATTCTCGCCATAATCTAAGGTAACATTTAGCTTAAGGGTTTAGAAATGAGAAAATATATTCATTTTCAAATTTTATATTTGGTTGATAAAAATAAAATTAAAATTTTAGAATGAGGTTCAAAAACTTGGATATTAATGAAATTCACCTCCTCTCTTAAGCTTTAATAGGAATGAGAATGAGAATTAAATTTTGGAGGAAAATACTCTTAATATATTTATTCAATTTTTTTTCATATCACTTTCTCTCTCTTTGTTCTCTCTCACCATAATTTCTCTTTTCTCATTCTTTCACTATACTTTCTTTCTCTTCAATCTCTCTTTATTTTCTCTCATCATACTTTTTTCTCCTCATTCTCTCTCATCATATTTTCTCTCTCCTCATTCTCTCTCATTATGCTTTTCTCTCCCATTATGTCCCCTCGGAACAGTATGATGGTTAAGACATGGGGTATTGCCACATGAGGTCTTGGAGTCGAAACTCGGCGTATTTGAGCATGTCTTCCCCATACCTTAGCCACTTGCACTAATGGCTAATTATCACTCATGATTTACCTCCTCCGTATTAGTCTAAGGACAGGTTGGCAAAGGCGCTGTGAGTGAGCAAATGACCTTTTGTCACATATTTTCTCTCCAATCATACTCTCTTTCCTCATTTTTTTTTTCATCACACTTTCTCTCTCTTCAATCTCTCCCAATGCACACACACTCTCCTTATTTTCTCTCATCACATTTTATCTCTCATCATATTTTCTCTCTCCTCACCCTCTCTTATCATGCTCTCTCCCATCACAACAGCTGAACTAGAGGTGCTCTGGTTATGACGTTGTTACTCATTGACTGAGGTGTCAGGTTCGAGCCCCCTCCTGCGCAGGCTCTTATCAATTTAAGTCTCCATTTTGGGACGTTGTTGACTGAGGTGTTGGGTTCGAGCCCTCTTATCAACTCTTTATCCGTCGAATACGTGGTACTGAGGCTCCCCAAAAAATCCCTTCGGAGGTTTCTGTTGGAGCAATCCCAATGGTCCGTGCGACCATGTGTTTTGGTGTTTGGGCAAAGGGTTTAAGTTAGGTTCACCCTTGTATTTGATATGTGTATTTGAGTTGTGCAGGTTTGCAGGATACACATGTGACTCAGGTTGATGGCTTCGGGTCTGGTGAAGGATGGAGCATCTGAGGGACCATGGACAAGGCAGCGAGGACAAGGGCCGAGGGAAGCGACTTCGAGGCATACGCGAAGGATGACATTGGGGACGAGCCGCGGGCTTGAATGCATCCGAGGGACGAGAGCCAAAGGAAGTAGGCTTGAAGGTAAAAGGTCAAAGCTGCAAAGGAAGCATCAAGTGAGTCATAAGGGTGAGGGTACGAGTGCACGAGAGATTGTACTCGGGTAAAATCTAATTTTAGGGTTTCTTGCGATATTAAGGCGCTCATGTAGCGATCTTGTAGAATCTTTGTAGGCGATCTCAGTCATGTGCATGTTTTAGCGATCGTGCAGTCGACTGGGGCAGTCGACTAGGGCAGTCGACAGCGAAGAGAATGTGTGGAATCGAGCCGTTGGGATGTAACGGTCGAATTTCCACACTGCATGTTTTAGCAGTCGACTGGTAGGCGGGGTTTTCCAACCCGTGGCCTATAAAACCAAAGCTTGGGAGCTTGGTTTGAGTTGACGAAATAGAGGTGGTTAATCTCTATTAGTAGTCTACCAGTGCCCTAGCATCAAAGGAGCTCTTGTGAGGGTTGTGGTGAGGTTTCTCCACCCACAAGGAGGTTTGAGCTAGCCGGAAGTTTTCCGGGGAGTAATCCACCGAAGGATCGGGATCGTCCACCTTACGGACAGCCGTGGAGTAGGAGCCCTAATCTCCGAACCACGTTAAACGATCGTGTCAATTGGTTTGCTTGTCTTTCTCATTCTTAGTCTTTAGCTTTCGTATTTGTATTTGTAGTGTTTGTATTCCGCTGTGCTAACAAATACGTAGGAAGCGGTTATTTGGGGGTGCCGTCTATCCAACCCCCCTTCAAGCCGGTCGTCCGATCCCCAACAAGTGGTATCAGAGCAAGGCCGCTCTCCGTCGGACTAACCGCCGAGGAAGCAAAGATGACCGGCTTGATAAATCCGCCAAAGTTCGAAGGAGGAAGCTTATGGGATATCACCTTTTGGATGGTGAAGATGAAGAACTTCTTCGAGACGGATTGGGACACAATGATGGTGGTGGAAGAGCCATTTGAAGTCCCTAAAGACAAGAAAGGGAAGAAGCTCCGAACACGACATTGGACGGAGGAGCAAACCTCACGATCGGAGGCAAACTCAAAGGTAATAGTAATTTTAATTGATTTATTGCCTCCTAATGTGATAAGTGGTGTAGGTAAATATGAGAACGCCCATGAATTGTGGAGTAAAGTGAAGAAATTTCCATGGGAGGAATTTTTGCCTACACAAGAAGAAGAAGAAAAATCCGAAGAAAGTGATGAAGTGGTCCAAGAGGAGAAGAAGGACCAATCGGATGTGGAGCCCAAGGAGTTGGGTTTAGTAGCTCAAGAAGAGGAGGTGGAGCAAACGGAAGTTGAGTCACGCTCAATATCCGAGGAGGAGAAGGAAGATGAGGTATCATCTACATCCTCAAGAATTGAAGAAGATTCCAAGACAAGTGAAGAAGATGAAGTCTTGGAAGTAAACATAGCAAGCACCTCCATCGAAGTGAAGTCAAAGAACAACATAATTTGCTTCGGATGTAATGAGAAGGGACACTACAAGAGTAGGTGTCCAATGAGTAAGAAGAAGGTATCTCCTAAACTCAATTCAATTCCTTTAGAATCTAATTTGAGTTGTAGGAAGAAGAAGGAGAAGAAGCACATTAGATGCTTCACGTGTGGAGAACTTGGACACTACCACACAAGATGCTCAAAGAAGGGAGAGTTCAAGAAGTTGGAGCATCTAAAGAAGTGGGAGAAGAAGAAGAGGAGCTCAAGTCAAGGGGGAGCTTCAAGAGTAAGGGAGGTATACCCTAATTTGAAATGCAATTCAAATTTTCATGTTCCCATGCATGCTAGGAGAAATGGTTGTGATTATCATTGTATGCTCATGCAAAATTTTGGATTTAAATATCATGATAGGAATAGGGTTAATGTAGATCAAAACCCTAGGAAATCTATGCATGAAAAATCTAGAAACAATAGACCTAGGGAGACCCAAGGCATTAATCCCAAGAAGGGGAGACACATGCCTAGGAAGGGTAGGTCTAGGAATGTCCAATTTGGACAAATTAACTCTAGGGTTAGAAACCTAGAGAAGGAGAATCAAGCTTTAAGGGGAAAGCTTGATAAGTTGGAACAATTCCTTAAGAGATTCAATGTTGGATCTAAGGAATTAAGGATGATGTTGGGTAGCCAAAGACCCAACAATGATAGATCGGGCTTGGGATACCGATCTAGTCCCTCCAAGGCCAATGAGAGTTCATATGCTAAGGTGGCAAATGATCATGGCAAGGGAGAGGTCTCCAAGGCTAAGGGAAAGTCTTATGCTAGGGTTGCATATGACTATAGTAAGGAGAAGTCAATTAATGGCAAGGGAAAGTCATTTAATGGTAAGAAGAAATTAACCAAGGATAAGGTGTCCAAGGTTAAGAAAGTTACGTTTGTAGGCCAAGTGTCACCGGGGGTGGACCGATGTGGCCTAGCCATTGTGGATGAGTCACCTAGGGAGGTGACTAAGGTTAAGAGCTCTAGGGGGAGCTCAAAGAGTCAATTTGGGACCCATGGCCAATGGATCTCAAGGGGGTTTTACTTGGGAGTCTAGACAAGCCATGGAATGTGCCAAGTGGTTTGGAGACGGACTTGAGTCTCAAACCTAGGGTTTTGGCACAATTAGTTTATGTTTCATTCAAGAAATATGACAATTGGGGTCATATAGCATGAAAATTGGTTTTGGATGTATAAATGCCATATAAACCAATGCTAGGGATGCATTTGTGGGTTAATATGGACAAATACATCAAGAGGAAGCCAAAACTAGGACTTTAGGTCAAGGTTCAATTGAACTTTTTAGCTAGTTTTGAGTTTTGTGTCAATCTTGGGATTGGTGATAGATACATTTTTGAATGTATTTTTTCCAAGTAGACATGGGTAAAACAGACCTCTCCACAAAATTTGGGGATTTTTGGAGGTCTGTGGAATTATTGGTGCATTTCTGAAATTGGGTCAGAAATGCTGAAAAAGGCTGAAAAACTGTGCCAGTCGACTGCTAAAAGTTGCAGTCGACTGGCTGGAAACAGAAGCATTCTGTTCGCTCAACCAGTAGCGACCAGTCGACTGGCACTTCTTGCAGTCGACTGATACCAGTCTGAAATTGTTTTCAGCACTGGATTTTGACCAAGTCAACTCATACAAGTGTATGAAATCCATGGGGGATAAACACACGAGTTTAGGGTCAATTGGAATGACAAGTTTTCAACAATTGGGATATTGTTGGAGGACCTTTTGGATGTTAGGCAAAGGGGGAGAAGTAAGGTTTAGTTGGGAAAACCTGAAAGTGCCTTTGCGTAGGGGGAGCCTTGGGATAGGTTCTTAAAAAGCCCGTTGTAAAAATCCTAGCTCATGGGGAGCGTAGGTGTAGGGAGAGCCTTGGGATAGGTTCAAATGCATGATGCATTGTTACGGTGGTTGCCAAGTGTGTAACCTTGGCAACGTAAGTCCATTCGGCGTTGTAAGTCCAAGTGTGTAGCCTTGGCATCGTAAGACCATTCGGCAGAGTAAGTCCAAGTGTGTAGCCTTGGCATCGTAAGACCATTCAGCGTTGTAAGTCCAAGTGTGTAGCCTTGGCATCGTAAGACCATTCGGCGGTTGCCAAGTGTGTAACCTTGGCATCGTAAGACCATTCGGCGTTGTAAGTCCAAGTGTGTAGCCTTGGCATCGTAAGACCATTCGGCGTTGTAAGTCCAAGTGTGTAGCCTTGGCATTGTAAGACCATTCGGCGGAGTAAGTCCAAGTGTGTAGCCTTGGCATCGTAAGTCCATTGTATGTATTAGCATGTTTATTTGCTATTTGTTTTCCCTAACTTAAACGTATTGCCAAACACCAAAAAAGGGGAGATTGTTGGAGCAATCTCAATGGTCCGTGCGACCATGTGTTTTGGTGTTTGGGCAAAGGGTTTAAGTTAGGTTCACCCTTGTATTTGATATGTGTATTTGAGTTGTGCAGGTTTGCAGGATACACATGTGACTCAGGTTGATGGCTTCGGGTCTGGTGAAGGATGGAGCATCTGAGGGACCATGGACAAGGCAGCGAGGACAAGGGCCGAGGGAAGCGACTTCGAGGCATACGCGAAGGATGGCATTGGGGACGAGCCGCGGGCTTGAATGCATCCGAGGGACGAGAGCCAAAGGAAGTAGGCTTGAAGGTAAAAGGTCAAGGCGCAAAGAAGCATCAAGTGAGTCATAAGGGTGAGGGTACGAGTGCACGAGAGATTGTACTCGGAGTAAAATCCTAGTTTTAGGGTTTTTGTGGCAACCCTAGAAAGCCTAGATAAGAAAGTAAGGATAATGAGAGTTTGAAGGTAGTGAAAAGAATGTGTAGATAGTCTACGTTGAATGTTACGATGGGAAGGGCAGTCAACTGCATGTTTTAGCAGTCGACTGGTAGGCGGGGTTTTCCAACCCGTGGCCTATAAAATCAAAGCTTGGGAGCTTGGTTTGAGTTGACGAAATAGAGGTGGTTAATCTCTATTAGTAGTCTACCAATGCCCTAGCATCAAAGGAGCTCTTGTGAGGGTTGTGGTGAGGTTTCTCCACCCACAAGGAGGTTTGAGCTAGCCGAAAGTTTTCCGGGGAGTAATCCACCGAAGGATCGGGATCGTCCACCTTACGGACAGCCGTGGAGTAGGAGCTCTAATCTCCGAACCACGTTAAACGATCGTGTCAATTGGTTTGCTTGTCTTTCTCATTCTTAGTCTTTAGCTTTCGTATTTGTATTTGTAGTGTTTGTATTCCGCTGTGCTAACAAATACGTAGGAAGCGGTTATTTGGGGGTGCCGTCTATCCAACCCCCCTTCAAGCCGGCCGTCCGATCCCCAACAGTTTCTAGGGTATGGGGTCGCGAAGCGGTGGGCCCGGTCATGTTAAAAAGTTTACCCTACCTTAGTTTTGTCCCCTCAGGACGGTCTAGTGACTAGCGCATGAGGTGTTGCCACCATGAGGTCTGGGGTTCAAATCTTGGCAAAGCCGAGGTAAATGTCTCCCTTATGTGCTAGTCACTATTCCAAAGGCTAGTAGCCGCCCGTGATTTATCTCCTCCGTGTTAGGCCTGGGACGGATTGTCGGGGGCGCTGGGGACGAGCGTATTCACCTTTTGCCACCATGCTCTCTCCCATCACACTCTTTTTCCTCATTTTTTTCTCATCCCACTTTCCCTCTCTTCATTCTTTTCTATTACATTTTCTCTCGCATCATTCTCTGTATTCATCTTTTTATCTTACATTCAACTTTCTCTCACATCTAATTTTTTTCTCTTATTTTCCTATAAGGATAAAAAAGAAAATTTTAATTTATTCCGATGGAAAATATTCAACTAACCAAATATTATTTTTAAGAGTAATATCCAGTGGTGGATGCACCGGTGAGGCTGAGGGAGGCTTTAGCCCCCCCCCCAACCTGGTTGTCGCCCACTAGACGTCGCCAAGAAAATTTTCGGGCGAACACAGGAGGAACTGAGGAGGCTTCAGCCTCCCCCACCTAGCCCCCGGCCAAGGCACTTGGTTGTCGCCTAGTCGCCGGCCGCCGCACAACACAACTACACAAACTAGGCCCAGGGCCAGAGGCCACAGCTCATTCTCCGGCTCTCCACAATCCTCTCTAACTTCTAGTCTGCTTGCTGTCGCCTGCCACCCACGGAGGACTTTTTTCGTGTTTTTTGCTTTAGCATTTTGATACATCGAATAAGTGCGATAGAGGGGGGTGAATATCGCGCTTTTTAAAACTTTTCTTTTCTTTTAGAAAACAGAGTTGTGCAGCGGAAAGTAAAAAGAGAGACGAGTTCGTTTACTTCGTTCGGAACCTAGGTCGACTCCTACTCGAAGGCCCGTGGCCCTTGACCATACCGATGGGCAATCCACTATAACCATTCTTTCCGAAATCTTGGGAAAGAAGCAGATCGTACAGAATACAAAGATATAAGATAGTGACAACCCTACTATCTTATTTAAATGCAATACAATTTAAAATATACCGACAGTAGTAATCGAAGGTTGAAGCTCGGTCGGTACTTTCGGACGGAGGAGCTTGCAAAGCTGAAGAAGACTTGTAGCACGATCCGTTTGCAAAGAAGAGCTTTGAGATGATCAGAAGTGTTATTCGGCCTCAAACTTCGAACATCCTTTTATAGGTGTAATGGACGTTCGGTCGATCAATCCCTCTGTTCGGTCGACCGAACCAGCTCCCTTCCTTCCTGGCTGGAGTCTGACGCTGGCTCGATCTCTGGCATTAATTGGGCTTTAAGGGTTCGGTCTACCGATCCCATTTTTCAGTCAACCGAACAGGTTCCTTCCCTGTTCGCCGTGATTTGCCGAGATCAACATTCAATGCTCCATTAATATTGATTGGTTCGGTCGACCGATCAGCTCTTTTTCCTTTTGCCTCTAATCGATGATGATGAACTGGCCTGTGCTGAGTCATAATGGTTCGGTTGACCGATCTTACTATTCGGTCGACCGATCAAGCCTTAATCGGACCCTGATCTGTTCTGGTCTAATCTGAACACTGTTCTGATTTCTTCTTGTTCGGTCGACCGATCCTCTGGTTCGGTCGACCGATCCATTCATCCCTACAAAACAATGTTAGACAGAAAAGAATCCTGCAAAACAGATGTTAACATAGTAATAATATTATAATGCATGAGTAATATAAAAGACAGTAGAACTGTCTTGATCTCAACTGGGAAACCTTCTCAGTTTTTTCTGTTGGACCAGCGACCTTAGATTGTTCCTTTCAGGAACACGACCTAACTGTCGCTCCTCCAGTTGCATACCTCAACTTACCTGCCAAACATTATATTGGTCCTCTAGACCTGTTTGGACTTTGCCTGGTCAATGTCTGATCGCCTAATCCACTAAGACCTTTCCTGTAATACTATATTAGCCAACAGCAATAATAATGCAGAATACAATGGTAAACCTAAACCTAGATCCGCTGGCCCGGTCGACCGTGCGTCCGATCAACATTGCTTGGAGTTCACTCCTCCAAGACTTCTCGTTACCTAAGGTTATCACCCCTAGGGTTTTCTCCACCTGGCTTCACTCACCAAGACTCAGTATTCGACTACCCAGAGATCAGGTCCTCCAAACCTATCCATCTGGCTTCCACGATCTACCGAGATTTCCCTTCCCTAGCCTATAGCTAAGACTCAGTATTCGACTACCCAAGGATCAGGTCCTCCAAACCTATCCACTTGGCTTCCACGATATACCGAGATTTCCCTTGCCTAGCTTGCAACTAGGACTTCCCTTGCCTAGCCTACAACTAGGACTTCACTTGATCAAGTTTCATACTTAAACATACTTGAACATATTTGTCGGACATTAAACCCTTGGAGGTCGATTGCACTAACACGTTTTACTTAAACAACATTAAAAAAAAGAAAAAAAAAAAAAGAAAAAACCTAAGCTAAGTGGCAAGTGGGGGGCCCAAGTCAAACAAATAAAAATAAATGTCCTTATCCTCTTCAACCTATTTGTTTTCCTTCGCAGAAATAGAAAAGGAAAAAGCAGTGGAAAGGCCAAAGGAGAAAGTTGGAAACCCTAACCTCCAAGTCTTCAACTCTAAGGCTCTAGACTCTAGAGTTTGGCTTCCAACCCTCCAAGGCTCCAACCTCCATCTCCAGGCGACGTCGAGTTGGCGACGACCGGGCTATGGAGGAGTCACGAACAGCCAGGTGGCAGTAGCTAGTAGCACTCCATTTCCAGCCAAGTTTTCAAGTTCCAATACCATTTGGATAAGGTTAGAACTTAGATTTGTTGTGTTTAAAATTTTTTATTATTTGAGTTTTTTTAATGTACAAAATTACATTTGTAGTTTAGTTTTCCATTACATTGGTAGTTTATTAAAGTTTTAGTTTAACATTTATTTTTCCATTACATTTGTAGTTTTTCATTACAAAATTTATTTTTAGTTATTTATTTATGTACGATATGGAGAGATTTTTTTAAACTAATTTGTAGTTCCAGGCCTTCCTGCTCTAGCTCCTCTAATGAACCTAATGTTATTAACAAGTGGAAAATCAATCTCGTATAGAATTAAATTTAGATGATATTGTTAGTGATCCGGGATTACGGAAACTAATTAAAGAATTTAATATTGCTATTCAAGATCAAGCTAGAAGAGAGTATGCGCTCCGAGTGCCTTGTCAACCAAATGGCCATGTGTATCCGAAAACAACTTTTGGTAATCAAGAAAGTGTTAGGACCTTCGGATGGCTAGAGAGGGGGGTGTGAATAGCCTCCTCTAAAACTTAAACAATCTTCTCACAAAAGTTTGTTAGCACAGCGGAAATATGCAAAAGAAAAACTAATACAAGGAAAAGAAACAACCCACAACTAACACAAGTATGTACGAGGTTCGGGGATAACTTGCCCCTACTCCTCAGCGTGTCCGTAAGGTGGACGATCCCTTGATCTTTCGGTAGATCACACCCCGGATAGATTCCGGCTAAGAATTTCTCCTTCTCGGTGGAGTAACCTCTCCACAAAGTCTCAGAAAATATTTAAATGAAGCACAAGACTCACAGGGATTAGTGGCTAAAGGGAATGAAAAATATGCTTACAGCCACGATGAAAGCAGAGCGCAAACCAGAAGAAGTTCCTTAGTCAAGAGCTAAAAAAACACACAGCACTCTTGCTTGATCGACCGAGAGTTTTCCTTTTTCCTTTTTTTTGGTTGTTCTTCCGAACATCTCATCCTCCTTCTTCTTATGCCTCTGCCTTTTCCATTGCGTTTGCCTGTATCGAATCACTGCAACCTGCACCGAATCGCTGCTGCCAACTCAGGCGTCGCCAATCACTTTTCCTCCTGATCTGGTTCTCTGAACTCACACCAATACCATTCATGGTCTTCACTGGTGTCTCTGAGCTCGAACCAATAGTCAGGAGTCAAGCTGATTGCAACCAGAACACAGCCAGATCGCCAGTAACCGTTGATGCTCCAATTGCACCATTTGCAGCCAAACACAGTAGAAAAACCACTTTGTCTTATTCCTCTGATAGACCTTAATTTGAACTTAAGCACTAGCATGATACCTGCAACCTGCAACGTAAAAAGCTCACACCAGATGGTTAAATCAGACGAATAAGAAGTTGCAGAGAAACAGACAGTGTTGTGGATCGGTCAGCAGACCAATCCATAGCCCTCTAGACCGATCAGGACATATCCTGATCGGTCTGGAAGGCTTCTGATCGGTCTGTGGACCGATCAGCCTATAGGCGGATCGGTCCATAGACCGATCCCCTATTGTCCTCTGAATCCCATCGCTTCCTGATCGGTCTACAGACCGATCAGATAACTTACAGTGAACTACTGTTTGGTTACTGATCGGTCACCAGACCGATCAGATAACCCACAGAAAGCTACTGTTTGGTTACTGATCGGTCACCAGACCGATCAGATAACCACAGTATCACTGGATCGATCAACAGACCGATCAGATATCCATAGTATCACTGGATCGGTCAACAGACCGATCCAATGTCTATGTAAGGTAGGTTTGGCGCTTCCCAGCCCTAAACCCTAAAGTCTTTCTAGTCTAGAGAACGAGCTACCGAGCCCTCTCTGACCTAGTCCGGAGAACGAGCTACCGAGCCCTCTCCGACTTCATCCGGTCCAGAGAACGAGCTACCGAGCCTTCTCTGACCTAGTCCGGAGAACGAGCTACCGAGCCCTCTCCGACTTCGTCCGGTCCAGAGAACGAGCTACCGAGCCCTCTCTGACCTAGTCCGGAGAACGAGCTACCGAGCCCTCTCCGACTTCGTCCGGTCCAGAGAACGAGCTACCGAGCCCTCTCTGACCTAGTCCGGAGAACGAGCTACCGAGCCCTCTCCGACTTCGTCCGGTCTAGAGAACGAGCTACCGAGCCCTCATCGACTTCGTCCGGTCCAGAGAACGAGCTACCGAGCCCTCTCTGACCTAGTCCGGAGAACGAGCTACCGAGCCCTCTCTGACTTCGCGTGCCAAGTTTCCATACTTGGACTTTTCCCTTCCACCTGATCAACATTGATCAATAATCAATCTGAGTTTAATTAATATCTGATACAAACTTAAATCAGTGTCAACATCAAAACAGCAGCCAGGTTAGACCGTATCAACAGAAAGGAGTTTTCAAGAAACTTGGTATAAAAAATATGCATAGTTAAGTATAGAATATCAAAAGATGTAGCATTTTATTTTTGGTGTTATTTTTTCAAACCATTAAATAAAGGAAATCTGGATAATGCCTTTATAAAAGATGAATATAATATCGGAAAAGGACATTAGAAAGATTCAATCGTCATATGAGGACTATAAATAGTCATCATAATGAAGCTAGAATATAATTTGAGTCTTTTCAAGATCAAAGGCATAGTGTGGGAAATATTTTGTGAGTACATGGTCGCGATATAGAAATTGATTATCTCACCCATTTAACAGCAATATTGGATGTGACACTCTTTCAATTAAAGCAAGAGTTGTCATTTTAAGGATACGATGAGTCAACTAGTTCTTCAAATAGAGATAATTTTCTTTAGCTACTTGAATGGTATAATCAACGAAATGAAGAGGTTTCCAAAGTTATAAGACAAAATGCTCCTGCAAACAATCAATTGACTTCCCTAAAAATTCAAAAGAATTTAACACATGCTTGTACATCAGAGATCACACTTGCTATAATCAATGATATTGAAGATAACTTCTTTTCTTTGATGGTTGATGAGGCTCTGGATAGTTCAGTAAAAGAGCATATGGGAGTTGTTTTGAGGTATGTGAATAAAGATGGATGTGTGATTTCTTGTAATTGTGCATGTGCTAATACTAGTTCTCATTCTTTGAAAAGGAATATTGATGCTTTATTTGTGTAACATGATTTATCATTATCTAGATTGAGAGGCCAAGGATATGATAGGGCTTCAAATATGCAGGGTGAGTTTAATGGGTTGAAATCTCTGATACTATAAGAAAATTCATTTGCAATGTATGTTCACTATTTCTCTCACCAACTCCAATTAGTTCTTGTTGCTATTACCCATGATAATTTTACTGTGAGTGAATTTTTTGGATATGTCACCATGATTGTGAATATATTTGGAGCATCTTGTAAGAGGAAAGATCAACTTAGAAAGATTCAACATGATAAGATAATTGCTGAATTAGAAAGTGGAGAAATCACTAGTGGGAAAAGGAAAAAATCAAGAAACTAATTTAGCAAGATCTGGGGATACTTGTTGGGGATCACACTACTTAACATTACTTCGTCTATGCTCTATGTGATCTTCAGTGATAGAAGTGTTAAGAAATATACATAATGACGCCTCTTATTCTGCGAATAAAGGTGTTGCCATAGGTTTAATTGAGAAAATACAGAGTTATCAATTTGTTTTTGTGTTGTATTTGATGAAGTATATATTAGGAATTAGAAATGAGTTATCACTTTCCCTACAACAAGGGGATCAAAATATTGTTCAAGCCATGTCCTTAATTAGAAGTGTGAAATGTCGACTACAAGACTTCAGGGAAGATGGATGACAGATAATTTTAGAACAAGTTAACACATTTTGTGAATTGGATATGATCTCAATACTTGATATGGAGGACAATATGCTAACTCATGGTCATGGCAGGCATAGAGGACAACTTATCATCAATTTTCACCATTATCGTGTGAAGATTTTTTGTTAGGTATTATTTCTAAAAATCTCTTTTTTTTGTTAAAGATATTTCATTGATTATTAGTGTTATCATGATTACAAATTTGAATTCTAGGTTGTTGATTTAATTATACAAGAGATAAATAATCATTTTTCATAAGTTAATATGGAATTGCTTGGTTGCATATCATGTCTTCATCCAAGAAATTCTTTCTCTCAATTTGATGTTCGCAAACTCATCCATCTTGTTGATTTTTATCCCGACAACTTCTTTGGTACTGATTATTTATTTTTGAAATAACAACTTATGAGTTACTTTTATAATGTGCAGCATGACCCTCAATTTTCTTCAATTGACGACTTAGAAATTCTTGCTTAGAAATTGGTTGAAACTGAAAAATATTTAATTTTTCCATTGATTTATCGTATGATAGAGTTTGCATTAGTTTTACAAGTTGCAACTGTTTCCATTGAACAAGTTTTTTCTACAATGAAGACTGATTTACGTAATAGAATGAGAGATGAATGGATGAATGACAGTCTAGTTGTATACATTGAGAAGGATATTTTGTCTACAATTGAAAATGAGCAAATATTATAACATTTTCAACAAATGTAGTCTCATAGAATCCAATTGTCTTCTCTTGTACCGACTCGTCAGTCGTCGCAGACTTCTGTGCCAACCCTAAACTGAAGCTCACCTATGGAAGAAAGGTAGACTAATCTCAAACTTTTCTAAACTTCTAGTTTTTTTTTTTTTTTGGCAAGTTAGATCAAATGTTCTCAATGTTAATTATTAAATGGGACAAGGGAAAGATTCGAGTTCTAGTCTCTTGGACTCTTGATAAACTCTGACAATATTATTTTAATCACATATTGTAAGTATTAGTATTGCAGTCTGTTATATGGTTTAAATGAAAATCCTAAGTGTTGAACAAGATCAATTGGTTGTGACTAACTTAATAGGCTAATAGCTTTTGCATGGAGATTAATGTTTCATGTTAGTCATCAAGTGGGTTGCAAAATGAGACGTACAACTATTTCTGATTGCTTCTGTATTGGCAGAAACATTTACTATTAAAGTGTTCTTTGTTCATCGTTGATTCCTAATAATTCTGAACCTCTGTTTTTTTACTTTGTTCTGCACTATTTATCATGACTTGAGAATTTCATGCATATTATGATTTATGTAAGTGATGTTCATCTTTATTTGGCTACAGTTTCTACAGCAACATATATTATGCAACAGTTGGAGCCTTGGAGGGATCAGCACACTAGAAATGAATAGACTATAACTTAACTTCTTTGTCAGTTTAGATTTCAGACTTCATGTGTATATATGATATATCTATAACTTACTATAAGCTGAGTGAAAAGGCTTCATTTTTGGTTTTTTATGTATTTTTATCATTTTATTATTGTTGATGTAAAACTTTAAATATTTTTGTTTAGCCGTAAAAAAAATATCTATACAATTCAGGCCCCCCCTAAATTTTTTTCTAGTTCAACCCCTAGTGGTATCTATGCTCATACTCATTCCTATTCCACAATACTATGATTCTCATTTCCATTCTGATTCCTAAAAAAAACAAACGTCACCTTAGTTTTCCCAACATGAGCTTGAGCATCTTCATGCGTCCGCACGCTCGATCAATTAAGTTTTGATTCCCATAGTAGTACCACCAACAATCCAAAGACCAAATCCTCTAGTCCACAAAAAATAGACCAGAGAATAGACCACTTGCAATTGCGGCCAGATCGTATCTGTAACTCGGTCGCAATTAGTTACAATCCATTTCTGGGTTCATCATCCCCTCAAGTTATAATTTGAGTTGGGATGGATGGTCGGAGATTGCCCGGAGGCCATCCCCGACTCGGCACCCGATAGTTTGACCACTTATCCACCGTCGACAGTTTTCGATATCCAATTATTTTTTCTGATCCAAATTATAACCTGAGAGAATGATGAATCTAAAAAAGAATCATAATTAATTAGGATCATATCGTGATCCTCGGTTTTCTTTAAGCACTATTAAGAATATGTCATCTCCGCATGACAACATGTCGACTGTGGGATTCATCAATATTAAGTTTCGTGTTGGCACTCACGTACCGAATAAAAGACGCGGCGCCACTCAGGTGATATGTATCTTTTGTTCGCGTTTTTCTATAATTGTTTCTTTCTCCATTTAAGTTCCCGGCACGAACCCCTTCCCCTTAATTCTCCTTTCTCATCCTCTTCGTCCTTTGGATCGAGTAAACATTCCGTATGTTGGGGATTAATGCCATGAACGATCTATACTTCGTTTAAATTTAGTTATCCAAATTCTATTCTTTTTTTATTTCGTTTTTTTTTTTTGTTTTTTATTCTTAGGCAAATGCACCATCCAGCATCGGGATCAGCGGGATCGCTGAGCATAGCAAAAGCACTTTTCTGAAACTGCAGAGAAAGAAAGTGCATCGGTATGTAATATTTAAAAGAAAAATGATATGCGAAAAAAATTCTGATAAATATATAAATTAATAGGATCTATAAAAAAATGAAATGATGGAGCATATGTCTATCCTTAAATATTTCATTGAGATTTTTCTTTGAACATATCATAGCTCTATTTAAAATTGATGAAAAGTCTGCAAGACCCAATAACGATTGTGGCGGAGCTGTATTTGATTTTGATTTCGCTGAAGCCAACCTGCAGAAGAGCAAGATATTTTTCATTGCATGGCTAGCCCAAAAGTACTCTCCGGCTCTCAACAAGCCGATCCAAGCTTAGCTTTGAAATATTCTGAGCTTTTTTTGATAAGGTGTCGAGCCAATCTTAAAACGAATCGAATTTTTAAAATGATTATTAGTTTGATTTATTTTTTATAAGCTTATTTGAAACTTAATTGAACTTGATTTATCGATATTATCAAACTCTCAATTTAAACTTGATTTGATCTTGATTTATTTAGATGCTATTGAGCTCTTAATTCGAACTTGTTTAATTGTTTGAAATTTTTACTTATTTGATTGATTATTTATTAAGCTTCCTAATTTCAACTTATTTGTTTTTTTAAATTTTTTTATTTATTTAACATGTTGATATGAGTTTTATTAATAAATATGGTTCATAAACATTATATACGAACATTATTCACAAATATTGTTCACAAACATTAACAAGCTGAACATATATATATTCAAACTTATTTGTTTAATTTAATAAATTGTTTAAACTTATTTATTTAATTAATCTTATGTGTATTAAATAAATATAAATAAGTTCTTACCAAACCGAACACTTTTATGGAATTGCAAAGAAAGAAAGTGCATCAGTCTGTGATATTTAAAATTGATGAAAAATCTGTGACACCCGATAATGATTGTCGCGCAGCTGTATATGATTTTGATTTCGCTGAAGATAACGGGCAGAACAGCAAGATTGATTTTGATTTCGCTGAAGATAACCGGCAGAACAGCAAGATATTTTTCATCGCATGGCTAGCCCAAAAGTACTCTCTGGCTCTCAACAAGCCGATCCGAGCTTAGCTCTGAAGTGTTCAAATTTTTTTTGATAAGGTGTCGAGTTCACTTAAAATGAATCAAATCTTTAAAATAATTGTTAGCTTGATTTATTTTTTATAAGCTTATTTGAAACTTAATTTGAACTTTTTGAACTGAGCAAACCCTTAACAGAATGGAAATTGGCACGACAGCCATGACAACCCAAGCTGCATTTGTAATCTCCAACATAAAAATACCGACATGATTAGTTAAATTCAAAGGAAAGACGACTTGTGTACGGCCTATAGAAGCACCAACAAAAAAAACAGGTGAAGAAATGATAGTGGATATTCTGCTTCTGCAACTCTTGCTAGGCATTGAAACTAGACTTAATCTGATAGATTTGAAATTGTTTAAAAGTATGTGGTTGTCTTCATATTTGAGCCTAATTTGTCGATCAATATGTTGTTGCCTTCATAATTGAGCTTAAAAATTCCCATCTGCTGTCTTTAATTTTATGTAGTTAACAAGGAAAATTTCACTCGTGTCAGTTTTCTTACACCTGGCAAGAATTAGAAGAGGAAAATGGAGGGAGTAATATGGTGGACGTGAAAAAGACAGCAAATACAAGGTAATTTTGTCAAACATAACGATAACGACATTAAAAAGGAATTTAACATACAGCATGACCTTATCTCGTAAAATTCCAACTCCCCTACATAATGATGTTCTCTTCCACTGCAAAACTTTGGCCAGCCAACATTTTGGGTTTAATGTATCTGGAACACTCAAGAAAAATGGATCAGAAATTGTTTATAAAAGTGTATAAATCAGTGATAGATATGGAGATACATTAAAAATTGCCAATTCAGTGGATCCCTCAATGTATGATAACAGCTAACCTATCGGCAGGCCGCTTCCTTAATGGCTGAGACAGGAAGAACAGGCTATACTAGCCAACCTTTGTGGTGATCAGAGCTGGTCTAGATGTTGTCACGTACCAACTTAAGAATCAAAATCGAGAGAGGAATAGATGGATCTAGGCCATTTCCAAGGAATTCACACTGATGCTCTTCCTTAATTGCAGACAGTCTAAAGTGCTCAGAACAATGCATCCCTACAGACTGACTCCATTTATTAAATTTTGGCTACGTTTAACCTTAAAGAACAGGAAGACTGAAAGTAGAATTTAGTATTCTGTTGTATAAACTAAAATGTATTGCTCCTTCAAACTATTTTTCTGTAAAAGCGTCAAAGGAACACTAAAATATGCAACTTGAATGTTCGATTGTGCAAGTTAGATGAACTGGACAAAATATTTCACATTCCTAATAACCGAACCAAATGTATAAATAATTGCTCCGTATGAATTCCATCTGAATTCCATCCTTGTATTCCGTTCCTTCAAGAACTAAGGAAACAACTTAACCCAAAACTATAAAATTTAATCCATCATTCAACTATGTCAATTACAAATCCCCAGTGATATCGTTTAGATGCTAAAAAAGCGCGGTTTCCAAAGACAGAAAAAAGGTAAAAATAAAATAAAGCATTCAACCATTTTCCGCCTTACCAGTCAATGTTTCGAATAAATGAGGAAAAGGGAGAAATTTTACCCGTTGTAGAATTCAGTGGCAGATCTGGAACCGTTGTAGAAGACAAACCAGAGCAATACAAGGATCAATATGTCTAATCCCCTTAAGGTTGCACAAAGCTAATGAATCAAAAAGCTTCTTTTTGAGCAATCATCCGAACAAACCAAATTAAGAGAAGGATACTGAAGAGGTATCGCTCCCACCAATCGAGCATGTAGAGTCCCATGGTGACGTTGTAGAGATGGATCTTCCGTGCGATCCAGTTCATTGTGATGCTCGCTGTCTCGGATCCGGAGTCAGTCGGAGGAGGAAGAGGCGACGGAGACGTTGACCGCGATGAGGAGACCGAGAGAAGGGAGGAAGGCGAAGGACGATGTGGATCCAAGCGGTGCCGCGCTCTCTCTCTCGTTAGGGTTATCAAAGTTTGCCTTTTCAGTTTGGAATTATTTCATTTGACTCCCCCTAAAGTTTAATATTATCAACCTACCCTTAAAATCTTAAATGTCAGTTGCCAAACTTTGCCCGCTAAGTTTTTTAGATTTCCAAAAGCGCCCACATTCCTTCGCCTCATTCGTAATTAGCAAAACAAATAAGAAACATCGGACGCCAATTAGTCCACGTCAAAATCGTCATTCGCATGCCTTTGAATAATTATACGTAATATTAACGACAACCAAAATACACCCACGTTGACTTAGGATGAGTGTGAATGTCTATCTCGCCATTTCATTTTTTAATAAAATTAACAATAAAGGACAAATATTTAGTAACAATGAAAGTGCTGTATTTTTTTTTTATCAACATTGTCTATCAAAACAATATTTTTGAAATCCAGCAGAACCAACTGATTCAACCCATTAGATCTCAAATATGTTTCACCGATTCACCATTCATATTAGAAAGACTCGGGAATTTACACGAGCAGACATCTCACATCACGGTTACAATTGGATCTTCTAACAACAACGTTTAAAGGCAAAAGATGACACTGATACAGAATTCATGTTGAGATCTCTGATAGAAAATAAGTGAAGTCTGAAACCGCGCTCTGCAGATGACTGGATCGCATATCTTCCGGAGTGGGAGCAATGAGCATTGTGTCAAAGCAGCTCATCCGAACCATCGCTGTGGAGCTCAAACCAGGAATGGACATCAGTAGATTACATAGTTCTTCTGACATCTTTGCGTAGGTTAACCTGTGAATCAATCCACGGAAATGCATGTTAAGCTCAATTTGCACATTTGCACAATTATGACTACGAGATAAACATTTTAGATATTAAACATATTTATACTATTGACTGATATTGGTTGCTATATTTCGTTTGTTTTGAATTGAATGCTTTACGTATAATTTTGTATGTGGAAGAAGAATTAGATGTCGATTAATACGCTTTATAATATAAATACTTGTTAGTCATTTTTTATGATATTTTTTGAACTTTTCTATATCATGTCTAATGTAGTGTGTTGACAAATACTGCTTGCATATGCTTTTTGAATCTATCAAACAGTATCTGACTAGTGGCAGGGGCATCTGACTAACAACCAGAGTCTTGCATATTGCAGATTTTGTAATGCTTTGTAAATTGATGGAATTTGCAGGACCTATCACTCACCTTGCATCAGCAGGCAATCTGCTTCCCCAAATCAATAGAGATTCACTTAAACGAGTAAAAAAGCTTCTGCATTCATCATTTTTCTTTCCAAGAGGGTCCTAGAAAAAGACAAGAAAGATGTAAACATAATCAATATTGACTACAACCACAAAGTAAATGCAAGAATGTAAGCTTCATATTATCCACACTACACAGCAACATTGTAGCATGGGCCCAGATGAGATTATTCAATGGTATAGGTGAAAATTAAAACTGTGGTGCCGAGATGGACTTATCTTGGTGAGATTATTACTAGATACTGGCAAAAAAGATATGGGCAAAAGAGAAAATTAATTGAAGGACAAAAACTTTTCATTTCATCTCTTTTTCTTCTCATAAATTCTCATATCATAATACGAACATCTCGGTGCACAAAGCTCCTGTCAATATGGGTCCCAAGAAATAGTCTATTGTACGTAGTCTTAACTGCTTTGTAAGAAGCTATTTCCGAAACTCAAATATGTGACCTGTAGGTCACATGACAGCAACTTTATCATTGCACCAAAGTTAGAATATTCAATGGTATAATTGAAAATTAAAACTATGATGTGTGGATAGACTATATTGGTGAGATTATTATTAGATATTGGTAAAAAAAGAAATGGGCAAAGAAGAAAATTAATTGAAGGACAACTTTTCATTTTGTATCTCTTTTTCTTCTCATAAATTCTCATATCGTAATACGAACAGCCCGGTGCACGAAGTTCCTATCGATACAGGTCCCGGGAAAGGATCTATTGTACACAATCTACCCTGCTTTGCAAGAGATTATTTTTGAAACTCGAACCCGTGATTTGTAGGTCACACAGCAATAATTTTACCGTTGCACCAAAGCTCAGATGAGAATATTCAATGGTATAGGTGAAAATTAAAACTACGATTCATGGATGGACTCTATTGGTGACATTATTACTAGATACCGGCAAAAAAGATATGGGCAAAGGAGAAAATTAATTGAAGGACGGAAACTTTGCATTTCGTATATCTTTTCTTCTCATAAATTCTCATATCATAATATCGACACCCCGGTACACAAAGCTCCCGATAATACGGGTCCCGAGGAAGGATCTATTATACGCAATCTTACCCTGCTTTGTAAGAGGTTATTTCCGAAACTTGAACACATGACTTGTTGGTTACACGGCAACAACTTTACCATTACACCAAAGCTCACCTTCATAAATGTTCATATTGTATAGAAGAAAAAGTGTTATCACTAGAAATCAGAAAATGAATATGTTTCTAGTATATTAGTGCACACTTCCAAATTTAGAGTTCTAATGACCTTATGTATTGTCAGTTTGGAATTATGATTCATGCAATGGGACCATAGGTATGACTAAGAGTCAAGGAGAGTCTCTTTCTAACACACTAAATATGAGCCAATACACGTGTTCACATATCACTAAATTTATTAATTTAATATGATATGTAATGTAGGCAAGACCTTTGGTAAATTTGCATGATTTAATATATTGTGGTTCATGTAAAATTTCTTCAAGGATTGCATATACTAATCACTTTGGTATATTACACTGTAGAACTTAAATACTTTGCATATACATACTTTTAGAATTAATTTTAAGTGACTTTTTACCAATAGACTGAATGTGAACCTGTATGTCTTCAAGTAACACATCGCAGTGTAGTGGCACAATCATATAGTGCAGGAATTACCATTTTAATTGTGAGTGTCTTACATCTATTAACAATCATTGGATACTGGACTGTGTTGCATATAGAAAGGAAAGGAAAACGTCCAACAGACTCCAAGTAGTGCTTTCAAAACAGGACCAGACTGGCAAGTTCAACTAGTTAACCAGAGAACCGGAAGCAAAACCAGTCCAGTTTGATCAATAGATGGTCAGAGGGTCAGTTCAACTGGAAAAACTAGGAACCCAAGCAGCCATTGATTCGTCCACCAGTCCGGTATTATAAACACTGACTCCACAAGGGCAGACAATGCATGGAAACTATAACTACATAAGAAGATAGAGTATCTGGGCATTGAAGTTCAAGGAAGCATATTACAGAAGAAAAACGGTCAACAAGAATGCAGCAAATGTTGTGTTTTTTACAGCGTACAGAAGTTTAGATAATGGTGGTTGGTATTCATTTTCTGTAATCAATGAATTCTATATTTTAACACAGGTAACCTTACCGTTTCACTCATGATGTCCCCCTCTTTCAATGAACTCCTTAGAATGTAGAAATCAAAATAAATTCCAGCACCCAGGTCCCAGTCAGCAATTTCAGACTTGTGTTCTTCCATGAAACTTGTGATTCTCCAAATCTCTTCATCTTGAGCTGAGAATATTCATTTTTCATAACATTAGTAACCATCTTGCAATATGAAAGTAAAATTTAGCATGATGCATATTTGCATGTCTCCTATTCTAGATTGTGGTGCATGTATTTACAATGGTTGGCATACTATTCCAATTCTAGATAATGGGAGCTATATAGACATGATCTAAGAAAAATCAACAATGCCAAAATTTGATCTTCGGAGGGTTATCTAATTTGTCATGAACATTTAACAAAGTAAAAGAAATAGTTGGTCTTAATAGCATAAAAAATGAACTATAAAACAAGAAATACTACTGAGAGCTAGCATTGAAAAATGCAGAGTTTGATTATATTTCACTTGCTTCAAATCATAAGTGTGATTTGCATGTTAAATATCTAAACTCATCGAGCATAGATATGAAATGGCACAAGCTTGAGTTCTCAAAATACTTGGCACGAGTATGATTTTCTCATTGTTTAGCCCAAATATTTACGGATTTTCAGTTATTAGTACATTTACCCAAAGGGCATCACCATGCCAATGCATATGTGAGATCCATGTGCAATCAGTATTAAGAAGGCATTTAACATGAATTGCATGCATAGAATATAATTTAACCCTAAGAGAGTAATAAAAAAAGTATAAAAATTTAATTTTCACTTACCACAATAGTATTGTCCAAGTACATGTCAATTTGGAAAAACATTACTATCTAACTAAAAAGCTTTAGCTCTATGATATAAATATTATATTTCATCCATTACACTTCCTTTTACTCGAAGAATTTTTCCTTTTTTTTGTTGATTCTTTGTATACTTATTGACCTAAATGTAAGCTAGAGAAATCATCAAGTCATCTAGTCTAACCATACAATGTTCCTTAACTGGGAAGACCAAATAAAACTAGTTCAATATAGCCGTCTATAAGGTAAAATTCAACTACATATGCATGTCTAATAAGCATGTGCTCTAATTTTTCTTTTTCTTTCAAGTGAATAACATAGGGTCATCAGTGTTGGTGCGGGAAACATCCGACGATCGAACCTATGTTTTGATTATGTCAAAGGATTCAAAGTTAAGTTGTTTTGTTATCTGATATGTTTGATTGAGATGGCAGGAAAGTCCTAAGTTTACTTAGGCAAAAATCCTAGCTGCGGTTAGGCAGGTAAAAACCCTAGGGGGTGGTTACCCTTGGTCCTAGGGGTGGTAATCCTAGGTGAAGAAAAGTCCTAGCTGCGGTTAGGCAAAGGGAAACCCCTAGGGGGCGATAACCCTAGGTCCTAAGGGGTGGTAACCCTAGGTGGAAGTCTTGGTGGGTCGAAGCTTCAGGTAAAAATCCTAGGGGGTGGTAACCCAAGGTTGAAATCCTGATATCGCGAACCAGGTGGAAGTCTGGGCGGATCGTGGAGCGGACGCCCGGCATAAAGACCGAAAGCTTCGGACACTGAGCAAAAATCCAGTCGGTCTAGAGGACCGATCTGGCAACAGGTATACTCTCCTGGAGTAGGTGAGGACGCGTTCCCCGGAGAGGGAACAGTAGACGTCGGTTCGACCTAGGATTTTCGGTCAAAAATCCGAAGTCAGAACCGGATAGTCGGAAGACTGTCAAACACTTCTGTTATCATGTTTATTATGTGCTAACTTTGTTTTGCAGGATATGTTGTTTTGTGGACTAACGTAGCTTGCAGGACGAAGAAAGAGCTCAAATCCCCGGATGAACAGTGTTCGAGGCGCCTCCATGGAGCTTGGAGGCACCTCGGATGCTTTGGAAGAAGGAGCGCGCGAAGTCAAGCTGGAGGCGCCCTCAAGGAGTGCTGTGGCGCCTCGGATGGGCTTGAAGGCGCCCTCCATGGCATTGGAGGCGCCTTCAAGAGGATGAGCGGCGACTTCTTCAGCCCTTATCTTCGCTGCGGAATCGGCGGAGTTGAGGGCGCCCTTAAGGAGGTTGAAGGCGCCCTCAACGGGCTTTATATACCTGTCTCAAGCAGCAGCATGAATAATCAAGTATAAAGCAATCTTTCTTCAGCGCATTGCTAACGAGACGATCCGGCTAAGCTACAACAAGACTCCGACGACCCGAAGCTACGAAATTTCAATTCTTTGTTGTCGGTATAGCTTTTTCAATACTGTCATTGTAATAATTCTTGTAATATTTGCATGATTGTAGTTGTTGCCCAAAGTAAACGCTCAACGAGCGTGGCCCTTGAAGTAAGAGTCACCCAAGGCTCCGAACCAAGTAAATCTTAGTGTCTTTCTGTATTCCTTTATTTATTATTCCGCTACGTTATCCGATAAGTTTTCCGAATACGAAAAGTGAAAGCCACGAGCGCTATCCCCCCCCCCCCCCCCCTCCCCCTTCTCTAGCGCCTCTCGATCCAACAATTAGGACATTCAACAATAAACTTGCACATCGAATGATTGCAAATAACTAGTAAATAAGAAAATAAACAAAAATGATAAGTCAGATGGAGGAGCATCCAACAAACTTATGCATATGATCTACATGTTCTCAAAAAATCATTTGTAAACAGAATGATAATAGGATCAACACAGCATTTGTAACATCAATTTCCAAGGAACTCTGGTAAAAAATTTATCAGAATGTCATAGCAGTAACTTGAATTCAGTATTCATAATACTACAAACTATTTTACCATCATAAGGAATATAAACTATAAAGTATGCCAGATTTGTCCAACATCTAGCCTACTATAGATTCATGAAAAGGGGGAAAAATAGAATTATGCCTTCAAGCATAAGCCAATCCTTGTGCGCCGTTTAGCAAAGAAATCTCAACGCTCTTAACTTTGATAACAACTGTGAACTATCTACAAGGTTTTTAGTAACTTTTCCATGACTCAGTTGCACATTTGTGTGAAATTTTCATAGTTATAACCCATTTTTAAATGGTTTTCTTGTGATTGTGTAATACTGCAACCCATAAAAACTTCAGGATCGTAGTTAATAACAATGCAGCATTGCTGTATGACAAGAATACAGCCATTTTCATACTTACATGATAGGAATAAGCGATGAGCCACTGATGTAATGAAGATTGAGTGAGCTTTTTTCCAATTAGAGCATCTAAGAAAATGTTCCAGGGCCTCTGACAAATCTCCCTGATACTCGAAGTATATTGCCTAGAATTTCAAGGAACAGGAGGGAGGAAATCTCATTACGAAACTACTGCGATATTCAAAGAAGTTCGGGCTAAAAAATGTGACAAATCAGTTGATGGAAAATCTTTAGACACCTATGAACAAACTGACACTAATAATACGATAGTCCATACCAGAGCCTCATGCATCCATTCTGATGGTACACCAAGTTCTTCAATAAACTGATATTGAATCTCTTGAGAGCTCCAAATTTCACAATTTTGACACAGAATCTGTTTAATAAGCTTAGCCTGGATATATGGTGCATTATCGCAGTAAGGCATGTGCAGAACGACATAAATTGCCCAATGGCACAACCCAAGACATAGCAACTGGTCAACAAAACTCATGTCAAGTATACTAAGATCTTTTGAACTAAATGTACCAATAGCTTCCAATATGGCACGCTGGTGCCAGATCATGTGGTAGTCAAGTGGATCATATGTGGAAGAGAATGCACTAAACATGGTTTTCAGTTGGTTGAAGTTATTGTCTTCATTAGCATGAAGAAGCATAACATAATATGCAAGGTCATGATTATCACCAATGTTCCAGTCCACTTCTTCTTCAAGAGGTCCTTCATCAATGTAAACTGGGACAGGATGAGGAGCTCTTTTTTCACAGAGAAGCTGCTGATAAGTATGAAATACCACAGACAATGGGGTATCAGGAGGAAGTTGATACCACATTATCAACCCTAGAAACCTTTTCCAGTCAATGGATGAAACCTGGAATGCGTCTTGTATATTACCTGCAAGTAACTCATACAACTTTAACCTATCATTCTCAATAAACTTAAAATCCATGCCATTCATTCTCCAGATATCCAACTGTTGTGCCATGTCAGAACGACTGACCACTGACCCACCAGCCTGACTTAGTAAAATAGCTAGTCGGACATCTCCTCTTGCAGCAGCAAGCTCAACTGCTGCATCCAACTGCCGTCCAGTTAAAAGTACAAGTATCTGCTCCAAATCACTAGAATCATTTAAGTAGGTTATCTCATCCTGAACTCGATGGCAAACACTCTCTTGCAGCCAAAAAGAAAATTCTGCTCTCCGAGCGAAAGGTTTTGCCTCAACGTCCATGTCAAGAGAGTCATCCTTCGTATCGAGCATCATTCCTTCCCTATCATCATCATTTGACTGTTCATTTGTTTCCCTCTCTGAAAATAGAATTCTTATCAATGCCCAAATAGATACTTGGTGCATCAAGAACACACGGTTAGATGTAGATAACTCAGAAATATCATGTGCCTTCTCAATAGTCTCAATATAAGCCTGGCAAATTTCAGGAAGAGTCAAACGACTGCATTCTACTCGCAGAAGCTTTAATTTGAAAGAATCATGCACCAATTGGGAAGTTTCATGTTCTACTGACTTGTGGAGATTCATCAAAGAAGAAAAATGCAAATCAACAAGCTCCTCATTGATTTTATTGTTCTTATCTCTCACAGTTTTGTCCATGGCAACCTTTTGTATATTTACTTGAGAAGATAATCCACAGCTTGGACTGCCTACTGGAGTACCACTATGAACAAGTATGCCATTCGGTCCCCATCCAACTCGAAATGATCTACCCATGAACAAAGCAGCATCTACTATATTCTTAGAGTATCCTCCAGATAAGGGAGTTTGGTGCTTCTCCTCCAGTCTAAACCCCTCTACCTTTGTCAGCCTAGTTAGTGGCAACCCCTTCCTTTGACCACTCAGAAAAATGTCCCTTGATGGGCTCAAGTCAGTGTTATTTAGATTGTACTCCAGTAGGGCTTGAGAGGGTCTTCGAATGGGTGAAGAACTAATTTGAATCCTTCCCTTCCTGGAAGAACCATGTAATGTTGTTTTATTAGCCAATATTTTGCCATTGATAACTGGGGAATCCTCCTTTAACTGTTCCTTGTTGTAACTATTAATTTTTTGAAATGATCCATTAAGATCTTCATACTCCTCCTCAGCAGAAAACATCAATGCCCTCAATTCTTGCATTCTTACAGGATCAAGACCCAGATGAGCCGGAAGTGAATGAGATAACACAGTCCCAGCAGAATGTGCAGGAAATTCTTTTACCTCTGCAGTTGAATCAATATCGTTGTCAATCATGACAATATCCTCTTCTTCTTCATCATCCAATCCAAATCTACTGAAATGATGCACTAGGAATGTCCAATTGCCACTTGACAAATCAAATGAGACAAAGAAGGCTCCTTGTCTATCAGCTCGTTTCCTTAGTATACCACCGAATCTATCTACTTCCAAAGAATGAGCATCTAATGATCTCAGTTTCAGGGTCAAAGTTACTTCAGCAGCTTTGTTAAGGCCTTGACCTACTGGGGGTTTGTCAGCCTCATCAGTATATACCACCACTGAATTCCTGTCAAATTTTACAATCTGGTCCAAATGTAACCATCTGACATCAGTGCTTCCTATGAATTTAATTTGACCATAACCCACTCTTCCAATAGTGAAATCAGGAACTCGGCTGCAGTAGCCTGAGTCAATCATCTCTAGTGCTGCCAACTCGTCAATTGAGGGCTTGGTAAAATAGTCTGAGGAGTACAAAGTAGGTAGCAAGGAGCCTACATCCCCGTTGTATAACATTCTTCTTTTCTTATACTTAGAAAACATCAAACTGCTGCAATCACCACCAACTGCTTCATTTTGACCACTTCTGACAAGATTGGAGTCGCTTATGATGCAGTGAGAATCACGTAACATGCCTGCAAAGAAACACATTTTTTCGGTTTGAAATAAAATTTCATAAGAAAAAGGAACAACGAAACAATCAAGTTTTATAGCTTATCCTTTAGCAAGTGAAATTTAAAGAAAAAAAACTACAAGGTTTAGTGTGGCCATATTCTGTATATTTTACTTCGAACTGAGAATGCATAAGGTGTATTGTTTTCCTAATCTTAAGTGCTAATAATATCTGTTCTCTTAAGTACTAATAATATCTTTGCATTTTAATGCGACACTACTTCTTAATCAGTGTGGGCCATTAATTCCACCTTCACACTCATGCACTGATTCAAATTTTGATGAGGTTTCTTTCTTTTCAAAACCATATAAAATGGTTCTCTTTCTTTATTTATTTATTTATTTCTTTCTTTCTTTCTTTCTTTCTTTCAAAAACATATAAAATAAGATTCATAATGAATGATATTCAATCAAATCAAATTGTCATGATTCTTTTACATCCTGGTTCTTACATATGATATGTACCCCGTAATGATTCTTTTACATTCCGATTCATACATATGATATTTATCGTTTTAACAACTATTGATAAAAGCAGTAATAAAACTACACTAATAGCGATAGAGTAAGGGACAACATATCAAGACACAAAATCCTAAATAAAATCATAAATCATAATAAATGAAGTTAAATTAAGGCCACTTAATGCTCAAAAAGTTACGATTCGGTATTGGCGCCCTTTCTTGTTGAGGTGCTACTGGATGATTCCGAGGAGGCGGGGCCAAACGGGGAGGACCTGGGCGGCCTTGCCTGGGAGGATAGCGTGGAGGTGGTGCATGTTGATAAAGAGTAGGGTCAGTCAATATATTTCTCATATGAGGATAGGTCTCAATGACCCGCTCCAGCTCCCGTTCTAATCCTCGACAATTATGTGGACAGGATGCTGATGAGTGACCGAGTGGACAGGATGCTGTTGGAGTACACCTATCCTCTTACCCCAAATCATAAGTGGGGAAGCTCAATGCTCTCATCTCCCTGAGCCAGTCCAGAGGAGGGATCCCTGACGTGCTACCACGCTGCGTCACGCTACCCATGAGTGGACCAGCAGAGCACTGACAGAGCAAACTGCCACACACCCTGCCTGATATACCACGAACCCATGAGTGATTGTGTGTGCAGATCCATGTAACTGGCGATGAGCTCAACAATAATGGGACTACCAATCGCACAGCATGTAATCATGCAAGATGGTGTATGACACTAAGCATGCAAATCCTGACCATATCTACCTCCATAAAACATGTACCAAAAATAAATGGATCAAATAAACAGATCTAGGTACACGGGTCAGATATGGTAAATGTCTAGTCCGGTGTATCACAAGACATGGTATGTCACTATCTCTATGAGCATAAAAAATCATGACAATAATAAATCATAAATGCAGAACAGATGAAAGCAAGCAACAGGTATCATATAGTGACATACCAAAGCAATGATAACATAATTATTACTAAAGGCTATAACCTACTACGCATATCAACATGGCATATCAAAAGAGATAAGTAAGGTACCCGCCTCAAATGTAGATCGAGCTAAAGAATCGCTATGTCGAAGTGCTCGTCCCGAATCAAGTCCTGTAACAACACATTTAATTTAGCTACTCCCACAAATATCAAATAGCTAAATCAAATTCTTATTCCTAAAGCAATAACTAATTTGATTAGTTAATCCCTCTTGTTAACATCATAAATCGGATCTAACCCGAACTTAGATTAGAACCAACATTTAACCCAAATTAACCATAACTCAACGGTCAACTAGGGTTAGTTTCCTTAACCCTAATTATTCCATTTTAGATTTAAATCTATACTTAAATCAATTCTAGTGGCAATTCATGTTTCATCCAACTACTAAAAACCTAAATCAACCTAACTTAAGTCTCTTACCTCAAACTCACAGCCAAGTGACTGCTGGTCGGATACGGCCTGAGGGGTTCACCGCCGAAGCTGGATCGTCGGAACTGTGGATCACCCGTAATCAGTACTGACCAGACAAGCATGAAATCTGATACGAACCATGCATACCCAATTCTGTGCCGACAGTCCCTTCCACTCTAAGGATCGGCAGCCGGGCGATGTCTCCGATCTGGCTGCCGACAGAAACCACGACCTACTGTCGTCGACAGATCAAAGATGGCGGCTTGGATTGGGAAGAGGGCCTCGGCTGCTAGGCAAAGGGAAGGGCGTCAGCAATCTCTCACACGGCCGACGACGTCGATGCTTCTGCTGATCTAGAGATGGGAGAGAGAACCCTGCAGCTTTGCGAGCACGAGAGGAAAATCGCCGACCTCATGCAAGGGTCCTCGGCTTCCAGCACTGACGAACTAGGGCACGGGTCGGCAGTGTAAGGCGAGGAGAAACCGAGAGCTTCGGGAGAGGAAGGCTCGGCACTGAACGGTGGTCGGCTTCAGGCTGCGACGACCCGTCGTGGATCCGGGGTGGTCGGCAGCGGCGCAGAGGGAAGAAGGGAGAGCGGCAGTGGTGTCGGGGCAGAGATCAGTCGGCGGAATCTGGAGATGGAGTAAAAGAAGGAGACGACGCAAACTTCCCTTGGCCGATGGACTTGTATGCGTGGGAGGAGAGGAGCGAAGCGGCGCCGTCGGTTGGGGAAGAGGAAGAGAAAACGGCGACCAAGAGGAAGACAAGAAAAAGAAAAAAAATAATAAATTTTCCTTTGTTTGAATGGAGTAACCTAAACATATTTTTCTGTGACTCAATAAATGATCCTCCTGAAATACATTATACAAGTTCCGAAAAATTTCTAAAAAAATTTGAAAATTTCTAAAAATTCTGTTAAAATTATTCCTCTATTTGACCTTATTATTTAATTAATATTTAGGGTACCATATTTTACAAAGATCCTCTTTGTTCTTGTCGAGCTCGTAGAGCCTCCTCCAGATTGATATACTACTTAGCCCTTGCGAGAAGCATGTCATAATCCGTTGGAGGTTTATCTGAGAATGGAAAAATTCCCCTTCTCTTTCTTTGAGTCCCTGGACGAAGGCGTCCATCAGAATTTCCGGTACTACCGAAGGTATTTCCAATGCAACACGAGTGAACCATTGGATGTACTTGCACAGAGTTTCTTGAGACTTCTGTTTAATATTGAATAAGCCGAGCAGGGTGAATATGTACCTCTTGGAACTAAAAAAGTAATGGAGAAATAATGTTGTGAATTCATCAAAAGAAGACAGATTCGGGTTGCAACGTATTGAACCATCGCAGAGCCGGTCCCACTAAGATGGTGGAGAAGAGACGGCACTTGATCCCTTCTGTATATTGATATAACAAGGTCACATTGTTAAACCAGCATAAATGATCTTCAGGATCAGTAGATCCATTATATTCAGGAATATGTGGCAGTACAAACTGTATAGGTAATTCTTCCTTTAAAATATCTTTAGAAAAAGGGATATGCCGAGCAACACGAGTGAATTGATGGATGTACCTGCACAGAGTTTCTTGAGACTTCTGTTTAAGATTGAATAAGCTGAGTGGGGTGGGTGTACCTCATGGAAGTAAAAAAGTAGTGGAGAAATAGTATTGTGAATTCATCAAAAGAAGACACAGATCCGGGTTCGTAGTGTATTAAACCATCGCAAAGCCGATCCCACTAAGGTGTTGAGAAAGAGACGACACTTGATCCCTTCTGTATACTAATATAACAGGGCTACATTGTTAAACCGACACAAATGAGATGTTGGACATGTGGGTGTTTTTGATGTGATCAACCAAGTTAGGTTGAGTCCTGTTTTATTTTAATCCCTGTATCTAAGTATGCAAGAGCTTAAGAGCACAGGAAGTTGAGCGGAAGACATAACCAGCGAGAACGATGGCACAGAAAGGGAGTCGACGAGCTCGGTGCATCTGAGGAATGAAAGGGCTACGGAAGAGTATGTCGATGGACAAGAAGAACGTACGCGACGTTCGAGGAATGAAAAGCCGGAGCGGAAACCTGCATGAGGAGAAGGCCGGAAATTGAGTTCGAGTGAACCATATTCCGGTGGCCGAAATCACCCAGGAGATCGCAGCAGCAAAGGAGCGAAATGAAGCTGCAAGTGCTGCTGGAGGCGCCTTCAAAGGTTGTTGAAAGCGCCTCCGCGTCTTCTGTAGAAGGCACCTTCGATGAATAGTGTGAAGGCGCCTTCCAAGGCTATGGAAGGCGCCTTTAGCCAGTCAAACTGAACGTTGGTAGCGGATAAAGCCTTATTTACTGCTGCCTTGCTGGAGGCGCCTTTCATCCACCTTTGAAGCCCCTTCAAGCTTGGGATAGGATTTCCAGGAGCTATAAAAAAGTCCCTGAAGCTAGAAAATAGAACATAACTTGAGAACAACTACTGTAATCATTTCCTAGTCCTTTCTAAGATTTTCAAAGAGTGTAAGATGTTGGGGTTGCAAGATTACAAACATAGTCCCATATTGAAAACACATCGGAAAGATCATGAGTTTATAAGAGAAAAGATATTTCCATTGGTTGAGGCATTTTGGGGAGAGCCCAAGACCAAAATCATGAGGGCTTAGGTCCAAAGTGGATAATATCATACCATTATGGAGATATCTAAACTTTTTTCGATCCTACAATTGGTATCAGAGTCCGGACTGCTAGAAGGTTTAACCACCAACTGTGCACAAGAGCTATGATCTGATTGAGCCATGTGGGTATAATATTGACCTCGAATAAAGAAAGTTGGGGCTTCTATGTTTGGATCAAGAGGACCAAACGTTAGGAAAAAGTCTTAGTTGCGGCTAGGCAAGGAAGTCCTAGTAGGTCGGGTGGACCGAGAGCAAGAAGACCTGATCGGTCGAGAATCGGACGTGGGAAGCCTGTGGTCCTTTGTTTGAGGGGGGATTGTTGGGGTTGCAAGGTTATAAACATAGTCCCACATTGAAAACACATGGGAAAGATCATGAGTTTATAAGAGAAAAGATATCTCCATTGGCTGAGGCTTTTTGGGGAGAGCCCAAGAGCAAAATCATAAGAGCTTAGGCCCAAAGTGGATAATATCATATCATTGTGGAGATATAGAAATTATTTTCGATCTTACATAAGAGGCTTCTCCACCTATAGAGAAGAAGATTTTTCTAGTAGAGCTTTACAACTGTCTTGGATTAACAACCACCTAGGTTGTAATCAAGTCAAATATATTTACCTCTTCTTTTTATTGGTTGTTCATTTTTTAGATTATAATTATTATTATAGTGCTACTAATCCTAGCTGGAAAAATAGAGAAAGGTTTTTGTTTTCTTTACAGACACTGCGTCCTCTCACCGACCCCACCGCTGCACCAACAAGTGGTATCAGAGTTCAACCGCCTCAGAAGGACTAACCGCCAACTGAAGTATCAAGATCAAGACGATGGTCGATGCAAGCATTCACCCACCAAAATTCGAGGGAGACTTCGCACAATGGAAATGTCGGATGGAGGTATTCTTCAAAACAAATTTCGAAATTCTATTAATAATGAAATATGATTTTATAGTTTCGAAAGACAAAAAAAAGAATATCAGTGGACAAAGAAGGAACAAGCCGACTTCGTGGTGAACAGTAAAGCATAATTCCATCTACTCAACGTTCTTCCGCCCCAGGAGGTCAATCGAATCAGCAGTTACAACTCTGCAAAGGAACTTTGAGAGAAGTTTCTGGAACTGCACGAAGAAACTTTCGAAACAAAGCTAACGAGACGGGATGTACTCCGGAATCAACTGACGAACCTCTCGATGCGAGAAGGAGAGTAAGTAGCATAACTACATGGAAGAATCAAGGAGTTGATCACCAGACTAACAAACCTCGGAGAAACGTAACGAATCGGGACACACAAAGGTATACTTTAAATGCGTTCCCAAGAACACCTGAATGGACAACTATAGTAGACTCCTACTATATATCCCAGGATCTCGAGGTAAGTACTTTAGAAAGTCTTTTCTCTACTTTTAAATTACACGAATCTCGATGTGCAAGACACATACCAAGTCAAAATATTGCCCTGAAGGCAAGAATAAATGATTCAGACTCCGACGAATCTATTGATGAAAACAAAACAGCCCTAATGGTAAGAAAGTTCAATAAATTTATTAAATCTAATAAATTTAAATCACAGACAAAGAGGGATTACCGAAACAAAAGGAAGGTTCGATGCTATAATTACAACGAAGAAGGGCACATCAAAGATGACTACCCGAAACTGAAAAACAAAGATAAGAAAAAGAGTAAGAAACCAGCTCGGCCCAAACATAACCTCAAAGCCACGTGGGACGAGTCGTCATCCTCCGAATCTGAAATCGAAGCATACGCCGAACTACCCTAACGGCAATCCATCAAAAGAAGATGAGACCAGTTCAGAAATGAGCATATATGAAGGGGGAGGATCATCAGAAGAAAGCAGCGATGAAGGGGGAACATCAGAAATTGAGGTAAGTGAGGTACGCGCTCTCTCTCCCAAGCAGTCCTTTAATTTTATTAAAATTCTTACTAACGATCTAGTAAAATTAGAAAAGGAAAATGTTAAGTTAAAATTGAACTTAGCAAAGGTATGCCCTCTAGAATTGTATGATAATCTAAAATTAGAAAATAAAAAATTGAAAATTGAAAATATAAATCGAAAATTTGAAAAATGGCCATGCATGCTTGAAACCAAATAATTTTCGAAAATCAAAACTTAGAATTTATGGTAGATTAAATTGGTATATTAGACATCACCAAGGTCAACTTAAAAAATTCCTAGAGAATATGTACCCCCCAAATTCTTAGTTAACCCAATAGGAAGGAACCTATATTGGGTTCCAAGTCTTACTTAGATTAAATATTTTTTAAGACTTTCAGAAAAGATTAAATGTTTAAATTTTTTAAAAGATTTTTTCTAGAAGTGGTTGATGACCCAATAACAAAGAAGACCTAGTGTTTCGCCACAGTCTGGAAGTCAATTATTGAGTTAAATATTTAATTGATAAACTAATAAATTTGTTAACTTAATTAAGATAATTACTTTTAATGTTTGTCAATTTTTGGAAAATTTTATAAATTAGAAATTATTTTATTTTATTTTACTTGTTTTTATAAACTCAAGTTTTTTTCCTAAAACTTAGATTTTCATATTTTTTTGATGTGATCAAAAGGGGAGAAATAGGTACAAGTTTAGAGGGAGTAGGGGGAGTTAGAATTTTTTTTTCAAAATTTTAATTTTTTGCTAACTCTATTATAAGTCTGAATTTTGATAAATCAGTTTATTTCATACTTAATGTTACAAACTTTATACTTAAAATGTTTTATTTGCAAATTCTTCTATTATTGTTTGTTATTACCCTAACTTGAATTTGGGTTGATGCACATCAAAAAGGGGGAGATTGTTGAACTCCGTGGGTGTTTTGATGTGATCAACCAAGTTAAGTTGGGTCCTGTTTTGTTGTAATCCTTGTGTACAAGTATGTATGAGCTTAAGAGTACAGTAAGTCGAGCGGAAGACGTACCAGTGAGAAGGATGTCATGGGAAGTGAGCTGACGGGCTCGGTGCATCCGAATGACGAAAGAGTTGCGGAAGAGTACATCAATGGACGAGAAAAATGTACGCGACATTCAAGGAACGAGAAGCAGGAGCACCTGCTCAAGGAGAAGGCCGAAAATTGGATTCAGGTGAGCTCTATTTCGGTGGTTGAAATCACCGAGGAGATCATAGCAGCAAAGGAGCGAAATGAAGCTACAAGTGCTGCTAGAGGCACCTTCAAAGGCTGTTGAAGATGCCTCCGCGCCTTCTGTGGAAGGCGCCTTCGATGAATAGTGCGAAGGCGTCTTCTAAGACTATGGAAGGCGCCTTCAGCCAGTCAAACTGACCGTTGGCAGCGGATAAAGCTTTAACCTCTACACCTCACTGAAGTGCCCTCCAACTCCTTTGGAGATGCCTTCAGCCTTCGGATAAGATTTTCCAGGGGCTATAAAAAAAACCCTGGACCTAGGAAATATGCATCAACTCTAGCTTTCATTTCCTAGCACATTCTTGAGATTTTTAAGAGTGTAATAGGCTTCTCCACCTACACGAAGGAGATCTTTCAGCGTTTTCGTTTACCTTGGATTAACAACCATTTAGGTTGTAACCAAGTAATTTCTTTGTGTCTTTTTGGTTTATTAGTTAGTTAATTTAATTTATATAAGTGTGTTATTAATCTGAGTTGAAGAACGAGGAAGAGTTTTATTTTTTTATTTCAGGTAATTCATCCCTCTCCTCTTGCCAGCCCCGCTGCGCCAACAGAAGATTCATTATATTTAGGAATATGTAGCAGTTCAAACTGTATAGATAATTCTTCCTTTAAAATATCTTCAGAAAAAAGGGGGTTGCCGAGTAGCCATCTTTCTAGCGGCCGAAGGTCTAGCCAGTTCGTCAACCAGCAGTGGAATCCTCCGATCGCTGCTCCATCACCGTCTTCCTTTTTGTAAGATTTTAGAAGATCTTGAATGACATCAAAACAAAGTATTAGGAGATATGCCACTTGAACTAGAAAAGAAAACTAAATTAGATCAGAATAATCTCATTAAGGTTACCTATGGAAAGTATAACTATGATTACTAGCTTCAAAATTGCTGAATGCACCATCGTTGAAACTTATAATTCACATATAAGAAGAAAAAGATAAGAAAATTTCCAACACTCACTTTCAATTACATATTGAAAAGAAAAAAAAAAGAGTACATAACAAAAAAGAAACAGAAATTAGCTTCGTGAACTAGAACATTATAATTTTAGTTTCAAAATTAAATATAAAAAATGTCAACAACATTACAACAGAACTCACGGTTTCCCTTTTAGAATCAAAATACAAAAATGCAAACAGAACTCTGGATCTCAACCAAAAAACGTCAATGGTCAAACTCTACAAACAAACAAGGCAAAATGTAGCGCAAACCACAAACGTAGAAAGAGGAAGGGAAAACGAAGGAAAGGAAGCAAAAAAATTCTCACCTCAAACAGGAGCTTGGATAATGGAGATTAGGGATTGTCGGTGCCGGACTGGTGGGGATTCGAGCTTGGATATAAGCGATTGTCGGATTGACACTGTCGATTGCCGAACTACTGATCTCTCAAGAGAGTTTCTTTGCAGACGATTTAGATTATCAGATAGAGATAGGAAGGTGAGGGTCTTAGGGAGGCGGCGATGGCATCGGCATCGGCGAGGCGGCAAATGGGGTAGGGATAGGGTTTTACGAGTGAGACCTAAGAAGAGAAGGGCTTTTGTTTCATTTGATCAGTTCAGAACCATCTCAACCGGTCGGGAGAATAGAGGAGACTTTACGATTTCTCTTCTGGTTGATTATTTGAATAATTGATTTATTTTGAATTTTTTTTCAATCCAAAGTCAATCTGAGCCAACCAGTGACAAATCCGTCTAGATCTGAAATCTTCTAGGTTTGGTCCGTTCAAGTCCATGGGATGAGCCGATCTTATAATTCTAAGAGAGTGTTGAATAGCTTTTGGTTATTTAAAAATAATTTTAATAAAAATTATTTTAAAATTAATGAGAAGTTAAAGTACGGAGTATTTAAAAATAGAAGTTAAAAGTTAATTAGAGGTAAAGTTAAAATGTTTGATGAATAATTACTTCCAAGTTTAATTTTTAGTTAAATGACAATAATATTCTTAAATTATATAAATTAATCTTTTTTAATTATCTAAATATAATTTATATAATAATAATTATTATTATATTTTAAATATAGTATCAAAATTAAATTTTTTTTATAATGAAAAATATATAAAATTAATAAAAATTAAAAAAATGATAAAATTTATATATATATATATATATATATATAATATAAAAATATAAAATATTATTTAAAAATAAATATAAGAAGCGTGGTGATAATTATGTAAAATAATAAATTTATTAAGATTAAAAATACGATGATAATTATATAAAATGATAAATATAATTATGTCATCGTATGTAAATCATAGGATGACAACTTTTAATTTTAGATTATAAATAAAAAAGCAAAGCATGAAAAAACATCAAAATTCATACATTCTGATTTTGAATAAAAGTTACAGAAATTGAAACATAAATTGGCATTCATACTTAATAGAAACTCTATCAAACACTCTCTAACACAAATTGACCGCTTTGGTATCGAGCACCATGAGCGAAGGGGAATTCACAAACATTAAACCTCATCTTCAAACCCAAACGAGTCGAGGAAGTAATGAACCATCCGATCAGGCCGGTGGGGGGATAAAATTAGGTAAGCCAATGGAATACTCGAGCCCAGCCAATTTGGAGCGAGCAGTCAAATTAAGTGGGCCAGTGGAATAGATGAATTGGATGAGTTAATCATGTTTATTCGGTGTTTTTAATCTTTTTTCCCCCTAAATTCTCGAAGTGAAGAAACACCAAAACCTAACCGTCAGACTTCAGAGAGGCAGACTTAACTGGCATTAAAAGTGTGCGAAGTGATAAAAGGCGATCATATAAACACACATAAAAAGCTCTAATAATTTAGAAAGTCGAAGCCAAATTTAATCATGCTTCATTGATATAATTGAGAGCTCTAATAATTTAGAAAGTCAAAGCAGACTGTGTTACTGTGATGCTTTGAAGCCAACAAATGACATGTGTTTGCACATGAACATGAAGAGTAGACAATACATGTTGAACGAGAAGAGCAAAGTAGAATGTCAATACCAATAGCAAGCTACAATACTATAATCTACTGAGTCACTATCAATCAATCGACTGCAAAAAGAATTTAATACACCAAGCTTCGACAATCAAACTAAACCCTCCTTTAGTAGAAATCCCCCTCGCTAATCTCCTTTCTTGGACTTGCTTTCCTTCTAACTAAACAATAACAACTACATTGTCTCACTCGCAGTGTCGTAATGTCCCTGTCAACTAATACCTCCTACCTGACACTGTAGTGGTTCTCCCATCACTTGTCACCTCCCCACCTTGTCTGTACAAAATTTCAGGGGAAATACATGGAATATTAAAAGAAAATGGAATCGGATACCGGGATAATTTCTGAATCTAAGAAATTCTTAAAAGGAAAAAAAATCTGCCAAATCCTGCTGCTAATCGAGTATGCATCTTGCTCGTCGTGGGTTGGTTGCGGCGTGTACGTCTCACGCTCGCCGGCGAATGTACTCGAGGAGATCGCAGTCGTCGGTGACGACAGTGTTGTGGTCGGCCATGTTGCGCATCTCGACGACCTTTCTGTGGGAGTTGGAGTGAACGGCGGGGACGAAGGTGGGGCTGGCGGCGGGGCGGTACTCCGGGAAGAGCCGGCCGGACTTGTAGCGGACGCCGCAGGCGTTGCAGAGGGTCTTTGGACCGAGAGGCCCCGCCCTCCACTGCGGGGTCTTGGTGATTTCGCAATGCAAGCACTTACGCACCGCCGGTGGCGAGCACGAGTAGTCCCCCTCGTCGGTTGGATGGTTCCTCTTCTTGCTCTTTTTGCTGGGAAGCGGCCGCGGCGGAGCACGAAATGATGACTCCTCGAAGCTCTCGGAGGAAAGCGGAGAGGGGAGGGCCGCAACCGTCTCGGTTGGCGCCGGCGGGGAACAGGGGACGACGACGTGGGGACGGGGAACGAATGCGGCCGGACGTGCGCGCTTGGTCCGCGCGCGAGCGGGAACGGCTAACACCGTGGGTGGCTCCGGCCTGCTAAGAGGAGTGTCCTTCTTACCGCCGATGAAGTAGGAAGCAGAGGTCGACGATGAAGAGTAAGAGGACGATGACGACGACTCGCTGATGCCCCTGCCACCGGTGTTCGTGCTCGGTTCGAGCACAGAGACAGGGCTCGAAGTGCGAAAGAAACAACGCTGATCGGCTTTAGTTTCGCCGGGTCTGTCATCGCTGGTGGCACTTTTGTCGACAGCGTCGCCGCCGCCGCTATGGAGACCGAGGGAGGACTCAGGGTCATCAAGGAATTTGGACATCCATTCCAATTGCATAATGTCAATCTCATCCCACTGCCATTACCACAAACACCACAACGATCGTCAATTATCAAAATTTTGCCACAATTATTGATATTATAAATCGCAGAGTAAGATCTCGTTTTTCTCATTCCAATCAATCACCGGACCAAATTGAAAACTTACAGCGCCTACCTTGTCGTCTTCCTTGCTGAAGTCGACCCCAGCCTTGTTGTCTGCTGTAATGAAGCCATCGAGCGAGTCCTCACCGACGCCGTCTCCTAAAAGCTCATCGGCAACCGGCACCGGAAGCGGCGGAAGCAACAACGCGCCGCTCATACCGCCGCAGGGCTCCATCAGCCCGAACACGTCCTCTTCGCCAGGGAAGTCGAGGAAGTCCTCGATGTGGTCGAACAAGTCGCCCATGCCGTCCTCCATCACCTCCCTCTCTGCACACACACATGACCATCAATGAGACGAGGCCAAATCAATAACGCCATTAACGCAATGCTTTGCCGAACGTTAGAATAATTCGAATACATGCGTAAGAGATGAACAGGATGCAGCCACTTGGCAAACTGCGCTGAACGGAAAAGAAAACAGGAAGACGCGGGGACCCAGAGCAGGAAGGTTTATCTGCGTGCAGGGACAGAAGGCCGTAGAATAATACACGATCTACTCCGCAGACGTGGCGTTCGTGGATTGGTCTGGACGCGTCATTTTGCCAATCAACGGCCCGGCATCAACGCCGCCACTTGAGCGCCAATTTGACCAATTATTTTTTTTCCAGATATAAATGATAATTAAACAAATAACTAAATTGTAGAACTTTGGTAAATCACAATCACAGCTATAACATTTACATTTTAGCTGTCAAATTTGGCAGCAGGGTTCCGGGTCAGCGGCGGAGACCGCATGGGAGGACTCCGCGAAGACTGCTTCTTCCTTCGCCAAGGAAGCAGTCAAAGACGAAGGGAAGGTGAATGGAAAGACGAGATATGGCAGCCGGCGAGAAAGGAAGCGTGCAAGGAGAGCCAAAAAAAAAATCTTCACACGGTAACGACTCCTTCACCGGATGAACCAATCCACCAACAATTCAGTAAAAAAAAACCTCATCGTGGACACAAATCAAGCAAGTTCTATTCACAAACCGTTGAGTAAAAGGGAGAGAAGAATCAAGCTTTGTTTTCGTGTGAACCGAATCAAGGACAGCGAGCAAGCGAGCTAGAGAGCACAAATCAGGCGGGCAGAAGACCATTATTTGGTCCAGGAAACATAAACGGCATGAAAATTAACCTGCAGGTGTATGCACGTCCTCAACGAGTAAAGAAGTTGGCCGGGGACCAGCTGTATGTTGCAGAATTAGCTCTTCTCCGAGCCCCCTACTCGGGCAGGTAGATGAGAGGGGAGAGGGAGACTTCTCGAGATGGTGAGAAAGAGAGAGGGAGGGGAATAAAAAGGATGGGTGGCGATGACTCCACCACCACCGCAACAGCAACAGCGCCACCTCCACCAGCAATAGCTGAGCGGAGGGGTGAGATTATAATTAGTGGAGTGCAAACTAATTGTGATGACCCACAGGTTGGTCAGTAATTGGTAAGGTAGCGCTCCTCTCTCTCTCATTGCTAGCTGGCTTCCTCCCACATCCCCTTCGCTATCATCCTGACGTTGTCTCTCTGCCTCTCTCTCTCTCTCTCTCTCTATTTGGCTCGCCGGTAGGTCCCGCGCCACCACAAGGGTCCCAGCCGAACAGTGCCGGAGAGTGAAAACTCTATCTCCCTAAATTCTATCATAATGTCCGGCCGGTTGCACCCAGATTGCAAAGTCTGTCCTAGTCACAATGAAATTGTTGACCAGTAAACTAAACTCTTTGATCCGTGATATGGTCGATACTGGTTTTAATTATAATCAAATTGCATAATTTTCAAAGGAAATTTGTGAATAAACTCGTGGATGATGACTGATACAACCACGATACTGTAGCTGTCTCAGTGGAACGTAATTATAAAATAATCTTAAGGTCTTCAACATGCCAATATATATGCAAGCATGACCTGAAAATTAAAATATATTTCGTCCTCTTCTTAAGGAAGTCTGGTCAAACGAGGATCTGGTCAACTATATACATCACGCACGCATATGATATATATATATATTTTAAAAAATCAGTATAATCTCATTAATTTAGATTGCTGCTTTCTTTTAAATTATTTTTTAAAATCATTTTTCCTTTTTTAAAACATAAAAGTCTGTTGGAGTACGAGTGGTGGTTTGGATTTCTGCTTTCCAGTGATGATGAGCCTCCTCCTAAATCTAACTTGGGTTGCACTCCTTCGAAGCATTCTTTAATTTGACTCTGTTCATGATATTTTGGAGGTGATCTAAAATAAATAATTTTTTATTTAATTCTTTTCGGAAAAGAATGAAAAAAAACGTAAAAAAGAAAAAGTTAAGCCGTTGCTATCGAATATCGATAGTCTTCCCATTAGATTTACACTGGAGGAAGAAAATGAAAAAGAAAAAAAGGAAAAAACGCAAGACGCGTCGAGGCCGTCCATCTCGCGAGCGACGGTCGTCGTTGAACCCGCCGGGAATGGCGGGGGAAGGAGGGGTGGGAGGGCGACGTTCCGTGAAGGCAAAGCGACGACGTGCACCGCATAATTCTCTGACAGGTCGCAGGCCGTCACATGGCCACCGCGCACCGGCGTATGCGGGCATCTTGGGTGTAAAATTTCTGTATTCGTCTCGGGATCGCTCCATATTAAAATATTCTTTCCTCTTTTTAACTTTTCAACAAATCCTACGACGCGAAGGGGAAGAGCGAGAGGGTGCCGCGGTTTAGGTGTGTCCCAGCACACTTTATTCGTTACCCGCACATGCACCCACGACGGCGCCAGATGGATCACAGCCATGAACCGACGCGTTTCCGTCACGTGAGACACCTCGCCAACTTATGCTGGGATGTTACATGCTATCGCGGTGTATAATTTACTGGATGATGACAACTTTAGCATAATAGAAAAGACATTCATTTCTAACGGATACATATCTTTGAAATCCTTACCAAGAAAACTAAACATAAAAATCCGTCTTCAGATTATTTAATGATCAATTATAAAGTTACTCCATGATTTATTTTATTTTACATAATTTAAAGATGATTTTTGAGAAACTTTTGAAGTTAGGGTAATCGTTTTTTATTATAATATTATAATAATTAATACTATTTATATATCAGATGTCTTGTTGATTGATAGATGATAAATTTATTATAATAGAATAAGAATTAAATTTTGACGAGCATACATTCTTAGGAAAATTTTTTTCTCACCAATCATTTGACAATTAACTTTAAGTTAATTTTATGATTTATTTTCTTTCACGTAACTTATGACAGGTTGTGAGGAGCATCTAGAATGAACTTAACCATTTTTTTTGCTACAACAATTAGCGGTACTTGTTTAGCTTTCACAGATTAACGAAGTTGGTATTTGTATGGATAGTTATTTTAATAAATGTTAGGATCAATTTTCAAAGTATAAAAAATGTCTCATTAGTTGTATGACCTCTCTCATATAGAAGATTACTACGCTAGAGCAAATGTCCTTATGATTTACCCAGAAAAATATAGAACCGTTCTAGAGGAGCTGTTAAAGTAATAATTTTACCTTTTGCTCCAATTAACACTACTTACTTGCCTGTCCTTTGGAGTTGTTAATTTATATTAAACTCATCAGATTAATCTATCCGACCCAAAAATTTAAATTGAGATTAAAATTTTATCAATCCACTTTGCTCCGCGATCCACGCGGATCAACCCGTGATGAGCTTAGATTGACCCATATGTTCAGACAAATTCTAAAATTTAAAACTAAAATGAAAAACTCAATAAACTTATGACCTTGATTATCTAATTCATAATTCAGATTTAAAAATTTTAATATTTTATAGATATATATTTTTATTTTTTTTGATGGACTCCTGAATTAATCTATCTAATCCATAATTTGTCTTAAATTGAGTTGAGGATTTCTCAATCTATCAGGACAACGGGCCGATGTATATATCTGTATAACAGTTTGTTATTGATTGGTCACTCCTCTCGTAGTCGATCAGTTTTACAGCACTAATGTCCGCTCTCTTAATAAAATAAAAAAAAATTATACTGAATAAGCATATTTTTTTTTAAAACACTCAGATTATAAATTCTCTCTTGATAAAAACTAAACGATCGCTTTTTTTTATCCAGCTCTAATTTAGTATGCCCGGGCCCCGCCCTAAGAGTATATTGTATACGTGATGCATGAGCGACCAGCGATATCACCTAATACAAAATTGAACGTCATAATTATAGTTTGTAAAAAAACAAAAAAAAAACTAAAAACAAAAACAAAAACAAGCATATCTACATATTTTTCTTCGTGCATTTTCGTTTGTCTTCTTGTAATAAGGAATTGCCCCTCGACCATGCACCCTTTGATTGTGATGTTGATCGCATTTTTGTTTTAATACGGATCCAGAAAAATTACAGTGTCTCGAGACCACAAACCTACGTGGTTAGTTACTTGATCTCGCTCATTACCAGCTGTAATATAATTAGGTTGGCGAGGTTTGACCGGTAAAATCCACTAAAACCATGTTGGTGACGACGCACCACTTACTTTTTGCGGTTGCCATCGCCTTCCAACTTGTAGGCACCCCCGCTAGGCAGCGTGGACACGTGTTTTCTTCTTATTATTATTATTTCGTATTTATTTAATTTTTCTTCCGAATTAAATGTACCAAATCAATGCAGAAATGGCGGACGAATAAGACGGAGCCAATCGATTGTTTTGGAAACGAATAATAACAATATTCGACAATGACCGAGAGCGTCGGTGACCGACAGTCGAAACGCCGACAGCGGCGCCCGGCGGCGTTTGGCCGAGGCAGAAGGCAACGGCCGGCGGGGCCGAGGGACAACGGCGAGGACGAATTAACTACCGCCACGTACGAGAAGCCTAACGAATCCGACGCTTCCTCCCGGCGTATAACCCGATCTTCCACCGGACCAATGGGGCACGCTGAAATCGCGTCTGGTGTTCGTAAGTGGGACGAAGGCCAGTTCCCGACAAAAGAGTCGGTGGCATTATTGAGCACGTGTTAGTCGCGCAGGGAATTCGCGTGGATCCCACGCTTCCGGTTCGTTTTCATAGATTTCCATCGGTTTGGTTCGATCGGTTCATTCCGGTAGACCGTACCGGTCAGTAAGTGCAATTGTAACAAATCAATCTCATCGGTAGATTCAGTTGTTAGGAAACTTGCGGGCAATCTGACAAAGATAAGGACCTAATTTGATTGGAAAACGACGAAAAAAACGAAGGCCTAATTGAATGGAAGATGGCTCAGGCCTAATTCGATGGAATCATTGAAATGGACGATTTCAGTCGCTTGAAGACAAGAATGGTTCACACGGAACATGTTCTGCACGAGGTAGAAATATTTTTATATGATTTATACCTAATAAAGGATTCTCCGATGTACAAAGTTTCCATCGATAATGAGTCTTAAAAGAAAATATATTGTATGCACTGTAATTTATCCTGGTTTTCTAGAAATTATTTTCGAGACTAAAATCTATAATCTCATGATCGGACAACAATTTTACTATTACTCAAGCATCCTTCTAAAATTTGACAATAGTCTAGTATGATTATTTCCAGTAAATTTTTCCCCTGCAAAATAAAATCCAAGTTGATTTTTCCTAATTTTTTAAAAATATACATATAAAAAACATAAACAGATGGGATTGCTACTGCAACTATGCAAACAAATGTAGGGTTCCTATTGAAATCATTGGCCTATCCTAACTTTTTAAACCCAAATAAGTTACTTCATAGTCCAAGTTATTAAGAAAAAAAGGTTATTTAGAGATTTTTTAAATAATTGACTAACCATTACTTGCACTCTTTGTTTAACGTTAAGATGAAAATAGATGCATTAGACTTTTATTTTATACGTAGAGTGATCATCAATCATTTCTTTCCCTTTACCAGTGTATATAATATCCAGACTCCAGTCATATATATGTTCTAAGTCATTGCAGCTCATGCACCCTCATGGCACACTTGCCTTTGTTTATTGACTATACCACTAGCTAGCGGTTTTCTCTATTGTAATATCAGCTGTAAATATTTCCACCCAAGTAAGCAAGAATGTCTTTAAATTCCCCAAAATTTTCTTTCCTTCAGTATTTTTGTTTTTACACTCCAATTGAACTGCACAACTAGCTAATTTGCTTTCCTTCAAAAAATAACAAAAGAAGAAGTATGCACTCAAGTGGAAGAGAGTCAGATAGCTTTACTATAAATTTCAAAATAGTTCTTAATTAAGTTAGATATATATAGGTTAAATCATCCACTATTAATTTTGAATAAGACAAAGTTTTCTATTACTTTAAAGCTAATTTTCTGCTATATTATACGATACTAATTAATTGATATTTTTTTGCAAGTACAAATTGGTCCATGTGCTGCATTTTAAGCTACACAATTAAATATATGTAATTAAGTGTAATCTCGAAGTAAGAATAGCTTGTTTAATTAAGTCAAAGTGCATTAACTTTGACCTGCCCAAGGTTTACCTAGATTAACGGAACCGTCATATTACCAGTGGACTTTAATTTCTAATTAAACATTCAGGAGGAGACTGATTAATGTAATAATGTCAAAATGTGAGTGGTGCTTTTGAAATAATTTCATATATTATTTTTATCAACTTATAAGAATATATTTATGGTCTTGGCTAAATTGAGCATTTTGTCAAAATCCTTTTTATCTTTGAGCATTATCAAACGCACCCCTATAATTACTCATATTTGCGTGCCGACTTGTGGCAGGCTCAAGGATGGATTAAGCACGGCAGCGGAGACTTTGTGCAATAGAACAAAATTTTAGAAAAATAAACCACAACTAAAATTTTTTCTCAAACAAAAAAAAAACAGAGTGAAAAATATGAAAGTTATTTCAGGAATTAATTTATCAAAAGTTTCGTTACATAAATCTAAAATAATGTATATGATATATTTTATATCAGCGTAAAATTTACCCAGACATTATGGCAATTTTTTTTATTTTTTTTAGTAATTTGTTCAAAATTATGATAACATATTATCATAGTATTGTTATGTTAACTTAATTAAAATTTATTAGTATCATAATAATTTTTATAAAAAAAATATTCATAATAATTATAACTAAATTAAAAAAAAATCATAATTTTAATATAAAAAAATAGGACTAGATACATTTTTAATGTTTTTTTAATATAAGACGCTAAGTTTTGAATTTAAGGAACGCGCCCTTTTTTGCCGCGTTTTAAGTCGTCTTCTTCTTCTACTTGTTAAGTACTCAACTCCATCGATCTTCCCATCTACACTCAATTGATCCAGTACACTAAATCTGCCTGCTATAAGACTATCTCAGATCTTCACTTCTCTGCAAGTATATGCACAATACAAATCTTTCCTCGCCCAGCATTTGCGGAAACAGAGGTGTCGGACAGCCATGGCGTCAAGGGGCTTGACGTTTTCCATTGCGATCGCGGTCGCGGTGGTGACCGTGATGATCTCCATGGAGGCCACGACGGCGCAGAGGAACAACAACAACAATGGCAGAGGGCGGGGAAACGGGCGAGGCAAGGGGTTTCTCGACCCAGCCTCCACCCACTACATCGTCCTCGACCCGAGGAGCGCCACCGGCCAGGAGCGTTTCTTCTGCCTCGCTCGCGGCCGCTGCCACTACCAAATCATCGACTGCCCTGCCCAGTGCCCCCAGCGCAAGCCCCGCCGCAACCGCCGCGTCAAGGGCTGCTTCGCCGACTGCAGCAGCCGCTGCGAGACCACCTGCAGAAGTACGAGTTCCTTAGATTTCAGCACAAATTCTTGAGTCATCCAACGTTTTCTCTGATCAATTCTTCCATTTCCTCGCCTCGCAGGACGACTTCCCAATTGCAGGGGCTATGGCTCTGTTTGCTACGACCCCCGGTTCGTGGGCGGTGACGGCCAAATGTTCTACTTCCACGGCGCCAAGGGGGGCAACTTCTCGCTCGTCTCCGACGAGCAGTTCCAGATCAACGCCCACTTCATCGGGTGGCGGCCGGAGGGGCGCTCCCGCGACTTCACCTGGGTGCAGTCCCTCGCCGTCATATTCGACTCTCACGTGCTGGTCGTGGCCGCAAAGCCCGTCGCAAAGTGGGACGACCGCCTCGACGCGCTCGCCGTCCTCTGGGACGGCGAGGAGGTAGATCTCCCTGCCGACGGAGACGCAGAGTGGCGCCGCGCGCTGCCGGAGTCGAATGGAGAAGAAATCGATGAGATTATTGAAGTGGATCAGCGGGAGGTTGTGGTGGAGAGGACGGCGGACAGGAATAGCGCGAAGGTGACGGTCTCGGGGCTGGTGGAGATGGACGTCAAGGTGGCGCCGATAACGGCGGAGGAAGATAGAGCACACAATTACCGGCTGCCGCCGGGCGACGCGTTCGCGCACCTGGAAATGCAGTTCCAATTCAAGCGACTGACGGAGAAGGTGGAGGGGGTCTTGGGGCAGACGTACCGGCCGGGCTACGTGAGCCCGGTGAAGAAGGGGGTGGCGATGCCAATGATGGGCGGCGAGGACAAGTACCAGCTTCCGTCCTTCCTCTCCACCACTTGCGCCAAGTGCATTTACCGTCCCGCCGCCGGCGTCGTCGACGTGGCGCAATACTGATTTTATTTATACTAATTTGGAGTATGTAATAACTAATAATCAGAATGAGATTTTTAAACAGTGTGAAAAAGTTGAATATTTATGGCATATTTATTGTTTCTCTTTTACTGTGTTTGTATTATGCAATAAATAAACAAGTGTCCAAATGCATAAAGTCTTACGTTATTAATATAATATTCATATTGTTATGTGTTTTGCCGAAATATGAAAATGATCCTATTTATAGAACTAAAAAAAAACAAATTCGAATTGAAATGAAAATTTAAAAGTTGCAAAAACAAAAATTCAAATTTTGTCATTGATGTGGTAATGATGAGGGGTTTCATTCTGCGGTCATGATGGAGATTAAAGTTAAGGCGGTTAACGCACAGATAATATCGCCCTTGATCCGTCGCCTCCTTCGACACGGGGAGGAGTCAAACGATTGACCAAAGGATTATTCGACGTCGAACGGAGGTGGAAAAGAAGTGCAGAAGCCGAGCCGAGCGGTTATCCCGCTCGGCCATACAGCAGAGCTTGATATGAGCAGAGTTCAACTTCGACCGAACAGCTATCCGGCTCGGTCTGGCAGCAAGTATCGGAAGTGGCAGTGGCAGAGGGGAACTTCAATCGAGCAAACACACATAGGAGTAGCGAGGTTCTGCCCACCGGACGGGGCACCAGAGCAGCGAGATCCCGACCAAGCGGCCAACCCGCTCGGCCTAGCAGTACACTCCCTCTAATATCCAGTGATATCCTTTTGGGAGTTGGTGTCGCCGACACCGGGTATGGATAGCCAGAAGATCGTACGACGGAAACTTCCACTGTTCCACTGTCACTTCAGATATATGCACAACCCGTTAAGGTACTATGTCAAGGGCACTTTACTGACAAGTCTTTTTAGGAAAACTTTGAGAAGCGTGCTCGCCTTGAGAAGTGTACACACGCGCTACCAGAGCTCTATATAAAGGGGGGTCCAAGCATCGGCGAAGGTATTCAATCTTCATTGTTTGCGGTACAGTCTTCTTGTTGCTTCGCCTTATACTTCATCGTCGTTGACTGACTTGAGCGTCAGAGGGCCAATGCCGGGGACCCCTTCTCTTGCTCGACACTGACGTAATTTGTGTTGCAGGTCTAAGCAGAGTCTATAGGCGGTTAGCGGGAGCGCCACATCCCCGGCTTTCCATCTCATCGACTTTCGGACAAGATCATATTTATTTGACGCCATCTGTGGAATTTATCCTGCATCCAAGCCGAAAAGATGGAGGGCATTGGACGACTCACCACTGTGACACTCAACCAGGAAGAGCTCGAAATGCTCGTGCAAGCTCGAGCGACAAAGATGATCGAGCAGCGCAACAACAGGCGTTAGTCGATCGACAAGCGTCGCAGCCTGCAACATCGGCGGACAGGAGACGAGCGGGGCAGGAAGACCGAATGGAGCAAATCTCCGTATGGGAGTAGAATAGAAGGTCAACCAGCACACGGGGGGAAGCGCTGCCTGCCTCGATCCCCTTTCATCGTGCCTTGTTCCAAACCCCCTCAGAAATAGCCCAAGCGAGTCAAGAACAGGGATCGTCTTCGGATGATGCTCTTGTTCAGGATGCACGAAAAGGCAAGGCGCCCCGAAGCAACGCGTCACTTGAACGGATCAATCGGTAGTTCTCCGAGGAGATCTTACAAGACCTTCTGCCCAGACACTATACCCCGCTAGCGATCGGCACATACAACGGATTGACCAATCCAGATGATCATCTGGATAGGTTCGATAATGAAGTCATGCTGCATTAGTATACAGATGGAGTGAAGTGTCGAAATCTTTCTCACTACCCTCTCCGGATCGGCGCAGCGTTAGTTCTGAAGATTGTCGGGCGGATCTATATGCAACTTCAAGGACTTCCGAGCTGCATTCTTACATCACTTCGCCAGCAGCCGACGCTATCAAAAGACGAACGTCAACCTCTTCTCCCCAAAACAAGGATCAAAACAAACGCTCCGAGCCTATATACAGCATTTCAATCAAGTAGCCATGAATATCCCCTCGGTCTCATCCGAGACAATGATAAATACCTTCACTCAGGAGCTCATCGAGGGAGACTTCTTCCGATCTCTCATCAGGAAACCGCCCAGGGACTTCGACCACATGCTCAAGAAGGCCAACGAATATATAAATATGGAAGAAACCCAAACGTCAAGAAGAAAAGAGACGCCGACCGAGCGCCGACAGTCAAGCAGCCATTAGCTGCCCAAAGGGCTAAGGGCCGAAGGAGCGCGACCGCACCATGAGACCAGGGCACATGCCGTGCAGCATGTGGCTTCCGGTCGATAGAAGGCGGCAAAAGGCAAGGTGTGGACGCCGATGTTCTGTTCTTTACACCAGTCAGCGACCCACAACACGCGTGATTGTCGTAGTCTGACACCAATCATCAGTCAATCGACTCCAAGAGGATACCACCGCCGATCTCCTTCTCCCGATTGGCGACAAAGACATCGATCTACTGGTGGCGGGAGGATGAAAAAAGGGTGCCTGAGCGGCACCATCAACATCAGCGTTGGGATGACACTGATCCCTCCTGAGCTCCGGTCAAGCGAAATAGACCCTCCTCTCAGGAAGAAGAAAACAGGAGCAACACATCCCGAGGAGAAATAGGCATGATTGTCGGAGGGCCGACCGACGACGATTCCAACAGAGCCAAGAAGTCGTACGCAGCAAGGAGAAGGTCGAAGGGTCCGAGATTAGCTTCGGCCCTAATGACTTGCAGGGAGTGGAGATATCTCACGATGACGCGTTGATCATCCGGGCAGTAATCGCTAATTATACTATTCATCGAACTTTTGTTGATACAAGGAGTTTGGTGAACATTATCTTCAAGAAGGCGTTCGATCAATTACAAATTGATCAAAATGAGTTACTACCCATGACGACCCCTCTTTATGGTTTCACGGGCAATGAAGTGCTGTCGCTCGGACAAGCCTGACTTGCCATCTCACACGGGAAAGAACCATTGAGGAGAACCAAAACCACGAATTTCATCGTGGTTGACACCCCGTCGGCCTACAACGTCATCTTGGGCCGACTGACCCTCAATGAGTTCCGGGCAGTAGTGTCTACTTACTGCCAAAAAATCAAGTTCCCAGTAGACGACCGGGTGGGCAAGGTTAAAGGCGATCAGCTGGCCGCTCAACAATGCTATGCCGAGATGGTCAAGTCCGAAGCGAGATGAGCTCGGAAGAATCCGTGCTTGGAGGTGAACTGAATCACTGAAAATCCTCCCACACTAGTGTACGAAGAAAAGGAGGAGGTTCAGATTCACCCTAGCCGACCGAAAGCAACCGCCTTTATTGGCGCCGACCTAGAGGTGGAGAAGAAGGCAGAGTTGATCGCCTACCTTAAACAAAATTATGACGTGTTCGCTTGGTCGACACACGAGATTTTCGGTATCTCCCTAAGCATGGCTTAGCGCGAGCTTTATGTCCGACCGGGCGCTCGGCCGGTGAAGCAAAGAAAGAGGGACTTCAGCACAGACCAAAATTTGATCATCTGAGCGGAGATAGAGAAATTGTCGAAGGCCGGCCATATTAGGGAAGTTCAATTCTCGAGCTGGCTGGCCAATGTCATGTTGGTCTCCAAGCCGGGCAATAAATGACGGGTCTGCATCGACTTTCGTGATTTGAACAAGGCGTACCCAAAGGACCTCTATTCGTTTCCCCGGATAGACCATATGGTGAACTCAATGGCGGACTGCGAACTGATTTGCATGCTTGACGCTTACCGAGGGTATCACCAAGTGTCGCTTGCCTATGAGGAGTAGGAGAAGGTCAGCTTCATTACGGCCGACGGAACGTACTGCTACAACGTCATGTTGTTCGGACTTAAGAATGTCGAAGCCACTTGCCAAAGGTTGATGAACAAGGTGTTCCGATGGTTGATCGGTGGTAATATGGAGGTATACGTTGACGACATATTAATAAAATCCCTCCAAGCTGCTCACCTATGCGCAGATACCAAGGAGACCTGTCGAACAGGGACCTTAGTGCCGAACTCGTTTAGCTTATCGTGCGAGGTTGTCGTGTTATTTCGTTTACACGACATCCCTTTAGTGCCTCAAGTCTTCCATTTCTTTTATTATCCTAAATTGTTCGAGTCGGGGACCTTTTTGTTCCAAGCCCAAGTCGACTCCGTCTTTTTTGATAAGATGTTTTTCTCCAATAAGCATTGGAGAGAGCACTATTTTTTCATTCGCTTTCCCATTCGATCAGACTTCCCGACCAATTGGCAGATAGAAGTGATGAAGCATCCGTCGTTGAGCAGATACCAAAGTCGGTCAGACTATCTCCAGGTAGCCACCAGTTTGGTTGGTCATAAGTATCATAACCACCGGCTACTATTGGAGAGCGTCTTATACGTGTTCGGACTGAGCCCGATTCGAATGCGGCTACTTTCTAGCCTAGGTATGCTCTTTCTTCTTCTCATCTTTGAATTTAACTGATTTTTCTTCCTTTATTGTAGCCCAAATCATGTTGAGGGTGTGTCTGAGTGGTAAAAGCAGGCTTCTAGACGCCGAAATCAATGCTGCAGGCATGGCCGAGCTGGATAGTCGTAGCCTACAGTCGGTCATTCACTCCAACGATCCACTCGGGAGGCTGGAGGGATACATGTGCCGGCCAGCGAGGGTGGAGCAAGTCAGAAGGCGACTAGCGATGCCGCAGCTGCTACAGCAGACCTGCCTCCCGAACGACCTTCCATGTTGTCGATCGCGGTGCCCTCAGAGCCGGCCACATCAGGCGAGCCTCTAATACTACGCAAGAGGCATCGCAGAGAAGCTTCTTCCCGATCGACCACTTACACCTTGCAAACCCCTGCACGTACCGGCTTGCGCCTCTCCTCCGAGCGAGGTGAAACTTTATCACCCGCCTTTCCCGAGCCAGCGGGCATCCCGATCCCTACATCCGTGTCACCCAACCGGACACCATCTCTGTCCACTTTGTCGTCGGGGACTATTTGTGTGCCGCCCATCGCGTTCATACCATCGTACTCCTCACTGGCAGCGCAAATATCCATCATCCGACTATCCCCGATGCCCAAGTCTACAGGTAAAGTGACTTCTGAGCCCTCTAGTCCAAGAGGCCAAAGGCACATAACAACCATCATCCATTCGCCCACTACTGAATGGCGTTAACCGAATGACGCTGAGGCCCTTTCCCCCGATTACCAAATTTGGATCCAAGAGCCGCTAGCACAGGTGTGGGCCGATGCTAGGGCCCGCACGACGGTCATCTCCCCGGGGAAGCTCGCGGATAGCCACACTCTGAAAGCCACTGGGGTATGTATATTACTTCTAGATTTACTTGCTTATACCCCACTCGACAATTATAATCTTATTGCTACTGCAGTACTAGGTCAAGATCCTGGTCATATGCCGAAAGTTAGAATTTTTGGAGCACGAAGTCCAGCAGCTTCGCGCCCCAAGCAGCGTCTCTGAGGCCTCCCGTGCTCATTTGAATAGTTGATCACTGAGACGGCTCAGCTAAAGGCCGATCTGCAGAAGAGCTCTAAGCTTCTGTAGGCAGAGAGGAGCAAGAGTGTCGAGCAGGCCTCACAGTTGGAGCGGCACAAAAGCAGGCAAATTTTGTAACTATGAGTCCAAAATCAACTCCGCCAACACTAGGAAGCTCCGAGTCATTGAAGACTTGGAGATCAAGAATAAAGAGGGTCGGGTCTTAGCTCAAAATTTGAAAGAGGCTGAGGCAGCTCTGAGTGCTGAGTGGGAGAGTCAATCGGCTGAACAAGCTTCAGTGAAGGTTCAGCTCATCGCCAAGGATGCCAAGCTAGCCTCGTTAAGGACCGAGTTGGAGGCATTCCGATCATCCTTCAAGATCTATCAAGAGGAGGAGACCGGCCAGTTCGAGGTTTTCAAGCGTTGATGGGACCCTCGACCAGCTGAAGGACGAGTGCTATCTCCCTACCGCAGTGGCCAACAAGATTATCAATCAAGAGAAGTTGACCGAGTCACTGCCAGAAAGGCCTCATTTTGTACTCCCTCTAGATGTTATGTATAAATTTTCTAAGTAATAATGAATGAACGGTCGTTCGACTCTTCTTCTTTCTGTTAGATTTTGCAAGTGTTAATGAATGCATCGTCATTTGGCTGAAGTGGGGTTGTGTACCACTTAGCGTTTGCGAAAATTTTCTAAATATAATCCCCGCCATCCCGATCGTCGATGTAACTACTCACTGAGATGTCCGCATGATCACTTCAGCGTGGTCGAACGACCATATTGCAGCAAAACACCGTTGCTTCTAGCTGCAGCTTGACTTCTTATCAACTGTATTCTCGTCTTGTATAGTCGTCAATCGGTTTTATTTATCGTCAACTCGAGTTTATAGCCACCACTCGGCTGTTGTTGGCGTAAACTCGGGTTTATAGCTGTCGCTCAGTTGTTGTTGACATAGAATCGGGTTTATAGTCATCGCTCGACTGTTATTGACGAAGACTCGAGTTTATGCTCGACTATTGTTGGCGAAGACTCTGGTTTATAGCCATTGCTCGACTGTTGTTGGTGAAGACTCAGGTTTATAGTCGTCGCTCAACTGTTGTTGGTGAAGGCTTGGGTTTATAGCCGTCGCTCGGTTGTTGACGTATACAAGAGTTTATAGTTGTCGTTCGACTGTTGACGTAGACAAAAGTTTATAGTCGTCGCTCGACTGCTGACGTAGATTAGGGTTTATAATCGTCACTCGACTGTTGATGTAGGTCAGGGTTTATAGTTGTCGCTCAACTTTTAACTTGGCTGATCGACGCAAGAGTTTTGAAAACTTGTGAATTTTATTCATTATTCACCTGCATTCATAAGACATATACTTATACAATCTTATCCGAATTTAACTACGCACCTCTCACCCGGCCCTATAGGGCTAAAGATGGTTTGCGCTTTAAGGCAGCTCTAACCCTCTCCCATCTTTATCTTGCAGATAGTAGGCTCCCGAGCGGAGCTTCTGAATGACGACATAGGGTCATCCCCATGGGACTTCCAGCTTGGTGACGTTGCCGACTGACTTCACCCTTTTCCACACTAAGTCACCGACCTGGAAAGACCTAGAGATCACCCTCCGGTTGTAGTTCTGTTATATGCGCTGCCTGTACGCCATTAGCCGGACGACAACCTTAACCCATGCTGGGATGGATCTGAACCTCCTCCTTTTCCTCATAAACTAGGGCGGGCCGGGGTTCTTCCATGATGGTGTTCACTTCCCAGCGCGGGATCTTCCGTGCGGCACTCGCTACAGATTTGACAATCTCGATGTAGCACCGTCGAGCGACCAACTGGTCGCCTTTAACTTCGCCCACCTCGTTGTCCACCGGAAACTTTATTTTCTAGCAGAAGGTAGACACCACCACTCAGAACTCATTCAGGGCCGGTTGACCCAATATGACATTGTAGGCGGACGACGCGTCTACCACAATGAAGTTTGTAGTTTTGGTCCTCTTGAGAAGTTCCTCTCCGAGAGATATGGCTAGCCGAGTTTGCCCGATCAGCAATTCTTTATTGCATGTAAACCCGTATTAGAAATATTAGTCATGGGTTGCAGTTCGCTTTGGTCGATTTACAGTTGGTCGAACGTCTTCTTAAATATTATATTCACTGAGCTACCTGTATCAATAAAAGTTCGGTGAATAATATAGTTAACTCTTAACGCCCGAATGATCAAGGCATCGTCATGATAGATTTCCACTCCTTCTAAGTCTCGGGGGCCGAAACTGATCTTAGGTCACTCGGTCTTCTCCTTGCTGCATCCAACAGCATGTATCTCCAGTCGCTGGACGTGCGACTTCCTCGTTCGGCTGGAATCACTGTTGGTCAGCCCCTCGAGCGGTATTGCTCCGGTTTTCTTCCTCTCGAGCCGAGGGCCTATTTCGTTCAGTAGAAGCTCGGACCAGGCTTGCGTTATTTCTTCTTTGAGGATGACGATGGCGTTGTTCATCCGCCAGTCTGCCTTCTTCTCTACGCTCGCCCACCCGACATCGGTGTCGTCATTCGGGAGTCGGCGAGCAACGATGGCATCCTTTTGCAGCTTTCGGGCGATCAACTGCTACATGCTGCATAGCATGTGTTTTGGCTCCTGATATGGTTGTGCTGCTCCCGACCGATGTCGATGTCGCCATTTCGTGGGAGCAACATGCTTGGCAGGTGCTTCCTTCCTCTGTGCCACTTGAGCTTCCTCCACATTTATGTATTCGGTGGCTCTCCGGAGTAGGTGGTCAAAGTCCTTTGGCGATCTCTAGATGAGGGAACGGAATAATTCCCCTTCGGTAAGCCCCTGGACGAAGGCGTTCACCAATATTTCCGAGGAGACCGATGGAATATCCATGGTCATCTGGTTGAACCGCTTAATGTAGGCCTTCAGCGCCTCCTTGGGTCCTTGGTTCAACGCGAACAGATTAACGCTTGTTTTTTGGTAGCAGCGACTGCTGGCGAAGTGGTGCAAGAATGTCGCTCGGAAGTCTTTGAAACTATGAATCGAGTCGATCGACAATCATTTGAATCAACGATACGCTGATCCGGAAAGGGTACGTAGTGAGGAATACCCGATACATCACTCCGTCAGCGTATTGATGGAGGTGTGGATGTGTTATCAAACTTGGCCAGGTGGTCGTCTGGATCGGTCGTTCCATTGTACTCCCTGATCGCGAGTGGAGTGTAGTGTCTTGGCAGAGAGTCGTCCAAGATCCGCTGAGAGAACTGTTGATTGATTTGCTTAGGCGAATCATCATTCCTTGGTGCTTTCTCTTTCCGCGGGTCCCGAACGAGCGCATCTTCCGAGGAGGATCCTTGTTCCTTATCCCCTCAGCACTGCTCCTCTGATGAAGTATGAAATAGTGCCCGATGGAAGGGGATCGGCGCGTTGGGCGCGTCTCCGTATGTGCCGATCGGCTTCTTACTCTTCCCTTAAGTGGATACATGATCCGCTTGGTCTCTATATCCGGCCTGATGGCCCGCTACTAATGTCGCGGGCTTATGTACCTAGTGCTCGGATAACGCTTGTTGTTATTGTTGCTCCATCATTTTTGCTAATCGGGCTTGTATCAACATATCCAACTCCTCCTTTGTTAAAGTCACCGTGGTTCGTCATCCAACGCCTTCATCTTCACGTGTCGGATACAGGCTACGTTCCCACAAACGGTGTCAATATGATCCTGTCCCAAATTCAGGAACATGGTTAGCTGAGATGTGATTGTTGTGTTGACTGAATGTAGACCTCGCTCCATTCTGCAATACAAGAAACAAGGGGTCATCGGCGTTTGCCCTCCGACGCTTAAGTCAATCACCGGAAAGAGGGAAGAAGACGGAGCAACAGTGAGCACAAGCTGAATAGTAAATAATACGTACCTCCATCGGTGCATGGACCCCCTTTTATATAACGTCTCAGTGGGTGACGTGCACACTCCTTGGGGCATGATCACGTTCTCTAATTTGTTATATGAAATGACCTGTTAGGAAAGTGCCTCTAACACAATACCTTAACAGGGCATGCATACCCCTGACAAGACAGTAGAAGTTTCCATCGTAAGATTCGTCTATTGATCATACCTTGTGTTAACGACACTCTCTCCCAAAAAGATATTAAGAGATACATCAATAATCCCTCTGCTCGACTGAGCGGGATAGTCGCTCGGTTAGGAACTCCTCCGTTCGGACGGACTCAGCTGCTCTTCCCTGCGATGACTCGACTCGATAGCTTGTTTCCACCCGACCGGACTAATGCTCTGGCCATGCTAACATTCCTCTGCTCCATGATCAGCGTTTGATAATTTTGATTGTACGAGTGTTTTGTTTGGACCGACTTTTGTCGGTCGGACGATTCATGCCTGATCGGCCACTGCAAGAGAGCTTTGCTCAGTCTCTTTTGATGAGCCTGTTGGTTCTATAGTGTTAACTTTCTTAATTTTGATCTCCATACCCTTTGACCAGCACTTAGTAGACCCTTTATGATCACCGCATCAGATTTATTTGTAGTCGTCCAATTTATATGGGTTAAAATCTTGGCCGTCGAGAAGTTGTAACTGACAAATTTTTTTTTTCTTTTTCCGTTCATAATTTTTCTATTCCCTTTTCTTCTTCCTTCCCTTCCCTTCTCTTTCCTCCCCTTCCGCAGATCTGGAAAACATGGCGTCCCATGAATCCAACAACGGCACCAACGAAAACAAGGAGAAGGCCCATGCCGCTTCCGCGGTCCCAAGGTCGATTCCCGGCGATCAGCGGAAGGTTGCCCTGATCACCGGGATCACGGGGCAGGACGGATCGTACCTGACGGAGTTCCTGCTGGGGAAGGGGTACGAAGTGCACGGCCTCATCCGCCGCTCCTCCAACTTCAACACTTCCCGCCTAGATCACCTCTACGTCGACCCCCACAACGCCGCCAAGGCTCGGATGAAGCTTCACTATGCCGATCTCTCCGACGCCTCATCCCTACGCCGCTGGGTCGACGCCCTCCTCCCCGACGAGGTCTACAACCTCGCCGCTCAGTCCCATGTCGCCGTCTCCTTCGAGATCCCCGACTACACCGCCGACGTCGTCGCCACCGGCGCCCTCCGCCTCCTCGAGGCCGTCCGGTGTTCCCCCAAGCCCGCCCGCTACTACCAGGCAGGATCTTCGGAGATGTTCGGCTCCACGCCGCCGCCCCAGTCGGAGACCTCCCCCTTCCACCCGCGATCCCCCTACGCGGCCGCCAAGGTTGCCGCCCACTGGTACACCGTCAACTACCGCGAGGCCTACGGGGTCTTCGCCTGCAACGGCATCCTCTTCAACCACGAGAGCCCCCGCCGCGGCGAGAACTTTGTGACCCGCAAGATCACCCGCGCCGTCGGCCGGATCCGCCTCGGCCTCCAGACGAAGGTCTTCCTCGGGAACCTGTCAGCCGCCCGGGACTGGGGCTTCGCCGGCGACTACGTGGAGGCGATGTGGATGATGCTGCAGCAGGAGGAGGCGGGGGACTACGTGGTGGCGACGGAGGAGTCCCACACGGTGGAGGAGTTCCTGCAGGCGGCGTTCGGCTACGTGGGACTGGATTGGAAGGAGCACGTGGTGATCGATCCCCGGTACTTCCGGCCTGCGGAGGTGGACAGCCTGAAGGGCGACTCGAGCAAGGCGAGGAAGGCGCTGGGGTGGAAGCCCAAGGTGGGGTTCCCGGAGCTGGTTAAGATGATGGTGGACCATGACGTGGAGATCGCCAAGAGGGAGAAGGTGCTCGCCGACGCCGGATATATCGACGCCCACCAGCAGCCCTAGCTAGCTCGGATCCATTTCTGCTTTTGGGTGTTTTTGAATCGTTTGTGTTCGGATCAAATTTCCATCTTGTGATCGATCGATTACTAGTGAGTTTGGTACTCGATCATATTCGTTTTGTCATCGTTATCATACTTTTCGCCACGACTCGTAACTGAGGCAGGTCCATGTTTCTTACATAAACTAAGCAGCCACATCTCTCAGCTAGTGGACGAAGGAAGAGAGCAAGAGAGAAAGAAAGGGTTTTTCTTCCTTTTTCTAGGACTGGATGCCTTTCTAATATTTTTTAGCGAAAGTTTAAAGAGCATTTTTTTTTAAATCAAACCATTAAATGAGCAATTACGAAATCGCAGACTAAATCTGCCTGCTATTTGACTATCTCACTTCTCTGCAAGTAGAGACTAGAGATACACAATACAAATCTTTCCTCGCTCAGAACTCGTGCAAACAGATAGGTGGGACAGCGTTCAGGGGCTTGACATTTTCCTGTGCCTCCTTTGCCACGCGGGGCCCCTCAGCTATATCCACATCAACAGCGATGGTCTCCATGGATGCTACGACGGCGCAGAGGAACAATAACGATGGCCCAGCCTCCACCCAGGTTAATTCGATCCTACCTGTACAGGTACTGTCCCAATCTCTCACATTGAGATGATGGGATCCACACTTAAGTAGTGGATCCCACCACTTCATTGTGAGAGGTTGGGGCAATGCCTATACAGGCAGGATGAAATTTACCCTCCACCCACTACATCGTCCTCGACCCGAGGAGGCGCCCTCGCTAGGGCCGCTGCCGCTACCACACCATTCAATGCCCCAACGCAAGCGCCGCCGCTTTAAAGGCTGCTTCATCGACTACTGCAGCCGCTGTGAGATCAGCTGCAGAAGTAATTTTCTGTGATCAATTCTTCCTTTCCTTGCCTCGCAGACCGACTTCCCAATTGCGAGGGTTATGACGGGTTATGGCTTTGTTTACTATGACCCCGTGCTCCCTACTTTGTAGGGCGTTGAAAATAAACCCGACCTATCATCTAAATCTGAGTCAATTTGAAACAAATCAAGTTCAGATTGAGATTTTCAAATTTAGATGGAGAGTTTTGGATTGATTTAATTTTAGGTCAAATTCAGGTTGACATAAATTTAAGATTTAATGATTTTTTTCAAGTTAAATTAAATTTTATTTTTAAAATTAAGATGTCAAACATAACATAATATAAATTATATAATATAATAATGATAAAATATAGAGATAAAAATGAAAAATTATAAAAATAATAATAAAATAAATTAACTTGGGTGGGTAATTCAGATTTAGGATTTTTAGATTAGTTCAAGTTAGTTTCGGATTGATATTTAACCGATCTTCAATTTGACCATCAGAATTGATATCTTTATTTCCATGACACCAAGGCTAGTGTTCAATCAGAATCTCACCGTGGTGATGTAGCATCAAAATTCCAACTTGGACCCAAGAGCAAATGAAGTCGAAGCTTTTTTCCTACGTTCTTCCGATGGCTTGACCAATCCTGTGGAGAATACATGCGCTAAAGGATTCATCGAAAGTTTCTAACGAAGCCCCTCGGATACTTGAGTCATTATGGTGCCTCAAATAATATAATGAAAGAGTAAAATAACAAGAAAGCATACGTGAGAGTGTCTTGTACCTAGCCTTTTAGAAGTGTGAGGTGCACTTAAAAATCATGGAGAGATTGAGAAAAGGTCATGGGGAAGAGAACGTGAAAAAGCGGGGATCATATCCTATGTCTTCTTGTGCCTGATTGAACCTGATTAGTAGAAGTTGATCGGACTAGGGGATGCAGTTCTACTGACTCTGCTTGGCAAGTCGGATTGGCTCAGCAAATTGGGAAGTTAGGCACTCAAGAGATAGACTCGGCTCAATCGAGAAGTCAGGAGGTCGGGAGCTCAGCTCGGCAAGTCAAGAGGTCCAGCTTGATAAGTCAGTGAATCCAGTTGGTTCACCATGTGGAATCTATGTTAACCAAGTCTTGATCATGCCACCCGAACTCTTTGTTAATCGGGACTTGCCATGCGGACCTTGTCATCTCCAATGCATTACAAGCATCTGTCAAATCTAGTCAACGGAAGATTTAGTCCGGCTAACTAAACAAATGTCATGTCAACGACTCCAAGATCCTTGATGCCAAGGTCCATATGGCTGAGATGAAGGTTGATACGGCAAAGAGCCCCAGGGAAAAGATGCAGAACATATTGAAAAATCAATACAATTGAACTAAGACGCAGAACATATTTTTAGTGTGTAACCAAGATTTGATCCACAATTTCAGCATGTCTCTTGTTGTGTCTCATGGTTTCCTTGTTTCTCTTAGTTTTGGTAAATATCCTCCTTTTTTTCAGCTGTCAGAACTTTTTTCTCAATACTTTCACTCCTATTGTCTATTTTATTTCATGTCTCTATCTGTTTGTTTGTTGGTTACTTTCTTGCATCGCTTATTCCTTTTGTTTTTTATTTTTATCCTGATACATCCTTTTTAATTTTTTTTACCTTAATGTTCTAAGGTATTTGCAAATGATTTCATTATGATATATAATTAATTTTTTAACTTTAATTTTCTAAGGTGTGTACGAATAATTTCATTATATATATATAAATAAGTTTCGATTTAAAACTTAGCACGTCTTCAAATTCATCTCGAATCAAAAGTTATTACAAACTTACTTTGTCGTTCTGCATCACTTGTTCAATCATCTTATTTTGGACACTATGATCATGATACATGAATTCCTCAACCGAAACATATCTGTCACAACCACAATCATGACCACGACTATCATCCATGGGGTATGATAAGCTTTGGTACTCATCTCCACCTTTCATCTAAAAGAGAGGAATGCCTTTCTTAAATCTATTTCACAAATGGAAAATGAAGATTACTCTCAACTTAATTTTCTACTGCATGAGAGTAATGTTTTCCATTCTATAGGAAACCATGAAGAAAAACAAAACTGATCTGATTCCTTATTATAAGAAGATCAAACACAAAAGTAGCATCCACTCAAATTCTGGGGAAATAGAAACAATCCGGGGCTCAGGCAAAAGTACTTTGAAGTTAAGCCGAAGGAATCTAATTTAATCGGCGGTTCTGAAGTGTGAACCATAACTATTTTAGAAGGTTAAGGGTCGATATTTCTTGAATCGTCAAACCAACGGTTTTGAACCATCAAACTATCGGTTCTAAACAGTGGTCGGGTCTATGTGCATGTGGGTATAAATTATTCACTCATGAAAAAAAAAACAAAAGTATGCTGAAATTTTAGTTACATCAGGGTTCACTTAGTGGATGGAAATGATCACCAATTGGTAATGGGATTGTAAAACACATTAAGATTAAGCAGAGAACTTCACCCCATCATCATCCGTTGATGTCCCCTTGAAGATTGCAACTTTACCTTTCTGCTCGAGTAGTTTCAGAGCCCGCACGAGTAAACCACGATCAATCCTCGCAAGCTCTTCAGCAATTGCATAAGAACCAACACAAGTTCAGCTTATCGGCAAAAGATGCAATGTAAAGCTAGATTGGCAAAGCTATCAATAGTTTGAGTAATCGTTATGGATAGGATTCACCTTTTTTGTTTTTTGACGTTCTAATACAACCAACACAGACAAAAGATCTCATCTAAGTATAAATGCTGGATATTCAGAAAATTTCTAGGACAAACAGTTAATGCATTCATCAAGTTAGAGTGACATTACCAGTGCCACGAGTTTCAATCCCCGACCGTATTTCTTCGATAGTCATGACACTGTCCGCAAACCCATTTTCTTTAACCTGAAAAGGGCAGGGATAAACAACAGTAAGCAACCATTAAGATTCTTTCCACTTTGTAATGTAGGTCCAATCCTTAACCCACAAAGTACAAAATATAATCAGCCCACTCTTGGATTCTTAACCAAAGTAGAAGACATTTCTTATGACCTTTGTCCATCCATTCTGCACGACCTGAAAGGAAAAAACAAGTCACGGAGAATAATGTACTTAAAAATCTAGTACATGAATTGTTATATTTAATTCACAGTTTTGTATTCAATTCGAATCACATCATAACTTCCACTGTAACTAAAAACAAACCTTCATTTACCATAGCAGAAAGAAATACTTCCCTTGCCTCATGGCTTAAAGATCCTACATTCCAATTGTCAAAACTTTTAGTTAGTTTGTCAGAAACAAGGGAAATCTGTTTGAGAGAGCTCCAGTCTGTCATCATTTATATATTATGCTTCCATATCATTGAATGATTGCAAACAACCATGTTAATTTCTAATGTATTCAAGTTTTACTTTATGTAGAATATCTTCTTGTTATTATCCTGTTAAAAAAGATCATTTGGATGCATTAGATATCAAATTGGAGCTTTGCACTCAAATTCCTATGCAGTAAAAGCAAAAAAAAAAAAAAAGGAAAAAGAGCATTATGTCTAGCTAAGCGTGCACACAAAATGAATATGCAATCAGCATAATGTCAACTCACTTTCAATTACTGGATTAGAAAAAAGAGGCAAATCTTCTTCTAATCCTATCACAAATATCCTTTGACTTCTGCAGTAGCTAAGTATCAGCTCTTTCCATAGCTTCACTTGATTATCACGTGTTTCCTTCACAGGCTGCAAACTAAAGGAAGAAAGAAGATAATGATTTAACTCACTTTCTTATACGAAAGTACAAATCTCCAATCATGCAAACAATTAAATTTAACTAAAATGTGACACAATGAGGCATATGTGTGAAACTAGTTATACTTACTAAGTGAAACAATATAATCAATGAGAAAAAAAGTCTAGTGACACCATATATATATCAAAAATGGATCATATTGAACATTTGAACATTTTGAAATGGGCACAAGAGAATGTATGTCATAGAATGAAACAATCATTAAACAATCTTGCTATTGTGACTCAATCAATGGAAAGGCTCAATTTATATATAATCAAGCTTCAACAACTCTTTTTAAATAACTAAATAACAACAGAATGTACAATAATAGTCGATATGATTGTATCAGGTCTGGCCTAAGATCAATATCCAGTATACCCAATTCAGTTGGTCCAAGTACCGACTGATAGCTGGGTTTAGTACTTGTCCAAGGCATTGCCGACCAATGTACTGTATTGTATAATCTACAATGGCCGTACTCCCTAGCTATTCCGTCTTGTCCCAAACCATCAAAAACACACACAGCTACATAATATATATTCCATTTTTTAGTTTGCTGACCAATTCACTAACTCTAGCAAACCAAACCTATGTCCAAACTGCATTCTCTTCAAATTTTCAGTGTACTCTTTGAACTTTATGTAGAATAGGGATGCCAAAGACTACAAATGTTTGGATAGGAGAAGCTGAACGACACGAGTAAAACTAGTTCATCTTTGTCCTTTCTCCTAAAAATTAATTGGCTTCCAACACGAAGACAGTGAAGCAACTATCAATGAAATACAATTAATATTCCCTTAGCATATTCACATCTCACTCAATTTACATCTACAATGAACTATTCAGTATGTTTCAGGTGAAAAGGAGGCTGATTTGCATGAGTGTAACAAAGGCTTCTCAATCAATCTGAATATGACCCAAAAAAACTAGGTTACTTGAAAAACTTATGTAAGATGGTAGGAACTCTACTGGTCTTGTTGATTATAGCACTGATACCCAAACAACTAAGTCCAGTATTAAATGGACATGGGAATGAGGCTAATTCAGGAATCAAAAGACTGAATATAATGGCCAATACAAGCCAATGGAAAAAGATGAGTATTGCCACATTTCATGGACAATTTACTTTATCAAGTTATAAAAGATTACTTCATTTTTTTGCACATACAACAAGATGAAGACAAACTTACAAAAGTTTTAACGGCTTTTTACTAAAAGGAGCGGCCACGTTTCCTTATTTACCAAAAGAAACGCCCTAGTTTCAAAACTACCAAAAAGAGCACCAAAAATAGTGTCCTACCCCTCCCGCCAACCGCTTAAATCCCACGCTATTTTTCAATGCATGGACCTAATATGGGAAAATATTAGGCCCAGACTGGGCCTGATATGGAAAATATCAAGCCCAGGCTAGGCTTGGACCATATCAAGCCCAGAGTAGGCCTGATACGGGAAAATATCAGGCCAATGGTGGGCGGCCTGGTATGGGAACATATCAGGCCCTTTTTAATCATGGAGAGAGGGGATGCATTGGAAAACGGTGAGAGATAGAGGGGATTTAGGAGGTTGGCGGGAGGGGCAGGAAGGGAATACCACTATTTTTGGTGCTCTTTTTGGTAGTTTTAAAACTAGGGTGCTCTTTTGGATAAATAAAAAAACGTGTCCACTCCTTTTAATAAAAAGCCGAAGTTTTAAACAAGACTAATAATAAGCATGGACACATACGGGCTTGTCTCAAGTACCATTCTGATATTTTTGTCAATATCATGCAATCAGACCCATTGGACTGGTATGGTCCAAATAAAGTTTTGAAAAAAATCATAACCTAATGTTTTGTCTCTCTGATTTTTGGCAATGGTTATTCAAGAGCAAGGCCTGACACATGAACATTAAACATAAGAAAGCAACATACCATTTTGCATCGAAGTATGGATACAAGTCACCTAACCAAGCAAATCATTTTCATATGGAGGAGAATAGAAATATAAATTTTGTTACTAGGAAAAATATTTGTCATGTACCATTTACTACATGGTTATAACATCTAAGAGGAAATTACAATCTCAGTAGTTGTCTTATGTGCAATAAATCAAGTAAAAGGACTACAAAAGTTTGATTTTCAGAGTAACTTCAGCAATGGCAAGTGTGGTCCTAGGAATGCTGGTTCATAGAAAGGTGTGGTTACACTGCAACATGCTTGGTTTGGCTAATATAAACGTGGTTTGCTTATGCTTGGTTCAAAGCCAACTTTAAAACTATTTTAAGGGTTAAACCCCATCAAAACCTAGCCAATTGGGTTAGTATCTTGAGTAAGCCCACGAAATGAGATTGGACTTAGGGACATCTTCCCAAAAAACCTCATGACAGACCAAGAAAATCTATCAGATCCAAGGACCTTACCCATGCCACAATGGCACGCATCATCAATGACTAAGTCACAACTAGAGGGACACACCCCTCATTTATACTGGTGAAGGGGCAGCAGACTGATTGCTCGTCACCAAATGGGAATACCCAATCACCCTTTCGAACCTCACTCCCATATTATATTCAAGACTGCTACCCAACTCACAGTCACTGTGATGGCTAACTCAGCAATGAAGGGTCAGTTAATAAGTCACCTCCGCTCAATGAAAACAGTATTAGACTTTATAGTTAAAGAACTAATACACTAGTGTATATGATTGACAACACAGAAGGTGTTAAATTGAGCCAAAAAAAGAAGGTGCTAATTCATGGCCTCATATGAGGTTGGATTCCCTCATGTACAGGGTAAATATGCTCTACCTTACTCTTTTCTTGAGAGCAAACTTATTCTCTTTGAACTATGTGCCCACTGAAACCCTTATTGTCGTGCCTCTCTTTTTTATTTGTAGGATCAACATTCAACTCACAATCTCCTCATCATATTTGGTTTTCCATCAAGTCAACAAAGGAATCCAGTCTAGTCACAAATCAAAAGTTAACATAATGTTTCAAACCAAAACCAAATTATCAACCAATGATCAAGAAATTAAATATAATTGAACTTTTTCAGTTTGGTTCAGATTAAGTAACACATTTCATATATTTATAATGCAAACAAGGAAACAAATATCGCAAGAAAGAAATTTTTGCAAATAAATTGAAGATAAGATCAGTTCATTTGAAATAAAAGGAAAGAAATTAAAAAATTTCAAGAAGAGAAAAAAAATCAAGATTGGCACATCCGTAACAAATGAAATTAAATTGGAAAATATTCAAGATTAGCACATCTACAATAAATTAGAGATTTGATTTTTGTTATTTGGTTGGAGTAATAAATAGGGAATAATTATAATCCTATTAGATTAGTCTATTTTCTTTATGCAGAATATTTATTTTTATATTTATTGTTGAGTTAACTCTATAAAAGGAGTCTTGAGTCATGTATTGTAATTATCTTTGAATTAATAGATTTTTTTGTGTGTGTGTGTGTGAAGTTATCTCCTTATTTGCTCCATCAATTTTGTTCCTAACTGCTGGGTGGTTCGACAGTTTGAATTTAGTGCTACATCAATGGGTATCATACCCAAAGCTTAGTGGTTGGATTTCGGTATTAGTTATCCTTCCATTTCCCATCATCCTCAAGCTTCCACAACATTCTTGTCCATGACTCCTTGGTTGTTCTCCTTTAACAGGGTTCCAATTGGATTTTTGCACCTCTTCCTCATGTATTGTCGACCTCACCATTTCAAAAAAAGAAAAAAAAATTATTGTAGTTTCATTCTTGGCTCTGTTCATTGCTTTCTTGATCTCATTTTTGGCTACGGTATATTTTTGTAAATTTTTATCATTTCTACAAGTGTATAATATCTTATAGGCTATTCGTTTTCTGTCACTTTCTTTTATACTTTCTCATTCCACTACCAAAATTCTTTACACAGTGCACACTCCTTTGACTCACCAAATACTCTCTTGGTTGTCATTTTCAATTTTCATGTCATCTTATCTCATGTCATATTGAAATTGCTATGTATTTCTCCTAATACTTATACTCTCATCCTCTTTAAATATATATTACTTCCCATCTTTTAACTTCCACCATTTAATTTTAAAAGTCGTGCACATTTTTCTTCTATTGATACTATGTTTGAGGCACATATCGCAATTAAATTTTCTCAAGGAATGAACTTATAATTTTTACAAATCTTGCTATCTTTATTCCTAATAATAAAACGTTAATTTGTAATTTATTATTTTACACTTTTGAACATGATCAAGTATTCTTTTCTTTTTTGAAAAACATATTAGCTAGTATAAATTCATATACTATCACAAAATTTAATATAATTTTCACTTCTTTATTTTTTATTCCAAACCTAATCCTCATGTACCCTATCATATTCATCATTTTTTACTCCTATTAAAATCATTTTGTTTGGTGGAATGTTTTGTAATACCACATCTAGGCCGTCCCAAAACCTAATTTGGTGTCTTCATCTAATCCTACTTAAGATGCATATATGCTAATTACATTAATAGTTTCCTTCGTTACTACTATTTTGAGAGTCATAATCTTATCCCCTTTCTAACTACTCTTACTACATATTTTAGCAAATTATTTAAACGAATAGCTATTCCATTTTGTGTTTTACTCAGTTCTGTATACCATAACTTAAAACTCTAGTTCTCTATCATCTTTACTTCTCTCCTATCCATTTTGTCTTATGTACACATAAAATATTAATTATTCTCTTAATTATCGTGTGAGAGTTTTTCCTTGTGAGATTATTTTCTTAGTCACTTCATCCACTTCATTCCTAGTTACTATGTGGTTTGACAGTTCAAATTTGGTGTTGCATCAATTCATCTCTTTCTTTTGAATTCCATAGGCATAAACTGGAATAGCATACCGGTATATGGTATATTATATATATTGATTTCACATTTAGTTTTCAGTTTATTAGAGTTACTAAAGTGAAAGCAAATTTTTTACAAAAGTTAGATTTGATTCCATTCAATTACTTAGATTTCATTTATTGAGAAATGGGACCCACATTAGAAATACATGAAAAATATCATAGGTTTAAAAAGAGGAAAGATATCTTCATTGGTATAAGGCCTTTTGGGTAGAGCCCAAAAATAAATCCACGAGGACTTAGGTCCAAAGTGTCATTGTGCGAATTCTTTTGGCCCTAACAAATGATATCAGACCTATGGTTCAAGCCAGATGTCATGTGGGGTGACCTTGAACGAAGTTAAGGAGGGGCCCAGAGCAGGTCAAGAGTGACCGGATGCTTGCGGGGAGGTCCGGAGCAGGTCAAGAGTGACCAGATGCTTGAGGAAGGCCCGACACAAGTCAAGAGTGACTGGATGCTTGAGGAAGGCCCGACACAAGTCAAGAGTGACTGGATGCTTGCGGGGAGACCCAGAACAGGTAAGAGATACTTGAGGAGAGGCCTGAACCCGGACCATGAGAGTAATGGTAATCCTTCGTTTGAGGGGAGGATGGTTGGGAATACAATTAAGGTCCCACATTGGAAAAACATGGAAAAGATCATGGGTTTAAAAAGATAAAAGATATCTCCATTGGTATGAGATATTTTGGGTAGAGCCCAAAAATAAATCAATAAGAGCTTAGGCCCAAAGTAAACAATATCATACCATTATGGATATGTGAATTCTTTTGGTCCTAACATCATTTTCAAGTGGTTGGTGTCCACCCTAGCAATATGTTTTGCAATTATCAGATCCTAAATATTTGAAGGCAATTGAAGGTAACATATTAGCTTTTATCCTATGACAATTTCACAAAAGATTGTTATCAATCTGTTGGATCTAGATGGCAATTAGATATAACAAAGCATCGCACAACCCCAATATTAGGCAATTAGGTTATTCTAATAGAGTGAGATTAGAGAATTAATAACGCCATGCATTGAAATGATACTCTCTTGAAACACAACTATAGGGTTGTCGAATGATCACACTTTTTTGTTGTTTTAAAGAAAATAACTACTGAAACATAGAAATGGGAATATTCTACATTAGGAATTGATAACAATCTAACTTGAATAAATCAACTTAAAACAAAATACACATAACATAGCAAAATCCATCAATATCTATGATTGCTATTAATTTGCATAAGTCGGTTTATTTCAACTTTTAGAAACTTGAAAACAAACCACTTGAAAGTTTTAGGGAGAAACATTACGTGAAGAAGGGCGGGTAGTTGAAGAACTGAGGAAGCTTAAAGTCTCCTAATTTCTGCATCTGATTCGGTGTTCCCTTCAAAGCAAATGTTTCCTTCTCTTACTATCAAAACTGCAATCAGATAATTCCATCTTCAAAGTAAAGGGGCTCATCTTACCAATTTAATAAATCAATCTATTTTGATATAAGAAGCAGGAAAACTAGAAACAAATTCTTCTTTGGCAATGAATTCTTCTTAGGTTGTATGACTGGCTTCGAGAACTTTCATATTTCCAAGATCTAGTAATCACATATATTAATTGCAAGAACTTTCAGCAATATTAATTGCTTTATATTGCTTTTTTTATATAAACAAACAGCCACATATGACGATAACGAGAAAGAATTAGAACAATCTGCTAAGAAATTAACGGCAACTTGGCAGAGCCATAGAAATGGAGGTTACAAAACAATGAAATAGTTTTAATCAAAAGCTTTACAAACATGAAAATCTGAGAATATATATGTATATGCAATTTAATTTTTATATAGTTGAAGTAATCAAGAAAGAATAATTTAAATAATAAAAATAAATTGTGATGTTGTTTTAATAATTAATGAAAAAATGTCTTTTACTATTTCAATAAAAGTGGCCCTTTTTTTTGCCTTTAGAATTTTTTGGTTTTAATCTCTAATAACTGTTCTCCACCGCGCTCCTCTCGATCCACGAAACCCTAACAACATCGGAACCAGACCCTTGATCATGAGGGTCGTGAAACAATTGAAGCAGCTCAAGCTCGATGTTACTGCCCAAGAAGCCCCATCGACATATTCCTGTAACATTTTTATTCTTCTGTTCCTCTTTAGTTTGGGTGATTTTGTTCTTGATTTGGTGATTTTTTTTGTTTAAAACATCTCTTGCTGAAATTCTTGTTGCTAGAATAAATTTCTGTTTATTTTTCTGCTGGGGGTTTGTTGAATGTTGTTTGTGCAAATGCTGCTGAAAATTTATTGTTTCTCTAGTGTGTTTTGGGGAGAATGTTGAATAAATTCAGGGTTTTGTTTATTGCAGAACAGTGAGTGGCACATGATGAAGAGTCACTAGACATCATGATGAAGAGAGGCCACTTTCTTGAAAGTGGTTGTTTGGGGGGTTCCTATCTAGTTGGGAAGAAAGAAAAGGCGGAAGAGCAATATGGGGTGGGGTGTGTGATGAACAAGGAGTACAAAATTAGATAAATTAGATGATGAAAGAAGCTAAATGAGAATAGGGGGTGGGGGACTAGCCTTATTTTTTTATAAATTTTTTCTCTTTAATTCTAATTTTTTTTTAGAAAGATTTTCATCATTTTATTGAGCCATACACTTTACTCCACACACTTAACTTTCACAAACACCTCAACCATGCAACATACATTCAAATTTACTACATCATCCACCTCATTCCTAAAATACCCCTTCGTCTGTACATGTGCTTGTCTGATCCACCTAAGTCACCAAAGTACATGGAAAATCTTGAAAATGGGGTTATGTTTTATAGGGTGATGATACTATTTGTCTCCTTTCAAAAAAGCTTTTTTTTTTCAAAACTCATAGCAGGGTTAAATAGAGCGTGAAACCAAGATTAGACAGTATGGTTGAGAGTCTCAAGAATACATTGGTCTTGGTTTGGATCTAATCTGATAAGTGTAAGTATACTAGTAAGTTTTGGCCAAAACTCACTATGGATGTATGAGATAAATTTAGAAATTTTAAACATGGTCGAGTCACGAGTCTCAGAAATGCATAGGTGTTAATGTTGAGTGAACATGATAAGCCTAAGTTCGTCATTGACTTTTTGATACACTAACACCAAGTCTTATCCCACGAGGTGAGGTCAGCTATCAATGATTTTTTGATAATTTTTTGTTAAAACACTCACAACAGGATAAATAAAGCGTGGTACCAAGGTTGGAGGGCATTGTTACACTCAATAGAGTCCCAAGAATACATTGATTTCAATTCGGGTTGAATCTGATAACACTAAGTCCATTAGTTGGTTTTGACCAAATTACTAATGAGTTCATTAATTAGTTTTAGTTAAAAGTCAATTATGGTAGTACAATGTCTAAAATTAAAAATTTTCAATATGCTTGGAGTTAGAAGAGTCTTAGGAACCCATTGGTACTATTATTGAGTGAATATGATAGACTTAAGTCCAATAGTGAGTTTATGCCAAATTGACTAAAGCCTGTATAAATTTCAAAAATTCACAACAACCTATCTAGTGTTTGAAATCAAGGTTGGAGGCTATCATTATATTCAGGACTCTTAGGAAGGTATTGGTCCTAGTTCGGATTAAATTTGATAAGCCTAAGTCTATCATTGAGTTTTAGCCAAAACTCAAGGATGGTTGTATAATATCAAAAATTTGGAAATTCGAATATGGTTAGAATCAAGGGAGTCTTAGTAATGCATTAGTGTAGTTATCGAGTGAATATAATAGGCCTAAGTCCATAGTGAGTTTGTGTAAAATTTACTAAGGTTGTATAAATTTCAAAAACTCATAATGGCCTATTCAAGGTGTGAAATCAAAGTAAGAGATTATGGTTACACTCAAAAGACTCTTAAGAATGCATTGTTCCTACTTTGGATTTAATCAGATAAGCCTACGTTTATAAGTGAGTTTTCGGCAAAACTTATTGATGGTCATACATTGCCCAAAATCTAAATTTTCAATCATCTTGTTAGAGTCAAGGAAGTCTTAAGAAGACATTAATATTATTATTGAGTGAATATGATAGACCTAAATCAAAAGTGAGTTTGCGTCAAATTTACTTAAGACGGTAGAAGTTTAAGAAATTCACAATAGCCTATTCAAGGTGTGAAAACAAGGTCGGAGAAAATGGTTGCACTCAAAAGATTTTTAGGAATGGATTGGTCCTAGTTTGGATTGAATCTAATAAGCCTAAATGCATTAGTGAGTTTGGATCAAAATTTACTAATAGTCGTGCAAAGTTCAAAATTTGAATTTTTCAACATAGTGGAAGTCACGAGAGTCTCAAGAAAAAATTGGTATTGTTGTTGAGTGAATACGATAGGCCTAACTTTAATAGTGAGTTTGTGTTAAATTTACTTAAAATCAAGCTACATGGTTACAATCAGAAAACTTCTAGGAATGCATTGACCTTAGTTTGGATTGAATTTGATAAGTTAAGTCCATCAATGAATTTTGATAAAAACTCACCCATAGAAGTACAATATCTAAAATCTAAATTTTTCAACAGTTAGAGTCAAAAGAGTCTCAAGAATAGATTAGAGTTATTGTTGAGAGAATATAATAGCCTAAGTCCACTAATGAATTTATGCCAAATTTACTCAAAGTTATATAAATTTCAGAAACTCATAGTAGCCTATACCAAGTGTAAAACTAAGCTTTGAGAGCATGGTTACTCTTAAGAGACTCTTAGCAATGCATTGATCGATTTGAATTGAATACAATAATCTTAAGTCTAGAAGGGGAACCTTACACAACGGTAAAGTTGTTGCTTTGTGACCAAAAGGTCACGGGTTCGAATCCTGGAAACAGCCTCTTGCAAAAAGCAGGGTAAGGCTGCGTACAATGGATCCTTCCCCGGGACCCCGCATAGTGGAAGCTTCGTGCACCGGACTGCAAAAAAAAAAAAAAACAATAATCTTAAGTCTATTAGTAAGTTTCGACTAAAATCGATTGAGTTTTTGAAAAAAAACTTCATTGTTTTTGAAGGAGAAAAATATTAGTTTCAAAACCCTATAAAATGTGAATATTTTTTAAAATTTTAAATATACTTTGGTGGCTCGGACCAACCTGATGAGCATGTGTACAAATACACATAAAGACAAATTAGTATTTTGGAAAATAGGTGCGTGATTTGATAAATTTAAAAGTATGTTGCATGATTTAAATGTTTGTGAAAGTTGAGTTTGTGCTTAAGTAAAATGTAAAGGTTTTCATTGTCTCAATTAAAATTATTTTTTATTTATTTTTAACTTTTTCTTTTTTAACAATAATTTGAATAAAATAATCATTGTATCCCGTTGTTCCTAAATCCCTTGCAAATTCACTGACTCCACCTCTATTGAGTGCATCGTCTTCCTAAGGGCGTTGCTTTTTACACTAGTCTAGAGGAGACAAGGTCTTCCTCTTTGTTCAATATCTTTGCGAGCGGCAAGCTCTTCAGCAACAAGCACTCCCTATTATTTACAAGGGTACACGTAGACTGCACTAAAACTAGCTGAAGCTAACTCACCACATCCTAAACTAGTTAGAACAAGATTTTGTCCTAAACTGGTCATATGTGCAATTTCTTCTATTAACTTTGTCTAAGGATGTGGTCATAGATCCGATAAAGAAGACATTGAATCTCGCCACGACATGGAAGGTAATTTAAGAAATGTCCACTTAACTGATTCAATGCTAAACCTGAACCTAACCCAAGGTCAAACATCCTTCCCAAATCAAATTTGATCCTAATCAAGTAAAATTTAAAAAACAATCTCACAAAACTAATAAGACTACCATAAAATTTAAAAAACCATCTCACAAAACTAATAAGACTACCATGTTTGAATAGTAAAAATACTCAATTTTTGCCAATATATTTAATTAGAATAGATTTTACTCCTATTAATTTATATTTTATTATTCATATATATACAAAATGGAACTAGCCCATGTCTTACCTTAGAATTTATGCACATATAGATTTAAGCAGCCTTTTGTATCTCACAAACACTTATTAGTTGTTTTGCATTAAACCACGTAGATGAGCATGAGATGTTAGGTCCAATCCTTGGTTCTAGATGTAGATCAGTGCATCAACATAAAATAAGGGATATAAATCAAAACTAATTACTACAGTGACTAACTCAAAGCTAGACTTGATGGTTAATTAATATAGTTTGAGTTAAATAAAAGGATTAAAAATATTTTTTTGAAAATTAATTTTAGATCGATTGGAAAGTATTTTTAGGGCGACCAAAAGAGACTCTGATGATTGACTAAAGTCATTTGCCATATAGGACAAAATTGACCTTATCTAATAGTAATAGGCCGACCTAACAATCAGTAATGGTTAAAGTTTGAGCGTCGACTGTGTCTACTATAATAGTAATAGGCCGACCTAACAAACAGTAAAGGTTAAAGTTTGACCGTCGATTGACGCAACCCATTCGGTCGACCGATACAGCAAGTTGGGTCGACCGATAAAGCCTCGAAACTTGAAAAAGTTGACCATCTACTTAACTTCGATCGACCAAACATTGCACTCAATTGATTGATCCCCCTCAATACCCTAAAAACTAATCAGTTGATTACGACTGTTAAGTAACCGACCAACCAGGGTGTCAGAAATGAACACGACCCATCAACCCGATCTGAGTTGATACGAAAAATATTGGGTTAGGGTTGGGGTTTTAGGGTTTGGGTTGGACCTGAAATCTAACTCAAAATATTTTTGGTTCTGGTCGGATTTGGGTTGACCTAAATTACATTGGTTGGAGAGAACGTTAAGTGGTTCGTCTTCTATTTTTATTTTAAAGTTATTTGTTTTATTAATATTTTTTGTTTAAATTAAAATATTATTATTTGTTTTGAATTTTTATTTTAATTATTTTGTTAAAAAATAAAAAAATAATATCGTATAGTAAAAAAATCTGATTGGGTTATTCGAGTTGGTCAAGTTCGGGTTTATAGTTTCAGGTTGGTTCGAGTTAGAGACAGGTTCAGATTGGGCATTTTTTGTAATACTCTTGCTTCAACCTGACCCGAACCCCACCCGACCCACTCGAATTGGCACCCCTAGATCTCAGCTTATAGGTCGGTCAAACGTCCTCGGAACCCATAAAAGCATGCTCGAGTGACTAACCATTCAAGGTATCAGTCAACCGATAGACGAGTTTCGCGGACAGATAAAACTCTATAAAACAGAGGTGACTGTAGGGTCAACCTCATCGCCAGCAGGTCCTTCCCTTCCTCTTCTTGAGTCTTCTACCAAATCCAAGCCTTTACCTTGAAGATGCCTCAGTATTGACTGGAAAGCCTCTCTTTCTTTCAATGCTCGTTTACTTATTACAATAAATTCATTTTATTTAGCCAAAAATGTCGCATAACTCAAGATCAGGTTGGTCCCTCCAACTAAAGGATGTGGGGCTGAAGGAAGAGAGCTTCGAGGTTAAGGTAAACTTAAGGGAGATGAGAGATTATATCCTAGGACAAGTGTCAATATAGACATACTCAACTTTACAGGGGTCGAGTCATGTGCACCAAGCGACTGGTATGTGATACTAGTTAATTGAAGGTTGAGTTGGGTACTTAACAATCAAATAGAATAAGTTCTCTATTCATAGTTATCTAGTCTAGTTGATTGATAAGACTTGATCAGTAGACTACTAAACCCCAAACCTCAAATGAGGAAAATTTTAGGTTAAGACCAATTTGTGGTATGTGAGTCGATTGCTCGTCTAGTTAACTAATGTAGTCTGGGGTTATGGCCAATGAATAAAATATTTGATTTCGTGAGTGAGTCAATTGGTGAGTTGACTGATCATGGATTAATTCACTATTGGAATATTTCAATCGACTGCTTATACATGATCTAGATTGTCAGAGGCTATTGACAGAGCAACAATCTGATTTATTGACCACTAGTATGACTAGTCAATTGGAGGTAAATGGGTAGTCGGCTGTTGGGTATTGGACAACAGCAACAAATCAATGTTTATAAAAGGAGAAGATAGAGCGGGATTGAAGGCTAACATTCCTAAATAATCTTAAGCTAATCCCTATGGTCATTATATTCTTCTTCTTGTGTTATTTGTGCTTTATTGTAAATGAGGAGGAGAAATTCTTAGTGGTTGTTTCCACAATCTAAGTCATGAACATTGTAGGTCATGGGGGATTGTGAACCATGTCAAATCTGGTGTGATGGTTTGTTTGTTTCTTTCTTTATTTCCACTGTATTCTATTCAAATAACAAAGCTAACACTTTTGAGAAAGTATTTGTGAAATCTTTTAGAAACATGGATGTTTGATCCCCACCTAATCATCATGATCCTCTATAGAGATTTTTTGAACCGCTGAACTAACAATTCTAAACTATTAAATTGTCAATTCCAAACCATGGTAATATCTATCTCCATGTTTAACCTTTGAGCTATAAAGCACACATTGGAAACAAAAATCAACCTAACTTAAATATTTTACTAAATATATCCTAATCGAACCCAACTACTTGGGAGTAATGTTGCACCAACATGTTTCTTCCTTGTGATTAGGGGTTATTTATGGGTTTTAATATTTGGCAAATGCGTTAAGTTAGTGGAAGATGATTTTCTTGTGAGTTTCTAGGATTATTAGTACTAATGGGGAAATTGTTGGAGAAGTGCTCAAGTTTAATTGGTTATCAAGAGAGAGCATGGAGTTACGTAGAGAGTATACCTAGATGATACATCAAACTTAAGGATCACTATATCAACCTGAACATAAATGACTATAATGTATCTTTTAGGTTGGCAATTATTAATTCTAAGACAGACTTGCTAACCTACAGCGCATTTTCATGTAGAGAAAGATTTTAGATAACCTTACTTAATGCTTTACTTTAGATATACAAGTTGATCTACTCAAGGCTTGTTGTTGGTTAATTACTAGAAAACCTTTTGTTGGAAGTTATGCAAATTTTAGTAGATCAAACAAAGTGCCAAATATTTGGATAGTGGACAATTTGATTAACTAAGCACTTTTGGTTGGTTAGCCAAAATAAGTGAGGTGATTAAAAGCTTTTGTTAGGATGATTCACTACAAGAAAATAGGACTTCAAGACGGAAAAAAATCCATCTCTAAAGATCATATCTGAAAAAAGTTGGTATACTAGGAAAACAGGTAATGCCAAAAGAGTAGAGGCCATAAACCACACCAGCTCTTTGGTAGCAAGAAATTTTATTAATTCATATTTCCAAAAGTGTTCTTAAATGCCTCAATATTATAAAAACACGCTACATACCATGAAACAGAGGTTGCTCACAACAAAGAAATAGGGATAAGAGCATGCCGTTAGATGCGATATGCTAGGGTTTCTTACTGAAGGGAGGAGGAAGAGGGCTCCGACTTCTTGGCCTCTAGAGGGGAAACGACCACTGCTTCGCGTTGAACGGAGGAGGCATGGCCGCAGCGTCGCGTCGAGAGTCGAATAGAGGAGAAACAACCACTCACCTTGAACGGGAGAGGAATGGTCGTTGCTTCGCGTCGAATGGAGGAGAAATCACCATTGCTTCGCGTCGAGTGTACGAGGAATCCTAATGCCTGTTGCACTGATCGGGGAAGAGGAAGGGAGAAGGAGGAAGGGAGACTACCTGTTGAGAAAGAGGAGAGCGTAGATTGAGGGAGGAGGGCAAGAGGAACGCTCTCGCGGTTTAGGTAGGGGTACGGTTCGGGTCCGATTCGGTTCGGGACAGAAAAAAAAATTATAAAAAATTCTAATCCGAATTCAATCCAAACGCGACTATAATCCAAAATATCAACCCAATTATAAACCCGAATATAATCCAAAATCTCATCCCAATTATAATACTTCATCGTTACCGTACTATCAACTATATATTATAGAAAAAAAATAAAATCCACCATCCAACAGCCTCAAATAGTTGATCTCACAGTCATATATGAGGAGATAAATTAGCTGACCATTATGAAGAGAGTAGTTTTTTGATAGTACAAGGAGCAGCAGGCGATCAAGCATGTGTTTTAATAATGACAAACGTTTTAAAAGTTAAGTTATTTTGTTATCTAACAAGTATGAATGAGTTTACAGGAAAATCCTAATGGATTATAGGCAAATAGAAAACTCTAGGGCGAGGTAACCCTAGCTCATAGGGGGAGATAACCTTAGGTTATGGGAAGTCCTAGCTGCGGTTAGACAACAAAGTCCTGGTCTAGGAGACTGGGCGAAGTCTTGGCAGGTCGAGGACTTTGGGCGAAATTCTAGAGTTGAGGACTCTAGCTGAACATCTTGGGGGTTACGGACCAGGTGAAAGTCTGGACGGGTCGTGGAGCAGGCGTTCAACATGAAGTCCTGAAGTCTCGGATACTGAGCAAAAGTCTAGACGGTCTGGAGGACCGGTCTGGCAAAAGATAATTTTTCCTAAGAGGAGTAGGTAAAGACGCGTTTTTCGAAAAGGGAACAGTAGGCGTCGGTTCGACCTAGGGTTTCTGGGAAATTTAAAAGTCAGAACCGGACAGTCTGAAGACTGTAAAAGTTAGATTTTATATTATTTGCCTATTTCTCTAACTTTGTTTTGCAGGAAACTAACATTTTACATATAAGCCAGCAAGGAAAGTGGGATCGGTCGATTGAACGACAGAATCTGTCCATTGAACGAAGACTTATCCTAAGCGGCAGCATTTGGATGGGAAGTCGGGCGAGTTCAACAGGTTTGGTCGACAGAACAACTAGATCAGTCGACCGATAAGCTTTAAGTCAAACCTGATCCTGAGATTAGTGGATTTGATCAAACTCGATTTTACTATAAAAAGGAGTCTCGACCAGCACTTTGAATCACTAAAACTGAACAACTTTTACTCTCTTGTGCGCTGCTCCGAGACGATTCGACAACGTCCAAACGCTGCTCCGATAATCGACAAACAACTGCTAATCCTTTGTTGTCGGTAAATTTTATTGCTAATTTCAATACTTGTAATTGCTATCTCTGTAAAGATTTCTCAAACTTATAGTGATTGTCTAACGAAAACGATCAACCATCACAAGTCTTGGAGTATGAGTCGTCACAGGCTCCAAACCAAATAAATCCTACTTGTGTTTGCGATTGTGTTTTTATCTTCCACTATGTTTCATTATGTGCTTTTCGAAAAGAAAGGTGAAATAGCCACGAGCGTTATTCACTCCCCTCTAGCACGCATCGATCCCACATTTTTTTAATTTTTGTTGAGCTTCGACCCCTTATAAATTGTAGCAATATCTTGTCGGTACAATATTCTCTGGGTCAGGTTGACCAGGTTGACTAAGCTTGAGTCAGTTCAAAATTGAGTTTTGATGTTTGAGTTTCGATGTTTGACAATACATGAAGATTGCAGATGCAATTGTCCGATTGGGGAGATTGTTGATACAATTCCCCTTTGGTCAAGGACTGACCAATTTGATGTGAAGAAGAGTTAAGTAGGTTAAGGTTGACCGGATACTTAATTGGGAAAGTCCTACTTGGATGTTAAGCAAGGGAAAATCCTGATGAGTGAAGTTATGTGAAATACTTAATGAGTGAAGCTAGGCAGGTGAAAGTCCTAGTGAGTAAAGTCGGACAGTGGAAAAGTCCCGATGAGTGAAGTCGGATAGTTGTGAAAACCCTAGTGAGTGAGGCTAGGTGAAAGTCCTAGTGAGTGAAGCCGGACAGTGCAAAATGTTGGAGCAATCTAGTTGCCTTAGGTTTTGATGTTTGGACAAAGGTTTAAGTTATGTTTATAGTTTTATTTGATATGCATTGTGAGTGTGCAGGATATAGGTACAACAAGAAAAGTCCAAATGTGATCTTGGCAAAGGAGGGAAGTCCAAGGATGAGTCTTGGCGGTGTAAGTCCAAGTATGTAGTCTTGGCAACGTAAGTCCAAGTGTGACTTGGCAATGGATGAAGTCCCGGAGGTGAGGAGCCTCTTGGCAAAGGAAGACCCGACAATAAAGACAAGGCCGAAGGAAGCTCCAGAAGGCAAGACGTGAAGGATGGGGAGACATCCGAGGGACTCGAGGCTGATGGAGGAGGCTAGAAGGCTAGGTCTAGGTTGGGCGGGCGAGGACGAGTGCTGAGTGATTGTACTCGGGGAAAAATCTTATGGTTTTAGGTTTCACTGTAGCAGTACTGTAGCGACATTGTAGCAGTACTGTAGCAGGACTGTAGCAGTCGGCTGATTACTGTAGCAGTCGACTGATACACTATAGCAGTCGACTGATACACTGTATCAATCGACTAGTAGTCGACCGGTGGGTAACGATCAGCTTCACTTAAAGGACCAGTCGACTGGTGTATACACCAGTCGATTGGTAGCTGGAAAACAGCTTAGTGTTTTCCTCTCGAGCTCTATTTAATAGAGCTCTGGATGCTTGGGTATGATTGATGAAATAGACTTGGTTAAAGCCTATTAGAGTCTCCCAAGCCTTCGTGTGATCGGTGTGCTTGTATTCAAGTGTTTGTGGCGAGGTTTCTCCACCGACAAGGAGCTTGAGCTAGCCGGAGGTTTTCCGGGGACTAATCCACCGACGGATTGAGGGATCGTCCACCTTACGGACACGCCGTGGAGTAGGAGCAAGTTATCTCCGAACCACGTAAACGAACGTGTTAGCGGTTTGCATCTCTTCCTTTGTATTTAGCTATCATATTTGTATTCGTGGTTGTATCCTTTGTTTTCCGCTGTGCACTAACGAATACGTAGGAAGCGATCGATTTGGGTGAGACGCTATTCACCCCCCCCCCCCCTCTATCTACATTTCGGTCCTAACAGAAAAGTCTCGATGAGTGAAGTCGGATAGTTGTGAAAACCCTAGTGAGTGAGACTAGGTGAAAGTCCTAGTGAGTAAAGTTGGGCAGCGGAAAAATCCTGGTAAGTGAAGTCAGGTGAAAACCCTAGTGAGTAAAGCTAGGTGAAAGTCCTAGTGAATGAAGCCATACAGATGGAAAGTCCTAGTGAGTGAAGCTAGGCAGAAGGAAAGTCCTAGTGAGTGAAGCTAAGCAGATGGAAAGACTTGGTGAGTGAAACCAGGCACGTGGAAATTCAGGTGGGTCAAGGTTGACCGGACACGGTCTTGGGAAGCCCAAGTAGGTCAAAGGATTGACCAGATACTTGACACGAGGAAATCCAGATGGGTCAAGGACATCTGGTGGAAGTCCAATGGGTCATGGAGGATCGGACACTTGACACAAGATGGTAAGTTCAAGTGGATCAAGGTTGACCGGACACTTGGCACGAGGAGAAAGTCCAAGTGGGTCAAATGATTGACCGAACACTTGGTGAAGAAGTCCCAATAGGTCAAGATTGACTAGATGCTAGGCAGGAGGAGTCCCAATAGCTCATAGTTGACTGGATGTTGGAATTGGGCACCCTTGAGCTTGAGTTGAGCAAGTCAAGGGTGGTCAATCGATCAACCGATCGATTGAACCAAGGCCCAATCGATCCGTCAATCGATTGGAAGAATGCTGCGATAAATAGTAGCCCAATCGATTGGTTGATTGATTGGGAGCTTATATCGCGCAAACAGAATACTTCCCAATTAATCAGCTGATCGATTGGGTACTGGCAATTGATCGACCAATCGATTGGGGTCTGGTTTTCTCGCGCGATCGCGAGAAAGCCTGAATCAATCAATTGATCGATTTAGACACTTTCCAGATAGCACAAAAGATGGCTGAATCGATCAGCCGATCGATTTAGCCTCCCCAATCAATCAGCCGATCGATTGGGAGACGATCGTTGCGCAAGATAAAGCTTTGACGGGTATCTTCCTCCGTAGATCTTCCTCCCCACTTCTTACGATCACTCTCAGTTGTTCACACAAGTTCTTGAAGCTTTCTTAGAGCAAAGTGTTGCTGCACTTCCAAGATCAAGAGGCGTTCCACACAAGAAGAAGAAGCTAGGGTTTGGATTTCATGTTATAAATCTTGTAAGATTTTACTTGTATTTGCTTCCCTTTTATTTCTTCTTGTATTGAGAGTTTGTACAAAGCTTCTCCGCCTTTGGTAGTTACCGAGAATGAGTCTTTTATTAGTGGATGAGTGAGTGAGGGTCAGATCATTGGATTAGTCACCTCTTTTTGAGGTGGATACCAAATAAATTCTAGCGTTAGCGTTGTATGTGTGCTTTGTGTATTTCCGCTACATATCATTATCATCAAAGTAAGACAACAAAGCGCGACAAGCTATTCACCCCCTCCCCTCTAGCTACAAATCGACCATAATATATCTATCCCGCAGTAGCCAACTCAATTATGTCCTAAAGACATACTAACATTGATATTAATATATGCATCTTAATTTATAAAATATAATTTAATTTAACATCATTAAATCCACTAAAATCTAAATTCGGATGGGTCAATTCAAATCCGACTTGAAAATCTCTAACCCTCCAACTCTCCAACCTGAACTTGGCCGGAATTCAAAAACTCCCCATCCAAACATGATTTATTTCGAGTCAATTCAGTTCGGATCGTTCCTAAATTTCACTTTTATCCGATGATTAAAGAAATTATTAGTATAGAAGATATTCGATCCCAACTTTATTCTTTATATTAATTTTTTGTCTTTAAATAACTCTTGTCAGATAAATTTTGAATTATTTGATTGGGCTACAAATTTTTTATCTTTTTTTTTTATTTTTTAGTTGACATTATATCCAGTTTAGCTCGATTAATTTTAAAATGATGAATCGGATTTTATAAAAATTTCCTATTAGTCAGTCACTAACATAAATTAAAAAATATTCACAGAAAATAATAATTTATATTCAATATTTTTAAATCAATGTCTATTAAAAAAATTAATCCGAAATGAAGACTCCATCCTTAATTTTTTTTAAGTCAGAAAGTATCATACCGTTATATTATTTCACCCACGACGTGAACTTATTTTTCTCATAATTTTCCTTTTTGTTTCTATTTCCTAAATTGTCCCGTGCAACAATTAAAATTTATTTTGCGGGCTATCCCACCTGCTCGTTTGGTCGCGGCCCATCTCTTTAAATGGTTTTTTGTTTTTCAAAAGACTTCTTAATGTAGAAGGCTGCGCATCTATGCGCGACTTGAAGAAATCGTATCTTTTAGCTCCGAGCGACGCATATGGCAACGGATCCTGGGCGACGATACGATCCCAGCCGTGATAGATCGAAGCCCTATTGTAGCATTGTATCAAAAACAGTGATTATGCTCGTTTCAAGTGTAGTTCACAATCCGTTCCTCTAATTAATCGGGCACTCCGTGAAGAAAAAATTATTGAACAAAGTAACACTGAATCCTTCCCACTGGCCGAGTAAATCGGAAAATCAAGAATCTCCTCGTTTTAGAGTCTGATTATTTTCCTAGGGTTCATTAAAACTATGTTTCTTTTTCTTTTCGTGGTCGATAGTCAAATGAGAAACAAGAACAGGGCAGGAAGGTTCAAGCGGCTGCGTTGGATCTCGTTGTTATTGTCCAGTCTTTCTTATTCATAACTTTTTTGATTGTGGATTTGGCATTGCTTATTTTTTTTTTTTTCATTTGGCTAATTGCTCGTTATGAGGGCAGAGCAGTGGATGATTAGATTCAACATTAAAAGAAAAGGTGTATCATTGCTTAACAGGAAATTTGAGATGTCAAAGTTGCTTGATGCGAGCCATATGTGCTTCTACAAATTCTTATTTTCAGAACAAGCAGAGAACGATTTGGAGGATTTATATGCATATGCGGAGGATCTAACAGTGGAAGTTTCAGTGCTTCAGATACAATTATTTATATGCATATGCCAACTTTCTGCATGAGTTGAGAATGGATTTTCTCCTTTTGTTTTTCTAATAGCCATTTTGTATGAACAACTCATTGTAACTTTAAATTTCTTTCTTATTTCTATTTAATTTTAAATTTTATCATCTTCCTGAATTCTGTTTTGTCTATAATGACACATGCAATCAAATCTCAAATAGCTTCTATGTACAACTTACCTGGTTTGTTCTTTTCTTTTCACCATTTCTTATTTCTTAGTTCTGCATAATTTGAGCATCTAGTTCCCAAGTTATATTGCTTTTGCTTTGAACAATTCTGCTCTCTTCAAGAAAGTTAATCTAACAAAATGACATTTTACCACCAGTCCACACATTTCAGTCACATTCTAGAATAAGGAATGTAGATACCACCTTGACTATTTTGTGAGCATAATCTCTTCATTACATCCTTATTCATTGGAAAGGACATACTAATTTAAGCTTAGATGCTAATTTAAGGTTAGAGATTTAAGGGTTTGATTAGAACATATTGTTGCGGTATTGCTCTAATATTTTGATGTAAGTGGTGAATTGGAGGTGCAAGGAAGAAGAAAATAATTACAGTGTCTTAATTCATCTTGATCTCAGCTATAACATGCTATGGAGTGTTGAGTGTTGGCATAAGATTATTGACATAGCGACATAGAAGACGAGACATTGACTTTGCTAAGTAATATTGAACTTTAGTAATTTATGGGAAGCATCCATTTCGACCGTGCCACCAAACACAATATGAGATTTTAAATTATGTAATAATTGAAGATATAAAAGACTCACCTAAAGTTGAAGTCTCCTCAAGATGGGAGAATCAATTTTAATTCAAGAAGGCTTAATTTGTATGGGTTGGAAAATTTATCTTAATTGAGACATAGCAAATTAGGTATTATTAATTAATTTTAAGGAATCAATTATTTAGAGAATAAATCCAAGTTTACAATGTCACTTTTATAGAATTATAAGCTCAGAAAAAAAAGTGAAAAGTACATGGTCTTAATAAAAATTTGTCCATTCAACTCAAGTACCCATGCTTCTTGAATAAAAATCCTCAATTACCTCTTCCGTGTTGGCCTAGGGACGGGTTGGCGGGGGCGTTGGAGGCGAGCGAATCACCTTTTTACCACATGAATAAAAATCCTCAGAAATAAAGAAAGAATGTTTTATAATTATATTTGTGTGATAGAGGACATGTATGATAGCCTACTTACTAGTACTAGAGTTACTACTTACTAGGAATGTTACAAATGAATTTTCTTTTAGGTACTTGAAGTGTTCACTCCAAGTCTCTATTAGTATTTGTCCTAGTACCAATTATAAGATGATTGTAAAGGGCTTATATTGTATCATATATCATTATTAATAAAAGGCAAAAGTTGGTTATTATATTTATTGCAGTTCAGTGTCGATTGAATAAATATAATAATGTCCTTTGGTAGTAGGTTCTTATCTACAGTATATCAATTGGTTGAATTGATAGTGAGATATTGTAGAGAACACTACTCTTAACTATTCCTAATCGAACATTAATATACAAGGACAGTATTAATGCATTAAGACTAGCATGTAGGTCAACGGATGACTTGATCTCACAAGTCATTGATATGAGATATCAGGTTGACACATGGATATATATTAGAGAATATATACTGAATGACCCGCCATGAGAATGTTTCATGGATCGTCGTATGAGTGTCATAAACATTCTCATGTGACTATTGGTATGAATAGTCCTTAGACCTGAAGTTACTACAGTTCCCTACATAAGGAGTTGTATACTTTGGTATCGTCAAACGTCACCCGTAACAGGGTGGACTATAAAGTCGATCACTAGGTATGCAATGAATTATGCGAAGGAATGCGAGTGATGTAGATGAGATCTATCCCTTCCATATGACGGAAACAATATCTGTGGGCCCCTTGATTAGTAGGACACAAGAAAGCATGTCAATGCGTAAATAAGTCAATATGAGATATTGAACTTATTTGATAAGTGTGTCTACTTGGAGATCAAGAAACACAAAGATTGATAAGAGGATGACACGGTCTATGCCTCATTGATCAATCTAGATATCAAGGATAGAGGGACCAAGTCATACATGATGATAGCCATTAGCAGGTTAGGTTGGATCTCGACTTTCTCGTCACTTGGGTAGCAATGATGCCTTGCTAGATGCCACTCATTGTTTATGTATCGCAAATAATGATTTGGGTACATTGTCAACGTTACGAGAACCTCTAAGGTCGCACACAAAGAACAAGTAGATTTGGAGATACGTTCATGTGATGAATCATTGGATTAAGTGTAATCCAAATTTGACTCATTGAGTTAGACTCAAAGGGATCCAATTGTTTGATTGAGTTCAATTGCATGGGAACCAATGGGTTAGACTCATTGGGTGAACTTGAGTTCACAAAGAAAGTTGAATGGTCAAAATTCAACCATTGGATTGAATGGTTGATTTTGAGCCATTGGATTGGAATATGAAAGGGTGGAGACTCTTGGTATTCCATGGGATGGTTATAAATATCATTTGGATGATATTTTTCATTAGTTTTTCATCACTTGAGAAGGTGAAAGGTCTCTTTGCTTCTTCTTCTTCCTCCTTTCCTTGCTTGGCCGAACACACCCTTGAAGGTTGCTAGCACAACCTTGTGTGTTCTTCTCCATCTTGTTGAGTTTGTGAGACAAACGAAGACAAGGCTTGTTCGTGTGGATACCATAGAGGCGCAGACGCTTGAACGCGTTGAGATATGCATCTAAACAAGGAAGAGGTTGCTGTCAGGATTGCGAAGGGCACGCAACAAAGATATAATTCTATCATGTAGCTTAGTATAGATTATGAATAGAAAATGTTTCTTCCCTTCGCATGGATCCGCTGGATAAGAGGATCTAGTAATTTTTTCGTTGTGTTTCCGTGTCATTGGCGCGCTAGATCCCAATAGTCTCAAATTTTTTTCTTAACATCACTGCTTGATAAACTTAAATAGTCATATTCAGTGTCAGCTTATCTTTGTTTCAAGATAGACCACTTTTACATCAGGGCACATTGACTAACTACGTTTAAAGCTTTTATAGGAGGCTCAGTGTTGGGTGCCTGCTGGCAATGAATCATTGAAGGCAAAGGTTTACTATATCAATTATATTTATGAGTAAGCCATTTCAAGAATTTCCATATTGTGTTTTTTTTTCCATGTTTATACTCAATAATCCTGAGTCATTATTGCTTAAATTCTTTTATCTTAATTTAGGAAATTTTCTTTCTTTAGAGATGGATTTCTGATCTAAGTTTTATTTTCCCTCAGGAAGTCTATGATAGTAGATCATTTGATCCTTTTCCTTTTCTAGCCATGTTTAGAAGACTACTTTATGCCCTAATATCAATTGTGGATCATGGTTTATTGTATAACAAGTAAATTATGTTGATAAATAACTTAAAACTAACAATTGAGTTAGTGGTGGCAATGAGTGGTAGTAGTGGGATAGAGTAGTTGAGTTAGTGGGATGAATTATGGAGTTAGTGGGTTGTAATGAGTTATGTAGGTAGCTTATAAATAGGCTACATGTTTTATGATTTAATTGAAGCGTAAGAGATTATTATGTTTCACTTGTCCATCTTTGTCCTTTTATCCTCCTCCCAATTTTCTCTAACAGTGGTATCAGAGTGCCGAGTTTGACGTGTCCTAGTTTGCTCATAATGACAATCAACGGAGTTTCTCAATCCCTCATCCCCATTTTCAAAGGAGAGTGCTACGAATTTTGGAGTATCAAATGAAGACTTTATTTAGATTTCAAGATCTTTGGGATTTAGTAGAGAAATGCTTTGACGACGAGGATGTCGATGAAGGTCGATTGAAGGAAAACAGAAAGAAAGATTCGAAGGCACTATTCATTCTTCAACAAGCAGTACATGAGACGATTTTCTCAAGAATTGCAACTGCCTCATTTTCCAAAGAAGCATGGGAAATATTGCAGAAAGAATTCCAAGGCTCCTCCAAGGTGATAACAGTGAAACTCTATACTCTCAGAAGTGAGTTTGATGCCTTGCTTATGAAGGGTAATGAAATTTTACAAGACTTTTTATCTAGAGCAATTTCGATTATCAGTCAAATGAGATCTTATGAAAAAAAGATCACTGATGCAATTATTGTTTTGAAAGTTTTGTGAAGTTTGACTCCTAAATATGATTACATAGCAACTGCGATTGAGGAGGTAAAAGATCTCTCGATTTTATCTTTTGATGAACTAATGAGTTCTTTGCAAACTTATGAGGTAAGGCGAAATAGATCCGCTGAGAAGAATGAAGAAAAGACATTTCAGGCTTCTCAAATGAAGGGGGAGATAAAAAAAAAAGGAAGACTTCGCTGGCAGAGGTCGTGGAAGAGGAGGTTTTCATGGTAGAGGACGTGGTAGAGGAAGAAACCATTTTAATGGACAAGAGAAGCAATTTAACGGGGATCAAAAATGGAATAAAAATTTCATTCAGTGTTATGGCTACAAAAGATTTGGGCATATAAAGGTAAATTGCAAAAATGACTCACAAGCAAACTATATGAAAGAAGAAAATGAGGAAAGTAAGTTATTTATGGTCCATTCTCATTCTAACGAACTTCAAACCGATATTTGGTTTTTGGATAGTGGATGCTCAAATCACATGACTAGAAATAAGTCATTATTTAAAGAGCTTGATGAATCACAGAAGATGCTAGTAAGACTTGGAGATAATAAGCAAATACAAGTTGAAGGCAAAGACACAATTGTCGTGGAGACTAGTGATGGTAAAGTAAAATTGCTTTACAATGTCTATTTTGTTCCTAGTTTGACACATAGTTTGTTAAGTGTTGGACAATTAATGATGGGTGACTATGCTATTGTATTTGATAACGGAGCTTGTGTTATTTCTGATAAAGATTCTGGAAAGTCTATTGTTAGCGTGTAAATGATAGAAAATAAAATGTTTCCACTAAAGATCTCTAATGTGGGAAACCAAACTTTTATTGTTAGCGAAGATAATGAATCCAAGATGTGACACTTGAGATATGGGCATTTTAACATCAAAGGCATGCAACTTTTAAATCAGAAAGGTATGATTTTTGGACTATCTCAAATTAGGTCTCTTGGTTTATGCGAAGGATGTATTTATGGAAAACAAACAAGGAAGTCTTTTCCAAGTGGGCATTCATGGAGAGCTTTAAAATGTCTTGAGCTAATTCACATTGATTTATGTGATCCTATGAGAACTACATCGTTTGATGGTAGTAAATATTTTTTAATGTTTACTGATGATTTTAGTCGGATGAGTTGGGTATATTTTTTAGTAGACAAGTCAGAGACTTTTGAAAATTTCAGAAAATTCAAGGTGCTTGTGGAAAAGCAGAATGATACTTTAATAAAGACTCTTCATACAGATCGAGGAGGTGAGTTCTTATCTAAAGATTTTAGTAAATTTTGTGAAGAACATGATATTCACAGGGAATTAACAACGCCTTATACACTAGAGCAAAATGGTGTTGCCGAACGAAAAAATCGAACCGTTGTAGAAATGGCTAGAAGTTTGCTAAATATCAGAGGACTTCCAAATATTTTCTGGGCTAAAGCAGTGACCACATCAGTTTACTTGCTGAATATTTCTCCAACAAGGGCCGTTTTAAATCAAACACCATATGAAGCATGGCGAGGTAGAAAACCATCGGTAAATTATTTAAGAATTTTTGGTTGTATTGCATATGCTTTGATTAACTCTCAATTTCGTCATAAACTTGAGAACAAATATGAAAAATGCATATTTGTTGGATATTGCAATCAATCAAAAGCATATCGATTGTATAATCCTCTTACTGGTAAATTAATTATAAGGAGAGATGTAGATTTTGATGAAAACTCAAAGTGGAATTGGAATACACAAGGTGAAGAGACTCAAATTCGCAACGCAATGGAGGATAGAACTCCAACAACAGAAGGTGTTGAATCATCTCCTTTGGAATCACTAGCTCCATCACCATCAAATTCAAGAAGTAACAGTTCATCCTCCTTACAAGAATCTTCTGATAAAGCACCTCCAGCAAAGGTTAGATCTTTAAGAGAAATATATGAGTCAAGTCAATTTATTCTTTTGGTTACAGATCCTACAACCTTTAAAGAAGCAGTAACAAAAGAGGAATGGAGGAATGCAATGAAAGAAGAGTTAATTACAATCCATAAAAATGAAACATGGGAGATGGTAGATCTACCTGACGGTAAGAATGTGATTGGTCTCAAGTGGGTGTTTAAAACAAAATATCATGCCAATGCAACCATTCAAAAACACAAATCTTAACTTGTTGCAAAAAGATATTCGCAACAACAAGGTATTGATTTCGAAGAAATCTTTTCTCCAGTTGCTAGATTTGAAATTGTAAGAATTATTCTAGCATCAGCTGCACAATTACATTGGCCTATTTATCAATTTGATGTTAAATCTACATTTCTGAATGATAATTTGCAAGAAGAAGTTTATGTAGATCAGTCAAAAGGTTTTATAGGCAAAGAGACGAAGGTGCATAAATTGAGAAAGGCATTTTATGGGTTAAAACAAGTCCCACGAGCATGGTATAGCAAAATTGATGGTTATTTTCAACAACATGGTTTCACAAGAAGTTAAAATGAAGCTACTATCTATGTGAACAAACAACGTAGAGATGATTATATTATTGTGTGTCTTTATGTTGATGATATAATTTATATGAGTTCTTTTGATTCTCTATTGGCTGATTTTAAATCTAATATGATGAAGAGGTTTGAGATGTCAAATATGAGAATATTACATTATTTTCTTGGTCTTGAAGTAAAGCAAGGAGTTGATGAAATTTTTATCTCACAAAGAAAATATGCGACAGATCTTCTAAAAAGGTTCAACTTATTCAATTGCAATCCAACTGCTGAGAAATTATAACTGGAAGATGATTCAGAAAAAGCTAATGTAAGAAATTTCAGAAGTTTGGTTGGAGGTTTAATTTATCTAACTCATACTAGACTAGATATTGCTTTTTCTGTTGGTGTAATCTCCAGGTTTATGCAAAATCCTACGAAGCATCATCTTGGAGCAGCTAAAAGGATTTTACGCTATGTTGCTGGAACCGTGGATTATGAAATTTATTATTCTAAAATTTTAAAATTTGATCTTACGGATTCACTGATAGTGATTGAGCAAATTCAATGGATGATCGAAGGAGCACCTTAGCTAGTGTTTTTAATATTGGATCAGGATCAATTTCATGGAGTTCAAAGAAACAAGCTACTACAGCTTTATCATCTTCAGAAGCAGAATATGTAGTAGCAACTTCAGCAGCATGTCAAGCAATTTGAGTTAGAAGATTACTTGCAGATCTTCACCAACAACAAAATGATGTAACTACTATTTTTTGTGATAATAAGGTGACAATTGCAATGATAAAAAATCCAACTTTCCATGCGAGGACTAAACATATTGATATTCGTCTACATTTCATTCGAGACTTAGTTGCAAATAAAGAAATTATGTTGGAGCACTACACACATGAACAAGTGACGGATATCCTGACGAAGTCACTTTCAAGAGAGAAGTTTATTTATTTTAGATCGTGTCTTAGTGTTTATAATTTTGAATCAAAGGAGAGTGTTGATAAATGACTCAAAACTAATAATTGAGTTAGTGGTGACAATGAGCGGTAGTAGTGGGGTAGAGTAGTTGAGTTAGTGGGGCGAATTATGGAGTTAGTGGGTTGTAATGAGTTATGTAGGTGACTTATAAATAGACTACATTTTTTATAATTTAATTGAAACGTGAGAGATTATTATGTTCCACTTATCCATCTTTGCCCTCTCATCCTCCTCCCAATTTTCTCTAACAAACTAAAGGATATTTTTTTAGTACTGATTGTCTTATTATGCTCTTAAGCTTTTATCTGACTATAATCTTTATCTTTTCATACCACTCAAGTGGCATTTCAAGATTCATCAGTTTTGTCCATTTACCATAAAGAAGTCATCTTCCATAGAAAATTTGACGGAACCTTTATCGAATTTGTTTTCTTTGTAAACAATTTGTCAAATTCCTGGATAAGAGGTCGGAATAACTTTTTAAACCATCAAATAGGAGATTAAAAGATAACCTTTATGAGATTATGTCTCACAGAACAATGATTCAGTGATCTGGTCGTCATTAAAATTTTGAATTTGTCGAATTGAGGTGGAGTCTCTCAGTTCATTCATAAAAATTATTATCAAAGATGAAACTCGTATAGCAATTCGCGTAATTATTGCCTTGAATTTGAAAAAAAAAAACTGCTGTACACTAGGTGCTCGAACTATAGATCTGAAATATATAGTACAATCTTTTGCATACCTAGCTACAATGATATAACTGGGATGAAGTTTTGAATCCAAATGAAAGAATTTGGAGTGTTGGATTTTACTTTCAGAAGGCCTGAGCGTCGCAGTAGTTTCCACCTTGAACAACTACGCCGCTCGAGGCTCCAAAGTTGTCATCCATCAATCCCGCAGCTTCCACGAGCTGCTCACGTTCATGTTCTTCATCCAGACCCATGTCGAACAGCAAGCCGCCGTCTTCGCCACTGCCTTTTGACTCGAGGAAGTCGTAATGCAGCCATGCCAAGTCGAGCAAGGTGCTTGGCTTGATGCCCTCCTCCTGCTGCTGCGGGAGAAGGGCGGGGAATGCTGAGGTTGTCGCATGTCCATGGCACGCTCTTGAATCAGGCATTTGCTGATCATGATGATGATGAGGAGGAGACAAGTCCAAGTCCATGTACACTGACGAGAAGCAGCTCGAGTTGCCGGGATTAATCATCTCCTGCTCATTCTCCGACTTGTACTTCACTGGATCCCCTTTCTTCTTGTGAAATACTCTGCAGAGCACCCAGTCTTCCTGTTACAGCACGACCAAGAAGAACCCAAAAGTTAGAGAGATGCAAATATAGTTTATTTTATTAATTACAAACATGAGCAGTGTATAAACATATAATTAATTAGAATAAAAAGCAGAATCTCACGTACTTAAACTAACAAACAAATCTGAAGAAGAATATAATAAAATTACTTAAAAACTTCATATAGCAAATTAAATTCAATACCTTGGGTTGCGTATGCAGCCCTTCCAGTCTGAATTCATGCATGATCCAGTTGGTCTTCTTCCCGTTGGGAGCCCTCCCTTCGTAGAACACCAATGTCTTCCTCATCCCGACGCTCTCACGGCGCTTGGGATCGCAAACCGTTCGATCTCTCCCCGTCGCTTTCCAGTATCCGCTTTTGGTCGCTCGGTTGGATCGCCACCCTGTAGCGTACTTCCGATCGCGGAAGCTGAAGAAATACCACTCGTTCTTGTTCAGCTTCGCCGCCTCTGATCGATTCACAAATTAATATACATATATCAAATTTAATTTCATGTAAGGTCGTTAATTTGATCGATCGATCGATCGATCTATCACTAACTAGCTAGCTAGCAATATTGACTAGTACTAAATTGACCTGGAAGCTCCCATGGCTCGTGAGTGTGCAAATCCACTTCCACCATGGTTCCTTGAGAAGCCCTCTCATTAGTCACCTTCTTCTGCAAGTAGTAGCACAGAAGCTCCTCGTCGCTGGGGCAGAACCTGAACCCGGCCGGCAGAGTCGACTCAATGTACCTTAAATCCATAGCCTGAACCCTAAATCAAGTCGAAGCCTTAGCTTCAAGAATTTGAAACTCCAAAAAGCTCAAGACAGGTACTCTTCAAATTAGCTTCGTCCCTAGCCTGCATTCTGTGTGTGTGTATATATATATATATTAACATGATTAGGTTTATGAAACGTGCCTTAATTGCTGTTTGGAAAGCACAATTGTTGTCATGATTTCCAGGGTTTGCGGCGGTCATAATCTCTAGCTTGGAAGAAGATGCTATGTGTCGTCCCTAACAAATATTATGCTTGCGGGAGAAAGATTTGATGAGATATCCATGTACACAAGAAAGGTAGCTGATGTGGCTCTTGACTAATTAACTGGGATCATAATTAAATAATCTATGTATGGAACTACTTGTGTACATGAAGAGATCATGTATATATATATTTAAGGATGTTACGTGTTTGCATTCATATGTTAGGAGATATCCGTCGTGTGAAAATTAATTGTTAAAATTTTTAATATGACCGTGGCCGAACAGTTTATCTATCCGTCTTAATTATTCACTCTGTTGTTTATTCATCTCAATTTATCTTTTTGAGTTTATTTAAACCTAATTGTTTGTCGTATCGAGATTTTTCATGTTTATAATTTATTAAAAAGATAGCTACTCTTATCATGAATAATTGATTAGTTTTATTCATGCATATTAAAAAATTTATAAGTTCACTGTCGTGGAAACTTATTATACATATAGTTATTTATGTTAAATATAAATAAGTTCCTATTACCCCAATATCAATCTGGTTTAGGATTAGGAACACCTTGTTAATTATGGTATTTCTTATGAATGAAATGTGTTTGCAAATAGTATAAATCCTTGTGTTTTTTTTAAAAAAATTTTCAGATGCACGCATGTAAAGTATTGAATAAAGATACAAAACTCTAGTTATAATTATAAATACTCTTAGTTTATTTTAGTGCAATTAAAGAAAGAATACTATTCTACTAAAAAAAAGACATGCAATAATGTTAGACATCAAATGGATCATGACTAAGACAAATCAGGCACGTACGTATCGACTAATAAATACAGAATAAAAACTTCAAAAACCATTAGTTTAAGTACATAAGTAAGCAGTGATGATATCCTAATCCCTTCAAATCGAATAAGAGAATGTTAATTAAATTAATTAACAAACTCTAATGGAAAACAAACATCTTAAAATATATATATACACTTGTCATGCAAGGCCTGTAAAACAAGTTAAGAAGTTTTTGTCTCCTTTTTTCTGAACTAATTAAGTTAAACTTTTCTATGTTATTTTGTCATAGTCTTACGTGGCTGGCCTTCACGTACGCATCCAAGTCGACATGAAGATGACATGTCATAAACGTCTTAATCCAATAATTGAAAGGAAAGATGAGCAAAGAAGAGAGGCATCGCCAGAATTTAACTAAGAGACATCGATTCTCCAGGAACTTAATAACTCATGCTTCATATAGCCATTGTCCTCACTGGAATTAAGAGCTAGAAAAAGAGTGCAATGATTGAACTCCATGATTTGGAATTAATAATAATGAACCTTGCACCGAGAAGAAAGCTCACATATATCCAACTCTTCTGTCACATATACCAATAATTTGATTGATGAGACTCAATATTCGATGTGTAAACATCGGATAAATATTGGAAAACCTCCAAAGTCCAAACCCAACATTACATATACATGGCATATTCCTTCCCAATTCCCATTGGTAGTTATGATATTTTTGAATTATTGCCAAAATATTTAATTTATATTATTAATTATTGGATGGCATGCAGTAGGACTATCATGAAGCAGGCACGTATACTGTGCGATAGAGATTGGACTGCGAGTGTGCCGCTCACATACATTTCTTGTGTATCATCATTTCCATTGCCTTCATCTACATTACTAGTGAATTAATTATAATCCTATGTATTATGGAAATGAATTCATTCTTTTCAAATTTTTCTATGTATATACACACTCATGTATCTTTTGATCTTTTGTAAATCTAGCAATGAGCTTTTTTACTTTCAACAGATATGTCCATATAACTTTAATTTTTTTAAAAACAAATTCAGTGCATTTTCATTTTGATATATACATTGCATAATGATTTTATCAGAAAACTGAGAAGACAGTTAGTTGGAGACGTAGCAGTTTTGCTATTGACATGGTGAAGATTCTACACTGTCCTATAACACAAGGAGTATTAGTGCCGGGTCAGGAAAGGGGTCCCGATGTTGACCCTCTGACGCTAAAGTCAATATTCGATTTTGGCGAAGAGAATACTAGCAACAAATAGTAGTAGAGAGCGTATAGAACGATGAAGCATCGCATACCTCCACCTGTAGATGGAGATCCTTTTTATAGGATTACTGTAGCACTTATGCACGCTTCTCAAAGTGCATGCATACTTTCCAAAGCTTTCTTAGGAAAAGACAAGTCGAAAAGTGTCTCTGATATCTTTTCTTAAGCGAGTACGCAAATCTCTATGATGTGACAGACTGGAAGCTTCTAAAGTACGATTTGTCCTTAGAACATTCTTTGCTGTCGAGGCACAAACTTTCAAAAGAGTACAATAATACTTGTATGTGGGTCCCGCTATAAGCCGACCGAGCACCATTCGACCAAGATGTAACTAGCACGGTCGTACAGAGTGAAGATACTGACCTGTGCTTCACTCGGCTTTACTGTTATTGAAGACATGGATTGTGTCCGATCGGATCTAAGGTCCGATCGGTGAGGACGATGGTCCAGAAAACTTGGTATTTGACTCTTAATCTCAGTTGTAAGTTGCGGAGGACGACCGTTCGGATAGTCTGGTAGTCCTTTCACGTCCGACCAGCTTTGAAAGTTCGGTCGACCAACCTTGCCTGATCCCTAGTCCGTAGTCGCGTAGTCCACCCGACCATGTTACTTTAACCATTTGACTTTAACCTCCACGTCAACTGATCTTCAATGTTGCTTTAATCCACTTTTGAGGAGTCCGTCTTTATCACTGTATCATATAAGATGAATTATACTTTACTTAATATATCGATTCATTTAACTGAATATAATTTAATTGTAATTTCTTAGAGATTATGTTGAAAATTGCATAGATTTATATATATAAAAATAAACATTTATATTTTAATAAAAAAAGTTTTCTAATTAATTCACTTGGTTCTCAAAATAATTAAACATATATTGGAGTTTTGTTCGTTATGGTCCACATCTTGAAGTTGTTAGTTAATTAATTAATTAATGAGGATTCGAATGCTGATGTCTTTATGGCTTGAGAAGTTGGTAAAGCGGTTGTCCACAAGCAAAATTTAAGAGAGATGGTGACAAGATTCTTGAAAGTTAATTAAGCATGACGAGATGAAGCTGCAGCAATAATATATATCTATCATCCTCAGTTTGGCAAAAGATCATACAATAATTAACATTAGGAAAGATATATTATTTTTGCTTGGTGGAAGGAACTTACTAGCTAGCTCCTAGCTAGTAGGAGCTTAGGCCCATGGAGTTCAATTTGGACTCAGTACCTTAGAGCATATCTATAGATTGATTAATATCTAATAAATATTGAAGAAGGAAAGACAGAAGGCAAAAAAGTATGACAGAAAGTGATGATCAACTACAATAGAAAGCATCAAAGTTTAGGATTTGGGGACAAGCTGGTTAATTAGGTTTTGATCATAATTAATTAAGCTTTAGGCTTATTGCAGCATTTACTATTATATATGTAATACGCGTGAGCACTCGTTAACAAGTTTAGCACAAGACCATATAATCTAACAAATTAAATCTTTCCTACAGGGCAAATTAATTACATTGCGAATAAGTTTGAAAGTACTTTGCATGAAAAAAAAAGAAAAGAAAAAAGAATACGAATAATCATGTCCTTGATCGATGTAGCCTAGCTCTGAGTTCACGAGAACTCTACCACGGGATGCTGTTCTTGCCTCACATGACATGCAGAAGCACAGCACAGAGAACACAAGGAATTTAAATTTGAAGATCATTAAAGGAAGCAGCTTCCTGATGACGTCTCCATACACTACCTCCACAAAGACGACAAGGACGTGTCATACGACGCGTACATTAATTTATAGGACTCTCAACAGAAAACGAAGGATCAGAAAATGATCTGTACAAATACAATCAAAATTTCTTACTCCATCCACACTCTTGCATTTGCAAGTGCGATACAGTTGACAAGAAAGGTCATGCAAAATGGAATCTTTGTGACTGTTTCTGTTTTTGGCCTCTGGCTTCAAGCACGATTTGTCTTTATGTCTGCTGAAAAATGCACTGATGCTGCATTTACCAACACATTCGATCGTTCAAGCTAGCACTCGGCATGAAGTTTCAGTTCTTTATCATGGCATGCTCTCTTTGCATCGAACTCTCCGGTTTAGTTGCTCAAGATCTACTATATCATCCAAGCCCGTCACCTGGTTTATCACTTCCTTCAACTCGAACTTGCCATAGAGCCGTACCTTCCTTGGAAGGCCAAGGAGGCAATTGCGTCAAGGCCTGACCCAAGGCAGGATCCATTTTTTTAAATTATATCAAAATAAAAAAAGGCACGAATCCTAAACACCACTAAACCCTATTCTCACAGCTCCAAGGTATATATGCACTGACGCATTACTCTTCTTTGCACGTAATTTCTTCTCTAGCATTGCTTTTCATGGCATGCGATTTCTTCTCTGACGCTCTTTCCACCAAGCCATGGATCCACCAAACAAGAGATCATCCTAATGTTCTTCTGCAATCATCTTGCAACACACGACACCAATTGCTTCCTAATCGCACAATGGCAGCCATTTGCGCGACCTAATAGCATCGATTCTCGCGGTGGTTGTCGCACGCAACACCGGCCAACTGTAGTGTTCACTCGTGTGCTTGTGCGAACCACGACCTAATCACATGGTGGTCACCGCCTACCGTTGTCTGTAGCCACCGCATTAGTGTTAGTGGATGACTAAATGGGCTAGCAATATTGTCGATTGAGAAAGAAATAGTCTAACAATTGGATTATACATATTTGATGATACGGTGATAACGAGGAGCTCACCCAAAAGCGGATCAAAGCAGCGAGGACGAGCTGATGTGGAGGTCAAAGTGGCAGAGTCGGACAGATCTGGAACCTGCTAACTAGCCAAGATTGACCGAGCGAGCCTCACAACGTCGGTCGAACGTGAAGGCCGACCGAACCACAAGACGACGAGCGCTTTCCACCAAGCACTTATCCCTATGACTAACTTACCGCGAGTGCCCAATGCATGCGCTTATCCCATACCACAGAGCATCATAACACCTTTAGAAGAGCATAACCGGGTGGAAAGAGCACAAGGATCGTCTTCTGAGAACACACCCGCTCGGGACGCTTGTAAGGGTAAAGAACCCAGAGCCGATGATTCTCCCTAACGGGTAAATCTATAGTTTTTCCAAGAAATCCTTGAAGATCAGCTGCCACTCACTTCCGACCTTTGTTAATCGGAGAGTATGGAGGATCGACTAATCCCGAAGATCACCTACTCAAATTTGGCAATATCGCCACACTCTACCAATACACTAACGGAGTCAAATACCGAGTGTTCTTCACTGCATAGTCTAGCTCGACACAAAGATGGTTCAAAAGACTGCCGTTTGGATCCATTCGTAGCTTCAAGGATTTCTAAGCAACATTCCTCCAATATTTTACTAGATGTCGTCGATATCAGAAAACGACGGTAAATCTGCTCTCACTCAAACAAGGACCCAAGGAGACATTACGGACCTTTATAAAAAGATTCAACTAAGTGCCCATAGACGTCCCGTCAGCCACTCAGGAAATTCTGGTAAGTACCTTTTCATAAAATGATTTCTTCTGATCCCTCATCAAAAAGTCTCTAAGGGACTTCGATCATCTGCTCGAACGGGCTACAAAATACATCATGTGGAGGAGGTCCAGTTAACTTGGAAGAAGAAGTGATTCCCGAACCAGTTGTTGTTTACAAGCACCGATTGACCAACAACAATGTACCCCCAAAAGGGCCTTGAGCGGGCCCTCAACAACAACATCAAGAGTCTCGATCGCATGCAATCCAACATGTGGAAGTTGAAGGGACGAGATCCATTGAGTCCTGACCGTGGACCCCAATGTTTTGCTCTTACCACTACTCAGTAACTCACAACACCAAGGACTACTACCACTATAGTTCGAGACCTTACCGATAGGCCCCTCAAGGATATCGTCGATGATCTCCCTCTCCAACCCATCAATCTCACCGCCGACTGAGAGCCCAATATCAAGACAACGCACCGACCGAGTGGAACCAACGACAACCCCAATAGAGAGACAACCAAAGGCCCACCTATAGGCATCCGCCGAGTGGCTAGCATGTCGGTTGGATCACAAAGAAGAAAATTGGGGTAACACAGCCCGGGGTGACATCGACATGATAGCAGGCGGCCCGACCGACGATGACTCTAACCATGCTAGGAAATGACACGCACAGAGGTTGGAGATCCATGCGGTTGGGTGCAGCATGGAAAAGGCACAAGGACCAGAAATTAGTTTCGGTCCTCGAGATTTGAAGGAAGCTAAAATCTCTCATGATGATGCCTTAATCATTAAAATTGCAATCAATAACTATAATATCTACTGGACTTTTGTTGACATAGGTAGCTCGATCAACATCATATTCAAGAAGGCGTTCGACCAGCTGCAAATAGAAAAAAGTGAGCTCCAGCCCATGACAACTCCATTATACGGTTTCACCGACAATGAGGTTCTTTTGATTGGTCAAGTTTGACTGGCCATATCTCTTGTGTTAGAGTGTATACTAAAAGCCTAGCTTTTGTAAATATTTATTTTTGAAATAAAAGAATCACATTGGTCAATATCTACATTTATTTGTTAAATGTAATTGTTCAATTAATTTATATAGTAGATAACATGGAGTGTGGTGTCACACTCAGAAGATCATGTTGTCGGTTCTTTATAAATTATAAATAGTTGCTCGCGACTAAGATGGAAACGAACAAACCATTAGAATAATCATAGTGTAATTAAGTATTAGTTTATCTTGACTAATAAATTACACTGGTACACTCTAAGTGTATTGAGTATGATCATTTTAGGTAAGTTCTTTTTGTACTGACTTAATAAAAGAACTAGATCTTAGTTATTATGGAAGTGTGTGCTCTTAATTCTAATATAATAACAAACACATATATTTAATATTTATTTCTTTGACTTATCAAAGGGTGAGGTTTAGCTCGATAAATCAATATACCCGATAAGTTGGGAAATGATATTACTTATAGTGTGTGTTGTTGATTATAGAAGGAATCTGTGTCCTAGTTATCTAGGTTGAGAATGTCCCCAAGAGGAGCTAATAAGGATTGTCATGTTAAACCCTGCAGGTGGACTTACTCCGACATGACAATGAAGTTGAGTGGTACTACTCTTGGAGCTAGATATTAATTAAGTGAGTTGTCAGTAACTTACTTAATTAGTGGACATTCGTTATCTTAAACATAGAGTGACTAACACACTCATGATAAGAAGGAGTCCATAATGTAATTTGGGATTGGTGCGGTAGTACGATAATAACTCTCTAATGGAATGAGTTATTATCGATGAACTTGAGTTGTGTGTTCGGGGCGAACACGGATACTCAAGCTCATCGGAAGGCCAAAACCAATTTCTCCTCTAGGTCCCTGTCGTAGCCTCATTATAGCCTCAAGTCCATCCAAATGTAAGGCCCTTCTTGGTGTACAAGAAGGGGGCCGGTCCATTACTTGGTGACCAAGCAATGGTCGGCCACATCCTCTTCTATAGGGACTGACCCTATTGCTTGGTGACCAAGCTAGTAGGGGCCGACCACAATAATTCAAACAAGGAGGGTTGTTTTGAATTTTTAAAATTTTCTCTTTATAGAAAACTATAAGTTTTAAAAGAGAGATTTTAATTTTAAAAACTTTCCTTATTTGAATTAGGTCACATGTTTAAATAGAGAGTTTTAAAAGTTTTAAAACTTTCCTTTTTTAACCATCCTCATGGTTTAGAAAAAAAAAGGAAGAGAAGTTTTAAAATTTAAATTTTCTATCACCACGTTAAAAAAAAATGAAATTTTATAAGAGAAGTTTTAAATTTAAAACATATTTTTAATTTTTAGAACTTTCCTTTTTTAACTCCTACTTTAGGAAAGAGAGCTTGTAAAATTTTATAAGAGTTTTTCTTCTTGTAAAATTTTATAAAAAGTAATATTTCTTTCCTCTTATGGGGGTCGGCCACCCTTGCTTGGTGCCCAAGCAAGGTGGCCGGCCAAAAAGAAAATAAAATAAATCATCATCCAAATTGATTTGGTGGTTGATTCAATCAAGAGGAAAGAAAAGGAAAATTTAAAGGGAAAAGGAAAAACTAAAGGAAGATTTTAATTTTTGTAAAAATTCTTCCCTTATTTGCCTTGGGCAAGTATTATAAAAGAAGGCGTGAGGAGGTTTCATGAGACACAACTCTTATTCTCTTGTTTGGAGGATCTCTTGGTGTGGTCGACCCCTTCTCTTCTCCCTTTCCCTTTGCTCTCTTCTCCTTGGTGGTGGTGGTGGCCGAATTTTAGAGGAAGAAGAAGAAAGCTTTTGGGTGGTGTTCATCTTGGAGGATCGTCGCTCACACGACGTCCAAGGCGAGGCGAGGAATACGACAGAAGATCTCGAGATCATTAGTTTACAAAGAGAAGGTATAATTAACACTTATTTTCTGCATCATGCTAGTTATTTCTTTTTGTAAGAATTCCAAACACAAGAGGCATTAGATATAGTTTTTCGAATTAGTTTTTCGAGTTTGTGTTTTCTTCTTTTTCGAATTTGTGATTTGATTATTCTTTTTTGTTAACCTAGAGTTATTTAAGGAAATTAAATATTAGCTTTCCTTAAAAGGCTTTGTCTAGGCAGTGGTGGTTGCTTTCATATCCAAGAAGGCCATGTACCTCGCCATGCAGTCTTGGAAGCCAATTTTGGAAATTAATATTTAATAGAATTAATAACATAAGTGGATTTGGATCAATAGTGTTAAGTTCCGTTACCGATCCAAATCTAAACCATCAAGAACAGATAAGTTAAATTTGGAATCAATGATGTTAAGTTCCGTCTGCGATTCCTAATTTAACTTCTAAAGAACACAATAGGTTATTTAAGGAAAGGTTTGACACTTGTACAAAATTTTTGTATAGTGGAACCGATACGATTCCTAAGACTAACCAACAATTGGTATCAGAGCTAGGGGTTTGCCTCTGTGTGTTTTGGTTTTCAAATTAATTATGCACATGTCATACATAATTTAGGTAGGATAATAGTAGGATGTGCTAACTTTGTGGTTGCAGACTCTAACTATTATGGCATTTAGATATTGTGTGTGATTGGACCCTTGGATATGTCAAGGGCATTATTTTGTGTGCATGATTGTATGTATCAAATACAACAGGAGCTGTATTAATTTTAGAATTTTATTTTTGTTCGATCTAGAATACATGTACATTCCCTCGTGGAATATAGGATCAATATTTGTAAAATTCTATTTTTTACGGATCGGATGCTTACGAGGCGTGGTACTTTTGGAGCACCAGAAGCGCAGCGGAATAAGAAGCAAGATGGATGTGACGGCTAGACCCGATGACAGTGGCTAAATATGGCAGCAGCTAGGGTTGGAGCATACTGAAGATAGTAATGGAAAAGACCATAATAGTTGGAAAATTAATTTCCAAATTTATTGCTTTTATTTTCTATGATGTTTATGTGCATGTGATGTATGCTAGCATAGGTTAAAATCCTCATTTTTAAATAACTAAGTGGGAGAGGGATTTTAAATAAATCTCATGGTCTCCATTACTGGTTTGTAAGTGATGCAACAAGCTTGCGTGTTGGCTCTGAGTGCCTCCCTCCACAACGGATGGGTTTGTTGCGGATCACTAGATCAAACTTCCTTTAGGGATGGTTATAGGAAATTATTTAGGAGCATGTGATCTTTTCCAACTGAAGGTACACAATCCTATTTAATGGACTAAGTATCAAGTAATGGTATACACTTAGACGCATTCAATAGTATCCTCCCCAACGGAGTCACTGCTATTGTTTTGTGTGACTAAAGTGTAACCAACTATTAATTTTATTTGTCATAAAGTTAGGATGACAAGATAATAAAATTAATGGGTTACACCCTCCTTTTACAAATGATGAATTTGTATACGTGCACACTAATGTGGCATGTAATATTCATGGTGTTTTGAGGTGTTGGTAAATTTAAATAGTATTGTTTGAGGAATCAATATTATTTTAAATTTAGAGTCTTGACCAAAGTTTATTTTGTGATTCTTAGGATGACTTTCAACCCACTGGCCATTATACTGAAAGAAAACAAACTTACTGGTCCCAACTATATAGATTGGAAAAGGAACTTGGACATTGTTCTTACTGTCGAGAGCTATAAGTTTGTACTGACTGAGGCTTGCCCTGATGCACCTAACTGTGACTCTACCCCAGAGGAGATTGAGTATCACAGGAAATGGGTAAAAGCAGATGAGATGGCGCGGTGTTACATTTTGACTTCAATGTCAAATGTATTACAACATCAGCATCAAGATTTACCAACAACTTATGATATAATGAACAATCTCAAAGAACTCTTTAGGCACCAGAGTCGGACTGCTAGGCAAGAGGCAATGAGAAAGCTAATGACAGCCACCATGCCTGAGGGGACACGCGTAAGGGATCATATCCTCAAAATGATAGCTTATCTGAATGAAATACAAGTCCTTGGAGGAGAAATCGATGGGGAAACCCAGGTCGATATAATTCTCCAAACGCTACCCAGAAGTTTTGAGCAGTTCCGCCTGAACTATAACATGAACAAAAGAGAGTATACGTTGGCAGAACTTCTGACAGAACTACAGGCAGCAGAAGAAATATTTCGTCATAGTTCTCAGATTCACTATGCTGAAAATGGTTCTACTTCTAAGTCGAAAGGCAAGAAGAAGAAGAAACAGGTCTTTTCAGTAAAGAAGGTGAATAAACCTCAGGGTACAGGACAGAAAGCTGGAATGAAGAAGCCGAAGGGCAAGTGCTTCATCTGCAAGCACTCAAGACATTGGAAGGTGGGCTGTCCTCGTAGGAATCAGAACAATAAAGATATATCTCATGCTCTAGTAGTTGAAACATATTTAGCGGTGTTATCTACCAGCACCTGGTGTGTAGATACGGGAGCCACTGATCATGTCTGTAATTCTTTGCAGGGGTTCCAGGAAACCCGAAGACTATTTAAAGGAGAAATAATCGTCTACATGGGCAATGCTACTAAAGTGGCGGCTATTGCAGTGGGAGACGTCTACTTATCTTTTGATAGGAATAGAAATTTGATTTTAAGAAATTGTCTTTATGTACCCAGTTTTAGAAAGAATTTAATTTCAGTTTCTAAACTGTATTTAGATGGATATTCAGTTTCCTTTAGTAGCAATGTGGTTATAAAGAAAAATAAGGTGATTATCTATTCTGGTGCATTGGTTGGCAATTTATATACTTTAAATCCAATTTCTCCCACAAAGCAAAATATGAAAATTAATAACATATCTTCTAACTCTAATAAGAGAAAAGAACTTTCGGAAATGAATCAAACGTATCTTTGGCATCTAAGACTTGGTCATATTAACTTAAGTAGGATTCAAAGGATTTGTAGTCGATGGACTCTTAGGTTCATTAGAGTTGGAAAACTTTCCAACATGTGAATCCTGCTTGGAAGGTAAAATGACCAAGAGACCTTTTAAGACCAAGGGGTATAGAGCCAAAGATGCGTTAGAACTGGTTCATTCTGATTTGTGTGGTCCTATGTCTATTTAGGCAAGAGGTGGTTATGAATACTTTGTCTCCTTTGTAGACGATTATTCAAGATACGGATACATTTATCTGATGCGCCGCAAGTCTGAATGCTTTGACAAGTTCAAAGAATATAGGGCTGATGTGGAGAAATATCTTGGTAAAAGTATCAAGACACCACGGTCTGACCGTGGTGGCGAATACCTCTTTGGAGAGTTTAGGAATTACTTATCAGAAGTCGGGATTCAATCCCAATTGTTTGCACCCGGTACACCCCAACAGAATGGTGTGGCAGAACGAAGGAATAGGACTCTTATGGAAATGGTTAGATCGATGATGAGTTATTCAGAATTACCAAATTCGTTTTGGGGATATGCTTTAGAAACAGCAGTGTACATTCTGAATATGGTACCTTCTAAAACAGTTCCTTCTACTCCCATGGAATTATGGAATGGGCATAAGCCTAGTCTGAATCATATCCAGATATGGGGTAGTCCAGCACATGTGCTGAAGGGAGATACTGATAAGTTGGAATCACGTACAAAAGTTTGTCAGTGAGATATCCTAAGGGAACGAAATGTGGTTTGTTTTATAATCCTAAAAATCAGAAGATCATTGTTAGCACCAATGCTCGATTTTTAGAAGAAGATTATGTAATGAACCATAATCCCATGAGTGAAATAGTTCTAGAAGAAATAAGAGATGACACGTCTACTTTAGTAACAACATTACAAGATGAAGTACCACTAGAAACTGCAACACGTGTCACACAGGATACACAACCAGAGACAGTGCCTCGTCGTAGTGGGAGGGTTGTAAGGCAACCTGAGAGATTCATGTTTTTGGGAGAGTCTTCGGACTTGATCCCGAGTAAACATGAACCTGATCCCCGAACATATGATGAAGCATTCCAAGATATAGATGCAGTATCTTGACAAAAGGCAATGAATTCCAAAATAGAATCTATGTATTCTAATAAGGTCTGGGAGATTGTAGAACCACCTGATGGTATAAAAGTCGTTGAATGCAAGTGGATCTACAAAAGGAAAAGAGGGACAGATGGGAAGGTAGAAACCTTCAAAGCAATTCTTGTTGCGAAAGGGTATACTCAGAAAGAGGGAATCAATTATGAGGAGATTTTTTCGTCGGTAGTCATGCTTAAGTCTATCCGGATACTCTTATCCATTGCCGCTCATATGGATTATGAGATTTGACAAAAGGATGTCAAGACAACTTTCCTTAATGGAAGTCTTGAAGAAAACATCCATATGAAGCAACCAGAAGGGTTCATTGAAAAGGGCAAAGAGCATCTAGTGTGCAAGCTCAATCGGTCCATTTATGGACTGAAGCAAGCTTCAAGATCTTGAAACATCTGGTTTAACGAAGTAATCCAGTCATATGAATTTATTCAGTGTCCGGATGAGTCTTGTGTATACAAGAAGTGTAATAGAAACGTGGTGGTATTTCTTGTACTATACGTAGATGAAATTTTGTTAATTGGCAACAATGTCAAGGTATTATCGGACGTAAGGGTATGGTTGTCCAAATAATTTGATATAAAGGACTTAAGAGAATGTGCACACATTCTTGGGATCAAAGTTATAAGGGATCGCAAGAAAAGAATGTTGTGTCTATCTCAAGCTTTATATATAGATACAATACTTGCTCGTTTTAACATGCAGAACTCCAAGAAAGGTTTCTTACCTTTTAGACATGGAGTAGCCTTATCTAAAGAGATGTCTCCGAAGACATCAAAGGAGATGGAGGATATGAAGGCAGTTCCTTATGTTTCGGCTGTAGGAAGCCTTATGTATGCAATGCTGTGTACGAGACCTGATATCTGTTTTTTCGTGGGCATGATTAACAGATATCAGAGTAACCTTGGACAAGGACATTAGACTGCTGTAAAGCATATATTGAAGTACCTGAGAGGACTAGAGATTATATGCTAGTTTACCAAGCAGATGATTTGCTCCCTATGGGCTACACGGATTCAGATTTCCAATCAGATAGGGACAACAGTAAGTCTACATTAGGCTATGTGTTTACTTTAGGAGGTGGACCATTGCATGGAGGAGTGTTAAGTAGAAATGCATTTCAGAGTCAACCATGGAAACTGAGTATGTGGCAGCCTTTAAGGCAGCCAAAGAAGCTGTATGGCTCAGGAAATTTCTAATGGACTTAGATGTGATTCCTGGTTTGCCCAAAATCATCACAATTTATTGTGATAATAGCGGTGCAGTTGCAAACTTGAAGGAACCATGAGCCCATAAGGCGAGTAAACATATAGAGTGCAAGTACCACCTGATACGAGATATCGTCAAGCGAGGAGAAGTTGTCGTCGCCAAGATTGCATCAGCAGATAACTTGGCAGATCCTTTCACTAAGGCCCTTCCGGCAAAAACTTTTGATTGACATGTGGAGGGGATGAGAATCAGATGTATGACAACAGATATGACAGCTAAGTCATTAGTATAAGTGGGAGATTGTTGGAGTGTATACTAAAAGCCTAGCTTTTGTAAACATTTATTTTTGAAATAAAAGAATCACATTGGTCAATATCTACATTTATTTGTTAAATATAATTGTTTAATTAATTTATATAGTAGATAACATGGAGTGTGGTGTCACACTCAGAAGATCATGTTGTCAGTTCTTTATAAATTATAAATAGTTGCTCGCGACTAAGATGGAAACGAACAAACCATTAGAATAGTCGTAGTGTAATTAAGTATTAGTTTATCTTGACTAATAAATTACACTGGTACACTCTAAGTGTATTGAGTATGACCATTTTAGGTAAGTTCCTTTTGTACTGACTTAATAAAAGAACTAGACCTTAGTTATTATGGAAGTGTGTGCTCTTAATCCTAATATAATAACAAGCACATATATTTAATATTTATTTCTTTGACTTATCAAAGGGCGAGGTTTAGCTCGATAAATCAATATGCCCGATAAGTTGAGAAATGATATTACTTATAGTGTGTGTTGTTGATTATAGAAAGAATCTGTGTCCTAGTTATCTAGGTTGAGAATGTCCCCAAGAGGAGCTAATAAGGATTGTCATGTTAAACCCTGCAGGTGGACTTAGTCCGACATGACAATGAAGTTGAGTGGTATTACTCTTGGAGCTAGATATTAATTAAGTGAGTTGTCAGTAACTTACTTAATTAGTGGACATTTGTTATCTTAAACACAAGGAGACTAACACACTCATGATAAGAAGGAGTCCATAATGTAATTTGGGATTGGTGCGGTAGTACGATAATAACTCTCTAGTGGAATGAGTTATTATCGATGAACTTGAGTTGTGTGTTCGGGGTGAACACGGGATACTCAAGCTCATCGGAAGGCCAAAACCAATTTCTCCTCTAGGTCCCTGTCGTAGCCTCATTATAGCCTCAAGTCCATCCAAATGTAAGGCCCTTCTTGGTGTACAAGAAGGGGGTCGGTCCATTACTTGGTGACCAAGCAATAGTCGGCTACATTCTCTTCTATAGGGGCCGACCCTATTGTTGGTTGCTACTCGGAAAACCTAGAGGTTCCACTGTACAAAAATTTTGTACAAAGGTCTGAACCTTTTCCTAGCTACCATGTGTTCTTTTAAATTAAATTTTGGATCGCCTGCGGAACTTAACACGTTTGATCTAAAACTTAATCTATTCGTTCTTTTAGGTTTTGACTTGGGTCTCCTGCGGAACTTAACACGTTCGACCCAAATCACCTTAAGTTATTAATTCCATTAAATATTAATTTCCATAATCGGTTCCCAGTCCTGACGTGGCGAGGCACATGACCTTCTTGGATATGGGAGTAGCCACCACCGACTAGACAAAACCTTTTATAGAAAGCTAATATTTAATTTCCTAAAATAACTTTAGGTTAACCGAAAAGAACAATCAAATCACAAGGAAAAGAAAAAAACAAAAGAACACAACATCGAAAAACATATTCGAAATTCTAGAATCGTAAGCCTCTTGTATTTGATATTATTTCCATAAATAACTAGTATGATGCGGAAAGAAAAATTACTAGTTATACCTTGTAGAAAAACCTCTTGATCTTCTACCGTATTCCTCTTCTAACCTCGGACGTTGTGTGGGCAACGATCTTCCGAGATGAGAAACCACCAACCACCTTCTTCTCCTCCTAGCTAGATTCGGCCACAAATAGCTTAACCAAGGATGAAGAACAAAACACCAACCAAGCTCCAAGAGATGCTAGCTTTCTCTCCTTCTTCTTCTTCTTCTTCTCCAAGTAGTATCCGGCCACCACAAGAGCTCCAAGCCTTTGAGAGATTCGGCCACCACAAAGAGGGAGAGAAGAAGAGGATGGCCGGCCACTCCAAGGAATAAAAGAGGGAGAGAAATAATAGATGTTGTATCTCATGAAGGCACCCTCACCCCTTCTTTTATATTTCTTGGCCTAGGTAAATTAGGAAATTTAATTACAATAAAATTTCCTTAATTCCCTTGACATGATTTAATTGAGAAAAATAAAATAAAATTTCCCCAATTAATCTCTAATGGCCGGCCACATCAAAAGAGGTAAATTAGACAAGTTTTAATCAACAATTAAAACTTCCTAATTTGTTTCTGGAAATTTTAAAAATTAAAATTTCTCTTTAAAAATCTCTTCATGGTTGATAAAAAGAAATTTCTATAATTTTAATTTTATCAACATGTGGATAATTTTAAAGAGAAAATAAAATATCTCACCAATCTACAAATAAGGAAAGAGATCTAATCTCTTTCTTTAATCTTTTGTAGATCTTTTACAAGAGAGATATTTTAATTTTAATTCTCTTTAATAAATTATTTCTTCCACATAATAAAAATTAAAATTAAAATTCCTTTTTAATTTAATTTGGCCGGCCCCCACTAGCTTGGGTTCAAGCTAGGGCCGGCCACCCCAATCTCTACCTAGCTTGGTTCCCAAGCTAGCTTGGCCGGCCCCCTATTGGTGGGTATAGGTGGGTATAGTACTCTATAAATAAGAGGCTATGATAGGGACCGAGAGGAGGAATTGGTTTTGGTCTCCCGATAAAATTAAGCATCCCGTGTTCGCCCCGAACACACAACTTAATTTTATCAATAATAATTCATTCCACTAGAGAACTATTATTGAACTACCGCACCAATCCCAAATTACATTTTTGGGCTCCTTCTTATTATGAGTGTGTTAGTCTCCCTGTGTTTAAGATATCGAATGTCCACTAATTAAGTGAGTTACTGACAACTCATTTAATTAATATCTTAGTCCAAGAGTAGTACCACTCAACCTTATCATCATGTCGGACTAAGTCCACCTGCAGGGTTTAACATGACAATCCTTATGAGCTCCTCTTAAGGACATTATCAACCTAGTATCTCTAGGACACAGTTTCCTTCTATAATCAACAACACACACTATAAGTGATACCATTTCCCAACTTATCGGGCTTATTGATTCATCGAACTAAATCTCACCCATTGATAAATTAAAGAAATAAATATCAAATATATGTGCTTGTTATTATATTAGGATTAAGAGCACACACTTCCATAACAATTGAGGTCTTTGTTCCTTTATAAAGTCAGTATAAAAGAAACGACCTCAAATGGTCCTACTCAATACACTCTGAGTGTACTAGTGTAATTATACAGTCAAGATAAACTGATACCTAATTACACTACGACCTTCTAATGGTTTGTTCCTTTCCATTTTAGTCGTGAGCTACTGTTTATAATTTATAAGGAACCAATAACATGATCTTCTGTGTGTGACACCACACACCATGTTATCTACAATATAAATTAATTGAGCAACTACATTTATCATAAATGTAGACATTTGACCAATGTGATTCTTATTTTTAGATAAATGTTTATACCAAAAGCTAGGCTTTTAGTATACACTCTAACAATCTCCCACTTATACTAAATGACTAAGCTACCATATATGCTGTCATACATCTGATTCCCAACCCATCAACATGCCCATCAAAAGCTCTTGCCTTAAGGACCTTAGTGAAAGGATCTATAGGTCATCACCTGATGTAATCTAGGCAGCAACAACTTCTCCTCGTTTATACGATTTCTCGTATTGGGTGGTACTTGCGCTCTATTGTGTTTACTTGCCTTATAGACTTATGGTTTCTTCGAGTTTGCTACTGCACCAACATTATTACAATAAATTGTAACAATCTTTGGATAAACCAGAAATCATATCTAAGTCTATCTTGAGGTTATTGAGTCATTCAGCTTTTATGGCTACCTCAGAGGCTTGCCATATACTAAGCTTCTATGGTGGAGTCCAGAAAAACACCTATGCTTATCACTCTTCCATAGTTATGACTTTACCTCCTAAAGTAAACACAAAACCCCGAGGTTGACTTATTATTATCCCTATCCGATTGGAAGCCAAAATCCATGCAACCCACTAGGACCAAATTAACTGCCTTGTAAGCTAGCATATAATCTCTAGTGCCTCTAAGGTACTTCAATATATGCTTTACTGCAGTCCACTGTCCTTGTCTAGGGTTACTTTGATATCTGCTAACTATGCCCTTGGCAAAACAGATTTCTGATCTCGTGCATAGCATATATTAGGCTTCCGATAGCCGAAGCATAAAGAACTGCCTTTATTTCCTTTATCTCCTTTGATGTCTACAGAGACATATCTTTAGATAAAGTTACTCCATCCTAAAAAAGTAAGAAACCTTTCTTGGAGTTTTGCATGCTTAAAACGAGCAAGGATTTTTTCGATGTATGAAGCTTGGAATAAGTAAAATATTCTTTTCTTGCGATCCCTTATTACTTTGATCTCAAGAATATATACATTCTCCCAAGTCCTTTATATCGAATTGTTTGGACAACCATACCCTTACTTCTGACAACATTTTGATATTGTTTCCAACTACCAAAAATGTTATCTACGTATAGTACAAGAAATACCACCACGCTTCCATCACACCTTTTGTATACACAAGACTTATCCAGTTACTAAATGAATCCAAAGGTCTGGATTACTTTGATAAACTGGATGTTCCAAGACCTTGAAGCTTTGTATCAGTCCATAGACTGATTGAGCTTGCACACAAGATGCTCTTAGCCCTTTGCAATGAACCCTTCTGGTTGCTTTATATGGATGCTTTCTTCAAGACTTCCATTAAGGAATACTGTCTTGACATCCACTTGCCAAATAGATAAAAGAATCCGGATAGACTTAAGCATGACTACCAGTGAAAAGTTTCATTTTTCATCAAGCCTTGCTTTGAAAGTTACTACCTTCCTTTCTATCCCTCTTTTCCTATTATAGACCTTTTTACACCCAAAGGCTTTTACACCATTTGGTGGTTCTACAAGCTTTCAGATTTTATTAGAATACATATATTCTAATTTTGTTATTCATTACTCTTTGCCAAGATGTTGCATCTTTATCTTGGAGTGTTTCGTCATATGTCCGGAGATCAGGTTCATGTTCTCCAGGGATCGAGTCCAAAAACTCTCCCAAAACATGAATCTTTTTAGGTTGCCTAACAACCCTCCCACTACGACAAGGCACTTTCTGCAATTGTGTATCATTTGTGATACGTGTTGCAGTTTCCTTGTGGTATCTCATCTTGTACAGTTGGTACTAGATTAGACATGCCTTTTATTACTTCCTTAAGAACAAATTTTCTTATGGGCACATGGTTTATTACATAGTCCTTTTCTAAAAATCGGTCATTGATGCTAACAATGACCTTCTGATTTTTAAGACTATAAACCTACTTTCATTTCACTAGGATAACCCACAAACAAGTGAATTCCTGTCCAACTTATCATTGTCTCTCTTCTGCATATGTGTTGGACTACCCGAATCCAAATATGCTTCGATATAGGCTTACACCTATTCAGCAATTCTATATGAGTAGAGAGTTCTGATTTTAGAAGGTACTATATTCACTCCCGTTTCCAGAGTATATCCTTAAAATGATTTTGATAATATTCTTAATAACTCATCAATCTACTTATTTCCATAAGAGTCCTATACCTTCCTTTTCCTACACCATTCTATTTGGGGTGTACCAGGTGTAGTTAGTTGGGATTGAAATCCAACTACTGATAAGTGACTCCTAAAATCTCTCAAGAGGTACTTGCCACTACGATCTTCCATAGTGACTTTTTACTTTAGCATTTCTCCGCATCAACCTTGTACTCTTTGAACTAATCAAAGTACTTAGTCTTGCGGTACATTAAGTAAATTTATTTGTATCTTAAATAGTTGTCTATAAAATAGACAAAATATTCAATACTACCTCTTGTCTGGATAGTCATAGGATCACACAAATCAGAATGAACCGTTTTCAATATATCTTTGACTCCATACCCCTTGGACTTAAAATCTTCTTGGTTATTTTCCTTCCAAGTAAGACTCGCAGGTTGGAAAGATTTTCACTACTAATGAACCCAAAAGTTCATCAACTACCAATGAATCCTACTCAAGTATAACCTAGCTTTAGATGTCAAAGATATAATTGGTTCATTTCTAAAGGTTGCTTTCTCTTAAAATTAGAAGATGTGTTACTAATTTCTATTTGTTGCATCGTGGGAGTTATTGGATTATAAATTGTCAACCATCATACCAGAATATATAACTTCCCTATTTTTCTTGATAACAACTTTGTTATCAAAATAGATACAATATCTATAATAGTTTAGAAACTAAAATCAGGTTCTTTCTACACTTGATACGTAAAGACAATTACTTAAAATCCATATTTTATTCTTATCAAAAGATAAACATCTCCCACTGCAACAACTACCACTTTTACAGTAGTGCCCATGTGGACGGTGATTTACCTTTCATTTAGTTGTCGCGTTTCCTGGAACCCTGCAATGAATTACAGACATGATTAATGGCATCTTGTATCTACACTCCAGGTTCTGGTAGATAACACTGTTGGTGCAACCTTAGGTCAAGGTTGACCTGGTTGACCAGACTCGAGTTGACTTGACTCGAGTTGTGTTTTGATGTTTGACGAGTTATGTTTGACGTGAACAGAAAAGTTGTATCTTGATGTTTTACAAGGATACAAGCTTGGGAGATTGTGGGTGCAACCCGTGGTCAAGGTTGACCTGGTTGACCCGAGGTGAGTTGACCTGACTCGGAAAAGTCCAAGCAGGGAGCTTGGCATGGGAAAAGTCCAAGCAGGGAGTTTGGCATGGTGAAAAGTCCAAGCAGGGAGCTTGGCACGGGAAAAGTCCAAGTATGGAGACTTGGCACGGAGAAGTCCAAGTATAGAAGCTTGGCACATGGGAAGTCGGAGAGGGCTCGGTAGCTCGTTCTCCGGACTGTGGTCAGAGAGGGCTCGGGAGCTCGTTCTCTGGACCGGATGGAAGTCGGAGAGGGCTCGGTAGCTCGTTCCCCGAACTGTGGTCAGAGAGGGCTCGGGAGCTCGTTATCTGGACCGGATGGAAGTCAGAGAGGGCTCGGTAGCTCGTTCTCTGGACCGGATGTGGAAAGTCCTGGTGAGTGAAGCCAGGCAGACGGATAAGTCCTGGTGAGTGAAGCCAGGCAGTGGGAAAGTCCTGGTGAGTGAAGCCAGACAGTTGTGAAAACCCTAGTGAGTGAAGCTAGGTGAAAGTCACAGTGAGTGAAGCCAGGCGGTGGGAAAGTCACGTGAGTGAAGCGGGGCGGTTGGAAAGTCACGGTGAGTGAGGCGGGCGATTGAAAATCACGGTGAGTGAAGCGGTGAAAATCCTAGTGAGTGAAGCTAGATGAAAGTCACGGTGAGTGAAGCCGGGCAGGAAAATCCAGATGAATCAAGGGTGATCGGACATCGGTGTTGAGAAGGTCAAGTAGGTCGAGGGAGTGACCGGATACTTGCACGAAGAAAAAAGTCCAAGTGGGTCAAAGGGATTGACCGGACACTTGGTGGGGAGTCTTAGCGGTCAAGGGTGACCGGATGCTAAGCATGATATACCAAGAGGTCAAGGTTGACCGGATATTGGTTTGGACTTGGTTTGGGCAAAACCAAGACACGGATCGTCTGTGGCGATCCACTATCTGTGGTTTCTGATTGGTGCAGACCGATCGAGCGATCGGTGTGCCTCTTGAGCTTCTTGTACGGCTTGCCGATCGATGAAGCTGATCGGTCCGGGACCGATCAAAATCTGCAGAGTTGGGCAACTCTCGTGAAGCATTCTGATCGATGCGGGGACCGATCAGCATAAACTGATCGGTCCCCACGGCGGTCAGATCGACGAAACCGATCGGGTTGATGCGGTGCAGCCGTTGAGAGACAACGGCTGATTCTTCTCTTGGTTTCTTCTTCGCGGTGGATGCGGTATGAGGTGAGCCTCTGGATCCCCTCTTCTTCTTCTTCCTCCTCTGAGCTGTTCTTCATCACGCGATGATGGCGCCATAAATTGTAGCGTGCTTCGACTGAGCTGCTTGTTGGCATTCATCCGTGAAGTTGGTGCTTCATCCGGGACTTCAGTCGACGAGAAGGCAAGCGAGTATTTGTACATTCATTGTGTATTTTGTTCTTGCTCTTCTTTGTATTTTCATATTGCTGTTACAAGCTATTGTGGCGAGGTTTCTCCACCCACAAGGAGTATTTATTAGCCGGTTCTCCGGGGACTCATCCACCGACGGATTGATAGGCTTCGTCCACCTTACGGACACGCCGAGGAGTAGGAGTATATCTCCGAACCTCGTTACATCGACGCGTGTTGAGGTTTGATTTCTCCGCTTTCGTTTCTATTATTTTTATTTCTGCTGCGCTAACCCTAATCGTAGGAAGAAACGAGCAATTTGGGGTCGGCTATTCACACCCCCCCTCTCTAGTAGAGTACGACGATCCTAACAAGTGGTATCAGAGCAAGGTTGCTCTTCGTCGGATTAACACCCGAGGGAGCACAAGCTAGAGATGGATCAACTCGGAGAAGACATCACCATTCCACCTTTCTATGACCGCGACGACTTCGCGTATTGGAAGGTAAGAATGAGGTATTTTCTTATGACTAACCTTGAAAATTGGAGTTGTGTTCAATTAGGTTTCAAGCCTCCAATGGATAAGGAAGGAAAACCACTCGAGAAGAAGAAGTGGACAAGGGAACAAATCCACCATTCCACAATCAACAATGAGGTAATGAAAGTATTTGAATTCTCATTACCTAATGACATTCTATGTAAGATAGGTGGATACAACAATGCCAAGGAGTTGTGGAACAACTTGGCCAAGCTCCATGAGGGAAGCTCTATTTCAAGTCATGAAGAGGAGTCAAGTGAGCCAAGTAGCTCACATCATGGAGGAGAGGAATTAGAAGTTGAGGGCTACTCAACATCTAAGGAAGAAGAGGAGGAGAGTTCTTCTTCAAGAATGGAGCAAGAGGAAGAAGCTTCTACCTCCGGAAGGGATGAAGAAGAAAGTCTTCATCCATCCTCAACCCTAGGTAACTCAAGCATTTCAATTTCAAATAAATTACACATAATGTGCTTTGAGTGTAGGGAGTATGGACATTACAAGAGTAAGTGTCCAAGGAGGATTAGGAAGACTCCACCGGCACCAAAAGTCAAGGAAGCCGGAGTCCCGATATGCAAGGGCAAGGAGCACGTGGTGTGCTTCCAATGCAAGCGAAGGGGACACTATAGGAGCCAATGTCCGAGGGGGAGGCAACCTCACAAGGACAAGAGATCGAGCACATGTATAGGGGGAGCTAGGGCAAACCCTAAGGTAATCTCTAAGGCACATTCTTGCAATTCTAGTAGGATGCATGCTAGTAGCCTTATTGCTATTGTCAAGAATGATAAGCATGTTAATTATAGGAATCAATATATGTGCTTAGGTGCTAAACATGTTAGCTTGAATAAGGACAACTCTAGAAATGTCAACCCTAGGATTAACTCATCTAAGGTTAAGGAGAACTTAGATAGGAATCCCAAAACTACTAGACATATGCCTAGGAGTACCTCAAAGAAAAATGAAAAATTAAAAATTGAGGTATTAGAGAAGGAGAATCAAGTCTTGAGGTCAAGACTTGATACTTTGGAAAAGGCTCTTAAGAACTTGGAGAAGTCATCTCTAGGGTTTAAGGGTCAAAAACCAATGTCCAAGGACAAGAAAGGTTTGGGTCACAAACCTAAGTCCCAAGTGGTCAAGCCCACTTATCATAATGTTCCATTCGATTATGGAACAAAATCTAGGGCTAGGAAGACCATCACCAAGGTCACAAGGGGAGTCACCCCTAGAGTTGATCTTGATGAGTCCCAAATGACCAAGGCTTCAAAGCCTAGAAGGGTCATTAGGAGGGTTGCTAGGGAAGTCATTCCTAGTGAATATTTAGTGAACCCAATGAGCTCAAATAGGTATTGGGTTCCTAGGAGCGTGATTTCATCACGCTAGATGAGTTAGGGTGTGCCAACCTTACTTGAATAGGTAATTAACCTAATCATGGCAAAAGGTGGCACTTTAGGAATTTTCAAGGTGTAATCAAGCCTTGGAAATGAAATGGAAAATTATTCCTAAGGTGTTTAGGATGTGCCAATCACAATTGAAGAGTTTTCTAGGGTCAATCTAATTGGCACATAGTGATCTAAAAATCTTTGGTATAAGATGCTAGGTCTATTACACTTAGGAATATAGAACCTATGGCAAAATGATCAAAATTATCAAAAATGGCAACTAAGGCTAGAATTAGATATTTTCTATACCTTTATATATTATTTGTCATGTATTGTTTGCCATATGCCATGTCATGACATCATATTTATTTTATGATCATTTAAAATGTCATGATAATGCTTAGGTTAGTTAAATGTCATGCTTTATTTAAGTTTCATACTTTATGCCATGACATCATTGTTGGACGATCGGTGGCCGGCTTGAAGGGGGGTTGGATAGACAGCGCCCCCAAATCCTTGCTTCCTACACTATTGTTAGCTTGCGCAGCGGAATACAAATAAAAACAAACAAGCTAAACTAAATACAAGACAAAGAAAGGAAATGCAAACCAAACCGCTAACACGTTCGTTTACGTGGTTCGGAGATAACTTGCTCCTACTCCACGGCGTGTCCGTAAGGTGGACGATCCCTCAATCCGTCGGTGGATTAGTCCCCGGCAAACTCCGGCTAGCTCAACCTCCTTGTGGGTGGAGAAACCTCACCACAACACTCACCAACAACACTTGGACACAAGGGAACTTTGAGCACTTTGGTGACTACTAATTAGGCTTTAACCAAGTCTAATTTCGTCAAGTTGGCCGGCCATCCCAAGCTCCTTCTTATAGAGCTTGGGGAAATCAGCCTTGCTGATTTACCCGTTACCAGTCAACTGGTCCATGCACCAGTCGACTGGTGCCAGCCCAACGGCACTCCAACGGCTATCTATCAGTCGACTGGTCCCATGACCAGTCGACTGATCCCAGCCATTTCGGGCACAGAATGCTTCTGTGCTCACCACCAGTCGACTGGTCCCAGTACCAGTCGACTGGTACAACCCTAAACTTAGGGTTTCCCATCCCGAGTACATTTCACTCGCACTCGGACCCTCACGACTCACTTGACTCTTCTTTGCAGCTTTGACCTCTTGCCTTCAAGCCTACTTCCTTTGGTTCTCATCCCTCGGATGCATCCAAGCCCACGGCTTGTCTCCAATGTCATCCTTCGCGTATGCCTCGAAGTCGCTTCCCTCGGCCCTTGTCCTTGCTGTCTTGTCCACGATCCCTCAGATGCATTCAAGCCCGCGGCTTGTCCTCAATGCCATCCTTCATCGGACCCGAAGCCGTCAACCTGAGTCACATGTGTCACCTGCAGTCCTGCACAACTCAAGTACACATATCAAATAACGAGGGTAAACCTAACTTAAACCCTTTGCCCAAACACCAAAACACATGGTCCCGCGGACCATTGGGATTGCTCCAACAATCTCCCCTTTTTGGTGTTTAGCAATACGTTTAAGTTAGGGAAAACATATAGCAAATAAACATGCTAAAAACAAATGGACTTACGATGCCAAGGCTACACACTTGGACTTACTCCGCCGAATGGACTTACATTGCCAAGGCTACACACTTGGCAACCGCCGAATGGACTTACATTGCCAAGGCTACACACTTGGCAATTGCCGAATGGACTTACGTTGCCAAGGCTACACACTTGGCAACCGCCGAATGGACTTACATTGCCAAGGCTACACACTTGGCAACCGCCGAATGGATGTATCATGTATTGGAACCTATCCCAAGGCTCCCCCTACACCTAAGCTCCCCGTTGAGCTAGGATTTTATCACAAGGCTTTTTAAGAACCTATCACAAGGCTCCCCCTACGCAAAGGAACTTAAGGTTTTCCCAATTAAACCTTACTTCTCCCCCTTTGCCTAACATCCAAAATGTTCTCCAACAATATCCCAATTGTTGAAAACTTATCATCTAAATTGACCCTAAAGTCATGTATTAATCCCCCTTGGATCCCATACATCTAAGTGAGTTGACATGGTCACAAATCAATGCTGAAAACAGTTTCAGACTGGTATCAGTCGACTGCCCCAAGTGCCAGTCGACTGCCCCCTTCGACAGAACCTTACAGAAGCATTCTGTGATTGAAATCTACTGTTACCAGTCGACTGGTATCATCACCAGTCGACTGGTATCGAAAAATGAGCTTACAGAGACATTCTGTGCTCAAAAACACTGTTACCAGTCGACTGGTATCTATACCAGTCGACTGGTACCCTATTTCTGAAAAAATCAGCCTTTTCAGGCCAACTTCAGAAATGCACCAGAAATTCCCTAGACCTTCAAAAATTTCCAAATTTTGTGGAGAGGTCTATTGTACCCTTGTCTACTTGGGAAAAATACATTACAAAGTGTATCTATCTCCAATCCCAAGATTGACACAAAATCCAAAACTAGCTAAATGGTTCAATTGAACCTTGACCTAAAGTCCTAGTTTTGACTTCCTCTTGATGTATTTGCCCATACCAACCCACAATGCATCCCTAGCATTGGTTTATATGACATCTATACATCCAAAACCATTTATCATGCTATATGAACCCAAATGTCATATTTCTTGCATGAAACACAAACTATGTGTGCCAAATCCTTAAGTTTGAGACTCAAATCCATCTCCAAACCTTTTGGCACACTCCATGGCTCCTCTAGACTCCCAAGTAGTACCCACCTGAGATCCATGGCTCCTCTAGACTCCCAAGTAGTACCCACCTGAGCTCCTGGGCATCTCTCCAATAATAATGCAACACGAGTTGCACGTCCGATTAGATGCTTGATTGGTAAAATAAAAGAAAAGAGACTTCAGCTCAGAGCAAAATCAGATCATCCAAGCTGAGGTAGAGAAGTTGCTTGAGGCAGGACATATTCAAGAAGTATAATTCCCAATTTGGCTGACTAATATAGTATTGGTATTCAAACCAGGAAACATGTGGCGGGTCTGCGTCAATTTCAGAGATCTGAATAGAGCCTGCCCAAAAGACTATTACCCTGAGTCACGCATCGACCAGATGGCAGACTCTACAGCCAGGTGCAAGTTGATATGTATGTTGGATGCGTATAAAGCTGTCAAACGGGGCAACCCGTGGCGGGCTAACCATTTGGCGGGGCGGGGCGGGGCGGGACGGGCTGACCTGTCAACTTGGCAGGTTGGGAAATATCCAACCCAACCAATTGAAGGCGGATTGCGAGTTTGGCAGGCCAACCCGCGGGCCCATAATTTTTTTTTTAAAAAAAACTTTCATATCTTTGGCAAGCTTCTACAGCTTGATATGCAATCTTTAAAAGGAGAATGAAAAATTATAGCTTGAGATAAATTCACAGAAAATGTTGCTTGAAGAAGAGATTGATGGTTTGCGAGAGACAATTAGGAAAATTGAAGCAGCGAAGGGTGAGATATATGGATTATGGGCTATGCAAGAGTTGATAGTTGTTGACCAGGAGAAGCAAATTTCAATGCTTCAAGCAAAAAATGCCATCTATGACCTCAATCTCATGATTAATAAAGTTGGCAGCCAGCTAGAAAAACTTTCATATCTTAAATCGTATTGTGTCATTCTCCACGTCCACGAACATGTGTTTCTCAACCCGCGGGCCAACCCAAGCCCTTCGCGGGCCGACCCACGTGGGTCGTGGGCCTAGGTGGGCCGGCCTGCAGCGGGCTTGGGTTGATAAAATTCCAACCCAATTTGCTTAATTGGTTTGACGGGGCGGGCCAACCTGACGGGCCAAACCCAAATTGATAGCTCTAGATGCGTATCAAGGATATCACCAAGTCTCGCTTACCAAGGAGGATCAAGAAAAAGTCAGCTTCCTCACGGTAGACGAGACTTACTGCTACAACATCATTCCATTCGGTTTAAAGAATGCTAGGGCCACATATCAATGACCTATGAACATAGTGTTTCGGCGATAGATCGACAAAAATATGGAGGTATATGTCGACGATATATTAATAAAATCAAGTTATCGCCTTATGTGCAGATATCAAGGAAACCTGCCAAACATTAAGAAGATATGGAGTCAAACTTAACTCCAACAAATGCTTGTTTGGAGCTAAGAGTGAACGCTTCCTCGGCTACATCGTTACCAAGTGGGGAATAGAGGTCAATCCCAGGAAGGTGAAGACGCACAGAGAAATGCCCTTGCCATGCAACTTAAAGGAAGTTCAACTGCTGACCGAGTGAATTACAACAATGTTAAGATTTATCGCAAGATGGTCTGATCAGTGCCTGCTGTTCTTTAAAATTCTACGCCAAGCCAACAAGTTCCAGTGGGATACCAAATGCAACAAGGCGTTGGAAGAACTCAAAAGCTTATCCTCTTTACCTGTATTGGTAAAGTCCATCGTCGGTGAGCCGCTCAAAATCTACTTATCTTCTACCAAGCATGCTATTAGATTAGCGTTGGTGTGGCAAGACAACAACGAATATCAGTCGGTGTGCTTTCTAAGTCATTTATTAAAAGATGTTGAATGTCTCTACACCTGTCTCGAAAAGTTGGTGTATGGGTTGGTCTTAGCCGCTCGGAGGTTACGTCCTTATTTTCTCTCTCATCCTATCGTTGTGTTAACTAACAATACGGTTGGCCGAGTTCTCCTCAATCCAAAGACATCTGGACGACTAATTAAATGGACAATAGAATTTAGTGAATTTGATATACAATACCATCCTCACTTGGCCATCAAAGCATAAACCTTAGCCGATTTTGTGATAGAAATACAAAATCTTGAGCCAGATGAAACGTGGAGAATCTATGTGGATGGATCGTCCATTCGGCGGGGTAGTAGAGTGGGGATACTCTTGATATCACTATGTAAAAATATGATGTAGTTGTCCGTCCAGCTAGACTATCGGGCCACTAATAATGAGGTAAAATATGAAGCTCAGATAGTCGGTCTACAATTAGCTAAGCATGTGGGAGCTGTTGGTTGCTACTCGGAAAACCTAGAGGTTCCACTGTATAAAAATTTTGTACAAAGGTCTGAACCTTTTCCTAGCTACCATGTGTTCTTTTAAATTAAACCTGGATCGTCTGCGGAACTTAACACGTTTGATCCATAGTTTAATTTATTTGTTCCTTTTGGTTTTGACTTGGATCTCCTGCGGAACTTAACACGTTCGACCCAAATCACCTTAAGTTATTAATTCCATTAAATATTAATTTCCATAATTGGTTCCCAGTACTGACGTGGCGAGGCACATGGCCTTCTTGGATATGGGAGCAACCACCACCGACTAGACAAAACCTTTTATGGAAAGCTAATATTTAATTTCCTAAAATAACTTTAGGTTAACCGAAAGGAACAATCAAATCACAAGGAAAAGAAATAAACATAAGAACACTACATCGAAAATAAATTCGAAATACTAGAATCATAAGCCTCTTGTATTTGGTATTATTTCCAAAAATAACTACTATGATGCGAAAAGGAAAAATTACTAGTTATACATTCTAGAAAGACCTCTTGATCTTCTATCGTATTCCTCTTCTAACCTCGGACATTGTGTGGGCAACGATCTTCCGAGATGAGAAACCACCAATGCACCTTCTTCTCCTCCTAGCTAGGTTCGGCCAAAACAAAAGAGCTTCACCAAGGATGAAAAAAAAACACCAACCAAGCTCCAAGGGATGCAAGCTTTCTCTCCTTCTTCTTCTTCTTCTCTAAGTAGTATCCGGCCACCACAAGAGCTCCAAGCAAGAGGAAGGATTCAGCCACCACAAAGAGGAAGAGAGGGAGAGAGGTTGGCCGGCCACAACACCAAGGAAAAAAGGGAGAGAATAATAGAGGTTGTAACCCATGAAGGCACCCCACCCCTTCTTTTATATTCCTTGGCTTTGGCAAATAAGGAAATTTATTTATAATAAAATTTCCTTAACTTTCCTTGACAACAATTAATTAAGAAAAATTAAATAAAATTTCTTAATCAATTAATCATGGCCGGCCACCTCATGGAGAGCAAATAAGACAATTTTTAATCAACAATTAAAACTTCCTTATTTGTCTTTGGAAATTTAAAAAAAATAAAATTTTCCTTTAAAATCTCTTCATGGTTGATAAAAGAAATTTCTATAATTTTAATTTTTCATCATGTGAATAATTTTCAAAGAGAAAAAAAAATAAAATATCTTTCCAATCTACAAATAAGAAAAGAGATCTAATCTCTTTCTTTAATCTTTTGTAGATCATTTTAAAAGAGATATTTTAATTTTAATTCTCTTTAATAAATTATATCTTCCACATAATAAAAATTAAAATTAAAACTCCTTTTAATTTAATGGGGGCCGACCACCTAAGCTTGGGTTCAAGCTAGGGCCGGCCACCCATGAATTAAGGCTTGGCCGGCCCTAGCTTGAACCTCAAGCTAGCTTGGCCGACCCCCTTATCATGGATATGAAGGTGGGTATAGGTGGGTATAGTACTCTATAAATAAGAGGCTACGATAGGGACCGAGAGGAGGAATTGGTTTTGGTCTTCCGATAAAATTAAGCATCCCATGTTCGCCCCGAACACACAACTTAACTTTATCAATAATAATTCATTCCACTAGAGAACTATTATTGAACTACCGCACCAATCCCAAATTACATTTTTGGGCTCCTTCTTATTATGAGTATGTTAGTCTCCCTGTGTTTAAGATGCCAAATGTCCACTAATTAAGTGAGTTACTGACAACTTATTTAATTAATATCTTTATCCAAGAATAGTACCACTCAACCTCATCGTCATGTCGGACTAAGTCCACCTGCAGGGTTTAACATGACAATCTTTATGAGCTCATCTTGGGGACATTATCAACCTAGATTACTAGGACACAGTTTCCTTCTATAATCAACAACACACACTATAAGTAATATCATTTCCCAACTTATCGAGCTTATTGATTTATCGAACTAAATCTCATCCATTGATAAATTAAAGAAATAAATATCAAATATATGTGCTTGTTATTATATTAGGATTAAGAGCACACACTTCCATAATAACTGAGGTATTTGTTCCTTTATAAAGTCAGTATAAAAGAAATAACCTCAAATGGTCCTACTCAATACACTTTAAGTGTACTAGTGTAATTATATAGTCAAGATAAACTAATTCCTAATTACACTACAACCTTCCAATGATTTGTTCCTTTCCATTTTGGTCGTGAGCTACTGTTTATAATTTATAAGGTACTGATAACATCATCTTCTGTATATAGCACCACATACTATGTTATCTACAATATAAATTAATTGAACAACTACAACTAAATGTAGACAATTTGACCAAATGTGATTCTTTATTCAAAATAAATGTTTACAAAAGCTTAGGCTTTCAATATACACTCCAACAATCTCCCACTTATACTAATGACTTAGCTGTCATATCTTCTACCATACATTTGATTCCCATTCCCTCCATATGCCGATCGAAAGCTTTCGCCGGAAGGGCCTTAGTGAAAGGATTTGCCAGGTTATCCGCTGATGCAATCTTGGCGATGACAACTTCTCCTCGCTTCACGATATCTCGTATCAGGTGGTACTTGCGCTCTATATGTTTACTTGCCTTATGAGCTCGTGGTTCCTTCGAGTTTGCAACTGCATCGCTATTATCACAATAAATTGTGATGATTTTGGGCAAACCAGGAATCACATCTAAGTCCATTAGAAAGTTCCTGAGCCATACTGCTTCTTTAGCTGCCTCAGAGGCTGCTACATACTCAGCTTCCATGGTTGAGTCCGAAAAGCATTTCTGCTTAACACTCCTCCATGAAATGGCTCCACCTCCTAAAGTAAACACATAGCCTGATGTAGACTTACTGTTGTCCCTATCTGATTGGAAATCTGAATCCGTGTAACCCACAGGGAGCAAATCGTCTGCTTGGTAAACTAGCATATAATCTCTAGTCCTTCTCAAGTACTTTAATATATGCTTTACCGCAGTCCAATATCCTTGTCCAGGGTTACTCTGATATCTGCTGACCATGCCCACGGCAAAACAAATATCAGGTCTCGTACATAACATTACATACATAAGGCTTCCTACAGCTGAAGCATAAGGAACTGCTTTCATGTCTTCTATCTCCTTTGATGTCTTTGGAGACATCTCTTTAGATAGAGCTATTTCATGCCTAAAAGGTAAGAAACCTTTCTTGGAATCCTGCATGCTAAAACGAGCAAGAACTGTATCTCTATATGAAGCTTGGGAGAGACACAACATTCTTTTCTTACGATCCCTTATAACTTTGATCCAAGAATGTGTGCACAATCTCCTAAGTCCTTCATATCAAATTGCTTGGACAACCATACCCTTACGTCTGATAATACCTTGACATTGTTGCCAATTAACAAAATATCATCTACATATAGTACAAGAAATACCACCACGTTTCCGTTACACTTCTTGTATACACAAGACTCATCCGGACTCTGAATAAATCCATATGACTGGATTACTTCATTAAACCGGATGTTCCAAGATCTTGAAGCTTGCTTCAGTCCATAAATGGACCGATTGAGCTTGCACACTAGATGCTCTTTGCCTTTTTCAATGAACCCTTCTGGTTGCTTCATATGGATGTTCTCTTCAAGACTTCCATTAAGGAAAGCTGTCTTGACATCCATTTGTCAAATCTCATAATCCATATGAGCAGCAATGGATAAGAGTATCCGGATAGACTTAAGCATGGCTACCGGTGAAAAAGTTTCCTCATAATCGATTCCCTCTTTCTGAGTATACCCTTTCGCAACAAGCCTAGCTTTGAAGGTTTCTACCTTCCCGTCTGTCCCTCTTTTCCTTTTGTAGATCCACTTACATCCAACGACTTTTACACCATCAGGTGGTTCTACAAGCTCCCAGACCTTATTAGAGTACATAGACTATATTTCAGAATTCATCGCCTTTTGCCAAGATGCTGCATCTATATCTTGGAGTGCTTCGTCATATGTCCGGGGATCAGGTTCATGTTTATCTGGGATCAAGTCCGAAGACTCTCCCAAAAACATGAATCTATCAGGCTTCCTTACAACCCTCCCACTACGACGAGGCACTGTCTGTGGTTGTGCATCATTTGTGACACGTGTTGCAGTCTCTTGTGGTACTTCATCTTGTATTGTTGGTACTAAGGTAGACGTGTCCTCTCTAAGTTCTTCTAAAACAACTTTGCTACTGGGCTTGTGATCCATTATATAGTCCTCTTCTAAAAACTGTCCATTGGTGTTAACAATGACCTTTTGATCTTTAGGACTATAAAATAAATCACCTTTCGTTCCTCTGGGATACCCCACAAACAAGCGAACTTCTGTACGAGATTCTAACTTATCAGCATCTGGTTTTAGCACATGTGCTGGACTACCCCAAATCCGAATATGTCTTAGACTGGGCTTTCGCCCATTCCACAATTCTGTGGGAGTAGAAGAAACTGATTTAGAAGGTACTAAGTTCAGAATGTACATTGCCGTTTCCAGAGCGTATCCCCAAAACGAATTTGGTAATTCCGAATAACTCATCATTGATCTAACCATCTCCATAAGAGTCTTATTCCTTCGTTCTACCATACCATTCTGTTGGGGTGTACCAGGTGCAGACAGTTGGGATTGAATCCCGGCCTCTGATAGGTAATTCCTAAACTCTCCTAAGAGGTATTCGCCACCACGATCAGACCGTAGTGTCTTGATACTTTTACCTAGTCGTTTCTCCACATCAGCCTTGTACTCTTTGAACTTATCAAAGCACTCGGACTTGCGGCACATTAGGTAAATGTATCCATATCTTGAATAATCATCTATGAAAGAGACAAAATATTCAAAACCTCCTCTTGCCTGGACAGACATAGGACCACACAAATCAGAGTGAACCAATTCTAACACTTCTTTGGCTCTATACCCCTTGGCCTTAAAAGGCCTCTTGGTCATTTTACCTTCCAAGCAAGATTCACAAGTTGGAAAATTTTCCAACTCTAATGAATCCAAAAGTCCATCGGCCATAAGCCTCTGAATCCTACTTAAGTTAATATGACCAAGACTTAGATGCCAAAGATATGCTTGGTTCATTTCCGAAGGTTCTTTTCTCTTATTAGAGTTAGAAGATGAGTTATAAATTTCCATGTTTTGCTTTGTGGGAGAAATTGGATTTAAAGTATACAAATTGCCAACTAATGCACCAGAACAGATAATCACTTTATTTCTCTTAATAACTACATCGTTACTAAAGGAAACTGAATATCCATCTAAAAACAGTTTAGAAACTGAAATTAAATTCTTTCTAAAACTGGGTACATAAAGACAATTTTTTAAAACCAAATTTTTATTTCTACTAAAAAATAAGTAGACGTCTCCCACTGCAATAGCTGCCACCTTAGTAGCATTGCCCATGTATACGGTAATCTCTCCTTCAGATAGTCGTCGGGTTTCCTGGAACCCCTGCAAGGAATTGCAGACATGATCAGTGGCTCCCGTATCTACACACCAGGTGCTGGTAGATAACACCGCTAAACATGTTTCAACAACTAGAGCATGAGATATACCTTTGTTGTTCTGATTCCTACGAGGACAGTCCGCCTTCCAATGTCCTGACTGCTTGCAAATGAAGCACTTGCCCTTCGGCTTCTTCATTCCAGCTTTAGGTCCCGTACTCTGAGATTTATTCACTTTCTTTGCTGAACCAACTTATTTCTTCTTCTTCTTTCCTTTCGGTTTAGAAGTAGAACCATTTTCAGCATAGTGAATATGAGAATTGTGACGAAACAAACCTTCTGCTGCCTGAAGTTCTGTCAGTAGTTCCGCCAATGAATATACCCTTTTGTTCATATTGTAATTCAGGCGGAATTGCTCAAAACTTCTAGGTAGTGTTTGGAGGATCATATCGATCTGGGTTTTCCCATCAATTTCTCCTCCAAGGATCTGTATCTCGTTCAGATACGTCATCATCTTTAGGATATGCTCCCTTACAGGAGTACCCTCTTGCATGGTGGCTGTCATTATCTTTCTCATGGCTTCTTGTCTAGAAGCCCGATCCTGATGACCAAAGAGTTCCTTGAGATTGTTCATTATATCATAAGTTGTTGGTAAATCTTGATGCTGATGTTGCAATACATTTGACATTGAAGCCAAAATGTAACACCGCGCCATTTCATCTGCCTTTACCCATCTCTTATGATATTCAATCTCCTCTTGAGTAGATTCACCAGTGGGTTCATCAGGACATGGTTCAGTTAGTACAAACTTATAGCTTTCAGCAGTAAGAACAATGTCTAGGTTCCTTTTCTAATCTATGTAATTAGGACCAGTAAGTCTATTCTGTTGAAGTATGATGGACAGTGGGTTGAAAGTCATCCTAAGAATCACAAATAACTTTTGGTCAGAACTCTAAATTTAGAATAATATTGATTCCTCAAACAATACTATTTTAAATTAACCAACACCTCAAACCATCGTGAATTTTGTATGCCACGATAGTGTGAACGTATACAAATTCAACATTTGTAAAAGGAGGGTTTTAACCCATTAATTTTATTATCTTGTCAACCTAACTTTTTGACAAATAAAATTAATAGTTGGTATCCTTTGGTCACACAAATAATAGCAGTGACTCCGATGGGGAGGATACTATTAGTTGTGCCTAAGTGTATACCATTACTTGACACTAAGTCCATTAATAAGATTGTGCCCCTTCCGATGGGAAAGATCACACGCTCTTATTTAACTTCCTATAGTCATCCCAAATGGAAGTTTGTTCTAGTGATCCACAAACAAGCTCATCCGATATGGAGGAAGGCACTCAGAGCCAACGCGCAGGCTTGTTTGTATCACTTACAAACCAGTAATGGAGACCATGAGTTTTACTTAAAAATCTCTCTCCCACTTAGTTATTTATAAATGAGGAATTTTAACTATGCTAGCCTACTAAACATGTATACTAACATACACACACAACACAATATAAAAGCAATAAATAGAAAATCTAATTTTCAACTATTATGGCTTTTATCTATGGTTGTCCTCCGTATGTTGTCATCCAAAGCTGCTGCCATATTTGGCCACCGCCACCGGGTCTAGCTGTCGCATCCATCTTGCTCCTTGTTCCGCTGCGCCTCTAGTCCTCAGAAGGTTCCACGCTTTGCAAGATTCGATCCGCGACATAAATAGAATTTTACAATTTTGATCTTATATTCCATAAAAGGAATGTACATATATCTAGATCAAAAATAAAATCCTAATAAAATACTATTAGTTGTGCCTAAGTGTATACCATTACTTGACACTAAGTCCATTAATAAGATTGTGTCCCTTCCGATGGGGAAGATCACATGCTCTTAATTAACTTCCTATAGTCATCCCAAATGGAAGTTTGTTCTAGTGATCCACAAACAAGCTCATCCGATATGGAGGAAGGCACTCAGAGCCAACGCGCAGGCTTGTTTGCATCACTTACAAACCAGTAATGGAGACCATGAGTTTTACTTAAAAATCTCTCTCCCACTTAGTTATTTATAAATGAGGAATTTTAACTATGCTAGCCTACTAAACATGTATACTAACATACACACACAACACAATATAAAAGCAATAAATAGAAAATCTAATTTTCAACTATTATGGCTTTTATCTATGGTTGTCATCCGTGTGTTGTCATCCAAAGCTGCTACCATATTTGGCTACCGCCACCGGGTCTAGCTGTCGCATCCATCTTGCTCCTTGTTCCGCTGCGCCTCTAGTCCTCAGAAGGTTCCACGCTTTGCAAGATTCGATCCGCGACATAAATAGAATTTTACAATTTTGATCCTATATTTCATAAAAGGAATGTACATATATCTAGATCAAAAATAAAATCCTAATAAAACTAAATACAGCTCCTGCTGTATTTTATAATACAATCATGCACACACATATAAATGCCCTTGACATGTCCAAGGGTCCAATCACACACATAAAACTATAAGCCATAATAGTTGGATCCTGCATCCACAAAGTTAGCACATCCTACTATTATCCTGCCTAAATTATGTATGGCATATGCATAATTAAACTAATACCAAATACACAGAGGCAAAACCCTAGCTCTGATACCAATTGTTGGTTGCTACTCGGAAAACCTAGAGGTTCCACTGTACAAAAATTTTGTATAAAGGTCTGAACCTTTTCCTAGCTACCATGTGTTCTTTTAAATTAAACCTGGATCGCCTGCGGAACTTAACAAGTTTGATCCATAGTTTAATTTATTTGTTCCTTTTGGTTTTGACTTGGATCTCCTGCGGAACTTAACACGTTCGACCAAAATCACCTTAAGTTATTAATTCCATTAAATATTAATTTCCATAATTGGTTCCCAGTACTGACGTGGCGAGGCACATTGCCTTCTTGGATATGGGAGCAACCACCACCGACTAGACAAAACCTTTTATGGAAAGCTAATATTTAATTTCCTAAAATAACTTTAGGTTAACCGAAAGGAACAATCAAGTCACAAGGAAAAGAAATAAACATAAGAACACTACATCGAAAATAAATTCGAAATACTAGAATCGTAAGCCTCTTGTATTTGGTATTATTTCCAAAAATAACTAGTATGATGCGGAAAGGAAAAATTACTAGTTATACCTTCTAGAAAGACCTCTTGATCTTCTACCGTATTCCTCTTCTAACCTCGGACGTTGTGTGGGCAACTATCTTCCGAGATGAGAAACCACCAATGCACCTTCTTCTCCTCCTAGCTAGGTTCGGCCAAAACAAAAGAGCTTCACTAAGGATGAAAAAAAAACACCAACCAAGCTCCAAGGGATGCAAGCTTTCTCTCCTTCTTCTTCTCCAAGTAGTATCCGGCCACCACAAGAGCTCCAAGCAAGAGGAAGGATTCGACCACCACAAAGAGGAAGAGAGGGAGAGAGGTTGGCCGACCACAACACCAAGGAAAAAAGGGAGAGAATAATAGAGGTTGTAACCCATGAAGGCACCCCCACTCCTTCTTTTATATTCCTTGGCTTTGGCAAATAAGGAAATTTATTTATAATAAAATTTCCTTAACTTTCCTTGACAACAATTAATTAAGAAAAATTAAATAAAATTTCTTAATCAATTAATCATGGGCGGCCACCTCATGGAGAGCAAATAAGATAATTTTTAATCAACAATTAAAACTTCCTTATTTGTCTTTGAAAATTTAAAAAAAAAAAATTTCCCTTTAAAATCCCTTCATGGTTGATAAAAGAAATTTCTATAATTTTAATTTTTCATCATGTGAATAATTTTCAAAGAGAAAATAAAATAAAATATCTTTCCAATCTACAAATAAGGAAAGAGATCTAATCTCTTTCTTTAATCTTTTGTAGATCCTTTTAAAAGAGATATTTTAATTTTAATTCTCTTTAATAAATTATATCTTCCACATAATAAAAATTAAAATTAAAACTCCTTTTAATTTAATGGGGGCCGACCACCTAAGCTTGGGTTCAAGCTAGGGTCGGCCACCCATGAATTAAGGCTTGGCCGGCCCTAGCTTGAACCTCAAGCTAGCTTGGCCGACCCCCTTATCATGGGTATGAAGGTGGGTATAGGTGGGTATAGTACTCTATAAATAAGAGGCTACGATAGGGACCGAGAGGAGGAATTGGTTTTGGTCTTTCGATAAAATTAAGCATCCCATGTTCGCCCCGAACACACAACTTAACTTTATCAATAATAATTCATTCCACTAGAGAACTATTATTGAACTACCGCACCAATCCCAAATTATATTTTTGGGCTCCTTCTTATTATGAGTATGTTAGTCTCCCTGTGTTTAAGATGCCAAATGTCCACTAATTAAGTGAGTTACTGACAACTTATTTAATTAATATCTTTATCCAAGAATAGTACCACTCAACCTCATCGTCATGTCGGACGAAGTCCACCTGCAGGGTTTAACATGACAATCTTTATGAGCTCATCTTGGGGACATTATCAACCTAGATTACTAGGACACAGTTTCCTTCTATAATCAACAACACACACTATAAGTAATATCATTTCCCAACTTATCGAGCTTATTGATTTATCGAACTAAATCTCACTCATTGATAAATTAAAGAAATAAATATCAAATATATGTGCTTGTTATTATATTAGGATTAAGAGTACACATTTCCATAATAACTGAGGTATTTGTTCCTTTATATAGTCAGTATAAAAGAAACAACCTCAAATGGTCCTACTCAATACACTTTAAGTGTACTAGTATAATTATATAGTCAAGATAAACTAATTCCTAATTACACTACAACCTTCCAATGGTTTGTTCCTTTCCATTTTGGTCGTGAGCTACTGTTTATAATTTATAAGGTACTGATAACATCATCTTCTGTATGTACCACCACATACTATGTTATCTACAATATAAATTAATTGAACAACTACAACTAAATGTAGACAATTTGACTAAATGTGATTCTTTATTCAAAATAAATATTTACAAAAGCTTAGGCTTTCAGTATACACTACAACAGGAGCTACCCATGTTATTATTTATTTTGATTTGTAGCTAGCGACCCAATAACTCTCAAGCAACTTCAAAATAAATAATGTGAGGTTGAAATTATATGCCAAGGCATTCGACAAATTAAAGTCAGGATTTCAAGAGGTAACATTGTAGAAGATCCCCCGGGTGGACAACCAATATGCAGATGAGCTGGCTAAGCTAGCTAGCTCTTTGAGCCCAATGGCCTTGGACAAGCTAGTTGAGCATGTGCTGCTAGTGGCTCATATTAAAAGACTGGCTGAGGCAAAAGTGCAAAATGATTGGAGGACACCCTTGATAGAATTCCTCCGATCGGGAAATATTCTAGCATATTGGGAACATGCTTGACTAATAAAAAAGAGGGTAAGTTGATTCACGCTTATAGGAGATCATTTGTATAAGAGAGTCTTTTCCAGGTCGTTGCTCAAATGTGTTAGGACGGAAGACGTCCAATACATTTTGCAAGAAGTATATTAAGATTCCTGTAGCAGTCATCCAGGCGGCCGTTCACTGGCTCAGAAGATCTTATTGGCCGGATATTTTTGGCCAACCTTGTAAGTAGATGCAACTCAGACAGTTGCCACTTACCTGTCATGTCAAAGACACTGGAACATACCACACCAACCTATTGAAGAGTTGAAGACATTAATTGTCTCCTATCTGTTTGACCAGTGGGACATGGATATTGTTGGATATTTTCCCATGGCGACCGGTCAAAAAAAATTCCTACTCGTAGTCATGGACTACTTCTCTAAGTGGGTGGAAACTGAGCTGCTCACTAAGATAATCAAGCATAGGATTATCAAGTTTTTATGGAAAAATATCGTGTGTCAGGTCGACATTCCTCACAAACTCATTTCCGACAATGGAAGGCAATTTCAAGGAAGAAGGCTTAGGGAATAATGTGTTGGCTATGGTATTTTGTAGGCCTTCACTTCAGTAGTCTATGCCCAGAGCAATGGCCAGATAGAGGTCACCAATAGAGAAATTATCAGAGGACTTAGAACCCGGCTTGACCACCTTGGAGGAAGTTAGGTTGACGAACTGCCGAGTGTACTGTGGACATATTGGTGTGATCTATTTTGTATGTCATGTGGCACATCAAATTAATAAAGATTAAAAACTCATTGAACTAAAGATTAGCATTATAATAAAGAGTCCCAAGTCGTATTTCTTCCAAGGATAACTAGAAAATGTGTGAATGACTTAAATGTAAAATTCATTTGTGATTTTCTATTTGAGGTAAATTTTTGGTTATTTCAAGATCAGAATTTAGATGGCTAGCTATCCCAACCAAATGCAATGGAATGGGAAATATATGCTTGTCCAAATTAAATCTGATCATAATCTATCAACTTAACCTAAACTGTACTAAATTGCATCTGCTCAAATGATCCAAATTATTTGAAGCTAAATTGAACCAGGAGAAAATCTATTAAAGAAAATAGAACTAGAAACAATTCTAATCTAATGGAAGTATAGGAATCAATAGATTCAGTATCCAAAAATGAAGCTAATGTATGAATTGAAATCCCTAAACTCTTGTCTCTTATTTCTTTATCAAGCACAACTATGAATTGTAACAAAATAGATTGAGTAAATCTAACAGAACAGGTTTCATTTGGGTTTTGTTTGCATCGAAAAGAAGAACAAATTAAAACAATAGAATTAACAATCGAAACTAAGATTCAGATAAAGAAACATACATAAACTCAATTAACGCTTAAGAACTGTATCTCTTCAAAGTCGTAGAGAAGCTCGCAGAAACTCCCTTGAGCAATCGCCAGTTATGATTCAAATCTTCGGCTAGAAATTATGAAACTCGCAGCTAAAAGAAACCTCCCTTCAAGTTGTGATCTCATCAGAAACCCATCGTACGAAGAACAGAGGAAATGGTTGTGGCGATCCCCAATCGATCAATTTGCTCAAATCTGAAGTCGCGAGTCACCTGATTGACGGAAAGAAGATAGAAACTCTGGAAAAACTCCTCCTGAGCTCCTGCAACTTGATAGAATCCTCTATATCTAGAAACTCCCCCTATCTGGATTCTTCCGTGAATGGCGTTATGTGAAGATCACGGAAGAGAAGAACTCCCTCCACTGCGATTTGATGCTCGGAAGATGGTCGCCGATTACTCAAATTATCGTCGGAGATTACAGAACTGGAATGCCGGTTGAATTGTGGATGGAGCTTGCGTCCGCTCGCTGGAGATGGAGAAAATAGCACGGTGCACAGTTGCGCAAGCCCCTGTTCACCGTGCCGAGATCTGGAATTTAAACTCCCACTTGATCTGGTTCAGCCACTTGGGTTCAATTCGAGTTCAACACATTCTTAACTCCTTGGTGCAGCAACATCTCACTTGACCAACCAAGTTCAGCAGTATAGTAGCTTGATTCAAATCACTGCCCAAACGAGCTAACTTCAACGCATCCAAATGTGCTCAATGGGTACAAAATCTTCACCTACACCAAAGATTAAAATATAAGACACAAATCATGAATTAAAATAAATGAACTGGATTAGCTTAAGATAAATCTTGATTAGCAAAATCCAACTCCAAAATCGATTATCCAAACAAAATAAACTCCAAAGCCAAACAATTCAAGTCAACATAAAGAACCAAATAGGCATATCATCAAAATCCCCCACACTTGCTCTTGCATGTCTCATGCAAGTTAAGAAAACTAAGTCCTACTTTAATAGTATCCCCCTTAACAACTTCCTAAACATAGTTAGAGAATAGAAAAGGTAACCATCTAAAATTGCCTAATTCAAATCCCAATCACTCATAGATATCAAATCTTCTCTTCGGCTAACAACATAGGAAACTCCTTATCTTCTTCTTCCCCTCCAAGTTACCGGCCACCTAGGTACTTCTTGTCTTCTCCTTCTTCTTCTTCAAGCTCTGGCCTTAGAAGGAAGAAAAGGAGGAAGAAGGGAATATAGATGCCGCCGGCCTTAAGGGAAGAGAGAAGGAGAGGGCCGACCACAGGCAAGGAGAAGAGGAGAATAATAATATGTGTTCCACCATAAGACATCACCTCTTCTTCTTTTATAATCCTTGCTCATGGCAAAAAAGGAAAGTTTTAAATATAATTAAAACTTCCTTATTTGTGGCCTCCCTTTAAAAATGGAAATTTTAACAATAATTAAAATCTCTCTTTTCTAAATTTCCTATCGTACATGGCAATAAAGGAAAATTTTAAAATTAATCTCACTCTTTTAAATCATGTAGACATCTACAAAAAAGGAAAGATTAAAATTAAAACTTCTTTTTTAAATCATGGTTACCAAAAAGGAAAGTTTTATCAAAAATTAAAATCTCTCTTTTAAGAAAAGATTTTAAAATTTAAACTCTCTTTTAAAACCATATGAATGGCTATAAAAGAAAAGATTAAAATCTCTCTTTTAAATTCCCTTAGTAGATGACTATAAAAGGAAAAGTTTTAAACAAAATTAAAATATTTCTTTTAACCATTATAGATAACTACAAAAAAGGAAAGATTTTAACAAAAATAAAATCTCTCTTTTAACCATTGTAGAGAACTACAAATAAGGAAGGATTTTAACAAAATTTCATTTTTAATCAAAAACTTCCTTTTCCTTTTACTTTGGTCGACCCCATGCTTGGTCACCAAGCATGGCTTGTCCGACCCGTACTTGGGCTCCATGAAGGACTTGGTCGGCCACATCTTGGACACCAAGATGTGCTTGGCTGGCCACAACATGGACTAGAAGATGGGCTTAGGGTGGATACAAGGCTTTATAGAGGCTACAACAGAGACCGAGAGGAAAAATTGGTTTTGGTCTCCCGATGAGCTTGAGCTTCCTGTGTTCGCCCCGAACACCCAACTCAAGTTCATCAATAATAACTCATACCACTAAAGAGTTATTATTGAACTACCGCACCAATCCCAAATTACATTATAGACTCCTTCTTATCATGAGTGTGTTAGTCTCCCTGTGTTTAAGATATCGAATGCCCACTAATTAAATGTGTTACTAACAACTCATTTAATTAATATCTAGCTCCAAGAGTAGTACCGCTCAACTTCATTGTCATGCCGGACTAAGTCCACCTACAGTGTTTACATGACAATCCTTATGAGCTCCTCAAGGGGGCATCATCAACCTAGATTACTAAGACACAGTTTTCTTTTATAATCAACAACACACCATATAAATAATATCATTTCTTAACTTATCGGGCCTATTGATTTAATGAACTAAATCTCACCCATTGATAAATTAAAGAAATAAATACTAAGTATATGTGCTTATTATTATATCGGGATTAAGAGTACGCACATCCATAATAACAGAGGTTTTGTTCTTTTATGCAGTCAGTATAAAAAGAAACAACCTTAAATGGTTCTGCTCAATACACACATAGTGTACTAGTGTAACTTTATAGTCAAGATAAAGTAATACCAAATTATACTACAATCATTCCAATGATTTGTCTCAATCCATCTTGGTTGTGAGCTACTATTTATAATTTATAAGGAACTGATAACATGATCTTTTGTGTGGTACCACACACCATGTTATCTACAATATAAATTAAATGGACAACTACATTTAACATAAATATAGACATTTGACCAATGTGATTCTTATGTTCATACAAAAAGCCAGACTTTTAGTATACATCCCAACAATCTCCCACTTATACTAAAAGACTATGCTGCCATATATGCTGCCATACATCTGATTCCTATCCTCTCAACATGCCGATCAAAAGCTCTCGCCGAAAGGGCTTTAGTGAAAGGATCTGCCAGGTTATTTTCTGATGCAATCTTGGCGGCAACAACCTCTCCTTGTATTAGGTGGTATTTGCGCTCTATGTATTTACTTCCCTTATGGACTCATGGTTCCTGTTGGGACCTTGACGTTCGCTAGAGGGGGGGTGAATAGCGTCTCACCCAAATCGTCGCTTCCTACGCTTGTTAGTGCACAGCGAAAACAAAAATACTAACAAACAAAAGTAAAGCTAACCCTAGAAAACAATAAACAAGAAGCAAACCCAATGACACGTTGTTTAACGTGGTTCGGAGATGAAGCTCCTACTCCACGGCTGTCCATAAGGTGGACGATCCCGATCCGTCGGTGGATGACTCCCCGGAAAACCTCCAGCTAGCTCGTGTAGCTCCTTGTGGGTGGAGAAACCTCGCCACAAACTCTCACCAAGGACTCTTGAGAAGCTAGGGCACTGGTAGACTACTAATAGGGGTTAACCACCTCTATTTCGTCAACTTCAACCAAGCTTCCAATGCTTGGTTATATAGGCCACGGGTTAGAAAACCCCGCCTACCAGTAGACTGCCAAAACATGCAGTCGACTGCCCTTCGTGGAAATTCGACCGTTGTAGCCCAACGGCTCGATACCAACCCTCTGTTCGCTACCAGTCGACTGCACCAGTCGACTGATGAAACCACCAGTCGACTGCTACAGTACTGCTACTATAACGCTACAGTGCTGCTACAGTAAACCCTAATTTTGAGATTTTACCCCGAGTACATTCACTCAGCACTCGTTCTCGCCCGACCAACCTAGACCTAGCCTTCTAGCCTCCTCCATCAGCCTTGCGTCCCTCGGATGTCTCCCCATCCTTCACGTCTTGCCTTCTGGAGCTTCCATCGGCCTTGTCATTGTTGTCGGGTCTTCCTTTGCCAAGAGGTCGCGCCTCCGGGACTTCATCCATTGCCAATTCACACTTGGACTTACGTTGCCAAGACTACATGCTTGGACTTACACCGCCAAGACTTATCCTTGGACTTCCCTCCTTTGCCAAGATCACACTTGGACTTACGTTGCCAAGACTACATGCTTGGACTTACATTGCCAAGACTAACCCTTGGACTTTCCTTGTTATACCTGTATCCTGCACACTCACAATGCATATTAAATACAACAATAAATCTAACTTAAACATTTGCTCAAACATCAAAACCTAGTGTACTTAGATTCCTCCAACAATCTCCCCCTTTTTGATATTTGGCAACCTGTTTAAGTTAGGGAAACAATATAGCAATACATATGCAAATAAATATATGTAATCTATACATGCATAAATCATGGAACCTAATCCTAGGCTCCCCCTTCACCTAAGCTCCCCCTTGAGCTAGGATTTCTTGCAAAGGTAAACTTCTCCCCTTTTGCTAATAAATGAGCAATCGCTCCCCCTTCACCTAAGCTCCCCCTTGAGCTAGGATTTCTTGCAAAGGTATGTAAGTTTCCCACTTAAACCTAATCTTCTCCCCCTTTGCCATACATAAAAAAAAGAGCTCCAACAATATCCCAATTATTGGACTCTTTGACCTCTAATGACCATAAAGATCATGTATTATCCCCCTTAAGATTACATACATGTTCACCACTCTTTTGGTCATTTTCTAATGCTTGAAAAACATTTTCAGACCATATCAGTCGACTGCAAGAAGTACCAGTCGACTGCCCCCATGAAAACGAGCTTACAGAGACATTCTGTACTCAAAAACAGTGGTAACTGTACCAGTCGACTGGTACACTATTCATGAAAAAATCAGCCTTTTCTGGCCAACTTCAGAAATGCGCCAGAAATTCCACAGACCTCCAAAAATCTCCAAATTTTGTGGAGAGGTCTATTATATCAATATCTACTTGGGAAATATATATATATAAATATATCTATCACCAATCCCAAGATTGATACAAAACATAAAACTAGCTAAAAAGTTCAATTGAACCTTGACCTAAAGTCCTAGTTTTGGCTTCCTCTTGATGTATTTGCCCATACTAAACCATAATGCATCACTAGCATTAGTTTATATGGCATCTATACATCAAAAACTAATTTTCATGCAATATGAACCCAATTCATATTTCTATGCATGAAACTCAATTCAATTGTGTCAACCCACTATGTTAGAGACTTAAGTTCGTCTCCTAACCACTTGGCACATTTGATAACCCATCTACCATGGGTCCCAAAGGCTCTTCCTAACCTTAGGAATCTTAACCTTAGTCACCTCCCTTGGTGACTCATCCACTATGGTTAGGCCACTTCGGTGCACCTCGGGTGACACTTGGCCTACAAAACTCACCTTCTTAACCTTATACATCTTGTCTTTGGTTAATTTCTTCTTGTCCTTAACCTTGGACACCTCATCCTTGCCATAATTATATGCCACCCTAGCATACTCCTTTTTATTGGCCTTGGATGACTCTCCCTTGTCTTTGGTCACACCTCCCTTACCAATGTCATGTGCTACCTTAGCACTTGACCTCCTTTTGGTCTTAGAGGGACCTAATTTGACATTTTTAGGTCTTTGACCACCCAAATACATGTCAAGTCCTTTAGGTCCAATAATGAACCTCTCTAGGACTTTCTCCATTTCCTCAAGCTTTGCCTTCAAGACTTGATTTTCTAATTCTAGGGTTCTAACCCTAAAGTCAACATGTCCACCTTGGACATGCCTAGACCTACCCACCTTCCTAGGCATATGTCTCCCTTTCTTCGGATTAATGTTTAGGTTTTCACCCACTTTCCTTCCCTTAGGCAAAGTTGGTTGGGTCTTAATAGGTCTACCCTTAGTGTATGATTTCTTAGGGTTATCTACCGTGTTAACCCTATTCCTATCATTATACCTAAATCCATGATTATGCTTGGGTAAATAATCTACATTATTTCTAACAAGCATATAAGAATTAGATCTTGGATCAAGCTTCAAAATAGGGATTACCTTCCCTTCTACCTTTGAAGCTCCCCCTTGACTTATGCTCCTATTCTTTTCCCATTTCTTCAAGTGCGCCAATTTCTTGAGATCTCCTCTCCTTGGGCACTTTGTGTGGTAGTGACCCCACTCACCACATGTAAAGCACCTAATGTGCTTCTTCTCCTTTTTCTTCCTACAACTCACATTAGTTTCCAAATTAACTTTAGTAAGTTTAGGGTTTACCTCCTTTACCTTCTTGAGCGAAGGACACCTACTCTTGTAGTACCCCATCTTATCACACTCAAAGCATTTAATGTGATCCTTTGTGCTCTTCTTGGTAGTTGAGGTGGAGGGTTAAGCTTCCAAGATCTCCTCTTCCTTGGATTGCTCTTCTTCCTCTTCACTTGAAGATGTGGACGGTTCCACTTCTTCCTCCCTTGAAGATGTGGATGATACCTCCTCATCTTCCTTCTCCTCCTCGGATTTTGAGCTCGTGTCAACATTTGATTGGTCCTTCTCTTCTTGGACCAATAAGTCCTTCCCCTTGGGTTCCTCCTCTTCTTGGATTTGTGTAGGACTCTCATGAAGCGCAATTACCTTTTTCCAAAGGTCACTTGCATTCTCTTATTCACCTACATTCTTATTGCATTAGGAGGTAATAAATTAATTAAAATTCTAGTTACCTCCTTGTCAATCTCCGATTGCTCCCTTTTGCTCATCGGTCCAATATCGATGTTGGAGACGCTTTCCCTTCTTGTCCGTTGGAGCTTTAAACGGTTCCTCCAACGCAATCCATTGGTTCCAATTCATTTGGAACCACATCTCCATGCGCTTCCTCCAATAGTCGAAGTCCTCTCGCTCGTATGGAGGTGGGATTCGGATGTCCCATCCGAGAGGTCCCTCCGACTCCATCTTCTTCCTTTAGCCGCTCTCTTGGCGATTAGTCCAACAAGAGCTCACCTAGCTCTGATACCACTTGTTGGGACCTTGACGTTTGCTAGAGGGGGGGTGAATAGCGTCTCACCCAAATCGTCGCTTCCTACGCTTGTTAGTGCACAGTGGAAACAAAAATACTAACAAACAAAAGCAAAGCTAACCCTAGAAAACAATAAACAAGAAGCAAACCCAATGACACGTTGTTTAACGTGGTTCGGAGATGAAGCTCCTACTCCAGGGCTGTCCGTAAGGTGGACGATCCCGATCCGTCGGTGGATGACTCCCTGGAAAACCTCCGGCTAGCTCGTGTAGCTCCTTGTGGGTGAAGAAACCTCACCACAAACTCTCACCAAGGACTCTTGAGAAGCTAGGGCACTGGTAGACTACTAATAGGGGTTAACCACCTCTAGTTCGTCAACTTCAACCAAGCTTCCAATGCTTGGTTATATAGGCCACGGGTTAGAAAACCCCGCCTACCAGTCGACTGCCAAAACATGCAGTCGACTGCCCTTCGTGGAAATTCGACCGTTACAGTCCAACGGCTCGATACCAACCCTCTGTTCGCTACCAGTCGACTGCACCAGTCGACTGATGAAACCACCAGTCGACTGCTACAGTAACGCTACAGTACGCTACCGTGCTGCTACAGTAAACCCTAATTTTGGGATTTTACCCCGAGTACATTCACTCAGCACTCGTTCTCGCCCGACCAACCTAGACCTAGCCTTCTAGCCTCCTCCATCAGCCTTGCGTCCCTCGGATGTCTCCCCATCCTTCACGTCTTGTCTTCTGGAGCTTCCATCGGCCTTGTCATTGTTGTCGGGTCTTCCTTTGCCAAGAGGTCGCGCCTCCGGGACTTCATCCATTGCCAATTCACACTTGGACTTACGTTGTCAAGACTACATGCTTGGACTTACACCGCCAAGACTTATCCTTGGACTTTCCTCCTTTGCCAAGATCACACTTGGACTTACGTTGCCAAGACTATATGCTTGGACTTACATTGCCAAGACTAACCCTTGGACTTTCCTTGTTGTACCTGTATCCTGCACACTCACAATGCATATCAAATACAATAATAAATCTAACTTAAACCTTTGCTCAAACATCAAAACCTAGGGTACCCAGATTCCTCCAACAGTTCCTTCGAGTTTGCTACTGCACCACTATTATCACAATAAATTGTAATAACTTTGGGCAAACCAGGAATCACATCTAAGTCCATTATAAAGTTTCTGAGTCATACAACTTCTATGACTACCTCAGAGGTTGTCACATACTCAGCTTCCATGATGGAGTTCGAAACGTATTTCTGCATAACACTCCTCCATTGTTATGGCTCCACCTCCTAAAGTAAACACAAAATCCCGAGGTCGACTTACTATTGTCCCATTCAGTCCAAATCCGTGTAACCCATAGGGAGTAAATCATCTACCTTGTAAACTAGCATATAATCTCTAGTCCTTCTCAGGTACTTTAATATATGTTTTACAGCAGTCCAGTGTCCCGGTCCTGGGTGACTTTGATATCTGCTAACCATGCCTACGGCAAAACAGATATTCAGTCTCGTACATAGCATTGCATATATTAGGCTTCCTACAGCCGAAGCATAAGGAACCACCTTCATTTCCTCTATCTCCTTTGATGTCTGGGAGACATCTCTTTAGATAAGGGTACTCCATGCCGTAAAGGTAAGAAACCTTTCTTGGAGTTTTGCACGCTAAAATGAGCAAGAATAGTATTGATGTATGAAGCTTGGGATAAGAACAATATCCTTTTCTTACGATCCCTTATTACTTTGATCCTAAGAATATGTTCACATTCTCCCAAGTCCTTCATATCAAAACACTTGAACAACCATACCCTTACGTCTGACAATCACTTTGACATTGTTGCCAATGAGCAAAATGTCATCTACATATAGTACAAGAAATATCACTACGTTTCCATCACTTTTTTTTGTATACACAAAAGTCATCCGATCACTGAATAAACCATAAGAATGGATCACTTCATTAAACCGGATGTTCCAATATCTCTTGCTTCATCATATGTCCAGGGATCAGGTTCATGTTCACCAAGGATCAAGTCCAAAGACTCTCCCAAAAACAACCCTCCCACTATGATGAGATATTACTTGTGCATCATTTGTGACACGTGTTGCAGTTTCTTGTGGTATCTCATCTTGTACCGTTGGTACTAAAGTAGACATGTCTTCTCTAATTTCATCAAGAACAATTTTACTCATGGGCTTGTGGTTTATTACATAGTACTCTTCTAAAAATCGGACATTTGTGCTAACAATGACCTTCTGATTTTTTAGGACTATAAAATAAACTTTCTTTCATTCCTTTAGGATAACCCACAAACAGGCGAACTTCTGTACATGATTCCAACTTATCAGTATCTCCCTTCAGCACATGTGCTGGATTACCCTAGATCTGAATATATTTTAGACTAGGCTTATGTCATTCCATAATTCTGTGGGAGTAAAGGGTACTGACTTAGAAGATACCAAGTTCAGAATGTACATTGTCATTTCCAGAGCATATCCCTAAAACGAATTTTGTTGTATCATGGGAGTTATTGGATTTAGAGTATACAAATTATCCTCCAAGGAAAGATTAAAATTAAAATTTCTTTTTTAAATCATGGTTACTAAAAAGGAAAGTTTTATCAAAAATTAAAATCTCTCTTTTAAGGAAAGATTTTAAAATTTAAAACTCTCTTTTAAAACCATATGGATGACTATAAACGGAAAGATTAAAATCTCTCTTTTAAATTCCCTTAGTAGATGACTATAAAAGAAAAAGTTTTAAACAAAATTAAAATCTTTCTTTTAACCATTGTAGATAACTACAAAAAAAGAAAGATTTTAACAAAAATAAAATATCTCTTTTAATCATTGTAGATAACTCCAAATAAGGAAAGATTTTAACAAAATTTCATTTTTAATCAAAAACTTCCTTTTCCTTTTACTTTGGCTGGCCCCCTGCTTGGTCACCAAGCATGGCTTGGCCGACCCCTACTTGGGCTTCATGAAGGACTTGGCCGACCACATCTTGGACACTAGGATGTGCTTGGCCGGCCACAACATGGACTAGAAGATGGGCTTAGGGTGGATACAAGGCTTTATAGAGGCTACAATAGGGACCGAGAGGAGAAATTGATTTTGGTCTCCCGATGAGCTTGAGCTTCCTGTGTTCACCTCGAACACCCAACTCAAGTTCATCAATAATAACTCATACCATTAAAGAGTTATTATTGAACTACCACACCAATTCCAAATTATATTATGGGTTCTTTTTTACCATTAGTGTGTTAATTTTCCTGTGTTTAAGATATCGAATGCCCACTAATTAAATGTGTTGCTGACAACTCATTTAATTAATATCTAGCTTCAAGAGTAATACCACTCAACTTCATTGTCATGCCGGACTAAGTCCACCTGCAGGGTTTACATGACAATCCTTATGAACTCCTCAAGGGGGCATCATCAACCTAGATTACTAGGACAAAGTTTCATTCTATAATCAACAACACACCATATAAATAATATCATTTCCCAACTTATCGGGCCTATTGATTTAACGAACTAAATCTCACTCATTGATAAATTAAAGAAATAAATACTAAGTATATGTGCTTGTTATTATATCGGGATTAAGAGTACGCACATCCATAATAACAGATGTTTTGTTCTTTTATGCAGTCAGTATAAAAAAAAATAACCTCAAATGCTCCTGCTCAATACACACATAGTGTACTAGTGTAACTTTATAGTCAAGATAAACTAATACCAAATTACACTACAACCATTCCAATGGTTTGTCCCTATCCATCTTGGTTGTTAGCTACTATTTATAATTTATAAGGAACTGATAATATGATTTTCTGTGTGGCACCACATATCATGTTATCTACAATATAAATTAAATGGATAACTGCATTTAACATAAATGCAGACATTTGACCAATGTGATTCTTATGTTCATACAAAAAAAAACCAGACTTTTAGTATACATCCCAACAATAAGTGCAGTGTGTTTTACTTGTTCTAACTTTCCTTGTACTCGATTTTTTCTTCTGGAGGTACCAGAAGAGGTATTTTAGTGGATTACCCATCGATAGGTCTGCGGGATCTGGATCTTGGAGTAGGAGTCACCGAAGACTCCAAACCAAGTAAACTGTTTGTGTTCATATGATTTTGTCACTTATTCTCCGCCGTGTTCATATTTTGATTTGAAAATTGAAAAGTTTGATTTTTGAAAACCACGTGATTCACCCCCCCTCTTATGTGTGACCCGATATAACAAGTAGTATCAGATCGGGTACCACTCTGAATTGGTGCAACCACTAATCAGGCAAGGGGGTGATTTTTTTTCTCTCTTTCGGATTTTGAGCTTTTTCGGTATAGTCTAGATTGGTACAATTACCTTTTTGGATAATTTTTTTTTGTTGCAAACGACTCTGAATTGGTGCAACACCAATCGAGTCTTAATATTTTTTCTTCGCAACGCCGATCGGATGTGAAGGCCAGCTATACCACTCGATCGAATGGCCGCCCTTTGCGACTCATAGATGGAATTTGGAGTTGAGTATTGATTCATCGGGCCCACTGTTCTAGCCGATTGGACCTAAGGTCTGATCAAGCATAGGGCTGATCGGACACAGTGCACCTCTTTGATAACATTAAGGGTCGAGTGAAGAACGAGTCAGTAGTTACATTCTGGAAGACAGAGCTGGCAAGCTCTTGGCCGAGTGGTCGTTGGTCGGCCTATAACATAACCTAGATACCTGTCACATCGTATTCTTTTGAAAGTTTGTGTCGAAATGACAAAGAATATCTTATTGGCAAATAGTCCTTTAGAAGCTTCCAATCTATCAAGTCACATCGATTTGTGGGCTCATTTAAAGAAAGATGTTAAGGACACTTTATGACCTATCATTTCTTAGGAAAGCTTTGAGAAACGTGCTAATGCTTTAAGATGCGTACATAACGTAATAATGATACTATAAAAAGGGGTCTCTATGTACAGGCGGAGGTACGCAATGTTTCTTATTTGCATATGTCATTTGCTACAGTTTGCTATCTCTCAGATCGAGCACTGATTTAAGCGTCGGAGGACCAATGACGAAGACCTCTTCTCTAACCCGGCACTAACACTTCTAGTTTTACAGGACAACATAGAATCTTTATCGAATTAATAATAAAGTCACGTCCCAATTCACTATTTTCATCGATTTTGAACCAGATCATTTGATAAATATATTTTGTCTCTAAAATCGCTAAAAAGCAACGTTGATATAATTATTTCAAATATTTATTAATTTTTTTATTATTGTAATATGTTGTTTTTGATTTATTTACATATTTAGTATATTTATTATTTGCAAATTGAATTTAACCATTATTTACTACAACAGAAGCATCCTTTTTTATTATTGGCTTTAGGTCCTGTCGAATACAAGTATGATTATGCTTTGCCATGGCCCATACTTAATTCATTAGGTCCTCATTTGGACAATTAATATGAGCTGATGAATAGGGCAATAATATCACATACCTATCGGCACCATGATCAATCTGTCTTAATTGCACTGATAAAATGATTTGCTGACTATATATTAACAGGCATCTTGACAGGTATTAGTTTTTGTCCCGATATAAGTACCCATCATAATATCGTATAGATATACAAATATACACACACATATCCTGACCACCACCTTTGAATGCTTCCATTGGTTATGCATGAACTTCGCCTAAAACCAAGATCCTCACAGCCTGAACACCTCATGCTAATCCACAAATCAAGGAAACTTACTAGGCCTTCTTATGTTTAATTGATGCCATCTTCATCCTTCCACTTTCCCACTTAAGAACTCGTGTCGTCACTTCACTTCTTGTTTTTACTTTTCCATGGCATTTTCCATCTCTCCAATGTAAGTGAGCCCGTACGTACCTCTCTGCAGTCTCAACAAGTCGGTTATATATCTTAGAGGATCTCTACTACGAGAATCAAGATTTTTATCGACTGGGTTAGTTGTAGCTAGAGTACTCAACACCTTCATTTCTTTAGGGGCGCAATGCTTCTTAGTGAGATCAAGAAGAAGGCTTCCTATTATATTCAAGACAAGTATAAATCGGCTCGCTTGGCCCTCACTGATGTAACAGAAGCAGAGATGTGAGCCCGACAACATGAACTACTTATATTTCAACTAAAATGAAAAATATATACGTGTTCATTAATTTTTAATGTTGTTAGAGGAAATTTTTTCTTCTTCATAATTTGTTTGTAATTATGATTTGTCGTCGGAGCTTGTAGATTGGCCGAAGAAGCGACAAACAGTGATCCTTGGGGTCCTGATGCTAAGTTGATGACCAGGATTTCTGAGGCAGCTCATGACATGGATGACTACAGAAGAATAGTTGATGTTCTCCATAAGAGGTTTGTTCTTTTTAATTACTGTACTCTTTTTTAAACAGAATAGTTTGTGGATTGTGATATAAACTTTGCTTTGTAGATTCTACACAATGGACTGGAAGGAATGGAGGCAGGCGTATAAAACACTAATCGTCTTAGAATTCTTGTTAACTCATGGTCCCGAAGGCATGTTTGAAGAGTTCCATTGCGATCTTAACACCATTCACGATCTTGAAGACTTCACTTACGTGGATGAAAAGGGGTAAATTACATGCATGATCACAGCTCGACTATCAATCGGCATATAATAAGTTTTTTTTTCTCAATGTTTTCATCATGTTTAGCTTTGACTGGGGTGCATGCATGAGGAGCAAATCCAAGAGCATACTGAAGCTACTGAGTGACAAAGATCAACTCAAAGAAGCTCGCGAAAAAGCTCTCCGGATCTCAAGGGAAATCCAAGGATTTGGTAATCAAGTCGTCGTCTCTCCAATCTCTTCTTGCTCGTCGAGGACATCTAGATCATCATTCGGATCGTATTCTAGCGACAGTCCCACTCTGGGCGGCCTCGATGAATCATTCATACAGGAGGAGCATTACGATTACTCGAGCGATTCGATATCCAATAGTTTGCATAAAAGATCACCGAAGAGCAATAATTCAACATCTACTGATCATAATAAAGAACTGGAAGGGATTCATCTATGGGATTCACCCATAGATGAGGACAGCACTCTCATCGAATCAAAGAGAGAAGAGAAAGAAGGATTGGCTGGTTGGTCTCCTCGATTTTATTCAAGGATTTTTGGAAGTGCTCATCAAGTGAAAAGGGATCATAATCAGACTCCCAAGAAGAAGATGGAGAGACAATCTTCTTTGGTTTCTGATCATTCATAATCCTCTCTTTGATTTTCTAAATTGTATCTTTATGGCTGTTTTGCGATAAATAAAATTGGATTAATATCCTGGTACTTGCCCCAAAGAACAGAGTCGAGCCCAATCAAAATCAAGACAAAGGTCTTTCAGAATTATGTTATTTAATCTGAAGCACAAGAGAAATTTTATTTTTGAAACTATTTTTTAGACTTTTTTTTTTCTAGTTGTATAATTGAAGACCAACCCAACGGCTACTTTTTTGGACTCGTATCGTGTAAACCAGGTGGAGAGCCCCTCTCTGGACTCGTTCAGGCAACAGGATATGGAGATCACTCCTTTCCGCATTCACGAAAATTGTACCGTTGGAACGCCCGTTGGAAGCTCGCGAAGGGTTGCCTCTGTTTTTTTACATCTTCGTTGCCCTTCCTTTAAACCCCTCGCCTCTTCACCTTTTGACCACTCCTTGTTTCCCTCCCTCCCTCTCGCCGGCGATCGTACCGGGGTTGTTTGAGTTGAGCGTCCGACGGAGGTAGCGGAGAAGAAGTAATGGCCACCCGGCGTCAGCAGGCCCTGGTCTCCCATGGACAGAGAGGTAATCATTTTTATTCCATTCCGTGATCTGTTCTTAACCATTCGTGTCAAAATCCAACCTTTCTTCCGATTTCTTGATGTTAGATGGATAATCAATCTTCGCGGTGTTTCTTCGAATCCCGTTCTTGGTTTTGATTTCTGTTTTGTCGACAACGAGTCACCTAAAATGTGTTGTTTTGACGCAAATCGATAGCTGGGGTAGTGCCGCCGGCGGTGGGCAAGCAGAAGACTGTCGCTGCGGCCGCTGCAAAGAACCGCCGTGCCCTAGGAGATATCGGCAATGTTGTTAATCCCCGAGTTCCAGAAGGGTAAGTGCAGAAATCAACCAACTTGGCGTGCCCTTTCATTTCCACTCCGTGATTATCCTTATAATTCGTCATCTTATCAGGAAACAGCAACTTCAAATCAATCGCCCAATCACACGGTAAGCCACTTCTGTAAAAGTTTCACTTTTCGCCCCCTTTTTCTTATTTCCATTTATTATTTTACAGAAGCTTTGGTGCTCAACTTCTGGCAAATGCAAAATCTGCTGCTGCTGCTGCCGAAGCTAATAAGGTATCTTGTTTTTTCCCTAATTGGTTCTCATCCACACTATTAGCTGCTGATAACTAATCTCAAAATGTGCCTTTGTGACGACAGAGACCTGTGGTTGTTGTATCTGATGGGGCAGCTGACAAAGGTGCAGCAGCAAAACCGCCTCTGAACAAGGTCACAAGAAAACCTGAAGAGAAGAAGACTAAGAAGAAGGATAAAACAGTACTAGTGACAGACCCTGACAAGAATGTTGCTGCAAGTAAAATCGAAGAGAAGATAGTAGTGACAGTGCCCTTAGTTGATGTCCAAACACATCCTGCATCTTCCCACAAAAGGTCTTCCAGGAAAAAAGTTAATGCATATTCTTCTGTGCTCACTGCTCGAAGCAAGTTTGCTTGTGGAATCTCTTCTAAGCCAAAGGATTTGGTTGATGAGATTGATGCAGCAGATGCTGAGAACCAATTGGCAGTTGTGGACTACGTCGAAGACATCTACAAATTCTATAAATCTTCTGAGGTACTCCAATGCTGAGTCTTGATAATTAATGACTATCTAATCGGATCTGTGTGCTAAAACTGATCTTGGGCGACTAATGCAGCATGCAAGCAAACCCCATGACTACATGGACTCACAGGTTGAGATCAATGCAAAGATGAGAACAATTCTTGCTGACTGGCTAATAGAAGTGAACCATAAATTACAGTTGGCCCCTGAAACTCTCTACTTAACATTTAACATAATCGACCGATACCTTTCAATGGAATTCCAAACTCTGTTTAAAGAATTCCAACTCGTGGGGGTATCTGCCATGCTCATTGCCAGCAAATATGAGGAGATTTGGGCCCCAGAGGTATTGTTATAGGCATCTCAAAGTTTTGCAGGTCAACGACTTTTGAAGCTGAAGTTTTGACGTATGTTGTAGGTCAACGACTTCCTTTGGATGGCAGACAGGTCATACAGCAGAGAGCAAGTCCTTGGCATGGAGAAGAGAATTCTGAACAAGCTCGAATGGAACTTGACTGTGCCAACCCCGTATGTGTTTCTCGTGAGGTTTATCAAGGCTGCGGCTTGCGACAAGGAGATGGAACACATGGTGTTCTTCTTCGCTGAGTTGGCTTTGATGAACTACTCCATGATCATGTTTTGCCCGTCGCTGGTCGCGTCATCTGCGGTTTATGCTGCACAATGCACACTAAACAAGAGCCCTGTTTGGAGCGAGAGACTGAAGAGGCACACTGGCTTTTCTGAAGACCAATTACTGTAAGTAATTTATAAGAGAGTTTCGTAAATCAGAGTTAACAACATCTAAACTTGGGTTTAACTTTGATTTAGGGACTGCACGGAGATGCTGGTGAACTCCCATGCCATGGCTCGTGAGAGCAAATGGAAAGCTGCCTACAAGAAGTATGCCGAGGAGGATTTCAGTGCCGTGGCGTTGCGTCCCTCGGCCACGAAATTAATAGAGGAGTTGAAGGCTTCCAGAATATGATGCTGCGAAAATCCACTTGTTTTCCTGAAAAATTATTAGTGGCGCTTCGTTTCCATGTTCTTAACGAAAGAACATTATTTCTTGGCAATTTTGTCGCTACTTTAGAATGTGTAAATAATTGCTCGTTACTAAAAAAAAAAATTACTAAAAATTTACCGATATATTAGTGGTGAATGAATTTGATTTTCGTATCCCTAACTATGTTTGCTGAATATTTTCAAATTAATTTTGAAATTAATATTATTTATTTATTTCACTAACAGACACTTCAATAATGAATTATTGATTTTAGGTTTAAGTAATTTTAATTAAATTGATATCTTATTCATGGAGTAAAATAAGATTAATAAAATATCTTGATTAATCATGAGTTGATTAAAGGGTAATTTTGCATACAGTCCCTATTGGTAAACAAATCTTTACATGCAGTCCCCATCCATGAAAATCTTTGTTTTCACTCCCCACTCAAACATCTTTATCTAATTGCCCATGATATTTTTAGGTACAAAAAAATCTAAAAATCAATATAAATCCTCTTAAATTAAGTATATTAACTTAGAGTCTAGTATATTTTCTATCAAAGTGAGTACGATTTTTTTTTCACCTCACAATATACTCGATTTTAGTTTAATGTGCTAAATTTAACAGGAATTATACTCATTTTTAGACTATTTGTACCGAAAAATATAAGGGTTAATTTCGATAGAAAATATACTTGATCCTAGTATAGAGTACTAGATTATAATATAAAGTGTTGAATTTAACATGAATTATATTTATTTTTAGACTTTTTATACCTAAAAAATAAGAGGGGCAATTTTGATAGAAAATATACTCGATTTTTAATATAAAGTACTGACTTTAAGAAGAATTATACTCATTTTTGAATTTTTTTGTACTCAATTTTGGAATTTTTGTACCTAAAAAATTTGAGGGGCAATTTAGGTATCAATATTTGCATGAGGGAGTTGAAACAAGTAATACTTTGCATGCAGAAAGTGGAAATAAAGTTTTTTGGACATGGGGATTGCATGCAAAGTTAACATTGTGATTGGAGATTCTTCTCTAATTTATCGTTGATTAAATTAAATTAATTTATTAGAGTTTAATTTAATTGAGTCACATCATGTCGTTTTGAAGTTCGAATATAAACTCAGATAAATTATATAAGTCATAATTTATGAAATTTTTAGGAATAAATTAATTAAATAATTATGTCATTATCTATGAAAAATTTATATCAGAATTTTTTTAATATGATAAAATATATCATACGATTTGATAATTCTTTAATTTTTGAAAAAGAGATAAATTACATATCTTGATTTTGAATTATCTTAGTTTTCTAAGCTACTTTATAAATAACTTAGTTGGGTAGAAAGTTGTGATCACACACGCATAATAATCCTACATTTGAGTTGAAAGAACACCGGAGAAGGCTTGGAGGTTTCAAGGGTAATCTCTAATTCTTTTTGTGTTGTGATTAATTATTCGTGTTAAATAAGTAGAACCATCATGATCTTGTGAAGTAGAGATTATTGGAATCGCAAGAAACTTTGTGATTTGATATTCTCGACCTTAGTTTTCATTGGTATCAGAGCCACAAGTTTTGATATTTGATCCTGTTCGAAAATCGTGGAGATGACAAGCTGGGAATGTGGATGTCGCGTTGATTGGATGTAGACTCTCCCCGCCCTGTAACATGAGAGATGTCAATGTCGGGCCAGGGAAGGGGTCCCGACGTTGCCCCTCCAATGCTCAAAGGCAGTCACCGAAAAGAGGAAAAAAGTGGAGTAACAATAGACACAGGCATGAATAGTGAATAATGTGTACCTCCGCTGGTGTATGTACCCCTTTATATAGTACCCTGGTGTGCAACATGCACACTTCTCTCATAACGTGGGCATGTTCTCCAATTGATCGTGGGCACGTTCTCTAACAATAGACACAGGCATGAATAGTGAATAATGTGTACCTCCGCTGGTGTATGGACCCCTTTATATAGTACCCTGGTGTGCAACATGCACACTTCTCTCGTGACGTGGGCATGTTCTCCAATTGATCGTGGGCACGTTCTCCAATTTATCCTATGAAAGGACGTGTCAGGAAAGTACTTTCGACATCATACTTTAACAGGGCATGCATATCCCTGACAAGATAGTAGAAGCTTCCGACGTACGATATGTTTGTTGACCAAGTCTTGTATCAGCGGTGCTATCTCCCCGAAGGATACGTCAGTGATCCATCTGCTCGGCCGAGCAGGATAGCCGCTCAATCGAGCGGGATAACAACTCAGCTAAGTACTCCTCTATTCGGTCGAACTCTACTGCTCCGCCGCGTGGTGACAGGTCTCGATAGTTTATTTCTGCCTAACCAGACTAATGCTCCGGTTAGGGGTGTCAAAAATGAACCCGACCCGACGACCCAACCCGAGTCGACCCGAAAAAAATCGGGTTCGGGTTGGGCATTTTCGGGTTCGGGTCGGGTTCGGGTTGGAGGGTTGGAGAGTAAAAGAGTCTCGGGTTGGGTCGGGTTGGGTTCGGGTTGACCCGGGTTGACTTAAATATAGGGTTTTATGGATTTTTTGGGGGTTAAATCAAATTTTATTTTAAAAATTTAGATATTTTTATGTATATTAATATCATGTTTGTATCATAATAATGAAATATTGAGATAAAAGTGAAGAATTATAAGGAAAATAGCCCAAAAAAGTCGTTTTGAATCGGATTTTCGGGTTATATGGGTCGGGTTCGGGTTAATCGGGTTGGTCGAGTTCGGGTTCGGGTTGAGGTGTTTTGGGTTGAACTTGGGTTCGGGTCGGGTTCGGGTTGGGTTAAAAAAAAAAAAACTCAACCCGACCCAACCCGACCCGACCCACCCGAATTGACACCCCTAGCTCCGGTCATACGCACGTTCCTCTGCTTTATGACGATCGTCTGATAATCTCGGCTGAACGAACGCTTCACTTGGGCCTTTCCTTTGCTGATCGGGCAAATACATGCCCGATCGACCGCTACTGGAGAGATTCGCTTGGCCCCTCAACGTCCGACCCTTTGCCGTTAACTTCCTTGATTTTGACCTCCATATGGGTTGCTACCCCGTCGTTTGATCCTCACTTAGTAGGCCTCCTTTATCACCGCATCATATGTCTTCCCCTCAAGTATAGTCGAAGGAGGCTGCAAGTCCGACTGACTGAACGAGTAGTGCCTCGGGTGGCCTCACGCCGATCAGACATTCTCCGTGTTCTGGCTGCTGGTCGGCCATATCTCCTAATCGTCGTTCGGATGTAATGTGCGCCAAAGTTTGGTCACTGATTTGGCGATCTAACTCGCCGGCCGGCCATTCCTTTTTTGTCTCGAGCTTCTGACCGGATCACGTAATCTTCGCCGCGCTGTTTCATACATTGGCCTGGGCTTGTAGCTATCGCTCGGGTCATATCTCATGAGCTCGGTGATGGACCGGCCACTCGGCTATACTATAGTTGGATATCTATGCCGATCGGGATAGTTGATGCTAAAACTTAGTGAAATTTTCCATTTTTCTAGACTTTCGTGGCTAAGCGCCTAACGATAAGGGTTGACATCATTTCAATTTCTCGAAGATCGTACAAATCTCTGATCATTATGGTCGGGTATACCACCCATGCCTTTTAATTAAGTCTCATTAATGCTCCTCTATAACCGGTTGCCACGTGTCATACTTTCTGTCGCCGCACGCTCTACGTGACAAGCGGATATCCACTTGTAATGTGATAGGCGTCTTTTCAAATTCTATGGTCGGATCTTCTCCTGATTTTTTGCAATCCTTGATCGGACGACTCATGGCGATAGACCATGAGGTGTATATATAAACCTTACTTCGCTTCGTCGTCATCTTCATTCCTTGCGTTTTTGTCTTCAGGCACGCTCTGTGACGCTTCTCCTTCTCATCGTTGCCGGCGATCTTTCTCGGTAAGGTTCTTCTTTCTTCCCTTCGTTGTTGCGTCTTCTCAATTTCTTTATTTCTCATGGCTAATTCTTCGCTACCTCCTGTACACATCCTTGGACTTTGGTATACCTCCACCGAGTCCAAATTTAACAGGGATGAATGAAATCCACCTATTACTTCCCCTCCGATTATCAGATTATCATCCCATCCGCCTATGACCGACCTCACGAACCCCCAGCCGGCTTCCTGCTATTTTTTAAGGACCAGTTTTGTGTCGTTCTTTGATTTCCTGTTCATCCTTTCTTTTTCATCATCTGTAAATATTTCTACATCTCCCTACATCAATTAGTGTCAACTTCTTTAGGTTGTTGTGTGGGGTAGTAGTTTTGTTCCGCATGCACGACATTCCCTTGACGCCTCGAGTCTTTCATTACTTCTATTACCCTAAATTGCCCGAGCCGGGGACCTTCTTGTTTTAAGCCCGAGTGAGCTCAGTCTATTTTGACAAAATACCGTCTTCTAATAAGCATTGGAGGGAATATTATTTCTTTGTTCATTTTCCTGAGTGGCCCGACTTCCCGACTGGCTGGAAGATGGAAGTGATGTAGCCTCCATCACTCGGGAGGTACCGAAGCCCATCAGACTATCTCCAAGCGGCATCCAATTTGGTCGGTCAGAAGTATCACATCCACTGATTGCTTTTGAAAGGCATCCTGTAGTGTTCGGCCTGATCCCGATCCAAACACGACCGTCGTCCAGCCTAGGTATGCTCTTTCTTCTCCACATCTTTGAATCTAACTAATTTTTCTTCCTTTTTTGTAGCCCGCATCATGCTGAGAGCACGTCTAGCCGGCAAGAGCAAGCTCGCAGACGTAGAGATCAATGTCACGGCCATGGCTGAGTTGGAGAGTCGTGGCCTAGCTCCGGTCACCCACTCTGAGGGCTCGCTCGGCGAAGCTGGAGGGGCAGACGAGCCGCCCAGCAAGGGTGGAGGGAGTTAGACAGAGGCTAACAGAGCCGCGACTGCTACAGCAGACCTTCCTCCTGAATGGCCTTCCATGCTGTCGATTGTGATGGCCTCAGAATCAGCGACCTCCGGTAAACCTCTGATACAACGTAAGAGGCACCACAGGGAAGCTTCCTCCCACTCCGCCACTTTTGCCTTGCAAACCCCTATTCGAGTCGGCTCGCGACCATCCTCCAAACGAGGTGAAACATCAATATCTGCTCTTCCCGAGCAAGGAGTCGTAGTGCTCCATACTTCACTATCCTCCGACCAGACGCCTTCGCCATCCGGGCTGTTGTCGGGGACTATCTGTGTATCGCTGACTGCCTTCATGGCACCGCAATCCTCGCCGGCCGCACAAGTATCCATCATTCGACCATCCCGATGTTAGGGATGTAAATGAACTAAACAGTTCGCGAGCTATTCGGAGCTCGATTCGGTAAAAAGCTCATTCGAGTTCATTCATTTATCTTATCGAGCCGAGCTTGAGCTCGATTTCGAGCTCGACAGTTTTATCCAGCCGAGCTCGAGCTTAAGGATATTCGGCTCGTGAGCTCGCGAACATGTTCGTTTATAGGCTCGCAAGCCAAAAAAATGATCCTTAAACCGAGCCAAAAAAATGAGCTCTAAAACGAGCCTTAAAATGAGCTTTAAAATGAGCCAAAAAATAAGCTCTAAAATGAGCAAAAAATGAGCTCTAAACGAGCCCAAAAACGAGTCCGAGCTCGCTTAACGAGTTAGGCTCGTTAACTTTGATAATCGAGCTAATAACAAGTCGAGCTCGAACTTTTCGCGAGCTTGATAATTCTAAAACGAGCCGAGCTCGAGCCTTGTGATAAAAGCTCGATTCGAGCTCGAGCCGAGCTCGAGCCCGAATATAACTTAAATGAGCTGAGCTCGAGCCTAATACTGTTCGGCTCGTTTACATCCCTACCCGACGTCCAAATACATGGGCAAGACGACTTCTGTGCCTTCTGGTCCGAGCGGCCAGAGAAAAATAACGACAATCATCCACTTACTCATTGATGAATGGCGTCATCCAGACGACGTCGTGTCTCATACCCCTGAGCACCAGATTCAAATTAAAGGGCCGCTAGCACAAGTATGGGCCGATGCTAGGGCCCACGCGGCGGTCATCTCACCAAGGGAGCTTGCGAACAGCTATACCCAAATGACCACTGGGGGTGCGTATGTTGCCTTTATATTTACTTGTTTTCATCTGTTTGATACTTACAATCTTATTGTTGCTATAGTATTGGGTCGAGAGTCTAGCCATGTGCCAAAAGTTGGCTTTTCTGGAGCATGAAGTCCAACAGCTGCGCGCTCCCAACGACTAATTAAAGGTTGCTCGGGCACACTTAGAGCAGCTGACTATTGAGGCAACCCAACTAAATGTCAATCTACAGAAGAGCTCTGAGCTGCTGCAAGCTGAGAAGGCCAAGAGTATCGAGTAGGCTTCGCAATTGGCGAGGCTCAACAAGTAGGCCAGCTCCTTTGAAGTGAAGATCAATTCCGCTAACGCTCAGAAGCTCCAAGCCATCGAGGACCTGGATATCAAGAATAAGGAGACCCAGATCTTGGCTCATAATCTTAAGGAGGCTGAGGCCGCCCTGAGTATCGAGCGGGAGAGTCGATCGGTATAGCAAGCTGCGACGAAGGTCCAGCTCGCCACCAAAGGATGCTGACTTGGAATTGTTGAAGTCTGAGTTATAGACATCTCGATCGGGCCTCTAAATTTATCAACATGCAGAGCATGATCAATTTGAAGTCCTCAAGCGGGATTATCTCCTCTTAGATGTCTTCAACGATCGGTTCACGGACCGAGCGCTCCACCTCTTCAATTTTGGAATTGATGGGACTCTTGACCAGCTGAAGAACGACGGATATCTCCCTTCCATGCTGACCAATAAGGTTATCAACCGGGAGAAGCTGACCGAGTCACTCCCCGATGACGTGCTCGACTATCTCGAGTAATCTTCATTTTTGCCTCCTTGGGTCGCCTTTTGTATTTTCTTCCGTTGTAGAAAAATTTTCTAAGTATGAATGAATGTATCGTCGTTCGGCATTTCATCTTTCTTTCAGACTATGCAAGTGCTCATTGATGACTCGCCGTTCAGCGTTTCGTCACTTCGTTAAGTTTTGTAAGTGCTTAAAGAATGTGTCGTCGTTCGACTCAAGCAGGTTGCGCACCACTTAGCGTTTTATAAAGTTTTTCATAGTATAATTCCCCGCTTTCCCGATCGTCAGTATAGCTACTCTTAGAGACTTCTGCATGCTCATTCCAGCATAAGTTCAATGGTTTCATTGTAGCGATGCTTCTTTGCTTCGGTCATTACTCGACTTGTTAACTTTACTTTATGGCTTTAGGAAACCACTCGGCCTTGTTCATCGCCGACTCAGTTTTAGAGTCGTCGCTCGGCTGTTATTTATCGTAGACTCGAGTTTATAATCATCGCTTGACTGTTGATGCGCAGACTTGAGTTTATAGCCGCCGCTCGGCTGTTGAAAGTGTAGACTCGTGTTTATAGTCGCCGCTCGACTATTAACGAAGACAAAGGTTTATAGTCACCGCTTGACTGTTGACGTAGATAAGGGTTTACACAGTTGTCACTCAACTATTGGCTTAGAAAAGGGTTTATAGTCATTGCTCGACTGTTGACGAAGATTAGGGTTTGTAGTCGCCGCTCGACTGTTGATAAAGACTAGGATTTATAGTCGTCGCTTGACTGTTGACGAAGACAAGGGTTTATAATCGCCTCTCGACTGTTGGCGTAGACAAAGGTTTGTAGTTGTCGCTCGGCTATTGACAAAGATAAGGGTTTATAGTCGCCGCTCGACTTTTAACTTGGCCGAATGACACAAGAGTCTGGAACACTTTAGATTTTTATTTATTGTCTTCTTGTATTCACAATACACACACTCATACAAGTACATCTGGATTTAACCACGTACCTCTCACCCGGCCCTACAGGGCTGGAGATGGTTCGCACTCCAAGGCCGCTCAAGCTTTCTCCCATTTTCGTCCTGTAGGTGGCTCCCGAGCGGAGCTTTTAAACGACTTTGAAAGGTCCTCCCAGGGAGCCTCCAACTTGGTGATGTTGCCGATCAACTTTATCTGTTTCCATACCAGGTCACTGATTATCGTGAAAATGATATCAAAAGAATTTAATGTTCTGAACCCCCTGTAACTATACTAATGAAGTATAGAAATGACTTATGTCGTCTTCCAACGAATGCAATGATAGGATGGTAATCTAGGATCATTTTTTATTTCTATTTTTGGGGTTTTAAATATAAAAATGGGGAATTTAGATTTTGATTCTAAACCTAACAAATTAAAAGCATAATAAGTAGGAAACTAATCTAATGCTTAAATGAAATCTAACTAAGTGTCAACAATTAATCCACAACGCATCGTCACTCTACCCTATGGTTTAACCATCAACGAAATTAAACTAAGAAATGAAATTATAAAGTATTAAATGAAAACTAATCTAATAAATGTAAGACAATGTAAGTAAATAAAGTTAAATCTAACTTAACTACAATTACAGAAAATAAAAGACAACATAAAATAAAGCATCAACGAAACTAAGCATGAAATGAAACCTATAGCATTAAAAAAAATTAATCTAACCTAACGACATCCAAATAAAGAACTAAAACTTAAAGAAATTGAAAGATCAAGACAAGCAAAAATTAAGCAAAATAAAATGCATTAAATTGAACTTAACTATTAGTTGAAGCAATTCATCAAACACATTGTAGGCATGAATCTAATTAAGCATGGTACATGGAAATCAAGTTAAATACAAGCATTCAACCAAAATTAGCAAACATCAACAATAAACATGAAAGAAACTAAGTATCCCAACCACAATTCACACATCCACTTCTAATACCAAAGACTACCCTCAGTGGCGGATCCAGACAAACATTTAGAGGGGTGCTTGAAACATCAAATTCATTTATTGATTTGTGTAGTCCTAGGTCACTAACAACATCGTCCTGATTGAATTCAACACGAGAATATTTTTTCTTACTATTTTCTTCCATAGAATTCTTAGAAGACTCAACACTTTGTTTTAAAAATGTCTCCATAACCTATATCAATTCATCAAAATTATTAATTTATGAAATCAACATAACAATTGAGCACTGCCAAGTATAAATCATGAAATTAGGAATAAGATAAAATAAGGAACAAGATTAACCTAAAATTGAAGGGATTTTACTTGTTGTGGAGGAACGGTGGCGGAGCACAGTGGTAGCGGCGTCGACGGAAGAGGCGAAGTGGCGAACAGCAGTGGCATGAGGCGTCGACGAAGTGAAGAGGCGACAAAGATGAGGGCAACAACTTGAGGAGACTAGAGAGAGAGAAACGATGAAATCTCTTAGCGATTAGGGTTTTTGGTTTGAAGAAAAAATGGTGCTCGGCATGTCTTTGGTTTGAAGAAGAAAGGGTGCTCGGCGGAAAAAGAAGTTCGGCTACTGGAAAAGGGTTAGGGCAGGGATCGAGCAATGAGAAAGAAGAACTTTTGAAAAAAAAGTCCAATGAATTTTAAAAATTACAAGTAGGTCCTTTAATTTTTTTTTTAATAATCATACCTAATTCCTTCATTTTTTTTTCCAGAATCAAGGGGGTGCGGAAGCACCCCCCTCGCACCCCCTTGCATCCGCCAGTGACTACCCTCGTCCTCACACTCGGAGAAAGAACCCCTAACTCCGGTGAACAGCTCACTATCGGACTTCCTACTTGCTTCGACGACGATGAGGATGAAATGAATCCTCCAACGAAGAACCTCTTCGCAAGAAGTTGACTAGAGATAGAGTTGGACTGTTGCTGCTGGAATCGAGAAGAAGAAAAGAGTGGGTTGTGGATGGCCAGCCGGAGGCAAGGAAGAGAAGAAGAGAGGTCGCCGGTCGGAGATGAGGAAGAAGGAAGGAAGAGGTGGGTGCGGCACGAGGTGTCACGAGCCCTAGCAGAAATCGCGAGCGGAAGAGAACCCGTGCTACTGTGCCGTCATATCTTTGAGGAGTTTCTTAACGGGTTGCATATCTGAATTGAGAAAGTAAATCCATTATGAATTGAATCCGGATCCATTAAAAATAAGATTGAGTTTCAAATTGGGCTTTTGGATGAATGGGCTTATAAAGTTGGACTCTTGTGATTGAATTGGGCTTTTTTGTTCTTAATCCAAATTGGAATGAAATGAACCAAACTCTTCAAATTGGCTCAGGTTCAACCTTAGCATTGGGTCCAATTATTTTGACTCAACTCATGTCTATATCTCTACTTTAATTCCCTACAAAAATCATGAAATAATAGCAAAATTAGGGAAAGAGTATAAAAAACTCAAAAATATATCCTAACTCATGAATCATAATATTAAGCAAAATTTAAGTGAATGAAAGGATAAAAATACTAAGTGTGAGAGCTAAAATATCACATAAAAATGCTAGTTATTAGTTGTCGATCTAGAATGATCTTAGGATCACCCTCCAATTATAATTTTACCTCATTCGCTGCCTGTACACCATCAGCCAGACGGTTGCCTTATCCCACTCGGGCAAATCATCATTCCTTGGTGCTTTCCCTTTACGTGCATCTCAAACAGGCGCGTCGTCCGAGGAGGATCCTCGTTTCTTATCCGCTCGGCCTAGCTTCTCTGCTGGAGTGTGGAACAGTGCTCGATGGAAGGGGATCGGCGCATGGGGCGCATCTCCGTATATGTCGATCAACTTCTTACTTTGTCCCTGAATGGGTACATGCTCCGCTCGGTCTCCAATCCGGCTTGATGACCCACTGCTGAGGTTGCATGTTCTTGTACCTGGCGATTGGCCAACGCCTGTTGCTGTTGTTGCTCCACTATTTTTTACGCTAGGGTTTGTATTAGCATATCCAGCTCCTCCTTTGTTAAAGTAACCGTAGCGAGTCGTCTAGCGTCCTCCTTCTTCGCGTTTCGGATTCAGGCTATCTTCCATAGACGTCGCTAATATGATCCTATCCGAAAATCGTGGAGATGGTATGCTGGGGATGTGACTATCGCGTTGACTGGATGATCTGCTCTGCTCTGCAACACAAGAAACATCAGTGCTGAGCCAAGGAAGAAGTCCCTGACGTTTTCCCTCCGACGCTCAAGTCAGTCATCAGAAAGAAGAAAAAGGATGAAGCAACAGTAGACACAAGCGTGAATAGTGAATAACATATACTTTCGTCGGTATATGGACCCTCTTTATATAGTGCCCTAGTGTGTGACGTTCGCACTTCTCTCGTGACATGGCCATGTTCTTCAATTGATCGTGGGTACGTTCTCCAATTTGTCCTATAAAAGGACGTGTCAGAAAAGTGTCTCTGACACAATACCTTAACAAGGCATGGATATCCTTAACAAGACAGTAAAAGTTTCTGTCGTACGATCCGTCCGTTGACCAAGTTTTGTGTCAACAGCGCTATCTCCTCGAAGGATACATTAGTGATACATCTGCTCGGCCAAGTAGGATAGCCATTTGACTGAGTATTCCTCCGCTCGGTTGCTCCTCCGCGTGGCGACAGGTCTCGATAGTTTGTTTCCGCCCGAACTAACGCTTTGGTCATATGCACACTCTTCTACTTTGTGACGACCGTATGATGATTTCGATTGAACGGGTGCTTCACTTGGACTGACCCTTTGTCGATCGGGCAATACATGCTCGATCGGCCACTGCTAGAGAGATCCGCTTGGCCCCTCAGTGTCCAGCCCTTTGTCGTTGACCTCCTTGACTTTGACCTCAACGTGGGTTGCTATCTCCGTCGTTTGACCTGCACTTAATGGGCCTCTCTTAATCACCGCATCAATATTATTTTGCATATTTCGAATTAATTGATTATTTATGCATGTTTTAGTTTAAAGCAATGTTAGATTTATGTGATCATGATTTGGATGAATGAATTTATTTTTGAATAGATTATGACCCTAATTTTTTGGGGTGAAATTGTATTTCGCATCTTAGAGTATGTAAAAGGGGGTGGATTATAGTTCCATGTTTCCATTTGTTTTATTTTCTAGCAATTATTTTATAATTTTTCAAAAATGGAATTTTCTTCCACTGTCTCGAAATTATAGAGGACCAATAAGGGCTTCAAAACTAAATCGTAGATCCCACGGACAAAGAGACAAGGCCAAATTTGGGTTGTTGGATTGAAGATTTGGGTTGGACACATGTAGATTTGCATTGAAAAATTGGGTCAAATTGTGGTCCAATTATATATTTAATTCATTTGTAATTTTGTGTCTAGGATGGACCATAAATGTGTTCTTATTTAATTAATGCTTATATTGCTTTAATTATTATATGATTTAATTGTCATTCTTGTATGATGCCACGTAGATTGCATAAACATGGCTTTAGGTACTTTATTGTCATGCAAAAAATTTTATTTATTTTCTATTCTATTTTTTTTAGTTTAGAAAATAAATATAGTGATTAATAATTGAACTATTGTATGAGTTAAAATAGTTAGGATATTAATCGGTTTAAACCATCCAAAATTAAATAAAATATTAAATGTGAGAGAGTGAGTTTTAAATGAGTCAACGGTTTCCCTTATCAGTCCATTAGTAAGAATATAGGTATACCTTATATCAATTTTATTGGTTTCCTTATAGGAGGGCTACATTGTTTCAGTTACTTGATTGGACCCATTGTAATAATTATTTTAAAAGTAAAGTTAATTACACTTGCCCTATAGGTGGCATGATTATTTTAGCACCTGATAAATAATTATTTTAAGGGTATATACTTAAGTCAATAATATTCTGAGAACTTCCTATAGAATATTTTTGCAATATTTTCTAATGGCCAAAATCAAGCAATACTAAGTTAATATTGCATGAGTTGCTAGATATATTAACGATGGGATGGTTCCAACCTAGTTATAAATCATATTTATTTTTCTTAAAGAAAAATGTATTTCGATTTTGGAGTTTTAGGTAATTGCAATCTTGAAGCAGTTTTGGGATCACACCTGCATTTAATGCATAACACTTTATTTTATTTATTGTATGCATTACTCATTTAATTTATTTTAATTTTAGAAAATGGCTAGTCATTCACGGTCTTTGATTCTAACTAGCAACCAACTTGTTGAAGAAAATTATATTGATTGGAAATGTAATTTGATGATTGTCTTAACTATGGAGAAATACAAATATGTGCTTACTGAACCATGTATATCGGTACCTATGGCAGAGTCCACAACAGCTCAAAAGCAAGCTTATGATAAGTGGATCGATTTTAATGAGATGGCTCATTGCTACATATTGGATCCATCTCAAATGTGCTGCAACATAAACATCAGAACATGAACATTACTACAAAAATCATGGAAAGTCTCCAAGAAATGTTTGATCATCAAGGACGCTAGGCACACCAAGCAGCTATTAGAACCATTATGAACATGCGCATGAAAGCCGGGATGCCCGTGAGAGATCACATGCTTGCATTAATCGCTCAGCTTAATGTGGTTGAGGTTTTAGGAGTTGAAATCAAATACTCAGGTTGACATGACACTTGAGACTCTCCCTGAGATGTTCTCACAATTCAAAGTTAGCTACAACATGAATAAGGTGAATATGTCCTTGACTAAGCTGATGAAGGAACTCCAAAATGTTAAAAGTGTTCTTAAGACTAAAAGTGGTGATGCATTTGTTGTTGCTTCTGCCAGGCCATCTTATTCCAAGCCAAAGGTAAGAGTGGAAATAAGAGGAAGAAGCCCAACAAGAAGGGTCCACAACAAAATGCAAAGAAGACCAAGGTAGATGGCAAGCTTAAGGAAAAGTGTTTCCATTGTGGAGAGAAGGGTCATTGGAAGAGGAACTGTCAGGAATACCTAGCTTCCAAAAAACAAGGTGGTGGTGAGTTGTCTTTTATTAAGTCTTGTTTAGTGATTGATTCTACTGATAGTTAGATTGTAGATTCTGGAGCTATTAATCATATATGTAATACATTGCAGGGTTCCAAGTAACTAGTGAGCTCAATAAAGAAGAACATACTCTTAGAGTTGGCATAAGAGTTGTGGTGTCTACAAGAGCTGTTGGAGTTGTTTATCTTTATTTTTCAAATAATAAATATTTATTTTTAAGACATTGTTATTATATTATAAGAGATTACTCGAAATTTGATTTCTGTTATTTTATTGTTTAAATAAGGATATTATGTCCATTTTTCACAAATGGTGGTTCATATTGCCTTGAATAAAGCCATTATATTCAAGGGGCATTTGAATAAGGATTTGTATGTCTTAAAACCTGTTGACAACTCATTGCATCACATTGAATCCAACAAACAAATAAAATTATTCCCATTAATGAAACTTATTTGTGACACTTGAGACTTGGTCATATCAACTTGAATACGATTCAAAGGTTGGTAAAGGGTGATCCTTTAACTGATTTAAAGGTAAAAACTTTCCTATATGTGAATCTTGTTTGGAAGGTAAGATGACCAAGAGATCCTTTAAATCTAAAGGAAATAGAGTAAATGAAGTTTTGGAATTAGTGCACACTAATGTATGTGGACCAATTAGTGTTCAAGCTAGAGGTGGATTTGAGTATTTCATTACCTTCACTGATGATTACTCTAGATACAGTTATATTTTCCTAATATCTCATAAATATGAAGCTTTTTATAAATTCAAATAATTCAGAAATAAAGTGAAAAAATAATTGGGTACGTGACACTTTGATCAGATAGAGGTGGTGAGTATCTATTTAAGGACTTTAGAACATACTTATCAGATAATGGAATATTATCCCAATTGAGCGCACCAGTTACTCCTCAGTAGAATAGTGTCTCTGAAAGGATAAATAGGACTTTGTTGGATATGGCTAGATCCATGCTAGGTTTCTCTAAGCTCAGTACATCCTTTTGGGGATAGGTTATTCAAACTGCAATACACTTATTGAACATGGTTCCTTCTAAGTCTGTCTCTAAGACACCCCTAGAATTGTGGAATGGGCGTATGCCTAATCTAAGACATATTCGAGTATGGGGATGCCCTACATATGCGCTGACGAGAAAGATGGATAAAATGGAATCTAGGTAGGAATTATGCATGTTTGTTGGATATTCTAAGGGAACAAGAGGATATTACTTCTATAGCCCTCAAGATAAGAAGGTATTTGTGAGTACAAATGGAACCTTCTTAGAGGATAATACATAGAAGAGCCTGAATCAAAGAATAAGATTCTTTTGGAAGAGATTGCCAAATCATCTAACCTAGAGATCCACACAGAACCTACTCAGTTTGAATTCACATTTCTACCACCACTAACCAATAGTTTTCAAACAAATGAAGTGGTAGAAGATATTGTTCCCAATGACCAATCACATCCTTACATCGGAAATGAGAATGAGAAAAATGGTCAAGGAGAGAACTTGAGACAACAACAATCAACTCCAATCAACCAAGAATCTCCACAACTTATACATAGTGAAAGGGTCATTCGACTACCTTCTAGATACTTGCTCTATGGAGAATCATTTGATGCGGTCTCCATCGAACAAGAGGAGGATATCATCACGTACAAAGAAGTTATGAAGGATGTCGACACTGACCATTAGAGGGGTGCTATGGAATCAAAAATGAGATCCATGTATACTAACTCTGTCTAAGACCTTGTAGATATGCCTAAAGGGATAAAATCTATTGGGTATAAGTAGGTATACAAGAGAAAGAGAGGAATTGACAGAAAAGTGGAAATATTTAAGGCTAGATTAGTAGCCAAAGGTTTTAGCCAACGAGAAGAACCCAATTACGATGAGACATTTTCACTAGTGGCTTGAAGGCGCTGGAATTCCGTTCTGTTTCAATTTCTTTGTATAAAAATTGTACAAGAACAAAACTTTTCCTAGCAACTCGCATGTTCGATCAAACATATGTTTGATCAATCAAGCAAGTTTTTGAATGATCAAAGCACACCTTAATCGAAGTATAAGATCGCTGGCCTCTTGTGTTGGTATTCCGAAAACGATACAAAGAAAAACTAACTAATTATGCAGCGGAATTAAAGAACTAGTTGTATATTTCCTTTGTAGCTAAAGACCTCTTGATCTTCTACCATATTCCTCTCCTCTTCTTGGACGTCGTGTGGGCGACGATCTACCAAGACAACACCACCCTCTTTCTCTTCTCGGTTTTCAAACCGCTGGCTACAAAAGGAGGCTATAGGATGGGGCACCTTCTAATCTTCTTCCTTCTCTTCTTCTTCCTCTTCTTCAAGCCACCGCCCACCAAGGGAGTGTTGGTTGCTACTCGGAAAACCTAAAGGTTCCACTGTACAAAAATTTTGTACAAAGGTCTGAACCTTTTCCTAGCTACCATGTGTTCTTTTAAATTAAATTTTGGATCGCCTGCGGAACTTAACACGTTTGATCCAAAACTTAATCTATTTGTTCTTTTAGGTTTTGACTTGGATCTCCTGCGGAATTTAACACGTTCGACCCAAGTCACCTTAAGTTATTAATTCCATTAAATATTAATTTCCATAATTGGTTCCCAGTACTGACGTGGCGAGGCACATGACCTTCTTGGATATGGCAGCAACCACCACCGACTAGACAAAACCTTTTATGGAAAGCTAATATTTAATTTCCTAAAATAACTTTAGGTTAACCGAAAAAAATAATCAAATCACAAGGAAAAGAAAAACAAAAGAACACTATATCGAAAACAAATTCGAAACTCTAGAATCGTATGCCTCTTGTATTTAGTATTATTTCCAAAAATAATTAGTATGATGCGGAAAGAAAAAATACTAGTTATACCTTTTAGAAAAACCTCTTGATCTTCTACCGTATTCCTCTTCTAACCTCGGACGTTGTGTGGGCAACGATCTTCCGAGATGAGAAACCACCAAAGCACCTTCTCCTTTCTTCAAATTTCAACCAAGCACAAAGCTTCCAAAAGATGAAGATCTTTTCCACCAACCAAGCTCCAAGAGATGTAGGCTTTCTCTCCTTCTTCCTCAAGCTAGATCCGGCCACCAATTAAAACTCTATAAGCATGAAGAGGTTCGGCCACAAAGAGAAGAAGAAGAGAAGAAGGAAGGGTCGGCCACACCACCAAGGAAAAGAGGAAGAAAAATAGAATAGAGTCGTTCACCTTGAAGCCTCCTCTACCCCCTCTTTTATAATCCTTGGTCTTGGCAAATAAGGAAAATTTAATAAAAATTTCCTTAATTATTTTTCCATTGAAAAGAAAAATTATTTAATTAAAAATAATTTTCTTTTTTAAATACAATGGTCGGCCACCTCAAGCCTCAAATCAAGGAAAGTTTTAATTAAAACAAGAATTAAAACTTCCTAATTTGTTTCCGGAAATTTATAAAAATTTCTCCAATAATTTAATCCCTTCATGATTGGTTTATAAAAAGAAAATTTAATAAATTAAAATCTTTCTTTTAAACATGTGGATAAGAAGAAAATTATCTCTAAAAATTAAAATCTCTTTTAATCTACAAATAAGGAAAGATATCAAATCTTTTCTTAATCTTTTGTAGAAACTAATAAAAGAGAATTATTAATTTTTTAAACTTTCTTTTAAATCATGAACATGGTTAAAAAGGAAAGTTTTTACCAAAATTAAAATCAACCTTTTAATCTACAAATAAGGAAAGAGATTTAGCTCTTCTCTTAATCTTTTGTAGAATCTTATAAAAGGAAAGATTTAAATTTTTAAACTCCCTTTTAAAACATGTTATCAACATAAGAAAAATTTTAAAAAATAAAAATCCTTTTTATTTTAATTTGGGCCGGCCACACCAAGCTTGAACCCAAGCTAGGGCCGGCCACCTTGAACCACCCATGAACCAAACTTTGGCCGGCCCTTGCTTGGTCTCCAAGCTAGCTTGGCCGGCCCCTTATGGGATGGGTAAGAAGGTGGGTATAGGTGGGTATAGTACTCTATAATTAAGAGGCTACGATAGGGACCGAGAGAAGGAATTGGTTTTGGTCTCCCGATAAAATTAAGCATCTCGTGTTCTCCCCGAACACACAACTTAATTTTATCAATAATAATTCATTCCACTAGAGAACTATTATTGAACTACCGCACCAATCCCAAATTACATTTTGGGCTCCTTCTTATTATGAGTGTGTCAGTCTTCCTGTGTTTAAGATAACAAATGTCCACTAATTAAGTAAGTTACTGACAACTCACTTAATTAATATCTAGCTCTAAGAGTAGTACCACTCAACCTTATTGTCATGTCGGACTAAGTCCACCTGCAGGGTTTAACATGACAATCCTTATGAGCTCCTCTTGGGGACATTCTCAATCTAGATTACTAGGACACAGTTTCCTTCTATAATCAACAACACATACTATAAGTGATATCATTTCCCAACCTATCGGGCTTATTGATTCATCGAACTAAATCTCACCCATTGATAAATTAAAGAAATAAATATCAAATATATGTGCTTGTTATTATATTAGGATTAAGAGCACACACTTCCATAATAACTGAGGTCTTTGTTCCTTTATAAAGTCAGTATAAAAGAAACAACCTCTAATGGTCCTACTCAATACATCCTAAGTGTACTAGTGTAATTATATAGTTAAGATAAACTAATACCTAATTATACTACGACCTTCCAATGGTTTGTTCCTTTCCATCATGGTCGTGAGCTACTGTTTATAATTTATAAGGTACTGATAACATGATCCTCTGTGTGTGACACCACACACCATGTTATCTACAATATAAATTAATTGAACAACTACATTTATCATAAATGTAGACATCTGACCAATGTGATTCTTATTTCTAGATAAATGTTTATACCAAAAGCTAGGCTTTTAGTATATACTCTAACAATCTCCCACTTATACTAAAAGACTAAGCTGCCATATCTGCTACCATACATCTGATTCCCATGCCTTTCAAAAAAAACTCTTGCCTTAAGGACCTTAGGTTATCATTTGATGCAATCTAGGCGGCAACAACTTCTCCTCGTTATACAATTTCTCGTATTGGGTAGTACTTGCGCTCTATTGTGTTTATTTACCTTATAGACTCATGGTTTCTTCGAGTTTGCTACTGCACCATTATTATTACAATAAATTGTAATAATCTTTGGACAAACTAGAAATCATATCTAAGTCTATCTTGAGGTTATTAAGTCATTCAGCTTTTATGGCTACCTCAGAGGCTTGCCATATACTCAGCTTCTATGGTGGAGTCCAGAAAAACACCTATGCTTATCACTCTTCATAGTTATGACTTTTCCTCCTAAAGTAAACATAAAACCCCGAGGTTGACTTATTATTGTTCCTATCCGATTGGAAGTCAAAATCCATGCAACCCACAAGAACCAAATTAATTGCCTTATGAGCTAGCATATAATCTCTAGTGCCTCTAAGGTACTTCAATATATGCTTTACTACAGTCCACTGTCCTTGTCTAGGGTTACTTTGATATCTGCTAACTATGCCCTTGGCAAAATAGATTTCTGATCTCGTGCATAGCATACATTAGGCTTCCGACAACCGAAGCATAAAAAACTACTTTATTTCCTTTATCTCCTTTGATGTCTACAGAGACATATCTAAAGTTACTCCATCCTGAAAAGGTAAGAAACCTTTCTTGGAGTTTTGCATGCTTAAAATGAGCAAGGATTTTTCCGATGTATGAAGCTTGGGATAAGTAAAATATTCTTTTCTTGCGATCCCTTATTACTTTGATCTCAAGAATATATACATTCTCCCAAGTCCTTTATATCGAATTATCTGGACAACCATACCCCTACTTCTGACAACATTTTGATATTGTTTCCAACTACCAAAAATGCTATCTACGTATAGTATAAGAAATACCACCACGTTTCCATCACACCTTTTGTATACACAAGACTTATCCGTTTACTCAATAAATCCATAGGTCTAGATTACTTTGATAAACCGGATATTCCAAGACCTTGAAGCTTTGCCTCAGTCCATAGACTGACTGAGCTTGCACACAAGATGCTCTTAGCCCTTTGCAATGAACCCTTCTGGTTGCTTTATATGGATGCTTTCATCAAGACTTCCATTAAGGAATGCTGTCTTGACATCCACTTGCCAAATAGATAAAAGAATCCGGATAGACTTAAGCATGGCTACCAGTGAAAAAGTTTCCTTTTTCATCTAGCCTTGCTTTTGAAAGTTTCTACCTTCCTGTCTATCCCTCTTTTCCTATTATAGACCTTTTTACAACCAAAGGCTTTTACACCATTTGGTGTTTCTACAAGCTTCCAGATTTTATTAGAATACATATAATCTAATTCTATTATTCATTACTCTTTGTCAAGATGTTGTATCTTTATCTTGGAGTGCTTCGTCATATGTCCGGAGATCAGGTTCATGTCCTCCAGGGATCGAGTCCAAAAAACTCTCCCAAAACATGAATCCTTTTAGGTTGCCTAACAACCCTCCCACTACGACAAGACACTTTCTGCAATTGTGTATCATTTGTGATACGTGTTGCAGTTTCCTTGTGGTATCTCATCTTGTACAGTTGGTACTAGATTAGACATGTCTTTTATTATTTCCTTAAGAACAAATTTTCTTATGGGCACATGGTTTATTACATAGTCCTTTTCTAAAAATCGGTCATTGATGCTAACAATGACCTTCTAATTTTTAAGACTATAAACCTACTTTCATTTCACTAGGATAACCCACAAACAAGTGAATTCCTGTCTAACTTATCATTGTCTCTCTTCTGCATATGTGATGGACTACCTGAATCCGAATATGCTTCGAAATAGGCTTACGCCTATTCAGCATTTCTATATGAGTAGAGAGTTCTAACTTTAGAAGGTACTATATTCACTCCCATTTCCAGAGTATATCCTTAAAATGATTTTGATAATATTCTTAATAACTTATCAATCTACTTATTTCCATAAGAGTTCTATACTTTCCTTTTCCTACACCATTCCGTTGGGGTGTACCGGGTGCAGTTAGTTGGGATTGAATCTCTACTTCTGTTAAATGACTCCTAAATTCTCCCAAGAGGTACTTGCCACTACGATCTTACCGTAATGTCTTGATACTTTTACTTTGTCGTTTCTCCACATCAGCCTCGTACTCTTTGAACTAATCAAAGCACTTAGACTTGTGGCACATCAAGTAAATATATCCGTATCTCAAATAGTTGTCTATAAAATAGATGAAATATTTGAAACAATCTCTTGCCTGGATGCTCATAGGATCACACAAATCAGAATGAACCAATTCCAATATATCTTTGACTCCATACCCCTTAGACTTAAAAGCTTCTTGGTTATTTTTCCTTCCAAGTAAGACTCGTAGGTTGGAAAGATTTCCACTACTAATGAACCCAAAAGTTCATCAGCTACCAATGAATCCTACTCAAGTTAATATAACCTAGCCTTAGATGCCAAAGATATAATTGGTTCATTTTCGAAGGTTACTTTCTCTTAAAGTTAGAAGATGTGTTACTAATTTCCATTTGTTGCATCGTGAGAGTTATTGGATTTATAAATTGCCAACCAACGTACCAGAACAGATAACTTCCCTCTTTTCCTTAATAACAATTTTGTTATTAAAAGAGGCAGAATATCAAGTTCTTTGAATAGTTTAGAAACTGAAAACTAGTTCTTTCTAAACTTGGTGCGTAAAGACAATTACTCAAAAATCCATGTTTTATTCTTATCAAAAGATAAGCATCTCCCACTACCACAGCTACCATTTTTACAGTAGTGCCCATGTAGACGGTGTTTTAATTTTCATTTAGTTGCCGGGTTTCCTGGAACCCTGCAATGAATTGCGGACATGATTAATGGCATCTGTATCTACACTCTAGGTTCTGGTAGATAACACCACTAAACATGTTTCAACTAATAAATTAAATACACCTATATTGTTCTTAGTTCTAAGAAGACAGTCTACCTTAATGTCCAAGTCCTATTTCCAATCATTACAATTGGGATTACTAAGTCTTTTCTATAGTATGACTACTAGGGAATTGACAAACATTTTAAATCCTAAGAATCACAAAAATATTTGGTCAAGATCAACTCCTTAAAAATCCCCATGAATTTTGTATGCCACGATAGTGTGGACGTATACAAAATCAAAGAGGAGATTTTATTCATTAATTTTATTACCTCGTCAACTTTACTTTATGACGAAATAAAATTAATAGTTGATCTGTCTTTGATCAAATATTTGGTCAAAAACTTTTGAATAAAAAAAATATTGATTCCTCAAACAATATTATTTAAATTCTCCAACACCTCAAACACCATGAATTTGCATGCCACGTTAGTGTGGACGTATACAAATTCAACATTTGTAAAAGGAGGGTTTTAACCCATTAATTTTATTATCTTGTCAACCTAACTTTTTGACAAATAAAATTAATAGTTGGTATCATTTGGTCACACAAATAATAGCAGTGACTCCGATGGGGAGGATACTATTAGATATGTCTAAGTGTATACCATTACTTGACACTAAGTCCATTAATAAGATTATGCCCCTTCCGTTGTGGAAGATCAGACGCTCTTAATTAACTTCCTATAGTCATCCAAAATTGGAAGTATGTTCTAGTGATCCACAAACAAGCTCATCCGTTATGGAGGAAGGCACTCAGAGCCAACGCGCAAACTTGTTTGCATCACTTACAAACCAGTAATGGAGACCATGTGATTTACTTAGAAATTCCTCTCCCACTTAGTTATTTATAAATGAGGAATTTTAACTATGCTAGCCTACTAAATATGTAAACTAACATGCACACACAGCACAATATAAAAGCAATAAATAGAAAATCTAATTTTCAACTATTATGGCTTTTATCTCTAGTTGTCCTTCGTGTGTTGTCATCCCAAGCTGCTGCCATATTTGGCCACTGCCACTGGGTCTAGCTGTCGCATCCATCTTGCTCCTAGTTCCGCTGCGCCTCTGGTCCTTAGAAGGTTCCACGCTTTGCAAGATTTGATCCGCGACATAAATAGAATTTTACATTTTGATCCTATATTCCTCGAAGGAATGTACATGTAAACTAGATCGAACATAAAATAAAATTTACATCCATCGATCCTATATTCCATAAAAGGAATGTACATGTAACTAGATCAAAAATAAAATCCTAATAGAACTAAATACAGCTCCTGCTGTATTTTATAATACAATCATGCACACACAATAAAATGCCCTTGACATGTCCAAGGGTCCAATCACACACATAATAACTATAAGCCATAATAGTTGGATCTTGCATCCACAAAGTTAGCACATCCTACTATTAACCTGCCTAAATTATGTATGACATGTGCATAATTAAACTAATACCAAATACACAGAGGCAAAACCCTAGCTCTGATACCAATTGTTGGTTGCTACTCGGAAAACCTAAAGGTTCCACTGTACAAAAATTTTGTACAAAGGTCTGAACCTTTTCCTAGCTACCATGTGTTCTTTTAAATTAAATTTTGGATCGCCTGCGGAACTTAACACGTTTGATCCAAAACTTAATCTATTTGTTCTTTTAGGTTTTGACTTGGATCTCCTGCGGAACTTAACACGTTCGACCCAAGTCACCTTAAGTTATTAATTCCATTAAATATTAATTTCCATAATTGGTTCCCAGTACTGACGTGGCGAGGCACATGGCCTTCTTGGATATGGCAGCAACCACCACCGACTAGACAAAACCTTTTATGGAAAGCTAATATTTAATTTCCTAAAATAACTTTAGGTTAACCGAAAAGAACAATCAAATCACAAGGAAAAGAAAAACAAAAGAACACTATATCGAAAATAAATTCGAAACTCTAGAATCGTATGCCTCTTGTATTTAGTATTATTTCCAAAAATAACTAGTATGATGCGGAAAGAAAAAATACTAGTTATACCTTTTAGAAAAACCTCTTGATCTTCTACCGTATTCCTCTTCTAACCTCGGACGTTGTGTGGGCAACGATCTTCCGAGATGAGAAACCACCAAAGCACCTTCTCCTTTCTTCAAATTTTGGCCAAGCACAAAGCTTCCAAAAGATGAAGATCTTTTCCACCAACCAAGCTCCAAGAGATGTAGGCTTTCTCTCCTTCTTCCTCAAGCTAGATCCGGCCACCAATTAAAACTCCATAAGCATGAAGAGGTTCGGCCACAAAGAGAAGAAGAAGAGAAGAAGGAAGGGCCGGCCACACCACCACGGAAAAGAGGAAGAAAAATAGAATAGAGTCGTTCACCTTGAAGCCTCCTCTACCCCCTCTTTTATAGTCCTTGGTCTTGACAAATAATAAAAATTTAATAAAAATTTCCTTAATTCTTTTTCCATTGAAAAGAAAATTTATTTAATTAAAAATAATTTTCTTTTTCAAATACAATGGTCGGCCACCTCAAGCCTCAAATCAAGGAAAGTTTTAATTAAAACAAGAATTAAAACTTCCTAATTTGTTTCCGAAAATTTATAAAAATTTCTCCAATAATTTAATCCCTTCATGATTGGTTTATAAAAAGAAAATTTAATAAATTAAAATCTTTCTTTTAAACATGTGGATAAGAAGAAAATTATCTCTAAAAATTAAAATCTCTTTTAATCTACAAATAAAGAAAGATATCAAATCTTTTCTTAATCTTTTGTAGAAACTAATAAAAGAGAATTATTAATTTTTTAAACTTTCTTTTAAATCATGAACATGGTTAAAAAGGAAAGTTTTTACCAAAATTAAAATCAACCTTTTAATCTACAAATAAGGAAAGAGATTTAGCTCTTCTCTTAATCTTTTGTAGAATCTTATAAAAGGAAAGATTTAAATTTTTAAACTCCCTTTTAAAACATGTTATCCACATAAGAAAAATTTTAAAAAATAAAAAACCTTTTTATTTTAATTTGGGCCGGCCACACCAAGCTTGAACCCAAGCTAGGGCCGGCCACCTTGAACCACCCATGAACCAAACTTTGGCTGGCCCTAGCTTGGTCTCCAAGCTAGCTTGGCCGGCCCCTTATGGGATGGGTAAGAAGGTGGGTATAGGTGGGTATAGTACTCTATAATTAAGAGGCTACGATAGAGACCGAGAGGAGGAATTGGTTTTGGTCTCCCGATAAAATTAAGCATCCCGTGTTCTCCCCGAACACACAACTTAATTTTATCAATAATAATTCATTCCACTAGAGAACTATTATTGAACTACCGCACCAATCCCAAATTACATTTTGGGCTCCTTCTTATTATGAGTGTGTTAGTCTTCCTGTGTTTAAGATAACAAATGTCCACTAATTAAGTAAGTTACTGACAACTCACTTAATTAATATCTAGCTCCAAGAGTAGTACCACTCAACCTTATTGTCATGTCAGACTAAGTCCACCTGCAGGGTTTAACATGGCAATCCTTATGAGCTCCTCTTGGGGACATTCTCAACCTAGATTACTAGGACACAGTTTCCTTCTATAATCAACAACACACACTATAAGTGATATCATTTCCCAACCTGTCGGACTTATTGATTCATCGAACTAAATCTCACCCATTGATAAATTAAAGAAATAAATATCAAATATATGTGCTTGTTATTATATTAGGATTAAGAGCACACACTTCCATAATAACTGAGGTCTTTGTTCCTTTATAAAGTCAGTATAAAAGAAACGACCTCCAATGGTCCTACTCAATACACTCTAAGTGTACTAGTGTAATTATATAGTTAAGATAAACTAATACCTAATTACACTACGACCTTCCAATGGTTTGTTCCTTTCCATCATAGTCGTGAGCTACTGTTTATAATTTATAAGGTACTGATAACATGATCCTCTGTGTGTGACACCACACACCATGTTATCTACAATATAAATTAATTGAACAACTACATTTATCATAAATGTAGACATCTGACCAATGTGATTCTTATTTCTAGATAAATGTTTATACCAAAAGCTAGGCTTTTAGTATACACTCTAACAGGGAGAAGGGGCACCAGCCCTAAGCAAGGAGGAGGGGGTCGACCCTAGGTGGAGAAGGTGGCGCTAGCCACCAAGGAGGGAGGAGATGAGGGGTGCCGACCCTAGGCAAGGGGAAGTGGCCACCGACCACAAGGGGGAGAAGAGGTGAGGGAAAATTAAAAAATTAGGTATTAGGAGCCACCACCTATTCCTTTTTATAGGCTTGCCGTTGGTTACAAAGAAAGAAAAATAACAGAATTCTGTTTAGAAAAAATCTCTCTTTCTATAACCGAATTCTGTTTAAAAAAAATCTCTCTTTCTATAACCAAGTTAAACCAAACCAAGTTAAGTTAAACCAAACCAAGTTAAGTTAAACCAAACCAAGTTAAGTTAAACTTAACCAAGTTAAACCAAACCCAGTTAAACTAAACCAAGTTAAGGATGGGTGGATGCGAGGCTTTATATAGAGGCTACAACAGAGACCTAGAGGAGGAATTGGTTTAGGCCTCCTAATGGGCTTGGGATTCCTGTGTTCGGCCCGAACACTCAATCCAAGTCCATCAATAATAACTCATACCACTAAAGGATTATTATTGAACTACTGCACCAATCTCATATTACAATATGTGCTCCTTCTTATCATGAGTGTGTTAATCTCCCCGTGTTTAAGATATCGTATGTCCATTAATTAAATGAGTTACTGACAACTCAATTAATTAACATATGATTCCAAGAGTAGTACCACTCAACTTTATTATCATGCCGGACTAAGTCCACTTGTAGGGTTTACATAATAATCCTTATGAGCTCCTCAAGGGGGCATCATCAACCTAAATAATTAAGACACAATTTCCTTCTATAATCAACAACACACCATATAAATAATACTATCTCCTAACTCATCAGATCTATTGATTTAATGAATAAATATCACTTATTGATAAGTTAAAGAAATAAATACTAAGTATACGTGTTTGTTATTATATAGGGATTAAGAGGACGCACATCCATAATAACAGAGGTTCTATTCTTTTACGTAGTCAGTACAAATCGAACAACCTTAAACGGTCCTATTCAATACACACATAGTGTACTAGTGTAATTTTATAGCCAAAATAGACTAATATCAAATTATACTACAACCATTCCAATGGTTTGTCCCAATCGATCATGGTTGTGAGCTATTATTTATAATTTATAAGGAACCGATAATATGATCTTCTGTGTGACACCACACACCATATTATCTACAATATAAATTAAATGGGCAACTGTATTTACATATATATAAATATAAAATACAGGTATTTGACAAAAGTGATTCTCATTTCAAAATATTTCAAAACAGATGTTCATACAAAAGCTAAGCTTTTATAGTATACATCCCAACATGGCTATGATAAAGTCTATTCAGATTCTCTTATCCATTGCAACTCATTTTGATTATGAAGTGTAACAAATAGATGTCAAGACAACATTTCTTAATGGAAATCTTGATGAAAGCATTTATATGGTGCAACCAGATGGTTCTATCCAAAACGATCAAGAGCATAAAGTATGCAAAATGAAAAAGTCTATTTATGGACTTAAGTAGGCATCTAGGTCTTGGAACATTAGATTTGATCAAGCTGTGAAAGATTATGATTTCGATCAAAATTTTGATGAGCCTTGTGTCTATAAGAAAATTTTAGATGACAATGTGATTTTTCTCATGTTATATGTGGATGACATCCTACTAATTGGGAATAATATAGGGGTGATGACATATGCTAAGAAATGGTTGGCTCAACAATTTGACATGAAGAACTTGGGAAAAGCAACTTATGTTCTAGGTATCCAAATTTTTCAGGATAGAAGAACAAGCGAATTGCTTTATCTCAATCTTCATATATTGATAAAATATTGGTGAGGTATGTAATGCAAAATTCCAAGAAAGGCCAAACACCTTTTAGGCATAAAATTCACTTGTCACGGGAGAATAATCCCAAGAATCCAAGTAACGTGGAATACATGAACGAGTTTCCTATGCTTCGGTTATAGGAAGTATCATTTATGCTATGCTATGAACTCGACCAAATATTTGTTATGTTATTGGGATTGTTAGTAGATATCAGTTAAACCCAGGACCGGAGCACTGGATTGCTGTAAAGAATATTCTCAAGTATCTTCGCAAAACTAGAGGATATATGTTGGTTTATTCTGCTTCAGAGTTGGCACCTATGGATTATATTGATTCTGATTTTCAAGTTGATAGAGACTCTCATAAGTCTACATCAGGATCTGTATTCACATTAGGTAGTGGTACCATTGTTTAGAGAAGTATCAAGCAATCTTGCATTGTTGATTCCATTATGGAAGTGGAGTATGTGGCGGTTTGTGAAGCAGCGAAAGAAGTCATTTGGTTGAAAAAGTTTTTGCACAGTCTTAAGGTTGTTCCTTCTGCATCAAAGGTCATTACTTTGTATTGTAATAATAGTGGTGCAGTTACAAATACAAAAGAGTCCAAAAACCATCAATGTGGAAAGCACATTGAACGAAAGTATCATCCACTGAGGAATATTGTTCAACGAGGAGAAGTGATAGTGTGTAAGATAGCATCTACTAAAAATATTGGTGATCCTTTTACTAAACGCTTAACTGCGAGAGCTTTTGAGAAACATATTCAAAATATGAGTGTACTAGACATATCTCATTTACTCCAAGGCAAGTGGGAGAATAATGTTTGATAATATAGTGCTCATCGAGTACTTTTGTTATGACATTTTGAAATTAAAATAATTTTTATTTATTTATTTAAATAATTTTTTTTAGCATTGTATATGTCCATTGGATTATTGTATTATTATAAATTGAGCGTTTAAGTCGTTAAATATGAAAAGATTCAATTTGTAATTCAGTTTAAACAATTTATTATATCCACGATGGGTAAATAAATAAGGGCATTATTTTGACAAGATCATCTCAATTTTATTGAAGTTTATCTTTGGCTTGATAATAAAATTAGGGATGCATTTGGTTGTATTGGACTGGACCACGTGAGATTTGAATTTGATTCGACCATACTAATTCAAATTCACTTGATTGTCATACGTACCACCTCAATCTTAAGCGGATAATGAACTTTGATTATTAACTTGAAGTTCTTTGAGATATCAATGGGTGAGATCAGACTATTGGTCAATATCTCGATGTTTTGGGAATTAAAGTGAAATAACAAAGAACATATATTCGCAATATGGAATCCATCACCTTGTCAATAGGTATGATCATGAACTCACAAGTTCTTCTAAACGGTAGTAAAATCTGAGCCTAGTAATTCAACATTCTTGTTGAATTTATTATATGATGCGATCACATGGGACTGTCAAAGAGAAGACGAGGGTTGAATAGTTATGAATATCTAATAGGGGCAATATGAAAATGATACTCTATTTTAGATGTTCTAATTGATCGATGGGGATGATATGTTGGGTCGATCAATTAGAGGATATGATTATTTATTTTAGGCTTCAGTGATTTCAATTAAATTAAGAGTGCAATCTTATTCTTTTAGTAGAGTAGAATAAAATTAATAAATTATCTTGATTAATTATGAGTTGATTAGATCAAATTAATTTATTGGAGTTTAGTTTAATTGGGTCTGATAAGTAAGGTTCCTTTGGTAGCTCGAATATTAACTTGGATAAATTATATAAATGAGTCATAATTTATGAAATTTGTAGGAATAAATTAATTGGATAATTATATCATTATCTATAGAAAGTTTATATCAGATTCTTCCATATGATAAGATATGATACGATTTGATAATCCATTAATTTAAGTAAAAGAGATAATTATATATCTTAATTTGTAATTATCTCATCTTTCTGGGCTACTTTATAAATAACGTAGTTGAATAAAAAGTTGTGATCACACACACATAATAATCCTATATTTGAGTTTGAAAGAACATCGGAGAAGGCTTCAAGATTTGAAACGTAGATCCAGTGCAAAGAAGAATTGTTAAAGTACGCTTCATATCTAATTTTTTTTTGTATGTTATGATTAATTATTCAATACGTAGAACAATTATGATCCTATGAAATAAAGATTATTTGAATAGCAAGAAACTAATTTTATGATTTGATATTTTTGACCTTAGCTTTCAAACCTTCTAATAATTCTTTAATAATCTGTAAATCTGTCCAACTCGGCTTGTCCTGAGGCTTTAAAACAAAAATGGATTAATAGTTGTGGATGTTATTAATCTAAGATTATTAAATTGCAAGATGATTTGTACACTTATTTACAGCTAAATTTATTAATATATGTGAATTTTAATATGGTCCCGTTCACTTCAGTCATTAATATATGTGAATTTTATGGTGACGGTAAATAACTTAATCCATAATTTATCTCTGTTTATACATAATCCGTGGACGGACGGTAAAAAATATATGAGATGGGATGAACGTAATCATTTTTATGTATATTTATGACTCTGTTAAATTAATATTACATTTTACCATGAAATCTTATATGAGATCATCATAGTCAATTTGAGAGAACTGACAGGACAAATTTTTAGTTTATATTTTATCTTGTATGTAATTTGAACTTATCGTCTTTAAGATCTTTAAGATTTTATTTATAATATATATATATATATATATATATATATATATATATTCGATCCTGCACGACGCACAGTAGTCAACTGTGCGCGTATCAACTTTGTTTTTTTTTTCTTTTTAATTATTTTTTAAAATTTTGAATTAAAAAAATAGTTAAAATATTTTTTAAGATTTTATTTCGATGTTTCTCAATTGGATTATAATTTGTAAACTATTTTTTTTAAAATTTTACCTTTAGAATTTAGACTTCCTAATTGAGTTATAGTATTTACTAAAAAGAAAAATTAAAAATGAAATAAATTTAAATATTTATGAAGTATTGTAATATGTTTAAGGGATATATTCATAAATTAGGGATTTATAGAAAAAATATTAATTTTTTAAAATTCAAAATATAGCAAAAAGTAATTAAAAAAACAAGTCTAATATGCTGCGCGCATACAGTTACCGTAGGCCCACTTGTCTAGGCCTGCGACCCTGGCAGGTCAGCCCGCGACGAGCTTGGGTTGGCCCATGGATTGAGAAACACATTTAAACTAAGTTTTATATCAATTTATTATTTTTTGTTATAATTTTAAAATAAAAATAGTACTTTTCATCCCACGTAAGTACTTGTTTGTGTTCATTTTTATGGATATATTTGATTGATGAAACCTTTCCAAAGTAAAACGTTAGATATGAAATATTTTTTTTAAAAAAAATTGATGGACCCACGGGTTGGCCCGCCAAATTCACAACTCGTCTTGGATTGGTTTAGGTTGGAAATTTTCTAACCTATCAAGTTGATAGGTCGGCCCGCCCCGCCCCGCCATATGGTTGGCCCGCCACGGGCTGACTTGCCCTACTACGGATTAACTCGTCTGACAGCTCTACCTGTGCGCAACGACAAGCATAGCATCTCACGAGATTTTTTTTCTTTTATTTTTCTTTTATCTGCCCTGTCATTTGATATTTCCTTTTATTTTCGAAAACCTAACTTTTCAGTGACGTCATTCCTGCAACACCGATCCCGCCTCGACAATCCTCTCTCATCGATCCCCGCTGTCTTTTGTCGCTGTTGCCGCTGTCTGTCGAGAGACGTCTTCTTCGCTCTCTGATCCTCGCAGTCCTCGCCTCGGTGTTCCTCGCTCGCCGATCCCCACTGTCTTTCGTCGATGCCACCACTGTCTATCGAGAGCCACCGACGCCACACCATCCCTACCGATGTCCTTCTCCATGAGACCCCTCCCTATTTTGCTACTTTTAGCAACAGCTCATTTTCTAATAGCAAAATTTTTTCTTGCAACATAATCTTGTTGTGCCTATCCTCTTCACTCTGATATAGCCTCCTGCATGTTGCTCATACTCTCGGTCAAGGACTCTTTCACACTCTTTAGTTCTTCATATTCTTTCGATAATGACTTCAACAAACCTTCCAACCTTCGGCTTTCCAACTTTGCATCATCAAAAGTGTTTTTAAGGTCTAAGACAAAATTAAGAAGATGAACTAATTTATTAATTTGAACTTCTGACATGGGAATCCCTTCAACTACTTGAGAAGCTTTATCAATCCATTCTCCATTATTCTCCATATGCCTATGTTTCTCTTCACGTGAATACGCTCTATATCATCCATTAGCATTTCCTCACTCTGCTTTGAAGCATTAAGTAAAGCTACTAATCCTGCTATCTTATCCTCAGACTCTTGATGCAAATTCAGCAAGTCGATCTTGTACAGTTTGATTTTTGAATGGGCTTCCAGAAGATTCCATTCAAGTTTAGCTTTATCTAAACGCAAGACAAACACCTCTGGCACATCTGATGTTTTTTTTTCTAGGTCACCGTGGTTTGAGGACTTAATAGGGCATCCAAGTATTTCCCATATGTAGCATAAAAGAAAATTTTCTTGTACAAATGTTGCTCCGCAGTGGATGAGTATTAAATTTATTTTTTAAGTATTTTTCTTTTTCTTTCTCTTTCAAAAGCTATTGTGCTAAAAAGGGATTACCAATAACAAAATATGATCAGGAGATGAAAAGGTTGGGGTTGCATATGTTATTTCGCTTACAAATAATTGAGACATGAGAGGTTGAAGGTATTTAGTGAATCTTGTTGGTGTTAAGCTGAAGGTATTTAGATTTCCCATATGTTTTCAACGTGAGATTTTATTTACAACCTTGTAATCTCAACTATTGTTAGGGCTGCTGTTAAAATTGTTTTACAAAGTGTTAACTGTATATGGAGCTACTTCTCTTGGGATAGCCTCTCTAATCATGTAACTATATTGTATTTTGCTAGACTCATGTAAACTAGTAGAAGAGTCTTCTTTTCAATGTGAATGACTCTCATTGTGGTATAAATTAGACGGTTTCGAATTCTTAATGCTTTCTTGATTTTGATATTTAGCAAGTAGAATGACCTTCATCCTTCATTCTGTTGATAATTTCCAATATTTTTATTGATTTAGCACTTGCATAAATCTGTGTGTGATGCTGGTGTAAGAAAATAGCAAGCTTTTAAGTTTGAATCGGTGAGATGCATATGCTTTCAATTTGATGTTATAAGAGTATGTAGATTTAATTCTTAATTTTCTTAGATGAGGATGAATGTTGTTAGTTGTTAGCTCCTTGTGTTGAACGTCTGTCGAGACATTATTTTACTGCTGTCAACCGATCAAAAATCAATCATCCAAGACTTTGAAGAAGCATTTCTGAGAAGAAGCATTGTAATTTAATGATATTTATCAAGAAGCATAACAAATGTATTTCTCACTTGCATTGTTAATAGTTGTAGACTTTGTATCATTAACAAATATTTGTACTTTTAGCTCAAGTGGAAATAAGTGGAAATGACCAGTAAATACTTATTATTGTTAGCATTTTCACGATTAAATGATCAAATTATCCATTTAACAAACACACGAGACATAGTGGAAAGATAATTTATTATGCATGTCCCTTCAGATAACATGGACTTGTTATATATTGCATTATTGAATTGTCTACCAAATCTAACCACTATGCCTATCATTTAGGTTTTCAATTCAGACCTTATTTAAAGAGGCACATGTTACTGGAAATGTCGATTTCATATTCATAAATTTATACATGTTTTGAATACTAAGTTGGTATATGTTAGTCATTATTAAAAAAATTTATCTACTATTCGATAGTAATGTTGTATATGTTAGTCATTATTAAAAAAAATTATCTACTATTCGATAGTAATGTTGTACTCCTGGGGTGCCTTGAACCAGTTAATTTATCTCTTCTTGTTGCAGGATGATTACTCTAACTGATGAGCTTACTGTAGCAAAGCTGCAACATATTCACGCAAGTTGACTCGGTGAAGATTTCGCTGTGCTATGCTTGCAATACAAAGAATGTCAGTGTCGGACTAGAGAATGGGTCCTGGCGTTAGCCCTCCGACGCTTAAGTCAGTAATCAGAATAATAGGAAAGATGGCAAGAAATTGTAGCAACAACCAAAGCTCTACTGCAAATAACGTATATCACATATCTTCGTCGGTGCATGGACTCCCCCTTTATATAATGCTCCGGTATGGGACGCACACGTTTCTTCAGGCACGTACACGTTTTTCCAACTGTCTTATGAAAAGATATATCAAAAAAGTACCTCTGATGTCATATCTTAACAGGGCGTACAAATCCCTGTTATAACAGTAGAATCTTCCGTCGTACACTTTGCCGATAGCCCATGCCCTGTTGTCAGCGACACTAATTCCCAAAAGGATACGATGAACTGAGTGAGGGGTCACATTGTTTAGCCGAGCGGGGGAGCGGCTCGGCCAGGACTCCCCCTAGTCGCTCAAATATGTTCTCCTCCACGGTCGCTCTGTTCAGTAGGTCGTCCATTGCTCGGCCTGACAGGCGGTCCGACCGGGTTAGCCTCCACAGTCATGCGACTCAATAGGTCATCCATTGCCTGGCCGAACAGGCGGTACGGTTGGGCTAGCATTCATTTGGTTTGTTGTGAGCATCTAATGTCCTTTGTTATGCTCGGATAAGTGATTCGCTCGGATGGGCCTCCAAGCCGCTCGATCCATTGCCACCGGCTCGGCCAACTTCGGTGGCCCGTTAATTTTCTTCCTTTGACCATATTGATTTTGATCTCTATGTCAACCACATTTCCTACCTTTGACTCATCTTTGGTATACCCTTTTTACCACCGCATCAAAATATATATATATATATATATATATATATATATATAGATATATATATATATATAATCTGGTGCAACAACTCCTAAAATATGTGGCAAAAAGGTGAAATTGCTCGCCTCCAGCGCTCTCGTCGCACCCGACCCAAGACCATCACGAGGGAGGAAAATCACAGCATCCTGAGCGAGCATGTGGCAGGTGGGTGAGTTGCAGAGGGACCAGAGATTTACGCCCTAACTACCCTGAGTTTTGATCCCGTGATCTTATATGATAAATATCCTATCATATACCAACTCGGATGACCTATGGGATCAACAACTCCTAAAATATGAAATAGATAGAAAAGTGCACGGATGCAATTTATTTTCCTATGTAGTTTTAGTTCTACAACAGATTACTTATAAATGTGTGAATTATATTTAAAATTATATCGCAAAGGAAATTTAATTAATGATACCCAAAACATAGTGGGTGTTTTTGTCAATATTTAAATATATGGAAATAGTAAACAAGTTCAGTAATTACTAATCATATTTAAAATAAAGTTTTCGTTTTATAAATATAAATGGAAATTTTAACAATCATATAAATTGTAACATATATTTTCTTGGACCATTAATGAGTCAAACTTACGTGGAAGAGGGAGAATAATTAGAGCAAAATATCAAGAAGGAATAATGACAAGAACTATTTTGCTTACCAGAGTAACTATGACATCAGATTTTCTGTCCTAGGATGGATTAGATCATATTTCAAAGATATAATGTGTATTACGAGAATATCATGATTGTCTGATTGACAAAGAGATATAGGAATCTTGGGATAGAGATCTAATCTCGTGAACTACAAGGCAAATTAGCTATCAAAATTAAGAATGAGATCCTCTGGACCATCTTTCTTAGTCTGCTCTTAGACCAAGAAAGATAGATTGGTGGGAGATAATGACCCTCACATGTTAAACATGTGGAAAATCAGACCCTCTGTTCTAAGATTCCCGTGTCTTCATGTCTCCTTGTCGATCAGATGGTCATGACATCTTCGTGATATGTACTGTATTCTTTAGATATAATTTAGTTCATTCGATCGACAAGGGGACATGAGGATATGGAAATCTTGAGACAAAAGATCTGATCTCAACAATTGAGAGTCATTACCTCCTACCAATACAAATGTTAGACCAAGAGATGATCTAATATTTACGAACTAGAGGATCCTTATAAATTTGATGGTCCAATATTTACGGACTAGAGGATCTCTATAAATTTTGCTACTAATTTAAAGATCGAATTCAATTTATTTTCATTGCCAAATTAGCAATCGAAATTTTATCAGTTATTAATTAATGATAGAATTAAAATTATTAAAATTTAATCTTTAATTAATAACAGAATATTAGTGAACGAAATTTAATTCCGTTGCAACAATTTTCTTATAGTGATGTGTCCTTTATTTATACTCTAGGCACAATTACTCTAATATTTATTTTACCGAATCAAATTATTTAATATTCATTACATATAATTTAACTAAAAATTAATATTTTTGGGAATTTTAATAATGCATAATGAGCAATTGATTTATCATTAATAAAAAAATATTTTGTCATAAACGATATAAATTTTATGATAAACTGCATAAAATCTGATTCTAAACTATTAATTAAAATCTATAATGAGAAGGTTGCATATTTTTTTTTTCCTCTTCCTTTATTGTGACCAGGATTACAGGATTCAAACGAGAAAAACAGTTCCAATTTAGCAAATACCTTATAGATTCATGGACATCTGATAAAATTGGAACAGAAAACAAACAATTATCAGTGGCTTAACAGAATAAAGGATTTTATCAAAAAAAAAAAAACAGAATAAAGGAATCACAACTCACTCCGATGTCAAATAAAATGGGCAAACATAGAAGCAAAATAGAGAAAATTCATATAACAAGCACTCTAGAATGAGATTCATCTGTATTATATGGAGTTATTGAGGCTTCAAGCATCTTGCTCTTGCTGTTGTGCTGCCTCCTCAGATATCCAAACTACCTCCTTGAGGCTGTTAGACAGATTCTTATAGAACTGCAGTGAAAAATTCATATTATTAGAGTAATTATATGGGCAAAATAATTTTTTGGCTAACCAAATGAGTAGTTTGGGTTTCATTTAATACCTTGTGGAATTCCAGAGTGTCGCCTTTAGCTTTTCGTACCTCTACCATATGGAGTGATGGAGCCACTTGAAATACCTAAATTTCCATGGAACACAGTTAACAAAAAGAATTTGAATGTTCTTCAGGAAAAGAGGGGAAAAGAAATTATATTCATGTGACAATTGTACCTCAGTAGCAACTTTGAGATTTCCTTTCCTCCCGGCTTTTGCATTTTCCAGCTTCATCTGAACAATAAAAAGAATGGTCATATTTCAAGGTCATTTTCTTCAGTGATGAACACTGGTTCTAAAAGGTTCATGTAGAAGATTACAAGTATGCCATTTCAAATTTCTAACTATAAGACCTTGTAATTCTTTTTCTGAACATCAAATCCAAGTGGCCTTGCGGCTTCCTCAATCTTACTGACAATGTCATTGGCTGGGCATGTCGATGTGAACCTCGTTACCCTTTTGAATTCCTGTAATAACGCAAAGCTACAATTGAGATAAAAATGTCTAGTGCAAGTAAATGTGGGCAACTTGATACAGTGTAAATTGGATCAAACAGCATAAGCCTTATTAAGCTTTCAAATACACCAAAAACAGGACAGTCATAAGTTGAATGAAAGTTATGCAACACCAACGAAACAAATTCCATATCAAAACCTGTTCTGCATCGAACAAATTGCCAAGATCTAGCCCCTTCGACATGGAGATCAGTTCAAAGGCATTCATCATTGTTGGTTTCTCTTCTTTTTCTTTTACATGGTGTTCCTGTAATAAAGACCCAACCATATTTTGTAAAAACATAAATGTCATATCTGACTTTGACTGAGAAAGAATGAACATTATGCTAGAACTGTTGGCGATTTTTTTTTACTTCAGAATCCATGAAAACAGCGTGCACATCATCCAAATTTGCTTCATATGTCTCCTCAAACACAGGGGGTTTATAGCCTTTCTTGAACCATTCATTCTTCAATATCTCAGAAACTGTTATACGCTGTCATTCAAGTCACGTATAATGTTGTCAATCTAGTAAATTGAAAAATAGTTGTCAGCTAAGCTAACTAAAAAGTCGACAAAATCTGTTCTGTGTAAAGAAACATATAAAAGTATTACAAATTTGTTAGTTCAAAAGAGGTTCGACGATAAGCAATCCTTCATAGTTTCCTATACTTTGGATGCTTAGTTTACTCAAGAACCACTATAACCTAAAGTTCAGGGTTGAGAAAGATGACTTACTGTCATTGGATTTGGATCTAGGATTCTTGTCAATAAGATCTTGGCTTCCAAAGAAAACCAGGTTGGGAATGTAAATTCAGCAGCTGAAATCTGCAAGAAGATCAGAATCCACAACCATGCAAAGGAATACAATACTTGAATGCAGTAATGAAAAGCTTACTTTATTGTACAAGGTTATAAGATTAGAATCCTCAAAAGGCAAGTACCCTGCTAGCAGTACAAATAGAATGACCCCACAAGACCATAAATCTGCAGTTGCTCCATCATAACCTCTATCATTTAGAACCTAATGAATTTAACTGGTTATATACAGTATTTCTCCTTAAAACTAGGGCACAATAGCAACAAAAAAGAAAGTCAAAGTTGTCTGCACCTCTGGAGCGACATAGTTTGGAGTACCACAGGCAGTATGAAGCAGGCCATCACCCTGGAATTAACACCATTGCAACTTCAAATTTAAAAGTAGGATAAAAACTGAATCCAAAAGGATCTACCAACATATGAGGTGTAGCCTATTGCAGATGAATACAACTCACCAAAGAAGAATAATGAAACACAAAATAGTTCATGCAAAAACTAGACCCCTGATTGTCTAACAAAAGGACAGAATGCAAAAAACTTCGATGTCATTGTTTCATTCCTATTCATACAGAATGCATGCTAAATACCATCAAAACTGTGAAATAATTTATCTACTAAAATTAATAATTTTATGTTTGTCTTCACTTGATTAGTGATCAATGGAGTGTTTCTTCATTTTAGGTAAGCAATATATCATTTTGAATTCATGATTGAGGGCTTACACTTATTGATAGAATAGCTCATTTCCATTCTGAATGTACATACAGACATACAGTAGATCTTCATACTCTCACAATTCCATGAAGTTGAAGGATCAAATTAATGTTCTATGACATAGATTATAACATGTGTATGCCCTTACAATTTATATCCGCCCAAATTTTTTAAAAACAATTAATATATGCAGACCATGATTACATGATTCAAATATTGCATCTATTTAAAATCAGAAAATAGTTATCAAAAATTAACTTGTAACTGTTAGATTACCCTGGCTTGCTGAGATAATGCACTTAAGCCATTTGTTGGATTTTAGCTTCTTTTTGGTGGACTGACATGTAATTTGTTAACATGCGGATTTATGCCGTTAAGAAGCAAACCCGTTGGTGATCTAATTAATAGCTATTGGGTTTTTATTAATGGATGTGGGATTTAGATGTGTAGAACCCTCTAGCCGCTCCGTTATTATTGATGGGTTGATAACGGATGCGGGTCCATAGTATATATGGGTTTGACCATTCTCTTTGCTCCCATTGGTGAAGAGATTTTGAAGCTGTCAACCTAATTCCTCTGGAAGACCAGTCCCCTTCTTCTTCGGCAGGATTTCGGGTTCAAGAGTACCACATGAAGAATAATGGCAATTCCGTTGCATTCATGTTCTTTGTAAATTTTAGTTATGTATTTATTTTTATGCCGTAGATTGATGAAACTAGATCCTTGTTTTGTATTTCCTATATCTAAGTTCTTGTATGCTTTTAGAATTCATGCGGCTTAGGATTTACAAGATTTAACACTTCATACTCACAATTCTGTGAAGTTGAAGGATCAAATTAATGTTCTATGAAATAGATTATAACATCTGTATGCCCTTACAATTTACATCCACTCAATTTTTTAAAAAACAATTATTATATACAGACAATGATTACATGATTCAAATATTGCATCTATTTAAAATCAGAAAATAGTTATAAAAAATTAACTTATGACTGTTAGATTACCCTGACTTGCTGAGATAATGCACTTAAGCCAAAGTCTGAAATTTTCAAGTTCCCATAAGCATCAAGTAACAAGTTCTCTGGCTGAAAATTTGCAAAGTATTGATAAAATAATGTAATAGTTCATTTGAATTATCATAAAATCACGATACCTCAAGCAGTATATGATGTACCTTCAGATCACGGTGGTAAACTCCCCTGCTATGACAATAATCAACAGCATTAATTAGTTGTTGGAAATATTTCCGGGCCTCGCTCTCCCTCATCCTACCATGGTTTATCTTCATGGTTGGGTTTTAGAAACATTAGCAGATAAAAAAATTAAGACAATATAGCAGATATTGTTCAGATAAATATACACCTGTGCATGTACATGTGCATTGTAAGTATTTTACAAAGAAGACAATCCTTAGTGCCTAATTAGATAAAATGCATATCATGGTTTCCTTTGGCTTTTTCCATTTCCATTTGAAAGAGAGAAACGTATCAAAGTTCTGTCTTACTATTTTATCTAACAGCTCTCCTCCTGTAACGAATTCAAGTACAATGAAAATTTTTGTTTTGCTCCCCATCACCTGAATTAGAGAAACAAACATTAGCTAACAAATCAATTAGTAATGACACTTCAAAAATAGATGCTAATATAAATTTCTAGTTCAAACATTTTTTCAAATCTATATAAACAAGCTCACATTTGTTTAAGCAGTGTTAGATGTGCAAAGAGAAGAAAATCAACAAAGGCATAATAATATCATCGCACCAATAGTACCAACGTTGGTGGATATCAAGAGATCTACATAAGTTAACATTTTGGGATGAAATGGACTCTCTCAAGATTTTTTTTATAGGAAATGTAAATGTTAATTACTAAAACAAAAGAAGTGTACATGGATAACATCACAATCACAGTACTGACTTCCTTTCTAATCTACTCCCATAAATCTCTCAAGCTTTAATAGTATGGATGAACCATAGACATAATTGAGAGATCACACCATATACATATTGCATAACTGCAGACACAATATCTTAGACATAATTTTATAATGTTACTTCATAAGTAAAAAAAACAGATATTATGGAAAGACTTTAGAAGACGACCTCATAGATTCGAACAACATTAGGATGCTTTATTAACTTCATAGTGGAAATTTCCCGCTGAATCTGCATATGCAGAACTTGACATTAGTAGAAAGATAACTATGAGACAAAGGGATTGGTATAGTCTTAAAGTAATACAAATATGAGTAGAGAATAAAAAAAACATGAGACACACATAATCGGTTCAAGTTTTAGATAAGACTAATCTATCTTAAATTGCACCAACAGCTGAGGATCTATATTCATTTTTAATTCTTCCTTGCCAATAAAAAGCTATAGTCGGCCAAACTTTAAATTCACAGGTGTTGCAATTCTTAGCTGAAGATATCAGTGTTCAAGTTCTCATGCTTATTATCATATTCAATAAGAAAATGAGGTAACTTTGAGCAAGGTTAAATTACGTCAAAGATTGATATACCACTTAGCACTTTTGAAGGTGGCAGATGGATTCAGAGGTCATTTGGAGATGGGATATGAATATAAATTTCCTGTTGAAATTAACTTATCCCATGCTCCTGGTGGTGGCAGAGCTTGTTTGGCAATCTTTCTCACAAATTACAGGTAAGGTAATAACTTGGTTACTTTTACATGACAAGTTAAACACAAGGTGAAATCTAAAAAAGAAAAGGGTTCAACCAGAAGATTATTCTTGTGTGCTGTGTGGAGGCCATGTGGATGAAACTGGTCCACATTTGTTTTTCTCCTGCATAAACAGAAGGTGTGGGCTGGATGTTGATTCGCTTAATCTTCTCAATTGGACTTCAAAGTTCTCCTTCGACGAAGGGCTGGGAAGTTGATGTTCAGTGCTTGACAAGGAGGCAAAGAATCTATAACTGTATTGTGCATCCATGGCTATATATAGTTTGGCTCACTTGTTGCAGTAGTATTTCCCATTTAACCAATCCAAATTTGACAAGCATGCTTTGGTTCTGGGCTGAATTGATAGAATTGTGGTCCGCAAGAGTACCTGCTTGTGCAAAGATCACATATATAGAGCAGTTAAGGCAGCTAGGAAGCTAGTTTAGTAGTAACTTTAAGCTTCTGTTTGGAAATCTAAATATGTGCTATATATGTGGAGGTCTCTTGTGTGTATTGGTGAATCTCCTGTGCAAAACTGGTCGGTGATGAAATCTAGTGACAAGTGCACATGGTATAGTGATAGTCAAAGACAAGGTTGGTAGATGGTTTCAATATCAGAGTGGTGTCAATACCGGTTTCCTCATCTTAGGTGTAGGCGAGTAGCAAGGGTTGAGTACTCATCTTGTATACCTCCATGTAGTTAGTGAAGTATTGGGTGCACAACCAGCCCAATCAAAATCCTTTTTATTTAAAAAAAAAAAAAACTTAGCACTTTACATTAGCAGATTTTATTACTAGTATTTTGGTTGTTTGGTATTTCACCTCCGAGCACAGTTCAGCTCTATTAACTTTAGAAAAATGAAAACCTATCCACTTGTGTATGAAATAAATAAATATATATATATATATATATATAGATGCAGCATTTTGAATCTCAAATTGTGAATATGATTTAGAAGACACCTGTTCTACTAGCTTGTGCTTCAGCACCTTCTCTTTGTCAAGGATCTTGATAGCAACAGGTTCCCCGGTCTCAATGTTCTTTGCAAACCTAACTTTTGCAAATGTCCCTTCCCCAATTGTGCGTCCGAGCTCATATTTACCCACATGACGCTTTACCTTACTTTTACTCGTTCCACTTTCCATTCTATAGTTTATTTGATAAGCACCCAAACTATGATTGGTATGCTTCACCAGTCTGTTAATATAGAAATTTCAGTTGAAATTGAAGTTAGATGGTAGAAATAGAATGTTTTATGTTTAAAAAATTTAACAGCATTAACAGTTCTTGTCCATTGGTAAAAGTTAAAGAAAGAGATCATGAACTTTTAGGCAGCATGATTGTGGTAGAAGTCTGAGGCTGCATAATTAGAAAGCTCACTCATCTCGAAACAAAATTCCACAGTTGCGAAGCAAATTTGTTATATTTCAATACCAAAAGCCCACAGTGCTATAGAGATGCATTCCCAAATAGCTTTAGTTAGGAAACAGATTGTAAAGCTAGTAAATAAGACAAATCCCACGACTGGTTACAACAACAGCACGGAGGCAAAACTACATAAACACACACAAACAAAAAGGGGGGAAAGAAATTATTAGCCACCAAAAAGAAGAAATACGAAAGACGAAAACCCCAAAAGCGTCTTAAATCTCATTAAAAACAGAGAAAGTTTTTATCTTTGCAACAAGAGTAATCCATCGATCATCCACTTACAATAGAGGGGATTAGGGAACCGACCTTTGAATCCAGCGATGCGGCACTTTTGTTGGATCAAGTATGCGGGTCTAGGAGACTCTGCAGCAGAAATTGATGAGGGGGCGGCGGGGGCGGCAGAGTGGAAACACAAAGGAAACCGATGGGTGTGCAAGTGGTACAACAGCAACAGCGGCTATTGATGGCAACAGAGGTGAAGGCGAAGGATGTGGTGGCCATTGAATCGCACATAGAACAAGTAAAGCTGCGTCGTTGTGTGCCACCATTTCACTCACAGTAATCGCTGCGTGCCAAGGAATGCGAACCTCCTTTTTACAGTCACTGAGCCTTCGTCGTCGTCTCTTGTCCTCTTTCACAGCGGCTCCTACAAAACCACGTGAAACGAAATTCAGTTCCTCCACAAACCACTAAAAATCAAAAGCCGTCTTCTATTTTTATTTTTAATCTTAAAAAAAAACCCTCTTATGATAAATACCTTTTAATTATCCAATTCGAATCATCTATCCCTAAATTTCTCTATCCCCATATTTTCTACCGATCGGACGAATCAGATTATATCTTAAAATATCATGACATCCTTAAAATGTGTACACTATCTTCATGATGTGCACGACATCTTTGAAATATATTCTGATCCGTTCGATCGACAAATGTACTCTGATCCGACCGATCGATAAGGGGATAAGGGGACACAAAAACATAGAAATTTGGGGACAAGGATCCGAATGTTTTCTATTAACGTTTTATTCCTCAATATTTTAAAAAATAACATTTAGCCTTTTTACCAAAAGTAAAAAACAATAAGAAATCTTATAAAAGATAATTGTACCCTTTCTTTTATTTTTTTTTATCATTTTTAATAATAATCTTAGTAGAAAAAAAATATATTGAATTATCATTATATTTTTTTAATAAAAATACTCATAAAATTCATATATGTACTGATCATGTCCGAACGTTGAATCAACGGACGCTGGGCACGTGGCGCTCTCCGAGTCGCCGATGTAGATCTCCGGCTAGTCTCACGAAGCTCCGGCGAACCTGCACAGAAGTCGAGCCGGGAAGGGGTTCCCGGCGGCGACCCTCCGACGCTCAAGTCAGGCAAGCAAGCAGTGAAAAGAGTGGCTCCAAAGGTCTTGAACGCGTACCTCTGGCGAAGTCTGCGGCTCTTTATATAGAGCGGTGAAAGAGCTTCTACACGCCCACCGAGGCGTGTACGTGTCTGCAGCCCATACCTCGGTATGTGCTTGTCAGAAAGCTTACCTGACGTCATACTGCAACAGTCCCATCGCGCCTTCGATGGGACAACAGGACACCCCGTTGTCAGACTAGGAGTATGGCTTAGCCATACGACTTGACGACTGTCAGCAGATGTTCCTGTCCCTATTTACCCACCGCCAGCCAGGACGTCCATCCGGCCGGCTAGACGAAGAGCGCCGTCCGGACGGCCCTAATTCCCTGCGCCGGCCGGGCGGCGCGCCCATTACGTCCTACCTTCTCTTAGGCCTTCCGCTCGGTCATTATTTACTGTTTCATTAAGCGTCGGAACCCCGATCCCTGTCAGGGCGCCTTTTACTATCAGATGTTTACTGGCAGACCGATCGGCTTGCCCTTTTCTCATGAGTCCGGTCGGCTCACCCTTCTTCGACGGATCACCTGGCCTTTTGACCTCCACGTGGCGTTGACCCCTCGTTAGGGGGTCCCGGGCTCTTACCACCGGATCACTTGCCTTCCCCTCGAGTCTAATCGAAGGAGGCGAAGTCCGACTGACTGGACTGCCGATCTGACTGAGCAATGATCACTGCATTAGGCCGCTCGGCCAGGCATAGGGATACTCATCCGTTCGGCGGTATCTTGTCCGTGCCTTATGTTCTCTTGGAATCCATGTCCGATGCTCTCCCCTACTACCCATCACGTGCTCTGCGCACGGTAAGGGGAGCTTATTAAATGCGGCCAGTATCCTGCTGACACGTGGCGATCGTGCATTTGTCAGCGTATGGCGGTGGCGTCACTTCCGATGGAACAGCCGCCGTTTGAAATGAACGGCTAGATGACGACCTCGATATCGACGACCTAGATCGGACGGTGTAAATTGATCGCGGTTGCCCTTATAAAGCTCCCGACCCCAGCTCTTCGCCGCATTTCGACCTTATCGTCTCCAGCCATCCCTCTGTTCCTTTTTTCCGGCGACCTTGCGTTTCAGCTCTCCGACGACTCTACAGCCCCCTTTGATCATCTTCTTTGCCCGTAAGGATTCCTTTTCCTTGCTGTCTCTCCTTTTTTCTCTTTATTAGCTATTTCTTTCATCATCCCGCATTCTTTCCCTGTTTTTATTTCTCCCTCCTTCCATCGCGCGTCCATCCCTAGCCTTATACCATGACCAACACCTCACAGCCGACCGGCGGTGCTCCGGGTCTTTGGTATTCGACCATGGAAAGCCGGTTCGACGAGGAGGACGCGTTGCGTCTCGCTCGGACTTACGACATTCATTCCGACCACCAAATAATATTAGCCACACCGGCCGATCGGCCTCATGAACCGCCGTCCGGCACAGTTCTTTTTTTCCGAGACCAATTTTTGGCCGGGCTGCGTTTTCCACCCCACAAGTTTTTCTTACAAGTCTGCAATTATTTTCGCATTCCGCTCGGCCAAGTAGTCCCTAACTCCATTAGGCTGTTGAGTGGAGTGATAGTCCTTTTTAAACTGAACAACATTCCCCTTGACCCTAAGATTTTTCACTACTTTTTTATCCCAAGCAAGCCGAGTGGGGTACCTTTATTTTCCAGTCTAGGATAGGTTTCGTCCTTTTTGATAGTATGCCGAGCTCCAACAAACATGGGAAGGAGCACTTTTTCTATGTGCGTTTTCCCGAGCTGCCAACTTTTCGTACCAAGTGGCAGACGGCGATGTCGGCGCAACCGGAGCTCGGCAAATTCAGAGGCGATGCGGCCTACCTTCATGCGGCCGAGCGGTTGGTGGGTCAGCGCTATCACATTGACAAGCTGCTCCTTCCGGGAGTAATGTATATATTTGGCCTATCTTCTACCCCGGCCGATCTGCCCTGCAGCATGAGTAAGCGATTCTCATCCCTCCTTTTTCTTTTGTTCTAATTGATTTAATCTTTGTTTCTGCAGCTGAAGTTATGTGGCGTGCTAAGGCGACCGAGAAGCTCAAATTGAAAGCCGCTTAGATTGAGGCGGTGAAGAACAAGGAGGTCGCCGAGCGGGGCCTTGATCCAGCCGATCCGACCGGCGAATTAGGCGAGGGGACCCAGGATGCCCCTGAAGCCTTAGCAGCTACTACCTCTCACGACGAGGCAGCGGGCGGCACAGAACCTTCTACCCAAGCCGAGGTGGAGGGTCGTTCGGCCGATGATGTTCCGCTACTCACTCGGAAGCGCCGACGACCGGAATCTGCATCTGCCTCAACTCCACTTGATGAGCCACAGCCCGAGCGGGGCGCGGATGCTCCGGTGTTGTCCGGGACGGTTTCCCTAGAGAGTACCCCGACCCCACATGGCTCTCCAAGGGCAAGCTCTGAGGTGCCGCCGTCCAACCCTTCAAGAACTCTGCGCCGTATCAAGCGTTTGGGCGAGCTTCCTTCCTCGTCCACCGGTGGGCCATCTGGTAAGGCCGATGCTTCTTAGGGCGAGCCGAGCGGCCCGAATTTAATTAAAACCGTCCTGCGCCTCCCCTCAGAGGAATACATGGCTGTTGCTGATCGGCCAGTGGTCCCCGAGCAGCAGATCACCTTGACGGGTCCTCTTGCAAAAGCTTGGGAGGACGCTCGGCGCCGAATAAAAGCGATGACTCCTGGGCAGCTCGGCGACAGCAACCTTCAACAGGCCACCGGGGTATGCTCTTTTTCTTTGTTCGTGTATTTGAATTAAGTTTTCAACCTGTTCACTTTTGCTCGTAGAACTGGGTGGAGCAAATTGCCGTTAGCAATCGGTTGGCCGAGCTAGAGGATGAATTGAAAAAACTCAAGGCCGCGGGAGACAGCCGACAGTCGACGACCGCTCTGGAGAAGGCCAAAAAATTACTGGAAGCCGAACGGAAACGAGCTTCCGATCTAGCGAGCAAGGTCGTTCGGCTCGAAGCGATGGTCAAACAACGAGATAAGGAGATCAAGACGGCAACCACCCGGAAGCGCCAGGCCATCGATGACATGGACCGAATGAAGGTGGATATCAGAGGGCTGGAGCAACGCATCAAGGATCTGGATGCTCTTCTGGCCACCGAGAAGGAGAGCCGCTCGGCTGACTTGCTCAAATTCGAAGGGGATTTAAAGGATCTCCAGGCTGCTAATGATGCTGCCCAGGCCACGCTTAAAGAGTATCAGGACGGGGAGTCAGCTTGTTCTGACGAAGTGAGGAAGGCGTTTGTCCGCTCGGACGAATTCGGAGAGAAATTTACCGACAAAATTTCCCTCACTTTCGAAGAGGCGATTAAGGCGGCTGTGGATTACTTGAAGACCAAAGGCCACCTTCCCGCCGAGCTGACCATCCCATCAGAGGACCTGGCAACCGTGATGGGCGCCATTCCTGATGCTCTTTTTGAATTTGATGCGTGAGGAGGGTTTTTTACCAACTTTTTTTTTTGTATCTTCGCCGCTCGGCCAAACTTATTTTTTGCTGTAACTTTTTTCATTTGCCTAGTGCTTGGCGTAAATGGATCATCTTCCCTTCCTTGCAATTTTTGTTTTGACAAGACCTTTTTCTTTCTCCATGCGATTGCGCAGCCGCTCGGCGCGCGAATGTCACTCGTTCACGTGCTCACGTCTTTAATTCTAATTAACCATCTTTTGCTTTGCGCCTTACCTCAAAGGGGTTTTCCATAGATTTTGCTATGCGAGCCGCTCGGCTACTCAGGGGTCTTAAAGAACGAGCTTTGTCGTCGATCGGCTTCTTACCGCCGGAATATATGACATGGATGGCTCTTCCGCTCGGACGTTTACAGACGCCGGCTCGTCTCTCGATATTTAACGTCGGAGCTCGACGGTCTTCCGCTCGGACGCGACGTTTATAGACGCCGGCTTGTCTCTCGATATTTAACGTCGGAGCTCGACGGTCTTCCGCTCGGACGTTTATAGACGCCGGCTCGTCTCTCGATATTTAACGTCGGAGCTCGACGGTCTTCCGCTTGGACGTTTATAGACGCCGGCTCATCTCTCGATATTTAACGTCGGAGCTCGACGGCCTTCCGCTCGGACGTTTATAGACGCCGGCTCGTCTCTCGATATTTAACGTCGGAGCTCGACGGTCTTCCGCTCGGACGTTTATAGACGTCGGCTCGTCTCTCGATATTTAACGTCGGAGCTCGACGGTCTTCCGCTCGGACGTTTATAGACGCCGGCTCGTCTCTCGATATTTAACGTCGGAGCTCGACGGTCTTCCGCTCGGACGTTTATAGACGCCGGCTCGTCTCTCGATATTTAACGTCGGAGCTCGACGGTCTTCCGCTCGGACGTTTATAGACGCCGGCTCGTCTCTCGATATTTAACGTCGGAGCTCGACGGCCTTTACGGCTAACTTCGATACTGCCGATCGGCGGAACCCTTGGTCATCCTTTGAATTAATTTCACTTCCTGCATTACAGGGACACGGGCGACTAGCATATACACAAAAAAGAGTTACATTCGTGCACCTTTCATCCAGCTCGATAAGGCTGGAGATGATTTGCACTCCATGGTCGATCCAGCTGCCGCCCGTCTTCATCCTCCAAATAATATGCGCCCGAGCGGAGCTTTTCAATAACCTTGAAGGGGCCCGCCCACGGTGCCTCCAGTTTACCGACGTCACCGACCGGCTTGACTTTCTTCCAGACAAGATCGCCGACCTGGAATGATATGGGGATTACACGGCGGTTGTAATTTTGCTTCATCCGTTGCCGGTACGCCATCAGTCGGACGGACGCCTTGGCTCTTTCTTCTTCGACCAGATCCAGCTCCATGTTCCTCCGCTCGGCGTTGCTCTCATCATAGCTTTGGATCCGAGCAGATTCGACTCCGACTTCAACAGAAATGACCGCTTCGCCGCCATACACCAGATGGAAAGGCGTGACGCCCGTCCCGTCCTTTGGAGCCGTTCGGATGACCCATAAGACGCCCGGCACTTCATCTACCCAACTCCCTCCCAAATGGTCGAGCCGAGTGCGTAGAATGCGAAGAATTTCCCGATTGGCTACTTCGGCTTGACCGTTGCTCTGGGGATAAGCCACGGACGTGAAGTGTTGCTCGATGCCGTAGCTTTTGCACCAATCCTCTAGCATCTTCCCTGTGAATTGCCGCCCATTGTCGGAAACCAATCGGCGAGGGATGCCGAACCGACAGATGATGTGTTGCCAGATAAATTTTTTGACCATCTGTTCGGTGATCTTGGCTAGCGGCTCGGCCTCCACCCACTTGGAAAAATAATCAACCGCCACTAGCAAAAATTTCCGCTGCCCAGTCGCCATCGGAAATGGACCGACAATATCCATTCCACATTGATCGAACGGACATGAAACTGTTGATGCCTTCATTTCCTCTGCCGGTCGGTGGTTGAAGTTATGGTACTTCTGGCATGAAAGGCACGTCGACACGGTCCGAGCGGCGTCTGCTTGTAAAGTCGGCCAAAAGTATCCAGCTAGCAGGATCTTCTTAGCTAGTGCTCGTCCGCCCGGATGTCCTCCGCACGATCCTTGACCGGCTCTCCTCCTTAGCAGCTAGGCTTCATACTCATTGGATGGTGTGGCGCCCGAGCGGAGGAACTCTATGATGGGTGTCCGCCAGTCGCTTGGAAATGTGAGGCCTTCCATCCGGTCGACGTGCGCCACCAACAGTACTTTTTCAATTGGCTGCTGAATGGCGACCGACGTTATTGAGCTCGCGAGTTTGGCTAACTCATCAGCTGCTTGATTTTCTGCTTTGGGTATCTTCTGGACAACAACTTCTCTAAAATCGGCTTTGAGCTTCTCGAAGGCTTCAGCGTAGAGCTTGAGCCGAGTATTATTGATTTCGAAGGTACCAGAGAGCTGCTGAGTGGCCAACTGTGAATCCAAGTGAAGCGTTACCCGACCGGCTCCCACATGCCGGCGACTATGAGGGCCTCATACTCTGCTTCATTGTTGGTAGCTTTATAATCCAGCCGGACGGATAAGTGCATCTTTTCTTCTTGAGGGGAGAGCAACAATATTCCAATCCCGCTTCCGAGCTGAGTGGACGACCCATCCACATATATTCTCCACATAGCTTCCGGCTCCGGCCTTTGCACCTCAATCACAAAATCGGCCAAGGATTGCGCTTTGATCGCCGAGCGGGGATGGTATTGGATGTCGAATTCACTTAACTCTGTCGCCCACTTGATGAGCCGTCCGGATGCCTCTGGATTTAGTAGAATACGTCCGAGCGAGCTATTGGTTTTGACAATGATCGTATGCGCCAGGAAGTATGGACGAAGGCGCCGAGCGGCGAGGACCAGAGCGAAAGCTAGCTTCTCGAGCCCAGTGTAGCGAGATTCAGCATCTTTTAAAATGTGACTAAGGAAATACACAGGCTCTTCTCCGCTCGACCTCACTAAAGCCGAGTCGATTGCATGCTCGGTTGAAGAGAAGTACATATAAAGTGGCTCACCCGTAGTCGGCTTGGCTAATACCGGGAGGGAATTCAGATATGCCTTCAAATCCTCGAACGCCCGGTCGCATTCTTCGTCCCAGTGAAATTTAGTGGCCTTGCGCAAGATTTTGAAGAAAGGGAGGCTCCAGTCGGCAGTTTTGGAGATGAACCTGGACAGAGCAGTTATCCGACCGGTCAGACACTGCACTTCCCTTGTATTTCTTGGAGGCGGCATATCTTATAGAGCTTTCATCTTGCTGGGATTTGCTTCGATGCCCCGCTCGGTCACTATGTATCCTAGGAAACGTCCTCCTTTTGCGCCGAACAGGCACTTCTGGGGATTTAGCTTGACTCCATACTTGCGTAGCGTTCGGAAGGTTTCCTCCATGTCTTTGAAGAGATCGGCCGCTCGGCCGGACTTAATGAGAATGTCGTCCACATAAACTTCCAGATTCCGCCCGATCTGCTCCCTAAATACTTTGTTTATCAAGCGCTGATAGGTGGCTCCCGCATTCTTTAATCCGAACGGCATCACCTTATAGCAATAAGTGTCATCGACCGTCACGAAGCTGACTTTTTCTTGATCTTCACGGGCGAGCGGTACTTGGTGATAGCCCTGGTAGGCGTCGAGCATACATATTAATTCACAACCGGCCGTAGAGTCCACCAGCTGATCTATCCGGGGCAGAGGATAAAAATCTTTCGGGCAAGCTTTGTTGAGATCCCGAAAATCTATGCACATTCTCCACTTGTTGCCTGGCTTGGAGACTAATACTACGTTAGCCAATCAGCTCGGGAACTGCACCTCGCATATATGGCCGGCCTCTAGAAGTTTTTCCACCTCTGCTCGGATGAAGGAATTCTGCTCGGCGCTGAAGTCCCTTTTTCTTTGCTTTACTGGCCGTGCGTCCGGTCGGACATGTAGCTCATGCTGCGCTATGCTCGACGAAATTCCAGGCAGCTCATGTGTCGACCAGACGAAGACATCATGATTTCTTCGGAGGCATTGGATCAGCTCTTCTTTCTGCTTCTCCTCCTGATCGGACGCGATGAAGGTCGTGGCCTCCGATCGGGGTCGGGTGTATCTGCACTTACTCTTTTTCTTCATAAACTAAAGAGGGTGGCTTTTCGGTGATGGTGTTTACCTCGATCCGGGGCGCCTTCCGAGCGGAATTGGCTTCTGCTCGGACCATCTCGATATAGCATCGCCGAGCTGCTAGCTGATCTTCCCGTACTTCTCCCACTTTGTCCTCCACGGGGAACTTGATCTTCTGATGGAAGGTTGAGACGACCGCTCGAAATTCGCTGAGCGCCGGTCGTCCCAAAATGACGTTGTAGGACGAGGGAGAGTCGATCACCACGAAGTTTGTTGTCCTTGTCCTCCTGAGCAGCTCTTTTCCCAGCGAGGTAGCCAACCGGATCTGTCCGACCGGCTGAACTTCGTTACCCGTAAACCCGTAGAGCGGAGTTGTCATGGGCAACAGCTCGGCTCGATCAATTTGCAGCTGATCGAACGCCTTCTTGAATATGATGTTGACTGAGCTCCCTGTGTCAACAAATACGCGGTGAATAGTATAATTGGCTATTACCGCTTTGATGAGCAGAGCATCGTCGTGGGGTACTTCAACTCCTTCCAAGTCCCCGGGCCCGAAACTAATTTCGGGTCCTTCTGCTCGTTCTCGGCTACAGCCGACCGCATGAATCTGGAGCTGCCGGACGCTCGCCTTTCTAGCTCGGTTGGAGTCTCCTCCGGTCGGCCCGCCAGCAATAACGTTGATCTCGCCTCGGGAAGTATTGCTTCTATTTTCCTCTTCCCGAGCGGACGGTCGAGACCGTTCTCTGGACGCTCGGCGATTCTCCTGCCTTGGAGAACGATGCCGATCGGGAGTCTGTTGCCGTGGCCTATCAGCTCGCGTCCGATCGGCTTCATGAGTTCTCTGTTGCCTGTCGACTGAGGGAGACCGTCGTCCGGCATTCCGGGGCACAGGATGAGCCACGAAGGGAAGACTTCGACAATCCCTTGTGTTGTGCGTATCCGTCCGGTGGAAGGAGCAGAACATCGGGGTCCATCTCTTCTTTGGCTTGGGCCGGGCGGCAGCTACCTCTTGCACATGGGACCTGGCGTGGGGGGATCGGATTGCTTCGGCCCTTGGCGGAGGAGCCCGCTCGGCCGGAGGAGCCCGCTCGCCTGGAGTTTCTTTTTTCCTGGCTGCTTGCGCTTCTTCCACGTTGATGTATTCGTTAGCCCGGTGTAGCATGTGATCGTAATCTCGGGGCGGCTTTCGGATGAGTGATCGGAAAAAATTCCCATCCACTAGGCCTTGTGTGAAGGCATTCATCATGGTTTCTAAAGTGGCCGTTGGAATATCCATTGCCACTTTGTTGAATCGCTGGATGTAAGCTCGGAGCGATTCACGGGCTTCTTGCTTGATGGCGAACAGGCTCACGCTCGTTTTCTGGTAGCGTCGGCTGCTTGCAAAATGGTGGAGGAAGGCCGTTCGGAAGTCCTTGAAGCTTGTGATGGATCCGTCCGGCAACCTCCGAAACCACCGTTGAGCCGATCCCGAGAGAGTGGTAAGAAAAACTCGGCACTTTACTCCATCTGTGTATTGATGGAGAGTAGCTGTGTTATCGAACTTACCCAGATGATCATCTGGGTCAGTTGTCCCATTATACTCGCCGATCGTCGGAGGCACATAGTGCTTCGGCAGAGGATCTCTCAGAATAGCCTCTGAAAATTGGCGATTAATCCTCTCGGGTGATGCGTCCGCTCGGGGGTCTTTCCCCTTTCTGTCATCTCGTCTAGGCATCTCATCCGAAGAAGATCCCCTATCTCTATGAGCTGGTACGGCTTCAGGGGTGCGGAATAGGGCTCGATGAAATGCAACGGTGGCCGGTGGTGCTTCCGCTCGACCACCAGATGCTGATGTTGCTTGCTGCTCCGGCCGCTCGGCTGTGACTTTCTGTTTTTGCTCCACGAGCTTGGCGGCCCTTATCTCGATCAGAGCGTCGAGTTCCTCGTTCGAAAGCGTCACCATGTGTTGTCGTCCAGCCTCGTCCATTGTTTCCGATCGGATGCAGGAGCGTTCCCACAGACGGCGCCAATTTGATCTTGTCCGAACGCTGAATCAACGGACGCTGGGCACGTGGCGCTCTCCGGGTCGTCGATGTAGATCTCCGGCTAGTCTCACGAAGCTTCGGCGAACCTGCACAGAAGTCGGGCCGGGAAGGGGTTCCCGGCGGCGACCCTCCGACGCTCAAGTCAGGCAAGCAAGCAGTGAAAAGAGTGGCTCCAAAGGTCTTGAACGCGTATCTCCGGCGAAGTCTGCGGCTCTTTATATAGAGCGGTGAAAGAGCTTCTACACGCCCACCGAGGCGCGTACGTGTCCGCAGCCCATACCTCGGTATGTGTTTGTCAGAAAGCTTACCTGACGCCATACTGCAACAGTCTCATCGCGCCTTCGATGGGACAACAGGACACCCCGTTGTCAGACTAGGAGTATGGCTTAGCCATACGACTTGACGGCTGTCAGCAGATGTTCCTGTCCATATTTACCCACCGCCGGCCAGGACGTCCATCCGGTCGGCTAGACGAAGAGCACCGTCCGGACGGCCCTAATTCCCTGCGCCGGCCGGGCGGCGCGCCCATTACGTCCTGCCTTCTCTTAGGCCTTCCGCTCGGTCATTATTTACTGTTTCATTGAGCGTCGGAACCCCGATCCCTGTCAGGACGCCTTTTACTATCAGATGTTTACTGGCAGACCGATCGGCTTGCCCTTTTCTCATGAGTACGGTCGGCTCACCCTTCTTCGACGGACCACCTGGCCTTTTGACCTCCACGTGACGTTGACCCCTCGTTAGGGGGTCCCGGGCTCTTACCACCGGATCATGTACCAACATAAATAATATAAATAGTAATTTTGAAAGGTATAACCAACCGAAAATTCATGCTACCACCCTTACCAAATTAAAAAAAAAAAAATAGAATTCTAAATTGATGAATCAAAATTAAATAAAAATGAAACAAAGGTTATCATTAAAAATCCTCATCATCAAATGTAACATACAATGAATAAAACAGTAGTATCATTGTCCTTTTTATTATTTTTTAATAATAACCTCAAGAGGAAAAAAAATATATTAAAGTGACTATTATATCCTTCGATAAAAAGTCTCATAAAATTCATATATGCAGCTACATAAACAATAGAAAAATAATAACTTTAAAAGGGATAACCAGCCAAAAGTTGATTCCAGCATCTTCACCAAACTAGAAAAAAAGGACTAAAATTCTAAATTGATGAACCAAAATCACTCTTACTTCATTGTATTCCATCTTTATTTTATTTTGATTCATCAATTTAGAATTCTGACCTTTTTTTATTTGATGAGGTGGTGAAATGAATTTTTAGCTGGTTATCCTTTTCAAAGTTGTTGCTTTTCTATTATTTATACTAGGGCATGTGAATTTTTTGTGAAGATTTATACCGAAGGATATAATAATCAATTTAATATATTTTTTATCTCTTCATGTTATTATTAAAAAAATGCTAAAAAAATATAATGGTATAATTATCTGCCTTTCTATTGTTTATATTGGGCATGTATGAATTTTTTTGAAGATTTATAGCTAAGGATATAAAAATCAATTCAATATGTTTTTTTTTCTTTATGTTAATTATTATTAAAAAAATGCTAAAGAAGATAATGATAGAATTATCTTTTACAAGATTTTTCACATTTGACTTTTGGTCAAAGGGTTAAATGTTATTTTTTAAACAAGGCGATAAAATGCTATGGGAATTGGGATAAAAAAACATATGGGGTTAAAGGTATTTTAACCTAAAAAATAAAGGTATAAATTTAAATGAAGGAGAAATCTTCCAAGTCCGAATCTACTTCATGAAGTAGATTGATAAAATAAAAGTAATTAATTAATTTAAGGAGCATATCTAATTTTGAACCCATTTTATATGATTAATAGAACTCTGCCACATGGTCGGTAGCTTCATTTAAACTCACTACTCTCCCATTCTTCTGACCACCATTCAAATTGGCCTATTAATATCCATCGTGAATTAATTAAGATATATTTAAGGAACTCCTATTACCTTCTCTTTCTCTCTTTTCCATCTTCTTAATTTCAACTATTTTCGCTTCTTCGGAAACAATGCTCCTGTCAAGGTACGTAGCGAATCATCATTAATTTGTTGCAATAAGATTTGCTATAATTTATTTATTTTTTTTCCCCATGCTTAAGATTCTCATCAATCTTGGTATTCAGATTTTAATGGATTCAAATTTTGACAATTTCTTAAAAGAAGCAAGATTAATTAAGGTTCTTTTCTTTGACAAATTTATTGTAGAAAGATAACAACATTAAAGAAGCTAGCTCTTTGATTCTGGCTTCGACGAGAGATCGTTGAATAGATTCTTGAATCTAACAAACATTACATTCATTTTATTTTATTTTATTTTATTTGTTTTCGCTTGCAGATTACCAAAATAGAACAAAAGAAAAGAAGATTCAGTAACTAAATCTGAGAAATCTGTGCCCAAAATAATGTCCGGGAAAATAAATTGGACTTGTGCTTACTATTATCCTTTCTTTCTCGGTGCAACATGCTTCTTGATTACCCTTTGCAAGTTCTTTCTTCCACCATTTATTCTTCTTTTAAAACCCTTCGTCCTTCTCGTCATTTTCACTATTCTTTTGCTCGTGATGCTTCTGAGATTTGGTAAGACAAATACTGTCCTCAAAAAAGACAAAAATGAGAAATTAGCTCGCAAAAGCTCTATGAAGCTTGAGTTGGGCAAAAGGGACGTAATCAGAGTCAGAAAGGTGGAAAGTTTCCGATCCAATCCCAACATTAGAAGCAGGAGGACTTTTAAGGGCATGACAGTAAAAGCAATTGCTCCGGATGATAAAGGATTCAAAGAGGACGATGCCAATCCAACCAGTGCCACTTCCGTTTCTTCCAGCAGCTCTCCCGATGAAGATCATGCCAATAAGATTTCTGAAACTGAAGATACCCAACAGTCATCAGAAAATCATGACAATGCCGAGTCATGTTTGGGTTCGCCGTGGTGCTGCGTTGAGCATGGAGACGATCGTTTCGATTCTGAAGTAAACGGTGCGTGGATGGAGGACCAAGTCGACCCGCAATTTTCCGAGGAGAAGTTGAAAGATGCAGCGGCCGAACAGAACCATCTGGTGGAATCCGGGAAGAAGGACGATGAAGATGTTGAAGGGGCAAGAGAGGAGAAGAATGAGAGGAACAGAGTTTCTATTAGTTGGACTGCAGATGATCAGAGGAACCTCATGGACCTCGGGGACTCTGAACACGAAAGGAGCCGACGATTGGAGAGTCTGATAGCCAAACGGAAAGCGAGGAAAGCAATGGAGAGAAATTTGACAGACTCGGATGATAATGCGGATCAGGCACTGCCATCCATCAGTGTTGGTACAAAAAGGAATCCTTTTGATCTTCCTTTTGATTTTGACGATTCACTTCCTGGTTCAGCTCCTTCCAGACTCTTGCCCAGATTTAACCTTTTCGATCTTCATTCCGCGGAAGAAGAAGACGGCGAAAATCTAGGCCACAAAAGCTCGGTTACTCTCCCCCAGCGAGATGTGTACAGGAGGCACGAGAGCTTCACGATTGGCGTTTCATTTTACGAAAACTTCAAGCAACAAAATAAAGAGACTAAAGAAGTCCGTGATTCCAAGTTTTGTTTCACATCTGAATCTGATACAGTTTCAGTGACTGATCTTCAAGAAGACCTTCCTCAACATGATAAGGAACTTGCTGGGCATGTCAACCCGATGGATGCTGAATTTGTGATGAGCCAGATGGACATAAACAATGATCACGAAGCTGGAGCTTCTGAAGATGCAATTCGAGATGATAGTAGCCAAGAATCGGTATCGAGTTCGCTCATTGCATATACAGACAGGCCTGAATTGAAGAATCCTATGGACCAAAACAAGCTGCAGGAAGCTCATGTCATTGAAGACTTTGGACTAGTTCAAGATGAGAGCAGTCAGGAATCGATGTCGGTATCCAGTTCACCGATTACTCATGTCGACAAGGAGGCCGACAACTCTATCGTGCACGATCCAGGAAGCTTGCAAGATCTCGAAGAATCTACTCTTTCGTCGAATCCAATGCCTGTAAATTGTTATGCTGTGAAAGAGGTGGCAGCTCAAATTGTGGAACTTGCTGACAACAATAGCCCTTCATGGACTGATGAGTCCAATTCAGATTCGGCACCTGATGAAACTGTCAATATTTCAGGTGAAAGATATACTTGTTCAGAGATGTTGTAATTAAGCAAAATTAAACACAAAATTCCGTTGTCATTCATTGAAGTCTCATCCTTTGCAGATAAAGTAAACTCAACCCCAAAGGAGGCTGATAGAACTGGAGAATGCTCGGCGATAGAGTTCTTGGTCGAGAATGGACCGGCATCAAGCGAGATGTTAAAATCTAAGGAGCTTGATGTTTCTGAGTTACCTTCTTTGTCAGAACCAGAAATTAAGCAGGGGATTCATCATCAAGTTTTACCCTCCTCCGAAGAGATAACATTGAATGAAAGTAGCTAAAAATCTGAAGAGTATAAGAAACTAGATGACACTCTTCAACTCACTATCTGACTTTCTCCAAGCAATAGAACAGAAGCCAGAAGTTATTCAAAAAAACTTGAAATGATATATGAATAGGTAACAATGATGAATATAGAGACAAACTATAGAAAAAGAAAAACAATCATTTGTGCAATTGTCAGAGTACTGTAGTGACCTATGTGCAAAAAACAAAAGTTTATGTTTTGTTTTAGCTTTTTTCTCTACTTTTTTGAGCACGTTCATGAAACTTTCAATATTTAGCTTTCTGTTGGAAGTTTGTTTTGACTGTGACACATGAGATTCCCTTGTGCATTTGAGAATTATGATTCATGAACAATAATTCCAGTTTTTATATATTTTTTTTTAAAAATAATTTTCAGTGATTCATAGTTTTATGATTATTGTATGCCATATGATGAGGACACGTGGATCCACATTCTCCACATAGGTTCTAATCTACTCAAAAAAAAAAAAAAAAAGTTTAATTTATAATGAATTGGCCCGAGCTGTCCGGCTGACGTCTATTAATCCGTTAGTTTGAGACTTGATCCTTACGTATTAAAAAATTAAGAAAACATTGTCTCCGGATCAACGATCCTTAGGTCCATAATATAATAATACAATTCACCTATAATTAGTTAGGATCTTTTTCTGATTTTATTTTTCTATTTAGATTATAATTTAAATCTGGATAGATGGTTGGAGGCCATCGACGATGGACGGATGGCCAGGTTGCTAGACAAAGAGCGGGGGTGACATCTAAACACTTACCCTAACCTAAACTATAATATAGATGGAAAAGTGAACGGGAGGGATCACGACGAATTACGATCAAATCATAACCTCAATTCGACCACAATGACATTATAGATCATCTTCTAATCCATAAAAAATGGATCAAAGAATCTGATCTCTTGTCTCAGGGTTTAGGATTAAGTTCTAAACCTTAATTTCTTTATTTAGTTGACACCGTATACCAAGCTTCAACTGATTAATTCTGAAATAACCAACTAAATTTTATTAAAGTTTCTCACCTCGTCAGGATAAATAAAAAATATTTACAATAAACAGTTAATCAATTTAGTGTTATTAAGTTAAATGTCTATTAAAACAATTCATTTATTAATTCATTAAAATTAAGAATCTTAAATAGTACCTTTGTCGTGGCCACTAAACCTTCTTTCACATCATGTAATCATCGGTCACTGGATCACCTAATATTTAAAATTATGCCACTCTCAATCAAAACTTTATTGGTAGGCCGTAGGGTGTGATGGTTAAAATATGAAGTGTTACTATATGAGGTCTTAGGGTTGAAACTCGGCGTGACCGAGCATAATCTCCCTCATGTCTTGACCATTTAAACTAATGGCTAGTAGTCACCCGTGATTTACCTCCTCCGTGTTGACCTAGGGACGGGTTGGCGAGGGCGCTGGGGGCGAGCGATTTCGCCTTTTTTTTTGCCACATTTATTGGTAGAGCGTAGTCCCCGGGGTCATGATACCAAAGTAAGATATTCAGATTGTCTCTTAGGTATCTGTGATTCGAACCCTAACTATGATATAACCAAAGGATGCTGGGCTTCTGAGTTGGCAGCCGCGTGCACTTTCCGATTTACCTTGGTGGGCGGTGGGAAACTTTCGTGGGACCGGACCGGTCATCCCCAGAGATAGTCAATGAAACTAACTGGGATTATCATATTTTTATTGATAGGCCGTAGATTTTTTCAGGACGATCTAGTGACTAGCATGAAATATTATCATCATAAGGTCTGGAGTTTAAATCTCGATAAAATTAAGATAATTATCTTCCTTATGTGTTAGTCACTATTCCAAAGGTTAGTAACCATTTTTAAATTATCTTTTTCATATTAATCCTAACACAGATTAACATGATACTAAGGATAAACGTATTCTATCTTTTATCAAAATATTTTTGATTATTACCAAAGAAATGCATAATCTGGAAAAAGGCCAAAAAAATAAAATTTAAAAAAAAATCGAACTTCATTACTCTAAATTTGAGGATTTTTATATGGAATATAGTGCAAAGGAAACAAGTTAAAGATTATTATTGCCTCATAAAATTTATAAATTTGGATAATAAATATTATGGAATAATAGTCTCCCTTGGCAGAACACTACTTTTCCAATTGGAATTTAATTAACTGTCAAAATAGTTGAATAAAATCTTCCAGCTCTTCAGTGGAAGGCCACTCTCGCTTTTGAACCTTTCCTCTTCCAGGCTCGGTCGTCCAATCCGGGGGTAGACGTGAAGAAGCAGGGCAGGCTTTTGTTTCGCTTTTCCGCCTCGTTGGGAATCGCCCTCCTCGTTTCTCATCTGATTAGGGTTCTTCTCCTTGATCTCACTTGGCTGCTCAAGTTAATTTATTGCTTCGATCGCCGGATCCTGGTCCTTTTGGCATAGCAAGACCTGAATTTGATCGCCCCGTCATGGTGCGCTTTCTCCCCTCTGTTTTTTTTGTTTCACCTTTGTGAGTTAAATCTGCGAGATTCTTGTAGCACTCGGAAGTGTTCTGATACGGAAAGGTCGGATCTTTTACTTGGGCTTTACTTTCTCTTTGGCTTTCCACCTAGAAATGTGATTTCTGTATCATGTGTATCAGGTTTTGGGGATTTTGCTTGATTTCTCTCTCCTATTGATCGGACTATAGTATATGATATAACTGAGATCAATAATAGGAAAGGGAAGGAATGGAATCGTTCTCTCAGTTTTAGGAGGTGTTCATCTCTCAAAATGCAGTTCATTTTAATCAGTCAACGAACGGCGACTTTTTCAATGTCCTGCAATCCGTTCTTGTTCAAGATACTCCATAGCATCTCTAGTATACTAGACTTCCAAGTTCCAACTAATGGCCCGCGTTGATTATAGAAAACTTAAAAGATGTAAAAGAAACGTTTTTCTTGCTTTGTGTGAGTTTAATTTCTGTGAGCAGAGAGGATTTCTTGGGGCTTTAGTTGTAATTTCATTTGACAAAGCTCTGTCCAATGGATGATTATTTCAACTATTTTTCTGTGTGAATATATTGTTTTTCTTTTTTTTTTATGTCGGCATGCTAAAAATAAATTCATCTTTATTTACATATGTATACAAACATGATAAAAGAAAAAAGGCCATCGATATATACAAAACCTAGATTTTTTTTCCTGCATTATTTGATACATTTATGATTTATGGTTCTTTTGTTGGTGAGAAGTTGGGCTATATTTTTCAAATTGTGAAACATAACATGATATTTGCACTCTTTTTCTCTTGAATATTCAATGTTGTCTTCTTTGTTAGTTTCTGGAATGAGATTTCCATAATGCTTCCTGAGTTTCTATACTACTGTTTGACCATGAAATATAGTATTATATCCCATCCAATATATTTTTGCTTCTTGAGAACCAGCTAGGCAACTATTTATATATATATATTTTTTTTATGTCGTCTTCCCGCGCAGATTATTGCAAAAGAGAAGAAAAAATACATGGCGACCTGCATAAAAGAAATCGGAGCATCTTTTGGAAGATTAACTATGTTATGCATCCGAACTACCTATAGATCTGCTTGTAGTCATCCTTTTGTGTTTGGTGCAATGTTTTTCTTGCTTGCATTGTACAGATTTTCTCCTTTTCTGTTTGCTTTCTTGTTTTCATCTACTCCTGTCATTGCGTGCACAACTGTTCTTCTTGGACTGCTTCTAAGCTTTGGAGAACCAAATATTCCTGAAATCGAGGAAGAGGAGAAAAACTTTAATGAAATGTTTTCTACTGAAATTCGGAGCCCTACTGATTATGTTTATGTCAAGGATGATAAATTAATTGTTGAGGGCCTTATGGAGAATAGAAATTACAATGAGGAAATTGCCACCACAGAGGCAATTCAATGTGGAGAAAAAGCCAATGCAGATGAGAGTATCTATCCTGCATCAGATGGAGATGAAGATCTTGATACTACGACGGAGACAAAATCATTAGATGAGGAATTAAAGAAAAGGAATTTTTCTAAGGACAAAGGGATTCAGGTAGAAGAAATTCTAGGGCAAGAGGGTTCCAATGACAAAGATAATGGCATCGAAAAGGTGGCTACAGGTGTAGCTGAGACTGATGAAAGTCCAAGTTATTTTGGTGTGACAGATAAACTAGCAAGCAAGAGCCTTAAGTTGGAGAATGGTGAACCCTCATCACAGTACCATTTAGAGCCTTCTATTGGATTGCCATGGCTTTCAATTGAAGATCAAAAAGCCCCTACAGATACTGATTCTGATAGGTCAGAGAATTCCTCTCCAGATGCTTCCGCAGCTGACATTATTCTGATGCTTGATGAGCTTCACCCTCTTTTAAATTCTGAACATGCTCAGCATGATTCTAATTCGAAGCTAGATGTAGCCTCTGAAGCATCATCACTTGACGAAATTGATGCCCTTAGTACAGATGAAGAAGCTCAAAACCATGGGGAGGAGGAAGATGATGAAGCACCGGAGAATGATGATGGGATCGAAGCTGCCATCAAATGGACAGAAGATGATCAGAAGAATGTCCTTGATATTGGCTCTTCCGAATTAGAGAGGAATCAGAGGTTAGAAAGTTTAATTGCAAAACGGAAAGCGGGGAAGAATCAGACACATGTTATGGACAGAAATCTTATTGACATTGATGGTAATGAATCTTTTCTCAGCATGAATGAATCACACTATGGTATTCATGTTCCACCAGTATCAGCACCAAGAGGGAATCCCTTTGATAGTCCATATGAGTCAGAGGAAATGATGGGTTTGCCACCAATTCCAGGCTCTGCTCCATCATCCTTGTTACCAAGAAGAAATCCTTTTGATCTATTCTACGACCAGCAAGAACAAGATAAAAACCTTACAGGTGAGATTTGGGGTCAACAAGGTTTTGTCTCTGCCCCACATCGTCAGGTTACATTTAGAAGGAATGAAACCTTTAGTTTGGGAAGAAGGCAGCGTCAACAAGAGAATCGACATTCAAGACTGAAGCCCTATTTTGATGTTGAGAAGTTGGGTCCAGAGGGAGGTTCTAGTTTTCAAAGAGAATTCAGTGACATGAGTGAATCAAGAGTAAGTTTCATTTCAGAATCTGATGCACCCTCAAATCAGGAAGATAGTAGAAAGCTAGATGAACAAGAATTCCATGATGAAACAGAAATATCATCTCTCGCCAAACTTGATCCTGATGACATGGATCATGCAATTCAAACCTCAAAAGAAGTGGTTTTAGCTGATATTGCAGAAAAGAAAACTGAGCATGCATCTAGTGTTCCTGAGTTTGGTGGAGATGATAAGCTCATTGTAGTGAATGACCTAATTGCTGGAGCTGGCGAATATAATGTCGCAGAAGCTGCATCACATTCATTTGAAAGTGACAATGGTAACCAAACAATTGAAATATTCTACTAGCATATCAGAAATTTTATTTGGGTTCTTTTCAACATTTTTTTGTGCATGCAGGTGAAGGTCTTGACAGCATTCCTTCAGTGAATTTTGTTTTGGAAAATGAAGCTCCTGAAGTAAGTTTATCTGTGAAGCCATTTGAGAAAACGACTGAAAGTTTGCACTCAGATGTTCCACAGATGAAGCTGAAAATCATAACTAGTTCTGATGAGGAATCCGATGAGGTGTATCCAATTTCTTTTCATACTAATGGTATGGATGTGAACCTGCCAATGAGGTTGGATGAAAATGAGTATTCAATCACAGAAGAACTTCCATCTGATCTTCGTGCATCAGAGTTGGTATTTCACATGAATGGGCAATCTAAGGATGTTATCTCTGGTTCCTCAAATTCCCTCATGCATGAATCTGGCAAGTTTCAAGTTTCTGAAGGTAAGTCCACTCTGACTGCTGAGAAGCCAGACAACCAACCATCTGGAGCTAGTTATGATATACTTGCGGAAGTGAGTTTACAGAATCCGGAGCATCTAGTTAAGAAGTATATACAATCAGATATGTCCTTTGTTGAAGCTAAATCAGTTGAAGACATAGCCTTGGCTTTCAGCCACCTTTCAGAAAGCACAAACAACAAAACCCTAGGACCAGTGGAAACCATTGACATTATTGAGGAACCTTCATATCATGATGTCAGAGAGGGTACTTTAGATGGTGTACTAGTTGCCAAGGATGCACAATCAGATATGTTATTTGTTGAAGCAAATTCTGTCGAAGACATTGCGTTGGCTTTTAACCAGCTTTCAGAAGGCACAAGCAATAAAGCCCCTGAACCAATAGAAACCCCTGACAATATTCACGAGCCTGTAAACCATGAGGTTCGACTGGATAATTTACAAGGTCCAGAAAATCGAATCGCAGATACTATACAATCAGATATGTCCGTTGTTGAAGCAACTATACAATCAGATATGCCCATTGTTGAAGCAAAATCCGTGGAAGACATAGCCTTGGCTTTTAGACAGCATTCTGAAAGTGCGACCAATAAAACTCCAGAAGTAGAAACCACAAAGAATATTCAGGAACCTATAAGCCTTGAAGTTGGAGTCGATAATTTACAGGGTCCACAGAATCTATTCACAAATGAAATGCAAACAGATATGTTTGTTATTGAAGCAAAATGTGTTGAAGACAAAGCCTTGGCTTTAAGCCATTATTCAGATAGCATTAGTGATACGGGCCCAGAACCAGTGGAAACCAGTGATATTATTCAGGAGCCTTTGAATCATGAAGCTGGAGAGGATAATTTACATGATGCAGAGAATCTAGTAGTAAAGAAAATACAATCTGATATGTTGGTTGTTGAAGCTAATTCTGTTGAAGATATGGCCGTGGCCTTTAGACAGCATTTAGAAAGCACAAGCAATATAACCCCAGATAATATCCAGGAATCTATAAACTACGACGTCAGAGTGGATAATTTACAGGGTCCTGGGAATCCAGTTGTAAATGAATCGGATATGCTCATTATTGAAGCAAAATCTGTTGAAGACATAGCCTTGGCTTTTAGACAGCATTCAGAAAGCACAGGCAATGAAAACCTAGAACCAATTGAAGCAAAATGTAATACTCAGGAACCTGTAGATCATGAAGTTGGAGACATTAATTTACAGGATCCAGAGAATCTAGTTGCAAATGAGATGCAATCGGATATGTTCATTATTGAAGCAAAATCTGTTGAGGACATAGCCTCAGCTTTTAGACAGCATTCAGAAAGTACAAGCAATATGGAAACTGCAGATAATTCTCAGGAACCCATTGACCATGAAGTAGGAGTGGACAATTTCCAGGTTCTTGAGCATCTATACACAAATGAGATACAATCTGATATGCTTGTTATTGAAGCAAAGTCTGTGGAAGACATAGCTTCTGCTGTTAGACAGCATTTAGATGGATCTGTAGAAGCTAATGCAACTGAAAGGGAGTTGGAAAATAAGGTTCTTGAGGTACAGCTAATGAGGGAGACTGGTTTTGGTTCCCAGAAAGCTACAGCAACGAAAATTAGCTCAATCATAGATGGTGAAAATACAAGAGCTGAAATAGCAATGGGAAGGGAATCAGATGAGGTTCTTGAGGTACAGTCGAGGGATGAAATTGGCTTTGCTTTAGCTAAGGAAACTAGCTCAAATGCTGATGATAAAATATAGGAGCAGAAACGGTAGAGGATATTTCTGGGTCAAATGCTTGTTAGCTTCAGAAAGTAAGGAAAATTGTGAATTGCTGTTCTGTCTTCAGTTCAAGTTCCAAGGATTGTGAAGAAGATATCACATAAGAAGAACAAGGTTATGAATATTGTTTTTGGTTTGTTTCTCATCTCGGGGTGTGCAAATTTTCTTCACACAACTGGTTATATGAACTTTCAGGTAGAAACTCAGGCATTCTCATCAAGACGTTTCTCCAGTCCTTGAGATTTTGGTGCAGTTTCTTATTTGGTAGTGCATTGTCTTATTCTTCTGGCAGTCTGTTTTGTGTGTAAATTTTTGTTTTTGCAATGTAATTTTTCTCTTCCCAAATAGGTTTGTATTTTAACAGTTTGTTACCTGATAACAATCTTCTTCGCGTCTGTTTTTTGACCTTTTTCCAAGTCCGGCTATCTGCTGGGCTAGGCAGTGTATGTATTGTTTAAAATGAATTACAAGTTTTCCAACCATCCATTTCATGACCATGGATGTGATTTTATACAGTATAAATGTTTCCAGTATTTTGTGCTTCATACAAACTTGTCAACGCTAATTCATTTGTATGATTTAGCATCATATATTACGTCCTGTAGTTAAAATGAAACTTGGAAATTTTATCTCCAATGATGTGATGCGTTGGTTTTCTCCATGAGATTATGATGATGACTACTGTGAAAATGAAGTAGAACCCACAGCTTTATGACCATAATCTGAACAACCATTAACCAAACCAGTTTACACTTCTTTTCTTTCGTCACGTTTGGAAGTTCATCTTGAAAATTTCAACACGATTGAGATGATTTACTTAACTTTTGGCCTTGGTTTTTCTTGCTTACTATGGATTGGAGAAACAGTCAAACTCATGTGCTCCTGGTTTTGCTGTGGTTTGACATTTGTGAAGAGGAGCAGTTAAACATTTATTTATGAGAAAATTGACTAGTAGAAAATGATGAGCAGACTGCAGAGATAGATTTTGGAAGTGTCTTTGCGGATTTCCTAATTCTCATTGATTTTGATTCCTTGGAATGAATCAAAAGGAAGACTTTGCAGGCAATTAATGTATGTCTGTCATATGGCATGCAGTGATGGTTTTATTTTATTTTTAAATTTTAATTATTTTAATTTATTCGATCATGATTTTAAAATTTAAAATTTGATTATATCAATTAAATTGAATAACATCATTTGATTAATTAGTATCAATTGATTGATGTGCATTATCATTCTATCATATGGTATAATTTTTTCTTTCATATATTACTTAATACTTTTTTTAATATATATACACATCTATATATAGAAATAATTAATTTATTGAAAATAATTATTTATCTTAATAACTAAATATGTCCTATTACTATGCTGGTAATATTTTAAGTTTATTATAAACACTGTTGCCAGGATAATTAAACTATTAAAAACTGCTTATACCAAATCCAATCAAAAGCAAGTTAAGATAACAAGTTTAGGTTAGAGGTTTTCGTTAATAATGTGAATCAATTTGGCACATGAAGAAGTAAACAACTTTTAGGAGATGACCAAGTCCAATGTTATTATTAAAATAAAAAAATATTTTTTAAATCTAACGAAATGTTAGTTTAATTTTTATAAATACTTTTAAATTTAATTTTTAAATAATAATTTTTCAAATAAAAGAAGCAAGCAAAATGACTTGATAAGTCAAAAGGTAAAACTTTTTTTTCTGAATCGTTCTTCTATAATTTAGAGAAATAAGTGGTTTGAATATTCTGATAATAAAAAATCTTCAACATTAATTAATAAAAGAAAATATTTTGGTGCATTTATATGAAAAGAGTTAATGAGTTTTGATTCGTCGCCGAATTTGTTTTTTTATTAAAAGGTACTAGATTTGTTTTTTCTAATTTATCATGATTATTTCTTTTGTTTACATAAAATTATATATGACGCGGTTCTTGAAAGCACTTTAATGCAATTCTTCAGTAAATCATTCATATATTGAGTTATAATTAATGAGATAATTATAAAAAATCTTTTTCTCTCAAAATGGGCATAAGAATATTTTAGTTGTTTGAATAAATCTGTATGAACATTTTTTTATTTTGATTTATTCTAACAGCCAATGCAAAATTTTAATAGAGGGTCATATGGTAATCTAATATCAACTAAAAATAAAAAATAAATATAGGACTTCGTCGTTCAATTCATGATTCAAAACTTGTAAACTTTAACTATTGTTTTATCTTCACGAAATGTCCAGTTAATTAGAGAATGACAAACTTATTATATTAAGATAAGAGATCAATTTCTAGTTAATTAGAGAGTTATATTTTTTTTTTTAAAAAAAAAAACTCCTCTTGCTTTTTAGTCACTTAGGTAGTTGGCTATAAGCTCATCTTGTGATTTAAATATATATATATATATATATATAGAAATAATTATTTTGTCTTATTAATATGCTGGTAATATTTTAAGTTTATTATAAAAACTGTTGCCAGGATAATTAAACTATTAAAAACTGCTTATACCAAATCCAATCAAAAAGCAAGTTAAGATAACAAGTTTAGGTTAGAGGTTAATAATATGAATCAATTTGGCACATGAAGAAGTAAACAACTTTTAGGAGATGACCAAGTCCAATGTTATTATTAAAATAAAAAAATATTTTTTAAATCTAATGAAATGTTTAATTTAATTATCATAAATACTTTTAAATTTAATTTTTAAACAATAAATGTTCAAATAAAAGAAGCAATATAGTAGAATCAGATATAATTTTATAAAAGGAAGCAAGCAAAATGACTTGATAAGTCAAAAGGTAAAAACTTTTTTTCTCTGAATCGTTCTTGTATACTTTAGAGAAAAAAGTAGTTTGAATATTCTGATAATAAAAAATCTTCAACATTAATTAATAAAAGAAAATATTTTGGTGCATTTATATGAAAAGAGCTAATGAGTTTTGATTCGTCGCCGAATTTGATTTTTATTAAAAGGTAGTAGATTTATTTATTTTTCTAATTTGATTTATCTTAAACAGATAAAAATTTTAGTGATCGAATCAATCACATAGATATCTAATACCAACTAAAAATTAAAAAAAATAAACATAAGACTTTATCATTCAATTCATGATTCAAAATTTATAAACTTTAACGATTATTTTATCTTCACGGGATGATCAATTCTAATAAATTTATTATAATAAGGTAAAAAATTAATTTCCGATGGCACATGTTCTTAAAAATTTTTTTTCCCACTTTCTAGTTACTTGGACAGTTGACTATAAATTCATTCTATGATTTATCTTTATTCATATAATCTGAAGACAGACCGTGAGTGACATTTGAGATGAGCATAATAAATTTTATTATAATATAATTAATGATATAATATTCACACGGGGTGCTAGTTGGTTAGAAAATGAAAGATTTACTATAATATATAACAAGAAATCATATATGTATATTTTTGAAAAAAAATCCTTTCTATGATGATAGATTTATTCAAATATAAATTGATCCCATAATTTAATGTGCTTTGTTATAATAATTAAAAAAGATAAAAAAAAATAATATTCAAACTAGAGATAAACCCATTTTAAGCATAACATGTATAATTATTTTAATCTATAAATATATTTTCCCTGCGTCAAGTCGGGACGCTCAAATTAGCAACCGCGTCCGACGCGACACTGTTGCCGTGCTGTCGAAGGCTTACTAGTTTCTGATCGGACGGCGAGCGCGTGAACGATGGATGTTCCGACGGCGGAGATTTGGATACTCCGCATGTGGAAGTCCTATGCGGACGAGTGAACATAACGAGGCGACAGACATCGGGGCCCCGCACCTGATAATCGCGTGAGCACGAAAAGCTCGTGTCGTCGTTGGCCGCTTCGTTGACGGCGACAAACAGAGCGCGCTCGAGACCATTTCGCTTCTTCACTCGCCATCGATTTAAGAAGAGCATGTTCTTGGAAATGTTCGACTCCATTAGAGACGAGAGAGACACAGGGATTCTTCACTTCTCTTGTTCTCGCTGATAAAGGAGTTTTGAGTTCGGGACTCTTTCAGGTAATCAATCACCTCTTTCTTCTTCAGCGATTCTTTAAAATGTCAAGTTCTTCAAGTACGTACTTTGTCCCTTTTTTAAGATACGGAAAGTGGGTATTATTTGGAAGGGGAATCAAAGCATGGAAGTTCTTAGATTAATTTCTAGTCGATTTCTCTTCCAACTCTCCCTTCCAGTTAGATTCATCTTTATATGCCAAGTGATCTGGGATTTCACTGGAGTTGCTAATGACGGTAACTTTCCTTTGATTTGATTGTTGCATCCGGCAGCGATGGCCGACCGCGTCCACCCCATGAAGATGCAGGAGTCGGCGACGCCTGACGCACCGGAGAATCCTCGTTCCACTGCATCCTCGACCACCTGCAGTCTTCCCGTCCGCAAACCCACTCCGGCGCCCGGAACCTACGTCGTCCAGGTCCCTAAGGACGTGATCCTCCGACAGCCTCCGCCGGGAAACGCCCACCTAGCCAAAGTCTACGCCCGTCGCGCCACCTGCCGCCGCAGCCGATGCTGCCTCTGCCTCGCCTGGCTCGTCGCCCTCCTATTCCTCCTCGCAATCGCGGCCGGCGTCCTCTACCTCGTCTTCCGCCCCCGCGCGCCACGCTACACCGTCGACGACCTCTCCATCTCCTCCTTCAACCTCAGCGCCGCCACCCTCTCGCCGGTCTTCGACGTCGCCGTCCGCGCCGACAACCAACGCAACAAGAAGGTCGGCATCTACTACGGCGACGGAAGCGACATCACGGCGGCGTACGACGGCGTGACGCTGTGCGAGGGGAAGTGGCCGGCCTTCTACCAGCCGCCTAGGAACGAGACGGTCTTCGTGACGGAGCTGCGGGGAACGGGGTTAAGGCTGGCGGCGGAGGTGGAGCAGGCGCTGACGGCCGCGCAGAGGCAGGGAAAGGTGCCGCTGGAGGTGAGCGTGAAGGTGCCTGTGAGGGTCAAATTCGGCGCCGTCAGGAGCTGGACGATCAAGGTGAAAGTGAGGTGCGAGGTTACGGTCGACGGGTTGAGGGAGAATGCCGTAATCCTCAGCAGGGATTGCAGTGTGAAGGTGAAGAAGGTTTTGGGCTTTCTTGGACTATGAAAATTGAAAATCTAATCATCGTGAATTCTTCTGCATACCTGTAAATGAGTTTAATACTGACGACATTTACACTGTCAAATCAAACTGCCTTCAATTATGAATTTAGCCCTTTCATCTTTTGTCACAATTGCACTTTAGTCATCCATCCTTTATGAAATATGTCTTATACCTTAGTCATCTGAGCTAATAGAACTTAGAAACGAATTAATAAGGACATTAGGCATACCTTGTGTTTGTGTTCATTTTGAAAATTTTTATATGTTTAATAATATAACCTCACCCTTAAATTCTAAAATTAAAACCCTAAATAACTCTAAAAAAAAAAAAAACTGGCAATTCGTATAATTTCCCTTCCACATATCGCGATCTACAACAACAAAAGAAAAAATATCTAGAAAATCGGTCACAATTTCATTCTCCACTCACGGCTTTTTGCATTTTTCCACTCCTTTTTTCATTCTTTTCTTTACTCCTTTATTTTTCCATCCATTTTCTTGTCTATATAAAACCCGTCTCCATCCATTTTCTGGAGACTCCCATCCGCCATGGCCGTCCAGCTTCGCTTCTCCCACCCCAATCCTCACGCTGCCGACATCCCCGCCGGCAGTCGTCTCCCCTCCGCCCCTCTTCTCATCTCTGCCCACAACACCTTTCGCGATTTGTGCTCCCTCCGCTTTACTCTCTCGAAGCCTAACCTTCCACGAGCTCTCTCCTCCTCCGACCTCCTCTCCCTTGGAGGAGGATCTGGCGATGACATTCACTCTGGTGGACCCCCGGGAGGCGGCAGCGGAGGATCTGGCTCTGATGGAACTCCCGGCGACCATCACGACGAGGAGAGCTCCCATTATTCCAGCCCGCTCGATATTTTTCTAGGGGGTTGGCGGGCGAGGGTTTCGGCCGATCCAAAGTTTCCCTTCAAGGTCCTCATGGAAGAACTCGTGGGTGTGAGCGCCTGCGTCCTCGGCGACATGGCGTCCCGCCCCAACTTCGGCCTCGACGAGCTTGACTTTGTCTTTTCCACCCTTGTGGTTGGATCAATTCTCAATTTCGTCCTAATGTACCTTCTCGCACCTACCTCCGCCACCGTCGCCGCATCCTCCGCCCTCCCTGGAGTGTTTGCTTCCTGCCCCACCGGCCACATGTTCGAGCCAGGGTCCTACTCTCTGTTATCACGCCTCGGCACTCTTGTTTATAAAGGTGCGACCTTTGCGGCTGTTGGATTTGCCGCTGGGCTCGTAGGGACAGCTATCTCAAATGGATTGATTGCTCTGCGCAAGAGAATGGATCCAGAGTTTGAGGTCCCCAATAAGCCCCCGCCTACGCTGCTGAACTCAGGCACTTGGGCATTGCAAATGGGTTTGAGCAGTAACTTCCGTTATCAAACTCTGAATGGGTTGGAGTTCGTATTGGACAAAGTGTTGCCGCCGGCCGGATTTAAGACTTCAGTACTGGTTTTGAGGTGCTTGAATAATGTATTGGGTGGGATGTCATTTGTGTTACTCGCGAGACTAACTGGGTCTCAAAAGGTAGAAGTAGAGAAGGGAGAAGAGAAACAGAGATTGATTGATAATGGTGTATCTGCAGTTTCCAAGGTTGAAAGTATTGATTTGCAGAGGAGTGAATCAGTTAAGTGATTATGTAAGTCGTGGTTATAGTCAGTTTCCCAATTAGCTTCAGTTTGGGAGGTATTTGTACTGAACCAAGTAGTTTCACCTTGAAATTCCTCAGAGTACGTGCAGTTTCTTTTAAATATTGAATGAATAAGTAGAGGTATGGTTTTTATCCCTTATTTCCCTTAATACGTTCTCTCTGATGCCCATCCATTAGATGTTGTGTTCAAAAGTGCCATATGTTTTCTTTACATTCCATGTTCGTTGTGTTATGCGTCTCATAATTGAATAGTCGGTTCTATCAATATAACACTATACAAGTAGTTTTTCCCTTTGAAATAAATTTTGTGATCTGACATTGGTTGAACTTTTTCAGAAATAATTTCTCTGTGGTTGAAAGTTGTTAAATATTTTAAAGATTAATATATTTGATAAACAAATTGAGTTGTGTCACGCGTTCATGATTATTGTACTGTTAGTTCCAAATTCTGTGAATGCAGTTCATGTTTCAGGTCGAGTTATATCATGCTATTTCCATTATTGTCAGCCTTAACATTATTTAAACTATGGAGACACATTATCTAATAGGACTTGGATTATGCTTTTCTTTTTATTCCCTTTGTTGGATGTGGCCGTTGGATTTCTTTCATTTTTAACTAGAAAACAATTTCATCATAATCTTGTTACTAGAAATTTGGTTTGGCATTTCTTTATTTAGATTTCTGAACTTCAATGCATATTGATATTCTAAAGTTTTTCCGCATGCCTACCTACCTTTCTGTTCTGTACTCTTCATCTAAAATCCAAATTCAATTGCTTATTTGATTTGATTGTTTTTGTTCATGCTTATTGTACCTTATCCTATCATTAATTGGTTAGTTGACTATGTTCTTGTACTGTTTATCATTTGTCTCTTATGCTTAGCATGTGATTTTTTTTTCTCTTAAAAAATATATCTGATGGTTATGCCTATTCCATTTGGTAGGCAAGAGCTAGAGGAATAATTTCTTGTACATATGTAAAAGTAATGTTATTTTAACTATAATTTTGCTTTGCTAAATATAAAAGCTTATTCTTTTCAAAGTGTATACAGTTGTATCATCGGATGCTTGTTCAATTCAATCTTTAGTGATTATCTAAGTCACATTGGAAAAGTCCAATCTCTGTTTTCTTTATTTTTCTCAACCGCCCTTTCATTATTTTTTGGGGAAGATGGAACAACAGTTAATGAGGCTCAACTTTGCGATGGTGTGAGCTCAATGTTAAAGTTAACTAACCATTAGCTTCTACATCCTCGACTTCTACAGTGTGTGTATCATTATTGTAATACAATATATGTAATATTCAATATGTACAAATTTCACCTAAATTCAGAAATGCATCTAAAGTCTACACAATCACTATGTATGCATTCATTGTACAATGTACATAATAACTGCCAGAAGAGTAAGTAGATCATGCACTGAAGCTGCTTCACATCAACCTGTACAATTGTAGAGCATTATATATTGGAAGTATTTTCATATTATTGCCCTCATATATCTTCATTTCATGTTCTTGTTAACTTTACAGGAAAGTAGATTATTTATGACAGAGAACGCATGCTCTTATGGTGTTGCATATTTTGCGTGGGCTTGTTTGTTTGCCTCTTAAACAGCCTTTTAGATGATTGCAACCCCATCAAATATCAAAGTAAATATCTCGAAGTATGGTGAACACCCACCATATTGCACTTTTGTACTCGATCTACTTTGTTCATTATATTTCAGAATTTTCGCATATTTTTTCAGATTATTTTCGTTGATATTTTTTTTGGGGTGGGGGCTCATGGTGTAGATTGATTAATTTCGATGGTTATACATTTTTATTTTGACTATTATTAAATATGCATCCTATCTTCTTTAATATACTTTCAAACTGATTTATATCACTTTTATATTTCTGAATTTGTTATAAGAGAATATTTCCTGTTTAACTGAGCAAGGATAAAGTTTAAATTGATAAAAGTGAATATTATTAAGACCATCGTCAATCCATCAAATTTAGTATCAAATTAGTATCAAAATATTTCAATCCATATACTAAATTTCACACCAAATATAGTGTGGTGAATAATGGGACCGGATCTTCTGGATCAGGAATTCCTGGTCTCCCGGACCACAACCCTCATATAAAACTGGTTTCCTCACGTGCAACGCATGTGCACACGCCAACGTCCAAAAGCCAAAAGTCGCCCCTCCAGCGTCGAAGCCCTAGCCTCCAGCGTCGAAGCGTCGCCTCCCTCCAGCGCCGAAGCCCTAGCCCCGTTGCCTCCCTCCCTCCCTCCAGCACCTCCCCTCCTGCGACCTCCAGCGCCGACCTCCATCACGACGACCTCCAGTGGCCTCCAGCATCGCGGCGACCTCCCTCCTGCGGCCTCCAGTGACCTTCGCGACCTCCAGCCCCCGCGACGACCTCCAGCGGCCCCCTCCAGCGACCTGCGCAACCTCCAGTGCATCGCCGACCTCCCTCCCGCTTTCTCCACCTCTAGTGCATCGCCGACCTCCAGCCGCCTCCCTACAAAGTGTTCATAGTTTCCCCAACGTATACGTTAATACTTTATCTCTATATAGCTCTTAATCAGATTGCCCTATTTATCAGTTGAGTCTTACAAAGTGTTCCTATTTAGACTTGAACAATCACCAACTTACATCATGACTTTTTTTTTCACTTTTTAATTCTGTACCTTGCATGTTCTACGCTAGTAGTGTTTCACAAGCAGTCGCATGTGCATCTTTTAGCAATTGTTCAATTTGGATCCATGCTTTTCCCTTGCAGTTTAATTTCCTAGCTGTTTTGAGAGAGATGTTTGCTTCTGACACAATAATGGATTTCAACCAAGTTCAAATAGTAATTTGTTGAATTTTTTACGATTACAAAACCCTGATGAGATACAGGAGATGTTAATTGAGTATGGACTTCCTGTAAAAAGTTCATCAAAACAAACTAATACTGATATGCAAATGATTTCTAACAAAACTGAGTCCGAATTTAATGTTTGCTTCTGACACAATATGATTTTTTCTAGAAGTTTTGAATTGCGACTGATATGCAGTTTGTGCTCACCATCAAGATAAGGTTTCAACTTGGACTCTAACCATGGAGAATGAATCTACGAGTTGTCGTCATTTGAACTTTGAAGAAAATGAAGCTAGTCAGGAAGGTGATTTTGATGTTATTGATGAAGGTAATAAGATTCATATTGGGAATGTATGGAGTTTCAATATATCGAATTTTACTTTTTATACATTTTTCTTTGTTTGTTTGATTTTATAGGCTTAAACATTGAAACAGATTTGGATATACCACAATTGGGGTTGGAATTTGATACAGAAGAAGATGCATATCAATTTTATTTGGCATATGATAAAAAAGTTGGATTTGGCATAAGGAGAGGAAAAATCCACAATGATAAATCGGATAAATTACTTGATAGAGTTTTTTATTATTGTGCACAAGGCAAAAGAGGAAAAGACAAACGAGATCTTTATGTCAAAGCAAGTCGTGATGAAACTAGGTTTGGTTGTGAGGCTAAAATGAAGATTAGTAATCAGAAAAAAAACAAGTTTACTGTGGTACAATTTGTTAAAGAGCATAATCATTATCTCTCAAGTCCAAACAAAACTCACCTCTATAGAAGTCATAGAAATATATCTTTTTCTGCAGTGAAACAGATTAAAATTGCAAGTGATGTGGGAATCCCCCAAAAGCATCTCATGATCTTATGGTGAGACAAGTAGGTGGGAGGGATAATTTAGGATTTATTCCTGATGATTACAAAAACTACTTGCGATCCAAAAGAACAATAAATATGAGAGTTGGGGATACAGGGGGTGTATTGGAGTATTTGCAGTAAATGCAGTTTGATGATCCTAATTTTTTTTATGCTATTCAAGTTGATGAAGATGATTTGATTACTAATATTTTTTGGTCTGATACTAAGATGAGAGCTGATTATGCTATTTTTGGAGATGTTGTTTGCTTTGACACAACCTACAGAAAAAACAATGAAGGTCGGCCAATTGCGTTGTTTGTGGGTGTAAATCGTCAAAAACAATCGATACTTTTTGGTGCTACTTTATTATATGATGAAACTAGTTTGACTTTTGAGTGGTTGTTTAATACATTAACTAAAGCTATGGGTGAGAAAAAACCAACTACTATTCTAACGGATTAAAATGCAGCAATGGCAAAGACATTAGCTTCTAGATGCCCTGAAACACATCATCATTTGTGCATTTGGCACATTTATCAAAATACTGTCATACATTTGAGTGGAGTTTTTTTTTCTCAATTTAAAGACTTTGCTAAAGATTTTGCCTCTTGTGTATATGATTTTGATGAAGAAGAAGATTTTATTTCAGCATGGAACATAATGTTGGCCAAGTATGCACTTGAAGACAATAATTGGTTGAGGCGCATGTACAACATAAAGGAAAAATGAGCTTTAGTATATGGACGATAAATGTTTTGTGCAGATATAACTACAACCCAAAGAAGTAAGAGTATGAATAGTATTGTGAAAAAATATGTAACTTATAAAAACAAGTTTTTAAACTTCTTCAAACACTTCCAAAGACACCTTGATGATCGTCGATATGATGAATTAAAAGCTGATTTCAGATCAAGTACAACTGTTCCATATTTAATGTTTCCAATTGAGATTTTAAAGCATTCTAGTGAAATTTATACTCCTGAGGTATACAAGTGTTTTCAACAAGAGTGGTGCTTATCTCATGATTCTAGTCTTGAAATTTGTGAGGATGTTGATACATTTACAAAATATAAAGTTACTCCTCACAAAAAAAGAAACCATCATATAGTTACACTTGATAAGAAGTATGAAAAATTGAGTGTAGTTGCAGAAAATATGAATTTGCTGGAATTTTGTATTCTCATATTCTGAAAATATTTACGTGGAATAATATCATGAAGATCCCAAGTCAGTATGTACTGAAAATGTGGACAAGAAAAGCAAAAATTGGATATTTTGGAGTTAATGATTCAATGGCCAACAATGCTAGTTTGGATCCAAAAGTACTTCAAAACATGCAATACAAAGATTTGTGTGGGTTGAATGTTCAGTTGGTTACCAAGGCAGCAGAAAGAGATGACACTTACAAGGTTGTTAAAGATGTTATGTTGAGCTTGTGTAAGATGGTGGATGATAAGTTACAAGTTAATGAATCTAATATTCAACATTTAAAAGTGAGCCAAGAATCTTGGGAATTTAATTATGGTGAAGGGAACTCTACTGGAGTGAAAGGAATTAAAACCAAGAAGAAAACAGTCTCAGGTAAAAGGTTGAAAGGTGGGTTAGAGAAGACTTCAAGGACAAGAAAAGCATCGAGTAAAACAAATCAAGCTTCAACGATTGTAATGGTTTCTACTCCATAACTTTTAAATTTTTATTTATTTGGTATTTTGTTGTTAACTGTATATAATTTTTTTGTTTTAGCCTATAAATTCCTTGCCAACAATTGGTAGCTCCGTTGATAGTGTTAGTATGACTTAGACTCAATTCCCATCATTATTGGCATCACAACTTTCTCAGATATTTATTTTTAATACAAGTTCACAATCTTTCACATTATTACTTGATAAAGCTAAAAAAGAAAAAGTTGAATTACCTGCAATACCATTAGCACCCTCAATATTCATTCCTCCTACTTGTACAACACTATTACTTCCATGTTTCCCATTGCTGCACTGATTGCAACTGGAAATGCTTTCACTGATGCTATAGTTAGCTGCATTTGCCATTGCTGCACTGATTGCAACTTGAATTACTTTCACTGATGCTGTAGTTAGCTGATTACTGATGCTATCGTAGCTGATTACTGCATTTGCCATTGTTGCACTGATTGTAACTTGAATTACTTTCACTGATGCTGTAGTTAGCTGATTACTGATGCTATTGCTAGTAGATTACTGCATTTGCCATTGTTGCACTGATTGCAACTGGAAATGCTTTCACTGATACTATAGTTAGCTGCATTTGCCATTGCTGCACTGATTGCAACTTGAATTACTTTCACTGATGCTATAGTTAGCTGATTAGACCATTTAGTAATTTAGCTTGGTTTTTTAAATAGTTTACAGTTGAGTATACACTTGATACTATTATGTCATAGGTGCATCAACCATTTCATCTTGGTAATTTTCCGACAAATTACCTGGAATAATGCTATAAAAGGTATAGTGGTTTTCTTTTGCTTTGGTTTTTTTTAATAGTTTACGGTTGAGTATATACTTGATAATACTTTACTATTATGTTATAGGTGTGTCAATCATCTCATCTTGGTTATTTTTCGACAAATTACTTGAAATAATGCTACAAAAGGTAGTTATTTTTACCACAATGCAGTTAGTACAAAGGTATAATGATTAAAGTATATATGCAATGTTGGAATTTTAAGTGTTGTTGTGCATTTGCAGGTTTTTGTAAATTTTGGAAGTTGGAGATTTTTGATGGGCTAAATTTCTCTTATATTGTGAAAACTAATGGATGAAGTTTCTACTGATGTAAACATTTTAGTGAGCTAAAATTTGGTGTGCAATTGTTGTTTTTTAGAGGATTTGTTTGTAAAGATTCTACTTATGTAAACATTTTAGAATGTGGAGATCTTGTGATGATATTTGATCCTGTCTGAGAAGAAACCTAACCCATATCAATATTATTTTATGGTGATAAGTGGATGAGATATGGTGTATAGCTAGCATTCTGGTTGGTGTTACTATATGTTGATGTCTTTATGGAATTGTGAGTTTGTCTTGAAAGAAGGTGGAGCATGTGTTTTTCAGATAGTTGTTTATGATGATGTTGTGTGCTTTGTGATGTTTGATAGTTTTCTAATTCATAGAGTTATGTAATGGTTGATGGAGTGCTGATGTATGAAGGTATATGTTTGTTTTCTTCAAATCATATTATGGAGTTTTGTACTTGGTTTCTATATTTGATGGAGTTTTGTTCAAGTGATAGTGGAGTGTTGTTGATGGCTGGCGTTATATGGTACCAGTAATGATGGTTGGTGTTTTACTATGGATGCATAAAGAAAGAGGCAACGAAGGCCACTTCTGATCCGATGAAAAAGAAGGTTTGTGCTAATTAAAATGTGACTAAATGCTTCTCAAGAAAAGTTACAAGTGTCTAATTGTTGGTTTAATTTGAATAGTCATATCTCAGCCTCTTACGCAACATTCATAGTAGACTACTAATCTCTGACTTTGAATGTTAGTTGCTCTCTCTCAAATCCGTTTGTTACTGGCATTTCTTGTTGCCACATGGTATTGTTGTGTTCCTCACCATAAAGTCGGAACTGGTATACTTCCAAACCATCAGCATCTCACGTTCCAGGAACAAAGACATATTAAACCTTTCAATAATAGATGAACTGATATTTTTCCTTGTTTGTGCAGCTTAGATGCAGCAATGGTGAATCTTGGAGAGCAACCACCCTCTCCCATATTTTCACTCCAGTACTAGTAGAACGATGAGCGCAAACAGATAAAAATCAGATGCTTTTGCTCTCGAGCAGATTTGCTACTGGAAGCCTCAGTGGCACTCTAATTCTAGATCTCAAATCACTGTCGGTAAAAAGCAACTGAACATGGTGTATATATGCATTTTGTTATTAAGTATATTGGAAAACTGAACAATGGTGTAAATCACTGTCAAGTTACATCACAAAATATGTTATATCAACCACATACTCATCATCACAATCCAAGTACATACAACTACAATGATAGCAACTCTAAATTTCATATTCAATGAATATATTTATCACTCAACTGCATAATTACATTATTGTTGTTCTCATCATCCATAACATCATTATATTCACCTGCACCCCCGTAACTTGTACCTTTCTTCAATTCATTGATCTCTAACTTTAATTTTTTATTATTCTTCTTCAACTTATTAATAATTGTCTTACTTCTCTCTGATAGTTCTGGGTCATGCTATAAGAAGAAGCCACATCCCCTTTATTGAATTTCAAATCAACTTAATCAAAACTCAATAATTAAAAAACTCACAATACAGTGTTGATATAACGAAAACTTACTCTATATTTTGGACATGAAAAAAATCACCTTCCTGGATTAGATTCCGTCCATGATGTTTGGAGAGTAGCTCATAACCCACAATAACATAATATGTGTGGAGTGTCACATTGCTCATCGTTCATACGTCTTCGAGTGAAAGATGATGCTGATGAAGAGCCAGTTGCCATGATTTTCTTTCCTTGTACCTGAACAACACTAACGTGCAAAAAAAAGACATAAATTATATAATCAAATTAAGATATTTAATTTGATAATCAAAACTGCCTACGAATCAGATAATCAAATTAAGATATTTAAAAAATAGCAACTCAAGGGGTATCTAACATGAATTGTACTACCTTTAACTAAATCAACTATAGTTTAAAGGATTGCTTCTGAGAAGGATCAGCATCACAAATAAGAATAATTGACATATCAAGCACCTTGCAACTGCACTATAAGTTTTTAGACATGTTGATGGTAGATACTAATATGCTATAAGTTTGTCATGTTTGTCAAATTCCATCTTATGATCATCCCCTATCATTTAGTACTGATGCATATATTATAACTTAATTCAAGCATGACAATTTGTAAAGGTAATTATATTTAAGCATGTATAACAACTATTCTCTTAAACCTAGTATATGTCCAAATTTATTAACGATAAGATATCATGATATGATGATCTTGGATTCCATCCTAACATTTTGTAGTGATGCATATCCGAATATGTACAAGACCATATCTAAAGAAAGGAGACTGAACTTATGAACATATTTCACAAAAATTCAGATCTGGAAATTAAATCCTAATAGAGGCCAATAGAACACATTTCTATATAAAATAGAACACTTACTACCTGTTGCTCATATCAACATATCATGAGTTGAATTCATTAAAGCATGCATTGCTTTTACAAACTAAGAAACATAAACATCCTGCTCCGCAGATCATATAAACATCACAGAATCCAACAAAATCCCCAAAGCCAACACCCTTTAACTAAATCAACTATAGTTTAAAGGATTGGGTAACAGCAACTCAAACTCAAAATAAATGACAAGTTTAAACATCACAAACAAGAATAAATGACAAGTTTTTCAACAGCAACTCAAAAAACAGCACATCACTAAGCTTGGTAACTGGTCAGCAACTCAAAATATTAGCACCCAAATTCACTCCATCATCATCCATCTACCTGATACCAATTTTTTTTTTTACAAAAATAAAAAAATTAGAGAGTTTGGTCATGCATAAAATCATCGAACTGAGACCTCAACCTTTTAGAGACCATACGTTTTCAATTCAGGGCAAAGTTCAAAATCACTAGTAACTACAATAATTAAACTTGTGAAAATCAAGTAGCCGTTGTAGCACAACAAAAAAAAAAAAGAAACTAAGAAATGGAAATGGATTAAATCTGCTAACACGGTCGCAGAGCTCGCGAGAGGAAGGTCGCATTCGGGAAGACGTGGTAGGCCGTCGGAGGTCGCAGAGCTCGCTGGAGGGAGGTCGCGTTCGGGAAGACGCAGTAGGGCGGTCGGCGACGCAGCAGGGAAGTCATTGGAGGCCCCTGGACGTCGGCGACACAGCAGGGAGGTCGCTGGAGGGCGACGACGTTGGAGGTCGGTGCTGGAGGTCGCGGGAGGGGAGGTGCTGGAGGGAGGGAGGGAGGCAACGAGGCTAGGGCTTCGGCACTAGAGGGAGGCGACGAGGCTAGGGCTTCGACGCTGGAGGGAGGGAGGGAGGGAGGCAATAGGGCTAGGGCTTTGGTGCTGGAGGGAGGCGACGCTTCGACGCTGTAGGCTAGGGCTTTGACGCTTCGACGCTGGAGGGGTGACTTTTGGCTTTTGGACGCTGGCGTGTGCACATGCGTTGCACGTGAGGATACCAGTTCTTCTGTATCAAATTCCAACCCCAATTGTGGTATATCCAAATCTGTTTCAATGTTTAAGCCTATAAAATCAAACAAACAAAGAAAAATGTATAAAAAATAAAATTTGATATATTGAAACTTCATACATTCCCAATATGAATCTTATTACCTTCATCAATAACATCAAAATCACCTTCCTGACTAGCTTCATTTTCTTTAAAGTTCAAATGATGACAACTCGTAGATTCATCCTCCATGGTTAGAGTCCAAGCTGAAACCTTATCTTGATGGTGAGCACAAACTGCATATCAGTCGCAATTCAAAAAACTTTTAAAAAAAAATCATATTGTGTTAGAAGCAAACATCAAATTCGGACTCAGTTTTATTAAAAATCATTTGCATATCAGTATTAGTTTGTTTTGACGAACCTTTTACAGGAAGTCCATACTCAATTAACATCTCCTGTATCTCATCAGGGTTTTGTAACCGTAAAAAATTCAACAAATTACTATTTGAACTTGGTTGAAATCCATTATTGTGTCAGAAGAAAGCATTTCTCTCAAAACAGTTAGGAAAATAAATTGCAAGGGAAAAACATGGATCCAAATTGAACAATTGCTAAAAGATCCATATGCAACTGCTTGTGAAACACTACTAGCGTAGAACATGTAAGGTACAGAATTAAAAAGTGAAAAAAAAGCCATGATGTAAGTTGGTGATTATTCAAGTCTAAATAGGAACACTTTGTAAGACTCAACTGATAAATAGGGCAATCTGATTAAGAGCTATATAGAGATAAAGTATTGACGTATACGTTGGGGAAACTAGGAACACTTTGAAGGGAGGCGGCTGGAGGTCGGCGATGCACTGGAGTTGGAGGCAGCGGGAGGGAGGTCGGCGATGCACTGGAGGTTGCGGAGGTCGCTGGAGGGGGCCGCTGGAGGTCGTCGCGGGGGCTGGAGGTCGCGAAGGTCATTGGAGGGAGGTCGCCGCGATGCTGGAGGTCGCCGCGATGCTGGAGGCCGCAGGAGGGAGGTCGCCGCAATGCTGGAGGCCATCGCAATGGCGGGCGACGCTGGAGGTCGCGGGAGGGGAGGTGCTGGAGGGAGGGAGGGAGGGAGGCAACGGGGCTAGGGCTTCGGCGCTGGCGGGAGGCGATGCTTCAACGCTGGAGTCTAGGGCTTCGACGCTGGAGGGAGCGGCTTTTGGCTTTTGGGCGCTGGCGTGTGCACATGCGTTGCACGTGAGGATACCAGCTTTATATGAGGGTTGTGGTCCAGGGGGGACTAGGAATTCCTGGTCTAGAAGATCCGGTCTCGTGAATAGTACAACACCATCTTTGATGATGCACTATTCACATCACCCTATTTAGTGTGAGAGAGTTTTTATTTTTTTGTTAATTTTATTATACAATTAATAAAATCAAATGTAATTAATTTATAATTATTATTTTCTTTTGTATTTACTTGGATATTTAAATATAATTATTATTTATTATAAATTTAAATTAAGTGTATTTAATATCATATTTAAATTTTATTATGTATATTTGTAAATATTTAATTTATTAAAATTATTATTTTAAATTTATTTAATATTTTTTAATTAGAAGTATATTTATAAATTATATCACTAATTTCATAAAAATAATACAATAAAATATTAAAATTTTTGATATGCATTAATGTAAAATACATTACCCATTAAAAATAAAATTTATATATATATATATATATATATATATTAGTTGGATATTGAATTTTAAAAAAATAACCTATAAAATATTAATGAAATATTAATTTTAAATATAATAATTATTGTATAAAAATATTATTAAGAATTTTTTTTTTTGTGATATGATGTGGATTGATTGGAGCTCAAATAGTGTTTGATATTGAAATTATATCATTTCGATGTTAAAATTATACCAAATATAATGTTATGTATTGGAAGAGGCAGGATCTCTTGGACCACTTTTTGTGGTCCAGAGGATGTGCCACTCATATTTGTAGTCGGATCGCGACCGCGATCCGACTGTAAATTGTTGCGATCCCTTCTTAGGTTCATCGTCCCCACCAGATTATAGATTTTATTCGGAGCGGACGGCCGGAGGCCGTCCGGAGGACACCCTCACTCGACGCCTAGTAACTTGGTTACTTATCCACCATCGGAGACCTTCGAGCGGTCTCCGGTCGTCCGCTCTGAATAAAAATTATAATTTGATAGGGACGATGAATCTAAAAAGGGATTATAACTATTCATAATCTGATCATAAATACGAATGATACATCATCTGAATCATACAAAAAAAATCCGAGAGATATGTGCTCGTATTGAAAATGGCTAATGAAGTCATTCACTCGACTTGGAAAAGAGTAAAGAGTAATAATCTATTGTGATGATGTTTTTTTTTTTAAAAAAAAACATCCCTTCCATCGAGAAATCACTGAACATGTCTGTATCAACATGCGTGTACTTGTTAACTGGCATGCCTAAACTATCTCACCATGCTGACTAATTTGTTTTTATCTCCTCACTCGTCTTTCCTTGTTTTTTCTTCTTCTTATTATTTTGCATTTTGTATATTTTTTATCATAAAGAACAGGTTCATTCTCTCACTTGTCTTCTCTGTCTGAGTTGATATAATTACACGACATGATAGTAGGAATAGACTGTGAGAAAGGTTCTTGCCATCGGAAAACCAAGTCCTATGGGAGCATGGCAAGCCTCGGAGCCAAGTGTTGATCTCTTCTCCACCTCCATGAATTCAACAGCTTTTCCTCAAGCCACTTGGCTCCGCCTGACAACCCTTTAATTAACCATGGTTCCAAACCCCCTCAGTTAAAACAAATGCCTCCTCAAACGAGTGAGCTGTGTGAGTCGTCATTGCAAACCCATGGTTAAAGGTTCTATATATATGCGCACTTTCAGTGACGCATCAAACAAGTGAGCACTCTAACACCAAACCCTTCTCCTTCCACTGTTCACTCTCTAAATCAATGAAAACCTCTCCTCCCACCTCTTCCAATTCTCCTTCTCTGCCATTAAGAAAGCCCAGGCGCCCCAAGAAAGACCTGAGCCTGGAGAATGGCAATGGTAATGCAAATGCCAATGGGAAGAGAAGCTCTTCTTTCAGAGGTGTCACCAGGTAATTTAATTAAGTCTGCTGTTGAGAAGATAGCATGAAAAGAAAGGAATTTGTTTTAATTGCTGGATTTGGATGCATGTCTCAAGGCATAGATGGACTGGGAGATATGAAGCTCACCTGTGGGACAGGCATTGCTGGAACCCGATTCAGAAGAAGAAAGGAAGACAAGGTTAGGATGATGTGGATTCAACGCCCTTTCTAGGGGTTGCAATTTTACAGGCACTAGTTAATTGTATATATGATTATTTACTGCTTGCTATTTGTTTTTATTTTGTGCTGACATTTCTGTTCTCTGCCCTTTCTTTTTGCTCGGATCTTGTCTGGGGACATGCATGTGGATGGATCGTGGATTGGTGGTCTGATGTCGATCGCTATTAGTTTATTTAGGTTAGTCACTGCTTACAAGTCGCAGCCTTTCTTTTCCTATAATAAATGAATGCTTGTCTCTTGATCGTTTGATGGCTTCCTTTGTGTGTTCGATGTATTGTATTGCTTTTCCTATGAGAAGCATGAAAACAGAACCAAATTGCTCAAGAAGAAATCAAACAAACAAATAGCAAGTAAGGAGAAACACTAAATAGCAACCAAGATTTGTGCCTGAGAATTCTTTAGCATGTAGATTGGATCTAGCAATGCGTGAATGTCTGAACACAGCCAAAGTAACAATGCCTGAGCAGTGAGTTTAATAAAGAAACTTCAGAAACTTTATACAGATTAGATTTAAACATTTTAGACTGGAGGTTGAGCCTGATAAGTTAATGAGTCAGTTTCTTAATCTAAGCAGGCCATGACAGTTGCAGCTCATATCTTAAGAGAATTTACATTTACACCAATGTGTCATGTTATATATCTTCTCTTCTCAAAGGGTGTCGATAGAAAGTGTGCTTATTTGGTTTCAATCATAATATCATCACATGGTATGCTGGTGAGATTTTTTCCCCCTTTGGAGGCATACTATTGGAATGGTGTGGTTAACTCACGAAATGTGGAGTAAGCATGAAGCATCAGTTAACCTGAAGGGCATAACCTGCCACTCGAATTGGCCATCTTTGGTTTTGAAGGTGATGTTCTGTTCCTCCTCAATTGGATATGAATCTGCCTAACTCAAACCTTAACTTACCACAGTTTCTAATTTCACCATCTTACCTAGTTCAGGTCTTCAGATATTTAAGTTATAGTTTGAAAATCTTGGGTTGTATTTTCAAGTAATGTGAGCTTGCTAATTGTTTCTGTTTCTAATCTCAAGAGAATTAGTCCTAATTAAAAGCTAGGGGCAACGGATTTGTCTAAATCAGGAAATTATGAAATCTTAGTTTGCAGAATTATCTGGAACAAAGGGGTTATGTCGCTCCAAGTTGATGTCGTGTAAATGAATAGAAATGCTGTAACGTTAACCAACAAGGATTAACTAAGCATGAATCATGCAAAAAAAATTTGGAAAACATTATAATCCCAAGCATGAACTAAAGGAACAATACTATGAAGCAAAAAACTAAAGAATATTATGCAAACCACCCATGAAGAATTCTAACACGTAAATACAAGAACAATGATTAAAATAAGAAGGAAAACTCCATAAGATCAATGCCTACTATCTATCTGATGCCTAACTTGGCATCTAGAGTGGGGGAAATTACAGTCCTTGATGATTCAAGTGTAAAAATAAAGTTCATGATATGATATGGTCTCCATATCAGATTGGTATTTGATTTACGAGTTGGTTTGGTGCAGGGGCATATGATGCTGAGGCAGCAGCAGCTCACACATACGATCTTGCCGCCCTCAAGTACTGGGGTTCGGAAACTGCTCTGAATTTTCCAGTACGCTCGTATACGAAATCATTGAAAGATTTATTGTCAAACTAATTTTGTTCATAGATTAATTAGATACTCTATTTTGTGGTTAATAAGAACTGGTCATGTATTGAATGCAGTTCGATACATATTCAAAGGAGTACAAGGAGATGCAGAGCATGTCAAAGGAAGAGTACTTGGCTTCTCTCAGGCGCAGGAGCAATGGTTTCTCGAGAGGTGTTTCCAAGTACCGTGGAGTGGCCAGGTTAACTGTTAATTGCCATTGAGCTTATTGATACTTAGACCTTTAGTTTGTTGAGTACACGTTCAATTTGAGGCCTTGAGGGCTACTCATTTGTCGACATGGCTGGAGTTTGACAGGCATCACCATAATGGACGATGGGAGGCGAGGATCGGAAGAGTTTTTGGCAATAAATACCTATACTTGGGAACTTTCAGTATGTTCTCTTAGTCAATAGTATTCAGTTCATAATCTTGTCCATCAACACATATCTTCTACTTGCAGGTACTGAGGAGGAGGCAGCCCAAGCTTATGACCTTGCTGCAATCAAGTACAGAGGTCCCAACGCAATCACCAACTTCGACGTCAGTTGCTATTTAAAATGCCCAAAGTCATATCCTGCAAGTAGTGCTACTGCTCCTCCAGAGGAGCTCCAAGAAGCGAGATGCGAAGCGCCTCAGGCCATGCAGGTATCGGAGTACTGCATGGATCATGATGTCGCAGCAGAGGACATGATCACTTGGAGCCCTTTAATGGGCGAGTGCTTCGACGTCTGCTCTCTCCCTCAACTGAGCGATCTGCAGAGCTTCTTCTCCGACGAAGGTGGGTTTGAGGACAATGTGGAGGTCCTCTTCAATGTCTCTTGAGTCAAATGGGATGGAGGAAGGAGAAATGCTGCTAAAGTTTACATCTTTGTGGACTCAAGAATGGTGGCAAAGGCGACTACGCTCGCTCCTTTGCGGACTCAAGAATGGTAGTAGGCGAGGTGGGTTGAGGGGGGGAACTGGAAGGGTGGTGATACACCTGTTGATTGCTTTTGGAAAATTAATGTATGGTCTCAAGCATGAGATACGTGTTTTGAGCTTTTGTTTTCGTGATGTATTAGGAAGTTGGGTTCTCTTGTTTTGGGGACACGAAAGAAGACTTAAGGTAGTTTTTTTTTCTCATGAATGGACGGCGGCTAATTTGGGGGCACAAATTTAAGTTACTGAATGATTATATCGTTAGAAATGTTAATGGCAAAGAAGAGGTGGAAGAAGAGATTTCATTTGAATGAGTTTTAGTCCTACACTAAAAGTTTTAGTCCTCATCGATAATCGTTAGAAATGTTAATGGAAATATCGATCGTTAGAAATGTTAATGGAAAAGAAGAGGTGGAAGAAGAGATTTCATTTGAATGAGTTTTAGTCCTACACTAAAAGTTTTAGTCCTCATCGATGCAGGTACGATGTGAGCAAATACATGTGGAGGGGCTTCTTTTCATGCATGGATATGTAGGGGAGATAAATTCAAGGTCCAGATTATACTGAATTAAGTTAATTCGTATGTAAGTACAATCTATGCGCGTTGAATGCTGGACCAGTCAGGACATTGCTCAAACGGGTAATGATTATATTTTGAATGATCTTTACTCGGCGTTTAATGTAAATGGGGGATGATACTCCTATACAAGGAGACCATGGGCTTGAGGAGGAGAGACGCATAAGGGAAAACTATAATAAAGAAGAGAATCTACATTTATCTTCGTTCTCCAAATCTTCTCTCTGTCGTACATTTTCATTCGATGGTTTACCTATGATAGTAATCGAGTACTTTTTTAGTTCGTCATGAATAACTAATGTTTAGTTATGTACATGATTTTGCCATTGTATCATGGAGAACAGATGCCCATCATAATCTTAAAGCATAACCGAATGAGGACAGTTCTATTTTAAGGAAACTATTTGAAAGCAAATCTTGACATCTCCATTCAACACTCGGAGTCAAGAGCCTATACTCGAAGTCGGGAGTTTGTACTTGAACTGGAGGAGTCTCTATTATGTAGTCAGGAGTCTACATTCGACAATCAAAAGTCTACACGTGGGAGTCGAGACTCAAGAGTTGCACTCGGACTCGATAGTCAAAAATCTGCACTCAAAAGTTAGGAGTCGATACTCAAACTCAATAATCGGGAGTCTAGACTCAAACTCAATAATTAAGAGTGTGCACTTGGATATACGAAGTATCATAATTTTCTAACCAACTTATCTAGAAAGCTTTCATTTTTTATTTAGAAATATGAGATTACCAACGGTCAACTCAAGAGTTAGGTCTGAATTAGTTTTTTAAAAATTTAGGTCTTTTTTTTCCATTTTCTCCAATTGTCCAACGTACAATAATTAAGGGAGACATAAATCTTTTAAAAGATTCCAATGACGGTGACAATACACGATAAAGCGGCGGCGGTCACGGCAAGCTCTGCAGCAGCTCCATGTCCTCCGTCGAGTTTCTGCGCGCTTGATGCAGGCGTGGATCCTAAGAAAACGTTCAAGCACCGCTGAAGTCGTATGAAATTGGTGGCCATGAATTGGAAGAAGCATAAACTTCCAATTTAATGTTGTGAAAAAAAAAAAGATTATAGGTGAGTCCATCTCACCAGGTGATTCCCGGCTGCCACCGGAGGAAGCCGGTGAGGTGGCCGTCGTCGGACTTTCGGGAGCCGGTGAAATAGCAGTCGTCGGACTTGCAACTGGAATTCCTATATCTGCAACATCGAAGAAGTCAAAAGTCGAATTCATTGCAGCAAACAGAGAAATTAAAGCTTTCGCGCGTGTTTCCCACCTGAGCACAAGCTCACCGGTGGCGCGTCGAGGCGGCAGAGGGAGGGGAGTCGGAGGGCCCTGGCGTTGTCAACGGCGATGCCGAAGCTCTCGGCCCCTCCGGCGAGGAGCTCGCAGAGGCAGATGGGGTCGGAGTCGATGATCCCAGCTAGCTCGGGGCAGCAGTCGCCGCCGGGCGCCGTGTCATTGCTGCCGACGCTGGCGTAGGACAAGCATCCCGTCATGTTGAGGAAGGCGTCCGTGCAATCGTCCACCGACGGTGCCGACGCCGGCCCTTGCCCTCTGCCGCCAAAAATCGCGCACGAGATGACGGCGACGACGATCGCCGGCAACATCAGAGGAAGGCGGCCCCGCATCGCGCACATCGTATAGATCAAAGCAAAATAACACCGTAATTGCGAGGTTTTGGAAATTGGTCTCAATTTATAGAACTATGAAGCATTCGACTGCTTTTAATGAATTTTTTTTGGATCAAAGAATTAATATAATTGATGATGGAAGTGCAGGTCGGAGCTCAAAGGTTTAAATGCTTCATTTACTCAATTCTTGGATCATAGTTTGGAAGACGTTACGGTCCATTAATGTGATGGTAGGAAAGATGAGATGGCCCTCGCACGATCATTCAACACCTGTGAATGTGACCGTGATTCATGCATCATTTGAAGAATCCATTGTTAAAACAAAAGCAGTCAGGCAATCTCTGAAATAAAATTCGCAGCTATTAAAGTGTAAGTTCACACGGATTATACTGAACCTTGATCTCAGTTTAGCTGTTACTAAATCAAAATCTTGACCCATGGAAAACTACGATTCGTTCAGTACATGAAAAATCTCACTAAAGTCGGCTTGGTTTTTGCGGGCATCCCAGAGGATGGCCAGTGCCTGATGATCAAGAACCAATGCCTGATGGAAGAGATACTGGTTCTCTGATCTCAGTTCCCAAGTCAATGCTTGAGGTGCACAACTCTGGCTCCATCATTTCATTCTGAATACTAAGTTCTTTTTGTCTTCAGAATAAGTGTTGAATTTTTCAGGAATCTTTATCATAGTTAAGATTTAAGAATCAGATGAAATCAAATGGAATAGATGATCAAAGGTAAAGCAAACTCATAGATTTAACTCAACAGAATTATGCAAAGCCTTCATATTAGGACAATTCCATCATTTGAAACAGTATTATTAAAGATGGTTACTGAGAACCGGGGGAAGTTGTTTAGATCTTCAAATTGAATCTTCAAGGGCACTTGGGCCCCCCTCTCTTGGTCTTCCAGTTATTGTAACATGGGCATACCTCCTTGTGTGCATAGGTCCCTGGAGGCACACACCGGCACTTGAAGCAGCATTGCTGACAAAAGAACAAGCAAGGCTTCTTGTAGGCTGTCTTGGAGCATCTGTATTGACAGGCACCAGGGCACTCTGCAAAAACACAGTATAAACATCGTAAACTTAAGAACAAAAAGGACCATGATTCAACAAGATTTGTTAATTTATGAAAATGTGTTGCAGACTTGGTACCTGCTTGAGAAAACCCAGAATGCTTGTGTTTCTGCTGCTAATTAAACAAGAAAAAAACACTGTCAGATTATTATGCATGTAGTCTTGTTCCATTCTGCGTGAAATCTTTACTTTACTAACCCTTTTAGCCAAGTTCACTCCCAGATCCTCAGCTGCCACATCCTGCAACATGAACAAATAGAGTTCGTTTGAATAGATAAACTAAGAAAGAAAATAGAGAGAGAGAGCAAGTAACTAAACCATGGTTGATGCTGCCATTGAAGCAAACAAAATGACGACCAGGAAGACAAGAACTCCATCTGATATCTTCATTTCTGAAGAAGTAACCAGTGCCTACAAGCAATCTGTTGTCTGTTCTAACACAGTGTGTTACATTTATAAGGGAAAATTTGGCAATAAACCACTCAACCTTATCATTCAAGCTGCCACCGACGCCCTCAATCAAAGCACTCACACCTTTTTGCTTTGTCTGCTTCTTTGTTATGGTGATTTAGTGTGATGGTAGATTTGCTATAGTGATCCAGATTTGACTGCAGATCAGCTCATAAGTCCTATAGTTAAGGATCCAAGAAAACGCGTAGTGAAGTAAAAGCTTTCTCATTATGACAAAAGATGAATACGTTCGTCCTAGCGTCCGTGTTAATCCGTCCAGGTCAACATAGAAGAGGTAAATCACGGACAACTACTAATCTTTGGAATAGTAATTAGCACATAAAGGAGATATTTGTCTCGGTTTTGTCGAGATTCAAACCACATACCTCATTATGATAACACCTCATGTACTAACTACTAGACCCAGGGAACGAAGTAAAAGCTTTCCCATGATCTGAAACACGATCACATGCCAATGAACAAGAATCTCATTTATTTCTGAGACAGACACCCAAGGCTGCAGTACTTGCATTTCTTACCTTTGATGCCAAGGCAAAAGTTGGATGGGTTTTGTAGCCTGGTTTAGACCATTTTAACATAATTTGTGAGATAAGTTATAGAATTTTTTACGGCGTTGATCTTTAAAACTCCACCTCCGTCGACCACCGCTCCTTTTATGATCCTCGGTTAAAAATAGCAAAGTCTTACCACCGGAGATATAAGATTATATTTAGACAAAAAAAAAAGAGCACAAACCTTAGCTTAACTTTATGGAATCTTTAGATAAACAGTGGAATTTCTTTTCGGTGGCTAAAAAATGCCAAAATATTCAATCCTCGCAGCAAAGAGGTGGACAGAGGCTGAATGGCTGTGCCTTCCCAACAACTCTGCTCTTTTTCTTCTTTTCTCAAATCGGAGGAAACGAGTTCAATACCGTCTAAGAACACCCAAGGTAATCCCTTTCTTTTTCTAATCTGTTCTTTTTCAGCTCTTCCATCTTCCGCTATCAAAAAGGAACCATCTTTTCTTATTCGCATTTGCATATCTTTTTTCCTCTATAAAGGGTTTGAATGAACACCGAGGACGCCAGGCCCTGTTATTTTTTTTAGCCCTTTCTTCATCACCTGCTCATTCATTGGTGTATTTGTTTTTTAATACTCATATGGGATGAACCCGTTCACTCCTTTTTTCCCCTTCTTTTTAGATGTTTTGTGGTCTACATGAACCTTTGAAGCTTATCTTTGTTTATCCTATTTGTTAGTGATCGGATTTCTGTATGTGTTGACAGGATGCTGAGGGATTTGGCTTTAGGATCCTCTTCTTAGTCAATTGATAAAGAAAATTCCTGCCTGTGTGTTTCTTGGTGGCAAAAGGTGATATGTTAATTCTAGACGTCCCACGCAATTTGTCCCACAGTTTGTTAGTTTGTTGTAGAGAGATAAATCACGGATGATTTTTTTAATCTTTTGAACAGTGATCATGGTAGGGGAGGATAGAAACCTGACAAGCATGTCGTTGCTGTCAAAAATTGACCTCTAAATATCTTGATAGCAACTCCCCATGTAATAATCATCTGGCCATAGCGGGGACACCTTTGTGTGTTTCTTGAATGTAAGAAAGACTATTGTTGAGATTTGAAAGACTAGGAGGATTCGTTTATTCTTTCCGATGCAATGCCCTAATGCTTTTGTTCTTATTTTCCAAGTTTCTTCCTCTTTGAACTAAGATTTGCTCAGATCCATTTTATTTGAATCTTGAGCTTCTTTCCGAAGAAGGGCCTTGCTGTCTTTGACTCTGTCATGTTCTCAGAATGGTGCACACTCAGATGAACATCGACGTCAACAAGGATCACTATTTTTCTCCTCATCTTGATCAAACTTATGGAACATGTTCTAGTCATTAGACCAATTCCATCCAGTGCAATAATTTTAGAAGAGCAAGTAGAAGTCCTGCTTTTGGAGTCTCATCCATTGCCCATTGGCCCCATTCTTCTGCAGTCTGCTGACATCCTTGATTACTTAATGTCTGTACACAGTAAGTTCTCAGCCAACAGGTATGAGCCAATATCTCACAATGCAAACATCTTTATCAAACAAACTATAGATATAGTATCAATAACAGTGAAGGTTAATCAGCTGCTATGACTATCGGCCTACAGTTTAAATGCCATTTTGTACCTGACAAACAATATCAGTTTGTGTGGAAAAATAAGAGGCATTTATGGTATCCTGACAAAAGGATGTACAGTGAAAGCAGTAACTCCTGCATGCTGAATACTAGTGAAGTGGGAGGGCCGTGTTACATGAGCATAATTGCAAATACTGAATACAGGCTAAATGCTGTTTATGAAGCTGCTATAGATGCAGAATTGTAATCTGAAAACTTGTTTATGGACTTGAGTAGTGAGTGAAAGAAATAGGGAAAAAAATTGTCTTTATAAACTAGTATGATCAGACTGTAAATACTGAAAAATATATATAGATAAAATATCAGCATTCTCAGCAGCAGCAGCAGCATGTCAAACAATTACTTTCATTAGAAAGTATCTTATTGCCATTCTCATCTAATAGTAAAGAGCAAGTATATTCCAGATATTTCAATAAAATAAATCCAACATATTTTCTTAATAATGCTAAAAGAAATAGGGAACACAAAAGAAGGAAAAGGAGAATATTCAGTAATCATAACGTTTTATTGAAGATTTATGAATAGCATAAAGGATCAGACCTGATTGTTCATGACATGTGGAAAGCAACCGGTCGTACTAATAATCATATCTAGAATGGAGAACAATTGGTATGATCCTGAGATGCCATAGTAAGTCTTTTATTTTATTCTTGCTGTGGGAAAAACAGAAGAAAAAGTATCTAGTAATAGATAATGTATCATCTATTATTGCCTACTTTTTGATCCTTCTTGCTCTCTTCGCCCCCCAAACCTCCATTCTTCCCAAGGGGCATCCACAGGGGGAGCGAAAGGTGAGAACAGTGCGCCCATTTAAAGGTGCCATCTTCTTCAGCTCAGCTTCAAGTTCCTTGTGATCTTGTCCCAAGTCCACGGAGCGTGTTCCAAAAGCATCCTTGGGGAATCGCGGCAAGTATTTCACGCACTCCTCTGACTCAAGCTGGATATCAAATTCCACTGCTTTCCGCAGACCTTTGCAGTAGGGATTGCCACACTTTCTGGCCTGGTAACTCAATAATTCCCAGGCAACAACCGCGGTGGCAAATATGAAGATAAGGCCCACGGCATAAGCGATTGAGGCCTGATACATAACCTCGCTGATGACTTCGATCGCCACGGGCAGGAGCTCGTACGACTCTCTGAAGATGAACTTGAAGTAGGGAACGGCAAGGACGACGAGGGCGATAAGGACCAAAACCAGCAGCACGAAGTCGATGGCGGCGAATTCGGAGTGCTCGCAGAAGGGATGGGAAAGGGGGTTCAGAGATTTGCTCTTTCTCCTCGAATTGCCGTTCCGTTGCGCCGACGAGGCCTGGGAGTTGGCCATGTTTTGATGTTGCTCGAAGGCCCTGCAGAACTCGATCAAACCCCGGCAGTCCACCATGGCAACCCCAAACCAGTCACGCAATCCACCCAAAGACAAAAACACTCCAAAGATAGAAACTTTATGCAAATCGCACCAGCGTAAGGGGCAGTTCCGACCTGAAGAATCGAACCGATCAAAAAAAATCAGCAAGGTTAAGAAGTCAGAAACAGAGAAATTGATAAAATCCCACAGAAATTCATCGGCTTGGAACCTGAATCGGCGAGCAGAATCCAACCTACTGAATTCTCGGCCCAATAAGAGGCGAAGGAGATCTACGAAGCGCAATGAACCGATTGGCGCCGATTCGGATCGACTGAGAGCGATCCTCGCCTCGCCGGGGAACGAGGGATCCAGACTCGAGATCCGAAGTCGAGCAATCGACACGACGGAGAGATCGGAGATCGGAGATGTGGAAACGTATCGGACGCCGTACCGAGGACGAGCGGAAGGAGAAGGAAATGGGAAATGACGTGGGGAAAGAAGAAGCGTGGATTTCATCAATAAATAATACGAAATAAAATTAAAATTAAAATTACGAAAAGCAACTTATAAAATTAAAATTAAAATTTTGTTTTTCTATAAATTATTTTAGGAAAAAACAAAGATGGAATAAATCTTCACTGACAAGGAATATGATTATTTTTGTCGCCCTAGAAGAATGTAAATAATTTTTTTTTGTAATATGGAACGTAAAAACATTAATTAACGAGCTGTGTATTTTCCAGATGTTTCCTCTCGTAAATTTTAGGAATATCAAGAACAAAATGCCATTTATTTTATTACGAGACTGACAATACCGAATCGTTTGGGATACACGATATTATTTTTTATTTTAATAAATACATTAATTAAAAATTATTTATATTTTTTAAACTTTTAACGCAATAATCTTCGAAAATGAAAGTGCATAAATTCCTTCAACTTTTGTTTTTTCTTCTTCATGTTGACTGAATTTTAAGTATACACGCCTTAAATTATTAAATTCTTTTTTGAGTGGGTTTGGAAATAGTCTAATTCATTCAAGTTGAAGATCGAGAGTCAGTAGCTTGAACAATACAATAAATGTAAAATTCTCAAATTCACGATTGAAGCAATGGACCGTCGACAATAAATAAAAATATCCTAAAATTTAAATTCCTGATTTTAACGGGTGTTTTGGACAAATAAATTAATTATAAATTTGATTACATGTTAAAGAAGATTCCACTATTTAATTTCATCATCTTTCAGTTAAGGTGACTTTTGGTACATGGTATAGAAATAAAAAATTAGATTCATTTTTGAATTTTATGGTATAGAAATAAAAAATTAGATTCATTTTTGAATTTTGTATTTAGTTGATGGAAATGAAATTAAAATTTTAAAATGAAATTTAAAAATATGGATCTTGATGAAACTCATCTTCTCCCTTAGATTTTGATGAGAATGAGAATTAAGTTTAGACGAAAATACTCTTAATATATTTATTTAATTTTTCTTTCATATCATTTTCTCTCTTCGTTCTTTCTTATCATACTTTCTCTCTCATTATTCTCTCATTACACTTTCTCTATCATCATACTTTCTCTTTCTTCCTTCTATCTCATCACGCTTTCTCTATCATTCTCTCTCTCTCTCCTTATTTTTTCTCATCATATTTTCTCTTTCTTCAGTTCCCTCGGGACGGTCTAGTGGCCAGTGCATGAGGTGTTGCCACCATACCACCATATTTTCTCTTTCTTCATTCTCTTCCATTATACTTTCTCTCTTATCACACTTTCTCTCCAATTACGCACTCTCTTCTTATTTTTTATCACACTTTCTCTCTCATCATGCTTTCACTCTTATCATACTTTCTCTCTCCTCAATCTCTCTCATCGCACACTCTCTCTTCATTTTCTTTCATCACACTTTCTCTCTTTTCATTTTTTTCCCATCACACTTTTTCTCTCTCATCGTACTTTCTCTCTCCTCAATCTCTCTTATCACACTCTCTTTCCCCATTTTTCTCATCATACTTTTCCACTCTTCATTTTTTTCCATCACACTTTCTCTCTCATCATATTTTTTCTTACATCATACTTTTTCTCTCATTATTCTCTCTCATCATATTTTTCTCTCACATTCAACTTTATCTTATATCTAATTTTTTCTCTTATTTTTCTTTAAGGGTAAAAAAAAAAATTTAGGTTCATTTTGATAAAAAATATTCAACTAACCGAACATTATTTTTAAGAGTGATATCCATGCTCATATTTATTCCCATTTCATAATACTATGATTCTAACTTCCATTATGATTCCTAGAAGATAACCAAATGCCACCTAAATATTTCAAAATTTATTTTCATAATAAAAAATTTGTAAGTACCCCGTGGTAATTTTGATGTGATCAACTAAGTCAGAGTTAGGTCCTGTTGTCTTTTGATGTCTTGTGTCCAAGTATGCAGGAATTTAGAAGTACAGGAAGTTAAGCAAAGACGCAGTTAGCGAGAAGCACGACACGGGAAAGAGTCGACGGGTTCGGTGTGTCTGAGGGATGAGGCGTTGCGGAAAAGTATGCTGGTGGGCTAGAAGAAGGCGCGTGACGTTTTCGAGGGATGAGAAATCGGAGCAGAAGAGAACTCGAAAAGGCTGAAAAATAGGTTCGGGTGAACCCTATTCCAGATGGCTAAAATCACTCAAGCTAGCGGAGCCGGAGCGGAATACCTGGATGAAAAGTCAACTAGAAGTTGATTGGGGTCTAGGCGCCCGGACCCCCCGGGCAACCAGGGCGCCCCAGGTTCGCGCCCTGGTTGAGGTTGGTTTTGCCCGATTCGAGCGCCCATACCTGGTCCAAGCGCCCAGACTAGAAACTTTATCGAGTCGCAAGTTATTGCAATCCATTATGATGTGGATAAAGTTTTATCCATGCATAGGTGCCTGGAACCCTTCCAGGCGCCCGGATCAGGACTATAAATACAGTCCTGATCCTAGTAGCTAAACACAACACTTGTAAATAATTTTCATTCTGTTTAGCTTCTTAATCTAGTGCTTTAACTACTGTAAGAGGCTTCTCCACCGGAAAGAAATTTGATAATGAGTTTTCAACATCTTGGATTAGCAATCCTCTAATTGCAAACCAAGTAAATCTCTGTGCCTCATTTTTTTTGTTAATTAGCTTCTTAACTTTTTGTTTAAGTGTTTATTTTAATCAAGTTCAAAGATCGAGAAAGATATTTCTTGTTTTTATCGTGCAGGGAAATTCACCCTCCTTTTGCCGATCGCAAAAGACGAACAAGTGGTATCAGAGTCCAACCACTTCGGAAGGACTAACTACTGATTGAAGCACAGAAGATGATGGTTGGACCAAACATCAATCCATCAAAGTTCGATGGGGTGTTTACGAACTTAAAAAAGAAGATAGATATTCTTCAAATGGATTTTGAAGTATTAATTATAATAAAGTATGATTTTATAGCACCAAAGGGCAAAGAAGAACATCATTGGATGAAAAAAGAGCAAGTTGATTTCATAGTAAATGGCAAGACAGAATTCCATCTGCTGAGCGTGTTACCGCCATAAGAAGTCAACCAGATCAAAACCTATGAGTTAGCTAAAGAGCTCTTGGATAAATTTCTGGAACTATACGAAGGGATCTCGGAGGCAAAACTCGCGAGACAAGACCTGCTCCGGAACCAGATCAGCACCTCCGGTTAGAAGAAGGCAAAACCATCACACACCTCCACTCGAGAATTATAAAACTCATCATCGGACTCACGAATCTCGAAGAAAAGATAACCAACCGAGATTTACTAAGGTACGCGCTTAATGCATTTCCTAGAACTCCTGAATGGTCAACTCTAGTAGATGCATATTTCATCTCTAGGGTCTAGGGACTTAGAGGAAAGTAATTTAGAAGAATTGTTTTCGACATTTGAAATTCACGAATCTAGATATGCAGATCTAAAGAAGAAGACGATGCAGAACATTGCCCGAAGGCAAAAATGGATGAAGCAAAGTCCAAAACATCCCTTTACGATGACAAAACAACGTTCATGGTAAGGAAATTCAAAAAGAAATTTAAGGCTACTAAGTTTAATCAAGTGCAAGGTAAAAGAAGGAAAAAAAGGGTAAATGCTACCACTGCAATGAAGAAGGATACGACAAAGATAACTGTCCAAAATTAAAGAACAAGGAAAAAGACAAGAAGCTGACCCAAACAAAGCACAAAAACTTAAAGGCGATGTGGGACAAAATGTCGTTAGAGTCAGAGATCGGAGCCCACGCGAAACTTGCATTGATGGCAAGTCACCAAGAAGAAGAAGACAAAGCGAGCTCATCTAAGATGAGCATCGAAAGCATTGAAGAAGGGTGAGCAACGTCAGAAGAAAGTAGCTCTACAGGGGGAGCATCAAAGATCAACAAGGTAAGTCAGTTACGATATCTACCTCTTGATCATTTATTTAAATTTATTAAAATTTTATCAAAAAATTTCTATAAATTAGAAATAGATAATAAAAAAATTAGTAAAAAACTAATGAATTAAAAGGAACCTTAGCAACATCTTATCGATTAGAAGACTTCGACAAACTAAAAATTAGAAATAGAAATAGTGAATCTAAAAATTCTACATGTTCGAATATTGATATTTAAAATTTCAAAAAGTATTAAGGATTAAATTGACAATTTAGATACAACAAGGGCTAAATTAGGAAATTATCAAAAAAATATGTTCCTAGAAAATTCTTGGTTAATTCAGTTTGTAGGAACCTATATTGATTTCCAAAATCGTGCTTAAATTAAATTTTAATACATGTCATACTTTTAATTAATTTAATTTTTATTGTTTACTTAGAATTAACTAAATAAATTACTTTGCATTATTTCTATGAGAAAGTAATTAGAATTTAATTTCTTAAGAAAGAGAATTTCATTACTTATCGGTAAGATTTTTTTTTTTTAACTTTTAAATTATTTTTATGAATTTTTTAACAATTTTTTTAAAATTTAAAAATAATTCTCAAAGTAATTTTTGCAAAATTCATTTTTTTTGTAAACTCTTATCATGTTATTGATTAAAGAAAAAAAAAATTTTGAGTTTTTTTTTTCATTGTATTAGTTTTCTATCATTTTTTCTACACAAATCAGATTTTAAATATTAAAAATTTGATTTTCATTCAATTTTTGAAAAATAACTTTTCTGTAAAAATACTTACTCTATTACACTTTTAAAAAAAATTCATGATTTTTTTGAGCTTGGAAACCATTTTTAAATATTTTTTTATAAATTTAACTTTTTGTAGAAGATAAATTATAAATCAATAATTCATAATTTCATGAAAATTTTATCACAGCTTTGAAAATATCTGCTTACCTGTTGCAAAAATTTTCAAAATTTTTGAATAATTAAACATAATTCTAAAATTATTTATTCAAAAATTGTTTATAAATAGTAAAAATCTAGATTTTTAAAATTTAAACTTGTTGATTTTTGTAGATACTAGTCACTTATTTTTTTATCCTTTAGACTTTGTTTTAAACTTATTTCAAGTTACTTTCATGGTATACCCTTATTTTTAATGTGATCAAATGAGGAGAAGTAGAGGTTAAGTCTAGAAAAAAGGTAACATGTTGATTTTTGTACATTTTTTTAATTGCAAAATTTATACTTGTTACCTTACCATTATTTGTTTTTTTGTTACACTAACTTAACTTGGTTTGCTCACATTAAAAAGGGGGAGATTGTAAGTACCCCGTGGTAATTTTGATTTAATCAACCAAGTTAGAGTTAGGTCCTATTGTCTTTTGATACCTTGTGTCTAGGTGTGCAGGAACTTAGGAGCATAGGAAGTCAAGCGAAAGATGTAGCTAGCGAGAAGGATGACACGTGAAAGAGTCGACAGACTCAGTGCGTTTGAGAGATGAGGCGTTGCGGAAAAGTATGTTGGCAGATGAGAAGGAGGCGCACAATATTTTCGAGGGACGAGAAGCCGGAGCAGAAGACTGATCGAGAAGAACGACAAATGAGTTCAGGTGAGCCCTATTCCGGATGGCCAAAATCACCCAAGTGAGCGGAGTCAAAGCGGAAGACCCGGACAAAAAGCCAACAAGTTGATTGTGGTTTGGGAGCCCGGACTCCAAGCGCTCGGACTGGCTCTGAGGGCCCGGATCCCTCGGGGCAGGCAGGACGCCTCAGGCTCGCGCCCTGGTCGAGGCTGGTTTAGCCTAGTCCAGGCTCCCGGACCTAGTCCAGACACTCAAACCAGAAACTTTATCGAGTCGCCAGATGTTGCGATATGTTGTGACGTGGATAAAGTTTTATCCATACCCAGGCTTTCGGAACCCTTCCAGGTGCCCGGATTAGGGCTATAAATATAGCCCTAATCCTAGTAGCTAAACACAACACTTATAAACAATCTTCATTCTGTTTATCTTTGTAATCTAATGCTTTAACTGCTGTAAGAGAGACTTCTCCGATGGAAGGAGATTTGATAATGAGTTTTCAATGTCTTGAATTAGCAATCCCCTAATTACAAACCAAGTAAATCTCTGTGTTTTTTCTTTTTATTAATTAGCTTCTTAACTTTTTGTTCAAGTGTTTATTTTTAATGAAGTCTAAAGATCGAGAAAAGTATTTCTTATTTTTATCGTATAGGAAAATTCACCTCTGTCTTGCCGGCTGCAAGGGACCAACAAAGTTATCATAAATTATAGATCTATCATCTTATGAAAATAAATGAAACACAAATATTTTATAGTTTGATAACTTATAAATAAATTTGATGATTGATGCGATGATGAAGAGTGGCCCCACTAGAGATAGGCCAAAGTAAGGAAGGCTGGCTGACGTGGAAGTCAAAGTCAAGGAAGGAGTCAAAGTTGGCCAAACGGGTGAGTTTCGACCGAGCAAATGAGCAAGGTCAAACAGATGACTCGAGGTTAAGAGACAAATAGCAGTGCACCCCTGGTCACCATCCTTGCCGAGCGGAAGGCAGGTATGTCCGGATGAGAGACAACCCTCCGACAATGGGAAAGCTAAATGAAGGGAAATGGCTCGGGGCAATACAATTGGCGGGCATGTCCCAGCCGAGCAGCCATCGGTCGACCTACAGTAGGACCCACCCGTATATCTCCTCGTATTCTTTTGGAGGTTTGTGCCACTGACAATAGAGCATGTTTCGCAAGCAAATTGTACTGTGGAAGCTTCCAGACTGTTACATCAAAGATATGCATACTTCCTTAAGGAAAGGTATCAGAGATACTTTTTTACTTGTCTTTTTATAGGACACTTAAGAAAATATGTGTATGCTTTGAGATGCATACTTAGGCACTATAATGACATTATAAAAGGAGATTCCCATCTACATGAAGAGGTATACACAACTTCATCATTTTACACACTCTTTTGCTATAGTACTCTTGCTATTTTCTGTTGGGTTTTTTGGACCGCGAAAACCGCTTTTTCGTGTCGCGGAAACCCCGAAACTCCCTAGCCAACGGATTCGTGCAAAGAAATTTTTTGAAAAACTACGAGTACGAGTTTACCTAGATCTACACTTAGATTTACAAGGGAAAAAGGTTATATCTCTAAAGCGAAGCCCTTCGCGTTCCCGCTCGTCCAAATGGTGCCGGATCTTGAAGTTGTCAACGTAGACAACTCTCTATACGTATCCACACGAACAACTCAATGGAGAGAGAGCCTTAGAGTGTGCACTCCAAAGGGTCTCGGCAATGGTAGAGGAAGAGAGGGAGAGGGAGAGCTTGAGAGGAAGAAGATGATGTGAATGTCCTTGAATGAGAAAATGAATTCTCATTCACCACAAAAGTGGCCGGCCACTTTCCCAAAGTGTAACCCCCATTTTTGCATTAAATGTGGCTATTAAGAGATTTGTAACCTCCATGAGGTGGTACACACATGTGCTAAACATGATGATGTGGCACCTCATCATTGGTCACTTAATGCCAACTCACCAATGAGGTGGCATAAAGTCAAGTCAAACTTGACTCTTCATCTTCCTCTCAAGTCAAGTCAAACTTGACTTAATCTCTCTCATGGTTGATCTAATCCAACCATTTAATTCAAGCCAATTTAATATAATAAATCTAATTCATTTAATTAAATTGATTCAATGAGTCATAATCTAAATTAGACTCATTGAACACATGAATCAACTTGAGTCCAACTCAATTAGCCCAATTAGGATTACTCTTAATCCAATTTGATTCATCAAATGAATCTAATCCTCTTGGTTCATCATATGAACCTAATCTCCATCTAATTGTCCTTAGTGTGTGACCCTATAGATTCTTGTAACGTTGGCAATGCCCCTAAACCCATTTAGGAGCATAAGTAATGAGCAGTATCTAGCAACACATCATTACTACCCAAGTTACAAGAATGTTGAGATCCAACATCACCTTGTGACTACTAATTGTGTCTCCTCACAATATATGACAAGCGTCCTTCTATCCTAGACATCTAGATTGATCAATGTGAGGCATAGACCGTGTCATCCTCTAATCAATCTAAATCCTGAACTCCAAGTAGACTCACTAAATCAAATGAGTTCAATATCTCATATTGACTCATTTGGGCATGACCATGCACTTCGTGATCTCACTCTATCAAGAATACCGATGTCTCTCCCGTCATATAGGAGGGATAGATCCCATCTACATCACTCACATCCCTCCGCATAATTTATTACATACCCAGTAATCGCCTTTATAGTCCACCCAGTTACGGGTGACGTTTGACGAAACCAAAGTACATAACTCCTTATGTAGGAAACCATGGTGACCTCAGGTCTAAGGACTAGTAGTCATACTAATAGCCACATGAGAAAGTATATGACACTCATATAACGATCCATGATACTTTCTCATGGCGGGTCATTCAGTATACATTCTCCAATGCATACCCATGTGTCAACTTGATATCTCTATATCCATGACTTGTGAGATCAAGTCATCGAGTTAACCTACATGCTAGTCTTATTGCATTAACATTGCCCCTGAATGTTAATACTCGACTAGGAATGATTAAGAGTAGTGTTCCCTATATCATCTCACTATCGGTTCAGCTAACCGATTGATATAGGTAAGAACCTTCTACTCAAGGACGTTATTATACTTAATTTATTTGGCACAAATACAAGTAAGTATAATAACCAAAAACCAAATGTCTTTATTTATATAGAATATGATACAACAAGTCCAAAATATAATCATCAAATGATTGGCTCTAGAGCTCTAGCTAACAATCTCCCACTAGCACTAGTGCCAATCAGTGTAGGCTCTAAGCACCAATGACCTAGTGTGACCATCATGCTTCCTTTGTGCCAAAGCCTTGGTCAAGGGATCTGCGATGTTAGCCTCTGTAGGTACTCTGCAAATCTTCACATCTCCTCTCTCGATGATCTCTCGAATGAGATGGAAGCGCCGTAGTATGTGTTTTATCCGCTGGTGTGAGTGAGGTTCCTTCGCCTGTGCAATAGCTCCATTGTTGTCACAATAGAGCTCAATAGGATCAGCAATGCTAGGAACCACCCCAAGTTCAGTGATGAACTTGCGAATCCAAACTGCCTCCTTTGCTGCCTCTGATGCAGCAATATACTCAGCCTCTGTCGTAGAATCAGCTACTGTGTCCTGCTTCGAACTCTTCCAGCTCACAGCACCACCATTAATGCAAAACATGAACCCCGACTGCGATCTATAGTCATCCTGGTCGGTCGGGAAGCTAGCATCACTGTAACCCTTTACAGCTAGCTCATCATTGCCTCCATATATCAAGAAATATTCTTTAGTCCTTCTTAAGTACTTAAGAATATTCTTGACCGCTATCCAGTGACTTTCACCTGGATCTGACTGGTATCTGCTCGTCATGCTCAAAGCATACGAGATATCAGGTCGAGTACATAGCATGGTGTACATGATAGATCCTATGGCTGAAGCATAAGGGATCTGATCCATGCGGTCTCTCTCCTCTCTAGAAGAGGGACCTTGAGTCTTTGAAAGACTCACGCCATGTGACATCTGCAGAAACCCCTTCTTGGAGTTCTGCATGGTAAACCGAATGAGTACCTTGTCAATGTATGTACTCTGACTTAGGCCAAGCAATCTCTTAGATCTATCTCTATAGATCTGTATCCCTAGAATGTAGGATGCCTCACCTAAGTCCTTCATTGAGAAACATGTCCCTAGCCAAGTCTTGACAGATTGTAGCAAAGGGATGTCTTTCCCAATGAGTAGTATGCCATCCACATACAATATGAGGAAGACAACTATGTCCCCTACAACCTTCTTGTAGACACAAGGTTCATCTTCGTTCTTGATGAAACCAAACTGTTTGATTGCATCATCAAATCGAAGATTCCAGCTCCGAGAAGCTTGCTTTAGTCCATAAATGGATCTATGTAGCTTGCATACTCTGCTAGTATGCTTTGGATCTACAAAACCCTCAGATTGTGTCATGTACACATCCTCGAGTAGGTTTCCATTCAGAAACGCGATTTTAACATCTATCTGTCAGATCTCGTAATCGTGGTAAGCTGCAATAGCAAGCATGATCCGAATGGACTTAAACATCGCTACTGGAGAAAAAGTCTCATCATAGTCAATACTATGAATCTGCTTGAAACCTTTAGCTACCAAGCGACCCTTATAGATAAGTCCATCCATGTCAGTCTTTCTCTTAAAGACCCACTTACACCCAATGGGTTTTACCCCTTCAGGTGGATCAACCAAAGTCCATACTTGGTTGGTGTACATGGATTCCATTTCGGATCTCATGGCCTCTAGCCATTTCTCGGAATCTGGTCTCATCACAGCTTCTTGATAGGTGGTAGGCTCATCCTCTATGAGCACAACGTCATCATGGTCAGACAAGAAAAATGAGTATCTCTCAGGCTGACGACGTACCCTATCAGACCTGCGAAGAGGTATGTCTACTTGAACTGGTTGTTGTTCCTAAACTCCTTGTGGAACAACATCATCCACAACACTTTGTGGTTCCAGTTCAACTTCCATTGAGGCTTCAGTGCTATTGTTCGTATCTTGAACTTCTTCAAGATCGAACGTACTCCCACTAGTCTTTCTAGAAACAAAGTCCCTTTCTAGAAAGACCCCAGTCTTTGCCACAACTATCTTGTGTTGACTGGGAATGTAGAAGTAATATCCCTTAGTTTCCTTGGGATATCCTATAAAGTATCACTTGTCGGATTTGGGTCCTAATTTATCCAAGACTTGACGTCTAACGTAAGCCTCACAACCCCAAATCCTCATGAAAGACACCTGGGCATCTCTCCCAGTCCATATCCTATATGGTGTCTTTATCATGACCTTAGATGGAACTCGGTTGAGTATAAAAGCTGCCGTGTCTAGAGTATTGCCCCAAAGGAATGTCAGAAGATCTGTGTGACTCATCATAGACCTTACCATATCTAATAAGGTACGATTCCTCCTTTCGGATACATCATTCCACTGTGGTGTTCTAGAAGGAGTGAGTTAGGATAGGATCCCACACTCAACTAGATAGACACGAAACTCATGGCTAAGGTATTCTCCACCTCGATCTGATCGAAGTATCTTAATACTCTTGCCAAGCTGGTTCTGTACTTCATTCTTGAATTCTTTGAACTTTTCAAAGGATTCAGAATTATGTGTCATCAAGTACACATAACCATATCTACTAAAGTCATCAGTAAATGTGATGAAGTACCTATAACCGCCTCTAGCAGCGACATTGAAAGGGCCACATACATCACTATGTATAAGTCCTAACAAATCAGTCGCTCTTTCGCTGTGCCCACTAAAGGGAGTCTTGGTCATCTTGCCTAGTAGGCATGACTCGCACGTCTCATAAGATTCAAAATCAAATGAGTCCAGCAAACCATCCTTATGGAGCTGGGATAAGCGCTTGTCATTTATATGACCTAAGTGACAGTGCCAGAGATAGGTTTGGTTCAGGTCATTTGACTTAAACCTCTTGATATTTATGTTATAGATAGAGCTTTCAAGGTCTAGAATATAGAGTCCGTTTATCAGAGGTGCACTACAATAGAACATATCGTTTAAATAGACGGAACAACATTTGTTCTTTATTGTAAACGAAAAACCTTTCTTGTCCAAACAAGAAACTGATATAATGTTCTTAGTTAATGCAGGCACATAACAACAATCGACTAACTCTAGTACAAGCCCAGAGGGCAGAGATAGAAAGTAAGTCCCTACAGCAACAGCAGCAACCCGTGCTCCATTGCCTACTCGTAGGTCCACCTCGCCCTTTGTCAATGCCCTGCTATTTCTCAGCGCCTGCACATCAGTACAAATGTGAGAAGCACATCCAGTATCTAATAACCATGATGTAGAAATAGATAGATTGACTTCTATAATATATATACCTGAAGTGGAAGTCTCACTTCGCTTCTTCTTAAGATCCTCCAAGTATACCTTGCAGTTCATCTTCCAGTGCCCGATCTGACTACAGTGGAAGCATGTAGCATCCTTGGCGACCCCTCCTTTAGGCTTCAGTGCCTTGCCTTTGCCCTTGGCTTGGGACTTTCCCTTGCCTTTGGGCTTGCCCTTGCCCTTATGTTTCTGAACCATCAGAACAGTGTTGGGCTTAGCCTTCTTAAGGTTCAGCTCAGTAGTTCTCAACATGCTAAGCAGCTCAGGCAGTGGCTTGTCAATCTCATTCATGTTGTAGTTTAGAACGAACTGACTATAGCTATCCGGCAAGGATTGCAAGATTAGGTCAGTGGCCAGCTCTTGGCCAAGTGGGAACCCCAACCTTTGTAGGTTCTCTATGTACCCAATCATTTTGAGTACATATGGGTCTACAGGAGCCCCGTCTGACATCTTGCACTGAAACAGTGCCCTTGAGATCTCAAATCTCTCATGTCTCGCTTGACCTTGATATAGTTGACGAAGATGTTCAACCATATCGTAAGCGTCCATCAACTCATGTTGCTTCTGAAGCTCAGAGTTCATGGTCGCGAGCATTAGACAAGACACATCTAATGCGTCATCTTGATGCTTCTTGAAAGCATCTCGGTCAGCTCGCGGGGAATTGGCAGGAGGAGCTTCCGGAATGGGCTGCTCCAGAATGTACAGTTTACGTTCCTGAGTGAGAACTATTCTTAGGTTCCTGTACCAGTCCAGGAAGTTTGCTCCGTTGAGCTTGTCCTTCTCGAGGACAGATCGCAGGGAGAAGGTGTTCGTATTCGATGTCATGGTAATCTACAACAGAAATAAATGCAGAAATAAATATCATATTCTTAATCATTTAATTAGGCCTTTAACTAAATGATTCTCTCACTGAATTCTATAATTCATGTGGGACAAGATCCACATCATACTAACCCTTGAGTTAGCTTTAGCTAATACGCCCAAAACTTAGTATGATCGGTAGGTAACGATTACCAATTACATCTCTATGCAACTCTTGTTTATAGGATCAAGATCCGCATTGATATTAAAACTCGAGTTAGCTTTGGCTAATATGGCCGAGAATTAATATAAACGTGATTTTGTCCTACCTTTCCAACCGTTGGAAGAATGCCTATAGTTGTACTTGATCCAACCGAGTAAACTAGGAATACTCAATCTAATTGAGTTTGTACTCGCCCATGCGTTGATAAGCGGGACCAAGATTGTCCCTCCATACCCTACCAAGATAATATGTGCTGCTCTACTTTGGCAGATTCAACAACACATGTGATCGAGGTAGTGATAGGTATCACGACACGGTAGGCATTAGCGTCGACGTGATTTAGATCTAATCTAATCGATGATGCGTATCATATACTTGATTTAGATCTAATCTAATCGTGGGGTGCATCATGTGCACGATTTAGATCTAATCTAATCGTTAGGCACTAATTAATTACTTAATTAACTAGCATGCATCACATACACACAAAAGCAATTAATTAAATAATTTTGTGATTATGTCATGGCCCTACTACGATCTTCTCAAGTCAATGAGAAGATCGGATGGTCAACCTAAGGTCAACAGCTTCTCAAGCGCCTTCCTTTTGACCACCTTGTGTTGCTCGCGCCTTCCTCATAACTCCTTCTTGAGTGGACCTTCCACCGCTTCAAAATTTACTTTACATTTTGAAACTCGAGTTACATTCGAGTCTAAATCTAATTTACAACCAGAATATAAATAGGGAGGCACGACGCGCAGGTCGCGTATCAAATACAGCACACACAAACACATGACGACACGCAAGCCGTATTATAAATTACAACACAAATCCAATCATATTGGGTCTTTTTGGGCCATGATTATCACAAAAATAATATATAATTCTAAATTATATATTTTTCATAATTTTTTGTAATTTTTCATAATTTTTACAATTTTATGAGTAAAATTTTTCCCGGCGGTCCCGATTAGCGATTTCGGGCGCAATTGCGGAGCAAATCCCCTTGCGGGGTTAGGGGAAGTACCCCTACCCGCGATCTAACCATCGCGAGTTGCTCCTAAGCGATCCTACAGCGCCTTAGCCCACTGTCCCAAAAGGTTTTGGGTCGAAACATTGCCGTTACGGAAAAATCTTCTCGGTAGTCGAAGCCTACAAGTGTCTAAACACTTGTGCTCCGCTTCTACGAGAAAAATACCCTTTAAAACTATAAAATTCATGAAATTACAGAAATTCACAGAATGTTTATTTTTCATAAAAACCAAAATAAACTCGTATTCGTCTTCGCACGTGGCTCTGATACCACTGTTGGGTTTTTCAGGCCGCGAAAACCACTTTTTCGCGTCACGGAAACCTCGAAACTCCCTAGCCAACGGATCCGTGCAAATAAAATTTTTGAAAAACTACGAGTGCGAGTTTACCTAGATCTACACTTAGATCTACAAGGGAAAAATGTTATACCTTTGAAGCGAAGCCCTTCGCGTTCCCGCTCGTCCAAATAGTGCCGGATCTCGAAGTTGTCAACATAGACAACTCTCTATACGTATCTACACGAACAACTCAATGGAGAGAGAGCCTTAGAGTGTGCTAGCACTCCAAAGGGTCTCGGTAATGGTAGAGGAAGAGAGGGAGAGCTTGAGAGGAAGAAGATGATGTGAATGTCCTTAAATGAGAAAATGAATTCTCATTCACCACAAAAATGGCCGGCCACTTTCCCAAAGTGTAACCTGTTGGTGCAACCTTAGGTCAAGGTTGACCTGGGTGACCCGACTCGAGTTGACCTGACTCGAGGTATATTTTGATGTTTGACAAGAATGGAGAAGTTATATTTTGATGTTTGACAAGAATAGGAACTTGGGGGATTGTGGGTGCAACCTTTGGTCAAGGTTGACCTGGTTGACCCGACTTGAGTTGACCTGATTTGGGAAAAGTCCAAGTATGGAGACTTGGCACGGAAAAGTCCAAGCAGGGAGCTTGGCACGGGAAAAGTCCAAGCAGGGAGCTGGGCACGGGAAAAGTCCAAGTATGGAAGCTTGGCATGAGAGGTCGGAGAGGGCTCGGTAGCTCGTTCTCTGGACTGGATGGAGTCGGAGAGGGCTCGATAGCTCGTTCTCCGGACTAGGTCAGAGAGGGCTCGGTAGCTCGTTCTCCGGATTAGGTCAGAGAGGGCTCGGTAGCTCGTTCTCTGGACTGGATGGAGTAGGAGAGGGCTCGGTAGCTAGTTCTCCGGACTAGGTCAGAGAGGGCTCGGTAGCTCGTTCTCTGGACTAGGTCAGAGAGGGCTCGGTAGCTCGTTCTCTGGACCGGACGTGGAAGTCGGAGAGGGCTTGGTAGCTCATTCTCCGGACTCAGTGGAGAGGGCTGCAGCTCGTTCTCCGGACCGGATGTGGAAGTCGGAGAGGGCTCGAGCTCGCTCATTGGACTAGGTCGAGAGGACCTCGGTGGCTCGCTCTCTAGATCGGGAAGGCTTTAGGATTTAAGGGTGGGAAATTGGATCGACCGATCCGGATCTATGGTATCCGGATCGGTCTGACCGATCCGGATGCATCGATTCTCACCGGGTCATCTCATCGGTCCGGTGACCGATCGGAACCAACAGATTGGGAGAAGGAATAGGAGGATCGGCCTGTGGACCGATCCACCTGATCGGTCGAGACCGATCAGGGCTCGCAACCAACTCTCTGTGAGAGTTGGGATCGGTCTGGGGACCGATCGGCCTAGGGCCTGATCGGTCCCTGGATCGATCCATCCTGGATCGATCAGGGTGGAGCCTGATTGGTCCAGGTCTAGCCGTTGAGTCACAACGGCTAGATTTCTGTGTCTGTGTCTTCTTCTTCGCAGGTTCATATAAATCAAGATGTGGAGGGCCTCTAGAGGGGTGTGGACTTCTTCTTGCTCCTGCGATCTGAGCTTTGTTGAGCTCTCCACTGCTGAAGCTTCGTGTGAGCTTCCCTCGACTGGACTCCAACTGACCAGTTGCTGCTGTTGTTGGCATCCGTGAAGTGGTTGCTTCATCACCAGTCGACGAGAAGGCAAGCAAACTAGTGTTTTTACATTCATATTGTTCTTGGCTTCTTGCTTTATCTTTGTACTCCGATCTTACTGTTGCAAGAGAGATTGTGGCGAGGTTTCTCCACCCAGAAGGAGTTTTTATTAGTCGGGTTTCCGGGGTCTCATCCACCGACAGATTGATAGGATTCGTCCACCTTACGGACACACCGAGGAGTAGGAGTATCATCTCCGAACCTCGTTATATCGTCGCGTTTGAGGTTTGATATTCTCCCGTTTCGTTTCTATCTTTTATTTCCGCTGCGCTAACTAAAATTGTAGGAAGAAACGTGAATTTGGGGTTAGCTATTCACACCCCCCTCTCTAGTCGCGTCCGAAGGTCCTAACAAGTGGTATCAGAGCAAGGTCGCTCTTTGTCGGATTAACACCCGGGGGAGCACGAGCTAGAGAATGGATCAACTTGGAGAAGACGTCACGATTCCACCCTTCTACGATCGCGACGACTTCGCGTATTGGAAGGTAAGAATGAAGTATTTTCTTATGACTAACCTAGTAAATTGGAATTGTGTACAAGTAGGTTTTATTCCTCCGGTGGATAAAGAAGGAGAACCTCTCGAGAAGAAGAAGTGGACGAAGGAACAAATCTACCAATCCATAATCAACGACGATGTAATGAAAATCTTTGAATTTTCATTACCTAATGATATCTTGTGTAAGATAGGTGGATACAACAATGCCAAGGAGTTGTGGAACAACTTGGCTAAGTTCCATGAGGAGAGCTCCAATTCAAGTCATGAAGAGGAGTCAAATGAGCCAAGTAGCTCACATCATGGAGGTATGGAATTAGAAGTTGAGGGCTACTCAACATCTAAGGAAAAAGAGGAGGAGAGTTCTTCTTCAAGACTGGAGCAAGAAGAAGAAGCCTCTACCTCCGGAAGGGATGAAGGAGAGAGCTTATATCCATCCTCAACCCTAGGTAACTCAAGCAACTTAATTTCAAGTAAATTACATATAATGTGCTTTGAGTGTAGGGAATATGGGCATTACAAAAGTAAATGTCCAAAGAGGATTAGGAAGACTCCACCGGCACCAAAAGTCAAGGAAGCCGGAGTCCCGATACGCAAGGGCAAGGAGCACATGGTGTGCTTCCAATGCAAGCAAAGGGGACATTATAGGAGTCAATGTCCAAGGGGGAGGCAACCTCACAAGGACAAGAGACCAAGCACATCTATGGGGGGAGCTAAGGCAAACCCTAAGGTATCCTTTAAGGCACATTCTTGCAATTCTAATAAGACACATGCTAGTAGTTTTATTGCAATTGTCAATAATGATAAACATGATAACCATAGAAACCGATATATGTGCTTAGGTGCCAAACATGTTAGCCTAGATAAGGACAATGCTAGAAATGCCAACCCTAGAGTTAACTCATCTAAGGTTAAGGAAAACCTAGATAGGAATCCCCAAATAACTAGACATATGCCTAGGAATACCTCAAAGAAAAATGGAAAATTAAAGCTTGAGGTATTAAAGAAGGAAAATCAAGTCTTGAGGTCAAGACTTGACACTTTAGAAAAGGCTCTTAAGAATTTAAAGAAGTCAACTCTAGGGTCTAAGGGTCAAAAATCAAAGCCCAAGGACATGAGAGGTTTGGGTCACAAACCTAAGTCTCAAGTGGTCAAGCCCGCTTATCATAATGTTCCATTCGATTATGGAACAAGACCTAGGGCTAAGAAGACCATCATCAAGGTCACAAGGGGAGTCACCCCTAGAGTTGATCTTGATGAAACCCAAATGACCAAGGCTTTAAAGCCTAGGAGGGTTGCTAGGGAAGTCATCCCTAGTGAATATTTAGTGAACCCAATGAGCTCAAATAGGTATTGGGTTCCTAGGAGCGTGATTCCTTCACGCTAGATGGTTTAGGGTGTGCCAACCTTAATTGGATAGGTAGTTAACCTACTCATGGCAAAAGGTGGCATTTTAGGAATTTTCAAGGTGTAATCAAGCCTTGAAAATGAAATTAAAAATTATTCCTAAGGTGATTAGGATGTGCCAACCACATTTGAGGAGTTTTCTAGGGTCAATCAAATTGACACATAGTGATCTAAAAATCTTTAATATATGATTTTAGGTCTATTACACTTATGAATATAGAATTTATGGCAAAATGATCAAAATTATCAAAAATAGCAACTAAGGCTAGTATTAGGTATTTTCTATACCTTTATATGTTATTTGCCATACATTGTTTGTCATATGTCATGTCATGATATCATATTTATTTTATTACCATTTGAAATGTCATGATAATGCTTAGGTTAGTTATATGTCATGTCTTATTTAAGTTTCATACTTGATGACATGACATCATGACATTGGCACATGTTTCCACTCATGATATTATTTTATGCCATGTCATCATCTCTTGCATTTATGATTAATTAATTTGATTTAAGGATAGAAATACAATCTGATATGGAGATCAAATTGTTGTTTAGAAAAATGCATGAGAACTTAGCTTAAGATGACCTAAACCCATATCTCACATCAAAATTGACTTGGATGTGTTTGATACACCTTAGATGTGTGTGAGATATTAGGATGATGAGTTAGGATCAAGGTGCATAGTTCTTGTACCTAGATGAGCCTAATTCGAAATTGAGGATCATAGGAAAAACTTGCGTACAAGTCATGTAGCCCTAAGATTGTGGTCCTAAATTGAATGGTTTAAAATCATTTCAAAATTGATTTGAAAAACTTTGATGAAGCTTTTCTAGTGATAGCATTCATCATTGAGCAAGTTGATACAAAGATGGATTAACCTTGAGCTATTTCAAAGTCTTTCGAACTTTGTATCAAGATTTAAAAATGGGAGTTATTTTCATAGAAAACTATTTTTTCATGATAATATATGTTATGAGGAATATATCCTCAAAATTTTACAATTTTTGGAATTTTCTGTGTTTTTTTTAGGGGTTTCTGAATTTCGGGAGAAAAATCAGAAATCCTTATCAGAGAGTCGTGGACCGATCAGAGGAGATCCTGATCGGTCCAGGGAAGTCTGGATCGGTCACTGGTCCGATCCAGGGAAGTCTGGATCGGTCACTGGTCCGATCCATGGTAGTGTGGATCGGTCGGGTGACCGATCCAGTGGAGTCCTGATCGGTCTGGTGACCGATCAGAGTGTGCCAAAATGCTGATTTTCGACTGTTGTCTGAAATTTCAGCTATGGAAGTTGGTGCTTTAGATTTCTAAAGGGTTGAAACTCTCCAAGACATTGTTGGTGCAATGGTCAAGGAGGAGTTGACCTTTAGGGGGAGTTTTACCTAATGGTCAAGGGGGAGTTGACTTTTAGGGGGAATTTTTGCTCGTCAAGTTTTTTTTAATAAGTGATTATCACTAAGTTGATTGTTGATTTTAGTATCAAGGGGGAAATTAAGGGTTTCAATGAAAGGTATGGGACTTTCATTAGGAAGAAACTCTTGACCTTGATTCACTCCTTTTGATGTGTGTCAAAAAGGGGGAGAATGTCCAGAGAATGTTCAAGGAAGAACATTGGAGTTTGGGGAGAATGTTCAGAGAATGTTCAAGGAAGAACATTGGAGAACTATTGGAAAACCTAAGTTAGGTTATCGGGTTAACCTAACTTGATTATGGTTTTTGTCAAACATCAAAAAGGGGAAGATTGTTGGTGCAACCTTAAGTCAAAGTTGACCTGGGTGACCCGACTCGAGTTGACCTGACTCGAGGTATATTTTGATGTTTGACAAGAATGGAGAAGTTATATTTTGATGTTTGACAAGAATAGGAACTTGGGGGATTGTGGGTGCAACCTTTGGTCAAGGTTGACCTGGTTGACCCGACTTGAGTTGACCTGATTCGGGAAAAGTCCAAGTATGGAGACTTGGCACGGAAAAATCCAAGCAGGGAGCTTGGCACGGGAAAAGTCCAAGCAGGGAGCTGGGCACGGGAAAAGTTCAAGTATGGAAGCTTGGCATGGGAGGTCGGAGAGGGCTCGGTAGCTCGTTCTCTGGACTGGATGGAGTCGGAGAGGGCTCGGTAGCTCGTTCTCCGGACTAGGTCAGAGAGGGCTCGGTAGCTCGTTCTCCGGACTAGGTCAGAGAGGGCTCGGTAGCTCGTTCTCTGGACTGAATGGAGTCGGAGAGGGCTCGGTAGCTAGTTCTCCGGACTAGGTCAGAGAGGGCTCGGTAGCTCGTTCTCTGGACCGGACGAAGTTGGAAAGGGCAAGGTAGCTCGTTCTCTAGACTAGGTCAGAGAGGGCTCGGTAACTCGTTCTCTGGACCGGACGTGGAAGTCGGAGAGGGTTCGGTAGCTCGTTCTCCGGACTAGGTCAGAGAGGGCTCGGTAGCTCGTTCTTTGGACCGGACGTGGAAGTCGGAGAGGGCTCGGTAGCTCGTTCTCCGGACTAGGTCAAAGAGGGCTCGGTAGCTCATTCTCTAGATCAGGAAGGCTTTAGGGTTTAAGGCTGGGAAATTGGATCGGTCTGCTGACCGATCCATTCCTGGATTGGTCTGCCGACCGATCCGATGCAGTGATCAAGGTCATCTCGATCGATCAGTGACCGATCGGTAACCAAACAGATTGGGAGAAGGAATAGGAGGAATCGGTCCGTGGGCCATCCAGTTTGATCGGTCCATGCATCGATCAGGGCTTTGCAACCAACTCTCTGTGAGAGTTGGGATCGGTCTGGGGACCGATCAGCCTAGGGCCTGATCGGTCCCCTGACCGATCAGATCCGTCCTGGATCGATCAGGGTGGAGCCTGATCGGTCCAGGTCTAGCCGTTGAGTCACAACGGCTAGATTTCTGTGTCTGTGTCTTCTTCTTCGCAGGTTCATATAAATCAAGATGTGGAGGGCCTCTAGAGGGGTGTGGACTTCTTCTTGCTCTTGCGATCTGAGCTTTGTTGAGCTCTCCACTGCTGAAGCTTCGTGTGAGCTTCCCTCGGCTGGACTCCAACTGGTCAGTTGCTGCTGTTGTTGGCATCCGTGAAGTGGTTGCTTCATCACCAGTCGACGAGAAGGCAAGCAAACTAGTGTTTTTACATTCATATTGTTCTTGGCTTCTTACTTTATCTTTGTACTCCATGTTGGTTGCTACTCGGAAAACCTAGAGGTTCCACTGTACAAAAATTTTGTACAAAGGTCTGAACCTTTTCCTAGCTACCATGTGTTCTTTTAAATTAAATTTTGGATCGCCTGCGGAACTTAACACGTTTGATCCAAAAATTAATCTATATGTTCTTTTAGGTTTTGACTTGGATCTCCTGCGGAACTTAACACGTTCGACCCAAATCACCTTAAGTTATTAATTCCATTAAATATTAATTTCCATAATTGGTTCCCAGTACTGACGTGGCGAGGCACATGGCCTTCTTGGATATGGGAGCAACCACCACCGACTAGACAAAACCTTTTATAGAAATCTAATATTTAATTTCCTAAAACAACTTTAGGTTAACCGAAAAGAACAATCAAATTACAAGGGAAAAAAAAACAAAACAAAAGAACACAACTTCGAAAAACATATTCGAAATACTAGAACGTAAGCCTCTTGTATTTGGTATTATTTCCAAAAATAACTAGTATGATGCGGAAAGAAAAATTACTAGTTATACCTTTTAGAAAGACCTCTTGATCTTCTACCGTATTCCTCTTCTAACCTCGGACGTTGTGTGAGCAACGATCTTCCGAGATGAGAACCACCAAGCACCTTCTTCTTCCTTACAAGTTTCGGCCATCAAAACTTCTCCTAGGATGAAGAGGTTCGCCACCACCACCATGCTCCAAGGATGCTAGAAAGAGGCTTCTTTTCTCCTTCTTCTCCTTCTTAGATCCGCCACCAAAGCTCTCTCCACCATGAGAAGGTTTCGCCACACAAAGGAGAGGAGAGGAAAGAAAGGGCCACACCCAAGGAGAAAAGAGAGGAAAAATAGAATAGAGTCGTTCGCCTTGAAGCCTCCTCTACCCCCTCTTTTATAATCCTTGGTCTTGGCAAATAAGGAAAATTTAATAAAAACTTCCTTAATTCTTTTGCCATTGAAAAGGAAAATTTATTTAATTAAAATAATTTTCTCTTTTGCAAATTATAATGGCCGGTCACTCTTCTCCCCAAAACAAGGAGAGTTTTAATTAAAACAAAAATTAAAACTTCCTAATTTATTTCTAGAAATTTATAAAAATTTCTCCAATAATTTTAATCCCTTCATGATTGGTTAATAAAAAGAAATTTTATAAATTAAAATCTTTCTTTTAAACATGTGGATAATTTCCAAAAAGGAAAGTTATCTCTAAAAATTAAAATCTCCTTTCAATCTACAAATAAGGAAAGATATTAAATCTTTTCTTAATCTTTTGTAGAAACTAATAAAAGAGAATTTTTAATTTTTAAACTTTCTTTTAAATCATGAATATAATTAAAAAGAAAGTTTTTACCAAAATTAAAATCAACCTTTTAATCTACAAATAAGGAAAGAGATTTTAACTCTTCTCTTAATCTTTTGTAGAATCTTATAAAAGGAAGGATTTAAAATTTTAAACTCTCTTTTAAATTATATTATCCACATAAGAAAAATTTTAAAATTAAAATTCCTTTTTATTTTAATAGGGACGGCCACATGAATTCACCCATGAACATACCCATGGTCGGCCCTAGCTTGGTCTCCAAGCTAGCTTGGCCGGCCCCTATAGGATGGGTAAGAAGGTGGGTATAAGTAGGTATAGTACTCTATAATTAAGAGGCTACGATAGGGACCGAGAGGAGGAATTGGTTTTGGTCTCCCGATAAAATTAAGCATCCCGTGCTCGCCCCGAACACACAACTTAATTTTATCAATAATAATTCATTCCACTAGAGAACTATTATTGAACTACCGCACCAATCCCAAATTACATTTTGGGATCCTTCTTATCATGAGTGTGTTAGTCTCCCTGTGTTTAAGATAACAAATGTCCACTAATTAAGTAAGTTACTGACAACTCACTTAATTAATATCTAGCTCCAAGAGTAGTACCACTCAACTTCATCGTCATGTCGGACTAAGTCCACCTGCAGGGTTTAACATGACAATCCTTACGAGCTCCTCTTGGGGACATTCTCAACCTAGATCACTAGGACACAGTTTCCTTCTATAATCAACAACACACACTATAAGTGATATCATTTCCCAACTTATCAGGCTTATTGATTTATTGAACTAAATCTCACCCATTGATAAATTAAAGAAATAAATATCAAATATATGTGCTTGTTATTATAATAGGATTAAGAGCATACACTTCCATAATAACTGAGGTCTTTGTTCCTTTATAAAGTCAGTATAAAAGGAATGACCTCAAATGGTCCTACTCAATACACTCTAAGTGTACTAGTGTAATTATATAGTTAAGATAAACTAATACCTAATTACACTACGACCTTCCAATGGTTTGTTCCTTTCCATCTTGGTCGTGAGCCACTGTTTATAATTTATAAGTGATCCGGCAGTAAGAATGGGGGACCCACTTCCTTAAGGGTCTTAGCTTGAGAACCGAGGAAAGGCTGACTAAGCGGTTAATGGCCGAGCCGATCAGCCGGGTTGGTCCGAGCGGAGTTAGAGATAACCCATCCATGGGGTTGGGTGTCCGACGCCAAGGCAGGAGGATCGAAGGGCCAACCAGGAGCCCGAACGACAGGGGCCAAAGAGCCGAGCGGGCAACCCGCCCGGACAAAATAAGGGCAAGGGGACAAAAAGGTGGCCGAGTGGCCTATGCGCTCGGCTCGGGATATGGGATATCGGTAGAAGCATGTCTGATGATTAGGCCGTACACAAGATCGCACGATGGAGGATCTTGCCATCACATCATGGAAAGGTTGATACAGTAGCAGTATGGCCTCAGGGACGCCTTTTCTGACGGATCCATATCTGGGCATGGCCCTTCTGACAGACCCATGCCTGGGCATGGTCAAATGCAGGTGATTGCTTTGATTGGCGCGCCCAGGCTTCTTCGAGGGGTCTATATAAGGCCTCAATTTCTTCACCGGAGGTATGCACGTCTTCATCTTGAGGCCACCTTTTGTCATTCCTCGCCGACTTGAGCGGGGCCGTCGCCGGGACACCCTCCGGCTCGGTTTTGTTGCAGTTCGCCAAGCACTCGAGGATCCAGCAGAGCGCGCCACGTGCCCAGCGTCCATCGACTCTTGGTTCGGACAGATCAAATTGGCGCCGTCGGGAACGCTCCCGCATCCGATCGAAGACAATGGACGAGGCCGGACGACAACACACGTGACGCTTTCAACGGAAGAACTCGAGGCTCTGGTCGAGATGAGGCCGCCAAACTCATGGAGCAAAAACAAAAAACGCGGCCGTGAGCAACAAGCAACATCTGCGTCGGTGGCCGAGCGGAAGCACCTCCAACCACCGCAGCCTTGTTTCGCACCCCCGAAGCCATACCAGCCCGAAGAGATAGAGGATCTTCCTCAGATGAAATGCCAAGGCGGGATGACAGGAAGGGGAAAGCTCCCCGAGCGGACTCCTCCCCCGAGCGGATCAATCGCCAATTTTCGGAGGTTATCCTACGAGACCCTCTGCCCAAGCACTACGTGCCTCCGACGATCGGCGAATACAATGGAACAACGGACCCGGATGATCATCTGGGTAAGTTCGATAATACAGCCACGCTCCATCAGTATACAGATGGAGTAAAGTGTAGAGTTTTCCTTACCACCCTCTGGATCGGCTCAACGGTGGTTTCAAGGCTGGACGGATCCATCACGAGCTTCAAGGAATTCCGAACGGCCTTCCTCCACCACTTCGCCAGTAGTCGGCGTTATCAAAAGACAAGTGTCAGCTTATTCGCCATCAAGCAAGAGCCGAGAGAATCGCTTCGAGGCTATATTCAGCGATTCAACCAAGTGGCGATGGATATCCCAACGGCCACATCGGAGACGATGATGAATGCCTTCACACAAGGCCTTGTGGATGGGGACTTCTTCCGGTCGCTCATCCGAAAGCCGCCCCGAGATTATGATCACATGCTACATCGGGCCAACGAATATATAAATGTGGAAGAAGCGCAAGCCGCTCGGAAAAAGGAAACTCCGGCCGAGCGCGCACCTGTTCATGCCGAGCGGAAACAGCACACCGCCCAGCAGGAAGCAATTCGATCCCCTCACGTCAGATCGCACGTACAAGAAGTGGCTGCCGCTCGGCCCAAGCCAAAGAAGAGGTGGACCCCTATGTTCTGCAAATTCCACCAGACGGATACGCACAACACGAGGGATTGCCGAAGCCTTCCCTTTGTGTCCAATCCTGTTCCCAGGAAAGCCGAACGACGGTCGCCTCCCATCGACAGGAGACGTAGGACTCATGAAGCTGACCGGACCCGCACCGAGGGGCGACATCAGCAGACACCCGATCGGCACCGATCCCCGAGGCAGGAGAATCGCCGGGCGTCCAGAGAACGGTCACGACCGTCCGCTCGGGAGGAGGAAAATAGGAGCAACACTTCCGGCGAGGTCAAGCGTTATTGCTGGTGGGCCGACCGAGGAGATTCCAACCGAGCCGAAAGGCGGGCGTCACCGCAGATCCACGCAATGACCAAGAGCGGCAAGTGGGAAATCACTTTCGGACCCGGGGACTTAGAAGGAGTTGAAGTGCCCCACGACGACGCGCTGCTCATTAAAGCGGTAATAGCAAATTACACCATTCACCGCATATTTGTTGACACAGGAGCTCGGTCAACATCATATTCAAGAAGGCGTTCGATCACTGCAAATTGATCGAGCCGAGCTGCTTCCCATGACGACCCCGCTCTACGGGTTTACGGGCAACGAGTTCAGCCGACTGGCAACCTCACTCGGGGAAGAGCCGCTCAGGAGGACCAGACAATAAACTTCGTGGTGGTCGACTCTCCTCATCCTACAACGTCATTTTGGGACGGCCGGCTCGGCGAATTCCGAGCGGTTGTCTCAACCTTCCACCAAGATAAAGTTCCCGTGGAGGACAAAGTAGGAGAAGTGCGGGGAGATCAGCAACTCGGCGGTGCTATATAGAGATGATCCAAGCAGAAGCTTGGCTCCCCGAATTGAGGTACACGCCATAACCGAGAAACCTCCGCTTTAATTTATGATGAAAAGGAGGAAGTCCAGATCCATCCGACCCGATCGGACGCCACGACTTTTATCGCCTCGATCTGGAAGAAGAGAAGGAGGAACTGATTCAATGCCTCCAACGAAATCATGATGTCTTCGTTTGGTCGACACATGAGTTACACGGAATTTCGCCGAGCCTAGCGCATGAATTGCATGTCCGACCGGACGCCCGACGAGTGAAGCAGAGAAAAGGGACTTCAGCGCCGAGCAATTCGGGCGGAGGTGGAAAAACTTCGAAGGCCGGCCACATACGCGAGGTGCAGTTCACGAGCTGGCGTAGTCTTGGTCTCCAAGCCGGACGGCAAGTGGAGGGTCCATCGACTTTCGAGATTTAAACAAGGCATGCCCAAGGATTTTTATCCTGCCGGATAGATCGGTTGGTGGACTCCACGGTCATGCGAACTAATTTGCATGCTTGATGCTTACCAAGGATATCATCAAGTACCGCTCGCCCGAAAAAGTAAGCTTCAGAACGGCCGACGCACATATTGTTACAATGTGATGCCGTTCGGATTGAAGAATGTCGAGCCACCTATCAACGCTTGATGAACAAGGTTTTCAAGGAGCGGATCGAATCTGGAAGTTTATGTGGGCGACATTCTTATCAAATCCGTCCGAGCGCCGATCTTTTCAAGGATATGGAAGAAACCTTCCCGCAAATATGGAGTCAAACTAAACCCCAAAAGTGCCTGTAGCCAAAGGAGGGCGTTTCGGGTATATAGTGACCGAGCGGGAATTGAAGCAAATCCCAGCAAGATTAAAGCATTGCAAGACATGCCGCCCCAAGAAATACAAGAGAAGTGCAAAGGTTGACGGTCGGATAACCGCTCTATCGAGATTCATCTCCAAAACCGCAGAGCCTGCCATTCTTCAAGATCTGCATGAGCTACTAAATTCAGTGGGATGAAGAATGTGACCGAGCATTTGAAGAGTTGAAGACATATCTTAATTCTCTACCAGTGTTAGCCGATCTGGGGTGAGTCACTTTATATGTATCTGTCATCAACTGAGCTCGGCGTTGGTACGGCTGTGACGGCGAAGAACAGCCGGTATTTTCTAAGCCACATTTTAAAAGATGTGAATCTCGCTACATGGGCTTGAGAAGTTGGCCTTTGCTTTAGTTCTAGCCTCGGCGCCTGCGACCATATTTCTTGGCTCATACCATTATTGTCCGGACGAACAGTCCACTTGGAAGAGTGCTGTTGAATCCAGAAGCGTCCGGACGGCTTATCAAGTGGACGACAGAATTAAGTGAATTTGACATCCAATATCAGCCCCGCTCGGCGATTAAAGCCCAATCCTTGGCTGATTTTGTGACCGAAGTGCAAAGGCCAGAGCCGGAAGCTATGTGGAGAATATATGTGGATGGATCCTCCACTCGGCTTGGAAGTGGGATCGGAATATTACTACTCTCACCTCAGGAAGAAAAGATGCACCTATCCGTCCGGCTAGATTACAAAGCTACTAACAATGAAGCAGAGTATGAGGCCCTCATAGCCGGATTGCAGGCAGCACGGCATGTGGGAGCAGGTCGGGTGACACTCTATTCTGATTCACAGTTGGCCGCTCAGCAACTTTTGAAATCAACTGTGTTCGGCTCAAACTCTACGCTGAGGCCTTTGAAAAACTCAAAGCTACTTTCCGAGAGGTGCTTATTCAGAAGATCCCCCGAACGGAGAACCAGGCTGCCGATGAGTTAGCCAAACTAGCGAGCTCAATAACGCCGGTCGCCGTTCAGCAACCAATTGAAAAAACGCTACTGGTGGCGCATGTCGACCGGATGCAAGGCCTCGCATTTCCAAGTGACTGGAGGACACCTATTATAGAATTCCTCCATTTTGGCACCACACCATCCGATGAATATGCAGCCCGGCTCCTCAGAAGAAGAGCCGGTCGGTTCACACTCATCGGAGATCAGCTTTACAAGAAAGCTTTCTCGCGCCCTTTGCTGAAATGTGTAAGCTCGGAGGACTCAGCTTACATCCTCCAGGAAGTACATCAAGGATCATGCGGGGGTCATCCGGGCGGACGCTCATTGGCCAAGAAGATCCTCTTGGCCGGATACTTTTGGCCAACTTTACAAACAGATGCCGCTCGGACAGTATCTACATGCCTTTCATGCCAGAAGTATCACAACTTCTCCCACCGACCGGCAGAGGAGATGAAGGCATCAACCATCTCATGTCCGTTCGATCAATGGGGAATGGATATTGTGGGTCCATTTCCAATGGCGACCGGGCAGAGGAAATTTTTACTAGTGGCGGTAGACTATTTCTCCAAGTGGGTGGAGGCCGAGCCACTGGCAAAGATCACAGATGGTTAAAAACTTCATCTGACAACACATCATTTGTCGGTTCGGCATCCCTCGCCGACTAGTGTCCGACAACGGGCGGCAGTTCACAAGGAAGATGTTAGAGGATTGGTGCAAAAGCTACGGCATTGAGCAACATTTCACGTCCGTGGCCTATCCTCAGAGCAACGGTCAAGCTGAAGTCGCCAACCGGGAACATTTGGGAAGGAGTTGGCCGGATGAATGCCGAGCGTCTTGTGGGCTATCCGAACGACGCCAAAAGAAGGGACGGGAGTCACACCGTTCCATTTGGTATATGGCGGTGAGGCTGTCATACCGGTCGAAGTCGGCGTTGAGTCAGCCAGGATCCAGAGCTATGATGATGACAACGCCGAATGGAGAAACATGGAGCTGGACTTGGTAGAAGAGGAGAGGGCAAAGGCGTCTGTTCGGCTGATGGCATACCGTCAGCGGATGAAGCAAAACTACAACCGGCGCGTAATTCCCAGATCGTTCCAAGTCGGCGATCTTGTCTGGAAGAAAGTCAAGCCGGTCGGCGACGTCGGCAAGCTTGAAGCTCCATGGGCAGGCCCTTTCAAAATCATCGAAAAGCTCCGCTCGGGCGCGTATTATCTGGAGGACGGACGGCAGCTAGATAGGCCGTGGAGCGCGAACCACCTCCAGCCTTACCGGGCGGGGTGAAAGGTGTATCACTGTAAATCACCCTGTGTATTTCATTTTTCGACTAAATACTTGAAATGCAGAGATGAAAAGTCAAAAGAGCGAATATAAGGCATTATCATCGTACACCGAAGGCCCCCGAGCCGATCGGCCGGGAGGTTTGTATCCGAGCCGGGAGCTCGAGACCGAAGACCCCGAGCAGTTCGGCCGGGCTGCATACTAGTGTGGCAGGAAGAAAACCAAAGCCCTGCGCTGCTCAGGATGATAGAGGGAGGTTATTGCCTGGAGCGAAGGCCGGAGCCGGTCGGCCAGGTATATGGTTTTCCGAGCCAAGTGCTCGACACCGAAGGCCCCCGAGCCGATCGGCCGGGAGGTTTGTATCCGAGCCGGGAGCTCGAACCCGAAGACCCCAGGCCGTTCGGCCGGGCTGCGTATAGAATAAAAGCAGCATTCGAAATCGAAGACCCCGAGCAGTTCGGCCGGGCTGCATACTAGTGTGGCAGGAAGGAAACCAAAGCCCTGCGCTGCTCAGGATGATAGAGGGAGGTTATTGCCTGGAGCGAAGGCCGGAGCCGGTCGGCCAGGTATATGGTTTTCCGAGCCAAGTGCTCGACAACGAAGTCCCCGAACCGCTCGGCCGGAGGTATGCGGATCAAATTGGCGCCAAACGCTCTAAAAACGGAAGCCCCGTACCATTCGGACGGATATAAATTATCCGAGCCAAAATGCTCTGAGCAGACCCTGAGCCGTTCGGCCAGGAGTACGTTCTTGGGTAAAAGGGGCATAGGGATTATCCGAGCCAAGCACCCGAATAGTGAAAGCCTCCCTGCCGATCAGGTTCGCGAGCGAATGACCCGTGCTGTTCAGCCGGGCATAAATATTGTTCAAGCGCGGGATATGAAGGCCAAGGTCGCTTGACCTGGTAAGGAGTCAACCTCGAAGGCCGTCTAGCCCAGACGTTAAACCGTAGAGACGAGCCGGCGTCTATAAACCCTCCGAGCGGAAGACCGACGAGCACCGTCGTTAAAGATCGAGAGCCGCGCCGATCGGCTATAAACATCCGCGCCGACGAGCACCGTCGTTAAAGATCGAGAGCCGCGCCGATCGGCTATAAACATCCGCGCCGACGAGCACCGTCGTTAAAGATCGAGAGCCGCGCCGATCGGCTATAAACATCCGCGCCGACGAGCACCGTCGTTAAAGATCGAGAGCCGCGCCGATCGGCTATAAACATCCGCGCCGACGAGTACCGTCGTTAAAGATCGAGAGCCGCGCCGATCGGCTATAAACATCCGCGCCGACGAGCACCGTCGTTAAAGATCGAGAGCCGCGCCGATCGGCTATAAACATCCGCGCCGACGAGCACCGTCGTTAAAGATCGAGAGCCGCGCCGATCGGCTATAAACATCCGCGCCGACGAGCATCGTCGTTAAAGATCGAGAGCCGCGCCGATCGGCTATAAACATCCGCGCCGACGAGCACCGTCGTTAAAGATCGAGAGCCGCGCCGATCGGCTATAAACATCCGCGCCGATGAGCACCGTCGTTAAAAATCGAGAGCCGCGCCGATCGGCTATAAACAACCCGAGCGGAAGAACGAATATCAAAGTAAGACCGTGGAAACTACAAATATTAAAAAATTCGGGCCCGATTGGGAGTTGGTCCTTCGATACTCGGCTTTGTGGACTTCACGCAGGCAGGATACGTGCAAAGTGAGTAGGCTACCTCGCTCGGACCCTATGGAATGTGCCAAGCCGATCGGACGCGTGAAGGAGAACCCTTAAGAGCGGGACTGACTCTAAGTATCAACGTTAAGCAAACAGAAGAATATTATGGACAATGAGTAGGAAAACAAAGGAGCAGCGTTTCTTTAGAAGAAGAATTATGCCGAACGGCACACACAAAAATTTTACATCCGCCGAGCGGATGAAATACAGAAGGTACTCGAAATAACCCGCCTCACTCAGGGTCTTCAAAGCTGAAGAAGGCGTCAGGAATATCATCAATCATGGCCGCCAGGTCGGAAGCGGGAATATGCATTCCCTCGGGAAGGTGGCCCCCTTTCTTCAAGTATGTCACGGTGACCTTGACCGCTTCGGCGAAAGTGGAAGAGACGTTGCCACCGAATTTTAGGCCGAACCTCTCCGAGTGGAGGTATTCCTGGCGCGCGGCTGCTAGGCGACTCGGCTCACCCTCTTTATATTTTCTGAGTGCCGCTCGGGAAGCGGTTAAGGTGTCTTGAACAGTGAGCGGTAGCTTTGGAGCGCCACATGACTTCAGCTGCAATAGAAGAAATTAAAATCAGTTAGATAAAAAAGGTGAAGGGAGTAAAGAGTCTCTTACCCATACGGTAGGGAAGATTGGCCCGAACGGGAGATAACCCAAAAATATATAACACCCCCTTGAGCAGTAACTGGTCGATCTTGTATCGCTGACCAGACAACCAGTTCGCTGCATGAAGATAGGCTGGATTGCTTCTGAACTTGCCGAGCTCCGGCTGAGTCGGCACAGCGGTCTGCCACCTAGTTCGGAATGCTGGCCGCTCAGGAAGTCGGATATAAAAGAAAAACTCCTTCCAGTGTTTGTTGGAGGTCGGCATGTTATCAAAAAATTTAAAGCCTATTCTACTTTGGAAAATGAAAGTGCCCGGCTCGGATTGTTTGGGGTAGAAGAAGAAGTGGAATATTTTGGGGTCAAGAGGGATACTGTGCAGCTTGAAGAGGACGACCACCCCGCTCAGCAGCCTAAAGGAATTCGGCACAAGTTGGCCGAGCGGGATGCGAAAATAGTTACAAACCTCTACAATAAAGGGATGGGTAGGAAATCTAAGGCCACCTTGGAATTGGTCTAAAAAGAAACAGATTGTGCCGATCGGCGGATCATGCGGTCGGTCAGTCGGGTCGGCTATAATTATTTCATAGTTGTTGGGAATCCCATACGTCCGAACAAGGCGCCGAGCACCCTCCTCATCAAACCGACTCTCCATGGTCATATACCAGGGACCGTGAACGTTGGTGGCGGGTTCAGAGGAACTTGCCATCTCGGAGGGGCAAGAGGATAGCAAGAAATCGAAAGAGGCGAAATGAGCAGGGAAAACCTAGTAAGTGAAGGAAGAAGACTCATTGAGAAGGAAATGGGCGGAAAAGATCAGCCGGAAACTGGGACTGGATCGTCGGAGGCTACAGCGGCAGGGGAGGCAGACGGAGGAAGCACGAGCAAGCATGCGGCGAAGGGAGAAGATGGAGGCTTTATATTGCCGAGGTTGGTTGGCCTCCGCCGTCGGATGCAGGTCACGAAAGACGAGGCCCTCATCCGACCGTCTATTTCAAAGCAATCGCGTCCCATCGTACTAAGCATCGCCGCCACGTGAGAAGAGCCACGTGGCGCCTTGCCACTAGGCGCAATTAATGCGCGTCATACCGCGCATGCTGCGACTTAATGGGAAGGATTTGCGCGATTTTCGAGAAGATTTAAGCAAGCAAACGTCCACGTTGAACAACAAGGCATCCGAAACGAAGAGCCGAGCGGCTGAATCCGGCATAAGGGCCGAACGGCTAAAAGGAAGATTATGGAAGCGGCGACCGCCCGCTCGGACACATATAGTCCAGTCAGTCGGACTCACTGCCTCCTTCGACTAGACTTGAAGGGAAGGCAAGTGATCCGGCAGTAAGAATGGGGGACCCACTTCCTGAAGGGTCTTAGCTTGAGAACCGATGAAGGGCTGACTAAGCGGTTAATGGCCGAGCCGATCAGCCGGGTTGGTCCGAGCGGAGTTAGAGATAACCCATCCATGGGGTTGGGTGTCCGACGCCAAGGCAGGAGGATCGAAGGGCCGACCGGGAGCCCGAACGGCAGGGGCCAAAGAGCCGAGGGGACAAAAAGGTGGCCGAGCGGCCTATGCGCTCGGCTCGGGATATGGGATATCGGTAGAAGCATGTCTGATGATTAGGCCGTACACAAGATCGCACGATGGAGGATCTTGCCGTCACATCATGGAAAGGTTGATACAGTAGCAGTATGGCCTCAGGGACGCCTTTTCTGACGGATCCATATCTGGGCATGACCATTCTGACAGACCCATGCCTGGGCATGGTCAAATGCAGGTGATTGCTTTGATTGGCGCGCCCAGGCTTCTTCGAGGGGTCTATATAAGGCCTCAATTTCTTCACCGGAGGTATGCACGTCTTCATCTTGAGGCCACCTTTTTGTCATTCCTCGCCTGACTTGAGCGTCGGAGGACCGTCGCCGGGACACCCCTCCCGGCTCGGTTTTGTTGCAGGTTCGCCGGAGCACTCGAGGATCCAGCAGAGAGCGCCACGTGCCCAGCGTCCACTGACTCTTGGTTCGGACAGGATCAATAAGGAACCGATAACATGATCTTCTGTGTGTGACACCACACACCATGTTATCTACAATATAAATTAATTTAGCAACTACATTTATCATAAATGTAGACATTTAACCAATGTGATTCTTATTTCTAGATAAATGTTCATACCAAAAGCTAGGCTTTTAGTATACACTCTAACACTCCGATCTTACTATTGCAAGAGAGATTGTGGCAAGGTTTCTCCACCCAGAAGGAGTTTTTATTAGCCGGTTTTCCGGGGTCTCATCCACCGACGGATTGATAGGATTCGTCCACCTTACGAACACGCCGAGGAGTAGGAGTATTATCTCCGAACCTCATTATATCGTCGCGTTTGAGGTTTGATATTCTCCCGTTTCGTTTCTATCTTTTATTTCTGCTGCGCTAACTAAAATTGTAGGATGAAACGTGAATTTGGGGTCGGCTATTCACACCCCCCCTCTCTAGCCGCGTCCGAAGGTCCTAACATAACCCCCATTTTTGCATTAAGTGTGGCTATTAAGAGATTTGTAACCTCCATGAGGTGGCACACACATGTGCTAAACATGATGATGTGGCACCTCATCATTGGCCACTTAATGTCAACTCACCAATAAAGTTGCATAAAGTCAAGTCAAACTTGACTCTTCATCTTCCTCTCAAGTCAAGTCAAACTTGACTTAATCTCTCTCATGGTTGATCTAATCCAACCATTTAATTCAAGCCAATTTAATATAATGAATCTAATTCATTAATTAAATTGATTCAATGAGTCATAATCTAAATTAGACTCATTGAACACATGAATCAATTTGAGTCCAACTCAATTAGCCCAATTAGGATTACTCTTAATCCAATTTGATTCATCAAATGAATCTAATCCTCTTGGTTCATCATATGAACCTAATCTCTATCTAATTGTCCTTAGTGTGTGATCCTATAGGTTCTTGTAACGTTGGCAATGCCCCTAAACCCATTTAGGAGCATAAGTAATGAGCGGTATCTAGCAACACATCATTACTACCCAAGTTACAAGAATGTTGAGATCCAACATCACCTTGTGACTACTAATTGTGTCTCCTCACAATATATGACAAGCGTCCTTCTATCCTAGACATCTAGATTGATCAATGTGAGGCATAGACCGTGTCATCCTCTAATCAATCTAAATCCTGAACTCCAAGTAGACTCACTAAATCAAATGAGCTCAATATCTCATATTGACTCATTTGGGCATGGCCATGCACTTCGTGGTCTCACTCTATCAAGAATATCGATGTCTCTCCCGTCATATAGGAGGGATAGATCCCATCTACATCACTCACATCCCTCCGCATAATTTGTTACATACCCAGTAATCGCCTTTATAGTCCACCCAGTTACGGGTAACGTTTGACGAAACCAAAGTACATAACTCCTTATGTAGGGAACCATGGTGACCTCAGGTCTAAGGACTAGTAGTCATACTAATAGCCACATGAGAAAGTATATGACACTCATATAACGATCCATGATACTTTCTCATGGCGGGTCATTCAGTATACATTCTCCAATGCATACCCATGTGTCAGCTTGATATCTCTATATCCATGACTTGTGAGATCAAGTCATCGAGTTAACCTACATGCTAGTCTTATTGCATTAACATTGTCCCTGAATGTTAATACTCGACTAGGAATGATTAAGAGTAGTGTTCCCTATATCATCTTACTATCGGTTCAGCTAACCGATTGATATAGGTAAGAACCTTCTACTCAAGGATGTTATTATACTTAATTTATTTGGCACAAATACAAGTAAGTATAATAACCAAAAACCAAATGCCTTTATTTATATAGAATATGATACAACAAGTCCAAAATACAATCATCAAATGATTGGCTCTAGGGCTCTAGCTAACATTTTCTATATTGCCGAAAACTGACTTGAGCGTCAGAGGGCCAACATCAAGAACTCCTTCCCAGCCTGGCACTGACACTTTTGTGTTGTAGGAGCATATGGAATCTTCGCCGCGTCAAACTTCTAGTCACATCCCAGGTTTCCATCTTCTCTGCTTTCACATAGGACAATGATATTTTTATAAGTTGATAAATCAAATAACTGATACATTTGATGATATTTTCTATAAGTTGATAATATTTTTATATTGACCTCCAATATCTGATAAATTAAATATAAACTTACTAGTTTGTTATTCAACTTTTTGTAAATATTTTGTTAGTTCTTTGTTGAAAATATTACATTGCACGGTAGGTATCTGTGCCTGTCTTGTGCGCTTGAGAGTTCAGAGGGAGGGGTCACATGGCAAGTGCAATGGCGGAGTCAACATAGATGATCTACCTGGAGTGTGGGCCACGAGCGCCATGACATCATTACCCCGGGCTACCTTCCTCTTTTCCTTACTGTTTCCCTTTCTCCCACCATAAATCTCTTTCTCATCACTGTTGCCCTCCCAGTTGCAACCTTGGTAGGCGTTAACCTGGCTCCGCCCATGGACAAGTACCCAAGTGGTCTCCTTCTTCTTAGGTACGCACAAGCTCGAATGCATAAGGAGATTAGTACAATAATTTATGGCAAATTTTCCTTTATAAAAGACTTATTAACAAAATGATCTAAATTATGAGTCATTTATAGATTGTTTAGTGTCTTGCTTACCGCTTAAGAGGATATTAAGATTAAGTCAGTAAGATGCACAATTTTAGATAATTTGTTTGGTATCTAATCAACCAATCAATAAGTTAATTATTTTTTTTTAGAACGGTGAAAATATATATAAATTAAGAAAATTACATATACTACAAAATGGTCTACATGAGTATGGATTTTGAGAAATATCTTCTCAATACAATAACACCCTTACCTTCTAAACAAAATCAGTTTCGAGCTTGTCATATAAGAAAGATCACACAAGTTGTCGTTAAATAGCGAGCCTTTGTTAGCCGACCTTTGCCATGGATTTGCCTCTGGAAAACTATAAACAAACTTTCCATCGTGTATATGACTAGTCAGATGCCTAGCTACTCCCGAACCCTGCCCCCAAGTTGTCCAGTGATGGGGCAATGGAAGGAAATACAATCAATTGACTCCACAGCTTGCTAGCATAGGGAGCACTGGTTGTAAGGTTGAAACACCAATCTGTACGCAATCACCGGTGAGCAAGCATCCAATAGCAAAATCGGTGCTTGGGCAGCAGGCCAGCTTTCCATATAATTGGCACCCAAGAGACAACTACTGCTCATGGTTGGAAAAATCAGTAGGCGTTAGTTGTGAGATTTTTCTCTATCACAAACCATTCCAAAAGCTTCATGTTTGCCTCCCTATAGCCTCCTTCTTGTAGCATAATTTGGCCATGAATGTTGACCAACTTCTTAATTAAAGGGGAGGTCGACGCTTTGCATTACCATTGTAAAAAAATCTGTATCGCTAAGGTAATGGTGATGCACCCAACAAACTCCAAAGTGAATCCTTCTTAGTTTGGATGTTCCATAATGTCGGGGATAGTAAAGCGTTGTTCCATGCATGCAAGTCCTAAACGTCATAACCTCCTTTGTCTTTGGATAAATAAATAGTCGCACATGAGATCGGCGGATGCTTGATGGACCAAACAAAAGACCAATAAATTCCATAGAGCTTGTTAATCACCCCACTTTGAATGAGGAAAAGAGATAACCAATATCATTCAATGCCTTGTAGCACCGATCGTACTAGCTCCAAGCACCCATATAAGATAAAGTGTGATTTGACCAAGAAACAATCTTTTTAGTTACCACATTAAGAAGGGATCTGTAATTTGCATTCTAAAGTTTCTCTGTAACTAAAGGAACACCAAAGTACCTAAGGGAAAGGTACCCTCTTGAAAACCTATAATTTGTAGAAGTTCATCCTTTGTTCATTTATCGACACCCACCATGTATATATTAGACTTTAATGGATTAGCTTGAAGCCCTACTTTATCCCCAAACTCCTTCAAACAATCGGTAATTATAGAGACGATGGATGCATCCACCCTTGCAAACATTAAAAGATCATCAATATATGATAAATGAATAACTTGGGCCGCTTCACACATAGGATGGAAGTGAAAGTCTTGTTGCTCCTATGCTACCTTTAATTGCCTCGAGAATACCTCAAGATAAAGGCCAAATAACAAAGGAAAAAGTCACCTTGCTGCAAGCCACGCCGCCCACTAAAGAAGTCATATAAGCCGCTATTAAGGCTAATAGAGTATGAAATTATGATGACACATTCGTGAATCTAATCATGGAATTGTTAAGGAAAATCATAGTCAATAAGAGACTCCATAAGAAAATCTCAATCCACAATATCAAAAACCTTCCTTAGGTCCACCTTGATCATGCATCGAGGAGACATTTGCTTACGTGCATATTTTTTAAACAACTCTTAAGCTAGATGAATGTTCTCACCTATGGAACTATCTTTAATAAAAATCGCTTGTGCAGGATCCAATAAACAACCCATGACTCTTGCTAGGCGCCCTGCTAGTACATTAGAGATCACTTTATAGAAAATCATGCAACAAGATATTAACTGATAATTACTAACACCGGATGCATGATTAGAATTTGGAACCAAGGTTATTAGTGTATGGTTCCATTGTTTAAGTAGTTGCCCATGTAGAAAAAAATTCTACATTGCATCTATGACTTCAACACCCACTGTGTCCCAAGTGGAGGTGTAAAACTTGACATTATATCCATTCGAACCTAGTGCTTTGTCCCTCCCAATGCTAAAGGCCACAACTGGTATCTCCTCGACGGTGACTGTCCGATCTAGTGCTACCCTCTGCGTACTAGACAATATGCGGCTTAGAAGCCCCTCATTGTGCATAGGTAAAATCTACTTATATTTGCCCAATAGCTCCCAAAAATGTCCTATAAACTCTGCCGCAACCTCCCCTAGGTTGGTGGTATACTCCCTGGACTGCTTGGTGATGGTGACAATAATATTCCATTTGTTATTGCGCTTCACCAAATTGTGGAAGAACTTCGTGCATCTAAATCACTGCTCTTGATATAATTGCTCTTCATCATTTGTTGATAGAAACTCTTCTTCCCCTCCACAAGCATGGTGGCACATTGTCTTAGCAATCCATAATCCACCGAGGCCTCTCCCCTCCTCCAAAACACGATGTATTGTGTCGCCTTAAATGCTTGTTTGACCCTCAAAGCTTGCTCCAAAATGTGATGGAAGTGCAACTTATCAAGATGGCGCAGCCGACCATTGAGCCTTGTGAGCTTAGCCTAAGCATGAATTGAGCAGTGTTATAGATTAGCTCCGCTAATGAATCGGCTACCAAATTCCAAAAATCTCAATGCAAAGTCCACATGTTGTAGAATTTGAAAGGGCATTAAAAGGTACTATCCGAATCAAGCATAAAGACGATACCACAAGAATGGTCTAATAAACAACTGGGGATAGTAAAATCCACAAAGCTATCATAATCCTTCAAGATTAAGTTTACAAAAAATCATACCATTTGACCATGTCAAGTGGGCATCCAATCGAATGAAGGTCCACTGGTTCACAAGATTGAACAAAAAGCTCCAAATCGTGTAGCTCATAATTCGTAACTAGTTGCCTGACCTCCTTCCTTATCATGAACTGTCAATAAAGAGTTGAAATCCACCATAAGAAGCCACGACTCAGATATGCCCTCCCCAAGTGTACTGAGGTCACTCCATAAAGGTCGACAAGTGGCAATCGAGTGAAAACCATAAATAAATGTTGCCAAGAAATCTCACTCCATGATACAACATCGTATGTGACAATGCATAAATTATGATGTCATAATACGAACCTCCAAGAAAACCCATTGCATATCCTAGAGAAGCAAAATGTGACCGCGATTAGAATAATTGAAATTATTTGCCGATCTCATACCTATGAACCGCCTTTAAACAATAGTATATAGTTCACCTTCAGTGAGTTTCATCTCTAATTAATAATTTTATTAAATTGTGCAAACTCTTTTTTGTAGATTAAATATCTTTCTAATAGACTAATGGGTTTTTTCAGGAGTAAAAACAAAGTAAAACCTCTGACGAATAATGTCTGAAGCACCTCGGAGGGTCAACGAGGTGTCTTGGAGCTGCACTAAGGCGCCCTGGATCTAGAGGAGGGGGCCCTCAAATGGATGAACTTTGAGGATAAAGTTCTCACAGCGGGGAGGCGCCCTAGAGAGCATTGGAGGTGCCTCGAAGCTGCGTAAAGATGCCTCGGAGCATCTCAAAGGCGTCCTCGAATGGATAGAAGCCTCAGTCCGTGCGACTTATCATGGCTGAAGCTTAAGGGATCATATTTAAGGTTGAAGGTGAAAAAACTAATAGGTAGAGGAAAAAATAATATGAGTTTTTTGCTAATCTTATTATTAACACAAATAGACTTATTTATACAAATTGTCTAAAATAATAATAGAAAGATTAAATAAGGCATACAATTGTAATAATTATAAACGTAGTAATATAATAGACTTGAAAATATTATTTTTTCTATTTAATTCATGTCGATCTTAATTGTGATATCAAATATAATAAATGTCAATTGATTGAAATCAATTAGAGATTATTTTCATTGTTGTCATTACCCCCCCTCCCCCCGCGACAAACTCAACGGGAGTGTCTGAACGTTGAGTTTGAGTGCTAACTAGGTGAAACGTTGTCTAGATAATGACTTTGTAAATATATCCACAATTTGATCATCCGTAGAGATGTAAGAAATCAAAATTTGTTGAGTTGCCACATGCTCGCGAACAAAATAAAAATCAATCTCTATATGCTTGGTACGAGCATAAAAAATAGGATTTGCTGCAAGATAAGTTGCTCCAATATTATCATACCATATTTTAGGCGTAGCAGTTGGAAAAAAGTGTACTTCTGAAAGAAGAGATTGCAGTCAAATAATTTCTGACATTGCGTTAGCAATAACTTTATATTACGCTTCAGTACTTGAGCGAGAGACTGTAGGTTACTTCTTTGAAAGCCAGGAAACAAGATTTCACCCCAGAAATATAGCATATCCACTAGTAGAACATCTATCTTCGGGAGATCCAACCTAATTTGCATCACTGTAAGCAATCAACTCTCGTAAAAATTGATGATATAAAAGAAGACCATGTAGAATAATGCCTTTGAGATGTCAAAGAATTCTCTTAATACTTTCCCAATGATGTACAGTAGGAGCATGCATAAATTGACAGGCACGATTCACAATGAAAGCAATATCGGGTCATGTAATTGTGATATATTGTAGGGCACCAACAATACTACGATAGATCTGGGGGTCAGACATCGAAGAGGAGGATGAAGGTGCAGTAAACTACCCTCAATGATTGGTGTAGAGATAGGATGTGCACCATCAATTTTAGCTCATTGTAGGAGCCCAGTAATATATTTACTCTGAGAGAGAAGACAACCTTTAGAATGTGAGAGAAACACTATGCCAAGGAAAAAATGAGCATTGTCAAGATCTCGAATAGGAAACTCTTAACGGAGAATATGTAGTAAAGTAGTAATGCAGTTTTGATCACTATCAATTATTAATATATTATCCATGTAAATCAGAACAAATATTAAAAATTTCTTATTACATTTGTAGAATAGGGAAGAGTCTGTTTTTGAGCCAGAAAATCCCTGAGTATGAAGCTAGGTAGATAGATGATGAAATCATGCATGAGGTGTTTATCGAAGACCATATATAGACTTCTGAAGTTGACACACATGTGTTGAAAGTTATGAGTGGATGAATCCAGGAGGTTGCTTCATATAAACAGTTTCTTCAAGGTGCCCATGAAGGAAAGCATTGGAAACATCTAATTAGCGTATTGGCTAATTGGAGCTTACAACTATAGATAGTAGCAATCTGAGAGTTGTAATTTTGATGACTGAATTAAAAGTATCATTAAAGTCAATACCTGGCAATTGATTAAAGCCTTTAGCAACAAGGTGAGCTTTGTAACGTTCAATAGAACCATCTGCATGATACTTAATTCGGTAAACCCATTTAGAGCCCACAATATTAATAGATGGGGTATGAGGGACTAAGCTCCAGGTTGCATTACGAAGAAAGCATCAAATTCTGTAGCCATCGCAGTACGTCAATTTGGATCTTTGACTGCTTGTGTAAAACTAGAAGGTTCGGCAAAATTTGAAGAAGCAATAAGAGCATGTGGAAGAGAATAACGAGTGGAAACTAGTTGACATCGTGCATAAATATCGCTTAGAGGAAGCATCCGCTCAGGAATATCATCATCAGAGCTACTCGGAGATGAGTGGTCAGACGGATGAGAATCAGAACTAGAGAGTGGATCGCAACTAGCCGCTGAGTCTACAGGAACTTATGGAGATGGAGTAGGACCTAAGATACCATCCCCCCTTGTACTTTCAATATGTCCTGATGAATCAATATGTGGAGATTCTAGTATATTGCTTGGTGATATTAGATAATTGCCATGATTATCTGAAGAAGGATATGAGGTAGCAACTGCAAATAGAAACAGAGATTCATCAAAAGTAACATGTCGAGAAATATATATCCGACCGGTCGAAATATGGAGGCAACGATACTCATGATGCAAATTACTATAACTAAGGAAAACACATTGTAAAGAGCGAGGGTTTAACCTATGCTTATAGTAAGGTCGTAGTCAAGGATAACATGCACAACCAAAGATACAAAAGAAGGAGTAATTTGGAAGATAATTATAAAGTCTTTCCAAGGGACACTTATTTTGAAGTAGTGGAGTGAGAAAACGATTGATAAGGTAGACTGTGGTTTGGACAGCATCATCCCAAAATTTAAGTGGAACCGAGGCATGATTAAGAAGAGCTAAGGCAGTTTCAACCACATGACGATGTTTTTACTAGACGGATCCATTTTGTTTAGGAGTGTGGGGACAAGAGACTCGATGAATGATGTCAGAGGAAGTAAGATGATGATGAAGCACTTGATACTCTCCACCTCAATCAAAATAAAGGGAGAGAATTTTACGATCAAAATAACGCTCAACTTGTTTTTGAAAGCGACAAAAAATATCAAAAAGATCATACTTTCTTTTCATAGAAAAAATCTAAGTAAATTTGCTAAAATTATCAATAAAAATAACATAATAAAGAAAACCTTGATTATATAGAATAAGAGCATGACCCCACACATCAGAGTGAATAATTTCTAAAGGAAAACTAAAAGTGCGAGAAAAAGACACAAAAGATAATTTATAAGAATTTGCTTTCATACAAGCTTCACATAAATAAAAAGAGGAGGCTAAAGAAATTGGTAAATCATACTGGTTAATAATATTCTGAACAACACATAGATGTTGGTGCAACCTTAGGTCAAGGTTGACCTGGTTGACCAGACTCGAGTTGACTTGACTCGAGTTGTGTTTTGATGTTTGACGAGTTATGTTTGACAATGTTTGACGTAAACAGAAAAGTTGTATCTTGATGTTTTACAAGGATACAAGCTTGGGAGATTGTGGGTGCAACCCGTGGTCAAGGTTGACCCGAGGTGAGTTGACCTGACTCGGAAAAGTCCAAGCAGGGAGCTTGGCATGGGAAAAGTCCAAGCAGGGAGTTTGGCATGGTGAAAAGTCCAAGCAGGGAGCTTGGCACGGGAAAAGTCCAAGTATGGAGACTTGGCACGGAGAAGTCTAAGTATGGAAGCTTGGCACATGGGAAGTCGGAGAGGGCTCGGTAGCTCGTTCTCCGGACTGTGGTCAGAGAGGGCTCGGGAGCTCATTCTCTGGACCGGATGTGGAAAGTCCTGGTGAGTGAAGCCAGAAAGTTGTGAAAACCCTAGTGAGTGAAGCTAGGTGAAAGTCCTGGTGAGTGAAGCCAGGCAGTGGGAAAGTCCTGGTGAGTGAAGCCAGGCAGTGGGAAAGTCCTGGTGAGTGAAGCCAGGCAGTCGGAAAGTCCTGGTGAGTGAAGCCGGGCAGATTGGAAATCCTGGTGAGTGAAGTCAGGTGAAAATCCTAGTGAGTGAAGCTAGGTGAAAGTCCTGGTGAGTGAAGCCGGGCAAGGGAAAATCCAGATGGATCAAGGGTGATCAGACATCTGGTGTTGGGAAGGTCAAGTAGGTCAAGGGAGTGACCGGATACTTGGCACGAAGAGAAAAGTCCAAGTGGGTCAAAGGGATTGATCGGACACTTGGTGGGGAATCTTAGCAGGTTAAGGGAGTGACCAGATGCTAGGCATGATGTGCCAACAGGTCAAGGTTGACCGGATGTTGGTTCGAGAGACTTGGGACTTGGTGTTGAGGAAAACCAAGATCTGGATCGATCAGTGGATCGATCCATTGATACCATGGATTCCTGATCGGTCAGCAGACCGATCCAGTGATACGGTTGATCGGTCTGCAGACCAATCAGTAACCACACAGTGAGCTTCTGTGTGTTATCTGATCGGACTGAAGACCGATCAGGAGGCCGATCAGAAGAAGGCAACAGAGCTGGGGAAGAACAGCTGATCAGTCTAGGGACCGATCAGCATAGAGCCTGATCGGTCCCCATGACCGATCAGCAGCACCCTAGACCGATCAGGGTGGAGCCTGATCGGTCCATGCCTAGCCGTTGTGACTCAACGGCTAGGCTATTTCGGGCTTCTGTGTTCTGGCCTTTTTGCCTTGCAGGTTCGCAGGTTGGCTCAGGATATCAGAGGTTATAAAAGGATCGAGGGGCACTACAGAACAATTCTCCTTCTTCCTCTTCTTCCTACTGACTGCTGAAGTATTTCTGCTTGAGCTTTGTTGAGCTCTTCTTCGTTGAAGCTTCGCGTGAGCTTCCCTCGGCTGGGACTTCAACTGGACAGTTGGTGCTGTGGTTGGATTCCCGTGAAGTTGCTGTTTCATCCAGTCGACAAGAAGGCAAGCTAGGGTTATTACATTTTTGTATTGTACTTAGTTTCTTGCTGTATTCTTGTACTCCTGTTTATCTTGTTGTTGCAAGACATTGTGGCGAGGTTTCTCCACCCAGAAGGAGTGATTATTAGCCGGTTTTCCGGGGACTCATCCACCGCCGGATTGATAGGCTTCGTCCACCTTACGGACACGCCGAGGAGTAGGAGTTTCATCTCCGAACCTCGTTACATCGTCGAGTTCGAGTTTGAGGTTTGATCTTTCCTTTTTGCGTTTCTATTTAGTTATTTCCGCTGTGCTAACCCTAATCGTAGGAAGAAACACGAAGAATTTGGGGTCGGCTATTCACACCCCCCTCTCTAGCCGCGACCATCGATCCTAACAAGTGGTATCAGAGCAAGGTTGCTCTTCGCCGAATTAACACTCGAGGGAGCACAAGCTAGAGATGGATCAACTTGGAGAAGACATCACCATTCCACCTTTCTATGACCGCGACGACTTCGCGTATTGGAAGGTAAGAATGAGGTATTTTCTTATGACTAACCTTGAAAATTGGAGTTGTGTTCAATTAGGTTTCAAGCCTCCAATGGATAAGGAAGGAAAATCACTCGAGAAGAAGAAGTGGACAAGGGAACAAATCCACCATTCCATAATCAACGATGAGGTAATGAAAGTATTTGAATTCTCATTACCTAATGACATTCTATGTAAGATAGGTGGATACAACAATGTCAAGGAGTTGTGGAACAACTTGGCTAAGTTCCATGAGGGGAACTCCACTTTAAGCCATGAAGAGGAGTCAAGTGAGCCAAGGAGTTCACATCATGGAGGGATGGATTTAGAAGTTGAGGGCTACTCAACATCTAAAGAAGAAGAGGAGGAGAGTTCCTCTTCAAGTTCGGAGCAAGGAGAAGAAGCTTCTACCTCCGGAAGGGATGAAAGAGAGAGCTTACATCCCACCTCAACCCTAGGTAACTCAAGCAATTTAAGTTCTAGTAAATTGCATATATTATGCTTTGAGTGTAGGGAACTTGGACATTACAAGAGTAAATGTCCAAAGAGGGTTAGGAAGACTCCACCGGCGCCAAAGATCAAGGAAGTCGGAGTCCCGATACGCAAGAGCAAGGAGCACATGGTGTGCTTCCAATGCAAGCGAAGGGGACATTATCGGAGCCAATGTCCGAGGGGGAGGCAACCTCACAAGGACAAGAAGACGAGCACATCGATAGGGGGAGCTAAGGCAAACCCTAAGGTAATCTCTAAGGCACATTATTGTAATAATAATAAGACACATGCTAGTAGCCTTATTGCTATTGTTAATAATGGTAAGCATGATAACATTAGAAATCGATACACATGCTTAGGTGTCACACATGTGAGCCTAGATAAGGATAACACTAGGAAAGCCAACCCTAGAATTAACCCATCTAAGGCTAAGGAAAACCTAGGTAGGAATTCCAAATCAACTAGACATATGCCTAGGAATACCTCAAAGAAAAATGATAAATTAAAGCTTGAGGTATTAGAGAAAGAAAATCTAGTCTTGAGGTCAAGACTTGACTCTCTAGAAAAGGCTCTTAAGGATTTGACTCTAGGGTCTAGGGGTCAAAAACCCAAGTCCAAGGACATGAAAAGTTTGGGTCACAAACTTAAGTCTCAAGTGGTCAAGCCCACTTACCATAATATCCCATTCGATTATGGAACAAGACCTAGGGCTAGGAAGACCATCACCAAGGTCACAAGGGGAGTCACCCCTAGAGTTGATCTTGATGAGTTCCAAATGACCAAGGCTTCAAAGCCTAAGAGGGTCATTAGAAGGGTTGCTAGGGAAGTCATCCCTAGTGAATACTTAGTGAACCCAATGAGCTCCAATAGGTATTGGGTTCCTAGGAGCATGATTCCATCACACTAGATGGTTTAGGGTGTGCCAACCTTACTTGAATAGGTAGTTAACCTAATCATGGCAAAAGGTGGCACCTTAGGAATTTTCAAGGTCTAATCAAGACTTGAAAATGAAAGTGAAAATTATTCCTAAGATAATTAGGATGTGCCAACCACATTTGAGGAATTTTCTAGAGTCAATCTAGTTGGCACATAGTGATCTAAAAGTCTTGAGGATATGATTTTAGGTCTATTACACTTAGGAATATAGAATTTATGACAAAATGATCAAAATTATCAAAAATGGCAACTAAGGCTAGAATTAGGTATTTTCTACCTTTATGTGCTATTTGCCATATATTGTTTGTCATATGTTATGTCATGACATCATATTTATTTTATGATCATTTAAAATGTTATGATAATACTTAGGTTAGTTAAATGTCATGCTTTATTTAAGTTTCATATTTTATGCCATGACATCATGACATTGTCACATGTTTCTATTTATGATACAATTATATGCCATGTCATCATCTTGTGCATTAATGATCAATGAAATTGATTTAAGGACTAAAACACAATTTGATATGGAGATCAAATTGTTATTTAGAAAAATGCATGAGAACTTAGATTAAGCTAACCTAAACCCATATCTCACATCAAAATTGACTTGGATGTGTTTGATACACCTTAGATGTGTGTAAGATATTAGGATTGTGAGTTAGGATCAAGGTGCATAGTTCTTGTACCTAGATGAGCCTAATTCTAATTGGGGATCATAGGGAAAGCTTGTGTACAAGTCATGTACATTTAGCCCTAAGATTGTGGTTCCAAATTAAAGGGTTTAAAATCATTTTAAAATTGATTTGAAAAACCTTGATGAAGCTTTTCTAGTGATAGCTCTCATCATTGAGCAAAGTGATACAAAGATGAGTTAACTTTGAGCTATTTCAAAGACTTTTGAACTTTGTATCAAGATTGAAAAATGGAAAATATTTTCATAAAAAACTATTTTTCCTTGATAGTATATGTTATGAGGAATGTATCCTCAAAGTTTTATAATTTCTGAAATTTTGTAGGGGTTTCTGAATTTCGGAAGGAAATTCAGAAACTGATATCAGAGGTTGTGGACCGATCAGAAGGGAGTCTGATCGGTCTAGGCAGTTGTGGATCGGTCACTGTGACCGATCCAGGGAAGACCTGATCGGTTTGGTGACCGATTAGGGCATGCCAAATTACTGAAATTCGACTGGTTGTCTGAAATTTCAGCTCGAGAGTTGGTATTTTGAAGGTTTGAAACTCTCCAAGACATTGTTGGTGCAATGGTCAAGGGGGAGTTGATCTTTAGGGGGAATTTTACCTATTAGTCAAGGGGAGTTGATTTTTAGGGGGAGTTTTTACTCCTAAAGACTTGAGTGATATGAGATTATCACTAAGTGAATTGTTGACCTTAGTATCAAGGGGGAAATTAAGGGTTTCAATGAAAGGTATGAGACCTTCATTAGAAAGAAACTCTTGACCTTGATTCACTCTTTTTGATGTGTGTCAAAAAGGGGAAGAGTGTAGGTTTGGGGAGAATGTTCAAGGAAGAACATTAGAAAACCTAAGTTTGATTATGAGTTTTGTCAAATATCAAAAAGGGGGAGATTGTTGGTGCAACCTTAGGTCAAGGTTGACCTGGTTGACCAGACTCGAATTGACTTGACTTGAGTTGTGTTTTGATGTTTGACGAGTTATGTTTGACAATGTTTGACGTAAACAGAAAAGTTGTATCTTGATGTTTTACAAGGATACAAGCTTGGGAGATTGTGGGTGCAACCCGTGGTCAAGGTTGACCTGGTTGACCCGAGGTGAGTTGACCTGACTCGGAAAAGTCCAAGCAGGGAGCTTGGCATGGGAAAAGTCCAAGCAGGGAATTTGACATGGTGAAAAGTCCAAGCAGGGAGCTTGGCACGGGAAAAGTCCAAGTATGGAGACTTGGCACGGAAAAGTCCAAGTATGGAAGCTTGGCACATGGGAAGTCGGATAGGGCTCGGTAGCTCGTTCTCCGGACTGTGGTCAGAGAGGGCTCGGGAGCTCGTTCTCTGAACTGGATGTGGAAAGTCCTGGTGAGTGAAGCCAGACAGTTGTGAAAACCCTAGTGAGTGAAGCTAGGTGAAAGTCCTGGTGAGTGAAGCCAGGCAGTGGGAAAGTCCTGGTGAGTGAAGCCAGGCAGTCGGAAAGTCCTGGTGAGTGAAGCCGGGCAGATTGGAAATCATGGTGAGTGAAGCCAGGTGAAAATCCTAGTGAGTGAAGCTAGGTGAAAGTCCTGGTGAGTGAAGCCGGGCAAGGGAAAATCCAGATGGATCAAGGGTGATCAGACATCTGGTGTTGAGAAGGTCAAGTAGGTCAAGAGAGTGACCGGATACTTGGCACGAAGAGAAAAGTCCAAGTGGGTCAAAGGGATTGACCGGACACTTGGTGGGGAATCTTAGCAGGTTAAGGGAGTGACCAGATGCTAGGCATGATGTGCCAACAGGTCAAGGTTGACCGGATGTTGGTTCGAGAGACTTGAGACTTGGTGTTGAGGAAAACCAAGCTCTGGATCGATCAGTGGATCGATCCATTGATACCATGGATTCCTGATCGGTCAGCAGACCGATCTAGTGATACGGCTGATCGGTCTGCAGACCAATCAGTAACCACACAGTGAGCTTCTGTGTGTTATCTGATCGGATTGAAGACCGATCAGGAGGCCGATCAGAAGAAGGCAACAGAGCTGGGGAAGAACAGCTGATCGGTCTAGGGACCGATCAGCATAGAGCCTGATCGGTCCCCATGACCGATCAGCAGCACCCTAGACCGATCAGGGTGGAGCCTGATCGGTCCAGGCCTAGCCGTTGTGACTCAACGGCTAGGCTATTTCGGGCTTCTGTGTTCTGGCCTTTTTGCCTTGCAGGTTCGCAGGTTGGCTCGGGATATCAGAGGTTATAAAAGGATCGAGAGGCACTACAGAACAATTCTCCTTCTTCCTCTTCTTCCTACTGACTGTTGAAGTATTTCTGCTTGAGCTTTGTTGAGCTCTTCTTCGCTGAAGCTTCGCGTGAGCTTCCCTCGGCTGGGACTTCAACTGGACAGTTGGTGCTGTGGTTGGATTCCCGTGAAGTTGCTGCTTCATCCAGTCGACAAGAAGGCAAGCTAGGGTTATTACATTTTTGTATTGTACTTAGTTTCTTGCTGTATTCTTGTACTCCTGTTTATCTTGCTGTTGCAAGACATTGTGGCGAGGTTTCTCCACCCAGAAAGAGTGATTATTAGCCGATTTTCTGGGGACTCATCCACCGACGGATTGATAGGCTTCGTCCACCTTACGGACACGCCGAGGAGTAGGAGTTTCATCTCCGAACCTCGTTACATCGTCGAGTTAGAGTTTGAGGTTTGATCTTTCCTTTTTGCGTTTCTATTTAGTTATTTCCGCTGCGCTAACCCTATTCGTAGGAAGAAACACGAAGAATTTGGGGTCGGCTATTCACACCCCCCTCTCTAGCCGCGACCATCGATCCTAACAATAGAGACGAATGACCAAGACGTGCGTGCCAAGGAAATTTATCAGTGCATTCTCCAACAAGACAATGATAAAGACCTTTAATATTTCATCGGAGTAGAATATTTCCTGTTGTGGGATCCTTCACAAGACAATGATGGATGAAATTCAAAGAACACATTATTATCAAGAGTAAATTGACCCAGAAAATAAATTTTTGGTGATAAAAGGAATATGAAGAGTGTTGTGCATACGAAAAGTTCGACCACATGAGTGAAAAGATGTATTTCCAATGTGAGTAATTTGTAAACCCAAGTCATTACCTATTTGTACCATGTCGGGTCCATCATAAGGCGAAGTTTCTGTGAGAATATTATATTCCGATGTAATATGATAAGTTGCTCCAGAATCCGGATGACATCCTGGGTTCTCAAGAGTCGATGAATGAGATGACCGAACTATAGAATGCTAAGAATGTGGTAGTCAATTTGAAGATGCATGCTTTCCTTGTGATATAGTTGGTTGTCGCACTGCTGCAGGGCCACCAGCAAAATTTGAGTCAAATCTTTTAGGACATTGAACATCAGTATGCCTAACTCTGAGATAAATTTGACATTTTCTTCAACTATAAGGCCAATCAAATCTTCTAGAGCAATGAATACTAGTATGACCAACGACGTGATAAATTTGATATCGGTCTAAACCTTGATATCGTTGAATATCTGACATCAAAAATAAACAATTCGTCCCTTGATAGTAATAGATGTTGTTGCAAAAACAAAGAAGGAAAGAAAATTGTCTTTTGTAGACTACTGTTCACGAACAGAAAAGGATCAAATTGGCCAGAGTTTACTGTTGTGGCTTGCTACAAGAGTTTTAGGTAGCTGGAAACAATTTTCAACGCTGGAATCTTGTTGTTCAACGACACAAGGACATATTCTCTCCTTGTTGATCAACAGCAGCGGCAGAACAACTTTTCGACGACGAGAAGGCCAATGGTGGATTGCCTTTGGATGATGACCCCTCCTCTGACCGGAGTAATGGGTGGACGATAGAAAAGAGGCGACGGCGGCAAATCTCCTTTTTTGGTTGGTGTCGGCGATAGATAAAGGACAAGAAATGCTTTTACCATAAGAAAAAGGACGTGGCGATAGATAAAGGACAAGGAATGACTTTTACCATGAGAAAAAGGACGTGGAAGAGAGAAGAAAAAATGAATTAACAAAAATTAGAGAAAGTGTCACGCCCCAAAAGAGTCTCTGTCCGAAGAAATTTCGGTAATATCTCCCCTGTACGGATGACAATCTGAAGCATTACTATATACAAAATATACCTCAGCCACACTCGGCTGGAATATATATACAAAATGAAATAAACACAATCACGCAGTTTATATACTCAGCCCACTCGGCTGGACGTAAACACACAGCAGCGGAAGACATAAAACGATACGAACGTAAAACTAACAACGACACTAACAAAAATACCTGTCATCACAGACTTGACCCAAAATTCACATCGACTTATTGAAAACACAAAATACACAAAATCAACATACCATCTCAAACGATAACAAAACCAAAACGAAAACTATCCTCGAGTGTGACGTAGGACCCAGGACTAGCAGCCGACATCTCTCCAAGCATCCATGACTCATCTATCTGTTACCTGGCGGAAGAAAACCAAATTGCGAGGTGGTGAGTATTGGAACTCAGCGGGTAAGGAAAGATAGTGCATGAACATAAAACATAAAATATAAGTAGAGAGTGTCAACAGTATACAGTCTCATAGGAGGAATAGCAGATACTATAATAGAACCACAATAATTACTCATACTTGAAACCATATCCTAGGCTAGGTATAGTAAATCAGAACTGCTACTAATCTGCTACAGTACTACTCATACTACAGAGATAATAAGCAAGGTATATACAAATTTCCAATGACTAAACATTTACAATGAGAATATATTTCAACACGAGTAAACATATCAGCATATATAAACAGCAGCAGCCAAAATAAATATAATAACAACAACGTATGCACGGATGGTCACTCCCGCCCACCTCTCCGCACCATGACCCCTGTATGGTCGAGAGGCCGGGTCAGTGACAGACTGTACACCACTACAGCTACCGCTCACACGAATGGCCGAGGGGACAGTTGCATAGTAGCTAACTAGCTACATCTACGACGGGGTCCCTGCTGCTCGTACTCCAGCTACCACTCACACGAGTGGCCGAGTGCGGCACGACAGGACAAGCGGCATCAACTCCAGCTACCACTCTCACGAGTGGCCGAGGATGCGGCATGCATGCAATGACATTATGCGAACAATGCAACAGTCATCATATATATATATATATATATATATATATATATATATATATATATATATATATATATATATAAGCAGAAACAAGTATGTTACATGAAGCCAGCAAGCTCAATATCGTACATAAATAAGCAACAATCAAAGCATACAAACATGGTATCTAGTATCTGCTACTGATCATGGACAACAACCAGAGACTGTATAGATATGGAAACGAATATCTCAAAGATCACGTGGAAGTATCAAGCGCAGGAAAAATAAGAGTAGAGTCAAGGTAAATAGTCCTTATCCAAAATAATTCATGCACTAAGGTCAAAGTACTAAAAGAAAATAAAGCAAGAAGTACCCGCCTTAAACGTAGACCGAGCTAAACAATCTCTACGTCGAAATGCTCTTCTCGAATTACAGTCCTGTAAATCACATAATGTACAATTTAACTAATTGCATAAAACACAACTAGCTAAACCCAAACCCAATTTAATAATAGCACCACAAGTGCACATCATTAACTAGTCATTCGTATTGGGTAGGCATGACTCCATTCATGAACCCAAGAACGTCAAGGGAAAACAGAATATCATAACCATTCACAAATCTACAGCTAACTCTATTAAATCCTATTCGATATATAATCATACACATCTTAAGACATTAAAGGAGGAACATCTTTATTATACATTACCTTATCCAGGAGACCCGAGTACCCATTGAACAGATCTATCCTCTTTATCCCTAACCTAATTCATTCATATCATTCTTCACAAATAGACATGCTTACTGATTAAGCCAACTTCCATATAAGAAACCACCTAAATTCAAACAGTGCATAAACCAACTAAATACCTTGAGGCAGTAGGGAAAGAACAATTACTTTGACGGTGTCGAGTCTCAAGCCACATACGAAAATCCAAACAACCACCAAGACGCCAAAACCAACTCACAAACCACTATATCAATTTTGATAAATCCGTTGCAAGCCGTAAGGAAAACCAGCACTAAACTCATCTTATTAGCCCAGCAGAAACAAGCACATATTGAAGTTTGTAACCAAGAAATTCAGCAACACAAGGAACAAGGAAACATAGTCTTCCCTAATCTGACACGAACATCAATCTGACCATGATTCTAGAAGCAAAGAAGAGAAGCAAAACCATCATAAATCGATCCCCGACCCATCTCAAAACTTCTCGATATAGCACAGGGAACCTAAACCTCAATAATTCTAGCAACATCCGCAAGAAGGAACCAAAACAGCAACAAATCCCCAAATCTAATGCTGGAAACCAAAACGAGCCACAAGAACCAACAAAAACAATCATGGAAACCTCGAATCACATCTTAATCAACCAAAACAATCAACATAATCGGCATATTCCACTTCTCCTAAGCATCTATCCCTTACCTCATGGGAATTATACTAACATAAAGATGTACTTGCCGGATCAATTAGGGCACAGCGCGAAGAGAGGAGGTCGGCGGCTGTGGCTAGTCACAGTGTCTTTGGTGTTGGCGCGAGGAGAGGCCAAGGCTCGGGAGTAGGTGGCGGCGGCGCGTCTTGGCGAAGAGGAAAAGAGGGGATCACAAGAAGGGAATCGGCCGGTGCTCGCCTGGGTGAGGCTCGGGGAGAAGAAGCTCGGCGCGATCAAGGGAGCTAGGGCACGGCTAGGGGGGTTTCGGCGGTGAAGAGATTCAGGGCTCCTTGCTTGATTTCCGGCAATCTCTGAGTGTCTTCGGCTAGGAGAGGAAAGACAATGGTCGGATCGGAGCTCAGGGGCCGGTGTCGGCCATCCGGTGGCTGGCGATCGGTGTCGGGCCGAGCCGGTCGGCGGTGACGCAAGAGAGGAATCAGTAGGGAAAGAGGAGAGGTGCGCGGGTGAGGATGCTAGAAACGGCAATTTAGGTTTTATTCCTCAATCAACTGCCATGTTTAAGTATTCCAAATGGACCTTTTCCAAAATTTATAATTTTATCCCCTTAAAATATATCATACGAGTTCCGATTAAATCCCAGAAAATTTCAAAAAATTTCTGAAAAATCTAATAAGATTATTTGTCAAATAATCCTATTTTTAATTATTATTTTATTGCCGTATCTTACAGAAAGAAAATAAAAAATGAAAAAGGAAGAACTGAATTAACGAAAAACAGAGAAAGAAAAGGAAGAAAATAAAAAACACGAAAGAGGATCAATTAATAGAAGAGGGATTCGGGCAGAAAGAAGAACATGGTACAATCCAATAGTATATTGAATCAAATTTCATATATACATAATAATATAAATATATAATTTTATATTATAATATTATAATTTCTTAATTATTATATATTTTAGTTATTATATATACTATATATTTTACATGTTATATATACACGTTATATATATATATATATATATATATATATATATATATATATATATATATATATATATATATATATATATATATATCTTATATTTTTTTATTTTTATTTAATTTTATTTATATTATATATTATATATTTTATAATTTATATTTTATTTCTATATTAATTAGATTATTCATCTAATACCTTTTGTTTTTTTGTTATTTTCTTCTATATAAATGGAATACAAGAATTGATTTTCTTTTATAGATTTTTTTTTTTAAACTTGTTTCAAGTTTAAACCTTTAGATTTTTTTTATATATTGATATTGATGATATATTTACAAAGTTGGTTGAACTTATTGATTGATTAGCACTAATCCTAGATTCTTTCCCTTGATAAATAAATCAATCTTTTCTACTAGCGCGAGCTCCATCACGTACTATCTATCTAAGACAAATTAGATTCCTAATGGAACGGAACAAATTATATCAAGACAAGAGCATTTTCATTTTTATGGAAAATGGTGGATGTAAAAATCCACAGCTGATCATGTCCTTCAAGTCGCACTTTGCTTTCTACCACATCGTTTCAAACGAAGTTTTATCATAACATTTCTCTAATATAAAAAAAAATAAAATTCAATTGAATTTCAAACCACGATGAATTATATTTAACCTTAACTATATTTCATTTAATATGTGTAATCATGAATAGTCATCGACTCAACAAGTAGTGAAGGATCATAACTTTGATACCATAAAAAAACTAATAAGTAGAGGAAAGAAATAATATAAAATTTTTTGATAATCTTATTACTAAAGCAAATAGGCTTATTTATACAAGTTATCTAAAACAATAATGGAAAGATTAAATAAGACATACAATCGTAATAATTATAAATATAGTAATATAATAGACTTGGAAATATTATTTTTCCTATTTGATTCATGTCGATCTTGATTGTGATACCAAATATAATAAATCTTAATTGATTGAAATCAATTAGAGATTATTTCCATTATTATCATTAGGAGACACTTCAGATGAGGTTGGAAGTGCCTTCAACACTCTTTAAAAGCAATGTTCGATCAACACAATGAACAGAACTTCTTCCCAAGCTACTACGACTCTTCTTCTACTCTGAACACACCTTATTGCTGCTAAGCTACTACTTCATGACATTCAACTATTGCTGATAGACTGACACCAATACATGAGCTCTAAACTTCGATAATCCCATGTTGATAACTTTTAATTAAAGTTAGTTACATTGTTATTATTCAAAAGACAATGAAAGTTGTCACACTATTCTTTATTTTTATACTCGATTCACTCTTTCCATAGTTTCTGAAGAATTTTTTAGTGAATTATCTATCGATATGGTTTGAAAGATTGTGGGTCTTAAAGTATGAGTTGTTAAAGGCTCTGAACTAAATAACCACTTGTGTTATGTCTCTTTTTATTCATACTTCTTTTATTCTTTCCGTTGCACACTTTGTTTTACAAACTTGAAAAGATAAACGTTTTTAAAATACACAGTCCACCTCTCCTCTCACGTACCAATGATCCTACACTTATTGGTTGTGCCAAGGAAACTATGATAAAAGAGCCCAAAGTCTGATGCCTGTCATCAGTTCTATCCTACTGCAAGTTTACTACTGTAGAGGAGGTATGCATCACATTTGGTGTTGTTGGATCATAATGTATTGTTGTGGCATCATGCACTAGTGGAGCAGCCCCATGAATAGATTGTTGTGGCACAACAACCAAAATCGCCTTCTCCCGTTGAGTCGTTTCCTCCACCATGCCGGGATTCACAGTACCCGTCCCATGCAAGACAAGTTGCACATCTTGTGTAAGTACTATGACAATCGACATTAGATTCTCAATTACCGCGAAAGCCATATCCCTTCCACCGATAATCACCACCTTATTGATTTTACTATTCATATTAGCCGGCCTACTCAGTGCAATAAATTAACTAAAGAGTACTCATTTACTAGTTTAAAGAATTAGCTCAGAGATCTCAAACAATTTCATTTCTAGGAAGCCAAATCCATCTCACATTCGATTAATTAAACTAGTAAATGAGTACTCATCAGTTAAACGTATGACTACAATATGCTCAATACATATAACAAGCTAAGATAATGACAAACTTAATTAACTTCTGATTAAATTGAAATTGTTTTTGAATTTAACTCCAAAAATGATAAATTAAATTTCAAAAATATTTAAGTGTTAAAAGTAATTACTCTAAATGTAATCTTTAATCATAATTTATGAGAACAAAATAAAAAATATATTACACTTTAATTTGAAATAAATTTATAAATGTTATCCCATAAGTTGACTTATAATTAAATTTATGCATTGAAAATGATACATTATATATTTTAAAACTGTTTATAAAGTCTTCTTCCACAATGAGATAGGTGGAAAGTCAGAAAAGAATTTGAAAAAAAAAGAGATAAAAATTAACATAAAAGGCTGATTTGGTGATCAACATGTAGCCATGTTCACTAATTTGCATCATGTTTTTTGTTAAACATCCAGTTAAAATCAAATCTATCAAATCAAACTTAATCGATTTTTTTTAGACAACCTAAATCGATTAAATTTTGTAATTAAAATCAAGCAATTAATTCGGTTGGTATGAATTAGCCAATTTTTAAAATATATTATTTTTTTAATAAAAGCTTGATTGGTTTAATAAAAAAATTTATTTTTTATTTTTTAATAATTTCCAAAATTTAAAATCAAAATCAATTTAATCAAAATAATTAATATTTTTTAAAAAATAAATTTTATAATAAATTGTAATTTAGGATTTAGAGTTATAGGGTTTAGGAATGGATTATAAAGATACATGCATGCATATTTGTCCGAAAGAAAGGAAATAGACATTAATGTAATTTAAGGAATCCAATTAAAGCAAAAGGAAGTATATTTCACGCGTGTAATTAATTAATGAGCAAAAATTAAATTGCATAAAAAATACCTTTTATTATATTTCTTTACCAAACATATTCTTATTTCAATATATAACAATCATAAATTAGTTGTGACAACCTATAACAATTATACCATAACTTCTATAATGTATTAAATAAATTATTTTTCTTTTTAATTTAATTTGGTCAAAATTATTATATATAAAATATTTTTATATCAAAAAGTTCTTATCAACTTGGTTAGTATTACTTAAACTCGATTAAAATTGCTTTAAAAAGGTTTAAATAATTGTAATAATAATTTAGTAGTCGCAACAATATTACAACAACCACTTAATAATATTATAATATTATAATATCCATTTAATTGTAGCATCTATTTAATGACTACAATAATAATTTTCAAGATGATTTTAACTAACTTAAATAATTTTAATCAAATTCATGAAAAAAATATTGTATGTATATATATTGTTTTTAACTAAATTGAATTTATTTATTTTAACATACTGTAGTAGTTACTTTGTATTTGTTATAGCAAAGTTAAAATAAAAAAAAAATTACAAAAGAAAAATATATTGAACCACTTTTTATTAAAAAAAAGTAACTTTTAAATTCTGATAAAAATATATTGAACCACTTTTGATTCTGCCCTAATTTTCCTCCTCACTGACCGTGTGGCCCGGCTGACCGTGTGAGATCGGATGAAAAATTCCATCCGTGTATATCTATCTTTCTTCCAAAATATAAAAATTAGCTATACTTCTCGAACATTTTTTTTTATTTATAATTTGAATTGTTTCCTATCAAAAGATTATTATTTTATTTATTAATGAGATACCAGCAGAAAGAAAAAGTAAAAAAATCATTCAAAATTACGAAAAAGCAAATTCAACAACGTTTGGAAGTTTATACCAGAAGCCATGTATATTCTCCATTAATTGCTGCTTTAATATATACTTTAATTGGCTCAGATAAATAGATTATATATATTAAAAATTTCGGCGGAGAAGGAAGGGAAGATCACTTTTGCACGAGTATTGGAAACCAATCACGGCGGGTGATGCAGTTTCCTGAAACAACAGGAACACAACACGCAGTACAGCGTCCGTTACGATTAATTTCGGTAACTGTCGAGGAGTTTGTTTAAAGGGCCAGCATCGGTTCGAGGCGGAGCATGTGACAATTTGTGGAAGAAGAAGAAGAAGAAGAAGAAGAAGACACAGCGGCGCAGCAGCGAGAGGAGGAAGAAGATCACGTGAAAGAGATCAACCATCCGCACGGGGGATTAGATTGTCAGAGAGAGAGAGACGCGTGGGGGTTTTCTTTCTTTTTGAGATCCTCTGTGTTTTCATCGGCAAGGAAGTCGTCAGACTTGAATCAGTAAGCAAGATCCTTTTTTTTTATGCGTTTAGATTGAGTTTTAGGGCCAAATCCACATGGGAGAAGTGTCAAAATCGCTTCTTTTTGATCGAAATCACTTCATTTTCTCCTGCAGAAAATGAGTCACCGACCGCAGGATTCTGAAACGACGTTGGGATTGCATTCCGCGGCGCCGCCGACGCCCCCTTGTCCGCTGGAAACAGGTCGAGAGGGTGAACAGGTGAAGGTCTGTGTGAGAGGCCATTGGAGGCCGTCGGAGGATGCAAAACTCAAGGAACTTGTGACCCAATTTGGTCCCCATAACTGGAACTTGATTGCAGAGAAGCTTCCCGGAAGATCAGGTACACAAAAATGAATCATCTTCATCGTTGTTCATGCTTCATTCATCTTGATTAAATTCTATGGATCAGGGAAGAGTTGCAGACTGAGATGGTTCAACCAACTGGACCCCAAGATCAACCGAAGAGCCTTCAGTCTGGTGGAAGAAGAAAAGCTGCTTGCTTTCCACAGGGTTTATGGGAACAAATGGGCACATATTGCGAGGCATTTCCCAGGGAGAACAGACAATGCCGTGAAGAACCAGTGGCACGTGATCATGGCGAGGAGACAAAGAGCGCAGTGCAGTGGCTACAAGAGCAGGAAATCCACCAGGGAGATCAACATCGTGAGCAGCACTGGAAACCATGCATGGAGTGGGGAATCATCCAGCGTATTCAACAACAGGGATGAATCTGTCTCCAACTACAGACAACTTCAGTTCTTGTTGGGTATGTTTAAAGAATATGGTCATCAAAATCTCTCTTTTTCAAGATTTTAATCTGTGATTTTCTGTATTCTTAGGCTCTGAGGAGAAATCTGGTGAATCTGAGAATGTCTGCTATGGTGGTCTGGCACAAATGGGAGATCAATTGGGGAACTCTGATCTTAGTTCCGAAGGTTCTGCCACTGAATTAGCAACAGTTGTCAATCACGGTGCTCATTATGCACTGTTGCACGGTGAAACTGAAACAGATGGTGGCAGGAAGGACAATGTTGTGTTCATCGATTTCTTAGGAGTTGGAGCAACATAAGCATAAAAGAGAGAGAAAAAAATGGAAGAAGATGAATTCTGAGTCCCGTGAGTTTGATTCAGGGTTATGACTGATGACTACTTGGGTTGCTTATGTCAGAAACATTTTTGCAAAAAATGTTAATGCTGGAAATTTGGCAATGAAAGTGTGGATTTCTTCGAGTTAAGACTGCAAGTATGCGAGGACAAACTTTATTCTTTAACCAAAAAGAATATGTTCTTGAATTGCTTGATAAACTAATTTGTAATTTAGTAATAACTGTGGGTGGTGTGCATTTAGATTTCGAGGTAGTAGAAATCTCTAAAGATCCAACTCTTTGAATCTAAAATAAAGGTAGATGAACAGACTAATTTGAGAATCCTTTAAATCGCTATCTACGCCGTTGAATGTTTAGCTGAATAATGGGCAGCCTCAAAAGGCGACATTGCTATCTCGCACACTCTCATAATCTTAAGGACGACATGAGTACGGCACCTAGTCCTTTCCTATACTTATCATATGCTGCAAACATTCGACACGTACTGCACAAAAAGCTCAGCGATGACTGAACTCACATCTTCTCCACCTCATCGGATAAGCATCATCTTCTGCAGCATGATCTGAAACAACGTCTGACAATTGATCAGAATTATTCGCCTTTCAATCTGAAGATTATCAGGGCGCTCCGTGACAATTTATCACGAACCACTGTCCGATGCTTTGTCAGAGAAACCGGAGAAGTTGGAGTGTTTAACCTCCAATGAGGTTGTTTAGCACATTATCATGTAATCTATCTAAACTTTTCCTTTCAAAATTTAGAAGCTTTTGGTTGTTTTTATCATAAAAATGGGAGCTTTAGACTGAAAGTGCTTTGGATAAGCCATCCATGAAGTTGGATAAGGATAGGAATAAATGCCTCTAGGTGTTCTCCCGGTGAACATCAATACTACAGGACAAAAGATTCAATATTTCCAATACAATTCATATCCAACAGCACAATCCTAAGACGAAATACAGGTCAATGACGTCACACTCGGGAAAACCATCACAATTCTTTTTTCCCAAACTGTTTAACTAATTCATTATCCACTACAGATCGCGCGAGGAAATCTACACGAGAAATTAAATTTTGGTCTTGAATTCCACGTCAGAGGTACTCTGTTCTTACTGTCAGGCTTCACAGCTTTAGCCCAAGTGAGATCCCGACACGACGACGTGTTGGTTGAAGAAGGATTGGTGATTTGTCAAATTTAAATTAGTTTCTGTTCTTGCTTTTTTTTCTGCCGGAAAAATTTTAGGTCCATCTTGGAAGCAGTAATTGGTCGTGAAGGGGCGCTTCAGCGAGTTGCTGTTGTTGATCTCTGAAACTGAAACAGGGGAGAGCGTTTCGATTTGGAAGCAGCTGTTGCTGAGATCTTGGCTGAACGAGTTGTTCCACAAGCCGAGCGCGTCGTAAGGGTGCTCGAGCAACTGGGAGATCTCAGGACAGTCAACGGCACTCAGCAGCTCCGACAAGGAGTATGATTTCGGCAGGTTCAGAATGCTGTCACGTAGAAGAGTTGTCGTTCTTGGAGGACTTGCAGTGATGGAAACGCCCACATCGTCTGCGGATGTTGATGTCTCTTTCTCTGCTTCGTGGGAGCTGGATCTCTTGTGGATTCTGCAGAGCACCCAATTGTCCAGCTGAAATCATTCATCATTTCATCAGCAATCAACTTCTCGTCTATTATTTTTTTCAGAGATTTCGAGTGAATTCAAATTACCCTCGAGGTCGAAGAGTCTCGGAGCTTCATGGCCTTGCAATTGTTGTTCATCTTTTTGTGCGCCTGAGAGAGAAGGTACTCGTGCATGATCCAATCGGTTTTAGTCCCCTTTGGCGGTTTCCCGGTGTAGAAAACAAGCACCTTCTTCACTCCAATGTTCCCATTCCCCTTGCTCGACGCGATCGGTTTGTCGGTCCCGGTCGCCTTCCAGTAGCCCTTCCCGGCGGCGCGGTTCGGTCGGAGGCCGTTCGGGTACTTCCGGTCCCTCGGACTGAAGAAGTACCACTCCTTGTCCCCAAACCACGCTTTGGCTGAATTCAACCGAGCGCGAGCAATTTAGCAAGGTAACGATTTGGAAAACAAAGGCGAACTAATTGTGGCTGCAGGAAAATTAAAAAACCTGGGAGGTCCCAAGGATCGAACTTGTAGATGTCGACCTCGGCTATGATCGGGGCCGGGCACGGCTGCGCGGCGGCTCGGTTGGCGAGGTAGTGGAGGATGAGCTCCTCGTCGGTGGGGTGGAAGCGGAACCCCGGCGGCAGTAACATTGCTGCCGGGTTCGACGACATATCGGGAGCAGTAGGATTCTGCTCTGTTTTCACTGAGAAAGGCATCGAAACAGAGAGAAACGAGGAAGAAATGAAATTTTTGGTAGGGGATCGTCTCCGAGTCGTTATATCAAGCTGAGCTTTTTTGTCGTGTAGTGGGATGAAACTTACGTGGCGTCAGACATCTGGTTGACGAATTCAGCGGAACCCGACGAGCCAGTGACGTGGCCTTTGACTCACACGCGTCGAGCTATGAGGCCGCCTGATAATTATCACCCGGAGATCCCTTACGACAGTCGTCCGATCACGACGGGCCCCTCTCGATCGGACGGATGCGGAGCCACGCTGGGACGGGGAGCCAATAAACGACGAGTGGCGTTGTCGATATCTACGTAAAGACGTTGCATCACGGAATCCCGAAACTACCCTCCGGGATTTTACGTGACGTGCGAAGGCATCTCGACACGTGTTAAAGTGGGGAAAACGAGAGGTTGGATCACGATGACAGAGGACAGCGGGCTCGACGAATGAGAGCGCGATAAGTCTGTTGGTGGTAAGCAACCATCATTGGTTGCCGATGGCTTGATTAGATTGAGGTGACGGTAATTAAGTGAGATTGGCACGGGGATTTTTGTTAATTAATTGTTATTATGATTAGATTGGCACGGGGATTGGCACGATGTGGATATACTAAACTATAGTGAAGTTTGGATATGAGTGAAGAGATGAGGTCATAGATTATGTCTTGAGGAAGTGGAATATTCCTAGCCTCCAAACTATCGAATGGGATGTCTTTGGAGGAATCCATTAATTATCTATGTCCTATAAAAGGATGATAATACTAAAATTAAAGGAAATTATATGCGCATATACTATACATTATTGCTAAAGTTAAATGTATGCATTATTAGCTAACCCATTTGGATATGATTTGGAAATTATGCCAAAAGTTGAAGAATTATATTATGAATAAAATTCTCGATTTTTTTTTTTTTGTGTGTGTAAATATCGTTGTTCAACAAGCGTATACGAAAAGGAAATTTACAGGGGAATTAATCATATATATATCTCAAAAGGACCTTTCAAACTTATCTTTTCTTGAAAGAAAATTCCTTATATTTTTTATAGAATATATATTTTCATGAGATTTTTTAGATACCGTGAATTTATTTATTATTATTCTGGCAATCTGTTAATTAATTATAAGAACCACAACAACGAATCTCGAAGGTATCACGACATCTAGAATGGTCAACTCTTGTTTTGCACATTTTGACCGACTCGCTATCAATGGATACACCACGAATTAAATAGTCAATAAAAGGAGAAATTAGAATATTTTGCTTTACTAATTATTAAAATAAAAGATAAGTATCTTCGTTTTTATCGTTGCTGTATTCCCAATTATTTATTGTCATCCAATGTTGAATGATGATGCATTATTGTAGTCCTTTTTTATTTTAATAATATCAAGATATACATAGCTATCCAATCAGTAGCAGAAGCTTAGAAACTATCTTGTCATTTGATTAATTATCCAATTTTGATCTGTCACTCCACGTAATTATTAAGAGTGATTTTGTTTTTAAAAAAATAAAGAATAAAAATAGGAAAAATAATTAGGTATGGAAATTTGAATAAGGTTATGTCTTAAAAGTAGTGTTCTTCGAAGGATCGCCGTCGACGTGCAACGGCGTGGCCGCCGACATACCTTGACCGCCTTCCGTTGCTTCGTCGCTTCCGGTACACCACTGCCCCCATCCACGACAAGATGGCCGCCCCCATTACCACCACGGCTATCCTCGTCGTGCTTATGCTCGCGTCCTCTGCTTTTTCCTTTGCCATCTCCGAGACCTCATTACTCATCTCAGCGTCGACCGTAGTGGGCAGCGGATAAGGTGGTGCGAATGCTGGAGGAGCCGGAGAGGGTGTGAGAATGTACTCCGGTGACGGAGCTGGAGAGGGCTCAGGCGAAGGAGACGGCGACGGCGACGGAATCCTCGAGGTGGCGAGGTCTAACCTCGAGATAAGGAGAAGGATTAAGAAGAGGAAGTATATGAACTGGAGGGGCCGGAGGGACGCCGCCGGAGCGCTCGTTATCGACTTCATGGCCACGGCGGAGGAGCAAAGAGGATTGAGTTTGTTGCCGGAGTAATGCAATGCGTGAGCGGAGTTAAATAGCAAGGCAGCATTGATGCATAGGTCTTCACTTCCATGCACACGTTGTTTGTCTTAACTCACTCAAATTTAATCGCGCGTTAACTACGAGGTTAATTTAATCCCTTTATTATATTAGAGAAGAAGACGTGAAATTGACGAGGTTATCAAGGCTCTAAATCATAATTAATTATTTAAGGTATCTTATGAAAATTTTCTATTGATTATCATGATAAATTGGAAAATAATTATGACGGATAGTTAAAACCCAGTGTCCTTTAATTGCTCGCAGCTCTAAATTAATATGTTAGTGGTTTAATTACTACACTAATCATCATGCAGATTTTAGTCGGCCGGCCATTTCGTTTTACTGAAGAACGGCATAAGCTCGGCCCGGTCCACGTCTAAGCCGGCATTACTCAAAAAACCTGAAAAAAAAAATCCACACTAGAGTCGAAATAAGTTTCTTGACGCATTCAATGTCATCAGCGAAATTAAGAGTACGTCTTGTTTGTCTCATTTATATTTTTATTTTTTGAAAAATATATATTTTTCATTTTTTTAAAAAATGATTTTTTCACGTTTTTCGTTTTCTTAGAAAACGCTCTCTCATTTTCTTAAAAATGAACATGGAAAACACAAATCAAACGCGTTTTCTATTTTCTCATAAAATGAAAACAGAAAATAACATGGAAAACACAAACCAAATGTCCCCTAAATTTTTGAACAGAGCCCCCGGCCCCTCGAGCAATGGCACATAGACGTCTTTGGACGGTTGACTTAAGTCCCCAGGGTGTAGCGCAGACGGTGGGCGCATGGTATTTCTGGCGTAATAGCCAGGGGTCGATTCTCAGGAACTGACGACCTGGGGTTTACCCCGTAATGTGCCTATGGCCTGTGTACCTGCATGAACCTCCCTCCATATCCGTAGAACCGGTACTAGGGGGGCAGTTAAGATAGCGAATCTACCTTTGGACGGTTGACTTAAGATGAACTTTCTGATTATTAGATGAGAAATTTTCTTAAGATCAAATTCATCGTCACCTAATTAATTAATCGACATAAATTAGATATTAGATATAAATTAGAAAAATAATTGTGGAAATATCCTGGATCAACGGTGCAACGGTAAGACATTTTAACAATTAATTTAATTCCTTTATTTTATTAGAGAAGAAGCCCTGAAAATGGGTGTTGTTATCAAGGTTATAAAAAAATGATAAATCAAATTAGTCTTGGATTGACTTAGTGTATCGATAGGGGTATAAATAAATCAAGTCACTTATAAGTTATTCGAATCTCGATTCGATAAAAGTTTGTTTGAGTTCTTTTAATAAGACTTGTTAAGATAAACAAATCAAACTCAAACTTCATAATACTCGATTTGTTAATTCGTGAACATGTTCGCTAGTAAATTTATTAATCAACTTTTAAATAAAAAAATAATAATTTTAATATTAAATTTATAGATTTTACACTAAAAATATAGATAAATATATTCAATTTATTTATTAGAATAAAATTATAAACTCTAACTACATAATTTAATTTTAAATGAATATTTAAATTTATAATTTATATTTATTAAGAGTAAATCTTGTTGGCCAGAATCTGGCCAGCTAAAAATCTCTGTATCCCAATTATAATGCATGCATGTACATGCATGTAATTAATATATACATATGAAATTACTAAAATACCCATGCATATGCATGCATACATATATTCTAGCTGGCCAAATTCTGACCATTTAGCAATACCCATTTATTAAATTCATTTAGATTCGATAAAAAACTCGAATAAGCTCATAAATCATGAATATATTTGTTAAATAAAGCTTAAGTTCGACTCGATTATAAATAAGTCAAACTCAAGCATTCAAGAGTTCGGAGGCTCAGCTCGATTACAACCTTAGCTATATATGGAATTTTTTCATCAGCTACAAGGATAAATTGGGAAGCATTCATGACGAATGGTTAAGAAGTACAATATCCTTTGATTGCACGCTCTTGTGGTAAAAGGCAATTCGCTCGTCCCAGCGCCTCCGTCAACCCGTCCCTAGGTCAATACGGAGGAGGTAAATCACATGTGACTACTAGCCATTAGTGCAAGTGGCCAAGAGATGGGGGATGACATGCTCGTACACGTCGAATTTTGATCCAAGACCTTATGTGATAATATCTCATACTTTAACCATCGTACCACCCCGAGAGGACCTTTGATTGCACGCTCTAAAAAAATGATAATCTCAGTTAGTCTTATTGGTTATCCTTTAGGATGATCGGTCCGATCCAACGGAAGTTTTCCACCGGCTACTAAGGTAAATCGGGAAGCGCACGCGGCGGTCATCCCAGAAGCCCATCATCCTTTGATTACACCCTCCATTTGGAGGAAAAATTCCTGCAAATGCGTCGTAGTTGGGGTTCAAACCATGATTGCTTGGGTGATAACCTAGATGTCCTACCGCAACACCATAGCCCCGGGGACGAAACTAAGGTAGGGTAAACTTTTTATAGTGACTGGGCCCACCGCTTCGCAGCCCCGTACCCAGAAACTTCGAAGGGATTTTTGGGGGAGCCTCAGTACCACTGTGTTGATAAGAGCGTGCGCAAGGCACCTCAGTTAACAATAATCCGACGGATAAAGAGTTGATAAAAGGGCTCGAAACCGACACCTCAATCAGCGGATAACAATGTCATATCCAAAACACCTCTAGATCAGTTGTTAAAACTAAGGTAGGGTAAACTTTTTATAGTGACTGGGCCCACCGCTTCGCGGCCCTATATCCTAAAAATACCCGAAGGGATTTTTGGGGGAGCCTCAGTACCACTGTGTTGATAAGAGCGTGCGCAAGACACCTCAGTCAACAATAATCCAATGGATAAAGAGTTGATAAGAGGGCTCAAATCCGACACCTCAGTCAACGGATAACAATGTCATATACAGAATACCTCTAGATCAATTGTTTAAACTAAGGTATGATAAATTTTTTATAGTAACTTGACCCACCGCTTCATTGCCGCATATCTCAGAAACTTTTGAAGGGATTTTTTAGGGAGTCTCAGTACCACTGTATTGGTAAAAGCATGTGTAAAATATCTCAGTCAATAATAATCCGACGGATAAGTGTTGATAAGAGTACTCGGACCCGGCACTAATACGTTAGTGGTTTAATTACGACACTAATCATCATGCAGATTTTAGTCGGCCGGCCATTTCGTTTTCTTCTGCGTAATCTCGACGCGGTCCACATCTAAACCGGCATTATTTAAAAACTGAAAAATAAAAATCCACAGTAGAGAATCGAAATAAGTTTCATGAAGCATTCAATATGTAATAAGCAAAAGTTGTCGTGCAAGGACCGAGCAAAGGTGCATGGACGTATTCTCAATTTTATAGGTATTTACAGATTGAGTCTTTTCGGTTTAATAGATGGTTGATTTAGGAATATTAGATTGGTGGATGGTTTACTATGAGCGTTTTTTAATTTGTCTTAGTGATATATGAGAAATTTTTATATGACTAAATTGATCGTCTTAATATTAGTCGATGTAAATTATATATCTATACCAACTAAAAACAAGTAGTTTGTGCAGGTACCCTGAACTACGACGCGATGCACACATTTTGATGATTAATCAGAAATCTAAGATTTAATTCCAAATTATATGGCACTTCAGGAGTAATTTTTTTTAAGTGGAATGACAAGACTTAAAAACGTTAGCTCGGTAAAGTGGAGAAAAAGCTCCAATCTTATTCATAATTTTGCATGCAATCCCTCTATTCAAAAAACTTTGTTTTCACTTTCTACATGCAAAGTTTTCTTTGCTTCAACTCCTCTCATGTAAATATCATGACCTAATAAGTATAATTCTTCTATGATCGGGCGAAAAATTAGTATAATTCTTCTTGAAGTCAAAAAATAAGTATAATTCTTCTTAAAGTCAGTATTTTATGCTAGAATCGAGTATATTTTTTATCAAAATTATCTCTCATATTTTTTAGGTATAAAAAAATCTAAAAACGAATATAATTCCTGTTAAATTCAATATTTTACATTAGAATCAAGTATATTTTCTATTAAATTGAGCATGATTTTTCCTTGTTTAATATAATTTCTCCTAAATTCAGTACCATTTAAACAAAATTTAATATATTTTCATCCAATTGAGTACCATTTAAAGAAAATCGTGTATATTTTCTATCAAAATGAACACTCATATTTTTTTTAGGTACAAATAGTCTAAAAACGAGTATAATTTCTATTAAATTCAGCACTTTAAACTAGAATTGAGTATATTTTCTATTAAATTGAGCACAACTTTTTTTTAAATATAATTCCTCCTAAATTCAGCACTATTTATCATTTAAAGAAAATCTAGTATATTTTTCATCCAATTGAGTATCATTTAAAGAAAATCTAATATATTTTCCATCCAATTAAGATGAAAAAAGAATCGTACTCAATTTGATAAAAAATATACTAGATTCTAAATTTAATGTACTAAATTTAAAATGAATTATACTGATTTTTGAACTTTTTATATCTAAAAATATCATGAATAATTAGGTAAATATGTTTGACTAGGAAGTAAAAATAAAAAATTTGAGAAATAGAGACGACATGCAAAATTATATTTGTCAATGAACACTGCATGTAAATTTTCACTTAGCTGTTAGATATCGATCAGGAATATTTTCCGATTTACCTTCGGAGCTCTCATTGTGAGCTGATAACGTCTAGGGAAGAAGTGACTCCTTTTTCAACTTTTTTTCTTTTATTTTTAATGTTAAATATTTTTTTATATTTGTTAAAAAAACACAGATAATGAGTCTTAGTCTGTCATTGAACAATGATTAAAAAAATTAGTCACTGTTCAATTCAATGGTTAAATTAAAATTTTTAATTTTTTAAAAAAAATTATTTATTTTATTCATCTTATCATTATTTTCATTTTCTATTTTTTTTTTATTCGCTATTGGTATTCGAGATGAATGAAAATTTTAATATTTCATTTATAAATATTTTGAATTCTTCAAATACGAAAGAAAATATATTTTCTCAAAATACTCGCATTCCTCCAAATATCCAATATCCTCATTTTTTTTCTCACATATAATATTTATTGGTGTAATATTCCCTAGGTCAAAGTTGACCTGGTTGACTGAGCTTGAATTAGTTCAAGCTCGAGTCTTGATGTTTGAGTTTCGATGTTTGACAATACATCTAGACAATACATGGAGATTGCATGTGTAATTGTTCATGTGGGGAGATTGTGAAGGAGAGTCAAATAGGTCAAGGTTGACTGGATAATCTTGGTGAGTGAAGCCAGGTGAAAGTCCTAACTGGGAGGTTAGGCAGAGTGGAGAATCATAGTGAGTGAAGCCAGGTGAAAGTCCTGGTGAGTAAAGTCAGGAAGGGGAAAGTCCCGGTGAGTGAAGTCAGGCACGAGGAAATCCAGATGGGTCAAGGTTGACCAGACATCTGGTGAAAGTCCAAGTAGGTCAAAAATATTGACCGGATACTTGGCACGAGGAGAAAAGTCCAAGTGAGTCAAAGGGATTGACCGGACACTTGGTGAGGGAGTCCTAGTAGATCAAGGGTGATCGGATGTTAGGCATGATGTACCAACAGGTCATGGTTGACCGGATGTTGATTTAGGGGACTTTGGACTTGGTTTTGGGCAAAAACTATGAGCTGGATAGATCAGCCGATCGATTGGCTCATGCCCAATCGATCGGCTGATCGATTGGGTGAGTCCCCGCAACAAGCCTCCTCCCAATCGATCGGTGGATCGATTGAGAGAAGCTCGCGATTGCACAGAACAACTCTGGATCGATCGGCAGATCGATTCAGAGCCTCTAATCGATCGCTCGATCGATTGGGAGCTGCGATTTTGCGCGATAAGTCTTGGATCGATTGACCGATCGATCCAGGCAATTCCCGAGAGCACAGAGGCGCTCTGGATCAATCGACCGATCGATCCAAAGCCTCCCCAATTGATTGGGAGCAATCCAATCGATTGAGATCCAACCGTTGGCGCAGATATTAGCCGTTGGCGAGCGTTGCTTCGGCACTTCTTCGATTCCACTCCACGAGCAACATAAGTGATTTTACAACTTCTCCACAGAGCTCTCACCGCCAGATCTTGAAGGTTCTTGGAGGCATTTCCAAGTCAAGAGGCGGATCTACAGCAAGAAGAGGAAGCTAGGGTTAGGGTTTTCATTGCATATCTTGTAAGATATTTCTTGTATTTATCTTCCCTTGCTTTCTTCTTGTATTGAGAGTGTTGTAAGGCTTCTTCGCCTTTGGTAGTTATCGTAAAGGAGTGATTTCATAGTGGAGTGTACATGAGTGTGTGGATCCTTCGATTAGTCACCTCTTCTTGAGGTGGATATCAAGTAAATCCCTTGTGTTAGCGTTGTGTTGTTGTTTCTTGTATTTTCCGCTGCACATCGTCGAAGAAACAAAGCAACGAAGAGCACAAGATTGCGAAGAGCTATTCACCCCCTCCCCCCCTCTAGCTATATTTCGGTCCCAACAAGTGGTATTAGAGCAAGGTTGCTCTTCACCGGAATCATCGTCGGAAGGGGCAAAAAGCTAGAGGGTGAAGAAGTTGGAGCAATTCTACAAGTCGAAGACTTCATTCAAGAAGCTCAACTTCAAATGGAATTCCAAGATGGACTTGGATTCGATACAAGGGTGCCTCCATCGTTCACAATGATGAGCTTCGATCTTCGGAAATCAAGGATAAAAAATTTTTGATGGTGGAGATAGAGCAATGGTTTGCTCTCATGGAAGGCTTCGAAGCTCCAACAAGTTCAAAGGGCAAAGTTCTCAAGAGAAGCAAGTGGAGCCAAGAACAAACTCAAAGGAGCGAGGCAAATGATAAAGTAACCAAGCTTTTGGTAAATCTATTACCTAGTCACATTTTGGATCAAATTGGAGAATTCAAGGATGCCAAGGAGCTTTGGAACAAATTGGCAATGATTCATGAGATCCCCTCCACTGTACCAATCCAAGAAGAATCAAATGAGGGTGATTCATTGAATCAAGATCAAAAAGAAGAAGAAGAAGACTCTGAGGTTGAGAGGTGCTCAATATCGGAAGAAGAAGTCCTAGAAGCTTCATCCTCAAAGGAGTGCAACCAAAAGAGCAAGGAAGGAGCATATTCCTTGTTTCATGTACAAGAGGATGAAGAGGAAGATGAAGTCTCCACCTCTAGAATTGAGGGGGAGAGACCTTTGTTGACATCGGATCAAGAAGAAGGAGAAGCTTCTATATCCAGGTCAAATGGAGAAGAATATGTTGCATCCTCCAAAAATCAAGAAACATCAAATGGAGGAGCAAGTGTCATCCCTACACATGAAGGTAAAAATGGTTCAATTAAGAATAAAAATTATATTATATGTTTTGAGTGTAGGGAACATGGGCACTACAAAAAGCAAATGCCCAAAATTGGCCAAGAAGAAGAGCCAAGTGGCACTAAAGGGCAAGGAGAAGCCTAAAGAGACCGCTCCCGGAACAAAGAAGAGCAAGGAGCACATTGTGTGCTTCTCTTGCAATCAAAAGGGACACTATTGTAGTCAATGTCCCAAGGGGAAGAAAGCGGGCAAGGCTCAAGGCGGAAGCACAACTCAAGAGGGAGCCTCCAAGGTATCATTTATTGAGCCTACCCCTTTAAATAACGGTAAAAAGTATGCTAGTTCTAATTTATATCATTTTAATGCTATTTACCATAAAAATAGGAAGCATGATAGCATTAAGGAAAAACATGTAGCTCTTCATGCTAAAACTACCACACCTAGGTCTAGGAAGGTTGATAAAAATTTAGGCAAGAATTCTAAGGATTTTAGTTATAAGCCTAAAAGTAAAATTGCTTAAGGATTAAATAAAAAACCAAAAACTAAGGATTTAATGAGAGAAAATCAAGTCTTGAGGTTAAGACTTGATAAATTAGAAAAGATCCTAAAAGGATGGAAAATATCCTAAAAGGGTAAAATGAGCAAAATCTAGGTTTGTGACAACAAGGGTCATCCAAGGGTCATAGAGGTTTGGGATACAAACCTAAAACCAAAAAGGATGTGCCTTCTTACCATAGAGTTCCATATAGTTATGGAACTAACTCTAGGCCTAGTGGTCAAATCAAAAATACAAGGGAAGTTATCCCTAAAAGTATTTTTGCAACAACAATGTGACTAAGACTTCTAAGAAGTCTAAGAAAGTCACAAAGGTCACAAGGGAAGAAATCCCTAGAGTTGATCTAGAAAAGATGACCAATGACTCTAAGAAGCCTAACAAGGTCACTAGGAAGGTATCTAGGGAAGTTATCCCTAGTGAATACCTAGAGCATCCAAGGAGCACCAATAGGTTTTGGATTCCTAGGAGCATTTTCTCTACCCCTTAGATGGGTTAGAGAGTGTCAACTTCGATTAGAATGGTAGTTAACCCAACTTTGATGAAGTTGACACTCGGAGAGCATTTTCAAGGTTATTATTAACCTTTGAAAATGAAAAGGATTATGATTTATTCTTGAAATGAGTAAAATGTGACATAATTTGAGAAAATTGATTTTAAATTAAATTGGCATAAGTGGGAGAATCGTAAAGAAATGCCAAGTTGGGATTTTGGCATTTTATTGGGAAGTTAAAGGCAAATCTAAGTCTTATTTTAATTTGTTACTCTTTAAAAGAGTAATTTGTGCCAAAATATGAGGAATATGCTTAATTTAAATTGGCACAATGTAGGAAAAGCAAAGGAAATGTCAAAATTGGGTTTTGACATTTTTTTAGAAAATATTGGGAAATCTAGGTTTAAACTTTATGTTAGCTAAAGTTTAAGGATACTTAGATAGACATTATAGGTATTTTATTTATGCTAAGTTATCATGCTTTGTTTGCCCATCATATGTCATGACATCATATTTATTTTTGCACACATACCTTATTATGAAAAACACAAAATATCATGTCATGTCATACATACATCATGTAGTCATAGGAAATTTTCTTTTGAAAATTATTTATCTTTGATGTATGCTATAACGCATCATGCATTATTTTAATTCCTTGTAAACTAAGGACAAATGACATTCATTAACAAGTAACATCCTTGGTGGATATTCCTAACCTCAAAATACCTAGATAGATATGCATGATCCCTAGATTAGGACAAAAATCAAAGTTTACATCTCACTAAAGAACTATAAGGTGACTTGTATGTGGTTTCGTACACATTAGATACAAGTGAGATGTTAGGGTGATGAACAAAACTCAAGGTGTTGATTAAGTGCATTCTTTTGAGTTTTAAGTTCATCAAAACAACACTAGTTATGTGTTTTCCAATCATTGAGAAAGTTAATATACAAGTCATGTTTATTGAGCCCAAAGAACATGGTTGGATATTGGTTTTGAAAAAAGGTTTTAAAATACTTTTAAAAAACCTTGATGAAGACTATCTTTTGATAGCAATCATCATTGAAAAGTTAGACACAAACTAGAAGAAAACACTAAAGTTTTTACAAGTTTTCAAGTTTGTGTCAATCTTGGAAAATAGAAAATATTTTCATAGAAAACTATTTTTTTTCTTGATAGTATATGCCCTAAGGAATGTCTACATGAATTTTCATGATTTTTTGAATTTTGTAAAATTTTTGGGGAGTTTCTGAAATTGACTGAAAGTGAATTTCAACATTTTCAGAGCTTCAATCGATCACCCGATCGATTGGAGTGCCTCAATCGATCGGGCGATCGATTGAGAAGGCATTTCTCGCGAGCAGAAGCTCGCTGGATCGATCCACCGATCGATCCACGTAGTCTGAATTGATTAGTGGATTGATTCAGCTGGGTTCAATCGATTGGGACCCAACTCCAATCGATTGAAATGCTGATTTTGGCTGGGTAAGCTAGAGTTCAGCATTTTTTTGTCTATATAACCCCTCCTTACCCCTCAAAATACATTTGTATACATTTAGGGGGAGTTTTCATGATGAAAACAAGGATGGATTGGTTAAGAAAGACTAAGTAGAGGTTTAGGTTGAAGTTTGGTTTCAATATTAAATTTTTGAACCTCAAAACTTCTAAATTTAGGTTTCCTATATGTTTAGGGATTCCAAGTCATTGTTGGTGCAATGACAGAAGTTATGTGCATGTCTTTAGGGGGAGTTATTCTTTAAGGATATGAAAATCTATTTTTCATACACCTTGGAAGGTGGTTAACCTTCCTTAGCATAAATGCTCAAGGTTGGACATTTGAATACAATGGAGAATGGATTTCTTCATTGTTCAGGTGGTATATGCTCAAGGATGAGCATTTGATGAAAATGAAGGGTATGAGACTTTCATTTGAATCGTGTGTGAATATACCAAGTGGTATATGCTCAAGGATGAGCGTTCAGAATAATGAAGGGTATGTGACCTTCATTATTATGTTGTGCACAACGAGTGAAGGTGTAACAAACGTTGGGTAACTCTTCAGGGGGAGAGTTTTTTATGTGTACCAATAGGAGGAGAATGTAGGGTTTAAGTTAGGCCTTTATTACCTAAGAGGGAGTTTGCCTTCTAGAAAAGGAGGAGAATGGAGGGAATCTTCATTCATATATTGACATGAAGAAGGTTGAGGCTATGAGATTAGCCTAACTTAAAGGAGGTATTGTCAAACATCAAAAAGGGAGAGATTGTTGGTGCAATATTCCCTAGGTCAAGGTTAACCTGGTTGACTGAGCTTGAATTGGTTCAAGCTCGAGTCTTGATGTTTAGGTTTCGATATTTGACAATACATGTAGACAATACATGGAGATTGCAGGTGCAATTGTTCATGTGGGGAGATTGTGAAGGAGAGTCAAGTAGGTCAAAGTTGACTGGATACTTGACTGGAAAATCCTGGTGAGTAAAGCCAGGTGAAAGTCCTAACTAGGAGGTTAGGCAGAGTGGAGAATCCTGGTGAGTGAAGTCAGGTGAAAGTCCTGGTGAGTGAAGCCAGGCAGGGGAAAGTCCCGGTGAGTGAAGCTAGACACGAGGAAATCCAGATGGGTCAAGGTTGACTAGACATCTGGTGAAAGTCTAAGTAGGTCAAAGGGATTGACCGGCTACTTGGCATGAGGAGAAAAGTCCAAGTGGATCAAAGGGATTGACCGGACACTTGGTGAGGGAGTCCTAGCATGTCAAGGGTAATTGGATACTAGGCATGATGTACCAACAGGTCATGGTTGACCGGATGTTGGTTTAGGGGACTTTGGACTTGGTTTTGAGCAAAAACCATGAGCTGGATCGATCAGTCGATCGATTGGCTCATGCTCAATCGATCGGCTAATCGATTGGGTTATTCCTCGAGACAAGCCTCCTCCCAATCGATCGGTGGATCGATTGAGAGAAGCTCGTGATCACACAGAATAGCTCTGGATCGATCGGCGGATCGATTCAGAGCCTCCAATTGATCGCCCAATCGATTGGGAGCTGCGATTTCGTGCGATAAGCCCTGGATCGATTGGCCAATCGATCCAGGCAATTCCCGAGAGTATAGAGGCGCTCTGGATCGATCGGCCGATCGATCCAAAACCTCCCCAATCGATTGGGAGCAATTCAATCAATTGGGATCCGACCGTTGGCGCAGATATTAGCCGTTGGCGAGCGTTTCTTTGTCACTTCTTCGATTCCACTCCACGAGCGACATAAGCGATTTTACAGCTTCTCCACAGAGCTCTCACCGCCAGATCTTGAAGGTTCTTGGAGGCATTTCCAAGTCAAGAGGTGGATCTACAGTAAGAAGAAGAAGCTAGAGTTAGAGTTTTCATTGCATATCTTGTAAGATATTTATTGTATTTGTCTTCCCTTGCTTTCTTCTTGTATTGAGAGTGTTGTAAGGCTTCTCCGCCTTCGGTAATTACCGTAAAGGAGTGATTTCATAGTGGAGGGTGCGTGAGTGTGTGGATCCTTGGATTAGTCACCTCTTCTTGAGGTGAATACAAAGTAAATCCCTTGTGTTAGCGTTGTGTTGTTGTTTCTTGTATTTTCCGCTGCACATCGTCGAAGAAACAAAGCAACGAAGAGCACAAGATCGCGAAGAGCTATTCACCCCCTAGCTACATTTCGGTCTCAACAATATCCTCCAAATTTTTAAAATATTTTATATATTCAACAATATCTTCCAAATTTTCTAAATTCCTAAAGTTCTCAAAATTTTTTGATGAATCCAAATAATGTTGCTCTAGCTCCATGTGGTATGTACCCACTTTAAGATTAGTCAGTCATGAGTAGCTAACTTGGGATGCTTTATATTTACGTATTTTCTTCTACTCAACCACTAGTTATACTTTCGAATGAATTAAGTGTTGGATCGTGAAAGCGCTAGAGGGAGGGGGGTGAATAGCAATCGAAAAATTTGTAGTCGAGTGCACAGTGGAAAACATAGTTTGTAGAATCGCGATCCTACGCAGGATCGATTTAGGGTCAGGATCGGATCGGTCAGGATCGGATCGTAGAATCGTACGATCCTACCAAAAACCCTTAAAATTTTATCATACATGATTAATAATTAGAAAAAATACTTAAAAAACTCATTTACATATAAATAAATAACTAATTTTGTATATATATGCAATTATTTACACTCAACACATCAAATTACATTACTACATGTACAAATTTAAATTAACTTGTAATTCAACTATCATTCTCGCATAGTAATAATATTTATATATTCATATCATAAAATGAAAGAATATAAAATATCTATTAACACAATAATAATAACACATACAATGTCAAAAATATTTCCTTGATTTATAAGATAATTCAATTTAAATGTCAACAAAGCATCTAACGTATATAACAGAAGCTATTGAATCCTTTGATTCAAATATGAATGTCGGAAATAATCTTCTAAAGACTGGTTGATGCCACACAATACTAGACAATAGACATCCAAAAACTTATTATTTTGAGAAAAATAAATGACAGAATATTATTGATAAAAAACTAACTCAAATATAATTAAACATATATTTAAATAATTTAAAACTCTAATAAGATGAAAAAAAGATAATGGTTAAGGATAAACTTTGAAATTTATTAAAGATCTCTGAACGAGCTTTAATTTGATATATTATAGGCCCCGTGGTTCAATCCGAGTCAAAAGTTATGACCTCTCAAAGCTTCCACCGATCCTACTCCGATTCTGCTCCGATCCTGCTCCGATTCTACTGATTCTGCTCCGATCCTACCGATCCTGCTGCGATCCTACTGCAAAAATGATTCTGCACGATCCTGGATCGATTTTGGGTTTCCGGATCGTAGGATCGTACGATCCTACGTTCCGGATCGCGATTTTGCAAACTATGGTGGAAAAGTAAAAGAACAATGCTAACAAGAACCTGTTTTACTTGGTTTGGAGCCTTCGTCGACTCCTACTCCAAGGCTCATACTCGTCGAGTGCTTTCGTTGGGCAATGCAATAGCAGTTCGAAAATATGATTACAAAATCAAGTACAAGTGTAATTAAACAGAAATACCGACAACAAAAAGGAAGAACACTTTAGCAGCACGTTGTCAGGGAAGCAGCGTTGCAGGAGCATAGCATAGTAGAGCAGTCGTTGGAAGACGTTGTTATATTTTACTCCAGAGCGAGACCTCCTTATGTAGGATGTTCTAGGCGCCCAAATCCCTTCTTGGTGCCCAGACCGTGACGTAGGCCCGACCAATCAGCGCGCTCCTCATGAAGACATGATAGATGTTTGCCTTCCGGGTGCCCGGACTACCTTTCTCCGAAAGTCCTTCTCCTGCAAGATGTGTTAGTCCGAGGCAAAAATAAAAGCTAAACTACCTTGTAAAACAAAAGTTAGCACAAATATAATAAAAGAGTAGTAATCAGATTTCGTCTCACCGAGATCGGAATTTAGTCACGATCTCAACTTAGATTTCCGAAATGATTCTAAGTTAGATCGACGCCTCTATTCCCTCAAATGGGGAACACACCCTCACCAAGTCACTCCCCTCTAGTGACTTACCTTAACTTACCTGCCAGACGTCCGGTTAGCCCGTGACCCGTCTGGACTTCGTGTTAGCTATCAGGTCAGCCCGTCGACCTAGCTGGACTTCATGCCAGACATTAGGTCGCTCGTTGACCAGTTTGGACTTCGTGCCAACTATCAGGTCAGTCCGTCGACCTAGCTAGACTCTGTGCCAGACATCAGGTCAGCTCGTCAACCAGTCTGGACTTTGTGCCAGCTATCAGGTCAACCCGTCGACCTAGCTAGGCTTTGTTGGACCCCATGATTATTTTGATGTGATCAACCAAGTTAGGTTAGGTCCTGTTTGGTTTTGATCCCTGTGTCTAAGTGTGCAGGAGCTTAAGAGTGCAGGAAGTCGAGCGGAAGACGCAGCTAACGAGAAGGATGGCACAGGAAGGGAGCCGACGGGCTCGGTGCGTCTGAAAGACGAAAGAGCTGAGGAAGAGTACACCGGTGGACGAGAAGAATGTGCGCGACGTTCAAGGGACGAGAAGCCGGGGCGGAAGCCTGCTCTAGGAGAAGGCCGGAAATTAGGTTCGGGTGAGCCCTATTTCGGTTGGCCGCAATCACCCAAGCGATCGGAGCTTCGGAAGAAGAAAAAAAGTCAAAAGGAGTTGGCAAAGCAAGCTGAAGGCGCCCTCAACGAAGTGTTGAGGGTGCCTCCACTGCCTACAGGCATGAGGGCACCCTCATTGCCTTGAGGGCACCCTCCACATTGTCCAGGGCACCCTCAAGGCCATTGAGGGCGCACTCGACCCAGTCTACTTGACTGTTTCATAGTTAGATAAAGTTTTATCCGATGCCTCGACTGGAGGCGTCCTCAACCCCCTTGGAGGCGCCCTCAAGACTTGAGATAGGATTTTCAGGAGCTATATAAAGGCCCCTGAAGCTAGGAAATTTTTCATTCAACTCTGTATTTAATTCCTAACAATGCTTAAGAGCTCCAGTGTGTAAAAGACTTCTCCGCCTTCAAAGAAGGAGATTCTGTCTGAGCTGTTCAACCGCCTTGGATTAACTACCACCTAGGTTGTAACCAAGTTAAATCCCTGGGCCTTCTTTCTTTCTTTTCTGTTATTTTTTTTATTTTATTGTTGCTATTTTAGAGTTGAAAGAACAAGAAGGGTATTTTCGTATTGCAGGCAATTCATCCTTCCCCTCTTACCGGTCTCGCTGCACCAACAAGTGGTATCAGAGCAAGACCGCCTCAGAAGGACTGATCGCCGACTAAAGCATCAAGATCAAGACGATGGCCGGTGCAAGTATTCATCCCCTGAAATTCGATGGAGACTTCGCGACATGGAAACGCCGAATGGAGGTATTCTTCAAAACAGAATTTGATATTCTTTTAATTATGAAATATGGTTTTGCAACCCCTAAAGATAAGGAAGAATACAACTGGACGAAAAAAGAGTAAGCTGATTTCGTGGCCAACAAAAAAGTAGAATTCCATCTACTTAGCGTCCTGTCGCCCCAGGAGGTAAGTCGGATCGGAAGCTACGACTCCGCCAAAGACCTCTGGGAAAAATTCCTGGAGCTCCACGAAGGCACATCAGAAGCGAAGTTAGCAAAGCGCGACATCCTTCAGACTCAGCTGACAAATCTCTGGACGAACAACGGTGAAAAGGTAGCGCAACTCCAAGCGAGAACTAAGGAGCTGATAACTCAACTAAGCAATCTTGGAGAAACGGTAACAAACCGAGACTCGATACGGTATGCGCTCAACGCCTTCCTAAGAACTCCAAAATGGGCGTCCTTAGTAGATACATACTACATCTCTAAGGACTTTGAGGTAAGTACGCTAGAAAATTTATTTTCTACATTTGAACTTCACGAATCTCGAATTGCAGAACCTAAACAAATAGAGAAGTAAAATCACAGTGTTGCCCTACAAGCCGAGATGGGCGATCCCGACTTTGAAGCGTCAATCGACGAAACTGAAGCGGCGTTATTGGTAAGAAAGTTAAATAAGTTTATTAAGACTAATAAATTTAGATTGCAGATGAGAAAGGATCAATGCAACAAAAGGACGGTCCGATGCTATAACTGCAACGAGGAAGGGCACATCAAGGATGACTGCCCAAAATTAAAGAAAAGGGACAAGAAGAAGTCTCAAAGACTGACATCCTCTAAACGCAAGAGTCTGAAGACTACATGGGATGAATCATCATCCTCCGAATCTGAAGTCGAAGTCTTCTATGGATTAGCACTGATGGCCAACCATCAAATTGAAGAAGAAACCAACTTAGAGATGAGCATAGATGAAGGGGGAGGATCAGAAGAAGAAAGCTACGATGAAGGGGGAGCATAAGAAATAGAGGTAAGTCATGTACGTGCGTTAACCCCTAAATAGTCTTTTCGCTTTATCAAAATACTTACTAAAGACTTAGTCAAATTAAAAAAAGAAATTGTTGATTTAAAATTAATGTTAGATAATTTGAACTCAGAAAACAAAAAGTTAAAATTGGAAATTGAAAAATGTTCATGCATGCTTAAATAAATTTTAAAAATCAAAACTTAGAATTTATGGTAAATTAAATTGGTATATTAAACAACATCAAGGACAACTAAGAAGGATATCAAAAATTTATGTACCCCCTAAGTTTTTAACTAACCCAGTAGGAAGGAACCTCTATTGGTTTCCAAAATCTTTTCTAGATTAAATTTATGTAAGTTAGCGCTTTCAGCAAGAAAAATTAAACAGTTAATTTCTTTGTGAGACTTTATTTAAGAAAGTGGTTGTTGCTCCAATAACCAAGAAGGTCTAGTGTCTCACCACTGCCTGGAAGTCAAAATATTGAAATAAAATGTTTAATTAACTTACTATTAAAGTATTGAAATTAAAAAATACTTTTAAAAGTTTTTTTTAAAACATTTTTTGAAAATGTCTCAAAAATATTTTGTTTGCCTAAAAGTTAGAATTCTTTGTTAACTTAGAATTTATTTAATAAAAATTCTTACCCTGTTTTTGCTGTGATCAAAGGGGGAGAGATAGGAACAAGTTTAGGGGAGTTAATATTTTCTTTAACAAATTGGTTTTTTGGATAGGAACAAGTTAATATTTTTTTGAAAATTACAAATTCTATTATTGCAATCTTTATGCTTAAATGTTAGTTTAGTAATTTCTTCTTGTTTGTTTTACCCTAACTTAAACTTGGGTTGATGCACATCAAAAAGGGGGAGATTGTTGGACCCCGTGATTGTTTTGATGTGATCAACCAAGTTAGGTTCGGTTCTGTTTGGTTTTGATCCCTATGTCTAAGTGTGCAGGAGCTTAGAAGTGTAGGAAGTCGAGCGGAAGATGTAGCTAGCGAGAAGGACGATACGGGAAGGGAGCCGACTGGCTCGGTGCGTTTGAAGGACGAACGAGTTGCAGAAGAGTACATTGGTGGACAAGAAGAACGTGTGCGACGTTCGAGGGATGAGAAGCTGGGGCAGAAGCCTGCTCGAGGAGAAGGCTAGAAATTGGGTTCGAGTGAGCCCTATTTCGGTTGGCTGTAATCACCCAAGCGATCGGAGCTTCGTAAGAAGAAAATGAGTCAAAAGGAGCTGGAAAAGCAAGTTGAATGCACCCTCAACGAAGTGTTGAGGGCGCCTCCACTGCCTACAGGAATGAGGGTGCCCTCATTACCTTGAGGTTGCCCTCCACATTGTCCAGGGTGCCCTCAAAGCCATTAAGGGCGCCCTCGACCCAGTCTACTTGACTGTTTCGTAGTTGGATAAAGTTTTATCTGATGCCTTGACTGGAGGCACCCTCAACCCCCTTGGAGGCGCCCTCAAGACTCGAGATAGGATTTTCAGGAGCTATATAAAGGCCCCTGGAGATAGAAAATTATTCATTCAACTCTATATTCAATTCCTAGCAATGCTTAAGAGCTTTTAGTGTGTAAAAGGCTTATTCACCTTCAAAGAAGGAGATTCTATCTGAGCTGTTCAACTGCATTGGATTAACAACCACCTAGGTTGTAACCAAGTCAAATCCCTGAATCTTCTTTCTTTCTTTTATGTTATTTGTTTTTATTTTATTGTTGCTATTTTAGAGTTGAAAAAACGAGGAGGGTATTTTCATATTGCAGGCAATTCATCCCTCCCCTCTTGTCAACCCCGCTGCACCAACAGGCTTCGTGCCAACTATCAGGTTGGCCCGTCGACCTAGCTGGACTTCTGCTGCACACTTATTCAAAGTATTAGATCACAACGAGACTAACTTAACCTATTTTGTCATTCATTAAAACCTGAGTTAGACCGTCGGTGCTAACCGCACTAACAATCTCTCTCTTTTTTTATGCAATGACAGCCTGGTTTAAGTCAGTGAAAAACAATATGGAAAAACATAAACAAGTGGAAGATGTGGTTTTTAAGTTAGCCTTGTTTTATATTTGGTATTTTATTGTTAACTAACTTAAACCACCTAACCCTCCTCCTTTGACATTCATCAAAAGAATGACAAGCATAGATAGTTTTCAGATTGACAATAGAAAATAAGTTTAGAAAAATAAGTTAACTTTGAAAATAAAATTTTAACAATAGAAAATTTTGATAAACTTTTCAGGTTGACCTAGGGGAGTTAACCTAGAAAAATAAGTTAAAGGAAAATTTTAAAAAAGTTATTAAAAAAATATGATCTTTGAAATCAGAAATAGTTTTCAACATCCTTTAACTATTTCAAAATAGCTAAGTTTTTTTATTTAAAAAAAATAGCTAACTTTTTATCAGAAATACTAAAGCAAAAACCTACTAACTTTGTAAATTTTAAAAAGTTTACAAAATTAAGGTAATTTTCAGAGTACCTTTCAAAAACAAGTTTTGTAAAATTAAATGAATTTTCAAATATAAGCTTGTAAAATTTAGGCAAATTTTTAAACTAATTTTCAAACATAAGTTTATAAAAGGCAATTTTCAAAAAATAAGTTTCTTTAAATTTTTTTTTTTCAAAATTAAAGTAAGTTTCGGAATAATTTTCAAAAATAATTTTAAAATTAAAGTAATTTTAAAAAAATTTTGCTAAAGTATTTTCAAGGAGATGAAAAACACTTTTCAAAAATAATTTTGTAAAATATTTTCTAAGAAGAGAAAATAATTTTGTTACAAATATTAATCCTCTCCCTGAATCTGATATTATTTTTGAAATAAGACTTTTCAAAATATTTGCCAAGAAAAAAATTTAAAGTAAGATTTTTTCAAAGTATTTTTTTTAAAGTGAGGAAAGATTTTCAAAAAAGATTTTAAAAAGAAATTTGATAAGGAATAATTAAAAAAAATCCAAAAAAAACATAAGGAAATAATTTTCTAAGTAAATAAAAAAAATTGTTACTTTCGCTGAATTTATTGTTGGATCGATGAGTTTTGCTAGAGGGCCGGTAAATAGCGATTTAAAACTTTAAACGAGTAAGCAATGGAAAAGTGAAAACGAAAACCACGCTAACAAAGGTTGATTTACTTGGTTTGGAGCTTTCGGCGACTCCTACTCCAAGGCCTGCACTCGTTGAGTGCTTTTGTTGGACAATCACTAATAATTCGAATAATTATTACAAATTAAGTACAGGAATTATTTGGAGAAGACAAAACCGACAATAAGAAAAGAAAGACAGAAAAAGAAATAGCACTTGTCGGAGAGTTTTCGTAGCGTCGCAGGAGCACAAGAGAGCAGGTCGTTAGTTGTTCCTTTGTTTTAGCCTTCACCCTCCTTATATAGGAGGTTCAGGGCGCCTGAATCCCTTTAGGATGCCCTGAATGTGACGTAGCCGAGCCAGTCAGTAATCTCCACGTAGCGAAGCGACGATATGGATAAAAGTTGCCTTCGAACACCTAAACCCTTGTTTTCTACAATCTCCTTCATGCAAGAAAATGTTAGTCCGAGGCAAGTATAAATCATATCCTGTAAAATAGAATGTTAGCACAATTTATAGATAAGCAGAATAGTAATTAGATTCCGTCTCCTCGAGATCGAAATCTAGTCATGATCTCGACTTAGATATCCGAAATGGATCTAAGTCTGATCGACGCCTAATGTTCCCTTCTCGGGAATACATCCTCACAGTCACTCCCCTCGAGTGACTTACCTTCACTTACCTGCCAAACGTCCAGTCAGCCCTTCGACCCATCTGGGTTTCGTGCCAGCTATCCGGTCAACCCGTCGACCTAGCTGGACTTCGTGCCAAACATCCAGTCAGCCCGTCGACCCGTTTGGACTTCATACCAACTATCCGGTTAGCCCGTCGACCTATTTGGGCTTCGTGCCAGACATCTGGTCAGTCCATCGACCTGTCTAGGCTTCTCCTGCACACTCGGTCAGAGTGGTAGATAACAATGAAAGTAACTTAACCTATTTTGTCATTCATCAAAACTTGAGTTAGACCATTAGTGCTAACCGCACCAATAATCTCCCCCTTTTTGATGTAATGACAACCTGGTTAAGTTAGTGAAAAAATATGTAAGTAAAAACAAACATTTATAAGGTTGTTAAGTTAGCTTTGTTTTAAATTTTGTTGTTTAACTAACTTAAACCACCTAACCCTCCCCCTTTGACATTCATCAAACATCAACATAGAACAAATTATAATTAAAAAATGCAAGGAAGTCTAGTAATGTAAGTCAGATTAACTTGGGGGAGTTTAAGCTAGAAACATATAAATAAGTTTTAACCTTTTATCTTTTATCTTTTTCAAAAAGTGTTTTTAAAAAATAGTTAACTTTAGAAGGATGACTTAAAAATAGTTAACTTTAAAATTTGTAATTTTAACTTAATTTTTTTAAATAAGTTTTGCAAATTGAAAACATAATTTTCAAATATAGCATTTTTTACAAAAAGAGATTATTCGGGCTAAGTCCAATTTTCAAATTAAGTTTTCAAAACTAAATAAGATTTTATTTCTCAAGACTTAGTTTGTAAAATCCAACTAAGTAAAATCTGTTTTCAAACCTAAGTTTGTAACCTCCAATTTTAAAAATAAATTTTCAAAAATATGTTTTTAAAAGCCAAGTAGAATATAATTTTCAAAACGAAGTATGAAAAATCTAAGTTACAAACCCGAATAAAGTTTATTTTTCAAAATCAACTTTTTAAATCTAAGTTTGGAAGGTCTAAATTTCAAAACTAAGTTTAAAAAGTATGAATTTCAAAATTAAGTTTGAAAAGTTTAGAGTTTGAAAATAAAACCAATTTTCAAACCTAAGTTTAAAACAATCTAGTTAAGGAGATCTAACTTTCAAAACTAGATTTGAAAAAATCCAAACAAAAGTTTAAACACTTAGTGTTAAACTGATTTTAAAAGAGATATTTTTAAAAAATTAATTTTAAAATAAGTATAAAAATAATTAGTCCTTCCCCTGAACCTGACATTACAAAAACTGTCTAACCAATTAGTTACTTACTGACTATTAGAGGATAACAACTTTCACTTGGTTAGTCAGGTTAAGTCCAATTGTAATCAGTTAGTGTTTAACTGAATAACTTAACCTGATTAATGTCTGTTTTGTATTTAACGCCCAAACTTATGTCGATGCACTGAAATAAGCATCTTAAGTCCAAGCAATTTGCCTATACATCTCACCCCTTTCTATGTTCGACAATCATAAATGAGGGAATCCTAGGGTGTTGGTGAGATGCTCAAGTACTAGCCCTAAAGGAACATGCTTTCTAAGGAATTATTCTAGTCTAAGGCTAAAACTGATTTAAAATTCTAGAAATAGAAGATTTTACAAAAAATAATGATTTTATCCTAGAATTTGAAAACACTATTTTTGAAATAGTTTTTGTAATTTAAGAGTTCTAGTCTATTAAACACATCCCTAATTTTCTACGTAGATTGCTAAACTCACTTTCAGGGAGGGATTTGGTAAATATGTCAGCTAAATTAGATTTGGACTCAATGTACTTGAGTTCAATGTCTCCTTTAGTGACATGATCCCTGATAAAGTGGTGCCTAATTTCAATGTGTTTGGTTCTGGAATGATGCACAAGATTTTTTGCTAAATTAATTGAGCTAATATTGTCAATTAATACTTTTACAGTTGTAAGGTTTAAGTTAAAGTCTTTTAAAGTGTGCAACATCCATAATAGTTGGGCAACGCATTCTCCTATGGCTATATATTCTGACTCAGTTGTAGATAGAGCAACATAATGTTGCTTTCTACTAAACCAGCTGACAAGTGATGGACCTAGTAGTTGGCATCCACCACTTGTGCACTTGTGCTCTAATTTGTACCCAGCATAATCTGAGTTAGAATACCCTATTAATTCAAAATTATTAGTTCTAGGATACCAAATTCCTACATTTGTTGTTCCTTTAAGGTATCTAAAGTTCTTTTGACTTGAGTCAAATGAGATTCTTTAGCATAGGTTTGATATCTAGCACACATACTCACTGCAAATAAAATATCAGATCGACTTGTAGTTAAGTACAGTAGGCTACCTATAGCACTCCTATAGTATTTTAAGTCAATTGATTTTCCATTTGGGTCGTCATCTAGAATAGTGTTAATTGCCATAGGTGTTTTTATTTCTTTAATATTTTCCATCCCGAATTTTTTAAGTAGTTTTTTGGTATATTTGTGCTGATAAATATAATTTCCCTCATTTGTTTGTTTGATTTGCAATCCTAAAAAGTAAGTTAATTTTCCTTCTAAACTCATTTCAAATTCTTGTTCCATCAAATTTGTGAATTCTTCTAAAAATTTTGAATTAGTTGAGCCAAAAATTATATCATCTACATAGATTTGGGCTATAAATATGTCATCTTTTATTAATTTAACGAATAAGATTGGGTCAATTTGACCCTGGTCAAACCCTATGGATATTAGATAAGAGGTTAACCTTTCATACCAAGCCTTGGGTGCTTGCTTAAGTCCGTATAAGACTTTCTTTAATTTAAAGACATAATTAGGGTGTTCTAGACATTCAAACCCAGGTGGTTGGCCTACATAGACTTTTTCTTTTATCAATCCATTTAGAAAGGCAGATTTGACGTCCATTTGATCCAGTCTGAACCCTTTATGGGTTGCATAACTCAGTAACATTCTAATGGACTCTAATTTAGCTACTGGGGCATAAGTTTCATCATAGTCAAGTCCTTCAACTTGACTAAACCCCTTAGCAACTAGCCTAGCTTTATTTCTATCAATTTCCCTAGTTTCGCTTAATTTATTTCTAAACACCCATTTTGTTTATATTATTTTCTTATTTTTGGGTGGTGGTACTAAGGCCCAAACTTCATTACGCTCGAATTGAGCTAGTTACTCTTGCATAGCTATAACCTGTTGGAACCCCAAGGTTGTTTTGGTGTAATCAACAAGTTAAGTTAGGTCCTGTGTGTTTCTAACCTTGTGTCTAAGTGTGCAGGAGCTTAGGAGCACAGGTAGTCGAGTGGAAGATGCAGCTAGCGTGAAGGACGACAATCAGAGGGACGAGGTACTGCGGAAGAGTACACTGGCAGACGAGAAGGAAGCGTGCGGTGGTTCCGAGGGACGAAAGCCAGAGCGGAAGATTGCTCGGGGAGCAAGAGACGTAGCTAGTGAGAAGGACGGCACGCGGTGCGTCTGATGGACGAAGACTGCGGATGAGTACGCAGGCGGACTAGAAGGAAACACGCAGCGATTCTGAGGGGCGAGAAGCCGGAGGGAAGCCCGCTCAAGAAGACCAGAACTTGGGTTCGGGTGAGCTCTATTCCGGATAGCAGAGATCACCCAATCAAGCGGATCCGAAGCAGAGGACCCGGACGAAAGTCAACCAGAGTTGACTCAGCATCCGGGGCGCCCTGAACCCTTCCGGGCGCCCGGGAGTCAGTTTTTGACCGGATCGAGCTTTGAATCGATCTGAACGTTGGGGGATAAAATTTATCCCCCCAGGGCGCTCGGAACCCTTCCAGGCGCCCCGACCAAGGCTATAAATATAGCCTTGGTCCAGAAGCTTGGAATCAACTCAGAAATTTACATTCCAAACACTTGTGCGCTTCTGTTCTAGTTTAGCTTCTGTCTTTTGTGCTTTCACTGCTGTAAGAGGTTTTTCCGCCTGAAGGAGATATTTTAGTGCACGTTCATTCCTTGGATTAACAACCTCCTTTGTTGTAACCAAGTCAAGTTGTGAGCCTCTTCTTTCTTCTTTTTATTTACTGCTAATTTAATTATTTTACAAGTGTTAGTTTGAAAAGTCGGGAAGGGTCTTTGTTGTTTTGTTTTACAGGCTATCCAACCCCCCCTTCTAGCCGGCCGCAACGGTCCTACAAGTGGTATCAGAGCCGAGGCGTTTCAGGAGGACTAACCGCCGAATGAAGCAATGAGATGGTCGGACCAAGCATCCACCTGCCGAAATACGAAGGGGATTTCACCTCCTGGAAGAATCTGATGCAGGTATTTTTTACTACATACTTTGAATTAACCTTAACAATGGAATCTGGCTATGTAGCTCCAGAAGGTAAGGAAAAATGTCAATGGCAAAAAAAGGAGCAGGCTGGATTTGTGGCGAACGACAAAGCAGAATATCATCTGCTAAGCGTTCTTCCACCTCAAGAAGTCAACAGGATCGGGCACTATGACTCGGCAAAGGAACTTTGAGAGAAGTTCCTCAAGCTGCACGAAGGTACGTCCGAAGCCAAGCTCGCTAGACGAGATCTGCTTCGCAATCAGCTCACCAACCTGCGACTTGGGGAAGACGAGACGGTCGCACATCTGCACTCCAGAATAAAAGAAATAATCACCGGACTCACGAATCTCGGAGAAAAGGTAAGTAACCGAGATTCGCTCAAGTACGCGTTAAATTCGTTTCCAAGAAATTCGAAATGGGCATCACTAGTAGATGCCTTTTACATTTCAAAAGATTTAGAAAAAATTTCATTAGAAGAATTTTTCTCGACTTTTGAAGTGCACGAATCAAGATGTGCAGGTACGAAGAAGCCCAAGAACAACGTCGCCCTCAAAGCCTCAAGAGACGAACCCGAGTCGGAATCTTCTCTCGACGACGAGGAAATGGTAATGATGGTAAGAAGATTTAAGAAACTTTGTAAATCTAGATCTACTAACCATCCGCAGGGGAAGAAGAAAAGGACAATCCGCTACTACCACTGCGATGAAGAAGGGCACGTCAAGAACAATTGCCCCAAGCTGAAGAACAAGGACAAGCAGAAGGGTAAGAAGCCTATCCAAAAGCGAAAAGCCCTAAAGGCGACGTGGGACGATACGTTATCTGAATCGGAAGTCGAGGCATTCTCCGGACTCGCACTGATGGCGAGTCATCAAGACGACGACTGCGAGTCAAGATCTTCCGAGATGAGCATCGAGAGCATCGATGAAGGGGGAGCTTTTTCAGAAGAAAGCAGCAGTTCAGGGGGAGACATGGACAACGAACTCGACAAGGTAAATCAGGTACGTTCTCTTCCTGTCACACCCCAGAGGAGTCCCTGTCCGAAGAAATTTCGGCAGCATCTCCCCTGTACGGCGGACAATCTGAAACTTCTACATAACACATATACCTCAGCCACAGGCGACTGGAATTATAACAATAAATAAAAATAATCACCACGCAGTTTATATAGATATTCAGCCTGTGGCTGTCACAACCACGCAGTTAATAATAGTAATCACAAATAATAGTACTCTGACTCGAAATCCACCCTACTCAACTACACTCGTAAAGCTCAAATCCGACGAACTCACATCTTTTGCCCTCCAGGCAGGCATGTAGTAGAATAAAATCCAAATCATACTAAAAGTCCATCAAACGGAAGGATTCCATACAATATCCATATGTAAAAATCCAAAACAAGACTAAAACAAAGTCTGATAGAGAAAAGCTAAAATAAAATAACAACTCAAAGCTAGCAGAGGACTAGCACTACATGCTGTGGGAACCAGCGACTGGAACTGCTCCTGACAGCCTCAACCTGAAAATATATCAACAATGGAAACGGGGGTGAGTCCAACACTCAGCAGGTACAACTGATATGCATAATAAAACAAATAACAGACAACACTAATCATACGCACAGTCTCCTGAATACGAGAAGGATAAATACAACTGAAACGAAATCAGAAGATAATTGTACTAACCGGAATCAAAGTACAAAGGTAATAGGGTCGTCAGACCGGGGAAGTCATAATCCTGTATGCATGTCAATCATATGCATCCATATAAATGCAGTAAGTAAATGCAGCAATCACAAACAATAAATGCATATGGTGACCGTGCACTCTGACATCACTGCTCCTGATGAGCGACCGAGTGGACGGAATGCTGTCGGAGTGCTCCTGTCCTCTGACCCCAAATCATAAATGGGGGAGCTCAATGCTCTCATCCCCCGGTACACGATGACGGGGAGGATATCTCTGCCGGCTACCACGCTGAGTCACCTGACCAACGGAGCCAAACATAGTCCACCATCTGCCGGCTACTACGCTGCTACACTAAACAGAGCGGAACTGACTGCCGGCTACCACGCTGAGTCCTCAGACCAACGGAGCCAAACAGCAGAACCGTCACACACCTGTCTGATATACCACTAACCCATGGGTGGTGGTGGTGTGTGCAGTACATGTAACTGGCGATGGGCTCAACCATAGTGGAGCCGACAATCGCACAGCATGCAATCATGATGCATGACACTAAGCATGACAATCTCATGAATAATATAGTAATGACCATATAAATAATACAAAGTGTGTACCACTGGAAGATGTATCAGATAGAAGGTACACAAATCAGATAGGGCATCAAATAAACCCTAGATCCAGAAGATAACATAGCATGTGGTTGGGTCACTACCTAAAGCATATATGATCAGGTAAATAATATGCAGTGCAGAATAAATAAACAAGCAACCATGTAACTATCATGTAGTGACCAACTGAACAAAATGATTACACAATCACTGCTATATGTTAAACATATTATTATGCATATCAAAGACATAAGTCAAAGTACCCGCCTCCAATAAGAAATGGTCCAATCCGATAATCGAGATACTCGTCTCGCGTCAAAGTCCTGTGTTATTAAATAAAGGTCTAGTTTAGCTAATTCTATCATACAACAATTAGCCAAACTAAATTCTAATCCAATTAAGAAATTTTAAATTGGATCCAACTAATCAACCCAATACACTTAACGAACTCTAATTAAATAAAACCAGTGGATCCACTAGAGTTAGTTCCTTAACCCTAATCATCCTAGCTTAAGGATTAACCTAACAAACGAAATATCACTCACCTGAGTTGAATGCCTCAGTCGAATCTCACAGCCACTAATTTGTACTGATATCAAAGAGTTGTGGGCTGGAATTTCTGCCGTTAAGGAATGTTAGCTGCTGGAAACAAAACAAACAAACTACATCAACCATTTTCCTTCCAAACCATGTTCCAAAAACATAACCTGAACACTTTACCTCTTCCTTTACTGCCTGCAACGACCAAGGACCGGACAAGGCTGATGTTGAGAACCCTAACCGCCAAAAACTCAACTGAAGTAAGGCTAAAACTAGGGCACAGAATGTACCACTAGGCGGCAATCGAAGGCAGAAACCAGTCAGAAATCGGGCGACGCCAGCACCCTATAGTCGAAGTCGATTGTTGGGGTCAGCGGCAGCACAGAGGAGAGGAAATCAGAAGTCGGCCCGACCTAAGGCAGAGGAAGTTGCGGCTGTGTAGGCTGTGGCTAGGGCCCGAACACCAGAAGGGAGCTCGGACTGCCGGCAGTGGTGCTCGGGTCAAGAGTCGGCGGCGGCAAAGCACATTGGCGATCGAGTGATGATGGCCGACGATCGGAAGGTAGAGCAGTCGGTCGGCTCTTGCTCTGCCGGAGGAAAGGAAAAGACTCAGCCGGCGGGCTCACCCGTCGCCGGCATTTGGGTAGGGAAGAAGAAGAAAGGCGGCGTCGGCGAAGATGCTAGGGCACACTGGAGAAGAAATCAGGAGTCGGGCGGCTCTGTGAGTTGCGGCGGCGGCGGCGCTGGGAATCTCCGCAGCAAGGCTACCGCAGAGGAGGGCTTCGGCTCGGGTAGGAGAAAACAAGAAGAGGAAGTGGCCGAGGGTTTAAGGCTTCGGCGAAGAAGAAACCGCCGGGCCGGCGGTTAGGGCACAGAGATCGCGCTTGAGGAAGAAGGCTCGGCGCGCGCGATGAGATGAAAACGAAAGAGAAATCAGAAAAAGAATAAAAAGAAAAAGAATTAGAAAAGGAAAAGAAAATAAACTTTTCCTCACATAAATGGGTAGCCTAAACAGGCTTTTCCGGGCCCCGTTTTTATCCCCGTTCACTCGTCCATACGAGTTCCGGAAAATTCCCGAAAAATTTCCAAAAATTTCTGAAAATTCCCTTATTAATATTCGTCTATTTTCGGTATTTTACACTTCCTCCCGATAAACTTTTTAAATTTGTTAAGTTATTAACTAAAGACTGCTGTAAATTAGAAAAAGAAATAAAAAATTTAAAAGTAATTCTAGCTAAGTCTTGTCCCTTAGAAGAATTAGATAAATTAAAACTAGCAAATGAAAAATTGAAACTTGAAAATGATGATTTGAAAATTCAAGTAGATAACTTGAAAAACTATGCATGTTCATCTAAAACCAATTTTAGAAGATTTAATAATTTAAATTGGTACTTTAAATATCACCCGGGACAAATTAAGAACATTTCAAAAAAATATGTCCCTAAAAGTTTTTTAGTTAATCCAGTAGGATGGAACCTATATTGGGTTCTGAAGTCATGCTTAAATTAATTTTAAAATTAAAATTAGCGCTTTAAGTGAGAAAATTAAACAATAAATTTCTTTATGAGACTTTGTCTAAAGAAGTGGTTATTGCTCTAATAACCAAGAAGGCCTAGTGCCTCGCCACGACCTGGAAGCCAAAATATTGAAATAAATGTTTAATTAACTTTCTATCAAAGTATTAAAATTAGAATTACTTAATGCTTTCAAAGTTTTTCAAACATTTTTATGCTTAGAAAAATACTTTTTTTTTCTTACTCATAAAACCTTGAGTTAGGATTTTTCTAAAATAATTTTTGCAAAGACTTAAATTTTTTTCTCAAAAATAATTTTTTTTAACTTAGGAAAAAGTTTTAACTTAGACTTTTTCCTGAAACTAGAAATCTTAGCTTAAAGTACTTAGAAATATTTTTTCTAAATTTTCAACCCTTAGATTTTTTTTCTTGAAACCCCACTTTTTTTGTGATCAAAGGAGGAGAAGGATTAGTATAAGTCTAGGGGGAGGTAGACCAAAATATTAACTTATTTTATTTTTACACTTAAATTACAAACTAAGTTAATTTACTTAATTTTATTTAATGTCTATTTTAACCCTAGCTTAACTTGGGTTGATCACATCAAAAAGGGGGAGATTTTTGGAACCCCAAGGTTGTTTTGGTGTGATCAACAAGTTAAGTTAGGTCATATGTGTTTCTAACCTTGTGTCTAAGTGTGCAGGAGCTTAGGAGCATAAGTAGTCGAGTGGAAGACGCAGCTAGCGTGAAGGACGGCAGTCCGAGGGACGAGGTGTTGCGGAAGAGTACACCGGCGGACGAGAAGGAAGCGTGCGGTGGTTCCGAGGGACAAAAGCCGGAGCGGAAGATTGCTCGGGGAGCAAGAGACGCAGCTAGTGAGAAGGACAGCACGCGGTGCGTCCGAGGGACGAAGACTGCGAATGAGTACGCCGGCGGACGAGAAGGAAACACGTAGCGATTCCGAGGGATGAGAAGCCGAAGGGAAGCCTGCTCGAGAAGACCGGAACTTGGGTTCGGGTGAGCACTATTCCGGATAGCAGAGATCACTTAATCAAGCGGATCCGGAGCAGAGGACCCGGACGAAAGTCAACCAGAGTTGACTCAGCATCCGGGGTGCCCGGACCAGCCCGGGGCGCCCGGAACCCTTCCGAGCGCCCGGGAGTCAATTTTTGATCGGATCGAGCTTTGACTCGATCTGAACGTTGGGGGATAAAATTTATCCCCCCTAGGGCGCCCGGAACCCTTCCAGGCACCCCGACCAAGGCTATAAATATAGCCTTGGTCCAGAAGCTTGGAATCAACTCAGAAATTTATATTCCAACACTTGTGTGCTTCTGTTCTAGTTTAGCTTCTGTCTTTTGTGCTTTCACTGTTATAAGAGGCTTCTCCGCTTGAAGGAGATATTTTAGTGCACGTTCATTCCTTGGATTAACAACCTCCTTGGTTGTAACCAAGTCAAGTTGTGAGCCTCTTCTTTCTGCTTTTTATTTACCGCTAATTTAATTATTTTACAAGTGTTAGTTTGAAAAGTCGGGAAGGGTCTTTGTTGTTTTGTTTTACAGGCTATCCAACGTCCCCTTCTAACCGGCCGCAACGGTCCTACATGACCCAGTCTGGGTCAAGTAATGATTCAGCTACGATTTTGGGTTCAATTTTTGAAATCATAGAAATTTGACTTAGGTTTCTAAAAGATGACCTAGTCTGAACCCTTAAGTCTGGATCATCAATTATTTGATCAATTGGATGATTTGGGTTGACTCTTATGGTTCTAGGAGGTTGATTCTCTAGAGGTTCTTCTTCTTCTTCGTGATCATTGGTTCCTTCTTGATTATTATTTTCTTGAATAAATTCAATTGGTTGAAGTTGGGTTTATTCTAGGTTTTGTTTTGATTCCTCAAATTTTACATTAGTAGTTTCTTTAATTCTTAGTGTAACCTTATTATATATTCTGTACTCCCTACTGCTTAAGGAGTATCCTACAAAGATTCCATCTTTTACTTTAGAAGTGAATTTTCCTAAGTGTTCTCTTGTGTTTAAGATAAAGTCTAGGCACCCAAATACTTTAAAATATTTTATATTGGGTTGTTTATTATAATAAATTTTGAAAAAGGTTTTATTATGTGTTTTATTTAGTGTTGTTCTATTTTGCACATAGCAAGCTGTACTGACAGCTTCTGCCCAAAAATACTTAGGTAGATTGTATTCATTCAGCATAATTCTAGAGGCCTCAAGTAGAGTTCTATTTTTTTTTCTACAACTCCATTTTGTTAGGGAGTTTTAGGACATGAAAATTCGTGATGATATCTGTTTTTGAGACAAAATTTATCAAACTTATGATTTTTAAATTCTCCCCCATTGTCACTTCTAATTCTTTTAATTTTAAGGTCTTTTTCATTTTCAACTTATTTACAAAAGTTTGTAAAAAATTTAAAAGCTTCATCCTTATTTTTTAAGAATTTGACCCAAGTGAACCTAGAATAATCATCTATTATTACTAGACAATATAAACTTCCATTTATTGATTTGACCCCATGGGAGTCAAATAAGTCTAAATGTAGAAGTTCTAGTATTGAGTTGGTTTGAGTTTGATTAGTTGGTTTGTGAGTAGATTTTGTTTGTTTACTTTATTGGTAAGCATTACATATTGTTGAATCTAAGTTAGGTAATTTTGGTAAACCTCTAACTAATCCATTTAATTTACTTATATTTATGAAATTAGTGTTAAAAAACACTTAATTGAGGATGTGGTTAAGTTAATCGCATAGATGTTATCTTTTCTAACCCTTTTAGACTTATCGTAGGGTTATCTAGGTACTTGATTAGACATTCTGAAGACAAAAACCTAACATTATATCTGGTGTCACACAATTGACTGATACTAAGGAGATTATACTTGAAATTTTCAACAAGTAAAATATTTGTAATAATGAAGTCAATTTTAAGCTCAACGTTACCTATACCAATTATCTTGAGTTTGCCATTGTTACCAAAGGCAACTATTCCTAAACTTTTGTAGGTAAGTTGGGTAAATTTGGTGTGATCTCTAGTTATATGTTTGGAGCAATCACTATCCAAGATCCACTTGATTTCATACAATAAGTAGGGGTTGAAGGTTAGCTTATGTTTTGATTCCAACTTTGTTTAGGTAAGAATAATAGTAAAATAATTATCATTATTATTATTAGTTTTTTTTAAAAGAGTTTTAAAAGGAAGTTTTTTAAAATGTTTCTTTAAACGAATTTAAAATTATTTTAAAAGAATTTCTAAAATAATTTTTAAAGAATTTAAAATGATTTTAAAAGGGAATTTTTAAAATCATTTTTAAAGAATTTAAAATAATTTTTTAAAGAATTTTTAAAATAATTTTTAAAGAATTTCAAATGATTTTAAAAGGAAGTTTTTAAAATAATTTTTAAAGAATTTAAAATGATTTTAAAAGGAAGTTTTTTTAAAATGATTTTATAAATAATTTTTAAAAGAATTTAAAATGATTTTAAAAGGAAGTTTTTAAAATTATTTTTAAATAATTTTTTTAAAGAATTTTTAAAATAATTTAAAATGATTTTAAAAGGAAGTTTTTAAAATAATTTTTAAAATAATTTTTAAAGAATTTAAAATGATTTTAAAAGGAAGTTTTTAAAATGATTTTTAAAGAATTTAAAAGGAAGTTTTTAAAATGATTTTAAAAATATTTTTTAACATTTTAATTTAATTTAATTTAATTTATGTGAGTCGTTAGTCATCTCACCCGATCTATGTTTTTAATCAGGGAATCCTATAATTTTATGAGATGAATTAGATTCAGTTTTAGGGTTTGGTTTAACTTTGTATTAGATTCAGGTTTAGCTTTGAGCTCAACAAATAGACATTCTTTGGATAAACTTCTGGGCTATGGTGAGTCACTTGGACATCATTAAAGTAACCATGTCTTCGAGGTTTTCCAAATAGTCATATCCACTGAACTTAGTACAAAACCTTGGTCTAACTAGTTATGATCCATAAAGGGTAGTTTCAGTTAGTTCCACTAAGCCAAATGTAACAGGTTGAAGTCATATCTTCCTAGATATGCATAGACATAGTTTCCCTAACGTACTATCATCCAAAACTTCACCAGTACCGTATGTCAAGTTAAACTATTGTCTATTTTTAACTAGTCTTAATTACTTTGTCGGGTAGGTTAGTTTGGTTACCCTGTTGGGTAGATTATTTTTAAAGGTGTCGGCTATTCTAGAGCCTCCCCCTGAGTTATTAGCCTTTATTTTTGATTTTTAGTTCTTGGTTTGTGTATGTTATTTTTATAGTTATAATTGACTTGATGATATTCTAAGTTTTGGTGGGTTTTAAAATATTTAGATTTTGAATTTGTTGGTCTAGGTTTGTATTTTGATTTTTGATTTGATTTATTCGATTTTACATAATATATTTTTTTCTTTGGGTATGTAATATTGGTTGAGTCCTACTTGCGTGGTTAAGCATGCTTTCGGAACCCAAGCTTTACTTGATTGTTTGTGTTGTGTTATTAATGATTTAAATGTTTTATTTGAACTTGACTTGTAGCCAAGTCCGGTTTTGTTGTAAATTGCTTTTTGATTATTTAAAATTATATCTAAATTCTGGGATCTTTTTGTAAATTTCTCTAAAAGATCTTTTAATTTATTAATCTCTATTTTTAATATTGAATTTTCCTCCTCAAGTGTTAAGTCTTGAGTTGGATTAGAACTTGTGATTTGTTCCCTGAGGTTTTGGTTTTCCTCAAGGAGCAATTTATTTTCATTTTCTATTGTGATTAGTTTTCTATTTAAACACACAATAATTTTAAAAAACTTTTTATTCAAACTAGAGTATACCTCTTTGGGACCTTCGGAAACAAGTACGGACTCGTGGCTCGATTCGGGTTCGGGCCTGTCTTCCGATTCTTCCTCTGATTCTTCTTCGAGGGCCATTAGTGCGAGGTGACTCTGGTGCTTCTGATCTTTGGCCTCCAATTCTTCTGATGAGGAGTCGTCCGAGGTTGCTTTGAGAGCTTTCTTCTTGGATGTTTTTGTCTTGTCGCTCTTCAACCTTGGGCACTCATTCTTGTAGTCACTATAAGAAAAAAGCTAATAGACAACGCTTTAAAAGCGTTGTCTTTGTGCCTGAAAAAGCGTTGTTAAAGGCACTGTTGTTAAAAGTCTGCTCAACGACAACGCTTTTAAAGCGTTGTCGTTTGTAGCGAAGACAACGCTTTAAAAGCGTTGTGTATTTTTTGCAAAAACATCATCTTTGCAACGCTTTAAAAGCGTTGTTGTTTTTGGCAAAGACAACACTTGTGCAACGCTTTAAAAGCATTGTCTTTTTAAAATAAAAATAAAAAAAATCTATTTACAAAATCATTTTTTTTATATTTACAAAACTATTAATTTTCTTTTACCATGTCTAGATTTGAATTTGACATATAAAATAACATTAATTAGCTCAGTTAATGATTTCAAAGTCGTACCAAAACAATAGAATTCAATTACAAAGTATTAGTATTTACAGGAGAATTCAACTATACACAAAGACTAAATAGTTCTATTTCAAAGTAGATAGTGACATTCGAATTTAAAACAAAAAAAGCACAAAAATAGCTAGTCGGCCTCGAAGACAACGATCTGCGTGCTTACTTCTACTAGATATACTGATCAAAAAGGATTGTCGGCTTGAGACTGGGACAAAACACCTACCACTGTGTATCTGCCACAGAAAACAATATCATCAGTATTATGCAAAAGAAATTTTCACTCTTAAAGTTGAAAACAAATGTCATAGTTCACACCATACAGCAATGAGAAAATTTGGATTGAGAAAGACAAAAGAAATAAATGGATCTTTGGCAGGTAAATTAGTGCACAAGAAAAAAGGCAACCAAAGCTACACATGATTCTATACATAGAACCTAGAGTGATATCTTGGATTGGTTTTATATTTTATCTACATTTCTTTAATAGGCATATTAATGCTATAAATCACATAGATATATTCTTCTCGCATTACTGAAATTCCTTCTCATTGTCAAATGTTTGACAAGATAATAAGTAGTCCTCGTCTATTGAAAAAGCAACACTAAGATACATCTACAGACTATATTATTTGTCATTCATTGCATATCTCAGGATTAGGACACTAAAAAAATGTTGATTACGTTTACAGAAAAACCTTTCTCAGGCTTCTTGACCTACCTTTTTAGTTTAACATATTCCTATTTTTTTCAGACCACAGTTACAGGAATTCCATCTTAAACTGAACGAGAATGATTCAGGAGATAAATAAGTTCTATATATCAGTATATTATTAACATCCATTTAATGTAGGTTTCTTTTCCAGTTAAGCACTCCTATAAGTTTCTGATATTTGTTTCAAAACTTCAAGAATGCACTGCACTGACTTAATGTTATAGTTCTGTCTTGAAACTTTATGAGAAATTATGTATCAACCTTCCACCAATCCACCTGGACAATAAAGGATGATATTCGCTATTAACTATTCATGTTTCTAAATTTAGAATTCCTTCACAGACACTTAATAAAACTTCCAGCAATCAGTTAAACAAAATAGATGAATTAATTACAGAACAGAGCCTTGCTACAATACTACAGTGTAAAAAGAGCTCGACAAAATAATCTGTGATTAAAAGGTTAAAACATAATTTCACGAAACAGATAAAGTCAAAATGTGAAAACATGGCATTTACCTGTTGAGAACTTCGGCATCCTTTGCCCACACAAAAAGGATGGAGATCAAGAGAAGCAGAACATTTGAGACAAGCGACGAAGGGTATATCCAGCTACCTCACAGATGATCCAAGATGCAAGTACACCGATGAGAATTCCCATAGTTACATTCTTCTTCCTCCAAAGGATCACATCAGCAACTATCAGGCACAATTACAGCGAGTCATTGATCAGGACACAAGCATTTTTAAATTCCACTCCCAATCATTTTGTTTCTCTCCATGTAACCCTAATCGAAGTAAAAATATCACAACTAGATTCGCCAATAGTAGAAAGAAGGAAAAAAATGGATCAGGAAACTAATAAAACACTTAATGGGCATGAGTCGATGAAATCATAATGTGTGCAAATTGAAACATAGGAGGTCAAATTAATACAAGCACTTAACATTCACATAAAACATTACTCAATATGAAAGACAACATGAAGAAAAACATAGAACGAAACCTAAGACATGAAATGAAATCTACATGAAGCTCTAAAATAGCAAAGACTCAATTAGCTAACCTATCAGCATCCAAAGGGTTTTCCTATGAATGATAGCATTTCACTTTTCAGCTATCCTTACCCCTGATAGACTATTGCGTGATTTGATGGAAAGAGTTTGATAGATGTTAAGAATTCACAACAGGTTTATGTTTATTTCTCACTCAGGAAAATAATTGAGTCAGACACCTAGGAAAGAAATAGATGAATATCATGGCAGCTGTTAGACAAAAGGTTTCAAATTAAGACACAAGTAATCTTCAACCAGACCTTGGATAGATATAACATCATAAGATGAGTCCTATGCTATCATATATAGTTCTTCCTCTACCTGGCACCTTCTAATTTTCATTGATTTAGTTTGTCTAACTACAAAATCAATGGTCTCTCACAAGTCTTTGTCGTTGAGTTTGTCGAATCTTATTCCTCTTCTATATGTTGTCATGTGAGCTTCGGATGACAGATTCACAATACGGCTCTCAATTCCTATCCTCTCTGCTGTGCTTTTCATTTTGTCAAGCAGAAGTTTGGTCAGAAGAAAATGACCTGAAATCAAAACGAAACCACACTGCAAGATCATATGGAAAATGAACATGTGGAAATCTTAAAAAGAATTGCTCGTTTACGATTACTAAATGAAGTCGTTTTGAGATGGTGAAGAAGATACTCACCGACATGATTGGTAGAAAGCTGCATCTCTATCCCATCCTCCGAAAGTTGAAACGGATAGTACATGACGCCGGCATTGTTTCTGAAAGCAAACAAGTTGAAGAGGAGACGTAAGATTCGGCCGCGACAAAGAATGGAACAATTAGTGTGAGGAAACAATGGTATAATTACATCAAGATGTTTAGAGGAAGATCCATGGCAAGAAACTTCTCGGCGAAGGCTCGGACGGACATGAGCGAACTGAGTTCTATCTGTATGATGTCGATTCTAGCAGAGGGGGTGCTCTATAGAATGCTCTGCTTTACTTCACTGGCAGCTTCGGTGTTCCTGGCGCCGATGATGACCTGGGAATGCGATATATAAATAGCAGATCTGCTGAAAACACCAAAGATGCATATTCCTAGGATCAAAACATTACCGAGCAAAAAACTATTTGAGAATTGCATGGAGAAATTAAAGAATCCAGAGTCTTGGCACTACCATTCACATGGCATTGAGCAGGGGAATTTATCATGTGAGAGAGGCAATGCATACGTTTTAACTCTTTTGCCATCCATAGTCATGAGTAAGCAAACAGAAATTTTTTTACATCAGTTTTTCTAAGTGTGGAACACAATTTTCCCTTTCATGCTGGTTACGAAGGATTACTTTTACAAAATTTAGAAATGAGCAACATGCCTCGAAATTTTTATTAAAGTAACAAAACACAGATTCTAGACTATTATTTTGATTGCTCTTTTTTGCTGACTAAACAATGAATTGTCGAAAATAAGCATTCAAATTCACCATTGTTAAGATAGCTTATCAATCTAAAGGAACAAAAGTTGAGTTTCTAAGCGAATAAAAGGTCACGAGAGTTTTCCAGTAGAACTTACAGAAGCATATCCGCTTTACTAGGTAAATATTTTTCTCCATGCAATTCTCAAAAACGAGTGTTACGAGTGTTTGACCGGGGGAGGGATGAGGGAAAAGCAAATATTTCAACGGTGAGTTTTACAGTAGAACTTACAGAAGCATATCCACTTTACTAGGTAACCTCCTGAAGAAGTTAAAAGCGGCGGAGGGTGTCATGCTTCGCAGCTTTGGGTGGCGCATGGCGTACAGGTGACCTGGATGCTCGGAGTCATCGTCGGTGTTTGCTGCTGTCGCTGCTGGAATCAAGAAGAAGGGTGGGCGATGGAGGTCCGGCCGACGGCAGTGAAGAGAAGAAAGAGCTGCTGGCCAGTGGTGAGGAAGAAGAGACGGCCGGCGGTGGGAGGTCGCGTGCCCTAGCCGCGCGAGAGGAGATGTCGCGAACAGAAAGGAATCACCAGCGCTGTGTCATCGCATGGGTAAAAGGAAACAAAGTTTTCTCCTCCTTTAATCTGGGCCGTCCATATTGTGATGAAGATGGATGAAGATTCAGCCGTCAGATCTTGAGATAAGCGGTCTAGATCACTTAAGATTGAGATGATAACTTGACAGTAGACAACACTTTTTAAAAATCGTTGTCGTAGACACTAAAAAAAAGGCTAATAGACAACGCTTTTTACAAAGCGTTGTCTTTGACCCATAAAAATCACTAATAGACAATGATTTTTAGAAAAGCGTTGTCTATTAATAAGAAAATAATGAAATAGACAACGCTTTTGACTAAAAGCGTTGTTAAAAAAAAAATAGACAACGCTTTTTAAAAAAAGTGTTGTCGTTTAAGTGTTGTAGAATCCCAATTTTCTTGTAGTAAGTGACCCTTCTTGTTGCACCCGAAGCAGGTCCCATTCCTTGGTTCGGTTGGGGAGTTGATCTTTTGCAGATCCTTCTTGTTGAAGCTCTTCTTCCTCTTGGTGAACATCTTCCTTACCAGGTTCACCAGGTACTCTTCGTCTTCAGAATCCTGGTCAGACTCATCTTCAACCTCAGGCTTGTTTTTCGTCCTTTCTTTGGATGAACCTGCAAACAAGGCAACACCTTTCTCGGCCCCGACGTTAGTTTGCTCGTGCAATTCTAATTCACAAAACAATTCATTTAATTTTAACTTAGATAAATTTTTTGAAATCTGGTAGGCATCCACGATGGATGCCCACAAGGTGTTATGTGGAAAGGCATTCAGTGCGTACCTGATTAAATCATGATTCTCCATTTGGTGGCCTATCGCGTGGAGTCCGTTGAGGATGTCTTTGATCCTTGCATGTAGTTGACTTGCGGTTTCTCCTTCCTGCATTTTAATATTAAATAACTTATTTAAAAGGAGATCACATTTCGTTACCTTGGTGTCGCTCGTTCCTTCGTGTAGCTCGATCAACTTGTCCCATAGTTCTTTCGTATTCTGGTGCGGTCCTACTCGGTTCAACTCTTCCTTCATCAGTCCGCATTGTAGCGTGTTGAGTGCTTTGAAGTCTGTTAACGATTTTTGAGATTAAGGTGGAATTATTTGGTTTATTTTGATTTGATTTTAGATAGTGTATTTTATTTTTAGGTACATAGTATTGATTGAGTCCTACTGGCATTGTTAGACATAATTTTAGAACCTAGACTTTAGTTTGATTTTTATTTTGGGTGGAGATATAAAGGTTTTTTAGTCAAGCTAGACTTGTATCTGAGTTCGGATTTATTGTACATAATTCTTTGTGATCCAAGTATCATATCAAGGTACTTGGATCTAGTTGTGAATTTTTCTAAAAGTTTTTTTAGTTCAACTACTTCACCTTTTAATCTCAAATTGTCCTCCTCAAATTTTGCGACTTGAGTTGGGATTCTAGCTTGAATCGACTTAGTTGTTGAGGTTAAATTTAGTTGTTTATTAAATATTTTATTTTCTATACTTAATTTATTTATTTGATTTTCAGAGATAGTCAATTTTCTATGTAAACATGCAATTATTTTAAAAATATTTTTGCTTAAAATTGATTGTACCTCGTCGGAACCTTCATAAATGAGTACGGACTCGTGGTTCGATTCAGATTCAGACTCGTCTTTTGATTCACTTTTCGATTCTGGTCCGTATGTCATTAGTGTGAGGTAGTTAGTGTGCTTTGGTTTATCATTGTCTGATTCTTCCATGAATGATTCATCCCAAGTCGCCTTGTGGGCTTTTTTCTTTTTGAGATTCGGGCAATCGTTCTTGTAATGTTCATTCTTGTTGCATCCAAAGCACGTGGCATTTGCCTTGTTGTTGGGAGTATACTTGATCTTTTGCAGATCCTTTTAGGTGAAATCTTTCTATTGGTGCAGGTTGCACTAATAATCTGATTTTTGATGTATGACAAATAGGTTAAAGTTAGATGTGGTGTGTGTCTAATCTTTTTACTAAGTGTACAGGAGTTGGTACATCCGGAGGTCCTGACACTAGACTAAAATTTAGCTAGATCTGCGGGACCCGATAGCTGGTGCGAAGTCCAGATAGGTCCTCGGAACCCGATATCTGGCGGAAAGTCCGGTTGGGTCTGCAGGACTTAACAACCGACCAAAGTCCAGTTGAGTTGTAGATCTAACAACTGGCGGAAAAACCAGGTCGGTCAAAGGCAAGTCAAGCGACTGTAGTTAGTAAGAGGTAAGCAACTGGAAGAGAGATTCAGTGAGGACGTGTTCCCGATTGATGGAACTGTAGGCGTTGGCCCAACTTAGATCCATTTGGGAAATCTAAATTGAGACCTTGACTCAATTCTGGTCTTGGGGAGATAGGATCTAATTACTACTATAATTTTATTGTGTTGTGCTAACTTTATTTTGTACGATAAATATATTTTTATTTACTTGGACTAACTCCTTTTAGCAGGAAAGAGACTGCTAAAAAAGGGGTGTTCGAGTGTTTGGACTTTGGGTGCTTGGAGCTGGTCTAGGCACCCGAACCAGCTCGCCTGAGCAGGTGCCTAGCCAAGCACCCTGGTGCTCCAGGCGCTCGGAGTTGGTCCACGAGCCCAAACTAGAAAAGTTATCCCAAGTTGAGTTTGAGCTCAACGATTGGTCGAACTAACGTCAACGATCCAAGCACTCGGAGGGGTACGAACGCCCAGAAGTGGATAAACTTGATAGATCAAGTTTCGACGAGAGATCACCATGTTAGCAGCGGTCCAAGTGCCCACAATGAGCCTATATAAGGGCCTTCGACCAGCAATTTCAGAAGATTATCTGTTACAACTTTCATTCTTGTGCGCTGCTCCGAAAAGGTTCTAACGACACCCAAAAGCTTCTTCGAAGTTCGAAGAACGAAAGATTTTAAATTTCCTTTTTGTTTTTCGGTAACAATTAATTTCAGTTCTTATACTCAATTTTTGTAACTCATTATTCGAACTAATAGTGATTTCCCAACGAAAGCGATCCACGATCGTGAGCCTTGGAGTAGGAGTCATCACAAGCTCCAAACCAAGTAAAACTTGACTTTGTTAGCATTGTTTTTATTTTCTTTATTCCGTTACATAATTGGTTTTGAATCGTGATTTTCGACAAACGCTATTCACCCCCCTCTAGCATCTTAACAATCCAACACTTTCTTTCTCCTAATGAGCATTTTTCTTACCAGGTTCACTAGGTATTTGTAACGACCCAATTTTCCCTATTTCAAGTTCTAAAAGTTCATAAAAATATTTGGAAATACTTTTAAAATATTCTAGAGATTTTTAGAAATTTTTAGAGTATTTTTACGTAATTTTTGGAGGTCGTTTAGTATGTTTACAAAAAGAAAGAAGTTTTGACAAAAAAAACCGTTAAAGGTGAGACTCGAACCCATGATCTCGGGTCGAACCCGACATAACCGGGCACAGCCAACCAGCTGAGCTACGCGAGTTTTGTTAACCAAATAAGTAGAGATAGATATTTAAGGTATAGTTAGTAATAGGAAACCCTAGTTTTAAAAAGACCTAATTCCTTTTCTCCCGAGCCGAAACTCTCTTCTCCTCACACGCACGCGCGGCACGGCAAGTTCTGCTCTTGGGCGAAGAAGCGACGAAGCTAGGGTTCTCTCCCTCCGGCGGCCGGTGAGGGTTTTTTTCGGCTGGTCCTCACCCGTATGGGGTCATCTCGACGAAGGGAGCTCGGGAACTCAAAGGAGTCGCCGAGATCGTCAAGCTTCACCCGAAACCCTAGCCGCCCCTCCCTCTCGGTTGTAAGTCCAAGCAATCAAGGGTAAGCACTACTCACCTGTGGTAGGAGTTGCTCCGAGCTTCGGTTTGTTTTCTTTGCTTTCAGATTGTAGTGTGCAGCATGCGTTCATGGCTTTCTTCCTTTTAAGTTCTGTTGTAGCAAGATTTAAGATCCTGTTGCTAGACATCGAATTTGACTTTGAAACGAAACAAGCTTTATATAGGTTCTAAATTTCCAGCAGGTTGAGTTTGATTTGCGCTATGAAAGGGGCACCAACAGTCCCATTTTCTGTGGTATTTGCAGTAGATACGGATAGCTCCAATTGTAGCATAGAACAATCCCTTTCTTTGTGCATTTCTGCAGACATGAACAGCTCCATTTGGAGCTTAGAACAGCCCCTTTGGAGCTCATTCCAGTCCAAGTTTTCTTTGTGTTCACTGCAAAAATGTACAGCTCTATTAGAGCATAGGACAACCCTTCCTTCTTGATATTTCAGCAGGCACAAACATTGTCCCTTGGAGCCTACTGTAGTTTTCCACAGCTGCTTAATTCGTGCTATATAAGGGGTACGAACGACCTTAGTTTCTAGAAGTATTTAGCCAGATCTTTAGTGGCTTACTTGGACATGTAGTTTGGATTTCCTGTGGAATTCTATACTGGGGATAACTTGTGTTAACCATGTTATTAGATCTGCTGTCATTTAATTTCGTTAACATGCAGTTTTTTTTCTTGGTCTCCTTATCGTGTAGTTTAAGCAATTCAGATTCGGATTTGCAGTGGGTTTCAGTTCCAGAATTTTTAGTAAACCTTCAGTTCTGATCTTTGTTGTTTATACATGTATCATGAACAGATAGCCTTAGTTTTTGGGTTTTAAATCCTGAAACTTAGCATTTTACAGATTTAGTTTTGTGTTGTGTTAAAAGACCAAGGTCTAGAGAAGAAAAGATAACAAGTAATTTAAAGTAAGAGGCTAGTACCCGACTTCCGAGGTTGTCGTTAAACAAATCCAAGTGACCAATTCCGAGGTCTTGGCCCTGGTAAGACCGAGGTCTTTACCCTCATAGGACTAGAGGCTCGCTACCTCAGTCACTATTAGAGAGCGCGCATAAAAAATGGTACTAAGCCTGGGCCCAAAGAAAAGAAAGAGTAAAAGAAAAAGAAGAAGAAAGAAAAAGAAAAAGAAGAAGAAAGAAAAAGAAAAAGAAGAAGAAAGAAAAGTAAAAGTAAAAGAAATTAAAAGATTAATTTCAAGTATAAAGCTATAAGTAAATGAAACAGTTACCACCTATGTTTAGAATCAACAGGAGTTTAGTTCCTTTAATTCTATGCATATATACAACATTAGTTTCATTATTTTCTTATCAGTTTAGTGAGCATGTTTAGTATTATTTCCAGTGTTCAGTTTTATTTCTGTACACCATGAGTACTTTGCTATTAGATGAGTACATGCAGTTTTTCTTTTAGCATTTCAGTTTTAGTATTGTTGCATTATTTCTATGCATTTCGAGTTTTGTGAGATAGATTAGTACTTACTAAATGTTTCGCTTATAGATCTATTTTTCCTCCTACTGTAGATAAAGGAAAAGCTAAAATATGAAAGGAATGCGACAAGGTGGTGGTGATGGAGGTGTGTGATGACTGGACTATGGAGAGATCCAGAATGAGCTGGCAAATTGCCAAGACTTTTCTGTTTAGTTCTTTTAGTTCTCTTTTAATGTTATTATGCAATTGGGATTGTAGTTGAGTTTATTCCGCACTTGTAATTAGTTTTCTTTTATTATTCGTGGAGTGATATAGTCGTTTACTATTGCTAGAGTAGTTTCTTTCTTCTTATTGTGGTTTTTATCACTGCGTGATTGTGAAAAATATGTTCCAGCCGCCTGTGGTTGTGTATACATTGTTTGTATTATTGATTTGGTCACCGGTACAGGGGAGACTTTGCCGAAATTTTTCGGTAGGAATTCCTTTGAGCCGTGATAAATCTAACTGATGCTAATAACAGCGTCAGTGACACTAGTAAGTAGAGTAATAGATATGTAACGATCACCCTTAGAGAGTAGTAGTAAGAAGGGTGGGTTGTTACAGTGTTCTTCATCGTCTGCGTCTGAGTTATACACATCTTCTAGTTCTGGCTTAGTTCTGGATTTTTCTTTGGACGATCTTACAATACGAGCAATACCTTTCTCAGCAGGTTTCACGTTAGTCTATTCATGCAGCTCTAATTTATAGAATAATTCATTCAACTTTAATTTAGATAAATTCCTCGAAATTTTATAGCCATCCACGATGGATGCCTACAATATATTTTGAGGAAATGTATTTAAAGTATACCTTATTAGATCTCGGTTCTTCATCTGGTGACCGATTGTATGGAGCCCATTGAGGATGTCCTTGATCCTCGCGTGCAACTAACTTGCAGCCTCACCTTCCTGCATTTTGATGTTAAATAACCTATTTAAAAATAAATTACTTTTAGTTACCTTTGCATCGCTGATCCCTTCGTGTAGTTCTATGAGCTTATCCCATAACTCCTTTGTGTTCTCGTGTGATCCGACGTAGTTCAGCTCCTCTTTCGTCAGACCACATTGAATTGTGTTAAGAGCCTTGAAGTCAATTTGGGTCTTCTTCTTCATTTCTGTATTCTAATTTCCTGGGTCCATTGGAATTCCAGTGTTGCGGTCGACTGACGTCTTGCATCCTTTAGTGACACTGAACCACTGGTTGAAGTCAATCTTCAGATATACTTTCATTCATCTCTTCTAGTAGGGGAAGTTGTCTCCATTGAATAGAGGGGGACGAACTATGTTGAATCCCTCGGTTTGAGCCATGAATTTACTGAAAAAGAAAATTTAAAACGGATACCAAGTCTGCGTCTTGGGGTAAATAATGTGTGGGAAAAGGTACAGTTATAATTAAGCGACAAAAATCCAAAAAGCAATGATCCCCCTGCTCGATCGATGGTTGCACCAATTTAGAACTAACTAGGCTCTGATACAATTTATTGGATCGTGAGTACGTGGAAGGGGTGAATCACATGTTTTTGAAATCAAAGTTATTTAATAAATTTAAAGTAAAATCACAGTGGAAAGATTAAACCGAAAAGAACATAAGAAAAAACTTAGTCGGTTTTACTTGGTTTGGAGCCTTCTATGATTCATATAAACTCAGGTCCTGTGAACCTATTGATGGGCAATTCACTAAATGCCTATTTCAGAACCACTAGAAGAGGTAATCAAATACAATGATAGAGACAGTGTAACAACCTACACTTCCCTCTTAAAGCAATAGTATGAAAATTACAACACTATTAAAACTTACTAACAATTTAGGGTGTGCTCATGTGTTGCTGTCGATTTGCCGGAGATGATCGGATGACTCGAAAAAGTAGCTCAGTGGCAGAAATTGTTCTTTGAAGCAGTAGCAGGAAGCCGGAGCAATCAGAATGCCAAACGAGCGCGTAGAAGCTCAGAAATCAAGTGTGTTGAAGGGCTGGTTGAGATGCTCTTTTATGGAGTGTGGAAGGCGCCTTCCATAGTGCTAAAGGTGCTTTCCATAGGCAAAATTTTATCCCGACAAACACTGCTTCTTATTGTCGACGAAGTTTGATTTTATCCGATGGAAGACACCTTTTAAGCCTTTGAAGGCGCCTTCCATAAACATTACTCAAGGCGCCTTCAAAGCTCTCGAAGGCGCCTTGGGTACTGTTCACCCGATGTACTTTGTGCTCTATTTGCCCTGTAAAATGTATTAGTCCAACACTAAAATATTTTACTTGTAAAATAAAATTAGTACAATAATAATAATTAATAATTAGTTTCTGTCCTTCTAGGACTAGAAACTAGTCGAGGTCTCAGTATAGGGATTCAAAATGGATCTAAATTGGACCAGTGCCTAAAGTCCAAACTTGGACTCATCCTCAACGGAGTTCTCTCCTTCAGTGACTTACCTTCACTTACCAACTTGTAGTCTATTGATTAGCCTCTCGACCCACTAGGTTTTCTCGCCAGTTATCAGGTCCGCAGACCAAACTGAACTTCGGCCAGCTGTTAAGCCTCGCAGATCCAATCGAACTTCCCGCTAGATATCAAGTTAACCATTTGACCTATCTGAATTTCGCTTTAATTATCAGGTCCTCAAATTTATTTAAATTTCATCCTGGTATCATGTCTCTTAGACTCGTCAATCTTTATACGTTTGATAAATATAGTAGATAATAAAAATATCTAAGTTTTTTATTCATCAAACACCGACAGAAAGATGTGTAAATTATTTTTTTACTTTTTAACCTGATACGAATATGACAATCAAGAAGCTCTCTGAGAGCTCCAAGCAACTTTGGCCAATAGAAAAATTAGATATCCGACTCACTGGTTGCGCAGGACATTCACTTAAATGATGTACAAGGGATTTATAACCACACTGACGATGACATTTAGAGGCAGCTACTATGAATTGGATATTGTTTTTTTTTTCCGAATTAATGCTTGAAGAAACAAAAGTTGAAACTCAACGTACGTTTTCTATTATTTTTATTGAACATCATTAAGCGTGTGTTCTAGTTCGATTAGAAGAGGAGTCAAATGGAATATGAGTTTTGGGATGAATCATATCTCAGGAGATGAGAGTATCGCAATTTCAACCTCATTTAACAATTATCTTTGCACTAATTCGTGCAGCATGATAGATTTACCACAGGTAATCGAGCATAATTTTTTCCATGTCTTGACCATTTGCACTAATGATTAGTAGTTATTCATGATTTACCTCCTCCGTGTTAACTTAGGGACAGATTGACGAGGACGCTTGGACGAACGAATCACCTTTTTATGCCACATGATAGATTTACCACAGAGTATAATCGTTAGGCTCAGATCCCATAAGAATTAAGGGCTAAGGAGGAAGGACTCCTCTTGCAGCGGCGATGTCGTCGTGGACAAGTCCCCCGAACGCGCCTCCAAGTCGGCAAGCTCAGCTGCTAGTACCGCCGCCACTTCCACCATTGTCGGCCGCTCTGCCTTTCGAGGCCGCACGCAGCAACAGGCGAGATCGAACACCATGATCACGGTGGGCCGATCCCAATCCTCGCCAAGTCTGTCATCGACCACCGGCGGCTCGTCGGTCGATGCTGACCGCCTGCCCGAGGCTCGCGCCGCGTGGACGATCGACTCGGCCCCTCCTGTGGGCGTCGGCACAACCGCTCGCATCCCCGTAACCAACTCGAGCAGAACCACCCCGAAGCTATACACGTCGGTGGCCTCCGAAACCTGCCCCGCCGGGAAACTCTCCGGATCGACATAGCCCACTGTCCCTACCAACTCCGTGGACACGTGGCCATCGCCTGGAGGCACCACGCGCGATACGCCGAAGTCGGACAGCTTCGCGAGCCCGGCCTCGGTGAGCAGCACGTTCGTAGGCTTGACGTCCCGGTGGATGACTGCTCCCTCCGGATGGCCGTGCAGGTAGGCGAGCCCTTCTGCCACATCGACGGCCACTTGTAACCTACGCCGCCAAGTCAGTTCCCCGGATGAGAGAGCGCGCGCGAGGTTGCCGCCCGCCATGTACTCGTACACCAGCGAGTGCTCCCGCTCGCCGAGGCAGTAGCCGACTAGCGTGGCGAGGTTGCGGTGGCGGAGCTTGGCGAGGATGGCGACCTCAGCGTAGAACTCGGCCACCTTGCGCTCTCGGTTGATGCGCTTGATGGCCACGGGCTGCCCGCTAGGGAGCTTTCCCAGGTAGACCTTGCCGGCGCCGCCCTGACCGAGGAGGAGACCTTCGTCGAACCCGTTCGTGGCGGCCATAAGTTCCGCCTTGGTGAAGATGTAGAAGCCGTCAGTGGGGAGAAGGGACGCGGAAGGCGACGGCGGTGGAAGAGGGTGCTTGAGGTCGTCCGTATCGGATGTGCCGACCCTTGGACGGCGTATTTTGAAGGAGAGGAAGATGATGGCGGCGAGAGAGAGGAGGCCGGCGGAAGCAGAGCCGAGGGCGATTTTGATGGATCTGGAGTTGGAAGAGGACGGCGAGGAGAGGGGAGAAGGCGGCGGAGGGGAGGGAACTAGGTTGCTTGTGCCGAGGCCGGCGACGTTTTCGAGGACTTGGAGCATGCAACCGGCGTAGGAAATGAAACGAGAAGGGGATGGAGGACAAGAGGACCAGATCGCAAGCGTGGTTGCAACTCCGCAGGGAACGAACTCCTTGGTCTTGGTAACGTCCAGCAGCTTGAAAGTAGCAGAGATGACAGCGCTCTGGCAGGAGGAGCAGGCGTACGCGTCCAGGGAGAGGTTACCGGCGGCAGCGGAGGCGCAGAAGCGCGAGGCGCGGGAGAAATCGGCGGTAGAGAGGATGGATCGGACGGTGGGGAACTGACAGGGGCCGCCGGAGGCGGCGAGTAGGGAGGAGCGGACGTCGCAGTTGGAGCTGGAGAGGAGGGAGGGCTTGACGAGACCGCCGTTGACGATGTCGCCGGCGAAGACGGCGGAGCACGCGGAGGCGGTCTCCGGGGGGAGGAAGGCCACGCCGGTGAGGTTTCCGTAGCGGACGGCGGCGTAAGCCATGGCCATGTAGACGTACCAGCAGCAGCTGGTGGCGGAGGGGGTGGAGACGTTCGCGTAGCAGGCGGGAGGGATCATGGGGATGGAGGAGGAGAAGTCGTAGGGGCAGATGCCGGCGGCGACGGCCGATACACTGGCGATGAGGAAGTGCGCGGCGAGGAACAGGCAAAGGGGCATTTTTCCGGCGGCAGCGAGTATGTGGTGGTGTGGAGTTGACTGAGAAATGACAGATTGGAAGGCAGTGAGAATGAGTAAATTCACGGGAGGCGATGAGGCGAAAGCCATCCATCCCCGTTGTCGTCTAGTGCCGTTAGCGTTGACTGCTGACTTTTTTGTCGACGAATGTTGTTGGATTTCAATTATTTAATTAAATGCTGAATTAATTTTTGTTTGCCCAATTAAACTCTATGACCCATTCAACCCGACCAAATACGGATGGAGAGTTGAGGGATAACAGGACGATATTAATAGAGTAATTACTTACAAATAAATAAGAAAATATCATTTATTCTTTCTTACTTAAAGAATATTTATATTTTTTATTAATCACGATATTTTACTCTACTAATTAAATCATGAAAAAAAACTTTAAAACAAACTTTTTAAATTTAGTAGATCGATGGTTCTTACAATTTTTCCACTAAATTTAGATAGTTTGTTTTTATTAGTTTTCACAATTGCTCATAATTTTCTTCTGTTGGTCCATTGATGGTCGATTAAGAGGATAAATAATCCTGTATAAAAATAAAAGAAATAAAAATTCTTTTCGAATTTTACAACTTTCTTAAATTAACACTTGCATAAAAAATAATTAACAAACTGATTAGAAAAAAAGAAAAGATACAGGGAGATCATTTGATTTGCAATTATATGATTACTAATCCAAGGCAGTTAAAGTTCACTATCAAAGTCTCCTTCAGACGGAGAAGTCTCTTACAACGTTGACAGCGCATACAGTAGTAGAACAGACAAATGAGTTGATTACAAGTGACGATTCTAGTTACTAGGATCAAGGCTGTATTTATAACCCTAATCGAGACACTTGGAAGGATTCTAGGTGTCTGGAGGGGGATAAAATTTTATCCCCATCGTAATGAATCGCGCTACGTCACATTTTGATAAAGTTTTTGGTCCGGACGCCCAAAAGAATTCTAGACACTCCGATTGAGCTGTTCCAGCTTGACGAAGGTGTGCGCCTAGGGCGCCCTGGGTCGGGGCGGTCCGGGCACCCGAAGCACAGTCAACCCCTGGTTAACTTTTCCTCCAGGGCTCCGCTTGCTTGGGTGTTTCAACCATCTAGAATAGATCTCACCTAAACCCATTTTCTGCCCTTCTCAAGCAATCTTTTTCTCCGGCTTCTCGTCCCTCAAAAACGCAGTGCGCCTCCTTCTCCTCCGCTAGCGTACTCTTCCACAGCACCTCGTCCCTCGAACACACTGAGCCGGTCAACTCTCTCTCGTGTTGTCCTTCTCGCTAACTGCGTCTTTTGCTCGACTTCCTATGCTCTTAAATTTCTGCATACTTGGACATAAGAATTAAAATACAACGGGATTTATCTTAACTTGATTCATCACATCGAAACTACTATGAGATACTTGTTGAAAATATAAACTAGATTAATTAAGTATTTAATATTATGTGCATGAATATTAGAGGTCTTTTGGAGGATTCATGAATGATTCTTTGGATGATGCATGTATGTCATTTAATATTGGTTCATATATTTATGTAGATACATCTTGGGTATACCCTATAAATACCCTATAGATTTAACAATTTAGATATGAAATGAAGAAGTAATTTCCTCCCATCTTGAGTGTTATAGTTTTTTGCTCTTCATCTTCTAACAAAGTGGTATCAGAGCCACCATTTGTGTTTGGAGACAAAGTTTGAAGGAAAATGTCGAATGGAACTCCATTTGTTGTTCCATCTCTCACAAAGGAAAATTATAATAATTGGTGCATAAGAATGAAGGTTTTGCTTGGATCATATGAAGCATGGGATCCTGTGGAGAATGGCGTTGATGAAAATGTGGCATCCGCCAAGAAGAAGGATCAAAAGGCGCTTACCCTCATCCATCAAAGTTTGGATGAAAAGATGTTCGAGAAAGTTGTTGCGGCAACTACTTCCAAGCAAGCATGGGAAACTCTTCAAGCTTCATTTAAAGGTGTTGATAAAGTGAAGAAGGTACGTCTCCAAACATTGAGAGGAGAGTTTGAATCTCTACGCATGAAGGATTCCGAATCCATTTCAGATTATTTCTCAAGAGTATTGGCTGTCACAAATCAATTGAAAAGATATGGATATGATTGAAAGATGATCAAGTTGTTGGAAAAATTTTGAGATCTTTGGATCCAAAATTTAATTATATCGTGGTTGCCATTGAAGAGTCTAAAGATCTAGACACCATGACCATTGATGAACTTGCTGGATCTTTACAAGCACACGAAGAAAGATTGATAAAACCGGTTCAAGAATTGGTTGAACAAGCTTTGAAAGCAAAGCTATCGTTGAAGGACACAAACCAAGGCACATCCCAAAGAGGCCGCGAACGTGGAGGATCTCGAGGGCAGGGCCAAGGTCAAGGTCGTGGTCATGGAAGAGGTGGACGAGGTGACAAAAACACCTCATATAATAATGAGAGGAGTCAAAACTTCAATCAAAGAAGAAGTCGTGGAAGAAGTAGAAGTCGTGGAGGCCATCAAATGATGTATGACAAATCTGAAGTTGAGTGTTTTACTTGTCATCGTCTTGGCCACTATTCTTGGGAATGTAGAAATAATATGGAGGAGACAAATAATTTTACGGAGAGCAATGATGCAAAAGAAGATTTGGGCCCTACTTTGCTTCTAGCTTGCAAAAATGATCAAGATGAGAATGAAAGTACATGGTATCTTGATTCCGGCGCAAGAAGCCACATTTGTTGAAGGAGAAATTTGTTCGTGGAACTTGATGAATCAACCGATGGAGATATAACTTTTGGTGACTCTTCGAAAGTTCAAGTGAAAGGAAAATGTACGATTTTGATTTGTTCAAAAGATGAGAGTCATCAATTAATTTCCAATGTGTTTTATGTGCCGGCCATGAAAAGTAACATTTTGAGTTTGGGCCAATTATTGGAAAAGAATTATGATATTCACTTAAAAGATGAAAGTGGAAGATTGCTTGCTAAGGTGCCCATGATAAAGAACCGAATGTTTTTGCTAAATATTCAAAGTGATGCTCCTATGTGTTTGAAATCTTGTTTCAAAGATTCATCTTGGCTATGACACATGAGATTTGGGCATTTGAACTTCGATGGGCTGACAATGATGAGCAGACGAAGAATGGTGAAAGGATTGCCTTCCATAAACCATCCTAATCAACTTTGTGAAGGATGTCTTTTTGGCAAGCAAGCGAGGAAAAGTTTTCCTAAGGAGTCTTTAACAAGGGCTCAACATCCATTGGAGTTGATACACTCGGATGTGTGCGGACCAATCAAGCCATCATCACTTGGTGAGAATAATTACTTTGTGTTTTTCATTGATGACTATTCTCGGAAAACTTGGGTGTATTTTTTGAAGACAAAATCAGAGGTGTTTGGAACCTTCAAAAGGTTCAAATTAATGGTGGAGAAACATAGTGGCTATCAAATCAAAGCTCTTCGGTTCGATAGAGGTGGAGAATTCACATCTAATGAATTCAAGGTTTTCTGTGAAGAAAATGACATTCATCGTCCCATGACGACTCCATACTCACCACAACAAAATGGAGTAGCAGAGAGGAAGAACCGAACTATTCTCAACATGGTGAGGAGTATGTTAAAGAGCAAGAATATGTCGAATAAATATTGGGACGAAGCTGTCTCTTGTGCGGTATACTTGATAAATCGGTGTCACACCAAAAATGTTCATGGTATGACGCCTCAAGAAGCTTGGAGTAGATACAAGCCAAGTGTTTCACACTTAAGAGTTTTTGGAAGCATTGCCTATACGCATGTTCATGATGAGAAAAGAACAAAGCTTGATGATAAAAGTGCAAAGTATCTCTTCATCGGTTATGATCAAAGCTCTAAAGGGTACAAGTTGTATAATCCAGGCAATGGGGAGATTGTCATAAGCAGAGATGTTGAGTTTGATGAAGCAGGTGTTTGGGAGTGGAGTACTACAAAGAAAGAGAGGGGATATAGTTCTTTCCTTGATGATGATGAGGGAGAAGAAGGCATGGCACCACCTAATACTCCACCACCAACACCAACACCAAAAGATTCACAAACAAATGAAGCAAGCTCGAGTGAAGGGACTCGAAGATTCAGAAGTTTGAGTGACATTTATGATGCCACTGAAGAGGTAAATTTTAGTGATTTTACTCAATTTTGCTTACTAGAAGAAACTGAGCCTATAAGTTATGACGATGTCGCTCATGATAACAAATGGAGAAATGTCATGAATGAAGAAATCAAGGCAGTCACAAAGAATGATACATGGGAGCTAGGATAATTACCGAATGGCAAGAACACAATTGACATGAAGTGGGTGTACAAAATACAGAGAAATGCATAAGGCGAGGTTGAAAAATACAAAGCAAGATTGGTTGCCAAGGGGTACAAGCAAAAGGCCGAAATTGACTATGATGAGGTATTTGCACTTGTTGCTCGTCTTGAAACAATTCGATTGATCATTTCTATTGTAGCTCAAAACTGTTGGAGAATCCATCAAATGGATGTAAAATCTGCATTTTTGAATGGAGACTTGGAGAAAGAAGTTTATATTGATAAACCTTTGGGTTATATTGTGCCTAATGAAGAAAATAAAGTGCTAAAATTGAAGAAGGCTCTCTATGGCTTGAAGCAAGCCCCTCGTGCTTGGAATAGCAGAATTGATAAATATTTTCAAGCAAATGGTTTTATCAAGTGTCCACATGAACATGCTCTCTATGCAAGGAATGATAAAAATAGTGATATGTTATTTGTTTGCTTGTATGTGGATGACTTAATTTTTATAGGGAATTATCCAAAGATGTTTGAAGATTTTAAGAGAGCTATGACAAAGGAGTTTGAGATGACGAATATTGGCATAATGTCCTACTATCTTGGGATTGAAGTGAAGCAACGAAATGATGACATGTTTATTTCTCAAGAAGGATATGCTAAAGAAATTCTCAAAAAGTTTGATATGAAAAATTGCAAGCCTGTCGGGACACCTGTGGAGTGTGGAATCAAGCCACACATGAATCAAGATGGTGAAAAAGTTGATCCAACTTTATTCAAGAGTCTTGTTGGAAGCTTGAGGTATCTAACCTGTACTAGACCAGATATTCTTTTTGGCGTTGGATTTGTGAGTTGTTACATGGAAGCTCCTACTACTTCACATTTGAAAATTGTCAAAAGAATTCTTCGCTACATCAAAGATACAATTAATTATGGTATCTTGTATGTTTTCTCGGACGACTTTATGTTTGTTAGCTATTGTGATAGTGATTGGGCCGGTGATATTGATAGTCGAAAAAGTACTACTGGATTTGTTTTCTTTATGGAAAATTCGGCTTTTACTTGGAATTCTAAGAAGCAACCTATTGTGACTCTTTCTACTTGTGAGGCGGAGTATGTAGCTGCTACTTCTTGTGTTTGACATGCTATTTGGCTAAGGAGTTTGTTGAAAGAATTGAATCTGTCACAAGAAGATCCGACAAAGATTTTTGTTGATAATAAATCTGCAATTGCATTGGCCAAGAATCCGGTGTTTCATGAAAGAAGCAAGCATATTGATACAAGGTATCATTTTATTCGAGATTGTATATCGAAGGAAGAAGTGACGCTTGAATACGTGAAGTCACAAGATCAAGTTGCCGATATCTTCACGAAACCATTGATATTTGATGTTTTCAAGAAGCTACGGTTTTTACTTGGAGTAATAAATCTAGTTTAAGAGGGGATGTTGAAAATATAAACTAGATTAATTAAGTATTTAATATTGTGTGCATGAATATTGGAGGTCTTTTGGAGGATTCATGAATGATTCTTTGGATGATGCATGTATGTTATTTAATATTGGTTCATGTATTTATGTAGATACATCTTGGGTATACCCTATAAATATTCTATAGATTTAACAATTTAGATATGAAATGAAGAAATAATTTCCTCCCATGTTGAATGTCATAATTTTTTGCTCTTCATCTTCTAACAATACTTACACTTTCTCCTTATTGCTGCATCTTAGTAACGGCTACCCATCATAAAACTATAGCTCTCACCCAGCTCAACTGCACCTAAAGAGTCGAGCCAGATTCTGTACCATTGACAAAAGGAGCTTGATGTTTTTCTGCATTTGGAATTGAATTTAGTTGAATCCTGGCTATGTTTCTCAATCCTCTCTCGGTTTCTTTTGTCTGTCTTTATGAATTAATATACTTGACAGAATGCTTAGATATACAATTTACTTGAGAGTTATTATGTGGATACAAAATATACTCTAAGCAACTGATTTTGTGATTAAAAAAGTGTGTGTTTTTTACACAATTTTGATGATGGCTCATCTTCGATCTTCATGGTTGGATTTGGGAAAAAACCATGAGCTAGAAGAGAATTAAGCTATTTTTTTTTTTCACAAAACAAAGCAAACAAACAAACAACAATTCATGCAAAATTTGAGTTGATCTCAGCTTTTGATCAGAGAGATGCTTCATCCGAACATCTGATCGAGGACGACAACGACGGCCATCGCGAGGCAAGCGTCGGCTGCCGGACGCAGCACCAGGCGGTACACGTCGTCTCCGAATCCCACCCCGCCGACGGTCTCCTTCCGCCGAACCTCCGCCACCGGCCGCCGCCGCCCGTCGAACACCGTGCAGCTCCTCCTGGCGTACGACCCCTCTACCTCGTACCCGAAGGCGGCGCTGCTGCAGCGCTGCCGGCAGGCCGTCACGTGAGCCAGGGCGGTCTTGGCGTACTGCTTCTTGACGGAGTAGACGGGGTCGGCGGCGTCCTCGCCGTTGTATATCTTCCAATCCTCACCCAGACTCAACTTCTGCGATCAAATTGAAAACCAATCTAATTTAGATCTAATCAAATCTCTCATTTTGTCAAAACACACACACACACACACTAAGAATTAATCACACACCTTTCGCCGGACAGTGAGCAGGGGCTTCCCGGCGGCGTCCATTAGCACGACCTCACCGGCACGGCCGGAGCCGTAGTTATCGACTCGAAAGACCAAATTTCCCTCGTCGTCGAAAACCGTGAAGCCGCTGCAGCTGAAGAGAAGGGACTTCCTCCACACCGTCAACACCCTGCTCATATCTTTCCTGTCGCCGGCGACCTCGACGCCGGCGATGCAATATTCTTCGGTGTTTGGGTGAACCTTCGCCATTTTCCCGCCGGAATTATAGTTTCTCCGTCGTTCTGCTCTAACTCTGCCATTGCCGGAGGAGATCTAGAAGATATATATAAAGGAACTAGGCTAAGGGCCTGAGAAAAAGAGACAATTAAAATTAAATTACGCGTAATCTTTTTAATTTCTTTAGAAAAAACATTCCAAATAATTGAAAGAACAGTTTTGAAGATAAGCAATTGCGTGGAAGCTATGAGGGAACACATGGCCAATTGAAAGTGACTCAGTGAGCATCCGAAAAATATTCCTTTAGTAATTATCATTGTTAATGGTGATTTAGTAGCATATTAATCATTGTTAATGAGTCATTAACGAGACAGATGGCAAGAATAATACGGATATTATTGGAACGGTTCAGAAAACAAAAACGTAAGATGGTTGGAATGAGGAATATTTCAACCACATACATGGGCAAGAATTCTAGTGATGATGATTTAACACATCATTTGATTAATGATGTCATGATGACTTAACAAAGTCGGTGACATGAAAAGTATGTTTCTCGTGTTTCAATAATTAGTGTCTAGTCGATTCCATGCGTAAAAATACTTTCCAAGTCAACCTTGCTCCAATAAACAGGGCTAAAATACCTTTAACATGGCTAAAATACTTTTTGTATCTAATATGTTTAACTTATTCGACATATTTGATTCCATATGATTAGCCTTTTTAGCTTGTCAAATTAACTTAGTTTGTATGTTTATGATCTTTAACCTTTTGATTAAGATTATTTAGCTTGTTTAGTTGGTTTAAGCCTATTCTTATTTCCTAAACCTTTATCATTTTATTTAAGAGAATTAAGAGCTAGCCAGTGACAACCATATAATGGATTGACAAAATGATGACAACAGATCACGTTGGAACTCCTTCACTAGGGGGGACAGAAGTAGCAGAGGACACTATCAAGCAATGCCAATGTCGATCTTTAGCGCAACATAGGAAGAAGGGCTCATATCAAATACTAACTACTTGCTTCTCTACCAAGATGGTCCTGCATTGAGTGGGCACACCATCTTCTACAGGGACAGCCACATGGTAAATCAAATGATGATTTTGATGGCTAATCAATGAGAATTCTCATGATGGAGATGTCTTAATTTTTGAAATGGAAAACCATAAAAGATTATGAAATGAAGCACAACTGCAGTTGTACACTAAACTTAATTCAGGTTTGTTGCAGGTCAAAAAAATGTTGCACTGGAAACTCCAAGTTTGATCAATGTCCAATCTGTATGAACATTATATATTCAACTAATTAACACAGCGATCACAATAACATGGCGATACAGTTGACTTGAAGATAATCTCAACTCTAGAGTGCAGTTGAATATGTTAGGCCATGCCATATAACTCATAAGGTACAACCTTTTTTGGTACTTTTATACTCTGTCACTAAAAAAACTACTATTCAAGTCATGATCATTGTAAAATTTTCATTGATCGTCAGAAGGGATATATCTTGCTCAAATTATCCACTTGTAGTTTTTAGTGTCTTCTATCTTCTATTGAACTGTATACCTATTAGCACTTCTCCTCTGAAATTCTCGTATAGAAATTTCATATAATTAAGCATACCTATTAGCACTTCTCAAACGTGAATCTACAAAATGAAGATAACCCGATGTTGAAAGCATTTTTAGCTGACAATCAAATTGAATTATCAGTATGTCATATGAACTCTTTCTATCAGTGTATACTGCAGAATAAAGACAGTGTAAATTATCAGAGCATTTTCACCTCACTTGGTAGAGTTCTGATGACTCTTTTATATCACGATCTTTGTACATACCAATAAGCTTCTATACATACATAATTGTCAGTGGTGTAAGGTGTCAACAGCGACAAAAAAAAAAAAATGAAGCCAATCACTCGGTCTGTCTCCTCCTCCTTTTCAACTATCTCACTCTACTTTTCATGGTATCAGAGTTTCATCAATAAATCATGCTCGTTTAAATGACATATTGCGAATCTATCATTAACTCATCTCACAAATTAAACTACTAACACCATTGAAACGAATCTTAAACCAATCAATAGTTATCTGAAGGGACAGCCATTTGTAGGCATCACTTGTATCTCCTATTTCATCTTCTCTTCTTTCTTTCTTTTATATTGTTTCTGTCTAAAATCGATGAAGATGTATAGCTGGTGAGGTGGATGGCGTGCTGACTGCAAGAGGACCTTAAAGTGGGGGAGTCCAAAGTCTCGAACTAGCCTGACACATCACAGAAGACTAAGAGAGAAGAACATGTCAGTAGACAGGCCAGGGATGAGTTTTAGGCACAACCACTTCAACGCTTAAATCAGTTTCAGAGCTAAATTTGAGTAACTGTAAAAATGATAGTGACGAACAGTAAAAAACGTTGGAGAGTTTACTTGCGCATGGAGAAGGAACCCCTTATATAGTACTTTGACCCTTGGCCGAGAAATAAGGTGTTTTATCATGACAATGTAACCTCCAATGTAACCTATCTTACCACCATGCTTAAACAGTACCTTACCACCATGCTTAAACAGTACCTGGCCATCTCCTCGTAGGGATGGTAGGAATGTCTCTGTTGGTTGCTACTCGGAAAACCTAATGGTTTCACTGTACAAAAATTTTGTAGAAAGGTCTAAACCTTTTCCTAGCTACCATGTGTTCTTTTAAATTAAACTTGGATCGTCTGCGGAACTTAACACGTTTGATCCAAAGTTTAATCTATTTGTTCTTTTAGGTTTAGACTTGGATTTCCTGCGGAATTTAACACGTTCGATCCAAATCACCTAGGTTATTAATTCCATTAAATATTAATTTCCAAAATTAGCTTCCGGGATTGCATGGCGAGACACATGGCCTTCTTGGATATGAGAACAACCACCACTGCCTAGACAAAGCCTTTTAAGGAAAGCTAATATTTAATTTCCTTAAATAACTTTAGGTCAACCGAAAAGAACAATCAAATCACAAGGAAAAAAAAACAAAAGAACACAACATCGAAAACAAATTCGAAATACTAGAATCGCATGCCTCTCGTATTTGGTATTTTTACAAAGGAATAAAACTAGTATGATGCGGAAATTAAATACTAGTATATCTTTTCTTTTGCAAACAAAAACCTCTAGGTCTTCTACCGTATTCCTCTTCTAATCCCGGACGTTGTGTGGGCAACGATCTTCCGAGACGAGAACCACCAAGGCACCTTCTTCTTCCTTCCTTCAAGTTTCGGCCAAGCATAACTTCTAAAGGATGAAGAATTTTTTTCACCAACCAAGCTCCAAGGGATGCAAGCTTTCTCTCCTTCTTCCTCAAGCTAGATCCAGCCACCTCCTCAAAGCTCCAAGAGATAAAGGATTTCGGCCACAAGAGGAAGAGAGAAAAGGAGAAGTGCCGGCCACACCAAGGAAGAAAAGAGGGAGAAAATAGAATAGAGTCGTTCACCCATAAAGGCACCTCTACCCCCTCTTTTATAATCCTTGGTCTTGGCAAATAAGAAAATTTTAATAAAAACTTCCTTAATTCTTTTGCCATGAAAAGGAAAATTTAATTAATTAAAAAACAATTTTATTTTCTCAATTCATATGGCAGGCCACCACAAGCTATAAACAAGGAGAGTTTTAATTAATTAAAACTTCCTAATTTGTCTCCAGAAATTTATAAAAATTTCTCCAATAATTTTAATCCCTTCATGGTTAGTAAAAAGGAAATTTTATAAATTAAAATCTTTCTTTTAAACATGTGGATAAAAAGAAAGTTATCTCTAAAAATTAAAATCTCTTTTAATCTACAAATAAGAAAAGATATCAAATCTTTTCTTAATCTCTTGTAGAAACTTATAAAAGAGAATATTTAATTTTTAAACTCTCTTTTAAATCATGAACATGGTTAAAAAGGAAAGTTTTCTTAAAATTTAAAATCCACCTTTTAATCAACAAATAAGGAAAGATTTCAAATTTTAAACTCTCTTTTAAACATGTAGATGATTTACAAATAAGGAAAGTTTTTACCAAAAATTAAAACCATCCTTTTAATCTACAAATAAGGAAAGAGATTAATCTCTTCTCTTAATCTTTTGTAGAATGCTATAAAAGTAAATTTTTAATTTTTAAACTCTCTTTTAAAACCATGATATCCACATAAGAAATAATTTTAATAAAAATCCTTTTTAATATTCTAGTGGCCGGCCACCTAAGCTTGGGACCCAAGCTTTGGCCGGCCACCAACTTGGTTCATCCACTTGGTCTTGGCCGACCCTAGCTTGGGTTCCAAGCTAGCTTGGCCGACCCCATTGGATGGGTAAGAAGGTGGATATGTGGTGGGTATAAATCTCTATATAGGGACCGAGAGGAGGAATTGGTTTTGGTCTCCCGATAAAATTAAGCTTCCCGTGTTCACCCCGAACACACAACTTAATTTCATCAATAATAATTCATTCCACTAAAGAACTATTATTGAACTACCGCACCAATTCCAGATTACATTTTGGGCTCCTTCTTATTATGAGTGTGTTAGTCTCCCTGTGTTTAAGATAATGAATGTCCACTAATTAAATGAGTTACTGACAACTCACTTAATTAATATCTTAGTCCAAGAGTAGTACTACTCAACTTTATCGTCATGTCGGACTAAGTCCACCTGCAGGGTTTAACATGACAATCCTTATGAGCTCCTCTTGGGGACATTCTCAACCTAGATTACTAGGACACAGTTTCCTTCTATAATCAACAACATACACTATAAGTGATATCATTTCCCAACTTATCGGGCTTATTGATTTATCGAACTAAATCTCACCCATTGATAAATTAAAGAAATAAATATCAAATATATGTGCTTGTTATTATATTAGGATTAAAAGCGCACACTTCCATAATAACTGAGGTCTTTGTTCCTTTATAAAGTCAGTATAAAAGAAACAACCTCTAATGGTCCTACTCAATACACTCTAAGTGTACTAGTGTAATTATATAGTTAAGATAAACTAATACCTAATTACACTACGACCTTCCAATGGTTTGTTCATTTCCATCTTGGTCGTGAGCTACTGTTTATAATTTAAAAGGTACTGATAACATGATCCTCTATGTGTGACACCACATACCATGTTATCTACAATATAAATTAATTGAACAACTACATTTATCATAAATGTAGACTTTTGACCAATGTGATTCTTATTCTAGATAAATGTTTATACCAAAAGCTAGGCTTTTAGTATACATCCTAACAGTCTCAAGTATGGGTTGTAAAGATACGTTAGGGATTTTTTGACAAGCTTCTATATGACATTAAATGAGACAAGGGGCTGATGGACCAAACGGATTAACATGCCTTTAATTACTATCTTTTAGTAGTGAACATGTGTCACTTAAAGAAGGCCTTATGAGCCTGTAAATGAGGAATTTGAACCTGGATAGACCTCCAAGGGTCTTAATGGGCCCCCAATGATGCTCCTTTAGCAGAATCAACCTTGTTGGAGTCTGATCAGACCAGGTGTGCTATCATATCCGATCGGCTTCAGGAGGTTGAGCGCTCGTGAGGTCATTGTAAGAAGGTAAGACTTTAGCAGACTTAGAGTGATGTTTGAAGATTCAACTACACGGTAGGTCTTAGTCACTTAAAGGCTCAGGGAATCTATTTCATCCCATGTTCGATTGGACCTCGGAAGCTAGACTCCTCAAATGTCCAATCGGAACCATCCGATGGGTGTTGTAGAGGGATCCATCTTGTGTGCTCATTAAAAGATGCTTGACTATTTAATATGGGCTTCGTGGCCTTTGCCAATATCCGATGGGTGCTATCCTCTCGACTTTTGGGGACCTTGCTCTACATCCCCTTGAGGGATTTACTTCATCCCTCCAATGGGCCTTCAAGTAGGGGTGTCAATTCGGGTGGGTCGGGTCGGGTTGGGTCGGGTTGAGTTTTTTTTTTTTAACCCAATCCGAACCCGACCCGAACCCGAGTTCAACCCAAAACACCTAAACCCGAACCCGAACCCGACCAACCCGATCAACCCGAACCCAACCCATATAACCCGAAAATCCAATTCAAAACGATTTTTTTGGGCTATTTTCCCTATAATTCTTCACTTTTATCTCAATACTCCATCATTATCATACAAATATACATAAAAATATCTAAATTTTTAAAATAAAATTTGATTTAACCCCAAAAAAACCCACAAAACCCTATATTTAAGCCAACCCGGGTCAACCCGGGTCAACCCGAACCCGATCCGACCCAACCCGAAAATATTTTACTCTCCAACCCTCCAACTCGAACCCGACTCGAACCCGAAAATGTCCAACTCGAACCTGATTTTTTTCGGGTCGACTCGGGTTGAGTCGTCGGGTCGGGTTCATTTTTGACACCCCTACCTTCAAGAGTCATCTTGGCACTAGAGTGTTTAAGTTGATCTTTCTTGGACTTTAACCTTTATGTCAACTAGCCAACTTGACTTTACTATCCGCTCAAGGGTCCTACCTCATTCATTGTATCATATATGTTAGCAATTCCAATCTCTTAATAGGAAATATGTATACCCTTTGCCATACAATAGTCTAGGAACATGTCACTAAATTAGATAGAAATTTTGATAAATTAATAAATAATTCCAGAGGTTTTTAAGTTTTTTTTAGAAAATATAACCTCAACTCGACAGGGCATTAAATGAAACAGAAATTGTAATAAATTAATAATTAATTTTAGAGGTTTTCTAAAGCAATTGCCCTATCAACAAGGCAATAAGAATTTTTTTAGCTGGGATGGTATACGAGTTGTCTCTCTGCTGTGCTGACTGACTATATACAATATCCTGGTGATGAACTTCCTCATCTGATTCTTGTAAACATTTTTTTCTCACTTGATAATGATTTTGAAATGAGATTGAAGGTGCCTGATCAAATATTTGATTATACAGATGCAATTAACAAAGTCTTTTTGTTGGATTTTCATGAAGTAAATGATGAAAACTGTACTGCTCATAATCAATGTCGCAGTTAGTCTATTTGTTTAAGAGATAAATTGAAGGAAAATTATTCATCTCAATAGTTTTTGATGCAATCATGCAAGAAGCAGAGTTAGACGAAGTCAGAAGTAAAGATTTGTCCTTTTTCATAGTTGCAATTTCCTCCCTGTTGCCCACAAATGAATTTTATGATCTATTCCTTCCACACTCACCCAAAGGAAAAAAAAACAAGAAATAATTGAATAATTGCCGTAGTGGGCAAGAATAAATCTGAAACAGTTGAAAGACAGATTCCTCATCAAAGCTGATCAGAGAAGATTGAATTAATCAACAAGATATATATTCCAGTTCCCTATACCATGATCGTTCGTATATTTAAATATATATCAATTAAGAAGCTAAAATATACTTTCTTTAGCTTTTCGTGAAGAAGAACAGAGTCACTGGCAGGAGGTGCAGTTGCAGGTCTTGGGAACGAAGGCGCAGACCCCGAACGGCTTCTCCGGAAGGTTGCAGTCGATGCCGAAGCAGCATGGCATCATCGAGCAGATGCTCGAATCGTTGGCAGCGCAACACCGGCAGTCGAGGCAGAGCTGGAAAGGATCGAGCATCCGGCGGTCGTCGGTGTGCAGATGTCGCTGCTCCGCTATCCCCGGCGCCGGCTTGTACTCAACGGCGGCCGTGTAGAACACTGATCCTGCACACACACACGCCATAGCACAAGGACCAAAATCATTGAAGAAATTGAAGATTGGAACTCTAATTGGGAAGAACTATGCATACCTCTGTTGAGGAAAGTGAGGAGGAGGATTGATAGTGCTAATAAGAGGTTAGCCATGGCTGTCAGCTAACAGAGAGGGAGAGTTCCTTTTATGGCCCCTTTGGACATATTAAGGATGTGACTGATCTATATTTATCCTAAAACAATATTCAGATCAATAATAGGTTTCTTTTTCTGAATAGATACTGTTGCATCTCTAATACTTTCCCTAGAAATAGAGAGCGATTTGTTCTTCTTATTTCTTTGACATGATCCATGTGATGTTAGTTTTACGCATCTTTCGTGAGTTTTACCAACAGGATCATAGATTTTTGTCACTGTTGAGTTGGTCTAACAAAAGTATGAGCTATCGGTTGGGTTTTCAAAGGATGATGGAGGCAAAAGCACTAGCAAACATGGTCAAAAAGAGGAACATATTGTATTGGCACCTACCATTCTGTCTTGTGATGATCGAGCTAGCTACAATTGTGCAAGGATAAGATTCTACATTGCTAACCATTATGTGAGTAATTGGTTAAGGTGTGTATAGGAAGAGTGACCTAGTGCTTTGTCTTGTTGGCCAAAAAGTGTGGCCCTCTTTCGTCAAAGATAATGCTTCAAGCATTCCAATTAGTTTCTTTGTTGGCACACATTGACTTTGAATTGGTTATTGGTATGCAGCATGAGAATTCATGTTACTGCTCTTTGTGCCAAAGGTGAGGTGAGCGAGACAGCTACTGTAAATTATGTAAATTTGTGACACAATATTGTCATACTAATTAAGAATTGATATTGATTTTAGATTTTGTCAGTATCTTACCTATATTCTATATATGCCAGATCATATTGAGTCAATGTGGCCACACAAGTGGGAGAAGATGATAGGTGTTTGGGTCATCATCTTTAAGGAGTTTAGTTAGATAAGCAAAGGATCAATGAAGCGTATCAGACGATCAACAGCCAGATCATTAACTAAACATAAGTAAGTGCAAGTTCATAATAAATACAAGGCCATTCATGGCCTATTAATGAACACTAGCTAGGAATTAGGAAACCACCTTTTAAGACACACCCAAATATGGAAGGTTCCTCGTGAGAGAGAGCACGCATGAACTAGATGATGTGTACCTAAAGAGAAGATATCTTACTAATCCATAACAATTTGAAGAAGAAAAACCTAAATCGATAAGATAGATGAAAAAAAATCTCAATCCAATATTTACTAAAGTATGAATCTTGGTCTAGAAGATGGAAGACGTCACAATCTTAGGATAGAGGTTGATAAGTTTTTGAATACAACAAGGGAATGTCTTGATAAATTCTATTTAATGAAGAACCAACAAGTGAGAGCCTCACCATACTTTAGATTGAAACAAGTCAAAAGATATATGTGTGACCCTAAAAGACTAAAAGAAAGTTCATTTAGTAAAGACCCAAATAAAGGTACTACTTAGCCATTTTAAACTTATGACACTATTACAATCCAAATAAAGGTAGAAATTGATCCTAAATATCAATCATATCCCTACTATATAAACATGAGACTTAAGTGGCTAATTAAGCTCATCCAATGCTTGAATTAGATTGACTAAGCTACATGGCGTTCTTTTGGTCAAACCTTATTCAAGTGTAGCTTTGACCTTCACATTTTCAATTAGCACATTAAGTGCTTCCATGGCCTTAACTTGATCTCCATCTTTAACTCCATCATTCCCCCTCTCCTCAAAAGGATTCGTCCTCGAATCTTGATTACCTACATCAAAGGGAGAAAAATTAGAAACATTAATGTAGCACTCACATTATACTCACCTTGTAAGTCAAGCTTGTAGGCATTATACTACCAAGGTTGAAAATATATATAGCCAGAAGTACTTCGAGAATCATCAATACTTCCTCCAAGATCACTATATGTATAACTAACAAGTTTGATAGGCACATGTGATTTATAGAAGATGTCATAATTAATAGTTCCTTTAACATATCGAAAAAACCTTTTTACCGATTCCCAATGATTTGAATAAGGTTTTTTCATAAACCTTCTAATCAAACTTACTGTGTACATAATATCGGGTCTAGTGGCAGTGAGATACATCAAGTTCCCAACTAGGCTTTGAAATATGGTTAGATTCACCATCTTTCCTTCACCATTCTTAGTTAGCTTCAAACCCATGATGCATGGAGTTGACATTGGATTTGCATTTTGCATCTTGAACTTGTTGGACCGTTGGCGGCCGGCTAGAGGGAGGTGAATAGCACCGACAAATAAAAAAAAACTTTCTCGAATATACGTCTTAGTTAATCTAACACTTGCATAAATAAAATAAATGACTGAAAGAAAAGAGATACAAAAGAGTTACTTGGTTACAACGGGGGAGGTTGTTAATTCAAGCAAGTTGGAGCTCAGTAAACAATCTCCTTTAGACGGAGAAGCCTCTTACAACAATTGAAGTACTCAATTCAAAACAAAACAAAACTAGAATGAATCACAAGTGTTGTTCTGAACCTCTTGGACCAGGGTTTATTTATAGCCTTGGTAGGGGCACGTGGAAGGGTTCCAGGTGCTTGGAATGAGATAGAATTCTATCCTCGATGTAATGGTTAAACGCCACATCGATTTAGGTAAAGTTTGGATTCTGGACACTCGGATGGTCCGAGCGCCCCGACCTAGTTTGGGCATCCGGATCAGGAAAGTCAACACAATTGACTTTTTTCGTCCGAATCTTCCGCTCTGGTTCTGCTCGCCTCGGTCTGGGTCTTCCGCTCCAACTCCACTCGCTTGGGTGATTTCGGCCATCCGAAATAGGGCTCACCCGAACCCAATTTCTGTCCTTCCCGAGCAACTTTCCGCTCCAGCTTCTCGTCCCTCAGAAACATCATGCGCCTCCTTATCGTCCGTCCGCGTACTCTTTTGCAGCACCTCGTACCTCAGACGCACGGAGCCCATCGGCTCTCTTTTGTGTTGTCCTTCTCGCTAGCTGCGCCTTTTACTCGACTTCCTGTGCTTCTAAGTTTTTGCACACTTAGACACAAGGTTAAACCCAATAGGACCTAACCTAACTTGTTTGATCACATCAAAACTACCTTGAGGTTTCAACAATCTCCCTCTTTTTGATGTGAGTAATCCAGGTTAAGTTAGGGTAAACCAACATAAGGTAAAAGTAATAAACTTGCTATTAATTTTAAGCTACCTCCCCCTAGATTTAATTTTCCCTTCTCTCCTTTGATCACATAAAAAATGGGGTACCTCAAAATTCTAAGGGGGGAAAATTTTGAGTTGATAAAGTTTTAAAAAACTTTGAGATAGATAATTTTTAAAAACTTTAAGTTTTACAAAAAAAAAATTCTAAGTTAAAAATGATGTAAGAAAAGAATGTTTAAGTAATTTTGACAACTATTTAAAGCATTATTAATCACAAGTAAATGCTTTATCAGTTAGTCAATTAAACATTTTATTTCATTAATTGACTTCCAAGCTATAGCGAGGCACTAGACCTTCTTGGTTATTGGAGCAACAACCACTTTCTAGACAAAGCCTCTTAACGAAATCAAACATTTAATCTACTCTCTAAAAGTCCTAAATTTAAATATTTAATTCAAATATGATTTTGAAACCCAATATCGGTTCCTTCCAACTGGGTTAATCAGAAATTTCTTAGGTACATATTTTCTTGACAGTTTTCTGATTTTGCTCGTATGAAATCTAAGGTGCCAATTTAAATCATTATATCTTTTAATATGTGTGCATGTACGATTTTTCAGCTCTTCTATTCATGTTTTCAATTTTTTATTTTTCAATTTCACTTTTTCAAAATGTTCTAATTGATAAGAAATAGCTAATGTTGATTTTAACTCTTTATTTTCTATTTCTAATTTATGAGATGTTTTAGTCAGAAACTGTATAAATTTAAATAGCTTATTAGGCGGTAAGGATCATACCTGATTTACCTTGTCAATTTCATCATCTGAGACTCCTCCTGTAGAACTGCTCTCTTCTGATGTTGTTCCCCCTTCATCAATGTTCTCGATGCTCATTATGGAAGAGCTTGCTTCGCCCTCTTTGTCTTGACGACTTGCTATTAGTGTGATTCCGGCGTAGACCTTGATTTCTAATTTTGATGAGGTTTTGTCCCACGTTGCTTTTAGGTTGTTATGCCTTTTCTAGGTTGGTCTCCTGTTTGTGCTTGTGTCCTTATGTCTGTCCTTGCTTTTTAGTTTTGGGAAGTTATCTTTTACGCACCCTTCTTCATTGTAGTGGTAGCATTTTACCTTTCTTTTTCATCTCTTACCCTGCACTTGATTAAACTTATTGGATTTAAACAATTTTTTAAATCTCCTTACCATTAAAGTTGTTTCGTCATCGTCAAGTGATGTCTCAGAATCTAGTTCGTCCACTTTTGCTTTTAAAGCAACATTTTGCCTTGATTCTTTCTTTAGACTTGCACATCTTGACTCATGAATTTCAAAAGATGAAAAAAATTCTTCTAAGGTACTTATCTCTAAATCTTTAGAGATGAAATACGCATCTACTAAGGTTGACCATTCTGGAGTCCTAGAATTGCGTTAAGCGCGTACCTTAGCGAATCTCGGCTGGATATCTTTTCTTCGAGATTCGTGAGTCCGGTGATTAGCTCCTTGATGTTGGAGCAATCTGGATACCCTTGGTTTTGATGTTTGGGCAAAGGTTTAAGTTAGGTTTATTGTTGTATTTGATATGCATTGTGAGTGTGCAGAATACAGGTACAACAAGAAAAGTCCAAGTGTGATCTTGACAAAGGAGGAAAGTCCAAGGATGAATTTTGGCGGTGTAAGTCCAAGCATGTAGTCTTGGCAATGTAAGTCCAAGTGTGACTTGGCAATGGATGAAGTCCCGGAGGCGTGACCTCTTGGTAAAGGAAGACCCAATAACAATGACAAGGCCGATGGAAGCTCCAGAAGGCAAGACGTGAAGGATGGAGATGCATCCGAGGGGCGCAAGGCTGATAGAGGAGGCTAGAAGTCTAGGTCTAGGTTGGCCGGGCGAGAATGAGTGTTGAGTGAATGTACTTGGGGGTTAAATCATAGGATTAGGGTTATACTATAACGTTATTGTAGCAGTACTGTAGCGTTACTTTAGCAGTGCTGTATCAGTCAACTGGTGTTTTCATTAGTCGACTGGTAGCCAACCGTTGGCTTGTAACGATTGAATTTCACTTCGGACTAGCCGATTGGTGGTTGTACTAATCGATTGGTGGCGGGAAAAACAGTAGGTGTTTTCCTCCCGAGCTCTATTTAATAGAGCTTGGGGTGCTTGTCTAAGGTTGACCAAATTAGTGGTGGTTAACCCTAATTAGAGTCTTCAAGTGCCCAAGTGATCTAGCGTGTTTGTACGAAGTTGTGGAGAGGTTTCTCCACCCACAAGAAGCTACGCGAGCTAGCCGGAAGTTCTCCAAGGAATCATCCACCGACGGATCGGGATCGTCCACCTTACGGACAACCGTGGAGTAGGAGCTTTATCTCTGAACCACGTTAAATCAATGTATTAAGGTTGCTTTCTATTATTAGTATTTGTTTTTGTATTCTGTTGTGCGTACTAACCATCGTAGAAAGCGACATTTTGGGTGAGACATTATTCACCCCCCTCTAGCGGGCGTCAAGGTCCCAACACTTGATTCTTGAGTGGAGGTGTGTGACGGTTTCGCCTTCTTCTAACCGAAGGTTGCTGATCTGATTTCGGAATAGATCCTGTCTTGCTAGTTTTGCCTTCAAGATCCATTCATGTAGTTCCAGGAATTTCTCCTAGAGCTCCTTGGCTGACTCATAGGCTACGATACGGTTGACTTCTTGAAGTGGTAAAATACTAAGCAGATGAAATTCTACTTTGCCATTTGCCACGAAGACGGCTTGCTCCTTTTTCGTCCACTGATATTCTTCTTTGTCTTTCGGGGCAACGAAACCATATTTCATAATTATTAATAATTCAAAATATGTTTTTAAAAAATACCTCCATCTTATTTTTCCAATTCACAAATTCTCCTTCAAGCTTCGATGGATGGATGCTCGATCCGACCATCTCATGTGTTTCGTTCGGTGGTTAGTCCTCTTGAAATGAACCCGCTCTGATACCACTTATAGAACCGTTGGCGGCCGACTAGAGGGAGATGAATAGCCCTGACAAATAAAAAGAACCTTTCTCGAATTTATGACTTAATTAATCAAACACTTGCACAAATAAAATAAATGACTAAAAGAAAAGAGGCACAAAAGGGTTACTTGGTTACAACCAGGGAAATTGTTAATCCAAGGAAGTTGGAGCTCAGTAAATAATCTCCTTCAGGTGAAAAACCCTCTTACAGCAGTTGAAGTACTTAATTACAGAACAAAACAAAATTAGAATAAATCACAAGTGTTGTACTGAACCTCTTGGACTAGGGTTGTATTTATAACCCTGGTCGGAGCACGTGGAAGGGTTCTAGGCACCTGAAATGAAATATAATTTTATCCTCGACACAACGGTTAAACGCCACATTGATTTGGGTAAAGTTTGAATTTCGGGCGCTCGGAAGGGTTTCGGGCGCATCCGGGTGCCTCGGACTGGTTCCGGGCACACCGACCAGGTCCGGGCGCCCTAACCTGGTCCAGGCACCCGGACCAGGCTGGTTCCGCTCGCGTTAGTCCAGGTCTTCCACTCGAGCTCTGCTCGCTTGGGTGATTTCGACCATCCGAAATAGGGCTCACCCGAACCCAACTTCCGACCTTCTCGAGTAACCTTCCGCTCCGGCTTCTTGTCCCTCGGAAATGTCACGCGCCTCCTTCTCGTCCGCCCGTGTACTCTTCCGTAGCACCTCGTCCCTTAGACGAACCGAGCCCGTTGGCTCTTTCCCGTGTCGTCCTTCTCGCTCGCTGCGTCTTTTGCTCGACTTCCTGTACTCCTAAGTTCCTGCACATTTAGACACAAGGTTAAACCCAATAGGACCTAACCTAACTTGTTTGATCACATCAAAACTACCTTGGAGTTCCAACAGAACCTCTTAAGAATTTGAGTTGCATAGTGTCCTTGTAAGATAAAAATTTCTTCTCACGATTGTTGGACATTAATGCCCAAGAAATGATATAGCTCATCCAAATCTGTCATTTCAAACTCACTCATCATAGAGTTCTTAAAATCTGTCAATATATTTAGATTATTACTAGTGAAAATAAGGTCATCTACATAGAGACTCACAAGCATAATATCATATTAAAAAAAATTCATATAAAGAGTATGCTCAAAAGGACATCTTTAAAAACCATATTTGATAAAATAATCATTAATTCGGTCATAATATGCATGAGGCGATTGCTTCAACCCATATAATACCTTTCTGAGCTTATATATTTATCTTCTTCACCCTTTTTCACAAAACCTTGTGATTATTCAAGATAAATTTCTTTTTGAAGAAAATCATTTAAGAAGGTTGATTTGACATCCATTTGTAATAATTGCCAACCATTTTGAGCAGCAAGTGCAATAATTAATTGAACTATATCAAGTTTAGATACAGGAGCAAATACCTCAGTGAATCTTTCTTTTTGTATTCTTTTGTAGCCGATCTTACCTTTGTATTTATTGATGGAGCCATTTGGATTGGTTTTAGTCTGAAAGATCCATTGCACACCAATCAAAAATTTGTATGGTGGTAAAGTAGTAAGTGGTGGTGCAATATTCCCTGAGTCAGGTTGACCAGGTTGACTAAGCTTAAGTGGGCTCAAGCTTGAGTTTTGATATTTGGGTTTCGATGTTTGACAATACATGGAGATTGCAGATGCAATTGTCCGTTTAGGGAGATTGTTGATACAATTCCCCTCTGGTCAATGTTGACCAGCTAAATGTGAAGAAGAGCCAAGTAGGTCAAAGGGTTGACTGGATACTTGACTGGGAAAATCCTAACTAGATGTTAGGCAGTTGAAAATCCTGGTGAGTGAAGCCAGGTGAAAGACCTAGTGAGTAAAGCTATGCATTTCGAAAATCCTAGTGAGTGAAGCTAGGTTAAAGTCCTGGTGAGTGAAGCTAGGCAAGTGAAAGTGCTGGTGAGTGAAGCCGGACAGTGAGGAAAATCCTGGTGAATGAAGCCAGGTGAAAACCCTAGTGAGTGAAGTTAGGTGAAAGTCCTAGTGAGTGAAGCCAGGCAGGTGAAAGTCCCGGTGAGTGAAGCCGGACAGTGAGGAAAATCCTGGTGAGTGAAGCCAGGTGAAAACCCTAGTGAGTGAAGCTAGGTGAAAGTCCTGGTAAGTGAAGCCAGGCAGATGGGAAGTCCTAGTGAGTGAAGTTAGGCGGATGGAATGACCTGGTGAGTGAAGCCAGGCACGTGGAAATCCAGGTGGGTCAAGGTTGACCGGACACCTGGTATTGAGAAGTCCAAGTAGGTCAAAGGATTGATTGGGTACTTGGCACAAGGAAATCCAGATGGGTCAAGAGTGACTGGACATCTGTTGGAAGGAAGTCCAAGTGGGTCATGGAGGATCGGACACTTAGCACGAGACGGTAAATCCAAGTAGGTCAAGGTTGACCAGACACTTGGCACAAGGAGGAAAGCCCAAGTGGGTCAAATGGATTGACCAGATACTTGGTGAAGGAGTCCTAGCAGGTCAAAGTTGACCGGATGCTAGGCATGAGGTTCTAACAGGTAATGGTTGACTGGATGTTGGGTTTGGGAACTTTGGACTTGAAGTCAAAGGTGGGTCAATCGATCAACCGATCGATTGAATCGTAGTCCAATCAATCAGTTGATCGATTGGATGTGTGCCGCGAAGAAGCTTTGACCCAATCAATCGATTGGGAGCAAATATCGCGAGAATAGAACCTCTCCCAATCGATCGTCCGATAGATTGGGGACTGGATTTCTCGCGCAAAGACGTGAGAAAGGCTGGATCGATTGGTCGATCGATTCAGGCTATTTCCAGAGAGCACAAATGCACTCTGAATCGATCGATCGATCGATTCAAAGTCTCCCTAATTGATTGAGAGTCATTCAATTGATTGGGATTTGACCGTTGCGTAGGTTATAGCCGTTGGCGAGTGATTTCTTTGACATGACTTCGAGATCTTTTTCTCCACTCTCAGCGATTCTTCTCCACTGAGCTCAGTGACACATGCCAATTCTTGAAGGGTCTTGGAGAGAAGTGCAGTTGCATTCCCAAGCATCAAGAAGCTTTCCCAAACAAGAAGAGAGCATAAGTGTTGTAAACCTTGTAAGGTTTGTGTTTGTATTTCTTCTTGTTTTGAGTTGTATGCATGTGTGAGTCTTGTACGAGGTTTCTCCACCTCCGGTGGTTACCGAGAAGGAGTATTTTCTTAGTGGAGAGTGCTCACGTGTGTGGATCCTTGGATTAGTCACCTCTTATTGAGGTGGATACCAAGTAAATCTACGTTGTTAGCATTGGAGCTTCCTTTGAGTATTTTCCTCTGCATATCATCACCAAGAAGCAAGCTACGAGAAGCATGACGAGCTATTCACTCCCCCCCCTCTATCATATTTCAATCCTAACAAGTGGTATCAGAGCACGGTTTCTCTTCACCAGAATTATTGCCGGAAGGGGCAAAGAAGCTAGAAGGTGAAAAAGTTGGAGCAAAATCCATAAAGTTGAAGACTTCAACAAAACCTCAACTTCAAATGGAATTCCGAGATGGACTCGGTTTCGACACGAGGGCACCTCCACCATTCATAATGACGAGCTTCGATTCTTGAAAATCAAGAATCAAAAAATTCTTGATGATGGAGATAGAGCAATAATTTGCTCTAATGAAAGGCTTTGAAGCTCCAACAAATTCAAAGGATAAAATTCTCAAGAAGAGCAAATGGAGCCAAGAGCAAATCCAAAGATGTGAGGCCAATGATAAAATGATGAAGCTATTGGTCAATCTATTGCCAAACAACATCTTGGAGCAAATTGGAGAATGCAAGGATGCCAAGGAGCTTTGGAGTAAATTGGCAAAGATTCATGAAGTCCCCTCCACTGTACCAAATCAAGAAGAATCTAAAGAGGACGACTCATTAGATCAAAACCTAGAGGAAGAGGACTTCGAAGTTGAGAGATGCTCAACTTCCGCAGAAGAGGTCCAAGAAGCTTCATCTTCAATGGAATGCAATGAAAAGGGAAAAGAGGGAGCATACTCTTTGTTCCATGTACAAGATGAAGATGAAGAAATCTCCACTTCTAGGATTGAGGGGGAGCGATCGTCGCTGACACCGAATCAAGTAGAAGGAGAAATTTTTACTTCCGGGTCAAGTGAAGAAGAAAAAGAAAGTGTCATTCCTACACATGAAGGTAAAATTATTTCAATTAAAAATAAAAATCATATTATATATTTTAAGTGTAGGGAACATAGGCATCATAAGAGCAAGTACCCTAAATTGGCCAAGAAGAAGGGCCAAGTGGCACAAAAGGATAAGGAGAAGCCCAAAGAGACTGTCCCTACAACAAAGAAGAGCAAGGAGCATATTGTGTGCTTCTTGTGTAATCAAAAAGGACATTACCAGAGCCAATGTCCAAAGGGGAAGAAAGTGGTTAAAGTTAAAGGAGGAGGCACAAGTCAAGGGGGAGCTTCCAAGGTAAAACCCAAGATACCATTTGTTGAGCCTATCCCCTTAAATCATGGTAAAAAGCATGTTAATTCTAGTTTATATCATTTTAATGTTATTTACCATAAGAATAGAAGGCATGATAACATTAATGAAAATTATGTAACTTTTCATGCTAAGACTACCACACCTAGGGTTAGGAAGGTAGATAATGTTGGACCCCGTGGGTGTTTTGATGTGATCAACCAAGTTAGGTTAGGTCTTGTTTGTTTTTGATCCCTGTGTCTAAGTGTGCAGGAGCTTAGGAGCACAGGAAGTCGAATGGAAAACGCAGCTAGCAAGAAGGACGACACGGGAAGGGAGCCAACGGGCTCGGTGCGTCCGAAGGACGAAAGAGTTGTGGAAGAGTACATTGGTGGACGAGAAGGACGTGCACGACGTTCAAGGGATGAGAAGCCGGGACAAAAGCCTGCTCGAGGAGAAAGCTGGAAATTGTGTTCGGATGAACCCTATTTCGATTGACCGTAATCACCCAAACGAACGAAACTTTGGAAGCTGAAAATGAGAGGAAGAGAAGTTGGAACTACAGCCAGAGGCACCCTCAACAGTCGTTTAAGGCGCCTCTGACACCATCTCGTTGAAGGAACCCTCAATGGCATTGAGGGCGCCCTCAACAGCCTTGGAGGAGCCCTCAATGCTTTTCAGGGCGCCTTCGACCTGACCAAAGTGTCGTTTGTAATCGGATAAAGTTTTATCCGATCAACCCCTTGGAGGCGCCCTTAACCCCTTTGGAGGCGCCCTCAAGACTCGAGATAGAGTTTCCAGGAGTTATATAAAGGCCCCTGGAGCTAGGAAATTAATCAATCAACTCTGTAATCAATTCCTAGCAACTTGTGAGCTTTCTTAGTGTGTAAAAAGGCTTCTCCGCCTACAGTGAAGGAGATTCATAGTGCGCTTTTTTCAACTGTCTTGGATTAACAACCATCTAGGTTGTAACCAAGTAAAACCCTGAGTCTTCTCTTCTCTACTTTACTTTTATTTCTGTTTTATTTTATTATTATTGCTATTCTTGAGTTGAAAGAACGAGGAGAGGTTTGTTTTATTTGCAGGCAATTCACCCCTCCCCTCTTGGCGGTCCCGCTGCACTAATAGATAAAAACCTAGGCAAGAACACTAAGGACTGTAGTTATAAGCCTAGAATTAGAAATGCTCAAGGATTTAAAGAAAAATCCAAAACTAAGGATTTAATGATGGAAAATTAAGTCTTGAGGTCATGGCTTGATAACATGGAAAAGACCTTAAAGAAAATCGAAAATTTTCTTAAGGGCCAAAATGGGCATAACCTAGATTTAGGACATCAAAGGTCATCCAGTGGCTATAGAGGTTTGGGATACAAACCTAAGGCTAAGAAGGATGTAAGTTCTTACCATAGGATTCCATATAGCTATGGGGTAAACTCTAGGTCTAGGGGTCAAGTCAAGGATACAAGAGAAGTTATCCGTAGGAGTATCTTTGCAACGACAAAAGTGACTAAGACTTCTAAGAAGTCTAACAAAGTCGCTAAGAAGGTCACAAAAGAAGTTATCCCTAGAGTTGACCTAGAGAAGGTGACCAAGGCTTCTAAGAAGTCTAACAAGGTCATTAGGAAGGTATTTAGGGAAGTCATCCCTAGTGAGTACCTGGAGCATCCAAGGAGCACCAATAGGTTTTGGGTTCCTAGGAGCATTTTCTCTACCCCTTAGATGGGTTAGAGAGTGTCAACTCTAATTGGAAGGGCAGTTAACCCAACCTTGATGAAGTTGACACTCGGAAAGTATTTTCAAGGTTATTGTTAACCTTTGAAAATGAAATGAATTATTTGTTTACTCTCTGGAAGAGTAAAATATGCCAAGCTTTGAGGAATTGAATTTAATTTTAATTGGCACAAATAAGAAAGTGCAAAAGAAATGCCAAGTTGGGTTTTAACATTTTCTTAAGAAAATATGGGCAATCTAGAATTACTTTTAGGTTTAGCTAAGGATTTAAGGACAGTTAGATAGATAATCTAGGTATATTTTATTTGTGCTAATTGTCATGGTTTGGTTGCCCATCACATGCCATGACATCATATTTAGCATTCATGTTTATTATAAAAAATAAAAAAATACCATGGTATGTCATCATACATCATGTAGCTATAATATATTTTCTTTTGAAAATTATTTTCATTTTGATGTATGCCATAAAAATCATCATCCATTATTTTAATTTCCTTGCAATTAAGGACAATGACATTTTGTCACGCCCCCAAAGGAGTCCCTGCCAGACAAAAATCCGACAACATCTCTCCTGTACCGGTGACAATATGAAGCATCACTACAAACAAAATATACATCAGCCACATGCGGCTGGAATATTTATATACACAACCACGCAATTATAATAACAGCCCACTCAGCTGGAATGAAACAATCACAACCACGCAGTTTAGTTATATATAAAACAGCCCACACGGCTGTACTAAAACACAGCGGAAAAACGATACGAAAGCCCACACAACACAAATAATTACAATGCATGTCGGCACGGCTTAAACACAAATACAACACCAAAACCATAGGATAGCCACATGGCTATACACAAATACAATGCCAAAAATAAGAAAAGAATATACAAAAGAAAACAATCCCGATCTTCGGATGTGACGTAGGACCCGGCAGACAGGATTCTCCGAGCGACACCAACCATCTACAGGCTACCTGAAAACATAAATGTATACATGTGGTGGTGAGTATAGGTAACTCAGCGGGTAATAGAAAAGATAGTGCATGGTCCATAAACAACATGGAGATCACAAGTATACAGTCTCAATAAGGAATAAAGAACATGATCATACTATCATAATCAATGCACCTAAACATAACTGACATAATAACCTGACATATAAACTGTACAAACCACAACTAACATAATGACAGATACATACCCAATCTGGAATCAACACATGGTACAATGATCAGTAAACTCACTGGATCTGCAACAGACATACCCGTGACACCTGTGCAATATAAATACGACTGCATATACATGTAAAATAAATGACATGTATGCAGCATGACAACCATATGCAACAAGCATATCTCAAACAAGTGCAACAACCACAATCACATGCAACTAGTATCTACTAGGCATGTATGCAAATATACATCCACCGATGCACCACGCATCATATGCAAATGTGTATGCATGCTCCATGGTCACCCCCGACACCTCTCCAGACACCACGACCCCAGTATGGCCGAGAGGCTTGGGTCCGTGACAAACCGTACAAACCTCACGCACGTAACCGCTATAAAGCGACTGAGGCGACAGTATACTATGTAGTTATCTAACTACATAGCTAAGGGTCCCTGACCACTCACAACTCAAGCCCTCTGACTACTGTACCCTCAAGATCCACTACTCCAGAGTGGTCGAGGCTGACAGAGTAACAATACTGAGCAGCTGAGTAAGCGCGACAGGACATAGCTCCACTCCCAGCTACCACTCTCCATCAGTGGTAGAGTGGACAACTATAAAAACTGACAACCCTCTCAACTACAAAGGAGACGATAATCGTCAGTATGCAATGAATGATGAACATGATATATATATAATCATGATACAGACACTGTCATCATCCATGCAAACTCTAACTCCACATAAGCACTCCACAACATGAATATAATCGTCATGGTAAATCCACACATCCCACCAAATACATGTACACAACTACACACGTATAATCAACCAAAACTCTCCACTGATCCCATTAGACACATATGCACAGAACGCAAGTACAATCAACATGTATCCTCCAATAATAAACACATCAAACACGTGTATAAACCACAAACATACAATCAACACAACTCCTCTAATCATCACACCGGACAAATGTGTACACGACATACAAATGGGCAATCATCATATGAACACTGCCAACGAACCATACACTACTATACACACTATACATGTGCACAAATACCACAGAGTATAGATAATCCAAAGTGTAGACTGTATAAGAATTAAATAGATCATCATAAGGGTCAAGCATAAGTATCAAGCAGGAAAATAACCAACGAACACGATATAAGGTAAAGCAGCCTAAACCATCACATAATAACCATGCACTAAGCTCAATAAAAATCTACATAGAGGCAAAGGAAGAAATACCCGCCTTTATCTGTCGACCGTATCAGATAAACCAATCCACGTCAAGACGCTTGTCTCGAATTAAAGTCCTGCAATCACATAATATTTTAGCTAATTACATACGAAGTAAATAACTAAGCAACTTCCCCCACCTAATTAGAATAACCCTAATCAAACATGATTAAGGATTAATCCTCCAACTAACCTTAACCATAATACAACCCAATTAAATTAGGTTATACATGATACATCTCCAAAAACCCCCAAAACAACACATTTAATCCAATAATAAATCTATTCTCTTAATTACCAACCCACCACATAATGATATCAACCATAAAACTCTAACCATCCTCAATCAACAAAATTATGCCCTCCTCCAATTCATATAACAATCTACAAGTCCTCAATAAATCCAACGTACCTTAAATCAATTCCTACAATCCATCTACATGCTTCCAGGTGCTCTAAACCAGACATAACCTAATAACAATCAACAATACCGATAGAATAGAGCAATAATAAGAAAATTCTAGAGGTACATCACCAAAGGAAACTCACCTCAAGATAGTGCCACAAATCAAGAGCTCACAGCCCCTACTCCCACTGTCCAAAATCTACAAAAACGCCTACACACCAATTCTTCCAAGAGTCAATCTAGAACTCAGTTGTATAGCAAAGAATTGCTGAAACTCCTAACAACAGGAACATCACTCACCTCCATCAGCCCCCAAATCTGCATCCAAACCCTACACAGCCGCAAGAATTGTAGGAATGAAGATCTGCTCAAGGAAGATCCATCGCTAGTTGATCCGCAGCTTTCTCCATCCTAGATCAGGAACAATATCTTGAAAAGAAACAACTTCACATGAGATTCTTGAACTCACAGCATTACCAAACAAAGTCTTACCTCAATTGATCACCTACAGCCGATGTCGTGTGATCCACCTCGGCTGGTGATGATCCACAATGCCCTCCAGTGAACAGATCAAGGAGGAAAGCAAAAAGGGCTCGATTAATCCGGACGACGCAAATCAGGGCCCTTGTTGTGCCCTAGAACCGGATCCCTTTGCTCGCACGCAACAAACAGCCGAAGAGACGATCGCTCAACCAAAGACGATCTGGACAACTTCAGTACCTTCGCGATCCGATGACTCTTCTTCAGGCGATGTGGTGAGGACGAGATCGCCGGGGAAATCTCGCCCTCCGTCAACGTCTGATCATCCGCACGAGAGAGGAAAGGGAGAAGGGCTCCACGCATCGAAAGGAAGAGGGAGGAGGGAGGCTCGGCCGAGGGTACGCCGACGGAGGAGGTCGATGGCCGGCGGCGTCGACCGATAGCCGGCGATCGCGAGCTCAGCGTTCAGTGAGGTAGAAAATCGCCGGAGAAGAAAAGGGTTTTCGGGGAGAAGGAATCGGGAGAAAGAATAAGAATCGGGATTTTAAACCTAGGTTAGAATAATTAAAGTCTACGTCCATTCCCAAATCAACTCCCACTTAAATGGATAACCTAAATAGGTCTCTACTGTACCCCGAATCTATCCCCTCAAAACGGGTCATACGGACTCCGTTTAAATCCCAAAAAATTTCCAAAAATCCTCGAAAAATCCAATAAGATTTTCCGTCCAATAACATTTATTATTTTAATTTTGCGATATCTTACATTCTCCCCCACTAATAAAAATTTGGTCCCCAAATTTACTGATCAACTCAGGGATCCACACTCAAGGGTATCATCCCAGTATAATGAACATACCTCCAACCAAGATGGTCCACCTCCAAGTGGATAACGATAACACTGTGAGCTATGAACTCACCCTAGTCCCGCTACTTCCACACTGTTACCTAACCAACTGTGGGTAAACCAACTACCTCTGAAATCCAAGACTCACTATCATTAGATCCTCCAACATCTGTATAGGACACTCAACTATCCATCAGTCTTAGGGTAAAAATCTATACTAAAGCGAAGCTCCTAATCCAAAGTCTGCTATAACCATAGTCAAAAGCAAGATGTGAAATCGCTGATCTCCATCCAATACAACCCTCAGAGATATACCATAAGGTCCGGCAATCTCTCCACAGTATAATCCTAATACTCAATCCAAAAGAATCCGTCCCACAAATCGATGGATAGGGAGCAAAGTCGTCACCCAATAATGATTTCCCAAACCATCATATCCTCTCCATATCCTGGATAATTCCACAACAAAATCCATCAACACATGCTCCCAACTCCACTCCAAAATACGAGTCTACTGAACCAATCCTACTGATATCCGATGTTCAGCCTCCACTTACTAACACACTAGACATCAAGCTACAAAATCCGCAATGTCTTTTTTCATATCGTTCCACTAATACGAATGCTCCAAGTCTCTATACATCATACGTCACCCGAATGTATCGCAAACCCAGATTAATGTGTTTCCTGTAGTAACTCCTCTCGGATAAGAAGTGACTCGGAAACACACATAATCTCTCATGAAAATAAAAATCAAATTCTCATTTTATAAGAATTCTAACTACTAGCACGAGACTACTTTGCTCATGCTATATCGGAACTACACCAAACCCCAAGTACGATACATATGTGTAGAGTGCAAATCCGTCTATACTAGAAAGTACTACTAAGAACGGTGCAGCTATCTAAACTGATCTCACAAGCATCTATCTAAGAAAATCCCATACTCATCATGAACAGTCCAGTCAACGGCATAATGCTGAATAAACCCTCAATCAATCTCCCGTAATATATAACCAGACCAAGGAAGCTACGAGTCTCCTGTATGGACTACGACTACTCCCTATTGATAAAAGCGTCCATCCCCTATTGATCCATTAATATCCCTCTGTTAGAGACAACGTGTCTCATAAATCTCGCAGAAAACAATCACAATACGCACTACTAACCTCACATATAGATGTTCCCGTTGAAACATCTCTAGAACTATGCGAAGATAGTGTACGTGATCCACCTCGGATCGGAAGTAGATTACAACATCGTCAATGAAGACAATGAAATCTAATCCAAACGCCCTAATAATACCAAGTACATCGAGTCCATAAAAACATCTAGGGCACTGTATGCCTAAATGATAAAACCATATCCTCATAATATCCGTACAACAGATAGATCCAACCGTAAGATCCTCGACAAACCTGTGATCTGATCATGCACTACAAATCAACAAATCCATATATATCACAGACATACCACACTCTAAGTCATTATCAACCTCAAGTATCAAATAGTATATCATCAAGTCAAATATCCACTAATAGATCCTCAAAAGACAATCTATCACCACACCTGATCTCCCAATATCCATCAATCTCCAATCATCCTCAACATCAATCAATCATACCAGATAATTCCCTAAACAAAGATAGAGTAAAAGGAAATCATCCAACCTTCAACACTCACTACCAACAACTAAATGTATCCAAAAAGTCTGTCAAATCTCATCATCTCGTCCTTTCTGATAATCAAATATCCATAGTAAAGGAATGTCAATGCAAAGTCAAAGGGTCACACAACCTGCTGACTAAGAGCCTATCCATCAAGAAGATATCTCCACCACACTCATAATCATCCTATATAGGTCCCTCGACAAATGCTGATAAAAGGTCAAACCCTCTAATAGGGTAGATAGACTACAAGATCTGGTAAAATGATCACATGGTCAAGGTCTTGAGCCACCTGATAGAGACAATGTTAGTTGAATCGTCTAACCATTGTCTTGCACCCCATCATACTGTGATTGCTCCACCCTAAGGTTCTGTAACCTCCAGTGTCGAGCAATGAACCCAAAGATAAAGGAATGCTACAACTAAATAGCTGATCAAAATGTCCGTCAATCAACGCTCTGCACCTCAAAGATCATCATCTGAAATTATACCCAGTTACGATCGGACCTCCTAGGTATTACTCAACTAACACCATTCCTCCACACCATTGCGGGGTATACATCACTAAGTACATCATGGATATCTAATCGTATCCAATAGTCCCATGAGTCAGGATCTCCCATGGGGCAACGATAGGCGAGTCTACTAGTCATCGTCGAAAGAGGTAGAGAACTACTCTCTCTCCAAAACACCTCAAATAAATCACTAAGTGATGACCGGATCTCCAAAAAGCATTCCCTGCTTCTTCCTTCACGTGGTACCGGGTCACGTAAAGGTTAAGCAGCTAACTTCAACTCTCTCCCGTCAGTACAAATCATATATCTAAATGTACTCTCCAACTCATACGCCCTAGTAATGGATGTATCTCATAAGTGTTAAGCAGGTAGCTTTACACTTTTCCACATCAGCGAAGGTATCCTATCCGAATGTACCTTCTAAGTCATCCTATTAGGTACAGACAGTCCATGGTCAAAGTCCCCATGGAATAGGATACGGCAACCCTCTACAGGCTGACTAAGGCGACAATGGTATACGGCTAACTCAGTCCTCCCCATGACGTTACAAGTCATGTACTCAAGTGAGTCTCCCAAATATCTAACCCAACACAAGTAACCCCAAAGATCATAATCTCTAAAAATAGAGTATACCCTAATGATCGAACTGCTAAATAAATTGATCGTCAACTAACTGATCTAATAAGGATAAATCAATCCTCGTCAAAAGCAACTAAGGTAAAATCGATCCACCACTACCCAAGTCAACGAGGGTAATCTACTAACCTAACCAACAGGAGTAAATCAATACTCTACTAATCAAAACAACAGGCGTACAAAACCAACTAAGGTAAATCAAACCACCACAGCACAAGTCGATTAGGTAAATCAATCCTAAACTGATCTAACCAACCGGAGTAATACAAACTGAGTCAACATATGTATACAGATATCATCCACTACCCAGCTAATAATAATAGACACTGATATGTGACTCTAAATCTTAACCAACTAATAGTAGCAACAACTAACACAACTGGTAGTATGATATGAAGAATCCCTTGAGACTGTAAATCCTTGATCTCCATTAGGTCAACCGTGATCAGTGATTGACCCAACACATGCAATGCATGCTACAAACCAATAGGTAGGTACTAACAAGAGAGTACTAACACATGTCATAACAAACTATCATGGACAACAATACATATAGCAACAGCAGTGTATGATAACAATATGCAAATATACCTCCTATAGCCTGGAGATGTCCTGCTGCTGCCTGGTCCCAAAGCCCGAAAAGTCGCATCAGGAAAACCGAAACACAAAATCCAAAAACACGAATAACAGGTATCGTACCTGCTCTGATACCAAATTGGTATCAGATAAATCTCGAAAATCCAAAACATGAAACAAAACAGGCATCGTACCTGCTCTGATACCAAAAATTGGTATCAGAAAAATCTCAAAAATATAGAACACAAAACAAGTATCGTATACCTGCTCTGATACCACTAAATTGTCACGCCCCCAAAGGAGTCCCTGCCAGACAAAAATCCGACAACATCTCCCCTGTACCGGTGACAATATAAAGCATCACTACAAACAAAATATACATCAGCCACATACGGCTGGAATATTTATATACACAACCACGCAGTTATAATAACAGCTCACTCAGCTGGAATGAAACAATCACAACCACGCAGTTATATATAAAACAGCCCACACGGCTGTACTAAAACACAGCGGAAAAACGATACGAAAGCCCACACAACACAAATAATTACAATGCATGTCGGCACGGCTTAAATACAAATACAACACCAAAACCATAGGATAGTCACATGGCTATACACAAATACAATGCCAAAAATAATAAAAGAATATACAAAAGAAAACAATCCCGATCTTCGGATGTGACGTAGGACCCGGCAGACAGGATTCTCCGAGCGACACCAACCATCTACAGGCTACCTGAAAACATAAATGTATACATGCGGTGGTGAGTATAGGTAACTCAGCGGGTAATAGAAAAGATAGTGCATGGTCCATAAACAACATGGAGATCACAAGTATACAGTCTCAATAAGGAATAAAGAACATGATCATACTATCATAATCAATGCACCTAAACATAACTGACATAATAACCTGACATATAAACTGTACAAACCACAACTAACATAATGACAGATACATACCCAATCTGGAATCAACACATAGGTAATCCGAGTAGCAACCAACAATATATACCCGTGACACCTGTGCAATATAAATACGACTGCATATACATGTAAAATAAATGACATGTATGCAGCATGACAACCATATGCAACAAGCATATCTCAAACAAGTGCAACAACCACAATCACATGCAACTAGTATCTACTAGGCATGTATGCAAATATACATCCACCGATGCACCGCGCATCATATGCAAATGTGTATGCATGCTCCATGGTCACCCCCGACACCTCTCTAGACACCACGACCTCAGTATGGCCGAGAGGCTTGGGTCCGTGACAAATCGTACAAACCTCACGCACGTAACCGCTATAAAGCGACTGAGGCGACAGTATACTATGTAGTTATCTAACTACATAGCTAAGGGTCCCTGACCACTCACAACTCAAGCCCTCTAACTACTGTACCCTCAAGATCCACTACTCCAGAGTGGTCGAGGCTGACAGAGTAAAAATACTGAGCAGCTGAGTAAACGCGACAGGACATAGCTCCACTCCCAGCTACCACTCTCCATCAGTGGTAGAGTGGACAACTATAAAAACTGACAACCCTCTCAACTACAAAGGAGACGATAGTCGTCAGTATGCAATGAATGATGAACATGATATATATATAATCATGATACAGACACTGGCATCATCCATGCAAACTCTAACTCCACATAAGCACTCCACAACATGAATATAATCGTCATGCTAAATCCACACATCCCACCAAATACATGTACACAACTACACACGTATAATCAACCAAAACTCTCCACTGATCCCACTGGACACATATGCACAGAACGCAAGTACAATCAACATGTATCCTCCAATAATAAACACATCAAACACGTGTATAAACCACAAACATACAATCAACACAACTCCTCTAATCATCACACCGGACAAATGTGTACACGACATACAAATGGGCAATCATCATATGAACACTGCCAACGAACCATACACTACCATACACACTCTACATGTGCACAAATACCACAGAGTATAGATAATCCAAAGTGTAGACTGTATAAGAATTAAATAGATCATCATAAGGGTCAAGCATAAGTATCAAGCAGGAAAATAACCAACGAACACGATATAAGGTAAAGCAGCCTAAACCATCACATAATAACCATGCACTAAGCTCAATAAAAATCTACATAGAGGTAAAGGAAGAAATACCCGCCTTTATCTGTCGACCGTATCAGATAAACCAATCCACGTCAAGACGCTTGTCTCGAATTAAAGTCCTGCAATCACATAATATTTTAGCTAATTACATACGAAGTAAATAACTAAGCAACTTCCCCCACCTAATTAGAATAACCCTAATCAAACATGATTAAGGATTAATCCTCCAACTAACCTTAACCATAATACAACCCAATTAAATTAGGTTATACATGATACATCTCCAAAACCCCCCAAAACAACACATTTAATCCAATAATAAATCTATTCTCTTAATTACCAACCCACCACATAATGATATCAACCATAAAACTCTAACCATCCTCAATCAACAAAATTATGCCCTCCTCCAATTCATATAACAATCTACAAGTCCTCAATATATCCAACGTACCTTAAATCAATTCCTACAATCCATCTACATGCTTCCATGTGCTCTAAACCAGACATAACCTAATAACAATCAACAATACCGATAGAATAGAGAAATAATAAGAAAATTCTAGAGGTACATCACCAAAGGAAACTCACCTCGAGATAGTGCCACAAATCAAGAGCTCACAGCCCCTACTCCCACTGTCCAAAATCTACAAAAACGCCTACACACCAATTCTTCCAAGAGTCAATCTAGAACTCAGTTGTATAGCAAAGAATTGCTGAAACTCCTAACAACAGGAACATCACTCACCTCCATCAGCCCCCAAATCTGCATCCAAACCCTACACAGCCACAAGAATTGTAGGAATGAAGATCTGATCAAGGAAGATCCATCACTAGTTGATCCGCAACTTTCTCCATCCTAGATCAGGAAGAATATCTTGAAAAGAAACAACTTCACATGAGATTCTTGAACTCACAGCATTACCAAACAAAGCCTTACCTTAATTGATCACCTACAGCCGATGTCGTGCGATCCACCTCGGCTGGTGATGATCCACAATGCCCTCCAGTGAACAGATCAAGGAGGAAAGCAAAAAGGGCTCGATTAATCCGGGACGACGCAAATCAGGGCCCTTGTTGTGCCCTAGAACCGGATCCCTTTGCTCGCACGCAACAAACAGCCGAAGAGACGATCGCTCAAACAGAGACGATCTGGACAACTTCAGTACCTTCGCGATCCGGTGACTCTTCTTCAGGCGATGTGGTGAGGACGAGATCGCCGGGGAAAACTCGCCCTCCGTCAACGTCTGATCATCTGCGCGAGAGAGGAAAGGGAGAAGGGCTCCACGCATCGAAAGGAAGAGGGAGGAGGGAGGAGGGAGGCTCGGCCGAGGGTACGCCGACGGAGGAGGTCGATGGCCGGCGGCGTCGACCGATAGCCGGCGATCGCGAGCTCAGCGTTCAGTGAGGTAGAAAATTGCCGGAGAAGAAAAGGGTTTTCGGGGAGAAGGAATCGGGAGAAAGAATAAGAATCGGGATTTTAAACCTAGGTTAGAATAATTAAAGTCTACGTCCATTCCCAAATCAACTCCCACTTAAATGGATAACCTAAATAGGCCTCCACTGTATCCCGAATCTATCCCCTCAAAACGGGTCATACGGACTCCGTTTAAATCCCAAAAAATTTCCAAAAATCCTCAAAAAATCCAATAAGATTTTCCGTCCAATAACATTTATTATTTTAATTTTGCGATATCTTACACATTTACTATCAAGTAACATCCTAGGTGGATGTTCATAACTTTCAAAATGCCTAGATAGATATACATTATCCCAGTTTAGGGCAAAATCAAAATCTACATCTTACAAAGACAATAAGGTGACTTGTATATGTTTTAGCACACATTAGATACAAGTGGGATGATAGGATGATGAACACGACTCAAGATGTTGATTAGTGCATCTAGTTGAGTTTTGGTTTCATCAAAACACATAATTATGTATACTACAATCATTGGAAAAGCTAATGTACAAGTCATGTGCATTAAGCTCAAAGAACATGGTTGAAAATTGATTTTGAAAATAATTTTAAAATAGTTTTGGAAAACCTTGGTGAAGATTATCTTTTAATAGTAATCATCATTGAAAAGTTAGACACAAACTAGAAGAAAACACTAAAGTTTTTACAAGTTTGTGTCAATTTTTAAAAATCGGAAGTATTTTAATAGAAAACTATTTTTCCATGATAGTATATACCCTAAATAATGTTTATAATAATTTTTATGATTTTTAGAACTTTGTGGAATTTTTGGAGAGTTTCTAAATTTCACTGAAATTTTATTTCAGGAAATCAGAGCTCAAATCGATCAGCCGATCAATTGGGAGGTATTTCCCATGAGCAGTAGCTCACGAAATCGATCAACCGATCGATCCGTTCTCTTCTGGATCGATCGGACAATCGATTCAAAGGCAGGTTCTGTGAACAGAACCTCTCTGAATCGATCAGTGGATCGATTGAAATTGTTTCAATCGATTGAGACTCAACCCAATCGATTGAAAATGCTGATTTTGGCTGGGAAAGCCTGATTTCAGCATCTTAAATCATTTTTAGTCTAAGTAACCATTCCTTACTCCTTGAAACATGTTTGTATACACTTAGGGGGAGTTTTCATAGTGAAAACAAGGATAAATTGGTTAAGGAAGACTAAATAGAAGTTTAAGTTGAGGTTTAGTTTCACTATTAGATTTTTGAACCTCAAAACTTCTAAATTTGGATTTCCTAAAGGCTTAGGGATTCCAAGTTATTGTTGGTGTAATGACAGAAGTTACGCGCATGTATTTAGGGGGAGTTACTCTTTAAGGACATGAAAATTATTTTTCGAAACCTTTGAAGGTGGTTAAACCTTCGTTTAGAAGAAAATGCTCAAGGTTGAGCATTGAAAAACAATGGAGAGTGAATATCTTCATTGTGGAGTTATGGATTCTCTAGGATGAGCATTATAACATGGAGTAATGCTCAAGGGTGAGCATTTGATATAGTGAAGGGTATGAGACCTTTATTGTTGAAATGATGAATGCTCTCGGATAAGCATTAATGCTCAAGGGTGAGCATTTAGATATAGTAAAGGGTATGAGACCTTCATTGTGGTGTTGTGAACAACGAGTGAAGTTGTGAACAACATTGAGTAACTCTCCTGGGGAAGAGTTGCTAATGTGTGCCAATAGGGTGAGAATGTAGGGTTTAAGTTAGACTTTAATTGTCCCTCTAGGAAGACTTGGGGGAGAATGTAGGGTTAAACCCTCATTCATGCATTGGCATGAGAAGAAGTTGAGGCTATGAGATTATCCTAACTTAAAGGTATTATCAAATATCAAAAAGGGGGAGATTGTTGGTGCAATATCCCTGGGTTAAGTTGACCAGGTTGACTAAGCTTGAGTGGGCTCAAGCTTGAGTCTTGATGTCTAGGTTTTGTTATTTGATAATACATGGAGATTGCAGATGCAATTGTCCGTTTGGGGAGATTGTTGATACAATTCCCCTCTGGTCAAAGTTGACCAGTTAGATGTGAAGAAGAGTCAAGTAGGTCAAAGGGTTGACTGGATACTTGACTGGGAAAGTCCTAACTAGAGGTTAGGCAGTTGGAAATTCTGGTGAGTGAAGCCAGGTGAAAGATCTAATAGTAAAGCTAGGCAGTTGGAAAATCCTAGTGAGTGAAGCTAGGTGAAAGTCCTGGTGAGTGAAGCCAAGCAAGTGAAAGTCCCGATGAGTGAAGTCGAGCAGTGAGGAAAATCCTGATGAGTGAAATCAGGTGAAAACCCTAGTGATTGAAGCTAGATGAAAGTTCTAGTAAGTGAAGCCAGGCAGGTGAAAGCCCCGGTGAGTGGGGAAAATCCTGGTGAGTGAAGCCAAGTGAAAACCCTAGTGAGTGAAGCTAGGTGAAAGTCCTGGTGAGTGAAGCCAGGCAGATGGGAAGTCTTAGTGAGTGAAGCTAGGCGGATGGAAAGACCTGGTGAGTGAAGCCAGACACGTGGAAATCCAAGTGGGTCAAGGTTGACCAGACACCTGATATTGAGAAGTCCAAGTAGGTCAAAGGATTGATCGAATACTTGGCATAAGGAAATCCAGATCGGTCAAGGGTGATCAGATATCTAGTGGAAGGAAGTCCATATGGGTCATGGAGGACCGGACACTTGACATGAGACGGTAAGTCCAAGTAGGTCAAGGTTGACCTAACACTTGTCACGAGGAGGAAAGTCCAAGTGGATCAAAAGGATTGATCGGACACTTGGTGAAGGAGTCCTAGTAGGCCAAGGTTAACCAGATGTTGGGTTTGGGAACTTTAGACTTGATTTAGGCAAGTTAAAGGTGGGTCAATCGATCAACCGATCAATTGAACCATAGTCCAATCAATCAGTTGATCGATTGGATGTGTGCCACGAAGAAGATTTGTTCTAATCGATCAGTTGATCAATTGGGAGCAAATATCGCGAGCACAGAACCTCTCCCAATTGATCAGCCAATAGATTGGGTATCTCCAATCGATCGGTCGATCAATTGGGGGACTGGATTTCTGCGCAAAGATGCGAGAAAGGCTGGATCGATTGGTCGATCGATTCAGGCTATTTACAGAGAGCACAAAGGCGCTCTGAATCGATCGACCGATCGATTCAAAGCCTCCCCAATCGATTGAGAGTCATTCAATCGATTGGGATCCGACCGTTGCACAGATTATAGCCGTTGGCGAGCGATTTCTTTGACATGGCTTCGAGATCTTTGTCTCCACTCTCAGCGATTCTTCTCCACCGAGTTCAGTGACACACGCCAGTTCTTGAAGGGTCTTGGAGAGAAGTACAGTTGCATTCCCAAGCATCAAGAAACTTTTCCAAACAAGAAGAGAGAATAAGTGGTATAAACCTTGTAAGGTTTGTGTTTGTATTTCTTCTTGTTTTGAGTTGTATACGTGTGTGAGTCTTGTACGAGGTTTCTTCACCTCTGGTAGTTACCGAGAAGGAGTATTTTCTTAGTGGAGAGTGCTCGCGTGTGTGGATCCTTAGATTAGTCACCTCTTCTTGAGGTAGATACCAAATAAATCTACGTTGTTAGCATTGAAGCTTGCTTTGAGTGTTTTCTGATGCATATCATTACCAAGAAGCAAGCTACGAGAAGCGCGATGAGCTATTCACCCCTCCTCCCCCCCTCTAGCATATTTCGATCCTAACAATAAGCTCCCATGTGCCATTTTTCTTGATGGAGCTTATTTCTTCATTCATAGCATGAACCTATTTCTTTTCTTTTGATGCTTCATATGTGATTTGATTTTCTCCTGCAAAAATGCAAAAAAGATTTGACTTATCACATTTACCTCTTCAATCTCATCATAAATATCTCTCAAACTTCTTGTTCTTCTTTGCGATGGTGATGGAGACATGTTTTTGTAAGGTCCCATGAGCCATTGAATGTGTAAATTAGGAATTTGAGATATTTTTTTATGTTAGTTCGATATTTCCTAGGATGTAGGTAATTCAGTGACGATTAATAGATAAATATAATAATAATAAATATAAAATAATATTCGTTCCTTAAGAAATTATTTTATAGAATTTTTAGGAAATTTTTAGGATTTTTAAGGGATTAAGCAGGATATGTATGACATACTGATGGGGATAAACCTATTAGAAGTTGAGAAAACCTATTTAAAATATCAATTAAGTAGGAGTTAACATATTCAATTAACCTAAGGTTGAGGTTTAATTAATTAAAGTATATAAACCTAAACCTAAACCTAACTCCTTATCCGGGGCTCGCCCCTCACATCCCCGATTATCTCCTCCTCTCCTCTTCGCCACCGCAACCAAACGCTCCACTCGTGCCAAAGACGGCCGGCCGACGCCACCACGCAACGAGCTTCTCGGTGGACAACACCCAAGTCGTAGATGCCCACGACAACCCTTCATCTCTGGCACATCGTCCCATGGCTAAGGCTCCCATCGGTAGAACAAGAAGGGGAAGGCAAGTAGATTTCCTTTTAGGTATAGATGAGCGCTTCTTTTGGTAAGCTAGCAAGAAGATTCAAAAGTTGTCCCTGGTTCCGCGCAAGGGTTTTGTTCGATCTCTTGATTCAGATTTGGGTGATTATGTTTGGTTTTTGGTTCTGCGCAAGAAGATTTCTGAATGCGGAATGGTTTTGGACGGTGAGGTTCGGTTTTGATGAAATTCTATTGTCCTCAAGCTATTTGAGATGCAGTGGACCAGATTCTGGTGGTGGTGTTCTGGTTTTGTTTTTGTGATCTTGTCTTGAGAGGATTCAGCTCTTGGGATTGATTTAGATGGCGGTGTAATGGATTTGTATTGAGTTCTTACTCTTGTGATGTTTTTTTTTTAATTCTTGGGGCTGATTTGAGGGTGTGCTTAGTTCTATTTCGGGATTTCGTACCTGGGGTTAGCTCCGGATATTCTGGACAAATTTAGGATTTGAAGCTCGTATTTGATGAAGTTCTTCTATAGTTTGGTTTGGGAATTGTGTTCTAAATTTGGTGAGTTTTTGATGGGGTTTCAATGTGAAATTTGTTTCTCCTTAATGTTGAATTTTCAGCCAGAAGTTGGTGAGTTATTTAATGGGTTTCAATGTGGAATTTGCTTCTCCTTGATGTGGAATTTGCTTTTCCTTGATGTTGCAACTCTACTGCATTTGTAATTTCTTGATTTGGACCTTGTAAAAATCATTCAATAGTTGCTTCTCAGTCCTCCTCCACATTGACTCAAATTATGACAATCTCCATCTCTTTGTGGTATTCCTCTAGAGTCTTGAATCCTTGGGTTAGACTTTGTAGCTGTTGGTACAAATCTCGAAAGTAATGTGATGGAATGAATGAACCTCTTCCTCATAATAGATTTCATCTCCTCCCAATTGCTAATGGGTCTCTCTTGGTTTCTTCTCTTTCTTAGAATAATTTGATCTCACCAAATAATAACATAATCAATAAACTTAACAACAACAAGTTTTACTTTTTTTCTCTTTAGAGTAGTTGTGTCAATCAAACACTAATTCCACTTTCCTTTTCCACTCTTCTTTTTCTACTCCAAATATATGTCTAGATCATATTGATATTTTCCAAGTTTCTAACAACTTGATCATTCATCCTTCCTCTTCTACCACCAATTCTACCATGACAAGATCTGCTACTAAAATCTTTATCATCAATATCTTCAGAAACACCATTATCATCATCATTGTCATCACGATTATATTACCTAGCACTTCATGTAAGAACTCTACCAACTTGACTAATGTATAATCCAGTAATTATAGGATCTTGTCTCTCTAATCTATCGAGGATCTGACTAAAATTGATTTCCATGCATTCCAAGTGTTATCCCAAGGCACAATATGTAAGTACCCAGTGGTGGTTTTGATGTAATCAACTAAGTCAAGTTAGGTCCTATTGTCTTTTGATGTCTTGTGTCTAAGTGTGCAGGAACTTAGGAGTACAGGAAGTCGAGCAAAAGACACAGCTAGCTAGAATGACGACACGGAAGAGAGTCGACGAGCTCGGTGCATCCGAGGGATGAGGCACTGTGGAACAATATGTTGGCAGACAAGAAGAAAGCGTGCGACGAGTCCGAGAGATGAGAAGTCAGAGTGGAAGGTCACTCGAGCAGGCCGAAAAATGAGTTTGGGTGAGCCTTATTCTAGATAAATGAAATCACCCATGCAAGCAGAGCCGAAGCAAAAGCCTAAATGAAAAGTCAACTTGCTGTTGACTTTAGTCTGGGCACCTAGAGTTATTCCAGACGCCTGGAGTCCTGGTGCCCGAAGCTTGTCTGGACACCCGAACCATTTTAGGTGCCGAGGGCACCCTCGAAGGCACCCTCGGCTGTAGATGAAGTTTGACTGGGTTCGAGCGCCCGAAGAGGGTCCAGATGCTCGGACCACAAAACTTATCTCTCGTCATGCTATCGTGATCCGTTGCATCATGGATAAAATTTTATCCACCCCTAGGTACCCAGAACCCCTCCAGACACTCGGATTAGTGCTATAAATACAACCTTGATTTCAGTAGTTGAAGAACAACACTCGTAAACAATTTCTCTTTCTAGTCTACTACTGTGTGAGCTGTCAACATTGTAAGAGGCTACTCCACCCAAAATGATCTTCATAGTGAGCTTCATTTGCCTTAGATTAGCAATCCCCTAATTGCAAACTAAGTAAATCTTTTCTTGCCTCTTTCTTTTAATTAATTAGATTCTTAATTCTTTTTGTATAAGTGTTTGTGTTAATTAAGTTATAAGTTTTGAGAAAGGTTTGCATTTTTATTTTCAGGGAATTCATCCCCCTCTTGCCGGTCATCAAGGGATCAACAATTAATATCAGAGCAAGGACACTTCAGAAAGACTAACCACCGACCGAAGCAAAGAAATCAATGGTCAGACCAAGTCTCATCTCGCCAAAGTTTGAGGGGGAGTTCGCATATTGGAAACACTGAATGGAGGTATTCCTAAATACTGACTTTGAAATTCTTTTAATAATTAAGTACGGTTTTGTAGTTCCCAAAGATTAGCAAAGTGTAGAGAAAGAAGAGTGCATTTGAACGAGGAAGGAGCAAAGCGATTTAGTAGCCAACAGTAGAGTGGAATATCACTTATTAAGTGTTTTACTGTCTCAAGAAGTAAATCCCATAAGAAGCTACACATCGGCAAAAGACCTCTGCGAGAAGTTCTTGGAACTCCATAAAGGAACATCTAAAGCGAAGCTTGCACGATGAGGAATTCTTCGAAACAAGCTAACAAACATCCGTTTGGAAAAAGATGAGAAGGTAGCTGAACTACACACGAAGATCAAGGAACTAATCACTAGACTAGTCAACCTCGGTGAAACAATAGCCAACCGGGACTTGGTACGCTACACACTCAATGCTTTTCCCAGGACTCCAGAATGAACCTCGATAATCGATGCCTACTACATCTCAAAGAACCTGGAGGTAAATACCCTGGAAAAACTCTTTTCAACTTTAGAATTACATGAAATCGGATGTGCAGGTACAACAAAAGAGTCAAGCTAGAATCCGACATACAAAGCCACCAAGAAGGATGAACCTGAGTCAGACTGAGATCTGGAAGGAGACCAAGAAGCTTACATGGTAAGGAAATTTAGAAATTTTTTTAGTGTAACGCCCCAAATTTCCTCAATTAGAGTCCTAAAAGTAATTTAAAAATATTTAAAAATGCTATATAAATATTCTAGGGATTTTTAAAATTTTTAGAGTATTTTTATGTAATTTTTGGAGGTCGTTTGTTATTTTTACAAAATGAAGGAAGTTTCGACAAAAAAATGTCTAAGCCGAGAATTGAACCCATGACCTTTGACTCGGTCAAAACCCGACTGACCAGGTGTGCAAATGGATTTTTCTGTTTAGTAAAGGTAGCGAATTTATTTAAGATAGTTAACAGAATATTGGATTATAAAAGGGATAAGTTGATCTTGGATTTGTTTGTTTAGAAAAGGTAGCGAATTTATTTAAGATAGTTAACAGAATATTATAAAAGGGATAACTTGATGTTGGATTTGTTTGTTTAGAAAAAGTAGCGAATTTATTTAAGATAATTAACAAAATATTGGATTATAAAAGGGATAAGTTGATGTTGGATTTGTCTGTTTAGAAAAGATAGCGAATTTATTTAAGGAGTTAACAGAAATATTAAGTTATAAAAAGGGATAAGTTGATGCTCTGTTTTCCCGTGACTTAAACCATTCTCTCCTTCTCTTCTGCGTACGATGGCGGAGCTCGGGCAGAAAACGAAAGGGAGTTAGGGCATCATCTCCGGCGGCCGACCAAGGTCCTAGAAGCCCTTTTTGTTCGGTTGTGAGTCCAAGAAGCAAGGTAAGTGCTTCTCACCTGCAGTAGGAGTAGTTTCGGACCTTTGTTCTTCTTGAATTCGAAGCATAAGAAGCGCTTATAGTGCAGATTTTTAATTAAGCCTATAGTGCAGATTTTTAATTAAGCTTATAGTGCAGATTTTTATATAGACTTATAGTGCAGATTTTAATTAAGCTTGTAGTGCAGATTTTTAATTAAGCCTATAGTGCAGATTTTAATTAAGCTTATAGTGCAGATTTTTATATAGGCTTATAGTGCAGATTTTAATTAAGCCTATAGTGCAGATTTTTAATTAAGCTTATAGTGCAGATTTTTATATAGGCTTATAGTGCAGATTTTAATTAAGCTTGTAGTGCAGATTTTTAATTAAGCCTATAGTGCATATTTTAATTAAGCTTATAGTGCAGATTTTTAATTAAGCTTATAGTGTAGATTTTAATTAAGCCTATAGTGCAGATTTTAATTAAGCTTATAATGTAGATTTTTAATTAAGCTTATAGTGCAGATTTTTATTTAAGCTTATAGTGCAGATTTTAATTAAGTCTATAGTACAAATTTCAATTAAGCTTATAGTGCAGATTTTTAATTAAGCCTATAGTGCAGATTTTTAATTAAGCTTATAGTGCAGATCTTTATGTAGGCTCATAGTGCAGATTTCTTAGAGCTTAAAATGCAGATTTCTTTAGAGCAGATTTCTTTAGAGCTTGTAGTGCAGATTTCTTAGAGCTTAAAATACAGATTTCTTTAGAGCAGACTTCTTTAGAGCTTGTAGTGCAGATTTCTTAAGAGCTTATGGTACAGACTTCTTTAAAGTTTATAGTGCAGATTTTTTGTGGAACTTGTAGTGCAAATTTTTGGTGGAATTTATAGTGCAGATTTTTGGTGGAACTTGTAGTGCAGATTTTAAAGAAAAAGATTATAGTGCAGTTTGATTAAATATTATAGTGCAGAATTTATGTTTGCATAGTATACAGAAATAGTGTAGCATAGAATGCAGAATCTTGATTAGTAAAGTATACAGAATTTTGATTAGCATAGTATGCAGATTTTTGTTTATGCATTTCAAAGTTAGAATTTGTTTAAACATTTCAGTTTTTAAAGAAGCATTCTTTTATTAGAAGTATTAACAAGTGTAAGAAAGATAAAGAAAAGAAAGAGAAAGGCCAAGGCCTTAAGTAGATCCCAAAGTCAAGACTTTAGGGATTTTGGCACATAAGGTGCATAAAGAAAATGCCGAGGCATTATATATTAGAAGTAATAAAAGATAACAAGTATTTTACTTTATTTAAGAGGCTAGTACCCGACTTCCGAGGTTGTCGTTAAACAAATCCAGGTGTCCAATTTCGAGGTCTTGGCCCTGGTAGACCGAGGTCTGCTCTTTTAGGATTGGTGGCTCGCTACCCCAATCTATTAGGGAACGCGCATAAGATGGTACTACGCCTGGGCCCAAAAAGAAAGTTGATTATTATTTGAAGTATTAAAGTATAAGTTTTTAAACAAGTGAAATAAGATTCAGAAAGTGTTTAAAATTCACCAAGATTATGCTAGCATGATTGTATAGATTTGTTATACACGTTTAGCATTTTAGTATGTTTCTTTTTCTTGAAGATGAGTATGAATAGTTTTTCTTTTGAGCATTCAACTTTTAGATTTCAGTATATTCACATGCATATTCGAGTTTTGTGAGTTAGATAGCGCTTACTAAACAATTATGCTTATAGATGCATTTTCCTCTTATTGCAGATAAAGGAAAGGAAAAGTTATAGCAAAGGAAGGCGACAAGGAGGTGTGGATGGATGTGTGATGCCTGGACTATAGAAGCCTTGGGACCTAGCATAAGAATTTATTAAGATTGTCATTTATTAAGAATGTATTAGATGAGTCATTTAGTCTTCCGCTGCTAGTTAATTGTATGTTTTGAGTTCTCCGAGAGTTTTAGGAATTTCTATCAACATGTGAACAAGGATAGTTAAGTAAAGTTAGTAGTCCAGTAGCGCTCACCCTCGCAGTCCAGTAGCGAGGAGGGTGGGGTGTTACAAGTTGGTATTGTAGGACCGTGATCGTTCGATAGAGGGGGGGGTGAATATCGATTAAAAGAAACTCGAATGTCAAAGTATGCAGCGGAAAAGTAAATGAACACAATTGATTTTACTTCGTTCGGAGCCTGTGACGACTCCTACTCGAAGGCCCGTGGTCCTTGACCACTTTCGTTGGGCAATCACTAGCAATTCGAATATGATTACAAAAAGGAGTGCAAGAAATGCTAAATAAAAAAACACAAAGCTATACCGACAGAAAAGAAAACTTAAAGAGCAAGGGCGCGTTGTCGGAGCTTTGTTAGCGTCGCTAGAGCACAGAGCAGCAGAGCAAGCAGTCGAAGAGTTCTGAGTTATGTTTGAAGATCCACCCCTGGGGCTTCTTTTATATGCTGCTCCGGGCGCCTGGATTCCTTCCGGGCGCCCTGGTGCGACGTGGCAGGTCTAATCAGTGAACTCCACGTGGCGACGACTCGGCCTAGATAAAATTCACCTCCGGGCGCCCGGATCCCTTCCGGGCGCCCGGACCACCTTTTTCCAGAGATTCCTTCTCTTGCAAAACAAGGTTAGTCCGAGGAAAAATATACCCTGCAACATAGATTGTTAGCACAACTAAAGTAATATGATTTAACAATAGAAGAGTATGACTTAGATTCCGTCTTTCCGAGACCGGAATGTAGTCACGATCTTGACTTAGATACCGAAATGGATCTAAGCCGGATCGACGCCTAATGTTCCCTTCCTGGGAACGCGTTCTCGCAGTCACTCCCCTCCAGTCAACCCTTCGACCCGTCTGGACTTCGACCCGTCTAGACTTCTCGCCAGCTATCTGGTCAGCCCTTCGACCTAGCTGGACTTCTTGCCAAGCGTCTGGTCAGCCCGTCGACCCGCTTGGACTTCTTGCTAGCTATCCGGTCAGCCCGTCGACCTAGCTGGACTTCGTGCGAGACATCCGGTCAGCCCGTCGACCTGTCTGGACTTATCCTGCACACTAGATCAAAGTGTCAGACAACAACAAAACTAACTTAACCTATTTGTCATTCATCAAAACCTAGGTTAGACCGTTAGTGCTACCCGCACCAACAATCTCCCCCTTTTTGATGGAATGACAACCTGGTTAAGTTAGTGAAATAAATAAAACAGGTACATGGTAGTTAGTTTTAGTGTTTTCAATTTGGTTTAGCTAACTTAACCACCTAACCCTCCCCCTTTGGCATTCACCAAAAATAGGCAAGGATAAACAAGCATAGTTTAGAGTTACTGTAAAAATTTAAGAAACAGATAATTTTGGAGAATATCTAAGTCTGATTCAAAATTCAAAGATACTGATAAACGCACAATTTAAAACCAAAAAAAATGGTCAAGTTGACTTGGGGGAGTCAAGTTTAAATTTTAAAAAGTATAAGTTTAAAATTTGATTTTTCAAAACAAAGCAAGAATTAAACAAGTAAAATTAATTTTTCAAGAAGTAAAAGTTTAGCCAAAATAAATTTGTTAAGGCTAATTTGATAAAAGCTAAGTTTGGAAAGTTTAATTTTCAAGCATATGTTACAAAACTGAATAATTTTAAATTTGCAATATTCAACTTTTAAAATCAGGTTTAAAAATTAGGTGGGATTAAACTTCCAAGTTTTTCAAACACTTAGTTAAATTTAACTTTTTGAAAACTGGTGTTTAAAAATAAGTTAGTTTTAAAATAGATGTACAAAAGTATTTTTCAAACACACAAAATTTCAATTAATTTTTTCCCCTGAACTTGATATTTAAAATGAAACAGCTGTCTAACCAATTAGGTACTAACTAACTATCAGAAGATAGTAGCTTTCACTTGGTTAGTCAGATTAAGGTGATTATAAGCAGTCAGTGTTTGACTTGACTGATGATCTTAATCTGATTACTGTCTGATTTGTATTTAACGTCCAGACTTATGCTGATGCACTGAAATAAGCATCTTAAGTCTAGACAGTTGGCCTATGCATCTCACCCCTTTCTATGTTTGTCAAACACAAGCAAGGTAAGTCTAAGGTGTTGGTGAGATGCTCAAAAACTAGTCCTATGGGTACATGCTTTCTAAGGATTCAAACTAGTCTAAGGCCAAAACTGTTTTTTAAAAATCTAAAAATGGAAAGTTTTGAAAACAAACAAGTTTAACTTATAATTTGATAAAACCATGTTTGAAAATATTTTTGAAAAATCCTAGTCTACCAAGATTGAACATAATCAATGCAAGTCTGAAATATCACTAGGTAGATCTAAAATATTTTACAGGTAGTGTAGCTACAGTAGTGAGTCATAACTAGAACTACTGAGATGATGAAGGGGGTGGTCCAGATCCCAAGGATCGGAGAAGCGCCATCAGCTCAGGGTGTCGGGTCTCCCCGGCAGCTCGTAACTCGGCAACCTCTCGTCGTATGTCCCGATGAAAACCAAAATTCTCCTGCTGGAGACTCGCCATAGCTCTCTCTAGTCCGGTCATACGGTCGACTAGAGTGCGGGGAGCGTGACGTGGTGCTCGAGCTGGTGGTGGAGGTGGAACAGCCTCCTCCGGAAACAGTGCAAGCATGAACTCATCCTGCTCGGCCTCCCCCTGTGCGCCTGGGTTTTGCTGGTGCTGTGCCCCCCTTTGCCAAGACATAGTCCCGTCATCCCTATCTACGTGGATACCAGCTAGGGAGAAGTTCCTAGCTGCTATAACATCGAACTCGGTCATATAGGCAATGTCTCCTCTAGTTACATCAATGTGCAAGGAGGACATATATGCTGTCAGAATGTGACAGTATGGCATGTGAACTCGTCTATCAGTCACATATCCAGCCGAGTAGATAATGGTGGAGAAGATATGTAGGCTGATGTCAATATCTAACCTATGACTCAGGGCATAGAGTAAAAATGAATGGAATGGGCGCATCACGGCGATGTCCCGAGTAGTCAGTGGTAAAAAGACCCTATAAAGAGCGTAGTCCTGGACTCGAAGTTCTACTGACCTAAACTGGGTCACAGTGGGATCTCGCTCTCCCCCCAAAAAATACGAATAAATCGTATCAAGAGTAATATGTGAGTAGGGATCTCCGAATGGTAGATCCCTGGGAGGATAGCACAAGAAAGGGCAATCAGACGGACGTAACTCTAAAAACTCTCGGATAGTCGTAGGGGAAAACGTGATATCAGTACCCGCTGCCCTAGTGGTATAGGTGAGATCGTCTACTTTCACTAGGTTATTACAAAATTCAGCACACAGACTTATGTTTACTGGACTGGTACATTCGACTAGGTTCCTTAAGTTATAGTGGTTTATCACCTCTATAACGGAGGCACACGAATTTAGAAAAAACGATCTATCTATACATTTAGTCCTAATGGATTTATAAATGGTTGACTCAAACTTAAGCCTTAGTTCCTCTGTGGGAAACCTAGGGTCAGTGCTAGCATTAGAGGGTCCAGCACCAGTATTTGTTCGTTTCCTACTGTATATAAAAAAATATTCTAAGAAAGAATTAAAGGACAAATTCAAATAAATTTTCAGATAGGTGAAGAAGATTTACCGAGGAGCCATCGACAAATATAGATCTAACGACCTCGGTTGAATCGCAGCAGCATCTTCATCGCAAGAAAAATTTGATTTAAAATACTTTCGCACTGAGGTTCGGAGTGAACCTTGGCAAAAGTGAAGGAGTTTGTGGCAAGTGTTGGGGGCGCCTGCTGCCCCCTATTTATAGGGAGCTCCGGGCGCCCGGGGTTGATTTTGGGCGGGGCGCCCGCCCCTGGTTTTTTTTTTTTTTTTTTTTAGAGATTAGGTTTGAAATTAAGTTTTAAAATTAAAATTTTGAAATTAGTTTTTAAGTTTCACATTAAAATTTTGAAATTAATTTTTAAAAGTAAAATTTTGAAATTAATTTTTAAGTTTTAAAATTAAAATTTTGAAATTAATTTTTAAGTTTAAAAGTAAAATTTTGAAATTAATTTTTAAGTTTTAAAATTAAAATTTTGAAATTAATTTTTAAGTTTTGAAATTAATTTTTAAGTTTTAAAATTAAAATTTTGAAATTAATTTTTAAGTTTAAAAGTAAAATTTTGAAATTAATTTTTAAGTTTTAAAATTAAAATTTTGAAATTTTTAAGTTTAAAAGGAAAATTTTGAAATTAATTTTTAAGTTTTAAAATTAAAATTTTGAAATTAATTTTTAAGTTTAAAAGTAAAATTTTGAAATTAATTTTTAAGTTTTAAAATTAAAATTTTGAAATTAATTTTTAAGTTTTGAAATTAATTTTTAAGTTTTAAAATTAAAATTTTGAAATTAATTTTTAAGTTTTAAAATTAAAATTTTGAAATTAATTTTAAAAGTAAAATTTTGAAATTAATTTTTAAGTTTAAAAGTAAAATTTTGAAATTAATTTTTAAGTTTTAAAATTAAAATTTTGAAATTAATTTTTAAGTTTAAAAAACAAAATTTTGAAACGAATTTTTAAGTTTAAAAGTAAAATTTTGAAATTAATTTTTAAGTTTAAAATTAAAATTAATTTTTAAGTTTAAAATTAAAATTAATTTTTAAGTTTTAAAATTTAAGCCTTATTCATCTCACCCGATCTATATTATCAATCAGGGAATCCTATAATTTTACGAGATGAAATTGGATTTTTAATTATGGAGTTTTGGTTTAACTTGTGTTAGATTCAAATTTAGCTTTAGTCTCCACAAATAGGCATTCTTCGGATAAACTTCTAAGCTTGGTGAGTCGCATGGACGTCATTAGTAGTAACCAACCTTTCGAGGTTTTCCGAATAGTCCTATCCACGGAGCTTAGTACTAAATCTTGGTCTAACTGGTTAGGATTCATTTAAGGGTAGCTTTGGTCAGTTCCACTTGGCCAAATGCACTAGATTGAAACCATATCTTTCTAGACATGCGATGCCCAAGTTTCCCTAACGTACTATCATCCAAAAACTTCACCAGTACCATGATTCAAGTTAAACTTGGTCTCTTTTTAACTAATCATAATTACCCTGCCGGGTTAGTTAATTTTGGGTTACCCTGTCGGGTAAGTTAGTTTTGGAGGTGCCAGCTATTCTGGAGCCTCCCCTTGAATTATTGGCCATTAATTTAAATTTTGGTTTTAGGTTTTTGTCGATTCCTTTTATAGTTACAGTTAACTTGGTGATTATTTTGTTGATTAAAGTATTTAGATTTTGAATTTGATTTAGGTTTGTATTTTGGATTTTGGTTTGGTTTATTCGATTCTATATAATGTATTTTTTCTTTAGGTATATAATATTGATTAAGTCCTATTTGCGTGGTTAAGCACGGAACCCAAGCTAGATTGGTTGATTTGTATTGGGTTATTAATGATTTGAAGGTTTTATTTGAATTTGACTTATATCCTAGTCCGGTTTTATTATAGCATGCTTTTTGATTATTTAGGATTAAGTCTAGATTTTTTGATCTTGTTGTGAATTTTTCTAACATATCTTTTAAATTGTTTATTTCATTTTTTAATGATAAATTCTCCTCCTCAAGTGTTAGATCTTGAGTTGGATTCGAATTTTTTATTTGTTCCTTGAGGTCTTGATTTTCCTCAAGAAGTGATTTGTTTTCATTTTCTATTTTAATTAATTTACTATTTAAACAGGAAATAATTCTAAAAAAAATTTTGTTTAAATTAAAATATACCTTATTCGGGCCTTCGGAAACAAGTACGGACTCGTGGCTTGTTTCGGGTTCAGACCCGTCTTCATCTTCCGACTCGTCTTCTGTTTCAGCTTCACGGGCCATCAGTGCGAGGTGGCTCTGATGTTTCTGCTCTTCTTCCTCTGATTCATCCGAGGAGTCGTCCCATGTTGCTTTGAGGGCCTTCTTTTTGGTTGGCTTTGGTTTGTCGAACTTCAGTTTTGGGCATTCGTTCTTGTAGTGTCCCTTTTTGTTGCAGCCGTAGCAAGTCACGTTCTTTTGTTCTGAGGGAGAACTGATCTTTTGAAGGTCCTTTTTGATGAAGCTCCTTTTTCTCCTGGTGAACATTTTTCTTACCAAGTTCACCAGGTGTTCTTCGTCTTCAGAGTCTTGGTCGGAACCTTCTTTATATTCAGGCTTGCCCTTCTTTTCTTTGGAGGAACCTGCAAATAAAGCTATACCTTTCTCGGCTCCAGCATTAGTTTGTTCATGTAATTCTAATTCACAGAAGAGCTCGTCTAATTTTAACTTAGAAAGATTTTTAGAGATTTTGTAGGCATCTACGATTGATGCCCACAAACTATTACGTGGAAAAGCATTTAATGCGTACCTTATTAAGTCTCTATTTTTCATCTGGTGGCCTATCGCATAAAGCCCGTTGAGGATGTCCTTGATCCTCGCGTGGAGCTGATTCGCCGTTTCACCTTCCTGCATTTTTATATTAAAAATCTTATTTAAAAGCAGGTCTCGTTTTGTTACCTTGGCGTCGCTCGTTCCCTCGTGCAGCTCGATCAATTTGTCCCACAGCTCTTTAGCGTTTTTGTGTGGACCAACTCTGTTCAGTTCTTCTCTTGTTAATCCGCACTGTAGAGTGTTGATCGCTTTATTTTCTGTTGACGCCTTTTTCTTCAAATCTGCTGTCCAGTCTTCAGGATCCAGTATATTTCCGGAGTTGTCCGCTGGAATTTTATAGGGTCTCATAATGCTCATCCATTGGTCGAAGTCTGTTTTGAGGTAAACCTCCATGCGCTTCTTCCAGTACGAAAAATCGTCCCCGTTAAAGAGTGGAGGTCGTACTGTGCTGAATCCTTCTGTCTGAGACATTTTAGTCCTGCGCACAGAAGAAAGAAAAGAAACACAAAAAAAATCCCAAGACTTGGTCTTGGATTAGTAGTGCGGGAAGAAAAAATAGTAGAAAGATCTAGATTGGTGTTACACCAATTTAGATTTAATTGTAACAAAAAATATTCAAAAAATGATACACCAGTTTAGAATTAAGCGTAAAACTGAAGACAAAAAAGGAAAAGGTTTCACCCCCAGTCTGATTGGTGGTTGCACCAATTCAGAGCGGTACCGGCTCTGATACCACTTGTAGGACCGTGATCGTTCGATAGAGGGGGGGTGAATATCGATTAAAAAAAACTCGAATGTCAAAGTATGCAGCGGAAAAGATAATGAACACAATTGATTTTACTTCGTTCGGAGCCTGTGACGACTCCTACTTGAAGGCCCGTGGTCCTTGACCACTTTCGTTGGGCAATCACTAGTAATTCGAATATGATTACAAAAAGGAGTACAAGAAATGCTAAATAAAAAAACACAAAGCTATACCGACAGAAAAGAAAACTTAAAGAGCAAGGGCGCGTTGTCGGAGCTTTGTTAGCGTCGCTGGAGCACAGAGCAGCAGAGTAAGCAGTCGAAGAGTTCTGAGTTATGTTTGAAGCTCCACCCCTGGGGCTTCTTTTATATGCTGCTCCGGGCGCCTGGATTCCTTCCGGGCGCCCTGGTGCGACGTGGCAGGTCTAATCAGCGAACTCCACGTGGTGACGACTCGGCTTGGATAAAATTCACCTCCGGGCGCCCGGACCACCTTTTTCCAAAGATTCCTTCTCCTGCAAAACAAGGTTAGTCCGAGGCAAAATATACCCTGCAACATAGATTGTTAGCACAACTAAAGTAATATGATTTAACAATAGAAGAGTATGACTTAGATTCCGTCTTTCCGAGACCGGAATCTAGTCACGATCTCGACTTAGATATCCGAAATGGATCTAAGCCGGATCGACGCCTAATGTTCCCTTCCAGGGAACGCGTCCTGGCAGTCACTCCCCTCCAGTGACTTACCTTACTTACCTGCCAGACGTTCGGTCAGCCCTTCGACCCGTCTGGACTTCTCGCCAGCTATCTGGTCAGCCTGTCGACCTAGCTGGACCCGTCGACTCGCTTGGACTTCTTGCTAGCTATCTGGTCAGCCCGTCGACCTAGCTGGACTTCGTACCAGACATCCGGTCAGCCCGTCGACCTGTCTGGACTTATCCTCCACACTCGATCAAAGTGTCAGACAACAACAAAACTAACTTAACCTATTTGTCATTCATCAAAACCTAGGTTAGACCGTTAGTGCTACCCGCACCAACAGGTATCAGAGCAGTTCCTATTCTCCAGCATCACACATCAGCACCAACCTTGCCGTCTTCAAGTAAGAAAGTATTTAAGTTTTCCTTTTATGCTTTCTTTATTATTTGCAGTATGGAGTAATTGCTTAAATGCGCTTTAGTAAGATAGAAGTTTTCTCTCTCTTATATTCATATACATAAGTATGTTTAGAAAGGATAGAGAAGATATCAAGCCTTCCAAGGACCCCTAATGGGTACGATGCGATATGAATAATAGAGGACCGAGAAGTTAAGAGACTAAGGAACAAAGAGTACCATTAGTGAAAGTCATTTAGAACCAGAAGCACGAGGAAGTTACTTATGAGCGTGAGGATAGTATGAGACAGAGATATCTAGAATTATTCTAAGTTCAAGGACGAACTTTTTATAAGGTAGAGAGAATTGTAACGCCCCAAATTTCCTCAATTAGAGTCCTAAAAGTAATTTAAAAATATTTAAAAATATTTAAAAATACTATAGAAATATTCTAGAGAATTTTAGAAATTTTTAGAGTATTTTTATGTAATTTTTACAAAACGAAGGAAGTTTCGACAAAAAAAAAAATCTAAGCCGAGAATTAAACCCATGACCTTTGACTCGGTCAAAACCCGGCTGACCAAGTGTGCAAACGGATTTTTCTGTTTAGTAAAGGTAGTGAATTTATTTAAGATAGTTAACAGAATATTGGATTATAAAAGGGATAAGTTCATCTTGGATTTGTTTGTTTAGAAAAGGTAGCGAATTTATTTAAGATAGTTAACAGAATATTATAAAAGGGATAAGTTGACGTTGGATTTGTTTGTTTAGAAAAAGTAGCAAATTTATTTAATATAATTAACAAAATATTGGATTATAAAAGTGATAAGTTGATGTTGGATTTGTCTGTTTAGAAAAGATAGCGAATTTATTTAAGGAGTTAACAGAAATATTAAGTTATAAAAAGGGATAAGTTGATGCTCTGTTTTCCCGTGACTTAAACCATTCTCTCCTTCTCTTCTGCGTACGATGGCGGAGCCCGGGCAGAAAACGAAAGGGAGTTAGGGCATCATCTCCGGCGACCGACCAAGGTCCTAGAAGCCCTTTTTGTTCGGTTGTGAGTCCAAGAATCAAGGTAAGTGCTTCTCACCTACAGTAGGAGTAGTTTCGGACCTTTGTTCTTCTTGAATTCGAAGCATGAGAAGCGCTTATAGTGCAGATTTTTAATTAAGCCTATAGTGCAGATTTTTAATTGCTTATAGTGCAGATTTTAATTAGGCTTATAGTGCAGATAATAAGCGCTTATAGTGCAGATTTTTAATTAAGCCTATAGTGCAGATTTTAATTAAGCTTATAGTGCAGATTTTTATGTAGGCTTATAGTGCAGATTTTAATTAAGCCTATAGTGCAGATTTTTAATTAAGCTTATAGTGCAGATTTTTATATAGGCTTATAGTGCAGATTTTAATTAAGCTTGTAGTGCAAATTTTTAATTAAGCCTATAGTGCAAATTTTAATTAAGCTTATAGTGCAGATTTTTATGTAGGCTTATAGTGCAGATTTTAATTAAGTCTATAGTGCAGATTTTAATTAAGCTTATAGTGCAGATTTTTAATTAAGCTTATAGTGCAGATTTTTAATTAAGCTTATAGTGCAGATTTTTATTTAAGCTTATAGTGTAAATTTTAATTAAGCCTATAGTACAGATTTCAATTAAGCTTATAGTGCAGATTTTTAATTAAGCCTATAGTGCAGATTTTTAATTAAGCTTATAGTGCAGATCTTTATGTAGGCTCATAGTGCAGATTTCTTAGAGCTTAAAATGCAGATTTCTTTAGAGCAGATTTCTTTAGAGCTTGTAGTGCAGATTTCTTAGAGCTTAAAATACAGATTTCTTTAGAGCAGATTTCTTTAGAGCTTGTAGTGCAGATTTCTTAAGAGCTTATGGTACAGACTTCTTTAAAGTTTATAGTGCAGATTTTTTGTGGAACTTGTAGTGCAAATTTTTGGTGGAATTTATAGTGCAGATTTTTGGTGGAACTTGTAGTGCAGATTTTTGATGGAACTTATAGTGCAGTTTTTAAAGAAAAAGATTATAGTGCAATTTGGTTAAGTATTATAGTGCAGAATTTATGTTTGCATAGTATGCAGAAATAGTGTAGCGTAGAATGCAGAATCTTGATTAGTATAGTATGCAGAATTTTGATTAGCATAGTATGCAGATTTTTGTTTATGCATTTCAAAGTTAGAATTTGTTTAAACATTTCAGTTTTTAAAGAAACATTCTTTTATTAGAAGTATTAACAAGTGTAAGAAAGATAAAGAAAAGAAAGAGAAAGGCCAAGGCCTTAAGTAGATCCCAAAGTCAAGACTTTAGGGATTTTGGCACACAAGGTGCTTAAAGAAAATGCCGAGGCATTATATATTAGAAGTAATAAAAGATAACAAGTATTTTACTTTATTTAAGAGGCTAGTACCCGACTTCCGAGGTTGTCGTTAAACAAATCCAGGTGTCCAATTCCGAGGTCTTGGCCCTGGTAGACCGAGGTCTGCTCTTTTAGGATTGGTGGCTCGCTACCCCAACCTATTAGGGAATGCGCATAAGATGGTACTACGCCTGGGCCCAAGAAGAAAGTTGATTATTATTTGAAGTATTAAAGTATAAGTTTTTAAACAAGTGAAATAAGATTCAGAAAGTGTTTAAAATTCACCAAGATTATGCTAGCATGATTGTATAGATCTGTTATACACGTTTAGCATTTCAGTATGTTTCTTTTGCTTGTAGATGAGTATGAGTAGTTTTTCTTTTGAGCATTCAGCTTTTAGATTTCAGTATATTCACATGCATATTCGAGTTTTGTGAGTTAGATAGCGCTTACTAAGCAATTTTGCTTATAGATGCATTTTCCTCTTATTGCAGATAAAGGAAAGGAAAAGTTATAGCAAAGGAAGGCGACAAGGAGGTGCGGATGGATGTGTGATGCCTGGACTATAAAAGCCTTGGGACCTAGCATAAGAGTTTATTAAGATTGTCATTTATTAAGAATGTATTAGATGAGTCATTTAGTCTTCCGCTGCTAGTTAATTGTATGTTTTGAGTTCTACAAGAGTTTTAGGAATTTCTATCAACATGTGCACAAGGATAGATAAGTAAAGTTAGTAGTCCAGTAGCGAGAAGGGTGGGGTGTTACAAGTTGGTATCAGAGCAGTTCCTATTCTCCAGCATCACACATCAGCACCAACCTTGTCGTCTTCAAGTAAGAAAGTATTTAAGTTTTCCTTTTATGCTTTCTTTATTATTTGCAGTATGGAGTAATTGCTTAAATGCGCTTTAGTAAGATAGAAGTTTTGTCTCTCTTATATTCATATACATAAGTATGTTTAGAAAAGATAGAGAAGATATCAAGCCTTCCAAGGACCCCTAATGGGTACGATGCGATATGAATAATAGAGGACCGAGAAGTTAAGAGACTAAGGAACAAAGAGTACCATTAGTGAAAGTCATTTAGAACCAGAAGCACGAGGAAGTTACTTACGAGCGTGAGGACAGTATGAGACAGAGATATCCAGAATTATTCTATGTTCAAGGACGAACTTTTTATAAGGTAGGGAGAATTGTAACGCCCCAAATTTCCTCAATTAGAGTCCTAAAAGAAATTTAAAAATATTTAAAAATACTATAGAAATATTCTAGGGATTTTTAGAAATTTTTAGAGTATTTTTATGTAATTTTTGGAGGTCGTTTGGTATTTTTACAAAACGAAGGAAGTTTCGACAAAAAAAAAAATCTAAGCCGAGAATTAAACCCATGACATTTGACTCGGTCAAAACCCGGCACACCAAGTGTGCAAACGGATTTTTCTGTTTGTAAAGGTAGTGAATTTATTTAAGATAGTTAACAGAATATTGGATTATAAAAGGGATAAGTTCATCTTGGATTTGTTTGTTTAGAAAAGGTAGCGAATTTATTTAAGATAGTTAACAGAATATTATAAAAGGGATAAGTTGACGTTGGATTTGTTTGTTTAGAAAAAGTAGCAAATTTATTTAATATAATTAACAAAATATTGGATTATAAAAGTGATAAGTTGATGTTGGATTTGTCTGTTTAGAAAAGATAGAGAATTTATTTAAGGAGTTAACAGAAATATTAAGTTATAAAAAGGGATAAGTTGATGCTCTGTTTTCTCGTGACTTAAACCATTCTCTCCTTCTCTTCTGCGTACGATGGCGGAGCTCGGGCAGAAAACGAAAGGGAGTTAGGGCATCATCTCCGGCGGCCGACCAAGGTCCGAGAAGCCCTTTTTGTTCGGTTGTGAGTCCAAGAAGCAAGGTAAGTGCTTCTCACCTGCAGTAGGAGTAGTTTCGGACCTTCGTTCTTCTTGAATTCGAAGCATGAGAAATGCTTATAGTGCAGATTTTTAATTAAGCCTATAGTGCATATTTTAATTAAGCTTATAGTGCAGATTTTTATGTAGGCTTATAGTGCAGATTTTAATTAAGCTTGTAGTGCAGATTTTTAATTAAGCCTATAGTGCAGATTTTAATTAAGCTTATAGTGCAGATTTTTATGTAGGCTTATAGTGCAGATTTTAATTAAGCCTATAGTGCAGATTTTTAATTAAGCTTATAGTGCAGATTTTTATATAGGCTTATAGTGCAGATTTTAATTAAGCTTGTAGTGCAGATTTTTAATTAAGCCTATAGTGCAGATTTTAATTAAGCATATAGTGCAGATTTTTAATTAAGCTTATAGTGTAGATTTTAATTAAGTCTATAGTGCAGATTTTAATTAAGCTTATAGTGCAGATTTTTAATTAAGCTTATAGTGCAGATTTTTATTTAAGCTTATAGTGTAAATTTTAATTAAGCCTATAGTACAGATTTCAATTAAGCTTATAGTGCAGGTTTTTAATTAAGCCTATAGTGCAGATTTTTAATTAAGCTTATAGTGCAGATCTTTATGTAGGCTCATAGTGCAGATTTCTTAGAGCTTAAAATGCAGATTTCTTTAGAGCAGATTTCTTTAGAGCTTGTAGTGCAGATTTCTTAGAGCTTAAAATACAGATTTCTTTAGAGCAGATTTCTTTAGAGCTTGTAGTGCAGATTTCTTAAGAGCTTATGGTACAGACTTCTTTAAAGTTTATAGTGCAGATTTTTTGTGGAACTTGTAGTGCAAATTTTTGGTGGAATTTATAGTGCAGATTTTTGGTGGAACTTGTAGTGCAGATTTTTGATGGAACTTATAGTGCAGTTTTTAAAGAAAAAGATTATAGTACAATTTGGTTAAGTATTATAGTGCAGAATTTATGTTTGCATAGTATACAGAAATAGTGTAGCATAGAATGCAGAATCTTGATTAGTAAAGTATACAGAATTTTGATTAGCATAGTATGCAGATTTTTGTTTATGCATTTCAAAGTTAGAATTTGTTTAAACATTTCAGTTTTTAAAGAAGCATTCTTTTATTAGAAGTATTAACAAGTGTAAGAAAGATAAAGAAAAGAAAGAGAAAGGCCAAGGCCTTAAGTAGATCCCAAAGTCAAGACTTTAGGGATTTTGGCACATAAGGTGCATAAAGAAAATGCCGAGGCATTATATATTAGAAGTAATAAAAGATAACAAGTATTTTACTTTATTTAAGAGGCTAGTACCCGACTTCCGAGGTTGTCGTTAAACAAATCCAGGTGTCCAATTCCGAGGTCTTGGCCCTGGTAGACCGAGGTCTGCTCTTTTAGGATTGGTGGCTCGCTACCCCAACCTATTAGGGAACGCGCATAAGATGGTACTACGCCTGGGCCCAAGAAGAAAGTTGATTATTATTTTGAAGTATTAAAGTATAAGTTTTTAAACAAGTGAAATAAGATTCAGAAAGTGTTTAAAATTCACCAAGATTATGCTAGCATGATTGTATAGATCTGTTATACACGTTTAGCATTTCAGTATGTTTCTTTTGCTTGTAGATGAGTATGAGTAGTTTTTCTTTTGAGCATTCAGCTTTTAGATTTCAGTATATTCACATGCATATTCGAGTTTTGTGAGTTAGATAGCGCTTACTAAGCAATTTTGCTTATAGATGCATTTTCCTCTTATTGCAGATAAAGGAAAGGAAAAGTTATAGCAAAGGAAGGCGACAAGGAGGTGCGGATGGATGTGTGATGCCTGGACTATAGAAGCCTTGGGACCTAGCATAAGAGTTTATTAAGATTGTCATTTATTAAGAATGTATTAGATGAGTCATTTAGTCTTCCGCTGCTAGTTAATTGTATGTTTTGAGTTCTACAAGAGTTTTAGGAATTTCTATCAACATGTGCACAAGGATAGATAAGTAAAGTTAGTAGTCCAGTAGCGAGAAGGGTGGGGTGTTACAAGTTGGTATCAGAGCAGTTCCTATTCTCCAGCATCACACATCAGCACCAACCTTGTCGTCTTCAAGTAAGAAAGTATTTAAGTTTTCCTTTTATGCTTTCTTTATAATTTGCAGTATGGAGTAATTGCATAAATGCGCTTTAGTAAGATAGAAGTTTTGTCTCTCTTATATTCATATACATAAGTATGTTTAGAAAAGATAGAGAAGATATCAAGCCTTCCAAGGACCCCTAATGGGTACGATACGATATGAATAATAGAGGACCGAGAAGTTAAGAGACTAAGGAACAAAGAGTATCATTAGTGAAAGTCATTTAGAACCAGAAGCACGAGGAAGTTACTTACGAGCGTGAGGACAGTATGAGACAGAGATATCCAGAATTATTCTATGTTCAAGGACGAACTTTTTATAAGGTAGGGAGAATTGTAACGCCCCAAATTTCCTCAATTAGAGTCCTAAAAGAAATTTAAAAATATTTAAAAATACTATAGAAATATTCTAGGGATTTTTAGAAATTTTTAGAGTATTTTTATGTAATTTTTGGAGGTCGTTTGGTATTTTTACAAAACGAAGGAAGTTTCGACAAAAAAAAAATCTAAGCCGAGAATTAAACCCATGACCTTTGACTCGGTCAAAACCCGGCTGACCAAGTGTGCAAACGGATTTTTCTGTTTAGTAAAGGTAGTGAATTTATTTAAGATAGTTAACAGAATATTGGATTATAAAAGGGATAAGTTCATCTTGGATTTGTTTGTTTAGAAAAGGTAGCGAATTTATTTAAGATAGTTAACAGAATATTATAAAAGGGATAAGTTGACGTTGGATTTGTTTGTTTAGAAAAAGTAGCAAATTTATTTAATATAATTAACAAAATATTGGATTATAAAAGTGATAAGTTGATGTTGGATTTGTCTGTTTAGAAAAGATAGCGAATTTATTTAAGGAGTTAACAGAAATATTAAGTTATAAAAGGGATAAGTTGATGCTCTGTTTTCCCGTGACTTAACCCATTCTCTCCTTCTCTTCTGCGTCCGATGGCGGAGCTCGGGCAGAAAACGAAAGGGAGTTAGGGCATCATCTCTGGCGGCCGACCAAGGTCCTAGAAGCCCTTTTTGTTCGGTTGTGAGTCCAAGAAGCAAGGTAAGTGCTTCTCACCTGCAGTAGGAGTAGTTTCGGACCTTTGTTCTTCTTGAATTCGAAGCATAAGAAGCGCTTATAGTGCAGATTTTTAATTAAACCTATAGTGCAGATTTTTAATTAAGCTTATAGTGCAGATTTTTATATAGGCTTATAGTGCAGATTTTAATTAAGCTTGTAGTGCAGATTTTTAATTAAGCCTATAGTGCAGATTTTAATTAAGCTTATAGTGCAGATTTTTATGTAGGCTTATAGTGCAGATTTTAATTAAGCCTATAGTGCAGATTTTTAATTAAGCTTATAGTGCAGATTTTTATATAGGCTTATAGTGCAGATTTTAATTAAGCTTGTAGTGCAGATTTTTAATTAAGCCTATAGTGCAGATTTTAATTAAGCATATAGTGCAGATTTTTAATTAAGCTTATAGTGTAGATTTTAATTAAGTCTATAGTGCAGATTTTAATTAAGCTTATAGTGCAGATTTTTAATTAAGCTTATAGTGCAGATTTTTAATTAAGCTTATAGTGCAGATTTTTATTTAAGCTTATAGTGTAAATTTTAATTAAGCCTATAGTACAGATTTCAATTAAGCTTATAGTGCAGATTTTTAATTAAGCCTATAGTGCAGATTTTTAATTAAGCTTATAGTGCAGATCTTTATGTAGGCTCATAGTGCAGATTTCTTAGAGCTTAAAATGCAGATTTCTTTAGAGCAGATTTCTTTAGAGCTTGTAGTGCAGATTTCTTAGAGCTTAAAATACAGATTTCTTTAGAGCAGATTTCTTTAGAGCTTGTAGTGCAGATTTCTTAAGAGCTTATGGTACAGACTTCTTTAAAGTTTATAGTGCAGATTTTTGGTGGAACTTGTAGTGCAAATTTTTGGTGGAATTTATAGTGTAGATTTTTGGTGGAACTTATAGTGCAGTTTTTAAAGAAAAAGATTATAGTGAATTTTGGTTAAGTATTATAGTGCAGAATTTATGTTTGCATAGTATGCAGAAATAGTGTAGCATAGAATGCAGAATCTTGATTAGTATAGTATGCAGAATTTTGATTAGCATAGTATGCAGATTTTTGTTTATGCATTTCAAAGTTAGAATTTGTTTAAACATTTCAGTTTTTAAAGAAACATTCTTTTATTAGAAGTATTAACAAGTGTAAGAAAGATAAAGAAAAGAAAGAGAAAGGCCAAGGCCTTAAGTAGATCCCAAAGTCAAGACTTTAGGGATTTTGGCACACAAGGTGCTTAAAGAAAATGCCGAGGCATTATATATTAGAAGTAATAAAAGATAACAAGTATTTTACTTTATTTAAGAGGCTAGTACCCGACTTCCGAGGTTGTCGTTAAACAAATCCAGGTGTCCACTTCCGAGGTCTGCTCTTTTAGGATTAGTGGCTCACTACCCCAACAAATTAGGGAACGCGGATAAGATCGTACTATGCCTGGGCCCAAGAAGAAAATTGATTATTATTTTGCAGTATTAAAGTATAAGTTTCAAACAAGTGAAATAAGATTCAGAAAGTGTTTAAAATTCACCAAGATTATGCTAGCATGATTGTATAGATCTGTTATACACGTTTAGCATTTCAGTATGTTTCTTTTGCTTGTAGATGAGTATGAGTAGTTTTTCTTTTGAGCATTCAGCTTTTAGATTTCAGTATATTCACATGCATATTCGAGTTTTGTGAGTTAGATAGCGCTTACTAAGCAATTTTGCTTATAGATGCATTTTCCTCTTATTGCAGATAAAGGAAAGGAAAAGTTATAGCAAAGGAAGGCGACAAGGAGGTGCGGATGGATGTGTGATGCCTGGACTATAAAAGCCTTGGGACCTAGCATAAGAGTTTATTAAGATTGTCATTTATTAAGAATGTATTAGATGAGTCATTTAGTCTTCCGCTGCTAGTTAATTGTATGTTTTGAGTTCTACAAGAGTTTTAGGAATTTCTATCAACATGTGCACAAGGATAGATAAGTAAAGTTAGTAGTCCAGTAGCGAGAAGGGTGGGGTGTTACAAGTTGGTATCAGAGCAGTTCCTATTCTCCAGCATCACACATCAGCACCAACCTTGTCGTCTTCAAGTAAGAAAGTATTTAAGTTTTCCTTTTATGCTTTCTTTATTATTTGCAGTATGGAGTAATTGCTTAAATGCGCTTTAGTAAGATAGAAGTTTTGTCTCTCTTATATTCATATACATAAGTATGTTTAGAAAAGATAGAGAAGATATCAAGCCTTCCAAGGACCCCTAATGGGTACGATGCGATATGAATAATAGAGGACCGAGAAGTTAAGAGACTAAGGAACAAAGAGTACCATTAGTGAAAGTCATTTAGAACCAGAAGCACGAGGAAGTTACTTACGAGCGTGAGGACAGTATGAGACAGAGATATCCAGAATTATTCTATGTTCAAGGACGAACTTTTTATAAGGTAGGGAGAATTGTAACGCCCCAAATTTCCTCAATTAGAGTCCTAAAAGAAATTTAAAAATATTTAAAAATACTATAGAAATATTCTAGGGATTTTTAGAAATTTTTAGAGTATTTTTATGTAATTTTTGGAGGTCGTTTGGTATTTTTACAAAACGAAGGAAGTTTCGACAAAAAAAAAAATCTAAGCCGAGAATTAAACCCATGACATTTGACTCGGTCAAAACCCGGCACACCAAGTGTGCAAACGGATTTTTCTGTTTGTAAAGGTAGTGAATTTATTTAAGATAGTTAACAGAATATTGGATTATAAAAGGGATAAGTTCATCTTGGATTTGTTTGTTTAGAAAAGGTAGCGAATTTATTTAAGATAGTTAACAGAATATTATAAAAGGGATAAGTTGACGTTGGATTTGTTTGTTTAGAAAAAGTAGCAAATTTATTTAATATAATTAACAAAATATTGGATTATAAAAGTGATAAGTTGATGTTGGATTTGTCTGTTTAGAAAAGATAGCGAATTTATTTAAGGAGTTAACAGAAATATTAAGTTATAAAAAGGGATAAGTTGATGCTCTGTTTTCCCGTGACTTAAACCATTCTCTCCTTCTCTTCTGCGTACGATGGCGGAGCTCGGGCAGAAAACGAAAGGGAGTTAGGGCATCATCTCTGGCGGCCGACCAAGGTCCTAGAAGCCCTTTTTGTTCGGTTGTGAGTCCAAGAAGCAAGGTAAGTGCTTCTCACCTGCAGTAGGAGTAGTTTCGGACCTTTGTTCTTCTTGAATTCGAAGCATAAGAAGCGCTTATAGTGCAGATTTTTAATTAAACCTATAGTGCAGATTTTTAATTAAGCTTATAGTGCAGATTTTTATATAGGCTTATAGTGCAGATTTTAATTAAGCTTGTAGTGCAGATTTTTAATTAAGCCTATAGTGCAGATTTTAATTAAGCTTATAGTGCAGATTTTTATGTAGGCTTATAGTGCAGATTTTAATTAAGCCTATAGTGCAGATTTTTAATTAAGCTTATAGTGCAGATTTTTATATAGGCTTATAGTGCAGATTTTAATTAAGCTTGTAGTGCAGATTTTTAATTAAGCCTATAGTGCAGATTTTAATTAAGCATATAGTGCAGATTTTTAATTAAGCTTATAGTGTAGATTTTAATTAAGTCTATAGTGCAGATTTTAATTAAGCTTATAGTGCAGATTTTTAATTAAGCTTATAGTGCAGATTTTATTTAATCTGATAGTGCAAATTTTAATTAAGCCTATAGTGCAGATTTTAATTAAGCTTGTAGTGCAGATTTTTAATTAAGCCTATAGTGCAGATTTTTAATTAAGCTTATAGTGCAGATCTTTATGTAGGCTCATAGTGCAGATTTCTTAGAGCTTCAAATGCAGATTTCTTTAGAGCAGATTTCTTAGAGCTTAAAATACAGATTTCTTTAGAGCAGATTTCTTTAGAGCTTGTAGTGCAGATTTCTTAAGAGTTTATGGTACAGACTTCTTTAAAGTTTATAGTGCAGATTTTTGGTGGAACTTGTAGTGCAGATTTTTGGTGGAATTTATAGTGCAGATTTTTGGTGGAACTTGTAGTGCAGATTTTTGGTGGAACTTATAGTGCAGTTTTTAAAGAAAAAGATTATAGTGCAATTTGGTTAAGTATTATAGTGCAGAATTTATGTTTGCATAGTATGCAGAAATAGTGTAGCATAGAATGCAGAATCTTGATTAGTATAGTATGCAGAATTTTGATTAGCATAGTATGCAGATTTTTGTTTATGCATTTCAAAGTTAGAATTTGTTTAAACATTTCAGTTTTTAAAGAAACATTCTTTTATTAGAAGTATTAACAAGTGTAAGAAAGATAAAGAAAAGAAAGAGAAAGGCCAAGGCCTTAAGTAGATCCCAAAGTCAAGACTTTAGGGATTTTGGCACACAAGGTGCTTAAAGAAAATGCCGAGGCATTATATATTAGAAGTAATAAAAGATAACAAGTATTTTACTTTATTTAAGAGGCTAGTACCCGACTTCCGAGGTTGTCGTTAAACAAATCCAGGTGTCCAATTCCGAGGTCTTGGCCCTGGTAGACCGAGGTCTGCTCTTTTAGGATTGGTGGCTCGCTACCCCAACCTATTAGGGAACGCGCATAAGATGGTACTACGCCTGGGCCCAAGAAGAAAGTTGATTATTATTTGAAGTATTAAAGTATAAGTTTTTAAACAAGTGAAATAAGATTCAGAAAGTGTTTAAAATTCACCAAGATTATGCTAGCATGATTGTATAGATCTGTTATACACGTTTAGCATTTCAGTATGTTTCTTTTGCTTGTAGATGAGTATGAGTAGTTTTTCTTTTGAGCATTCAGCTTTTAGATTTCAGTATATTCACATGCATATTCGAGTTTTGTGAGTTAGATAGCGCTTACTAAGCAATTTTGCTTATAGATGCATTTTCCTCTTATTGCAGATAAAGGAAAGGAAAAGTTATAGCAAAGGAAGGCGACAAGGAGGTGCGGATGGATGTGTGATGCCTGGACTATAGAAGCCTTGGGACCTAGCATAAGAGTTTATTAAGATTGTCATTTATTAAGAATGTATTAGATGAGTCATTTAGTCTTCCGCTGCTAGTTAATTGTATGTTTTGAGTTCTACAAGAGTTTTAGGAATTTCTATCAACATGTGCACAAGGATAGATAAGTAAAGTTAGTAGTCCAGTAGCGAGAAGGGTGGGGTGTTACAAGTTGGTATCAGAGCAGTTCCTATTCTCCAGCATCACACATCAGCACCAACCTTGTCGTCTTCAAGTAAGAAAGTATTTAAGTTTTCCTTTTATGCTTTCTTTATAATTTGCAGTATGGAGTAATTGCATAAATGCGCTTTAGTAAGATAGAAGTTTTGTCTCTCTTATATTCATATACATAAGTATGTTTAGAAAAGATAGAGAAGATATCAAGCCTTCCAAGGACCCCTAATGGGTACGATACGATATGAATAATAGAGGACCGAGAAGTTAAGAGACTAAGGAACAAAGAGTATCATTAGTGAAAGTCATTTAGAACCAGAAGCACGAGGAAGTTACTTACGAGCGTGAGGACAGTATGAGACAGAGATATCCAGAATTATTCTATGTTCAAGGACGAACTTTTTATAAGGTAGGGAGAATTGTAACGCCCCAAATTTCCTCAATTAGAGTCCTAAAAGAAATTTAAAAATATTTAAAAATACTATAGAAATATTCTAGGGATTTTTAGAAATTTTTAGAGTATTTTTATGTAATTTTTGGAGGTCGTTTGGTATTTTTACAAAACGAAGGAAGTTTCGACAAAAAAAAAAATCTAAGCCGAGAATTAAACCCATGACATTTGACTCGGTCAAAACCCGGCACACCAAGTGTGCAAACGGATTTTTCTGTTTGTAAAGGTAGTGAATTTATTTAAGATAGTTAACAGAATATTGGATTATAAAAGGGATAAGTTCATCTTGGATTTGTTTGTTTAGAAAAGGTAGCGAATTTATTTAAGATAGTTAACAGAATATTATAAAAGGGATAAGTTGACGTTGGATTTGTTTGTTTAGAAAAAGTAGCAAATTTATTTAATATAATTAACAAAATATTGGATTATAAAAGTGATAAGTTGATGTTGGATTTGTCTGTTTAGAAAAGGTAGCGAAATTATTTAAGGAGTTAACAGAAATATTAAGTTATAAAAAGGGATAAGTTGATGCTCTGTTTTCCCGTGACTTAAACCATTCTCTCCTCTTCTGCGTACGATGGCGGAGCTCGGGCAGAAAACGAAAGGGAGTTAGGGCATCATCTCCAGCGGCCGACTAAGGTCCTAGAAGCCCTTTTTGTTCGGTTGTGAGTCTAAGAAGCAAGGTAAGTGCTTCTCACCTGCAGTAGGAGTAGTTTCGGACCTTTGTTTTTCTTGAATTCGAAGCATGAGAAGCGCTTATAGTGCAGATTTTTAATTAAGCCTATAGTACAGATTTTAATTAAGCTTATAGTGCAGATTTTTATGTAGGCTTATAGTGCAGATTTTAATTAAACTTGTAGTGCAGATTTTTAATTAAGCCTATAGTGCAGATTTTTAATTAAGCTTATAGTGCAGATTTTTATGTAAGCTTATAGTGCAGATTTTAATTAAGCTTATAAGCTTATAGTGTAGATTTTAATTAAGCTTATAGTGCAGATTTTAATTAAGCTTATAGTGCAGATTTTTAATTAAGCTTATAGTGCAGATTTTTATTTAAACTTATAAGTGCAAATTTTAATTAAGCCTATAGTGCAGATTTTGATTAAGCTTATAGTGCAGATTTTTATGTAAGCTTATAGTGCATATTTTAATTAAGCTTGTAGTGCAGATTTTAATTGCTTATAGTGCAGATTTTTATTTAAGCTTATAGTGCAGATTTTATTTAAGCTTATAGTGTAAATTTTAATTAAGCCTATAGTGCAGATTTCAATTTAAACTTATAGTGCAGATTTTAATTAAGCCTATAGTGCAGATTTTAATTAAGCTTATAGTGCAGATTTTAATTAAGCTTGTAGTGCAGATTTCTTAGAGCTTAAAATGCAGATTTCTTTAGAGCAGATTTCTTTAGAGCTTGTAGTGCAGATTTCTTAGAGCTTAAAATGCAGATTTCTTTAGAGCAGATTTCTTTAGAGCTTGTAGTGCAGATTTCTTAAGAGCTTATGGTACAGACTTCTTTAAAGTTTATAGTGCAGATTTTTTGTGGAACTTGTAGTGCAAATTTTTGGTGGAATTTATAGTGCAGATTTTTGGTGGAACTTGTAGTGCAGATTTTTGATGGAACTTATAGTGCAGTTTTTAAAGAAAAAGATTATAGTGCAATTTGGTTAAGTATTATAGTGCAGAATTTATGTTTGCATAGTATGCAGAAATAGTGTAGCGTAGAATGCAGAATCTTGATTAGTATAGTATGCAGAATTTTGATTAGCATAGTATGCAGATTTTTGTTTATGCATTTCAAAGTTAGAATTTGTTTAAACATTTCAGTTTTTAAAGAAACATTCTTTTATTAGAAGTATTAACAAGTGTAAGAAAGATAAAGAAAAGAAAGAGAAAGGCCAAGGCCTTAAGTAGATCCCAAAGTCAAGACTTTAGGGATTTTGGCACACAAGGTGCTTAAAGAAAATGCCGAGACATTATATATTAGAAGTAATAAAAGATAACAAGTATTTTACTTTATTTAAGAGGCTAGTACCCGACTTCCGAGGTTGTCGTTAAACAAATCCAGGTGTCCAATTCCGAGGTCTTGGCCCTGGTAGACCGAGGTCTGCTCTTTTAGGATTGATGGCTCGCTACCCCAACCTATTAGGGAACGCGCATAAGATGGTACTACGCCTGGGCCCAAGAAGAAAGTTGATTATTATTTTGAAGTATTAAAGTATAAGTTTTATACAAGTGAAATAAGATTCAGAAAGTGTTTAAAATTCACCAAGATTATGCTAGCATGATTGTATAGATTTGTTATACACGTTTAGCATTTCAGTATGTTTCTTTTGCTTGTAGATGAGTACGAGTAGTTTTCCTTTTGAGCATTCAGCTTTTAGATTTCAGTATATTCACATACATATTCGAGTTTTGTGAGTTAGATAGTGCTTACTAAGCAATTTTGCTTATAGATGCATTTTCCTCTTATTGCAGATAAAGGAAAGGAAAAGTTATAGCAAAGGAAGGCGACAAGGAGGTGCGGATGGATGTGTGATGCCTGGACTATAGAAGCCTTGAGACCTAGCATAAGAATTTATTAAGATTGTCATTTATTAAGAATGTATTAGATGAGTCATTTAGTCTTCCGCTGCTAGTTGATTGTATGTTTTGAGTTCTCCGAGAGTTTTAGGAATTTCTATCAACATGTGAACAAGGATAGTTAAGTAAAGTTAGTAGTCCAGTAGCGCTCGCCCTCGCAGTCCAGTAGCGAGAAGGGTGGGGTGTTACATTTAGATCTAACAAATTTAAAGAAATGTAGAACAGAAAAATCCAAGAAATAGAAGAAAGTTTTGATGCTACAAGTGTCAAAAATAAGGACACATAAAAGAGGACTATCCGGAACTCAAAAAGAAAAAAGACAAGAGACCTAAGAAAAATAAGCACAGGAATCTCAAGCCCACTTGGGACGAAAGCTCATCATCAACGTTAGAAATAAAAGCATATGTCGGATTAACACTGATGGCTAGTCACAAAGAAAAAAACACCTCAGAAGTCAACATCGATGAATGGGGAGCTACTTTAGATGAATACAACGAAGCAGAGGGAGAATCAAGCTTCAGATCCGATATGTTAAGTGAGATATGCCTCTTACCACCTTATCAACTGTATTTCGGCATTAAATCAATGACAAAATTAATGTACAAATTAAAAACTAAACATATTTTTTTTTAAAAAAAAAGAAAATTTAGAAATAAAAATAATCTTGGCAAAATTTTGCTTAATAGAGGATCTGGAAAAATTGAAAATGCTAACTTAAAAAAACAAATAAAAAATTTAAATTCTGCATCCTCAAATTTAGATATTCTTAAGTATTAAATTGGTATTACAGATTTTATAAGAGTCAAATTAGAAAAGTAATAAAAACATACATTTCTAGAAAATACTTGATTAATCTAGTAGGAAGAAACCTATATTGGGTTTCAAAGTCATGCTTAGTCTAATTTGTGTATATTTTTAATTTAAATTTAATTTAATATTTGCCTTTTAATTGCCTATTGTGCTAAAATAAATTGTTTCGTACAATTTATATTCAAAATTAATTAGTTATTAATTTTTTCGGAAAAGAGGATCTTATTTCCTATCTGTAGAAAAAATTTTAAAACTTTTTTTCCATTGTATTATGTTTTATGATTTATTTTTCAAATATTATTGTTTTCAATTTAAAAATATTTCACAGAGTTATTTTTACAAAATTTATTTTTTGTAAATACATATAATATTCTCTATCTAACAAAATATTTTGACTAATATTTAATTTTCTATAAATTATTTATCCAAATCTTAATTTTAATATTAAAAATTCTCAAACACTTAATTTTGGCATTTTTTTTTACAAAACTAATTACTATACTACATTCACAAAAAATTTCTCAAGATTTTTTGAACCACAAATCTATTTTTAAGCATTTTTAAGAAAAATTCTTTCTATAGTAAATAATTTATTATTACTTAAATTTATTTTTATTTTTAGTGAAAATTTTATTACAATTGTGGATATGTCTGCTTAACACCTATAAAACTTCTTAGAATTTTTCAACAAATAAAATAATTTTTAAAATTATTTTTGTTGAAAATTACTTTTTAATCACAAAAATTAGAATTTTGAGAATATTTTTCAAAATTTTTTCCAAGTCTTAGTCACTGTTTTATACTTTCCTTAGACTTTAATTTCAATTTAATTTAGCCCTATTTTTAATATGATCAAAGAGAGAGAGTTTGAAGTTAAATTTAAGGGGAGGTACATTTTTATCAAATATTCCATATCTAATGTTTTAAACTTGAATATTATTCATTTAATGTCTTTTTTTTACCCTAACTTAACTTGGGTTGATCCACATAAAAAGGGAGAGATTATAAATACCCCGTAGTGATTTTGATACGATCAACCAAGTCAAGCTAGGTCCTGTTGTCTTTTGATACCTTGTGTCTAAGTGTGTAGGAACTTAAAAGCATAGGAAGTTGAGCAAAAAACGCAGCTAGCGAAAAGGGTGACACAGAAGAGAGTCGACGGGCTTGGTGCATTCGAGGGACAAGGCGCGATGAAAGAGTACGTTGGCGGACGAGAAGGAAGTGCACGGCAGTTCTGAGGGACGAGAAGCTCGAGCGGAATGTTGCTCGAGAAGGTTGAAAAATAGGTTCAGGTGAGCCCTATTCTGGATGGTCGAAATCATCCAAGCAAGCTGAACTAGAGTTGAAGTCTTGATGAAAAATCAACTTGCTGTTGACTTTGGTCCGTGCGCTCGGAGCTTGTCCAAGCGCCCGGAGATTGTCCGGGCGTCCGGACCACTTCGGGCGCTGAGGGCGCCCTCGAAGGCGCCCTTGGCTACGGATGAAGTTTGACCTGGTCCGGGCGATCGGAGCGGGTTTAGGCCCCCGAACCACAAAACTTACCTCTCGCCACGTTGTCGAATCCTTTGCGTCGTGGATAAAATTTTATCTACCCTCAGGCGCTCGAAACCCTTCCAGACTCCCGAATTAGCACTATAAATATAACTCTAATTTCAGTAGTTGAAGAATAGCACTTGTAAACAATTTCTCTTTTTGGTCTACTACTGTGTAAGTTGTTGACGTTGTAAGAGGCTACTCCACCCAAAGGAGATCTTCATAGTGAGCTTTATTTATCTTGGATTAGCAATCATCTTATTGTAAATCAAGTAAATCTTTTCTTGCCTCTCTTTTTAATTAATTAGCTTCTTAATTCTTTTTTGTACAAGTGTTTGAGTTAATTGAGCTGTAAGTTTCGATAAAGGTTATTTTTTTTTTATATTTTCAGACAATTCACCCCCCTCTTGCAGACTATCAAGGGACCAACATTAATCAAGTGATTCTCTAGATCTCTTGCTTCCTCTCCACTTGTCGCCACTAAAGCAATTTGCTGTCAGTCAATTAGTCAACTGACTAATGTTAACTGTTTAAAGAACTTAGAATTAAGGTAATTCCCTATAAGCGTTCGTTGACTAATTGAAAATTCTCAAGGGTATTAGGATAAAAGATTGGAATTGAAGAAGAATGCAAATTGTAAAATTGAAAACTTGAATTAAGTGTTGAAAGGAAATATGCTAGAATTGAATCAAGTCAAAACTTATGAGAATGCAAAATTGAAAGACAAAGATACTTGAAATAAGAGCTGAAACGAAATTTGCTAGAACTTAATCTAGGTGGGTGCCAGAATTAAATCTAAGTAAAACTTTTGAGAATACAGAATTGAAAGATATTTAAAATAAGAGCCGAAAGAAAAATTACTAAAACTTAATCTAGGTAAGTGCTAAAATTGAATCTAGGTAAAATTTTAAAGGAAATGCGGAATAAGTATAAAAATAAAAAAAGTCTCTACATCCACTTTTTATTGTTTCTTTTTTAAAAACCCATTTTTTTTCAAAATTTCGGCCTCCCCATCTTTTTTTTCCCTTTTCTCTTTTTTTGGTGCTAAAAATCACAATTTTCTATCTCTCTCTCTCTCTTTTGGTTTGTATAGTAACAAAGAAAAATAGACTTGCAATGTATAAAAAAATGAACAAAATAGATAGAGATTCAAGTACAAAAAGATGAAGATAACTAAATTGATTTAGAAAGAATCTATGCTCTAATACGAATTGATGTGAACTCAAAGAGAAGATGTCTCAAGAACATACAACAAATTGAAGAAAGAAAAAATGAAAAATCTAAATAGAAAAGATGGATGAAAAGTACCTTGACCTAATGCTTAGGAAATCATGAACTTGTTGGATCATGGAGTTCGCTAGAGGGGAATGAATAGCGATCGTTAAAAAAATTCGTTATTAAATCGAGTACGTAGTGGAAAAATAAAAGACACAACGCTAACACAAACCAATTTTACTTGATTCGGAGCCTTCAACGACTCCTACTCCAAGGATCGTACTTATCGAGTGCTTTCGTTGGGCAATCACTAATAATTCATAAGATATTACTGTTGATACAGTCTGACCTGGCTGTTGTTTTGATGTTGACACTGATTTAAATTTGTATCAGATATTAATTAAACTCAAATTAATTACTGATCAAGGTTGATCAGGTGGAAGGGAAAAGTCCAAGTATAGAAACTTGGCACGCGAAGTCGGAGAGGGCTCGGTAGCTCGTTCTCCGGACTAGGTCAGAGAGGGCTCGGTAGCTCGTTCTCTGGACCGGACGAAGTCGGAGAGGGCTCGGTAGCTCGTTCTCTGGACTAGGTCAGAGAGGGCCAGTGCTCCTCGGACCGGACGAAGCCTCGAGGGCTCGCTGAGCCTGCTCCGGACCAGGCCGAGAGGGCTCGTCAGCGCTCCTTCCTGCGCGACCGCACGCATGGAGAGGGCTCGGTAGCTCGCCTCCTGACTAGGCCGAGAGGGCTCGAGCTCGCTCTCCCAACCAGGCCGAGAGGGCCCTGTAGCTCGCTCTCGGATCGGACGAAGTCGAGAGGGCCTGTAGCTCGCCTCCTGACTAGGCCGAGAGGGCTCGGAGCTCGTTCTCCTGACTAGGCCGAGAGGGCTCAGAGCTCGCTCTCTAAACCAGAAGGCTTTAGGTTTAGGGTGGGAAGCTCTAAACCCACATAGGCATTGGATCGTTGGCCGACCATCCAGGATACTATGGTTATCGATCGGTCATCGATCGATCAAGAATCAATCAAGAACTCTCGTGAACTCACTGAGAATTACCGATCGGTCAGATCGATCGTGAGGCAACAGAGTTCGGAGAAAGGATAGGGGATCGTCCGGATCGATCCACCTATAGCTCGATCGGTCCACGCATCGATCGAGTTTTCGACCGATCAGCCGAGCCGATCGGTGAAGAGGCTGTGGATCGGTCTGCTGATCGATCCACAATAATGGTCTGTAGTTTCTGTTGTTTCTCTGCAACTTCTGATTCATCTGATTTAACCATCTGCTGTGAGCTTTTTAAATCTGCAGGTTGCAGGTATCATGCCAATGCTTAAATTCAAATCAAGCTCCATCATAAGAATAAGACAAAGTGTTCTTTCTACTGTGTTTCGCTGCAAATGGTGCAATTGGAGCATCAACGTTTATTGGCTGCGATCTGGCTGCGATCAGCTGGCAATCAGCTTGACTCCTGTTTATTGGTTCGAGCTCAAAGACACCTGTGAAGACCATGGGTTCTATTGGTGTGAGTTCAGAGAACCAGATGAGGAGGAAGAGTGATTGGCGACGCCTTAGCTTGCAGCAGCGATTCGGTGCAGGTTGACAGCGATTCGATACAGGCTGAACGTAGTGGAAAAGCAGAGGCATAAGAAGAAGGATGAAGAGATTTTTCGGAGAAGGAACGAAAAAAGAAAAACTCTCTGTCGATCAAGCGAGTGTGCTAAGCTTTGAGCTCTTGGCTGAGAAGCTGCTTCCTTCTTGCGCTCTACTTTCACTGTCATCTTCACGTGGCTGTGAGCATATTCTTCATTCTCTTTAGCCACTGATCATTATATGTCTTGTGCTTTATTTACATATCTTCTGAGACTTTGAGAAAAGGTTACTCCACCGAGAAGGAGGAAATCTTTAGTCGGAATCTATCCAGGGTGTGATCTACCGAAAGATCAAGGGATCGTCCACCTTACGGACACGCCGAGGAGTAGGGGCAAGTTATCCCCGAACCTCGTACATACTGGTGTTAGTGGTGTTTGTCTCTTTTTCTTGTATTATCTTTTCGTTTGCATATTGCCGCTGCGCTAACGATTTGTAGGAAGAAATTCTTTAAGCTTTTAGAGGAGGCTATTCACACCCCCCCTCTCTAGCCATCCGAAGATCCTAACAAGTGGTATCAGTGCAAGGTTCTCTTCATCCGGATTAACACCCTAAAGAGCAAGAAGATGGCTATGAAGGAAGGGTTTAGCACCAATCGTCCACCCTACTTCGACAGAGCAGACTTTCAATATTGGAAGAGCCGCATGGAATATTATCTCAAGACCGACATCTCAATGTGGTTCTCCGTCAAGGAAGGGTTTACACCTCCGAAGGACGAAGAAGGTAAGGAACTAGACTCATCAAGGTGGTCCGCCGAGCAAACTCGCAAAGGATAAGTCGATGCCAAGGCAGTGGTCACTCTACAATGTGGGATAGCCAAGGATCAACTCGTCAAGGTAGGTCCATTCATGAGCGCAAAAAACTTGTGGAACAAGCTCATCGAGCTCCAAGAAGGAACTCGAGACTCTCAGATCTCCAAGAGAGATTTATTCTTAAATCAATTACAAAATCTCACCATGAAGGAGAACGAGACGGTAAGTGAACTACATGGAAGGTTCAAAGAAATTATCAATGGTCTTTATTCCGTAGATGAACGCGTAGAGAATCACGATCTTATAAGGTATGCTCTCAAAACCTTTCCGAGGAATGCCTTGTGGTCATCTATGGTAGATGCCTACAAGGTCTCCAAGGACCTTTCAATTGTTAAATTAGATATTTTTTTTTGTGAAATGGAACTCCATGAATTTGCTAACAAGGGTCAAAAAGAGAAAGGTATTGCCTTAGTTGCAGGAGAAAAGAGCAAAGATGGAAGAAGGAAGAAAGAAAAGAAGAAGGAAAAAGAGATTCCTTCATCCTCATCCTCCTCCGAGTCCGATGATGAAGGTGGATCATCATCAAGCGAGATGGCCAACTTTGTAAGAAGAATCATGAGAAGGAGCCGGAGATACAAAGGGAAAGGTAAATCTATCAATCAAAATGTTGACAAAACTAATGTCACTTGTTTTGAGTGTAGCAAGAAAGGACACTATCGGAGCTAGTGTCCAAAACTCAAGAAGAAGAAGGAAAGGGTCAAGAAGAAGAAAGCTCTCAAAGCTACTTGGGATGAATCCTCCTCAAACTCATCGGAGGAAGAGAAGAAGGAGAAAAACACACGTCAATTAGCGTTCATGGCAAGGGAGGAATCGAATTCCGGGAGTGATGGTGACACGAGTGATACCTCAGCCGCGACTTCATCATCTTCGGATGATGAAGAGGTAACTTCTCCTCATTTAGAAAAATGTTATAAAACCATTGCACATTTATCTACTTTACTTAAGAAATCAAAAACTCAAATTAAATCATTAAAAGGTGAAGTAGAGCACTTGAGGGCCCTTAGGGAAGATGAGGTTGATGACCTACATCAAGAGGCCCTTGAGGATGAAAACAAAGCCTTAAAGGGTGAAGTTGAGAAACTCAAGAAAATGCTTGAAAAATTCTCAACTAGCTCTAAGACCTTAGATATGATTCTAAATGCCCAAAGGGCGGTCTACAACAAGGCTGGGTTAGGATATCAACCTAAGGAGTCTAGTTTCATTTCGCTAGTGTCTAGAACCCAATTTCATAGATCACATGCTTCTAGGGTTCATGAGACTAGGAAGGTTGTGACCAAGGCATGGGTTCCTAGGTCGTTCATTGTAGATGCATTAGGTCCCAAGATTTGGGTACCTAAAACGTCTATCTTTCGTATCTTGTAGGCATTGGTCAAGGGGGAGCATCTATCAACTTGGTTTGTTGATAGTGGATGCTCCAAGCATATGACCGGGGACAAGTCACTCTTTACTACCCTTCAAAACAAAAATAGAGGTAATGTGTCGTTTGGTAATAATGGTAGCCTTAAGGTTATAGGAGTTGGAGACATTCATATATCCGAATGTCTCCAAATCAAGAATGTCCTTCTAGTCAAGGGGATGACCTTTAATCTCCTAAGTGTCAGCCAATTGTGTGATACGGGTTACACAATTGAGTTTCATTCAAGTCAATATCTGGTCAAACACATTGACACACTTGACACGGTACTAGTAGGCACAAGGGTAGATAACATTTATCAAGTATCTTTTAAAAGTGCTACTAATGCCTCTGCTAAGTGTTTCATGTCAAAAGAAGAAGAATCATGGCTTTGGCATAGGAGGTTGGCCCATGTGAACATGAAGAATATTCGAAAGCTGGCCAACAAAGGATTAGTGTGAGGCCTACCAAGCATCAAGTACCAAAAGACAAAATTATGTGATGCATGTCAAAAGGGTAAGCAAACAAAAGCGACTCATAAAGGTAAAAGCGCTGTAAGTACATCTAATGCTTTAGATTTATTGCATATGGATTTATTTGATTGCAGTAATGTCATTTCATTGAATGAAAGTAGATACTGCTTAGTGATCATTAATGATTTTACTAGATATACATGGACTTTCTTTTTGAACAATAAGAATCAAACCATAGATATTTTTGTTTCTTTTTGTAGAAGAACTGAAAATGAAAAATCAACAACAATTAAAACAATTAGAAGTGATCATGGTGGAGAATTTCAAAACCATAGATTTTTAGAATTTTGTCAAGAAAAAGGATATAGGCATGAGTTCTCTACTCCAAGGACCCCACAGCAAAATGAGGTTGTAGAGAGAAAGAACCGAGTCTTGCAAGAGGCTGCACGAAGCATGCTCAATGAGTACTCACTACCGAGCTACCTATGGACTGAAGCTGTAAATACAGCCTGCTATGTGCAAAACCGAGTCTTGATACATAGGTTTTTAGGAAAGACTCCCCATGAACTTTGATTTGGGAAACCCCCTACAATTAAACATCTTAGGGTGTTTGGTTGTAAGGTGTTTATCTTGAACACCAAGGATCATCTTGGAAAGTTCACGGCTAAGGCTGATAAAGGGATACTGGTCGGGTACTCTCTCATCAGCAAAGTCTATCGAGTCTACAACAATAGGACTAAATTGATTGAAAAGTCCTCGGATGTAGCATTTGAAGAAATCCCTAAATCAAATGATCAATCGAGGGATGTAGGAGAAATTCAATTTGAACTTAGAAGTCTAAGTTTGAATGATCAAAACATAGAAAGAGTCGAAGTTGACTCCGATGATGATGAGCAAAGGCAACAAAGGGCTCAAGCTGATCCTTTGCCTGATACTGAGTCCTTGCCTGTGCCTAGTGAGATCACTCATGAGACACCGCCAACACCAAGGCAATCTAGGATAGCCTCTAGTCATCCCCAAGACCAGATTGTTGGAGACATCTAACAAGGGGTTAGGACTAGATCATTCTTTAGAAATGAGTCTAATGAGGTCGCCTTAATCTCAGAAATCGAACCAAAATTAGTTGGTGAGGCATTGCACGATCCTGACTGGATCATAGATATGCAAGATGAGTTAGGTCAATTTGAAAGGAGCCAAGTGTGGGACTTAGTTCCTAGACCTAAGAAGACCACCATTATTGGAACCACATGGGTCTTCAAAAATAAGTTAAATCAAAAGGGAGAAGTCGTAAGAAACAAGGCAAGACTTGTAGCCAAGGGCTATAGTCAAGTCGAAGGCCTCGATTATGATGAGACTTATGCTCCCGTGGCCCGATTAGAGTCCATTCGTTTAGTGCTAGCTTTTGCTGCACATAGAGACTTCAAGCTCTATCAAATGGACGTTAAATCGGCCTTCTTAAACGGTTTCATTAAAGAAGAGGTCTTTGTTGAACAACCACCGGGGTTTGTGAATACCGAAGCTCCAAACCACGTGTACAAACTCAAGAAAGCTCTTTATGGGCTTAAACAAGCACCTCGAGCTTGGTACGAAAGGTTGTCAACTTACTTACTAGAAAAGGGTTTTGTAAAAGGTCAAATAGATCCAACACTATTTCTGCGTAGAGATGGTGAAAATATATTTGTAGCCCAGGTGTATATCGATGACATAATTTGTGGCTCAAATAACAAAGGCTATTTGAATGAATTTATCACTCACATGGAAAGTGAGTTTGAGATGAGTCTGGTGGGAGAATTGACATTCTTCCTTGGACTTGAAATCAAACAAACTCGAGATGGCATTTATGTCCATTAGACAAAATACACTCAAGAGATGCTCATGAAATTCAAAATGAGTGACTCTAAGGAAGTATCCACTCCAATGGCGACAAACACTCGCCTTGACAATGATGAGAATGGAAAACCAGTTGATCTAACGCAATATAGAAGCATGATCGGTAGTCTTCTATATCTCACAGCTAGTCGACCGGACATACTTTTCGCTGTGGGCATGTGCGCTAGATATCAAGTATGTGCTAAGGAATCTCATTTAATTGCAGTTAAGAGAATCCTGAGATACCTTAAGGGCACAATTAGAGTAGGTCTCTGGTATCCTCGTATTGAGTCTTTTGACTTGATAGGTTATACCGACTCCAATTATGCTGGGTGCAAATTGGATCGGAAAAGCACTAGTGGGAGTTGCCAATTTTTAGGTTCATCATTGGTTAATTGGTCAAGTCGGAAGCAACATTGCGTTGCTCTCTCCACGACCGAGGTTGAATACATTGCCATAGGAGAGAGTGTATCACAATTGTTGTGGATGATCCACACCCTAGAAGATTATGGGCTTTCGTATAAGGGAGTGCAAGTGTTGTGTGACAACATCAGCACAATAAACCTAACGAAAAATCTAGTTCATCATTCAAGGACCAAACACATTGAAGTGCGTCATCACTTCATTAGAGATCACGTAGCTAGGGGAGACATTGCGCTCACATATGTTGAGTCAAAATCAAACCTAGCTGATATTTTCACCAAACCCCTTCCGGAAAATGAATTTAGTCATTTAAGGATAGAATTGGGAATGTGTTTGGCTCAATAGGCCATTAGGACTTCATCATGATCAATAAGGACAATTAAAACGACAAGAGAAATTGGGAAATTAATTTGGGCAACTTGGGGACATCTCACACAAACTATAAGGTTTAACAAATTATTTTTGTTTGCTAGAAATGGGGTGAGATGCTAGGATCAGTCAAATTATTCAAAATGTATCATGCATCCCTTGAATAATTAGGTTGAAGAGACATAAATCGAGTATGGGGAAGATCATTACATAATTCATGTGTATTTGGTTCCTAGATCTTACTCATATATTCTAACCAAGGAAACTTGGTTGGACCTTTACCTAGAAATTATCTAACTTTAGTTGATGTCTTGATTGATACCTTTCATGATTTTGATTGAAAATAGGACAAGTTGTTGAAGTAATGATAGCAATTTGGATATATTTTAACAAACTCGAAACTGATCATAGCAAGGATGTGTTTTGAACCAGGTAATAAATAGCCTGAGTCTTGATTAATACCTTGGTTCACTATAGATCATAGTTTCAGAAGTTTTTCTGGTTTTGAAACCTTAAAGTTCAAAACGTCTGAACTCTATGCGTTTGGAGTTGGTCAGAGTTTTTTTAATGTTTGGAACCTTCCGGTTCTGAACAATTTCAGACCGTAAGAGCTCATTTTTCGGAAATATTTATGTTTGTAGATTCTTCAGGTTCTAGGTTCTGAATTTGGAAGTTTATGAACTTCTTGAGTTCTGAATCTTCAGAATTTTCGATAGAAAACTTCTACGAATTTCAGTTACTGAATGGAGAATCTTTAATTTGTCAGACACTGATCGGTCTATAGCCCGATCAAGAGAGGCTGGATCGGTCTGTCGACCGATCCAGAACTCTCTGTTTGTTTACTGATCGGTCCAGGGACCGATCAGGAGGTTCCCTGATCGGTCCACCGACCGATCAGGGTATTCCCTGACCAATCAGGAGGTTCCCTGATCGGACAGCCGTCCGATCATATCAACACCTGGATCGATCACTCATCCCTCTTAACTCTTCTCGGTCCTTTCTCTTCCCATTGCACGCCGAAGCCCTAGCCGACACCCTCCTACGCCTCAACTCTTCTCTCCTTTATCCGAAAGATACATAAATAGCACCAAGGTAACTCCATTCTCCCCGAGCTCTACTCATTTTGGCACTTCATTTTCATTTCTCACCGTATCTTTGTAATTTGGCTTGGTTCTCGGTTGTTGGTGGCTTCTGTGCTCACCTATTTGCCCCGTTCGTGTCACATTTTTAACCTTTAGGAAGAAACAAGTTAGTGAGGGAACCTCTAAGTCGTCAACTGAGAAATCTAATTCTAAGGCTCCCTCCCGACCTCAACCATCCGTTTCTGGAAGATTTCCAAACCATCACTTTGAAAAAGCTTTTCAACAAAGAACCTTCAAACTGCTTCCTTGTAGGTCTGTGGATCAAAAATTCATGGATGAATTTTGTCCATCTGTGTCGGAAATACTTGCCTATTACAAACTTGATTCTCTAATCTATTTAGAACGGGACATCAATTACGACTTAGTATCTGAGTTTTATAATAATCTTCATCAAACTAATGATGTTAATTATAGAACTAGAGTTGCTAAGCAAACTATTGATTTCTCTTTCTCGACCTTCTTTGATTATCTAGCTTGCCGGAGGTGTTCAGGAAATGTCTTTTCCATATATCCTGATTTACCAGACCCCTTACCTTCTCCCTTTGATGTCTCATCTGACTCCATTTATGAGTATTTCTTCGGGCATCCTAGACCAAGTGGACAAGATGAGTTAGATGTTGATTTTCCTACCTTTGCGGCTCTGAGACTATCTGCCCCAGATTACATTCTCTTTAAGATTGCCACAAATTGTCTTCTGCCAATCACATCTAAACCCTTGTCAGAGATCCGACCATATCACTGCCTGATGCTTTATGGATTGCGTCGGCGTCTTGATTTTGACATCATGTCGAGCATTTATTCGTTGAGCCTAACAGTTTCACCGTTTATATGCCTTATGGGCATATAATTACGGATTGGCTCGAGACCCTACAGATTGATGTCTCCAAGGGAAGGATAGTCAAGATGGTGAGGCAGGACTGTAGACTTGGAAAACGTGCATTTTCCAAGTCTGACATCATAGGAGAGTATGGGGCGGTTCGTTGGAAGGACGGGAGAGCACTGGGTGAGTTACCACGGGCACCTCTACGACAGGTTGATGCTGCTCCTCCTCCTGCTGCTGCTGAGTATGGAGAGGCAAATCCTGATCTGCGCTGGCAGATCGCTGAGCTGGAGAGCCGCATCGATCAGCACGATGAGCTGCTGGCTGCTAAGCTCCATGGGTTGTGCGTTCGGATTGACCAGCGTTACGATGATCTACGCAGTCAGCATTTGGCAACGCAGCAGGTGCTTCTGGGATGGATGGCCAGCTACCCACCTCCGCAGTATTACTCGTGCTATCCACCCTCGAGCAGCAGCATGCCGCCTCAGGAACTCATTCCTCCAGCTGATGATGATGATGCTCCTCATATTGAGGATGTTGATTGATACACCTTGTTTTATGTTTGTCATTTTGATTGCCTATGTTTCGGATACTATTTGATAGATACATGTGTCTGACCTGGATATTAGCTGTTTTCATATATTTATGCTACTCGTTTTTCTATTCCTTGCTTCTCTTTATGTTTCAGTTCTTATTGGCTATTTATATGCTTTTCATATGTCATATCTTGATTGTCTCTTATTTATTGTCCGATAATACACTTAGAGGGAATTCTATGTGGATTAAGAAAGAGACAGTATTGGTTAAGGGGGAGTCCTTTAAGTCTTATTACCTAATTCGCACCTTTTCGGTGTTTGACAAAGGGGGAGAAGATGACTAAGTTTAGAGATGAATGAAGTTTTGATTTTAGAGGAGAGGATAACCTTGAGGATTATTGACTTCCTTACATAGTGTTGTATCCGTCTTAGGGGGAGGATCTTGATTCTCCTAAAATTATGGAAATATGAGCATTTCTGATCTAAACTTAAATCGTGTTGTCAAACAACAAAAAGGGGAAGATTGTTGATACAGTCTGACCTAGCTGTTGTTTTGATGTTGACACTGATTTAAGTTTGTATCAGATATTAATTAAACTCAGATTGATTACTGATCAAGGTTGATCAGGTGGAAGGGAAAAGTCCAAGTATGGAAACTTGGCACGCGAAGTCGGAGAGGGCTCAATAGCTCGTTCTTCGGACTAGGTCAGAGAGGGCTCAGTAGCTCGTTCTCTGGACCGGACGAAGTCGGAGAGCGCTCGGTAGCTCTGCTCTCCTGACTAGGCCGAGAGGGCTCTGAGCTCGCCTCCGGACCGACGGTCGGAGAGGGCTCAGCTCTGCCTCCTGACCAGGCCGAGAGGGCTCGGTAGCTCGTTCTCCGGGCTAGGTCAAAGAGGGCTCGGTAGCTCGTTCTCTAGACCAGGAAGGCTTTAGGGTTTAGGGCTGGGAAGCTCTAAACCTACATAGGCATTGGATCGGTCTATTGACCGATCCAGTATACTATGATTATCTGATCGGTCACTAGACCGATCAGTAACCAATCAGTAACTCTCTGTGAACTCACCGAGAATTACTGATCGGTCTGTAGATCGATCAGGAGGCAACAGAGTTCGGGAGAAAGGATAGGGGGATCGGTCTGTGGACCGATCCACCTATAGCCTGATCGGTCCACAGACCGATTAGAGCCCTCTTTGACCGATCAGGCTGTAGCCTGATCGGTCAAAGAGGCTGTGGATCGGTCTGTCGACCGATACACAATAATGGTCTGTAGTTTCTGTTGTTTCTCTGCAACTTCTGATTTGTCTGACTTAACCATCTGCTGTGAGCTTTTTAAATCTGCAAGTTGCAGGTATCATGCCAATGCTTAAATTCAAATCAAGCTTCATCAGAAGAATAAGACAAAGTATTCTTTCTACTGTGTTTCGCTGCAAATGGTGCAATTGGAGCATCAACGTTTACTAGATGCGATCTGGCTGCGATCAGCTGGCAATCAGTTTGACTCCTGTTTATTGGTTCGAGCTCAGAGACACCTGTGAAGACCATGGGTTCTATTGGTGTGAGTTCAGAGAACTAGATGAGAAGGAAGACTGATTGGCGACGCCTTATCTTGCAGCAGCGATTCGGTGCAGGTTGACAGCGATTCGATACAAGCTAAACGCAGTGGAAAAGCAGAGACATAAGAAGAAGGATGAAGAGATTTTTTGGAGAAGGAACGAAAAAAGAAAAACTCTCTGTCGATCAAGCGAGTGTGCTAAGCTTTAAGCTCTTGGCTGAGAAGCTGCTTCCTTCTTGCGCTCTGCTTTCACTGTCATCTTCGCGTGGCTGTGAGCATATTCTTCATTCTCTTTAGCCACTGATCATTGTAAGTCTTGTGCTTTCTTTACATATCTTCTGAGACTTTGTGGAGAGGTTACTCCACCGAGAAGGAGGAAATCTTTAGCCAGAATCTATCCGGGGTGTGATCTACCGAAAGATCAAGGGATCGTCCACCTTACGGACACGCCGAGGAGTAGGGGCAAGTTATCCCCGAACCTCATACATACTGGTGTTAGTGGTGTTTGTCTCTTTATCTTGTATTATCATTTCGTTTGCATATTTCCGCTGCGCTAACGATTTGTAGGAAGAAATTCTTTAAGCTTTTAGAGGAGGCTATTCACACCCCTCCCTCTCTATCCATCCGAAGATCCTAACAATTACAAACTTAAGTACAAGAATGATTAAAATAATACCGACAATACAGAAAAAGAAGTTGAATCGCAGGTTGTCGGAGGAGCCTCGTAGCGTCGCAGGAGCAGAGCACAACAGAGGAGGAAGGCTCCTTTTATAGGAGTGCTCCGGGCGCCTGGACCTTGACGTTGGCCTAGCCAATCAGCGTGCTCCACGTGGCGGCAAGATAAGTTTTTGCACTCCGGGCGCCCGAATTCCTTCTGGGCGCCCAAACCACTATTTTTCGTACATCAATTTCCTGCAAGAAAATATTAGTCTGAGGTAAATACAAATTATACTACCCTACAAAATAAAGTGTTAGCACAATTATAGTAAAAAGGATAGTAATTAGATTCTGTCTCACCGAGACCATAATCTAGTCACGATCTCAACTTAGATTCCTGAAATGGTTCTAAGTTGGATTGACACCTACTGTTCCCTCGAATGGAGAACGCGCCCTTACCAAGCCACTCCCCTCCAGTGACTTACTTTAACTTACCTGCCAGACATTCGGTCAGCCCGTCGACCTGTCTGGACTTCGTGCCAGCTATCCGGTCAGCCTGTCAACCTGTCTGGACTTCGTGCCAACTATTCGGTCAGCCCGTCGACCTAGCTGGGCTTCGTGCCAGCTATCTGGTCAGCCCGTTGACTTAGCTGGGCTTAGTGCCAACTATCTGGTCAACCCGTCGACCTAGCTGGGCTTCATACCAACTATCCGGTCAGTCCGTCGACCTAGCTGAGCTTCACGCTAGATATCTAGTCAGCACGTCGACCTATTTGGACTTCTCTTGTACACTCAGTCAAAGTGTTAGATCACAACAAACCTAACTTAATCTTCTTTGCCATCCATCAAAACCTGAGTTAGACCGTTAGTGCTAACCACACCGACAAAACTTTGGTATATAAAATGGAAGACGCCAAAACCTTAGGATGAAGGTCGATAAGTCTTTGAACGCTACAAGAGAATGTCTTGATAAGTTCTAGTTCGATGAAGAACTAACAAGTGAAAGCCTCACCAAGCTTTAGATTGACAAGCCAAAAAATATGTGGTCATCATCATCTTTATTTATAGCTATAGGGTGACCTAAAAATCCTAAAAGGCAAAAAAGAAGCTCATTTAATAAAGGTCTATGTATACTACTTAGCTAAGTTAAGCGTATGGCACCATTACAACTCAAATGTAGAAATTGTACATAATTGAGCCTACATATGAAAGATATCTCTACTACATAAACATGAGATTAAGTGGCTAATTAAACCAATCCAAGACTTGAATTAAGTTGACTAAGCTACATGATGTGCTTTTGATCAAATCTTTTTCAATTGTAGCTTTGACTTTCACATCTTCAATTAGCACACTTAGTGTTTCCTTCATCTTTTTAGCCTTAGTCTTTGTAATTGAGTAATCATTGATACATAATGGATCATCAACAACATTTAGAATGAGATTCTCCTTTTCTCCCATGACCTTGCTTGATCTCTATCTTTCTTTGTGCCAAAGGTGAGGTGACTGAGACAGCTAATGGAAACTATGTAATTTCGTGTCTCAATATTGTCATACTAAGAATTGATATTGATTTTAGATTTTGTAATTAGTATCTTACTTACATTCTATATATGTAGGGGTATAATTGAGCCGAGCCGAGCCGAACTCTTGAATGTTTGAGTTTGACTCATTTATAATTGAGCCGAACTCAAGCTTTATTTAACGAATATTTTCATAGCTCACGAGCTTATTCAAGCTTTTATCGAGCCTAAATAAGCTTAATAAATATAAATTATAAATTTAAATATTTATTAAAAATTAAATTATATATTTAGATAAAATTATAATATTCTTATTAAAATTTATAATTTTATTCTAATAAATAAATTTAATATATTTTATCTATATTTTTCATAAGTAAAATATAAAATCTATAAATTCAATATCAAAACTATTATTTTTTTCATTTAAAAGTTGATTCATGAGCTTACTAATGAACATGTTCACGTGCTAACGAGACGAGTATTATGAAACTTGAACTTCGTTTGTTTATCTTAACGAGCCTCATTAAACGAATTCAAACGAACTTTTATCGAATCAAGATTCGAATAACTCGTGAGCGACTTGATTCATTTATACCCTTATATATATGCCAGATCATATTGACTCAATGGGGCCATACCAGTGGGAGAAGATCATAAGTGTTTGGGTCACCATCTTTAAGGAGTTTAGTTAGATAAGCAAATTAAGGGTCAATGAAGGGTATCAGGCGATCTACAGCAAGATCAGTAACTAAAAACAAGTGCAAGTCTATAATAAATACAAGGCCATTCATGGGCCATTAATGAACACTAGCTAAGAAACCACCTTCCCCAAGTAAAGATGTTAAGACACACTCACATATGGAAAGTTCTCCACGAAAGAAAGTGCCAGACTTACCTTCTTTAATGCATTGAAGCCCAGGGATCGCCATTTGCAAAGGCCGTCAATAAACGCCAAAACCTTCATTTCTTACTTGCACTGGAACGACAATTCCATAAAAATTATACAAATTAATGAAGACTAAAAGCCACCCATTTTATATGGGCCACGAGCGAATCCTGATTGGGCCGATCGAGAATCGTTCTAAAGCCAGTTTTACATTACAAGATGAGCAAATTTCATTTTTGTCCTCCAAAAAGTCGACTTCATCTTTCAAAGTTTTTTTTTTTTACCTTCTAAAAAAACCTCAGAGAATTTTTAGATCCAACCCTAAACTCATCTGCAGCTATTTGAAGGTTAAACTGTGAAATCAACAAACTCTAAGTTTAACTTTACAAATTTCTGATCGAGCAGGCTTGAAACGGATACTCTGTAAGAGTCAGCACGATTCCTGAAAGGCTTTCCTGTTTCCATCCTGCCATTATTGCAAGCACGCATACGACCACATTACTGTTGCAGAACCAGAGACAGCACGAAGAGCTAAATTCTGAGGGTTTCATGTAGCAGCAACTTCGATTCTGCATGTAAATTTTGGTTTGATTCTTCTTCTTTGTCTATATTATACATCTTCCAATCTGCAACAAGAGCCTTACTTATGTGTGCAATTGACGCAATAAGCAGTCGATTGGGAATAATCTATATCTGATCTGTTTGATGTTCAAAAAAAGGAAAGAAAATCCAATTAAATCGATAAAAACAGCTGCCGCGATGGCGTCATGGCAACGTTCTCCGTGGTGCGGCATCTCTGGAGATAAGAGAACCCAATCAGGATCTGACACGTGCCGGATAAGGACAACGGAGATCTGGAGAGAGAGGACGGATGACCGTCAGGACAGTCACGGCTGATGCGATCCAGCCAAGATCCCGGGACCCGCCGCCTTTCCAACGGGCGGAGTGGCGACAACAACGCGACAAACGTCCTCGGCGGCATCCTGTGGCTCAGCATCGATCTGGGTCTCGAGAGGGTCGCATGTAATCGATGCGAGTCCGGCTGACCATGTCATGTGCCCTCGTCCACATAAATTGCGATTCAACAAAATCATAAAATAATTCATAATAAATTAAAAGTAATTATTTTACCAGCTGGCTCACACTATCGATTCCTAAATTGCTTGTTGTCGCAGACTCCCCGAATCAGATCGGATCGGTTCGGTTCGGCTCACTTGATCGTCTGCCACTGGCGCGCGTTTCAAAGCTTGCTGCACCCGTGAAAAGGTCGCCCACTTTCGAGCTCATCGGCACTGCCATTGGTCGGTCGATATACCGCGAAGTCCATCACAACGAGCCGGATCTCGTCCAATTGCTCGAGATTGTCCGTCCGATATTTATCTGACGGTCAGGATTTATCTACGGACTAGAATGCCGTGCGAGTGAAACTTTTGTGGCGAACTCCTTATAGTTTGTACTATTAAGTCGTGTTCCGGTCTTGCAGAAAGGCGTAAATAAATTAAAATTGAGGGGTTTTTAGGTATTTTAAGGTGACAGTGGGATTGTATCCGTGTTCTGGAATTTTAATTAATCGCTTCTCTCGTCGTCTACCTTCGCTGCTCAGCATCTCTGTCTCGTAATCCATAGAAGCCTGTCTCTCTGTTGTTGACTTCGGATAGATTTTTGGGCCTTTTCCAGTACTAATCCCCTCTGATTCAAGTCGCGGTTTCAAGAATCCAGTCGGCGGCTAGTGAGACATCAGTGCTGCATTTCTTGGCGAAGTTACCTCCCGATCCAGCTTGATTTGGGGTTCTCGTTTGGGATTTTACAATCTCCCCTTTCTTTCGCCGTCGCTGGTTTGGACTTCGACTTGCTGCTTCTTCCATTGCTCGGCATTGGAAAAGGTTGAATTTTCTGGTCGATACTGGCGTTTCTTTTGGGCTTCCGCTCCGCGAGAAAAAGGGACGAAGTTTGTTGAACATTCGACAATTTGTAATATATCTCGGCTAAAAAAGGCAGAGACATTGTTCACGTTAAAAGAAATCTTGGCTGCATGGCTCTTTCAGTTCAGCTTGCTGCAGGTATTTTGGGCAAATTGGTTGCTTTTAAGTTTACTATCCTTTTATTATCCACATGAATGTGCCAATGTTTGAAGACAACCTGCATATGAAATCGGAGTGCTTTGTTCATGGAAAAAATCATATTATCTGCTGGTTGACTGTAATTTAAATATTTTGCTTTGAAATTTTTGAAGATTGTTGTTTTCATATTAGAGATGATTAGGAGGAACAGATGATTGTGGAGTAGTGCTTAGGATTGTTGTTGAAATTGTTGTCCACGATGACTCCAAGACCTGTTCCGATTCTTCACCGCTTCATGGTTCTTCTTGAACTCCTTATGGTGCTGTTTGCGCACCAGAATGAGGGCCAATCGCCAAGTGCAAATGATGCGAGTTCATTGAATACTCTTCTCCAAGATTATGCTTTCCGTGCTCTCGTTCACCCCCACACCGGAGTTATCTATGATGGTACTGTGCCTTCCGACCTCACCGACATCAGGATTGCAGCAATAAGGCTTAGAAGTGGGAGTTTGCGGAGGAGAGAAATGAGGTATAACGAATTCAGCATCCCACTTGGTCTCATTGTGAAGCCCTATGTTGTAAGGCTTGTATTGGTGTATCACAATCTGGGCAACTGGTCTTCTTTATACTACCCTCTTCCTGGTTATACCTTCCTGACACCAGTTATTGGACTCCTTGCTTATGATGCAACCAATTTGTCTGCCACCAACTTGCCGGAATTGCAGGTAGTGGTTTCGGAATCACCCATCTCCATTAATTTCTCAAATGTCACTACTGTTCCAAATGGTGCAAGATGTGTGCGGTTTGGTTTGAATAGCTCTCTGGAATTTGAAAACTTGGTGTCGAGCAATTCCTGTTCGACAGACCGCCTGGGCCACTTCTCCATCGTGGTCAACTCTAGCGAGAGAGGCGGCCATTCTAAGGTTTGGAAGATTGTCGGTGGTGTCGTTGGTGGTTTGATTGCTCTAGTTCTCTTCGCCCTGATTGTTTTCTGCATAAGCCGGGTTAGACAGAATAAGAAGGTGGCACAGATGGAGCAGCATGCAGATGCAGGAGTTTCACTGCAAACCTCCAGGATCGGAAACACACAGGTTGCTGTGGCTTCAGTAACTCGGACTCAGCCAGTCCTCGAGAACGAACTTGTTATGTAATTAAGTGCTATTGTTTCTCAGGAAAAGAAGCTGAAGACTGTCTGTCGTCCAAGTGTTCTCTTGCATTGGTCGAATTGAAATTTTTTACAATCTCTGCTGCTTAGTACATGCACTGATTCTTTTTGGAAGTTGTCTGTGTTCGAATGAATGTCCTTTGTTGTGGTTTTCTGATGGTGTCTCTTGCAAGTCGGTGATTTCATTCATTTAAATCTTCCTGTGTTTTCTATTACTGAATAAATTTCTTCTCGTGGAAAGGTCTGGATATTGAGTTTTTTACTGAATAAATTTGTGTTTATTTGATTAATTTTTGGGAAGGTGGAGCTGTGAGGAATATTAATATTCGAGTCGACGTCATGAAGTGGATGTGACTAGATTCTTCATCATTGATCGCCCATTCTCAATGTGATCGTCATAATTATGCCCGCTGATCCGAAAGCAATAAATAATAATATGAAAATAATAAATCGAAAATTTTATGCTGAATCTCTCCACGTGTGCTGCAATCGGGGCGAGGTTGTTCCTTTGTGGTGAACGCGAGTCGATGGCTAGCTCCACAGAAAACTTCATCTTCCCCCGTGCAACCAGCGGAGCCTCCGCCTCACGTGTGCCATCTCACCCACAGGCAAAGGTAACCAATCATTAATGTGGCATCGAGATCGGACCTCATCAACAGAGAGTTGTCTCGTTGTTATGTGCTGAACGACGGCCACGAATTTATTAAGGACATCTCTAATGAAAACTTTCAAAAGTGATTTTTTTTATTTTTAAAATATCATATTATTATCGTATAAAAATAAAAAATTCTACTCTTCACTCCACTAATAAAAAAAAAAATCTATAATTTTTTTTTTTTATATCACACTTAATAATTCACATATCTTTAAAAATATCTCAATTAGTCATTCTTATATCACCTAATTTATTAAAAAATAATATTATAAATTTATAAATTTAAAAACAAAAAATACAATATTAAATAATAAATTATTACAAATAATTTATAAAAATAATCTTTTACTGATTGTACTCATAGCATGTCCAAATATATTTAACTAAGTCGTCTCGAAGTTGATGATGTACTTGATTATCACGTAGTTCTCAGTTTCTTCGAAGGTATTCTTCAAACTCTTAGGTAGAGTCTTGAAATATCTATATCGGAGAATCTTCTTCATCATTTGATCAATTGCTTACTGCATTCCCTCATCCTCAATAATCGTGTTGTGCAAAATAATACATGTATCTTGTTTGATCACGACGCACGTGAAAGGGGAGGTGAATTACGTGATTTTCAAAAACTTTTTCTTTTAGTTTTGAAATCAAAGTATGTAGCGAAAAAAAAACGGAAACAAAAGAACAAATTCAATTTTATTTGGTTCAGAGCTTTCGATGACTATTACTCCAAAACTTAAGTTCCACGGACATATTGACGGGTGAATCCATTAAATACGTCTTCCAGAACCGCCAGAAGAGGTGATCGAGTACCAAAAAAAATTGGAAGAGTGTAACAAGCTACACTTTCTGTTTATAGAAATTAAGTACAAAACTTTAATTTTTTTTATCAAACACTTTTGTAGATAGTCGGCTCGAGCATGGTGTTTAGATGGCTTCTCGGTGGTAGTTGGGTGTAGTAGAGTCAGCGTAGTAGAGTCGTAGCAAGGCAGTAACAAGAAGTCAGAGAAGTTAGAAAGTTAATCGAACATGTGAAAGCTCATATAGAAGTTGATCTTGAATGCTTAATTGAGACATCCATTTAAAAAGTGTGGAAGGGGCCTTCCATAATGTTGAAAGTGTCTTCCATAGGCCAAAATCTATCTTGCATTTGTTGCTCTTTATCGTCAACGAATTCTGAATTTTATTCATTAATTGGAAAATGTCTTTCATAGCACTGAAGGCACCTTCCATGAATAGTACCGAAGGCGCCTTCTAATGCTTGAAGGTGCCTTAGATATTATTCACCCGAAACTTTTTTTCTCCTTTTGCCCTGTAAGTTAGGTTAGTCCAACACAATAATATTTAATCTACAAAATAAAGTTAGTACAACAATAATATGATTAATTTATGATTTAGACCCTGTCCTCCAAACCAGGATCTAGTCAGAATTTCAATTTAGGTTTCTTAAATGGACCTAAATTAAATCGACGCATACTGTCCTCTCGACCGGGGCACGTCCTCAATTAGTCATCCTCCTCCAGTGACTTACCTTCACTTATCGTATATCAAGGTACCTCCTTGATTTGATGTTAGTCTGACCCACTAGGTTTTTTTACCGGAATTGCACATTCGGACTTACTCTCATCAGTACTCAAACATCCTGATCTCCTGCCGGAAACGCATATCCAGATTTTGTTAATCAGGAATCACACATTCAACTGGATTTTCTTGTTAGTGTTAGGTCCTTTTGACCCGTCAAGTTAGTCAACCCTACACACTTTGTAATAATGTTAGATCATAATAACACCTAACTTGACTTACTTATCATTCATCAAAACCTGAGTTGAACCATTAGTACAAATTGCACCAACAATCTCCCTCTCTTTGATGCAATGACAACTTAAGTTAGAGTTAGGAAAAGATTGTTGGATTTTTCGGGCCGCAAAAATCACTTTTTGCGTTGCGGAAACCCCGAAATCCCGCCACCGGATCCGTGCGAATAAATAAAATTTACGTAAAACTTCGAGTACGAGTTTCTAGCCTAGATCTAAACTAGATCTACAAAGGAGAAGAGTTTTACCCTTGATGCGATGCCCTTCGCTAATCCCGCTCGTCCAAGGTTTGCCGGATCTCGAGAGTATCAAAGTAGATACTCCTCTATGTGTATCCACACAAGCAAGAGATGGAGAAACCAAACAAAAGGTGTGCTAGCACCTTTGAAAGGTTCGGCCAAGGTGGAGGAGAGGGAGAGAAGAGAGAGCTTGAGGAAGAAGATGAGAGTTACACAAAAAAAAATGAAACTCACCTAATCCATTAGTGGCCGGCCACATAAATGAGGTTAATAACCTCCATGGAATACCAAGAGTCACAACTCTTGGTAACTCCCATGAGGTAGCATCCCACTTAAGCAACCATAATGATGTGGAGCATCATCATTGGTCCACTCTTTGCCAACTCACATTTGAGGTGGCAAATGGTCAAGTCAAACTTGACTCTTCATCTTCCTCTCAAGTCAAGTCAAACTTGACCACTTCTCTCCCATAGTTGATCAAATCTAACCATTGGTTCAAGTCAATTTTAATTTAATGAATCTATATTTATTGAATTAAATTGACTCAATGAGTCTAAGTCCAAATTAGACTCATCTAACACATGACCAAAATTGAGTCCAACTCAATTAGCCTAATTTGGATTACTCTTAATCCAATTTGGTTCATCACATGGACCTAATCCTTTAGGTTCATCAAATGAACCTAATCTCCATCTAATTGCCCTTTGTGTATGACCCTATAGGTTCTTATAACATTAGCAATGCTCCTAAACCCATTTAAAAGCATAAGTAATGAGCGGTATCTAGCAACGTAACACATCATTACTACCCAAGTTATAAGAATGTTGAGATCCAAAATCACCTTGTGACTACTAATTGTGACTCTTCACAATATATGACAAGTGTCCTTCTATCCTTGACATTTAGATTGATCAATGTGAGGCATAGACCGTGTCATCCTCTAATCAATCTAAATATTGAATCCCAAGTAGACTCACTCAATCAAATGAGCTCAACATCTCATATTGACTCATTTAGGTATGGTCATGCACTTAGTGGTCTCACTCTATCAAGAATATCAATGTCTCTCCCGTCATATAGGAGGGATAGATCTCATCTACATCACTCACATCCCTCCGTATAATTTGTTACATACCCAATAATCGCCTTTATAGTCCACCCAGTTACGGGTGACGTTTGACGAAGCCAAAGCATGTAACTCCTTATGTAGGGAACCATGGCGACTTCAGGTCCAAGGATTAATAGTCATACTAATAGCCACATGAGAAAGTATATGACACTCATATAACGATCCATGGTACTTTCTCATGGCGGATCATTCAGTATACATTCTCCAATGCATACCCATGTGTCAACTTGATATCTCTATATCCATGACTTGTGAGATCAAGTCATCAAATTGACCTACATGCTAGTTTCGTCGCATTAACATTGTCCTTGAATGTTAATACTTGACTAGGAATGATTAAGAGTAGTGTTCCCTATATCATCTCACTATCGATTCAACCAATCGATTGATATAGGTAAGAACCTTCTACTCAAGGACGTTATTATACTTAGTTATTTGGCACTAATACAAGTAAGCATAATAACCATAAACAAATGCCTTTATATATATATGAGAAATATAATACAATAAGTCCATACAACAATCATTAAATGATTGGCTCTAGGGCTCTAACTAACAATCTCCCACTAGCACTAGTGCCAATCAATGTAGGTTCTAAGGCCTAATGGCCTAGTGCACTATCATACTTTCTCTGTGCCAAAGCCTTGGTCAAGGGATCTGCGATGTTAGCCTCTGTGGGTACTCTACAAATCTTCACATCTCCTCTATCGATAATCTCTCGAATGAGATGGAAGCGCCGTAGTATGTGTTTGGTCCACTGGTGTGAGCGAGGTTTCTTAGCCTGTGTTATTGCTCCATTATTGTCACAATAGAGCTCTATGGGATCAGCAATGCTAGGAACCACCCCAAGCTTAGTAATGAACTTGCGGATCCAAACTGCCTCCTTTGCTGCTTCTGATGCAGCAATATACTCGGCCTCTGTTGTAGAATCAGCGACTGTGTCCTGCTTCGAATTCTTCCAGCTCACAGCACCACCATTTATGCAAAACACGAACCCAGACTGCGATTGATAATCATCCTGATCAGTTTGGAAGCTAGCATCACTGTAACCCTTTATAGCTAGTTCTTCATCGCCTCCATATATCAAGAAATATTCTTTAGTCCTTCTCAAGTACTTAAGAATATTCTTGACCGCTATCCAGTGACTTTCACCTGGATCTGACTGGTATCTGCTCGTCATGCTCAAAGCATACGAGACATCAGGACGAGTACATAGCATGGCGTACATGATAGATCCTATGGCTGAAGCATAAGGGATCTGATCCATGCGGTCTCTCTCCTCTCTAGAAGAGGGACTTTGAGTCTTCGAAAGACTCATACCATATGACATCGGCAGAAATCCCTTCTTGGAGTTCTGAATGGAAAATCGAAGTAATACCTTGTCAATGTATGTACTCTGACTTAGGCCAAGCAATCTCGTAGATCTATCTCTATAGATCTGTATGCCTAGAATGTGGGATGCTCCACCTAAGTCCTTCATTGAGAAATAAGTCCCTAGCCAAGTCTTGATAGACTGCAGTAAAGGGATGTCTTTCCCAATGAGTAGTATGTCATCCACATACAATATAAGGAAGACAACTGTGTTCCCTACAATATTCTTGTAGACACAAGGTTCATCTTCGTTCTTGATGAAACCAAACTGTTTGATTGCATCATCGAATCGAAGATTCCAACTCCGAGAAGCTTGCTTTAGTCCATAAATGGACCTATGCAACTTGCATACTCTGTCAGTATGCTGTGGATCTACAAAACCCTCAGGTTGTGTCATGTACACATCCTCGAGCAGGTTTCCATTCAGAAACGTGGTTTTGACATCCATCTGCCAGATCTCATAATCGTGGTACGCTGTAATAGCAAGCATGATCTGAATGGACTTAAACATCACTACTGGAGAAAAGGTTTTATCATAGTCAATATCATGAATTTGCTTGAAACCTTTAGCTACCAAGCGACCCTTATAAATAAGTCCATCCATGTCAATCTTTCTCTTAAAGACCCACTTACACCCAATGGGTTTGACCCCTTCAGGTGAATCAACCAAAGTCCATACTTGGTTAGTGTACATGGATTCCATCTCGGATCTCATGACCTCTAGCCATTTCTCAGAATCTGGTCTCATCACAGCTTCCTGATAGGAGGTAGGCTCATCCTCAATGAGCACAATGTCATCATGGTCAGACAAGAGAAATGAGTATCTCTCAGGCTGACGACGTACCCTATCAGATATGTGAAGAGGTAGGTCTACTTGAACTGGTTGTGGTTCCTCAACTCCTTGTGGAACAACATCATCCACAACACTTTGTGGTTCCAGTTTAACTTCCATCGAGGCTTTAGTGCTATAGTCCACATCTTAAACTTCTTCAAGATCGAACGTACTTCCACTAGTCTTTCTAGAAACAAAGTCCCTTTCTAGAAATACCACAGTCTTAGCCATAATTACCTTGTGTTGACTGGGAATGTAGAAGTAATATCCCTTCATTTCCTTGGGATATCCAATGAAATAGCACTTGTCGGATTTGGGTCCCAATTTGTCCGAGATTTGATGTCTAACGTAAGCCTCATAATCCCAAATCCTCATAAAAGACACCTGGATATCTCTCCCAGTCCATATCCTATATGGTGTCTTTATTACAGCCTTGGATGGAACTCAGTTGAGTATGAAGGCTGCTGCGTCTAGAGCATAGCCCCAAAGATACATGGGAAGATCTGTGTGACTCATCATAGATCGTACCATATCTAATAAGGTACGATTTCTCCTTTCAGATACACCATTCCACTATGGTGTTCCAGGAGGAGTGAGTTGAGATAGAATCCCACACTCAGCTAGATAGTCATGAAACTCATGGCTAAGGTATTCACCACCTCGATCTGATCGAAGTATCTTAATACTCTTGCCAAGCAGGTTTTGTACTTCATTCTTGAATTCTTTGAACTTTTCAAAGGATTCTGACTTATGTGTCATCAAGTACACATAACCATATCTACTGAAGTCATCAGTAAATGTAATGAAGTACCTATAACCACCTCTAGCAGTGACATTGAAAGGGCCACATACATCACTATGTATAAGACCTAACAAGTTAGTCGCTCTCTCACTGTGTCCACTAAAGGGAGTCTTGGTCATCTTGCCTAGAAGGCATGACTCGCATGTCTCATATAATTCAAAATCAAATGAGTCGAGCAAATCATCTTTATGAAGCTGGGATAAGCGTTTGTCATTTATATGACCTAAGCGACAGTGCCAGATATAGATTTGGTTCATGTCATTTGACTTGAACCTCTTGGTACTTATGTTATAGATAGGGTTCTTAAGGTCTAGAATATAGAGTCCGTTCATCAGAGGTGCACTACAATAGAACATATCATTTAAATAAACTGAACAACATTTGTTCTTTATTATAAATAAAAAACCTTTCTTGTCCAAACAAGAAACTGAAATTATGTTCTTAGTTAAAGTAGGCACATAACAACATTCATCTAATTCTAATACAAGCCCGGAAGGCAGAGATAGATGATAAGTTCCTATAGCAACAGCAGCAACCCGTGCTCCATTGCCTACGCGTAGGTCCACCTCGTCCTTTGTCAATGCCCTGTTATTTCTCAGCGCCTACACATTAGTACAAATGTAAGAAGTGTTAGGATCTTCGGTGTAACACCCCAAATTTCATGATTTGGAGTCCTAAAAGTTCTTATAAAAATATAGAAATGCTATAGAAATTTTCTAGAGATTTTTAGAAATTTTTAGAGTATTTTTATGGAATTTTTGGAGGTCGTTTGGTATTTTTACTAAGCGAAGTAAGTTTCGACAAAAAATGTTGAAGCCGGGTTTTGAACCCAAGACCCCGGACCCGAATCCGGACTTAGCCAACCAACTGGTCTGGAAACGTTTTGTTAATAATAAATGAGATGAAATGTATATGATGTAGAACATGGTAATGGAGAATAATAAGAAGGAAAATAAGTTGAAGAAGCTGGGTTTCGAACCGAGCTCCTCGGCCCGAGCAGAACTCGGCCCGACCAACCGAGCTGTGCTCGATTTGTTAACTAGATAGGAGAACAAATATATTTAAGCATAAGTTGGAATATTTAAAATAAAATGGTTGCATCTGGGATTCGATCCCTCGAGTTGGGCTTTAAGCAGAACGCAGCCCACCAACAGACCAGCCGCGGGTTTGTTAATAAAACCCGAATCAAGTTGTATTTAAGCAATAGTTAGTTAACAGAATATTAAAGTTATAAGAAGAGAACTTAGGTTTTCCCCGTGATAAAAATCTTCTCCTCTCCTCCTCTCGTGACGGCGTTTTTCCTCTCGGGCGAAAACAGAGACGAAGCTAGGGCTTCGTCTCCGGCGGTCGGCGAGCGTCTTCTTCCGTGAGTTCTTCACCGATCCAAGCTCCTCTCGTAAAGGAGAACTCGAAGACGCGAGGAAGAGGCCGAGATCGTGAGTTTCTCCGAAGCCCTAGAAGCTATCTTGCTCGGTTGTAAGTCCAAGAACCGAAGGTGAGTTGCTTCTCACCTGCAGTAGGAGTTGTTCCGAGTTTTAAGTTGATTCCGTGTTTTCGGATTGTATTTTATGGCATTCATGTTGTTGCCGAAGCTTTGCATTCTTTTATTGTTTTCTTGCCGTGGCACAAGATGTGGGAAGTGATGGCTGAAGCATGTTTTTAGGAATTGGAAGCTTGAAGGGAAGTGGATAGATTTAAGATTTTTGATTGCTTTGTTGCTAACCTGTTGAAGTGTGTTTAGAGCTTAGAACAACATGTTTTAAGGAGCTTTTGATTCCAGGTCATGTTTACCCTTTTGTTGAGGCATACGATTCTTAGATTCTTGGTTACTGCTGTGAGCATGAAGTGGTCTTCATCTATAGTAGCAAGTTTTCTTTAAAGGATTTTATTACCCTAAGTAAATCCTAAAATCTGTGTGCATGTGAAACCTAGGTATTCTGTTAAAACTTGTTGAGGCTTAAGAGCAGTTTTGAGATTTTGATTCTCCTTCTTTACTGTAGTAGTTTGCTATAGAGATTTTGGTTGCTCTATGGACACCGAATTCCATTAAGTTTAGTTAAGGAGGTTCAATTGCAATTATGTGTTGAATAGGTTCTTATTAACAACATGCATGTGTAGAACCTTCCTTATTCAAAGAATATGAACAACCTAGCATTTAGTAAGCATGAACAGCCTTAAAATTAGCCTTGCGGATTTAGTTTCCTTGCATATTAATAAGCACTAAACATCCCTTTATTTTGAGTAGATGGTTTTAGAAGTTTGTTAGTTTAACAAGCATGAATAGACTCTTATTATGTTGGTATGAATAACATTTTAGTTAGATGTTCCTTGGAGTTCAAGTTTCTAGTTTTAGACTTCCTTGCTTTAACAAACAGAATTGTTTTATTTTCTTTTTAAGAAAATGCAGATTTTAGTTTTGTTCCTTGCTATTTCCAGTAAGCATGAAATGGGTAATCATATTTGGATCCTTAGTATGTTTAGCATTTTTAGTCTTGGATCCCTATGCTCAACAAACATGAACAGCTTAAGCTTAAAGTATGCATAGTTAATTCTTTTTTTTTTAGCAATTCAATATCTATTTCTTGAGCATTTTACAAGTACGAACAGCACCTTGTAGCATTTCAGATTTAGTACTTATTGTTGATTTAGTAGCATGAGCAGCCCTGCCATTTTAAAGTATCAGTTTAACATAAGCAGTTTTAGTTTTCATTACTGTTTAGTATTTCCTGATGAAGCATGATGTTCTGTTAATTCCATGCAGCAACGATTCCTTTATTTTCTAGATTCTATTGCATGCCTAGTAGTTGAATTTGTTTTATTATCACAGCATGCTTAAGTTGTTCTAGTTTCCTATTTGCTATTGGAATAACATGAGCAGTCCTATTTTTATAGCATGCAGATTTTAGATAAGTTTAGTATGCAGATTTTGATAAGCTTAATATGCAGATTTTTTGTTAAGCTTTGTATACAGATATTTAGTACGTAGGGTGTGTTCTAGTGCACACCAAGTGCTTGATAAAATGCTTAGCTCAATATAATGCTACAGTAGACATTTTAATAGCTCAGTTAATGCAGTAGAAGCATTTAAAATAACTTATTTAGTCTTGCTTCAGCTTATATGGGACTACGGTCCAATGGGTGGGCTCCCATAGTCGCCTCTAGGTTCAGATAACCTAGTTCTAGGTTCAGACAACCTAGTTAAAGCAAGGTAAGAAAATTAGCTATGAAATCAGTATTTTATTTTCAGCAGTGGCACTGTACTGGATTAGATATCCATTGGGTTGGGCTCCCACAGTCGTCCCTAGGTTTAGATAACCTAGTAAACCCTACTAGACTCGGAACTTACAATCCCGGGTTTAGTTAGGGATGCGCGCACAGCAAGTACAGTTGCCGGGCCCATCAGCAGTATGATTATTATTTTGATCTATTATGTAAATAGTTTTCAAAACTTCACAAATTAGTTATGTGAATACAAGTTAGACTCAGTTTAGCATTAATTAGTTTAGCTTAGGTATCAATTCAGTTTCTTATTGATACACATGATAGTTCTATGATTAGCTATACATGTTTAGTATTTCAGTTAGTTAGATTTCTTTGCTATTTATGAGCATGATTAGCTTTACATGTTAGCTTTTTAGTTAGTTTCTTCGCTATTTATGCGCATGATTAGTTGTACATGTTTAGTGTTTCAGTTAGTATGATTCCTTTATTGGTTTATGAGCATGATTAGCTATACATGTTTAGTATTTCAGTTAGCATGATTCCTTTGCCATCTATGAGCAGGAGTAGCTATACATGTTTAGTTTTTCAGTTAGTTGATTTCTTTGCTATTTATGAGCATGAGTAGCTTTACATGTTAGCATTCAGTTTTAGCATGTTTTTATTTATATACATGCATATCGAGATTTTGTGAGTAGGATAGCGCTCACTAAGCTTTTAGCTTATAGATACTATTTTCCTCCTACTGCAGATAAAGGAAAAGGAAAAGTATAAGAAGGAAGGCGACAAGGAGATGCTGTGACAGTGTGTGTGATGCCAGGACTATGGAGAGATCCAGAGTTCGCTAGTGAATTTTCAGGACCTACCTGTTTAGAGTTTTAGTTTATGTTATTATGAAGTTGAGATTGTAATTGAGTTTATTTCCGCATTGTAGTTTGATACCTCCTATTGTTTGAGTGATATGGTTGTTTGCCATTGCTAGAGTAGTTTTATATTTTTATTGTGTTATTATACTGCGTGGTTGTGAAATTATATGTTCCAGCCGCCTGTGGCTGAGTATACATGTTATGTATCCCAGTTTGGGGTCACCGGTACAGGGGAGATTCTGTCGAAATTTTTCGGTAGAGTTTCTATGTGATTTTTAATCATACCGGTTAAGTAGAGTTAGTAGTCAAGTAGCGTCCACCTTTAGAGAATAGTAGTAGTGTAGAAAAGTGGGTCGCTACATTCGGATGGCTAGAGAGGGGGGGTGTGAATAGCCTCCTCTAAAAGCTTAAAGAATTTCTTCCTACAAATCGTTAGCGCAGCGGAAATATGCAAACGAAAAGATAATACAAGAAAAAGAGACAAACACCACTAACATCAGTATGTACGAGGTTCGAGGATAACTTGCCCCTACTCCTCGGCGTGTTCGTAAGGTGGACGATCCTTTGATCTTTCGGTAGATCACACCCTGGATAGATTCCGGCTAAAGATTTTCCTCCTTCTTGGTGGAGTAACCTCTCCACAAAGTCTCAGAAGATATGTAAATAAAGCACAAGACTTACAATGATCAGTGGCTAAAGAGAATGAAGAATATGCTCACAGCCACGCGAAGACGACAGTGAAAGCAGAGCGCAAGAAGGAAGCAGCTTCTCAGCCAAGAGCTCAAAGCTTAGCACACTTGCTTGATCGACAGAGAGTTTTTCTTTCTTAGTTCCTTCTCTGAAAAATCTCTTCATCCTTCTTCTTATGCCTCTGCTTTTCCACTGCGTTCAGCCTGTATCGAATCGCTGTCAACCTGCACCGAATCGCTGCTGCAAGCTAAGGCGTCGCCAATCACTCTTCCTCCTCATCTGGTTCTCTGAACTCACACCAATAGAACCCATGGTCTTCACAGGTGTCTCTGAGCTCGAACCAATAAACAGGAGTCAAGCTGATTGCAGCCAGTGAACGTTGATGCTCCAATTGCACCATTTGCAATGAAACACAGTAGAAAGAACACTTTGTCTTATTCTTCTGACGGAGCTTGATTTGAATTTAAGCATTGGCATGATACCTGCAACCTGCAGATTTAAAAAGCTCACAGCAGATGGTTAAATCAGACGAATCAGAAGTTGCAGAGAAACAGCAGAAACTACAGACATTATTGTGGATCGGTCAGCAGACCGATCCACGCCTCTTTGACCGATCAGGCCATAGCCTGATTGGTCCAGGAGGGCTCGATCGGTCTGTGGACCGATCAGGCTATAGGTGGATCGGTCCACAGACCGATCCCCCTATCCTTTCTCCCGAACTCCGTTGCCTCCTAATCGGTCTACAGACCGATCGGTAATTCTCACAGAGAGTTACTGATTGGTTACTGATCGGTCTGGTGACCGATCAGATAACCATAGTATCACTGGATCGGTCAACAGACCGATCCAATGCCTATGTAGGTTTAGAGCTTCCTAGCCCTAAACCCTAAAGCCTTCCTGGTCTAGAGAACAAGCTACCGAGCCCTCTCTGACCTAGTCCGGAGAACGAGCTACCGAGTCCTCTCTGACCTAGTCCGGAGAACGAGCTACCTAGCCCTCTCCGATTTCTTCTGGTCCAGAGAACGAGCTACCGAGCCCTCTCTGACCTAGTCCGGAGAACGAGCTACCGATCCCTCTCCGACTTCGTCCGGTCCAGAGAACGAGCTACCGAGCCCTCTCTGACCTAGTCCGGAGAACGAGCTACCGAGCCCTCTCCGACTTCGCGTGCCAAGTTTCCATACTTGGACTTTTCCCTTCCACCTGATCAACCTTGATCAGTAATCAATCTGAGTTTAATTAATATCTGATACAAACTTAAATCAGTGTCAACATTAAAACAACAGCCAGGTCAGACTGTATCAACAATCTCCCCCTTTTTGTTGTTTGACAACACGATTTAAGTTTAGATCAGAAATGCTCATATTTCCATAATTTTAGGAGAATCAACATCCTCCCCCTAAGACGGATACAACACTATATAAGGAAGTCAGTAATCCTCAAGGTTATCCTCTCCCCTAAAATCAAAACTTCATTCATCTCTAAACTTAGTCATCTTCTCCCCCTTTGTCAAACACCGAAAAGGTACAAATTAGGTAATAAGACTTAAAGGACTCCCCCTTAACCCATACTGTCTCTTTCTTAATCCACATAAAATTCCCTCTAAGTGTATTATCGGACAGTAAATAAGAGACAATCAAGATATGGCATATGAAAAGTATATAAATAACTAATAAGAACTGAAACATAAAGAGAAGCAAGTAATAGAAAAACGAGTAGCATAAATATATGAAAACAGCTAATATCCAGGTCAGACACATGTATCTATCAAACAGTATCCGAAACATAGGCAATCAAAATGACCAACATAAAACAAGGTGTATCAATCAACTTCCTCAATATGAGGAGCATCATCATCATCAGCTGGAGGAATGAGTCCCTGAGGCGGCATGCTGCTGCTCGAGGGTGGATAGCACGAGTAATACTACGGAGGTGGGTAGCTGGCCATCCATCCCAGAAGCACCTGCTGCGTCGCCAAATGCTGACTACATAGATCATCGTAACGCTGGTCAATCCGAACGCGCAGCCCATGGAGCTCAGCAGCCAGCAACTCATCGTGCTGATCGATGCGGCTCTCCAGCTCAGCGATCTGCCAGTGCAGATCAAGATCTGCCTCTCCATACTCATCAGCAGCAGGAGGAGGAGCAGCAACAGGAGCAGCATCAACCTATCGTGGAGGTGCCCGTGGTAACTCATCCAGTGCTCTTCCGTCCTTCCAACGAACCGCCCCATACTCTCCTATGATGCCAGACTTGGAAAATGCACGTTTTCCAAGTCTGCAGTCCTGCCTCACCATCTTGACTATCCTTCCCTTGGAGACATCAATCTGTAGGGTCTCGAGCCAATCCGTAATTATATGCCCATAAGGCATATAAACGGTGAAGCTGTTAGGCTCACTATAGGAGATGATAGACGAATAAATGCTCGACATGATGTCAAAATCAAGACGCCGACGCAATCCATAAAGCATCAGGCAGTGATATGGTCGGATCTCTGACAAGGGTTTAGATGTGATTGGCAGAAGACAATTTGTGACAATCTTAAAGAGAATGTAATCTGGGGCAGATAGTCTCAGAGCTCCAAAGGTAGGAAAATCAACATCTAACTCATTTTGTCCACCTGATCTAGGATGTTCGAAGAAATACTCATAAATGGAGTCAGATGAGACATCAAAGGGAGAAGGTAAGGGGTCTGGTAAATCAGGATATATAGAAAAGACATTTCCTGAACACCTCCGGCAAGCTAGATAATCAAAGAAGGCCGAGAAAGAGAAATCAATAGTTTACTTAGCAACTCTAGTTCTATAATTAACATCATTAGTTTGATGAAAATTATTATAAAACTCAGATACTAAGTCGTAATTGATGTCCCGTTCTAAATATACTAGAGAATCAAGTTTGTAATAGGCAAGTATTTCTGACACAGATAGACAAAATTCATCCATGAATTTTTGATCCACAGACCTACAAGGAAGCAGTTTGAAGGTTCTTTGTTGAAAAGCTTGTTCAAAGTGATGGTTTGGAAATCTTACAGAAACGGATGGTTGAGGTCGGGAGGGAGCCTTAGATTTAGATTTCTCAGTTGACGACTTAGAGGTTCCCTCACTAACTTGTTTCTTCCTAAAGGTTAAAAATGTGACACGAACGGGGCAAATAGGTGAGCACGGAAGCCACCAACAACCGAGAACCAAGCCAAATTACAAAGATACGGTGAGAAATGAAAATGAAGTGCAAAAATGAGTAGAGCTCGGGGAGAATGGAGTTACCTTGGTGCCATTTATGTATCTTTCGGATAAAGGAAAGAAGAGTTGATGCGTAGGAGGGTGTCGGCTAGGGCTTCGGCGTGCAATGGGAAGAGAAAGGACCGAGAAGAGTTAAGGCGTAGGAGGGTGTCGGCTAGGGCTTCGACGTGCAATGGGAAGAGAAAGGACCGAGAAGAGTTAAGAGGGATGGGTGATCGATCCAGGTGTTGATATGATCGGACGGCTGTCCGATCAGGAGATCTTGACCGATCAGGGGACCTCCTGATCGGTCAGGGAATACCCTGATCGGTCCCTAGACTGATCAGTAAACAAACAGAGAGTTCTGGATCGGTCGACAGACCGATCCAGCCTCTCCTGATCGGGCTGTAGACCGATCAGTGTCTGACAAATTGAAGATTCTCCATTCAGTAACTGAAATTCGTAGAAGTTTTCTATCGAAAATTTTGAAGATTCAGAACTCAAGAAGTTTAGAAACTTCCAAATTCAGAACCTAGAACCTGAAGAATCTACAAACATAAATATTTCCGAAAGATGAGCTCTTACGGTCTGAAATTGTTCAGAACCGGAAGGTTCCAAACAAAAAAAAACAGACCAACTCCAAATGCATAGAGTTCAGATGTTTTGAAGGTTTCAAAACCAGAAAAACTTCTGAAACTATGATCTATAGTGAACCAAGGTATTAATCAAGACTCAGGCTATTTATTACCTGGTTCAAAACACATCCTTGCTATGATCAGTTTCGAGTTTGTTAAAATATATCCAAATTGCTATCATTACTTCAACAACTTGTCCTATTTTCAATCAAAATCATGAAAGGTATCAATCAACACATCAACCAAAGTTAGATAATTTCTAGGTAAAGGTCCAACCAAGTTTCCTTGGTTGGAATATATGAGTAAAATCTAGGAACCAAATACACATGAATTATGTAATGGTCTTCCCCATACTCGATTTATGTCTCTTCAACCTAATTATTCAAGGGATGCATGATACATTTTGAATAATTTGGCTGATCCTAGCATCTCACCCCATTTCTAGCAAACAAAAATAATTTGTTAAACCTTATAGTTTGTGTGAGATGTCCCCAAGTTGCCCAAACTACTTTCCCAATTTCTCTTGTCGTTTTAATTGTCCTTATTGATCATGATGAAGTCCTAATGGCCTATTGAGCCAAACACATTCCCAATTCTCTCCTTAAATGACTAAATTCATTTTCCGGAAGGGGTTTGGTGAAAATATCGGCTAGGTTTGATTTTGACTCAACATATGTGAGCGCAATGTCTCCCCTAGCTACGTGATCTCTAATGAAGTGATGACGCACTTCAATGTGTTTGGTCCTTGAATGATGGACTGGATTTTTCGTTAGGTTTATTGTGCTGATATTGTCACACAACACTTGCACTCCCTTATACGAAAGCCCATAATCTTCTAGGGTGTGGATCATCCACAATAATTGTGATACACTCTCTCCCATGGCAATGTATTTAGCCTCGGTCGTGGAGAGAGCAACGCAATGTTGCTTCCGACTTGACCAACTAACCAATAATGAACCTAAAAATTGGCAACCCCCACTAGTGCTTTTCCGATCCAATTTGCACCCAGCATAATCGAAGTCGGTATAACATATCAAATCAAAAGATTCAGTACGAGGATACCAGAGACCTACTCTAATTGTGTCCTTAAGGTATCTCAGGATTCTCTTAACTGCAATTAAATGAGATTCCTTGGCACATACTTGATATCTACCGTATATGCCCACAGCGAAAAGTATGTCCGGTCGACTAGCTGTGAGATATAGAAGACTACCGATCATGCTTCTATATTGCGTTAGATCAACTGGTTTTCCATTCTCATCATTGTCAAGGCGAGTGTTTGTCGCCATTGGAGTGGATACTTCCTTAGAGTCACTCATTTTGAATTTCTTGAGCATCGCTTGAGTGTATTTTGTCTGATGGACATAAATGCCATCTCGAGTTTGTTTGATTTCAAGTCCAAGGAAGAATGTCAATTCTCCCACCAGACTCATCTCAAACTCACTTTCCATGTGAGTGATAAATTCATTCAAATAGCCTTTGTTATTTGAGCCACAAATTATGTCATCGACATACACCTGGGCTACAAATATGTTTTAACCATCTCTACGCAGAAATAGTGTTGGATCTATTGGACCTCTTACAAAACCCTTTTCTAGTAAGTAAGTTGACAACCTTTCGTACCAAGCTCGAGGTGCTTGTTTAAGCCCATAAAGAGCTTTCTTGAGCTTGTACACGTGGTTTAGAGCTTCGGTATTCACAAACCCCGGTGGTTGTTCAACAAAGACCTCTTCTTTAATGAAACCGTTTAAGAAGGTCGATTTAACGTCCATTTGATAGAGCTTGAAGCCTCTATGTGCAACAAAAGCTAGCATTAAACGAATGGACTCTAATCGGGCCACGAGAGCATAAGTCTCATCATAATCGAGGCCTTCGACTTGACTATAGCCCTTGGCTACAAGTCTTGCCTTGTTTCTTACGACTTCTCCCTTTTGATTTAACTTATTTTTGAAGACCCATTTAGTTCTAATAATGGTGGTCTTCTTAGGTCTAGGAACTAAGTCTCACACTTGGCTCCTTTCAAATTGACCTAACTCATCTTGCATAGCTATGATCCAGTCAGGATCGTGCAATGCCTCACCAACTAATTTTGGTTCGATTTCTGAGATCAAGGCGACCTCATTAGACTCATTTCTAAAGAATGATCTAGTCCTAACCCCTTGTTGGATGTCTCCAGCAATCTGGTCTTGGGGATGACTAGAGGCTATCCTAGATTGCCTTGGTGTTGGCGGTGTCTCATGAGTGGTCTCACTAGGCACAGGCAAGGACTCAGTATCAGGCAAAGGATCAGCCTGAGCCCTTTGTTGCCTTTGCTCATCATCATCGGAGTCAACTTCGACTCTTTCTATGTTTTGATCATTCAAACTTAGACTTCTAAGTTCAAATTGAATTTCTCCTACATCCCTCGATTGATCATTTGATTTAGGGATTTCTTCAAATGCTACATCCGAGGACTCTTCAATCAATTTAGTCCTATTGTTGTAGACTCGATAGGCTTTGCTGATGAGAGAGTACCCGACCAGTATCCCTTTATTAGCCTTAGCCGTGAACTTTCCAAGATGATCCTTGGTGTTCAAGATAAACACCTTACAACCAAACACCCTAAGATGTTTAATTGTAGGGGGTTTCCCAAACCAAAGTTCATGGGGAATCTTTCCTAAAAACCTATGTATCAAGACTCGATTTTGCACATAGCAGGCTGTATTTACAGTTTCAGCCCATAGGTAGCTCGGTAGTGAGTACTCATTGAGCATGCTTCATGCAGCCTCTTGCAAGACTCGGTTCTTTCTCTCCACAACCCCATTTTGCTGTGGGGTCCTTGGAGTAGAGAACTCATGCCTATATCCTTTTTCTTGACAAAATTCTAAAAATCTATGGTTTTGAAATTCTCCACCATGATCACTTCTAATTGTTTTAATTGTTGTTGATTTTTTATTTTCAGTTCTTCTACAAAAAGAAACAAAAATATCTATGGTTTGATCCTTATTTTTCAAAAAGAAAGTCCATGTATATCTAGTAAAATCATCAATGATCACTAAGCAGTATCTACTTCCATTCAATGAAATGACATTACTGCAATCAAATAAATCCATATGCAATAAATCTAAAGCATTAGATGTACTTACAGTGCTTTTACCTTTATGAGTCGCTTTTATTTGCTTACCCTTTTGACATGCATCACATAATTTTGTCTTTTGGTACTTGATGCTTGGTAGGCCTCGCACTAATCTTTTGTTGGCCAGCTTTCGAATATTCTTCATGTTCACATGGGGCCAACCTCCTATGCCAAAACCATGATTCTTCTTCTTTTGACATGAAACAGTTAGCAGAGGCATTAGTAGCACTTTTAAAATATACTTGATAAATGTTATCTACCCTTGTGCCTACTAGTACCGTGTCAAGTGTGTCAATGTGTTTGACCAGATATTGACTTGAATGAAACTCAATTGTGTAACCCGTATCACACAATTGGCTGACACTTAGGAGATTAAAGGTCATCCCCTTGACTAGAAGGACATTCTTGATTTGGAGACATTCGGATATATGAATGTCTCCAACTCCTATAACCTTAAGGCTACCATTATTACCAAACGACACATTACCTCTATTTTTGTTTTGAAGGGTAGTAAAGAGTGACTTGTCCCCGGTCATATGCTTGGAGCATCCACTATCAACAAACCAAGTTGATAGATGCTCCCCCTTGACCAATGCCTACAAGATACGAAAGATAGACGTTTTAGGTACCCAAATCTTGGGACCTAATGCATCTACAATGAACGACCTAGGAACCCATGCCTTGGTCACAACCTTCCTAGTCTCATGAACCCTAGAAGCATGTGATCTATGAAATTGGGTTCTAGACACTAGCGAAATGAAACTAGACTCCTTAGGTTGATATCCTAACCCAGCCTTGTTGTAGACCGCCCTTTGGGCATTTAGAATCATATCTAAGGTCTTAGAGCTAGTTGAGAATTTTTCAAGCATTTTCTTGAGTTTCTCAACTTCACCCTTTAAGGCTTTGTTTTCATCCTCAAGGGCCTCTTGATGTAGGTCATCAACCTCATCTTCCCTAAGGGCCCTCAAGTGCTCTACTTCACCTTTTAATGATTTAATTTGAGTTTTTGATTTCTTAAGTAAAGTAGATAAATGTGCAATGGTTTTATAACATTTTTCTAAATGAGGAGAAGTTACCTCTTCATCATCCGAAGATGATGAAGTCGCGGCTGAGGTATCACTCGTGTCACCATCACTCCCGGAATTCGATTCCTCCCTTGCCATGAACGCTAATTGACGTGTGTTTTTCTCCTTCTTCTCTTCCTCCGATGAGTTTGAGGAGGATTCATCCCAAGTAGCTTTGAGAGCTTTCTTCTTCTTGACCCTTTCCTCCTTCTTCTTTAGTTTTGGACACTCGCTCCGATAGTGTCCTTTCTTGCTACACTCAAAACAAGTGACATTAGTTTTATCAACATTTTGATCGATAGATTTACCTTTCCCTTTGTATCTCCGGCTCCTTCTCATGATTCTCCTTACAAAGTTGGCCATCTCTCTTGATGATGATCCACCTTCATCATCGGACTTGGAGGAGGATGAGGATGAAGGAATCTCTTTTTTCCTTCTTCTTTTCTTTCTTCCTTCTTCCATCTTTGCTCTTTTCTCCTGCAACTAAGGCAATACCTTTCTCTTTTTGACCCTTGTTAGCAAATTCATGGAGTTCCATTTCACAAAAAAAATCATCTAATTTAACAATTGAAAGGTCCTTGGAGACCTTGTAGGCATCTACCATAGATGACCACAAGGCATTCCTCGGAAAGGCTTTGAGAGCATACCTTATAAGATCGCGATTCTCTACGCGTTCATCTACGAAATGAAGACCATTGATAATTTCTTTGAAGCATCCGTGTAGTTCACATACCGTCTCGTTCTCCTTCATGGTGAGGTTTTGTAATTGATTTAAGAATAAATCTCTCTTGGCGATCCGAGAGTCTCGAGTTCCTTCTTGGAGCTCGATGAGCTTGTTCCACAGGTCTTTTACGCTCATGAATGGACCTACCTTGACGAGTTGATCCTTGGCTATCCCACATTGTAGAGTGACCACTGCCTTGGCATCGGCTTGTCCTTTGCGAGTTTGCTCGGCGGACCACCTTGATGAGTCTAGTTCCTTACCTTCTTCGTCCTTCGGAGGTGTAAACCCTTCCTTGACGGAGAACCACATTGAGATGTCGGTCTTGAGATAATATTCCATGCGGCTCTTCCAATATTGAAAGTCCGCTCCGTCGAAGTAGGGTGGACGATTGGTGCTAAACCCTTCCTTCATAGCCATCTTCTTGCTCTTTAGGGTGTTAATCCGGATGAAGAGAACCTTGCTCTGATACCACTTGTTAGGATCTTCGATGGCTAGAGAGGGGGGGTGTGAATAGCCTCCTCTAAAAGCTTAAAGAACTTCTTCCTACAAATTGTTAGCGCAGCGGAAATATGTAAACGAAAAGATAATACAAGAAAAAGAGACAAACACTGTTAGAGTGTATACTAAAAGCCTAGATTTTGGTATAAACATTTATCTAGAAATAAGAATCACATTGGTCAAATGTCTACATTTATGATAAATGTAGTTGTTCAATTAATTTATATTGTAGATAACATGGTGCGTGGTGTCACACACAGAGGATCATGTTATCAGTACCTTATAAATTATAAACAGTAGCTCACGACCATAATGGAAAGGAACAAACCATTGGAAGGTCGTAGTGTAATTAGGTATTAGTTTATCTTAACTATATAATTACACTAGTACACTTAGAGTGTATTGAGTAGGACCATTAGAGGTCATTTCTTTTATACTGTCTTTATAAAGAAACAAAGACCTCAGTTATTATGGAAGTGTGTGCTCTTAATCCTAATATAATAACAAGCACATATATTTAATATTTATTTCTTTAATTTGTCAAAGGGTGAGATTTAGTTCGATGAATCAATAAGCCCGATAAGTTGGGAAATGATATCACTTATAGTGTGTGTTGTTGATTATAGAAGGAAGTTATGTCCTAGTGATCTAGGTTGAGAATGTCCCCAAGAGGAGCTCATAAGGATTGTCATGTTAAACCCTGCAGGTGGACTTAGTCCGACATGACGATGAAGTTGAGTGGTACTACTCTTGGAGCTAAATATTAATTAAGTGAGTTGTCAGTAACTTACTTAATTAGTGGGCATTTGTTATTTTAAACACAGGGAGACTAACACACTCATAATAAGAAGGAGCCCAAAATGTAATTTGGGATTGGTGCGGTAGTTCAATAATAGTTCTTTAGTGGAATGAATTATTATTGATGAAATTAAGTTGTGTGTTCGGGGCGAACACGGGATGCTTAATTTCATCGGGAGACCAAAACCAATTCCTCCTCTCGGTCCCTATCGTAGCCTCTAGTATATAGAGATTTATACCCACCGCATACCCACCTTCTTACCCATCCAATGGGGCCGGCCAAGCTAGCTTGGAACCCAAGCTAGGGCCGGCCAAGACCAAGTGGATGAGTCATGTAGGTGGCCGGCCAAAGCTTGGGTCCCAAGCTTAGGTGGCCGGCCACTAGAATATTAAAATGGATTTTTATTAAAATTATTTCTTATGTGGATATCATGATTTTAAAAGAGAGTTTAAAAATTAAAATTTTCCTTTTATAACTTTCTACAAAAGATTAAGAGAAGAGATTAATCTCTTTCCTTATTTGTAGTTTAAAAGGATGGTTTTAATTTTTGGTAAAAACTTTCCTTATTTGTAAATCATCTACATGTTTAAAAGAGAGTTTAAAATTTGAAATCTTTCCTTATTTCTTGATTAAAGGAGGATTTTAAATTTTAAGAAAACTTTCATTTTTAATCATGTTCATGATTTAAAAGAGAGTTTAAAATTAAATATTCTCTTTTATAAGTTTCTACAAAAGATTAAGAAAAGATTTGATATCTTTCCTTATTTGTAGATTAAAAGAGATTTTAATTTTTTAGAGATAACTTTCTTTTTATCCACATGTTTAAAAGAAATATTTTAATTTATAAAATTTCCTTTTTATTAACCACCATGAAGGGAAAATTTATTTGAGAAATTTTTATAAATTTCCGGAAGCAAATTAGGAAGTTTTAATTCTTGTGTGAATTAAAATTTCCTTGATTAAAGGGATTAAGGTGGCCGGCCATTAACATGATGAAAAGAAAATTATTTTTAATTAAATAAATTTTCCTTTTCAATGGCAAAAGAATTAAGGAAGTTTTTATTAAATTTTCCTTATTTGTCAAGACCAAGGATTATAAAAGAGGGGGTAGAGGAGGCTTCAAGGCTAACGACTCTATTCTATTTTTCTCCCTCTTTTCCTTGGTGGTGTGGCCGGCCCTATTTCTCTCCTCTCCTCTTGTTGGCCAAAACTTATCTCTTGGTGGAGCTTTTGTTAGTGGCCGGATCAAGGAAGGAGAAGAAGGAGAGAAAGCAAGCCTCGTTTCTAGCATCCCTTGGAGCATGGTGGTGGTGGCCGAACCTCTTCATCTTAGAAGATGTTTTGATGGCCGAAACTTGCAAGGAAGAAGAAGGTGATTGATGGTTTCTCATCTCGGAAGAACGTTGCCCACACAACGTCCGAGGTTAGAAGAGGAATACGGTAGAAGATCAAGAGGTCTTTCTAGAAGGTATAACTAGTAATTTTTCCTTTCCGCATCATGCTAGTTATTTGTGGAAATAATACCAAATACAAGAGGCATGCGATTCTAGTATTTCGAATATATTTTTCGATGTTGTGTTCTTTTATTTTTTTTCCCTTGTGATTTGATTATTCTTTTCGGTTAACCTAAAGTTATTTTAGGAAATTAAATATTAGCTTTCCATAAAAGGTTTTGTCTAGTCGGTGGTGGTTGCTCCCATATCCAAGAAGGCCATGTGCCTCGCCACGTCAGTACTGGGAACCAATTATGGAAATTAATATTTAATAGAATTAATAACTTAAGGTGATTTGGGTCGAACGTGTTAAGTTCCGCGGGAGACCCAAGTCAAAACCTAAAAGAACGAATAGATTAATTTTTGGATCAAACGTGTTAAGTTCCGCAGGCGATCCAAAATTTAATTTAAAAGAACACATGGTAGCTAGGAAAAGGTTCAGACCTTTGTACAAAATTTTTTGCAGTGGAACCTCTAGGTTTTCCGAGTAGCAACCACAATTGGTATCAGAGCTAGGGTTTTGCCTCTGTGTATTTGGTATTTAGTTTAATTATGCACATGTCATACATAATTTAGGCAGGATAATAGTAGGATGTGCTAACTTTGTGGATGCAGGATCCAACTATTATGGCTTTTAGTTATTATGTGTGTGATTGGACCCTTGGACATGTCAAGGACATTTATATGTGTGTGCATGATTGTATTATAAAATACAGCAGGAGCTGTATTTAGTTTTATTAGGATTTTATTTTTGATCTAGATACATGTACATTCCTTTTATGGAATATAGGATCAAAAATGTAAAATTCTATTTATGTCGCGGATTGAATCTTGCAAAGCGTGGAACCTTCTAAGGACCAGAGGCGCAGCGGAACTAGAAGCAAGATGGATGCGACAGCTAGACCCAGTGGCGATGACCAAATATGGCAGCAGCTTGGGATGACAACACACGGAGGACAATTAGAGATAAAAGTCATAATAGTTGAAAATTAGATTTTCTATTTATTGCTTTTATATTGTGTTGTGTGTGCATGTTGGTTTACATATTTACTAGGCTAGCATAGTTAAAATTCCTCATTTATAAATAACTAAGTGGGAGAGAGATTTTTAAGTAAATCCCATGGTCTCCATTACTGGTTTGTAAGTGATGCAAACAAGCTTGTGCGTTGGCTCTGAGTGTCTTCCTCCATAACGGATGAACTTGTTTGTGGATCACTAGAACAGACTTCCATTTTTGGATGACTATAGGAAGTTAATTAAGAGCGTGTGATCTTCCCCAACGGAAGGGGCATAATCTTATTAATGGACTTAGTGTCAAGTAATGGTATACACTTAGACACATTTAATAGTATCCTCCCCAACAGAGTCACTACTATCACTTGTGTGACCAAAGGGAAACCAACTATTGATTTGTCATAAAACTAGATTGGCAATATAATAAAATTAATAAACCCCTCTTACAAATGTTTGAATTTGTATACGTCCACACTAACGTGGCATACAAGATTCATGGTGTTTGAGGTAATTTTATTTGTCAAAAGGTTATATTGACAAGATAGTCAATGGATAAAACCCTCCTCTTACAAATGATGAATTTGTATACGTCCACACTAACGTGGCATGCAAAATTCACGGTGTTTGAGGTGTTGGTGAATTTAAATAATATTGTTTGAGGAATCAATGTTATTTTAAATTCAAAGAGTTTTGACCAAATATTTGATTAAAGACAGATCAACTATTAATTTTATTCGTCATAAAGTAAAGTTGACGAGATAATAAAATTAATGAATAAAATCTCCTCTTCGATTTTGTATACACAAAATTCATGGAGATTTTAAGGAGTTGATCTTGACCAAATATTTTGTGATTCTTAGGATGTTTGTCAATCCTAGTAGTCATACTATAGAAAAGACTTAGTAGTCCCAATTGTAATGATTGAAAATAGGACTTGGACATTAAGGTAGACTGTCTTCTTAGAACTAAGAACAATTTAGGTGTATTTAATTCATTAGTTGAAACATGTCCAGTGGTGTTATCTACCAGAACCTGGAGTGTAGATACAAGATGCCATTAATCATGTCTGCAATTCATTGTAGGGTTCCAGGAAACCCGACAACTAAATGAAAGGTAAATCACCGTCCACATGGGCACTACTGTAAAAGTGGTAGCTGTTGCAGTGGGAGATGTTTATCCTTTGATAAGAATAAAATATGGATTTTAAGTAATTGTCTTTACATACCAAGTTTAGAAAGAACCTGATTTCAGTTTCTAAACTATTATAGATATTATGTCTATTTTGATAACAAAGTTGTTATCAAGAAAAATAGGAAAGTTATCTATTCTGGTATGATGGTTGACAATTTATAATCCAATAACTCCCACGATGCAACAAATGGAAATTAGTAACACATCTTCTAATTTTAAGAGAAAGCAACCTTCGGAAATGAACCAATTATATCTTTGGCATCTAAAGCTAGGTTATACTTGAGTAGGATTCATTGGTAGCTGATGAACTTTTGGATTCATTGGTAGTGGAAATCTTTCCAACCTGCGAGTCTTACTTGGAAGGAAAATAACCAAGAAGCTTTTAAGTCCAAGGGGTATGGAGTCAAAGATATGTTGAAATCGGTTCATTCTGATTTGTGTGATCCTATGACTATCCAGACAAGAGGTAGTATTGAATATTTTGTCTATTTTATAGACAACTATTCAAGATACAAATAAATTTACTTAATGTACCACAAGACTAAGTACTTTGATTAGTTCAAAGAGTACAAGGTTGATGCGGAGAAATGTTAAAGTAAAAAGTCACTATGGAAGATCGTAGTGGCAAGTACCTCTTGAGAGATTTTAGGAGTCACTTATCAGAAGTTGGATTTCAATCCCAACTAACTGCATCTGGTACACCCCAACAGAATGGTGTAGTAGAAAGAAGGTAAAGGACTCTTATGGAATAATTAGATAGATGATGAGTTATTCAGAAAATTACCAAATTTGTTTTAAGGATAAACACTGAAAACGAAAGTGAACATAGTACCTTCTAAGTTAGAACTCTCTACTCATATAGAATTGCTGAATAGGTGAAAATCTATTTTGAAGCATATTCGGATTCAGGTAGTCCAACACATATGTTAAAGAGAGACAATGATAAGTTGGATAGGAGTTCACTTGTTTGTAAGTTATCCTAGATAAACAAAAGTAGGTTTATAGTCTTAAAAATCAGAAGGTCATTGCATCAATGACCGATTTTTAGAAAAGGACTATATAATGAACCACGTGCTCATAAGTAAATTTATTCTTAAGGAAATAATAAAGGACATGTCTAACCTAGTACCAACTGTACAAGATGAGATACCACAAGAAAACTGCAACACGTATCACAATTGATACACAATTGCAGAAAGTGCCTTGTCATAGTGGGAGGGTTGTGAGGCAACCTAAATAGGTTCATGTTTTGGGAGAGTTTTTGGATTCGATCCCTGGAGGACATGAACCTGATCTCCGGTCATATGATGAAGTACTCCAAGATAAAGATGCAAGCATCTTGGCAAAGAGTAATGAATAACAGAATTAGAATATATGTATTCTAATAAAATCTGGAAGCTTGTAGAATCACCAAATGGTGTAAAAGCCGTTGGGTGTAAAAAGGTCTATAATAGGAAAAGAGGGATAGACAGGAAGGTAGTAACTTTCAAAGCAAGGCTTGATGAAAAAGGAAACTTTTTCACTGGTAGCCATGCTTAAGTCTATCCGGATTCTTTTATCTATTTGGCAAGTGGATGTCAAGACAGCATTCCTTAATGAAAGTCTTGAAGAAAGCATCCATATAAAGCAACCAGAAGGGTTCATTGCAAAGGGCTAAGAGCATCTTGTGTGCAAGCTCAATCAGTCTATGGACTGAGGTAAAGCTTCAAGGTCTTGGAACATCCGGTTTATCAAAGTAATCCAGATCTATGGATTTAGTAACCAGATAAGTCTTATACAAAAGGGGTGATGGAAGCGTGGTGGTATTTTTTGTACTATACGTAGATAACATTTTTGGTAGTTGGAAACAATATCAAAATGTTGTCAGAAGTAAGGGTATGGCTGTTCAAACAATTCGATATAAAGGACTTGGGAGAATGTATATATTCTTAAGATCAAAGTAATAAGTGATCGCAAGAAAAGAATATTTTACTTATCCCAAACTTCATATATCAGAAAAATCCTTGCTCGTTTTAAGCATGCAAAACTCCAAGAAAGGTTTCTTACCTTTTCAGGATGGAGTAACTTTATCTAAAGATATGTCTCTGTAGACATCAAAGGAGATAAAGGAAATAAAGGCAGTTCTTTATGCTTCGGCTGTCGGAAGCCTAATGTATGCTATGCACGAGATAAGAAATCTGTTTTACCAAAGGCATAATTAGCAGATATCAAAGTAACCCTGGACAAGGACAGTGGATTGCAGTAAAGCATATATTTAAGTACCTTAGAGGTACTAGAGATTATATGCTAGCTTACAAGGCAGTTAATTTGGTCCTTGTGGGTTGCATGGATTTTGACTTCCAATCGGATAGGGACAATAATAAGTCAACCTCGGGGTTTTGTGTTTATTTTAGGAGGTAAAGTCATAACTATGGAAGAGTGATAAGCATATGTGTTTTTCTGGACTCCACCATAGAAGCTTAGTATATGGCAAGCCTCTGAGGTAGTCATAAAAGCTGAATGACTCAACAACCTCAAGATAGACTTAGATATGATTTCTGGTTTGTTCAAAAATTATTACAATTTATTGTAATAATGTTGGTGCAGTAGCAAACTCGAAGAAACCATAAGTCTATAAGGCAAGTAAACACAATAGAGCACAAGTACCACCCAATACGAGAAATCGTATAAACGAGGAGAAGTTGTTGCTGCCTAGAATGCATCAGATGATGACCTATAGATCTTTTCACTAAGGTCCTTAAGGCGAGAGCTTTTGATGGACATATTGAAAGGTTGGGAATCAGATGATATGGCAGCTTAGTCTTTTAGTATAAGTGGGAGATTGTTAGAGTGTATACTAAAAGCCTAGATTTTGGTATAAACATTTATCTTGAAATAAGAATCACATTGGTCAAATGTCTACATTTATGATAAATGTAGTTGTTCAATTAATTTATATTGTAGATAACATGGTGCGTGGTGTCACACACAGAGGATCATGTTATCAGTACCTTATAAATTATAAACAGTAGCTCACGACCATAATGGAAAGGAACAAACCATTGGAAGGTCGTAGTGTAATTAGGTATTAGTTTATCTTAACTATATAATTACACTAGTACACTTAGAGTGTATTGAGTAGGACCATTAGAGGTCATTTCTTTTATACTGTCTTTATAAAGAAACAAAGACCTCAGTTATTATGGAAGTGTGTGCTCTTAATCCTAATATAATAACAAGCACATATATTTAATATTTATTTCTTTAATTTGTAAAAGGGTGAGATTTAGTTCGATGAATCAATAAGCCCGATAAGTTGGGAAATGATATCACTTATAGTGTGTGTTGTTGATTATAGAAGGAAGTTATGTCCTAGTGATCTAGGTTGAGAATGTCCCCAAGAGGAGCTCATAAGGATTGTCATGTTAAACCCTGCAGGTGGACTTAGTCCGACATAACGATGAAGTTGAGTGGTACTACTCTTGGAGCTAAATATTAATTAAGTGAGTTGTCAGTAACTTACTTAATTAGTGGGCATTTGTTATTTTAAACACAGGGAGACTAACACACTCATAATAAGAAGGAGCCCAAAATGTAATTTGGGATTGGTGCGGTAGTTCAATAATAGTTCTTTAGTGGAATGAATTATTATTGATGAAATTAAGTTGTGTGTTCGGGGCGAACACGGGATGCTTAATTTCATCGGGAGACCAAAACCAATTCCTCCTCTCGGTCCCTATCGTAGCCTCTAGTATATAGAGATTTATACCCACCGCATACCCACCTTCTTACCCATCCAATGGGGCCGGCCAAGCTAGCTTGGAACCCAAGCTAGGGCGGGCCAAGACCAAGTCATGTAGGTGGCCGGCCAAAGCTTGGGTCCCAAGCTTAGGTGGCCGGCCACTAGAATATTAAAATGGATTTTTATTAAAATTATTTCTTATGTGGATATCATGATTTTAAAAGAGAGTTTAAAAATTAAAATTTTCCTTTTATAACTTTCTACAAAAGATTAAGAGAAGAGATTAATCTCTTTCCTTATTTGTAGTTTAAAAGGATGGTTTTAATTTTTGGTAAAAACTTTCCTTATTTGTAAATCATCTACATGTTTAAAAGAGAGTTTAAAATTTGAAATCTTTCCTTATTTCTTGATTAAAGGAGGATTTTAAATTTTAAGAAAACTTTCATTTTTAATCATGTTCATGATTTAAAAGAGAGTTTAAAATTAAATATTCTCTTTTATAAGTTTCTACAAAAGATTAAGAAAAGATTTGATATCTTTCCTTATTTGTAGATTAAAAGAGATTTTAATTTTTTAGAGATAACTTTCTTTTTATCCACATGTTTAAAAGAAATATTTTAATTTATAAAATTTCCTTTTTATTAACCACCATGAAGGGAAAATTTATTTGAGAAATTTTTATAAATTTTCGGAAGCAAATTAGGAAGTTTTAATTCTTGTGTGAATTAAAATTTCCTTGATTAAAGGGATTAAGGTGGCCGGCCATTAACATGATGAAAAGAAAATTATTTTTAATTAAATAAATTTTCCTTTTCAATGGCAAAAGAATTAAGGAAGTTTTTATTAAATTTTCCTTATTTGTCAAGACCAAGGATTATAAAAGAGGGGGTAGAGGAGGCTTCAAGGCTAACGACTCTATTCTATTTTTCTCCCTCTTTTCCTTGGTGGTGTGGCCGGCCCTATTTCTCTCCTCTCCTCTTGTTGGCCAAAACTTATCTCTTTGTGGAGCTTTTGTTAGTGGCCGGATCAAGGAAGGAGAAGAAGGAGAGAAAGCAAGCCTCGTTTCTAGCATCCCTTGGAGCATGGTGGTGGTGGCCGAACCTCTTCATCTTAGAAGATGTTTTGATGGCCGAAACTTGCAAGGAAGAAGAAGGTGATTGGTGGTTTCTCATCTCGGAAGAACGTTGCCCACACAACGTCCGAGGTTAGAAGAGGAATACGGTAGAAGATCAAGAGGTCTTTTTAGAAGGTATAACTAGTAATTTTTCCTTTCCGCATCATGCTAGTTATTTGTGGAAATAATACCAAATACAAGAGGCATGCGATTCTAGTATTTCGAATATATTTTTCGATGTTGTGTTCTTTTATTTTTTTTCCCTTGTGATTTGATTATTCTTTTCGGTTAACCTAAAGTTATTTTAGGAAATTAAATATTAGCTTTCCATAAAAGGTTTTGTCTAGTCGGTGGTGGTTGCTCCCATATCCAAGAAGGCCATGTGCCTCGCCACGTCAGTACTGGGAACCAATTATGGAAATTAATATTTAATAGAATTAATAACTTAAGGTGATTTGGGTCGAACGTGTTAAGTTCCGCGGGAGACCCAAGTCAAAACCTAAAAGAACGAATAGATTAAGTTTTGGATCAAACGTGTTAAGTTCCGCAGGCGATCCAAAATTTAATTTAAAAGAACACATGGTAGCTAGGAAAAGGTTCAGACCTTTGTACAAAATTTTTGTACAGTGGAACCTCTAGGTTTTCCGAGTAGCAACCAACAATTGGTATCAGAGCTAGGGTTTTGCCTCTGTGTATTTGGTATTAGTTTAATTATGCACATGTCATACATAATTTAGGCAGGATAATAGTAGGATGTGCTAACTTTGTGGATGCAGGATCCAACTATTATGGCTTTTAGTTATTATGTGTGTGATTGGACCCTTGGACATGTCAAGGACATTTATATGTGTGTGCATGATTGTATTATAAAATACAGCAGGAGCTGTATTTAGTTTTATTAGGATTTTATTTTTGATCTAGATACATGTACATTCCTTTTATGGAATATAGGATCAAAAATGTAAAATTCTATTTATGTCGCGGATTGAATCTTGCAAAGCGTGGAACCTTCTAAGGACCAGAGGCGCAGCGGAACTAGAAGCAAGATGGATGCGACAGCTAGACCCAGTGGCGATGACCAAATATGGCAGCAGCTTGGGATGACAACACACGGAGGACAATTAGAGATAAAAGTCATAATAGTTGAAAATTAGATTTTCTATTTATTGCTTTTATATTGTGTTGTGTGTGCATGTTGGTTTACATATTTACTAGGCTAGCATAGTTAAAATTCCTCATTTATAAATAACTAAGTGGGAGAGAGATTTTTAAGTAAATCCCATGGTCTCCATTACTGGTTTGTAAGTGATGCAAACAAGCTTGTGCGTTGGCTCTGAGTGTCTTCCTCCATAACGGATGAACTTGTTTGTGGATCACTAGAACAGACTTCCATTTTTGGATGACTATAGGAAGTTAATTAAGAGCGTGTGATCTTCCCCAACGGAAGGGGCATAATCTTATTAATGGACTTAGTGTCAAGTAATGGTATACACTTAGACACATTTAATAGTATCCTCCCCAACAGAGTCACTACTATCACTTGTGTGACCAAAGGGAAACCAACTATTGATTTGTCATAAAACTAGATTGGCAATATAATAAAATTAATAAACCCCTCTTACAAATGTTTGAATTTGTATACGTCCACACTAACGTGGCATACAAGATTCATGGTGTTTGAGGTAATTTTATTTGTCAAAAGGTTATATTGACAAGATAGTCAATGGATAAAACCCTCCTCTTACAAATGATGAATTTGTATACGTCCACACTAACGTGGCATGCAAAATTCACGGTGTTTGAGGTGTTGGTGAATTTAAATAATATTGTTTGAGGAATCAATGTTATTTTAAATTCAAAGAGTTTTGACCAAATATTTGATTAAAGACAGATCAACTATTAATTTTATTCGTCATAAAGTAAAGTTGACGAGATAATAAAATTAATGAATAAAATCTCCTCTTCGATTTTGTATACACAAAATTCATGGAGATTTTAAGGAGTTGATCTTGACCAAATATTTTTGTGATTCTTAGGATGTTTGTCAATCCCTAGTAGTCATACTATAGAAAAAGACTTAGTAGTCCCAATTGTAATGATTGAAAATAGGACTTGGACATTAAGGTAGACTGTCTTCTTAGAACTAAGAACAATTTAGGTGTATTTAATTCATTAGTTGAAACATGTCCAGTGGTGTTATCTACCAGAACCTGGAGTGTAGATACAAGATGCCATTAATCATGTCTGCAATTCATTGCAGGGTTTCAGGAAACCCGACAACTAAATGAAAGGTAAATCACCGTCCACATGGGCACTACTGTAAAAGTGGTAGCTGTTGCAGTGGGAGATGTTTATCCTTTGATAAGAATAAAATATGGATTTTAAGTAATTGTCTTTACATACCAAGTTTAGAAAGAACCTGATTTCAGTTTCTAAACTATTATAGATATTGTGTCTATTTTGATAACAAAGTTGTTATCAAGAAAAATAGAGAAGTTATCTATTCTGGTATGATGGTTGACAATTTATAATCCAATAACTCCCACGATGCAACAAATGGAAATTAGTAACACATCTTCTAATTTTAAGAGAAAGCAACCTTCGGAAATGAACCAATTATATCTTTGGCATCTAAAAGCTAGGTTATACTTGAGTAGGATTCATTGGTAGTGGAAATCTTTCCAACCTGCGAGTCTTACTTGGAAGGAAAATAACCAAGAAGCTTTTAAGTCCAAGGGGTATGGAGTCAAAGATATGTTGAAATCGGTTCATTCTGATTTGTGTGATCCTATGACTATCCAGACAAGAGGTAGTATTGAATATTTTGTCTATTTTATAGACAACTATTCAAGATACAAATAAATTTACTTAATGTACCACAAGACTAAGTACTTTGATTAGTTCAAAGAGTACAAGGTTGATGCGGAGAAATGTTAAAGTAAAAAGTCACTATGGAAGATCGTAGTGGCAAGTACCTCTTGAGAGATTTTAGGAGTCACTTATCAGAAGTTGGATTTCAATCCCAACTAACTGCATCTGGTACACCCCAACAGAATGGTGTAGTAGAAAGAAGGTAAAGGACTCTTATGGAATAATTAGATAGATGATGAGTTATTCAGAAAATTACCAAATTTGTTTTAAGGATAAACTCTGGAAACGAAAGTGAACATAGTACCTTCTAAGTTAGAACTCTCTACTCATATAGAATTGCTGAATAGGTGAAAATCTATTTTGAAGCATATTCGGATTCGGGTAATCCAGCACATATGTTAAAGAGAGACAATGATAAGTTGGATAGGAGTTCACTTGTTTGTAAGTTATCCTAGATAAACAAAAGTAGGTTTATAGTCTTAAAAATCAGAAGGTCATTGTTGGCATCAATGACTGATTTTTAGAAAAAGACTATATAATGAACCACGTGCTCATAAGTAAATTTATTCTTAAGGAAATAATAAAGGACATGTCTAACCTAGTACCAACTGTACAAGATGAGATACCACAAGAAAACTGCAACACGTATCACAATTGATACACAATTGCAGAAAGTGCCTTGTCATAGTGGGAGGGTTGTGAGGCAACCTAAATAGGTTCATGTTTTGGGAGAGTTTTTGGATTCGATCCCTGGAGGACATGAACCTGATCTCCGGTCATATGATGAAGTACTCCAAGATAAAGATGCAAGCATCTTGGCAAAGAGTAATGAATAACAGAATTAGAATATATGTATTCTAATAAAATCTGGAAGCTTGTAGAATCACCAAATGGTGTAAAAGCCGTTGGGTGTAAAAAGGTCTATAATAGGAAAAGAGGGATAGACAGGAAGGTAGTAACTTTCAAAGCAAGGCTTGATGAAAAAGGAAACTTTTTCACTGGTAGCCATGCTTAAGTCTATCCGGATTCTTTTATCTATTTGGCAAGTGGATGTCAAGACAGCATTCCTTAATGAAAGTCTTGAAGAAAGCATCCATATAAAGCAACCAGAAGGGTTCATTGCAAAGGGCTAAGAGCATCTTGTGTGCAAGCTCAATCAGTCTATGGACTGAGGTAAAGCTTCAAGGTCTTGGAACATCCGGTTTATCAAAGTAATCCAGATCTATGGATTTAGTAACCGGATAAGTCTTGTGTATACAAAAGGGGTGATGGAAGCGTGGTGGTATTTTTTGTACTATACGTAGATAACATTTTTGGTAGTTGGAAACAATATCAAAATGTTGTCAGAAGTAAGGGTATGGCTGTTCAAACAATTCGATATAAAGGACTTGGGAGAATGTATATATTCTTAAGATCAAAGTAATAAGTGATCGCAAGAAAAGAATATTTTACTTATCCCAAACTTCATATATCAGAAAAATCCTTGCTCGTTTTAAGCATGCAAAACTCCAAGAAAGGTTTCTTACCTTTTCAGGATGGAGTAACTTTATCTAAAGATATGTCTCTGTAGACATCAAAGGAGATAAAGGAAATAAAGGCAGTTCTTTATGCTTCGGCTGTCGGAAGCCTAATGTATGCTATGCACGAGATAAGAAATCTGTTTTACCAAAGGCATAATTAGCAGATATCAAAGTAACCCTGGACAAGGACAGTGGATTGCAGTAAAGCATATATTTAAGTACCTTAGAGGTACTAGAGATTATATGCTAGCTTACAAGGCAGTTAATTTGGTCCTTGTGGGTTGCATGGATTTTGACTTCCAATCGGATAGGGACAATAATAAGTCAACCTCGGGGTTTTGTGTTTATTTTAGGAGGTAAAGTCATAACTATGGAAGAGTGATAAGCATATGTGTTTTTCTGGACTCCACCATAGAAGCTTAGTATATGGCAAGCCTCTGAGGTAGTCATAAAAGCTGAATGACTCAACAACCTCAAGATAGACTTAGATATGATTTCTGGTTTGTCCAAAAATTATTACAATTTATTGTAATAATGTTGGTGCAGTAGCAAACTCGAAGAAACCATAAGTCTATAAGGCAAGTAAACACAATAGAGCACAAGTACCACCCAATACGAGAAATCGTATAAACGAGGAGAAGTTGTTGCTGCCTAGAATGCATCAGATGATGACCTATAGATCTTTTCACTAAGGTCCTTAAGGCGAGAGCTTTTGATGGACATATTGAAAGGTTGGGAATCAGATGTATGGCAGCAGATATGGCAGCTTAGTCTTTTAGTATAAGTGGGAGATTGTTAGAGTGTATACTAAAAGCCTAGATTTTGGTATAAACATTTATCTTGAAATAAGAATCACATTGGTCAAATGTCTACATTTATGATAAATGTAGTTGTTCAATTAATTTATATTGTAGATAACATGGTGCGTGGTGTCACACACAGAGGATCATGTTATCAGTACCTTATAAATTATAAACAGTAGCTCACGACCATAATGGAAAGGAACAAACCATTGGAAGGTCGTAGTGTAATTAGGTATTAGTTTATCTTAACTATATAATTACACTAGTACACTTAGAGTGTATTGAGTAGGACCATTAGAGGTCATTTCTTTTATACTGTCTTTATAAAGAAACAAAGACCTCAGTTATTATGGAAGTGTGTGCTCTTAATCCTAATATAATAACAAGCACATATATTTAATATTTATTTCTTTAATTTGTCAAAGGGTGAGATTTAGTTCGATGAATCAATAAGCCCGATAAGTTGGGAAATGATATCACTTATAGTGTGTGTTGTTGATTATAGAAGGAAGTTATGTCCTAGTGATCTAGGTTGAGAATGTCCCCAAGAGGAGCTCATAAGGATTGTCATGTTAAACCCTGCAGGTGGACTTAGTCCGACATGACGATGAAGTTGAGTGGTACTACTTTTGGAGCTAGATATTAATTAAGTGAGTTGTCAGTAACTTACTTAATTAGTGGACATTTGTTATCTTAAACACAGGGAGACTGACACACTCATAATAAGAAGGAGCCCAAATGTAATTTGGGATTGGTGCGGTAGTTCAATAATAGTTCTTTAGTGGAATGAATTATTATTGATGAAATTAAGTTGTGTGTTCGGGGCGAACACGGGATGCTTAATTTCATCGGGAGACCAAAACCAATTCCTCCTCTCGGTCCCTATCGTAGCCTCTAGTATATAGAGATTTATACCCACCGCATACCCACCTTCTTACCATCCAGGGGCGGGCCAAGCTAGCTTGGAACCCAAGCTAGGCCGCCAAGACCAAGTGGATGAGTCATATGGTGGCCAAAGCTTGGGTCCCAAGCTTAGGTGGCCACTAGAATATTAAAATGGATTTTATTAAAATTATTTCTTATGTGGATATCATGATTTTAAAGAGAGTTTAAAATTAAAATTTTCCTTTTATAACTTTCTACAAAGATTAAGAGAAGAGATTAATCTCTTTCCTTATTTGTAGTTTAAAAGGATGGTTTTAATTTTTGTAAAACTTTCCTTATTTGTAAATCATCTACATGTTTAAAAGAGAGTTTAAAATTTGAAATCTTTCCTTATTTCTTGATTAAAGGAGGATTTTAAATTTTAAGAAAACTTTCATTTTTAATCATGTTCATGATTTAAAAGAGAGTTTAAAATTAAATATTCTCTTTTATAAGTTTCTACAAAAGATTAAGAAAAGATTTGATATCTTTCCTTATTTGTAGATTAAAAGAGATTTTAATTTTTAGAGATAACTTTCTTTTTATCCACATGTTTAAAAGAAATATTTTAATTTATAAAATTTCCTTTTTATTAACCACCATGAAGGGAAAATTTATTTGAGAAATTTTTATAAATTTCCGGAAGCAAATTAGGAAGTTTTAATTCTTGTGTGAATTAAAATTTCCTTGATTAAAGGGATTAAGGTGGCCGGCCATTAACATGATGAAAAGAAAATTATTTTTAATTAAATAAATTTTCCTTTTCAATGGCAAAAGAATTAAGGAAGTTTTTATTAAATTTTCCTTATTTGTCAAGACCAAGGATTATAAAAGAGGGGGTAGAGGAGACTTCAAGGCTAACGACTCTATTCTATTTTTCTCCCTCTTTTCCTTGGTGGTGTGGCCGGCCCTATTTCTCTCCTCTCCTCTTGTTGGCCGAAACTTATCTCTTGGTGGAGCTTTTGTTAGTGGCCGGATCAAGGAAGGAGAAGAAGGAGAGAAAGCAAGCCTCGTTTCTAGCATCCCTTGGAGCATGGTGGTGGTGGCCGAACCTCTTCATCTTAGAAGATGTTTTGATGGCCGAAACTTGCAAGGAAGAAGAAGGTGATTGGTGGTTTCTCATCTCGGAAGAACGTTGCCCACACAACGTCCGAGGTTAGAAGAGGAATACGGTAGAAGATCAAGAGGTCTTTCTAGAAGGTATAACTAGTAATTTTTCCTTTCCGCATCATGCTAGTTATTTGTGGAAATAATACCAAATACAAGAGGCATGCGATTCTAGTATTTCGAATATATTTTTCGATGTTGTGTTCTTTTATTTTTTTTCCCTTGTGATTTGATTATTCTTTTCGGTTAACCTAAAGTTATTTTAGGAAATTAAATATTAGCTTTCCATAAAAGGTTTTGTCTAGTCGGTGGTGGTTGCTCCCATATCCAAGAAGGCCATGTGCCTCGCCACGTCAGTACTGGGAACTAATTATGGAAATTAATATTTAATAGAATTAATAACTTAAGGTGATTTGGGTCGAACGTGTTAAGTTCCGCGGGAGACCCAAGTCAAAACCTAAAAGAACGAATAGATTAAGTTTTGGATCAAACGTGTTAAGTTCCGCAGGCGATCCAAAATTTAATTTAAAAGAACACATGGTAGCTAGGAAAAGGTTCAGACCTTTGTACAAAATTTTTGTACAGTGGAACCTCTAGGTTTTCCGAGTAGCAACCAACACACTAACACCAGTATGTACGAGGTTCGAGGATAACTTGCCCCTACTCCTCGGCATGTCCGTAAGGTGGACGATCCCTTGATCTTTCGGTAGATCACACCCCGGATAGATTCCGGCTAAAGATTTCCTCCTTCTCGGTGGAGTAACCTCTCCACAAAGTCTCAGAAGATATGTAAATAAAGCACAAGACTTACAATGATCAGTGGCTAAAGAGAATGAAGAATATGCTCACAGCCACGCGAAGACGACAGTGAAAGCAGAGCGCAAGAAGGAAGCAACTTCTCAGCCAAGAGCTCAAAGCTTAGCACGCTCGCTTGATCGACAGAGAGTTTTTCTTTCTTAGTTCCTTCTCTGAAAAATCTCTTCATCCTTCTTCTTATGCCTCTGCTTTTCCACTGCGTTCAGCCAGTATCGAATCGCTGTCAACCTGTACCGAATCGCTGCTGCAAGCTAAGGCGTCGCCAATCACTCTTCCTCCTCATCTGGTTCTCTGAACTCACACTAATAGAACCCATGGTCTTCACAGGTGTCTCTGAGCTCGAACCAATAAACATGAGTCAAGCTGATTGCCAGCTGATCGCAGCCAGATCGCAGCCAGTAAACGTTGATGCTCCAATTGCACCATTTGCAGCGAAACACAGTAGAAAGAACACTTTGTCTTATTCTTCTGATGGAGCTTGATTTGAATTTAAGCATTGGCATGATACCTGCGACCTGCAGATTTAAAAAGCTCACAGCAGATGGTTAAATAAGACGAATCAGAAGTTACAGAGAAACAACAGAAACTACAGACCATTATTGTGGATCGGTCAGCAGACCGATCCATAGCCTCTTTGACCGATCATGCTACAGCCTGATCGGTCCAAGAGGGCTCTGATCGGTCTGTGGACCGATCAGGCTATAGGTGGATCGGTCCATAGACGAATCCCCCTATGCTTTCTCCCGAACTCTGTTGCCTCCTGATCGATCTACAGACCGATCAGTAATTCTCGGTGAGTTCACAGAGAGTTACTGATCGGTCTGGTGACCGATCAGATAACCATAGTATCACTGGATCGGTCAACAGACCGATCCAATGCCTATGTAGGTTTAGAGCTTCCCAGCCCTAAACCCTAAAGCCTTCCTGGTCTAGAGAACGAGTTACCGAGCCCTCTCTGACCTAGTCCGGAGAACGAGCTACCGAGCCCTCTCTGACCTAGTCCGGAGAACGAGCTACCGAGCCCTCTCCGACTTCGTCCGGTCCAGAGAACGAGCTACCGAGCCCTCTCTGACCTAGTCCGAAGAACGAGCTACCGAGCCCTCTCCGACTTCGTCCGGTCCAGAGAACGAGCTACCGAGCCCTCTCTGACCTAGTCCGGAGAACGAGCTACCGAGCCCTCTCCAACTTCGTCCGGTCCAGAGAACGAGCTACCGAGCCCTCTCTGACCTAGTCCGGAGAACGAGCTACCGAGCCCTCTCTGACTTCGCGTGCCAAGTTTCCATACTTGGACTTTTCCCTTCCACCTGATCAACCTTGATCAGTAATCAATCTGAGTTTAATTAATATCTGATACAAACTTAAATCAGTGTCAACATCAAAATAACAGCCAGGTCAGACTGTATCAACAAGAAGCACATCCGGTATCTAATACCCATGATGAAGAAATAGATAGATTGACTTCTATAACATATATACCTGAAGTGGAAGTCTCACTTCTCTTCTTCTTAAGATCTTCCAGGTAGATTTTGCAGTTCCTCTTCCAGTGCCCGGTCTGACCGCAGTGGAAGCAGATAGCATCCTTGGCGACCCCTCCTTTGGGTTTCAGTGCCTTGCCTTTGCCCTTGGCTTGGGACTTTCCCTTGCCTTTGGACTTATCCTTGCCCTTGTGTTTCTGAACCATCAGAATAGAGTTGGGCTTAACCTTCTTAAGGTTTAGCTCAGCAGTTCTTAACATGCTAAGCAGCTCGGGCAGTGGTTTGTCAATTTCGTTCATGTTGTAGTTCATGACAAACTGACTGTAGCTCTCTGGCAAAGACTGCAAGATCAAGTCAGTGGCCAGCTCTTGGCCAAGGGGAAATCCCAACCTCTGTAGGTTTTCTATGTACCCAATCATCTTGAGTACATATGGGCTTACGGGAGTCCCATCTTGCATCTTGCACTGAAATAGTGCCTTAGAGATCTCGAATCTCTCGTACCTCGCTTGTCCTTGATATAGTTGACGCAGATGTTCAACCATATCATAAGCACCCATCAACTCATGTTGTTTCTGAAGCTCAGAGTTCATGGTCGCGAGCATTAGACAGGACACATCTAATGCGTCATCTTGATGCTTCTTGTAAGCATCTCGATCAGCTCACGTGGCAGTGGCAGGAGGTGCCTCGAGAATGTGCTACTCCAAAACGTACAGTTTTCGTTCCTATGTGAGAACGATTCTTAGGTTCCTGTACCAGTCCAGGAAGTTAGCTCCATTGAACTTGTCCTTATCGAGGACAGAACACAGGGAGAAGGAGTTCGTGTTTGACGACATGGTAATCTACAACAGAAAAATGTAGAAAATAAATATTATATTCCAATTAATCATCTAATTAGGCCTTTAATTAAATGATGCTCCCACTGAATTCTATAATTCATGTGGGACAAGATCCACATCATACTATGCCCTGAGTTAGCTTTGGCTAAATCACCCAAGACTTAGTATGATCGGTAGGTAACTAATTACCAATTACATCTCAATGAAACTCTTGTATATAGGATCAAGATCTGCATTTATATTAAAACTCGAGTTAGCTTTGGCTAATACGCCCAAGAGTTAATATAAACGTTATTTTGTCCCATCTTCCAACTATTGGATAAATGCCTACAGTTAAACTTGATTTAACTAGTTGTACTCAATCTAATTGATTTTTTACTCACTCATGCGTTGATAGGCGGGACCAAGATTGTCCCTCCGTACCCTACCAAGATAATATGTATTGCTCTGCTTTGGCAGATTCAACAACAACATGTGAAAGAGGTAGTGATAGGTATCACGGCATGGAAGGCATTTTTGAGTTGACGCGATTGAGATCTAATCTAATCGACGATGTGTATCATATACTCGATTTAGATCTAATCTAATCGTGGAGGTGCATTATATGCGCGACTTAGATATAATCTAATTGTTAAGGCACTAATTAATTACTAATCTAGCATGCATCACATATACACACACAAGCAATTAATTAATTTTGTGATTAGTCATAGCCCTACTACGATCTTCTCAAGCCAATGAGAAGATCGGATGGCCAACCTAAGGTCAACAGCTTCTCAAGCTCCTTCCTTTGACCACCTTGTGTTGCTCGCACCCTCCTCGTAACTCCGTCTCGAGTGAACCTTCCACCGCCTCATTTTGTGCATTACAAAAGGTGAAACTCGAGTTACATTCGAGTCTAAACTATTTACAACAGAAATAAATAAATAGAAAGGCACGACGCGCAGGTCGCGTATCAAATATATAACACGCACAATCACATGACGACACGCAAGTCGTATTATGAATTACAACACAATTTCCAATCAAATTGGGGTATTTTGGGCCATGATCATCACAAAATGATACACAATTCTAAATTATGTAATTTCCATAAATTTCTATAATTTTTGTCTAATATTTTTACGATTTTATGAGTAAAAATTCCCGGCAGCCCCGTTTAGCGATTTTCGGGCGCAATCGCATAACGAAGCTCTTTGTGGGGTTAGGGGCAGCACCTCTACCCACGATATAACCATCGCGAGTGTTCCTAAGCGATCCTACAGCGCCTTAGCCCGCTGTCCCAAAACGATTTGGGGTGAAACCTTGCCGTTTCGAAAAAAATTTCTCGGTAGTCGAAGCCTACAAGTGTTTAAACTCTTGTACTTCGCTTCTACGAGAAAAATACACATAAAATCTATAAAAATAGTAAATTTATAGAATATTACAGAACTGATATTTTTTATAAAAATACAAATAAAAACTCGTACGCGCTTTGCACGTGGCTCTAATACCACTATTGGGTTTTTCGGGCCGTAAAAATCGCTTTTTGTGTTGCGGAAACCCCGCCACCGGATCCGTGCGAAGAAATAAAATTTACATAAAACTTCGAGTACGAGTTTCTAGCCTAGATCTAAAGTAGATCTACAAAGGAGAAGAGTTTTACCCTTGATGCGACGTCCTTCGCTAATCCCGCTCGTCCAAAGTTCGCCGGATCTCGAGAGTATTAAAGTAGATACTCCTCTATATGTATCCACACAAGCAAGAGATGGAGAAACCAAACAAAAGGTGTGCTAGCACCTTTGAAAGGTTCGGCCAAGGTGGAGGAGAGGGAGAGAAGAGAGAGCTTGAGGAAGAAGATGAGAGTTACACAAAAAAAATGAAACTCACCCAATCCATTAGTGGCCGGCCACACGAATGAGGTTAATAACCTCCATGGAATACCAAGAGTCACAACTCTTGGTAACTCCCATGAGGTAGCATCCCACTTAAGCAACCATGATGATGTGGAACATCATCATTGGTCCACTCTTTACCAACTCACCTATGAGGTGGCAAATGGTCAAGTCAAACTTGACTCTTCATCTTCCTCTCAAGTCAAGTCAAACTTGACCACTTCTCTCCCATGGTTGATCAAATCTAACCATTGGTTCAAGTCAATTTTAATTTAATGAATCTATATTCATTGAATTAAATTGACTCAATGAGTCTAAGTCCAAATTAGACTCATCTAACACATGAACAAAATTGAGTCCAACTCAATTAGCCTAATTTGGATTACTCTTAATCCAATTTGGTTCATCACATGGACCTAATCCTTTAGGTTCATCAAATGAACCTAATCTCCATCTAATTACCCTTTGTGTGTGACCCTATAGGTTCTTATAACATTAGCAATGCTCCTAAACCCATTTAGAAGCATAAGTAATGAGCGGTATCTAGCAACGTAACACATCATTACTACCCAAGTTATAAGAATGTTGAGATCTAACATCACCTTGTGACTACTGATTGTGACTCTTCACAATATATGACAAGTGTCCTTTTATCCTTGACATCTAGATTGATCAATGTGAGGCATAGACCATGTCATCCTCTAATCAATCTAAATATTGAATCCCAAATAGACTCACTCAATCAAATGAGCTCAACATCTCATATTGACTCATTTGGGCATGACCATGCACTTAGTGGTCTCACTTTATCAAGAATATCGATGTCTCTCCCGTCATATAGGAGGGATAGATCCCATCTACATCACTCACATCCCTCCGCATAATTTGTTACATACCCAATAATCGCCTTTATAGTCCACCCAGTTACGGGTGACGTTTGACGACGAAGCCAAAGTATGTAACTCCTTATGTAGGGAACCATGGTGACTTCAGGTCCAAGTACTAATAGTCATACTAATAGCCACATGAGAAAGTATATTACACTCATATAACGATCCATGATACTTTCTCATGGCGGGTCATTCAGTATACATTCTCCAATGCATACTCATGTGTCAACTTGATATCTCTATATCCATGACTTGTGAGATCAAGTCATCGAGTTGACCTATATGCTAGTCTCGTCGCATTAACATTGTCCCTGAATGCTAATACTTGACTAGGAATGATTAAGAGTAGTGTTCCCTATATCATCTCACTATCGATTCAACTAATCGATTGATATAGGTAAGAACGTTCTACTCAAGGGCGCTATTATACTTAGTTATTTGGCACCAATACAAGTAAACATAATAACCATAAACAAATGCCTTTATATATATATAAGAAATATGATACAATGAGTCCATACAACAATCATCAAATGATTGGCTCTAGGGCTCTAACTAAAAAAGATATGTAAGAATGAAACATTAATGACATGATTTAATAGAACTTAAAAATTTTAAATTTTCATTTTATTCTCTTGATCATTTTAGGGTTACGATTTTCAAAATTTAATTTTGTTGTCTTTTTCTTACTTAACTAACCCTTACCTTCCCCTTTGGCATTCATCAAATACAATGCATATAAATAAAGTAAATTAAAAATTGTACCAAAACTCTAGTAAATATAGAATTTACAAATAATTTACAGGTTTTATGAGAGGAAGGAGTTTCTATCATTCTAGAGAAATTTTCAAACTTTTCAAATGGATTTCAAAATGTTAAAAAATATTAATTTGCTAAAGTAAATCATTTTGCAAGATATAAAAACACTTTAAAATATTGAAAACTCTTAAAATTTTCAAAGTTTTTGAAAAAAAAAACATTAAAAAAATATTTTGATAAAAAATTTCTGATTTTTCAAAAGGTTTTCAATATTTTAAAAATTAACTTTACAAAATAAACCATTTTATAAAAACAAATTTTGCAGAAAAAGAAGATTTCAAAATATTTGTCAAAAAGATAAGTTGATATTTTCTCATGGCGGATCATTCAGTATACATTTTCTAATGCATACCCATGTGTCAACTTGATATCTCTATATCCATGACTTGTGAGATCAAGTCATCGAGTTGACCTACATGCTAGTCTCGTCGCATTAACATTGTCCCTGAATGCTGATACTTGACTAGGAATGATTAAGAGTAGTGTTCCCTATATCATCTCACTATCGATTCAACTAATCGATTGATATAGGTAAGAACGTTCTACTCAAGGGCGCTATTATACTTAGTTATTTGGCACCAATACAAGTAAACATAATAACCATAAACAAATGCCTTTATATATATATAAGAAATATGATACAATGAGTCCATACAACAATCATCAAATGATTAGCTCTAGGGATCTAACTAACAAAGATATGTAAGAATGAAACATTAATGACATGATTTAATAGAACTTAAAAATTTAAATTTTCATTTTATTCTCTTGATCATTTTAGGGTTACGATTTTCAAAATTTAATTTTGTTGTCTTTTTCTTACTTAACTAACCCTTACCTTCTCCTTTGGCATTCATCAAATACAATGCATATAAATAAAGTAAATTAAAAATTGTACCAAAACTCTAGTAAATATAGAATTTACAAATAATTTACAGGTTTTATGAGAGGAAGGAGTTACTATCATTCTAGAGAAATTTTCAAACTTTTCAAATGGATTTCAAAATGTTAAAAAATATTAATTTGCTAAAGTAAATCATTTTGCAAGATATAAAAACACTTTAAAATATTGAAAATTCTTAAACTTTTCAAAGTTTTTGAAAAAAAACATTAAAAAAATATTTTGATAAAATTTTTCTGATTTTTCAAAAGGTTTTCAATATTTTAAAAATTAACTTTACAAAATAAACCATTTTATAAAAACAAATTTTGCAGAAAAAGAAGATTTCAAAATATTTGTCAAAAAGATAAGTTGTTTAAAAAGTACTTCTTGAAATTTCAATTGTTCAAAACTTCTCTTTAAAAATTTTTACAAAGATAGTTTGTCTAAGTAAAATAGTTTTGGAAGTAATTTCAAAGATAGATTTTTCAAAGTAGAAAAACACATGTTTGAAAAAGACTTTTTACAAATTAAGTATTTGAAAGATATTTTTAAAAATAATTTTGAAAAATGATTTTTGCAATAAGTATTAGGAAAGAAATAAATTAAATATCCTCCCCATGAACCTGATATATTTAAAAAATTTTATCTAAAAATATTTAGTCTTAAATATCTAACCGTTAGTTACTAACTAACTATCAGAAGATAATAGTATTCACTTGGCTAATCAAGTTAAGTACATGTATCCAATTAGTATTTTACTAAAATGAATTACTTAACCTGATCACTATAATTTTAGTATTTGTTACCCAAACTTGTGTTTTTTGGTGCAATCGACCTCTAGGGTTTTGATGTTTGACAATATAGCTAAGTTTGGTCAGTTTGACCAAGGGTTGATCCAAACAAGACTTGATGTTTAGAAGAGAGAAGTCTAGTCAGGACTAGATGACTAGCAAATGTAAGTCTCAACCAAAGGATAGGCAGGTGAGAAGTCAACTGAGTGACTAGTCCTAACTGGAGGTTAGGCAAGGTGGAAGTTGTTGGACCCCGTGGGTGTTTTTATATGATCAACCAAGTTGGTTAGGTCCTGCTTTGTATTTGATCCATGTGTCTGAGTGTGTAGGAACTTAGGAGCACAGGAAGTCGAGTGGAAGACATAGCTAGCGAGAAGGACGGCACGGGAAGGGAGCCGACGGGCTCGGTGCATCTGAAGGACGAGAGACCTGCGGAAGAGTACACCGGTGGGCGAGAAGAACGTGCGCGGCGTTCGAGGGACGTTAAGCCAAGGAGAAAGGCTACTCGAGGAGAAGGCAGGAAATTGGATTCGGGTGAGCCCTGTTTCGGTTGGCCGAATCACCCAAACTATCGGAGCATCGGAAGCCAACGCAATGGAGCTGAAAAAAAGCACAAGCTGGAAAACCAGCTTGAAGGCACCTTCATGAAGCATGAAGGCGCTTTCAACATGAAGGCACCTTAAAGCTTGATGAAGGCGCCTTTAACAGGTCAGTTTTGACCATTTGTGCTGCGGATAAAATCTTATCCGTTGACCGAGCTGGAGGCGCCTTGAACCTTGTTGGACGCACCTTGGACCCTCGGGATAGACTTTCCATGAGCTATATAAAGGCCCCTGGAGCTAGGAATTATTAATTCAACTCAGTATTAGATTTCCTAGCAACTGTTGAGCTTTCTAAGTGTGTAAAAGGCTTCTCCACCTTCAGAGAAGGAGTTTTCTTACTGCACTTTTCATTGCCTTGGATTAACAACTGTTTTGGTTGTAACCAAGTTAATTTCAAGTCTTCTCTATTTCTTTTTGCTTAATTGTTTTATTTTAGTGTTGCTATTTTTGAGTTGAAAGTTTGAGGAGGGTATAATTTTTATTTGCAAGCAATTCACCCCCCTCTTGCCGGCCTCCGCTGCACCTACAAAAGTCTTGGTGAGTGAAACCAGGCCCTAGTGAGTAAAGCTAGGTAGTGGAAGTCTTGGTGAGTGAAGTCAGGCCCTAGTGAGTGAAGCTAGTTGGTAGAAGTCCTGATGAGTGAAGCTGGGACCTAGTGAGTGAAGCTAAGTGAAGGAAGTCCTGGTGAGTGAAGTCAGGCAATAAAAGTCCTAGTGAGTGAAGTTAGGCAACCCTAAGGGAGATAACCCTAGGTTATACTTGAATTTTATTAACACTGTTTTGCCTTATCTATTGTGCTAACTTAGTGTTGCAGGGGAGTTCAGCAAGGTCGACGGGTTGACCGGGTAGCAGGCACGAAGTCCAGATAGGTCAACGGGCTGACCAGATGTCAGCCGGGTAAGTTAAGGTAAGTCGGTAAGTTAAGGTAAATCACTGGAGGGGAGTAACTTGATGAGGACGCGTTCCCCGTTTGAGGGAACAGTAGGTGTTGATCCAACTGTTAGAGTGTATACTAAAAGCCTAGCTTTTTGTATAAAACATTCATTTAGAAATGAAGAATCACATTGGTCAATTGTCTACATTTATACTAAGTGTAGTTGTTTAATTAATTTATATTGTAGATAACATGGAGTGTGATGTCATACACAGAAGATAATGTTATCAATTTCTTATAAATCATAAACAGTAACTCATGACTGAGATGAAAAGGAACAAACCATTGGAATAGTCGTAGTGTAATTAGGTATTAGTTTATTTTAGCTGATAAATTACACTAGTACACTCTGAATATACTGAGCAGGACCATTTAAGATAAGTTCTTTTTATACTGACTTAATAAAAGAACTAGACCTTAGTTATTATGGAAGTGTGTACTCTTAATCATAATATAATAACAAGCACATATATTTGGTATTTATTTCTTTAACTTATCAAAGGGTGAGATTTAGCTCGATAAATCAAAAGGCTCGATAAGTTGGGAAATGATATTACTTATAGTATGTGTTGTTGATTATAAAAGAAAACTGTGTTCTAGTAATCTAGATTGATAATGCCCTCAAGGTAAGCTCATAAGGATTGTCATGTTAAACCCTGCAGGTGAACTTAGTCCGACATGACGATAAGGTTGAGTGGTACTACTCTTGGATTGAGATATTAATTAAGTGAGTTGTCAGTGACTCATTTAATTAGTGGACATTCGACATCTTAAAGACAGGGAAACTAACACACTCATAATAAGAAGGAGCCCAAAATTTAATTTGGGATTGGTGTGGTAGTTCAATAATAATTCTTTAGTGGTATGAATTATTATTGATGAAATTAAGTTGGGTGTTCGCGGCGAACACAGGAAGCTTAATTTCATCGGGAGACCAAAATCAATTCCTCCTCTCGGTCCCTATCGTAGCCTCTTGTATATAGAGAATTATACCCACCTATACCAACCTTCCTACCCACCCTTAGGTGGCTGGCCAAGTTAGATTGGAGCCCAAGCTAGGGCCGGCCAAGACCAAAAGATTGAGTCAAGTAGGTGGCCGACCAATGCTTAGAGCCCAAGCATGGTGTGGCCGACCCTAATTAAGTTAAAAGGATTTTTATTTTAAAATCTTTTCTTATGTGGAAGCATGGTTTTAAAAGAGAGCTAAAAATTTAAATATTTCCTTTTATAGTTTTCTACAAAAGATTAAGTGAAAGATTTGATATCTTTCCTTATTTGTAGTTGAAAGGAAAATTTTAATTTTTTTGATAAAACTTTCCTTTTTTGTAACTATGTTCATGATTTAAAAAGAGAGTTTTAAAATTAAATATTTCCTTTTATAAGTTTCTATAAAAGATTAAGAAAAGATTTGATATCTTTCCCTATTTGTAGATTGAAATGAAATTTTTATTTTAGATAAAACTTTCCTTTTTGGAAATCATCCACATGTTTTAATAGAGAGATTTTAATTTATAAAATTTCCTTTTATAACCAACTATGAAGGGAAAAATTATTAGAGAAATTTTTATTAAAATTTCGAAAGTAAATTAGGAAATTTTAATTCTTGTGTTATTAAAAACTTTCCTTGTTTAGAGCTAGGAGGTGGCCGGCCATGTTGTTTAAGAAAAGGAAATTGATTTTTTAATCAATTAAATTTTCCTTTTCATGGCAAAGAAAATAAAGAAGTTTTTATTTAAATTTTCTTTATTTGTCAAGACCAAGGAATATAAAAGAGGGGGTAAAGGTACCTCACCTTACACAACTCTATTCTATTTTTCCTCCCTCTCTTCCTTGGTGGTGGCCGGCCCTAGACCTTGCTCTTCTCCTCTTCTCTTCTTCTTTAGTGGCCGGTTTCATCCCTCTCTTAGAGCTCTTGTTGGTGGCTGGTTCTAGCTAGGAGAAGAAGGAGAGAAAGGAGGCTTTGTTTCTAGCATCCCTTGGAGCTTGGTGGTGGTGGTCGAAACTCTTCATCTCAAGGAGAGGAGCTTGGCCGAAACTTGCAAGGAGGAAGAAGAAGGGTTTGGGTGGTTCTCATCTCGGTAGATCGTTGCCCACACAACGTCCGAGATAAGAAGAGGAATACAGTAGAAGATCAAGAGGTCGTTGCATACAAAGAAAGGTATAACTAGTAATTATTTTCCGCATCATACTAGTTTTTCTTTGTATGAATTCCAAACACAAGAAGCATATAATTCTAGGTTTCGAATTTGTGATTTGGGTTTGTGTTTTGTTTTATTTTATTTTTTGAATTTGTGATTCGATTGTTCTTTTTTGTTAAACCTAGGGTTATATAAGAAAATTAAATATTAGATTTCATTGAAAGACTTTGTCTAGGAAGTAGTGGTTGCTCCCATATCCAAGAAGGCCTAGTGCCTCGCCATGTTTAACCTGAAAGTCGATTTTTGAAATTAATATTTAATTGAATTTGTAATATAGGTAGATTTGGATCAATAATGTTAAGCATCGTTTGTGATCCAAGTCTAAACCACTAAGAACAGATAGGTTAAATTTGGAATCAATAATGTTAAGTTCCGTTTGCGATTCCGAATTTAATTTCTAAAGAACACAATAGGTTGTTAGGAAAGGTTCGACACTTGTACAAAATTTTTGTACAGTGGAACCGGTACGATCTTCCTAGGATCAACCAACACCAATTTAGAACCATTTCGGGAATCTAGGTTGAGATCGTGACTAGATTCTGGTCTCAATGAGATAGAATCTAATTACTACATTTTTATTATATTTGCTAACACTTTGTTTTGCAGGGTAGTATAAATTATATTTTTATCTCAGACTAACATTTTCTTGCAGGAAAATGATTTTCTAGAAAATGGTGGTCCGGGTGCCCGGAAGGCAAAAGTCTATCTCGTCGCAAACGTGGAGCACGCTGATTGGCCGGGCCGACGTCACAGTCCGGGCGCCCGAAAGGGATCCTAGCGCCCAGAGCACTCCTCTCGTGCGCACAGCTTCCAAGACGCTCTTGTTATGTTGCGAAGCTTCTCCGACAACCAACGATTTAGTCTTTACTTTCTGTTATCGATAATTTTATTTTGCAAGTTCCTGTACTCATTTTGTAAACATCTTTTCAAATTATTAGTAATTGTCCAACAAAAGCATTCAACGAGTGCAGGCCTTGGAGTAAGAGTTGACGAAGTCTCTGAACCAAGTAAAATTGGTTTGTGTTAGCATTGTGCCTTTCATATTTCCGCTGTATACTCGACTCAATTTAATTACAAATTTTTTAGAACACTATTCGCCCCCCTAACATTTTCACAATCAACAAGTGGTATCAGAGCATGCACCACTCTGATTTGGTAATACTACCAATCAGACAGAAGGGGTGAAATTCATTTTCTATTTTTTCGACTTTAAGTTTTTCGATACAATCCAAACTGGTATCGTTACCTTTTTCTCCCGCACTGCTAATCTAAGACAAAGTCTTGGGATTTTTTCTTATTTCCTTGTGTGCAAGATCAATGTCTCAGATTGAAGGTTTCAGCACAGTTCATCCCCCTCTATTCAACGATGATGACTTCCCCTACTGGAAGAAACGAATGGAGGTCTATTTGAAGACCGACTTCGACCAGTGGTTTAGCGTCACCAGAGGCTACAAGGCGCCTGTTGGCAACTCCAGAAATTCATTGGACCCAGAATAGTGGAATCCGGACATGAAGAAGAAAGCCAGACATATTTCAAAGCCTTTAACACATTGCAATGTGGGTTGACGAAGGAAGAGCTGAATCGAGTGGGACCACACCAAAACACAAAAGAACTATGGGATAAGCTCGTCGAACTACACGAGGGAACCAGCAACGTCAAGGTAACCAAACGAGACCTTCTTTTAAATAAATTATTTAATGTTAAAATACAGGAAGGAGAAATGGCAAGTCAGCTCCACGCGAGAATCAAAGACATCCTCAACGGACATCACTCTATCAGCCACCAAATGGAGAACCGCGATTTAATCAGATACGCTCTAAATGTGTTTCCTCGAAATGCATTGTAGGTATCTATCGTGGATGCCTACAAGATTTCGAAGAACCTTTCTAAGTTAAAGTTGTTGGAACCCTAAGGTTGTTTTGGTGTGATCAACAAGTTAAGTTAGGTCCTGCGTTGTTTCTAACCTTGTGTCTAAGTGTGCAGGAGCTTAAGAGCACATGTACTCGAGTGGAAGATGCAGCTAGCGAGAAGGACGGCACACGGTGCATCCGAGGGACGAGGTGCTGCGGAAGAGTACCCCGGTGGACGAGAAGGAAGCATGCGGTGGTTCCGAGGGACGAAAGCCGGAGCGGAAGATTGCTCGAGAAGCAAGAGACGCAGCTAGCGAGAAGGTCAGCACGGGGTGCGACTGAGGGACGAAGACTGCGGATGAGTACGCTGGTGGACGAGAAGGAAACACGCGGCGATTCCAAGGGACGAGAAGCCGGAGCGGAAGGTTGCTCGAGAAGACAGGAAATTAGGTTCGGGTGAGCCCTTTTCCGGATTGCCGAGATCACCTAAGCGAGCGGATCCAGAGCGGAAGAACCGGACCGAGGCGGGACTGAACTAGAGAAGAGGTCCCGGACAAAAAAGTCAACGTCTGTTGACTTCAGGCTCCAGGGCAGTCGGAGCCCTCCGGGGCGGCTGGAGCCCTCCGGGGCGCCCGGAACCCTTCTGGGCGCCCGGACCTTGAATATTGACCAGAACGCATCTAATGCGTTCTGAATGTTGGGGGATAAAGTTTTATCCCCCCAGGGCGCCCGGAACCCTTCCAGGCGCCCCGACCAAGGCTATAAATATAGCCTTGATCCAGAAGCTTTTCAACGAACTCTGAATTGTAATTCCAACGCTTGTAAGTTTAGTTTAGAGGTGAGCTTCTGTTTTCTGCGCTTCAACGTTGTACGAGGCTTCTTCGCCTGAAGGAGTTTTTAGTGAGCTTAATCTTCCTTGGATTAACAACCTCCCCGGTTGTAACCAAGTTGTTGTTTGTTTTTTTTGTTACAGGACTATCCAACAACCCTCTCCTAGCCGGCCCAACGGTCTTACAAAAGTTAGATGAACTGTTTTGTGAACTTGACCTATACAAGCAAACTAATGCCAAAACCGAGAAAGGTATCGCTCTGTTTGCAGGTTCCTCCAAGGAAAAGACAAAAACCAAGTCTGAACCTGAAGATGAGTCTGACCAAGATTCAGAAGACGAAGAGTACCTGGTGAATTTGGTAAGAAAGATGTTCACCAGGAGAAAGAAGAACTTCAGCAGAAAAGACCTGCAGAAGATCAACTCCACAACTGAACCAAGAAATGTGACCTGCTTTGGATGAAACAAGAAGGGTCACTACAAGAACGAGTGCCCAAAATTGAAGAACGACAAGTCAAAGACAACCAAGAAGAAGGCACTCAAAATAACGTGTGACGACTCGTCTTCAGAGGAATCAGAAGTCGAAGAGCAGAAGTACCAAAGCCACCTCGCGCTGATGGCTCGTGAGTCAGAATCGGAAGACGGGTCCGAACCCGAATCGAGCTACGAGTTCGTACTCGTTTCCGAAGGTCCCAATGAGGTAAATTTCTATTTAAGCAAAAAGCTTTTTAAGGTTATGTCATGTTTGAATAGAAAATTAACCGAACAAAAGAATAAAAATAAAATGCTCCTTGAGGAAAACTAACAACTCAAGGAACAAATTGCAAAATCAAATCCAAATCAAGTTTTAACACTTAAGGAGGAAAAGTCAACACTAAAAACTAAAATTATAAAACTAAAAGGGCTTTTAGAAAAATTTACAGCTAGATCTAAAAATTTAGATCTTATTTTAAATAATCAAAAGGTTGTATACAATAAATCTGGAGTTGGATACAAGTCAAACTCAAATAAATTATTTATATCACTAATAACGCAAAATAAAAAACAAACCAAAGCTTGGGTTCCGAAAGCGTGTTTAACCACGCAAGTAGGAATTAATAAATATTACATACCTAAAAATGAAATATATTATGTAAAATCCAAAAGCCCAATTCAAAATTCTAACTATAAAATTAAATCAACTAAACCAAAATCAAATAATAGAAATAACTGTAGAACTAAAATAAAACCAAACTATCATCAAGTTGATTACAATTATAAAAGTAATTGATATAAACCCAAAACTAAAATTTAACACAGATCAATAATACAGGGGGAGGCTCCAGAATAGTTGGAATCTCCAAAACTAACCTATCCGATAGGGTAATTAGGACTAGTTAAAAAGGGACAAAAGTTTAACTTGAACTACGGTACTGGTGAAGTTTTGGATAATAGTACGTTAGGAAAACTCTGTCTATGTATATCTAGGAAGATATGACTTCGACCTGGTACATTTGGCTTAGTGGAGCTAACCAAAGCTACCCCTTACGAATCTTAACCAGTTAGGCCAAGGTTTTGTATTAAGCTTAGTGGATAGGACTATTTGGAAAACCTCGAAGGCATGGTTACTCTAATGATGTCCAAGTTACTCACCATAGCCTAAAAATTTATCCAAAAAATGTCTGTTTGTTGAGTCCAAAGCTAAACCTGAATCTAACACAAAGTTAAACCAAACCCTAAAAATTGAACTTAACTTCATCTCACAAAAAGTATAGGTTTTCCCTGATTGAAAACATAGATCGGGTGAGATGACTAAACACATTAAACTAAATTAAATTAAACTAGATTAAATTAAATTAAACTAAATTAAATTAAATTAAATTAAACTGAATTAAATTAAATTTAAAGTTCAATTTTAAAATAATTTTAAAAAATATTTAAACTTAAAATTATTTTAACATAAAAACTATTTTAAAAATATTTTAACTTAAAATTATTTTGACTTAAAAATATTTTAACTTAAAATTATTTAAACTTAAAAATTATTTTAAAAATCATTTAAACTTTAAAATTTATTTTAACTTAGAAACATTATTTAAAATTTATTCTAACTTAAAAATTATTTTAAAAATATTTTAATTTAAAATTATTTTGACTTAAAAATATTTTAACTTAAAATTATTTTAAATTAAAAACTATTTTAAAAATCATTTTAACTTTAAAATTTATTTTAACTTAGAAAAATTATATAAAATTTATTCTAACTTAAAAATTATTTTAAAAATATTTTAACTTAAAATTATTTTCATTTAAAAATTATTTTAACAAAATTTTAACTTTAAAATTTATTTTAATAATTAAAAATTATTGAAAATTTATTCTAACTTAAAAATTATTTTAAAAATATTTTAACTTAAAATTATTTTGATTTAAAAATTATTTTAAAAATATTTTAACTTAAAATTATTTTAACTTAAAAATTATTTTAACTAAGAAAAATTATTTAAAATTTATTCAAACTTAAAAAATATTTTAACTTAAAATTATTTTAACTTAAAAATTATTTTAAAAATCATTGTAACCTGAAAATTATTTTCAAAAATTATTTTAACCTAAAAATTATTTTAACTTAAAAATTATTTTAAGCTAAAAATTATTTAAACTTAAAAATTATTTTAATCTAAAAATTAATTTAACCTAAAAATTATTTTAACTTAAATATTATTTTAAGCTAAAAATTATTTTAAAAAGTATCTTAACATAAAAATTGTTTTAACATAAAAATTATTTTCACCTAAAAATTATTTTAAACCAAAAATTATTTTAAAAATTATCTTAACCTAAAAATTATTTTAAAAATTATCTTATCTTAAAAATTATTTTAAAAATATTTTAGCCTAAAAATTATTTTAAAAATTAACTTAACTTAAAGATTATTTTTAAATTTTAACTTAAAAAGTATTTTGAAAAATTATTTTAAAAATTATTTTAATTTTTTTAAATTAAAATTAATTCTAATCTATGTTACTTAACTTAAATTTTAACTTAAATTAATAACTTATTTAATCTAAATCTGCTTAATTCTTAACCTTAATTAAAAAAATTAACCTAACCTACTTTTCTCTTAACTTATTTGGCATATTAATTAATCGATTAATACTCCCAATCAAAATCCTTTTAAATTTTTTTCCCTTTTAAATATTTTAAAATCTTTAAAAATTATTTTAAAACTCTATTAAAAATTATTTTAAAAATAATTTTAATTTTTTTTAAAATCCTTTTAAAAAAATTATTTTCAAAATCATTTTAAAAGTTAGACACTTAACTTAAAACTTAAATCTTCACTAAATTAATTAAAATTCAATTAGACTTTAAACTTAATAATTAATAAAAATTAATTGTTCACTCTAACTTTATTTAAGAACTAAGATTGACTTAATTAGTATTTTGATTTAACTTAATCAACTTTACTCTAAGTCATTTTAAATCAAACTTGATTTTACATTAAAACATTGATTAAAATTTTAACTACTTTATCATAATTAAAGAACCTCAAAATTACTTAACTTAGTTTAATAACTTTAACTCTGAATTAATACTTAAATTAAATCTAAAAACAAAAAAAAAGTGAAATAAATGAAAAATTATATTATAACTAAGATTCTCATTAATTAACTCAATCAATTTATATAAAATTTAAAGATGTGTTAATCAAATAAGTATTAATTTGAGTTACTTATTATTGAGTTAGCAACAAATCAATTCTTAACTTAATCAAGAATAATTGATTATTGATTAATTTAAATAACCTTGTTTTATTCAAACTTATATAAACAAATATATAGAAATTCTTATGTAAATAATACACTTGATGAACATAAGTATTACTAACACTAAAATCCCCTAAAACCATTTAGGTATAAATATGTGCCAAGGCCTCAAGGGGAGTGTTGATCTCAAGAGGAGTGATAAATTCAGGGGGAGAATTACTATTCAACATATTTTGTAAAATTATGCTTAAATTTTTAACCTTTTCAAAAATTCTTTTAAAATTAAAACAACAAGTTTTAAAAATAGCTTTAAAACATCAGTTTTTTTAAGATTTCGAAATCTTACTCAAAGTTTTACCATTCTATTTTTGAAAACTTTCCTTTATATCTTTTTCAAAAATTCATCTTCAAAAAGGTTTCTAAAATTCTTTGAAAAGTTATACTTGAAAATATTATCATCTTATTTTTGAAAACATAAATTTTGAAAGAAAAAAATATTTTAAAAACATCTCCTATATCTTTTTCAATGCTTTTTCAAAATATTTTTGAAAGTTAGATTTAATTTTCAAAATATTTTCCAAACTTTTTATTTTGAAAATGTTGTTTCTTTAACTTGTAACTCTGTTCTAGCATTTTCAAAATCTTGGAAATCTAATTAAAAAATTATAAATTATGCGAAATTATTAGACTTTGAAAATTATTTATAACTTCTTTATTGGAAATCTTTACTTTTGAACAAGTTATTAACTTAGTTTTTTTTTTTAAATTTCTCCGTTATCAAATATTATTGTTGGTGCAAAGTCTAATTACTAGAGAGTAACCTTTAAGTTCATATCTTTTTGATGTGCGTCAAAGGGGGAGAGTGAGCTTAAGTTAGAAAAATTAAAGAAAAAGAGTTATCTTAAGTTAGAAAAGTTAACACATTTCTAATCTCTCGAACTTTTCAAAACTCTCAAACTTTAAGAATCAACCCTTAAAGACCCAAGCCTAACTTAAGAAAATAGTCAAACATCAAAAAGAGGAAGATTGTTGGTGCAATCGACCTCTAGGGTTTCGATGTTTAACAATATACATAAGTCTAGTCAGTTTGACCAAGGGTTGATCCAAACAAGACTTGATATTTGGAAGAGAGAAGTCTAGTCAGGACTAGATGACTAGCAAATGTAAGTCCTAACCAAAGGATAGGCATGTGAGAAGTCTACTGAGTGACTAGTCCTAACTGGAGGTTATGCAAGGTGGAAGTCCTAGTGAGTGAAGCCAGACCTTAGTGAGTGAAACTATGTAGTAGAAGTCCTAGTGAGTGAATTCAAACCTTAGTGAGTGAAGCTAGGTGGTGGAAGTCCTGATGAGTAAAGTCAGACCCTAGTGAGTGAAACTAAATGGTAGAAGTCCTGGTAAGTGAAGTCGGGCCCTAGTGAGTGAAGCTAGGTGGAGGAAGTCCTGTTAAGTGAAGCCAGACAATGGAAGTCCTAATGAGTGAAGCTAGACAACCCTAGGAGGAGATAACCCTAGGTTATACTTGAATTCTATTAACATTGTTTTGCCCTATCTATTGTGCTAACTCAGTATTACAGAGGAGTTCAGCTAGGTCGACGGGCTGATCGGGTAGCTGGCATGAAGTCTAGACAGGTCGACGGACTGACTGAATATCTAGCAGGTAAGTTAAGGTAAATTACTGGAGGGGAGTGACTTGGTGAGGACGCGTTCCCCATTCAAGAGAACAATAGGCGTCGATCCAACTTAGAACTATTTCAGGAATCTAAGTTGAGATTGTGACTAGATTCTGGTCTCAGTGAGACAAATCTAATTACTACCTTTTATTATATTTGCTAACACTTTGTTTTACAGGGTAGTATAAATTATATTTTTACCTCGGACTAACATTTTCTTGCGGGAAAATGATTTTATGGAAAATGGTGGTCCGGGCACTAGGAAGGGATTCGGGCGCCTGGAGTTGGTTCGAGCGCCCAGAAGGCAAAAGTCTATCTCGTCGCAAATGTGGAGCGCACTGATTAGCCATGTCGACGTTACGATCCGGGCACCCAGAAGGGATCCGGGCACCCAGAGCACTCCTATAAAAGGAGTCTTCCTCCATAGCTACAAACAACAACTTCTGCTACGATTGCTCTCATTCGCGCTACTTCCAAGGCGCTCTTGCTACATTGTGAAGCTTCGATTACGATTTTATATAACAGAATTTTATTACGATTGTATAACAACAATCATAAGAATCACATATACAATAGGTTTACAATGACCTCTATAAATAATGCACAAACCCCAGATTTAGTCAAATCATAACAGAATTTTGTTATGAAAAATCACAACAGAATTCTGTTATTAAAAATCATAACAAAATTCTGTTATATAAAATCGTAACAGAATTTTATTACGAAAAATCTGAACAAATTTTACTTTCATAACATCCATTGCATTGACCTCATCCAAATATGAGTCATCCATCAATAAGTCAAAACCCACTAGTCGACCTAAACAGATCTGATTGGACTCATTTCAGGTCTTGTGAATTTCTGAGGTTGCAAAGAGTCCAACGGTGTCCTCTATTATTTATGTCAATTTCTCTAGAGATGTTAAAATATTATCAGAATAATCAACCCAATGTATTCCATATTAGGTTCACGTTGGGCCTGATTTATCTCATGACAGAGGTTGTCTTTTAGGTAATTTTTATTTTCTTTTGAGTTCAGTTGAAATTGTTATACCATATTTTATCAACTTTAGCTATTCAATATGTGATTTATGGTTTGCATCAAGAAATATGCATTACGGTTAGAGACACTTTCCTCAGCTTAACTATTGTTAACCTGGATTGTTTAGCTATTCAATACTTGAATGGTAACTCTATCAGTAAAAACGAATGATGCTGTCATTGAAGCTAATTGTTATCCGTGATAAAAAAAAAAAGCTGGAAACAATTTCATTGGTTGAAAAATAAAAATGCACTCTATTGAATAAAAATTCAATTATGCACTAGTTAGAAAACATGAAAATTTTACCCATTTAATTTTAACTTTGGTTGTAGTTAACCAATCAAGAACTCAGTTATTTGTTTTTTTTTTCATGAGATAAAATATTATAGTAAATTTTTGGGAAGAAAATTTATTTTGAATAGCTTATCAATTATTTGAAGGATAGGAAACGCGATAGAAGGGGGTTGAATAGTGTTCGTTAAAAATCTTTTCTTTTATCAAAGTAAATAACAGAATAGAATAGTAAAAGTAATACAAGTGACTTGATTAGTTATTTAGTTCGGAGCCTATATCGACTCTTACTCCAAAACACTTGATCCGCAATCATACTCTTGGGCAGCTCACTTATAGTCTTCTTTCTGAAAACTTCAGAGAAGAAGTAACTCGTATAAATGATGTATAGGATAGTAACAACTAATATCTTAACAAAGTAATACAAGCTTTAAAGTATACCGATAAAGATGAAAAGTTGAAGCACATATCATTGGAGAAGAGTCATAGCAGCTTGAACACATTGTTGGTGCAATATTCCCTAGGTCAAGGTTGACCTGGTTGATTGAGCTTGAATTGGGTCAAGCTCGAGTCTTGATATTTGAGTTTCAATGTTTGACAATACATGGAGACAAGACATGGAGATTGCAGGTGCAATTGTCCATGTGGTGAGATTGTGAAGGAGAGTCAAGTAGGTTAAGGTTGACTAGATACTTGACTAGAAAATCCTGGTGAGTGAAGCAGGTGAAAGACCTAGTGAGTGAAGCTAGGCAGTATGGAAAGTCCTGGTGAGTGAAGCCAGGCAAATGAGAAGTCCTAGTGAGTGAAGCTAGGCAGAAGGGAAATCTTGGTGAGTGAAGCCAGGTGAAAGACCTAGTGAGTGAAGCTAGGCAGTATGGAAAGTCCTGGTGAGTGAAGCCAGGCAAATGAGAAGTCCTAGTGAGTGAAGCCAGGTGAAAGACCTAGTGAGTGAAGCTAGGCAGTTGGAAGTCCTGGTGAGTGAAGCCAGGCAATTGGGAAAGTCCTGGTGAGTGAAGTCAGGCACAAGGAAATCCAGATGGATCAAGGCTGATCGGACATCTGGTGTTGGAAAGTCCAAGTAGGTCAAAGGGATTGACTGGATACTTGACATGAGGAAGGAAAGTCCAAGTAGGTCAAAGGGATTGACTGGATACTTGGCATGAGGAAGAAAAGTCCAAGTAGGTCAAAGGGATTGACTGGATACTTGGCATGAAGAAGAAAAGTCCAAGTGGGACAAAAGGATTGACTGGACACTTGGTGGGGGAGTCCTAGCAGGTCAAGGGTGGTCGGATGCTAAGCATGATGTACCAACAGGTCATGGTTGACCGGATGTTGGTTTAGGGAAATTTAGACTTGGTTTTTGGCAAAAATCATGAGCTGGATCGATCAGCCGATCAATTGGCTCATGCCCAATCGATCAGCTGATCAATTGGGCAAGTCCCCACGACAAGCTTTCTCCCAATCGATTAGTGGATCGATTGGGGAGAAGTGTCGCGCGAACAGAACAGCTCTGGATCGATCAGCCGATCGATCCAGAGCCCCCAATCGATCAGTGGATCGATTGGGAGGTTTGATTCTGCGCGATAAGCCCTGGATCGATCAGCCGATCGATCCAGGCAATTCCTGAGAGCACAGAGGCGCTCTGGATCGATCAACTGATCGATCCAAAGCCTCCCCAATCGATTGGGAGCAATCCAATCGATTAGGATCCGACCGTTGGCGTCGTATTTAGCTGCTGGCGAGCGCTTCTCTTCCAAGAACTTCCACGGCTTTCATCTCCGATCCTTACAGCGACTCCAGCCACTTCTCCATAGTTCTTACGCCAGATCTTGAAAGTTCTTGGAGGTTTTTCAAAGTCAAGAGGTGGATCTACAACGAGAAGAAGAAAGCTAGGGTTAGGGGTTTCTTGTGCAAATTTGTAAGCTTTTGTTTGTATTTTGTTCCCTTTCCCTTTCTTCTTGTAGTGTGAACTTGTAGGGCTTCTCCGTCTTCGGTAGTTACCGTAAAGGAGTGTTTTATTTATTGGAGGGTGCGTGAGTGTGTGGATCCTTGGATTAGTCACCTCTTGTGAGGTGGATACCAAGTAAATCTTCTTGTTAGCATTGTATGTTTTGTTTCTTGTATTTCCGCTGCATATCTTTGAAGAAACAAGCAATGTCAAGCACGAGGATCGCGCCGAGCTATTCACCCCCCCCTTCTAGCTCCATTTTCAGTCCCAACACACATAAATGGAAAGTAGTAGTAGTAGCAGCACGAACAGAGAGAATGAGAATGTTGCTCAGAAAGATGTCTTGTCGATCCAAATCTCAAGGTCTTTTTATAAGGCACGTTCAGTCAATAGAAAAGATGTCCGGTGGACTAATTAGTTTGATCGACCCATCTCCCTATCAGTCGACTGATCACGCATATTTTCTTCTTTGTCAGGTCTTTGATCCACTTCAACTTTCCTGCTTTGCTTCCACGATCTGCTAAGACTTTCTTGTCTGACCGCAACTAAGGTTTTCCCGATTGAGTAAATAATCTGTACACTTAGTCAAATCATCATATCACAATAAAACTTAACTTGAACCTTTGACAATAACAAAACTTAGATTCGATTCTAGTGCATAATGTACCAACATTATTTAATTCAAAATAAGTGGATATGATGTAATAGAGGTTTCATATATAATTGTTAAGCTCATTCATATTAGGCCGACGTTAAGTCTGATATGGAATTATATCAGACTCAATGAAATCATATCACGCCGATTTAGCTGATTCTTCCGACAATATTTTAATACCTTCGGAGAAGCTGAAATATACAATGGATGACATTGTTGGACTTCTTGCAGTCTTAGAAATCCACATACCCTTAAATGAGTCTAATCTGTGGTCTCAGCTTGGTTCAGTGCACATCCGGGCCCTGGATTTGCAACCCCCCTACGCACCCACGCGTGAGAGAGAGTCTCTCTGTCCCCAGGGCGCACAGATGGGGAGTGCATGGTTCTGTGGTTGAAAGGTCTAGGGGTCGATCCCCGGGGTGTGCACTTTTCACTTGTGTACCTGCATTTACCTCCCTCCATATCCATGGGACCGGCTCTAGGGGACCGCTGATGTGGCGGTTCCACGTGAGAGAGAGTCTCGCCCCATGCATTTGTTCACAACCTCAATGTATGTGAATCAATATAAATCAACAAAATTACCTTGAAACTTTCAATATGGGACTAAATTCTCATTCACAATGGAGTCTCTTTCCTCTTTTATTTCTTCTCCATTCACTTATTCAACATTATCTCCTCCATATTAGACCTAGGATGGATTGACAGAATACTAGGGACGAACGTATTCATCTTTTATCACAATAATAATCGATCATGAATTACTCTATTAATTAGAGGTGCTACACCAAATTCTCCATAAAGAAGAGGAATGGTAGGTAGCGATGTAATATTATAGGGTTTTACATCTCGATCGATCGATATGATTAATTCAGTGAACCAAAGCAGCAATAATCGAGATTATCTTTGTTCAACTGAAAAAGTTATTGCTTTAGGGTCATATAGAAAATATGAACATAAATATTAAAATCTTCTCGTTCTTCATTAATTAATACGTTGCAGTGCAGATTTGGATTTATCGTTCGCATCTTTCGTTGCTAAAAAGTATTGGACTTAAATTTTCTACATTTATCAAAAAAAAAAAAATAGTTTTAAGATAATAAAGTATACTTGAGGGGTCCTTTTGAATATTATTTCATTCGTTGTTACAGCGCACGTACGGTTCCTGTCGGCATCGGCTCTCCGTTCGCCCTATGTCTCGGAAGAGAGAGAGAGAGGGGGAGAGAGTAGAGCCGACCGGGAGCAGCTCCGACGGAAGAGCTTCGATGGAGCATGCCGTGGTTCGGGGTGCGGTATCGGGAGATGAAGGAGAGGAACTCTGATTCGCTTTCCGTGTTTTCTTAGGGAGCCGTAAATGCGTGCTCTTGAAGCAATGCCCTTGATTTCCTTCGGCAATCTCTCTGTTTTCTCACACCCTGCTTCGGTTTCAGCTAATTCTTTGTTTCTTAGTCGAATGCCGTGAGTTCTCCGGGGTTGATCTTGGTCTATTGGATGCGACGGAGGTTTTGGAGATCTGCGGACGAATTCCTCGCAGAGCGCATTCGAGTTCCCGACGGATTTTAGATTCGAGTGGAGAGGTTCAAAAGTTGGGTTCGATTGCAGATCTTGCCCTCCGGAGCTCGGAGTTCTCCCAGTGAGTAATATCTAAGTCAGTGTTTGTCTTTGACTTATTTTCACTTTACTTAAATCGATATCGTCTTCCTCGTTTTCTGCAGAAGAACTTCTCGAAGTTTTTCACTCATGATGATTGCTTAGAAAATAATTAACGAGACTATATTGTACTCGTTGAAGTTGAATCGGATGAGATTTTAGATTATTTTCAGGTAATTTACTGAACTAAGCATCTAAGTTTTTCAAATATCCAAATCATACATTATGCTTTATCAATTTATCAAATCATGTACCGATTTTCCAAAACATTTTATCTCTGCTGTCTGTCTTCTTTTGCCCTTTGTCCGAACGACGACTGCTTGAACAGACGATTGGGGTGGCCGAGGCAGCCGCAAAATCACTGAGAGCGGCCGCCTTTTTGCCGCTTAACTGAGATTTCGCAGCCACCTCAATCGTCTGTTCAATGGACGGCAATAGAACAGAGGACAAAGGGAGACAGATGGGGGGATGGCTGAGGGGTATTTTAGGAAAGTAATGCATGAGTTGGTAATTAAAAAAATGCATAATTTGGATGTTTAGGTGTGTGATTAAGTAAATTGCCGTTAATATTTTAAGTTTCTCAGTAGCTCTTAATTAAATATCTAATACTGGTTTGCTGGTCGATTTGTAGTAATTTGTTTAGTGCTTTAATTGGTGGGTCTATGAGCCGGACTGGCTATGTAATGCCAACCATTAATTAGTATGGTGGTGCTTCCTTCTCCATAGCTCTATGTTTTTCTCCTTCTCGTTTTGGTGGAGCCGTGGAGGGTTAAAGCATAGAAAGAGTTAAGAGGAATGGGCTTCGCCTTTGCTTTGATGAGGATTTTAAAAGAACAAAGCTTTTTTCCCGTTCTTTTGGTCAGTATCTCTTCTTTGTAATGTTCCATTTCAGTGTATTTGAATTTCTTATTTCTCGTGAACATTGAGTAGGCTTTTGCTGGAGACTTCGTTCTTTCCTCTTGTCATCATAGGCATTAAATTTCTGACTTTGAAAATGGTGTTTTTCTTACACCCTTCAGAAATGATGGAACTTCGTAGCTGGAAGTCTTATGATCTTACACTGAAAATGATGGTGGCATCTTGACAATTAGTGCAAAATTTTTGAAAATGCATATGGAATGAAAAGAGATGAACATTAATTTATATTTGAGAGATGGCTGACAAAGATGCAACTGGTTTTTTCATCATTAAATTCCTTGCAGAAAGAACAATTGCTTTCCAGAAAGAGTAAATTTTGCTGGCCAGAATCTGGCCAGCTAGAAATCTCTATCTCCCAATTAAAATGCATGCATGTACATGCATATAATTAATATGTCCATATGAAATTACTAAAATACTCATGCATATGCATGCATGCATATATTTTAGCTGGCTAGATTCTGACCATTTAGTAATATCCAGAAAGAAAATAGATACAATTTATGCAAGTAATTATCTTTGCAACATTAATAACATTCAGCATGCGCATGTTGACTTGCTAGTCATATATTAATCTTTTCAGTACAATTGCAGTTAAGAAGGGTTAGTTACTTACTAACTTTTGGCCAGAATTTTTGTCTTCCTCCTACTTTCCTTTGAGCAATTAGTAAATGAGTAAATATCTTTAGTTTTATGCTACTAATTATTTCAAGTGCATGGTTCTCATTTAATTTTTTCCCCCTCTTCAATACAGGACAGAAGAACCCCTTAAACTTGACTTCTCAGATAACCTGTGGGATGTTATAATTTGGCCTTTCCTTAACCTAGTATTTTTATGATGGAGCAGTTTGCGATTTTTATATCAGTTTCTTTAACTTTACTTGTATTGTCCCTATCACTTGCCATTGCTGACTTAAGGTCTGATGAGCAAGCACTTATAGACTTCGCTAATTCCGTCCCTCATGGCCGTAATCTAAACTGGACTTCTCAGAATCCAATTTGTTCCTCTTGGGTCGGAGTAACATGCACACCTGATAATACTCGTGTGTGTAGTCTCCGGCTGCCAGCCGTTGGGCTTTTTGGCACCATCCCCCTTGATACTCTTGGTAGACTTGATGCCCTTGAAGTCTTAAGTCTTCATTCTAACCACCTTATTGTAACTCTCCCTCCCGATGTTCCATCAATTCCTTCTTTGCATTCTTTGTTCCTTCAACACAACAATTTGTCTGGATTTATACCATCTTCACTATCTTCCAACCTAACATTTCTTGATCTTTCCTATAATTCCTTCGTAGGAGAAATTCCACTGACTATCCAGAACCTTACTCAGCTTAATGCATTGTTTCTTGAGAACAACTCACTATCTGGATCCATCCCGGACCTTCAGCTTCCCGGGCTTAAACGTTTGAATCTCAGTAATAACAACCTCAGTGGCCCCATACCACTATCCCTCCAAAGGTTCCCGGCTGAGTCTTTTCTGGGAAATATTTTACTTTGTGGATCTCCTCTAGCACCCTGCTCTGGAGTTTCTCCTCCAGTATCCCCTGTAAGACCAAAAAGAAGCTTTTGGAAAAGACTGAGCGCAGGTGCCATTATTGGAATTGCTGGTGGTGGAGCAATGCTTCTGCTTCTACTTGTCATTGTAGTCTTCTTATGCTTCTTCAGGAGGAAACGTGGGGAAAGTAACAGAGAATCTAAAGGAAAGGGAACACATGGTTCAAGGAATGAAAAACGTGAGGAGTACAGCAGCAGTGCCCAAGAGGCAGAGAAGAACAAGTTGAGTTTTTTTGAGGGATGTACTTACAATTTTGACTTGGAAGATCTATTAAGAGCTTCTGCTGAAGTTCTTGGCAGAGGAAATCATGGGACCACATATAAAGCTGTTCTAGAAGATGGTACAACTGTTGTTGTGAAGAGGTTGAAGGAAGTAATCATCGGAAAGAGAGAGTATGAGCAACAGATGGAAACGATAAAAAGAGTCAAGCCTCACCCTAATATAGTTCCCCTTCGAGCTTATTATTACTCCAAAGATGAGAAGCTTCTCATTTATGATTATGTTCCTTATGGCAACTTCTCCTCCTTGTTACATGGTATTTTTCTCAAATTCCTATCTCTACACTGGTAATTCCTGTTGATTCAATAAAACCACTGGAAACATTGTATTCAAAAATAAATGTTGTTTCAAATATGCACAAGTAATGAAATAGGCAATTGATGCTGATCCAGTGGTAAGGACGGGGGATCACTCGTTGGCGGGAGGTCAACGACACGTGGAGGTCAACGGTCAAGGTAGTCAACCCCAAGGTCATGCCGAACGGACAGAGTTCATGCCGAGCGGACATCCGACCAAGGGTCTCCCCAGGCGACCGGACAAAAGACAACCCGACCATGGGGTGGGTTTCCGATGCTCAAGGTAAAAGAGTCTTTAAGCCGAGCGGCCAGGACGCTCGGCCGAGCTGCAGAACAGTAATCCGCAATCCCAGCCGAGCACGTGAATAAGGCTTCTTGGAGGACATGAGCGTCGAGCGGCCGTTCCGCTCGGCCTGGGAACAGATAGGAGCGCTAGGAGACAAAAACGACAGCTGGTAGCTTCATCCTCGAGACACCTGTCGCCGACAAACAGCACGGTCGACGGCCGGAGCGAACATAATATCGTACGGTAGAAGCTTCCACCGTCACATCCGGGATATGCTCGGACAATTGCGGAATGACGTCAGGCGCATTTTTCTGACACATCCTTACTAAGGTATGTTTGGGGAAGCGTGCACGCATCAAGAAACGTGCACGCATCGAGAAGCGTGCCCGCGCCTCCCCGGGGTCCTATATAAAGACCCCCAGACTTCGACGGAGGTATGCAAGCTTGATCACTGTAGTCACAGTAACGTTACTCTGTTTCTTCGTTGCCTGACTTGAGCATCGGAGGGTCGTCGTCGGGAAATCCCTCCCGGCTCGGCTTCTTTGCAGGTTCGCCGGAGATCTACACCACCAGTCGGAGACAGCGGAGAGTGCCACGTCCCCAGCGTCCGTCGACTCAGCGCTCGGACAGGATCAAATTGGCGTCGTCTGTGGGAACGCACCTGAATCCGAGCCTAGAAGATGGAAGAAGTTGGATGTCAACTCTTGGTAACGCTCTCTCCTGAGGAGCTCGAAGCACTCATTCAAGCGCGAGCCGCAAAGATTGTTGAGCAACAGCAGAAGGCTCAAGCAGAAAGGATAACGCAGCAGGCCGCATCCGTCTCTGGAGGCCGAGCGGCAATGGAAGACCGACTGGAACAATATTCTATGTGGGCTCAGAACAAGGGGCAGACCGGCACACTAGGAGACGCGTCGGCCGCCCCTATTCCATTCCATCGAGCACTATTCCAGACGCCGTCAGAATTGGCCCAAGCCAACCAGGGATCGTCCGACGAGGCGCCTATCCGTGATGCTAGGAAGGGCAAGGCGCCCCGGACGGATTCATCCCCCGAGCGGATCAATCGGCAGTTCTCCGACGCCATCCTGAGAGACCCACTACCAAAGCATTATGCGCCTCCGGCGATCGGAGAATACAACGGGACCATCGACCCGGATGACCATCTGGGTAAGTTCGACAACACCGCCACTTTACATCAATATACAGATGAGGTGAAGTGCCGAGTGTTCCTCACCACCCTTTCTGGGTCGGCACAACGGTGGTTCCGTAGGCTGCCGGACGGATCAATAACAAGCTTCAAGGAGTTCCACACGACTTTTCTCCACCACTTCGCGAGTAGCAGACGCTATCAGAAAACCAGCATCAGCCTATTCGCCATCAAACAAGGACCGAGGGAGTCGCTCCGGGCCTACATCCAACGCTTCAACCAGGTGGCCATGGACATCCCGGCGGCCACCTCGGAAACTATGATGAACGCCTTTACACAGGGGCTTGTGGACGGGGATTTCTTCCGTGCGCTCGTCAGAAAGTCGCCCCGCAGCTACGACCACATGTTGAACAAGGTCAATGAATACATCAACGTGGAGGAAGCTCAGATGACGAGGAAAAAGGAAGCACCAGCCGAGCCACCAGTCCCCGCCGAGCGGAAGCCGCCTTCCAGTTATCAACCGCCAAGAGGTCTCCGCGCAGAGATGGCTCATCCCCATCAGCAAGCAAGGTCGCACGCCGTTCAACAAATAGCGATCGATCGGCCTAAGCCAAAAGGGAAGGTATGTACTCCCATGTTCTGCTCACTCCACCAATCCGCAACTCACAACACCCGCGACTGTCGGAGCCTCCCCCCGATCGCCCATCCTACGCCAAGGAGCTACCGCCGTTGATCACCTTCGCCGAATCAGCGACATCGACACCAGAGCCCTGGTCGGGGTGTAGAGAGAAGATCCCCCGAGCGGCAACATCACCAGCAGCCCAGGAGTCAACCTCGGGCATCGCATGAACGACCCCGACCATCCGCTCGGGAGGAAGAGAACAGAGGAAATGCCTCGAGGGGCGAGATCAACATCATCGCCGGAGGGCCGACCGGAGGTGATTCCAACAGGGCACGGAACGCGCACGCCAGGCAGCTAACGATCCATGCGGTGGGCTGCAGCCAGGAGCGGGCGAACGGGCCCGAAATCAGCTTTGGGCCAAGGGACCTCGAGGGAGACGAAGTCCTGCATGATGACGCCCTCATCATCCGAGCGGTAATAGCTAACTATACTATTCACCGCATATTTATTGATACAGGCAGCTCGGTCAACATAATCTTCCGAAAGGCCTTCGACCAATTGCAAATTGACCGAGCCGAGTTGCTGCCAATGACAACCCCCCTCTACGGGTTCACTGGTAACGAAGTTTTGTCGGTCGGACAAGTTCGGCTAGCTATCTCGCTGGGGAGGAGCCACTCAGAAGAACGCGGACTGCCAACTTCATCGTGATCGACGCTCCCTCGGCGTATAATGTTATCTTGGGGCGACTGGCTCTCAACGAATTCCGAGCGGTCGTTTCAACCTTCTGCCAGAAGATCAAATTCCCGATGGAGGACCAAGTTGGGGAGATCCTAGGAGATCAGCTTGCTGCTCGGCGATGCTATGTAGAGATGGTCCGAGCCGAGGCAAAATCCGCTCGGAAAGTGTCACGAGTCGAGGTAAACGCTATAACCGAAAAGCAACCTTCCCTAGTTTATGAAGAAAAAGAGGAGGTACAGATCCACCCTGCCCGACCGGAGGCCACTACTTTCATAGCAGCCGACCTGGAAGAAATACAGAAAGAGAAGCTGATCGGATGCCTCCAGAAAAACTGCGACGTTTTCGCTTGGTCAACCCATGAGCTGCCAGGAGTCTCGCCGAGCATAGCGCAGCACGAGCTTCACGTCCAACCAGATGCACGGCCGGTAAAGTAAAGGAAGAGGGACTTCAGTGCCGAACATAATATCATCATCCGGGCGGAGGTGGAGAAGCTCTTGGAGGCCAGCCACATACGGGAGGTGCAGTTTCCAAGCTAGCTCGTAAACGTGGTGCTGGTCTCCAAACCAGACAACAAGTGGAGAGTCTGCATCGACTTCCGGGGTCTGAACAAGGCCTGCCCAAAGGATTTCTACCCCTTGCCCCGAATCGATCAACTGGTAGACTCCACGACCGGATGCGAGCTGATATGTATGTTGGATGCATATCAGGGCTACCATCAAGTGCCGCTCGCCCGAGAAGACCAAGAAAAAGTCAGTTTCGTCACGGCAGACGACACTTACTGTTACAACGTAATGTCGTTCGGACTGAAGAACGCGGGAGCTACCTATCAGCGGCTGATGAATAAGGTGTTCCGGGAGCAGATCGGGCGCAACTTGGAAGTGTACGTGGACGATATACTTATCAAATCCTTCCGAGCGGCGGACCTTTATGCGGATCTGGAAGAAACTTTCCAGACGCTGAGGAGATATGGGGTCAAGCTGAACCCACAGAAGTGCTTGTTCGGAGCAAAAGGCGGGCGTTTCTTGGGTTATATTGTGACCGAGCGGGGCATAGAAGCGAACCCCAGCAAGGTTAAAGCATTGTAAGATATGTCTCCTCCTAGAAATCTTCGAGAAGTACAATGCCTCACCGGTCGGATAACGGCGCTATCACGATTCATCTCCCGAACAGCCGACCGAAGCTTCCCTTTTTTCAAAATTCTGCGCAAGGCTACCAAGTTTCAATGGGATGAGGAATGCGATCGGGTGTTCGAGGAGCTGAAGACTTATCTAAATTCTTTACCCGTGCTGGCCAAACCGGCTGTAGGAGAGCCGCTCCGTATTTACTTGTCTTCGACCGAGCATGCTGTGGGCTCGGCATTAGTAAGGCCGAACGGCGAAGAGCAGCCAGTGTACTTTTTAAGCCACATTCTAAAGGATGTTGAAGTTCGCTACACTGGTCTCGAGAAATTGGCTTTTGCCTTGATCCTCGCCGCGCGAAGATTACGCCCTTATTTCTTGGCGCATACAATCATCGTGATGACGAATAGCCCGCTGGGAAGAGTGCTCCTGAATCCAGAAGCGTCCGGGCGGCTAATCAAGTGGACAACGGAGCTGAGTGAGTTTGACATTCAGTATCAACCTCGCTCGGCGATTAAGGCCCAGTCCTTCGCAGATTTTGTGACTGAAGTGCAAAACCCCGAGCCCGAAGCTATGTGGAAGGTATTTGTGGACGGATCGCCCACTCGGCTCGGGAGCGGAGTTGGCATCCTGTTGCTTTCCCCTCAACAAGAGCGGATGCACCTGTCCGTCCGGCTGGACTATCGAGCAACCAATAATGAAGCGGAGTACGAAGCCCTAATAGCTGGCCTGTAGGCCACGTGGCACGTGGGAGCCAGCCGGGTGACTCTGTTCTCAGACTCCCAGCTGGCCGCTCAGCAACTCTCAGGGTCCTTCGAGATAAACAACGCGAGGCTCAGGCTCTACGCGGAGGCCTTTGAAAAGCTCAGAACCAACTTTATAGAAGTTGTCATACAGAATATCCCCCGAGCCGAGAACCAGTCTGCAGACGAGCTAGCCAAGCTTGCCAGTTTGATATCGCCGGTCGTTATCCAGCAACCAATCGAGCAAATGTCCTTGGTGGCGCACATCGACCGGATGGAAGGTCTCACATTCCCAAGCGATTGGAGGACATCTATAATTGATTTTTTGCGATCGGAGGTCACGCCGTCCGATCGAGAGGAAGCCCAACTATTGAGGAGGAGAGCCGGCCGATTCACGCTCATCAGGAACCAACTCTACAAGAAGGCATTCTCCCGACCGCTGCTAAAGTGCGTCAGCTCGGAGGACGCAGAGTACATTCTCCGAGAGGTACACCAAGGATCTTGCGGAGATCATCCGGGCGGCCGGTCTCTGGCTAGGAAGATCCTGCTGGCCGGATACTTCTGGACAACTCTATAAGAAGACGCCGCTCGGACCGTCACTACCTGTCTCTCTTGTCAAAAGTACCACAATTTCTCCCGTAGGCCTATGACGGAAATGAAGGCGTCCACAGTATCTTGCCCGTTCGACCAATGGGGCATGGATATCGTAAGGCCTTTCCCCATGGCGACCGGTCAACGGAGGTTCCTACTAGTGGCAGTCGACTACTTTTCCAAATGGGTCGAAGCCGAACCACTAGCCAAGATAACCGAGCAGATTGTCAAAAAGTTCATCTGGCAGCATATAATCTGTTGGTTCGGCATCCCTCGTCGACTCATCTCGGATAATGACCGATAATTCGTTGGTCAGGAGCTCGAAGAATGGTGCAAAGGATACAGCATCGAACAACACTTCACTTTCGTGGCGTATCCTCAGAGCAACGGTCAAGCTGAAGTGGCCAATCGGGAGATCCTGCGAATACTTCGAGTTCGGCTCGATCACATGGGAGGAAGCTGGGTAGATGAGCTGCCCGGCGTACTATGGGCCATCCGCACAACCCCAAAGGAGGGAACGGGAGTAACACCGTTCCACTTGGTGTACGGCGGCGAGGCGGTCATCCCAGTCGAGGTCGGAGTGGAGTCCGATCGGATCCAAAGCTACGATGAGGGCAATGCCGAGCGGAGGCAGCTGGAGTTGGACCTGGTGGACGAAGCACGAGCTAAATCAGCCGTCCAGCTGATGGCGTATAGGCAGAGAATGAAGCAGAATTACAACAGGCGTATAATTCCCAGAGCATTCCAGGTCGGTGATCTTGTATGGAAGAAGGTGAAGTCGGTCGGCGATGTGAGCAAAATGGCAGCTCCCTGGGCGGGGCCCTTTAAAGTCGTCGAGAAGCTCCGATCGGGTGTCTACTACCTGGAAGATGAAGGTGGGCGGCGGCTAGATCGACTATGGAGCGCAAACCACCTCCAGTAGTTCCGCGCTGGATAAAAGGTGCACCATTGTAATTCATTTCATGTACGTTCCGTTCGTATGTATCCATTGGCTGCAGGATTGAAGATAAGAAAAATTGCGAAGAGTCTGAGCATTATTCGCCGAACGGCAACCTATATGAAGACCGTCGAGCGGCGACGTTAAACTCTAGAGTCGGACCGGCGACTACCCGGCTTGAAGACCGTCGAGCGGCGACGTTAAACTCTAGAGTTGGACCGGCGACTATAAACCCCCCGACTTAAAGACCGTCGAGCGGCGACGTTAAATTCTAGAGTCGGACCGACGACTATAACCCCCCCCCCCCCCCACCGGCTTGAAGACCGTCGAGCGGCGACGTTAAACTCTAGAGTCAGACTGGCGACTATAAACCCCCTGGCTTGAAGACCGTCGAGCGGCGACGTTAAACTCTAGAGTCGGACTGGCGACTATAAACCCCTCAGACGAGGCAGCGTCACTTTGTAGCACTTCAGCGAGACACTAGCAGAAAGTTCATGAAAAACGGACAAGTCGTTTTGACCGATCGACGTAGTAAAGAAAAATACTTCAGCGAAAAGCCCATAGAAGTCTCAGGTATAATGGGAGGTCGTTTGACCGATCGGCGAAGTAAATAAAAACACCCCAACGACAGATTTAGAAGTCCCAGGCAGAGTGGGAGGTCGTTTGACCGATCGGCGAAGTTAAAAAATTCCCTGAGGGAAAAAGGTCGAGAGACCGGTTGGCACAGTTACAAGGAACACCCAGAATGAAAGGTTAACGCAGCAAAAGTTGGCATTCATTTAAAAGTTACTTTGAAAAGTCCGCCGACCGGGGGTAAAGTTACAAAGGTCACTCATTAACATTAAAGTCTAGCCGATCGGTAGAATTACAGAAAATACTTCATTCAAGGTAGTTGAAAATATGTTTCGGGATGGTAGTGAGAAGCGCCGCATGCTCTGAAGCAGGGATGACCACGGAGTCGGGGAGCTGGCCCTTGGACTTCAGATAGTCCGTAGTAGCGGTGATGGCTAACTCAAAGGTGATGACCAGCCGATCGCAAACCTTCTCCACAAACTCCGCCGAGCGGATATAGTTTTGCCTCAAGGCGGCGACGCGGCCCGGCTCCGCCTCTTGGTACTCCTTGAAGGCGGCACGAGAAGCATCAAGAGCCTCCTGCAAGGCCTTCAAATCGTCTTTAAGTTTGGTCACCTCCTCCGAGCGGCTTTTCTGCTCTCCTTCTAGCAGCTCGGCTAGCTCATTCACACGCTGCTCCAGAGCTCGGGCTTCCACATTCTTTTTATCCATATCCGCGATAGCGGTGTTCTTCCGAGTGGTGACTATCTCAATCTTGCGGTCATAGGTTTTGACCTTCTTGTCAACCTGGTCCAACATGTATACCTGGTCGGTCGTCTTCTTCCTTTCGGCCTCTAACAGATCCTTGGTTTTATCGAGCTCCTTCTGCAGCTCGGCATAAGAAGGGCCTCGAGAAGAAGACGGGTCGCCCTGACTCTTCAGCCTCTTCAGCTCCTCCTCCACCATAGCCAAGCGGTTGGAGACAACTATCTCTTCCACCCATCCCTGTGTTGGTTGCTACTCGGAAAACCTAGAGGTTCCACTGTACAAAAATTTTGTACAAAGGTCTGAACCTTTTCCTATCTACCATGTGTTCTTTTAAATTAAATTTTGGATCGTCTGCGGAACTTAACACGTTTGATCCAAAACTTAATCTATTCGTTCTTTTAGGTTTTGACTTGGGTCTCCTGCGGAACTTAACACGTTCGACCCAAATCACCTTAAGTTATTAATTCCATTAAATATTAATTTCCATAATCGGTTCCCAGTACTGACGTGGCGAGGCACATGGCCTTTTTGGATATGGGAGCAACCACCACCGACTAGACAAAACTTTTTATAGAAAGCTAATATTTAATTTTCTAAAATAACTTTAGGTTAACCGAAAAGAACAATCAAATCACAAGGAAAAGAAAAAACAAAAGAACACAACATCGAAAAACATATTCGAAATTCTAGAATCATAAGCCTCTTGTATTTTTCCAAAATAAGTATGATGCGGAAAGAAAAATTACTAGTTATACCTTTAGAAAGACCTCTCGATCTTCTACCGTATTCCTCTTCTAAGCTCGGACGTTGTGTGGGCAACGATCTTCCGAGACGAGAAACCACCAACCACCTTCTTCTCCTCCTAGCTAGGTTCGGCCACAAAAAACTTTACCAAGGACGAAGAACAAAACACCAACCAAGCTCCAAGAGACGCAAGCTTTCTCCTTCTTCTTCTTCTTCTCCAAGTAGTATCCGCCACAAGAGCTCCAAGCAATAGAGAGTTTCGCCACCACAAAGAGGAAGAGGAGAAGAGATGATGGCCGACCACAACACCAAGGAAAGAGGGAGAGAAAATAATAGAGGTTATTATGAAGGCACCCTCACCCTTCTTTTATATTCCTTGCCTTAGTAAATTAGGAAATTTAATTACAATAAAATTTCTCAATTTCCTCGACATGATTTAATCGAGAAAATAAAATAAAATTTCCAATTGAAATCTTATGCGGCCACATCATGAAATCAAATCGACAAGTTTCAATCAACAATTAAAATTTCCTAATTTGCTTTTGAAATTTTAAAAATAAAATTCTCTTCAAAATCTATTATGGTTGATAAAGGAAATTTCTATAATTTTAATTTTTCAACATGAATAATTTTAAAGAGAAAATAAAATATCTCACCAATCTATAAATAAGGAAAGAGATATAATCTCTTTCTTTAATCTTTGTAGATCTTTTACAAGAGAGATATTTTAATTTTGATTCTCTTTAATAAATTATATCTCCCACATAATAAAAATTAAAATTAAAATCTCTTTTAATTTAATTGCCGGCCCCCACTAGCTGGGTTCAGCTAGGGCCCAACCAATTTTATACCTAGGCCGGCCCTAGCTGGTTCCCAAGCTAGCTTGGTCGGCCTCACTCGTGGGTATGAAGGTGGGTATAGTGGGTATAAGACTTTATAAATAAGAGGCTACGATAGGACCGAGAGGAGGAATTGGTTTTGGTCTCCGATAAAATTATCCCGTGTTCGCCCTAACACACAACTTAATTTTATTAATAATAATTCATTTCACTAGAGAACTTTATTGAACTACCGCACCAATCCCAAATTACATTTTGGGCTCCTTCTTATTACGAGTGTTAGTCTCCGTGTTTAAGATATCGAATGTCCACTAATTAAGGAGTTATCGACAACTCATTTAATTAATATCTTAGTCCAAGAGTACCACTCAACTTTATCGCCATGCCGGACTAAGTCCACCCGCAGGGTTTAATACGACAATCCTTATGAGCTCCTCTCGAGGACATTATCAACCTAGATCTCTAAGGACACGCTTCCTTCTATAATCAACAACACACACTATAAGTGATACCATTTCCAATTTATCTTATCGATTCATCGAACTAAATCTCACCCATCGATAAATTAAAGAAATAAATATCAAATATACGTGCTTATTATTATATTAGATTAAGAGCACACACTTCCATAATAACCGAGGTCTTTGCTTTTTATAGTCAGATAAAAGAAACGACCTCAAACGGTCCTACTCAATACACTCGAGCGTACTAGTGTAATTATACAACCAAGATAAACTGACGCCTAATTACACTACGACCTTCTAACGATTTGTCTTTTCATTTCGTCATGAAGCCATCGCTTATAATTTATGCATCGACAACATTATCTTCCGACGCGACACCACATACCATGCTATCTACAATATAAATTAATCGAACAACTACAACTAAATGTAGACAATTGACCAAATATGATTCTTTATTCATAACGAATGTTTACAAAGCTTAGCCTTTCTACACTCCAACAATCTCCCACTTATATTAACGACTAACTGCCATATCTTCTACCATACATCCGATTCACATTCCCTCCACATGATCAAAAGCTTTCGCCGAAGGGCCTTAGTGAAAGGATCCACAGGTTATCTGTAATCTTGGCGACGACAACTTCTCCTCGCTCACGATATCTCGTATCGTGGTACTCGTATATGTTTACTCGCTTTACGAGCTCGTGGTTCCTTCGAGTTTCAAATACCGCTATTATCACAATAAATTGTGATAATTTTGGGCAAACCAGAATCACATCTAAGTCCATTAGAAAGTTCCCGAGTCATACCGCTTTTCGCTCAGAGGTCACATACTCGCTCCATGGTTGAGTCCGACACGATTGCTTAACACCCTCCATTTAAACGACTCCACCTCCTAAAGTAAACACATACCGATGTAGACTTACTATCGTTCCTATCTCGATTGAAATCAATCAGATAACCCATGGAGCAAATCGTCTGTAAATTAGATATAATCTCTAGTCCTTCTCGTGTACTTTAATATACGCCATCCGCATTCAACGTCTCGTCTGTGGTTACTCGATATTCACGACCACGCCCACCAAGAAACAAATATCGTGTCTCAGACACAAGATCGATACATAAGGCTTCCCACAAGAGGCATAAGGAACTACTTTCACGTCTTCTATCTCCTTCATGCCTTAGAGACATCTCAGACAGAGCTATTCCACGCCTAAAAGGTAAGAACCTTTCTAATCCCGCATACTAAAACGAGCAAGGATCAGATCTATATATGAAGCTTGAGATAGACACTTCTTTTCTTGCGATCCCTTATCACTTCGATCCCAAGAACTGCACACCTCCTAAGTCCTTCATATCAAATCGTTGACAACCATACCCTTACGCCCGATAATACCTTGTCGCCAATTAACAAAATATCATCTACGATAGTACAAGAAATACCATCACGCTTCCATACACTTGTATACACAAGACTCATCCTGACACCGAATAAATCCATACGATCGATTACTTCAAAACCGATGTTCCAAGACTGTTGCTTTCACCATAAACGGACCGATCGAGCTCGCACACTGACGCTTCGCTTTTCAACGAACCCTTCCGTTGCTTCATATGGATGTTTCTTCAAGACTTCCATTAAGGAAAGTCGTCTTGACATCCATTGCCAAATCTCATAATCCATACGAGCAGGAATGGATAAGAGTATCCGGATAGACTTAAGCACGGCTACCGTGAAAAGGTTTCCTTATAATCGATTCCTCTTTCCGAGTGTACCTTCGCAACAAGCCTAGCTTTAAGATTTCTACCTTCCCGTCTGTCTCTTTCCTTTTGTAGATCCACTTGCATCCAACGGCTTTTACACCATCGTGGTTCTACAAGCTCCTGCACCTTATTGTAGTACATGACTCTATCTCGTAATTCATCGCCCAAGACGCCGATCTATATCTGGAGTGCTTCATCATATGCTCATGGATCAGGTTTATGTTTACCCGGATCAACCAAGACTCTCCCAAAACACGAATCTTTCAGTCGCTTTACAACCCTCCCACTACGACGAGACACCGCCTGTGGTTGTGTATCATGTGGGACACGTGGTACTTCATCTTGTACTGGTACTCAAGTAGACGCGTCCTCTCTAAGTTCTTCTAAAACAACTTTCACATCACGTCATGATCCATTATATACTTCTTCTAAAAACCGGCATCGTGCTAACAACGACCTTCCGGTCTTTAGACTATAAAATAAACCATCTTTCGCCTTCGATATCCTACAAACACGCCGAACTTCAGACGGGATTCTAACTTATCAAGATCTCGTTTCAAAGACACGTGGTCGACTACCCCAACCGAATACGCTTAGATCGAAGCCGCCATTCCACACCCCGGAGTAAGAAACCGATTTAAGGTACTAAGTTCAACGATACCGCTTCCAGCATATCCCTAAAACGAATTTGGTACTCAATAACTCATCATCGATCTAACCATCTCCATAAGAGTCCTGCTCCTTCGCTCGCCACACCATTCGCTGGGTGTTCCAGGCATAATCGATCAATCTCGCCTCCGATAAGTAATTCCTAAACCTCCCATGAGGTATTCGCCATCACGATCGGATCGTAGTATCTTGATACTTTACCTTGCTTTACATCACCTTGATTCTTCGAACTTATCAAAGCACTCTGACTTATGACGATTAGGTAAACGATCCGTATCTCGAATAATCATCATAAAAGAGACAAAATATTCAAACCACCTCTTGCCTGGACAGAGGACCACACAAATCGAATGAACCAATTCTAACACTTCTTCGGCTCTATACCCCTGGCCTCGAACGGCCTTTTCGTCATTTTACCTTCTAAGCAAGATTCACAAGTCGAAAATTTTTCAACTCTAATGAACTCAAAGTCCATCGCTATAAGCCTCGAATCCTACTTGTTAATACGATCAAGCCTGATACGCCAAAGATACGCTGTTCATTTCGGTTCTTTTCTCTTATTAGAATTAGAAGACGAGTTATAAATTTCCATGTTTTGCTTTATGGAAGAAATTGATTTAAAGTATACAAATCACCAACTAACGCACTGTAACGGATAATCACTTTATTTCTTTTAATAACTACATCGTTCTTTAGAAACCGAAATTAAATTCTTTCTAAACCGGGTACATAAAGACAATTTCTTAAAACCAAATTTTATTTCTACTAAAAGATAAGTAGACGCCTCCCATCGCAACAAATTGCCACCTTAAGAGATCGCCTACGTAGATTGTAATTTCTCCTTCAGATAGTGCTTGATTTCTGGAACCCCGCAGGAATCGCAGACATGATTAGTGGCTCCCGTATCTACACCAGGTGCCGGTAGATAACACCGCTAAACACGTTTCAACAACTAGAGCATGAGATATACTTGTTGTTCCTACGAGATGACAAATAACGTCATTATATAAACACTTTGGATATTCAGTCAAATTTAAATTCAGACTCGAGACTTATTCACTTTCCTGAACTAGCTTGTTTATTATTCTTCTTCCTCCTGCTTGTAAGGTAACCATTTTCAAGATAGTGAATTCGAGCATCGCGACGAAATAATCCTTCACGCATTTAAGTTCACAAGAGTTCCGCAATGAATATACCCTTTGTTCATATTGTAATTCAGGCGCAAAACTTCTAGGTAGTGTTTCGAGGATCATATCGATCCGGGTTTCCATCAATTTCTCCTCCAAGGATCCGTATCTCGCTTAGATAAGCCATCATCTTTGATACGATCCCTCGCTGTGAGTACCTCTCGTACGGTGGTCGCCATTATCTTTCTCACGGCTTTCGCTTGTAAGCCCTATCCCGACGAATTAAAGAGTTCCTCGAGATTGTTCATAATATCACAGTCATTGGTAAATCTTAATGCCGATGTTGAATACATTCGACATCAAGCCAAAATGTAACACCGCCGCCATCTCATCTACTTTTACCCATTTCCTATGATATTCAATCTCCTCTGGTAGATTCACCAGTGGGTACTTCAGCACCGTCAACAAGACAAATTTATAGCTTCAGCAGTAAGAACAATGTCAGGTTTCTTTTCCAATCTATGAATTAGTCCAGTAAGTCTATTTTTTAGTATGATGGACAGTGGGTTGAAAGTCATCCTAAGAATCACAAATAACTTTTGGTCGAACTCTAAATTTAAATAATATCGATTCTCAAACAATACTATTTTAAATTAACCAACACTCAAAACACCGTGAATTTTATATGCCACGTTAGTGTGGACACAAATTCAACATTTGTAAGAGGAGTTTTATCCCATTAATTTTATTATCTTGTAACCTAACTTTTCGACAAATAAAATTAATAATTGGTTCGTCACACAAATAATAAATGACTCACGGGAGGATACTATTAGATGGTTCAAGTGTATACCATTACTCGACACTAAGTCCATTAATAAGATTATGCCACTTCCGTTGGGAAGATCACACGCCTTAATTAACTTCCTATAGTATCCAAAACGGAAGTCTGTTTCAGTGATCCACAAACAAGCTCATCCGCTATGGAGGAAGGCACTCAGAGCCAACGCCAAGCTTGTTTGGCATCACTTACAAACCAAGAATGGAGACCGTGAGATTTATTTAAAATCCCTCTCACTTAGTTATTTATAAACGAGAATTTTAACTACGCTAGCCTACTAAGCATGTAAAATCAATACATTAAAGACAATATAAAAGCGATAAATAGAAAATCTAATTTTCAACTATTACGGCTTTTATCTCTAGTCGTCTCCGTGTTATCATCCCAAGTCGCCGCCATATTCGCCACCGCCACGGGTCAGTCGCGATCCATCTGCTCCTAGTCTCACCGCCCGGTCCTGAAGGTTCCACGCTTGTAAGATTCGATCCATGACATAAAAGAATTTACATTTTGATCCTATATTCCATAAAAGGAACGTATACGTATCTAGATCAAAAATAAAATCCAAATAAAACTAAATACTCCTGCTGTATTTTAATACAATCACGCACACACATATAAATGCCCTCGACATGCCCAAGGATCCAATCACACACATAATAACTAAAAGTCATAATAGTTGGATCCCGCCACAAAGTTAGACATCCTACTATTAACCCGCCTAAATTATGTATGACATGCGATAATTAAACTAATACCAAATACACAGAGGCAAGACTCTAGCTCGATACCAATTGTTGGCTCAAAGGAAATCCAGAGGTTCCATATGACAAAAAATTTCAGACAAAGGTCCGAACCTTTCCTAGCTACCACGTGTTTTTTTAAATTAAATTTGGATCGTCAGGAACTTAACACGCTTGATCCAAAACTTAATCTATTCGCTCTTTTAGGTTTTGACTTGGGTCTCCGCTGAACTTAACATTATTGACCCAAATCACCTTAGTTATTAATTCCATTAAATATTAATTTCCATAATCGGTTCCCAATACGATGGCAAGGCACATGGCCTTCTTGGATATAGGAGCAACCACCATCGACTAAACTTTTATGTAAGCTAATATTTAATTTCCTAAAATAACTTTAGTTAACCGAAAAGAACAATCAAATCACAAGGAAAAGAAAACAAAAGAACACAACATCGAAAACATATTCGAAATTCTAGAATCTCTTGTATTTGGTATTTTTCCAAAAATAACTAGTATGACGCGGAAAGAAAAATTACTAGTTATACCTTTTAAAAGACCTCTTGATCTTCTACCGTTTCTTCTAAGCTCGGACGTTGTATGGACAACGATCTTCCGAGATGAGAAACCACCAACCACCTTCTTCTCCTCCTAGCAGGTTCGGCCACAAAAAGCTTTACCAAGGATGAAGAACAAAACACCAACCAAGCTCCAAGAGACGCAAGCTTTCTCTCTTCTTCTTCTTCTCCAAGTAGTATCCCTCCACAAGAGCTCCAAGCAATAGAGAGTTTCGCCACCACAAAGAGGAAGAGGAGAAGAGATTATGGCCGACCACAACACCAAGGAAAAGAGGAGAGAAAATAATAGAGGTTATTCATGAAGGCACCCTCACGTAAATTAGGAAATTTAATTACAATAAAATTTCCTCAATTTCCTCGACATGATTTAATTAAGAAAAATAAAATAAAATTTCCCAATCAAATCATCATTGGCCGACCAGAACAAATTCGACAAGTTTCAATCAACAATTAAAACTTCCTAATTTGTTTCGAAATTTTAAAAATAAAATTTTCTTCAAAATCTCTTCACGGTTGATAAAAGAATTTCTATAATTTTAATTTTTCAATGAATAATTTTTAAAGAGAAAATAAAATATCTCACCAATCTACAAATAAGGAAAGAGATATAGTCTCTTTCTTTAATCTTTTGTAAGAGAGATATTTTAATTTTGATTCTCTTTAATAAATTATATCTCCCACATAATAAAAATTAAAATTAAAATCCCTTTTAATTAATTTACGGCCCCCACTAGCTGGGTTCAAGCTAGGGCCGACCAATTAATTTATACTAGCCGACCCTTAGGTTCCCAAGCTAGCCGCCGACCCCTATCGGTGGGTATATAAGGTGGGTATAGTGGGTATAATACTTATAAATAAGAGGCTACGATAGGGACCGAGGAGGAATTGGTTTTGGTCTCCCGATAAAATTAAGATCCCGTGTTCGCCCTTAACACAACTTAATTTTATCAATAATAATTCATTCCACTGAAGAACTATTATTGAACTACCGCACCAATCCCAAATTACATTTTGGGCTCCTTATTACAGTGTGTTAGTCTCCCTGTTTAAGATATCGAATGTCCACTAATTAAGTGAGTTACCGACAACTCATTTAATTAATATCTTAGTCCAAGAGTAGACCACTCAACTTTATCGTCACGAAGGTCCACCAGGTTTAACACGACAATCCTTATGAACTCCTCTCGAGGACATTATCAACCTAGTATCTCTAGATACGCTTCCTTCTATAATCAACAACACACACTATAAGTGATATCATTTCCCAATTTATCAGCTTATCGATTCATCGAACTAAATCTCACCCATCGATAAATTAAAGAAATAAATATCAAATATATGTGATTATTATATTAGATTAAGAGCACACACTTCCATAATAACCGAGGTCTTTGCTTTATAAAGTCACTATAAAAGAAACGACCTCAAACGGTCCTACTCATACACTGAGTGTACTAGTGTAATTATACCAAGATAAACTCGATACCCAATTACACTACGACCTTCTAATTTCGTTCTTTCCATTTCGTCATGAAGCCATCGCTTATAATTTATAAGGTACTGACAACATTATCTTCTGCATGTGACACCACATACTATGTTATCTACAATATAAATTAATTGAACAACTACAACTAAATGTAGACAATTTGACCAAATATGATTCTTTATTCATAATGAATGTTTACAAAGCTTAGGCTTTCAGTATACACTCCAACACCTGATGTAAGCAAAAAGGTTAAAAGGTCGATCGGAAGGCTACATAAAGAAGAAGGAAATAAAGCTTACCCATGTGGACTGCTGCATATGGCTGTCAACCAGCTTGTCGAGCGGTATCATGGCCACACGGGCTCGGGCGTCCGCCCACATCTCAGCAAGGGGTCCCTTCATAGTGATCATATGTTCGGGAGATGTTGGCCGATCGGACTCGGCCATGAACGCCTCAGTAGGGAGGTGCAGGGGTGGCCGTAATAGTGCGGCGCCGGCCCGGAGTCGTCTGAGCGGACGCCAAAGGATCAGAGGCCAGGCTGGACAACGTGGACAAAATGCTCGAGCGGAGGACTCGGCGTGGTGCAGGAGGAAGGGAGGTAACCGGCACCGCTTCGATGGGGGCCGCTTGCGCATCCAGCTGAGAGGGAGTCCGGTCGAAGGAGAGCGCCTCGATCGATGGTGCTTTACCGCGTTGAGAGGCGTTGCCCGTCCGCTCGGACACTTGCACTGCGGAGGCTGCCGAGCGGAGAGGCTTCTCAATTCGCCGTCTTTTCCTAGCAAGCGGGAGCTCATCCTCTGGATCGGAGTCTTCCTCCTGAACACGGTTCGAGCGGCAAACTCCCCTACATTCGCCTCGCTCTCACCTTCGTTAGAGCCGACCGGAGCAATGCCCAATTGCTCCATTTCCTTGGCCGCTGTCGCCGCGACCACGACCGCCTTCTTCTTCAAAATCCCGAACAACACCGACTCCATTACGATGTTCGCTGCAAGGAAAGGAGAAAGAAATCAGTTAGAACTCAAGGAAGAAGCTTGTTGATGTCGAGCTTCAGACCGGCTAGCAGATTCGCTGCTTGAAGATAGTCCGGTCGGGTCTTAAACTTCTTCAGCTCGGGAGAGGTCGGCGGTCCGACCTGCCATTTAGTGCGGAAAGGGAGCCGCCCGGGCATACGAAGAAAAAAGAAGTTTTCTTTCCAATGTTTGTTGGAAGAGGGAAGTTTATCCAAAAAGACTAAGCCGGGCCGAGCTTGAAATAGGTAAGTGCCCGGCTCGGACTGCTTGGGATAATAAAAATAATAGAAGACCTCCGGGCGGAGGGGAATGTTGTGTATCTTAAATAAGACCACAACTCCGCACAGGAGAAGAGTGTTGGGAACCAATTGGGCGAGCGGAATGCCAAAGAAGTTACAAATTTCGACGATGAAGGGGTGGAGAGGAAACCGCAGACCGGCTGTAAACTGTTTGCGGAAAAAACAGATAGTGCCGCGCGGAGGGTTATGTGGCCGAGCGGAAGGAGAAGGTAAGATCAATTCGAAATCAGAAGGGATGTCGAAAGCGTTAATCAGGCTCTCAGCATCGCGTCGATCGAACCGCGACTCCATGGTGGTATACCATGGGCCGAGAGCGAGGTCCGCGGGCTGAGAAGAACTTGCCATCGCCGAAACAACAGTGGAGAAGGTGGAAATTGGGAGAAAATGCAAAGGATCGAGGGAGATGAACGGAACAGTAACCAAAAGACGAGAATTCGGCAAAGAACGCAAAGAAAACACAGAAAGAAAGAGGGAAAGACAAAGAACCTTACAGAGAAGATGAGAAGCGAAGGAAGAAGGCAAGGGATCGCCTGAATGCCAAGGAGCAAGGTCGCCGGGGCACTGAGCAGGAGGAGGCTTCTGGACGCGAAGGCGACGATGCGGCGAAGGAGAAGGGCGAAGCCTTTATAGGGTTATGCCCGATCGTCCTGAGCCGTCGGATTCAGGTCACAGGAACCTAGGCCCACATCGCACCATCCATTTCAAACCGACGGACGTCGCGTCAGGCGTAAGGTGGCGGCCGTACGAAGATGTCAGCCGCGCCACGTGGCACTCGGTCAGAGGAAGACATTTAATGAGCCCCATCACGAGGCAGAACCCGTGTGCTCAACCATAATGGCGGAGATTTGCACGCATTCCGAGAAGATCCCTAGGACATCATCACAGGCCATTGGGGCAGCCCTCGGCAACTAGCCGACCGGCTATATTCGACCCCATAGGGGCCGAGCGGAGGTATACTTTCGGTATTGGCGGGTCGGCTGTCGATTGGCCAGACTCATAGTCCAGTCAGTCGGACTTAATGCCTCCTTCGACTAGACTTGAGGGGGGGGCATGTGATCCGATGATAAAGACGGGGTGATCACTCGTTGACGGGAGGTCAACGACACGTGGAGGTCAACGGTCAAGGTAGTCAACCCCAAGGTCATGCCGAACGGACAGATTTCATGCCGAGCGGACATCCGACCAAGGGTCTCCCCAGGCAACCGGACAAAAGACAACCCGACCATGGGGCGGGTTTCCGATGCTCAAGATAAAAGAGTCTTTAAGCCGAGCAGCCAGGACGCTCAGCCGAGCTGCAGAACAGTAATTCGCAATCCCAGCCGAGCATGTGAATAAGGCTTCTTGGAGGACATGAGCGCCGAGCGGCCGTTCCGCTCGGCCCGGGAACAGATAGGAGCGCTAGGAGACAAAAACGACAGTTGGTAGCTTCATCCTCGAGACACCTGCCGCCGACAAACAGCACAGTCGGCGGCCGGAGCGAACAGAATATCGTACGGTAGAAGCTTCCACCGTCACATCCGGGATATGCTCGGAAGATTACGAAATGGCGTCAGACGCACTTTTCTGACATAGCCTTACCGAGGTATGTTTGGGGAAGCGTGCACGCATCGAGAAGTGTGCCCGCGCCTCCCCGGAGTCCTATATAAAGACCCTCAGACTTCGACGGAGGTATGCAAGTTTGATCACTATAGCCACAGTAACGTTACTCTGCTTCTTCGTTGCCTCACTTGAGCGTCGGAGGGTCATCGTCGGGAAACCCCTCCCGGCTCGGCTTCTTTGCAGGTTCGCCGGAGATCTACACCACCAGTCGGAGACAACGGAGAGTGCCACGTCCTCAGCGTCCGTCGACTCAGCGCTCGGACAGGATCATATGCCTTGGATGAAAATATTAAAAGTTCTACTTTATTTTCTGAGTTCTCATCTAGAGAATTAGATTTCTATGATGTGAAGCTGCTAAGTATCATATTATTTATGATCTCTGATTAAGCTAATTAATTAGTCTTATAAGACTGTAGAGCCGATTGATCTACAGGTGCAGTTTTCTGTGATAGTTGAACACATGCCGTGGCCTATCTTGAACAAGCAATTTATCTATAGTATATTAACCAATAGCTCCAATGCAGGTAGACAATAAGTTAGGAAAATGAGAGGAGAAAGGTAAAAGATAATACAGACATGAATAAGCACAATCAATAGATTAGTTAAATAAGTTGTTGGAGTTTTTGTGTGAGGAGTAGAGAGATAAAGAAAACTCTAGCAAATTTAACCAATAGCTCCAATGCAGGCAGACAATAAATTAGGAAAATGAGAAAATGAGAGGAGAAAGGTAAAAGATGATACAAACATGAATAAGGACAATCAATAGATTAGTTAAATAAGTTGTTGGAGTTTTGTATGAGTAGAGAGATAAAGAAAGCTCTAACAAATTTACATTAACTTAGATTTTTGTTGCAACTCACAATTCTTGTTGTATATTGACATTCACAGACGTGGAAATAAGTGGTTCCATGTCCTGTGGGCCATATCTTAAATTTACACTACCACATTCTAAACTTGTCTTTGATTGATCTTTCTATTTGGTAGATTTGTTGTCAATGTGTAGCAAATATCCAGTTCAAAGAAAGAAATTTGAAATTTCATGTGTCACAAAAGAACCACTAATTGGGACGACAACAATGACAAATTGTGTGTCCCAACTTTTTGCTCGGCAGGAATTTTTAAGAATTGATTTTTGTACAAGGTTACTTCATTAGTCGTTTGGATGATTAAGGTCGTTTAATCTCTCTGATTTGCTGATTTGCGAAGTATAGTTCTTTTAGAGGGAACTAATTTTTCATTTGATAAGCAGGTAGTAAGGGTGCTGGAAAGACTCCGTTAGACTGGGATTCCAGAGTAAAGATTTCTCTTGGAGCTGCACGTGGCATAGCACATATTCATGCCGAAGGTGGTGGAAAGTTCATTCACGGAGACATCAAATCCAACAACATACTTCTGACCCAGGAACTTGATGCTTGTGTAGCTGATTATTGCCTTGCCCCATTCATGCACGCTTCAGCAACCCAATCCAGAGCTGTCCTGGGCTACCGTGCACCCGAAGTCGTTGAATCAAAGAAGTACTCTCAGAGGTCTGATGCCTACAGCTTCGGTGTGTTGTTACTGGAGATGCTCACCGGAAAAGCTCCACTTCAATCTCCCGGACGTGATGATGTTGTCGATCTGCCGAAATGGGTCCAATATGTGGTTCGAGAAGAATGGACTGCTGAAGTATTTGACGTGGATTTGATTAGGCATCAGAACATTGAGGAAGAGATGGTTCAGATGCTTCAAATTGCCATGGCATGTGTTTCCAAGGTTCCAGATCAGCGACCCAAAATGGAGGAAGTGATCAGAATGATCGAAGGCATCCGTAACTCTGACTCAGAGAACCGACCATCCTCGGAGAAGTCAAAAGCTGACAACAATGTCCAAACACCACTAACAGAGATGGAAACGAGGACAGAGATCACAAGGTAACCCTTTTAGACAATAGGTATCTAGTCCTGTAAGTTGTTTTTCTAATCAGAAATTGATGTGTGGAACTTGTTCTGATTTCTGAAAGGTGTTTAGGCACAAATGTGCTTAGGAAGCCGATTGATTTCTGAATTGTTGTACGTAACACCATTGTTTTCTTAGCTACTCTATTTATCGTTTTCTTTCCATGACATATAAACTTGATGTTAGCTCAACTTGATGTAACAAGGAGGTTAATTACCATCATGTAATTATCCTATTAGGTATGATTAATTCAAAATATTCAGGTCGCATGTTACATTACTTCAATCGACAACCAAATGCTTCAGGCACAAAGACAATGACATGTGGAAAGTAAAATGATGCTGACTATTGAACTACTGAACCAAATTTTTATGTCGACTATTTAAATTTAACCGTAAACATCCATTTGGATCTCAATTCAGACAGATTACGCACAAAATCCTCATCAAACAACATACATCTTATACATGTTCCTCAGTATTCGTTTCTTTACTCTTTTCTTCTTATTCTTTTTCGTCGCTATTCCCAATCCCATAGCTATCGTTACCGATTCTATCTTATCGAATATAACAGAGATCACAGTAATCAAAGTACAGAGGTGGATCGATCGACTGCATTATTTCACGAAAGCAGCCAAAGGTTTGGGTCTTTTTCCAGTTTCCGCAATGGAATTGACTTCCACTATTTGGAGTACTTTGCTGGATGCCTCCACAGGTACAATGGATGTGTGACATATATGGTACCATCACTTTGCTTCCACAACGAATTCCAATTTAATCAAAAAATTTAGTTCCACGACAACTGATCATGTAAAGTTGGTGACTAAAGAGGCTACATAATTAAGTTGCTTTAGGAATCGAACCTGATCGAGTGGATGCAAATTAACTAGTCGCCGTAGAGTTATTTTCATTACATGGAGGACAAAACTAGCTTTTAACGTTCGAGGGGGGTGAGACTCATCAGGACGTTTCTGTCTTACTTTTAGCTTTAGAAAAGAAGTTCTTTAAATCATGTCAAGTAGAAAAACTCTGATAAAGTAGATCGATTCTCTACAGCCGCCACAGAAAAACTGTTCTTAGCTTGCACATCCCTAAACTCGGATAAAGTATATAACTCTGTTCTTATCCATTAGCCCTAAGCTGAACTTGTTGAAATAATAAAAGCATGATTCATTAATTCTTGAGTATATTCCTAAAATATATTCTGAGCATATTTTTAGCATCCAGTTAGGAAGAGAAATATATCTTAAAATGTATATGTGTCTTTTAAAGAATTTCTTTGTATGCAAGAGCGTAGTTATGGGCAGAAGAGGGGTGTGACCTCCCCTCTCATTTTTGGTTTCAAAAAATAATATTATATATTTAAAAACTTTCACAGTCAGTGTTCAGGGTTAGAAATTGAAATTGATTATATAGTTAGAAAGCTCACGACCTAAATTATATATTAATATTAATTTTATTAGAAAATATCATCATACTAAATATTAAGTATTAAATTTTAAAAATAAAATATATAATAATAAATGGATGGACTAAATAGTAAGATACGAAGTGAAAGAGTTATATTAAAATTGAATCGGATTAGAAATAAATCCAACGAGTAAATGCGGAGATATGGATTATCTTAGTTCAAATCAGGATTAATTTGAAGTTAATTTGGTTAAGTTACGATTGAACTAAATTTAAAGTTTAAATGTGTTCAATCGATTTAAAACAAATTAGGATTTTTTTTTTTGAAAACCTCCTTCTATTTCAATTTTTTTCTTTTTCTTTTCTCCATACGCACATTGCAATCCCGTTGTATCGTATGTCACCCCTTCGCCTATCTCTCTTTTTTATTTTTCCCTTCCTCTTCTTCCCCATCCGCTTCTTCCCCTTCTCTTCTTCAACGATAGTAAACTTATAAAATTTTCTTCTCTTATTCTCAAGCACAAGAGAGTTCTCTTTTCTTTTCCAGCAAACCAGAAATGCAGCATCTGTCATCTTCCAGTAACAAAAGCAACCCTCAACCTTGCATCTTCTTTCTCTTCTCGTGCTTTTTAGGATTTTTTATTGGCACCGCAAAGTAATCATATTGTATATGTAGGAAATGGGGAAAGTGGGAACGTGGGAACATGCCCACGTTCCCCACTACTCTTAATGGAAAAGTCCATTATACCCTTAGGTCATTTCCCTTTATAAATAGTGCGTCCAAGGATCATTAAGGGGTACGAGAAAAAAGACGTGAGAAGACGAGAAAGGGAAGAGCATCTGAGGCGGTGGGATTTGGTTCGTGGAATTGCGGAGAGCCTTCCGATCCTGTAATCGTTCTTCCGACAACGAGTCTTGCCGACGTCGATTGCAGATATGCGGGAGATCGCTGTAAGTATTTAATTATTTTGTGCAATTAATTATAATGTAATTCCTACAATGGTATCAAAGCATTAGGAATTATATTTTATTCCTCGTCGTTAAACACGCCGCAACGAGTCACGAGGTGACTTTCGGTCGAAAATCTTCGTGCTCCTGTGGCCGATAGTTTGGTCGCTGCAAAGGAGCGTCAACAACTGCATCGTGTTGAGTTTTAATTCAAACTATTCCTTTTGTTTTTTAGTAATGTATAAGTGTATGCATTTAGTCCCACATTGCTAAGCTAAGAAGGTTGGAAGGCCTTATATATGAAGTTCTTCCATCCTTGCTTAGCAAAGTTAAGGGGACCTACACGCATGCGCGGGTCAAGCCTAAATCAGGTGGTTTCGGGGGGTTCGAGATGGAAATCCATAAACCAGGCGCGACGCACGCGATCATCGCGCGTAGGGGGGGTGCAAATCCCCGGCTTATGGGCCTCCGCGTGAGGAAGGAAGCGACGCACGCTTTGGGAAGCAGTGCTTCAAAGTGAATAAATATGCAGTCTGCTTTCTGATTCTTCACTCAATCAATCTATGCACTGCTTTTCTTTCTCTTCTTCCTCTGTGTGTTCGTCCGCTCCCTTCCTTTCCTTGTTCTGAGTCTAAGGCTTGGTTCCGCAATCTGAGGTTGAGTCCGAGTGCGACGTTCGTTTTGGAGTGCACCTACGGACGACGCGAGTGGTTGTCGGATCTTGGGAGAATTTTACCGGAAAGCCTTTGCACCGTGGGTGACAATAAATTCTCTAAAGACAATCGGCACGCCGGTGCTTCAACCGGAGATAACATTTTCTCGACCTCTCTTTTTATTTACCTGTTTACTGCATGCTTGCTATTTTTGGTGCAATTATATTACTGAGTTGCTGCTCTCGTTCAAATAACTTACAACAACATTTTTAGAGAATTTAGTTTCAGCATCAGTAGACATAATGAATGATAGGGTAACGGGGTCTGATGAGGCTAGTGCTAGACCCGAAAGATTTTTCGGGCAAAATTTCAGACGTTGGCAACAACGGATGAAATTTTGGCTTACTACACTAGGGCTATTCTCCGTTATAGAAATAAATCCTCCTTCACCTGATGAGGAGGAACCTACCTATAGTACTGCCTTACAGAGGTTTAAGTAAAGGGATTATCTCTGCCATGAGAGGATCCTGTCTGCTCTCTCAGACGCACTATTTGATATATACTGTTCAACATCTTCGGCTAAAGAGCTGTGGAAATCTTTGGATAAAAAAAACAACTCCGAAGATTCTGGTTTAGAAAAGTATACTGTGGCAAAATTCCTGAACTTCAAAATGGTTGAAGGCAAATCTGTGATTGAGCAGACACATGAATTCCAAGTTCAAATTCATGGTCTTGCTGAAGGAGATATGTCATTACCTGAAAAATTTCAGGTCTTATCTATCATCGAAAAATTTCCTCCGAGTTGGGAAGATTTTGGCATGACTCTTAAACATTTAAGAGGTAAAATCTCTCTAGAAGATTTGATGATTGCCTTAAATATCGAAGAAGAACATCGGAAGCAACATAAAGATGATGATAAAAGAATGTCTATGGATTTTATTCCAAAGGCAAATGTAGTAGTCTCATCTGACAAGAAGAAATTCAAAAATCAGAAAATGAAGAACAAGATGAAACCCAAACCAAAGGTTCAAAAGAAAAATGGAACCAAACCGTGCTAGGCATGTGGACAAGTTGGGCATTATGCCAAATTCTGCCCTAAGCAAAAGAACAAGAAGAAAAACTAGAGCAATATGTCCAACACCAAGGCACAAGCAAATGTTGTGATTGCTAGTGACGGCACCAGCGATAGGTTTGTTACCTTCAAACCCGAACTAAACTTGATCTATCAACCCAATGAATGGTTAGTTGATACAGGTGCTAATATGCACTGTTGTTCTGATCGCTTTGCCTTCCTTACTTATCAGGTAATTGAAGGCACTTCCGTGACCATGGGGAACCATTCTGCAGCCAGGGTGTTTGGGATAGGACAAGTTGACCTGAGATTCACCTCTGGAAAAGTCCTATCACTGCATGAGGTGCATCATAGTTCCAGCGGTCCGTCAGAATTTGATTAGCATGTCAAAGTTAGTCTGCGCTAGTTATGAGTTGAACTTTAAATGTAATAAAGTTGTAATATTACATTTAGGAACCTTCATTAGAAAATGTTACCTTAATGAAGGTTTATTTAAACTCAATGTAGAAAATATTACTTTAAATAAATCTACTGATATTGGTTGTTCATATAACATTGAGTCTTATGATATATGACATGACAAATTAGGACATGTCAATTTTAATACCATAAAAAGAATAATGAATCTAGACATGATTCCTAAGCATGCTATAAATAATAAGAAAAAATATGAAGTTTGTGTGCAATATAAACAAACCTGAAAATCCTTCAAATCAGTTGATAGAAATTCTGACATTTTAGAATTGATTCATACTGACTGTTGTGAGTTTAACGGTGTAATAACGAGAGACCATAAAAGGTATTTCATTACCTTCATTGATGATCACTCTCGTTATTGTTATGTTTATTTGCTGAAAACTAAGGATGAAGCTTTAGATAAATTTATGGTTGTTAAATCTGAAGCTGAGAATCAAACAAATAAAACTATTAAGAGGTTAAGGTCTGATAGGGGTGGAGAGTTTACCTCGAACCTGTTTCAAAAATTTTGTCAAGATGCAGGTATAATTCACGAGGTAACTGCTCCATATAGTCCTCAATCCAACGGTATAGCAGAACGAAAAAATCGAACCCTTGAAGATATGATTAATTCCATGTTAGGCAGTTCTGGGTTACCCAACTTCATGTGGGGGGAAGCTCTATACACTCTATGTCATGTGTTAAATAGAGTCCCTATGAGGTCTAGGGATAAAAGCCCATATGAGCTTTGGAAAGGCCGGAGGACAAGTTTGAAATACCTTAAAGTGTGGGGGTGCCTTGCAAAGGTACTAGTACCTGAACAAAGAAGGAAAAAACTTTGTCCAAAGACCGTAGATGGTATCTTCTTAGGTTATGCTCAAAATAGTATTGCATATAGGTTTCTAATTATTAAATCTAAAATTTCTGGAATAGATGCAAATACTAGAATTTCGCGATGCTACATTTTTTGAGGATATATTTCTTATGAAGACGAGAACACCTCAGTCTATATCTGGTATTCCTACTAGAGATAATCCTGCTGCCGTAGAGGTTCCATTATCCGTAGTAGGTACACCTTCCTCAAGGCACTCTAGACTAGATGAAGCTAATGAGTATACAGAACCGAGAAGGAGCAAGAGGCAACGTGTGTCTACGGATTTAGGCCAGGATTTTATCACCTATAATATAAAAGGTGACCCTGTGACATATAGAGATGCTATGGCTTCTCCTGAAGCTAAACACTGGAAAGAGACCATTAAAAGTGAAATGGACTCTATTATCTCTAATGCCACTTGGGAGTTGGTAGATTTACCTCCTGGGTGTACCACTATAGGATGTAAATGAGTGTTTAAGAGAACTAAAACCTGATGGGTCAGTAGATAAATTCAAAGCCCGCCTAGTTACTAAGGGATTCAAATAGAAAGAAGGGATTGACTATTTTGATACTTATTCTCCTGTTACCAGAATTACTACAATCTGAGTGTTAATACATTGGCATCCATATATCATCTTGAGGTCCATCAAATGGATGTCAAAATGGCATTCCTTAATGGAGATCTTGAAGAAGAGATATATATAGATCAGCCTAAGGGACATGTAGTCTCTGGAAATGAGAATAAAGTATGTAGGTTAGTCAAATCTCTTTATGGTTTGAAGCAAGCCCCAAAGTAGTGGCACGAAAAATTTGATAGAGCTATGTTATCGTTTGGCTTTAAAATGAATGACTCTGATAAATGTGTGTATGCTAAAATGAAATGTGATAATTATATTATCTTATGTTTATATGTAGATGATATTCTACTTTTTTGTTCTAACCTTTCTATTATTAATGAGACTAAGACCCTCTTAAGTGGTAAGTTTGATATGAAGGATATGGGTTGTGCTGACATGATTTTAGCGCTGAAGTTGACTCGATCAATTGATGGAATAGCAATTTCTCAGTCACTCTATGTTGAGAGAGTATTAGAGAAATATGGCTATAGCCAAGTTAAATCTGTCGTCACACCCTATGATCCTTCAAAAACTCTCCACAAGAATAAGAGTAGTGTGGCAGTGTCTTAATTAAGATACTCACAAATAATAGATAGTCTAATGTATTTAGCAAATTGTTCTAGACCTGATATTTCTTTTGCTATAACGAAATTGAGCAGGTTTACCAGCTGTCCGGACAGAACGCATTGGGATGCATTAGACACAGTACTCAGATACCTAAGAGACACTATATCCTTGGGCTTGTGGTATGGGAGATTCCCTGCAGTCCTAGAGGGATATAGTGATGCTAGTTGGATAGCTGATACTGCTGAGTGTAAAGGCGTTACTAGTTATGTCTTTACACTTGGAGGCGGTGCAATTGCTTGGAGGCCTGTTAAACAGACGATTATAACCCGTTCTACATCTGAGGTAGAATTATGTGCTTTGGATACCACAGTAACTGAAGCTGATTGGCTTAAGGGTCTTCTTTCTGAAATTCCCTTGATGATGAAGCCAATACTTTCTATTTCAGTACACTGTGATAATCAAACAACAATAGCTCAGATTAGAAGCTCCAAGTATAACCAGAAACAGAAGAGACATGTACGAATAAGATTAAAGTCTATTCGTGAGCTAGTGTCTCTTGGAGGACTTGATTCTGAGAAAATCAAGAGATCTAATAAGGGAATGAGACTGAGGCATATCCTGGTTTCACCTATAGCGGCAACCCAACCTATCTGATTGGAGATCGCAAGAAGTATGTTCAATGTGGTATAAACAAATTATAAGGGTGAACCGTAAGCATCAAATTGATTGAGATGTAATCTCATAGTCTCTTCCCGGAATAGATGTTTGATTGCTAGTAAAGATGAGCTTAGGAGCTCTTAATGAGTTCAAGGTCTTAATGACAAGATGCTCGCAGTACATCCTTGGAGAACTCACCTATGTAAGTGTAACTGTGTGGCCGCAGTGTGGAGGGTCTAGGCAACTCTCCTTAGCACTTATGAAATAAGATTTGATGGCATGGCCGTAATGCACCAACCTAGAAGGATTCAACCGTCGCCCGTGATGAGTTGTTACCAATTGATTTTCACATATAAAAGGTTTAAAATCAAGACTGAGTTCTATTCAAACCTATGTGAATAAGATTGGTGTATTTAGGTAAAAATTCAAATCGGAAGGTATTTTCACTAAAAGCTCATTACAACCAAGCCTCAGAACATATCTTTGTTTTCGACCAAAAATAATTTGAATTAGTGGGGGATTGTTGAGTTTTAATTCAAACTATTCCTTTTGTTTTTTGGTAATGTATAAGTGTATGCATTTAGTCCCACATTGCTAAACTAAGAAAGTTGGAAGGCCTTATATATGGAGCTCTTCCATCCTTGCTTAGCAAAGTTAAGGGGACCTACACGCATGTGCGGGTCGAGCCCAAATCAGGTGGTTACGGGGGGTTCGAGCCGAAAATCCATAAACCGGACGCGACGCACGCGATCATCGCGCGCAGAGGGGTACAAATACCCAGCTCGTGGACCTCACGCTTGTAGGCGGCTTGGTTGGTTTTTGCCAGTCTTTGGTTTGGTTCTGTCCCTCGCACCTGGTGGTTTGGTTCTGTCTACGTGAGGAAGCGAAGCGACGCGACTCACCTGGTTGGTTCTCTTCGCGTGAGGAAGCAAAGTGACGCACCTGGTTGTTCTGTTAGCGTGAGGAAGTGACACACGCTTTGGGAAGTAGTGCTTCAGAGTGAATAAATATGCAGTCTGCTTTCTGATTCTTCACTCAATCAATCTGTGCGCTACTTTGCTTTCTCTTCTTCCTCTGTGTGTTCGTCCGCTCCCTTCCTTTCCTTGTTCTGAGTCTAAGGCTTGGTTCCGCGATATGAGGTTGAGTCCGAGTGCGACGTTCGTCTTGGAGTGCACCTACGAATGACACGAGTGGTTGTCGAATCTTGGGAGAATTTTGCCGGAGAGCCTCTGCACCGTGGGCGGCAATAAATTCTCTAAAGACAGTCGGCACGCCGACGCTTCAACCGGAGATAACATTTTCTCGACCTCTCTTTTTATTTACCTGTTTACTGCATGCTTGCTGTTTTTTGTGCAATTATATTACTGAGTTACTGCTCTCGTTCAAACAACTTACAACAACACATCGCAGCAGGAGGAGACTAGCGACAAGGTCACAAGTCAGCGAATTAGTCGCCGCCAGCGTCAGCACTGATGTTTGGCATCGAATTGTGCCAAAATCGTGACAAAGGTCGTGATTTCCATCCAAGCAGGGCTCGGGCCGTGGGGATATGCCAACAATGGCATTCTGTGGTCGGAGATGCCGTCCTGGCTGACGAGCTATGTGTTGGTGGCTGGGATAGACAGAACCATCATCGGCAATCTCATCAGGCTGAGAATGACTCGATTCAGATGCCGGAAAGGACCAAAAACTACCTCTGTAGGTAGGCAGGAGGCTGACATCGCTAGCGACCGAGTCCCGTTGCAATTGCGTGGTGTGCGACGTGCAATGTGCAATGTGCAAAGTGTGCTACGTGGGCAAAGTGCAGCGAAAAAAAATGCTAAGACGAAGCACAATACTTTGTGGTGATTCATTTTTTTTATGGATAAGTTTCATTTAAAAATATATATATATATATATATATATATATAATAGAATAGGATCTGTTGAAAACAAATGCATGCTTACTGTAGAATTTTACGAATACATGCTTAGCATTATTATTATATGCATGTGGTAATTAATTGAATATTAAGTTCAATTAATTCACCTTTTATGAAAAATGGACTAGACCAATTTTGGTCCAATCAAATCATTAGCTGGTTTGACCGTACTAATTTAATCAAAACCCAAATCAATTTGGGTTGATTAATTGGACTCGGACCAAATATGATCAAATAACCAGATTTGTTCTAATGAGTCAAATTTGATCAAATGATTAGATTTGTTCTAATCAGTCGGACTTAAACCAATGGATATTGGTTTGATCAAATAGATTTGAGTTTGATCAATGAGTCTGAAATTGGTAGAAATGGACTTAGATCAAATAGTAACAGAACATAGATACAAAAATTCCTATCCAATTAGATTAGTTCTAATTAAGGACAATGGACCGAGCTTAGGATCTGGATCCCTAATTAACCGATCCAATGAGTCTGACCAATTAGATCAGTTCTAATTGTCGACTTAGACTCCTGAAAATCGAGAAGATTTATTTTTTTTTATTTATTATGTTGGTATTATGCCTATATAAATTGAAATAAGCCAGTTTTGTACTGGTTAGTCGGTTTTGTACTGATTTATTTAATTTCAATTTTTCAGATGGCTAGTCGTGATTTTCGACAACATGAGCTTTGGGAGGAGATCAAGGAGCTTGATTTTGACCCGGTTCAAGGACTCGGATGGCTTATTGGTCGGCTCGATCAATTGTTCTGGAAACTCGACCGAGAAGAGTTTCCAGTCCAAGACACACACAAAAGATGAGCTTTGGTCTATTCACTGTCGAAAAATCTTTGACAGACAACATTCCAACTTTGGGATGATTATGATGGGTACATCTCGTATTCAGAGATGTGCAGACAGTTACTTCATTTCTATTAGGGTCTTGAAGATCTAGAGGAGGATCCAGATGAATTTGAAGAGGATTCAGAAGATCCTGTAGATCCAGAGGAGGATCCAGATGAATCTGAAGAGGATTCAGAAGATCCTGTAGTCTAGAGGAGGATCTAGATGAATTTGAAGAGGATTTAGAAGATCCTAAAGAATCAAAAGAGGATCTGGGAGAGTGTGTGGAGAATCCAGATAAGGATTCGATAGTGAATCCTGAAGTTGTCCTGCCTGAGATTACCCCAAATGAGTCCAAGATGAAAAGGATAATATTGGTCACTACACTAATGTCTACCCTAGTGGGAGTAGTAGTAGCCTATCTAGTTTACTAGAGTTCTGTTATTGTTATTTTTCATTATGTGTGAACAATTTTAGTCCATTTCGTTCATGTCAATCGGTTATATGTTAACAATATACAGCATAATTTTATATTAATGATATATTCATTTATTTATGTTGTATACTTGACATGATGCATGATTAGTTCATGATATATTAAATGATTAGCTCATTTAATTAAAGTAATCATGATTTATTAAATGATCAGTTCATTTAATTAAAGGAATTATGATATTGTAAATGATTAGTTCATTTATTGGGATGTATGTAATAGAGTTGATCAATATTGATTTAATTGGTCATACGAATGATGAATGAAAATATTGTTATCACTTGATTTTGTAAACTAACTCAAATTAATATTGAGTCAATCATAAATTGCATGCATATGATTTACACTGAATACTAAATAATGTATTTATTTATGATAGACTATGGCAACCAAAAACATTATAGCTGAACTCAACAAGGGTGAAAAACTTAATGGGGGATAACTAGAAGATCTGACACCTCAGGATACAATATGTACTTGAGGAATAAGAAGTTCTAGAGGCTGTAAATCAGGTTATGGAAGAACCTGTAGATGGTCCCACTGCACAACACAGATAAGATCTTGATGCTTATAAGGCATGGAAGAAAAAGAACTCCACTGCAAAGGGCATATTAATTAGTTTAATGGTAGATGACCTAGCTTTTGAGTATGAGTCATATCTTTCGGCTCATACAGTCTGGGTAGCCCCTAAAGAAAAATATAGTGGAGTAAGTCTGAGCAAGCTTCGACAGCTGACAATCAGGTTTGACAGCTACAAAAAGCGTCCAAATGTATCAATGGTTCAACACCTCAGTGAGATGTCGAACATGATTCGGGAGCTTAAAACTGTTGGTCATGAGTTAATCGATGAACAACAGGTTCAAGCAGTTATTCATTCACTTCCAAATTCTTGGAAAACCATGAAGCAAACCCTAACTCACAGTGAGAGTATCAAGACTTTCACTGACGTCTCACGCCATGTAGAATTGGAGGCGGAGAGAGTTGAATCTGCAAGGATTTCTGGACAAGCCTATGTGGTTGTAGGTTCTGCTGGATCATCTGGATCCATGAAAAAGAAATGGTTCAAGAAAGGGAAGGGAAAGAAGAGGGAAGCTGCTGCTATAGGGCAGGGCCCAATCAAGAAGATAGTAAAGAAGACTGGAAAGAAACCTAAAAACAAGTTTACTTGTTTTAACTGTGGCAAGCAGGATCACTTCGCTCAGGAGTGCACTGAGCCGAAAAAGGTAAATTCTAGCGTGTCTTCTTTTTCTGAGTATTTTGTTGTTAGCTGATTCTTATTCTTTGTGGATTATAGATTCGGGAGCAACCAACCATGTAGCTCGAGAGCGAGTTACATTTGTAGAGTATCGTCGGGTACTAGCTGGCAACAAGTGGATCTATGTGGGAAATAATGCAAGAGTTGAAGTCAAAGGAGTCGGCACTTGCAAACTCAACCTCCGTGGTGGTAGAGTTTTGTTTCTACATGATGTCCCATATGCTTCTGAAATTCGACGGAATCTTGTTTCCGTTACGTGTCTTCTTGACTTAGGGTATTGTATTAATTTTTACAGTCGATGTGTTGAACTTAAGATTGACTCAGTGTCCATCGGACATGATTTTTTAACAAATGATTTTATGGTTCTTGATGTAGAACCAGATGTCAATTATGCTATTGATGGTTGTTTTTCAAACATTGCTCTAACTAGTGATGCAGACATAACTGATGAGGTTTGACATGCTAGATTAGAACACATAGGATAAGAACGTATGAATCAGTTGGCTAGAGAGGGTCTATTAGGCACTCGGGCTAAGATTCAATTGTCTATATGTGAGTATTGTCTTGCTGGAAAAGCAACTAGGAAACCATTTGGTAGCCTATAAGATCTGAATCAACATTGCAGTTAATTCATTCGGATATTTGTGGTCCGATGAATGTGAAGACTAGACCTAGAGCTTCCTATTTCATTACATTTATTGATTATTTCTCTCGGTTTGGTCATGCGTATTTGATTTTTCACAAATCAGAAGCATTGGATTGCTTCATTCGTTATATGAACGAAGTTGAGAATCAAACGAAACATAAAGTTAAGACTTTACGCACTAACCGTGGAGGGAAATATTTGTCTAATATGCTCAAGATAATATGTAATGATAGAGGGATTATAAGACAACTGACAATCCCTGGAACTCCAAAGTAAAATGGGGTAGCTGAAAGAAGAAATAGGACTCTTCTTAAAATGGTTAGGTCTATGATAGCGCAGGCTAATTTGCCAATCTTCTATTGGGGAGATGCATTATTAACTACAACATATATACTTAACAAAATGCCTTCAAAGTCAGTTCCATCTACCCCATATGAACGTTGGACAGACAGAAATTCAAATTTAAGTAATTTGAGACTCTGGGGGTCAGCTGCTTATGTTCATGATAGTTCTCACAAGTATGGAAAACTGGGACCTAGAGATAAGAAATGTATCTTTATAAAATATCATGAGACCTCCAAAGGTTATGTTTTCATAGGTGAGCAACTAGATGAAACCATCTCTGAAATAGATTCGAGAGATGCAATTTTTCTCGAAACAGAATTCCCAATCAGAGGTGATGTTGATAAAAATGTTCCTCTATTTGAGGAGGATGAGATATTATCAACAAGAGAGGTGTCAAAAGATACACCTGAGTCTAGTCAACCGAGTGGGAGTGATATGCCGAGTCATGAGTTGACTTCTCAATAGCCCAACTTACGGAGAAGTGTTCTTAAGATCAAACCTAAGAAGAGGTTTGATATTGAGAATAAGGCATATTGATTACACTTCCAATTGACGACGACGAACCTCAATCTATTGAGGAAGCATTGGGATGTAGAGTTAGAGAAAAATGGAAAGCTGCAATGATTGAAGAGATAGAGTCCATGATTCAGAATCATGTTTGGGACTTAGTTGATCTTCCTCCGGGCCGAAGGGTTATTGGGAATAAGTGGATTCTCAAAATAAAGAGGAAAGCTGATGGATTGATTAACAGATACAAAGCTCGTTTAGTTGCAAAAGGATATACCCAAATGGAGGGTATTGACTTTGAAGAGACATTTTATCCCGTAGTAAAATTTGTGTCAGTACGAGTTATTTTGGCATTTGTGGCACATTATGACTTGAAATTACATCAAATGGATGTAAAAATCACTTTCCTTAACAGTGATCTTGACGAAGAAATCTATATGGTTCAGCTAGAAGGTTTCATTGCTGAAGGCCAAGAGCAAAAAATATGTAGACTCAGAAAGTCTATATATGGGTCAAAACAAGCGTTAAGACAATGAAACATAAGATTTAACAAAGTTATTTTATCTTATGGTTTCGAGATGATCAATGAGGATCATTGTGTTTTCCTAAAAAGGAAAAAAAAGAAAGTATGTCATTTAATCATTATATGTTGATGATATGCTGATAGCTAGAAATGATATAGGATATGTGAATGAAGTCAAGAAGTGGTTGTCATTATAATTTGATACAACAGATATGGGAGAAGCTGAATATTGTTAGGATCTCTTCGTACGGCTAGAGAGGGGGGGTGTGAATAGCCGACCCCAATTGCTCGCGTTTCTTTCTACAAACTAGGGTTAGCGCAGCGGAAACTAAATGCAGAAAGAAAACAGGAGAAGAAATCAAACCTCAACGCAAGGATGTAACGAGGTTCGGAGATGATACTCCTACTCCTCGGCGTGTCCGTAAGGTGGATGAGCCCTATCAATCCGTCGGTGGATGAGTCCCCGGAGAACCGGCTAATATCAACTCCTTGTGGGTGGAGAAACCTCGCCACAATCACTTGCAACAGCAAGCTAAGAGTACAAGAGAATAGCAAGAACAAAATACAACAGGAATGTAAACACAGTAGCTTTCCTTCTCGTCGACTGGGGTCCCGGATGAAATAGCAACTTCACGGACAGATGCAACAGCAAGTCAGTCGAAAAAACTGTAGGGGAAGCTCACGCGAAGCTTCACCAGCGGTTGAGCTCAGCAAAGCTCGGAGCACCAGAAGAAGCAGAAGCTTCAGGCAGGAGAGAACTTCCAGAAGGAAGAAGAAGTAGCAGAAGGAGAGTATTCACCGAAGTCCTGTAGCCCTCTTTTATACCTGCGAAGAAGAAGAGCAGAGATGCGTCGCAACAGCTAGATTCCTGATCGGTCCATGGACCGATCAGGAACCTCTGATCGGTCCACGACCGATCGGGCCGATCCTAAATCGATCGGCGTCTCTCGATCGGCGTGGACCGATCAGAACCTCTGATCGGTCCATAGGCCGATCAAGCTTCGATCCCTCGTCATCGCATCTCCTCGGGGCTGCGGTCGATCGTCCCAAATGGATCGGTCGGCAGACCGATCCACGGCTTTCTTCAGGTTGCGTTGCCTGATCGGTCTCGGGACCGATCGGATTAGAGCCTAGCACGCCCGATCGGTCACCGGACCGATCGAGGCAAGTTCTGATCGGTCACCAGACCAATCCAAACTTCTCAGCCCTAAACCTAAGGCTTCCACACCAACATCCGGTCAACCTTGACCTGTTGGTACATCATCCCTAGCATCTGGTCACTCCCTTGACCTGCTAGCACTCCCTGCTAAGTGTCCGGTCAATCCCTTTGACCCACTTAGACTTTTCCACACCAGATGTCCGATCATCTCTGATCCATCTGGATTTTCCTCTTCGTGCCAAGTATCCGATCACTCCCTTGATCTACTTGGACTTTCCAACACCAGATGTCCGATCACCCTTGATCCCTCTGGATTTTCCCTTGCCTGGCTTCACTCACCAGGATTTTCACCTAGCTTCACTCACTAGGGTTTTCACCTGGCTTTACTCACCAGAATTTCCACACTGCCTAACATCCCAGTTAGGACTTTCTCACTGCCTGGCTTCACTCACCAGGACTTTCCAACTGCCTAACATCCCAATTAGGACTTTCCCACTGCCTGGCTTCACTCACCAGGACTTTCCAACTGCCTAACATCCCAGTTAGGACTTTCCCACTGCCTGGCTTCACTCACCAGGACTTTCCAACTGCCTAACATCCCAGTTAGGACTTTCCCTCATGCCAAGCTCCCTGCTTGGACTTTTCCCGTGCCAAGCTCCCTGCTTGGACTTCTCCAGTGCCAAGTCTCCATACTTGGACTTTTCGCGTGCCAAGCTCCCTGCTTGGACTTTTCCAGTGCCAAGTCTCCATACTTGGACTTTTCAGGTCAACTAGGTCAACCTTGACCTAGGGTTGCACCAATAATCTCCCAACCATCTATTCTTGTCTCACATCAAGAATAGAACTCTCTCACGAGTGTCAAATATCAACATGCAACTCAACTAGGTCAACCTTGACCTAAGGTTGCACCGATAATCTTCCCAAGTCAAACATCAAAATACAACTCGAGTCAAGTCACCTCGAGTCGGGTCAACCAGGTCAACCTTGACCTAAGGTTGCACCAACACTTTTGATGTACTGAGCCCGTCAGTTAAGTTCCCGTAACATCCTTTTCCTAGCTTCTTCAACCATTTCCAATGTTCTTTCCTTGAACATTCTGGACATTCTCCCTTAGTTAGGTTACCTAACTTGGGTTCTCCAATAATTCTCCCCCTTTTTGACACACATCAAAAAGAATTCCAATGTTCTTCCTCGAACATTCCTTGATATTCTTCCCCTAGCTTAGGTTAACCCGATAACCTAACTTGGGTTCTCCAATAATTCTCCCCCTTTTTGACACACATCAAAAAGAATTCCAATGTTCTTCCTCGAACATTCCTTGATATTCTTCCCCTAGCTTAGGTTAACCCGATAACCTAACTTGGGTTCTCCAATAATTCTCCAATGAACACTCTCCCCTTTTTGACACACATCAAAAAGAAAAAGGAGGGTATCAAGGTCAAGAGTTTCTTCCTAATGAAAGTCCCATACCTTTCATTGAAACTCTTAATTTCCCCCTTGATACTAAACTCAACAATCAACTTAGTGATAATCCCATATCACTAATCCTCAAAAGTCTTAAGGAGTAAAAACTCCCCCTAAAAGTCAACTCCCCTTTGACAATTAGGTAAAACTCCCCCTAAAGGTCAACTCCCCCTTGACCATTGCACCAACAATGTCTTGGAGAGTTTCAAACCTTTAGAAACCCGAAGCTCACTCCCAAAAACTGAAATTTCAGACACCCGCTGAAAATCAGAAACTGGCACGCACTGATCGGTCCTCAGACCGATCAGAAGCCCCCTGGATCGGTCCCCAGACCGATCCATGCTTCAATGATCGCACTGGATCGTCACTGATCGGTCACCAGACCGATCAGGCCTTCCCTGGATCGGTCCGGTGACCGATCCAGTCTCTGAAATCAGAGATTTCTGATTTTCTCCCCGGGAGAAGTTCAGAAACTCACAGAAAATTACAGAAAATTCCAAAAATCGTAAAATTTTAAGGATACATTTCTCATAACATATACTATCAAGGAAAAATAGTTTTCTATGAAAATAGTTTCCATTTTTCAATCTTGATACAAAGTTCAAAAACTTTGAAATAGTTCAAGTTTAACTCAACTTTGTATCACAATGTTTAATGATGAATGCTATCACTAGGAAAGCTTCATCAAGGTTTTTCAAATCAATTTTAAAATGCTTTTAAAACCATTTGAATTTAGGACCATAATCTTAGGGCTAGATGTACATGACTTATACACAAGCTTTCCCTATGATCCTTAATTTCTTGAATTAGGGTCATCTCGGTACAAGGACTATGCACCTTGATCCTAACTCATGATCCTAATATCTCACACACATCTAAGGTGTATCAAACCACATTCAAGTCAATTTGATGTGAGATATGGATTAAGGTCAACTTAGGCTAAGTTCTCATGCATTTTCTAAACACCAATTTGATCTCAATATCAAATTATATGTTTGTCCTTAAATCAATTTCATTGATTATAATGCAAGAGATGATGACATGGCATATAATGATATCATAAGTAAAAACATGTGCCAATGTCATGATGTCATGGCATAAAGTTTAAAAACTTAAATAAAGCATGACATATAAACTAGCCTAAGCATTATCATGACATTTCAAATGATAATAAAACTAAGCATGATGTCATGACATGTGAGGGCAAACAAACATGGCAAGATTTAGCATAAATGACTATACCTAGATTACCTATCTAAGTATCCTTAACCACTTTGCTAACCTAAAATTTAACCCTTGATTGCCCTAAAATGCCAAAATCCTAATTTTGACACTTCTTGAACTCTAGATTAATTCATGCCACTTAAAGATCAAATTTATCCTCAAAACTTGGCATGTTTCATTTTTCCTCGAGAGTTCTCTAGATTTTCCTAAATTGTGCCAATTATAATCATTCTTTTCCATAATGGCACATTTTACTCTTCCAAGGAGTAAATGATAATTCCATTTCATTTTCAAAGGTTCACAAAACCTTGAAAATGCTCCTTGAGTGTCAATTTCCTCAAAGTTGGGTTAACTACCCTTCTTATTGGAGTTGACACTCTCTAACCCATTTATGGGGTAGCGAAGATGCTCCTAGGAACCCAATACCTATTAGAGCTCATTGGGTTCACTAAATATTCACTAGGGATAACTTCCCTAGCAACCCTCCTAATGACCCTCTTAGGCTTTAAAGCCTTGGTCATTTGGGACTCATCAAGATCAACTCTAGGGGTAACTCCCCTTGTGACCTTGGTGATGGTCTTCCTAGCCCTAGATTTTGTTCCATAATCGAATGGAACATTATGATACGTGGGCTTGACCACTTGGGACTTAGGTTTGTGACTCAAACCTTTCTTGTCCTTGGACATTGGTTTTTGACCCTTAAACCCTAGAGATGACTTCTCCAAGTTCTTAAGAGCCTTTTCCAAAGTATCAAGTCTTGACCTCAAGACTTGATTCTCCTTCTCTAATACCTCAAGTTTTAATTTGTCATTGTTCTTTGAGGCATTCCTAGGCATGTGTCTAGTTGATTTGGGATTCCTACCTAGGTTTTCCTTAGCCTTAGATGAGTTAATTCTAGGGTTGGCTTTCCTAGTGTTATCCTTATCTAGGCTCACATGTTTGGCACCTAAACACATATATTGATTCCTAAGATTATCATGCTTATCATTCTTGACAATTGCAATAAAACTACTAGCATGAGTCTTATTATTATTGCAAGAATGTGCCTTAAATGTTACCTTAGGGTTTGCCTTAGCTCCCCCTATCAACGTGCTCGGTCTCTTGTCCTTGTGAGATTGCCTCCCCCTCGGACATTGACTCCAATAATGTCCCCTTCGCTTGCATTGAAAGCACACCACGTGCTCTTTGCCTTTGCGTATCGGGACTCCGGCTTTCTTGACCTTTGGCGCCGGTGGAGTCTTCCTAACCCTCTTTGGACACTTACTCTTGTAGTGCCCAAATTCCCTACACTCAAAGCACATTATGTGTAATTTGCTTGAAATCACAGTGTTTGAGTTACCTAGGGTTGTGGATGTAGATGAGCTTTCTTCTTCATCCCTTCCGGAGGTAGATGCCTCTTCTTGCTCCGATCTTGAACAAGAGCTCTCCTCCTCTTCTTCCTTGGATGTTGAGTAGCCCTCAACTCCCAATTCGCTTCCTCCATGATGTGAGCTATTTGGCTCACTAGGCTCCTTTTCATGGAATTTTGCCAAATTGTTCCACAATTCCTTGGCGTTGTTGTACCTATCTATCTTGCACAAAACATTATTAGGCAAAGCAAATTCAATAATTTTTGTTACCTCGTCATTGATTTCGGATTGTCGGATTTGCTCTTTCGTCCACTCCTTCTTCTTGATAGGTTTTCCTTCCTCATCCATCAGAGGGGAAAACCCTTCTTGTACACAAAACCAATGTAACATATTAGTTCTAAGAAAATACATCATCCTTACCTTCCAATATGCGAAGTTGTCGTGAGACTCATAGAAGGGTTGAATCGTGACATCTTCTCCATAGAGATCCATCTCTAGCTCGTGCTCCCCGGGTGTTAATCCGATGAAGAGCAAACCTTCGCTCTGATACCACTTGTTAGGATCTCTTCGTACGGCTAGAGAGTGGGGGTGTGAATAGCCGACCCCAATTGCTCGCGTTTCTTTCTACAAACTAGGGTTAGCGCAGCGGAAACTAAATGCAGAAAGAAAACAGGAGAAGAAATCAAACCTCAACGCAAGGATGTAACGAGGTTCGGAGATGATACTCCTACTCCTCGGCGTGTCCGTAAGGTGGACGAGCCCTATCAATCCGTCGGTGGATGAGTCCCCGGAGAACCGGCTAATATCAACTCCTTGTGGGTGGAGAAACCTCGCCACAATCACTTGCAACAGCAAGCTAAGAGTACAAGAGAATAGCAAGAACAAAATACAACAGGAATGTAAACACAGTAGCTTTCCTTCTCGTCGACTGGGGTCCCGGATGAAGTAGCAACTTCACGGACAGATGCAACAGCAAGCCAGTCGAGAAAACTGTCGGGGAAGCTCACGCGAAGCTTCAGCAGCGGTTGAGCTCAGCAAAGCTCGGAGCACCAGAAGAAGCAGAAGCTTCAGGCAGGAGAGAACTTCCAGAAGGAAGAAGAAGTAGCAGAAGGAGAGTATTCACCGAAGTCCTGTAGCCCTCTTTTATACCTGCGAAGAAGAAGAGCAGAGAACTAGCCGTTGCGTCACAGACTTCTGATCGGTCCATGGACCGATCAGGAACCTCTGATCGGTCCACGCATCGATCGGCCGATCCTCGTCGATCGGCGTCTCGATCGGTGCGTGGACCGATCGAGGAACCTCCTAATCGGTCCATAGACCGATCGGGCCAGTTCCTCGGCCAGCGATCTATGCCGATCGGTCCGCCGTCGGGCCATAAATGGATCGGTCGGCGAGACCGATCCACGGCTTTCTTCTCGCGGGTTGCGTTGCCTGATCGGTCTCCGGGACCGATCAGTTACAGATGAGCTCGATCGATTACGATCGGTCACTGCGCGAAGCACATAATGCTTCCGGATCGGTCACCAGACCGATCCAAACTTCTCAGCCCTAAACCTAAGGCTTCCACACCAACATCCGGTCAACCTTGACCTGTTGGTACATCATCCCTAGCATCTGGTCACTCCCTTGACCTGCTAGCACTCCCTGCTAAGTGTCCGATCAATCCCTTTGACCCACTTAGACTTTTCCACACCAGATGTCCGATCATCTCTGATCCATCTGGATTTTCCTCTTCGTGCCAAGTATCCGATCACTCCCTTGATCTACTTGGACTTTCCAACACCAGATGTCCGATCACCCTTGATCCCTCTGGATTTTCCCTTGTCTGGCTTCACTCACCAGGACTTTCACCTAGCTTCACTCACTAGGGTTTTCACCTGGCTTTACTCACCAGAATTTCCACACTGCCTAACATCCCAGTTAGGACTTTCTCACTGCCTGGCTTCACTCACTAGGACTTTCCAACTGCCTAACATCCCAGTTAGGACTTTCCCACTGTCTGGCTTCACTCACCAGGACTTTCCAACTGCCTAACATCCCAGTTAGGACTTTCCCACTGCCTGGCTTCACTCACCAGGACTTTCCAACTGCCTAACATCCCAGTTAGGACTTTCCCTCATGCCAAGCTCCCTGCTTGGACTTTTCCCGTGCCAAGCTCCCTGCTTGGACTTCTCCGGTGCCAAGTCTCCATACTTGGACTTTTCGTGTGCCAAGCTCCCTGCTTGGACTTTTCCAGTGCCAAGTCTCCATACTTGGACTTTTCAGGTCAACTAGGTCAACCTTGACCTAGGGTTGCACCAATAATCTCCCAACCATCTATTCTTGTCTCACATCAAGAATAGAACTCTCTCACGAGTGTCAAATATCAACATGCAACTCAACTAGGTCAACCTTGACCTAAGGTTGCACCGATAATCTTCCCAAGTCAAATATCAAAATACAACTCGAGTCAAGTCACCTCGAGTCGGGTCAACCAGGTCAACCTTGACCTAAGGTTGCACCAACAAATATATCTTAGGAGTGAAGATCATAAGAGATCGTCCTAAAATACTTTTGGGTCGGTCACAAGAGTCTTATATAAATAAGATGTTACATCATCTCAGCATGTCAAATTGTAATGTAGAACATACACCTATTGTGAAAGATACTGTTTTAAGCAAGAGTATATATCCTAAAACTCCAGAGGAAATAGCTGTCATGAATAAAAAATCATATTCCAGTGCTACTAGTAGTTTAATGTACACTATGTTGTGTACACGTCCCGATATCAGCTATGTTGTGAGCTTGGTCAGTCACTTCCAGTCAAACCCAGGACTGAGACACTGGAAGGTAGTAAAAAGGATATTCAGATATCTGAAGGCGACAACAGATTATTGTCTCTGTTTTCAAGGATCAGATATGAGTCTGAAAGGTTATTTAAATGCAGATTGGGTTGGGGACCTGAATGATAGAAAATCCACATCATGCTATGCATTCTTGCTTAATGGTGGCCCCATCTCCTTGAACAGCAAGAAACAAGCTTATGTAGCTTTGTCGACTATGGAAGCTGAATATATGGCATGTTCAGCGGCTGTGCAAGAAGCAGTCTGGTTAAGAAGGTTCTTGAAACATCTGAAAATTGTTGAGGATAGTGAGAGTCCAGTAATTGTCTACTGTGACAATCAAACCAAGGATCCCAAATATCACAGCAAAGACAAATATATAGAAATTAAATATAATTTTGTGAGGGATATTGTGGCTAAAAGAAAAGTAATTCTTGAGTATGTCCCTACACGTGTTATGCTTGCAGATCCTTTTACTAAGCCAATGACTAAAGAGTCATTTAAAGAACATGTAAAGTCTTTGGGACTTCGTAGAATGTAACAATATTGAAATAACAATCAGACTTTGTGATTTGATTGTGTCATTTGCCATAATTTATTCAGTGTATTTGTTGTATTTGTTACATTCATATAAGATCTCGGTGAGCATGTTGGCAGGTGGAGATTGGTCCACTCACATGGACAATCATCTCTGTTTGTTAAGTACAAATAAGGGTAAGACTGTTACTTATGGAACAACTTACAGCTGAAATTAGAGACAGATCTATAAGTTAAGGTCGCCTTGATAATTGTGTCAAGATGAGATCATTTATGTGTTAATAATCATCAAATTAAATGAATCCACCATTTACTGAACCTGTTGAAGGTCAGATTAAAATTCATATGTTGAATTCAGGTGGCAAAAGGCGAATACGCTCGCCCTCAATGCCTCCGCCAACCCGTCCCAGGGCCAACACAGAAGAAGTAAATCACGGGCGGCTACTAGTCTTTGGAATAGTGACTAGCACATAAGGGAGACATTTACCTCGGCTTTGCCGAGATTTGAACCCCCAAACCTCATGGTGGCAACACCTCATGTGCTAGTCACTAGACCGTCCCGAGGGGACTCATATGTTTAATTTAGGATTAGACATTAGGTATGTCTAGATCAAAATCTGTACGATGTTAAATTTGAAGACAACATGCACTCTTTTTAGTAAAGAGAATAATATCATAACATGTGATTCATACCACATGTGCTATTGAAATAATAAAGGTAGTACGAGAATGAATCCATGTTTCTCTACTTTGTTAGACCTTTGAGATTATAAGTTAATCTCATTTTTTGCCTTAGTGACTACTTAGCTGTTTACTTGAAATTTTAATCAGTGTCTGCTACTTTAGCGTGTATCCTATGGCTATGTATAATTCGGTCTATGGAGCATAACTAGTAAAGTAACTGATTAAAATAAATAGATTCTAGCTAAAAAGGAAGATTAAATATATTTACATCTTTTGATATTATTCACTAGTCGACTCATTTCTGTTATGTATAGAAATAAATGTGAATATTAGATATGGAACATGCTCTTGATATAATGGTCATTATAAGGGATTAGAGATGTTCATATTGATGTAAATGAAAATTATTTAATCTGGGTAAATAGCAAGACATGGATATCTCCAAGATAATAGTTGTGTGCTACTTGAAGATTGGATGGATCCTGGATAAAGGCTATGTGCCACCAGGAAAGAGGCTATGTGTCATGCAAAGTTTGTCTCTAATTTATTTGAGCGGCTAAGTAAAGTGTAACAACTTTGTTAGTATTGATCGTTCAAAGAGCAGCTAAGTAAAGGTGTAACAATCTTCTTAGCAACTATCGCTCAGTGTATTTGCTGTCGCACGAATCATTTTCTCTAAGTATGGATTGAATGGTCTTATATGGTCTTTGTGACCAAACTCTCAAATAGTCTATGTTACTTATTATATCTTTGTGACCAAATTCTCAAATAGTCTATGTGACTTATTAGGTCTTTGTGACCAAACTCTCAAATAGTATGTGTGACTTATTAGGTCTTTGTGACTAACTAGTCTTTGTAACTTACCTGAATGAACTAGTCTTAGTGACTTACCTTGGACGAGTGGGAGATGTAGGAAATGAGGAAAGTGAGAACGTGGGAACATGCCCACGTTCCCCACTACTATTAATAGAAAAGTTCATTATACCCCTAGGTCATTTCCCTTTATAAATAGTACATCCAAGGATCATTAAGGGGTACGAGAAAAAAGACGTGAGAAGACGAAAGAGGGAAGAACATCTGAGGCGGTGGGATTTGGTTCGTGGAATTGCGGAGAGCCTTCCGATCCTGTGATCTTTCTTCCGACAATGAGTTACCGACGTCGATTGCAGATCTGCGAGAGATCGCTGTAAGTATTTAATTATTTTGTGCAATTAATTACAATATAATTCCTACAGTATCTTACCTTAGCTTACTCTCTTTGTATCGTTGTCGAGCTAACCAAAACTAGTCAAAATTACTAATTAAGAAAGTCTCCTAGTATGTTTCTTCCTCCTTATATTCTTTTTTCTATTTTTTTCAAAAGCAACCATTTTTCAAGAGAGTAAGTTATTCTTTTCTTCGTTTATGTTTATTAATTGAAGGAGAGTTGTAAAGTATAAATTTTAATTTATCAAGTTAGTAATTAGGATGGTTATTTAAATCATAATGAAGATCTCATATGAATATTAGATATTATGAGGAACAAGATCATAAATAATTTTTTAAATCATTATTTCAATTAGAATGAAGAGCTATGGTTAAAATTTTTAAATTTAAATTTCAGTTTATATAATTCAAAATTTAGGTTTTTAAATAGTGAATATTAACGTATACTAATATTTAAATTTTTTAAAAATTACATCTTCTCGTTGAAAATATTGGTTACCCCACTGTTTGTATATATAAATATGTTCTTCTACACGACATTTTGATTAATTAATTAAGAAAATTAAGAATAATTATTATTGACTTCTCTTTCTCTTTACAAAGATTTATATTTCGTTCTCTCCAACCGAACTTAGATGGAATTAGAGATGATATTAAAAATATCATATGAAATGCCCACTGAAAAGACTTCAGTATCGTTTACTCACTGGGAGCTCAACATCCGACCGAATCCACGAACTGACCCTACACAAGATTTGATTAGAATTATTTATTTCAAAAGAATTTATTAACTATTCATTACTTTTAATTATTTGAGCCCATCTCACAGATTTCCTTGTCCGCCAATTACCCAACCTCAGTCTGAACAGAGCAGTATGAACGAGTTCAATCTGAATGGAGAATTCAAACCTTCTTATACAAATAACACTTTCGACGCGAACCTAACAGTGGAATCTAACGAAGATCGAAAAGTATACGCAAAATACAGAAAATGAGCGAGTTAAATCAAGAAATTTCGAAGTTGATTTATGACGGCGGCGCCAAGAACGTCACGCTGATTGCATCGCCGCTTTTGTCGTCTTGCATGCGTCTTGCTTAATGATTGACGTCGATTCCTCTATTTACGAGCGTGGTGATTCATCATCTGTCCCCATTCCACGGCCGCACTCCTTTTTAAGGCAGGGCAAACGAATTCTAAGCCAACAACTTCGCGATAGAAGATCTCGGAGGAATAAAGAACTCCAGCAGAATCGAATCGATCAATGGAGAGTGTGAAATCTAATGGCACTGAGCAAGTAGCGAAGTCGTCGTCACTGTCGTCGTCGCTGTCGTCATGGCAGAGCAACCTGCAGGAGGCGGCAATGGAGGAGTTGAACAGAGGCCAGAAGCAGGCGGCGCGGCTGCTGCTTCTTCTTAAGGGCGTGCTGTCGTCGCCGGAGAGCCGCCCGGCGGCGGAGCTGCTGGTGGACGTCGGCGCCGCCTTCGCCAAAGCACTGACTTTCATGGAACTAAAGAAGGATGAATCCGAATCGGATAAGGCACCAATTAACTCTGAAGGGATGAGTAGCTGCAGCCATGAACAGATCAAGAGGAAGTTCCAAACTTCGAGGAGAAGAAGCTGCAGAAGAAGGTAAATTAATGCATAAAAAACTGTTTTTTTTTTTAAAAAAACATTTTGGGATTCATTTCAACAGGTGCAATAACAAATCATGGAAATAATTGTCCAAACTTCTTGGGATAATTAAAGAGACATGTTCTGTAAACATGTGCATGCGCTCATATGTTCAAATTTGCAGAGCACATCCATACTCATGCACAACAATATTCTCCACTAAGATTGAAGACGGCCATGGATGGCGCAAATATGGGCAGAAGGGAATCTATGGATCCAAGCATCCAAGGTCAATCTTCATGTCTATATATATTTCTCCAGAAAATCTATTTAATTTGATCAGTGCAGCTATTCGTTTATGTAACTGCAGGAGCTACTACAGATGCGTCCACAAGCATGACAGAGGCTGCCCAGTCACAAGACAAGTGCAGAGGACCGAAGAGAACGACTCCATCTTCGCAATCACCTACGTGGGACAACACACCTGCACGGAGGACGATCGTACTACTGCAGCCACCGACCTGCAGGCGCTCACTCTCGAATCGAAAATGAACAAGAACGATGATGCTTCGGATGATGATGATAAGGAATTAGCGGCTCCTCCATCGGCGATGAAGCGAGACTGTGAGGAAGAGATGATAAGCATTGAGTCGACGACTGCAGGGAGTTGTTCTTCCTCAGAGATCAGTTCCACGTTCTCCGGCTTGGCTCCGTTGAGTGCTGAAGATGGCAATTACAGCTCTGCTAATTTAGGCTTTGGTATGGGGTTTGACGAGTTAATTGCGTTGATGAGTGCTCACTGAAAGAAAATATCTTGCTGGAAAATAGTGGTGAATGTAGTAGTAACTGTGTGATGAAAACCCCAAAATATTGGTGGTTGATTGTCTATGCGCAGAGTAACTGAGTGATAACGATAGCTGTGGATGAAATCGTCTATATTATATTTTATGTGTTGAAAATGTGAATAGAAATAAGAAGGGGATAGAGAGAACTCTAATGTGTAAAAAATTTTTAAAATAAGGTTGTTTGTTTATATTGTATCAGAGGTATTATAGTTGTGAATAAATGTATGAATATTTTGTAGTCTTTCATATAGTAATAGTTGATTATTGATGGTTGATGGCTATCATTTAACGAGTACCTCTTGATTCACTGTGGCCAACAGTGTTTGGTGGGGATTAAACGACCTACGACAACCTTGAAGTATGGAGGTGGGACGAATCCCTTTCAAAGATAGTGTGTTTCTTCTCAATTCATGCATTCTTTGAGCAATCTCACTTCCAACTTGGTTGCAACATCCAGTTAAGGATACTTCTTGAGCATTTAGCACTCGGGCGAAAGTAAGTAGTCGGGCACGTGTCTTCCTTGACTCAGCAAGGCTCGCCATTCAACGAGAGCACTTGGGCATCTCGACCGCCTTGGGGCAAAGAAGAGAATCTCCATCCACTTGCATTCCTCCTCGTTCTCATCCTCTGTGTTGTACATCTCTTACTCGGCAGAATATCTGTAATAACATTCGGATATATCTCAGTTCACTGAGACCAATAGTATTGGGTGGGGATCGCGGTTTACCATTGTGTCTTGAGAAATAGATGACACACGATAATCTTGAGGCGCAGCTGGAGATGAGATGAATCTGTTTTAAGGGCACTGCATTATATGCAGGCCTCAACATCGTTTCTTCCCGATTCAGGCATTTAGGTAATCTCACTTCCAACTCAACTGCGACATTCACTTGTGAATACTTCTAGAGAACTTGGCACTCGGGCCACAGTTAGGAGTAAAGTACATGTCTTCCCTGACTCAGTACGCTCTCCATTAGGCTGGAGAACTTGGGCATCTCGACCACCTCGAGAAACTTCCTGAGTATTTGGTGTTCAGCGATCCACTCAGAAGTCGACAAACTCTCTCGACTTGTGACTAAGTGACTTGGCACTTGGTGTACTCGATTGACCTAACACTCAGGGTACTCGGTTGGCATCCCACTCGAACTCAGGAAACATCAGATTAGCAAACCTCGCTATAATTGAGAGAACATGACCGCGACCAAAGAGGGTCCACTCCTACTTGGACAATCTAGCAACCCAGCCTAATTAATTTCAAGGCCGATAGTTTGAGATTATCACTACTCAATAGATAACTTTGATTTGATCTATAATTTTAATTTGGATCCCCGGTGTCAAAGATTGGGTTAACAATATGTGTGGATTTTGTAGATAGCTAGCTTTTTTAAGTTGTAAAATCCAGTCTCATTATTTATGACATGATCACTGTGTGTTTTTGGCAATTAGAAGTCGTTTCATTTTAACTGGACTAATATCCTCTGAATCTGTTTGACATCATGGATCAAAAGGTCGATGATTACTGTGGATTTATCAAATCATGTTTTGGGCAACCTACAGGGCAAGAATTCAAACTTCTCATCCTTAATAAAATGAAAGGGAAATTGTAATAAATGGTATCTAATGATGAAGCCTTTCTTGGCTCTCAAGATGTGTGGATGAAAAGCCTTAGAATGAAAGAAGATTTATCTCAAGTAGAGAAGGAGACCATGTCAAAGACAAAAAATAATAATAATAAAAGAACATTGAGTCTTCGCCTTCATCCATAAGTATTTGAATGATGCCTACTACTTCAAAGAAACATATTGGGAAATATTGGTAGAGGCTCGACTTTGAAATTTGATTATATTGTACGATCATTAAAGAAATAAAACATTTAGACATAATAAAAGCATTAGAAGATTCACTATTATGCGGAGATAGAGGGAGGCTCATCCGATACGGGTCAACTGTCGAGGTGAAGGTCAAAGTCAAGGTCAACGCCAAGATGTCAAAAGACTCGCCTATGGTGGCCAAGCGGAGGACGGCTACATCAGCCAATCAGGGCAATCAAGGTCTGATACAAAGGCTGGTCGGGTAATAAGGTGTCCGGGCGGGCCAACCGTGTAGCTTGGATAATACGGTAAGACAGTCAGACGCTCAGTGTGGAGCAGTAGGATACTAAGGAGACCGGAGAGCTTGTCTGAACGAGAGGAACATGCTACTACACTCAGTCACCGTAAGGAATAGCAGCTGAGATTAACAGAGTGGAGGAATCCCGATCGAGCGGCTGCCTCGCTCGGCCAAGCAGCGAGACCTGGCTATCAACGAAGTGGAGGAGTCTTGGCCGAGTGGCTACCACGCTCGGCCAAGCTGTTGGACCATTGTTATATCTCTCGATATCCTTCTGGGAAATAGTGTCGCTGACACGAGACATGGTCGACAGGCGGATCGTACAGCGGAAGCTTCTATTATCTTATTAGGGATATGCGTGCCCTGTTAAGGTATGGTGTCAGAGATACTTTCCTGATATGTCCCTTCATAGGACATATTGGAGAACGTGCCCGTGTCTCTAGGAGCATGCATGTCGCCCACAGGGGTCTATATAAAATGAGGTCAATCATCGATGGAGGTACGCATTATTACTGTTTGCGCTTGCGTTACTGTTGCTCTGCTTTCCTCTATGGTTTCGGTGATTGACTTGAGCATCGGAGGTCCAACGTCGGGGACCCCTTCCCTGGTTCGACACTGACGTTACTTATTTTGCAGAGTGGAGTATGTTCTACAGCCAATTAGCATAGTAGCCACATCCCCAGCTTTCCACCCTCCCGTTTTTTGACAGGATCATTTTGGCGTCGTCTGTGGGAACGTAGTCTCCATCCGAAACGAGAAGATGGAGGTCGCTGGATGACTCACCACAGTGATGCAAAGGAGCTCGATATGCTTATACAAGCCTGAGCGACAAGGATAGTGGAGTAGCAACAACAACAAGCGCTGGCTGAGCGCTAAGTGCATGAGCCCGTGGCATCAGCGGCGGGGCATCAAGCAGGATATGGAGGTCGAGCGGAGCATGTATCCGTTCAGGGAAAAAACAAGTAGTCGATCGGCACATATGAGGAGGTACCTAATGCGTTGATCCCCTTTCATTGAGTACTATTCCGAACTCCATTAGAGAAACGGGGCCGAGTGGACAAGGACCGGGGGTCTTCCTCGAACGACGCACCCGTTCGGGACGCGTGAAAAGGAAAGACACCAAGGGAAGATGATTAACAATTCTCGCAGGGGATTCTGGACGACCCTCTGTCGAGGTACTACACCTCGCTGGAGATCGAGAAATACAACCGAACTACCAATCTAGACGATCACTTGGCCAAGTTCGATAACACGGTCACACTTCATCAGTACAATAACAGGGTGAAGTGTCGGGTCTTCCTCACCACCCTCTCCCGATCAGCACAACGTTGGTTCAAGAGATTGCTGAACAGATCAATCCACAGCTTCAAGAACTTTCTAGTGGCGTTTCTACATCACTTCGCTAGTAGTCGCCGCCACCCAAAAACAAGCGTCAATTTATTCTCCCTGAAGCAAGGGCCTAGGGAGACACTGAGGGTCTACATCCAACGCTTTAACTAGGTGGCCATGGATATTCCCTCGATCTCCACATAAGTATTGGTGAATGTCTTCGCCCAAGGCCTCACCGAAGGGAAGTTCTTCCGATAACTTATCCGGAGGCCACCGAGGGACTTCGACCATCTGCTCAGGAGAGCCACGGAATACATAAATGTAGAGAAATCTCAAGCGGCCAGAAGAAAGGAGACGCCTGTCGAGTCCATAGCAGCATCCGAGCGATGTCAATCGAGTAGCCATCAACCCCTAAAGGGGCCTCGATTGGGAGGAACACAGCCACACCTTGAGCCCAGGACGCATGTCGTGCAGCATGTGATAGTCGGTCGCTCGAAAGCTGCAAAAGGTAAGGCATGGAAGCCATTATTCTACTCCTTTTATCAGTCGGCAATGCATAAGACGAGCGACTATTATGATCTGACTCCGATTGCAAGCCAACTAGCTCCACGAGGATATCGTCGGCGGTCACCATCACCTGATCGACATCATAGACATCGGTCAACTTGTCGGAAGGAGGAATATAAAGGGACGTCTGAGTGGTGACATCAATAGCCCTAACGAAGGAACAACACGAGTCCCGCCCAAGCTTTTGCTGAGCGGAACAGACCCTAGGCTGGGGAAAAAGAAAACAAGAATAACACCCCTCGGGGAGAAATTGGAATAAGTGCTAGTGGGCCAACTAGCGGTGATTCCAACCAAACGAGGAAGTCGCACACTCGGTGACTGGAGATCAACGTTGTTGGGTGCAGCAAAGCGAAGGCTGAAGGACCTGAAATAAGCTTTGGCTCCCGAGACTTGGAGGGAGTGAAGATCCCTCATGACGATGCCTTGATCATCCTAGCGATAATCGCTAATTATACTATTCATCGAACCTTTATCGATACAGAGAACTTAGTGAATATTATATTCAAGAAGACGCTCGACCAGTTGTAAGTCGACTGGAGCGAGTTGCAGCCAATGACGACCCCACTCTACGGCTTCACAGGCAATGAAGTGCTGCCAATCGACCAGGCACAGCTAGCCATTTCGCTCGGAGAGGAGCCGCTGAAGAGGACCAGGACGACGAATTTCATTGTAGTGGACGCGACGTCTACGTACAACGTCATACTGGGCCAACCCGCCCTCAACGAGTTCCAAGCAGTGGTGTTTACCTTCAACCAGAAGATTAAGTTTCCAGTAGACAACGAGGTGGGTGAGGTCAAAGGCGACCAGTACATCGAGATGGTCAAGTCCGAAGCAAGAGCCATTTGGAAGAACCCGCGCTTGGAGGTGAATGCTATCAGGGAGAGACCTCCTTCGCTGGTCTATAAATAAAAGAAGAAGGTTCATATTCACCCCTGTCGGTCGTAGGTACATGAATAAATCTAGATGTATCTGTATAAGTGTATGTCTTGTGGATGCATGAGGTAAACGATGTATAAAATTCACAAGTATTCAAGACTCTTGTTTCAATCAGCCAAGTTAAAAGTTGAGCAGCAACTATAAATCCTAGTCTACACCAACGATTAAGCGGTGACCTTAAACCCCTGTCTTCGTCAACGGTCGAGCGGCGAACTTAAATCCCTGTCTTCGCCAACGATCGAGGGATGACCTTAAACCCCCGTCTTTGTCAACGGTCGAGTGACGACCTTAAACTCAAGTCTTCGTCAACAGTCAAGCGGCGGCTATAAAATCGAGTCTACAATGAATAACGGCTGAGCGATCACTCTAAAAATAAAGTCTACGACAAATGAAAAGGATCGATGAATATATAAGCTGAGAGTAAGGCTGACCAGGAAACGTGCTGCTCCAAGAAGCAATTTTCACTAAAATAAGGTCGCTCGGTAGTTTTGGAGTGATCGCTCGGATATCCTAGCAACTGGTTACATTGACGATTGGACAAACATGGAACCACACTTAGAAATTTTTCACAAAACGTAAGTGGTTCGTAGTCCTACTCGAGCCGAACGATGATGCATGAACAGGTGGGACAACTAACAAAGCAAAGAAACTCCAAACGGTGAAATACAGAATCAAATAAACAAGGATACGCCGAACGGACGATCATACATTAAAACTTAGAAAATTTTTACAAGCTTGCGAGGGGAAATACAAAAAGAAGCAAGCTTCGCATGGGACGGGTTCACTCCAGGTAGTCCGGCACATCATCAGGTAGTGACTCGGTCAGCTTGTCCCGACTGATGACCTTGTTTGTCAAGGAGGTGGGATGTAGCCGCTATCCTTCAGCTAGTCGCGCATCCCATCAATGACAAGGTTGAAGAGGCAGAGCACCTGATCGATGAGCCGGTCGTTGAAAGGATCCGAGCGGAGGTAGTCTTGCTTCAGAATCTTGAACCGGCTTAACTCTGCACCTTGATAAACTTCCAATTTCATTTGAGAGGCCTCCAGGTCAGCCTTCAAAGTAGTCAGCCCGCCATCCTTAGTGGCGAGCTATACTTGCGCTGCTACTTGCTTAGTCGATCAGCTCTCCCACTTGGCATTCAGAGATAGGACCATCTCCTTCAGGTTTTGAGTCAAGACCTGAGCCTCTTTGTTCTTGATCTCTAGGTCCTCAATGGCTCGAAGCTTCCTAGTATTGGCCGAAAGGATCTTCGCCTCGAAGGAGCGGATCTGCTTATTGAGCCTCGCCAGTTGCAAAACCTGCTCGACACTCTTGCCCCTCTCTGCCTCTAACAGCTCAGTGCTCTTTTGTATATTAGCCTTTAATTGAGTGGCCTCGGCAATCAGCTGCTCCAAGCGCGCCTCAGAAGCCAATGACTAGCCGCTCGGAGCGCGCAATTGCTGGACTTCATGCTCCAAAAATATGAGCCTTTAACACATAGTCAGACTCTCGACCTAGTACTATAAAAACAAAGAAATTGTAAGAGCCTAGTGGATAAAAAGAAGTAAGCACAAAAACAACGTGCATACCCCAGTGAACATTTGAGTATAGCTGTTCGGGAGCTCTCCTAGAGAGATGACCGTCGCACGGGCCCAGACATCGACCCATATTTGTGCGAGCGACCCTTAGATTCATATCTGGTGCTCGAGGGTTCGGGATGCAATGTCGTCCGGACTATGCCACTAATCGATTTGCAAATGGATAAGTGTCGTTATCTGCCTCTGGCCTCTCGAACCAGAGGGTTCTGAGGTAGCTCTGCTCACAAATTGGGGCGTGGGGACCGATCGAATGTGGGACACTTGGGCCACCGACAAAGTTTGGGGAGACATGAAGGCGACCGGTGATGCTCAAATTGTCCCCAGCGGCAGCCCGGACAACAACATCATCCGATCGGATGACAGTGAGGTGTGAAGTGACGTGGCTCGTTGCTCTGGAAGAGTAGGCGTGGACATCTCACCCCGCTCGGAAGATGGTCATGAGTCGGCTTGGGCTAGAGTCGGCAAGGCAGAAGTGGTAGAACAAGAGGATGCTTCTGCGCGGCACCTCTTGCACTGTCGTAGGGATTCACCTGAAGTGGCCGACTCAGAAGTTATCACGATCGACAGTATCGAGGGTCGTTCGGGGGAAGGTCTGTTGTAGCGGTCGCCCCACTAGTTGCAGTTTGACCTCTTCCACCCTTGTTGGTCGGCACTTCCACTCTTTCGACCTTGCCAAGAAGATCCACGTGGGAGTTGACCGACTGTAGGCTTCGGCTCTCTAGTTCGGCCACTGCCGTAGCATTGATCTCAACGTCTGTGAGTTTGCTCTTGCAAACCAGACGCACCCTTAACATGATGCGAGCTGCAATAAAGGAAAGCAAAATCAGTTAGATACAAGGGTGAAGAAAAGAAATGGCATACCTAGGCTGGACGAAAGCCTCGTGCGGATCGGGCTCAAGTTGAACACGTAAAGAAGGTCCTCCAACAGCAACCGGTGAATGTGATATTTCTAACTGGCCAAACTGGAAGCTGCCTAATGAAAGTCTGATCGGCTTCTGTACTTCCCGAGCGATAAGGGATTCGTCGCTTCTATCTGCCAGCCAGTTGGAAAGTCTGGTCGCTCAGAAAAATGAAGAAAGAAGTAGTGGTCCCTCCAATGCTTATTGGAGGACGACGTCTTAACAAAAAAGATCAAGCCGACTCGGGCTTGGAACAGGAAGGTCCCCGGCTCAGACAATTTAGGGTAACAAAAATAATGAAAGAGTCAAGGAATCAAAGGAATGTTGTATAGGTGGAACAAAACAACGACCCCGCACAACAATTTAAAGAAGTTTAGCACTAACTAGTTAAGGGAAATATAGAAATATTTGCAAACAGTGGAGAAGAATGGATGAACAGGGAACCTCAGGCCAGTGGTAAACTAGTCCTTAAAAAAACACAAAAAAAAACCGCGGGTGGTTCGTGTGGCCAGTCATACGTAGAAGGAATAGCAACTTGGTAGTTGGATGCAAATTGGTAGGCGGATTTCATACTTTCAATATCATCCCCGTCGAACCTGGACTCGGTGGAAGTATACCAGAGCCCAGGGATAGGGACGGGGGGTTGCGAAAAACTGGCCATCGAAAATAAAAGATGCAGGAAGGAGTAGCAAACGGATTCAGATATGGAAAAGGTGAAGAAGCTTATAGAAAAGATCCCCGGAGAAGAAGAAAAGGTGAAGCGTCGCAGAAGGCTCAAAGACGAAGGCACACGGAGTGAAGCAGACGACGATGCAAGTGAGGTTTATAAACCTCACACCCGATCGCCCTAAATCGTCCAATCCAGGGTTCGAAAAATCGGGAGAAGATCTAGTCATAGATTTGAAAAGGTATCTGTTACATCACCAGTGGATATCCGCCTGTCATGTCAAACATACTGCGGCAGAAAGTGGGACACGTGGCGTTCAGCTAGCGGAAGACATTCATGAGGCTTAATTAAAAGGTATGGTCTGCTCGGTCATAATGATCAGAGATTTATACCACTTTTAAGAAATTTGGATGACGTCAGCTACTATGAAAGGACGCTCATCCGAGGGAGCACAGGGAAAAGAAGAATTTCACCAAGTGTTGTCACCCATTGTCCCGATCGGCACAGAGAGTGGGTTATCACACTACCGAGCGGTCGATTCACTATCTACCTTGGTAGGTATGATCCGAGCGGCAACTACAAATCAAGCCTACCAAAACAAAGCCGAACGGTGTAAACTTTTGTTCCGAACAGAAACTTGGGAGCATATCTGGTCCGATCAGACGTGGAAGCCACCGAAGACTCTACTAGTCTAGTCAGTTGGACTTGCAACCTCCTTCGACTAGATTTGAAGGGGAGGCTTGTGATGCGACGATAGAGGGGGGCCCACCCGGCACAGATCAACTGTCGAGGTGGAGGTCAAAGTCAAGGTGGTCAATGCCAAAGTATCAAAAAGCTCGCCAACGGTGGCCAAGCCTAGGACGGCTACAGCGGCCAGTCATGGTAATCAGGGTCTGATTGGCAAGAGCCTACAAAGGCCGGTCGAGTAATAAGTGTCTGGGCGGACCAACCATCTAGCTCGGATAACCAGACACTAAGTGTGGAGCAATAGGACGCTAAGGAGATCGGAGAGCTTGTTCGAACGGGAGGGGCATGCTACTACACTCAGTCACCATAGGGAAGAGCAGCTGAAGTCAACAGAGCGGAGGAATTCCGGCCGAACGGCTGCCCTGCTCGGCCAAGCAACGGCAATAGAGCGGAGGAGTCTCGGCCGAGCAACTACCCTGCTCGGCCAAACAGTTGGATCATTGTTATATCTCTCGATATCCTTCTGGGAAATAATGTCGTTGACACGAGGCATGGTTGACAGGCAGATCATACGATGGAAGCTTCTACTATCTTGTCAGGGATATGCATGCCCTATTAAGGTATGATGTCAGAAGTACTTTCCTGACAGACCCCTTCATAGGACTTATTGGAATACATATCCATACCTCGAGGAGCGTGCACGCATCCATCAGGGCTCTATATAAAGGGGTGATGTACGCATTATTACTGTTTGCGCTTGCGTTACTGTTGCTTCGCTTTCCTCTATAATTCCGGTGACTAATTTGAGCATCGAAGGGCCAACGCCGAGGACCTCTTGCTTGACTCAACACTGACGTTACTTGTTTTGCAGAACAGAACACGTTCTACAGCCAGTCAACGCGGTAACCATATATCTAGCTTTCCATCCTCTCATTGTGGGATGGGATCAACTACAAATCCATAAAAGAAAATTGAAGATAACAGAAGTCATTAGAACAAGTTCTCAAAACTGACGAGACAATGTTGAAGAAAGATGGGAGAGGAAACAACTATTTTAAAGGATATACACCGATCGACAAAGAAGAGGTCATGAATATATAAGAAGGAAAATGTGCAAATTGGATTATGTAAACTAATTGATGAAGAATATAATTAATTGTTGAAGAAAGGCAAATAAGGATTAAAAGTGCACAGGGAGAGTTCGATGCGTTGGAGGATCAACAGTGTTTACTCAGTGGGAAGTGATCGATTGAAAGGATCCAAAATGAAAGGGAAAGGAGATGGGTTCAAAATTAAAGGGAAAGCTACTGCAGCGATTCTTTAATCTTTCTATCCGGTGGAAAACATGTGTTATCGTTGTTAATAAAATTAAATGACAAAATTATCTCTGGTCGTCGAGCCACGGACACGTAGAAAGTTTTGTCTTAAAATAAAAAAACAATTTGTGGCTGATAGTGGGAGATCCGAATATAATAATATCATAACGTAATCCACGAGTCTAAGTAAATAAATATTAAACGTAAGAAAGATTAATCTTTATCATACTAAATAAAGATTTCACATGATCGTTCTAATTAATTATCATAATTTGAGTTGACTAGTCAATTGGACGTGCTCAAATTGCGTGTGATCGAGTTCAAAATCGGTGACGGTAGGGAGTTGAGACGTGGTTTTGTTATTAACTTGATAAAGACTTTGTGTAATAAAAGAGAAGAAGTCCTCGATAATGATCCTTCAAAATTTAAATCAATGTTCGATCTCAAAGAGAAAAATAATGAACTAGAGTGAATGATGTGTATAAATAAGAAACATCGTATATCTCCGTTTGTAGATGGAGATCCTTTTGATAATGTTACTGTTGTATTATTCACGCATCTCAAAGCATTAATACGTTTCTCAAAATTTTTCTAAGAAAAGATAGGTCATAAAGTGCCTCCGACACTTTTTCGCAAATCGTTATGAGTTGACAAATTGAAAGCTTCTAAAGGACGATTTACCGACGAGCTATTCTCTGTTCTTTCCGACAAAAACTTTCAAAAGTGTTACTGTATGACAGGTATCTAAGTTTCTCTATAGGTCGACCGACGGCCATTTGGTAAGTATATCGTTAGTTTGGTCATACAGAGTGAAGCTACTGACTTATTCTTCACTCGATTTTCATATTATCGAAGAGGCGCACTAAGGGTCAATTGATAAGGATGGTGGGCCGGATAACTTAGTATTTGACTCTTAATTTCAATTGCAAGTTGCGAATAACGACCGTTCGGACAGTCTGATCGGTCTTTCACATCCGACCATCACTGAAGACCCACTCGGCTAGCATTGCTTGATCCGTAGTCTACAATCTCATGGTCCTCCACAACAACCGTTCTGACTACTTCGACCCACTCTTGGATGGAACCTCTTATCACCGTATAAGTGTGCTTGCTTAATCATCTAATAATGTCAAAGATCAATTTGCACACAAATGTCAAAATCAAGCTCAAAAAATCATCTCATCACAAGGCAACATCTGGCCAACAATCTAATCATCAGCTGAAATATCTGACTCTAACCATGTTGATGAATCGCACAAGGAAACAATATTGACCCAAACACTCGCCTCTCCTTCCCTGTTCTTTCACCGAACTGACGTACGTCTGCCACCGCCGGAAAACCTCATCTCCGGCCGCCGTCGGTCTCTTAATTATTACTCCCCCCCTATTTTGAGCACTGCAATAGGATGATAAAAAAATTTTAAAAACCACAATTTTCTGCACCGTGATTTTCACATGCAAATTCCGCTTCCACCTTTTCGTAATTTGTAATTTCTCGTATCGATCGATATGTGACGTGCGAGAACTTTCTTCCATTTAATTTTTAGATCAAAAACAAGAAGAAAAAAAAACCTTACGAATAAGTAATCGACCACAATTTATTTATTTCTTTGACTAATCTCCAGCCACAATATATATTCCATCAATTTCCCAAAAAAATAAAATAAATAAATTCTCAAAGTGTGCGCGTGTAGACGGACCAGAACAGAGGATATATACGCGACGTTGGCCTGCAAAAGCCGCCACTTGAACCACCGCCACAAGCAGTGCGTTCACCAGACCAAGCACAAAGAAAATTCTCAGACACAATCACAGAGGCGAAGAAAACAAGCATCTCGATTCCTTATCCTCCTCCACTTATATATGACGACGATGACTGTTTCTTCTCCATAAATTCTCAATTCCCTTCTTGTTGATCATCTTCCTATGAGAGTCGCTTGCTGCCGGAACCCAACCACGACACTCCACCGCCGTCCTCGTCCTTCGCCATGTTGGAGGCACGCCGCTGGGAGAGGGAGCGCAGAAGCCCCGAGAGGAGCCTCACCGCCGGTAATGGTTACGTGGAGGTCGATCCCTCCGGCCGCTATGGACGCGTAAGCTTTCTCATGCTGATTTCTAAAATAATTAAAGTTCATCCCTTTGCTTCTTTGTTTAATGAATCATATAAAGTTCAATCTCTCTTTTTATTATTATATACGAAACAATTCCTTCTGTCGTTGTTGGTTCTTGATTATTCAGGGAATTAAAGAGGCAGAGCTCTTCGTAAATTGGGCAAAACATGCCCTGTTACAATATTAATGAATTCCTTGAGTTGACGTATACTCAAACTCAATTATTGATTTATTGTAGCTGTAATTATTTTCTTTATCGTCTCCATTTCCATGGAATTAGCTATTGGGCGTGATGCCTTTACAGAAAAGAAAGAAAGCATATTTTTCTCCATGGAAAGTCACATGGAGAAAACGATGTGGAGCATCTAATAATACTGAATGATGAGAATTGCGAGTTGCCAACCATCTCTGCAATTTTCTAAAGAATCAACGTCATTTTTTTTTGACATATATGAGACGATTTGCTGCGTGAGTCTGTCGCAGTGAGAGATTTGTCTGCAGTAGTATATCTGAACTATTAATTAATTCTTGGAATCGACTTGATTAATTGTCATATATCTTAGCGTATAATTCAATCGTTTTTCTTATGAAATGCATAATGAAAGAACTGAGAACCATGCAGACTTCTCATGATCTCTCTGTTTCTGTGTGATATACCTGATAACAGTTTGATGAAGTGCTCGGGAAAGGAGCAACCAAGACTGTGTATCCTCCGAAAGAAAAACAATTTAATTTCAATGTTTAGCAAGAAATTAAATAAATAAGTAGAATTTTGTCTTGAGAAGAGAAGGGAAGCTAAAGAGATATCTTAACTGAGAAATTCAGATACAAGGCATTTGATGAGTTAAATGGCACGGAGGTGGCCTGGAACCAGGCCAAGCTCTGCATCGTGATGCAGTCGCCGGAGGCGCTGCAGCGGATGTACTCGGAGGTGCACCTGCTCAGCTCCCTTAGCCATGAATCCATCATCCGATTCCACGCCTCGTGGGTCGACATCCAGCACCGGACTCTCAACTTCATCACTGAGATGTTCACCTCCGGTACCCTCCGAGAGTACGTCAACTAATTCATGCGATAATTTCTAATCATATATCGAATTTCGTGTTGTTTTAAATTGAATCAAACGAGCTCGACGTTCAGGTACCGGCAGACGTATCCACGAGTCGACATCAGAGCCATCAAGAGCTGGGCGCGCCAAATCCTGCATGGTCTCGTCTACTTGCACGGCCACGATCCCCCGGTGATCCACAGGGACATCAAGTGCGACAATATCTTCGTCAACGGCCATCTCGGGCAAGTCAAGATCGGCGATCTCGGCCTCGCTGCCGTCCTCCGCCGCCACCAGTCCGCGCACAGCGTCATCGGTACTCCCGAGTTCATGGCGCCGGAGCTTTACGAGGAAGAGTACAACGAGCTTGTCGATATCTATTCCTACGGCATGTGCATGGTTGAGATGCTCACAGCCGAATGCCCTTACAGCGAGTGCTGCAATCCAGCTCAGATCTACAAGAAAGTTACTTCGGTGAGAGAATTAATTAATTACCTGTGGATTTTGAGTTGAATTTCTAAGACTGAAACTAATTAATTAATTTGGTAGGGGAAGTTGCCTGAAGCATTCTATCGCATACAAGATCCGGAGGCGAAGCGATTCATCAGTAGGTGTTTAGAAAACGTGGCGAACAGATCATCGGCGAAGGAGCTACTTCTTGATCCTTTTCTTGCACTGGATGATCATCATGGTCCGCCATTGACACTGAAGAACACCCCTGCTCACGTGGCTGATCAGGACTCCATTTTGCATGATCACAAGAAGAACTTGAACTCGTCTGATCAGGTTGACGACATTGTCGATTGCACGATCAAGAGAACTGATATGAGTATCACCGGGAAGATGAACCCCGAGGGCGATACGATCTTTCTCAAAGTTCAAATTGCTGACAAAGAAGGTAATTAATCTCGGGAGCTTGCGCTGCTGCGAGATCTTGAACTTCTTTTGTAAAACTGATCATGTATGCTCACGATCGCTCTCGCTAGGCCACGTGAGGAACATCTACTTCCCCTTCGATGTCGTGAGCGATACACCGATGAATGTGGCGAATGAAATGGTGAAGGAGCTCGAGATTACGGATCGAGAGCCTTTGGAGATTGCGGATATGATAGCTCAGGAGATATCGATTCTGGTGCCGGATTGGAAGGAAAGTGCTAGCGGAGGCAATGACCTTCACCATGCCTATAACTATGTGGATGATGCTGAGGATGGCTGCAATCACCCATTTTACAATATCGCATCGCCGACTTCCTCCCAAGGCTCTGTGTTTGGAACAGGGCAAAGAGAAGGGTGGTTTCAAGGCGCGAACAATAATTAATTATAGATTCTTACTCGGGATCGATTTTGACGGAATTAATTAATTATTGATTACTCTCATCTGAATCCTTATGCAGGTGGTTTGTTTTCTGATGACGACGACATGAGCTCCACTCACTCAGGCAAGTATTCTTGCATGAATTACACCTCGAGCAACGAGCAAGAAAGCGAAATGAGCTTCCACCAGAGCAATCACGAGGCGAAAGAAGATGCCGCACTGACGAGGGAGCTCGAGAAGAAGTGCAGCGTAGGACAACCGGAGTCTTCCTCCTCAAGGACCTCTTGTGCTCCAAAGGGAAGCACTGCAGATAGCCGGAGGTTGACGCGAAACTGCTCGATGGTCGACATGCGAAGTCAGCTACTTCATCGGAATCTCGTGGAGCATTTGAAGAAGAGGCTGTTTAAGACCGTCGGCGCGGTGGAGCAGATTGGGTTTCAGAACCCATTGAATGGCTCTCGCAAGGCAACTTCATCCTCTAGGGGAGGAGGAGGAGAGTACAGGAAACAAAAGCCAGGGTTTACATGGGCAAGAAGTTGATTTCCTCTGAGAAAAGGGAAAACAACAACTTTTGAGTTCTTAGCAAGTGTTTTGAGGTGCTTGTAATGTATTCTTGAAAGCATCTGAATTTGGGTGCTTGTAATCCTAAGGAGTAGTCGGTCAACTACTCATCTGCGTTAATTATGCGTGATTGAAAAGTCATAATCGACGTTCGACTTAATCCTTTCTCATCCCCAATTTCGTCGCAGTATAATAATATTCATCGAACATATATATGATCATCGTCGGTAGTGATTCAGAATTCACTCCGCTACATGGAATTAAACAAAATGAAATTGTCTTTGATATTAATCGTCCTGCAATGCAAGACGTTTACATATTGTTTTACCGATGATAAAAAAAAGACAAAATTTTCCTTTAAGTGGAAAAAATAATAAACAAATAAATTATGTATGCGTGTTCTTCTTCTCCTCCATCCTGTGCTAGTTTTTGTCGCCGTCGATTCCCGGGTCTGGGCCAGCGGGCGGCGTTGTTCCCCTCGGAAGAATGTTGAGAAGCAGCGGCTTGTAGCTGTCCACCAGAATCTGCCGGACGCTGCTTCCCGACGGCGGTGGCGGGACCGCCGCTTGGCCCTCTCTCGGCAAAGCTATGTTGAAGCTCGGCTCGCCGGACAGGAACACTCCGTTCAGAGGCCGAGAGAAAGTCAGCTGTGGAGGGCCAAGGACGAGGAGGAGGAGGAGAAGCAAGCCAAAGAGCGAATTTTGCGCCATGATTAGCTGATCGAGAGCAGAAAAAGAAGGATTCTGATACGAAAGACAGGGAGAGAGAGAGAGGAGGAGGAGGAATTTATAGGGAGCAGGGGAACGAACTGAAGCAGAGCAAAGTTGACTTTACACCACCGGCGGCTTCTTGACTTTGACTCTTCAGCGATCTTGTAGAACACGAAATTTAACACCAGGGAACTTGGTGGAGAAGTTTCAGAGAATGTAGCCATTAAAAAATGCACAGGTTGTTGCAGTGAGGTCAAGAACTGATGTGAGGAGTTTGGTGGGGATTGTATATAATTGAACGGAGTCAACGCCGTGCTGCAACGTGAACAAAGGGAGAGTTCCTAGAAATTTATTCCTTTTTTTCTTCTTAAAGTCTAAGGCAGTTCGTCAATTTGCATTAGTTAACACTTTACGACCCTTTCAAAATATGGCATCGTCTGCGATATGACGGGAATTCAGCTTGAATTTTAAGAAAATTTGTGTTTTTCTTTCTATAAAATATAAACCAAAAAGATTATGCAATCGGCACAATATCTTATACTTGATCAACGGAATCAATAAATTTGGTGGTGTTAGATGAATCTTTGGAGCACGACGATACTGTTGTCATTTACATTAATACGCGCTAGTGGCCTTTTCCAAGCCCCTTGACCCATGTGTATGCTAAGACTTACGAATACGCGTTCAAGTCAAACTCAAATTTGCTAAAAGGAGGAAAGAGTCAAAGTCTTCCGATTAAAAAAGACACCTCTCGGATATAAGCTAGTAATTAAATTTGACTTTTGCTTAAACATTATTTTGTCATCATATAATTCATATACTTTTTATTTCATCCTTAATAATTAAAAAAATAAAAATTCATCTTCACTATACAAATATACAATACTCATCTTTTGATTGATAAGTTTACAGAATATGGTCTTGGCACACGAGCACAAGATCTTGCAGTCGATAATACAAATAGTTTGCAATTAAAGTTGATCGGGCAACAAACATAGCAATGTGGATGGGCAAGCCTCCAAGCTTTACATAAGTTGTATGATACAAGTTGTGCAACTTTCAATTATTTCTGCTGCATTGGTCATGCTACATTGAGACGGCTAGAGATCGCACTTCTGAGACAGCGTCATTGACGAGTTCAGCTTTGTCAGTCTTGCATGCATGAATGGCAACGCAAACATCTGTGTCCTCTAGAAACTTTTCGCCATTGACAAGGATCAAAGGGCCATACTGGAGCACCAGCCTCTTACACTGTTCAGAGAGAAGAAAGGAAACATCAGATCTGAAACAAGCAAAAAATTTGATACGTAAGATGTTCAGCAACAGATGCAAGTGCCTTTTAAGCACGAAATTTATCTGAAACCTGAAAGGTTATTCAGTAAAGAAACATTGTTGATTTCTGTTGCAAATAATTTTCAACTCTTATCAAAACTACTCGAAATGTTTACCTGTTGGACATATTGTTCCATCTGGTTGCATTCCTTCAGAAGCATCTTGATTACCTCAAACTGCCAATTTCGTTAGGGGCATATTTAGGTCAGCATTTGCAAATAACAGTCACCAATATTTTGTTTAGTCTTAGCATAGTCATAGTCCAGCAAACGATGACAAACCAAGAAACAATTATTTGCATTGGAAAAAGCAGGGATAACTTTGCAATTGGTGACAAGATGCAAAAATAGGAAACAAATAAAGGATTAACTACAAGGACATCAAAGATAATGGCTATAACATGTTGAAGTAGGAAATGAAATGATGGGTGAAATCCAACTGTTGAATAAAAAAAATAGTATTAATAAAATTCATGCTGCATAACAGTCTATAAATGAATGATGAAAACAAACAAACGTAGTTCTAATATAACACACGGGAAATATTGAAATAAAAACATGAAGATGGAAAAGAAAAAAATGGGAAAGAAAACAATGCTTACCTGTGTGTCAGGATCTTTCAGCTTAACTAGTACTTGGGCCATGACATTGCGACAAACGGAGCAAGAATTTTCACTTTTTAGTAGACTAACAGAAAGCATCTGCTCACAAAGATTGAACTTCGTGCAAAAGTCCTCTGGATGTATCTTAGATATCTCAGCAAAGAAAAGTGCCGAATAGTAGTCCACTAGCAGAAGACACTGCAAGAAAAGTTCATGAGAACAGGAGACATGAAAATTTAAACAGAACCCTTATATGTGCAACCATTGAGAAACTCCTGAATAGAAGGGAATTCTATCAAAAATAAAAAATAACATAAAATAAAATAACTTGGTTCTATTGATGTAAAGAATTACCTGCTCCTCAAACGGTTTCCACTCAGAACACGCTTGATGAAGGGTCTCAATTATCTCAGTTTGAGTTTTATTTTTGCTGAGATACTGAATGGCCTGTGCAGTAAAGTTCTCGCACACTGTGCACAATTGTTCATTTCTCTTGACTTCTGTAAATGCTCTGATTGGGTTTTCAGGTAATTCAAGGTCAATTTCTGTTACTGGAACGATAAAGATAGGTGTTACAACATAAATTTTAGCATACGGCATTAGGAAATTAAAACACCAAAAAGTTTCTTTAGAAATTCAATGTCACAGTTAAGGTGTGTATTGTTCACAACTCGAAACAAAAAAGGCAAAATAAATTAACAGACTAACATGCAAGATAATGAACGAAAATGCTGTGACTTCAAAAGATACATTTAGACTTTGTCATCAGTCTTCCTATTTCTTATTAATGACAATGTAAAAGATCAAATTCCATTCGTAGCAGCGCTTACCACTCTGATACATTAAATGGAGTTCCTGAAATCTGTACATAACCAGTGACATTAATACTCACTTTTGAGGAGTTCAATAATGCAAAAAAGATAGTGACAAGAAGCACAACTTGATATGCAAGGAAAAAAGGTCCAATCTGCTATCACTACAGCTACAATTCATCCACAAAAACAACAGTCAAGATTTTATCTCACTAAGTGAAGTTGGCTATATGAATCCTCCTATGTAGCTCGATCCCCTACTATCTCTTTATCTATATACAAGAGTTCATCAGTGTATTTCATCAAAAAAAAAAAAAAAGAGTTGATCAGTGTAATTTAAATTTTATTTAGCTTTGAGTCATTATCTTCTAAATTTATCTCCACAATCAAATTTTATAATTATTCTAACACAACAACAATTGACTAAACAAAGTGATCTAAAAATAAGACAAAATTGAAGTTCATCCTGACTACATGATATGGCCTTAAGTAGAACCAAAACAATAGTAGAAAGATAAAAACAAAGCAGTAACACTTTGTCCTTCTAGTAATTGAAAATTTAATTGGTACTTAATAGATTATCCTAATGTCAGCATGTCAATCCAATCATGAAACTACTGGGGCTTCTTTTCAGAAACTTAAACCATGAACAAACTTTTTCCAAGTTAAAAGAAATTGTGCAATACAACATTATTTTCCCTTTTAATAATTCCACTAACTACTTTCTCGTAAACAAATAGCTCATCTGGGCTGCCTACTCTACATGAAATCAAAGGGTTTGCATAATGCCCCATCATGACTTAATCTTCAGCGGAACATTTTTACCAAATATTTTATCCTGGCACAATTTCGAAAAACCTTTCAACACTCTTTTACTCCAAATATTTAGAAATTTGTTATCATTCCGCAACAAGATAACTAATTGATGATATCTACTGCCTTCTGTAATAGATTGAAGTGTTGTAACAGAAACTAGATCCAACAGCTATTCTAATTCATTTGTCTTGTAAAAAAATTTATGCAAAACAAAATGTAATTGAAGAATAGCCATATGGAAGATAGGAGAAACAAGAATTATTGTTACATACTCAAAACTTCAATTTTGGCAAAACTTCTAGCATCAGCATTTTCCCAGCCAATAACAAAAATAAGAACAAGGAAGAACCACTCTCTTGAAGCCATTGACCCTTGCAAATAAAGTAGTCACAGGTTAGAAGAGACTCAATAGTTATAAAAAGAAATGCTCTCACAAAGGAAGAATCTTCTATGTACAATTTCATCACAAGTCTAATTGGACTACTGATTTGTAATCAGCCTTGAAATAGCAAAACAACATGTCAAATACAAGCATTGATGAGGGTGAACATTTACCTCACAATAAAATTGTTTAATTGTAACTTAACGACAACACTGCATATCACAAATTTAATTTATTTTTATTTATATTAACAAGGGTAATCCACTAGTAGTGTGAAACTGATGGATTTGCTGCTTCGTACCAGTTATTGCCTCTAGCAACATGTCTATTCATAATATCACCCAAAAGGGAAAACACATACAGATTTTGTGATATGACATCAAGCTTATGCTTCATTTGAAATTTAAGAAATTCCTGGCATCATCACTTAGATGGTTGGTTCACAAAACAGAGCCTACCTTTCAAAGTGAAGATATGATTTGTTTGTAATCCAAGTAAACAATTGCAAGAGTTCAAAATTCTGAACCAAGAATATTGTTAGTATCGACGTGTTGAAACACCACAATAAGATGACTTCCCTCCCTTCATGCCCTAATATTTCTTTATCATGACAATGATATACTATTGTTTTTCTATCTCCTTCTCATAGTTCCGCCTAGTCTCATTCGTATAGATTATATTCTCATCTTAGTATGTCTATGTATAGTTATCAATTATCATAACCTCTTTCTACCATCCTCCCTTATTTATTCCTTGTTCCTCCCTTCTCATTAACACTGCTCCATATAGATGATGTTAATGACTCAAATAAAAATAAGGAAAAGAGGTTCCAATTGTGAAAGTACATGAAATAGAAATGTAGTAAAATTCTGCAGTAGCTGTAAGATGACTTGTGGACATAGAAACCACCCCTTCTCTAAGTCTCGCTTCTTCAGTTGCTTTAATCTATTCTTTGCACTCAATTGTATAGAACGGAGAAAACAGGTATCCCATTTCACCCATGACACAACTATGCATTAAGGAGGAAACACAAGAAACTAGAATAAATTCCACTACGTACTACAAAATATCATGACGTAGATAAAAAATAAAAATAAAAAACAGTTAACAAAATATAAATTATGTAATAATTAATAAGAAATAAACAACAATTTTTTTATTTTTTTATTTTTAAAAACACAGTTCTTCTAGATCGACTTAAGCTGATTTGATAGCCTAAAATTTCGAACGTATAGCAATTGTCGAAACCTAAACCTAATTTGTTCGTAGGCCATTTCAACCAATTTCACTAGCTAAAAAAATTCTAAAAGTACGATACCAAGCTGACTCGCTGCATATCCAAATCATCATTCTCGCAAATTTATATAAAAAAAAACACCGTTGAGAAGAAGGAAAAAAACGAAATACTGCAAATCAAAAAGTGAATTAGAACTTAAACGCTAATCACCGCAACACAGATAAAGAAAAGGGGCCTGATCGAAGAGAAATCCCTAAGAGGAAATTGCTAAGGGAGAAGATTTGCATACAACCTCAGAGCTCCTCCGCTGCAATCCTTCCTCTCCGATTCGGATTCTTGATGAGGGGCCAGGGAAGAATGAAGGAGGGGATGATTGCTAGCAAGGAGACAAAACGATATCGACAATTAATTTATTGCATGATTGCCAAGCCCAAAATGGCTTTGTCCGGTGTCTTTAACCCTGCCGCTAATCAGCAAAACTTCCCGGTTAAAGTTCCCTACAAACTGTACCTGCCTTATTATTAGTTGGAGTTTGTAGGCCCTCATTGAGGAAAATTTAAGTAAATTTTTATTTTTAAAAGGATTTAAATGTGTTTACTATTAGAGCATTTTTCATTATTTTCAAATGTATAATTTAAAATGAAAAAAAATCACTTTATTAAACTTAGATTCGCTTTTCATTGGACACTATATCACCTTTCTTTGTTATTTCCTCTCTCTTTTATAATATTGAAAAAAATAGAATTTATTATCTAAATTTAGAAAATATAATTCATAAATCTTAAATTTAAAGAATAGATAAAATAATTTATTTAAAGATTTTTTAAATAGACTATCTAAAATTTAATGTAAAATCTTGAATTGCTCTTCCACTCTTTGAAAAATAAAACTTTATTTTAAAAATAAATTTTTGATATATATATATATATATATATATAGCTTCGGAGTTAAGCTAATTAGATTATGCTATTAGCATTCAGGAGTTAAGTTATAGTATTCAAATAAAAAAATAAAAATAAAATGAAAATAATTTTAGGTGCTCACAGGATATATTTAAGATATTTAAGATTTCATATTTAAGGAATTTTTTATTTTAAAATAAAAATAAAAATAAAATCGAAGCGGATTAAATCTCGATGCCTTAACTAAAAATAAAAAAGGAATCGAGGCATCCACAGTGGAAGCTCTTTCAGAGCTCCCATTGTGACGTGGCAACTGGAAGATTACACAAAGAAGCGGCTATGTGGTTACAGAGCCGCTTCTTCTTGTTTTTTAATTTTTTTATAATTGTAAAAAATAAAAACAATGGCGGAGTTTTAATTAGAGTTTTTGTGTGCTATGCGGTTGAACAACGACTATTTTAGTCGTTGTTCAACGGTTAAATTTATTTTTTTAATTTATTTTTTTTATAAATACATAATCGATTTCATTTTTTTCATTCATCTCATTGTTATCTTCGCTTTCGATTTCTTTCCTCAACTCTCTAAATTTTTCAATCACAAAAATATCTTGATTTATTTCAAATGACTCAAAATCCAGATCGATCTATGCTCCATGAATTCTGGAGAAATGAATTGGCGAAAGATGCGGAGGATATAGGTGAACGAAGAATGCTCCAACTATATGAGCAGCGACAAACGGTACGTCAAAGAGCTCAAAGTTCTTCCAGTAGAACACAGAGGAGAAGGTATTTGAATCGGGATCGTGAAGTTGGGCATGCTTGTCTTTTCAATGATTACTTTTCCGATGATCCGGTATATCCTGATGACATATTTCGACGTCGATTTCGAATGCAAAAAGAGTTATTCCTTCGTATAGTTGACGCCGTGAAAAATCATTCCGAATATTTTCAATGGAAGGTCGATGCAACGGGGAAAAAAGGTTTGTCACCACTTCAGAAATGCACAATGGTTATTCGTCAATTGGCGTATGGAGTTCTAGCTGATCATTATGATGAGTATCTACGAATTGTTGAAACAACTATCATCCAATATTTATTCAACTTTTGTCGATGTGTAATTGAAGTGTTCGGGGCTCAATATTTAAGAAGACATAATGCTGCTGATATCCAACACTTGCTTGAAATGCATGAACAGAGACATGGTTTCCTTGGCATGTTGGGCAGTCTTGATTGTATGCATTGGCAATGGAAAAATTGCCCTGTCGCTTGGCAAGGTCAGTTTACTCGAGGAGATCATGGGGTCCCAACAATTGTGCTCGAAGTCGTTGCTGTTGATACAGTCTGACCTGACTGTTGTTTTGATGTTGACACTGATTTAAGTTTGTATCAGATATTAATTAAACTCAGACTGATTATTGATCAAGGTTGATCATATGAAGAAGAAAAGTCCAAGTACGGATACTTGGCACGCGAAGTCAGAGAGGGCTCGGTAGCTCGTTCTCCGGACTAGGTCAGAGAGGGCTCGGTAGCTCGTTCTCTGGACCAGATGAAGTCGGAGAGGGCTCGGTAGCTCATTCTCCGAACTAGGTCAGGAAGGGCTCGGTAGCTCGTTCTCTTGACCAGACAAAGTCGGAGAGGGCTCGGTAGCTCGTTCTCTTGACCAGACAAAGTCGGAGAGGGCTTGGTAGCTCGTTCTCCGGACTAGGTCAGAGAGGGCTCGGTAGCTCGTTCTCTGGACCGGACGAAGTCGGAGAGGGCTCGGTAGCTCGTTCTCCGGACTAGGTCAGAGAGTGCTCGGTAGCTCGTTCTCTGGACCAAGGAGACGTTAGGATTTAGGGCTGGGAAGCTCTAAAACTAACTCAGGGAACTTGGATCGGTCTCCAGACCGATCCAGTGATACTCTGTGTGACTGGATCGGTCGGCAGACCGATCCAGTGATACTTGAAGTCTCTGATCGGTCTATGGACCGATCAGAAACCACACAGAAAGTTTAGAGAGTTTCTGTGGGTATTCTGATCGGTCTGTGGACCAATCAGTAACCACACGGAAGGTTCTGTGGGTATTCTGATCGGTCTGTGGACCAATCAGTAACCACACGGAAGGTTCTGTGGGTATTCTGATCGGTCTGTGGACCGATCAGTAACCACACAGAATCGTTCTGTGAGTTTTTCTGATCGGTCTACAGACCGATCAGAAAGAGATCAGAAAGAAGAGCGAGAAGGGGGATCGGTCTGTGGACCGATCCACCCATCATCTGATCGGTCCACAGACCGATCAGACTCCCTTCAGACCGATCAGGATGAGTCCTGATCGGTCCAGAGATCTGTGGATCGGTCTGTTGACCGATCCACAACATGTCGTTTTATGTCTGCTGCTTCTCTGATTTTGCTGATTCACCTCTGATTCACTTCTGATTCACCTGATCGAATTATCTGCTATGAGATCTTTAAGTTACAGGTTGCAGGTATCCTGCCATTGGTTAATTTCAAATGAAGTTCCATCAGAAGAATAAGAACAAGTGCCCTTTATGCTGTATTTCACTGCAAGCGATGCATTTGAAGCATCAACGTTCACTGGCGGCGATCAGTGGCTTCAGCTTGACTATTGCTCATTGGTTCGAGCTCAGAGACACCAGTGAAGACCATGGATGGTATTGGTGTGAGTCCAGAGAACCAGATGAGTGACTGGCGACGCAGTGATCCGATACAGGTGACAGTGATTCTCTCTCGGGTGAGAAACTGCTGTCTGTGAGTTCTCTGTTTTTCACTGATCCTCGCGTGGTTGTAAGCGTTAGCTCAATCTCCTTTAGCCACCACTGTAAGTCTTGTGCTTTAACATATATATTTCTTGAGACTTTGTGGAGAGGTTACTCCACCGAGAAGGAGGATCTTTAGCCGGAATTTATCCGGGGTGCGATCTACCGAAGATCAAGGGGTCGTCCACCTTACGGACACGCCGAGGAGTAGGGGCAAGTTATCCCCGAACCTCGTAAATCCGTGTGTTAGTGTGCTTGTTTCCTTTTGTTTTAGTTTTCTAATTCCGCTGTGCTAACAAGTTTCTCTGTAGAAATTTTTGCTTAAGTTTTTAAGAGGCTATTCACCCCCCCCCTCTAGCCATCTAAGATCCTAACAAGTGGTATCAGAGCCTGGTGCTCTTCATCTGGACTAACATCCTAGAGAAAAAGAAGATGACTATGAAGGAAGGATTTAGCACCAATCGTCCTCCCTATTTCGACGGAGCAGATTTTCAGTATTGGAAGAGTCACATGGAGTATTACCTCAAGACTGATATCTCCATGTGGTTCTTGGTCAAGGAAGGATTCACACCACCGAAGGACGAAGAAGGTAAGGAACTCGATTCATCAAGGTGGTCTACCGAACAAACTCGTAAAGGGCAAGCTGATGCCAAGGCGGTAGTTACCTTACAATGTGGGATTGCCAAGGACCAACTCGTCAAGGTAGGTCCATTCTCGAGTGCAAAAGACTTATGAAACAAACTTATCGAGCTCCAAGAAGGAACTCGTGATTCTCGGATAGCCAAGAGGGACCTATTCTTGAATCAACTACAAAATCTCACCATGAAGGAAAACGAAACGGTAAGTGAACTACATGGGAGATTCAAGGAAATCATCAATGGTCTACATTCCGTGGATGAACGCGTGGAGAATCGCGATCTAGTAAGGTACGCTCTTAAATCCTTTCCAAGGAATGTCTTGTGGTCATCTATGGTAGATGCCTACAAGGTTTCCAAGGATCTTTCCATTGTTAAATTAGACGAATTCTTTTGTGAAATGGAACTTCATGAACTTGCTAACAAAGGTCAAAGAGAGAAAGGTATTGCCTTAGTTGCAGGACCAAAGAACAAGGATGGAAGAAGACAGAGGGAAAAGAAGAAGGAGAAAGAGATTTCTTCATCTACATCCTCCTCCGAGTCCGATGATGAAGGTGGATCATCATCAAGCGAGATGGCCAACTTCGTGAGGAGAATTATGAGAAGAAGCCGAAGATACAAAGGAAAAGGTAAACCTAGTGATCAAAATATCGATAAGACTAATGTTACATGTTATGAGTGTAGCAAGAAAGGCCACTACCGGAGTGAGTGTCCAAAACTCAAGAAGGAGGAACGGGCCAAAAAGAAGGAGGAAAGAGCCAAGAAGAAGAAAGCTCTCAAGGCCACTTGGGATGAATCTTCCTCAAGCTCATCGGAGGAGGAAGAGAAGAAGGAGAAGAGTACTCGGCAATTGGCACTCATGGCAAGGGAGGAGTCCGAGTCCGAGAGTGATGACTCAAGCACTTCAGCCGCGGCTTCATCATTTTCGGATGATGAAGAGGTAACCTCTTCTCACTTAGAAAAATGCTATAAGACTATTACACATTTGTCTACCTTGCTTAAAAATCAAAAACAGAAAATAAATCATTAAAAGGAGAAGTAGAAAACTTGAGGGCCCTTAGGGAAGATGAGGTTGATGACCTACATCTAGAGGTCCTTGAGGATGAAAACAAGGCCTTGAAGGGTGAGGTTGAGAAACTCAAGAAAATGCTTGAAAAATTCTCAACTAGCTCTAAGACCCTAGACATGATTCTAAATGCCCAAAGGGCGGTCTACAACAAGGCTGGATTAGGATACCAACCTAAGGAGTCTAGCTTTATTTCTTTAGTATCAAGAACCCAATTTCATAGATCACATGTTTTTAGGGTTCATGAGACTAGGAAGAAGGTAACAAAGGCATGGGTGCCTAAGTCTTTCATTGTAGATGCATTAGGTCCCAAGATTTGGGTACCTAAAACATCTATCTTTCGTGTCTTGTAGGCATTGGTAAAGGGGGAGCGTCTATCAACTTGGTTTGTTGATAGTGGATGCTCCAAGCACATGACCGGGGACAAGTCACTATTTTCTACCATTCAAAACAAAAATAGAGGTAATGTGTCCTTTGGTAATAATGGTAGCCTTAAGGTTATAGGGGTTGGAGACATTCATATATCCGAATATCTCCAAATCAAAAATGTCCTTCTAGTCAAGGGGATGACTTTTAATCTCCTAAGTGTCAGTCAATTGTGTGATACGGGTTACACAATTGAGTTTCATTCGAGTCAATGTCTAGTCAAAAACATTGACACACTTGACACGGTACTAGTAGGCACAAGGGTAGATAACATTTATCAAGTTTCCTTTAAAAGTGCTACTAATGCTCTTGCTAAGTGTTTCATGTCAAAAGAAGAAGAATCGTGGCTTTGGCATAGGAGGTTGGCTCATGTGAACATGAAGAATATCCGGAAGCTGGTCAACAAAGAGTTAGTGCGAGGCTTACCAAGCATCAAGTACCAAAAGACCAAATTGTGTGATGCATGTCAGAAGGGTAAGCAAACTAAAGCGCCTCATAAAGGTAAAAGCGTTGTAAGTACAACTACTGCCTTAGACTTATTACATATGGATTTGTTTGATTGCAGTGATGTTATTTCATTAAATGGAAGTAGATACTGTTTAGTGATTATTGATGACTTTACTAGGTATACATGGACCTTCTTTTTGAAAACTAAGGATCAAACCATAGATATTTTTATTTCCTTTTGTAGAAGAACTGAAAATGAAAAATCAACAACAATTAAAACCATTAGAAGTGATCATGGTGGGGAATTTCAAAATCATAGGTTTATAGAATTCTATCAAGAAAAAGGATATAGGCATGAGTTCTCTACTCCAAGGACCCCACAACAAAATGGGGTTGTGGAGAGAAAGAACCGAGCCTTGCAAGAGGCTGCACGAAGCATGCTCAATGAGTACTCACTACCGAGCTACTTGTGGGTTGAAGCTGTGAATACAGCTTGCTATGTGCAAAATCGAGTCCTGATACATAGGTTTTTAGGAAAAACTCCTCATGAACTTTGGTTTGGAAAACCCCCTACAATTAAACATCTTAGGGTGTTTGGTTGTAAGGTGTTTATTTTGAACACCAAGGACCATCTTGGAAAATTTTCGGCCAAGGCTGATGAAGGGATACTGGTTGGGTACTCGCTCACCAGCAAAGCCTATCGAGTCTACAACAATAGGACTAAATTGATTGAAGAGTCCTCTAATGTAGCTTTTGAAGAAATCCCTAACTTAAATGATCAAGCAAGGGATGTAGGAGAAATTCAATTCGAACTTAGAAGGCTAAGTTTGAATGATCGAAACATAGAAAGAGTCGAAGTTGACTCTGATGATGATGAGCAAAGGCAACAAAGAACTCAATCTGATCCTTTGCCTGATATTGAGTCCTTGCCTGTGCCTAGTGAGACCATTCATGAGGCACCACCAACACTAAGACAATCTAGGATAGCCACTAGTCATCCCCAAGACCAAATTGTGGGAGACATCCAACAAGGGGTTAGGACTAGGTCATTCTTTAGAAATGAGTCTAATGAAGTCGCATTGATTTCAGAGATTGAACCAAAATTAGTTGATGAGGCATTGCGCGATCCTGATTGGATCATAGCTATGCAAGATGAGTTAGGTCAATTTGAAAGGAGCCAAGTGTGGGACTTAGTTCCTAGACCTAAGAAGACCACCATTATTGGAACTAAATGAGTCTTCAAAAATAAGTCAAATCAAAAGGGAGAAGTTGTAAGAAACAAGGCAAGACTTGTAGCCAAGGGCTATAGTCAAGTCGAAGGTCTCGATTATGATGAGACTTATGCTCCCGTGGCCCGATTAGAGTCCATTCGTTTGATGCTAGCTTTTGCTGCACATAGAGGTTTCAAGCTCTATCAAATGGATGTTAAATCTGCCTTCTTAAATGGCTTTATTAAAGAAGAAGTCTATGTTGAACAACCACCGGGGTTTGTGAATACCGAAGCTCCAAACCACGTGTACAAGCTCAAGAAAGCTCTTTATGGGCTTAAACAAGCACCTCGAGCATGGTACGAAAGGTTGTCAACTTACTTACTCGAAAAGAGTTTTGTAAGAGGTCAAATAGACCAAACACTATTTCTGCGTAGAGATGGTGAAAACATTTTTGTAGCCCAAGTGTATATCGATGACATAATTTGTGGCTCAAATAACAAGGGTTATTTAAATGAATTTATTTTTCACATGGAAAGTGAGTTTGAGATGAGTCTAGTAGGAGAATTGACATTCTTCCTTGGACTTGAAATCAAACAAACTCGAGATGGAATTTATGTCCATCAGACGAAATACACTCAAGAGATGTTCAAAAAATTCAAAATGAGTGACTCTAAGGAAGTATCCACTCCAATGGCGACAAACACTCGTCTTGACAATGATGAGAGCGGGAAACCAGTTGATCTAACGCAATATAGAAGCATGATCGGTAGTCTTCTATATCTCATAGCTAGTCGATCGGACATACTTTTTGCTGTGGGCATGTGCGCTAGATATCAAGTTTGTGCCAAGGAATCTTATTTAACTGCAGTTAAGAGAATTCTAAGATATCTCAAGGGCACGATTAGTGTAGGACTGTGGTACCCTCGTACGGAGTCTTTTGATTTGATAGGCTATACCGATTCCGATTATGCTGGATGCAAATTGGATCGGAAAAGCACTAGTGGGGGTTGCCAATTTTTAGGTTCATCATTGGTTAGTTGGTCAAGTCGGAAGCAACATTGTGTTGCTCTCTCCACGACCGAGGCTGAATACATTGCTATGGGAGAGAGTGTATCACAATTGTTGTGGATGATCCACACTGTAGAGGATTATGGACTTTCGTATAAGGGAGTGCAAGTGTTGTGTGACAACATTAGCACAATAAACCTAACGAAAAATCCAGTCCATCATTCTAGGACCAAACACATTGAAGTGCGTCATCACTTCATTAGAGATCACGTAGCTAGGGGAGACATTGCACTCACTTACGTTGAGTCCAAGTCAAACCTAGCCGATATTTTCACCAAACCTCTTCCGGAAAATGAATTTAGTCATTTAAGGAGAGAATTAGGAATGTGTTTGGCTCAGTAGGTCATTAGGACCCCATCATGATCAATAAGGACAATTAAAACGACAAGAGAAATTGGGAAATTAATTTGGGCAACTTGGGAACATCTCACACAAACTATAAGGTTTAACAAATGATTTTTGTTTGCTAGAAATGGGGTGAGATGCTAGGATCAGCCAAATTATTCAAAATGTATCATGCATCTCTTGAATAATTAGGTTGACGAGACATAAATTGAGTATGGAGAAGACCATTACATAATTCATGTGTATTTGGTTCCTAGATCTTACTCATATATTCCAACCAAGGAAACTTGGTTGGGCCTTTGCCTAGATTTTATCTAACCTTGATTAATGTGTTGTTTGATATGGCTGTTTGATATTGTTCATGATTTTGAGTGAAAAATAAGACAAGCTATTGAAGTAATAATAACAATTTGAATATATTTTGACAAATTTGAAACTGTACATAACAAAGGTCAAAAATTTCAGTTTTCAGGCCTTAAGCTGTTTGTTTTCTAAATGTCTGCAACTTTAGGGCTATAAACAAGTTCAGGCCATAATTTTTAGGTAATAGTTATGCTTATAGATCCTCCAGGTTCTAGGTTCTGAACTTGGAAGTTTTCCTAGAGAAACTCCCAGGAACTATCAAACATCTCTATGTATTTCAGTCACTGAAACTGCAAATTTCAGTTACTGAAATATCTAGTATCAGACACTGATCGGTCTACGGACCGATCAGGTCAGCCTGAGCCCGCTACAGACCGCTTTCTGATCGGTCTACAGACCGATCAGGGAGTTCCCTGATCAGTCCGGAGACCGATCAGGTCAAGCCGGTACAAAAGCCGCTGATCAACCTTTGATCGGTCTACCGACCGATCAGGAAGTTTCCTGATCGATCCAGGGACCGATCAGTGAGTACTGATGCTCCTGAATCGGTCCAGGGACCGATCAGGAGGCTTCTGATACCTCCTGATCGGACAACCGTCTGATCATTTCTTCACTGTACACCCATCTAAACCCTTAAAATCTCCCGATTCCTTCTCTTCCTCTTTCATGCGAAACCCTAGCCGACTTTTCCCAACACTTCACTCCTTCTCTTCTCCTTGCATGCCGGAACACTAGTACGCCGGAACACTAGTCGCAGTTCTAGCCCTCCGAAGCTCTAGCCAAGAGTTCAATGGCACCAAGGTAACTCCTATTTCTCTAGAACTTTGGCATTTCGATTTCATTTCTCACATATATGTGGCTTTGTGTTTCGGGTGGCTCCGGTGCTCTTCTTTTTCCCATTGTATCCCATTAGAAAGAAACCAGTGGGTGAGGGGACCTCTAAATCACCTGAGAAGTCGAAATCTAAGGCTTCTTCCCGACCTCAACCATCTCTTTCCGGGAGATTCCCGAACCACAATTTTGAGGAAGCCTTTAGACAGAGAACTTTTAAGTTACTCCCTTGTAGGTCTGTAGATCGTAAATTCATGGACGAATTTTGTCCAACTATATCTGAAACCATTGCCTACTACAAACTTGACTCACTTGTTTACTTAGAACGGGATATCAACTATGACTTGGTCTCTGAGTTTTACAATAACCTTCATCAGACTAATGAAGTAGGTTATAAAACAAGAGTTGCTAAGCGTAATCTCGATTTTAGTTTCTCATCCTTCTTTGAATATCTCGGTTGTCGGTTGTGTTCTGGTAATGTTTGTTCGATATTTCCTGATTTACCAGATCCTTTACCTCCCCCCTTTGATATCTCATCTAACGAGATTTATGAGTACTTCTTCAGACATCCTAGACCAGGGGGCCTTGATGAGCTAGATGTTGACTTTCCTACTTTCGCAGCCTTGAGATTATCCCCTCAAGACTACATTCTTTTCAAAATTGTCACAAACTGTCTTCTGCCTATCACATCCAAACCATTGTCTGAGATCCGACCATATCACTGCCTGATGCTTTATGGATTGCGTCGGCGTCTCGACTTTGACATCGTATCTAGCATCTACTCATCGATCATCTCCTATAGTGAGCCGAGCGGCTACACTGTTTATATGCCTTATGGGCATATAATTACAGATTGGCTCGAGACCCTTCAGGTTGATGTTTCTAAGGGTAGGATAATCAAGATGGTCAGACAAGATTATAGACTTGGGAAGCGGGCATTTTCCAAATCTGGGATCATAGGACGAAATGAGGATGTTTGGTGGAAGGATGGGAGAGCTCTAGGGGAGTTACCACGGAGACCTCCACAGGTTGCGGCTGCTCCTGTTGCTCCTCCTGCTGCTGCTGACGATGGAGAGGCCGACCCTGATCTGCGCTGGCAGATCGCAGAGCTGGAGAGTCGCTTTGACCGACACGACGAGCTGCTGGTTGCTGAGCTTCACGGGCTACGCGTCCGGATTGACCAGCGCTACGATGACTTACGCAGTCAGCAGCTGGCGACCCATCAGACGATCATGGACTGGATGGCCAGATACCCACCTCCGCAGGATTTCCCGGGTCATCCATCTTCGAGCAGCGGCTTGCCACCTCAGGGATCCTTTCCTCCCGCTGATATTGCTGATGCTCCTCATGATGAGGAGGCTGACTGACACACACTGTTCTATGATATCATTTTGATGTTTTGGATGTTGCTTGTTGATACTTATGTCTGACCAGACTTCATATATTTATGCTGTCCCTTTTTCTTATTTTTCTATATGTTTCATTTCCTATTTGTTTTCTTTATATAAATTTGCTGCTCATATACAATGTCTGGTATGTCTCTTATGTTGTTATCACTGTCTTGTAATACACTTAGAGGCATTTTAGGTGGATTAAGAAAGAAAACAGTATGAGTTAAGGGGGAGTCTTTTAACACTTTCTTACTTAGTTCGCACCTTTTCGGTGTTTGACAAAGGGGGAGAAGGTAACTAAGTTTAGAATTAAATGAAAGTTTGAGTTAGGGGGAGAATCATGATTCCCCTATTCTTACATGGTATTGTATCTATCTTAGGGGAAGGATCTTGATTCCTCTAAAATTAGGGAAACATGAACATCTCTGATCTAAACTTAAATCTCGTGTTGTCAAACAACAAAAAGGGGGAGATTGTTGATATAGTCTGACCTGGCTGTTGTTTTGATGTTGACACTGATTTAAGTTTGTATCAGATATTAATTAAACTCAGACTGATTATTGATCAAGGTTGATCATATGAAGAAGAAAAGTCCAAGTACGGATACTTGGCACGCGAAGTCAGAGAGGGCTCGGTAGCTCGTTCTCTGGACCAGATGAAGTCGGAGAGGGCTCGGTAGCTCGTTCTCCGGACTAGGTCAGGAAGGGCTCGGTAGCTCGTTCTCTGGACCAGACAAAGTCGGAGAGGGCTCGGTAGCTCGTTCTCTGGACCAGACAAAGTCAGAGAGGGCTCGGTAGCTCGTTCTCCGGACTAGGTCAAAGAGGGCTTGGTAGCTCGTTCTCTGGACCGGACGAAGTCGGAGAGGGCTCGGTAGCTCGTTCTCCGGACTAGGTCAGAGAGGGCTCGGTAGCTCGTTCTCTGGAGACGTTAGGGTTTAGGGCTGGGAAGCTCTAAAACTAACTCAGGGAACTTGGATCGGTCTCCAGACTGATCCAGTGATACTCTGTGTGACTGGATCGGTCGGCAGACCGATCCAGTGATACTTGAAGTCTCTGATCGGTCTATGGACCGATCAGAAACCACACAGAAAGTTTAGAGAGTTTCTGTGGGTATTCTGATCGGTCTGTGGACCGATCAGTAACCACATAGATGCGTTCTGTGGGTATTCTGATCGGTCTGTGGACCGATCAGTAACCACACAGAAGCGTTCTGTGAGTTTTTCTGATCGGTCTACAGACCAATCAGAAAGAGATCAGAAAGAAGAGCGAGAAGGGGGATCGGTCTGTGGACCGATCCACCCATCGTCTGATCGGTCCACAGACCGATCAGACTCCCTCCAGACCGATCAGGATGAGTCCTGATCGGTCCAGAGATCTGTGGATCAATCTGTTGACCGATCCACAACATGTCGTTTTCTGTCTGCTGCTTCTCTGATTTTGCTGATTCACCTCTGATTCACTTCTGATTCACCTGATCGAATTATCTGCTGTGAGATCTTTAAGTTACAGGTTGCAGGTATCATGTCATTGGTTAATTTCAAATGAAGTTCCATCAGAAGAATAAGAACAAGTGCCCTTTATGCTGTATTTCACTGCAAGCGATGCATTTGAAGCATCAACGTTCACTGGCGGCGATCAGTGGCTTCAGCTTGACTATTGCTCATTGGTTCGAGCTCAGAGACACCAGTGAAGACCATGGATGGTATTGGTGTGAGTCCAGAGAACCAGATGAGTGACTGGCGACGCAGTGATCCGATACAGGTGACAGCGATTCTCTACGGTAAGCAAGCAGAATAAGAAGGAGGAAGAAGACAGGTTTACTAAGGTTCTGAAAAAACTCTCTCTGTCGTTCAAGCAAGAGGCTGTGCATTTTGTTGAGCTCTTGGCTGATTCCTTCTGTCTTGGTTTTTCTGCTTCGTGGCTGTAAGTTAAACTGTTCAATCCTTTAGCCACACTCTGTAAGTCTTGTGCTTTAACATATATATTTCTTGAGACTTTGTGGAGAGGTTACTCCACCAAGAAGGAGGATCTTTAGCCGGAATTTATCCGGGGTGCGATCTACCGAAGATCAAGGGGTCGTCCACCTTACGGACACGCCGAGGAGTAGGGGCAAGTTATCCCCGAACCTCGTAAATCCGTGTGTTAGTGTGCTTGTTTCCTTTTGTTTTAGTTTTCTAATTCCGCTGTGCTAACAAGTTTCTCTGTAGAAATTTTTGCTTAAGTTTTTAAGAGGTTATTCACCCCCCCTCTAGCCATCTAAGATCCTAACAGTTGCATCTTCGGACTTGTGGATATGACATGTCTTTTTTGGAATTGCAGGGTCACGTAATGATATCAATGTGCTTAACGAATCGACGTTATTCAACGACGTCTTACAAGGGAATGCACCCGAAGTTAATTTTATATACAAAAGGATACTATCTGACCGATGGGATCTATCCAGAATGGGCTACTTTCGTCAAGAGCTTTCCATGTTCCCAGGATCCCAAGAGAAAAATATTTAAGGAACGACAGGAGGCCGCGAGAAATGATGTCGAGAGGGCATTTGGGGTGCTACAATCACGATGGACAATGATAAGAGGTCCAAGACGATTTTGGTACAAGGATAATTTGATGGACATCATGTATACCTATATTAGTTTGCATAACATGATTATTGAGAATGAGGGAGATGCATTAGTCAATTGGTCGGACGATAAAGGAGATCCTCAATCACAAATATTTCAAGGCTTCACTCAAGAATTCCAAGCATACATCCACAGAAATTACGAGCTACGTGATAATCAAGTACATCATCATCTTCGAGCCGACTTAGTTGAGCATATCTGAGCACGCTATAATTGTAATCAATAAAAAATAATTTATTGATTGCGATATATGTATTGTGATATTTATGTAATTTTTTTTAATTATGATAGTTATTTTATGTTAGTAAATTATGAATTTAAATTTTATTAAAATTTAATTATATAAAATGTAAATATGAAAAAGAGATAATGAAATATATATAATGAAAAGTGTGGGGCCATGAAAAAGTTGTTAAAGAGGTTTTTTGATAATGGAGAGAAGTGTGAGGTTTTTAATTTTTGATGTGGCGTAGATGTGGCAACGAATGAGCTCTCAATGGGTTCTAACCATTATGGATGTTCTTAATTCCAGGTGCCTCAATCAACTTGTCACAGTAGTCATGATGCCTGCGCGCCATGTAGTGCATGACTATGCGTGCACAAGACATCAACGACATTTTTTATTCTTTTTATTATTATTCTTTTTTAATTTTGAATTAAAAAAAATATTTTTTTATATAAATCTCAAATATATTAATATATCCTATAAACACATTACTATACATTGTAACCCTTAAATTTTTTTCTTTTTAAATTTTCTTTTACCCGAATACTATTAGATTTTTTAGCTTGAATACTAAAACATAATTAGGAAGTTTAAATCCTAGGGGCGAAGAGTTAAAAAAATATTTTAATTGATATTTTAATAAAAAATAAGAAACGCTGCTATATGCTACGTAGACTACACACTGTGCTACGTGGGCAGTCGTACAATGTGCGACGTGTAGTGTTTCAGGTCAAGAACATAATCCATGCACGACATGCCCAGTTCAGATCCTCTAGTCCCTCATCCTTATCCCCTCCTATTCTTTTAATTTTTTCAGATGTCTTTTATCTATTGAATTTATCTTAAAAAAATTATCATCTAAATTATCTCAATTTCGTGCATAAATTATATATATTTTTACTTTATCATTATATTTAATTAAATTTTTTTTAGGGATAAAAGTTTGAAACAAAAATTAATTAAATAAATTGATAACGTAAAAATAAAAGGCATCTTAACAGAATTAGGAGACTAGGACAAGATCAGGAACAAGGACCAGATCGAACTACGACGTGCCAGGCCAGATTGGACTCGGCCATTTGCTTCTACTATTCTGACTATTATTCAATGATTAAATTTGTTGGAAAAACAAATTTAAAAAGAGTCAAAATCTTCGTCACTGCTAACAAACAAGTTAAAGAAAATGAGTTTTTAAAATATTTCTAATAATTCAATCATATTTTAATTATATCTTCAAAGAATTTTAGAGGCTGAACGCATCCCTTATGTTTTTAAATACGTCTCAAATATATCATTTTTATTAACTTCATAATTTAGAATTAACAAAATGATCATGTGCTACTTACAATTGTCTATATGAGTCCTAATTCTCAAATCCCTTCCTTATAATTTCTCTATAAGCCGTCAACTTGCTTCTAGTTGTGCGCTGCAACGGTGCTAGGAGCCGCAATGACATCATCCAATCACCGTAAGTGAACTATTTATTTTTATGTCGATTCCTACGATAGGAGTGAATAAGTTGTAAAATTTACTGAACTTTTTAATTCTAATAATGTAGGATTCAAATTCCTAGCCTTTTATATTGTAAATGTAGCAAATTATTTGTTATTTATTCTTGAAAACTTATTTTAGTATTTTTTATTATTGTATTAAACAGTGAAGATACATTTCTACATTGAGTTGTGGTAGCTAGAAGAAGTAAATACTTCTTAGAATTCATCCCGAACTATGGTATCTTTTTTCCTTTTCAGTATTTTAGTTATATATTTATTGTTTAATTAGTTGGTAGATGACACCCATAAAACTTATTTTTGTGTATTTATTTTTTATTTATATATTATCTTAGAGAACTTGAGTTTTTTTAGTTTGGAATGCATCTGAAGGGCTAATAAGCAGACTCATGTGAGAAACACATGCTTATTCGTTAATTATAAACAACAGAATTAATGAGAAAGATATATTTGAAACACATTTAAAAAGATAAGGGAAGTATTCTTGGAAATTCTTTAGAAAAATAATTGGGACACAATTGAAACATTAGGAATATTTTAATGAATTATCTCAGTTTTTGTTATTCTGTATGTTATGATATTAAAGACGTTCCTGCACACGTTAAGAAGAAGAAGGATGACCCTTCCCATTATTCTTCCTATCCATTCATCTTCCTCGTCTCCTCTAAGATATATATGCGTTCAAGGCAATCAGAACAAGGATGCGCATAGAAAACGTCGAGAAATTGAGAGGGATTTGATTAATGAAGAAAGGTTGATCATTTATTCGTGATCACTCTTTTGATAGTAAATTTTTCTCCAATCCTGATAAGTGTTTATAGTTTACAATATGCTATTTCATGCATTAAAAACTAACAATGATATCAGAGTTACTAGTTCTAAATGCATGAAACAAATTATCTTGTCCCCTCAGATGGATCTAGTGGCTAGCACATGAGATATTGTCATCACGAGGTCTGAGGTTCGAATCTCGGTAAAGCCGAGATAAATGTCTCTCTTATGTGCTAATCATTATTCCAAAAGCTAATAGTTGTCCGTGATTTACCTCCTCCATGTTGACTCCGTGATGGATTAGCGGGAATGTTAGGGAAAGCATATTCACCTTTTGTCATCATGAAATAAATTATCTCTTTGCTAGATTCCCCTCTTTGCTCGGGGACGGTGGCTGATCGTGACACATTTGTTTTTCACGACGGCAAATGCGACTGAACAAACCTGGTCGGGTGATTTTTCCAGCATCAAACAGGAGCGAAGAGGGGAAATCGTGACGGAGTCGTGATTTGCCATATGTCACTAGGTGAAATCGTGACCCATCTGCTGCCTTCGTTGGGCGCAGATATCATCTGCAGCCTTGGCCGAGCTCTAAACTCAGCAGCCAACACCAACGAAGATTTCCTCCAATTTTGGCCGGCGGGCGAAAAAGGATTGCACGGCAGCACCGGTCGGTTATGGCTGAGAAGAAAGTGAAACGGCGGAAGCAAAGAAATCTCTAGTTTTCCTTTCGTTACTTCACTGTTACAATTAAGAGGGCGGTTTTTAATTTTTTTTAAAAGAAACACCGGCAGAAGGGATCCAAAGGGGCTTCGTGTATTAATGCATGTTGCAATTAATTAAATTGGGATTCATGTTATACGGTTCAATTAATTTCAATTCAATTAATTGGAATTGGGCTTTATGCTTTTACGGGTTCAATTAATTGGAATTGAGCAAAGGTCCAATTAAATTAGTTTTTATAAGATTTGTTCTTATGAAGATATTGGACCATTCCCATACTCGAACTTGGCTAGCTAACGGAGTTAGTATTGTCCTTAAATCGAGTGACTCAGGTTTGCTGGGTGGGTACGCTGGCTGAGTCAGTACTAAGTTGAACTTATTCGGACTAGGCTTCGACTTGAGTAGTCTATCTTCACTCAACCATGTCGGCAATGATCACATTATGATCATGGATCGATTCAGATTAATATTCTGATTTTATTTTAGAATATTTTTCTAAATTGTTTAGGATTTTTTAAATTACATTTTTCTTTGTGAAAAAATAAATTTAAATGATGGAAAATTCTTTGTATTCGAATTAGAAAAGTTTAGAAGAATTTTCTTGTGCCTATTGATTGCTTTTTGTGTCCTTAGCGTATTAGTTCTATGTATACTTTGAACTAAATTAAATCAATTTTGTTATTGATTTTGTTGATTTTGTATTGATTTTATTATTTTCAATTCCATATGTTATATATAATATACACTATGATTCGTCGTGATATGTAACACAATGAACTGAGGGGCAGGCTACCGAGGAGATAGTGTATGATCCTTCTTACGAAGTTTGAGGACACATTGACAGGCTCGATAGGTTATTTTGGAAACTCAAGCAGTAATATTTTCTAATCTTGGACAATTATTGAATCTGGACTTTAATTTGATTGCTATACACCTCAATATAGTAGCACACCTTTTATGGGGGCTCTATGAATGATGTATCTCATATGCAAAGTTGTGTATAGCACTACTTAACCATGTGGATCAAGAGGATTCTGAAGAGATTGAGGAGGATTCAAAAGAGGATTAGCGTGTGGATTCAATAGAGAATCTTATAGTTGATCTGTCTAATATTGCCCTAGTTGAACCTAGAAAGATGGAATTATATTGATTATTATTGCACTATTGTCTTTCATAGTGGGAGTAGTAGTGATCTATCTACTTTCTTAGATTGGTTCTAACCTTTTGTTTTGTGTTGGCAAATTTAAAGAAAGTTACGTGTTAACCATTTTAAAAGAATGATTAATACATTTAAATAATGAGTTTATATCATGATTTATTCATTTAATGTTTAGTTCATTTGATGAGATGTATGTAATATAATTAATCAATGTTGATTGGATTAAATCATACAAATGATAAGTGGAAATCGTAATTACTATTTGATTTTGCAAATCCACTCAAATTTACATTGAGCCAATAATTAATTATATACATATGAATTAAATTGAATAACCAAATAATTTATTTATTTATGATAGATTATTGCTACTAAGAACATCATAGCTGAACTCAATAAGAGAGAGAAACTATATGAGGATAACTATAAGATAACATCTCAAGATACAATATATTCTTGAGGAATAATAAGTTCTAGAAACTATAAATCAGTTTATCGAAGAACCCACTGATGGTTCTACAACATAACATAATATTGATGCCTATAAGACATAGAAGAAAAAGACTCCAATTCTAAAGGGATATTAATTAGTTCAAAACATTGGAGTCCCTGAGCGATGATAAGTACAAAACATTGGAGTCCACTATTAGGGCTCGGGGAATCTCGCCCGATCGGCTTCCACATGTTGAACCACGTGACTTGGACTCATGATGTTGTGATAGAGGGCCCGGTCGGGGCCCTTTTGGAGACATATTGCTATGGTCGATCAACTCTCTCGAGTAACAACGGGCTCAGAGATCACCTCTTTTTTTTTGAGTGGACTGAGTTTTTTCAACATTGATATACTTTATAGCTTGTCGAAGCAAATGGTCAAAATCCCTTGGAGGTTTCCTGATTAGGGATCTGAAAAAATCATTATTTGTCAGTCCCTGGAAAAAGACACTCATCAAATTTTCTGAGTGGCAGACGGGGCATTCATGGTCACTTGGTTGAATCTCTTGATATAGGCCCTTAGTGCCTCTTTGGGCTCCTGTTTGAGTGAGAACAGGCTCAGCGTTGTCTTGTGATAGCGACGGCTACTAGCAAAGTGATGAAAAAAAATCGTTCGTCAGTCATTGAAACAACTGATGGATCAAGTGGGCAGCCGTTTGAACTATTTTTGCGTTGAGCCAGATAAGGTAGTGAGGAACACTCGACACTTGATATTACAAAAAAAAACAGTCTATTAGGGACGAATGTTTGCAACGAATTTAAATTTTGTTCCAAACTTTCCAACAAAATTTGCAACAGAATAATAAATTGTTCCAAATTAGCAACAAATTTAGCAACAAAATAAATTCGTTGCAAATTAGCAACAAAAGATATTTTGTAGTTAATATTATTGCAAGTTAGTAACAAAAATAAAATTTGTTGCAAATTTTGCGACGAATAATATATTCATTGCAAATTTTGCAGCGAATAATTTGTTCGTTGCAAAGTTTGCAATGAATAATATTTTTCATCGCAAATATTGCAGCGAAAATATTATTTGTTGGAATTTCCCAACGAATACATAATTTGTCGCAATTTTACAGCAAATAATTTACGTGCTAGAATTTACAACGAATCCATGAATTTATTGGAAATTTCCAACGAATCTGCCAGTTCGTTGGAAATTTCCAACGAAATTCAGATTCGTTGTAAAGTATGCAATATCTTAGAAATCCGTTTGACAGACCTAGAGACCTCGAAATCGGATGAAACAAGTTCCTATGTGCTCCTCTTGGTCTCCTGATTCTATAGATGAGCTCAAATATTTTTTTTGACATAAGATGAATTTTTAACATCTAGGTCAATTGGATAATTTGAATTTGAGCATGAAAGTATTAGAGTTTTAAATCAAATTGAAGTATAGTTGAACTTGTTAGATTTAGAAAATAATGTTCGAGTGCGAACGAGGCGAAATCAGTTTGTTTGCATTCATAAGGTTCTCGTGATTATATCCATGAATTAAAAATAATTTTGGAGCTAATTTATTTTGATCTGTGAATTTTTAAACCTGAATTTAATTTTCCTAACACATGGGATTGAAAAATAAAGAAAAAATATATATGAGGTAAAAAAAATATTTGAGAACATATATAAAATTAGGATAAATAGAGGAGCATATAGGAGCTGGTTTCATCCAATTCCGAGATCTCTAGGTCAGTCAACCATGATTTTTGAAAAATGTAGAGTTTCCAACGAATCTGATATTCGTTGGAAATTTCCAACGAATTGGCAGATTCGTTGGAAACAATTCCAATGAATTTGCCAGTTCGTTGGAAATTTCCAATGAAATTCAGATTCGTTGCAAAGTATGCAATGTCTTAGAAATCCGTTTGACCGACCTAGAGACCTCGGAATCGGATGAAACAAGTTCCTATGTGCTCCTCTTGGTCTCCTGATTCTATAGATGAGTTCAAATATTTTTTTTTGGCATAGGATGAATTTTTAACATCTAGGTCAATTGAATGAATTTGAATTTGAGCATGAAAGTGTTAGAGTTTTAAATCAAATTGAAGTATAGTTAAACTTGTTAGATTTAGAAAATAATGTTCGAATGCTCAGAACGAGGCGAAATTAGTTTGTTTGCGTTCGTAAGGTTCTCGTGATTATATCCATGAATTAAAAATAATTTTGGAGCTAATTTATTTTGATCTGTGAATTTTTAATCTGAATTTAATTTTCCTAACACAATAGGGATTGAAAAAATAAAGAAAAAAATATATGAGGTAAAAAAATATTTGAGAACATATATAAAATCAGGATAAATAGAGGAGCACATAAGAACTGGTTTCATCCAATTCCGAGGTCTCTAGGTCGGTCAATCGTGATTTTAGGAAAATGTAGAGTTTCCAATGAATCTGATATTCGTTGGAAATTTCCAACGAATTCCAGATTCGTTGCAAAGTATACAATGTCTTAAAAATCCGTTTGACCGATCTAGAGACCTCGGAATCAGATGAAACAAGTTCCTATGCGCTCCTCTTGGTCTCCTGATTTTATAGATGAGATCAAATATTTTTTTTGACATAGGATGATTTTTTCCACATCTAAGTCAATTAGATGAATTTTAGTGTTATTTGAAAGTGTTGAAGTTTAAAATCAAATTGATCTAGTTGAACTTGTAAGATTTATAAAATAATGTTTGGGGTGCTCCGAACGAGACGTTCGAATCAGATTGTATGCGTTCGTAGATTTTTCGGACACATTGACGTTTGAAAAATTACAGAGAAAAATATATCAGGTAAAAAAAATATTTGAGGACATATTTAAAATCAAGATAAATAGAGGAGCATATAGAAATTTGTTTCATCCGATTCCGAGATCTCTAGGTCCATCAACCACGAATTTAGGAAATTATAAATTTTCCAACAAATTAAATTTGTTGGAAATTTCCAACGAATAATTATTTTATTGGAAATTCGTTGGAAGAACCCTAATATCATCTCGACCTGGCCCGCTCTCTTCTCCTCACCTCTTGACCTAATTTTTCTCCTTCTTGCGAGACGGCGGCTGCGGCGATTTTTCCGCACATCTCTCGCTCGGTAAGCCGCCTCTCTCCCGATCTCATGTCCTTCTTTTTCCACAGATCTCGCAGCGTCGCCTGGACGCTCGCGGCCGCGCCTGGCCGCGAGCGGTCGCGCCTGGCCGCGAGTGGCTGCGAGCGACACCGTCTGGCTGCGAGTGGTCGCGCCTGGCCGCGCGCTCGCAACTGGCCGCGCGCTCACGCCTGGCCGCGCGCTCGCGCCTGGCCGCGCGCTCGCGTCTGCTCATGGTTTCTCACGCTCGCGGCGACGCCTGGACCTAGCGCCGCCGCCTGGCCGCTCTTGCCACCGCTTGGCCTCTCTCGCCGGCGCCGAGGTTGGCCACTGGCGCCGAGGTTGGCCACTAGCAGCCTCACCTGCTGGCCGCTGGCAGCATAGGCTGGGCGCTGTTTGTAAATCTGCAGGTCATTGTTTGATGTCGGCTAGTTGTTCTCGACCTTGGTTGGTTGTGGGGTGTCTGTGCCTTACAGCGGCACAGCTATCCGGGGGTCAGTGCCTTGCCGCTGGGGCCAAGATTATATTTGATAATTTGTAGACTTTTTTATTTTATTATAAATTTGATATTATTGTTTGTGCAGGTTTGGATTTGACGTGGCTGGGAGAGACGTTTGGTTTTATTTACCTTAGTTAGGTATATTTATTTACACATGATATTTTAATAATGATTTCATGTTTTTATTTTCCTCTATTATATGTTATTTGCAGTTGTATGTAAACTAAGTAATATTGACCATTAGTATTTATGTTCTAGGAGTTTTTATTACTATAATTTATTTGAAACAGGAAATATGCAGAATGAAAGAAGTTGAATGTATAATAAAAATTTACATGACCGTGGGGGTTTAACTGATGAGTTTATCACTATGTTGAGACAGTTTTTAAATTTTGCATCTAGTAATGTTGAGTTTATGGATGGTAATCAGATACGATGTCCATGCAGATATGATGCCGCTGATGATGTTGATGATCATGCATGAGTGTTTGTAATTAGAATTTTTGACTTCTTTTATTTTATCAATTTTATAAATTCTTAATTTTTGTATTTTGATTAGTGTTGTTTTTTTTTGTTCCAAATAGGGTTGGTAGGTGAAAATGATGATGGTATTGATGTAAAAATATGTAAGTCTTTACCTATTTATTTTTGTGTTGGTTTATAAGATTTTTTTTTTGTTTGTTTATCTATTGATATAGGCAGAAGAAGGATTTGGATTGAGAAGGATATCCATAAGATTATCTTCTACTCTACCTTTTTCATGTTTTTGTATGACATTGGAATTTGGATACTATGACATGTTTCTTGTAACTTTATTGCAGTGTTTGATTTAGGGTGTTAGTTGTAGTTGTATATTGTTGTAGTTTGTATTGTTGGATGATGATGTGTCATGTGTGTTGTATTGTTAGTTTTATGCTCTTAGTTTAGGTTGTATATGGAACATGTTTTAATGATGTATGTGTTTGGGTTTATATTATTGATGTTTGTATTTATTTTGTTTTACACTAATATGTTAGTTGATTTTTGGTTTATATTTGTGTTATTGTGTTTAGTGGTGTATTGTATATATGTTGAATCTGTTTGAAAAAAAATTGTAATAGGAAAAAATATTGAAATAAGATGGGACCGGATGTTTTTTTTTTAAATTTTGGGACGAATTTTGTAACGAAATTGGATTCATTGGAAATATCATATTTATCAGAATACTGCAACGAAAAATGCATTTTCGTTGGAAATTTCCAACGAATCCATATTTTCGTTGGAAGTTTCCAACGAAATATAAATTCGTTGGTAACTTCCAACGAAAATACAAAGTCGTTGGATATTTCCAACGAAATTATGGATTTGTTGGAAGTTTCCAACGACTATGAATTTCGTTGGAAATTTCCAACGAATATGAATTTCGTTGGAAATTTCCAACGCAAATATGGATTCGTTGGAAATTTCCAACAAAAATATGGATTCGTTGGAAATTGCCAACGAAAATGCATTTTCGTTGGAAATTGCCAACGAATTTATATTTTCGTTAGTAATATTGTATTTTGTAACTTTTCCAACAAATATTTATTCGTCGCAAATCTGTTTGCAACGAATACGTTTTTTCGTTGCTAATTTGTGACAAATTTGGGGTTCGTCGGAGATTTTTTCTACTGACATTTCCAACAAATATTTATTTTCGTTGCAGAATTTCCAACGAATTTTGCAATGAATTTTGGTTTTGTTGCAAAATTTCCAACGAATTTTGCAACGAATATTGATTTCGTTGCAAAATTTTCAACGAAATTTTAATTTTTTGTTGCAAATTTTTGCGACAGCATATTTGCAAAGAATTTTTTTTGTCGCAATTTTCACCCCAAATCCAATTTCCAACGAATTTTTTTCTAAAATTTGTCCCTAAGTGACATTATTTTTGTAGTGTGACTTCATCGGTATACTGGTGGAATATGGCTATATTCTCGAACTTAAGCACATGGTTTTCGAGGTCGGTCGCTCCTCCATACTCCCCGATTGACAGGGGTTGGAAATGAACAGGTAGCTAGTCATCAAGGATTTCTTGGGAGAATGACATACTTACCCGCTTGGGAGAATCGTTGACCTTGGGTGCTTTGCCTTTACGAACATCCAGTATGGGCACATTTTCGGAAGATGATCCTTGTGTCTTCTCCGTTTGGCAAATGTCCTCCAACGACGTTTAGAACAACGCCCTATGATATACGATCGATGAATGCAACACCGATGGCGAGCTGGCCGGTGGAACAGGCACTTAAGGAAAAACACTCAACAAGGGGTGGTTCGGTTGTCGCCCAGTCGGACCCTCCACTCGGATCCCATGTTCAACATGTTGGCCAGTCGTAGTTATAGCAAGGTTATTCAGTATATGACACTCAGCTGCTGCTTGTTGTTGTTGTTTCACCATCCTCACAACTCAAGCGTTTACCAACATCTCCAATTCTTCTTACATCAAGGTCACTGTTGTGAGTCGTCCAGTGTCCTCCATCTCTACATCTCGGATGCAGGTGATGTTCCCACAAATGATGTCAAATATGATCCTGCCCGAAAACAGTGAAGGTAGTTGGCTGAGAATGTGGCTTTGGCATTGATTGGACGAAGACTCCTCACGATCCTGTATGTCACAAAGAGCATTAGTGGCGGGCCAGGGAAGGGGTCTCCGGCATTGGCCCTCCGATGCTCAAGTCAGTGATTGGTTTGTAGAGAGAAATAGTGCAACAAACAATAGCAGTGAGCGTGTAAAATTATAAAGCATCGCATACATGCGTCTGTGAATGAAGACCTTTTTGTAGTGTCACTGTTGTGTTTATACATGAATTCCAAAGCAAGTCTTAGAAAAGGTATGTCATAAAGTGAATATAATATCTTTCCTAAAATAAGTCTACAAATCTGTGATTTGACATGATGGAAGATGGAAGATTCGAAAGTGCAATTTGTCTGTAAGATATTCTCTGTTCTCCATGACACCAAATATCAAAAAAGTGTATGAGGCAGTTGGACAATGAGACCCATCATAACCTCTCCTAGCCCAGCGATCGAATCCTCAATATACTCCGCTCGATGACCACTCATGGGCATTACTAGCTCGCCCTTGTTGGGTATAGTAGGGGACTCGGCCTTTACTCGACCTCTTCACTTGGTTCAAGTCCCCAAGGTGTCTGGCCGGCTCCTAGATCTGATCTGCTTGAGCAGTTGGTTGAGCTACATGATGTCTATCTTCAGACCTTGTGTATGTGCCGGAAGTCGGGCCATAAAGCCCGATTGGCCCTAAGGTCTAACCGGGTGAGTCCTCGATCGACCTTAAGCTCCATCCATAGGGAGATAGAAGGTTGGGACTTAAGGTTCGTCTGGCAACAAGGTCCAGTTTAATGATATCGTTCGGTCAGAGGAGCTCTAGGTTTTGTTGATTGCTAAGGAGATTGACTAATTCTTGACTATCTTGTCAGCCGATTTCCTAAACTTTGACTTGGGTTCGGGGGTCCATCTTAACCACCTTATCACACCGTTAATAGTATATTATTTTATGCATTAGAAACTAACAGTTCCTATGGCGAAGGGATGTGTTAGCCGGAAGACTCATTTAATATATATATCTATATATATAATTTTGTTTATCCGATCCCTCCTAAATCACCAAATCAAATTCCAATCAACCCCGGGCCTTAAATCTGAGGCCAGATCCTCTGGTCTAGAATCTTCTGGACCAGAGGAGGCCACCAATGAACATTCTGGACCAGAGGAGGCCCTACATGTTCATTGGTGGAATGATCTGGATGTTGGTAGTTTTGAGAGCATGAAAACTAAAACAAAACAATTAAATAATGCAGTAACTACTCACATGGATCTCCCGAAGAACCTCAACCGAAGACGCCGGTCGATGAAGAAATTGCTGTTGTCGGAAGCACGATCACGGAGCAACCGGAAAGAGCTTCAATATTCACGAACCAAATCCCACTCTGGATGTTCTTCCTTTGCTCGACCAAATCACCTCTCAGCTCTCTTCTCTGAACACCTTCACAATCCCTCTGCTCACCTTGATCGCACACCTTTTTGATTGCCTTGGACGCCACCATTTATATCAAGCAATACATCGGTTACCAACCGATGCCTTGATGATAGCTTTCAATGGAGGAAGATGAAGGATCGGCACCCCTTCATCTTCCCGACGTTGCAACTGATGCAACGTCTAACATCTCCCACTCGTCCAAGTCAATCCATATGGTCACATAGACCATGTTGGTCACATAGACCATGTTAGTCACATAGACTACAAGGTGATCAAGTCACGAAGACCGGAGCAAAATTAGTCACAAAGACCAAATAAGTCACGAAGACTTTATGAGGATTAAGTCACGAAGACCAGAGCAAAATTTAGTCACAAAGACCAAATAAGTCACGAGACTTTATGAGGATCAAGTCATGAAGACCAGAGCAAAATTTAGTCACAAAGACCAAATAAGTCACACAGACTTTATGAGAATCAAGTCACAAAGACCAGATCAGAACATCCATTCCATACATTAGGGAAAATGGTTCGTGCGACAGTAAGCACAGTGAGCATTCAATTGCTAAGAAGATTGTCACACCTTACTTAGCTGCTCCATAGAACAAATCAGAGACATAAATGACCATAGAACGAAACACAGACATAAATGGCTTGCCTTTACCCCAGATTAAATTATTTACATCATCATGAACATCTCTAATCCCTCATATTGACCATATGTCAAGAGCATGTTCAATATCTCCAATCAAACAAATTATTCACAATTACATTTTATGTACTGAACTAAAAATGTAACCGGTACCAGTGAATAAATGTCGCAGATGTAAATCAATCTTAATCTTCCTTTTTAGCTAGAATCCATTCATTCTAATCAGTTGTTTTCCTAGTTATGCTCCATAGACCGAATCGTCCATACCCAATAGGAAACATGCTAAAGTAGCAGACACTGATCAGAACTTCAAGTAGACAGCTAAATAGTCACTTAGGGTAAAATCGAGATTAACTTATAATCTCAAGGGTCTCACATAGTAGAGAAGCAGGGATCCATTCTCCTACAACCCTTCTTGTCGCCATAGCACATGTGGTATGAATCACATGCTACGATGTTATTCTCTTTACCAAAAAGAGCGCATGTTTTTCCCAAATTTAACATCGTACAGATTTCGATCTAGACATTCCCAATGTTTAATCCTGAATTCAACATATGAATTCTAATCTGGCTTCAAGCAGATTTAGTAAATGGTGGGTACATTTACTCCAATCATTACACAAATGATCTCATCTTGACACAAATATCAAGGCGACCTTAACTTATGGGTATGTCTCTATTCACAGCTACAAAAGCTGTCCCATAAGCAACGGTCTTACCTCTATTCATACTCAACAAATAGAGATGATTGTCCATGTGAGTGGACCAATCCCAATCTGCCAACATGCTTATCGAGACTTTTATTCGAATGTAACCAAGACATATACACTGAATAGATCATGAAAATTTTCATTTGTCAAAATGTCTTTACAATTGTTACATTCTCCGAAGTCCCAAAGACTTCATATGCCCATGAAATGACTCTTTAGTCAATGGCTTAGTAAAAGGATCAGCAAGCATATTCCGCGTAGGGATGTACTCAAGAATCACTTTTTTCTTGTCAACAATATCCCTTACAAAATTATACTTAATTTCTATATGCTTGCCTTTGTTGTGATATTTGGGATCCTTGGAAAAAGCTATCATAGCTTGACTGTCACAATACATAGTAACAGGACTCCCATTATCCTCGGCAATCCTCAGATGCTTCAGGAACCTTCTTAGCCAGACAGCCTCTTGCACAGCCGCTGCACAAGCCACATACTCAGCTTCCATTGTCGACAAGGCTACACAAGCCTGCTTCTTGCTGTTCCATGAGATGGCGCCATCATTCAGCAAGAAGACATAGCCAGATGTGGATTTTCTGTCATCAAGGTCCCCTGCCCAATCTGCATCTGAGTAGCCACTTAGGCTCATATCTGATCCTTGGAAACAGAGGCAATAATCAGCTGTTCCTTTAAGATATCTGAATATCCTCTTCACCGCTTTCCAGTGTCTCGATCCTGGGTTTGACTGGAAACGACTAACTAAGCCAACAACATAGCTTATATCGGGACGAGTACACAACATAGTGTACATCAAACTACCAATAGCACTGGCATATGGTTTCTTCTTCATTTCGACTATTTCCTCAGGAGTCTTGGGATACATACTTTTGCTCAAGACAGTACCTTTCGCAATAGACGTCTGTTCAATGTTGCAATCTGACATTTTGAAGTGTTGTAGCATCTTAGTGATATAAGTTTCTTGAGACAAACCCAAAAGCCTCTTTGATCGGTCTCTAACGATCTTCACTCCTAAGATGTACTCTGCTTCTCCCTTATCTATTATGTCAAATTGTGATGAAAGCCAACTTTTGACTTCTATCACACTCTTTATGTCACTTCCAGCTATTAGCATATCATCAACATATAATGATAAAATGACAAGCTTTCCTTTTTCCTTTCTTAGGTAAACACAATGATCCTCATTGATCATTTCGAAACCATAAGATAATATTACTTCATTAAATCTTATGTTCCATTGTCTTGACGGTTGCTTTAGCCCATATATAGACTTCCGAAGTCTACATACTCTTTTTTCTTGGCCTTCAGCAACATAACTTTCTGGTTGTACCATATAGATTTCTTCGTCAAGATTACCATTAAAGAAAGCCGTTTTTACATCCATCTGATGTAATTCCATGTCATAGTGTGCTACTATAGCTAGGATGACACGTATTGACACAAACTTTGTTGATACAGTCTGACCTGGCTGTTGTTTTGATGTTGACACTGATTTAACTTTATATCAGATGTTATTTGAACTCGGATTGATTACTGATCAAGGTTGATCGTGTGGAAGGGAAAAGTCCAAGTTGGAAACTTGGCACGCGAAGTCGGAGAGTGCTTGGTAGCTCATTCTCCGGACTAGGTCAGAGAGGGCTCGGTAGCTCGTTCTCTGGACCTGACGAAGTCGGAGAGGGCTTGGTAGCTCGTTCTCCGGACTAGGTCAGAGAAGGCTCGGTAGCTCGTTCTCTGGACCTGACGAAGTCGGAGAGGGCTTGGTAGCTCGTTCTCCAGACTAGGTCAGAGAGGGCTCGGTAGCTCGTTCTCTAGACCTGACGAAGTCGGAGAGGGCTCGGTAGCTCGTTCTCCGGACTAGGTCAGAGAGGGCTCGGTAGCTCGTTCTCCAGACTAGGTTAGAGATGGCTCGGTAGCTCGTTCTCTGGACCTGACGAAGACGGAGAGGGCTCGAAAGCTCGTTCTCCGGACTAAGTCGGAGAGGGCTTGGTAGCTCGTTCTCCGGACTAGGTCAGAGAGGGCTCGATAGCTCGTTCTCTGGACCTGACTGAGTCGGAGAGGGCTCGGTAGTTTGTTCTCCGAATTAGGTCAGAAAGGGACCTAAGTGGATATTCCATGGTGCATTGGATCGGTCGGCAGACCGATCCAGTGGTACATGAAACAGTGGATCGGTCGGCAAACCGATCCAGTGAAACTAAGTTTCCTGATCGGTCTGGTGACCGATCAGGAAACACTCAGTAGCACACTGAGTGTAATCTGATCGGTCTAGTGACCGATCAGGAAATACTCAGTAGCCCACTGAGTGTAATCTGATCGGTCTGTAGACCGATCAGGAGATGCTATTGCGAAGAGAAGAGGGAAGGATCGGTCATGGAGACCGATCCAGCTGCGGCCTGATCGGTCTCCACGATCGATCAGGTAAGCTGTGGACCGATCAGGAAATGTCCTGATCGGTCCATGGATCGGTCTGGTGACCGATCCACACATAATCTGATTTGTTCGATGTTCTGCGATTCCTCCACTGCATCTGATTTGCCTAATTCATGTGATATAAGCCTCTGTGCTGTTAGCTTTTGAGTTTGCAGGATTACAGGCACCATTCCAAGCATAATTTCAAATTAAGTCCATAAGAGGAATACGACAAATGGACTTTCTGCTGTGATTCGTGGCGCATGGTGCATTTGAAGCATCAACGGCTACTGGTGAGATCTGGCCGCGATCCGCTTGACTCCTGGTGATTGGTTCGAGCTCAGAAGACACCAGTGAAGACTGTGATTTCATTGGTGTGAGTTCAGAGGACCAGGTAAGGAGGAAGAGGGATTGGCTGCAGCGATGATTTTGTACAGATTTGCCACAATCCGTGACAGCAGAGCAGAGAACAGGGGCTTAAGAAGCAGAAAACAGCGAGAGTAAAGAAGAACAAGCAAGAAAGAAAGCAAGAAAGAAAGAAAGAGGTTCTGTAGATCGTTCTTGAGCTCTCGTGTGAAAAACTGCGATCTGTGAGTTCTTGTTTCCACTGATCCTCGCGTGGTTGTAAGCATTAGTTCATTCTTCTTTGCCACCGAGCTCTGTAAGTCTCGTGCTTTAACATATATATTTCTTGAGACTTTGTGGAGAGGTTACTCCACCGAGAAGGAGGATCTTTAGCCGGAATTTTTCCGGGGTGCGATCTACCGAAGATCAAGGAGTCGTCCACCTTACGGACACGCCGAGGAGTAGGGGCAAGTTATCCCCGAACCTCGTAAATCCGTGTGTTAGTGTGCTTGTTTCCTTTGTTTTAGTTTCCTAATTCCGCTGTGCTAACAAGTTTCTCTGTAGAAATCTTTGTTTAAGTTTTTAAGAGGTTATTCACCCCCCCCCCCCTCTAGCCATCTAAGATCCTAACAAGTGGTATCAGAGCCTGGTGCTCTTCATCTGGACTAACATCCAAAGGAGCAAGAAGATGGCCATGAAGGAAGGATTCAGCACAAACAGACCACCCTTCTTCGATGGAGCAGATTTCCAGTACTGGAAGAGCCGCATGGAGTATTACCTCAAGACTGATATCTCCATGTGGTTCTCGGTCAAGGAAGGATTCACACCACCGAAGGACGAAGAAGGTAAGGAACTCGATTCATCAAGGTGGTCTACTGAACAAACTCGTAAAGGGCAAGCCGATGCCAAGGCAGTAGTCACCTTACAATGTGGGATTGCCAAGGACCAACTCGTCAAGGTAGGTCCATTCTCGAGTGCAAAAGATTTATGGAACAAGCTTATCGAGCTCCAAGAAGGAACTCGTGATTCTCGGATAGCCAAAAGGGACCTATTCTTGAATCAACTACAAAATCTCACCATGAAGGAAAATGAAACAGTAAGTGAACTACATGGGAGGTTCAAGGAAATCATCAATGGTCTACATTCCGTAGATGAACGCGTGGAGAATCGCGATCTAGTAAGGTACGCTCTTAAATCCTTTCCAAGGAATGCCTTGTGGTCATCTATGGTAGATGCCTACAAGGTTTCCAAGGATCTTTCCATTGTAAAGTTAGATGAATTCTTTAGTGAAATGGAACTTCATGAACTTGCTAACAAACGTCAAAAGGAGAAGGGTATAGCTTTGGTTGCAGGAGAAAAGAGCAAGGATGGGAGAAGAAAGAAAGGAAAGAAGAAGGAAAAAGAGATTCTTTCATCTTCATCCTCCTCCGAGTCCGATGATGAAGGTGGATCATCATCAAGCGAGATGACAAATTTTGTGAGGAAGATCATGAGAAGAAGCAGGAGATACAAAGGTAAGACTGTAGATCAAAATATTGATAAGTCTAACGTTACTTGCTATGAGTGTAGCAAGAAAGGTCACTACCGGAGTGAGTGTCCAAAACTCAAGAAGGAGGAACGGGCCAAAAAGAAGGAGGAAAGAGCCAAGAAGAAGAAAGCTCTCAAGGCCACTTGGGATGAATCTTCCTCAAGCTCATCGGAGGAGGAAGAGAAGATGGAGAAGAGTACTCGGCAATTGGCACTCATGGCAAGGGAGGAGTCCGAGTCCGAGAGTGATGACTCAAGCACTTCAGCCGCGGCTTCATCATCTTCGGATGATGAAGAGGTAACCTCTTCTCACTTAGAAAAATGCTATAAGACTATTACACATTTGTCTACCTTGCTTAAAAAATCAAAAACAGAAAATAAATCATTAAAAGAAGAAGTAGAGAACTTGAGAGCTCTTAGGGAAGATGAGGTTGATGGCCTACATCTAGAGCTCCTTGAAGATGAGAACAAGGCCTTGAAGGGTGAGGTTGAGAAACTCAAGAAAATGCTTGAGAAATTCTCAACTAGCTCTAAGACCCTAGACATGATTCTAAATGCCCAAAGGGCGGTCTACAACAAGGCTGGATTAGGATACCAACCTAAGGAGTCTAGCTTTATTTCTTTAGTGTCAAGAACCCAATTTCATAGATCGCATGTTTCTAGGGTTCATGAGACTAGGAAGAAGGTAACAAAGGCATGAGTGCCTAAGTCTTTCATTGTAGATGCATTAGGTCCCAAGATTTGGGTACCTAAAACATCTATCTTTCGTGTCTTGTAGGCATTGGTAAAGGGGGAGCGTCTATCAACTTGGTTTGTTGATAGTGGATGCTCCAAGCACATGACCGGGGACAAGTCACTATTTTCTACCATTCAAAACAAAAATAGAGGTAATGTGTCATTTGGTAACAATGGTAACCTTAAGGTAATAGGGGTTGGAGACATTCATATATCCGAATATCTCCAAATCAAGAATGTCCTTCTAGTCAAGGGGATGACTTTTAATCTCCTAAGTGTCAGTCAATTGTGTGACACGGGTTACACAATTGAGTTTCATTCGAGTCAATGTCTAGTCAAAAACATTGACACACTTGACACGGTACTAGTAGGCACAAGGGTAGATAACATTTATCAAGTTTCTTTTAAAAGTGCTACTAATGCTCTTGCTAAGTGTTTCATGTCAAAAGAAGAAGAATCGTGGCTTTGGCATAGGAGGTTGGCTCATGTGAACATGAAGAATATCAGGAAGCTGGTCAACAAAGGGTTAGTGCGAGGCTTGCCAAGCATCAAGTACCAAAAGACCAAATTGTGTGATGCATGTCAGAAGGGTAAGCAAACTAAAGCGCCTCATAAAGGTAAAAGCGCTGTAAGTACAACTACTGCCTTAGACTTATTACATATGGATTTGTTTGATTGCAGTAGTGTTATTTCTTTAAATGGTAGTAGATATTGTTTAGTAATTATTGATGACTTTACTAGGTATACATGGACCTTCTTTTTGAAAACTAAGGATCAAACCATAGATATCTTTATTTCCTTTTGTAGAAAAACTGAAAATGAAAAATCAACAACAATTAAAACCATTAGAAGTGATCATGGTGGGGAATTTCAAAATCTTAGGTTTTTAGAATTCTGTCAAGAAAAGGGATATAGGCATGAGTTCTCTACTCCAAGGACCCCACAGCAAAATGGGGTTGTGGAGAGAAAGAACCGAGTCTTACAAGAGGCTGCACGGAGTATGCTCAATGAGTACTCACTACCGAGTTACTTATGGGCTGAAGCTGTAAATACAGCTTGCTATGTGCAAAACCGAATCTTGATACATAGGTTTTTAGGAAAGACTCCCCATGAACTTTGGTTTGGAAAACCCCCTACAATTAAACATCTTAGGGTGTTTGGTTGTAAGGTGTTTATTTTGAACACCAAGGACCATCTTGGAAAATTTTCGGCCAAGGCTGATGAAGGGATACTGGTCGGGTACTCGCTCACCAGTAAAGCCTATCGAGTCTACAACAATAGGACTAAATTGATTGAAGAGTCCTCTGATGTAGCTTTTGAAGAAATCCCTAACTTAAATGATCAATCAAGGGATGTAGGAAAAATTCAATTTGAACTTAGAAGGCTAAGTTTGAATGATCGAAACATAGAAAGAGTTGAAGTTGACTCTGATGTTGATGAGCAAAGGCAATAAAGAACTCAATCTGATCCTTTGCCTGATATTGAGTCCTTGCCTGTGCCTAGTGAGACCATTCATGAGGCACCACCAACACCAAGACAATCTAGGATAGCCACTAGTCATCCCCAAGACCAAATTGTGGGAGACATCCAACAAGGGGTTAGGACTAGGTCATACTTTAGAAATGAGTCTAATGAAGTCGCATTGATTTCAGAGATTGAACCAAAATTAGTTGATGAGGCATTGCGCGATCCTGATTGGATCATAGCTATGCAAGATGAGTTAGGTCAATTTGAAAGGAGCCAAGTGTGGGACTTAGTTCCTAGACCTAAGAAGACCACCATTATTAGAACTAAATGGGTCTTCAAAAATAAGTTAAATCAAAAGGGAGAAGTTGTAAGAAACAAGACAAGACTTGTAGCCAAGGGCTATAGTCAAGTCGAAGGTCTCGATTATGATGAGACTTATGCTCCCGTGGCCCGACCATTCGTTTGATGCTAGCTTTTGCTGCACATAGAGGTTTCAAGCTCTATCAAATGGATGTTAAATCTGCCTTCTTAAATGGTTTTATTAAAGAAGAAGTCTATGTTGAACAACCACCTGGGTTTGTGAATACCGAAGCTCCAAACCACGTGTACAAGCTCAAGAAAGCACTTTATGGGCTTAAACAAGCACCACGAGCTTGGTACGAAAGGTTGTCAACATATTTGCTAGAAAAGGGTTTTGTAAGAGGCCAAATAGACCCAACACTATTTCTGCGTAGAGATGGTGAAAACATTTTTGTAGCCCAAGTGTATGTCGATGACATAATTTGTGGCTCAAATAACAAGGGCTATTTGAATGAATTTATTTCTCACATGGAAAGTGAGTTTGAGATGAGTCTAGTAGGAGAATTGACTTTCTTCCTTGGACTTGAAATCAAACAAACTCGAGATGGAATTTATGTCCATCAAACGAAATACACTCAAGAGATGCTCAAAAAATTCAACATGAGTGACTCTAAGGAAGTGTCCACTCCAATGGCGATAAACACTTGTCTTGACAATGATGAGAGTGGGAAACCAGTTGATCTAACGCAATATAGAAGCATGATCGGTAGTCTTCTATATCTCACAGCTAGTCGACCGGACATACTTTTTGCTGTGGGCATGTGTGCTAGATATCAAGTTTGTGCTAAGGAATCTCATTTAACTGCAGTTAAGAGAATTCTAAGATATCTCAAGGGCACAATTAGAGTAGGACTGTGGTACCCTCGTACGGAGTCTTTTGACTTGATAGGCTATACCGATTCCGATTATGCTGGATGCAAATTGGATCGGAAAAGCACTAGTGGGGGTTGCCAATTTTTAGGTTCATCGTTGATTAGTTGGTCAAGTCGGAAGCAACATTGTGTTGCTCTCTCCACGACCGAGGCTGAATACATTGCCATGGGAGAGAGTGTATCACAATTGTTGTGGATGATTCACACTCTAGAAGATTATGGACTTTCATATAAAGGAGTGCAAGTGTTGTGTGACAACATTAGCACAATAAACCTAACGAAAAATCCAGTCCATCATTCTAGGACCAAACACATTGAAGTGCGTCATCACTTCATCAGAGATCACGTAGCTAGGGGAGACATTGCACTCACATATGTTGAGTCAAAGTCAAACTTAGCCAATATTTTCACCAAACCCCTTCCGGAAAATGAATTTAGTCATTTAAGGAGGGAATTGGGAATGTGTTTGGCTCAATAAGTCATTTTGACCACATCACGATCAATAAGGACCATTAAAATGAAAAGAGAAATTGGAAAATTAATTTGGGCAACTTGGGGACATCTCACACAAACTATAAGGTTTAACAAAATATTTTTGTTTGCTAGAAATGGGGTGAGATGCTAGGATCAACCAAATTATTCAAAATGTATCATGCATCCCTTGAATAATTAGGTTGAAGAGACATAAATTGAGTATGGGGAAGGTCATTACATAATTCATGTGTATTTGGCTCCTAGATCTTACTCATATATTCCAACCAAGGAATCTTGGTTGGATCTGTGTCTAGAAATCATCTAACCTGGTTGATGTGTTGATTGATACCCTTGTTTGATACCTTCCTGATTTTGATTGAAAATAGGACAAGTTGGTGAAGAAATTTGACATATTTTAACAAACTTGTAACTATTCATAGGAAGGATATATCGTGAACCGATAGCCTGCGTCAGATTTATTACCTTGGTTCACTATAAATCATAGTTTCAGCAAACAAATAAAACAAACTTCTCTTTTGAAACTTTGAGGTTCAACACATTTGTGATGAAGTGTCTGAAACTTTCGAGCCCTTGATAATTCAAAATCATTAGAGCTCATCATTAGAAAATATTCATTGGTATCACTGAATATAATCTGTGGGCTCTTCAGATCCTAGGTTCTGAACTTGGAAGTTGTTGAACCAAGTTCAGAGTCGTACGAATTTTCAAGTCACCGATTATCAGACACCGATCGGTCCAGGACCGATCAGGATGATCTCGATCGGTCTCTATGACCGTCGAGAGTTCTTCGATATCGATCGGTCCGCGGACCGATCGGTGGTTCACGACGCGTATCGATTACTAATCAACTCGATCGGTCCGGGCCGATCAAGCTTCCCCGATCGGTCTCCACGACCGATCGTAGCTTGGCACGCTCCACCTCGATCGTGCGGGACCGATCAGGGCTCTCGATCGGTCTCACGACCGATCGGAGGCTCTACCGATCCACCTCGATCGGTCTCGCGACCGATCGAACCTCCTAACCGATCGGGCGTTCGATCGGTCGATTTTCTCGATCGGACACCGTCCGATCTTTTGATCTGTTCACCCCTTTTTAACTACCCCAATCCTTCGTCCTCTCATTTCACGCCGAAAACCCTAGCCGAACCACTCCTCAGTCCCGACTCTTCTCTCCATCTTCTCCGAAAACCTCAAATGGCGCCCAGGTAACTTCCTTTCTCCCCGAAATCTGTTCATTTTTGACATTTTAGTTTCTTTTCACAGTGTTTTTCTGTGTGTTGTCTTAGTTCTCTACTTTGTGGCTCCCGTGGAATCCCATTTGCCTCGACCGTGTCCTATTTTTGACCTATTTAGGAAGAAATCTGCCGGTGAGGGTACTTCTAAGTCTTCTGCCGAGAAATCCAAATCCCAGGCACCCTCCCGACCTCAACCTTCCTCATCTTCAAGATTCCCTAACCGCCAGTTTGAACAGTCGTTTCAACAGAGGACATTCAAGCTACTCCCATGTCGATCTGTGGATCGAAAATACATGGATGAATTTTGTCCCTCTGTATCTGAAACCTTAGGATATTACAAACTTGACTCGATAGTTTACCTAGAAAGGGACATCAACTATGACCTTGTATCTGAATTCTATAACAATCTTCATCAGAACAGTGATGGTGTTTATAAAACCAGAGTAGCTAGAAGAACTATCGATTTCTCCATCGTAGAATTCTTTGGATATCTAGGCTGCCGAATGTGTTCAGGAGATATTTTTCCCATTTATCCTGATTTACCAGAATCATTACCTCCTCCACTTGATGTCTCACCTGATTCCATCTATGAGTACTTCTTCGGTCATCTTAGACCAGATGGACTGGATGAGTTGGATGTTGATTTTCCCACCTTTGCTGCCCTACGACTATCTGCCCCTGACTATATTCTTTTTAAGATAGTCACAAACTGTATTCTTCCAATCACATCCAAACCTCTTGCAGAGATCTGACCCTTTCATTGTTTGATGCTTTATGGGTTACGTCGGCGTCTCGACTTTGACATTATGTCCAGCATCCATTCTTCGATCATCTCCTATTCTCAGCCTAGCAGCTCCACTATTTATATGCCTTATGGGCATATAATTACAGATTGGCTCGAGACCCTTCAGATAGATGTGTCTAAGGGTAGGATAGTGAAGATGGTCAGACAGGACTGCAGACTTGGGAAACGGGCATTTTCCAAGTCCGGTATCTTGGGACAGAATGGGACTGTTCGGTGGAAGGATGGGAGAGGTCTAGGAGAGTTACCACGGGCACTTCCTCGACAGGTTGCTGTTCCTCCTCCTGCTGCTGATGAGGCCGATCCTCATCTGCGCTGGCAGATCGCTGAGCTAGAGAGTCGCTTCGATCAGCACGATGAGCTGCTGGCTGCTGAGCTCCATGGACTGCGCGTTCGGATCGACCAGCACTATGACGATCTACGCAGTCAGCAGCTGGTGACGCAGCAGCTACTCTCGGGCTGGATGGCCAACTACCCACCTCCACAGCATTTCTCGGGCCATCCACCTTCGAGCTCCAGCATGCCGCCTCAGGGTTACGAGCCTCCCGCGGATGATGATGATGTTCCTCGTTTGAGGAAATTGATTGATACATTCTATGTGTTATTTTTCCTGTCTGTATGTTGGATGATATTTGTTGGATATCTTTGTCTGACCTGGATACTTATGCTACTCCTATATTTTTGCTATTCATTTGTCCATTTCTCGTTTTTCCTTATGTTTCAGTTCATATTAATATGCTGTTCCTATGCCATGACTTGATTGTATCTTATCTCTTTCTTACTGTCACATAGTACACTTCGAGGGAACTCTAGGTGCATTAAGAAAAGACAGTATGGGTTAAGGGGGAGTCTTTTGAGTCTTATCACCCTATTTGCACATTTTCGGTGTTTGACAAAGGGGGAGAGATATCTAAGTTTAGAGGTGTATGAAGGTTTGATTTTAGGGGAGAAGATAACGGGGAGGATCTTGATTCTCGTTATTGACTTCCTTACATCATGGTATATTCATCTTAGGGGGAGGATCTTGATTCCCCTAAAATTATGAAAATAAGAACATTTCTTATCTAAACTTAAATCGTGTTGTCAAACAACAAAAAGAGGGAGATTGTTGATACAGTCTGACCTGGCTGTTGTTTTGATGTTGACACTGATTTAAGTTTGTATCAGATGTTATTTGAACTCGGATTGATTACTGATCAAGGTTGATCGTGTGGAAGGGAAAAGTCCAAGTTGGAAACTTGGCACGCGAAGTCGGAGAGGGCTTGGTAGCTCGTTCTCCGGACTAGGTCAGAGAGGGCTCGGTAGCTCGTTCTCTGGACCAGGTGGGAGAGGGCTTGGTAGCTCATTCTCGGACTAGGGGAGAAGGCTCGGTGGCTCGTTCTGGACCCGAGAGGGCTTGAGTGCTCGTTCTGACCAGGTCGAGAGGGCTCGGTGGCTCTCTGGACTTGGCCCGGAGAGGGCTCGGTAGCTCGTTCTCCGGACTAGGTCAGAGAGGGCTCGGTAGCTCGTTCTCCGGACTAGGTCAGAGAGGGCTCGGTAGCTCGTTCTCTGGACCTGACGAAGACGGAGAGGGCTCGAAAGCTCGTTCTCCGGACTAAGTCGGAGAGGGCTTGGTAGCTCGTTCTCCGGACTAGGTCAGAGAGGGCTCGGTAGCTCGTTCTCTGGACCTGACTGAGTCGGAGAGGGCTCGGTAGTTTGTTCTCCAAATTAGGTCAGAAAGGGACCTAAGTGGATATTCCATGGTGCATTGGATCGGTCGGCCGACCGATCCAGTGAAACTAAGTTTCCTGATCGGTCTGGTGATCGATCAGGAAACACTCAGTAGCACACTGAGTGTAATCTGATCGGTCTGGTGACCGATCAGGAAACACTCAGTAGCCCATTGAGTGTAATCTGATCAGTCTGTAGACCGATCAGGAGATGCTATTGCGAAGAGAAGAGGGAAGGATCGGTCATGGAGACCGATCCAGCTGTGGCCTGATCGGTCTCCACGACCGATCAGGTAAGCTGTGGACCGATCAGGAAACGTCCTGATCGGTCCATGGATCGGTCTGGTGACCGATCCACACATAATCTGATTTGTTCGATGTTCTGCGATTCCTCCACTGCATCTGATTTGCCTGATTCATGTGATATAACCCTCTGTGCTGTTAGCTTTTGAGTTTGCAGGATTACAGGCAACATTCCAAGCATAATTTCAAATTAAGTCCATAAGAGGAATACGACAAATGAACTTTCTGCTGTGATTCGTGGCGCATGGTGCATTTGAAGCATCAACGGCTACTGGTGAGATCTGACCACGATCCGCTTGACTCCTGGTGATTGGTTCGAGCTTAGAAGACACCAGTGAAGACTGTGATTTCATTGGTGTGAGTTCAGAGGACCAGGTAAGGAGGAAGAGGGATTGACTGCAGCGATGATTTTGTACAGATTTGCCACAATCCGTGACAGCAGAGCAGAGAACAGGGGCTTAAGAAGCAGAAAACAGCGAGAGTAAAGAAGAACAAGCAAGTAAGAAAGCAAGAAAGAAAGAAAGAGGTTCTGTTGATCGTTCTTGAGCTCTCGTGTGAAAAACTACGATCTGTGAGTTCTTGTTTCCACTGATCCTCGCGTGGTTGTAAGCATTAGTTCATTCTTCTTTGCCACCGAGCTCTGTAAGTCTCGTGCTTTAACATATATATATTTCTTGAGACTTTGTGGAGAGGTTACTCCACCGAGAAGGAGGATCTTTAGCCGGAATTTTTCCGGGGTGCGATCTACCGAAGATCAAGGAGTCGTCCACCTTACGGACACGCCGAGGAGTAGGGGCAAGTTATCCCCGAACCTCGTAAATCCGTGTGTTAGTGTACTTGTTTCCTTTGTTTTAGTTTCCTAATTCCGCTGTGCTAACAAGTTTCTCTGTAGAAATCTTTGTTTAAGTTTTTAAGAGGCTATTCACCCCCCCCTCTAGCCATCTAAGATCCTAACAAACTTCACAACTGGGGAGAATGTCTCTTCAAAGTCAATACCCTCCATTTGGGTATATCCTTTTGCAACTAATCGAGCTTTGTATCGATTAATCGATCCATCTACTTTCCTCTTTACTTTGAGAATCCACTTATTCCCAATAGCCCTTCGGCCCGGAGGAAGATCGACTAAATCCCAAACTTGATTCTTTCTCATTGACTCCATTTCTTCATCCATTACAATTTTCCATTCTTTTCTAACTGAGCTTCTCAAAGCTTCCTCAACTGTTCGAGGTTCCTCATCATCAACTGGGAGAACCATCAATGCCTCATTCTCAATATCAAACCTTCTTCGAGGAATAATCTAACAACTACTTGTTCGAAGGTTAGACTGTTGAGAAACTGACTCATTCAATGGCAAATTACTCCCACTCGGTTGACTAGATTCAGGCATCTCCTGACTTGTTGATAAAGGAACATTATCCTCCTCCTCTATCTCATATAGAGGAATTGTCTTATCAACTTCACCTCGTGTTGGGAACTCAGTTTCTAGAAAAGTAGCATCTCTTGACTCTATTTCAGAGATGGTTCCATCTTGTCGCTCACCAATAAAAACATAACCCTTAGAGGTCTCAGAGTACCTTATAAAGATACACTTCTTACCTCTGGGTCCTAGTTTTCCATATTCGTGAGTCTTATCATGAACGTAGGTAGCTGACTCCCAAGGTCTCAGATTACTCAAATTCGGTTTTCTGCCTGTCCAACATTCATGTGGGGTAGATGGAACTGACTTTGAAGGTACTTTGTTAAGTATATAGGTTGCTACTAGTAATGCATCTCCCCAATAGGAGATTGGCAAATTAGCTTGCGCCATCATAGACCTAACCATTTCAAGAAGAGTCCTATTTTTTCTTTCAGCAACCCCATTTTGCTGTGGAGTTCCAGGGACAGTTAGCTGTCTAATAATCCCTTTCTCATTACACATTGTCTTGAACTGATCAGACAAATATTCTCCTCCATGGTCAGTGCGCAAGGTTTTAACCTTACGTTCCAATTGATTCTCAACTTCCTTCAAGTAACGAATAAAGCAATCCAATGCTTCAGATTTGTGAGAAATCAAATACACATGACCAAAACGTGTGAAGTCATCGATAAATGTAATGAAATAAGAACTTCCATTTCTAGCCTTCACATTCATTGGACCACAAATATCCGAATGAATTAATTGCAATGGTGAATCAGCCCTAATAGCCTTACCAAATGGTTTTCTAGTCGTCTTTCCAGCAAGACAATGCTCACATATAGACAAGTTAATCTTAGCATGAGTGCCTAAGAGACCCTCCTTAGCTAATCTATTCATTCGTTCTTGTCCTATATGTCCCAATCTAGCATGCCAAATTTCATCATTAACATCAGCATTACTAGTAAGAGCAATATTTGAAAAACAACTATTATTATTTGGTTTTACATCAAGAACCATAAAACCATTTGTTACATAACCATATCCAATTAACACAGAGTTAATTCGAAGTTCCACACAACGGCTATAAAAATTTACATTGTAACCTAAATCAAGAAGACAAATAACGGAAACCAGATTCCGTCGAATCTCAGGAGCGTATAGGACATTGTGTAGAAACAAGGTGCCTCCACCACGTAGGTTGAGCTTGCAAGTGCCAATTCCTTTGACTTCAATTCTTGCATTGTTTCCTACATATATCCATTTGTTGCCAGCTGGTACCCGACGGTACTCCACATATGTAGCTCGATCACGAGCTACGTGGTTCGTTGCTCCTGAATCTACAATCCACAAAGGATACGAATCAGCTAACAACACTGTACTCGCAACATATTGCTCATGGAAAGAAGACAAAAATGGATCTACCTTTTTAGGTTCAGTACAATCCCGAGCAAAATGGCCCTTCTTGCCACAGTTGAAGCAAGTCAACCTGCTCTTAGGTTTTTGTCCATATTTCTTTCCTTTCTTCTTGATTTGGTTTTTCGCAGCAACAGCATTAGCCTCCTTTCCTTTCCCCTTTCCTTTCTTGAACCACTTGTTCTTATTCTTGGAACTAGAACCTTCATCTACAAAAGCTTGACCCGAAATCCTTGCGGATTCAATCCTCTCCGCCTCAAGTTCCACATGGCGTGAGACATCAGTGAAAGTCTTGATACTCTCACTATGGGTCAGGTTCTGTTTCATCGTTTCCCAAGAATCAGGAAGGGAACGGATAACTGCCTGAACCTGTTGTTCATCGGTCAACGTATAACCAGCAGTCTTAAGCTCTCGAATCATGTTACCCATCTCCCTGAGATGTTGGGCCATGGTAACATTCGAGCGCTTTTTACAACCATCAAACTTGATAGTTAGCTGACGGAGCTTACTCAGACTGACTCCACTGTACTTCTCTCTGAGGGCTACCCAGACAGCATGAGCTGATGGTAATGACTCATACTCAAATACCAGGTCATCCACCATTGAACAAATCAATATACCCTTAGCAATGGAGTCCTTCCTTTTCCATGCCTTATAGGCATCAAGGTCATGTCTGTGCTGTGCTGTGGAACCATCAGCCGGTTCCTCCATGATTTAGTTTACAGCCTCCAGAACTTCTTATTCCTCAAGAACATATTGTATCTTGAGGTGCCAGATTTTGTAGTTATCCCCATATAATTTCTCACCCTTATTGAGTTCAGCTATGATGTTTTTAGTTGCCATGATCTACATAAATAAATAAATTATTTATTATTTTAGTGTAATTCATATATGTGCAATTAATCATTGACTCAGTGTAAATTAGAATTAGTTTACAAAATCAAGTGATAACATTGTTTCCACTCATCATTTGTATGTTCTAATCTAATCAATATTGACCAATTTTATTGCACACATCCCATCTAATGAATGAATCATATTTATATGAACTAATCATATCATGAAATGAACTAATCATTTCCAAGTTAGTTAACATATAACATAACTTTTATTATATAATTCTGTTCGTACAAAACAACAGAAATTATTATATGACTCAAAAACTAGATGAGCTTACACTGTTCGTACATAACGACAGTAACAGAACACTAATAAACTAGATAAGCTAGCACTACTCTCACTAGGATAAATGCTAGAGCAGTGGGTAATTGCATCCCGTTTATCCCAGATTCTATGATAGGTGGATCAGCCTCAGATGTATCCATCAGATCCATCTCTGGATCTTCTACACACTCCTGAGGATCCTCCTCTGATCCTTCGGGATCCATCTCTAGATCCTCCTCAGGATCCATCTCTGGATCGTCCTCGGAATCCATCTCTGGATCTTCCTCAGAATCTTCAGGATCTATTTCTGGATCCTCTTCAAATTCTTCAAAGTTCATTTCAGGATCATCTTCAGATTCTACAGGATTTGGATCCTCCTTTAAATCTTCAGACTCCATTTCTGGATCCTCTTCAGATTCATCAGGCCCCCATTGCAGATGAAGTAGTTGTCTGCACATCTCTGAGTATGAGATGTGCCCATCAGAATCATCCCAAAGTTGGAATGTTATCTGCCTCAGATGCTCCGATAATGAATAAACCAGAGAAAATCTTCTTTCTGTTTCCTGAACTGGATACCCTTCTTGCTCGAGATTCCAGAACAACCAATCGAGCTGACCAATAAGCCTACCGACTCCGTGATCCGGGTCATATTCCAGCTTCTTGATCTCCTCCCACAGCTCATGTTGTCGTTCATAGCGACCAGTCATCGTGTATATCGTTCTTTGTATCTGGAATTGAAAAATATGATGTCAGTACAAAACCGACTGACCAGTACAAAATCGGTCAAATTCAATTCCCACATATAGAACAAAATATACAGTATACACACTGACACATTGGATTGGTCGATCATGAATCCGAATCTTAAGCTTAATCTATTGTCCTCATTAGAACTAATCTAATTGGACCTATGTTCTATTTTTGTTTAAGCCCATTTGAGTCAATCACAGACTTATTAATCAAACTCAGGTCTGTTTGATTTATCCAATGCCCATTGGATTAAGTCTGAGTCATTAGAACAAATCTAATGTTTTTGATCAAATCTGGCACAACGGAACTAATCCGGTCATATTTGATTGGCCCAACTTATGGATCTCAAGATCACCCTTATTAATTCAATAATAAACTGAGCTGGTTAAACCAACAAATAATTTGAACCAGCTTTAGATATTATTGAATCAAATTGGTTTGCTTAAATTAACTAATAATTTAAACCAGACCGGGATTTGATCAGATAAGTTGGTATGATTCAATTTTCAGTAAATTGAACCAGAAATTAAATATCTATTTATTAATTAATAATACATAACTATATGCATTTAATTAATTAATAAATATATTTAATTAATATTCACATCTACGGTTTATTAATGTGAAGAAAAAAAAATATATATGCACATGTATGCACTGTGCTTCGAAACTGTTCATTCCTTTTTCATTCGATCTTTAATCGATTCAGATTTTGAAATGAATCGATTCAAATATCGAAAATATTACTGTACATGATTTTTAATCGATTGACGAATCGATTCAACAAAGCACTGTGCCATCAATTGAATCGATTCAATTCCTTATTCAATCGATTCAAATATTTGAATCGATTGAACAATCGATTCAAACAAAAAAATACACGCTGTTCGTGATTTTTTGAATCAATTGAAACGAAATTTCAATCGATTCAATTCACTGTTCATCTTCTTCTTCGCAACAGAAGAAGGAAAAACACGAGCTTTTCGGCGTCGTTTTTCATGCTGTCAAAACTATACATGCTCTGATACCATTGTTGGTAGTTTTGAGAGCATGAAAACTAAAACAAAACAATTAAATAATGCGGTAACTACTCACATGGATCTCTCGAAGAACCGCAACCAAAGACGTCGGTCGATGAAGAAATTGCTGCTGTCGGAAGCACGATCACGGAGCAACCGGAAAGAGCTTCTATATTCATGAACCAAATCTCACTCTGGATGTTCTTCCTTTGCTCGACCAAATCACCTCTCAGCTTTCTTCTCTGAACACCTTCACAATCCCTTTGCTCACCTTGATCGCACACCTTTTTGATTGCCTTGGACGCCACCATTTATATCAAGCAATACATCGGTTACCAACCGATGCCTTGATGATAGCTTTCAATGGAGGAAGATGAAGGATCGGCACCCCTTCATCTTCCCGACGTTGCAACTGATGCAACGTCTAACATTGGACCCCGCTTATTTAATAGGTGAGGTACAGTCCACCCATCCAATGAACATGCAAGAGTCCAGGATTGGTCCAAGGATTCTGGACCAGAGGATCCCTGCCCCTTAAATCCTCACATTAAATTCTGCCGATCAGTCTGGTAGATTGTAGTTCCCGGATCTAGTTCCTACCTCGAGGTTGCCATGAATGCGTTGATGGAACTCAGGTGTTCATCTAGTACATCTCCATGTGCATGGCATAACTGGTGCATGCCCACACTTGAACCTCTTCCATCGGTCGCCATTATTTTCTAAACACCAAGCATTCATGATTAAACGGCCATTTAGATACAAACATCAGTATGATATCACACAAGCATCACTCAAATTTAAAGTCGCAATCGATAATATTTAACTAATTATAATGAGAGGAATTTCGTCGAGCACCTATCGGGCGACGTATCTTTTTTCTATTCTGCAGAATCCCTCCTGCTTTTGCCTTTTCATTTGGTGTCGTTGTCATTCGAACAACACTACAGTGCCTCCATTTCGACTCGAATCATCTCCCACCAAACCTCCAAATCTACAATCGCACAAGTGGAGATTTCCAGTCCGAGAATAAGAATTGAGGCTTCTCTTTGACAAAACAACAAGCAGGTTTTGTGCACGAAGCTCTCAATACTTTAGGCTCAGCAACATGCCGTGCGACTCTTGTGCTTTTTTATCAGTGCGACGAATCCGGTTCGTAAATTAGAACCGGAATATTATAATCGTATCACTATTGTATATAGCAAAAGAATAAGATTTTTTTATTTTTTATTTTTGACAGGATCAGAGGAAATCTGATTTAACTTTTCCCCCTTGAAATTTCGTTTTTAATTTGAACCGGACGTTTTAGCTCGAGTCTGGATGACGGTTCAATTGCTCCCAAATGACGGGTTCAAAATGTCATCGAAGCGGCATTAAATGAGTGAGATGTCAGCATCGGGCATGCCAACGTCATTTATTCAATTATAAAGTTCGAATTAATATTATTTACTGTTACATTCATAATCTGACTATAATATAAAATAAGAACAATTTAATCATTTCAGCAAAAATCTAAGCACCGTGTTTTAAGATACCGATATATCTTGGACTTTTATAGGTGCAGACTTAGGCTCCGTTTGGTATGCATGATAGGATAGGATTATATTTTCAAAAGGTTTTTAATCAAGTGTTTGGTAGAGTTGATTAGGGGTAGGATTATGGATGATTAGGGGTAGGATTCATAATACCTTTGCCTCAAGAGGGATTATTTATCCTACCTTTAATCCTATCCTAATCAACCCAATTCTATCCTATCATGTATACCAAACGGAGCCTAAACATAACATCCTTTGAAAAAATAAGGACAATTTAATCATTTTAACCATTAATCCCATTAATTATAATAGTCCCGAAAATTGAGAAGATACCTAAACTGAGAATGTATTGACTCGATATAGATCATACTCTATTCTACAATATAAGAAATATCAGTGTCGAGTTAGAAAAGAAGTCTCCGATGTTGGTCCTCTGACGCTCAAGTCAGTCACTAGAAAGAGGGAAGAAGACGGAGCAATAGTGAGCACAAGTGTGAATAGTAAATAATGCGTACCTCCGCTAGTACATGAACCCTTCTTTATATAGTGCCCTAGTAGACAACGTGCATGCTCCTCGAGGCATGAGCACGTTCTCCAATTTATCCTATCAAAGGACTTCTTAGGAAAATGCATCTGTATCTGGCATGCATATCCCTGATAAGACAGTAGAAGCTTCTGTCGTATGATCCGCTTGTTGACCATGCCTTGTGTAGCGGCATTATCTCCCAGAAGGATATTAAGAGATACATCAATGATCCCTCTACTCGACCGAGCGAAATAGTTGCTCGGCTGGAAACTCCTTCGCTCGGACGAACTCAGCTACTCTTCCCTATGGTGACTCGACTCATTAGCATGTTTTCGCTCAACCGAACTAACGCTTTGGTTGTCCCAACGTTCCTTCTGCTCCATGATGAGTGTCTGATAATCTTGGTTGTACGGGCGTTCTGTTTGGACCAGCCTTTGCCAGTCAGGCGGTTCATGCCCGATCGGCCACTGTAGGAGAGCTCCACTCGTCCCTCCTTTGGTGAGCCCGTTGGTTGTCTGCATTAATCTCCTTGACTTTGACCTCCACGTCAGCTGCTATTTCCATCCTTTGACCCATACTTAATTGGACCCCATTATCTGATTATCATCGCATCAATCTCTATTAATATTACTTTAATTACGAATTTGAACCCTTTAATAAATAACTCTCAATTGATTAGGTGAAACTTAAAATTAGGTTACATTTATATCCATTTTTCTTTTCATACCGACTTATTAGAAATTTCAACTTCTTATCCTTCTTAAATCACATACGCATAACCCAATTTCTATTATCTGCATTGCTTATTCTCGCTACCTCAATCCCCATCGATTCTATATCATTCTCTCGTCCCCTCCCCCTCTCTAATTTTTCCTATAGCTTTTTCCTTCTTATCCTTTATATATCACTACGCATCAATCCATCTGTTTAGGCTCTTTTGTATATCGATAAAACCACATTAATCCATCTATATCTCATCGATTCTTTGAAAAAAAAATCATAGTCACATCTATCCATCTCTGTCGTATCTTATCGATTCTTCGATTGATATAAGATATTCTCGCTACATAACTTAAGATATGATGAATAACTTAATTTCTATTTTATTTTTAGATTAAGATTTTTGTAGAATAAATTATACTAGCATTGATAATATTGTTTAATTACCTAAAGTAAATATTTATTTTATATAATTTATGCATATTCATGCATTATATTACATACGTAATGTGTGTACATGATTACTAGTCTCTATGAATAATGAATGTTTACTATATTTATTAACGACTAATAACTATACAGGCTAAGTTAAAGGACTTATGGTGCATTTAGTTTAAGTTATCATCTACAATCTTGGTTATGTAATTACCAAATAATCACATGACCAAGATTATGGGAAATAAAATATAACCAAATGTTGTTTAGTTCAATTTAGCTAATACAATAAAAACTTATTTATTTGAAAATTTTAATAAATAACCTAATTTAATATTTTACTATATTATCCTCAGTTACAAAATATATCATACATAATAATAATAATATTATTATTATTATTATTATTATTATTATTATTATTTTTAAACTCTACTTTTTTTTTAAAAAATTTTTACTTGTTCTTTATTTTTTTATTTTTATGTGTTTTTTTATTTTTTTTTCCTTTCTTGCATTTTTTTTTCTTTTTTGTTTTTTACGTTTTTCAAATTTTCAAAATTTTATTTTTATTATTTTTTACGTTTTTTATTTTAAAAGTTTTTTTAATTTTTTTTATGTTTTTCCTATTTTTACGTTTTTTTATTTTTAGTTTTTATATTTTTACATTTTTTTTTAATATTTTTATTTTTTTATAGATTTTTTAATATTTTTTATGCGTTTTTTAAATTTTTTTTATTTTTTAAATGTTTTTTTTTATTTTTTACGTTTTTTTTTCTATTTTTCTATTTTTATGTTTTTCTTTTATCGAAGGATATTTTTCGTAAAAAAATTTTTTAATCCGGAAACAAAAAAAACCTCAGTTTTCCTAGATTTTCCTATTCCGAGTTGTACGTATTTTTTTACTGACGTGTCGAACATGAAATATTATTCGAAAATCATCGATTATCTAAATTAAACAAGATTTTCATTGATATTCTTAAATGGATAATCAAAATTATTAAAAATAATCTTTAATCAAACGTACTCTTAGAGAGTTGGAACAGGAACTTTGGAGAGCTTAAAGTAGAGAAAATTTAAGAAGCTTAGAATAGGCTTTGGGAGCTAGAAAAGTTAGCCATAGATGCTGATGCATGGTTTAATTGAGGAGATTAATCTATAGATGTTGATATATCGATGTAGCTTGAGAGTTTGGCCTTTTCATTTTTTTCTTCCGTATTGATGTTGAGATGGGTTAACGGGAATGTTAGAAACGAGTGTAACATTTTAAAATTGAGATTTTGGAAGAGTTTATTAATTTGGGATGAACTAAATATATTTAAAGTATGTACTTTTTATATTGTTAATTATCCACATATAGAATTAAAAGAGCTTTTACCATAAATTGGTAAAAGTAAATTGTAACAATTTGGTAATAATAAATATTACAATTATTTTATTCAGTTATCATATTTAATTATGGAACAAATCTAAGCCGAGCATATATAATATACCATTTAAAAGTATTTTAATAATTGTTAAATTATTACCACTACAATTATTATAATTTTTAAAATTTATGAAAATGAAATAATAATAATAATAATGAGATGTGCAGGCACGCACTTTTAGGGGCCTTATTTTTTATGTGGCTCAAGTGTTTCGATAATTGTGCCGTCACCTCAATCTATTCATCAATGGCTCCAAAAGAAATATTTCTTCAAATATATAGATTTGATTGATTATTGCCTCAGGATTATGCCATGCTGACTTCATATTTTCGACCTTCCATTCATGGATCTGCTGGTACGTATCGAGAAGCTTTGCTCAGTTAGTATTTTCATGACGATCTCTTGACAATTCATTAATATATATATATATATATATATATACGCTCGATAAATACATGATCGATAAATACATTTTCTCCTGCAAGTACTTCCAAAATACAACTTTAATCTCCCGCAAGTACTTCCAAAATAGTGTTGGTCTTCCTTTTGTAATATTCATTACAGAATTTAATCTATTAAATAATAGCACTATTCGAATTTTTTTTACATAAATCAATTAAAAAATTCTTTCTCTTTATTAATCTCCCGCAACTTTAAAATATCACCACCACAAGTGGTCGAAATGATAAGGATTAGTTCATATTGACAGATCACAATTGCGTGAAATTATAATCTACTTGAGAGTCATTGAAACACAACTAATGACACGAATCATGTGTTTTATGATATGCGTTTAGAAAATAATCGAACTAGTGACATAGCTACCTTCGAGTACATTCTCTTTCCATCGTCTAATCATATTTAGTTACATATCAATATCAGTTAAATTCCGTTCCTGTAAACAATAATGTATTCTGATGAACAGTAAATGCACCAGCCTAGCTAGAACATTAAAGGCAGCCATTAATAATCCAACCAAATTACGGCATAGATCCAGAGACAGCTTGACAGGAGTACGTACAACCATTTCATAATTTATTGAAGATCTGAGTAGCGCAAATCGACAGAACAATATTTACAGATGATGCATGAGTTCCAGCACTAACAAACAAGAGCAAGATTCATCACAAGATCAATGAATTCAACTTGCCATAATTAATTAACAGTATGTGCAATCTGCGATCGAGCAGGGAGTTGTAAAAGTTATATACGTATGGCTTTATATTCGTTTTTCAGCGAACTTTTCTTGTTCTCACGTACAAAATTGTGCAGAGAAGTGATCCCAAGGAGCAAGTGGTGCCCCAAATGAGGAAGGTCTTGCCGTAGCAAGCAGTGCCTCTGCAACTACGGCTCCCTTCTTCGCTTCCTCTTTGATAAAGTAGAGCCGCGAGGTACCCAAACACGAAGGAGCCCAGAGGAATGTTGGCGACGACGATGTTGTGGTTGATGCCGAAGTGTTTGGTCCCGAATAGCTCGGTGGTAGCGGAGACCGCGATCGAAGTGATTGCGCCGGTGAACGCTCCGATGACTGCCGTGCTCATGTACAATGACAGCCTAGTCGGGTTGGAGAGGACGAAGAAGGCCACTGCCATCGGGGCCATGAGAGTTGCCATCGATGCCGGCCTTGAAATCACGTAGCTCCTTCTGAAACATTATATTAATCGCAAGAAGAGATGATAATTCAGTATCGGTCGATCGAATTAAAAAGGATCGAATCGTTGAAGTGGATGAGCTCACTTCGAGGAGTAGTAGTCGATCAGAAACGGAAAGAGACGGCCGAAGAAACCGAAGGAGGAGGACAAGGAGACCAAGGTGGAGGTCTCCTCTCGTGGAAGTCCACGGGACTCGGCGATCTGTCCCAGGTTGTTTAAGAAGACCAAGCCAAGAGTTGCGCTGAACAAGTAGCTGGAAAAGTACAACCAAAAGTCCACCTTTCTTAGAATTTGAACGCCGCCAACTCCCTCCTCTGATTCTTCCTTGTCGTCGTCCTCTTCTTTCACCTGCAGGTCCTCAATTATCTCCCCGGTTTCAGCGTCGTCGAGATCATGAATTCTATTCTCCTTCTCGTTCCGCAAGGTCTCTTCCATGGCATGCTTAAATTTCATGGCAACCGGCACCACCAAAGGCGAGGCTAATAGAACACCAAGGCTTAAAGAGTACTCTCTAGCGAAGCCTTGGGAAGTCGATCCGATGGTGCCAATTATTGCGGAAATTCCGGTCGCTAATGTGATCGTGAACATGGCTATGAATCCGAGGCTCAAATTTGAAACGCTTTTGCAGGGAAGAATGAACCTCATGAAGGGTGCCACGATGAGAGAAACTAAAACAGGGGCGATGGAATTGAGGAGGAGGTAGTGCTTGGCCTTGTGGTGTGACTTTCGGTAGAATATTGCACCGGCCATGACCGTGAACACCTTGGCGCTCAGTCCCACGTAGCTCGTGGAGAGGCCGACGGCGACGCGGCGGCTATCGGCGGCGAAGTTCTTGATACAGACGAGGTAGCATGCGGTGTTGATCCAGCAAATGCCGTTGCCGGCCACCGCGGTGAGCGCGAAGATGTGGGCGTAGGAAAACTTTGGGTGGTCTAGGAGGAGGAATTGCAGGCCGTACCCCAGTAGCCCGAGGGCGGCCCCGGTGGCAGCGACCGACCACGGGGGAAGGTAGATGGCCGCGAGGCCGGAAAACCAGCCGAAGAGCTTCCCAGCATCGGAGGCAAAGGCGAGGAAGTTGATGCCGACTTGGGAGATGGACTTGAGGTCCTTGAGCTCCGACGAGTACACCGGGAAGTCGGTGTTGGGTCCATTGAAGATTTGGAGCCATATAGTGGCGACCAAACTCAGCCATTGAAGTGAAGAAGAAGAAGAAAAGGACATGGTTGAGGAATGAATGTGGAGGTGGCGGAAATGGGCTGGTGGTGAATTTATGGGGGCTGAGAAGGTGACGGTGGCAAAATGAATGGAGTGCAATCTTGATATGTGGTTCCTTTTTGGCCATTATGAAGATTTATAGATGATTCTGTGTACAATTATCATAATCACGGCAGTGATTAACAGAAGATTATAGATACTTCAGTGTTAGCTTAAACAAATACTCATGATGTGTTCAGGAGGAATGATGTCCAGCATGCCCTTTACTCCCATTTGCGTGCACAAATTTTGCACTCCATAACTTTGATTGGGCACATCAACTGTCCTTCTGCCTCTCCTTTTTGAAGAAAGAAAAAGAAGATAAATCAAGAAGACATTCTGTGACTGAGAGAGAGAGAGTTCAATCACACTTTAAAAACATCTTTATGTGGGTGTTCATATTAACCTATGATGTGGACTTTTCCATGTACAGATCATTTGTAGTATTTTTCATCAAATACAAGCAGGATTTCTTTTATCTCGACAGTCAAAAGGGTCGAACTTATATTACAGATCATTTTTGCAGATTTGAATGTTCTTTATGGAGTACCAAACACACCACCAAAAACAATCAATCTCAGCCAAAAGGAGGGGATTTCACACAGAACATATTCATGAAAACGGAAAATATTATAAATCCAACGATAAATTTCAAACTGCATCTTATATAAGTCCGGAGAAAATGAGAAAGACATAAGCAGACCAAATAGAAATAAAGATTTACTAGGAATTAAAGATGAGAGAAGCATGATCGATAGTCTCAAAATAACCAGCTTACCAATGTGAAGCCCTAAGTGTATTTATCTGTTTCAAATATAAATTGCCACTTTACTCTTCGCTTAATTTGCAGGAGAGCTAGGCATGATGGAGAAGATGAGCACATGAAGAACAATCCATGTATATGTTCAATATTTGGGATCAACTCATACTAAAAACGAAAACAGAATGAAAAATGGTGAATGGTATAAAGTAATGCACGTGCCCTGCTTCTCCATCCTGCACAACTCACCTTCATCCAATGCAAGAATCAGTCATCATCCCTCCCTTCTATTTATACTGCTTCTTCTGTTTGGAATTTGAGACTTCTTTATTGATCAATCTTAATTATTGATTCCCTTCTTTTTATTATTATTATTATTTTTTTACTTCTTTGGATTTTTGTCCCTGTAAAAGATGCATACTGAATCACTGATGCCTGGCCAAGATAGAACACTTTCAGGTCACACAGCTCAGCAAAGTTTGTCAAATAATTGATTTCTGTATCCACCTTTTTTTCCCCTGACAAAAATAATATAACGCTAAAATGATTGATGGCTAAATCTTCCTCTCAACATTGAATAGCTAGGCAGCATGTATAAGATACACACACACTGAGATGTGCAAAAAGCTGTTAACTCTGAAGTTTAAAGATATTACATTGTGAACAGTCTGTTTCCTTGATAACCCCATGAGCTAGCAGGGCTCATATTTTACTATGTTCCCCTGTTTTTTTTCTCTCTCTCTGCTCTTTTCATCATTGAATAATGTAGATCTGCTCAGCTAGGTGAAGTAGATGGATGAGCTGTGGCGTGTTTAATTTTTTTAGGCGAAGCAGATAGAGCGAGAGGAGTGGATTTGATGTTGAGGAAAATGAAACGGGCCAGGCAGCCGAATGCTCTGGCAAAGCCATGTGTGCATCGATAGTAGGAAGAAGACAAAATAAAAGCTGGTATATACAATTGCATTAGTTCATCTTGTAGCCTTCATGTGATCTAATGGAGGTACAATACAAATTAAATTAGAAATCTATTGATTCGGTACGTTGTGCGCGGACCTAGAAATAATATAGAACTCATGGTCAAGATGATATAACAATTAAAATCAAGATGAGATAACGATCAAAATTAAAATATGTGTAACTGAACAAGTCATTTTCACCGGGACTTGGCTCCCCACTCTTTAATGCCAAACACATAGAATAAAGTCAGTTAGTCACAGAGCCGGTCGGGTTTATGAGGCACGACTCCCCACTTTTTCAATGTAAGATTCTCAGCATACAGTCGGTCGAACCCTAGAGCCGGTCGAATATATGAGGCTTAGCTTCCCACTTCTCCTATGCAAGTTTCTCAGCATATATCCACCTAGACCTAGAGTCGACCTGATCTACTTTAGGAGACAACATTATTAGGGAATCGTAATAACTTATTAGAGAATATCATCTACTCACCAGAGAATATTCTCTTATTTTAGCATAGGAGGGCCCGACCGGATGTGTGAGGGATGAGAAGAAGAGCCTCGCTGAAGTTACCACTCCGGTGCTGCCCGATGGTCATCGTCTTTGCAAATCCACCAGAAGCTATCATCGTCGGACTCGTCGTTTTCGATCGAGAGCAGGGGAAAGGGGGCGTCGGGCGTGCAGGAGGAGAAAATGTGAACAAATCAAAAGCCCTAGCCACCTTTGCTACTATGCTTCCTCAAGGATAAGAAAAGGTAGGAATTTGATCTCAACCACCCATTCCTTGTAGCAAAAGGCGAATACGCTCGCCCCCAGCGCCTCCGCCAACCCGTCACAGGGCCAACACGGAGGAGGTAAATCACGGGTGGCTACTAGCCTTTGGAATAGTGACTAGCACATAAGGGAGACATTTACCTCGGCTTTGCCTAGATTCGAACCCCAGACCTCATTGTGGCAACACCTCATGCGCTAGCCACTAGACCCATCCGAGGGTAGGGCTGTAAATGAACCAAGCGTTCGTGAACAAGCTTGGTGTTCGGCTTGGTAAGAGCTTGTTTATGTTCGTTCAATATACATAAGATTAACTAAACAAACAAGCTTGAACAGCTCGTTAAGCTAAACAAACAAGCTTGAACACATATGTGTTCAGCTCGTTAACATTCGTGAACAATGTTCGTGAACAACGTTCATGAACAATGTTCATGAACCATATTCATTAATAATACTCTTTTCAATATGCTAAATAAATAATAAAATAAAATAAAATAGACAAATAAATTTAAATTATCAAGCTCAATAACCAATCAAACAACTAAAAGTTTCAAACAATCAAACAAGCTTGAATTGAGAGCTTAATAACATCTAAATGAACCAAGCTTAAGCCAAGTTTGAACCAAGCTCAAGTCAAACTTGAATTGAGAGCTTGATAATATCTAAACGAACCCACCTCAAGCCAAGCTTCAAACAAGCTCAAGTTCATAAAAAATAAACCAAGCCAAGCTTGAACACTCATTTCAAAAGCTTGGTTCATTTTAAGCTCGGCTCGGCTCAGCTTGGTTACCTTATCAAACAAACTTGAATACCCCAAACCTCGACTTGGCTCGGCTTGTTTATAGCCCTGTCCGAGGGGACTACTCAGCCATCCATTCTTGTGAGGAGGGGAGATGGAGATCTGACCATATGATCTTAATAATGAAGGAATGAGTGGTTCAGATCAAATTAATTGAGGTTGCCTTCTTGATTTAATCCAATGGTCCATATCATTTCAGATCTGGATCAATGCAAGGATGCTTAGATCTGAATGAAGGAACAAGATCTCTCTAGATCTAGATCAACGGTTCATACTGATTTAGCCTGATTTCTTCCATTTAACCTCTAAATCAAGCCAAATTTGATCTGGCTCATTCTTAATCCATGACTCTTTGAATTTCCTATAAAATCACATAAAAAACATATGATTAACTACATAATTGTAGGGGATTTATAATTAAGTCTCAAATGAACTACTCATAAACATGGTATAAAAACCAATTCATGCATGCGAGATGGTCAAAATGTCAATTATAAGAGCCAAAATAATAGATAAAATTGCTAGTTATCAGAGTGTCTGTACTAGAGATCCCCTCCATGATTCTCGTTCTAATGTTCTCATTGGCTCTGTCTGTGGTATGTGTAGGTCCACAGCTCCCAGCTCCAGGTTTGCAGCTCCCAGCTCGAAGTCTCTCATCTGCCAGCATCTCAACCACATCATCATAAAATGTCGGAATTCGAAGAGGGTCTAAGACGACATCACTTTATAGGGTGTTTTTCGATGATGTCACTAAAACTTAAGTGTTATAAAAAATATACTATAAGGACATTTATGTGTGTCATTATAGACCTTTTTTCTTGTAGTGGATAGAGGAAGTTGAGCGTGATCGTAGCGTTCAGGACATGATGACGATTGAGAATTTATAGAGGCAAGTCACATATTTAACTCAGCATCTAGCAACACAAAATCTTGAAGATTGTGAGATCTCATAACATGAATCTGAGTCTATCTTCGAGAACCCATATCATCATCGGGCTATATACCATGACCACCATATTCGGGAGGAGCCTTTTGGAGACCTTAATTGTCAGGTTGATTTGTTTGAATTTTCTGATACATTAAAGCAGAGGGTTTCATTGATAAAATTAAAGAAATGGAGTGAATCTTTGATTATAAGGAAGTTCCAAATCGGATGAAAATGAAGCTGATTGTCATCAGACTCAAGGGTCGAGCATCGACATGGTAGGTGCAGTTTGGCACTCACGAGACAAACAAGGCAAACCCTTAATAACAAATTGGGAGAAGATGAAGAAGAAGATGAGAATACACTCCCTTCCTTTTGACTACACTAAAGTTCTGTTTTAGAGACTTTACGCATTGAGATAGGCGTGAGATCGATGGACGATTATACGGAGGAGTTCTACCAGTTGGTTACCGGAAATGACTTGTCTAAGATGGAGGAGCAGATAGTGGCACGATACTTAGGGGGTTACGTCAACCCTTATAAGATATCCTCAACTTTCCATTCGTTGTGGACGGTTTTAGGGGCATACCAGTGTGCACAGGCTATTGAAAAACAACAAAATTGGAAACCAATAGTTAGAGGCGACCAAAATAGTCATTCAGTTCACCCTTAAGATTCTTGTCCTTTATAGTAGTAGCTACCACAGGTTAATTCTAAAGCCTCAATCATGTGTTTTTGTTGTGATGAACAGGGACATAGGGCAAACACATGTAGGAAACTTTCTCCTGCTAATCAGAAAGCAAAAATTTATTGATCAAGGAGGACGTGGAATAAAAGACAAAAGTAATTGACGAATTGGTGTATGGTGATGAAGAAGCCAATGATGTGCTTTACAATGATGACTGATCTGGTGATAAGGGCAGGGGATCCTCGTTGGCGGAAGGTCAACGACACGTGGAGGTCAAAGGTCAAGAGATTCAACCCTGAGACTGGCCGACCGGACGAAGCGGGCTGACCGTTCGGGCTATGCAGGCCGACCGTCCGTGAATCCCCTGAACCGAATGAAGACAACCCGACTGGGGGTCAGGTTTCCGATGCTCAAAAGGTAAAAAGGTTTTAAGGCCGAGCGGTATGTCCGTTCAGCCGGGGCACTAGGTAACAGAGGCAGGAGCAATCTCATCCGAGCATACGACCGGGAGTTATCCTGGTCGGACGGATATCTATAACGGGCGACAGAAGTAATACGCCTGCCGAGCGACCGACTCGCTCGGCCCGGGAACAAACAGGAAACGCAAGAGGACAAAGGAGTCATAGGATAACATCATTCTCGAGACACCTGCCGCCGACAAGCAGCAGAGTTGGCGGCCGAGCCGTACACAAGATCATACGGTGGAAGCTTCCACCGTCACATCCGGGATGTGCTCGGACGATTACGGAATGGCGCCAGATGTACTTTTCTGACACAGGCTCGTTAAGGTATGTTTAGGGAAGTGTGCATGTATCGAGAAGCGTGCATGCATTGGGAAGCGTGCTCGCGTTTCCCCGGGGTCCTATATAAGGACCCCCATACGTCGACGAAGGTATGCACACATCTCTACTGTAGCCACATTACGCTGCTTCTCTCATTGCCTGACTTGAGCGTCGGAGGGCCGTCGCTGGGAAACCCCTCCCGGCTCGGCTTCTTTGCAGGTTCGTCGGAGAGCTACACTACCAGTCGGAGACAGCGGAGGGTGCCACGTCCCCAGCGTCCGTCGACTCAGCGCTCGGACAGGATCAAATTGGCGCCGTCTGTGGGAACGCACCTGAATCCGAGCCAAGAAGATGGAAGAAGCTAGACGTCAACTTTTGGTAACGCTCTCTCCCGAAGAGCTCGAGGCACTCGTCCAAGCGCGAGCCGCAAAAATCGTGGAGCAGCAACAGAAAGCTCAGGCTGAGCGGGCAGTGCAGCAAGCGACATCAGTTTCGGGGGGCCGAGCGCCACTCGAAGACCGGCAGGAGTAGCTCTCAATATGGGGACAAAACAAAGGGCCGACCGGCACACAGATGGGGGCGCCACCCGCCCCGATACCTTTTCATCGGGCTCTGTTCCAGACGCCCTCGGAGGTGGCGCAAGCCAATCAAGACAAGGGATCCTCATCGGACGAAGCACCCGTCCGGGACGTCAGAAAAGGAAAGGCGCCTCGAACAGATTCGTCACCTGAGCGGATCAACCGACAGTTTTCAGACGCCATTATTCGCGATCCACTGCCGAAGCATTATGCGCCCCCCGCGATCGGGGAGTACAACGGGACAATCGACCCAGACGACTACCTGGGTAAGTTCGACAGCACCGCCACTTTGCATCAATACACAGATGGTGTGAAGTGCCGGTGTTCCTTACCACGCTTTCGGGATCGGCGCTTCGGTGGTTTCGGAGACTGCCGGACGGATCCATCACGAGTTTCAAGGAATTCCGAACGGCGTTCCTCTATCATTTTGCAAGCAGCAAGCGCCACCAGAAGGCAAGCGTCAGCCTGTTTGCCATCAAGCAAGGTGCGAGGGAGCCGCTCCGAGCGTACACCCAGCGCTTCAACCAGGCGGCCATGGACATTCCAACGGTCACCTCGTAAACAATGATGAACGCGTTCACACAAGGGCTTGTGGACGGTGACTTCTTCCGCTCGCTCATCCGGAAGCCGCCTCGGGATTACGACCACATGCTGCATAAAGCCAACAAATACATCAATGTGGAGGAAGCCCAGGCGGCGAGAAGAAAAGAAGCCCAGAGCGACCAACCAGCTCCCGCCGAGCGGAAGCAACCAGTCAGCCACCAGCCCCCCAGAGGATCGCGAGCCGAAGTCGCCCGTCCTCATCAACACATTCGGCCGCACGCCGTCTAGCAAGTCGTGGTTGATCGGTCCAAGCCCAAGGGGAAGGTATGGACCCCGATGTTCTGTTCACTCCATCAATCGGCCACTCACAATACCCGCGACTGTCGGAGCCTACCCCCCATCGCTCATCCTGCGCCAAGGAGCTACCGCGCCGATCGCCTTCACCAAACCAGCGACATCGACAGCGTAGCCCCGTGCAAAGGATAGAAAGGCGATCCCCCAAGCGGCATCACCGTCAGCAGCACGGAGCCCACCATCGAGCGTCAAATGAACGACCTCGACCTTCCGCTCGGGAGGAGAAATATAGGGGCAACACATCTAGGGGAGAGATCAACATCATCGCCGGGGGCCCGACCGGCGGAGATTCCAATAGAGCCAGAAAGGCACACGCAAGGCAGCTGAGGATCCACGCGGTCGGCTGCAGCCAGGAAAGGACGATCGGACCCGAGATCAGCTTCAGACCCAGGGATCTCCAAGGAGTTGAAGTCCCTCACGATGACGCCCTGATCATTCAAGCGGTAATAGCCAATTATACTATTCACCGCATTTTTATTGACACAGGCAGCCCGGTCAACATAATATTCAAGAAGGCATTCGACCAACTGCAAATTGACCGAGCTGAACTACTACCAATGACGACCCCCCTCTACGGGTTCACTGGGAACGAAGTCTTGCCGGTCGGCCAAGTCCGACTGGCTATCTCGTTGGGCGAGGAGCCGCTTAGAAGGACAAGGACCTCCACCTTCATCGTGGTTGATGCTCCTTCTGCATACAACGTTATCTTGGGACGACTGGCTCTCAACGAGTTCCGGGCGGTCGTCTCTACCTTTTGCCAGAAGATTAAGTTCTCGGTGGAAGACCAAGTAGGGGAGGTGCGGGGAGACCAACTGGCGGCTCGGAGATGCTATGTGGAGATAGTTCGAGCCGAATCCAAGTCCGCTCGGAAAATGGTGCGAGTCGAGGTAAATGCTATTACTGGAAAACCACCCTCTTTGGTTTATGAAGAAAAGGAGGAGGTACAGATTGACCCTTCCCGATCGGAGGCCACCACCTTCATAGCTTCCGATCTGGAAGATAAGCAGAAGGAGAGGTTGGTCAAATGCCTACGGAGAAACTGCGACGTCTTCGCTTGGTCAACCCATGAGTTGCCAGGGGTCTCACCAAGCATAGCGCAGCATGAACTTCACGTCCGGTCGGACGCTCGGCCGGTGAAGCAAAGGAAGAGGGACTTCAGCGCGGAGCAGAATGTAATCATCCGGGCGGAGGTCGAAAAACTTCTAGAGGTTGGCCACATATGGGAAGTGCAGTTCCCGAGTTGGCTTGCCAATGTGGTTCTGGTCTCCAAGTCGGGCAACAAGTGGAGAGTCTGCATCGACTTCCGGGACTTGAACAAGGCATGCCCGAAAGACTTCTACCCCCTGCCCCGGATTGATCAACTGGTGGACTCCACGGTCGGGTGCGAGCTGATATGCATGCTGGATGCATACCAAGGCTACCATCAAGTGCCGCTCGCCCGAGAAGACCAAGAGAAGGTCAGTTTCGTCACGGCGGACGACACCTACTGCTATAATGTAATGTCGTTCGGACTGAAGAACGTAGGAGCCACCTACCAGCGTGTGATGAACAAGGTCTTCAGGGAGCAGATCGGACGCAACTTAGAAGTGTACGTGGACGACATACTTATCAAGTCCTTCCGGGCGGCCGATCTCTACGCGGACATGGAGGAGACCTTCCAAACATTGAGAAGGTATGTCGTCAAACTTAACCCTCAGAAGTGCCTGTTCAGAGTAAGAGGCGGGCGCTTCCTGGGTTACATTGTGACCGAGCGGGGCATAGAGGCGAACCCCAGCAAGATAAAGGTATTGCAGGACATGCCGCCTCCCAGAAATCTTCGAGAGGTACAGCGTCTCACCGGTCGGATAACGGCGTTATCAAGGTTTATCTCTAAGACCGCCGACCGGAGCTTGCCATTTTTCAAGATTCTCCGTAAAACCGCCAAGTTTCAATGGCACGAGGAGTGCGATCGGGCATTCGAGGAATTAAAGGCTTATTTGAATTCCTTACCAGTGTTGGCGAAACCAGTCGTAGGTGAGCCGCTCCGCATTTATTTATCTTCAACTGAGCATGCTGTGGGCTCAGCACTAGTAAGGCCGAGCGGAGAGGAACAACCAGTGTATTTTTTGAGCCATATCTTAAAGGATGCTGAGTCTCGCTACACCGGTCTCGAGAAGTTGGCTTTCACCCTGGTACTTGCCGCTCAGAGGTTGCACCCTTACTTTTTGGCGCACACCATTATCGTGATGACGAATAACCCGCTAGCAAGAGTACTCCTGAACCCTGAGGCATCCGGACGGCTCATCAAGTGGACGACGGAGCTAAGCAAATTTGACATCCAATATCAGCCCCGCTCGGCGATCAAAGCACAGTCCTTGGCGGATTTCATGACCTAAGTACAAAAGCCCGAGCCCGAAGCTACATGGAAAATATATGTGGACGGATCATCCACTCGGCTCGGAAGCGGAATTGGGATCATGCTACTTTCGCCTCAGGGAGAGCGGATGCATTTATCCGTCCGGATGGACTATCGAGCAACAAATAATGAGGCAGAGTACGAGGCACTCATAGCCGGATTGCAAGCCGTACAACATGTTGGAGCCAGTCGGGTCGTGATCCACTCGGATTCACAGCTTGCCGCTCAGCAACTCATGGGCACTTTTGAGATAAACAATGCAAGACTTAGATTGTACGCGGAGGCTTTTGAGAAACTCAAGACCGACTTCACCGAGGTAGTGGTCCAGAAGATACCCCGAGCGGAGAACCAGGCGGCAGATGAATTAGCCAAGCTCGCAAGCTCGATATCGCCAGTCATCATCCAGCAACCAATCGAGCAGGTAGCCTTGGTAGCGCATATAGACCGGATGGAAGGCCTCACATTCCCGAGCGATTGGAGAACATCCATCATGAAGTTTTTGCGCTTAGGGGCCACACCGTCCGATCGGGAGGAAGCTCAGCTACTAAGGAGGAGAGCCGGCTGGTTCACTCTCATCGGAGATCAACTTTACAAAAAGGCTTTCTCCCGACCGCTGCTAAAATGCATCAGCTCAGAGGACGCAGAATACATTCTCCAGGAGGTACACAAAGGATCTTGCGGAGGTCATCCGGGCGGCCGATCTTTGGCTAGGAAGATCCTGCTGGCCGGATACTTCTAGCCAACGCTACATGAGGACGCCGCTCGGACCGTCACAACGTGTCTTTCCTGTCAGAAGTACCACTGTTGTTCTCATAGGCCGACCGAAGAGATGAAAGTATCCACAGTGTCCTGCCCGTTCGACCAGTGGGGCATGGACATCGTAGGACCCTTCCCTATGGCGATCGGACAACGGAAGTTTCTATTGATGGCAGTAGATTACTTCTCCAAGTGGGTGGAGGCTGAGCCATTAGCCAAGATAACCGAGCACATGGTCAAGAAATTCATCTGGCAAAACATTATCTGTCGATTCGGCATTTCACGTCGGCTCGTGTCGGACAACGGACGATAGTTCGTCGGAATTCAGCTCGAGGAATGGTGCAAGGGATATGGCATTGAGCAGTACTTCACGTCTATGGCGTATCCCCAAAGCAATGGTCAATCCGAAGTAGCCAACCGGGAAATACTCCGAATTCTTCGGGCTCAGCTCGACCACATGGAAGGAAGCTGGGTGGACGAGCTGCCGGGAGTCTTATAGGCCATCCACACGACCCCTAAGGAGGGAACGGGAGTAACACCATTCCACCTGGTGTATGGGGGCGAGGCGGTCGTCCCAGTCGAAGTCGGCGTACAGTCCGTCCGGATCCAGAGCTACGACGAGGCGAATTCCGAGCGGACGCAGCTAGAATTGGACTTGATCGACGAGGAGCGAGCCAAAGCATCCGTTCGGCTGATGGCCTACAGGCAGAGAATGAAGCAGAACTACAATCGCCGAGTGATTCCTCGAGCATTCCAGGTGGGCGACTTGGTCTGGAAGAAAGTGAAGCCGGTCGGGGACGTAGGCAAGCTGGAGGCACCCTGGCCAGGACCCTTCAAAGTCGTCGAGAAGCTCCGATCGGGAGCCTACTACTTGGAGGATGAGGATGGACGGCGGCTGGATAGGGCATGGAGCGTAAACCACCTCCAGCCCTATCAGGCCGGATGAAAGGTGTGCCGATGTAATGTATTTCATGAATATGTCGTTCGAATGTATCTTTTGGCTGCAGGAATGAAAGCTATAAGAACAAAGCAAAGGCATGAGCACTGCGCGCCCGTCGGATAGTTGTATAAAGGCATGGCGAAGACCCCGTTCCGTTTGGCCGGGAGTATATTATCCGAGCCAAATGCTCGATGGCGAAGATCCCGTGCCGTTCGACCGGGAGTATATTATCCGAGCCAAATGCTCGATGGCGAAGACCCCCTGCCGTTCGGCCGGGAGTATATTATCCGAGCCAAATGCTCGATGGCGAAGACCCCGTTCCGTTTGGCCGGGAGTATATTATCCGAGCCAAATGCTCGATGGCGAAGACCCCGTGCCGTTCGGCCGGGAGTATATTATCCAAGCCAAATGCTCGATGGCGAAGACCCCCTGCCGTTCGGCCGGGAGTATATTATCCGAGCCAAATGCTCGATGGCGAAGACCCCGTGCCGTTTGGCCGGGAGTATATTATCCGAGCCAAATGCTCGATGGCGAAGACCCCGTGTCGTTCGGCCGAGAGTATATTATCCGAGCAGTATATTATCCGAGCCAAATGCTCGATGGCGAAGACCCCGTGCCGTTCGGCCGGGAGTATATTATCCGAGCCAAATGCTCGATGGCGAAGACCCCGTGCCGTGCGGCCGGGAGTATATTATCCGAGCCAAATGCTCGATGGCGAAGACCCCGTGCTGTGCGGCCGGAGTATATTATCCGAGCTATAAGCTCATCATTGAAGACCGTTGAGTGGCGACGTTAAACTCTAGAGTCGGACCGGTGACTATACCCCGGCTTGAAGACCGTCGAGCGGCGACGTTAAACTCTAGAGTCGGACCAGTGACTATAAACCCCCTGGCTTGAAGACCGTCTAGCGGCGACGTTAAACTCTAGAGTCGGACCGGCGACTATAAACCCCTCGGCTTGAAGACCGTCGAGCGGCGACGTTAAACTCTAGAATCGAACTGGCGACTATAAAAACCTCGGCTTGAAGACCGTTGAGCGGTGACGTTAAACTCTAGAGTCAGACCGGCGACTATAAAAACCCCGGCTTGAAGACCGTCGAGCGGCGACGTTAAACTCTAGAGTCGAACCGGCGACTATAAAAATCCCGGCTTGAAGACCGTCGAGCGGTGACGTTAAACTCTAGAGTCGGACTTGCGACTATAAACCCCCCGGCTTGAAGACCGTCAAGCGGTGACATTAAACTCTAGAGTCAGACCGGCGACTATAAACCCCCCGGTTTGAAGACCGTCGAGCGGCGACGTTAAACTCTAGAGTCGGACCGGCGACTATAAAAACCCCGGCTTGAAGAACGTCGAGCGGCGACGTTAAACTCTATAGTCGGACCAGCGACTATAAAAACCCCGGCTTGAAGACCGTCGAGCGGCGACGTTAAACTCTAGAGTCAGACCGGCGACTATAAAAACCCCGGCTTGAAGACCGTCGAGCGGCGACGTTAAACTCTAGAGTCGGACCGGCGACTATAAACCCCCCGACTTGAAGACCGTCGAGCGGCGACATTAAACTCTAGAGTCGGACCGGCGACTATAAATCCCCCGGCTTGGATATCGTCGAGTGGCGACGTTAAACCTTGGAGTCAAACCGGCGACTATAAACCCTCCGGGCGGAAAAAATAATAATAAAAAGGTCGACCCGTGAGTCGAGAGGTCGATCGGCCATGTTACCAAAGGTACTTCGTGAACATCTAGTGGGGATTCCATTTAAAGATGTGGGGGTGTTCAGGTGAGCGGCCTAGTTATAAAGAATACTTCATGAAAAATTCCTTTGGAGAGCAAGGCAAGGCGAGAAGTGATTAACAAGAAGAAAAAGAGGGAGACGCGAACGATAGTAGTTCGCGCTCCGATCGGAGGACACAAGTATTGACAAAGAGTAAGTTAATAAAAAGACGACATGTCTTCATTAAAATTCAAGCCCTTTGAGTCGATCGGAAGGGTTACAAAAAACACTACCAAGGAAATCATGAACGCTCCTCACTCTATGGGCTTGAAGATGGACTCCGGAACAGCTTCCAGCAGGCCGGCCATGTCTTGAGGAGGGATAGAGGTATCCTCAGGGAGATGGCCCTTGCCCTTTAGGTAAACAGTTGTCGCCCGAATGACCCCTTCAAAGGACAGAACTAGCCGATCGCTAAACTTGTCACCAAATGCGTCCGAGCAGAGGTAGTTCTGTTTCATAACCTTGATGCGGTCAGCTTCTCCGTCCTGGTATTCCTTTAGCGCCGCTCGAGAGGCGTCGAGAGCTCCTTGGAGATCTTCCTTATCTGCCCGCAGTTTAGCTTCAGTGGCAGATCGGCTCTCTTTCTCAGCAGATAGCAGGTCGGTCAATTCTGTGACGCGCTGCTCCAGCGCTCGGACTTGCACCTTCATTGCGTCCAGATCAGCAACGACCCTATTTTTTCTGTTGGTGGCCACAGTGATATGGTGGTCATGGGACTTGACTTGGGCTTCGAGTCCAGCTACCCTGGTTTCCAGGCCGGAAGATTTGTGCCGCTCGGTCGCTAGTAGTTTTTCTATCTGGGTCAGCTCGGACCTAAGCGTAGCATACGAGGGCCTCTCAGCCGGCGTCCCTCCAGAAATTTGGAGTTTCTTCAACTCCTCCTCCAGTTCGGCTAGACGACTGAGACTATATTGAACGAATGCAAAGACCACCAGAAAGGAGAAAAATGGAAGAATGTAGAGATAGGAGAAGGCTTACTGGGAGCAAAGCGTGAAGGAGAAGGTCGGAAGTTCGTCGGAGCACCGAGGTAAGCGAACGACGGGAAGATGGTTGTAAGAGGAATCACCAAAAACGTGAAGGCAAGAGCGATGAAAGGAGGGTCAGCGTCGGCGCTTCATAAACCTCGGGCTCAGTCCACCACAACCGTCCGATCCAGGTCATCGAAAGGAGCAATGACATCGGACCGTCGGTTTTGAACCAACGTCTGTCCAATCGAAGCTGATGCCCTTGCCGTACGATGACGGCGGACTTGCCAGGTGGCGATCAGCAATTGGGCGGCATTTAATGAGCGCCATTACTCGCGCGTGGGCAGCTTAATGAGGATTGACACGAATTCCGAGAAGACCCGACGACTCCGACCACCCCCCCAAAACAGTAGAGCAACAACCAGCGAATGGAAATCAAAACTACAAGGCATAGCCATCAACTCACCGATCGGCCTAAGGGGCCTCCTAGAGCCGATCGGAAATACACTTTCAGGAGTGGCAAAGTGAATGTCGCTCAACCAAACTCATAGTCCAGTCAGTCGGACTTAGCGCCTCCTTCGACTAGACTTGAAGGGGAGGCATGTGATCCGGTGATAAGGACGGGGATCCTCGTTGGTGGAAGGTCAACGACACGTGGAGGTCAAAGGTCAAGAGATTCAACCCTGAGACTGGCCGACCGGATGAAGCGGGCCGATCGTTCGAGCTATGCAGGCCGACCGTCCGTGAATCCCCTGAACCGAATGAAGACAACCCGACCGGGGGTCAGGTTTCCGATGCTCAAAAGGTAAAAAGGTTTTAAGGCCGAGCGGTATGTCCGTTCAGCCGGGGCACTAGGCAACAGAGGCAGGAGCAATCTCATTCGAGTATACGGCCGGGAGTTATCCCGATCGGATCGATATCTATAACCGGCGACAGAAGTAATACGCTTACCGAGCGGCCGACTCGCTCGGCCAGGGAACAAACAGGAAACACAAGAGGAAAAATGAGTCAGAGGATAACATCATCCTCGAGACATCTGCCGCCGACAAGCAGCAGAGTTGGCGGCCGAGCCGTACACAGGATCATACGGTGGAAGCTTCCACCGTTACATCCGGGATGTGCTCGGACGATTGCGGAATGGTGCAAGAGGTACTTTTCTGACACAGGCTCGTTAAGGTATGTTTGGGGAAGCGTGCACACATCGGTAAGTGTGCCCGCGTTTCCCTGGGGTCCTATATAAGGACCCCCAGACGTCGACGAAGGTATGCACACATCTCTACTGTAGCCACATTACGCTGCTTCTCTTGTTGCCTGACTTGAGCGTCGGAGGGCCATCGCCGGGAAAACCCTCCCGGCTCGGCTTCTTTGCAGGTTCGTCGGAGAACTACACCACCAGTCGGAGACAGCGGAGCGTACCACGTCCCCAGCGTCCGTCAACTCAACGCTCGGACAGGATCAATGACCATGAGATTTTGGTTATTCACATGAGTCTACTTACTACTAAAGGTGATTCAAAGGATGAGTCATTGAGAATCAATTTTTTTCATACTACATGCACTATCGCAAATAAAGTCTATAAGATAATCATCGACAGCGACAGTTGTGAGAATGTAGTATCTGATGAGGCTGTTAAGAAATTACCACTGAAGACGAATCGTCATCCTAAACCATATAAGTTGTTGTAGTTGAATAAAGACAATGAGGTAACAATAGTGAGGCGATGCCTCGTGTCTTTTTCAATTGATAGTAAATATTTTGATAATGCTTAGTGTGATGTAGTGGTCATGGATGCGTGTCATGTACTGTTGAGGAGGTCTTAGCAATATAATCGCAGTGTTATCCGTGATGAACTAAAGAATACATATACCCTCCACGTTAAGGGAATGAAGATTATGTTGGCACCAAAGCGGGAAGGAACCACTCTAATACTAATAACCAAGCTTACTAATCTGGTTTTTATATCCAGGTTTCTAGATGAGATGGAGAAAGGAGATGTGGTCTATGCTTTGCTACCTTGCCAGAATGATGACATAGCCATGGAATTTGAGTTATCATCATAAGCACATGTAGTGTTCAAAACTACTTATTTAATTAAGGCGATTAATTGAATTAAATTATAATTTAATTAGAATTAAGATTTATTTAATTAAGGAGATTTATTGGATTAATTATAATTTAATTATATTTCAAATTTATTTAATTAAGGATATTTATTGGATTAATTGTAATTATTCATTTGATTTAATTAAGAATTTATTTACATAAATAGATTTAATTAATTAAGTTAGCCTACAATTAGGAAATTTAGACTAGTGAATTATATTAAGAAAATAATAAGATATAAATATATAAAGACTTAGTATTTATATAATTTATGTGTATAAATTATCGATCTATCAATATAGAATATATATATATATCGGAGATGATAAGCTGCGCGTCGCACAGTACGCGAATGTGCGCGCAGTGTATCATCTCCGTTTCTTTTGTTTCTTTTAGTTTTTTTTTTAATTTTTTAAATTTTAAATTAAAATAATTAATTAAAATAATTTTTAAAATTTTATTTTTAAGGTTCAGACTTATCAGGCATGATCTTCTGGACCATTTTTGTGGTCCAGGGGATGCATCACTCGTATTTGCGGCCGGATCATGGGTGCGATCCGGCCGTAAATGGTTGCGATTGTTTTCTGGGTTCACCGTCCCCGCCAGGTTATAGTTTTTGTTCGGAGCGGGCGGCCGGAGGCCGCCTGAAGGACACCTTCGCTCGTCGCCCAGTAACCTGGTCACTTATCCACCACCAGAGGCCTCCGATAGTCCGCTCCGAATAAAAACTATAATCTGGTGGGGACGATGAACCCAAGAAGGAATCGTAACTATTTGCGACCAGATCGCGATCACGATTTAAGTAGTTATGGAATATTGTAATCTATTTAGAGGATATAGCTTAATGTATTTAAGATTTATATAAAAAAATATTAATTTTTTAATTCAAAATCAAAAAATTAAAATAAACAAAATTACGCTGATGTCCTGCACGCGCACAGTCGCGCGCTGTGCGGCGCGCAGGACATCAGCGCTCAGATATATATATATATATATATAAAGACTTAGTATTTATATATATATAAAGACTTAATATTTATATTACCTATGTATATAAATTTTTATAGATGATTCATCTAATTAATATAGAAATAAAATATAAATAATATATTATATAATATAAAATGAATAATATAAATTATAAAGCATAAATAAAATTAAATAAGAAAAATGTAAGATTAATATAACGTGTAACTAAGAATTATTATATATAACTATTGTGATCGTACACGCGTTGCGTGTGTAATATAATAATATATAAATTAGCAATAAACTATTGTAATGAGCTTCCCTATGCAAAAAATTATTTTAATTTAATATTATACTTATCGTAATAAAAGAAACTAAGAAAAGTATATTTTTTAACATCGTCGGCCTAAAATATTTATAGAAGCTTCATTGATCATAGTGTTGTCAATTCTAAGATGTGGGACTAGAGAGAACTATATTTTTTTATATATATAACAACCAAAGAAAATTACTAATAAACCTTGAAATTATTTTTAGTGTGAATAGAAAAAAGGACAGTAACGTAAATTTATTTTAGGCTTCACCAAAATTAGTTAGTCAAGGGGGAAGATTTTTAATAAAATAGTAAAATGTAATATAATAATATATAAATTATTTGGGTCTTTGAAAATCTGAATTATTTGGATTTTCTAATGTCACGTTAGAGAATCCCAGCAATAAACTATTGTAATGAGCTTTCCTATGCAAAAAATTATTTTAATTTAATATTATACTTATCTTAATAAAAGAAACTAAGAAAAGTATATTTTTTAACATCGTCGGCCTAAAATATTTATAGAAGCTTCTTTGATCATAGTGTTGTCAATTCTAAGATGTGGGACTAAAGAGAACTATATTTTTTCTATAAAACAACCAAAGAAAATTACTAATAAAGCTTGAAATTATTTTTAGTGTGAATAGAAAAAAGGACAGTAACGTAAATTCATTTTAGGCTTCACCAAAGTTAGTTAGTAAAGGGGGGAGATTTTTAATAAAATAGTTAGAATTAATTCAATATAAATATAAATTAATTCAATATAAATATAAATTAATAATATAAATATAAATTAATAATATAAATATAAATTAATATAAATAAAAATTAATATATTAAAATAATATATATATATATATATATATATTAATATGTAATAGTAATAAAAAAGTTAATATGTAATACATATTATGTAATAAAAAAGTACCAATAGATATTAATTATTAATATCTTATAAATAATAAATTATATAATATAAAATGAATAATATAAATTATAAATCATAAATAAAATTAAATAAGAAAAATGTAAGATTAATATAACGTGTAACTAAGAATTATTATATATAACTAGTGTGATCGTACACACGCGTTGCATGTGTAATATAATAATATATAAATTAGCAATAAACTATTGTAATGGGCTTCCCTATGCAAAAAATTATTTTAATTTAATATTATACTTATCTTAATAAAAGAAACTAAGAAAAGTATATTTTTTAACATCGTCGGCCTAAAATATTTATAGAAGTTTCTTTGATCATAGTGAAGCTGCTGGCTGGTCGAGCTGTGAGGGAGTCCGATCAGACGAGATGCCCTCGTGTGCGGCAGGTAGCGGGTTGATTGCCTCTAAGGGGGCGTCGACTGGCCCGATCACCGGCTCCGCATGCGCAATGGCAGTCCGGCGTCGCTTACGTATTATCAGTGGGGAATCACCTGCCGACCGCTCCGCGTCCTCTGACGTAGGCTGCTGACCGGCAGAAGAGATAGCATCCCCGGCCGCTCCAGTTGCAGGGACCGGAGCGGCAGACTCTTGGGCCTCAGTTGGAGTCCCTCCGCTTTTGCCCTCATGCGAGCCGACCGGCTCGATGCCCCGATCGGCCATTTCCTTGGCTGCCGCTGCCTCAATTTTGGCAGCCTTCAACTTCAACCGATTAGCAACCTTGGCGCGCCACATGATGTCAGCTGCATAACAGAAGAATAAATCTGTTAGACCAAAAGAAAAAAGGACAAGGAAAGTCCTTACCCATGCTGCTCGGGAGCTGCGTTCGGATTGGACTCAAGCCGAATATGTACAACACCCCCTCTTGAAGTAGTTTATCGATACTGAACCTCTGGCCGACCAGTAGATTGACTGCATGAAGATAATCCGGCTGGCTCTTGTATTTACCGAGGTCAGGCGGGCTCGGCACGGTGGTCTACCATTGGGTGCGAAAAGATGGCAGTTCGGGAAAGCGAAGGTAAAAATAATTTTCCTTCCAGTGCTTGTTCGAGGTAGGCATCTTATCGAAGAAGACGAGGCCGATCCGCGACTAGAAGAGGAAAGTACCCCACTCGGACTGTTTGGGATAGTAAAAGTAATGTAAAACTTTGGGGACTAGGGGAATGTCGTGCAGCTTGAAAAGGATTACTACGCCGCATAGCAACATAAAAGAGTTGGGGACAAGTTGGCCGAGCGGGATGCGGAAATAATTACAAACCTTCCTGATAAAGGAATGTAGAGGGAAGCACAGACCGGCCACGAATTGGTCGCGGAAGAAGCAAACAGTGCCGATCGGCGGATTGTGGGGCCGATCGGAAGAGGTGGCTAAAACCAGTCTATAGTCAGGAGGGAGTTCAAATTCGTTGAGGAAGCGTCCCGCGTTAGTCTCATCAAACCGGCTTACCATGGTCATATACCATAGGCCAGGAGGAGGGTCAGAAGGCTGCGAGGTGCTAGCCATCGCCGGAACAGTAGCGGAGGAAGGAAGGATCGAGGAAAGAAAAATGGAAGGGTTGACGGAGGAGACTGAAACTATATTGAACGAATGTAAAGACCACCAGAAAGGAGAAAACGGAAGAATGTAGAGATAGGAGAAGGCTTACTGGGAGCAAAGCGTGAAGGAGAAGGTCGGAAGTTCGTCGGAGCACCGAGGTAGGCGAACGACGGGAAGATGGTCACAAGAGGAATCACCAAAAACGCGAAGGCAAGAGCGATGGAAGGAGGGTCAGCGTCGGCGCTTCATAAACCTCGGGCTCAGTCAACCACAACCGTCCGATCCAGGTCATCGAAAGGAGCAATGACATCGGGCCGTCGGTTTTGAACCAACGCCTGTCCAATCGAAGCTGATGCCCTCGCCGTACGATGACGGTGGACTTGCCAGGTGGCGATCAGCAATTGGGCGGCATTTAATGAGCGCCATTACTCGCCCGTGGGCAGCTTAATGAGGATTGACACGAATTCCGAGAAGACCCGACGACTCCGACCACCCCCCAAAACAGTAGAGCAACAAGCAGCAAATGGAAATCAAAACTACAAGGCATAGCCATCAACTCACCGATCGGCCTAAGGGGCCTCCTAGAGCCGATCGGAAATACACTTTCAGGAGTGGCAAAGTGAATGTCGCTCAACCAAAATCATAGTCCAGTCAGTCGGACTTAGCGCCTCCTTCGACTAGATTTGAAGGGGAGGCATGTGATCCGGTGATAAGGACGGGGGATCCTCGTTGGTGGAAGGTCAACGACACGTGGAGGTCAAAGGTCAAGAGATTCAACCCTGAGACTGGCCGACCGGATGAAGCGGGCTGATTGTTCGAGCTATGCAGGTCGACCGTCCGTGAATCCCCTGAACCGAATGAAGACAATCCGACTGGGGGTCAGGTTTTCGATGCTCAAAAGGTAAAAAGGTTTTAAGGCCGAGCGGTATGTTCGTTTAGCCGGGGCACTAGGCAACAGAGGTAAGAGCAATCTCATTCGAGTATACGGCCGGGAGTTATCCCGATCGGATCGATATCTATAACCGGCGACAGAAGTAATATGCTTACCGAGCGGCCGACCCGCTCGGCGCGGGAACAAACATGAAACGCAAGAGGACAAATGAGTCAGAGGATAACATCATCCTCGAGACACCTGCCGCCGACAAGCAGCAGAGTTGGCGGTCGAGCCGTACACAGGATCATACGGTGGAAGCTTCCACCGTCACATCCGGGATGTGCTCGGACGATTGCGGAATGACGCCAGAGGTACTTTTCTGACACAGACTCGTTAAGGTATGTTTGGGGAAGCGTGCACACATCGGTAAGCGTGCTCGCGTTTCCCTGGGGTCCTATATAAGGACCCCTAGACGTCGACGAAGGTATGCACACATCTCTACTGTAGCCAGATTACGCTGCTTCTCTTGTTGCCTGACTTGAGCGTCGGAGGGCCATCGCCGGGAAACCCCTCCCGGCTCGGCTTCTTTGCAGGTTTGTCGGAGAACTACACCACCAGTCAGAGACAGCGGAGTGTGCCACGTCCCCAGCGTCCGTCGACTCAACGCTCGGACAGGATCAATGACCATGAGATTTTGGTTATTCACAAGAGTCTACTTACTACCAAGGGCGATTCAAAGGATGAGTAATTGAGAATCAATATTTTTCATGCTACATGCACTGTCGCAAATAAAGTCTATAAGATAATCATCGACAACGACAGTTGTGAGAATGTAATATCTGATGAGCCTGTTAAGAAATTACCACTGAAGACGAATCGTCATCCTAAACCATATAAGTTGTTGTAGTTGAATAAAGACAATGAGATAACAATAGTGAGGCGATGCCTCGTGTCTTTTTCAATTGATAGTAAATATTTTGATAATGCTTAGTGTGATGTAGTGGTCATGGATGCGTGTCATGTACTGTTGAGGAGGTCTTAGCAATATAATCGCAGTGTTATCCGTGATGAACTAAAGAATACATATACCCTCCACGTTAAGGGAATGAAGATTATGTTAGCACCAAAGCGGGAAGGAACCACTCTAATACTAATAACCAAGCTTACTAATCTGGTTTTTATATCCAGGTTTCTAGATGAGATGGAGAATGGAGATGTGGTCTATGCTTTGCTACCTTGCTAGAATGATGACATAGCCATGGAATTTGAGTTATCATCATAAGCACATGTAGTGTTCAAAACTACTTATTTAATTAAGGAGATTAATTGAATTAAATTATAATTTAAGTAGAATTAAGATTTATTTAATTAAGGAGATTTATTGGATTAATTATAATTTAATTATATTTCAAATTTATTTAATTAAGGATATTTATTGGATTAATTGTAATTATTCATTTGATTTAATTAAGAATTTATTTACATAAATAGATTTAATTAATTAAGTTAGCCTACAATTAGGAAATTTAGACTAGTGAATTATATTAAGAAAATAATAAGATATAAATATATAAAGACTTAGTATTTATATAATTTATGTGTATAAATTATCCATCTATCAATATAGAAATTATATATATATATATATATATATATATATATATCGGAGATGATACGCTGCACGTCGCACAGTCGCGTACTGTGCGACGCGCAGCGTATCATCTCTGTTTCTTTTGATTCTTTTAGTTTTTTTTTTTAATTTTTTAAATTTTAAATTAAAATAATTAATTAAAATAATTTTTAAAATTTTATTTTTAAGGTTCAGACTTATCAGGCATGATCTTCTGGACCATTTTTGTGGTCCAAGGGATGCGTCACTCGTATTTGCGGCCGGATCATGGACGTGATCCGGCCGTAAATGGTTGCGATTCTTTTCTGGGTTCACCGTCCCCGTCAGGTTATAGTTTTTGTTCGGAGCGGGCGGCCTCCGACGCCCAGTAACCTGGTCACGTATCCACCACCAGAGGCCTCCGATAGTCCGCTCCGAATAAAAACTATAATCTGGTGGGGACGATGAACCCAAGAAGGAATCGTAACTATTTGCGACCAGATCGCGATCACGATTTTAGTAGTTATGGAATATTGTAATTTATTTAGAGGATATAGCTTAATGTATTTAAGATTTATATAAACAAATATTAATTTTTTAATTCAAAATCAAAAAATTAAAATAAAGAAAATTATGCTGATGTCCTGCACGCGCACAGTCGCGCGCTGTGAGGCGCGCAGGACATGTATATATATATATATATATATATATATATATATATATATATATATAAAGACTTAGTATTTATATTACCTATGTATATAAATTTTTATAGTTGATTCATCTAATTAATATAGAAATAAAATATAAATAATATATTATATAATATAAAATGAATAATATAAATTATAAAGCATAAATAAAATTAAATAAGAAAATGTAAGATTAATATAACGTGTAACTAAGAATTATTATATATAACTAATGTGATCGTACACAACGTTGCGTGTGTAATATAATAATATATAAATTAGCAATAAACTATTGTAATGAGCTTCCCTATGCAAAAAATTATTTTAATTTAATATTATACTTATCTTAATAAAAGAAACTAAGAAAAGTATATTTTTTAACATCGTCGGCCTAAAATATTTATAGAAGCTTCTTTGATCATAGTGTTGTCAATTCTAAGATGTGGGGACTAAAGAGAACTATATTTTTTTTAATATAAAACAACCAAAGAAAATTACTAATAAACCTTGAAATTATTTTTAGTGTGAATAGAAAAAAGGATAGTAACGTAAATTCATTTTAGGCTTCACCAAAATTAGTTAGTAAAGGGGAAGATTTTTAATAAAATAGTAAAATGTAATATAATAATATATAAATTATTTGGGTCTTTGAAAATCTAAATTATTTGGATTTTCTAATGTCACGTTAGAGAATCCCAGCAATAAACTATTGTAATGAGCTTCCCTATGCAAAAAATTATTTTAATTTAATATTATACTTATCTTAATAAAAGAAACTAAGAAAAGTATATTTTTTTAACATCGTCGACCAAAAATATTTATAGAAGTTTCTTTGATCATAGTGTTGTCAATTCTAAGATGTGGGACTAAAGAGAACTATATTTTTTATATAAAACAACCAAAGAAAATTACTAATAAAGCTTGAAATTATTTTTAGTGTGAATAGAAAAAAGGACAGTAACGTAAATTCATTTTAGGCTTAACCAAAGTTAGTTAGTAAAGGGGGAGATTTTTAATAAAATAGTAAGATAGTAAGATATAAAATATATAATATAAATTATATAGTATAAAAGAAAAAAAAATAAAGATTAATATAATGTGTAAGAAACTATAACATTTTAATATTTGAATATGATATATATATGGATATATAATTACGAAATTTAATGCAATAACTTAGTATTAAAAAACTATAATATGAATTATATATACTTCCATGTATATATATATATGTATATATATATATATATATATATAATCCTGATATGCTGCGTGCCTTGCGACTGCGCGCAGCATATCAAATTTTTTTTAAATTATTTTTTTCAATTTTGAATTAAAAAAATTAATAATTCCTGAGATAAATCTATAATACATAAATATATCACCTAAACATATTACAATACTCTATAAATACTTAAATTTATTTCATTTTAAAATTTTCTTTTTACTAAACACTATAATCCAACTGGGAAACCTAAATCTTAGAGGTAAAATCTTAAAAAAAAATAACTTGAAAATTATAACCCAATTGAGAAGTATGAACCTAAAATAAAATATTAAAAAAAATATTTTAATTAATTTTTTAATTCAAAATTTAAAATAATAATAATAATAATAATAATAATAAAATAACATACGATATATTATTGTTTTTAGTTTTTATTTTTTTTAAAAATTAATATTTTCTTATATAAATCTCTAATCCTGAATATATCCCCTAAACATATTTCAATACTCCGTAAATATTTAAATTTATTTTATTTTTAAATTTTCTTTTTACTAAATATTATAACCCAATTGGAAAGCTTGAACCCTAGAGATAAAATATTAAAAATAAAATTATCTTACAAATTATAACCCAATTGAGAATCGTCAATCCTAAAATAAAATTTTTAAAAAATATTTTAATTATTTTTTAATTCAAAATAAAAAAAACAAAATTGATATCCTGCACGATGCGCACAGTCGATATATATATATATATATATATATATACTAAATTAATACAATTAAATACTTAGTGTATATATAAAAAATAACCAAGTCCAAAGCTCCCTCTTCTATTTAAAAACCTTACCTTCAAAATCCTTACCTCCTCCCCCTTTGTTTCTCCACCGGTGCTAGAGCTTCAAGGGAAGACAAGAAGTTAGTAGCTAAGTATTTAAGGCATGTTCTCAACTATGTTAGTGCTTTAATTAGTTTCTATGTCTTGTGGAATTCGGATTCTATAGATTTCTATGTTCTTTTCGGTTTTAAGAAGTTGATACCATGGCCTAGGTTCTTTCTGTTGGATATTGGGGCCTTAATGGACCAATACGGTTTTGTGGAAAAAATCGGAATGCCATCAATAGATAAAAGTCGTAATTGATTTCAAAATTGAAATCTACGTTTCGAGTAGATAAATTTAGACTATTAATTTGCTCAAAATCAATTAAAGGTGAATGAGAAATTAATTGTTTAAAGTCGGCCCAGATAAATATTAATTATTCATTAATGATATATATAAGGAAATGCATGGGAGAATAGTCCCACATCGAAAATTTTCGATGTGCATTATTTGCTTATTAATGATGCTGTGTTAATGGAGTTAACTCAGAAAAAGACCAGGTGCTCTCTTCTCAGGGGCGAGCGGGTGCTCGGTGAGCCCGCCACCCACCACGTGCGCAATAGACGCTTTGTAGGCGCACTTTGCACTTTATATAACTCTTCAAAATGGACGATCCAGATCGATCCAGCCCTCATCGAATTCATCTATTCTACTCTCTCTTGAGCATTCATCTCATCTTGTGCATTTAAGAGTCCAAAAAGCCTACGAGAAGGTTCGCTGGTCTCGGAATTCGGAGTGCTATGATTCCGAGACGTTCATCATTGTATTTTGGGAACGAATTGCTGCTATCCGTTAGCACCGTAGCGGAGCAATATCGTTTACAGAGATAGTGTTGAACATTAGTCTCGACGATCAGTATCAGTTTGCGCACTCTGGGAGATACCGGGAACAACACCTTCCTCCTCTCTACTTGGAAGTTAGAAAATTTGTTTATGCTCCCATTGGTTTTAGGACTTCTAAGTTTTAGATTTTTATGGATCTTTATGTTCTTTTGTATTTTTAAGAAGATGATACATGGCTTAGGTTCAGAATTATTTATGTTCCCATTGATTTTTGAACTTATAGGTTTCGGATTTCATAAGGGTAGTTTTAAATTATATCTTTAAGAGTTATGTATTTGGATGTTGCACTACAATTTGGATCATGCTTCTAGTTGTTTTCCATTAGAAGATAGGAAACTTTTCTATGCTCAATTCAACTTATAAAACTAGTAAATTTCAAATTCATAAGAGTAGTTTTAAATTCTTCTTTTAAGAGTTATGTATTTGGATGTTGCACTACAATTTGGGCCATGTTTCTAGTTGTTTTCCATTAGAAGATAGAAAACTTTTCTATGCTCAATTCAACTTATAAAACTAGTCAATTTCAGATTTATAGGAGTAGTTTAAATTCTATTTTAGAGGTTAATAATCATGATGTTAGGGATGTAAACGAGCTGAACCGAGCCGAACAGTATTAGGCTCGAGCTTGGCTCGTTTAAGTTATATTCGGGCTCGAGCTCGGCTCGAGCTCGAATCAAACTTTTATCACAAGGCTCAAGCTCGGCTCGTTTTAGAATTATCAAGATCGCGAACAGTTCGAGCTTAGCTCGTTATTAGCTCGATTATCAAAGTTAATGAGCCTAACTCGTTAAACGAGCTTGGGCTCATTTTTGGGCTCGTTTAGAACTCGTTTTAGAGCTCATTTTTTTGGCTTATTTTAAAGCTCATTTTAAGGTTCATTTTAGAGCTCATTTTTTTGGCTCATTTTAGAACTCGTTTTTTGACTCGTTTTAGAACTCATTTTTTGGCTCATTTTAGAACTCATTTTTTGGCTCGGTTTAAGGCTCGTTTTTTGGCTCGCGAGCCTATAAACGAATATGTTCGCGAGCTCATGAGCCGAATATCCTTAGGCTCGAGCTCGGCTCGATAAAATTGTCGAGCTCGAAATCGAGCTCGAGCTCGGCTCAATAAGATAAATTAACGAACTCGAATGAGCTTTTTACCGAATCGAGCTCCGAATAGCTCGCGAACCGTTTAGTTCATTTACATCCCTATATAATGTTGCACTACAAGTTGCTACATGTTTTACTATTTATTTACCCTTAAAAGTTAGAGAACTTTGTATACTCAATTTATAGAGGAGAACTTCCAAGTTTTGGATTCTTTAAGGCTTGGTTTAAATTCTATTTTAGAAGTTTAATTATCATGATGATGCACTACAAGTTACTTCATGTTTTATTATTTGTTTGTCCCCTCGGGGCGATGCGATGGTTAAGACATGGGGTGTTGCCACATGAGGTCTTGGGGTCGAAACTCGACGTGACCGAGCATAACCTCCCCCATGTCTTGGCCATTTGCACTAATGGCTAGTAGCCACCCGTGATTTACCTCCTCCGTGTTGGTCTAGGGACGGGTTGGCGGGGGCGCTGAGGGCGAGCGAATCACCTTTTGCCACATGTTTACTATTTGTTTACCCTTAGAAACTAGAGAACTATGCATGCTCAAATATGTTATAGACCTTGCAAGTTTCGGACATGATAAGAATAGTTTTTAAATTTTGTTTGAGGGGTCATATTCATCATGATGTTGCTCTACGTTTTCTTCATGTTTCTCTCATAGTATATTTTATTTTAGTTCCTCATGTTCATGTATGTTTGGGAACTTTAAATGAGTTTTCAATTTTGAGTTATGTTCTACGTACCATGATGACTATAGATGTTACATCTAGGTTTTAGATCTCTAGATTAGGTAAGTTCATGTTGCTTCTTGTTTCTCATTATGATAACCTTAACTGCTCATGAAATTAACCCACTTACAATGATACACCTATTAATATTGGCATTTCATGCTTAGGTAGTGATCACGTTTATGTATATGTTTGTGTACATGTCTATGTAGGGATTGTAACACCCCACCCTCCTCGCTACTAGTCTGCGAGGGCGGAGCGCTACTGGACTACTAACTTTACTTAATTAAAGTTGTTCACATGTAAAGATCAATACATAAACTCTAAAAAACTCAAAACATACAATTAACTAGCAGCGGAAGATTAAATGACTCATCTAATACATTCTTAATAAATGACAATCTTAATAAATTCTTATGTTAGGTCCCAAGGCTTCTATAGTCCAGACATCACACATCCATCCGCACCTCCTTGTCGCCTTCCTTTGCTATAACTTTTCCTTTCCTTTATCTGCAGTAAGAGGAAATGAAAACTATAAGCAAAATTGCTTAGTAAGCGCTATCTAACTCACAAAACTCGAATATGTATGTAACTGGAAGAAATCTAAAACTGAATGCTCAGAAAGAAACACTACTCATGCTCATCTAATAGCAAAAGAAACAAGGCGTACTGGAATGCTAGACATGTAAAGCAAATCTAAACAAACATGCTAGCATAAAAGAAAACTAAACTTGCTGGATTTTAAACTTATGTGAAGCTTATTTCTTTTGTTCAAAATATACTTATAATACTTCAAAATAATAATCAACTTTTTCTTGAGCCCGACAACTGTACTTGCTATGCGCGCATCCCTAACTAGACCCGAGATAGCTGGTCCCGAATCTAGTAGGATTTGCTAGGTTATCTAAACCTAGGGACCGACTATGGGAGCCCAGCCCAAGGACTACTGAGAGTCCTGCATACTAGGTTATCTAAACCTAGGGACCGACTATGGGAGCCCAGCCCAAGGACTACTGAGAGTCCTGCATACTAGGTTATCTAAACCTAGGGACCGACTATGGGAGCCCAGCCCAAGGACTACTGAAAGTCCAGTACAGTGCCACTGATAAAAGTAAAATACTTGTTATCTTTTAATACTTCTAATATATAATGCCTCGACATTTTAACGAGCACCTTGTGTGCCAAAATCCCTAAAGTTTTGACTTTGTGATCTACTTAAGGCCTTGGCCTTTTTCTTTCTTTTCTTTATCTTTATTATACTTGTTAATACCTCTAATAAAAGAATGCTTCTTTAAAAACTGAAATGTTTAAACAAATTCTAACTTTGAAATGCATAAACAAAAATCTACATACTATGCTAATCAAAATTCTGCATACTATTCTAATCAAGATTCTGCATTCTATGCTACACTATTTCTGCATACTATGCAAACATAAAATCTGCACTATAAGCTTAATTAAAATCTGCACTATAAGCCTACATAAAAATCTGCACTATAAACTTAATTAAAATCTGTACTATAGGCTTAATTAAAAATCTGCACTATAAGCGCTTAATTAAAATCTGCAATATAAGCTCTACATAAAAATCTGCATTATAAGCTTAATTAAAATCTGCACTATAGGCTTAATTAAAAATCTGCACTATAAGCGCTTAATTAAAATCTGCAATATAAGCTCTACATAAAAATCTACATTATAAGCTTAATTAAAATCTGCACTATAGGCTTAATTAAAAATCTGCACTATAAGCGCTTCTTATGCTTCGAATTCAAGAAGAACAAAGGTCCGAAACTACTCTTACTGCAGGTGAGAAGCACTTACCTTGATTCTTGGACTCACAACCGAACAAAAAGGGCATCTAGGACCTTGGCCGCTCGCCGGAGATGATACCCTAACTCCCTTTCATTTTCTGCCCGAGCTCCGCCATCGTACGCAGAAGAGAAGGAGAGAATGGTTTAAGTCATGGGAAAACAGAGCATCAACTTATCCCCTTTTATAATCTAATATTCTGTTAATTATCTTAGATAAATTTGCTACTTTTTCTAAACAAACAAATCCAACATCAACTTATCCCTTTTATAATCCAATGTTCTATTAATTATCTTAAATAAATTTGCTACTTTTTCTAAACAAACAAATCCAACATCAACTTATCCCTTTTATAATCCAATGTTCTATTAATTATCTTAAATAAATTTGCTACTTTTTCTAAACAAACAAATCCAACATCAACTTATTCCTTTTATACTAGTCTGCGAGGGCGGAGCGCTACTGGACTACTAACTTTACTTAATTAAAGTTGTTCACATGTAAAGATCAATACATAAACTCTAAAAAACTCAAAACATACAATTAACTAGCAGCGGAAGATTAAATGACTCATCTAATACATTCTTAATAAATGACAATCTTAATAAATTCTTATGTTAGGTCCCAAGGCTTCTATAGTCCAGACATCACACATCCATCCGCACCTCCTTGTCGCCTTCCTTTGCTACTTTTAGGACTCTACTTGAGGAAATTTGGGGCGTTACAATTCTCCCCACCTTATAAAAAGTTCGTCCTCGAACTTAGAATAATTCTGAATATCTCTGTCTCATACTGTCCTCACGCTCCTAAGTAACTTCCTCGTGCTTCTGGTTCTAAATGACTTTCACTAATGGTACTCTTTGTTCCTTAGTCTCTTAACTTCTCGGTCCTCTATTATTCATATCGCATCGTACCCATTAGGGGTCCTTGGAAGGCTTGTAATAAGGTCCCTGGAGACCACAGGTGCATTGGTTACACCAAATGACATGACTACAACTTCGTAGTGTCCATATCGGGTCCTGGAAACTATTCTGGACTCTTCATTCTACTGTGCTCGGTCCTAATGGTACGGGACGTCCTCTTCTTGACATCTAGTTATGTAGAGAAACTTAAAATCGCCCCTATGCTTTCTAGACATATATACATATGTAAACAAAAGAAATCAAGAACTTCTATCTTACTTAAACATTTCTAAGCAAATACTCTATACTACAAATAATAAGAAAAGTATAAAAGAAAAAAACTTAAATACTTTCTTACTTGAAGACGGCAAAGATGGTGCTGATGTGTGATGTTGGAGAATAGGAACTGCTCTGATACCAACTGTAACACCCCACCCTCCTCGCTACTAGTCTGCGAGGGCGGAGCGCTACTGGACTACTAACTTTACTTAATTAAAGTTGTTCACATGTAAAGATCAATACATAAACTCTAAAAAACTCAAAACATACAATTAACTAGCAGCGGAAGATTAAATGACTCATCTAATACATTCTTAATAAATGACAATCTTAATAAATTCTTATGTTAGGTCCCAAGGCTTCTATAGTCCAGACATCACACATCCATCCGCACCTCCTTGTCGCCTTCCTTTGCTACTTTTAGGACTCTACTTGAGGAAATTTGGGGCGTTACAGGGATTATGTTTAAGTTTATATACATGCTTATATTCATGCCTCTGTAGTGATCGTGATTATGAATGTGCTTATGTTTATGCTTATGTCTATGTTTATGGAATGAACGTGGTAGGTGTAACTGGGGACCTAAGCCCGGGAAGTGTACAAAATCTTATTATGGGTTAAGTTATGAACCGGGGATCTAAGCCTTGGTAGCTTACCAAATTATATTCTGGGATGGTGGTATGATCCGAGGACTTAAGGCCGGTGAGCGTACCAGAATCAATCAAGTTATGTTCTGGGATGGTGGCATGATCCAGGGACTTACACTCGGTAACCGTGTTAGAATCAATCAAGTTATGTTCTGGGATGGTGGTATGATCTAGGGAATTATTCCTGATGAGCACGCTAGAATCAATCAAATTATGTTGTGGGATGGTGGTATGATTTGGGGATTTGTGCTCGATGAGTGCGACAGAATAATGGGGTCTTCGGTCCTAAGTTTGGATCCCTACCAACCTAACGCTAGGGTAGTTGTTTGATCAACAACTTATGTTACGGTACCGCTAAGTGCAACTAAGCCACCCTAATTATATGCTCAAGATATGTTCAAGTTCATGTTATGCTATAAATATGTTAGGTTTATGATATGCTATGTCTATGCTCATGTATGATTATGTATATACTCATGATTAAGTCCGTTCTTATGTGGATATTTATACCATGCAAGTATGCTTATGCCTATAATTATGTACCTGCTCATGTTCATGTTTATGCCTACGTTCATGCTTATGTTTATGTTTATAATTATGTTTATGATTATGTTTATGTCTATGAGTATGCCTATGGACATGCTCATGATAAAGTCTATTATCATGCCAAGTTCATTTACATGCTTATGTTCATGCCCTCATGCTTATGTTGATGCCTACGCTTATGTTCATGGTATGTTAGTAGGAAGACTCCCAGTTACCTAGAACATGGTTTCCCTTAGTACATTAAATTATAGATGCTAACTATTGAATAACATGGTCTTGAATATGCCGAGTCTCTCGACTCATAGATTTTAACCCTTTTTAGACAATGGGATGAATGAAACAAGAGGCATTGACTAGTGAGCTAGCTCGGGACAATGACAGTACAACTCGAAGACCTTACAATATAGTTTCCGCATCATTTATGTTTTAAGAACTATTTATGTAACTTCGTTGAATTGAGAGTCCAGTATGGTAGTATGTGTAAGTGACATCCGTAGTTGTATTTATATGAATTATTATGAAAGAAAATGTAAAAAAACTAGGGACGTTACAGCACAACAACTGTTAACCGATTTTGCCTAGTTGATGTCAGAGGATCTTCAAACTGGGCTACCACCTATGAGAGATATCTAGCATCAGATTGATCTTGTTCTAGGGTGAAATTTGCCTAATTGACCAAACTATAGCCTCAACTTAAGAAGGTTGAAGAATTGCAATGATAGGTGGTAGAATACAAGAGCCCATGTGCAGTCTCTGCCCTATTCGTGTCGGAGAAGGATGGTTCATAACGTATGTGTATTGATAGTCGAGTCATTAATAATATTATAGTAAAGTACCTGTTTCTAATTCCCTGCTTGGACAACATATTGGAATAGTTATTTGTGTTGAATCCTGTGGTTGTTTTGATGTGATTAACCAAGTTAGCTTAGGTCCTGCTTGTTATTTGATCCCTGTGTCTAAGTGTGCAGGAACTTAGGAGTACAGGAAGTCGAGCGGAAGACGCAGCTAGCAAGAAGGACGACACGGAAAGGGAGTCAACGGGCTCGGTGCGTCTGAAGGAAGAGAGAGCTGCGAAAGAGTACTTCGGTGGACGAGAAGAACGTGCGTGGCGTTCGAGAGATGAGAAGCCGGGATGGAAGCCTGCTCGAGGAAAAGATCGGAAGATGGGTTCGGGTGAGCCCTATTCTGGATAGCGGAGTCACCCAAGCAAACAGAGCCGGAGCGGAAAAGACCCGGACCGAGGTGAGCTGAAACGGAGCAGAAGGCCCGGACCAAAAGTCAAACCTGAGTTGACTTTCATGTCCGGGCGTCCGGATCAATCCCGTGCGCTCGGAACAGCCCGGGGCGCCCGGAGTTGGATTTTGACCAGATCAAGTCAAAACTCGATCTGAACGTTGGGGGATAAAATTTTATCCCCCCCAGAGCGCCCGAAACCCTTCAGGGCACCCCGACCAAGGGTATAAATAAAGCTTTGGTCCATATCTTTTCATTATTCAAGTAATCAACTCTGTATTCGTTTCTAACAATAGTTCTGAGCTTTTAGTGTGTAAAAGGCTTCTCCGCCTTTAGAGAAGTAGATCGTTAGTGCGCTTTTCGTCGCCTTGGATTAACAACCATCTTGGTTGTAACCAAGTCAACTTCTGGTCTTCTCTGATTCTTTTTGTTTTATTACTTTATTATTATTGCTATTTATTTTGAGTTGAAAATCTTGAAGAGGGTATCTTTAATTTTGCAGGCAATTCACCCTCCTCTTGCCGTCCCCGCTGTGCCAACAAGTGATATCAGAGTCTGACAGCCTCAGAAGGACTAACCGCCGACTGAAGCACAAAGATCGAGATGATGACCAACGCGAACATTCATCTCCCGAAGTTCGACGGAGACTTCGCTACTTGGAAGCGAAAAATGGAGGTATTTTTTAAGACCGAATTTGATATCCTTTTAATAATGAAATATGGATATACAATGTCAAAAGACAAAGAAAAATATAACTGGACGAAGAAGAAGCAGGTCAATTTCGTGGCCAACGGAAAAGCAGAATTTCACATGCTCAGTGTTCTGCCGCCCCAGGAGGTAAGTCGGATCGGAATCTACGACTCCGCCAAAGACCTCTGGGATAAATTCCTGGAGCTCCACAAAGGCACCTCATAAGCAAAGCTAGCGAGGCGCGACATCCTTCAGACCCAGTTAACGAACCTCCGGATGAACAACGACGAGAAGGTAGCGCGACTCCAGGCAAGAATTAAGGAGTTGATAACTCAACTGACTAACCTCGGAGAACCGGTAACGAACCGAGACTCTATCCGGTATGCGCTCAACGCCTTCCCAAGAACTCCAGAGTGAGCGTCCTTAGTAGATGCTTACTACATCTCTAAGGACTTTGAGGTAAGTAGTTTAGAAAATTTATTCTCTACATTTGAACTTCACGAGTCTCGAATTGCAAAGCCTAAACAAACAGAGAAGACGAACCTCAATATTACCCTACAAGCCGAAAAGGACGATCCTGATTCTGAAGCATCGATCGACGAAACTGAAGCGACTCTTCTGGTAAGAAAATTAAATAAATTTATTAAAACTAACAAATTTAGATCGCAGTCGAAAAAACATCAACGCTATAAAAAGACGGTTCGATACTACAACTGCAACGAGGAAGGGCACTTCAAGGATAACTGCCCAAATTAAATAAAAAGGACAAGTCTCAGAGACCGATATCCACTAAAGACAAAAGTCTGAAGGCCACTTGGGATGATTCTTCATCCTCTGAATCAGAAGTCGAAGCCTTCCCAGGAGTAGCACTGATGGCCAACCATCTCTTTGAAGATGACTCAAGCTCAGAGATGAGCATAGATGAAGGGGGAGGATCCTTAGAAGAAGAAGAAAGCTGCGACGAAGGGGGAGCATCATTCAGTGAGGTAAGCAAGGTACGTAATCTCACCCCTACTCAATCCTTTAAATTTATCAAAGTGCTTACGAAAGATCTAGCAAAATTAGAAAAACAAAATGTTGAATTGAAATTGAACTTAGCAAAAGTATGCCCACTAGAAATATATGATAATTTAAAATTAGAAAATGAAAGATTAAAAATTGAAATTGAGAAGTTGAAAAACAATCATGCATGCTTAAATAAATTCCCAAAATCTAAACTAAGAACTTTTGGAAAATTAAATTGGTATATTAGAAAACATCAGGGACAACTTAGGAAAGTTCCAAAAACTATATACCCCCTAAGTTTCTTATTAATCCAGTAGGAAGGAACTTTTACTGGGTTCCAAAATCATTGCTAGATTAAATTTAAAAAGTTAAAGGCTTTCAGTGAGAAAATTAAACAGTGAATTTCTTTATGAGACTTTGACTAGAAAGTGGTTGTTGCTCCAATAACCAAGAAGGCCTAGTGCCTCGCCACTGCTTGGAAGCCAAATATAAAAATGAAATGTTTAATTAACTTTCTTGAAAAGCATTAAAATTAGAATTAAATAATGCTTGTAAAAGTTCTTCAAACATTTTTTTCTTCAAAAATAGTTTTTTCATAAAATATTCCTGTTTAAGTTAAATTTTTTAAAAATCTATACTTAGAGAAATTCTCTTGCGAAAATTCTTTTTTAACTTAAAATTTTTTTTTGGAAAATCTTTAAAACTATTTTTGCCTAAGTTAAAAAGTCCTCTAAAAGTTAGAATTTTTTCTAACTTAAAATCTTGGATTAACTTAGAATTTTTACAAAATCTTAAGGAAATTCCTAGAAATCTTTTTGAAAATAACTGATTTTGTACTCAGAAATTTTTTAAAATTTTCTCATACATATCTATATTTTCAAAATCATCTCTGAAAACCCTTACCTTATACTTTTTACCCCATTTTTTTTTGCTGTGATCAAAGGGAGAGAGGTAGATATACAAGTTAAGGGGGAGTTAGGACAATTGACAAATTTAAAATTTTTTTGGTATTGCAAATTTCTTTTTGCAATTTTTATGCTTAAACTGCTAGTTAGTAATTTCTTTAAAATTATGATTTGTTTTTATACCCTAACTTGAACTTGGGTTGATGCACGTAAAAAGTGGGGAGATTGTTGAATCCCGTGGTTGTTTTGATGTGATCAACCAAGTTAGGTTAGATCCTGCTTGTTATTTGATCCCTGTGTCTAAGTGTGCAGGAACTTAGGAGCGCAGGAAGTCGAGCAGAAGACGCAGCTAGCGAGAAGGACGACACGGGAAGGGAGCCGATGGGCTCGGTGCGTCCGAAGGACGAGAGAGCTGCGGAAGAGTACTCCGGTGGACGAGAAGAATGTACACGACATTCGAGGGACGAGAAGCCGGGATGGAAGCCCGCTCGAGGAAAAGACCGGAAGATTCGGGTGAGCCCTATTCCGGATAGCGGAGATCACCCAAGCAAACGGAGCCGGAGCGGAAATGACCCGGACCGAGGCGAACTGAAACGGAGCAGAAGTCCCGAACCAAAAGTCAAACCTGAGTTGACTTTCATGTCCGGGCGCCCAGATCAATACCAGGCGCCCGGAACAGCCCGGGGCGCCCGGAGTTGGATTTTGACCAGATCGAGTCAAAACTCAATTTGAACGTTGGGGGATAAAATTTTATCCTCCCCAGTGCGCCCAAAACCCTTCAGGACGCCCCGACCAAGGCTATAAATAAAGCTTTGGTCCAGATCATTTCATTCATTCAAGAAATCAACTTTGTATTCGTTTCTAGCAATAGTTATGAACTTTTAGTGTTTAAAAGGCTTCTCCGCCTTCAGAGAAGGAGATCGTTAGTGCGCTTTTCATCACCTTGGATTAACAATCATCTTGGTTGTAACCAAGTCAACTTCTGGTCTTCTCTGATTCTTTTTGTTTTATTACTTTATTATTATTGCTATTTATTTTGAGTTGAAAATCTTGAGGAGGGTATCTTTAATTTTGTAGGCAATTCACCCTCCTCTTGCCGACCCCGCTGCGCCAGCAATTTGGTTCTAGGGTCTTCTAAAATATTTATCTTAAAAGCGGATACCACCAAATTCGAATAAGACCTAGAGATGAATAGAAGATTGCATTTAAGATGCAATAGGGATTATATGAGTAGATGGTCATGCCTTTTGGATTGTTAAATGCGCCTAACATATTCATGAGGTTTATGGTTCATATCTTACAACCTTTCATGAGAAAATTTGTAGTGGTTTACTTTGATGATATTCTTGTCTATAGTCCGATGTGGGCTTTACACTTCTATCACCTTTGTGCTATTTTTGAAAAGCTAAAAATGAAATGTTTATTTGTCAATAAGAAGAAGTATTATTTTTTCTACTGCATCGATAACTTTTCTTGACTTTATTGTGTCTACTAATTGTGTGCACGTAGATCAAGCAAAGATAGACATAGTCTTAGAGTATCCTCAGCTAAGGACCTTGCACGTACGACGTCAAATGTTTCCATGGCTTGACTTCTTTCTACCGCCGATTCATCATAAGTTTCCATGACTCTTGGCTTCTTTCTAGTGTCAGTTCATTAGAAATTTCATCATCGAGTATCTCAAGGGACGAGATTTCAAGTGGTCTAAAGAAGCAGAGCCTAATTTTTAATTGGTCAAGTAGAAGATGATCGAGGCACCAGTTCTGACACTTCTTGATTTTGACAAAGTATTTGAAGTCAATTGTGATGCATCATACATTGGTATAGGGGGTGTTTTGAGTCAGTCTAGGTAGTTAGTTATTTTCTTCAATGAGAGGCTATCATGATCCAAGAAAAATTGCTCTACTTACAACTTGAAGTGTTATGCCATTGTTCAGTGTTTGAACTATTAACGTCATTACTTAATAGAGAAGGTGTTCATCCTGTTTAATGATCATGAACTCTTAAAGTATATCAATGATCAACACAAGTTGAGTAGGCAAAATGCCATGTGGGTGGTATATTTGCAGGAGTTGACTTTTATGCTTAGACACCAAGCAGAGAACTTGAACTGTATTGCAGATGCCTTGAGTTGTCATTCTTTATTACTTACCATTATGAGTACCAAAGTTATAGGTTTTGAAGTTTTCACAGACATGTACGTAGCTGACTCTTCATTTAGAAGGATATTCCAAAGAGGTGCATGATGGTGACCACCATGATTTTATTGAGCAGCATGATTATCTGTCTCGTGGATTGTAGTTGTGCGTTCCAAATTGTTCTTTTAGGCAACAAATTATGAGTGAGCTTCATAATGAGAGCACTTTGAACATGATAAGACATTGCCTCTCATCTCTACTAATTTTTATTAGCTAAAGTTGACTAGTGATATGACTCATTTTGTAGACCGATGTTCTATATGTCAACAGTTTAAGGGGATTCTCACTAATGTAGGTTTGTGCACTCCCTTACCTATTTTTTTAAGCTTCTTGGTTCAATGTCAGCATGAATTTTGTATTGAGATTATCCCACACCCAGCGAATCTTAAATTCTATTCTAGTTGTGGTTGATAGGTTTTCAAAGATGACACAGTTTGTAGCTTGCAGGAAAACTAGCGATACAGTTCAGATTACTTATCTTTACTTTAAGATATCGTACGTTTACATGACATTCCTTGATCCATGACTTCAAATCATGATACCAAGTTTTATCAGTCATTTATGGAAGAGTTTATGGGCAAAATTGAGAATTTAGTTAAACTTTATCAATGCTACCATCCCTAGATAGATGGATAGATCAAGGTGGTGAATCAAAGTTTGGACGATCTTTAACGCATTTGACAGGAACTAAGCCAAAGATGTGAGATTTGACATTACCTCGAGTATAATTTGCCTATAACATATCAAGAAATAGGATTGTAGATTTGAGTCCTTTTGAGGTTATCTATGAGTGGAACCTATCCAGGATATTGGATTTAGCCCCTATCCCACGTATATGATAATTCAATCCTAAAACAGATGAGATGACAGAGTATCTTCGATGTATTCATGAGTAAGTGAAGCAAGCTATTCAAGAAAACAACACCGAGTACAAGACTCAGGTTGGCCGTCATCATCGTCAAGTTCTTTTTGATGTTGGTGACTTTGTTTGAGTTGTATTGACTCATCATCGTTTCCTTATAGGCGAGTATAACAAGCTTAAAGATTGAAAGATTGAACCGTGTGATGTACTACAAAAAATTAATGATGACACACACCGGTTGCGCCTTCCTAGTCACATGAAGACTTCTAACGCAATGTGAAACACTTTTCCTTATTCGGTGGATGCTAATGAACTATTATCAACTCAAGGATGAGCTTTTTAATCCAGGATGACTGATACAGGATCGACCCAAGTAGACCTCTTGAACTTCAAAGAACCGTAATATTTGACTCGAAAATCAGAACGAGGGTCTATCTTTTTCACTTGTAGCTCTCTTTTGTTACTAGGTGGAACTCATAATCGTCAAATTTTGGATCCAAAAAATAATATTTATGTTCTTTTCGGAGGTTCCAAATATTTATTTTACTATTTTTGATAATTTTTTATATTTAGGGTATTTTTGATCATTTTGACTATTATAAATTAGAGTTTATCTATATAATTAGCTATTGGAGAGATTATCTTATGTTACTTAATAAAATTTTCTTTTAAAAAAAACCTTAGAGACTATAATTATCTTGGCAAATTCCCCTTCTCGTCGGTCATAATCACTATCCCGTCCCAATTTTTTTAGGAAAAATGGAATACTAATTTCTTAAGCCACAAGATAGACCTTAAAAAAAATCGTCATTTTTTTAAGTCAACTTTAGGTTTTATATATACAATATACAACCTTATAATATTTTGAAAGCAAATTAACCATTGACGTGGCAGCAGCGTCAGACGACCACAGAAAACAAATAACGTGTATTACGAGGATGGCATTTTGGTCATTTCGGCTATCGGGAACAAGTCTAAGCCAGACACACAACGTCAGTATTATTTAACGAGAAACCCAAGAAGTACTCTCCTCCCACGAATCACTCTGCGGCTGGCCATCAATGCCTGGCTGGGTAAACTTTCGAGGGAGGATGAGTGAGCGAGACTTTACGAGGAGATGACTTAGCCTCCGGTCAAAGTTAGACCACGAGATTTGACTAGTCAACGGTCAAAGTTTCCAACTTCCTGCACTCAATCTTCGAAGAAGAAGCAGCAACAGCAGCCTCGCCTCACTTCGGTTTATATATTACGCGACCCTTCTCATCTTTCTTAATCCTCTCCATGCACTAGCAAACCTCACCGCCGGCATAAATCGACCTCCTTCCTCGCTGCAATTCGTACATGGCTTCCTCCACGGCGAGCATAGAGACGTCGGCCAGCTCCCGACCCACCGAAGCCTTCTCCTTCTCAGCCGGAGACGCTGCCGGGGAGGACTACTCCTTCCGGGGATTCCCGGACAGCTACGGGAACGGGGATCCTCGAGGAACTTCTAATCTTCTATCGCTTCCGCTCTCTCCTCCGTCGCTCTCCCCTTCTTCCTACTTCTCCATCCCCGCCGGCCTCAGCCCCACCGGGTTCTTGGACTCCCCTGTTCTCCTCTCATCTAATGTAAGTGCACCAATCTAGTTACGTCGTTCGTTTGTGTTCTTGCGAGTTATGGTTTTAATTCCTTTGGATTATAGGTGTTGCCATCTCCTACAACTGGCTCACTGTTTTCCTCTCAAGCTTTCAATTGGAAAGGCACAGATTCTAACTATCAGCAAGGAGTAAAGAATGAGGAGAAGCCCTTCCATGAGTTCTCTTTCCAAATTCAAGCCAGTAATGGAAACAATCAAGCATCATCCTTCCAAAAGGTGTGAATTGATACCTCTCTTTTAGTTATTTCTAATTCAAACGTCTGATCCTTAGTCTGTTCATATTCTTGTAGGAGGAAGCCATCATTAGGGGAGGACAGCAGCAGCAGCATCAATCATGGATCCAGCAGCAACAATTCAGCAACACCAACATGGAAGCTGAATCTATGGTTCCAATCCAAGCAAAATTTGATGAGAGCAGAGGATTGAATCAGTACCCAGCTGTTCAGACCTTGCAGAGGAGGTCAGATGACGGGTACAACTGGAGGAAATATGGGCAGAAGCAGGTCAAGGGAAGCGAAAATCCACGAAGCTACTACAAGTGCACCTACCCGAGTTGCCCCACCAAGAAGAAGGTGGAGAGGTCTTCGGATGGCCAAATCACAGAGATTGTGTACAAAGGCACTCACAACCATCCGAAGCCTCAGTCGAAGAAGAACGCCACCTTCTCTCAAGCTTCTCGACCTTCCGGACTCGGTGAAACAGCCAATGATCATTCGGTAATTGAATCAGCCGCGACACCTGAAAACTCTTCAAACTCCTTCGGAGATGATGATGTGGATATGGCCACCCATGGTAGATCAGGAGTCGACGAATTCGATGACGATGAGCCCGACGTTAAGAGATGGTAAGATTCCAGTGCAGCTTAAGCCATGGTATCATAGAACCCATAATTCTGTAACCGAGGATTGAGATGATCTAACGCTTTATTTTATCTTCAGGAAGCAAGAAGAAGAAGGTGACATATCAGGTTCAGCTAATAGAACGGTCAAGGAGCCAAGGGTGGTGGTTCAGACCATGAGTGACATTGATATCCTCGATGATGGATACAGGTGGAGAAAATATGGGCAGAAGGTTGTCAAGGGGAACCCTAATGCAAGGTGAGCATTGATTCTAATCACCCATAGCGTTTCATTCATAATCTTTTCCAATTTGAAAAATCTGAGATTATACTTCATACCTGACATAATTTTGTCATGTTTGGTGAATTGTAGGAGCTACTACAAATGCACAACGAATGGTTGCCCAGTGAGGAAGCATGTGGAGAGAGCTTCTCATGATCAAAGGGCAGTGATTACTACCTACGAAGGCAAGCACAACCATGATGTCCCAGCGGCTCGAGGAAGTGGAGCACAACTGGTCAACAGGCCTAATTCGATTAACTATAACACTAACAACAACAACAACAATAACTTTTCAGTGGCTATACGACCATCGGCGACGACGAACAATCATAATCAGCCTTTTGCAAACTCTTTCTTTAACACCAAATCCGAATCGTCGCATAGCCAATCCCCCTTTGGTAGTCTTGACATGATTCAGAGCTCAGGGAACTATGGACTCTCTGATTATGATAGCTGAATTCTTCTTACGTGAATTTGCAGCGGCAGTAACAAAGACAAATACAAATTGTGTTCTCCAAAGCGAACGAAGGACAGAGAGACAAGTCAATTTCTTTCTTGATACTGCTGCAGAGGTGAAGCCGGAGTGACGCAGTAGTAGATTTGTTCAATTCATTTAATTACTTGAGGCCCTTTCAGCATAGTCTGGCCTCTGTTTATGTTTGCACTAATTACACCAATTAGAAATTAGAATAATGGCTAGACAAGACAAAGGAATGAATAATCTGTATTTTCAATTGTTTTTTGTTTTTATTACAGTACCCAAAACACAAGCTTGCATGGGTTTCATTTGCCCAATTTGTATTGCTGCTTGTGGGAAATTTGAAACGGTCAATGAAAGGTTTGATTTTACGGTTTACAAAGAGTTGAAACAGTGAAAGATTATGTTCAACGATTCCAAAGTCTAGTCAACTGTTTCACATATTGAAACACGATTCTGTTCATCTTGACCATCATGGAAGATTCTTCTCTCCCTTTCTGTGGTCAGACATACTCCGAGGACCAAGAGCAGGTCAAAAATATCTTCAATACTGATCTGTTTTAATGAACCCGTAATTTAGTCCCACATCGCCGACTTTCCTCTGTTTGTTTGGAAAAGAGCTCTATTTAATGCCGGGCCAGGCTACAAAAAGACGCATTCCGTCGTGTATTTCTTGGCCTTTAGAGTAAGGTCTTTACAGTTTGACCTATCTAATGGGTCGGTCATTACTTATGACATCAAATTGTAGGGCTTTTGCATGTTGTTGCCTTTTGTTTAATGGGGCTTTGCACTACAACATGGGCTTGTGCCTACTAATTGTGTCCTCTGGAAGCATCGATTGGAAGCATCAATCGAATTTGATGTCATCTTGTTTTATACACCTACTTAATTTTTTATAGTGTAAGGTAATACTAACTAATATTTTGAAAGTGCGAAGTGTTATTCTAAGAATTAATAAAATATTAACTTTTGACTTTTACGGTATTGGTTTATTATTACAGCAGAAGTAACACGCAAGCGCAGCTTAGACCTCCACGCGCAACACAGACATCAGATTGAGAAAAAAAGCCACCAAATTAACCTGATTCCAACGAACTGATTACGGCCGGGGAGACTCTCTTGAGTGGTTCCTGAGATACATGATTGTGGGTGGAAGGGTAGTTGATGAACTCAGGAGGAGAATCGAAACTACCATGTTGAAAAACAAAGGTCTTGTCTTCATGAGCGTCATGTCAGCTGCTAATCAGTAGAGAAGAGGAGAATTCTTGCTGCATTTTGATACACAAAATCTCTGCTTGTGCCACTGCAAGCTGAATCTGTAGCTGAGATACCTGATTCTGAAGGTAAGAAACGGTACGGGCGCACCCACCCAGTTACAGGGCCTTTCATCCTCGCTCTCGCTTTGTAGACTAAGCTACTCACTGCATCTGCCTTGTGATGAACTTGGAGCTCCTACGGTTGAGCCCCAGATAACATGAAATAAAATCAAAAATTAAACTGTAAATGACTTACATTGATTTCCCGAAAAAATCGCAAAAGATGTCGTCGAAGACATTGTTGCTTCTGTCGCCGAGAAGATCACCGCTTGGAACCTCCTCGAATTTTTTCACGAACCAAATCCCGGAGTACAGGACTTCTCTTTCGCTCGCACACTGATCACCTCACACCTTTGCTTTCCTCCCTTATCACTTCTCTGATCTTATCTTGGACGCCTTTTATAAGAAGAAAGAGGAAGATGAAGAGGAAAGGACACCCCTTCGTCTCCTTAACATTTGTAGAAAGGGGAGATGAAGGGGAAGCAACGCCCTTTCCTCTCCTCTCAACATCCAACATCTCCCACTCGTTCAAGTTAATCCATAAGGTTATATGGTCACATAGACCATGTCAGTTACCTAGACTACAAGGTGATCATGTCATAACGTCAAAATCAAACATTAATTGGTCACATAACCAAATAAGTCACATAGACTATTTGACGATCAAGTCACGAAGACCAAAGCAAAATTAATTAGTCACAAAGACCAAATAAGTCATGTAGACTTTATGAGGATCAAGTCACGAAGACCAGAGCATAAATTAATCACAAAGACCATATAAGAACATACATTCCATACATTAGGGAAAATGGTTCGTGCAACAGCAAACACAATGAGCATTCAATTGTTAAGAAGATTGTCACACCTTACTTAGCTGTTCTATTGAACGAATCAGAGACATCAATGACTTGCCTTTTCCCAGATTAAATTATTTACATCAATATGAACATCTCTAATCCCTCATATTGACTATATGTCAAGAGAATGTTCAACAACTCCAATCAAACAAATTATTCACAATTACATTTTATGTTCTGAACTAAAAATGTAATCAGTACTAGTTAATAAATGTCATAGATGTACATCAATCTTAATCTTCCTTTTTAGCTAGAATATATTCATTTTAATCAGTTGTTTTCCTAATTATGCTCCATAGACTGAATCATCAATAGCCAATAGGAAACATACTAAAGTAGCAGACACTGATCAAAACTTCAAGTAGATAGTTAAATAGTCACTTAGGATAAGATTGAGATTAACTTATAATCTCAAGGGTCTCACATAGTAGAGAAGCAGGGATCCATTCTCCTACTACCCTTCTTGTCACCAAAGCACATGTGGTATGAATCACATGCTACGATATTTTTCTCTTTACTAAAAAGAGCGCATGTTTTTCCCAAAGTTTAACACTGTACAGATTTCGATCTAGACATACCTAATGTCCAATCCTGAATTCAACATATGAATTCCAATTTGGCTTTAAGCAGATTCAGTAAATGGTGGGTGCATTTACTCCAATCATTACATAAATGATCTCATCTTGATACAATTATCAAGGTGACCTTAACTTATGGGTATGTCTCTATTCACAGCTACATAAGCTGTCCCATAAGCAACGGTCTTACATCTATTCGTACTTAACAAATAGAGATGATTGTCCATGTGAGTGGACCAATCTCAATCTGCCAACATGCATATCGAGACTTTTATTCGAATGTAACAAAGACATATACAATAAATAGATCATGACATTTTTCATTTATCAAAATGTCTTCACAATAAGTTATATTCTTCGAAGTCCCAAAGACTTCACATGTTCATGAAATGACTCTTTAGTCAATGACTTAGTAAAAAGATCAACAAGCATATTTCGTATAGGGATGTACTCAAGAATTATCTTTTTCGTGTCAACAATATCTCTTACAAAATTATACTTAATTTCTATATGCTTACCTTTGCTGTTATATTTGGGATCCTTGGAAAAAACTATTGCAGCTTGATTGTCACAGTACATTGTAACATGACTCCCATTGTTCTCAGCAATTGTTAGATGCTTCAGGAACCTTTTTAGTCAGACAGTCTCTTGCACAACCGTTGCACAAGCCATATATTCAACTTCCATTGTCGACAATGCTACACAAGCCTACTTTTTGCTGTTCCATGAGATGGCGCCACCATTCAGCAAGAAGGCATAGCCAGATGTGGATTTTCTATCATCAAGGTCCCCGCTCAATCTGCATCTGTGTATCCACTTAGACTCATTTCTAATCCTTAGAAACAGAGACAATAATCCGCTGTTCCTTTGAGATATCTGAATATCCTCTTCATCGCATTCAGTGTCTCGATCTTAAGTTTGACTGGAAACGACTAACTAAGCCAACAACATAGCTTATATCAAGACGAGTGCACAACATAGCGTACATTAAACTACCAATAACACTGACATATGATTTTTTCTTCATTTCGACTATTTCCTCAGGAGTCTTGGGATACATACTTTTGCTCAAAACAGTACCTCTTGCTATGGACGTCTGCTTGATATTGTAATATGACATATTGAAGTGTTGTAGCATCTTAGTGATATAAGCTTCTTGAGACAAACCCAAAAACCTTTTTGATCGATCTCTAATGATCTTCACTCCTAAGATGTACTCTGCTTCTCCTATATCTATTATGTAAATTGTGATGAAAGCCATAATTTGACTTCTATCTCACACTTTATGTCGCTTCCAGCTATTAGCATATCATCAACATATAATGATAAAATGACAAACTTTCCTTTTTCCTTTCTTAGGTAAACACAATGATCCTCATTGATCATTTCGAAACCATAAGACAAAATGACTTCATTAAATCTTATGTTCCATTATCTCGACGCTTGCTTTAGCCCATATATAACTTCCTAAGTTTACATACTCTTTTCTTTTGGCCTTCAACAACATAACCTTCTGGTTGTACCATATAAATTTCTTCGTCAAGATTACCATTAAGGAAAGTCGTTTTTACATCCATCTGATGTAATTCCATGTCATATTATGCTACTATAGCTAGGATAACACATATTGACACAAACTTCACAACTGGAGAGAATGTTTCTTTAAAGTCAATACCCTCCATTTGGGTATATCCTTTTGCAACAAATCGAGCTTTGTATCGATTAATCGATCTATCTACTTTCCTCTTTACTTTGAGAATCCATTTATTCCCAATAACCCTTCGGCCCGGAGGAAGATTTACTAAATCCCAAACTTGATTCTTTCTCATTGACTCCATTTCTTCATCTATTGCAACTTTCCATTCTTTTCTAACTGAGCATCTCAAAGCTTCCTCAACTGTTCGAGGTTCCTCATCATCAACCGGGAGAATCATCAATGCCTCATTCTCAATATCAAACCTTCTCCGAGGAATAATCTGATGACTACTTCTTTGTATGTTAGACTGTTGAGAAACTGACTCATTCAGTGGCAGAGTACTCCCACTAGGTTGACTAGATTCAGGTATCTCCTGATCTGTTGATAAAGGAACATTATTCTCCTCCTCTATCTCATATAGAGGAATTGTCTTATCAACTTCACATCGTGTTGGGAACTCAGTTTCAAGAAAAGTAGCATCTCTTGAATCTATTTCAGAGATGGTTTCATCTTATCGCTCACCAATAAAAACATAATCCTTAGAAGTCTCAGAATACCTTATATACATACACTTATTTCCTCTGGGTCATAATTTTCCATGTTCATGAGTCTTATCATGAACATAGACAGTTGACCCCCAATATCTCAGATTACTTAAATATGACTTTTTGTCTGTCCAACGTTCATGTGGGGTAGATGGAACTGAGTTTGAAGACACTTTGTTAAGTATGTAGGCCGCAACTAATAATGCATCTCTCCAATAGGAGATTGGCAAATTAGTCTGCGCCATTATAGACCTAACCATTTCAAGAAGAGTCTTATTTCTTATTTCAACAACCCCATTTTGCTGTGGAGTTCCAAGGATAGTTAGCTGTCTAATAATCCATTTCTCATTACACATTGTCTTGAACTGATCAGACAAATATTTACCTCCACGGTCAGTGAGCAAGGTTTTAACCTTACGTTCCAATTGATTCTCAATTTCGTTCAAGTAATGAATAAAACAATCTAATGCTTCAGATTTGTGAGAAATCAAATACATATGACCAAAACGTGCGAAGTCATCAATAAATGTAATGAAATAAGAGCTCCCATTTCTAGCCTTCATATTCATTGGACCACAAATATCCGAATGAATTAATTGCAATGGTGATTCAACCCTAATAGCCTTACCAAATGATTTTATAGTCGTCTTTCTAGCAAGACAATGCTCACAGATAGACAAGTTAATCTTAGCATGAGTGCCTAAAAGGCCCTCCTTAGCTAATCTATTCATTCGTTCTTGTCCTATATGTCCTAGCCTAGCATGCCAAATTTCATCATTAACATCAGCATTACTAGTAAGAACAATATTTGAAAAACAACCATCATTATTATTTGGTTCTACATCAAGAATCATAAAATCATTTGTTACATAACCATACCCAATTAACACAGAGTTAATTCAAAGTTTCACATAATGACTATAAAAATTTACATTATAACCTAAATCAAGAAGACAAATGACGAAAACTAGATTCCGTCGAATCTCAGTAGCATACAGGACATCATGTAGAAACAAGGTGCGCCCACCATGTAGGTTGAGCTTGCAAGTGCTAATTCCTTTTACTTTAATTCTTGCATTGTTTCCTATATATATCCATTTGTTGCCAGCTGGTACCCGACGATACTCCATATATGTAGCTCGATCACGTGCTACGTGGTTCGTTGCTTCTGAATTTACAATCCACAAAGGATACGAATCAGCTAATAACACTGTACTTGCAACATATTGCTCATGGAAAGAAGAAAATAATGGATCTACCTTTTTAGGTTCAGTACAATCCCGAGCAAAATGACCTTTCTTGCCATAGTTATAGTAAGCCAACTTGCTCTTAGATCTTTGTCCATATTTCTTTCCTTTCTTCTTGATTTGGTTTTTCGCAGCAACAACATTAGCCTCCTTTCCTTTTCCCTTTCCTTTCTTAAACCATTTATTCTTATTCTTGGAACCAGAACCTTCAGCTACAAAAGCTTGACCAGAAATTCTTGCGGATTCAATCCTGTCCGCCTCAAGTTCTACATGACGTGATACATCAGTGAAAGTCTTGATACTCTCACTATGGGTTAGATTCTGTTTCATCGTTTCCCAAGAATCAGGAAGGGAACGGATAACTACTTGAACTTGTTGTTCATTGGTCAACATATAACCAGTAGTCTTAAGCTCTCGTATCATGTTACCCATCTCCCTGAGATGTTGGGCCATGGTAACATTCGAGCGGTTTTTACAGCTATCAAACTTGATAATTAACTGATAGAGCTTACTTAGACTTACTCCACTGTACTTCTCTATAAGGGTTGCCCAGACAACATGAGCCGACGGTAATGGCTCATACTCAAATACCAAGTCATCTCCCTGAGAATATGTCACTGTAGCTTCGCCTATTCCCAAAGTCATAGCCACCCCTCATTTTCCCTTTATGTCTTTCGCTTGCACATTCTCCCACATAACCCCTCGACATGATTTTCTAGAAGGATCCCTCATTTTCTAGAAGCCATAGCCACCCCTCATTTTCTCTCTAAGGGCTGCCCAGACAACATGAGGTGACGGTAATGGCTCATACTCAAATACCAAGTCATCTCCCTGAGAATATGTCACTGTAGCGTCGCCTATTCCCGAAGCCATAGCCACCCCTCATTTTCCCTTTATGTCTTTCGCCTGCACATTCTCTCACACACCCCTCGGCATGATTTTCTAGAAGGATCTTGCGGCAGTGGCTGCTCTTAGGTTTACTGCTGACGTCATCTACTTTGCATATGAATCGTCTGATGGGTGCTGAGGACGAGGTCCTCTATGCCCTCCTTGGTGGCTATAAATATCCTTTCCCCTCAGCTTTATTAAACTTTTTTGCCTCAAGAGTAAGCCTTCCTTTTATTCCTGGTGCCTGTTGTGCTCCGCCCCTTACGTTTGCATCATCCTATGGATTCTCCTGCACCTAGCTATGCTCCAGGAGTTTCAACCTTCACTGGGGTGGATCTGGACGATCTTCGCTTCACCTATGAAATCTTGAGGGTCATGCACATTATCATTCCCTTTGAGATCCACCGGGTTTCCTCACCCCCAGTAGGGTACACGACCTTCTTCAAAGAGCAAGTTGTTGCCGACCTTCGCTTCCCCATTCACCCTTACTTTTCCAAAGTGATTTGTTACTTCCGCATCCCTCTTGGCCAACTTATGTCTAATTCCATGAGGATCTTGTCTAGGTTCGCCCTCCTCTGCGAAGTGTGTGATATACCCTGGACTCCCCGCCTATTCCACTAGTTTTTTACCCCTCGTCATTATAATGAGGGTCTTTTCCGTCTCCAAACCCGTAATCGAACCCCATTTTTTGTTCCTCTTCCATCCTCAGATTCAGAATGGAAAGAAAAATATTGTTCTTGAGTTTTCCCCTAGCCGTAGAATGGCCTACCCAGTGGCGCTCAGCTTTACCTCCGACCCCGCCTCTAGGGGATTTTCAGACAGACCCCAACTTTACAGAGGCCTCCGGACAACTGAGATGCTGGCACTTGGACCTACTTAGACTGCTATCAGAGGACGCACTATTTCTATTCAGGTTGAGCCGCACCCCTTCAGAGCTACCACGCTCTTTAGGTATGGCTTAACCTACCTTGACTGACCTTTGCTTTCATATTCTGATTTTGGTATTCTTCTTGCACCCGACACCTTGGCCCGGCACCCCCTATCAGGCCTCTTCCCTTGAGTGATATGGAACTACAATACCGAGGGCGCATAATACTAGATATGAGGGATCTGTCACACCTGGCTCCACCCCCATAGGGGCTACGACTTCAACCGCTCCTCGATCAGCCGCCCAAGCAACCCCACGTGTTCGTTTTTCTCCTGAGCTTGTAAGGCACACTTCTCCCATGCCTCCTGCTTCTTGACCGAGAACTCCAACAGAGGAGTTGGACTCGGACGACAAGCCACTCTCGCGTAGAACTAGACGCCAACCTACAGGACCCGACTCAGTATTTGAGCCCCAACCCCCCACTCCGGCATCCCGACCAGTCTCCACTTCTGTCCCTGATCCCCCACTCTCGAGTGATCTTGTTGTGTCACCCAAATCCAAGGCTAGAGTTGAGCGAGGGGAAACTCCCATCGTTATAGAGCATCCCTCTGCTCTAGTGGCCCTTGCGACATCGAATGGCCCGCTCGGGCCTTCCTCCTTTCCAGAAGTGCCCCCCATACCAGCGTCCCAAGCCACCCCTGTGACTCATTCTGGATTTTCGTTCGCCCAACTATCCACCTCGACACACCTTGATCCCAGCGAGACCACTGCTGGGCCCTCAACTCATCCCCCTTTAGGCGAGACCGTTGCTGGACCATCACAATCGCAACGTTCTCCCTATCACCATTATTGAGTCGCCAAGCCGTCAGAATGGGGCGTGCGTGGGCAGTCAAATGCCTCGACTAGTCGTCTCATGCTAAGGGGTCAATTATTTACCCATTGGGATGAAAGTCTGTGATGGATGCATGCTCTCCCCATGCTCGCTTAGCTGGATCGATTTTCCGAAGAATCTACCGCGAAAAGTTTTTACTATCCCCCTTTGCCTTTTCTTTCTCTTTACTCTAACTATTTACTTACCTGCACAGACTTTTGCCGAGTCCATGGTGCTAAGTCAGTCGTTCTCCTTCTTGTATCAACAAAATAAAATTTTGACAGATACGATGGCTGACCTAGCATCCAAACTATCTGACCCTGCTTCGGGCTTGTCACAACTAAGGGCGGATGTGTCAACCTTAAAGAAGGTAAACGCCACCCAAGAACGAACCCTAGGGGAGGCCCAGCTAGAGATCGACCGCCTCTGAGATGAAAAGAGCAAGCTTGAAGCTCTTCTAAAGTCATCCAAGAATAAGTGCCAAGAAGCTCAGTCAGAATTGGTTCAATACACAACAACTATGGAGGATTTAAGGCTTGCACATAAGCAAGAGACAGATTGCATGGCCCAAGAGATGAGTTCCCGAGATCTGCTTATTATGGACCAGAGGTGGGACTTGGAGTCCCAAGTGACAGAGCTGGGTTCTATACAGGCAGAGCTATCTCAAGTTTAATTTGCACTATCGAACTCCGTGATCGCCCTAGAGACCTACAAGGCTGGGAAGAGCGACCGCCGGCAAGCAAGCCTAGAAGAATATTTGCACTCTCTCGAGTTTGGCACACAAGTAGGGGACCACTTCATCACATCTGTGGCCTATGGTGTGGTAGGGCCGCTTCAATAACTTAAGGAGCAAGGATATCAACCTTCAGTCCCTCCTGCAGATTTTTTAGACCATCATCGCATCCTCAGAGAGATGTCCGACGATGTATTCGTCGAATTTAAATGACTTATGTATGAATCATACGAACACTTTATTGCACTCTACTTAGTAGAGATGTCATATCTTCTCCTTAGTCTTGACTCTTGACTCAATGGGGCCAGAGCTACTTTATCCTGAGCACAGGGTCCTGTCCTGATCTGGTCCTAAAAAAGATTCATGAGTGTCCTGAACCCAAGTATCTTGACCTGGCAGTTTATGCCTGGCCTATCATATTTCCCTGATCTAAAGTCTTACAAAATACTAATTTTAAGTGCGATAAGACTAGAGGTAGTTAGCGCTCCAGGGATGGTCTAGCTTTCTACCCCGAGCGTCCTGTAAATAGTAGGCGCCTGAGGTTAACCGTTTAATAATTTTATAAGGATCATCCTACTGGGGTGCTAATTTGTTTACCTCCCCCACAAGCTTTGTCCTCTTCCATACTAAGTCCCATTCTCCGAAGAATCGGGGCACTATCCTTCTATTATAGTTTTGACACATCCTTTGCCGATATGCTATTAGGCGGGCAGCCGTACGTTCATGAATTTCGCTGATCAAATCCAATTCTGAGAGTTGCCGCTCGGCATTCCCTTCATCGTATAGCATTCTTCTGACTGAAGGCACCCCAATCGATAGGCACCACAACCTCACTGCCGTAGACCAGGTGAAATGATGTAAGCCCTATGCTCTCTCGAGGGGTCATACGGTAGGCCTAGAGGATGCGGGGCAGCTCTTCCACCGAATCACCTCCAACATGGTCCAACTTGACCTTCAATCCCCTCACTATCTCCCTGTTGGTAACCTTGGTTTGCCCATTACTCTGAGGGTAAGTGACATATGTGAAGGCCTGAGTTACACTGAACCCTTGACACCAAGCTTGGATTTTGCATCATTGGAATTATCTTCCGTTATATGAAACCAGCTTGTGCGGTATCCCAAATCGGCAAAGGATGTTCCTCCATAAAAATTGAATAATAACTCCTTCGGTAATCCTAGCCAGAGCTTCCACTTTCACTCATTTAGAAAATTAATCTACTACTATGAGCAAGAATCTCTTTTGCCCTGGCGTCATAGGGAACAGTTCTACAATATTCATATCCCATTGGTCAAAGGGGCATGAGACTATTGAGGTTTTCAGTGTGCCAGTTGGTCGATGGGTCAGATTCTGATGCTTTTGGCAGGATAAGCAAATGTTCACCAATCTTTGAGCATCTTTCTGTAGAGTGGGCCAAAAATACCCGGCCAATAATACTTTTCAGACCAGCGTCCTTCCTCCCGCATGGTTGTCGCAACATCACTGATGTACTTCCTGCAAAGCATACCCCACTTCTTCTATTCATAAGCATTTGAGTAGCGGTCTGGAGAATGCTCGCTTGTGCAGTTGGTCCCCGATCAACGTATACATATGAGCTCTTTTCTGAATCAACCTGACCTCTTCCGGATCAGCCGGCAAGACACCCTGCTGAAGATAAATGATCATAGGGGCCCTCCAATCGATCAACTCCTCCATATTATTCTGCAGGTCTATCTGAGCTATTAAGAAAGTTTGGGCTATTGACCTGTCCAGCACCCAAGTGGTCAAAGAGCTGACCATTTTATTTAACTCGTCAGCTCTTTGATTATCTACTCTAGGAATCTTAGTGACAGTGACCTCCTTAAAATCCTCTTTCATTTTCTCATATGCTTCCCTGTATACCTGCAGCTTGTCACTGTTGACTTCGAAGTTGCCTGTTACTTGCTGAACTACAAGCTGAGAGTCTGAATAAACAACCACTTGGGCGGCTCCGACATGCCGAGTTGCTTGCAACCCTGTTAACAGTGCTTCATATTCTACCTCATTATTCATAGCTCTAAAATTTAACCTGATCGCCAGCGACAAGATGTCTTCTTGAGGGGATATCAGGAGGATCCCAACTCCACTTCCTTGTTGGGTAGACGACCCGTCCACATAGATCTTCCAAGTTCCTTCGGAGTCCGGTTGGTGAACCTCCGTCAAGAAATTAACTAGAGTTTGCGCCTTAATCGTAGTGCGAGGTTGGTATTGTATGTCATACTCTCCCAGTTCCATGGCCCATTTGATGAGGCGACTTGCTACTTCTACATTAGTGAGAGCTTTACCCATAGTGCTGTTGGTCAAGACTGTGATGGGGTGTGCCAGGAAATAGGATCTCAAGTGTCGAGCCATGAGTACCAATCCGTAGACTAATTTTTCCAGGGTCGTGTATCGGGACTCTACCCTTTTTAATAAGTGACTGAAGAAGTACACTGGCCATTATACATCGTCCTGCTCCTTCACCAACACCGCCCCCACGGTCTCAGGGGTCGTTGACAGATAAACCCAGAGTGGCTCTCCCACAGTAGGCTTGAACAGTGAGGGTAAAGTCTCCAGGTGCTTCTTTAATTCTTTAAAGGCCTGGATGCATTCCTTATCCCACTAGAACTTGGATTCTGAGGCATGCAGAAAGGCAGGGCTTTATCCGTAGATCGGGATATGAACCAGGTTAGTGTTGTTATTCGGCCCACCAACTTCTAAGCTTCCTTCAGATTTTGAGGCACCTTCATATCTCGAATTGCTTGGACCTATTAGAGTGTATACTAAAAGCCAAACCTTTTGTAAGCATTTTATTGTGAAATAAAGAATCACATTGGTCAAATGTCTACATTTATATGCAAAGTGTAGTTGTTCAATTAATTTATATTATAGATAATATGGTGTGTGGTGTCATACGCAGAAGATCATGTTATTAATTCCTTATAAATTATAAACAGTAGCTTACGACTAAAATGGAAAGGAACAAACCATTGTAATAGTCGTAGTGTAATTTGGTATTAATTTATCTTAACTATAAAATTACACTAGTACACTCTGAGTGTATTGAGCAGGACCATTTAAGGTAAGTTCTTTTTATACTAACTGAATAAAAGAACAAGACCTTTGTTGTTATAGAAGTGTATGCTCTTAATCCTGATATAATAACAAACACATATATCTAGTATTTATTTCTTTGACTTATCAATGGGTGAGATTTAGTTCGATAAATCAAAAGGCCCGATAAGTTGGGAAATGATATTATTTATAGTGTGTTGTTGATTATAGAAGGAAACTGTGCCCTAGTTATCTAGGTTGATGATGCCTCCAAGAGGAGCTCATAAGAATTGTCATGTAAACCCTGTAAGTGGACTTAGTCCGACATGATAATAAAGTTGAGTGGTACTACTCTTGGAGCTAGAGATTAATTAAGTGAGTTGTCAGTAATTAATTTAATTAGTGGACATTTTATATCTTAAACACAGGGAGACTAATACACTCATAATGAGAAGGAGCCCAAAATGTAATTTGGGATTGGTGCGGTAGTTCAATAATAGTTTTTTAGTGGTATGAATTATTATTGATGAAATTAAGTTGGGTGTTCGGGGCGAACACGGGAAGCTTAATTTAATTGGGAGACCAAAACCAATTCCTCCTCTCGGTCCCTATCGTAGCCTCTTATTTATAAAGTTTTATACCCACCTATACCCACCTTCCTACCCAACCTTAGGTGGCCGGACAAGCAAGTTTGGAGTCCAAGCTTGGGCCGACTAAGCCATAGGTTGAGTCAAGTAAAGGTGGCCGTCCCTAGCTTGGAGCCCAAGCTTGGTGTGGCCGGCCATATAAAGAATAAAAGGGATTTTATTTAAAATCTTTCTTATGTGGATACCATGGTTTTAAAAGAGAGTTTAAAATTTAAATCTTTCCTTTTATAACTTTCTACAAAAGATTAAGTGAAAGGTTTGATAACTTTCCTTATTTATAGTTAAAAGGATGATTTTAATTTTTGATAAAGCTTTCCTTTTTTGTAACCATCTTAATGATTTAAAAGAGAGTTTTAAAATTAAATCTTTCCTATTATAGCTTCTACAAAAGATTAAGAAAAGATTTGATACATTTCCTTATTTGTAGATTGAGAGGAAGATTTTAATTTTAAAGATAACTTTCCTTTTTGGAAGTCATCCACATGTTTTAATAGAGAGAATTTAATTTATAAAATTTCCTTTTATAACCAACCATGAAGGAAAAAATTATTAGAGAAATATTTATTTTAAAAATTTCTGAAAATAAATAAGGAAGTTTTAATTTTGTGTTTAAAACTTGCCTTATTTGGAGCATGTGATGTGGCCGGCCATGTAAAGGGTTAAAAGGAATTTTTAATTAAAATTTCCTTATTAACCAATGATAAGGAGAATAAGGGAATTTTAATTATAATTAAATTTCCTTATATGCCAAGACCAAGGAATATAAAAGAGGGGATAGAGGTGCCTCACCTCACAACATATCTTCTATAGTTTCTCCTCTCTTCCTTGGTGTGTGGTCGACCCTATTTTTCTCCTCTTCTCTTCTTCTTTAGTGGTCAGTGCATCCCCTTCTTGGAGTTCTTGTGGTGGCCGGTTCTTGCTAGGAGAAGAATGAGAGAAAGGAGGCTTTGCTCTTGCATCCCTTGGAGCTTGGTTGGTGGTCGAGAATTGCTATCTCTTGAAGAAAGGTGCTTGACCGAAACTTGAAAGAAGGAAGAAGGAGGCTTGGTGGATTTTCATCTCGGTAGATCGTTGCCCACACAACGTCTGAGATAAGAAGAAGAATACGATAGAAGACCAAGAGGTTGTTGCTTATAAAGAAAGGTATAACTAGTAATTATTTTCCGCATCATACTAGTTTTCTTTGTATAGTTTTTGAAATACCAAACACAAGAGGCATATGATTCTAGGTTTTGAATTTATGTTTTTTTTTGAATTTGTGATTCGATTGATCCTTTTGGTTAAACCTAGGGTTATATAAGGAAATTAAATATTAGATTTCTTTGAAAGGCTTTGTCTAGGAAGTGGTGGATGCTCCCATACCTAAGAAGGCCTAGTGCCTTGCCATGTTTAACCTGGAAGCCGATTTCTGAAATTAATATTTAATTGAATTTGCAACATGGGTGGATTTGGATCAATAATGTTAAGCATCGTTTGCGATCCAAGTCTAAACCACTAAGAACTGATAAGTTAAATTTGGAATCAATAATGTTAAGTTCCATTTGCAATTCCTAATTTAATTTCTAAAGAACACAATAGGTTGTTAGTAAAGGTTCAGGACTTGTACAAAATTTTTATACAAGGGAACCGGTATGATATTCCGCATAGCAACCAACAATTGGTATCAAAGTTAGGGTTTGCCTTTGTGTGTTTTGGTTTTCAGTTTAATTATCACATGTCATATATAATTTAGGTAGGATAATAGTAGGATGTGCTAACTTTATGGTTGCATGCTCCAACTATTATGGCCTACAGATATTGTGTGTGATTGGACCCTTGGACATGTCAAGGACATTTTATTGTGCGTGCATGAATGTAATATTAAATACAGCAGGAGCTGTATTAGTTATTAGGATTTTACATTTTTGTTTCGATCTAGATTACATGTACATTCCTTTGTGGAATATAGGATCGATATATGTAAAATTCTATTTTTTGTCACGAATCGTATCCTTACGAGGCGTGGTACTATTTGTGGACCAGAGGCGCAGCGAAAAAAGAAGCAAGATAGATGTGGCGACTATACCCGATTGCGATGGCTAAAGATGGCAACAGCTAGGGTTGACAGTACACGGAGGACAGTGACGGAAAATGTCATAATAGTTGGAAAATTAATTTCCATATATATTGATTTTATTTACTGTGATGTGTGTGTTAGAGTGTATACTGAAAGCCTAAGCTTTTGTAAACATTTATTTTGAATAAAGAATCACATTTGGTCAAATTGTCTACATTTAGTTGTATTGTTCAATTAATTTATATTGTAGATAACATAGTATGTGGTGCCACATACAGAAGAGGATGTTATCAGTACCTTATAAATTATAAACAGTACCTCACAACCAACATGGAAAGGAACAAACCATTAGAAGGTCATAGTGTAATTAGGAATTAGTTTATCTTAACTATATAATTACACTAGTACACTTAGAGTGTATTGAGTAGGACCATTTGAGGTTGTTTCTTTTATACTGACTTTATAAAGGAACAAATACCTCAGTTATTATGGAAGTGTGTACTCTTAATCCTAATATAATAACAAGCACATATATTTGATATTTATTTCTTTAATTTATCAATGGGTGAGATTTAGTTCGATGAATCAATAAGCCCGATAAGTTGGGAAATGATATCACTTATAGTGTGTGTTGTTGATTATAGAAGGAAACTGTGTCCTAGTAATCTAGGTTGATAATGTCCCCAAGATGAGCTCATAAAGATTGTCATGTTAAACCCTGTAGGTGGACTTAGTTCGACATGACGATAAGGTTGAGTGGTACTATTCTTGGATTAAGATATTAGTTAAATGAGTTGTCAGTAACTCACTTAATTAGTGGACTTTCGACATCTTAAACACAGGGAGACTAACACACTCATAATAAGAAGGAGCCCAAAAATATAATTTGGGATTGGTGCGGTAGTTCAATAATAGTTCTATAGTGGAATGAATTATTATTGATAAAATTAAGTTGTGTTTTCGGGGCGAACACAGGATACTTAATTTTATCGGGAGACCAAAACCAATTCCTCCTCTCGGTCCCTATCGTAGCCTCTTATTTATAGAGTACTATACCCACCTATACCCACCTTCATACCCATGATAAGGGGGCCGACCAAGCTAGCTTGTGGTTCAAGCTAGGGCCGGCCAAGCCTTGGTTCTGTAATACCCACTAAGATTGTAAGATAAATATATGAATATGGGATTTTTGCCTTAGAAAAATAATAAGAAGTGAGTTGAAGCAAAAAGAAATAAAATGAAATAAAAAAAAGAGGAAGTCAAGGATTGAACCTTGAACCTCTTATATGATAAATCATAGAATTAACTAGTAGAAACCAATTGGGATAGAGAGAAGATATTGATAGCAAGGAAATGGAATGCATGATAAAGATAGGAGTAAAGATCTAAGAAGAGAAAGCAAGAAAAGAACAAGAGAAAGGCAACTTGCCTTCCTCCCTTTCTCTCCCTCTTCCTCTTTGATTTTTGCCGAAAACTTAAAGAGGAATTAAGGGGATTCATTCCCCCTTATTTTATCATGAATGGTGAGAATAAATAGAAAATAAAATAAATGTAAGAAAAATAGAAAATGGGTTAAGGGAGAAGGAAAACAAAAATCAATTTTGCTACTTCTTCCCCCTTAACATAAAAGGGAGCAAGAAAAGAGAAAATTATTTTTCTCTCATTTTCTCTCATTCATCCTCTCCCTCACCGAGAACACCACAGTCCCCTCTCCTCCATCTTCGGCCCCAAAGCCAAGTTTTTTCCCTAAGAAAGCCTAAGATACAAGGAGGACTTAGCAAAGGAATCAAAGGAAAAGGAACTAGAAGAAGAGGCTACTTCTTCTTCACCATACCTTTGATCCACAAGCAAAAAGGATGTAAGCTTCCCCTCACCTGTGGTACAAGGCTTTTATGTGATTTTCGGATTCTATAAGGATTAGAAAACCTAGAAAAGAATTTAAGAAAATTCGGCTAAAGAAAGGGTTTTCAAATCTAGGATGGTTTAAACAAGTCCTTATTTCATGATATTCTTTCTATGCTATGTAGGAAGGATTTTCTTCATATTTTTATACTTAAATGATGCTTGATCAGAGGAGTACCTAACCCTAGAATTTCGGCCAAAAATATGTTAAGGAGGTTAGGGAAAAATATTGTTTAACTAAACTAGTACAAAATTTCTCCCATGAACTACTAAGGGTTTTTATTGGTTTTCTTGCTTGAAGGTTACTTAGAACCAAAGAAATCCATTTATATGTTTCGGCCAAGAAAAGGGCTTAGGGTTAGGAAGACCTTTAAATTTAAATAACCATGTTTGTATGATAGAATATAGAGTTTTCTTAAAGAATTGCATGTTGAACATTGCTAGAAATTCATGAACTCTTATTTTAGGTTTTCGGCCATGATAAGATGGATAGTTTGGAAAAGCTCAAACAAAATTCTAATATGCTCAAGACCTCTGTGATATTATGATATGGAAGTTGTTTAATATTCTTATGTTTAAATTGAGTATAGAAAAATTAGTTACATGATATATGACATGTAAGATCATAAGGGTCCTAGCTTGTTTATGAACCAACTTTGTATATGATGTTCTTAGTAATTTTTGCCATGAAAATTACTTAGGTTTTCCATGCTTTAGGCTACTTAAAACCTAGTTTAGAGATTGGTAGGTTTCGGCCATAAGGAAAAATAAAAGAAAAAGGAAAAGAAACCTAGGAAGCCTAAGACACAATTCACATGTATGTTTATTATGCTTGTCTTTATATACATGCTATGAAACTTGTACAATTTCTCATGCTTTTAGGCTATTTGAAGCAAGTTTATATTCTGTGAGTTTCGGCCAAGTAGGGTTTAAAAGACCTAGAGGCCTTAGAAATGAAACCAAATGTGTTAAAAGTGCTTCTTATGAAAATATGATAATGTGTTGATTGTGTCACATATTTGTATAATTTTTTTCATGACCTAAATGGATCATTGTGTGTTTCGGCCATGAAGAGATAAATGCCCTAGAAACCCTAGAACAAAAATTAAATATGCTTATGTCACTCTACATGAAATATGATAAGTAGAAAACCAAAGTTCTCATACTATATGTTGTTTAGTGACCTAAATGAGGCTAGGGTAAGTTTCGGCCATACCTATTGTATGATGTCTTGTTATGAATTTATACATGATGTTAGTTCAAGTTCACATGCTTGTATGTTTGTTTTTATCCCTAATGAATACTTGTTAAAAGATTGACCAAGACATACGTTAAGGGCTTGAAGGACTTAGGAACTAGCTCAATATGCTTACTATGCTATTTAGAAAAAAATGCTATAAATATGGTTTAAGGTTTCCATGCTTTCATGACATTTGGGACCTTGTTTATATACTGATAGGGTTCGGCCACATGAGTTTAAGGACTTGGAGAACTTAGAAACCAAGTTAATCATGCTTATAATGCTTCCTATGAAATTTATGTGATGATGATTTAGGGTTCACATGCTTGGAGGTTGTTTTTACCTAAATTGAGACCTAAGGGGGTTCGGCCATGATAGGAACCCAAGGGTTTAGGAAGCTTAGAACCCAAGTTAACTATGTTACCATGTTTCTTATGATAGTATAATCATATGATATACCCTTATGCTTAACCATGTATGCTTGTGATTTATACCTTTTTATAATATGATATGTGGATAGGGATATGCATGTTTTAATAATATGCTATGTGCTTAGAATATGCATGCTTTTATGATATGCTATGTGAGTAGAAATATGCATGCTTTAATGATATGCTATGTACTTAGAATATGCATGTTTTTATGATGTGCTATGTGTTTAAAATATGCCTACTTTTTCTTATGACATGATGTATGCCTAAGTGATGCATACTTTTTATGATATGATGTATGCCTAAGTGATGCATACTTTCTTATGACATGATGTATGCCTAAGTGATGCATACTTTTTATGATATGATGTATGCCTAAGTGATGCATACTTTCTTATGACATGATGTATGCCTAAGTGATGCATACTTTTATGCTATGCTATGTGACTAAATGATGCATTTTTATACATGCTATTTTACTTTGTAAGGCTTGTACCAAGGGTGGACTCCTAATCAGTCCCTAGGCCTTGCTTTGTGATCTAGGCTAAGCCTTGCTTTGTGATCTAAGCTAATAAGGGATGAGCTCCTTAGTACACCCCTAGGCCTTGCTTTGTGATCTAGGCCAAGCCTTGCTTTGTGATCTAGGCTAATAAGGGATGGACTCTTCAAATACGCCCCTAGGCCATGCTTTGTGATCTTGACCTAGTTCCTAGTATGATTCAAGACTTGCTACCTTGGATATACTTAGGACGCGCGCATCTATGTTATGTATGTATGGTACAAGCCGGGGCCCTAAATATGTTGATATTATGTTCAAGTATATATATGTAAGAAGAAAATGGTTTTAAAAGACAATGAGACATACACATGTTTTTCGGATACATGTTTTTAAAATCATGATGCATATAATCTATGATTATGTTGTGTTGAGGCTATGATTTAAGATATGCCATGATATGATTAAGTTATGTTTCATGCTATGTTTTAAGAGATGATATGCCATGATAGGATTATGTTATGTTTCATGTTATGTTTTAAGAGATGATATGCCATGATATGATTATGTTATGTTTCATGCTATGCTTTAAGAGATGATATGCCATGACTAGTTATAATGTTTGTTATGTTGCATGATATGCTTAAAGAGTATGATATGTTATGCCATGACTAGCTGAGATCATGTTAAGTTGAGACATTATTTGATTATGTACTGATTGTTGGTTTTAGTGAGTAGGAAAGGAACTTACTGAGCCATGAGTGCTCATAGCTTACTTTCCTTGTACCACAGATAAAGGAAAAAGCTGGATGAGTTAAAGGAGCAGCAGGAGGGGCAACGAAGATGTGTGTGGCGGTGGCTAGGCAACTAATTAAGAACCTGCTTTAAAACCTTTAAGAACTATGCTTTGGTTTTGTGAAATGTAATACAATATGGGTGACTTGATGTTAAGTTTTTATTTATTTTGTTATCATGTTATGAAACCATGTTAGTGTAGTTCGGTTTTAATTAAGTTAAGAAAAATAAATTTTAAGTCTTTCGCTGTAATACGTACGTAGAGTATCGTAGCCCCGTCCCTTGTTGATAGCAGGGAGGGCGGGCGTTACAGGTTCATGGGTGGCCTGCCCTAGCTTGAAACCAAGCTTAGGTGGCCGACCCCCATTAAATTTAAAAGAATTTTAATTTTAAAATTTTCTTATGTGGAAGATATAATTTATTGAAGAGAATTAAAATTAAAATATCTCTTCTACAAAAGATTAAGAAAAGAGATTAGATCTCTTTCCTTATTTGTAGATAGGAAAGATATTTTATTTTTTTCTCTTTGAAAATTATTCACATGTTGAAAAATTAAAATTATAGAAATTTCTTTTTATCAACCATGAAGGGATTTTAAAGGGAAATTTTATTTTTTAAAATTTCCGAAGACAAATAAGGAATTTTTAATTGTTGATTGAAAATTATCTTGTTTGCTCTCCATGAGGTGGCCGACCATTACAAGTTTAATTGGGAAATTTTATTTTATTTTTCTCAATTAATTCATGTCAAGGAAAATTAAGGAAATTTTATTATAATTAAATTTCCTTATTTACCAAAGCTAAGGAATATAAAAGAGGGGGTTGGGGTGCCTTCATGAGACACAACCTCTATTATTCTCTCTCTCTTTTCCTTGGTGTTGTGGCCGGCCATCCTCTCTCCATCTCTTCCTCTTTGTGGTGGCCGAAACCCTCTCTTGCTTGGAGCTCTTTGTGGTGGCCGGATACTACTTGGAGAAGAAGAAGAAGGAGAGAAAGCTTTCATCCCTTGGAGTTTGGTTGGTGTTTTTTCTTCTTCCTTGGTAAAACTTTTGTTTTGGCCGAACCTAGCAAGGAGGAGAAGAAGGTGCTTTGGTGGTCCTCATCTTGGAAGATCGTTGCCCACACAACGTCCGAGGTTAGAAGAGGAATACGGTAGAAGATCAAGAGGTCTTTCTAGAAGGTATAATTAGCATTTTTCCTTTCCGCATCATACTAGTTATTTTTGGAAATAATACCAAATATAAGAGGCATACGATTTTAGTGTTTCGAATTTGTTTTTGATGTAATGTTCTTTTGTTTTTCTTTTCCTTGTGATTTGATTGTTCTTTTTGGTTGACCTAAAGTTATTTTAGGAAATTAAATATTAGTTTTCCTTAAAAGGTTTTGTCTAGTCGGTGGTGGTTGCTCCCATATCCAAGAAGGCCATGTGCCTCGCCACGTCAGCACTGGAAACCAATTTTGGAAATTAAAATTTAATGGAATTAATAACCTAGGTGATTTGGATCGAACGTGTTAAGTTCCGCAGGAGATCCAAGTCAAAACCTAAAAGAACAAATAGATTAAATTTGGATCAAACGTGTTAAGTTCCACAGGCGATCCAAGTTTAATTTAAAAGAACACATGGTAGCTAGGAAAAGGTTCAGACCTTTGTACAAAATTTTTGTACAGTGGAACCATTAGGTTTTCCGAGTAGCAACCAACAATTGGTATCAGAGCTAGGGTTTTTGCCTCTGTGTATTTGATATTAGTTTAATTATGCACATGACATACATAATTTAGGCAGGTTAATAGTAGGATGTGCTAACTTTATGGATGTAGGATCCAACTATTATGGCTTATAGTTTTTTATGTGTGTGATTGGACCCTTGGACATGTCAAGGGTATATGTGTGTGCATGATTGTATTATAAAATACAGCAGGAGCTGTATTTAGTTTTTATTAGGATTTTATTTTTGATCTAGTTACATGTACATTCCTTTTATGCAATATAGGATCGATGGATGTAAATTTTTATTTTATGTTCGATCTAGTTTACATGTACATTCCTTCGAGGAATATAGGATCGAAAAATGTAAAATTCTATTTATGTCGCGGATCGAATCTTGCAAGGCGTGGAACCTTTTGAGGACCAGAGGCGCAGCGGAACAAGGAGCAAGATGGATGTGACATCTAGACCCGGTGGCGGTGGCCAAATATGGCAGCAGCTTGGGATGACAACACATGGAGGACAACCATAGATAAAAGCCATAATAGTTGAAAATTAGATTTTCTATTGCTTTTATATTGTGCTGTGTGTGTATGTTGGTATACAGTTTTAGTAGGTTAGCATAGTTAAAATTCCTCATTTATAAATAACTAAGTGGGAGAGGGATTTTAAATAAATTCCACGGTCTCAATTACTGGTTTGTTAGTGATGCAAAAAAGCTTGCGCGTTGGCTCTGAGTGCCTTCCTCCATATCGGATGAGCTTGTTTGTGGATCACTAGAACAAACTTCCATTTTGGATGACTATAGAAAGTTAATTAAGAGCGTATGATCTTCCCCATCGGAAGGGGCACAATCTTATTAATTGACTTAGTGTCAAGTAATGGTATACACTTAGGCACGTTTAATAGTATTCTCCCCATCGGAGTCATTGCTATTATTCGTGTGACCAAAGGATACCAACTATTAATTTTATTTTTCAAAAAGTTAGGTTGATAAGATAATAAAATTAATGGGTTAAAACCCTCCTTTTACAAATGTTGAATTTGTATACGTCCACACTATCGTGGCATACAAAATTCACGGTGTTTTGAGGTGTTGGTTAATTTAAAATAGTATTATTTGAGGAATCAATATTATTCTAAATTTAGAGTTCTGACCAAAAGTTATTTGTAATTCTTAGGATGACTTTCAACCCACTGTCCATCATACTACAACAGAATAGACTTACTGGTCCTAACTACATAGATTGGAAAAGGAATGTAACGACCCAAATTTCCTCATTTTGAGCCCCAAAAATAATTCAAAAATATTTAGAAATACTTTTAAAATATTCTAGAGATTTTTAGGAATTTTAGAGTATTTTTACGTAATTTTTGGAGTTCGTTTGGTATTTTTACCAAGAGGAAGAAGTTTAAAAAAATAAATAAAATAAAATAAAAAGTGTTAAGGTCGGGTTTTGAACCCAAGATCTCGGACCGAACTAGACCCTAACCAAAGTCAACCAACCAACTGAGCTAAGCAAGTTTTGTTAAATATATATGGTGCGAAATATTCTTAAGCCGTAGTTAGATAATAGGAAACCCTAGTATAAGAAAGGAATTGAGTTTCTTTTTTTTTCAAAAACCTAGAAATTTCTCTCATAATTCCCGATCCCTTTCCTCTCTCGGCGACGGTGACTCTCTCCCACGACGGCACCGTGTTCCTTCTCCAAGCGTTTCCTCTCGGGCGAAGGCGCAGCCAAGGCTAGGGCTCCTCCTCTCGGGCGACGGCAGTGAAGAAGCAAGGTCACCTTGTTGAGGAGGACGCGCGGACACGAAGGGAACGCCGAGATCGCGAGCTTCTCCAAAACCCTAGAGTCCTTCTCTTCCGGCTGTGAGTTCAAGAAACCAAGGTAAGTTGCTACTCACCTGCAGTAGGATAGCTCCGATTGTTCCTTCTTTTTTTCCGAAAGCTTTGGGATAAATTGTAGGTGGTTTGTGCTTTTGATCGGATTCTATGCTACATAGTTGCATCTGTGCCGACCACTACAGAACCTAGTTTTTAAGCATATAGTAATTTCTATAATAACCTTGAAACTATGAATTGAGACAGACAAGGTTAGGTGAGTTGCTAGAGGTTTAAGAGATTTGCTTTCTCCTTTTTAATTCGGCAGTGGCATGTTTAATGAATTAGGATTTGGACAGATTTGTGTGCTTTCACTTGATTCCAATGTTGTATCTGTTTCCTCATGATGGCTAATTCTCTAAACAGATTTAGAGGGTTATAGGATGAATGCAGGGTTGGTTTTATTAGTTTCTGTTGAAGAATTTATGGAAATGACATGGTGTTTGTGAATTGGTTTCAACAACTTGATTACCATCTTCTAATGGCTGGATCTGCTGGGGCAGGTCCATTTGGTTTCGGACTTGGCATTTATACAGTAGTTGCCTTTTCATTTCTGCTTCAAGCGCTTAGGTTGCTTATATTCTCGAATCGATTGGGGATCAACCTCCATGCTTAAGAATTAGTTTGCAATGTGGAATCTGATACGATTTAATTAAGACCAATGCCTAAGTGTAAGGAATGTGAAGTCAAAAAGAGTTTCAAGTGAGCTTCATAAAGCAGCAATTGTTAATATTGGAAGGAATGATATATTTTGTGATGTTGCTTGAAAGGCTGATAGGGAGTATGCAACAATTTATTTGCGCTGGTCAGGAATTAAATATTATACAGGAGTAATTGTTGTGAAGGGGGTTCTTCCACATTACAAGGGAATTGGTTAGTGAGGAAGGTTAAGGGTTCTTGGTTGCAGAATGATTCAATTCCTAGTTTTCTTTAAATAAGATAAAAAGGAGAAACAAGAATGACCTTCACTAGTAAGAATTTATGTTCATCATTAACAATATAATCTCAATCTTGAATCTCAGGATGAACATTGTGGTCAACAAAGAAAAGACTTATGATTTAATATATCTGGATAATGCTTGAAGAAAGGAACTGCATGATGTAGATTAGTAATTTAGTACAGATTTTTGTTAAGAATTAGTGTGCAGATTTGATTAATGATTAGTGCAGATTTCATTGTGTTATTAGCTGGACATAAGCAGTTTCCTTTGCAGAATTTTAAGTGCAGATTTCATTGTGTTATTAGCTGGACATAAGCAGTTTCCTTTAGAGCTTAAGTGCAGAATTTTCTATCTTGTTCTTTAGTGGTGCAGTTTGGTTCTGCAATAAGTGTAGATTTAGTTTAGTTCTTTAGCAAATGCAGATTTTCAATAAGAGTATATTTTCTAGTTATGTTTGCTATGAGTTGAGCATGACCAGTTTTCTTGGCTATTAGATATGCACGAGTATATGGTTTAGTTTCTTTAGAGTGCAGATTTGAAGTTTACTACTTCCTTAACGAGCAAGAATAGCTCTTTAATTTAAAGCATGTGTTTCATTAAATCTTTTTAGAAGATTATAAGTAGTTATAAGTAAAGAAAGGACCAAGGTCTTGATAGGATCTCTAAATTTCAGAATTTGGGATCAGCAGCATGTCAAGTGCTCGAAGAGATGCCGAGGCATTCTATAATAAAAGAATTAGAAGATAAGAAACATTTTAGTTCTTTCCTTGCTTGTGGAAATTTCCGGTGTAGATTAAGAGGTTTCAAGTATATTCCTTTGTAGATTTGTGAGTTTCTGTTGGGTTGAAGATGTTCTTTACATGATATGATAAGTTTTGAGGAAGTCTTTAGGCACGCTTTTTGATTGTGTTTGTACAGAATTGAGGAAGTCTTGCAGTTTAGAATGAGTTAGATTAATTTGGAGCATGTTAGTTTCAGATTTCATGAAAACATTTCGGTTGTAGATTTTCAGTTTTAGTTTATATATATATCTATGCAACGAACTGCCTTTTATTTCAAGTATATATAAAGTTAGATTTATCTTTAAGCTTTTAGTTTTCCTTTGTTCTGCTAATAGGCAATGAACACAGAATGACTTAGATTAAGTATTGGTTTATTAGGCTAATTGGAGGTTGATCTGGCAGTGATTTTGGTTTATTTTATGATGAAGTAGGTAGTGTAATTTATTTAGTACAGAAGTGTGGATGAAGAAGTGAAGATGAGCATATGTAATATGTTGTTTTGGTGAGTATCATGTATTAAGACTAAAAGATGATTTGAAGTGATGTAATGAATTTAACAGGTGAGAAGTATGTGAGTGTTTTAGATATGCAAGTAGTAACTTGTAGAAGTTTAGTCTAGAAGATGGGGAAAGAGAGTTAAATGTTAGATCAATTCTGAGCATGATTTCTACTCTTTCTAAATGACCCTAAATGTTGGTACAATATTTGTTTAATGACAAACCTTTCTTCTAGATAGTGTAATGGTTAGTTCAGATAACTCTTTATCATGATTAAAGGAGCAAGATTGTAGAATGAATAGAGTTGAAGTTTACCTTATGTTAGCTAAATTTGTGTAGTTGTGATCCATCGATTTTATGATATTTGAATGTTACTGCACTATTGAGGTTTAATGTAGTTGCTTCACCTAACCGCTTAGGAGGTTTGGAATTATGGAACAACTAAAGCTGTAGTTTTTATTTTTAAAATACAGATAGTTTATAGAAAGCATTGTAGAACAAGGTTTTAGATTTCTTTTAAATATGCATGATTGTGTGTTACCTAGTTGATTTCACTTATAGATGCATATTTAAAAATACCCTAACAGTATTTTGAGTTTAAGAAAAGTATTAGAAAGATAAAGAAAAGAAAGAAAAAAAAGGCCAAGGCCTTAAGTAAATCCCAAAGTCAAGACTTTAGGGATTTTTGGCACACAAGGTGCCTATTAAAATGCCAAGGCATTTAAAGAAGTAAACAAGATAATAAGTATTTTACTTTTAAGAAGAGGCTAGTACCCGACTTCACAAGGTTGTCGTTAAACAAATCCAGGTGTCCAATTCCAAGGTCTTGGCCCTGGTAGACCAAGGTTTGCTCTTTTAGAATTGGTGGCTCGCTACCCCAACCTATTAGGGAATGCGCATAAGATGGTACTAAGCCTGGGCCCAAGAAGAAGTTGATTATTATTTTGAAGTATTATAAGTATAAGTTTTTGAACAAGTAAAAAATAAGTTTTACATAAGTATTAAAGAATAAGTCTTTAAGCAAGTGAAATAAGATACAGAAGGTGTTTAGAATTCAGTAAGTTAAGTTCTTTATGCAAGCATGATAGTATAGACTTGCCTTACATGTTTAGCCTTTCAGTATGTTTCTTTACTAATAGAAGAGCATGAGTTAGTTTACTGTTCTTTGCTATTTAGGAGCATGATTAGCTATACATGATTAGTATTTCAGTTAGTATGATTCCTTTGCTATGTATGAGCATGAGTAGCTTTACATGTTAGCATTCAGTTTTAGCATGTTTTTATTTATATACATGCATATCGAGATTTTGTGAGTTAGATAGCGCTTACTAAGCAAATTTTGCTTATAGACTGCACTTCCTCTTACTGCAGATACAGGAAAGGAAAAGATATAGAAAGGAAGGCGACAAGGAGGTGTTGAAGGATGTGTGATGCCAGGACTATGGAAGCCTTGGGACTAGGAAAGAAGTTTTATTTTAGTTTCTATTGTCTTTTGCTATGTTAGGAGTATTTGAGATAACATTTGTTATTTTGATGTGATTAGGACATAGTAGAAGAATTGTGATATGGTGTGATGAGTTGTGGTATTGTTTTCTTTATTTTGGATTTATTATACTGCGTGGTTGATTGATATGTGTTCCAGCCGCTTGTGGCTGAATATATATTGCATGTATTGTTGAATAAGGTCACCGGTACAAGGGAGACTCTGCAGAAATTTTTCGGTAGGGTTTTCATGTGATTTTTTAATCATACAGGTTAAGTAGAGTTAGTAGTTAAGTAACAGTCACTCTTAGAGAATAGAAGTAGTAAGAAGGGTGGTCGTTACAAGGAACCTGGATATTGTTCTTACTGCTGAAAGTTATAAGTTTGTACTGACTGAGCCTTGTCCTGATGCACCCACTGGTGAATCTACCTAAGAGGAGATTGAATATCATAGGAAATGGGTAAAGGCAAATGAGATGGCGCGGTGTTACATTTTGGCTTCAATGTCAAATGTATTGCAACATTAGCATCAAGATTTACCAACAGCTTATGATATTATGAACAATCTCAAGGAACTCTTTGGTCATCAGGATCGGGCTTCTAGACAAGAAGCCATGAGAAAGATAATGACAGCTACCATGCAAGAGGGTACTCCTGTGAGGGATCATATCCTAAAGATGATGACTTATCTAAACGAAATACAGATCCTTGGAGGAGAAATTGATGGGGAACCCCAGATCGATATGATTCTCCAAACACTACCTAGAAGTTTTGAGCAATTCCGCCTGAATTACAATATGAACAAAAGAGTATATTCATTGGCGGAACTACTGACAGAACTTCAGGCAGCAGAAGGTTTGTTTCATCACAATTCTCATATTCACTATGTTGAAAATGGTTCTACTTCTAAACCGAAAGGAAAGAAGAAGAAGAAACAAGTTGGTTCAGCAAAGAAAGTGAATAAATCTCAGAGTACAGGACCTAAAGCTGGAATGAAGAAGCCGAAGGGCAAGTGCTTCATTTGCAAGCAGTCAGGGCATTGGAAGGCGGACTGTCCTCGTAGGAATCAGAACAACAAAGGTATATCTCATGCTCTAGTTGTTGAAACATGTTTAGCGGTGTTATCTACCAGCACCTGGTGTGTAGATACGGGAGCCACTGATCATGTCTGCAATTCCTTGCAGGGGTTCCAGGAAACCCGACGACTAACTGAAGGAGAGATTACCGTCTACATGGGCAATGCTACTAAGGTGGCGGCTGTTGCAGTGGGAGACGTCTACTTATCTTTTAATAGAAATAGAAATTTGGTTTTAAGAAATTGTCTTTATGTACCCAGTTTTAGAAAGAATTTAATTTCAGTTTCTAAACTGTTTTTAGATGGATATTCAATTTCCTTTAGTAACGATGTAGTTATTAAGAGAAATAAAGTGATTATCTGTTCTGGTGCATTAGTTGGCAATTTGTATACTTTAAATCCAATTTCTCCCACAAAGCAAAACAAGGAAATTTATAACTCATCTTCTAACTCTAATAAGAGAAAAGAACCTTCGGAAATGAATCAAGCATATCTTTGGCATCTAAGACTTGGTCATATTAACTTAAGTAGGATTCAGAGGCTTTCATCCGATGGACTTTTGGGTTCATTAGAGTTGGAAAATTTTTCAACTTGTGAATCTTGCTTGGAAGGTAAAATGACCAAGAGGCCTTTTAAGGCCAAGGGGTATAGAGCCAAAGAAGTGTTAGAATTGGTTCATTCTGATTTGTGTGGTCCTATGTCTGTCCAGGCAAGAGGAGGTTTTGAATATTTTGTGTCTTTTATAGACGATTATTCAAGATATAGATACATTTACCTAATGCGCCGCAAGTCCGAGTGCTTTGATAAGTTCAAAGAATACAAGACTGATGTGGAGAAACGACTAGGTAAAAGTATCAAGACACTACGATCTGATCGTGGTGGCGAATACCTCTTAGGAGAGTTTAGGAATTACTTATCAGAGGTTGGGATTCAATCCCAACTGTCTGCACCTGGTACACCCCAACAGAATGGTGTGGCAGAACGAAGGAATATGACTCTTATGGAAATGGTTAGATCGATGATGAGTTATTCAGAATTACCAAATTCGTTTTGGGGATACGCTTTGGAAACAGCAGTGTACATTCTGAACTTATTACCTTCTAAATCAGTTTCTTCTACTCCCACAGAATTATGGAATAGGCGAAAGCCCAGTCTAAGACATATTCAGATTTGGGGTAGTCCAGCACATGTGCTGAAACCATATGCTGATAAGTTAGAATCTCGTACAGAAGTTCGCGTGTTTGTGGGGTATCCCAGAGGAACGAAAGGTGGTTTATTTTATAGTCCTAAAGACCAGAAGGTCATTGTTAGCACCGATGCCCAGTTTTTAGAAGAAGATTATATAATGGATCACAAGTCCAGTAGCAAAGTTGTTTTAGAAGAACTTAGAGAGGACACGTCTACTTCAGTACCAACAGTACAAGATGAAGTACCACAAGAGACTGCAACACGTGTCACACATGATATACAACCACAGACAGTGTCTCGTCGTAGTGGGAGGGTTGTAAGGCAGCCTGAAAGATTCATGTTTTTGGGAGAGTCTTCGGACTTGATCCCGGGTAAACATGAACCTGATCCCCGAACATATGACGAAGCACTCCAAGATATAGATGCAGCATCTTGGCAAAAGGCAATGAATTCTGAAATAGAGTCTATGTACTCTAATAAGGTCTGGGAGCTTGTAGAATCACCTGATGGTGTAAAAGCCGTTGGATGCAAGTGGATCTACAAAAGGAAAAGAGGGACAGATGGGAAGGTAGAAACCTTCAAAGCTAGGCTTGTTGCGAAAGGGTACACTCAGAAAGAGGGAATCGACTATGAGGAGACCTTTTCACCGGTAGCCATGCTTAAGTCTATCTGGATACTCTTATCCATTGCTGCTCATATGGATTATGAGATTTGGCAAATGGATGTCAAGACAGCTTTCCTTAATGGAAGTCTTGAAGAGAACATCCATATGAAGCAACCAGAAGGGTTTATTGAAAAAGGCAAAGAGCATCTAGTGTGCAAGCTCAATCGGTCTATTTATGGACTAAAGCAAGCTTTAAGGTCTTGGAACATCCGGTTTAATGAAGTAATCCAGTCATATGGATTTATTCAGTATCCGGATGAGTCTTGTGTATACAAGAAGTATAACGGAAACGTGGTGGTATTTCTTGTACTATACGTAGATGATATTTTGTTAATTGGCAACAATATCAAGGTATTATCGGATGTAAGGGTATGGTTGTCCAAATAATTTGATATGTAGGACTTAGGAGATTGTGCACACATTCTTGGGATCAAAGTTATAAGGGATCGCAAGAAAAGAATGTTGTGTTTGTCCCAAGCTTCATATATATATAGATACAATCCTTGCTCGTTTTAGCATGCAGGATTCCAAGAAAGGTTTCTTACCTTTTAGGCATGGAGTAGCTCTATCTAAAGAGATGTCTCCGAAGACATCAAAGGAGATAGAGGACATGAAAGCAGTTCCTTATGCTTCGTAAGCATAAGCTTTTGTAAACATTTATTTTGAATAAAGAATCACATTTGGTCAAATTGTCTACATTTAGTTGTAGTTGTTCAATTAATTTATATTGTAGATAACATAGTATGTGGTGCCATATACAGAAGAGAATGTTATCAGTACCTTATAAATTATAAACAGTAGCTCACGACCAAAATGGAAAGGAACAAACCATTGGAAGGTCATAGTGTAATTAGGAATTAGTTTATCTTAACTATATAATTACACTAGTACACTTAGAGTGTATTGAGTAGGACCATTTGAGGTTGTTTCTTTTATACTGACTTTATAAAGGAACAAATACCTCATTATTATGGAAGTGTGTACTCTTAATCCTAATATAATAACAAGCACATATATTTGATATTTATTTCTTTAATTTATCAATGGGTGAGATTTAGTTCGATGAATCAATAAGCCCGATAAGTTGGGAAATGATATCACTTATAGTGTGTGTTGTTGATTATAGAAGGAAACTGTATCCTAGTAATCTAGGTTGATAATGTCCCCAAGATGAGCTCATAAAGATTGTCATGTTAAACCCTGCAGGTGGACTTAGTCCTACATGACGATAAGGTTGAGTGGTACTATTCTTGGATTAAGATATTAGTTAAATGAGTTGTCAGTAACTCACTTAATTAGTGGACATTCGACATCTTAAACACAGGGAGACTAACACACTCATAATAAGAAGGAGCCCAAAAATATAATTTGGGATTGGTGCGGTAGTTCAATAATAGTTCTATAGTGGAATGAATTATTATTGATAAAATTAAGTTGTGTGTTCGGGGCGAACACGGGATGCTTAATTTTATCGGGAGACCAAAACCAATTCCTCCTCTCGGTCCCTATCGTAGCCTCTTATTTATAGAGTACTATACCCACCTATACCCACCTTCATACCCATGATAAGAGGGCCGGCCAAGCTAGCTTGTGGTTCAAGCTAGGGTCGGCCAAGCCTTGGTTCATGGGTGGTCGGCCCTAGCTTGAACCCAAGCTTAGGTGGTCGTCCCCCATTAAATTTAAAAGAATTTAATTTTAAAATTTTCTTATATGGAAGATATAATTTATTGAAGAGAATTAAAATTAAAATATCTCTTCTACAAAAGATTAAGAAAAGAGATTAGATCTCTTTCCTTATTTGTAGATAGGAAAGATATTTTATTTTTTCTCTTTGAAAATTATTCACATGTTGAAAAATTAAAATTATAGAAATTTCTTTTTATCAACCATGAAGGGATTTTAAAGGGAAATTTTATTTTTTAAAATTTCCGAAGACAAATAAGGAATTTTTAATTGTTGATTGAAAATTGTCTTGTTTGCTCTCCATGAGGTGGCCGGCCATTACAAGTTTAATTGGGAAATTTTATTTTATTTTTCTCAATTAATTCATGTCAAGAAAAATTAAGGAAATTTTATTATAATTAAATTTCCTTATTTACCAAAGCTAAGGAATATAAAAGAGGGGGTTGGGGTGCCTTCATGAGATACAACCTCTATTATTCTCTCTCTCTTTTCCTTGGTGTTGTGGCTGGCCATCCTCTCTCCATCTCTTCCTCTTTGTGGTGGCCTAAACCCTCTCTTGCTTGGAGCTCTTTGTGGTGGCCGGATACTACTTGGAGAAGAAGAAGAAGAAGGAGAGAAAGCTTTCATCCCTTGGAGTTTGGTTGGTGTTTTTTCTTCTTCCTTGGTAAAGCTTTTGTTTTGGCCGAACCTAGCAAGGAGGAGAAGAAGGTGCTTTGGTGGTCCTCATCTTGGAAGATCGTTGCCCACACAACGTCCGAGGTTAGAAGAGGAATACGATAGAAGATCAAGAGGTCTTTCTAGAAGGTATAACTAGTATTTTTCCTTTCTGCATCATACTAGTTATTTTTGGAAATAATACCAAATACAAGAGGCATATGATTTTAGTGTTTCAAATTTGTTTTCGATGTAATGTTCTTTTGTTTTTCTTTTCCTTATGATTTGATTGTTCTTTTTGGTTGACCTAAAGTTATTTTAGGAAATTAAATATTAGTTTTCCTTAAAAGGTTTTGTCTAGTCGGTGGTGGTTGCTCCCATATCCAAGAAGGCCATGTGCCTCGCCATGTCAGCACTGGAAACCAATTTTAGAAATTAATATTTAATGAAATTAATAACCTAGGTGATTTGGATTGAACGTGTTAAGTTCCGCAGGAGATCCAAGTCAAAATCTAAAAGAACAAATAGATTAAATTTGGATCAAACGTGTTAAGTTCCGCAGGCGATCCAAGTTTAATTTAAAAGAACACATGGTAGCTAGGAAAAGGTTCAGACCTTTGTACAAAATTTTTGTACAGTGGAACCATTAGGTTTTCCGAGTAGCAACCAACAGTGTGTGTGCATAGTTTAAAATTCCTCACCTTAAATAACTAAGTGGGAGAGGGATTAGTAAATAAATTCCACGGTCTCCATTACTGGTTTGTAAGTGATGTGACAAACTTGCGTGTTGGCTCTGAGTGGCTCCCTCCCCATCAGATAAGTTTCTTTGTAGATCACTAGATCAAACTTCCTTTATGGATGGTTATAGGAAATTATTTAGGAGCGTGTGATCTTGTAACGACCCGACCCTCTTGGCCCATTTGGCGCCCTCGGGTCGTCGAACGTCGGCCCTTATGTCGTCGGCCCATTTGGCGACCTCTCATGTCGTCGACCGACGACCCTTGGCCGTGTCGTTACTCACTAAGACTTTCCACCCCTGGCAGTGGATTTTTGCCTCCCCCAGGATTCGAACTCTAAACCTCCCAAGAAACTCAGTAGATCCACTTCTAGTCCATGGGGGATGTAGGATACGCTTTGTGTTCCTCAGATTACATCCTTTAGCACTTGTAGAACCAAGAACAGTCATCAATTAGTAGAAAAGTTTTTATTAGATCAGTTTTCCGCACAGTCAGTACAGTACAACTGTAGCGATTCGCCTTACAGCCTAGTAGTTAGAAGGCGGGTCGTTACAGAGTGGTATCAGAGCAGTGTTCCATACTTCCTACACACACATCAGCATTGTACCTGCAGCTTCCAAGTAAGAATACCTCTACTCTCCTTATTGTTCTTGCTTTCTAGTTACAGTTCATGTTTATATGCCTACTGCTTGGTAGTATGTGATAGTTTTAAACATGATATCAGTAGTTATATAACTGTGATTACGTTAGTTATGTTATGTTCTCTACGTCTTTAGAAATGACACGAGGACGCCCAGCTAGAAGGGCATTAGCTACTGAGCCCCAGCAAGAGGCAGGCAGTTCAGTGCCTCCTCCAGACCTTACAGCATTAGTGGCTTAGTTACAGCAGCAGCTAGCTGAACAGCAACAGGAAATAGCCACCTTAAAGGCTAATCAGCAGAGTACCCCCATAGTCACCCCGAAACCGAATTTGACTACTCCGGTAGTCTTGGAGGTTCCACCAGCTCAGCCTACAGCACCAGCACCAGCACCAGCAGCCCCAGCAGCTGAGCCAAGAAAGGAAGCCTATCTGATCCAGTGGCAGCGGGTCAAGCCAGAGAACTTCTCAGGCACTAGTGAACCATGGGATGCACAAGCCTGGTTCAAAACACTGGAGAGCACGATGGAGCTTCTGGACTGGCCAGAACACGAGAAGGTGAAGTGTGCCTCCTTCTGCCTGACAGGAGACGCACGCATGTGGTGGGAGAGAATCAGAACGAAGCGCCCAGTGAACCAGATGTCATGGGCTGACTTCGAGAAGGAGTTCTTCGAGGAGTTCTTCCACATACGGGTTACGAACCGCCACTACGACGAGTTCACTGAGTTTCGTCAGGGCAACCTTTCAGTTGAGGAAGCCGTGAAGAAATTCAACAGGTTGGCTCGTCTGTGCCTAGAGCTAGTCAGCACAGAGAAGGAACGAATCCGGTTGATGCTCAAGATGCTGAGGCCAGAGATAGCAGTGAACGTGGCTGGTGGCATACATAGGCCACAAACCACAGAGGAGCTAGTGAGCAGTGCCTTGACCACGGAGCATTACCAGAACAGCATAAAGCAGCAAAAGCAGCAAAAGCAAGCCTCCTCAGAGTCCAAAGGCCAAGGAAACTCTCACGCTCAAAAACAGCAAGGCCACAGCTCTAACTGGAAAGGAAACTCCAACAGCAAGCGCAGATCAGGAAGTGACCCAAAAGGAGGACCATCTAGCAAGCGACCCAGTTATCCAAAGTGTGCTACTTGTGGGAAATTCCACCCAGGGGTTTGTCGCAAGGGCACACGAGGATGTTTTGAATGTGGACAAGAAGGGCACATGGCTAAGCAGTGCCCGAACAAGACCGTTCTTCCTCAGCCACAACAGATTCAGTATGTAGGCCAGCCAGCTCAGTTATATCAGATGCAGGCCGCTCTAGAAGGTTCACTCATCAGCCAGGGCATATTAGAAGCCCCTCCAGCTATGGCGAATGCGAGGATCTACTCACTCACCAGAGAGGACGTAGCCAATGCCTCGACAGTTGTCAGTATAGTGCTACTGTTCTATTTGATACTGGGGCAACCCATTCATATATAGCCAGGGTGTTCTCCGAAAAGTTAGAAATACCCTCAGAAGCACTCAGTGGTCAATTTTTGACGACACTACCTTCAGGAGAGATCATGGCATCCACGCACTGGCTCAGAGAAGTGCCAGTCATTATAGCAGACAGAGAGCTCTTTTGTGATCTGATAGTGCTAGAAATGACCGACTATGACGTTATCTTTGGAATGAACTTTCTGATCAGATACGGTGCTACCATAGAGTGCCATAAACAGAAAGTCATCTTCCAACCTGAAGCGGCAGTGCAATTCGAATACAGCAGGGAACCAAAGAGAAAGGCCAAGAGCTTTCTCTCAGCTATGAAAGCACAGATGCTACTGGATTCAGGATGTACAGGATTCCTAGCACATGTAGTCAACGTCAGCCAGGACAAGAACCAACAGCTAGCAGAGGTTCGAGTCGTATGTGACTACCCAGCAGTCTTCCCTGAAGAGTTACCAGGCTTAGCACCCGACAGGGAGATTGACTTTGAGATAGAGCTCATTCCCGGTACAAATCCTATCTCCAAAGCGCCTTATCGCATGGTTCCAGCAAAACTGAAGGAACTTCAGGAGCAACTACAGGAGCTGCTCGACAAGGGTTTCATACGCCCGAGTCACTCGCCATGGGGAGCGCCTGTATTGTTCGTGAAGAAGAAGGATGGAAGCATGCGACTGTGTATAGACTACAGATCACTGAACCAAGTCACAATCAAGAACAGGTATCCCCTTCCCAGAATCGATGACCTGTTTGACCAGCTAAAGGGAGCAGCAGTGTTCTCTAAGATAGATCTCAGATCAGGTTATCATCAGGTGAAGGTTAAAGAAGGGGATATACCCAAGACAGCATTCAGAACCAGATACGGACACTACGAGTTCGTAGTCATGCCCTTTGGCGTGACCAATGCTCCAGCTACATTCATGGATCTCATGAACAGAGTATTCAGGGAGTATTTAGATAAGTTTGTTATTGTGTTTATTGATGACATTCTTATCTACTCAGGAACTCAGGAAGAACACTCAGAACACCTGAAACTAGTATTGCAGACCCTTCAGCAGAACCAGCTTTACGCCAAGTTCACGAAATGTGAATTTTGGCTAGATCAGGTGTCCTTCCTGGGTCACATCATCTCAAAGGATGGTATTATGGTAGATCCCAGCAAGATAGAAGCAGTAAGTAACTGGAAGAGACCTAGGAACGCCAGCGAAATCAGGAGCTTTCTGGGATTAGCAGGTTATTACAGAAAGTTTGTAGAGGACTTCTCCAGGATAGCCTCCCCACTGACAGCTCTCACCAGAAAGAACAGAAAATTTCAGTGGACAGAGGACTGTGAGAACAGCTTCAGCGAGCTCAAAAGGAGATTGACCAGTGCTCCTATTTTGGCTCTACCAGACAACACCAGCAGCTTTGACATCTATAGTGATGCCTCTAAGTTGGGACTAGGAGCAGTACTGATGCAAAACGGCAAGGTGATCGCCTATGCCTCCAGACAACTCAAGGATTATGAGGAGAATTTACCCTACTCATGACCTTGAGCTTGCAGCAGTAGTGTTCGCTCTCAAAATTTGGAGACATTACTTATATGGAGCTCAGTGCAGAGTATATACAGACTATCAGAGTCTGAAGTACTTCTTCACTCAGAAGGATCTGAGCATGCGACAGCGCAGATGGCTTGAGCTGGTCAAAGACTATGATATAGACATCCTCTACCATCCAGGGAAAGTCAATAAGGTAGCAGACGCCCTTAGCAGAAAATCCAGTGCTACCTTATTATCTCTTACAGTCATGTCACCGCCCCTACAGAAGGAGATCGTAGATTTCGGTCTCGAACTCATCGTTGGACAGCTCTCTACTATGACCTTAGAGTCTGCCTTGCTTGGTGATATTCAGTCAGCTCAGGAGCAGGACCCTGAAATTCAGAAAATCAAGCAAGGGCTAGCAGAATCAGAAAGTAGAGAATTCAGAGTGTCCGATAGTGGGGTGTTGTATTTTGGTGACAGACTCTGTGTTCCAGATCAGGAGGAGCTATGGAGACAGATTTTAGATGAGGCTCACAAGACTCCCTATGCGATGCATCCAGGTTCCACCAAAATGTATCAAGACCTGAAGAAACATTTTTGGTGGCCCGGAATGAAGCGAGGCATCGCCAGATATGCGACCAGGAGGAGTTCTGCAGCCTATACAGATTCCAGAATGGAAGTGGGAGGATATCTCTATGGACTTCATAGTGGGACTACCCAGAACCACGAATGGTTTTGATGCCATCTGGGTAATAGTCGACAGGTTGACTAAATCAGCCCACTTCTTAGCTATCAAGATATCCTACTCCATGGAGAAGCTAGCTCAGTTGTATCTCCAGGAGATCGTCAGACTACATGGAGTCCCACGAACCATCATTTCAGACAGAGACAGCAGATTCACATCACACTTCTGGGAGTGTGTACAGTCAGCGTTGGGCACTAAGTTGAAGTTCAGCACAGCATTCCATCCTCAGACAGATGGTCAAACGGAGCGAGTAAACCAGGTACTCGAAGATATGCTCCGAGCGTGTGCCCTAGACTTCAAAGGAAGTTGGTGTAAATATCTGAGTCTAGCAGAGTTTGCATACAACAACAGCTATCAGGCCACTATCGGTATGGCACCTTACGAGGCTCTCTACGGGCGGAGGTGTAGATCTCCAATCTGCTGGTATGAGAGTGGTGAACAGAAAGAACTAGAGCTTCAGACAGATCTAGTAGCAGATCACAGCAGACAACAGATCCGCCAGAGGATAGAGACAGATCAGAGATACACGGCGCAGACCCTTAGAATTTTCAGTTGGGGATTCAGTATTCCTCAGAGTAGCTCCCATGAAGGGAGTAGTGCGTTTTGGGAAGAAGGGCAAGCTAAGTCCCAGATATGTGGGACCATACCTTATTAGCAGAAGAGTGGGCAAGGTAGCATATGAGCTAGAGCTACCCCAGGAAATGTCAGCTGTCCACAACGTATTTCATGTCTCTATGCTGAAGAAGCATACCCCAGATGCCACCCAGGTGATTGAGCCCCAGTCGGTACAGATCCGCGAAGACCTCAGCTATGATAGTCGGCCTATTCAGATAATAGACCGAGCAGTTAAGAAATTACGGAACAAGGAAGTACCATTAGTCAAAGTCATTTGGCACAGTCACACAGCAGAAGAGGCAACTTGGGAGACAGAAGCCAGCATGAGACAGAAGTACCCAGAATTATTCGAGGATGAACTTTTTATAAGGTATGGGGAGTTGTAACGCCCGAAAATTCTCAAATTATTTTTAGAAATATTCTATGATTTTTCTGGAATTTTTAGATATTTTTCCGGAATTTTCCGAGTAGCGGAAGCAGCAAAAATAATTAGAACCGCAAAATAGCTTAGGCGGGAATCGAACCCGAGACCTATGGCTTAGGGATAATGTTGGGAACCAGTTGAACCCAGCAGGGCCGTGCTGAAAGGAAAGGGAACCAATTATAATTATAATTGGGTTGGCCGAATTAGTTACTTAGTATAAATAGGAGGGTTAAGTTGGGGGTTGGTTTATTTGGAGAACTTGGTTCGGCAATATCAAATTTCACCGTGACCTATCCCTCTCCCAAAAACCTTCACCGCCGCCCACTCCTCTTCCTCCTCCTCTCTCGGCGCCCAAGCCCCAAGGGCTCTCGGATCACCTTCCGGCAACGACTCCAACACGAAAGAGGTTCTTCTCCGCGAGAGGAACGCAAAGACGGGAGCGGATCGTCGAGAAGGTCATCTCCACCGGAATTCTAGCGAATAGAATCATAAGAAATTATGAACAGGAGGTAAGAAACCCCTCACCTGCAGTATAATAGCTTCCGATTGAGTTTTTATGCTTTAGTTAGGATGTATGCAGATTTTTTATCGATACCTAGGGTGTATTTAACTCTCTTCGCAGATTAGGGATTTAGTTGAGCACCTCTAGATGGGCCGGGCATGTCTTCCCTCTTCAGATAGGAGGTTGATGTTGTCGGGTGCCTAGAGGCGGTCTCCCTAATAGAGAGGAGAGTTAGGGCACACTAAGTGTTCGATAAAATAGCTAGTTTAGTAAAAATGCACCATATGTATCTTTAACAGCTCATTTAGATACATTAGAAGTATCTATTCAGTATTCTCAGTTTATTACAGCTTATATGGATCAGATATCCAATGGGTGGGCTCCCACAGTCGCCTCTAGGTTTAGATAACCTAGCTCTAGGTTCAGATAACCTAGAAACAATAGAATAAGCAAGTATTAGCTATTTCAGTATTTTATTTTCAGTGGCACTGTACTGGATCAGATATCCATTGGGTTGGACTCCCACAATCGTCCCTAGGTTTAGATAACCTAGTTAACCCAACTAAATTCGGGACTTGCAAACCCGGGTCTAGTTAGGGATGCGCGCATAGCAAGTACAGTTGCCGGGCCCAAACAGCATGATTATGTATTTTCACTTATTATGAATTAGTTTTCAAAAATCAAAATTAGTTATGTTAGTTGAGTTTGAATTCAGTATCAGTTGGTTTCAGTTTAGCTCATTATATGTTCAGCCCAGTTTTTCTATGATTTGGGTATGATAGCTCTATGTTCAGTTCATGTTCACATGCTTTAGATGATAGTATGCCATGGCTAGTTTTGATTGCTATGTATTGTATGATAGTATGCCATGTTTTAGTTCAATCAGTACATATTTCAAACGGCATGTTTTAAAAGCATATTGCATCAAATGCATGTTTTTGTGAGGTAGATGGTTTCTTACTAAGCTTTAAGCTTACAGATTCTATTTTTCCTTATACTGCAGATAAAGGTAAAGGAAAATGGACTAACAGAGGAAGCTGGAGGGCAATGCAAGGATGGTGTGTGGCAGGAACTGGAATAAAAGACCTTGGAGAGTTTAGCAAATTAGAAACTAGTTCTTCCTTAAGACATTTTCTTATACCTTCCTTTCTATGCATTTCTAGTAGTTAAAGGTTATGAGTCGATGAACCATGCTCCATGTCATGTTGGAATGTTAGCTATAGGTTATTTGAATGTTTATTATGCATTAGTTAGTTGTTATGTGAGATCTTTGGCACGCATCAGTGCTGAAATCAGAAGTTTCTGATATGAAATCAGAAACCCTGATCGGTCAGCCGACCGATCAGGAATGGGGTTGCGCCACTGGATCGGTCAGCCGACCGATCCAGACTCGAACAGAGAGTTTATGGATCGGTCAGCCGACCGATCCAGAGGCAAACAGAAACTTATGAAGTGCACTGATCGGTCTACCGACCGATCAGGGTGCTCCTGGATCGGTCGGTAGACCGATCCAGCTGCGTACAGAAGAGGGCAGAAGCACGGAGGCTCACTGATCGGTCTACCGACCGATCAACGTGCTCCTGGATCGGTCGGTAGACCGATCCAGCTGCATACAGAAGCTATGGATCGGTCAGCCGACCGATCCAGAGTCTCCTTCCGTGCCAGTATCAAGCTGGATCGATCCCTGGATCGATCCAACAGCCCAATCGATCCATGGATCGATTGGAATGCTTGATTACAGCTAGCAAGTCATCCGGGAGGCATAGATTGTCTTCCCTAGCATGTGTACAATTATTAGGTACATGTAGAGCGTTCAGTTTCAGCGTTCCCAGTAATTAGAATAGCAAAATTTTAATTAGCCCAGCTTTCCGCACAGTATAGTTTAGCATTATTGTAGCGACCGACCTTACAGCCAGTACCCAGAAGGTGGGTCGTTACAGATCTTCTCCATCTGAAGGGGCACATTCCTATTTAATGGACTAAGTATCAAGTAATGGTATACACTTAGGCATAATTAATAGTATTCTCCCCATCGGAGTCACTGCTATTATTTGTGCGACCGAAGGAAAAACCAACTATTAATTTTATTTGTCATAAAGTTAGGTTGACAAGAATAAAATTAATGGGTAAAACCTCCTCTTACAAATGTTTGATTTTGTATACGTCCACACTATCGTGGCATGTAAAATTCACAGTATTTTGAGGTGTTGGTAAATTTAAATAGTATTGTTTGAGGAATCAATATTATTTTAAATTTAGAGTCTTGACCAAAGTTTGTTTTGTGATTCTTAGAATGACTTTCAACCCACTGACCATTATACTGAAAGAGAACAAACTTACTGGTCCCAATTACATAGATTGGAAAAGAAACCTATACATTGTCCTAACTGCTGAAGGCTATAAGTTTGTACTATTGGAGGTCTGCCCTAATGTGCCTAATAGTGATTCTAGTGAAGAGGAGATTGAGGCTCATAAGAAATGGGTAAAGGCAGATGAGATAGCGCGTGTTACATTTTGGCTTCAATGTCAAATGTGCTCCAACATCAGCATCAGGATTTACCAACGACATGATGAACAATCTCAAAGAACTCTTCGGACACCAGAATCGGGCTGCTAGGCAAGAGGCAATGAGAAAGTTAATGACAACCACCATGTTAGAGGGGTCACCCGTAAGGGATCATATCCTCAAGATGATGGCTTATCTGAACGAAATACAGATCCTTGGAGCTGAAATCGATGGGGAAACCCAGGTCGATATTATTCTCCAAATGCTACCTAGAAGTTTTGAGTAGTTTCGCCTAAACTATAACATGAACAAAAGGGAATATAGGTTGGCGGAACTTTTGACAGAACTATAGGCAGCAGAAGGTATATTTCGTCATAGTTCTCAGATTCACTTTGCTGAAAATGTTTCTACTTCTAAGTCGAAAGGAAAGAAGAAGAAGAAACAGGCTGGCTCAGCAAAGAAAAGATCTCTAGGTACTAGACCTAAAGTTGGAGTGAAGAAGCCAAAGGGCAAGTGCTTCAACTGCAAGCAGACTGGACATTGAAAGGTAGATTGTCCTCGTAGGAATCAAAACAATAAAGGTATATCTTATTCTCTAGTAGTTGAAACATATTTAACGGTGTTATCTACTAGCACTTGGTGTGTAGATATAGGAGCCACTAATCATGTTCGCAATACATTGCAGGGGTTCCAGGAAACCCGTCGACTATATGAAGGAGAGATAACTGTATACATGGGCAATGCTATAAAGGTGGCGGCTATTGTAGTGGAAGACGTCTACTTATCATTTGATAGGAATAGAAGTTTGGTTTTGAGAAATTATATTTATGTACAAACTTTTAGAAAGAATTTAATTTCAGTTTCTAAATTATTTGTGGATGGATATTCTGTTTCTTTTGATGACAAAGTAGTTATCAAGAAGAATAGGGTTATTATCTGTTCTGGTACATTAGTAGGTAATTTGTATACTTTAAATCCAATTTCTCCCACAAAGCAACAAAAGGAAATTAATAACACATCTTCTAATAAGAGAAAGGAACCTTCAGAAATGAACCAAACATATCTTTGACATCTAAGACTTGGTCATATTAACTTAAGTAGGATTCAAAGGCTAATAGCCGATGGACTCTTGGGTTCATTAGTGTTGGAAACTTTCCAACTTGTGAATCTTGCTTGGAAGGTAAAATGACCAAGAGACCTTTTAAGGCCAAGGGGTATAGAGCCAAAGATGCGTTAGAACTGATTCATTCTGATTTGTGTGGTCCTATGTCTATCCAGGCAAGAGGTGGTTACGAATATTTTGTCTCTTTTATAGACGGTTATTCGAGATACGGATACATTTACTTGCCGTGCCGCAAGTCTGAATGCTTTGATAAGTTCAAAGAGTACAAGGCTGATGTGGAGAAATGTCATGGTAAAAGTATCAAGACACTACGGTTTGATCGTGGTGGCGAATGCCTCTTTGGAGAGTTTAGGAATTACTTATCAGAGGCTGGGATTCAACCCCAATTGTTTGCATCTAGTACACCCCAACATAATGGTATGACAGAACAAAGGAATAGAACTCTTATGGAAATGGTTAGATCGATGATGAGTTATTCAGAATTACCAAATTCATTTTGGGGATATGCTCTGGAAACAGCAACGCACATTCTGAACTTGGTACATTATAAATCAGTACCTTCTACTCCCACAGAATTATGGAATGGGCGTAAGCCTAGTCTAAGACACATTCGGATTTGGGGTAATCCAGCACAAGCGCTGAAGGGAGACATTGATAAGTTGGAATCACGAACAGAAGTTTGTTTGTTTGTAGGATATCCCAATGGAACGAAAGGTGGTTTTTTTTATAATCCTAAAAATCAGAAGATCATTTTTAGCACCAATGCTCGATTTTTAGAGGAAGATTATATAATGGACCACAAGCCCATGAGTAAAATTATTCTAGAAGAAATAAGAGAGGACACGCCTAATTTAGTACCAACAGTACAAGATGAAATATCACAAGAAACTGCAACATGTATCACAAATGATACACAACCACAGACAGTGCCTTGTCGTAGTGGGAGGGTTGTGAGGCAACCTAAAAGATTTATATTTTTAGGAGAGTCTTCGGACTTGATCCATGGTAAATATGAACCTGATCCCCAGACATATGACGAAACACTCCAAGATAAAGATGCAGTATCTTGGCAAAAAGTGATGAACTCTGAAATAGAATCTATGTATACTAATAAAGTCTGGGAGCTTGTGGAACCACCAAAGGGTGTAAAAGTCGTTGGATGCAAGTGGATCTACAAAAGGAAAAGAGGGACAGATGGGAAGGTGGAAACCTTCAAAGCAAGACTTGTTGCGAAAGGGTACACTCAGAAAGAGGGAATCGATTATGAGGAAACTTTTTCTCTAGTAGCCATGCTTAAGTCTATCCGGATAGTCTTATCTATTGCCGCTCATATGGATTATGAGGTTTAGCAAATGTGTAACGCTCGAAAATTCTCAAATTAATTTTAGAAATATTCTATCATTTTTCTGGAATTTTAGAATATTTTTATGGAACTTTTAGAATAGCCGAAGTAGCAAAAATAAATAAAAACATAAAACAGCTTAAGCGGGAAACGAAACCGAGACCTATTAGACTCTACGCCTTATAGATGACTCTAGTAACCAAGGGGCCCCAGCAAGGGTGTGCTGAAAGGAAAGAAGAACAATTATACTTAAGGTTTAGTTGGGATGTATTAATCACTTAATATAAATAGGGAAATTAGGTGGAGAGTTGATATATTTTTGAACGATAAATCTCTTCTCCCTCAAACCCTCACCGCCGAACCCCTCTTCTCCTCATCCTCTCGACGCCAAGCCTAAGGAAAACCTAGGGTTCCACCCTAGGGTCATAGGAGCACCTTCCGGCGATAACCCCGGCACGAGAACGTTCCTCTCCGCGAGAAGAACACATAGACGTGAGATGACCGTCGAAAAGATCTTCTTCTCCAGAAAAACTAGTGATCAGATTCGTAAGAGAACTAGCGCAGGATGTAAGTAACCCCTCACCTGCAGTATAAGTAGCTAATTGTATGTTTTTATGCCCTTAGTTCGCATTTATGTTCTCAGTTTAGCCATATGCAGAATTAGAGTACACAAAGTGCTCGATAAAATGCCTAGAATAGTTAAATGCTACAGTAAGCATTTTAATAGCTCAGTTAAATGGCCTAGATGCATTTTAATTAGAAAATATAGCCTTGCTTCAGTGATATAGGACTACGGTCCAATGGGTGGGCTCCCATAGTCGCCTCTAGGTTCAGATAACCTAGTTCTAGGTTTATATAACCTATTAAAAGCAAGATATGATAAATCAGTTTATAAACAGTATTTTACTTTATCAGTGGCACTGTACTAGACTTCAGTTGTCCTTGGGTTGGGGTCCCATAGTCGTCCCTAGGTTTAGATAACCTAGTACCCTACTAGATTCGGGACTTGCTACCTCGGGCCCAGTTAGGGATGCACGCACAGCAAGTACAGTTGCCGGGCCCATCAGCAGCATGTTTAGTATTTTTATCTATTTATGAAAATAGTTTTCAAACTTCACAACCGGATACGTGAATACAACTTAGCTTCAGTTCAGTTTTCCTTATTGTCTTAGTGTTGTAACACATAGTCTAGTTTATGTATCGAAATAGTTAACTTGTTGATACTATGAGTAGCCTTTTGTTCAGTAATTGTTTAGCATGATTTAATTGTCCATATGCCATGTTCTAGCATTTTCAGCATGTATTTTAAATAACATCTTTTGAAAGCATGATCTTATCGAATGCATGTTTTGTGAGGTAGATGGTTTCTTACTAAGCTCCCAAGCTTATAGTTTCATTTTCCTTATACTGCAGATAAAGGCAAAGGAAAGATGGATTAGCGGAGGCTGGAGGATAATGCGATGTAATGTGTGTGTGAAGGAACCTGGAATAAAGACCCTTGGGGAGTAGCCCATTAAAAGGCTTTGTATTTCTACTTTTAGATACTTTCATCACTCTTAGGATGTTAAGTATCATGAATTGTGATTTTATGAATTATGCCATGCGTAGACTGTTAGTTGTCTTGCTGATAGATAGTAAAGTATGTATAAAGTCATGTTTAGTAGTATTGTTTCATAGTTTAGTGATTTCTGAAGGTTCTGAATGAGTTCGGGTGGGTTTCTGTTGAAATCAGAACCCCAATCGATCAGCCGATCGATTGGGAGAAACTCCCCATGCACAGAATGCGATTGAATCGATCAGCTGATCGATTGAGGAATCCTCGATCGATCAGCCGATCGATTAAGACGCGACTTCCTACGAACAGAGAGCCTCTGAATCGATCATTGGATCGATTGTCCAGGTTGGATCGATCAGACGATCGATCTAAAATTGACCCCGTGCACAGTAGCCTGTTGAATCGATCAATGGATCGATCAGCCGATCGATTGGAATGTCTGATTTCAACTAGATTGTCTAAGTTCAGCTTTTTGACTAAATAGAAAGTTAGTCTCCCTTCTTTAGCATATGTACAACTTCAGGGGTGTACTCTGAGTATAATTTCCAGACTTTATAGTAAATAGCAGTGTGTTTAATTAGTTCAGCATTTCCGTACCTAGACATTTACCGATAGTCCAGTTCAGTTTAGCATAATGTAACCCCCGGCCTTACAGCCTAGCCAGTAGAAGGCGGGTCGTTACAGAGTGGTATCAGAGCAAGTTCCATACTTCTTCACACACACATCAACATTGAACCTGCAGCTTCCAAGTAAGAATACCTCTCACTTTATTATGTTCTTGCTTTCATGTTTATAGATAACTGTAGCATGTTCATATATGATAGCATCTAATGTGATAGTAGAAATTATATAAACATGATTGTATTAGTTATGTATGTTCTCTATTTCTCTGGAAAATGGTACGAGGATGCCCAGCTAGGAAGGCACCAACTACTGAGCCCCAGCATGAGGCAGGCAGTTCAGTGCCTCCCCCAGACCTTATAGCAGTAGTGGCTCAGTTACAGAAACAACTAGCTGAGCAGCAACAGGAGATAGCCATTCTAAGGGCTAATCAGCAGAACACTCCCACTGTCACTCCAGAACCTAACTTAGCAACCCCAGTAGTGATAGAGGTTCCACCAGTTCAGCCTACAGCACCAGCAGCCCCAGCAGCAGGGGCAAGGAGAGAAGCCTATCTGATCCAGTGGCAGAAGATTAAGCCAGAGAACTTCTCAGGCAGCATTGAACCATGGGATGCCCAAGCCTGGTTCAAAACACTGGAGAGTACGATGGAGCTTCTGGACTGGCCAGAGTTTGGAAAGGTAAAATGCGCCTCATTCTGCCTGACAGGAGACACCCGTATGTGGTGAGAGAGGATTAAAGCGAAGCGGCCAGTGAACCAGATGACATGGGCCAACTTCGAAAGAGAATTCTTCGAGGAGTTCTTTCACATGTGGGTCACAAACCGCCACTACGATGAGTTCACAGAATTTCGTTAGGGCAACCTTTCAGTTGAGGAGGCCGTGAAGAAATTCAACAAGCTGGCTCGTCTGTGCCCCGAACTAGTCAGCACTGAAAGAGAACAAGTCCGATTGATGCTCAAAATGTTAAGGCCGGAGATAGCAATGAATGTGGCCAGCGGCGCCCATAGGCCGCAAACTACAGAAGAACTAGTAAGTAGTGCTCTTACCATCAAGCATTACCAGAACAGCATCAAGCAGCAGAAGCAAGCCCTCTCAGAGTCAAAAGGCCAAGGAGGCTCCGGTACTCAGAAACACCAAGGCCACAACTCTAACTGGAAAGGAAACTCCAGTCACAAACGTAAACCAGAGAGTTACCCAAAAGGAGGACCAGCTAGTAAACAGCCTAGCTATCCCAAGTGTTCTACTTGTGGGAAATTCCACCCCGGAGTTTGTCGCAAGGGCACACGAGGATGCTTCGAATGTGGCCAGGAAGGGCATATGGCTAAGCAATGCCCGAACATGACTAGTGTTCCCCTACCACAGCCGATTCAGTATGGAGGTAACCCAACATAGTTACATCTGATGCAGGCCACTATAGATGGTCCACACATTAGTCAGGGCAGACTAGAATCCCCCTCAGCCACGACGAATGCGAGGATCTACTCACTCACTAGAGAAGACGTAGCGAATGCCTCGACGGTTGTTACAGGTCGGATTAGTATTTTACAGCAAAGTGCAACTGTCTTATTCGATACTGGGGAAACCCATTCTTATATATCCAGGACATTCGTCGAAAAGCTAGAAGTATCTCCAGAGGTACTCAGTGGTCACTTTTTGACAACACTACCTTCAGGAGAAATCATGGCGTCCACGCACTGGCTCCGAGCAGTGCTAGTCATTATAGCAGATAGAGAGCTTTTTGGTGATCTGATAGTGCTAGATATGACTGACTATGATGTCATCTTGGGAATGGACTTTCTGATCAAATACGGTGCCTCCATAGAGTCCCGTAAACAGAGAGTTGTATTCCAACCCGAAGCAGGAGTGCAGTTTGGGTACATCGGAGAACCAAAGAGGAAGGCCAAGAAGTTTCTCTCAGCTCTAAAAGCACAGAAACTACTTGATTCAGGATGTACGGGATTCTTAGCACATGTAGTCAATACCAGTCAGGACAAGGACCAAAAGCTAGAGGAGGTCCGAGTTATATGTGACTACCCAGCAGTCTTCCCTGAGGAGTTACCAGGCCTAGCACTAGACAGGGAGATTGAATTTAAGATAGAACTTATTCCCGGTACAAATCCCATCTCCAAAGCACCCTATCGTATGGCTCCAGCAGAACTGAAGGAACTTCAAGAGCAACTACAAGAGCTGCTCGACAAGGGCTTCATACGCTCTAGTCACTCACCATGGGGAGCGCCTGTATTGTTCGTGAAGAAGGACGGGAGCATGCGCCTGTGTATAGACTACCGAGCACTAAACCAAGTCACGATTAAGAACAGGTATCCTCTTCCCAGGATAGATGACCTATTTGACTAGCTAAAGGTAGCAGCAGTGTTACCTAAAATAGACCTCAGATCAGGATATCACCAGGTGAGAGTTAAAGAAGGTGATATACCCAAGATGACTTTCAGGACCAGATACGGACATTATGAGTTCGTAGTCATGCCCTTTGGCGTGACAAATGCTCCAGCTACTTTCATGGACCTCATGAACATGGTATTCGGAGAATACTTAGATAAGTTTGTTATCGTGTTCATCGACGACATTCTTATCTATTCCAAAACTCAGGAAGAACACACAGAGCACCTGAAGATAGTACTGCAGACCCTTCAGCAGAACCAGCTGTACGCCAAGTTCACGAAATGTGAATTCTGGCTTGATCAGGTATCCTTCTTGGGTCACATCATCTCCAAGGATGGTATCATGGTAGACCCCAGTAAAATAGAGGCTGTGAGTAACTGGAAGAGACCTAAGAATGCCAGTGAAATCAGAAGCTTCTGGGACTAGCAGGCTACTACAGAAAATTTGTAGAGGATTTCTCCAGGATAACCTCCCACTGACAGCTCTTACCAGGAAGAACAGAAAATTCCAGTGGACAGAGGACTGTGAGAACAACTTCATAGAGCTAAAAAGAAGATTGACCAGTGCACCCATTTTGACTCTGCCAGAAAACACAGACAGCTTTGATATTTACAGTGACGCCTCTAAGTTGGGACTAGGAGCAGTACTGATGCAAGAAGGTAAGGTGATCGCCTACGCCTCCAGACAACTCAAGGATTATGAGAGGAACTACCCTACTCATGACCTTGAGCTTGCAGCAGTTGTCTTCACCCTCAAAATTTGGAGACATTACTTGTATGGAGCTCAGTGCAGAGTGTATACAGATCATCAGAGTCTGAAGTACTTCTTCACTCAGAAGGATCTGAATATGCGACAGCGCAGATGGCTCGAGCTAGTCAAAGACTATGACATAGACATCCTCTACCACCCAGGAAAAGCCAATAAGGTGGCAGACGCACTTAGCAGGAAGTTCAATGCTACCTTACTATCCCTTGCAACCATATCACCGCCCCTACAAAAGGAGATTACAGATTTTGGTCTTGAACTAATAGGTGAGCAACTCTCTACTATGACATTAGCATCTACCCTGCTTGGTGACATCCAAACAGCTCAGGATCAGGACCCTGAAATTCAGAAGATCAAGCAAGGGTTAACAGAATCAGAAAGCGGAGAGTTCAGAGTGCCCGATAGTGGGGTGTTGTATTTTGGTGACAGACTATGTGTTCCGGATCAGGAGGAACTACAGAGGAAGATTCTAGACGAAGCTCACAGGACTCCTTATGCGATGCACCCTGGTTCCACCAAGATGTACCAAGACCTAAAGAAACGTTTTTGGTGGCCTGGAATGAAGAGAGACATCGCTAGATATTTCAGTATCCGTCTGACCTGCCAGAGGGTTAAGACAGAACACCAGAGACTAGGAGGAGTTCTGCAACCTATTCAGATTCCAGAATAGAAGTGGGAGGATATTTCTATGGATTTCATAGTGGGACTACCCAGAACTACGAATGGTTTTGATGCCATCTGGGTAATAGTCAACAGATTGACTAAGTCAGCCCACTTTTTAGCTATCAGGATATCCTACTCCATGGAGCAGCTAGCCCAGTTGTATCTCAAGGAGATCGTCAGATTGCATGGAGTCCCACGGACCATCATTTCAGACAGAGACAGTAGATTTACATCACACTTCTGGGAGTGTGTACAGTCAGCATTGGGCACCAGGTTAAAGTTTAGCACAACCTTCCATCCTCAGACAAATGGTCAGACGGAGCGAGTAAATCAGGTACTTGAAGATATACTCCGAGCGTGTGCCCTAGACTTCAAGGGAAGTTGGTGCAAATATCTGTGTTTAGCAGAATTTGCATACAACAATAGCTATCAGGCCACCATTGGCATGACACCCTACGAGGCTCTCTATGGGCGGAGGTGTAGATCTCCAATCTGCTGGTATAAGAGTGGGGAACAAAAAGAACTAGAACTTCAGACAGATCTAGTAGCAAATACCACAGCAACTATACAGCAGATCTGCTAGGGATAGAGACAACTCAGAGCCACCAGAAAAGCTATGCTGATACACGACGTCGACCTTTAGAGTTTTCAGTTGGGGATACAGTATTTCTCCGAGTGGCTCCCATGAAGGGAGTAATGCGTTTTGGGAAGAAGGGCAAATTAAGTCCCAGATATGTGGGACCATACCTTATCACTAGAAGAGTTGGCAAGGTAGCATATGAGCTAGAGCTACCCCAGGAGATGTCGGCTATCTATAACGTATTTCATGTCTCTATGCTGAAGAAGCATATCCCAGATGCGACCCAAGTGATTGAACCCCAGTCGGTACAGGTCCGCGAAGACCTCAGCTATGACAGTCGACCTATTCAGATAATAGACCGAGCAGTTAAGAAATTGCGGAACAAGGAAATACCATTAGTAAAAGTCATTTGGCAAAATCACACAACAGAAGAGGCAACTTGGGAGACAGAAGCTAGTATGAGACAGAAGTACCCAGAGTTATTCTAAGTCCGCGGATAAACTTTTTATAAGGTATGGGAGATTGTAACGCCCGAAAATTCTCAAATTAATTTTAGAAATATTCTATCATTTTTCTAGAATTTTAGAATATTTTTATGAAATTTTTAGAATAGCCGAAATAGCAAAAATAAATAAAAACATAAAACAGCTTAAGCGGGAATCGAAACCGAGACCTATTAGACTCTATGCCTTATAGATGACTCTAGTAACCAAGGGGCCCCAGCAGGGGTGTGCTGAAAGGAAAGGAAAACAATTATACTTAAGGTTTAGTTGGGATGTATTAATCACTTAATATAAATAGGGAAATTAAGTGGAGAGTTGATATATTTTTGAATGACAAATCTCTTCTCCCTCAAACCCTCACCGCCGAACCCCTCTTCTCCTCAACCTCTCGACGCCAAGCCCAAGGAAAATCTAGGGTTCCACCCTAGGGTCATAGGAGCACCTTACGGCGATAACCCCGGCACGAGAACGTTCCTCTCCGCGAGAAGAACACATAGACGTGAGAAGACCGTCGAAAAGATCTTCTTCTCCAGAAAAACCAGCGATCAGATTCGTAAGAGAACTAGCGTAGGATGTAAGTAACCCCTCACCTGCAGTATAAGTAGCTAATTGTATGTTTTTATGCCCTTAGTTCGCATTTATGTTCTCAGTTTAGCCATATGAAGAATTAGAGCACACCAAGTGCTCGATAAAATACCTAGAATAGTTAAATGCTACAGTAAGCATTTTAATAGCTCAGTTAAATGCCCTAATGCATTTTAATTAGAAAATATAGCCTTGCTTCAGTGATATAGGACTACGGTCCAATGGGTGGGCTCCCATAGTCGCCTCTAGGTTCAGATAACCTAGTTCTAGGTTTAGATAACCTAGTAAAAGCAAGATATGATAAATCAGTATATAAACAGTATTTTACTTTATCAGTGGCACTGTACTAGACTTCAGTTGTCCTTGGGTTGGGCTCCCATAGTTGTCCCTAGGTTTAGATAACCTAGTACCCTACTAGATTCGGGACTTGCTACCTCGGGCCTAGTTAGGGATGCGCGCACAGTAAGTACAGTTGCCGGGCCCATCAACAGCATGTTTAATATTTTTATCTATTTATGAAAATAGTTTTCAAACTTCACAACCGGATACGTGAATACAGCTTAGCTTCAGTTCAGTTTTCCTTATTGTCTTAGTGTTATAACACATAGTCTAGTTTATGTATCGAAATAGTTAACTTGTTGATACTATGAGTAGCCTTTTGTTCAGTAATTGTTTAGCATGATTTAATTGTCCATATGCCATGTTCTAGCATTTTCAGCATGTATTTTAGATAGCATCTTTTGAAAGCATGATCTTATCGAATGCATGTTTTGTGAGGTAGATGGTTTCTTACTAAGCTCCCAAGCTTATAGTTTCATTTTCCTTATACTGCAGATAAAGGCAAAGGAAAGATGGATTAGCGGAGGCTGGAGGACAATGCGATGTAATGTGTGTGTGAAGGAACCTGGAATAAAGACCCTTGGGGAGTAGCCCATTAAAAGACTTTGTATTTCTGTTTTTAGATACTTTCATCACTCTTAGGATGTTAAGTATCATAAATTGTGATTTTATGAATTATGCCATGCGTAGACTGTTAGTTGTCTTGCTGATAGATAGTAAAGTATGTATAAAGTCATGTTTAGTAGTATTGTTTCATAGTTTAGTGATTTCTGAAGGTTCTGAATGAGTTCGGGTGGGTTTCTGTTGAAATCAAAACCCCAATCGAGCAGCCGATCGATTGGGAGAAACTCCCCATGCACAGAATGCGATTGAATCGATCAGCTGATCGATTGAGGAATCCTCGATCGATCAGCCGATCGATTAAGACGCGACTTCCTGCGAACAGAGAGCCTCTGAATCGATCATTGGATCGATTGGCCAGGCTGGATCGATCAGACGATTGATCCATAATTGACCCCGTGCACAGTAGCCTATTGAATCGATCGATGGATCGATCAGACCCCTCCAATCAATCAGCTGATCGATTGGAATGTCTGATTTCAACTAAGATTGTCTAAGTTCATCTTTTTGACTAAATAGAAAGTTAGTCTCCCTTCTTTAGCATATGTACAACTTCAGGGGTGTACTCTGAGTATAATTTCCAGACTTTATAGTAAATAGTAGTGTGTTTAATTAGTTCAGCATTTTTTCTCCTGGACATGTACCGATAGTCCAGTTCAGTTTAGTATAATGTAACCCCCGGCCTTACAGCCTAGCCAGTAGAAGGCGGGTCGTTACAAATGGATGTCAAGACAACTTTCCTTAACGGAAGTCTTGAAGAAAACATTCATATGAAGCAACTAGAGGGGTTTATTGAAAAAGGCAAAGAGCATCTAGTGTGCAAGCTAAATCGATCTATTTATGGACTGAAGTAAGCTTCAAGGTCTTGGAACATCCGGTTTAATGAAGTAATCCAGTCATATGAATTTATTCAGTGTCCGGATGAGTCTTGTGTATACAAGAAGTGTGATGGAAACGTGGTGGTATTTCTTGTACTATACGTAGATGACATTTTGTTAGTTGGAAACAATATCAAAGTGTTGTCGGAAGTAAGGGTATGGTTGTCTAAATAATTTGATATGAAGGACTTAGGAGAATGTGCACATATTCTTGGGATCAAAGTAATAAGGGATCGCAAGAAAAGGATGCTGTTCTTGTCCCAAGCTTCATATATCGATACAATCCTTGCTCGTTTTAGCATGCAAGACTCCAAGAAAGGTTTTCTACCTTTTAGACATAGAGTGGCTTTATCTAAAGAGATGTCTCCGAAGACATCAAAGGAGATAGAGGACATGAAGGTAGTTCCTTATGCTTCGGCTGTTGGATGCCTAATGTATGCAATGCTATGCACAAGACTAGATATCTTTTTTACCGTGGGCATGGCAAGCAGATATCAAAGTAACCCTAGACAAGGACATTGGACTTTTGTAAAGCATATATTAAAGTACCTGAGAAGGACTAGAGAATATATGCTACTTTACCAAGCAGATAATTTGCTCCCTGTGGGTTACACGGATTCTGACTTCCAATCAAATAGGGACAATAGTAAGTCTACATCAGGCTATGTGTTACTTTAGGAGGTGGAACCATTCCATGGAGGAGTGTTAAGCAGAAATGTGTTTCTGACTCAACCATGGAAGCTGAGTATGTGGCAACCTTTGAGGCAGCCAAAGAAGCTGTGTGGCTCAGGAACTTCCTAATGGACTTAGATGCGATTCCTACTTTGCCCAAAATCATCACAATTTATTGTGATAATAGTTGTGCAGTAGCAAACTCGAAGGAACCACGAGCCTATAAGGCAAGTAAACACATAGAGCACAAGTACCACCTGATACGAGACATCGTTAAGTGGGGAGAAGTTGTCGCCAAGATTGCATCAGCGGATAACCTGGCAGATCCTTTCACTAAGGCCCTTCCGGCGAAAGCTTTCGATCGACATGTTGAAGGAATGGGAATCAGATGTATGGCAGCTTTTATGACAGCATAGTTTTTTAGTATAAGTGGGAGATTGTTAGAGTGTATACTAAAAGCCTAGCCTTTTGTAAACATTTTATTTTGAAATAAAGAATCACATTGGTCAAATGTCTACATTTATATACTAAGTGTAGTTGTTCAATTAATTTATATTGTAGATAACATGGTGTGTGGTGTCACACACAGAAGATCATGTTATCAATTCCTTATAAATGATAAACAATAGCTCATGACTAAAATGGAAAGGAACAAACCATTTTAATAGTCATAGTGTAATTTGGTATTAGTTTATCTTAACTATAAAATTACACTAGTACACTCTGAGTGTATTGAGCAGGACCATTTAAGGTAAGTTCTTTTTATACTGACTGAATAAAAGAACAAAACCTTTGTTATTATGAAAGTGTATGCTCTTAATCCTGATATAATAACAAACACATATATCTAGTATTTTTTTCTTTGACTTATCAATAGGTGAGATTTAGTTCGATAAATCAAAAGGCCCGATAAGTTGGGAAATGATATTATTTATAGTGTGTGTTGTTGATTATAAAAGGAAACTGTGTCTTAGTTATCTAGGTTGATGATGCCCCCAAGAGGAGCTCATAAGAATTGTCATGTAAACCCTGTAGGTGGACTTAGTTTGACATGATAATGAAGTTGTGTGGTACTACTCTTGGAGCTAGATATTAATTAAATGAGTTGTTAGTAACTCATTTAATTAGTGGACATTTTATATCTTAAACATAGGGAGACTAATACACTCAAAATGAGAAGGAGCCCAAAATGTAATTTGGCATTGGTGCGGTAGTTCAATAATAATTCTTTAGTGGTATGAATTATTATTGATGAAATTAAGTTGGGTGTTCGGGGCGAACACGGGAAGCTTAATTTCATTGGGAGACCAAAACCAATTCCTCCTCTCGGTCTCTATCGTAGTCTCTTATTTATAAAGTTTTATACCCACCTTCCTACCCAACCTTAGGTGGCCGACCAAGCAATCTTGGAGTCCAAGCTTGGGCCGACCAAGACATAGGTTGAGTCAAGTAAAGGTGGCCGACCCTAGCTTGGAGCCCAAGCTTGGTGTGGCCGGCCATGTAAAGAATAAAAGGGATTTTATTTAAAATCTTTCTTATGTGGATACCATGGTTTTAAAAGAGAGTTTAGAATTTAAATCTTTCCTTTTATAGCTTTCTACAAAAGATTAAGTGAAAGGTTTGATAACTTTCCTTATTGGTAGTTAAAAGGAAGATTTTAATTTTTGATAAAACTTTTTTTTTTTGTAATCATCTTAATGATTTAAAAGAGAGTTTTAAAATTAAATCTTTCCTATTATAGCTTCTACAAAAGATTAAGAAAAGATTTGATACCTTTCCTTATTTGTAGATTGAGAGGAAGATTTTAATTTTAAAGATAACTTTCCTTTTTGGAAGTCATCTATATGTTTTAATAGAGAGATTTTAATTTATAAAATTTCCTTTTATAACCAACCATGAAGGAAAAAATTATTAGAGAAATTTTTATTTTAAAAATTTCTGAAAACAAATAAGGAAGTTTTAATTTTGTGTTTAAAACTTGCCTTATTTGGAGCATGTGATGTGGCCGGCCATGTAAAGGGCTAAACGGAATTTTTAATTAAATTTTCCTTATTAACCAATGTCAAGGAGAATAAGGGAATTTTAATTATAATTAAATTTCCTTATATGCCAAGACCAAGAAATATAAAAGAGGGGGTAGAGGTGCATCACCTCACAACATATCTTCTATAGTTTCTGTAACAACCCAACTTTCCTCATTTCGAGTCCCAAAAATAATTTAAAAATATTCAAAAATGCCTTAGAAATATTCTAGAGATTTTTATAAATTTTTAGAGTATTTTTATGTAATTTTTGGAGGTCGTTTGGTATTTTTACTAGACGAAAGAAGTTTCGACAAAAAAATGTCCAAGCTGAGATTCGAACCCGCGACCTCCGGCCGAGCCAACCCTTAAGCGAACCCGGCTGACCAAGTGTGCAAGCGGTCGTTACTGATCAAATAAAGGATGAATAATATTTAAGCAGTAGTTAGATAATAAAAACCCTAGTTATAAGAAAAGAAACTTAGGTTTTCTCTCCCGAAACCTTTTCCCTTCTTCTCTTCGCGTGCGACGCCGTTCCTCTTCTCGGGCGAAAACACAACAAGTAGCTCGGGCGTCTCTGGCAGCCGGTGAGCACCCTTCTCCGTGAGGTCTTCACACCATCGAGTTCCTCTCGTCAAGAAGGGACGCGGACACAGAGGAATTGCCGAGATCTCAAGCTCACATGAACCCTAGAAAGTCCTTCTCTTCGGTTGTAAGTCCAAGGACACCTCGGTAAGTTGCTACTCACCTGCAGTAGGATAGCTCCGAGGTTTATTCCTTGTTCCTCTCCTTGTTCCCGAAGCTTTGCTTGAGTTTCCTTGTCTTCTCTGCTTTCGGATCATACTGTACAGATGGTTGGTTGTGCTTGCTGCTGTGAGTTTTTATAGGAAGATGAGAAGGGGTTTTAAATGGATTTGGCATATAGTTTAGGCTTTTAATTACTGGTTTAAAGTTATTCATATTGAGGTTACTCCATATTTTATTGTTTTAGATGTTTGCTGTTATGAATATGAAATCACCTCATTGTTGAGTAATTCGGGTTTGTGACTTTGCTGTGCAAATCAGATTAGTGTTAGGAAAAAAAAGGGCATGAACAATTCCTTAAGCTTGCTGTTCGGATTTGGGTTTGTGCCATGCATTGGGTGTGGATAACTTTAATTTGGGAGTTCTGTGAATTTTAATGGCTTTGTTTTCCTTGCTTCGGTTTTGTACAGCATTGGGATGGTTTGAAATGTAAGAGTAGTAAGTGTTCCTTGTTGTCTTGCTTCCATATTTCTTTCCTGTACAACATTAGGATAGCTTGGAATTAAAGAGTAGTTTAAGGAATTATTCTGCATTGCATTATGTTTTGGTTCCTGGTATGTTCTAGTATATTATCATGTTCACGTATCAACTTTTGATAGCAGCAGTAATTATCTTTTCCTCATGCTTTGCCTTGTTGGAAACAACTTAGAAGTGTAGACCCATTAAGTGCAGATTTTTGCATTTTGAAGCAGTGCAAATTTTTACCTTTTGTAGTAGTGCAGATTTTTACATTTTGTAGCATTGCAGTTTATCTCCTTTAGCAGTGTAGATTCTTTGTTTCTTTCTAAGAAACATCCTTTATTAGAAGTATTAACAAATATAAGAAAGATAAAGAAAATAAAGGAAAAGGCCAAGGCCTTAAGTAGATCCTAAAGTCAAGACTTTAGGGATTTTGGCACACAAGGTGCTTGTTAAAATGTCAAGACATTTAAAGAAGAAGTAATTAAGATATTTTACTTTGAAGAGGCTAGTACCCGACTTCCAAGGTTGTCGTTAAACAAATCCAGGTGACCAATTCCAAGGTCTTGGCCTTGGTAAGACCAAGGTCTTTACCCTCGTAGGACTTGTGACTAGCTACCACAGTCTCTATTAGGGAGCGCGCATTGGTACTAAGCCTGGGCCCAAGAGAAGTTGATTACTATTTTGAAGTATTAAAGTATAAGTTTTGAAACAAATGAAACAAGCTTCACTTATGTTTAGAGTCAGCAAGTTTAGCTTCTTTTAATTCGAAGCATGCAGTGTTAGTTTTATTTGTTTCTTGATTAGTTTATTGAGCATGATTAGACTTATCTTCCAGCATGCAATTTTATTCTTGTATATCATGAGTATGCAGATTTTAGTGCTTGCTAATGAATATGCATGAATAGATTCATTTCCTAGTTTCAGTACTTTTAACATGAGCAGTTTTCTTTTAAAAGCATACAGTTTTTAGTTTCTTCTCGTATACATGCACATTCGTGTTTTTATGAGTTAGACAGCGCTTACTAAGCATTCGCTTATAGTTTGCATTTCCTCTTACTGCAGATACAGGAAAGGAAAAGTTTTAGCAAAGGAAGGCGACAATGAGGTGTTCGATGATGTGTGATGCCTGGACTATGGAGAGATCTGGGGATTTGCCAAGAATTTATTAAGACTGTTTTCGTTAAATTGTTAAAAGAATTTAGAACTTGTACATGCTATTCTATGGATCGTTTTATCGTGCTTTGCGAGAGTTGATTATTTTGGTTATATATGAACTGCGTGGTTGTTTGATATATGTTCCAGCTGCTTGTGGCTGAAGTATACTATGAATGTATCTCATTTTATGGTCACCGGTACAGGGGAGATGCTGCCCAAATTTTTTGGTAGACTCTCCTCGTGGTTTCGATCATACCGGTTAAGTAGAGTTAGTAGTTAATTAACGGTCACCCTTAGAGAGTAGTAGTAGTAAGAAGGGTGGTCGTTACAGTTTCTCCTCTCTTCCTTGGTGTGTGGCCGACCCTATTCTTCTCCTCTTCTCTTCTTCTTTAGTGGCCGGTGCATCCCCTTCTTGGAGTTCTTGTGATGGCCGGTTCTTGCTAGGAGAAGGAGAGAAAGGAGGCTTTGCTCTTGCATCCCTTGGAGCTTGGTTGGTGGCCGAGAATTACTATCTCTTGGAGAAAGGTGCTTGGCCGAAACTTGGAAGAAGGAAGAAGGAGGCTTGGTGGATTTTCATCTCAATAGATCGTTGCCCACACAACGTCCGAGATAAGAAGAGGAATACGATAGAAGATCAAGAGGTTCCTGCTTACCTCAGTTGCATTTATCCTTCTTGTATCAAGAGATTGTATGCATGATTAGTGCTGGTTGTTATTTTCTTTATTATGCATATCAGTTGATACCTGCTGAGTATTGGACTCACACCCTTCTTCGTTGCTATTTTTCAGGTTGATGCTGTCCGGAGAGTTCCAGTCGCTAGTCCCCTGCAGACCACGAAGATGTTTGTTGGTCTTTTGGGTTTCTTCTTTATTAGACTTGTTCTGTTTTGATACATTTGGATCTTGTATGGATTTTTATTTGTTGATGGGTTTGGATTGGATATGTTTTGCTACATGCCTGCCTGGATGGCAGAAGAGGTAAGTTCGTTGTGATTTGTGTTTAATGAGTGTAGTGGAGTAGGATATCAGTTTTGAGCTTTATGGGTATAGTTGAGTAGGGTTGTTTTTGAGTCTTCTTATCACTGTTCTAGTTTGTTAATTATTAACTGCGTGGTGATTGCATTATATTATTGTTATTGTTCCGACCGTGTTGGCCGATGTATATGTGGCCCTGAGGGCATTGTAGAAGTTTCAGATTGTCACCCGTACAGGGGAGGTGTTGCCGAAATTTCTTCGGACAGGGACTCCCCCGGGGCGTGACAGTTGCAGGCGACGTGGGATGAGTCCTGCTCCGAAGATTCCGATGAAGAGCTTGAACAAACGAGCTTCCTAGCTCTACCGATACAAGCAAATATTATCGAAACCAAGACCGAGTCTGAATCCGAGATCGAGAGAGAATCAGAAATCGAGTCCAAGCGAGGCCACGGATCCGCATCCGTTTCTGAAGGGTCGAACCACACTGTAAGTTCTTTACTCGTCGAAACTCAAATAGATGAATTAAAAAATTTAGTTCCTTACTTGCTAAAAAAGTTGGCTAAATCCAACGTTCGGGTCAAGTCGCTCCAAAAGGAGGTAATAGCCCTTAAGGAAGCAACTAACTCGAGTTCTTTAACTGAGCCAGTTTAAATTGGAAGTTCAACTGAAGTCCAACAACTTGAGGAAGAAAATTCTAATTTGAAAACTCAAATTAAAGAACTCAAGGACACGTTGGACCGGTTCACCTTGGGTTCTAAGAATCTGGATATGATTCTTGGAAAACAACGAGCCATTTACAACAAATCCGAACTTGGATTTAAGACCAAAACAAAATATAAATCATATCTGTCATTAGTAAATAGAAATAATAGAAACATAATTCAAGCATGGGTCCCCAAGTCAAACTTGGTTAATCAAGTTAGACTTGGACAATATTGGGTCCCCAAGGATCAGATTCGTTATCTTGATAGACCATATTGAGGCTATGATCCAGGGGAAGCCAATAGAAAGACCATCTTTACCAATAGATAGAACTGATTGATACTTGTTTATTTATTTCTTTTTATGCATGTTTAGATTTAGGATAGTTTAAGGACCTAGACGTAATTTACACTTGTTAGTTAAACCCAGGGGTTTCAAAAAGAAAATTGAATATGTAATTTCTTTGAACGGCTCTGTCTAGAAAGTGGTGGATGTTCCCATATCGAAGAAGGCCTAGTGCCTCGCCATTGACCGGGAACCAATATTTGAAATGTATATTTAATTGACTAATTGGAAAACCTAAGTTTAACTCAAATGTAAATTAACCCTTAGAAATAACCTAAATCAAAGATAACCATCTCACAAAATTACTTAAGACTACCTGATTGATAACTTAGAATCGAGTGAGATGGATCTAGGTTGAAATTAGTATGAAATAAAATTCAAAATTAATTCAACTTGTTTAATTAAATCAACTTAATAATTTATTAATAATTAACTTTTATCATGAATTTTAAAATTATTATAAATCTTTTAAAACTTAACTTTAAAAATTATTTGAAAATCATTTAAAAAATTATTTGAAAATCATTTTAAAATCCTTCAAAAATTATTTCAAAAATATTTTCAAAATCTTTAAAAAATTATTTGAAAATCATTTTAAAAATCATTTAAAAATTATTGAAAAATCATTTTAAAATCATTTAAAAAATAATTTGAAAAATCTTTTTAAATCCTTTAAAAAATTATTTGAAAATCATTTTAAAAATCATTTAAAAATTATTTGAAAATTATTTTAAAAATCATTTAAAAAATTATTGGAAAATCATTTTAAAATCCTTTAAAAATTATTTCAAAAATCATTTTTAAAATCATTTAAAAATTATTTGAAAATTCTTTTAAATTTTTTTAAAAAAATTATTTGAAAAATCATTTTAAAATCCTTTTAAAAATTATTTCAAAACTCTTTAAAAAATTATTTAAAAAATCATTTTCAAAATCTTTAAAAAATTATTTGAAAATCATTTTAAAAATCATTTAAAAATTATTTGAAAATCATGTTAAAAATCATTTAAAAAATTATTTGAAAATCATTTTGAAATCCTTTAAAAATTATTTCAAAAATCATTTTAAAATCCTTTAAAAAATTATTTGAAAAATCATTGTCAAAATATTTAAAATATTATTTGAAAAATCATTTTCAAAATCTTAAAAAATTATTTGAAAATCATTTTAAATCATTTAAAAATTATTTGAAAATCATTTTAAAATTTTTAAAAAATTATTTGAAAATCATTTAAAAATTATTTCGAAAATTATTTGAAAATTCTTTTAAAAATCTTTAAAAATTATTTGAAAATCATCTCAAAATACTTTGAAAAATCATTTAAAAAACATTTCAAAATACTTTGAAAAATTATTTAGAAATCATTTCAAAATACTTGAAAAATTATGTCAAATTGTTTGAAAATACTTTGAAAATGCTTTGAAAACTATTACAAAATCATTTGAAAAATCTTTTAAAATCATTTGGAAAATCTTTTTAAAGCATTTGAAAACACTTTGAAAATTATTTCAAAATAATTTTTAAAAAAATTCTTTGAAAATTATTTCTCAAACTTAGATTTTAAAAGAAAAATTATGTTTTCAAATTTATGGCAAATTTTTTTAACTTAGCTAAATATTTACAAGAAAATTTATTTTAAAAAGCTAAGTGTTTATTTCTATATTCATTTTTACTCTCTAATTTTGATATATGACAAAGGGGAGAGTATAAGGAAATTCAAAGGATATTTAAAAAATTCAAAATAAAAAGGAATTTTTGTTAAGAGGGAGTGCTTTTATGTGCTTATGTTTTATTTATGCCTGTGCTTACTTATGATTATCTTTATTTGCATTTCTTACTTAACTTTGAATTTTGGTTGCCATAATCAAAAAGGGTGGAGATTGTTGGTGCGGGAAGCATCTGACGATCGAACTCAAGTTTTGATTATGGCAAAGGGATTCAAAGTTAAGTTTAATTGTTATCTAACATTTTGAATGAGTTTGCAGGAAAGTCCTAAGTGTACTTAGGCAAAAGCCCTAGCTGCGGTTAGGCAAGTGGAAAACCCTAGGGGGTGGTAACCCTAGGTCATAGAGGGTGGTAACCCTATGCGGAAAGTCTTGGCGGATCGAGGGCTTTAGGCAAAAGTCCTAGGGGGTGGTAACCCTAGGTGGAAAGTCTTGGTGTCGCGAACCAGGTGGAAGACTGGACGAGTTGGGGAGCGGGCGTCCAGCAGAAAGTCCGGAAGCATCGAGCGCTGAGCAAAAGTCCAGTCGATCTGAAGGATCGCACTGGCAACAGGTAAATCTCCTGAGTGGAGTAGGCGAGGACGTGTTCCCCGTAGAGGGAACGGTAGGCATCGGGTCGACCTAGGGCTTTCGGTTGGAAGTCCAAAGTCAGACCCAAGATAGTCCGGAGACTATCAATATTTTACTTACTATGTCTATTGTGTGCTAACTTTGTTTTGCAGGGTATGTGTTTGGGACTAACACATTTTGCAGGAACAAAGGAGCAACTTTCACCTTCGATGAACAGTGTCCGAGGCGCCTCCATGGAGCTTGGAGGCACCTCGGGTGCAACTCGAAGCCAGCCGTGCAGAGGAGCTGCAGGAATCTTCATGGGGACTGAAGGCGCCTTGGATCACTGCTCGAAGGCGACTTGGAGTGGCATTGAAGGCGCCTTCAGGTGGATAATGAGCAGCGATCAAAGCCTGATCGACAGCGATCGAAGCGGGATAAAACTAGGGTCTAAGGCGCCTGGGAGATTGATAGAGGCGCCTTGAACACCCTTTATAAGAGAGTCTCGACCATCAGCTCAAGATATCACCTTCCAAGCATTCCTTACGTTACAAGCTGCTAACGAGACGATCTCGAAGTGCTGCAACAGCATCCCGACAACCCGGAGCTTCAGTTTTCAGTATTCTGTTGTCGGTATTAAGTTTGTTTACTGCTTTTACATTGTACTTAGTTTGTAATAACAATTTTTGAGCTTATAGTTGTTGCCCACCAGAAGCGATCAATGATCGCGGGCTTTGGAGTAGGAGTCGCTACAGGCTCCGAACCAAGTAACCAACTTGTGTTAGCGTGTGTTCTTTTCTTTTCCGTCACGTTTATCTTCTCGAGTGTTTTAAATCGAACGAAATAGCCACGAGCGCTATTCACCCCCCCTCTAGCGCTTTCGATCAAACAAAAATTATTACAGTGTATTGTGATAATAAGTGGTGCAGTAGCAAACTCGAAGGAACCACGAGCCCATAAGGTAAGTAAACACATAGAGCGCAAATACCACCCAATACGAGACATTGTATAACGAGAAGAAGTTGTTGATGCCTAGATTGTATCAGATGATAACCTGGGAGATCCATTCACTAAGGCCCTTAAGGCAAGAGCTTTTGATGGGCATGTTGAAGGGTTGGGAATCAGATGTATGACAGAGTATATGGCAACATAGTCTTTTAGTATAAGTGGGAGATTGTTAGAGTGTATACTAAAAGTCTAATTTTTTGTATAAACATATAAGAATCACATTGGCCAGATGCCTACATTTATGCTAAGTGTAGTTGTCCATTAAATTTATATTGTAGATAACATGGTGTGATGAGACACACAGAAGATCATGTTATCAGATCCTTATAAATTATAAACAGTTGCTCATAACCAAGATGGAATGGGACAAACCATTGGAGTGGTTGTAGTGTAATTAGGTATTAGTTTATCTTGACTAATAAATTACAATAGTACACTATGAGTGTATTGAGCAGGACCAATTGAGGTAGTATCTTTTTATACTGACTATATAAAAGAACAATACCCCTGTTATTATGGAAGTGTGCACTCTTAATCATGATATAATAACAAGCGCATATACTTAGTATTTATTTCTTTATTTATCAAAGGGTGTGATTTAGCTCGTTAAATCAATAGGCCCGATAAGTTGGGAAATGATATTATTTATATGGTGTGTTGTTGATAATAGAATGAAACTGTGTCCTAGTAATCTAGGTTGATGATGTCCCCTTGAGGAGCTCATAAGGATTGTCATATAAACCCTGCAGGTGGACTTAATCCGACATAACGATAAGGTTGAGTGGTACTACTCTTGGAGCTAAGATATTAATTAGGTGAGTTGCCAGTAACTCATTTAATTAGTGGACATTCAATATCTTAAACACAAGGAGACTAACACACTCATGATAAGAAGGAGCTCATATTGTAATATGAGTTTGGTGCGGTAGTGCAATAATAACTCTTTAGTAAAATAAGATATTATTGATGAACTTGAGTTGGGTGTTCGGGGCGAACATGGGAAGCTCAAGTTCATCAGGAGACTAAAATCAATTCCTCATCTCGGTCCCTATTATAACTTTTTATTTATAAAATCTTATATCCACCCAAACCCAACTTCTTACCCACCTTAAGGTGGCCGACCAAGCTAAGCCTGGAGCCCAAGCTAGGGTCGGCCAAACCAAGGTTAGATGGGTTCAAGTTGTGGCCGACCCTAGCTTGAAGCCCAAGCAAGGGTGGCTGACCACATTGAATTCAAAAGGAAGTTTTATTTTGTAAAATCTTTCCTTTTTTAGAGACCCATTAAAAGAATTTAAAAGGATGATTTTAATATAAAACTTTCTTTTTTTAGATCGGTCATAAAAGGAAATATAAGGAAGTTTTTATTTTGTTGAAAACTTTCCTTTTATGCTGGTTTTACAAGAGAGTTTTATATTTTAAAATCTTTCCTTTTATAGATTTCTACAAAGGAATAAAAGAGAGATTTGAAATCTTTCCTTATTTGTAGTTATCTATAATGTGAAAGAAAGATAATTTTTTGATAAAACTTTCCTTTCTTGAAACCATGTTTTATCTTAAATCTTATCTTTTATAGATATCTATAAAAGGATTTAAAAGAGAGAGACTTTAATTTATAAAACATTCCTTTAGAACTATCCATAAAAGAGATTTTTAAAAGAGAGATTTTAATTTTTGTTTAAAATCTTTCCTTGCTTGGAGAACAAACATGTGGCCGGCCATGACAAGAAGAAAAGGAAAAATTATTTTTTTCTTTTAAAACTTTCCTTTTTAGTCATTGGCAAGGAATATAAGGAAGTTTTAATTATGTTTAAAACTTTCCTTATTTGCCAAGACCAAGGAATATAAAAGAGAGGGTAGAGGTGCCTCACCTCACAACTGTAGGACCGTGATCGTTCGATAGAGGGGGGGGGGGGGTGAATATCGATTCGAAAACTCGAGTGTAAAAGTACGCAGTAGAAAAGTAAATGAACACAATTGATTTTACTTCGTTCAGAGCCTGTGATGACTCCTACTCGAAGGCCCGTGGTCCTTGACCACTTTCGTTGGGCAATCACTAGCGATTCGAATGTGATTACAAAAAGAGTACAAGAAATGCTAATGAAACAAAACACAAAGCTGTACCGACAGAAAAAAAAACTTAAAGAGCAAGGGCGCGTTGTCGGAGCTTTGTTGGCGTCGCTGGAGCACAGAGCAGCAAAGCAATCTGGGAATTCTGAGAGATGTGTGTTTGAAGCTCCACCCCTGGGGCTTCTTTTATATGCTGCTCCGGGCGCCTGGATCTCTTCCGGGCGCCCTGGTGCGACGTGGCAAGTCCAGTCAGGATGCTCCACGTGGCGAGGCGACGCAGAGGATAAAACTTGCCTCCGGGCGCCCGGACCACCTTTTTCCAGAGATTCCTTCTCCTGCAAAACAAGGTTAGTCCGAGGCAAAATATACCCTGCAACACAGATTGTTAGCACAATGAATTAACAGAAAAAGTATGACTTAGATTCCGTCTTTCCGAGACCGGAATCTAGTCACGATCTCGACTTAGATATCCGAAATGGATCTAAGCCGGATCGATGCCTAATGTTCCCTTCCCGGGAACGCACCCTCGCAATCACTCCCCTCCAGTGACTTACCTTACTTACCTGCCAGACGTCCGGTCAGCCCTTCGACCCGTCTGGACTTCTCGCTAGCTATCCGGTCAGCCCGTCGACCTAGCTGGACTTCTTGCCAAGCGTCCGGTCAGCCCGTCGACCCGCTTGGACTTCGTGCCAGCTATCTGGTCAGCCCGTCGACCTAGCTGGGCTTCGTGCCAGACATCCGGTCAGCCCGTCGACCTGTCTGGACTTATCCTGCACACTCGATCAGAGTGTTAGATCAACAATAAACCTAACTTAACCTATTTGTCATTCATCAAAACCTGGGTTGAATCGTTAGTGCTAACCGCACCAACAATCTTCCCCTTTTTGATGGAATGACAACCTGGTTAAGTTAGTGAAGACATTTGCAAGAAAAAAAACAGATAACATCATTATGTGGAAGTTTTTTAAGTTAGTTTGTATTTTCAATTGGTTTGGCTAACTTAACCCACCTAACCCTCCCCCTTTGGCATTCATCAAAAATAAGCAATAGTAAACAAGCATAGTGTAGAGTTACTGTAAAAATTTGTAAATTTAAGAAACTGCTAATTTTGAAAAATATCTAATTTTGATTCAAAATTCAAAGATACTGATAAAAGTACCAAGTTTAAAAAGATAGTCAAGTTGACCTAGGGGAGTCTAGAAAAAAAATTTGTTTTAAATTTTACTTTTTAGCCTTTGAAAAATAGCTAAGTTATGAAAAACTTAGATTGCAGAGTAATTTTCAAAAGATAATATTTGTAATAATGAATTTTAAAAGGTATAAGTTTAAAGTTAATAGACTTTTCAAACGTGTAAAATTTTTCAAATCAGGTTTTTCAAATTTAGATTTTAAGTAACATTTACTTTTCAAAAGGTAAAATCAAACACTAAGTTGAATCTAGTTTTTTAAAAAAAAAAAATTCAAAAAAAACAAGTAAAATTTTAGCCAAAATAAATTTGTTAAAGCTAATTTGATAAAAACTAAGTTTGGAAAGTTTAATTTTTAAGCATATGTTACAAAACTGAATAAGTTTAAATTTGTAATAATTTTCAACTTTAAAATCAAGTTTTAAAAATTAGGTGGGATTTTTAAACTTCCAATTTTTCAAACACTCAGTTAAATTTAACTTTTTGAAAACTAGTGTTCAAAAATAAGTTAGTTTAAAAAAAAGTATTTTTCAAACATACAAAATTTTAATTAATTTCTCCCCCTGAACTTGACACTTAAAATTAAACCGCTGTCTAACCAATTAGGTACTAACTAACTATCAGAAGATAGTAGCTTTCACTTGGTTAGTCAGATTAAGTTGATTATAAGCAGCCAGTGTTTGACGTGACTGATGAACTTAATTTGATTAATGTCTGATTTGTATTTAACGTCCAGACTTATGCTGATGCACTGAATTAAGCATCTTAAGTCCAGACAATTGGCCTATGCATCTCACCCCTTTCTATGTTTGTCAAACACAAGCAAGGTAAACCTAAGGTGTTGGTGAGATGCTCAAAGACTAGTCCTATGGGTACATGTTTTCTAAGGATTTTGAACTAGTCTAAGGCTAAAACTTTATTTGAAAATCTAAAAAGAAGGAAGGTTTTGAAAACACAATATGTTTCAACCTATAATTTGAGAAAGCCATTTTTGAAAATGTTTTTGAAATTTGAAACTTCTAGTCTATTAAGCACATCCCTAATTTTCAACGTAAGTTGCTAAATTCACTTTCAGGGAGTGGTTTTGTGAAAATGTCAGCTAAATTTGATTTGGACTCAATGTATTTGAGTTCAATATCACCTTTAGTAATATGATCCCTGATAAAGTGGTGCCTAATTTCAATATGTTTGGTTCTTGAATGATGCACAGGGTTCTTGGTTAAGTTAATTGAACTTATATTGTCAATTAATACTTTTACATTTGTGATATTTAAGTTGAAATCTTTTAGAGTATGCATCATCCATAATAATTGTGCAACACATTCGCCTATAGCTATATATTCTGACTCAGTTGTAGATAGAGCAACACAATGTTGCTTTCTACTAAACCAGCTAACAAGTGATGAACCTAATAATTGGCATCCACCACTTGTGCTTTTGCGGTTTAACTTACATCCAGCATAATCTGAGTCAGAATACCCTATTAGTTCAAAATTATTGGTCCTAGGATACCAAATTCTTATATTTGTTGTTCCCTTAAGATATCTAAAAATTCTTTTAACTTGTGTCAAATGGGATTCCTTAGCACAAGTTTGGTATCTAGCACACATACTAACTGCAAATAAAATATCAGGTCGGCTTGCAGTTAAGTACAGTATGCTACCTATTGCACTCCTATAATATTTTAAATCAACTGGTTTTCCATTTGGGTCATTATCTAAGATTGTGTTTACTGCCATAGGTGTTTTTATTTCTTTTATATTTTCCATTCCGAAATTTTTAAGTAATTCTTTAGTGTATTTGTGTTGATAAATATAATTTCCTTCATTTGTTTGTTTGATTTGTAATCCTAAGAAATAAGTTAATTTTCCTACTAAGCTCATTTCAAATTCTTTTTCCATTAGATTAATAAATTCTTCTAAAAAATCTGAATTTGTTGAACCAAATATTATATCATCTACATATATTTGTGCAATAAATATGTCTGTATTTAATGATTTAACAAACAAGGTTGGGTCAATTTGACCTTGGTTGAATCCTTTAGATGTTAAGTAAGATGTTAGCCTTTCATACCATGCCCTGGGTGCTTGTTTAAGTCCATATAATGCTTTCTTTAACTTAAAAACATAATCAGGGTGTTCTAGACTTTCAAACCCAGGAGGCTGACCTACATAAACTTCTTCTTTAATTAGTCCATTAAGAAAGGCAGACTTAACATCCATTTGGTATAGTTTGAATCCCTTATGGGCTGCATAACTTAGTAACATTCTAATGGATTCTAATCTGGCTACTGGGGCATAGGTCTCATCATAGTCAAGTCCTTCAACCTGACTAAACCCTTTGGCAACTAGCCTAGCCTTATTTCTAGTAATTTCCCCAGTTTCACTTAATTTATTTCTGAATACCCATTTTGTTTCTATTATTTTCTTATTCTTAGGTGGTGGTACTAGGTCTCAAACTTCATTACGCTCAAATTGGGCTAGTTCTTCTTACATAGCTATAATCCAGTCTGGGTCTAGTAGGGATTCATCTACAGTTTTGGATTCAATTTTTGAAATTAGAGAAATTTGACTTAGGTTTCTAAAGGATGATCTGGTTTGAACTCTCAAGTCTGGGTCACCAATTATTTGATCAGTTGGGTGATTTGGGTTAACTCTTATTGTTCTAGGGGGTAGACTCTCTTGATGTTGTTCCTCTTCTTCATGACTTAGAGTTTGGTTGGTTTCTGGAACAAATTCAAGTGGTTGTGTAAGTTCTAAGTTTTGTTTAGTTTCTTCAAATTTTACATTAGTAGTTTCTTCAATTTTTAAGGTAACCTTATTATAAATTCTATAGCCTCTACTATTTAGGGAATATCCTACAAAAATTCCATTTTCAATTTTAGAGGAGAATTTTCCTAAGTGTTCTCTTGTATTTAAGATGAAAACTGGGCACCCAAATACTTTAAAATATTTTATATTGGGTTGTTTATTATAAAACATTTCGAAGAAGGTTTTGTTATGGGTTTTATTTATTGTTGTTCTGTTTTGTACATAGCAGGCTGTACTAACAGCTTCTGCCCAAAAATATTTAGGTAGGTTATATTCATTTAACATTGTTCTAGACGCTTCAAGTAAGGTTCTATTTTTTCTTTCTACAATCCCATTTTGTTGGGGGGTTTTAGGGCATGAAAATTCATGATGGTAACCATTTTCAAGACAAAATCTGTTAAAGTTGTGATTTTTAAATTCTCCCCCGTTGTCACTCCTAATTCTTTTAATTTTAATATCTTTTTCGTTTTCAATTTGTTTGCAGAAATTTATAAAGATTTCAAGAGTTTCATCTTTATGTTTTAAGAATTTTACTCAAGTAAACCTAGAATAATCATCTATAATTACTAAACAATATAAGTTTCCATTTATAGATTTGACTCCATGGGAGTCAAAAAGGTCTAAATGTAGAAGTTCTAATATTGAGTTAGTTTGTGTTGATTTGTTTGTTTGTGAGTGGATTTAGTTTGTTTACCTTGTTGACAAGCATTACATATGGTTGAATCTAAGTTAGGTAATTTTGATAAGCCTCTCACAAGTCCATTTAGTTTACTTATATTTCTAAAGTTGGTGTGAGACATCCTCCTATGCCATAACCAAGTTTCTTCTTTTAGTGTTAAATAACATTTAATTGAAGAAGTGGTTAAGTTGATAGCATAGATGTTGTCTTTTCTAAAGCCTTTTAAGCTTATAGTAGGATTATCTAAATGTTTGATTAAACATTCTGTAGATAGAAATTTAACCTTATATCTAGTATCACACAATTGACTTATACTTAGGAGATTATATTTAAAATTTTTGACAAGTAGAACATTTGTAATTATAAAATCTATTTTTAATTCAATATTACCTATGCCAATTACCTTGAGTTTGCCATTATTTCCGAAGGCTACTGTTCCTAGGCTTTTGTAAGTGAGTTGAGTGAACTTGGTGTGATCTCCAGTCATATGTTTGGAGCAACCACTGTCCAGAATCCACTTAGTTTCCTATAATAAGTAGGAATTGGGTTAGTCTTTTAGAATTATTTTTAAGCAAAATTTTTAAAATAATTTTTAATTTAAGTTTAAAATAATTTTTAAGTTAAATTTTAAAAATAATTTTTTAAGTTAAAATAATTTTTAAGTTTTTTTTTAAAGTTAATTTAAAAGTAATGCCACTTAATTAATTTTAATTAATTTAATTTAAAGTTTAATTTAATTAATTTCAAAATTTAATTAATTAATTTAATTTGATTTAATTAATTTGATTTTGATCCTTAGTCATCTCACCCGATTTAAGTTTTCAATCAGGGGATCCTATAATTTTGTGAGATGAGGTGGATTTTAATTATGGAGTCTTGGTTTAACTTGTATTAGATTTAGGTTTAGTTTTGGTCTCTACAAACAGACATTCTTCGGATAAACTTCTAAGCTTGGTGAGTCACATGGACGTCATTAGAAGTAACCAACCTTTCGAGGTTTTTCGAATAGTCCTATCCACGGAGCTTAGTACTAAACCTTGGTCTAACTGGTTAGGATTCATTTAAGGGTAACTTCGGTCAGTTCCACTTGGCCAAATGTACCAGATCGAAACCATATCTTTCTAGACATGCGATGCCCAAGCTTCCCTAACGTACTATCATCCAAAAACTTCACCAGTACCATGATTCAAGTTAAACTTGGTCTCTTTTTAACTAATCCTAATTACCCTGCCGGGTTAGTTAATTTTGGAGGTGCCAGCTATTCTGGAGCCTCCCCCTGAATTATTGACCTTTTAATTTAAATTTTCGTTTTAGGTTTGTGTCTGTTTCTTTTATAGTTATAATTAATTTGGTGATAGTTTATATTTTGTTGAGTTTTAAATTTTGAATTTTTCGATTTAGGTTTGTATTTTGGTTTTTTATTTGGTTTAATCGAGTTTATATAATATACTTTTTCTTTAGGTATATAATATTGATTAAGTCCTACTTGCGTGGTCAGACACGCTTTTGGAACCCAAGCTTGATTAGTTGATTTGTATTGAGTTATTAATGACTTAAAAGTTTTATTTGAGTTCGACTTGTATCCGAGTTCGGTTTTATTATAACATGCTTTTTGATTGTTCAGGATTAAGTCAAGATTTTTTGATCTTGTTGTAAATTTTTCTAGCATTTCTTTTAAATTGTTAATATCATTTTTTAATGATAAATTCTCCTCCTTAAGTGTTAGATCTTGAACTGGATTTGAATTTTTGATTTGTTCCTTGAGGTTTTGATTTTCCTCAAGAAGTGATTTGTTTTCATTTTCTATTTTAATTAATTTACTATTTAAACAGGAAATAATTCTAAAAATTTTTTTGTTTAAATTAAAGTATACCTCATTCGGGCCTTCGGAAACGAGTACGGACTCGTGGCTTGTTTCGGGTTCAGACCCGTCTTCATCTTCTTCGCGGGCCATCAGTGCGAGGTGGCTCTGATGTTTCTGCTCTTCTTCCTCCGATTCGTCCGAGGAGTCGTCCCACGTTGCTTTGAGGGCCTTCTTTTTGGTTGGCTTCGGTTTGTCGAACTTCAGTTTTTGGCATTCGTTCTTGTAGTGTCCCTTTTTATTGCAGCCGAAGCAAGTCACGTTCTTTTGTTCTGAGGGAGAACTGATCTTTTGAAGGTCCTTTTTGCTGAAGCTCCTTTTTCTCCTGGTGAACATTTTTCTTACCAAGTTCACCAGGTGTTCTTCATCTTCGGAGTCTTGGTCGGAATCTTCTTCATATTCAGGCTTGCTCTTCTTTTCTTTGGAGGAACCTATAAATAAAGCTATACCTTTCTCGGCTCCAGCATTAGTTTGTTCATGTAATTCTAATTCACAGAAAAGCTCGTCTAATTTTAACTTAGAAAGATTTTAAGAAATTTTGTAGGCATCTACGATTGATGCCCACAAACTATTACGTGGAAAAGCATTTAATGCGTACCTTATTAAGTGTCTATTTTCCATCTGGTGGCCTATCGCATGAAGCCCGTTGAGGATGTCCTTGATCCTCGCGTGGAGCTGATTCGCCGTTTCACCTTCCTGCATTTTTATGTTAAGAATTTTATTTAAAAGCAGGTCCCGTTTTGTTACCTTGGCGTCGCTCATTCCCTCGTGCAGCTCGATCAATTTGTCCCACAGCTCTTTAGCGTTTTTGTGTGGACCGACTCTGTTCAGTTCTTCTCTTGTTAATCTGCACTGTAGAGTATTGATCGCTTTATTTTCTGTTGACGCCTTTTTCTTCAAATCATCCGATCTTGATCCAAGATATTCCCAGCTGTCCGCCGAATTTTATAGGGTCTCGAACGCCATCCACCGGTGAAGTCTGTTTTGAGGTAAACCTCCATGCGCTTCTTCCAGTACGGAAAATCGTCCCCGTTGAAGAGTGGAGGTCGTACTGTGCTGAATCCTTCTGTCTGAGACATTTTAGTCCTGCGCACAGAAGAAAGAAAAGAAAAACAAAAATCCCAAGACTTGGTCTTGGATTAGTAGTGCGGAAGAAGCTAAGAAAAATAATAGAAGTATCTAAATTGGTATTGCACCAATTTAGATTTAATTGCAACGAAAAAAAATTCAAAGCAGGTAATAATACCAGTTTGAAATTAAACGTAAGACTGAAAACCGAAAAAAAAATAATTTTTCACCCCCTGTCTGATTGGTGGTTGCACCAAATCAGAGCGGTACCTGCTCTGATACCACTTGTTGGACCGTGATCGTTCGATAGGGGGGGGTGAATATCGATTCGAAAACTCGAGTGTAAAAGTACGCAGCGGAAAAGTAAATTAACATAATTGATTTTACTTCGTTCGGAGCCTGTGACGACTCCTACTCGAAGGCCCGTGGTCCTTGACCACTTTCGTTGGGCAATCACTAGCAATTCGAATGTGATTACAAAAAGAGTACAAGAAATGCTAATGAAACAAAACACAAAGCTGTACCGACAGAAAAGAAAACTTAAAGAGCAAGGGCGCGTTGTCGGAGCTTTGTTAGCGTCGCTGGAGCACAGAGCAGCAAAGCAATCTGGGAATACCCCTGGGGCTTCTTTTATATGCTGCTCCGGGCGCCTGGATCCCTTCCGGGCGCCCTGGTGCAACGTGGCAAGTCCAGTCAGGATGCTCCACGTGGTGAGGCGACGCAGAGGATAAAACTTGCCTCCGGGCGCCCGGATCCCTTCCGGGCGCCCGGACCTCCGGGTGCCCGGATCCCCTTCGGGCGCCCGGACCACCTTTTTCCAGAGATTCCTTCTCCTGCAAAACAAGGTTAGTCCGAGGCAAAATATACCCTGCAACACAGATTGTTAGCACAATGAAATAATAGAAAAAGTATGACTTAGATTCCGTCTTTCCGAGACCGGAATCTAGTCACGATCTCGACTTAAATATCCGAAATGGATCTAAGCCGGATCGACGCCTAATGTTCCCTTCCCGGGAACGCGTCCTCGTAATCACTCCCCTCCAGTGACTTACCTTACTTACCTGCCAGACGTCCGGTCAGCCCTTCTACCCGTTTGGACTTCTCGCCAGCTATCCGGTCAGCCCGTCAACCTAGCTGGACTTCTTGCCAAGCGTCCGGTCAGCCCGTCGACCCGCTTGGACTTCGTGCCAGTTATCTGGTCAGCCCGTCGACCTAGCTGGGCTTCGTGCCAGACATCCGGTCAGCCCGTCGACCTGTCTGGACTTATCCTGCACACTCGATCAGAGTGTTAGATCAACAATAAACCTAACTTAACATATTTGTCATTCATCAAAACTTGGGTTGAATCGTTAGTGCTAACCGCACCAACAACAACAATACATCTTCTATTCCTCTCCTCTCTTCCTTGGTGGTGGCCGACCCTTACTCTTTCTCTCTTCTCCTTTGTTTTCCCTCTTGGTGGCCGACGACATATTGGTGTGGAGATCCATTGATGGCCAGTTGCTTTACGGAGAAGAAGAAGAAAAGGAGGTTCTCTTGTCTAGCATCCCTTGGAGGAAAGTTGGTGGCCGAACTTCATCATCTCTTGGAGAAAGTTGGTGGCCGAAACTTGAAAGGAAGAAGAAGGCTTGGGTGGATTCTCGTCTTGGTAGATCGTCGTCCACACGACGTTCGAGATAAGAAGAGGAATACAATAGAAGATCAAGAGGTCTATAAGTTACAAGAGGTATAACTAGTTATTAGTTTCCGCATCATAACTAGTTCATCTTTTATATAGATCTTGAAAAACCAAACACAAGAGGTTATCGATTTTAATTATCATTTTTGTTATCGATTTTCATTTTGATTTCATGTTTCGATAATGTGTTCCTATTGACATCTCTATTGTTAAACCTCGTTTACTGTGAGAAGTTTAAATATCCGATTTCTTTGAAAGGCTTTGTCTAGGTAGTGGTGGATGATCTCATACCCAAGAAGGTCTAGTACCTCGCCACGTTTGACCTGGAAGCCGATCCTTGAAATAGATATTTGATCAACTTCTGTAATATGGTTTAACTTAGGAAGATCACATCGGTTGAACTTGAAGTAAGAATGTTAAGTTTCGTTCCCAATTCAAGTTTAACTTCTGAAGGGAAAATTTGGATTAATAATGTTAAGCATCGTTTGCAATCCAAATTTAACTTTAGTAGAACACATGGGTAGCTAGGATACTTCTATGCTTGTACAAATTTTTGTACAGGGGAACTAGAACGATATTCCGATTAGCAATCAACAGATTGGTGGGGAGGTCTGCTGAAGTCTAGAAGGGAGAAGATGAAAGAAAAGGGTTAGAATGACAACCAGGGGTTCCTCGGTACAGTCACTCTGGCTTTCAAGTTAGCTTTTGATGATTGTGGAGGAAGAAGAACCAAGAATAATTAGGGCTTGTGGTTGCGTGTGTTCATGTACTTGTGCTCATCGAAGAGGACTACCTTTTATAAAGTGGCGGCACATTCTACATGTCTCGAGATTTGTGCGATTGTTATCCACTTCTTGAAACAATTCAAAATTTTGAGATTCGTGCAATTGTTATCCACTTCTTGAGATAATCGGTGACATTGTCCTCGGTCGGGAGCGTCATGGAGTCGAGAGGCCACTGATTCAAGGGGCGACTCAGAGACACGACAACCCACGGTTTGAAGCGTCACGAAGTCGGGGACACCACTAAGTCAGGAGGTGGCTTAGAGATGAATGACCCTGGGTTGGGAGCATCATAGAGTTGGGGATCAAATCAACTCTCCCTTGACTTTATCAACCACCTTAGCAGAACTGTGTACCTTGTTATCTACATGGCGCTATCTGATTATCTCCTAAATCATTGATAATCAAAATAATTTAAGATTTTCACTCTCAAAATTCAATATCAAAACTGAAGCTCAAGAACAATTTGTAATCAATTTTTTTTTTAAAAAAAAAGAAGATGCAATTTATGGCTTACAAAATAATTAAGGAGTACTGTTTACTTTGGGATTAGAAGTGATAACCTTGGTTATCAACTTAAATGTTATATTGTTTAACCTCATTGGATTTAGATAACTTGTAATTCCCAAGTAATGAAACATATCATCAAGTCAACAAATGGGAGCAAAAGTTTGAAATCTGATTACCTTAAAATTCTTAGATTTTGTGTGATTCCGGGGTTAATAAATTTTTTTCTCAAAGATGCCCCCACACCACACGATGCAGGTGGAGGAGCAGATCGTCTTCGTCCCCATCGACAACGCCTTCAACTCTGCCAAATAAGGATCGTTCCTAGGTTTGCCCGAGCATTTCGTTAATGGCGTCGCTGGTTTTGCAGAGAGGGCGGAGATGGAACATGGAGTGGGTGATATGTTTGACCACTTCGAGGACTTGCTCGACTTCTTTGACGACGAGGGTGTGCCCGGGATGGTGGAGTCTCGTGGTGGCCATAACAACCGATATTCTATTTCTTCACTAGGGTCCTTTGCCGACCAGCTTTTAGGCAGCAATGACGACGGTAAGGACTCGCCAGAAGACATTGCTAGCGAAAATAAGAAATTTGTGAATGAAAACTAAGGCCGTGGTGGCGGGGGTCGGCGGTGCAGAAGAGCGAGGAGGAGTTGGGGGCATTGGGAGAGGTGATCTCGACTCTAGGGTTTTGGGTTACTAAAGTTGGAAGACATGGCGAAGGCGGTGCTATTCTTTGACAGCGACGAGTTGAGGTTCGTGAGCAGCTACAACCTCATGGTCGTCACCAAAATGGAAAGCTTTTTATTCTTCTAGTAAATGCAAACCTTGGTGTCTCCTTCACAATCAGAGCAGTGGAGATGGAAGTGAAGGAGAAGAGGGGAGGAAGCAAGGTAAAGTAGTAAAATGTTAAATTAGGTTGTCACATTACTTAAGTTTAATAAACAATAGTAAATTATATTTTGTTTTTCATAATTAAAATTATATAGGATAATTGGAACCAAACGCTCCTCTTAATGTTTTGCAAGAATAATTGGAGCCAAAGGCACCCCTTAATGTTTTGCAAGGACGTCTCGTAATAAAACTCATACTCATGCTACAATTATATTTAATTGTGAAAATGTTTTTATTTAATTATAACAGATTCATGGTAAAAAGAAATGATCATTAACCATAATTTATAGAAACGACATTTATTTTGATAAAGAAACATTATATTATAAATAATTTTATTTGATTATATCATTTTATCTTCATTTAATTTTTTCAAATAAAATATATTTTTATATTTTATATAAATTCAAAGATTTGAGAGCAAATCATCAAGTATCTCGAAAGGGCATTAAAGATGATTATGTCTGAAAGCTACGGAGATGACGCGCTAGTTTAGGTAGATAGTTTGTTGACGAATAGTTAACTCTCCGATCAAAGTTGAAGCTCCTCAATGATCCTGCGCACCACTAGATGATCCAACGAAGCATTAATGACCAAAGACCAAAGAAGGAGTCCCTGACAAAGTCCTCCAATGATCAAGTCAGTACAGTTTCCTTGCAAGTGGAAGAAAAATAGTAGTAGAAATGTGAATGAAGATCTCGGATGCAAAAAATTATGTACCTTGCTAACGAAGATGACCCCCTCTTTTAATACCACCTCCCACGATTTTCGTGACCATGAGGTGACTTCATGCGTCAGAGTTTGTTAGGTAGTTCCTCAAAGAGCTTTCGAGAAATCTTTTATGTACCCATAGATGTACTTCTTTTGTCGTTTATAACTTAAACATTTTTTGAAGTCATTGGAGGGAGATGTCGTTATAGAAGAATCACCAATGAGAAACTAGATAGACTCCAGAGGAGCTTCCAAAAGAATATTCTCCGACAATTATGCTAGACTGTTAAAATATTATCGGTTGTTTGTCTATTAAATATATCTCGGCCGGTTCATAAGGCCGGCCGTATTGCTTGCCATTGTATTCTGTCATATTATCTCAACCGGTCCATAAGGCCGGTCACATTACTTGTCATTGTATCAACCCGCTCTGTCATATGTTAAGTACTACAAAGATCTATTCAGAGACTAATATACTTACAGTATATCAAAACTTCATTCAAGAAGTCATATGATAAATTATGTATATTAGAGCTTTACTTTAGAGACAATGTGACATTAGGTAACTTGAACTTGGTAGACCTGTGCTCGACTGAGTGGATATGTAGAGTTTCCTAAGGATAGTATCTTTAAGCCCGTCCGGTCTTTACCCAGCCGAATGCACACGGATATCCTTATGCTCGAATGACTTCTATCCGACCAACCTTATACTAAGAATTTTAAAAGGCCAAGTATCCTTAAGCTCACCCAATCTTTACCCGACCGAACGTATACAGACAGCCTTATGTTCGATCGACCTTCATCCGACTGATCTTATATTTTTAAACCCATCTGGTCTTTACTCGGTCGGACGTACCAAGACAATCTTGTGTTCGATCAGCTTTCATCCAGTCGATCTTATACTAAGACTTTTATGAGGCCGAGTGTCTTTAAGTCCGTCCGGTCTTTACCTGGTCGGGCGTATACATACAACCTTGTGTTTGATTGGCCTTCATTTGGTCGATCTTAAACTAAGACTTTTATAAGACCAAGTATACTTATGCCTGCCCAGTCCTTACCCGACCTGACGTATACAGATAGCTTTGTATTTGATCGGCCTTCATCCGACCGATTTTATACTAAGACTTGTATGAGGTCAAGTGTCTTTAAACCCGCCTGGTCTTGACCCGACTGAGCATATACAAACTTGGTCAAATTTTCATCTGGTCATGCTCCCTTGTACTCAGTCAACTACTCGACTAATTAGGTACATTATTTTCTGACTTTCAGAATAAAATACTAGAGTTCTTATATTTGACCGGCTTTGCATCTCATCGGCTTTATTCGAGCGCCTTATTTGATAGCAACTTAGATAGGACCCTAGAGTTTTAACATAGCCGATCAACAAAAGCATCTGAGAGTCGCTCCCTTAGTCTTACTTTGACCCTCATCTTATCTTAATTTTGACCACTACATTATTTTTGAAATCGTTATAATCCGTATCAGAATATGTTTTAGAAAACCAAATTGCGTTTATGATTTTCCCGTTAAATTAAATTATTGCAGCAATTAATATAGTTGATGAACGAGTATGATACGGAGATTTAACATTAATGGATTGCATTTAACAGTAAGCTTACCAAAATAAAATTAATCACCAGTATCTATATAAATAGGGTTGTTAATGGCGCAATTTTCGTCATTAATGGAAAGCGTTTAATTATACAAATTGCAGAAAAAAACATAAAATTAAAGTGAGAAAAAGATAAAATGGCAGACTTAGAGCCCAAAGCAATCAAAGTTTAGAGTGGGAGCCCAGGTTCGCCATGCGTATTTTCCTGATTCGCTCCTGATCCATTCCGTAATTATAGTCGGATTTTAATTGGAATCCGACTGTAATTAACTGTATTTAAATTCATCTTTCAATCTAAATTATAATTTTAATCAAAATAGGTGTCCATGGGCAGTGGATGGATTATATGGTATCAAGCAGAGGTCAGTCTGGATGACTTTCAGCCGTCTGACTTAATCTAAAATTATGACTTAGGTGGATAAATGTATTCAAAGAAATCACAATTAATTATGATAAAATTCCAGTCCAAATCCAATTATAATTATAGAATGGACCGGAAAAAACATGGACGAAAGGATCCCCTCTTATGAGCCAGAGACGTTATATTGTACGTACAACAGAATTTAGAAAAAAAAAACACAAAAGACAAACTCTTGTAAAAAATTGTTATTTTTAATTTTAAGTTTTTTTTAAAAAATAAATGATCCTTTTTCTAAAAAAGAAAATACTTATCACCTTACAATTTTAAATATGTTAAAAAAATAAATATTTACTGTATTTTTCTTTTGAACTTTCCAATTTTACTTCCAAACATGACCTTAATTTCTAGCGACATTAACTGTATATAATTAAGAAGGTACGTAGCAGTAAATCTCATGAGATCTCCAACATTTAATTGAAGATCAATTCTGACAATTTAAATGATGGCAAACTCCTGTCGATCAAATTAGCAAAAACCTTAATTAATCTTCACTCTCTCGTCTCATCACATCAGTTTGGCTCAGAAAGTGATCATCTCAAATGGCTTCCAAGCATTCAGTTCTCTCCATAGCCTTTCTGTTTTCTTTGCTGTTGCTTGTCACATCTGGTTCTGGTGCACGCTTTAATCATCAAAATTCTAGAGTGCTTCCAGGTATATATATATACATATATATATTTCCCCCTCAAATTAAAGAAAACAGCTGATGGTTTATATTAGTTTCTGATCTTGAACTGCATGCAACTTAAGTTAATTTGGTTGTAATTCATATGCAGACATAGGTTGCGGCTACTCATACGTTGAAGTTTTGGAATGCAGAAACACCAAGGACTGTGAACTAGCCTGCGATGGAGCTAATTATGGTCCTCCTGAGAGCTGCATCACCCATCCACCCAACATGGAGCATATGGCCTGCTGTTGCCATGAGAAGTAGCCGAGGAATTAATTGAAGGTTTAGGTTTTTGAAAAATAAAGCAGTATTTGATTATTATATGGACAAGATCTAATGTAGCAATCAGTATCTGAATCTTTCTCAATAAATAAACGTGACATAGATCATTATTTTATAAGTTATCATCGCGCTCACAGAGCAGCCTACTGTGCGGGTTTCGAGCAAAGAACGTCTGGCACTGTAGAGCTAGAAGCGTGCGTTTCCAGATTTGACTGGAAAATTTGATGGGATCGATCCTGTCATCAGATTAGTCAAAAAATTAGATACATTAAAACTATATTCAATGGATCAAGGAAATTGTGAAGTTCATTAATTAACTTGGTTTGGCTTGATCGTAAGATTGCGTAAGGGCATAGTTTTTAGATATTAATAAATAAGCTTTGGAGCAGTTGGTATCTGATGTTTGCTTTAATATATCTTGAACCTCTCTCATTTAAAAAGTAGTTGTATCAGAATAAAATACTATTATAATTTAGCTGTTTGAGCTACTTTGGATGACCGATGTCTCCAATAACACTGATAAACAAATACTAACTTGAACTTGAGAAATCATAAATATTAATCGGCTTTTTACTGAACTATATAAGTAATTTTTTGAAATTATCAAATCGTATAAGGTAGTTTTAAATTTATCAAGTCACGTAGCTATTTACTATTTTATCCATATATTGATATTTTTTATTAGTGGAATCAATTTTATTAGGGGTAAAATGTTAAAATTTTTATAAAATCAGTCCACTGATTGATTTATCTTTTCTTTTATCAAAGTTGATTTTATGTAAAATTGGTTGATGGACTAAATATCCTCATATTGACATGAAACTAATTTTATGTGTTTGTCTACCTTTCTTGATTATATTCATATATTTAAATGTCAATTTGACTCAATATATTGAGTGCAATGATTTTTTGAACACGAATATGTTTGAAAAATTTAATTCATGTTCAAAAAATCATTACTCCTAAGATATTAGGTCAAATTGATATTCGAGGGTATGACTATAATAGGAAAGATAAATGAAAACAAAAACTAGTTTCATATCAATTCGAGGTTGTTTGGTCCATCAACCGATTTTGCCCAAAATCGACTAATTTTTCATCAACTAATTTTGCCCAAAATCGACTGATGGATCAAATGACCTCAAATTGACATGAAATTAGTTCCTATGTATTTGTCTACCTCTTCTGATTATCTTCATGCCCTCAAATGTCAATTTGACTCAATATATTGAGAGCAATGATTTTTTGAACATGAATGCGTTTAAAAAATTTAATTCATAAATCGGCTGATGGACCAAACAACCTCGGATTAACATGAAACTAGTTTTTATGCATTTGTCTATACCTCTTGATTATATCCATATCCTTAAATGTCAATTTGACTTAATATATTGAGAACAATAATTTTTTGAACATGAGTATGTTTAAAAATTTAATTCATATTCAAAATATTATTGCTCTCAATATATTAGGTTAAATTGGTATTTGAGAGCATGGATATAATCAGAAGAAGTAGATAAACACATAGAAACTAGTTTCATTTCAATCCGATATCATTTGATCCATCAGTCAATTTTTCTCAAAATCAATTTTGATCAAAATCGACTGGCACACTAAATGACCTTGAATTGATATAAAACTAATTCCAATGTATTTGTCTATCTCTCCTAATTTTTTTCATGCATTCAAATACTAATTTGACTAAATATACTGAGAGCAATGATTTTTTGAACATGAATATGTTTAAAAAATTTAATTCATTTTAAAAAAATTATTGCTCTTAGTATATTAGGTCAAATTGGAATTTGAGGGCATGAATATAATAAGGAGAGGTAGACGAACACATAGGAACTAGTTTCAGGTCAATCCGAGATCATTTGGTCCATCAACAAATTTTGCCGAAAACTGGCCCTTTTTGGACAAAATCGGCTGAAGGACCCAATGCCATCATATTGACATGAAATAAGTTTCTATGTGTTTGTCTACCTCTCCTAATTATATCTATGCTCTCAAATACCAATTTGACCCAATATATTGAGAGTAATAATGTTTTAAATATGAATTAAAATTTTCAAACATATTCATGTTCGAAAAATCATTACTCTAAATAGATTAAGTCAAATTGACATTTAAGTGTATTGATATAATCAGGAAAGATAGACGAACACATAAAAACTAGTTTCCTATCAATCTGACATTGTTTGATCCATCAACTGATTTACGAATTGAATTTTTCAAATACATTCATGTTCAAAAAATTAATGCTTTGAATATATTGAGTCAAATTGACATTTGAAGGCATAGATATAATTAGGAGTGGTAGATGTGTTGATTTTCTAAATGCATGAATTAAAACGAATTAAAGACTTATAACGATCTCTCGTAAATTTACAATCGACGATGACTGAATGTAATCTTCGGACTTGTTGGACTTGCTGTCGGAAGAGCGATCACAAAGTCGGAAAGCTCTCCATAATTCCATGAACCAAATCCCACCGCCTCGGATGTTTTCCTTCCTCTCTCTTTCTCCACAACCTTCGTTGTTGTTCTTGTTGTTGAATGATCCTTGGATGCACCCTTTATAAAGGAAAATAACCCAGGGGTATAATGGTCATTTTCATTAAGAGTAGTGGGGAATGTGGGCATATTCCTACGTTCTCATTTCCTACATCTCCCACTTATCCAAGGTAAGTCACTAAGACTAGTTCATTCAGATTAGTCGCTAAGACCAATTACTCACAAAGACTAAATAAGTCACACAAACTATTTGAGAGTTTAGTCACATAGACCATATTAGAACATCCAATCCATACTTAGAGAAAATGGTTCGTGCTGTTAGAATGTATACTAAAAGTCTAGCCTTTTGTATAAATATTTATTTTGAAATAAGAATCACATTGGTGAAATGTCTACATTTATATGCTAAATGTAGTTGTTCATTTAATTTATATTGAAGATAACATGATGTGTGATATCACACAGAAGATCATGTTATCAGTTCCTTATAAATTATAAATAGTTGCTCACAACCAAGATGAAATGGGACAAACCATTGGAATGGTTGTATTGTAATTTGGTATTAGTTTATCTTGACTATAAAATTACACTAGTACACTTTGAGTATATTGAGCAGGACCATTTGAGGTAATTCTTTTTATACTAACTGTAAAAAAGAACAGGACATCTGTTATTATGGAAGTGTGTACTCTTAATCATGATATACTAACAATTGTGGTAAAAAAAAGGCGAATACGCTCGCCCCTAGCGCCCCCGTCAACCCGTCTCAGGGCCAACACGGAGGAGGTAAATCATGGGCGGCTACTAGCCTTTGGAATAGTGACTAGCAGATAAGAGAGACATTTACCTCGGCTTTAGCCGAGATTCGAACCCCAGACTTCATTGTGGTAACACCTCATGCGCTAGCCACTAGACCCATCAGAGGGGACAAAACTAAGGTAGGGTAAACTTTTAACGTGACTGGGCCCACTGCTCCGTGACCCCATACCCAGAAACCCCCGAAGGAATTTTTTGGGGAGCCTCAGTACCACGTATCCGACGGATAAAGAGTTGATAAGAGGGCTCGAACGCGGCGGCACCTCAGTCAACAGTGCCCAAAATAGGGACTTAAATTGATAAGAGCATGCGTAGGTGAGGGCTCGAACCTGACACCTCAGTCAATGGGTAACAACGTCATAACCAGAGCACCCCTAGTTCGGTTGTTAAAAACTAAGGCAGGGTAAACTTTTTAACATGACTGGGCCCACCGCTCCGCTGCCCCATACCCCAGAAACCCCCGAAGGGATTTTTTAGGGAGCCTCAGTACCACGTATTTGACTGATAAAGAGTTGATAAGAGAGCTCGAACGCGGCACCTCAGTCAACAGTGCCCAAAATAGGGACTTAAATTGATAAGAGCATGCGCAGGTGGGGGCTCGAACCTGGCACATCAGTCAATGGGTAACAACGCCATAACCAGAGTACCCCTAGTTCGGTTGTTATCATAATATAATAACAAACACGTATACTTAATAACAAGCACGTATACTTAATATTTATTTGTTTAATTTATCAAAGGGTGAGATTTAGTTCATTAAATCAATAGGCCCGATAAGTTGGGAAATGATATTATTTATATGGTGTGTTATTGATTATAAAATGAAACTGTATCCTAGTAATCTAGGTTGGTGATGCCCCCTTGAGGAGCTCATAAGGATTGTCATGTAAACCCTGCAGGTGGATTTAGTCCGACATGACAATAAGGTTGAGTGGTACTACTCTTGGAGCTAAGATATTAATTAAGTGAGTTGTCAGTAACTCATTTAATTAGTGGACATTCGATATCTTAAACACAGGGAGATTAACACACTCATGATAAGAAGGAGCCCATATTGTAATATGAGATTGGTACGGTAGTGTAATAATAACTCTTTAGTGGTATGAGTTATTATTGATGAACTTGAGTTAGGTGTTCGGGGCGAACACGGGAAGCTCAAGATCATCGGGAGACCAAAACCAATTCCTCCTCTCGGTTCCTATTATAGCCTCTTATTTATAAAGCATTATATCTATCCAAGCCCAACTTCTTAACTAAACTTAGGGGCCGACCACATCCTTGCTTGGAGCCCAAGCAAGGGGTCGGCCAAGCCAAGCTTGGAGCTCAAGCTAGGGCCGACCAAGCCTTGCTTGGTGCCCAAGCAAGGGGTCGACTATATAAGCATAGAAAAGGAAAATTTTATTTGAAATAAAATTTTGGTGCTATCCACATGGTTTTTAAAAAGAGAGTTTTAAAATCTTTCCTTTTATAGCTTAGTACAAAGGTTTAAAAGAGAGATTTGAAATCTTTTATTATTTGTAGTTATCTATAATGTTTAAAAGAAAGATTTTAATTTTTGATAAAACTTTCCTTTTTTGTAACCATGATTTAAAAAGAGTTTTATTTTTAAATTTTTTCTTTTATAGATATCCATAAAAGGATTTAAAAGAGAAGATTTTAATTTTATAAAACATGCCTTTTATAACTATCCACAAAAGGGATTTTAAAAGAGATATTTTAATTTTTATTTAAAATCTTTCCTTGTTTAACATGAGGTGGTCGGTCATGTAAAGGAATAAAAGGAAGTTTTAATTTTTTTAAAAAAACTTTCCTTTTTTGGATTCACCAAGGATTATAAAAGAGAGGGAGAGGGTGCCTCATTGAGAATAACCTAAGCCTTGCATCCTCTCTATTGTGGCCGAAACTCCTCTCTTCTATTCCCTTGGTGGCCGACCCTCTTCTTTCTCTCTTCTCCTTTTGTTTTCTCTCTTGGAGACCGGTGGCATCAAGTTTGGTCTTCTCTTGGTGGCCGGTTGCTTGAAGGAGAAGAAGAAGAGAAGGAAGCTCTCTTGTCTAGCATCCCTTGGAGGTTAGTGTTGGTTGCTACTCGGAATACCGTCCTAGTTCCCCTGTACAAAAATTTGTACAAGCATAGAACTATCCTAGCTACCCATGTGTTCTACTAAAGTTAAATTTGGATTGCAAACGCTGCTTAATATTATTAATCCAAATTTTCCCTTTAGGAGTTAAACTTGAATTGGGAACGAAACTTAACATTCTTACTACAAGTTCAACTGATATGATCTTCCTAAGTTAAACCATATTACAGAAGTTGATCAAATATCTATTTCAAGGATCATCTTCCAGGTCAAATGTGGAGAGCCACTAGGCCTTCTTGGGTATGAGATCATCCACCACTACCTAGACAAAGCCTTTCAAAGAAATCGGATATTTAAACTTCTCACAGTAAACAAGGTTTAACAATAGAGACCTCAATAGAAACACGTTATCAAAACATGAAATCGAAATGAAAATCGATAACAAAAATGATAATTAAAATTGATAACCTCTTGTGTTTGGTTTTACAAGATCTATACAAAAGGAAGCAATAGTTATGATGCGGAAACTTATAACTATTTATACCTCTTGTAACTTATAGACCTCTTGATCTTCTATTGTATTCTTCTTCTTATCTCGGACGTCGTGTGTGTGACGATCTACCAAGACGAGAATCCACCCAAGCATTCTTCTTCCTTTCAAGTTTCGGCCACCAACTTTCTCCAAGAGATGATGAAGTTCAGCCACCAACTTTCCTCCAAGGGATGCTAGACAAAAGAACCTCCTTCTCTTCTTCTCCTTCAAGCAACTGGCCATCAATGGATCTCCACACCAATATGCCGCTGGCCACCAAGAGGGAAAACAAAGGAGAAGAGAGAAAGAGTAAGGGCCGACCACCACCAAGGAAGAGAGGAGAGGAATACAAGATGTATATTGTTATGAGGTGAGACACCTCTACCCTCTCTTTTATTCATTGGTCTTGGCAAATAAGAAAAGTTTTAGACATAATTAAAACTTCCTTATATTCCTTGCCAATGACTAAAAAGGAAAGTTTTAAAGAAAAAAAATTAAAACTTCATTTTCTTCTTGTCATGGCCGGCCACATGCTTGTTCTCCAAGCAAGGAAAGATTTTAAATTAAAATATCTCTTTTAAAAACCCTTTTGTGGATACTTCTAAAATGAATGTTTTATAAATTAAAATCTCTCTCTTTTAAATCCTTTTATGGATATCTATAAAAGATTAGATTTAAAATAAAACATGGTTTCAAGAAAGGAAAGTTTTATCAAAAAAATTAAAATCTTTCTTTCACATTATAGATAACTACAAATAAGGAAAGATTTCAAATCTCTCTTTTATTCCTTTGTAGAAAGCTATAAAACGAAAGATTTTAAAATTTAAAACTCTCTTTTAAAACCAACATAAAAGGAAAGTTTTCAACAAAATAAAAAATTCCTTTTATTTCCTTTTATAACCGATCTAAAAAAGGAAAGTTTTATATTAAAATCATCCTTTTAAATCCTTTTAATGAATCTCTATAAAAGGAAAGATTTTGTTGGTCCCCGTGGGTATTTTGATGTGATCAACCAAGTTGGTTAGGTCCTGCTTTATGTTTGATCCCTGTGTCTGAGTGTGCAGGAGCTTAGGAGTGCAGGAAGTCGAGCGGAAGACGCAGCTAGCGAGAAGGATGGCACGGGAAGGGAGCCGACGGGCTCGGTGCGTCCGAAGGACGAGAGAGCTGCAGAAGAGTACTCCGATGGATGAGAAGAACATGCACGACGTTCGAGGGACGAGAAGCCGGACGGAAGCCTGCTCGAGAAGAAGGTCGAAAATTGGGTTTGGGTGAGCCCTATTTCGGTTGGCTGGAATCACCCAAAAGAATAGAACTTCGGAAGACGAAGCAAAGAAGCAAGCAAGCTGGAAAAAGCTGCCAGGATACTCCAGCTTGAAGGCGCCTTCAATGCCTGTTGGAGGCGCCTCGGACCTGGCAAAAGTGAACGTTGAGCTGTTTGGATAAAGTTTTATCCCCTCTCTCGTTGGAGGTGCCTTGGACCTTGTTGGAGGCGCCTTGGACCCTCGTGATAGACTTTCTAGGAGCTATATAAAGGCCCCTGGAGCTAGGAAATAAACAACAACTCAAGCAATCAACTGTGTAGTCTTTCCTGTTGGTGCAGCGGGGACCGGCAAGAGGGGGTGAATTGCCTGCAAGTAAAAAACTAAACCCTCCTCAACCAATTTAAACTCTAATAGATGCAATAGATACAAGATTAAACAGAACTAAAGTATGAACAGAAAAAAGAAGACTCAACTATTTTAACCTGGTTACAACCAAGAGGGTTGTTAATCCAGGGCGATGAAAGGCGCAGTAAAAAACTCCTTCTCTGAAGGCGGAGAAGCCTTTTACACTTTGAAGAGCACAGAACTATTGCTTAACTAGAAAGTACAAGAGTTGCTTTTACGTTCACTTTTTCGTTTGTATTCGTTATTCTTCAAAGCTGCCCAAGACCCTCTTTATATAGGGGTTCTCGAGCTTATTAGATCACCTGATCCTTCGGGATCAGGTTTGACTCGAGAGGGATCGGTCGACAGATCCCCAGGTTCGGTCGACTGAACCTGCTGTATCTGCCTATTCTTCCGTCTAGGTACAACCTCTGTGGATCGAACTTAGGTTCGGTTGACCGATCCTTTTGTTCGGTCGACTGATCGGCCAACGGTCTCCAGCTGAGTTGGCCCGATCAAACTGCTCGACTTGGTCTCTGGATAAACTTGGGTTCGGTCGACCGACCAGCATGTTCGGTCGACCGATAAGCTCCACCAACGTTCAGCCTCTAACGTGTCTGCTGAGATTGGTGTCTGATGAAGAGGGGTTCGGTTGACTGATCAAAGGGTTCGGTCGACCGAACCATTGACAAGTCAACTTCCTGTTGACTTGCTTCGGTTTGGCTCCTTGGGTGATTGCTGCCTACCGGAATAGGGCTCACCCGAACCCAGTTGTAACGACCTGGCCCTTTGGCCTCTTGGGCGGCACTTGTGGCGACCCAACTGGTGGCCCTTATGTTGTCGGCCCATTTGGCGACCTCTCATGTCGTCGACCGACGACCCTTTGGTCGTGCCGTTACTCACTAGGAATTTCCACCCCTGGCCAGTGGATTTTTGCCTCCCCCAGGATTCAAACTCTAGACCTCCAGGCTTAAGTACTAGAGTTTATGAATCCTTGTGACGACATGAGAGGTCGCCAAATGGGCCGACAACATAAGGGCCGCTAGTTGGGTCGCCACAAGGGCCGCCCAAGAGGCCAAAAGGACGGGTCGTTACAATAAAAGGCGCCTTTTTATTGTAACGACCTGACCCTTTGGCCTCTTGGGCCCTTATGTCGTCGGCCCATTTGGCGACCTCTCATGTCGTCGACCGACGACTCTTTGGTCGTGCCGTTACTCACTAGGACTTTCCACCCCTGGCAGTGGATTTTTGCCTCCCCCAGGATTCGAACTCTAAACCTCCAGGCTTAAGTATTAGAGTTTATGAATCCTGGTAACAAAGTGAGATGATCTCACTTGGTTACCAGGATTCATAAACTCTAATACTTAAGCCTGGAGGTTTAGAGTTCGAATCCTGGGGGAAGCAAAAATCCACTGCCAGGGGTGGAAAGTCTTAGTGAGTAACGGCACGGCCAAAGAGTCGTCGGTCGACGACATGAGAGGTCGCCAAATGGGCCGACGACATAAGGGCGGCTAGTTGGGCCGCCACAAGGGCTGCCCAAGAGGCCAAAGGGTCGGGTCGTTACACCAGTTCCCGGCCTTCTCCTCGAGCAGTCTTCCGTCCGGCTTCTCGTCTCTCGAACGCTGCGCACGTTCTTCTCGCTCCACCGGAGTACTCTTCCGCAGCTCTCTCATCCTTCGGACGCACCGAGCCCGTCGGCTCCCTTCCCGTGCCATCCTTCTCGCCAGCTGCGTCTTCCGCTCGACTTCCTGTGCTCCTAAGTTCCTGCACACTCAGACACAGGGATCAGACAAAACGCAGGACCTAACCAACTTGGTTGATCACATCAAAACTTCCACGGGGTCCAACAATCTCCCTCTTTTTGATGTGCATCAACCCAAGTTCAAGTTAGGATTAAAAATAGACAAACATAATTTTAAGAAAATGACTAAACTAACAAGTATAGCATAAATTTGCAATAAATAAATTGCAACATAGTTTAGAGAAAAAAATATTAAAATTTTAATTTTTAATTTCCTGACCCCCTAAATTTGTACTTTTCTCTCCCCCTTTGATCACAGCAAAAATGGGGAAGCAAGGTCTTAAGATAGAAAAAATATCTAAGCAAAATATTTTTTTAGAAATTTCAAAAGGAATTTCTAAGCATTTTTTAAAAAAATGAAGAAACATTATTTGATTAATTTTTTAAAGCATTATTCAAGTGTTATGAGAATTTTTCTAAGTTAAAATATATTTTCTAAGTTAAAAATTTCCAAAAATCCAAAACTTAGTAAAGGCAATGTAAGAAGAATTTTCAAAAAAATGAAGTAAATGGGGTAATATAAAAAGAAATTTTAAAAAAATGTTTGTACACTTTCAAAGCATTTTAATTCTACTTTTAATGCCTTTTCAGAAAGTTAATTAAACATTTTTGTTTCAATATTTCAGCTTCCAGGTCGTGGAGAGACACTAGGCCTTCTTAGTTATTAGAGCAACAACCACTTCCTTAGACAAAGCCTTCATAAATAAAATGTTTAATTTTCTCTCTATAAAGCTTTTAATTTTAAGAGATTAGTTTAGCACAGATTTTGGAACCCAATAGAGGTTTCTTCCTACTAAATTAATCAGGAATTTAGGTGGTACATAGTTTCTTGGTTTTTCCTAATTTGACCCTGATGATGGTTAACATACCAGTTTAATTTTCCATATAACTTTATTTTTGATTTTGGAAAAATATTTACTTTTAAACATGCATCAGATTTCAGTTCTTGAATTTCATTTTTTAACTTTGCATTTTCTAATTTCAAATTTTATTTTCCTTTTCAAATTTATCTAACTCTTTAGAAAGTGCTTTAATAAAGCGAAAGGACTGAGTAGGGGTAAGATTGCGTACCTAACTTACCTGATTTGGTGAGGCTCCCCCTTCACTGCAGCTTTCCTCTTCTGATGTTCCTCCCCCTTCATCGATGCTCATCTCTGAGCTTAACTCTTCTTCTGGCTGATGGTTAGCTAGTAGAGCTAATCCTGAGAATTCTTCGACTTCTGACTCGAAGGATGAAGAGTCGTCCCATGTCGCCTTCAGATTTTTGTGCTTGGGTCGAGCTGGCTTCTTACTTCTTTCCTTATCTTTCTATTTGCTCTTCAATTTTGGGCAATCATCCTTGATGTGCCCTTCTTCGTTGCAATTGTAGCATCGGACTGTCCTTCCTTTTTGATGATGTTTACTTGATTGCAATCTAAACTTGTTAGATTTAAAAAACTTATTAAAACGTCTTACCATTAGCACAGCTTCGTTCTCGTCGATTGACGCTTCGGAGTCGGGATCGTCCTTTTCAGCTCGTAGGGCAACGTTGAGGTTCGACTTCTCTACTGGTTTTTCTGCAAGTCGAGACTCGTGAAGTTCGAAAGTTAAAAACAAGTTTTCTAAACTACTTACCTCAAAGTCCTTAGAGATATAGTAAGCATCTACTAAGGACGCCCATTCTGAAGTCCTCGGGAAGGCATTAAGCACGTATCGGATGGAATCCCGGTTGGTTACTTCTTCTCCAAGGTTCGTTAGTTGCGTTATCATCTCCTTGATTCTCGTTTGGAGTTGCGCTACCTTCTCGCCGTTGTTTATCCGGAGGTTTGTTAGTTGTGTCCGGAGGATGTCGTACCGCGCAAGCTTCGCTTCAGAGGTACCTTCGTGAAGCTCCAGAAATTTCTCCCAGAGATCTTTCGCTGAGTTGTAGCTTCCGATCCGACTTACCTCCTGAGGTGGCAAAACGCTGAGGAGGTGGAATTCAGCTTTTCCGTTGGCGACGAAATCGGCTTGCTCCTTCTTGCTCCACGTGTTTTCTTCTTTGTCTTTAGGAGCTGCAAAACCATATTTCATAGTAATTAAAATATCAAAGTCTGTTTTAAAAAATACCTCCATTTTTTGCTTCCATGTAGCGAAATCTCCGTCGAACTTCGGGGGATGAATGTTCGCGCCGGCCATTGTCTTGATCTTATTGCTTCAGACGACGGTTAGTCCTTCTAAGGCTATCAGGCTCTGATACCACTTGTTGGTGCACGGGGATCGGCAAGAGGGGGGTGAATTGCTTGCAAGTAAAAACTAAACCCTCCTCAACCAATTTAAACTCAAATAGATGCAATAGCTAAAAGATTAAACATAACTAAAGTATGAACAGAAAAAGAAGACTCAGCTATTTTAACCTGGTTACAACCAAGAGGGTTGTTAATCCAGGGTGATGAAAGGCGCAGTAAGAAACTCCTTCTCTGAAGGCAGAGAAGCCTTTTACACTTTGAAGAGCACAGAACTATTGCTTAACTAGAAAGTACAAGAGTTGCTTTTACGTTCACTTTTTCGTTCGTATTCGTTATTCTTCAAAGCTGCCCGAGACCTCTTTATATAGGGATTCTCGAGCTTATCAGATCACCTGATCCTTCAGGATCAGGTTTGACTCGAGAGGGATCGATTGACCGATCCCCAGGTTTGGTCGACCGAAACTGCTGTATCTGCCCATTCTTCCGTCCAGGTACAACCTCTGTGGATCGAGCTTAGGTTCGGTCGACCGATCCTTTTGTTCGGTCGACCGATCGACCAACGGTCTCCAGCTGAGTTAGCCCGATCAAACTGCTCGACTTGGTCTCTGGATAAACTTGGTTCGATCGACCGATCAGCATGTTCGGTCGACCGATAAGCTCCACCAACGTTCAGCCTCTGACGTGGCATCTGACGTGTCTACTGAGATTGGTGTCTGATGAAGAGGGGTTCGGTCGACCGATCAAGGGGTTCGGTCGATTGAACCATTGACAAGTCAACTTCCTGTTGACTTGCTTCAGTTCGGCTCCTTGGGTGATTGCGGCCTACCGGGATAGGGCTCACCCTAACCCAGTTCCCGACCTTCTCCTCGAGCAGTCTTCCGTCCGGCTTCTCGTCCCTCGAACGCTGCGCACGTTCTTCTTGCTCCACCGGAGTACTCTTCCACGGCTCTCTCGTCCTTCGGACGCACTGAGCCCGTCGACTCCCTTCCCGTGCCGTCCTTCTCGCCAGCTGTGTCTTCCGCTCGACTTCCTGTGCTCTTAAGTTCCTGTACACTCAAACATAGGGATCAGACAAAACGCAGGACCTAACCAACTTGGTTGATCACATCAAAACTTCCACGGGGTCCAATAGTTCTAAGCTTCTAAAGTGTAAAAGGCTTCTCCGCCTTTAGATCAGGAGACGTTTTCTAGTGCATCTTTTTCATCGCCCTGGATTAACAACCCTCTTGGTTGTAACCAGGTTAACTCCTGAGTTCCTTTTCATTTCTGTTTCTTTATTTCTGATATTTAATTATTTCTATTGCACTTTTGAGTTGAAAATTTCGAGAGGGTATAGTGTTAATTTTTTCAGAAGCAATTCACCCCCCTCTTGCCGGTCTTCGCTGCACCTACAATTGGTATCAGAGCCAGACCACCTCATAAGGACTAACCGCCGACTGAAGCACAACGATCAAAACAATGGCAGGAGCGAATATTCATCCCCCGAAGTTCGACGGAGACTTCCCAACGTCGAAACGCCGGATGGAGGTATTCTTTAAAACCGACTTCGATATTTTACTGACTATGAAATATGGTTTTGAAGTTTCGAAAGACAAAGAAGAGCATCAGTGGAGCAAGAAGGAGCATGCCGAGTTTGTTGCTAATGGAAAGGCAGAATTCCACCTACTGAGCTGTTGCCACCACAAGAGGTAAGTCGAATCGGAAGCTACTCCTCCGCGAAAGACCTCTAGGAAAAATTCCTGGAGCTTCACGAAGGTACCTCGGAAGCTAAGCTAGCGAGGCGTGACATCCTCCAGACCCAGTTAACGAACCTTCGGATGAACAATGACGAGAAGGTAGCGCAACTCCAAGAAAGGATCAAAGAGCTGATCACGCAACTAACCAATCTTGGAGAAGAAGTAACGAACCGAGACTCTATCCGGTACGCGCTCAACGCCTTCCCCAGAACTCCAGAGTGGGCCTCTTTAGTAGATGCGTACTACATCTCTAAGGACTTCGAGGTAAGTACTTTAGAAAATTGATTTTCTACATTTGAACTTCACGAATCTCAGATTGTAGAGCCCATTAAAGTGGAGAAAGCAAGTCAGAACATTGCCTTGAAGGCAAGAACAAACAATTTTGACTCCGAAGCCTCGATCGACGAATCCGAAGCTACATTAATGGTAAGACGATTTAATAATTTTTTTAAATCTAACAAATTTAGAACACAGAAGCATGAGCGAAAAAGGAGAATGGTTCGTTGCTACAACTGCAATGAAGAAGGGCACATCAAGGATGACTGCCCGAAATTAAAGAGCAAGCAAAAAGAAAAGGAAAGGGTCAAGTACAAGAAGCCAGAATCCTCCAAGCACAAGAATCTGAAGGCCACTTGGTCAGACTCGTCGTCTTCCGAATCAGACATCGAAGCCTTCTCGGGGTTAGCGCTAATGGCTAACCATCAGATAGAAGAAGATTCAAGCTCAGAGATGAGCATAGATGAAGGGGGAGGAACATCAGAAGAGGAAAGCTGTAGTGAAGGGGGAGCCTCACCAAGTCAGGTAAGTAAGGTACGGAATTTAACCCTGACTCAATCTTTTCACTTTATTAAGTCTCTTTCTAAAGACTTATTCAAATTAGAAAAAGAAAATACTGAATTGAAAATGAAATTAGAAAAAACATGTCCACTTGAGATGTATGATAATTTAAAATCAGAAAATGATAATTTAAAATTAGAAATTAAGAATTTTAAAACTGATGCATGCTTAAATAGATTTCCAAAATCAAAAGTTAGAATTTACGGAAAATTGAATTGGTACATTAGAAACCATCAGAGTCAACTTAGAAGAGTGCCCAAGAACTATGTACCCCCTAAATTTTTGAATAACCCTGTAGGAAGGAACCTCTATTGGGTTCCGAAATCTGTGCTAAATTAATTTATTTAATTAAAAGCTTACAGTGAGAAAATTAAACTTTGAGTTTCTTTATAGAAGCTTTGTCTAAGGAAGTGGTTGTTGCTCCAATAACCAAGAAGGCTTAGTGCCTCGCTACGACCTGGAAGCCGAAATATCGAAATAAAAATATTTAATTAACTTTCTGATAAAAGCATTAAAATTAGAATTAAATAATGCTTTGAAAAGGTTTTAAACATTTCCTTATAAATTCATTTTAATTATCTAGAAAAATGTCTCTTGAAAGTTTTACTTAGAATTTTTTTTTAATTCTAAAAATCAATTTTTTGACTTAGAAATTATTTTGAAAAATTCAAACAAATCATTTTAGTTAGAATTCTTTTGTCACTTAAAAATTTTACTTAGAATTATTTTTCCAAAAAATTTCATTTGACTTAAAATTTTTTTTTGAAATTTCTATTTTTGAAAATTCTATAAATTCAATTTACTTAGACATTTTTTTATCTTAAATTAAAATTTTTTCTAACTTAAAGTTTTTGCTAAAATTTTTTTTGTTACCCCGTTTTTACTGTGATCAAAGGAAGAGAGAAAGGTACACGTTTAGAGAAGTACATGTTTACGGGGAGATTTTTTAAAAAATTAAAAATATTTTTTTCTAGTTAACTCTTAATTTTGTAGTTGTAATTTTATTTATTGCAAACTGATGCTTAATATGTTAGTTTAGTAATTTTCTTTTAAAAATTACTTTTCTGTCTATTTTAACCCTAACTTGAACTTGGGTTGATGCACATCAAAAAGGGAGAGATTGTTGGTCCCTGTGGGTGTTTTGTTGTGATCAACCAAGTTGGTTAGGTCCTGCTTTGTGTTTGATCCCTGTGTTTGAGTGTGCATGAGCTTAGGAGCGCAAGAAGTCGAGCGGAAGACGCAGTTAGCGAGAAGGACGACACGGGAAGGGAGCCGATGGGCTCGGTGCGTCCGAAGGACGAGAGAGCTGCGGAAGAGTACTTCGGTAGATGAGAAGAACGTGCACGGCGTTCAAGGGATGAGAAACCGGGCGAAAGCCTGCTCGAGGAGAAGGCCGGAAATTGGGTTCGGGTGAGCCCTATTTCGGTTGGTCGGAATCACCCAAAAGAACGAAACTTCGGAAGATGAAGCAAAGAAGCAAGCAAGCTGGAAAAAGCTGCCAGTCAGCTTGGAGGTGCCTCCATCAGGCTTGGGGAGGCGCCTCCAGCTTGAAGGCGCCTTCAATGCCTGTTGGAGGCCCCTCGGACCTGGCAGAAGTGAACGTTGAGCTGTTTGGATAAAGTTTTATCCCCACACTCGTTGGAGGCGCCTTGGACCTTGTTGGAGGCGCCTTAGACCCTCGGGATAGACTTTCCAGGAACTATATAAAGGCCCCTGGAGTTAGGAAATAAACAACAACTCAAGCAATCAACTGTGTAGTCTTTCCTAGCAATAGTTCTAAGCTTCCAAAGTGTAAAAGGCTTCTCCGCCTTCAGAGAAGGAGACGTTTCCTAGTGCACCTTTTTAATCGACTTGGATTAACAACCCTCTTGGTTGTAACCAGGTTAACTCCTGAGTTCCTTTTCATTTTTGTTTCTTTATTTCTGATATTTAATTATTGCTATTGCACTTTTGATTTGAAAATTCCGAGGAGGGTATAGTGTTAATTTTTTCAGAAGCAATTCACCCCCTCTTGCCGGCCTCCGCTGCACCTACAGTTTTACAAAATAAAACTTCCTTTTGAATTCATGTGGCCGGCCACCCTTGCTTGGGCTCCAAGCTAGGGCCAACTACAACTTGAACCCATCTAACCTTGGTTAGGACAGCCCTAGCTTGGGATCCAAGCTTGGCTTGGTTGGCCACCTTAAGGTGGGTAAAAAGTTGTGTTTGGGTGGATATAAGACTTTATAAATAAGAGGCTATAATAGGGATCGAGAGGAGGAATTGGTTTTGGTCTCCCGATGAGCTTGAGCTTCCCGTGTTCGCCTCGAGCACCCAACTCAAGTTCATCAATAATATCTCATTCCACTAAAGAGTTATTATTGCATTACCGCATCAATCCCATATTACTATATGGGCTCCTTCTTATCATGAGTGTGTTAGTCTCCCTGTGTTTAAGATATTGAATGTCTACTAATTAAATGAGTTACTGACAACTCACTTAATTAATATCTAGCTCCAAGAGTAGTACCACTCAACCTTATCATCATGTCGGACTAAGTCCACCTGTAGGGTTTACATGACAATCTTTATGAACTTCTCAAGGGGACATTATCAATTTAGATTACTAGGACACAGTTTCATTCTATAAATAACAACACACCATATAAATAATATCATTTCCCAACTTATCGGGCCTATTGATTTAACGAGCTAAATCACACCCTTTGATAAATCAAAGAAATAAATACTAAGTATATTTGCTTGTTATTATATCATGATTAAGAGTACACACTTCCATAATAACAGAGGTATTATTCTTTTATATAGTCAGTATAAAAAGATACTATCTCAATTGGTCCTGCTCAATACACTCATAGTGTACTAGTGTAATTTATTAGCCAAGATAAACTAATACTTAGTTACACTACAACCACTCCAATAGTTTATCCCATTACATCTTAGTTGTGAGCAACTGTTTATAATTTATAAGGATCTGATAACATGATCTTCTATGTGTCTTCTCACACCATGTTATCTACAATATAAATTAAATGGACAACTACACTTAGCATAAATGTAAGCATTTGACCAATGTTGTTCTTATATGTTTATATAAAAGCTAGACTTTTAGTATACACTCTAACAATCTCCCACTTATACTAAAAGACTATGCTGCCATATACCCTACCATACATCTGATTCCCAACCCTTTAACATGCCCATCAAAAGCTCTTGCCTTAAGGGCCTTAGTGAAAGGATCTCCCAGGTTATCATCTGATACAATCTAGGCGGCAACAACTTCTCCTTGTTATACGATGTCTCGTATTGGGTGGTACTTGCGCTCTATGTGTTTACTTGCCTTATGGGCTCGTGGTTCCTTCGAGTTTACTACTACACCACTTATTATCACAATGCACTGTAATAATTTTTAGGCAAACCAGAAATTACATCTAAGTTCATCATGAATTTTTTGAGCCATACAGTTTCTATGGCTGCCTCAGAGGCTGCCACATAATCAGCTTCCATGGTGGAGTTCGAAAAGTATCTTTGCTTATCACTCCTCCATTGTTATGGCTTTACCTCATAAAGTAAACACAAAATCTCGTGGTCAACTTACTATTGTCCCTATCTGATTGGAAGTCAAAATCCGTGTAACCCACAGGGATCAAATCATCTGCTTGGTAAACCAGCATATAATCTCTATGCTTTATGGAAGTCCAATGTCCCTATCTTGGATTACTTTGATATCTGTTAACCATGCCCACGACAAATAGATATCCGGTTTCATGCATAATATAACATACATTAGGCTTCCTACAGCTGAAGCATAAGAAACTGCCTTCATGTTTTTTATCTTTTTTGATGTCTTTAGAGACATCTCTTTAGATAAAGATACTCCATGCCTAAAAGGTAGAAAACCTTTCTTGGAGTCTTGCATGCTAAAACGAGCTAGGATCGTATCGATATATGAAGTTGGGATAAGCACAACATTCTTTTCTTGCGATCTCTTATTACCTTGATCCCGAGAACATGTGTGCATTCTCCCAAGTCCTTCATATCAAATTGCTTGGATAACCATACCCTTACTTCTGACAACACTTTGATATTGTTTCCAACTAACAAAATGTCATCTACGTATAGTACAAGAAATATCACCACATTTCCATCACACTTATTCTTTACACAAGACTCATCCGGACACTGAATAAATTCATACAACTGGATTACTTCTTTAAACCGGATGTTCCAAGACCTTGAAGCTTGCTTCAGTCCATAAATAGACCGATTGAGCTTACATACTAGATGCTCTTTGTCTTTTGCAATAAACCCCTCTTGTTGCATCATATGGATGTTTTATTCAAGACTTCCGTTTAGGAAAGCTGTCTTGTCATCCATTTGCCAAACCTCATAATCCATATGAGCAGCAATAGAAAAGAGTATTCGGATAGACTTAAGCATAGCTATTGGCGAAAAAGTTTCCTCATAATCAATTCTCTCTTTCTAAGTATACCCCTTCGCAACAAGCTTTGCTTTGAAGGTTTCCACCTTCCCGTCTGTCCCTCTTTTTCTTTTGTAGATCCATTTACATCCAATAGCTTTTACACTATTTGAAGGTTCTACTAGCTCCCAGACTTTGTTAGAATATATAGATTCTTTTTCTGAATTCATTGCTCTTTGCCAAGATGCTGCATCTTTATCTTGATTGCTTCGTCATATGTACGGGGATCAAGTTCATGTTTACCTGGGATCAAGTCCAACGACTCTCCTAAAAACATGAATATTTCAGGTTGCCTAACAACCCTCTCACTATGACGAGGCACTGTCTGTAGTTGTGTATCATTTGTGACACGTGTTGCAGTTTCTTGTGGTATCTTATCTTGTACTGTTAGTACTATATTAAATGTGTCCTTCATTATTTCCTTAAGAACAAATTTATTTATGGGCTTGTGGTTCATTACATAGTCATCTTCTAAAAATCGGGCATTTGTGCTAACAATGACTTTCTGATTTTTAGAACTATAAACCTCCTTTCATTTCTCTAGGATAACCCACAAACAAGTGAACTCCTATTCAGTGTCTCCTTGCAATATATATGCTGAACTACCCCAAATCCGAAAATACTTCAGACTAGGCTTACGCCCATTCTACAATTCTATGGGAGTAGAGGGTTCTGACTTAGAAGGTACTATGTTCACTTCCGTTTCCAGAATATATCCTCAAAACAAATTTGGTAATTCTGAATAACTCATCATTGATCTAACTATTCCCATAAGAGTCCTATTCCTTCGTTCTATCACACCATTCTGTTGGGGTGTACCAGGTGCAGTCAGTTGGGATTGAATCCCGACTTCTGATAAGTGGCTCCTGAACTCTCCTAAGAGGTACTCGTCACTACGATCTCATCGTAGTGTCTTGATACTTTTACCATGATGTTTCTCCACATCAGCCTTGTACTCTTTGAACTTATCAAAGTACTCAGACTTGAGGTACATTAAGTAAATGTACCCGTATCTCAAATAGTCGTTTATAAAAGAGACGAAATATTCGAAACCACCTCTTTCCTGGATAGTCATAGATCCATACAAATCAGAATAATTCCAACACATCTTTGACTCTATACCCCTTAGTCTTAAAAAACCTCTTGGTCATTTTTCCTTCCAAGTAAGACTCGTAGGTTGGAAAGTTTTCCACCACCAATGAACCCAAAAGTTCATCGGCTATTATCCTTTGAATCCTACTCAAGTTAATATGACCTATCCTTAGATGCCAAAGATATGATTGGTTCATTTTCGAAGGTTGTTTTCTCTTATTAGAGTTAGAAGATGTGTTATTAATTTTCATTTGTTGCATCATGGGAGTTTTTGGATTAATAATATATAAATTGCCAATCAACGTACCAGAATGGATAACTTTCCTATTTTTTTTATAACAACTTTGTTATCAAAATAGACAGAATATCAAGTTCTTTGAATAGTTTAGAAACTGAAATCAAGTTCTTTCTAAAACTTGGTACGTAAAGACAATTTCTCAAAATCCATATTTTATTCCTATCAGAGGATAAATATCTCCTACTGCAACAGCTGCTACTTTTGCAGCAGTGCCCATGTAGACGGTGATTTCCCCTTCATATAGTTGTCGGGTTTTCTGGAACCCCTGCAATGAATTGCAGACATGATCAGTGGCTCCCGTATCTACACACCAGGTACCGGTAGATAACACCACTAAATATGTTTCAATAACTAATGAATAAAATACACCTTTATTGTTCTCAGTTCTGAGACGGCAGCCCACCTTAGTGTCCAAGTTTTGTTTCCAATCATTATAATTGGGACTACTAAGTCTATTCTTTAGTATAACAGCTAGGGAATTGAACAACATTTGAAATCCTAAGAATCACAAAAATATTTGGTCAAAACCAACACCTCAAAATCCCCGTGAATTTTGTATGCTACGTTAGTGTGGACGTATACAAATTCAAACATTTATAAGAGAAGATTTTATCCATTAATTTTATTATCTTATCAACCTATCTTTATGATAAATAAAATTAATAGGTCTTGTCTTCGATCAAATATTTAGTCAAAAACTTTTGATTTTAAAATAATATTGATTTCTCAAAACAATATCATTTAAATTAACCAACACCTCAAACACCGTGAATTTTGTATACCACATTAGTGTTGATGTATACAAATTCAAACATTTGTAAGATGAGGGTCTTACCCATTGATTATCTTGTCAACCTTAAATTACCTCAAACACTATGAATTTTGTATGCCACGTTAGTGTGGACGTATACAAATTCAATTATTTGTAAGAGGAGGTTTTACCCATTAATTTTATTTTGTTAACCTAACTTTATGACAAATAAAATTACCTCAAACACCATGAATTTTGTATGTCATGTTAGTGTGGACGTATACAAATTCAATTATTTGTAGGAGAGGGTTTTACCTAGTTTTATGACAAATTAATAGTTGATTTTTCTTTGGTCACACAAATAATAGCAGTGACTCTGTAGGGGAGGATACTATTAAATGCACCTAAGTGTATACCATTACTTGATACTTAGTCCATTAAATAGGATTGTGCCCATTCAGTTGGAGAAGATCACATGCTCCTAAATAATTTCCTATAACCATCTATAAAGAAAGTTTGATCTAGTGATCCGTAAACAAACTCATCCGTTGTGGAGGAAGGCACTCAGAGCCAACACACAAGTTTGTTGCATCACTTACAAACTAGTAATGGAGACCGTGGAATTTATTTACTAATCCCTCTCTCACTTAGTTTTTTAAGATGAGGATTTTATTATGCACACACACATCACTGCAAATAAAAGCAATAAATATGGAAAATAGTTTTCCAACTATTATGGTCTTTTCCATCACTGTCCTCCGTGTGCTGCCAACCCTAGCTGTTGCCATCTTTAGTCACTGTAATTGGGTCTCGTTGTCGCATCTATCTTGCTTCTTTTTTTGCTGCGCCTCTGGTCCTCAAATAACACCACACGTCGCAAGGATATGATCCGTGACAAAAATAGAATTTTACATTTATCGATCCTATATTCCACGAAGGAATGTACATGTAATATAGATAAAAAAAAAGTAAAATCCTAAAACTAATACATCTCCTATTGTATTTAATAAGTACAATCATACACACACATAAAATGCCCTGGACATGTCAAAGGGTCCAATCACACACAATCACAATAGGCCATAATAGTTGGAGCCTGTAACCACAAACTTAATCTATTTGCACATCCTATTATTATCCTACCTAAAATATTTATAACATGTCCACAATTAAACTAAAACCAAACACACAGAGGTTAAAACCTAGCTCTGATACCAATTATTGGTTGCTACTCAGAATACCGTCCTAGTTCCCCTGTACAAAAATTTGTACAAGTATAGAACTATCCTAGCTACCCATGTGTTCTACTAAAGTTATATTTGGATAGCAAACGATGCTTAACATTATTAATCCAAATTTTCCCTTTAGGAGTTAAACTTAAATTAGGAACGAAACTTAACATTCTTACTTCAAGTTCAACCGCGCGATGTGATCTTCCTAAGTTAAACCATATTACAGAAGTTGATCAAATATCTATTTCAAGGTTCGGCTTCCAGGTCAAACATGGCGAGGCACTAGGCATTCTTGGGTATGAGATCATCCACCACTACCTAGACAAAGCCTTTCAAAGAAATCGGATATTTAAATTTCTCACAGTAAACAAGGTTTAAAATAGAGACCTCAATAGAAATACATTATCGAAACATGAAATTGAAATGAAAATTGATAACAAAAACGATAATTAAAATCGATAACCTCTTGTGTTTGGTTTTATAAGATCTATACAAAACGATGCACTAGTTATGATGTGGAAACTTATAACTATTTATACCTCTTGTAACTTATAGATCTCTTGATCTTCTATTGTATTCCTCTTCTTATCTCAGACATCGTGTGGACGACGATCTACCAAGACGAGAATCCACCCAAGCCTTCTTCTTCCTTTCAAGTTTCAACCACCAACTTTCTCCAAGAAATGATGAAGTTCGACCACCAACTTTCCTTCAAGGGATGCTAGACAAGAGAACCTCCTTCTCTTCTTCTTCTCCTTCAAGCAACTGGCCATCAATGGATCTCCACACCAATATGTCGCCATCCACCAAGAGGGAAAACAAAGGAGAAGAGAGAAAGAGTAAGGGTCGACCACCACCAAGGAAGAGAGGAGAGGAATAGAAGATGTATATTGTTGTGAGGTGAGGCACCTCTACCCTCTCTTTTATATTCCTTGGTTTTGGAAAATAAGAAAAGTTTTAAACATAATTAAAACTTCCTTATATTCCTTGCCAATGACTAAAATGGAAAGTTTTAAAACAAAAAATTAAAACTTCCTTTTCTTCTTGTCATGACCGGCCACATGCTTGTTCTCCAAGCAAGAAAAGATTTTAAATTAAAATCTCGCTTTAAAAAAATCCTTTTGTAGATAGTTCTGAAATGAATGTTTTATAAATTAAAATCTCTCTCTTTTAAATCTTTTTATGGATATCTCTAAAAGATTAGATTTAAAATAAAACATGATTTCAAGAAAGGAAAGTTTTATCAAAAAAAATTAAAATCTTTCTTTCACATTATAGATAACTACAAATAAGGAAAGATTTCAAATCTCTCTTTTATTCCTTTGTAGAAAGCTATAAAGCGAAAGATTTTAAAATTTAAAACTCTCTTTAAAAACCAACATAAAAGGAAAGTTTTCAACAAAAATAAAAAATTCCTTTTATTTCCTTTTATGACCGATCTAAAAAAGGAAAGTTTTATATTAAAATCATCATTTTATATCCCTTTAATGGATTTCTATAAAAGGAAAGATTTTACAAAATAAAACTTCCTTTTGAATTCAATGTGGCCGGCCACCCTTGCTTGGGCTCCAAGCTAGGGTCGACCACAACTTGAACCCATATAACTTTGGTTTGGCCGGCCCTAGCTTGGGCTCCAAGCTTGGCTTGGCCTGGCCACCTTAAGGTGGGTAAGAAGTTGGGTTTGGGTGGATATAAGACTTTATAAATAGGAGGCTACAATAGGGACCGAGAGGAGAAATTGATGTTGGTCTCCCGATGAGCTTGAGCTTCCCATGTTCGCCCCGAACACCCAACTCAAGTTCATCAATAATATATCATTCCACTAAAGAGTTATTATTGCACTACCGCACCAATCCCATATTACTATATGGACTCCTTCTTGTCATGAGTGTGTTAGCCTCCTTGTGTTTAAAATATTGAATGACCACTAATTAAATTAGTTACTGACAACTCAATTAATATCTAGCTCCAAGAGTAGTACCACTCAACCTTATCATCATGTCGGACTAAGTCCACCTGCAGGGTTTACATGACAATTCTTATGAGCTCCTTAAGGGGAGATCATCAATCTAGATTACTAGGACACAGTTTCATTCTATAATCAACAACACACCATATAAATAATATCATTTCCCAACTTATCGGACCTATTGATTTAACGAGCTAAATCGCACCCTTTGATAAATCAAAGAAATAAATACTAAGTATATATGTACTTGTTATTATATCATGATTAAGAGTACACACTTCCATAAAAATAGAGGTATTGTTCTTTTATATAGTCAATATAAAAAGATACTACCTCAATTGGTCCTGCTCAATACACTTATAGTATACTAGTGTAATTTATTAGTCAAGATAAACTAATACCTAATTACACTACAACCACTCCAATGGTTTGCCCCATTCCATCTTGGTTGTGAGCAACTGTTTATAATTTATAAGGATCTGATAACATGACCTTCTGTGTGTCTCCTCACACCATGTTATCTACAATATAAATTAAATGGACAACTACACTTAACATAAATGTAGGCATTTGACCAATATGATTATTATATGTTTACACAAAAGCTAGCCTTTTAGTATACACTCTAATAGTTAGTTGGTGGCCGAAACTTGGAAGCAAAGGAAGAAGCTTGGGTGAATTTCATCTTGGAAGATTGTCGCTCACACGACGTCCAAGAGAAGGAGAGGACTACAGCAGAAGATCAAGAGGTCTATAAGCTACAAAAGGTATAACTAGTTATTAGTTTCTGCATCATAACTAGTTCATCTTTTGTATAGATCTTGAAAAACCAAACACAAGAGGTTATAAGTTTTAGGTTATCATTTTTATTATCGATTTTATTTTGGATTTCATATTTCGATATTGTGCTTTTATTGAGGTCTCTATAGTTAAATCTAGTTTACTATAAGAAGTTAAATATTTGATTTCTTTGAAAGGATTTGTCTAGGAAGTGGTGGATGATCCCATACCTAAGATGTTGGGTTTTTCGGGCCGCGAAAATCGCTTTTCGCGTCGCAGAAACCCCGAATCACCCAAAGCCGTAGATCCGTGCAAGGAAAAAATTTCGAAAACACAAATACGAGTTTTATACTACGATCTACAGTAGATCTACAAAGGAAAAACCATTTTACCTTCGATGCGTGCCCTTGCAAAATCCCGCTCGTCCAAGGTACTTGTCGGATCTCCAAAGTATCAAGGTAGATACTTCTCTAGTGATATCCACACGAACAAGGAGTGTCTCTCACACTCAAAGGATGGAGAAGAGAGCCCCAAGTGTGCTAGCACTTTCTAGAGCTCTCGGATAGGATTTAAATGGAGGGAAAAAGAAAGAAGAAAGGAAACTCTTACACTCAAGAAGTAGTCTCCTCTTTTGTGACCTTCACCCTTTCTTTCTTCTCTTGGAATACAACTCAACCACCTTCTCTCCCTTCATGGAACCCACGACCAAAAGAGAGGAGAAAGCAAGAGAGAGCTAAGGAGGAAGAAGATGGAATGAATGAGAATGAATTGCATTCACTCTCCTTCATGTGTGTGTAACCCCCTTCCCATTTAATGTGGCCATTAAAGAGGGGATTTATAACCTCCATGAGGTGTCACACACATGTGCAACCATGATGATGTGGAGCATCATCAATGGTCCACCTTATGCCAACTCACAAATGAGGTGGCAAAAGGTCAATTCAAAATTGACCTTTGATCTTCCTTCTCAAATCAAGTCAAACTTGACCAAATCTCTCTCATGGTTGATCTAATCTAACCATTTGATTCAAGCCAACTTAATATAATGAATCTAATTCATTTAATTAAATTGATTCAATGAGTCAAAATCCAAATTAGACTCATTGAACACATGAATCAACTTGAGTCTAACTCAATTAGCCCAATTTGGATTACTCTTAATCCAATTTTGTTCATCACATGAACCTAATCCAATTGGTTCATCACATGAACCTAATCTCCATCCACTTGTTCTTTGTGTGTGACCCAATAGGTTCTTGTAACGTTGGCAATGTTTCTAAACTCCTTTAGAAACATAAGCAATGAGCGGCATCTAGCAATACATCATTGCTACCCAAGTTACAAGAATGTTGAGATCCAACATCACCTTGTGACTACTAATTGTGACTCCTCACAATATATGACAAGTGTCCTTCTATCCTAGACATCTAGATTGATCAATGTGAGGCATAGACCGTGTCATCCTCTAATCAATCTAAATCTTGAACTCCAAGTAGACTCACTCGATCAAATGAGCTCAACATCTAATGTTGACTCATTTGGGCATGGCCATGCACTTCGTGGTCTCACTCTATCAAGAATAGCGATGTCGCTCCCGTCATATAGGCAGGATAGATCCCATCTACATCACTCACATCCCTCTGCATAATTCGTTACATACCTAGTAATCGCCTTTATAGTCCACCCAGTTACGGGTGACGTTTGACGAAACTAAAGTACATAACTCCTTATGTAGGGATCCATGGTGACTTCAGGTCTAAGGACTAATAGTCATACTAATAGCCACATGAGAAAGTATATGACACTCATATAACGATCCATGATACTTTCTCATGGCGGGTCATTCAGTATACATTCTCCAATGTATACCCATGTGTCAGCATGATATCTCTATATCCATGACTTGTGAGATCAAGTCATCGAGCTGACCTACATGCTAGTCTTATTGCATTAACATTGTCCCTGAATGTTAATACTCGACTAGGAATGATTTAGAGTAGTATTCCCTATATCATCTCACTATCGATTCAACTAATCGATTGATATAGGTATGAACCTTCTACTCAAGGACGCTATTATACTTAGTCTATTTGGCACTAATACAAATAAGTATAATAACCAAACAAATGCCTTTATTAATATACAAGAATATGATACAATGAGTCCATACAATCATCAAATGATTGCCTCTAGGGCTCTAACTAACAATCTCCCACTAGCACTAGTGCCAATCAGTATAGGCTCTAAGGCCTAATGACCTAGTGTGACCATCATGCTTTCTCTGTGCCAAAGCCTTGGTCAAGGGATCTGCGATGCTAGCCTCTGTAGGTACTCTGCAAATCTTCACATCTCCTCTATCGATAATCTCTCGAATGAGATGGAAGCGCCGTAGTATATGCTTGGTCTGCTGGTGTGAGTGAGGTTCCTTCGCCTGTGCTATAGCTCCACAATAGAGCTCAACTGGGTCAGCGATGCTAGGAACACCCCAAGTTCAGTGATGAACTTGCGGATCCAAACTGCCTCCTTTGCTGCCTCTGATGCAGCAATATATTCGGCCTCTGTTGTAGAATCAGCTACTGTGTCCTGCTTCGAACTCTTCCAGCTCACAGCACCACCATTTAAGCAAAACACGAACCCTGACTGCGATCGGTAATCATCCTGATCGGTCTAGAAGCTAGCATCACTGTAACCCTTTACAGTTAGCTCATCATTGCCTCCATATATCAAGAAATATTCTTTAGTCCTTCTTAACTACTTAAGAATATTCTTGACCGCTATCCAGTGACTTTCACCTGGATCTGGCTGGTATCTGCTCGTCATGCTCAAAGCATACGAGACATCAGGTCGAGTACATAGCATGGCATACATGATCGATCCTATGGCTAAGGCATAAGGGATCTGATCCATGCGATCTCTCTCCTCTCTAGAAGAGGGACCTTGAGTCTTCGAAAGACTCACGCCATGTGACATCGGTAGAAATCCCTTCTTGGAATTCTGCATGGCAAACCGAAGGAGTACCTTGTCAATGTATGTACTCTGACTTAGGCCAAGCAATCTCTTAGATCTATCTCTATAGATCTGTATCCCTAGAATGCGGGATGCCTCACCTAAGTCCTTCATTGAGAAGCAACTCCCTAGCCAAGTCTTGACAGACTGAAGCATAGGGATGTCCTTCCCAATGAGTTGTATGTCATCCACATACAATATGAGGAAGACAACTATGTTCCCTATAACCTTCTTGTAGACACAAGGTTCATATTCGTTCTTGATGAAACCAAACTGTTTGATTGCATCATCGAATCGAAGATTCCAGCTCCGAGAAGCTTGCTTTAGTCCATAAATGGACCTATGCAGCTTGCATACTCTGCTAGTATGCTGTGGATCTATAAAACCCTCAGGTTGTGTCATGTACACATCCTCGAGCAGGTTTCCATTCAGAAACGCGGTTTTGACATCCATCTGCCATATCTCATAGTCATGGTATGCTGCATTAGCAAGCATGATCCGAATGGACTTAAACATCGCTACTGGAAAAAAGGTTTCATCATAGTCAATACCATGAATCTGCTTGAAACCTTTAGCTACCAAGCGACCCTTATAGATAAGTCCATCCATGTCAGTCTTTCTCTTAAAGACCCACTTGCACCCAATGGGTTTTACCCCTTCAGGTGTATCAACCAAAGTCCATACTTGGTTCGTGTACATGGATTCCATCTCGTATCTCATGGCCTCTAGCCATTTCTTGGAATCTGGTCTCATCACAGCTTCCTGATAGGCGGTAGGCTCATCCTCTATGAGCACAATGTCATCATGGTCAGACAAGAGAAAAGAGTATCTCTCAGGCTGACGACGTACCCTATCAGACCTGCGAAGAGGTATGTCTACTTGAACCGGTTGTTGTTCCTCAACTCCTTGTGGAACAACATAATCCACAACACTTTGTGGTTCCGGTTCAATTTCCATCGAGGCATTAGTGCTATTGTTCGCATCTTGAACTTCTTCAAGATCGAACGCGCTCCCACTAGTCTTTCTAGAAACAAAATCCCTTTCTAGAAAGACCCCAGTCTTTGCCACAACTACCTTGTGCTGACTGGGAATGTAGAAGTAATATCCCTTAGTTTCCTTGGGATATCCGATGAAATAGCACTTGTTGGATTTGGGTCCTAATTTGTCTGAGACTTGACGTCGTACGTAAGCCTCACAACCCCAAATCCTCATGAAAGACACCTGGGCATCTCTCCCAGTCCATATCCTATATGGTGTCTTTATCACGGCCTTGGATGGAACTCGGTTGAGAATGAAAGCTGCCGTGTCTAGAGCATAACCCCAGAGGTATGTCGGAAGATCTGTGTGACTCATCATAGATCGTACCATATCTAATAAGGTACAATTCCTCCTTTCAGATACACCATTCCACTGTGGTGTTCCAGGAGGAGTGAGTTGAGATAAAATCCCACACTCAGCTAAGTAGTCACGAAACTCATGGCTTAACTATTCACCACCTCGATCGGATCGAAGTATCTTAATACTCTTGCCAAGCTGGTTCTGTACTTCATTCTTGAATTCTTTGAACTTTTCAAAGGATTCGGACTTATGTGTCATCAAGTACACATAACCGTATCTACTGAAGTCATCAGTAAATGTGATGAAGTACCTATAACCGCCTCTAGCAGCGACATTGAAAGGGCCACATACATCACTATGTATGAGTCCTAACAAATCAGTCGCTCTCTCGCTGTGCCCACTAAAGGGAGTCTTGGTCATCTTGCCTCGTAGGCATGACTCGCATATCTCATATGATTCAAAATCAAATGAGTCCAACAAACCATCCTTATGGAGTTGGGATAAGCGCTTGTCATTTATATGACCTAAGCGACAGTGCCAAAGGTAGGTTTGGTTCATGTCATTAGACTTGAACCTCTTGGTATTTACGTTATAGATAGGGCTCTCGAGGTCTAGAATATAGAGTCCGTTTATCAGAGGTGCACTACAATAGAACATATCGTTTAAATAGACAGAACAACATTTGTTCTTTATTATAAACGAGAATCCTTTCTTGTCCAAACAAGAAACTGATATAATGTTCTTAGTCAAGGCAGGCACATAACAACAATCATCTAATTCTAGTACAAGCCCAGAAGGAAGAGATAGATGATAAGTTCCTACAGCAATAGCAGCAACTCGTGCTCCATTGCCTACTCGTAGGTCTATCTCACCCTTTGTCAATGCCCTGCTATTCCTCAGCGCTTGTACATTAGTACAAATGTGCGAAGCACATCCGGTATCTAATACCCACGATGAAGAAATAGAGAGGTTGACTTCTATAACATGTATACCTGAAGTAGAAATCTTATTTCTCTTCTTCTTAAGATCTTCCAGGTATTCTTTGGAGTTCCTCTTCCAATGCCTTGCTTGTCCTTGATATAGGTGACAAAGATGCTTAACCATATCGTAAGCGCCCATCAACTCATGTTGCTTCTGAAGCTCAGAGTTCATGGTCGCGAGCATAAGACAGGACACATCTAATGCGTCATCTTGATGCTTCTTGTAAGCATCCCGGTCAGCTCGCGTGGCAGTGGCAGGAGGAGCCTCCGGAATGGGCTGCTCCAGAACTATTCTCAAGCTCCTGTACCAGTCCAGGAAATTTGCTCCGTTGAGCTTGTCCTTCTTAAGGACAGAACGCAGGGAGAAAAAGTTCGTATTCGACGTCATGGTTATCTACAACAGAAAATTTGCAGAAATAAATATCATATTCTTTTAAATCATCTAATTAGGCCTTTAATTAAATGATGCTCCCACTGAATTCTATAATTCTTGTGGGACAAGATCCACATCATACTAACCCTTGAGTTAGCTTTGGCTAATACGCCCAAGGCTTAGTATGATCGGTAGGTAACTATTACCAATTACATCTCTATGCAACTCTTGTTTATAGAATCAATACCCGCATTTATATTAAAACTCGAGTTAGCTTTGGCTAATACGCCCGAGAGTTAATATAGATGTGATTTTGACCTATCTTTTCCAACCGTTGGAATAATGCCTATAGTTGACTCGATCCAACCGAGTAACTAGGAATACTCAATCTAATTGAGTTTGTATTCATCCATGCGTTGATAGGCGGGACCAAGATTGTCCCTCCGTACCCTACCAAGATAATATGTATTGCTCTGCTTTGGCAGATTCAACAATACATGTGATCGAGGTAGTGATAGGTATCACGGCACGGTTAGGCATTTTGAGTTGGTTCGATCTAGATCTAATCTAATCGAGAAGGATGCATCTTGTGCATGACTTAGATCTAATCTAATCGCATGGGTGCATCATGTGCACGACTTAGATCTAATCTAATCGTAAGGCACTAATTAATTAATTACTTATTAAACATGCATCATATACATAAGAAATTAACTAATTAATATATTTGTGATTTAGTCATGTCCCTACTACGATCTTCTCAAGCCAATGAGAAGATCGAATGGTCAACCTAGGGTCAACAGCTTCTCCAAGCTCCTCCCTTTGACCACCTTGTGTTGCTCGTGCCCGCCTCGGAACTCCGTCTCGTGTGGACCCTCCACCGCTCCAATTTGTACATTACAATTTGAAACTCGAGTTACATTCGAGTCTAAATCTAATTTACAACAAGAAAATAAGAGAAGGCACGACGCGCAGGTCGCGAATATAATACAACACTCGCAAACACATAATGACACGCAGGCCGTATTATGAATTACAACACAACCAATCATATTGGGTTTTGGGCCATGACTATCACAAAATTAATATATAATTCAAAAATTATATATTTTCATAATTTTCTATAATTTTAAAATTAATTTTTACAATTTTTACGAGTAAAATTTCCCGGCGGTCCCGTTTAGCGATTTCGGACGCAATCGCGGAACGGATCCCCTTGCGGGGCCCAGGGGCAGCGCCCCTACCCGCGATCTAACCATCGCGAGGGTTCCTTTGCGATCCAACAGCGCCTAAACCCACTGTCCCAAAACGATTTGGGCCGAGACATTGCCGTTTCGGAAAAATCTTCCCGGCGGGTTCGTTTTTAGCGATTTCGGGTGCAATCGCGGAGCAAATCCCCTTGCCGGGTTAGGGGCAGTACCCCTACCCACGATCTAACCATCGTGAGTTGCTCCTTTGCGATCTAATGGCACCCAAGCCCGCTGTCCCAAACGGATTTGGGGCAAAACGAAGCCGTTTTGGAAAAATCTTTCTGGTAGACGAAGCCTACAAGTGCTGAGACACTTGTGCTTCGCTTCTGCAGAAAAATTACCCATAAAAACTATAAAATCATAATTTTACAGAAACTTTAGTTTTTCATAAAACCAAAAAACAAACTCGTATTCACCTTGCACGTGGCTCTGATACCACTGTTGGGTTTTTCGGGCCGCGAAAACCGCTTTTCGCGTCGCGGAAACCCCGAATCACCCAAAGCCGTAGATCCGTGCAAGGAAAAAATTTCGAAAACACAAATACGAGTTTTATACTACGATCTACAGTAGATCTACAAAGGAAAAACCATTTTACCTTCGATGCGTGCCCTTGCAAAATCCCGCTCGTCCAAGGTACTTGTCGGATCTCCAAAGTATCAAGGTAGATACTTCTCTAGTGATATCCACACGAACAAGGAGTGTCTCTCACACTCAAAGGATGGAGAAGAGAGCCCCAAGTGTGCTAGCACTTTCTAGAGCTCTCGGATAGGATTTAAATGGAGGGAAAAGAAAGAAGAAAGGAAACTCTTACACTCAAGAAGTAGTCTCCTCTTTTGTGACCTTCACCCTTTCTTTCTTCTCTTGGAATACAACTCAACCACCTTCTCTCCCTTCATGGAACCCACGACCAAAAGAGAGGAGAAAGCAAGAGAGAGCTAAGGAGGAAGAAGATGGAATGAATGAGAATGAATTGCATTCACTCTCCTTCATGTGTGTGTAACCCCCTTCCCATTTAATGTGGCCATTAAAGAGGGGATTTGTAACCTCCATGAGGTGTCACACACATGTGCAACCATGATGATGTGGAGCATCATCAATGGTCCACCTTATGCCAACTCACAAATGAGGTGGCAAAAGGTCAATTCAAAATTGACCTTTGATCTTCCTTCTCAAATCAAGTCAAACTTGACCAAATCTCTCTCATGGTTGATCTAATCTAACCATTTGATTCAAGCCAACTTAATATAATGAATCTAATTCATTTAATTAAATTGATTCAATGAGTCATAATCCAAATTAGACTCATTGAACACATGAATCAACTTGAGTCTAACTCAATTAGCCCAATTTGGATTACTCTTAATCCAATTTGGTTCATCACATGAACCTAATCCAATTGGTTCATCATATGAACCTAATCTCCATCCACTTGTTCTTTGTGTGTGACCCAATAGGTTCTTGTAACGTTGGCAATGTTTCTAAACTCCTTTAGAAACATAAGCAATGAGCGGCATCTAGCAATACATCATTGCTACCCAAGTTACAAGAATGTTGAGATCCAACATCACCTTGTGACTACTAATTGTGACTCCTCACAATATGTGACAAGTGTCCTTCTATCCTAGACATCTAGATTGATTAATGTGAGGCATAGACCGTGTCATCCTCTAATCAATCTAAATCTTGAACTCCAAGTAGACTCACTCGATCAAATGAGCTCAACATCTAATGTTGACTCATTTGGGCATGGCCATGCACTTCGTGGTCTCACTCTATCAAGAATAGCGATGTCGCTCCCGTCATATGGCAGGGATAGATCCCATCTACATCACTCACATCCCTCTGCATAATTCGTTACATACCTAGTAATCGCCTTTATAGTCCACCCAGTTACGGGTGACGTTTGACGAAACTAAAGTACATAACTCCTTATGTAGGGATCCATGGTGACTTCAGGTCTAAGGACTAATAGTCATACTAATAGCCACATGAGAAAGTATATGACACTCATATAACGATCCATGATACTTTCTCATGGCGGGTCATTCAGTATACATTCTCCAATGTATACCCATGTGTCAGCATGATATCTCTATATCCATGACTTGTGAGATCAAGTCATCGAGCTGACCTACATGCTAGTCTTATTGCATTAACATTGTCCCTGAATGTTAATACTCGACTAGGAATGATTTAGAGTAGTATTCCCTATATCATCTCACTATCGATTCAACTAATCGATTGATATAGGTATGAACCTTCTACTCAAGGACGCTATTATACTTAGTCTATTTGGCACTAATACAAATAAGTATAATAACCAAACAAATGCCTTTATTAATATACAAGAATATGATACAATGAGTCCATACAATCATCAAATGATTGCCTCTAGGGCTCTAACTAACATAAGAAGGCCTAATGCCTCGCCATGTTTAACCTGGAAGCCAATCTTTGAAATAGATTTTTGATTAACTTTTGTAATATGATTTAACTTAGGAAGATCACATCGGTTAAACTTGGAGTAAAAATGTTAAGTATCGTTTCCAATCCAAGTTTAACTTCTGAAGGACAATTTGGATTAATAATGTTAAGCATCATTTGCAATCTAAATTTAACTTCAGTAGAGCACATGGGTAGCTCGGATAGTTCTATGCTTATACAAAATTTTTGTACAGGGGAACTAGAACGGTATTCTGAGTAGCAACCAACAATTGGTATCAGTGCTAGGTTATACCTCTTCGTGTTTGGTTTTTAGTTTAATTATGCACATGTCATACATATTTTAGGCAGGATAATAGTAGAATGTGAAAATAGATTAACTTTGTGGTTGCAGTCTCTAACTATTATGACCTATTGTGATTGTGTGTGATTGGACCCTCGGACATATTGAGGGCATTTTATGTGTGTGCATGATTGTATTTATTAAATACAGCAGGAGCTGTATTAGTTTTAGGATTTGAGATTTTGTTCGATCTAGACTTTATGTACATTCCTTTGTGGAATATAGGATCGATATATGTAAAATTTTATTTTTATCGTGGATCGTATACTTGCGAGATGTGGTGCTATTTGAGGACCAGAGGCACAGTGGAAAAGGAAGCTTGATAGACGTGACAACATGAGCCCTAGGGCTGGCAGCTAGGTTTGACGACTACTAGGGTTGGCAGCACATGGAGGACAGTGATGAAAAAGGCCATAATAGTTGGAAAACTATTTTCCATATTTATTACTTTTATTTGTAGTGATGTGTGTGTGCATGATAAAATCCTCATCTTAAAAAACTAAGTGAGAGAGGGATTAGTAAATAAATTCCACAGTCTCCATTACTGGTTTGTAAGTGATGCAACAAATTTGTGTGTTGGCTCTGAGTGCCTCCCTCCACAATGGATGAGTTTGTTTGCAGATCACTAGATCAAACTTCCTTTATGGATGGTTATAGGAAATTATTTACAACATGTGATCTTCTCCAACTGAATGGATACAATCCTATTTAATGGACTAAATATCAAGAAATGGTATACACTTAGGTGCATTTAATAGTATCCTCCCAAACGGAGTCACTGCTATAATTTGTGTGACCGAAGAAATACCAACTATTAATTTTATTTGTCATAAAGTTAGGTTCACAAGAATAAAATTAATGGGTAAAACCTCCTCTTACAAATGTTTGAATTTGTATACGTCCACACTATCGTGCCATATAAAATTCTCGATGTTTTGAGGTGTTGGTGAATTTAAATGATATTATTTGAGGAATCAATATTATTCTAAATTCTTAAGTTTTGACCTAAACTTATTTTGTGATTCTTAGGATTTCAAAATGACCTTCAACCGACTTGCTTTTATTCTGAAAGAGAACAAACTTACTGATCTAAATTACGTAGATTGGAAAAGAAACCTGGACATTGTCCTAACTGCTGAAGGCTATAAGTTTGTACTATTAGAGGTCTGCCCTAATGTGCCTAATCACGATTCTAGTGAAGAGGAGATTGAGTATCATAGGAAATGGATCAAGGCAGATGAGATGGTGTGGTGTTACATTTTGGCTTCAATGACAAATGTACTGCAACATTAGCATCAGGCCATGCCCACTGCCTATGACATGATGCACAATCTCAAGGAACTCTTCGGACACTAGAATCAGGTTGCTAGGCAAGAGGCTATGAGAAACATAATGACAGCCACCATGTCAGAGGGGATACCCGTAAGGGATCATATCCTTAAAATGATGGCTTACTTGAACGATATACAAATCCTTGGAGCTGAAATCGATGGTGAAACCCAGGTCGATATTATTCTCCAAATGCTACCCAAAAATTTTGAGCAGTTCCGCCTGAACTACAATATGAATAAAAGGATTTATTCATTGGTGGAACTACTGACAGAACTTCAAGCAGCAGAAGGGCTATTTCGGCATAGTTCTCAAATCCACTTTGCTGAAAATGTTTATACTTCTAAGTCGAAAGGCAAGAAGAAGAAAAAGAAACAAGCAAGCTTGGCAAAGAAAGTGAATCGATCTCTAGGTACTGGACTAAAAGCAGGAGTGAAGAAGCCGAAGGGCAAGTGTTCATTTGCAAGCAGTCTGGACATTGGAAGGTGGACTGTCCATGTAGGAAAGAGAACAATAAAGGTATATCTTATTCTTTAGTAGTTGAAACATGTTTAGCGGTGGTGTGTAGATACAGGAGCCACTAGTCATGCCCGCAATTCATTGCAGGGGTTCTAGGAAACCCAACAACTATATAAAGGAGAGATAACCGTCTACATGAGTAATGCTACGAAAGTGGTGGTTGTTGCAGTGGGAGATATTTACTTATCATTTGATAGGAATAGAACTTTGATTTTGAGAAATTATCTTTATATACCAAGTTTTAAAAAAAAATTTAATTTTAGTTTCTAAACTATTTTTGGATGGATATACTGTTTCTTTTGATGACAAAGTGGTTATCAAGAAAAATAGGGTAGTTATGTATTCTAGTATATTAGTTGGCAATTTGTATACTCTAAATCCAATAACTCCCACAAAACAACAAATGGAAATTAATAACACATCCTCTAACTCTAATAAGAGAAAGGAACCTTCGAAAATGAACCAAACATATTTTTGACATCTAAGGCTTGGTCATATAAACTTGAGTAGGATTCAAAGGCTAATAGCCGATGGACTCTTGGGTTCATTGGTGGTGGAAAACTTTCCAACCTGCGAATCTTGCTTGGAAGGAAAAATGACCAAGAGACCTTTTAAGGCCAAGGGGTATAGAGGAAAAGATGTGTTAGAATTGGTTCATTCTGATTTGTATGGACCTATGACTATCCAGGCAAGAGGTGGTTATGAATATTTCGTCTCTTTTATAGACAACTATTCGAGATATGGGTATATTTACTTGATGCACCGCAAGTCTGAGTGCTTTGATAAGTTTAAAGAGTACAAGACTGATGTGGAGAAACGTCATGGTAAAAGTATCAAAACACTAGTCTGATAGTGGTGGCGAATACCTCTCAGGAGAGTTTAGGAATTACTTATCAGAGGTTGGGATCAATCCCAATTGTCTACACCTAGTACACTCCAATAGAATGGTGTGACAGAATGAAGGAATATGACTCTTATGGAATGGTTAGATCGATGATGAGTTATTCAGAATTACCAAATTCATTCTGAGGATAAGCTTTAGAAACGACAGTATACATTCTGAACTTGGTATCTTCTAAATTAGTACCCTCTACTCCCACAGAATTATGGAATGGGTGTAAGCCTAGTCTGAGACATGTTCGGATTTGGGGTAGTCCAACACATGTGCTAAAGGGAGATGCTGATAAGTTGGAATCTTATAAAGAAGTTCGCTTGTTTGTAGGTTATCCTAATGGAACGAAAGGTGGTTTGTTTTATAGTCCTAAACATTAGAAGGTCATTGTTAGCACTAATGTTCGATTTTTAGAAGAGGACTATGTAATGAACTACAAGCCCATGAGTGAAATTTTTCTAGAAGAAATGAAAGAGGACACACCCACTTTAGTACCAATAGTGCAAGATGAAATATCACAAGAAACTACAACACGTATCACAAATGATGTACAACTACAGACAGTGCCTCGTCGTAGTGGGAGGGTTGTTAGACAACCTGAAAGATTCATGTTTTTGGGAGAGTCTTCGGACTTGATCCCATGTAAACATGAACCTGATCCCAGAACATATGATGAAGCACTCCAAGATAAGGATGTAACATCTTGGCAAAGAGCAATAAATTCAAAAAGAGGGAGCTAGTAGAACCACCAAATAGTATAAAAGCTATTGGATGTAAATGAGTCTACAAAAGGAAAAGAGGGATAGACGGGAAGGTGGAAACCTTCAAATCAAGGCTTGTTCCGAAGGGGTATACTCAGAAAGAGGGAATCGATTATGAGGAAACCTTTTCACTAGTAGCTATGCTTAAGTCTATCTAGATACTTTTATCTATTGCTGCTTATATGGATTATAAGGTTTAGCAAATGGATGTCAAGACAGCTTTCCTTAATGGAAGTCTTGAAGAAAACATCCATATGAAGCAACCAGAGGGTTTATTGTGAAGGACAAAGAGCATCTTGTATGTAAGCTTAATCGGTCTATTTATGAACTGCAGCAAGCTTCAAGTGTTAGTTAGAGCCCTAGAGCCAATCATTTGATGATTGTTGTATGGACTCATTGTATCATATTCTTATATATAAAGGCATTTGGTTTTTTGCTTATTATGCTTACTTATATTGGTGCCAAATAAATTAAGTATAATAGCGTCCTTGAGTAGAGGGTTCTTACCTATATCAATCGGTTGGTTGAACCGATAGTGAGATGATATAGGGACACTACTCTTAATCATTCCTAGTCGAGTATTAACATTCAGGGACAATGTTAATGCGACGATACTAGCATGTAGGTCAACTCGATGACTTGATCTCACAAGTCATGGATATAGAGATATCAAGTTGACACATGGGTATGCATTGGAGAATGTATACTGAATGACTGGCTATGAGAAAGTATCATGGATCGTTATATGAGTGTCATATACTTTCTCATGTGGCTATTAGTATGACTACTAGTCCTTGGACCTGAAGTCACCATGGATCCCTACATAAGGAGTTACGTACTTTGGTTTCGTCAAACGTCACCCGTAGCTGGGTGGACTATAAAGGCGATTACTAGGTATGTAACAAATTATGCGGAGGGATGTGAGTGATGTAGATGGGATCTATCCCTCCTATATGACGGGAGCGACATCGATATTCTTGATAGAGTGAGACCACGAAGTGCATGACCATGCCCAAATGAGTCAATATGAGATATTGAGCTCATTTGATTGAGTGAGTCTACTTGGAGTTTAAGATTTAGATTGGTAAGAGGATGACATGGTTTATACCTCACATTGATCAATCTAGATGTCTAGGATAGAAGGACACTTGTCATATATTGTGAGGAGTCACAATTAGTAGCCACAAGGTGATGTTAGATCTCAACATTCTTGTAACTTGGGTAGTAATGATGTGTTGCTAGATACCGCTCATTACTTATGCTCCTAAATGAGTTTAGGGGCATTGCCAACGTTACAAGAACCTATAGGGTCACACACAAAGGACAATTAGATGGAGATTAGGTTCATATGATGAACCAAGAGGGTTAGATTCATGTAATGAATCAAATTGGATTAAGAGTAATCCTAATTGTACTAATTGAGTTGGACTCAAGTTGATTCATGTGTTCAATGAGTCTAATTTAGATTATGACTCATTGAATCAATTTAATTAAATGAATTAGATTCATTATATAAATTGGCTTGAATCAAATGGTTGGATTAGATCAACCATGGGAGTTATAATGTCAAGTTTGACTTGACTTGAGAGGAAGAGGAGAAGTCAAGTTTGACTTGACTTTGTGCCACATCATTTGTGAGTTGGCATTAAGTGGCCAATGATGATGTGCCACATCATCATGTTTAGCACATGTGTGTGCCACCTAATGGAGGTTACAAATCTCCTCTTTAATGGCCACATTAAATGGGAATGGAGGTTACAACTCCAAATGTGGCCGACCACTTTTGATTTGCAAGTGAATGCAAATTCATTCTCATTCATTCAAGCCAACTTCATCTTCTTTCTTGCTCTCCCTCTCCTCTTGCTGTGACTGATCAAGGGTGCTAGCACACCTTTGTTTAGTTTTTCTCCACCCATTTGTTCGTGTGGATACTTCTAGAGGATCGTACGCTTGACGATCTTGAGATCCGACACTTCCTTGGACGAGCGGGATTCGTAAAGGGCACGCATCAAGGGTAAAAGGTTTTCTCCTTGTAAATCTAGTTTAGAACTAAGTCTAAGAAACTTGTACTCATAAATTTTTGTTTTATTTTACTTCGCATGGACCGGTGGCTGGGGGTTTCGGGGTTTCCGCGACGTGAAAAAGCGATTTTCGCGGCCCGAAAGACCCAACAGTGGTATCAGAGCCACGTGTGAAGTCTTGTACGAGTTTAGTTTGCATTTTTATGAAAAGTGTAGGTTCTGTAATTTTCTATAAATTTAGTTTTTTTATGGTTTTTGTGGGTATTTTTCTCGTAGAAGCGAAGCACAAGTGTTTAGACACTTGTAGGCTTCGGCTACCGAGAAGATTTTTCTGAAACGACAAGGTTTCGCCCCAAATCTTTTTGGGACAGCGGACTAAGGCGCTGTAGGATCGCTTAGGAACACTCGCGATGGTTAGATCGTGGGTAGGGGCACTGCCCCTGGCCCCGCAAGGGGATTCATTCCGTGATTGCGCCCGAAAACCGCTAAACGGGACCGCCAGGAATTTTTACTCATAAAAATTGTAAAAAATAGTATTAAAATTACAGAAAAATTATGGAAATTATATAATTTAGAATTATGTATAATCAGTGATAGTCATGGCCCAAAAAGACCCAATTTGATTGGTATATTTGTATTGTAATTCATATTACGGCCTGTGCGCCGTCATTTGTGTTGTGTGTGCTATATATTTGATACGCGACCTGCGCGTCGTGCCTTTCTCCATTTATTCTTGTTGTAAATTAGTTTAGACTCGAATGTAACTCGAGTTTCAAAATTGTAATGTACAAAATTGGAGAGGTGGAAGGTCCACTCGAGACGGAGTTACGAGGAGGGCGCGAGCAACACAAGGTGGTCAAAGGGAGGAGCTTGAGAAGCTGTTGACCCCTAGGTTGATCATCCAATCTTCTCATTGACTTGAGAAGATCGTAGTAGGGCCATGACTAATCACAAATAGTATAATTAATTGCTTGTGTGTGTGTATTTGATGCATGTTAGTAAAGTAGTTAATTAGCGCCTTAACGATTAGATTAGATCTAAATCGTGTACAAGATGCCACTACAACAAAATCCTCATTCAACAACACTGAAACGACAACGGTTTTATGCCAAATTGTTGTTGTTTTGACTTTTAACAACGGTTTTAACAAAAATCGTTGTCTTTTAGCAGTTTTTTTGCCTACGACAACGGTTTTTAAAAACCGTTGTCTATTTATGTTTTTTTTGGGCTACGACAACGGTTTTTAAAGGCTACGACAACAGTTTTTGAAAACTGTTGTCTATGTGCGCTTTCTTGGAGTTACGACAACGGTTTTTGAAAACCGTTGTCTATTAAGTGATGTTGAAAACCGGTGTTTTTTCCCCTTCGCCATTTTTTACCGCCGCTTTTTTTCTTTCTCTCTCACCGAAAATTTTTTGCCGCCGCATTCCCCCCTTACCTTCTCTATCCTAAGCATTTTCGTCCCTCTTTTCTCTTTCCAGTTGCCAAATCTAACTCCCAACTTTGAACTGCCATCGACCCCGTTGCCCTTCGTCATCGTGATTGGCCCACACCCATCGATCGCCGAGGGATCCTCCGACTTCGGGCCATCTCAGGCCATTTGAACTCGAAAGCCATGGATTTCAACTAGATTTTGTTTATGGATCCGCCGGAACCCTCTGGCGGCGGCGGAAGCGGCAAAGAAACGAGTGGAGGTGTGGGAGGAAGAGTACCTCGCTTAGTTTTACTTCGGAACCTCATTCTCCACCTCGCCACCCCTTTCTGTTCTCCTTCCTGGCGGGACTTGTCGGTTTGGCCATTGAGCAACTCTTGGTCTCTTCCCTAGTCTCGCTACCATCGTCTTGTAGAATTGTTTCTAGTGGTTAGCTTCTTTATGCTTGTTCACAATGTTCTTCACTATCAGGCATAATTTCTTTCATGTAGAGTTTCCCTAACCAAAATGGTGACCAAGTTGACCTAGCGTAGTTTGCAAATTTCACATTTAATTAATCTGTTCTTTTATACCCGCTGATTCAATCTTATGACTTTGAGTTCATGTCCATTATTGATTACTTCATGTGTTGAATAATGGTTTTTTTTCTCTATTATACATGGTAATTACTTTATTTGTTAACAATATATACTTATCATGTTGTTTCCTTTGTCCCTTTACATTCCATCTATAATATGTATTTGGTATGTTTTCAAGCTGGTGAACTATTTTTTATTGTTGTGGCACCTTTACCTTAGAAGTGCTAACAAGCTCAATGCACATGATGAATCTCTTTGCTATCCTTTCAAACTGCTAATTTCTAGCTTCAATATGCATTGACATTGACCTGTTATGCTTGGATATCTTCTAGGTGTAGATGTTAGAACATCCAAGATATGCGAACTTGGAATATTGAATTATAGAGCTAAGCGAGTGCTTTGGATTGCCCTCCGCCAGCTTGAAGTAATTGAGACCCACAGCGGGTATGGTTCTCATCACACATCTTTCCTGTAATGAATTAAGATTGTCTACTACATTTTTGACCTAGCTCTGATCCATTGGATCTGTGTAACTATGCTGTAAGATTTCACAGTAGAACGAGAGACATGTGAGAAGGTGATTTCTTTGACTCATTTAATTAGATCTAGTCCTTTATTTGCTAATACTTCCCCATACTGATTTTTTTTTAAGCATGTTAGAATTGTGAAGAATTTCTAATTATATCTGTGTGCTACCTTTCTCATAGTTTATTGCAATGTGTGATAACTATTAGATGTTGCTATTCTTTCTCTCCATTATGTAGTCCTTTGATTAATATTTGCCAATTTTCCATAGTTTTTCGCTTTTAGATCTTTCAAGCATCTAGTGACAAGTGCAAATTGGTTAGCATCTAGTGACATCCTTGTGTTGACTTTAGAGATTAAAAATTGATGTAATTAGCATGTTTTTCTGGTGCTATAATCCAATGATATAATTTATTCTTCCAATGCGAGTAAACATTGTCAGATTCCTTTATACTCCTTTATGTATTAGATTTCTTATGATTATTTCTGATTGCCTTTTCATTTTTCTAATCGTAGAGATCGAGCGGATCAAAGAAATACTTGCAATGCCGAATGGAAAGGTTAGTTTGCATCTAGTTTAGCTTTTCCCCTCTTAATGGAACATTCTTGAGATAGAAATGAGTGCAAAATAAGTCTTTTAATATCTTAGTTGTCTCGGAAGAAGTCTATTGTGTCACTTGTGCTGGGCTACTGTATAATTTGAATACTTAATTCTATATTTTTCCTTATTCTTGACGTTATAATTGTTCCTCTTTGAAAGTCCCCTTAATCTTAGTCCTTCATCTCCTATTGACTTTATTCACAGATTATTAGTCTTGATGAAACGCATACCTCTTGGGCGCTTGACAGATAAGTAGATTAGAAGTCTTTGTTTTCTTAAACACACTAATGGTTTTATTTTGTTTCTAGAAACTTGATGGCGAAACAAGACCTGTCAGAGCTTAGTTAGCTTAGTTTATGCAATGCTACAATAGATTTATTCGAGAATCCCTTGATCTCTCCTTTAAGATATAATTGTTGATTAAGAATCACCCACTAGTGGGAATTACATGAAGCCCTTGATCAAGTTGTATTCGCTATTGCTTGAATAAGTTGATTAAAGTTGCAAGTTGAGCCTGCACTTTCACTAAGACTAGAAATTTTATCCTTTAATCAAGTAGTAGCTTCTTGATGGAGTTTATTTAGCATATGAAACTCATTTAAGATTTATGTTTGTTGTTCAATACTTTTTTGACCTCATACTTGTTATAATTTTTGGTTTATAATGCATTGGACCTTAATGTAAAAAAGGCAGATTGTCTACCTTATGGCTCCATTTGTGATAGACGAAACTTTACAAACACCAGCAGATGTTGTGAAAGGCACATCCTTATAACAGGCAACCAGCTCTTTATTAGACTGCAGATCAGCCTGCAGCTTCTCCCAAACTTTGCTCTTGGCGTTTAAGATGCTGTCTGGTTCGCCTGAGTATCCCAGAAAGGTCACTCGTTCACCAACCTTGGCTGATGATGGTGGATCAACTAACTCAACCTGGAAACAAAATGAATTCATTAGTCGTTCTTGATGAATGATCACATGTAAAGCTGATAATTTCCCAGGTAAACCAACCAATATTATAATACTAAAAAACTAACAGGTTAGTAAAAGCAAAGACTTGTAAGAATGGAGGCAGAGTTAACGACTTACCTTTGTGTGGTCATCGTTTGATGCATCCAAGACCATTGCTTGTGACTTAATGCCCCTCATGGTTGCAGGCTTCAAGTTACAGAGGACACAAACCTTCCGATTCTGCACCAGTGATTTAGAGAACATAGGAAATTCACATCCAAATGGAAGAAAAATTGAAAAGGGAAGCAAAATAAACCTGCATTTCCTCAAGAGGAATATATTTCACGAGGCCACTAACAACTGTTCGAGGGGATTCTTCACCGACATCAATTTCTTCAACATAGAGTGAATCTGCATCTGGGTGCTTCTGAACTTTTTTGATGAGGCCAACACGTATGTCAAGTCTTGAGACAGGAATTTCTGTTTCAGCAGACTTCGTTTTTGTACTGCCAGAAGGCTTGTTATGTTGTTTCTTAGAATTTCCTACAGCAGGTCACATGAGAAACTTATTGAGCTCTAGGATAAGCTTTAACTTCATTAAGCCGAGTTTTATTAATACTTCAAAACTTGGAAAACCATTTACATTAATACAACACTAAAAAGTAGCTTCATTTGCAGGTCTAGGATAAACCTTCCTGAAACTTTCTCCTTATATCAAAAATTGTATATGGTCAAGAGTTACTAGTGATTCAGATAAAGATGAACTCTTCTAATATATGTTTATATTTTGCAGGTTCTATTGACAAAGTTTTATGTTGTGGTTTTATTTTCCGATATGAATGGGGTACTTGAAGAGTATATGATTTATCAAATCTGTTATTGTGGTTGTAGCAACTACATTTCTCCAAATTTCAGCTATCAACCCTATTTTACGTCTACAGGTATTATATTCTTCCCTTTTATTTTTGGTGCTTTGCTCACATACTTTGATTCACAAAAATCCGGAATGTTGGAAAAGATTGACATGGAAGAATCAGCAAGTGAGAAAGAGGAGTCCAATGAAATTCTACAAGTTGAAGATTTTGATGGGGCTTGAGTTGACAATAATTACTTGCAATCCTACATGGCATGAACCACCATCACAAGTTTCTAGTCTTTTGACAATTGTTCATTAGTTGTAAATGAAGTTTATTTGTTTATTTGTATTGGGATAAATTTTATTTGAATATTAGACATGTTTTTTCTTTTGTGATTGTAATATAATTCTTGTATAAGTAACATTTTGAATGACATTGATATGGAAAATATTCTTTCTTTTGTGATTATGATTCTTTATTATATATTCATATTGAAATATGATATATTAGTATTAAAAGATAATAATTTAAAAGACAATGATCTAAAACCATTGTTGTTGTCTATCAGCCTCAAAGACAATGGTTAAAAACCGTTGTCAAAGCCCCAAAAACGGTTGTAAACTAGCAGTGTTAATAAAAAAATGCTCTAAACAACAACGGTTTTAAACCGTTGTCTTTTCATTCAAAGACAACGGTTTAAAACCGTTGCAAAACTGTTGTCTTTTCATTCAAAAGACAACGGTTTAAAACCGTTGTCGTAGCCCCCACTTTTAATAACACTGCCAATTACAACGGTTTTAAATGTCCTACGACAATGATTTTTAACCGTTGTCTTTTAATATTTTTGTTGTAGTGTGCACCCTACGATTAGATTAGATCTCAATCGCTTCAACTCTAAAATGCCTACCATGCCGTGATACCTATCACTACCTCGATCACATGTGTTGTTGAATCTGCCAAAGCAGAGCAACACATATATCTTGGTAGGGTACGGAGGGACAATCTTGGTCCCGCCTATCAACGCATGGGTGAGTAGAGACTCAATTTGATTTAGTACAACTAGTTAAATCGAGTTTAACTGTAGGCATTCTTCCAACGGTTGGAAAGATAGGACATAAATCACATTTATATTAATTCTTGGGCTTATTAGCCAAAGCTAACTCAAGTTTTAATTTAACTGCGGATAATGATCCTATAAACTAGAGTTGTATAGAGATGTAATTGGTAAATCGTTACCTACCGATCATACTAAATCTTGGGCGTATTAGCCAAAGCTAACTCAAGGGTTAGTATGATGTGGATCTTGTTCCACATGAATTATAGAATTCAGTGGGAGCATCATTTAATTAAAGGCCTAATTAAATGATTACTAGAATATGATGTTTATTTATTTTCTACATTTTTCTGTTGTAGATAACCATGACATCAAACATGAACACCTTCTCTCTGCATTCTGTCCTTGACAAGGACAAGCTCAACGAAGCAAATTTCCTGGACTGGTACAGGAATGTGAGAATAGTTCTCACCCAAGAACGTAAACTGTACGTTCTGGAGCAGCCCATTTCGGAGGCTCCTCCTGCCAATGCCACGCGAGCAGACAAAGATGCTTACAAGAAGCATCAAGATGACGCATTAGATGTGTCCTGTCTAATGCTTACGACCATGAACTGTGAGCTTCAGAAGCAACACGAGTTGATGGGTGCTTACGATATGGTTGAACATCTTCGTCAACTGTATCAAGGACAAGTGAGGCACGAGAGATTTGAGATCTCAAGGGCACTATTTCAGTGCAAGATGTCAGATGAGGCTCCCGTAGACCCATATGTACTCAAAATAATTGGGTACATAGAAAATCTACAGAGGTTGAGATTCCCGCTTGGCCAAGAGCTGACCACTGACCTGATCTTGCAATCCTTGCCGGATAGCTATAGTCAATTCGTTCTAAACTACAACATGAACGAAATTGACAAGCCACTGCCCGAGCTGCTTAGCATGTTAAGAACTACTGAGCTGAACCTTAAGAAGGTTAAGCCCAACTCTGTTCTGATGGTTCAGAAACATAAGGGCAAGGGCAAGCCTAAAGGCAAGGGAAAGTCCCAAGCCAAGGGCAAAGGCAAGGCACTGAAGCCTAAAGGAGGGGTCACCAAGGATGCTACCTGCTTCCACTGCGGTCAGACTGGGCATTGGAAGAGGAATTGCAATGTGTACCTGGAAGATCTTACGAAGAAGCGAAGTGAGGCTTCTACTTCAGGTATATATGTTATAGAAGTCAATCTATCTATTTCTTCATCATGGGTATTAGATACCGGATGTGCTTCTCACATTTGTACTAATGTGTAGGCGCTGAGAAATAGCAAGACATTGGCGAAGGGCGAGGTGGACCTACGAGTAGGCAATGGAGCACGGGTTACTGCTGTTGCTGTAGGAACTTATCATCTATCTCTGCCCTCTGGGCTTGTATTAGAATTAGATGAATGTTGTTATGTGCCTGCTTTAACTAAGAACATAATTTCAGTTTCTTGTTTGGACAAGAAAGGTTTCTCTTTTATAATAAAGGATAATTGTTGTTCTGTTTATTTAAAAGATATGTTCTATTGTAGTGCACCTCTGATGAACGGACTCTACATTCTAGACCTTGAAAGCCCTATCTATAACATAAATACCAAGAGGTTAAAGTCAAATGACATGAACCAAACCTATCTCTGGCACTGTCGCTTAGGTCATATAAATGACAAGCGCTTATCCCAGCTCCATAAGGATGGTTTGCTGGACTCATTTGATTTTGAATCTTATGAGACGTGCGAGTCATGCCTACTAGGCAAGATGACCAAGACTCCCTTTAGTTGGCACGGCGAAAGAGCGACTGATTTGTTAGGACTTATACATAGTGATGTATGTGGCCCTTTCAATATCGCTGCTAGAGGCGGTTATAGGTACTTCATCACATTTATTGATGACTTCAGTAGATATGGTTATGTGTACTTGATGACACATAAGTCTGAATCCTTTGAAAAGTTCAAAGAATTCAAGAATGAAGTACAAAACCAGCTTGGCAAGAGTATTAAGATACTTCAATCAGATCGAGGTGGAGAATACCTTAGCCATGAGTTTCGTGACTATCTAGCTGAGTGTGTGATTCTATCCCAACTCACTCCTCCTGGAACACCACAGTGGAATGGTGTATCCGAAAGGAGGAATCGTACCCTATTAGATATTGTACGGTCTATGATGAGTCACACAGATCTTCCTACATTTCTTTGGGGCTATACTCTAGACATGACAGCTTTCATACTCAACCGAGTTCCATCCAAGGCCGTGATAAAGACACCATATAAGATATGGATTGAGAGAGATGCCCAGGTGTCTTTTATGAGGATATGGGGTTGTGAGGCTTACGTTCAACATCAAGTCTCAGACAAATTAGGACCCAAATCTGACAAGTGCTACTTTATTGGATATTCTAAGGAAACTAAGGGATATTACTTCTACATACCCAGTCAGCACAAGGTAGTTGTGGCAAAGACTGGAGTCTTTCTAGAAAGGGATTTTGTTTCTAGAAAGACTAGTGGGAGTATGTTCGATCTTGAAGAAGTTTAAGATGAGGACCATAGCACTGAATCCTCGATGGAAGTTGAACTAGAACCACAAAGTGTTGTGGATGATGTTGTTCCACAAAGAGTTGAGGAACAACAACCAGTTCAAGTAGACATACCTCTTCGCAGGTCTAATAGGGTATGTCGTCAGCCTGAGAGATACTCATTTCTCTTGTCTGACCATGATGACGTTGTGCTCATAGAGTATGAGCCTACCTCTTATCAGGAAGCTGTGATGAGACCAGATTCTGAGAAATGGCTAAAAGACATGAGATCCGAGATGGAATCCATGTACACTAACCAAGTATGGATTTTGGTTGATCCACCTGAAGGGGTAAAACCCATAGGGTGTAAGTGGGTCTTTAAGAGAAAGACTGACATGGATGGACTTATCAATAAGGGTCACTTGGTAGCTAAAGGTTTCAAGCAGATTCATGGTATTGACTATGATGAAACTTTTTCTCCAGTAGCGATGTTTAAGTCCATTCGGATCCTGCTTGCTATTGCAGCATACCATGACTATGAGATATGGCAGATGGATGTCAAAACCGCGTTTCTGAATGGAAACCTACTCGAGGATGTGTACATGACACAACCTGAGGGTTTTGTAGATCCACAGCATACTAGCAGAGTATGCAAGCTGCATAGGTCCATTTATGGACTAAAGCAAGCTTCTCGGAGCTGGAATCTTCGATTCAATGATACAATCAAACAATTTGGTTTCATCAAGAATGAAGATGAACCTTATGTCTACAAGAAGGTTGTAGGGGATATAGTTGTCTAACTCATATTGTATGTGGATGACATACTACTCATTGGGAAAGACATCCCTTTACTACAGTCTGTCAAGACTTGGCTAGGGACATGTTTCTTAATGAAGGACTTAGGTGAAGCATCCCGCATTCTAGGGATACAGATCTATAGAGATAGATCTAAGAGATTGCTTGGCCTAAGTCAGAGTACATATATTGACAAGGTACTCCTTTGGTTTGCCATGCAGAACTCCAAGAAGGGATTTCTGCCGATGTCACATGGTGTGAGTCTTTCGAAGACTCAAGGTCCTACTTCTAGAGAGGAGAGAGACCGCATGGATAAGATCTCTTATGCCTCAGCCATAAGATCTGTCATGTACACCATGCTATGTACTCGACCTGATGTCTCGTATGCTTTGAGCATGACGAGCAGATACCAGTCAGATCCATGTGAAAGTCACTGGATAGCGGTCAAGAATATTCTTAAGTACTTAAGAAGGACTAAAGAATATTTCTTGATATATGGAGGCGATGACGAGCTAGCTGTAAAGGGTTACAGTGATGCAAGCTTCCAGACTGACCAGAATGATTATCGATCGAAGTCAGGGTTTGTGTTTTTCATAAATGGTGGTGCTGTGAGCTGGAAGAGTTCAAAGAATGACACAGTAGCTGATTCTACGACAGAGGCCAAGTACATTGCTGCATCAGAGACACCAAAGGAGGCAGTTTGGATCCGCAAGTTCATCACTAAACTTGGGGTGGTTCCTAGTATAGCTGACCCTATTGAGCTCTATTGTGACAACAATGGAGCTATAACACAGGCTAAGGAACCTTGCTCACACCAGCGGACCAAACACATACTACGACGCTTCCATCTTATTCGAGAGATTATCGAGAGAGGAGAAGTGAAGATTTGCAGAGTACCTACAAAGGCTAACATCGTAGATCCCTTGACCAAGGCTTTGGCACAGAGGAAGCATGATGGTCACACTAGGTCATTGGGGCTTAGAGTCTACACTGAATGACACTAGTGCCAGTGGGAGATTGTTAGTTAGAGCCTTAGAGCCAATCATTTGATGATTGTTGTATGGACTTATTGTATTATATTCTTATATATAAATGCATTTGGTTTTTTGGTTATTATGCTTACTTGTATTGGTGCCAAATAAACTAAGTATAATAGCGTCCTTGAGTAGAGGGTTCTTACCTATATCAATCGGTTAGTTGAACCGATAGTGAGATGATATAGGGAACATTACTCTTAATCATTCCTAGTCGAGTATTAACATTCAGGGACAATGTTAATGCGACGAGACTAGCATGTAGGTCAACTCGATGACTTGATCTCACAAGTCATGGATATAGAGATATCAAGTTGACACATGGGTATGCATTGGAGAATGTATACTGAATGACCCGCCATGAGAAAGTATCATCGATCGTTATATGAGTGTCATATACTTTCTCATGTGGCTATTAGTATGACTACTAGTCCTTGGACCTGAAGTCACCATGGATCCCTACATAAGGAGTTACGTACTTTGGTTTCGTCAAACGTCACCCGTAACTGGGTGGACTATAAAGGCGATTACTAGGTATGTAACAAATTATGCGGAGGGATGTGAGTGATGTAGATGGGATCTATCCCTCCTATATGACGGGAGCGACATCGATATTCTTGATAGAGTGAGACCACGAAGTGCATGGCCATGCCCAAATGAGTCAATATGAGATATTGAGTTCATTTGATTGAGTGAGTCTACTTGGAGTTCAAGATTTAGATTGGTCAGAGGATGACATGGTCTATGCCTCACATTGATCAATCTAGATGTCTAGGATAGAATGACACTTGTCATATATTGTGAGGAGTCACAATTAGTAGTCACAAGGTGATGTTGGATCTCAACATTCTTGTAACTTGGGTAGTAATGATGTGTTGCTAGATACCGCTCATTACTTATGCTCCTAAATGGGTTTAAGGGCATTGCCAACGTTACAAGAACCTATAGGGTCACACACAAAGGACAATTAGATGGAGATTAGGTTCATATGATGAACCAAGAGGGTTAGATTCATGTAATGAATCAAATTGGATTAAGAGTAATCCTAATTGTATTAATTGAGTTGGACTCAAGTTGATTCATGTGTTCAATGAGTCTAATTTAGATTATGACTCATTGAATTAATTTAATTAAATGAATTAGATTCATTATATTAAATTGGCTTGAATCAAATGGTTGGATTAGATCAACCATGGGAGTTATAATGTCAAGTTTGGCTTGACATGAGAGGAAGAGGAAAAGTCAAGTTTGACTTTACTTTATGCCACATCATTTGTGAGTTGGCATTAAGTGGCCAATGATGATGTGCCACATCATCATGTTTAGCACATGTGTGTGCCACCTAATGGAGGTTACAAATCTCCTCTTTAATGACCATATTAAATGGGAATTGAGGTTACAACTCCAAATGTGGCCGACCACTTTTGATTTGCAAGTGAATGCAATTCATTCTCATTCATTCAAGCCAACTTCATCTTCTTTCTTGCTCTCCCTCTCCTCTTGTCGTGACTGATCAAGGGTGCTAGCACACCTTTGTTTAGTTTTTCTCCACCCATTTGTTCTTGTGGATACTTCTAGAGGATCGTACGCTTGACGACCTCGAGATCCGGCACTTCCTTGGACGAGCGGGATTCGTAAAGGGCACGCATCAAGGGTAAAAGGTTTTCTCCTTGTAAATCTAGATTAGAACTAAGTCTAAGAAACTCGTACTCGTAAATTTTTGTTTTATTTTACTTCGCACGGATCCGGTGGCTGGGGCTTTCGGGGTTTCCGCGACGCGAAAAAGCGGTCACTACAAGAAAAAAGCCTAACAACAACGGTTTTTCATCGTTGTCATAGCCCATTTTGAACTGTTGTTAAAGGCCGTGTTGTTAAAAGGGGTGCCCAAAGACAACAGTTTTTAATCGTTGTCTTTGAAGGCAAAGACAACATTTTTACAACAGTGAAAAACTGTTGTCTTTTCCTTTAAAGACAACAGTTTTTCACCGTTGTCTTTGAGCGTCTACCTTTAATAACAGGGTCTTCAACAACAGTTTTAAACTATCTACGATAACGGTGAAAAACCGTTGTCTTTTTTTGAAAAAAAATAAAAAAAATAATACATAATTTTCCAATATTATAAATCATTCAAAATACTAAATTTCAAAATAAAATTTAATATACAATTTTCTAACATTCAAAAATAATATCTATAACATTCTGAAGAAATTTCATAAGCAACCAACAAAATTTCATAAGCAACCAATAAAATTTCATAAGCAATCAACAAAATGATAACACTATTAAAACAAAGGTAGAACAATATAACCCAAGATTTTCTACTTAGATGTCAGTGAAGAGGAGGGATTGCAGCTCCTAGTGCTTCTTAATTTGTTAAAGTCTCTTCATTTTTTTAGCTTGTCGGCATTTTTCCCAATACTCTTGAGGACACCTATTCGAATAAAGATATATATTATAAATTAGCAACTAAACTATACATGTGATTCTAATTGCACTGCATAAATGTTACATAACCATAAAAACCATTTGATATAGTCATCTAATAGAAGTGCAAAAAGCGTTATCTACGTAACATAAATGGTAACCTCTTGAAACAATATGGTGGCTCTTAAATTTATTATTAAGCAGAATTTTCATTCTATGTCACTGCATACAAAGCTTCTATTATAAATCATGCAAACATTATTTTTCCCAGTGATCAAGCAGCATTAATTCTAAAAGGTACAATCTAATGCAAACGTTCCCACACAAGTCCAAGAATGTGACACGGAGCAGGGAACAAAATAACTCAGAATGTGACACAAGTCCAAGAGTTTACATGCTCAAACCAAAAGGGCAAAATAATATTTTTTTTGCATATTATTCAGAATTAATCCAAAAAAAAATCCAATATCATTGAATATTAATTATGAGTACCTGACAGAAAAAGTAATAACTTAGTAAACACACAATGAGATGGAAGAGGAAGAACTGTAACTCCTTTTTATCTAGATTTTGATTAGCTACTAATTTATAACTATTTCAACACAATAGGAATAGCTCTTGCCTTATCAATCAACAACCAATTCATCTCTATACATGAATTACATGTCTAGTTGCAATCAATACAGGAGCATAATGAGAGGTAGAATTAACTCCAAAATTCAAACACAAATAGATGAGCTGAGAAGAACTTTGCTAAAAAGATTTTGCGATCACTGTTACATCTTACAAGTAAATCCTACACAAAAATAAACCTGAGTAACTTGGGTAAAGTACCTAGCCTAAGGATGAAAAGAATACACTCCGCCACTTTCTTTAAGGTGAAAGCATAAACGGAAAATGTGCAAGTGAACATACAAGATCAAAATGATTACCAAGAGACGTTGTCTTTCCCCCTACATTAACACCAACAATCATAATCACTGCAGGTTTTCTGGTTGCACATGGAAATCAAAGGCTTTGCAATTGAGTCCAGCTTGGACGAAAGACCAATTGGATAAAAATACATGAAGAATAATTCAAAGTCTAGAACCTAAATCCCAGCTGAAGCTCTGTCTTACTGCCCTTGCTTGTCAACAACTGGAGCACGCTCATCTTCAAAGCCTCCTAGATATTTGTAAATGAGCATTAACTTAGGCAGTTACTGAAGGGGAAAAACCTACAAGGAAGATGCTGAAGAAAGAAAAAGTTCACCTTTATCTCACTTCCAGACTTCAGCTTCCCCGCTAGTATATCTTCCCGAAGGCTGTCCATGATCTTGAACGAAATTTTCGGGCCGAAATCAGACACACTAAAAGTGCCTACAAGAAAAATTCGAATGAAAATCAAAGTCAACTCTTCCCACTGCATGATCATCCTTTTTTTTAGCCACCTCTTCGAGCTCATCCAGAACTCGGTCGGTGTCGGCGAGGTTCCAGTAGAGGAGGAGCTCATCCACAACGGAGAGACTCTCATGCGTCTTGGAGAATCCGGAGAAGAGCTTATCAACATCGCTCTTGGCCTTCTCCTTGATGAGGCGACCCAGCCGGGTGAAGAACCCGGTTTGCCCGGCGGTGCACCGAAACCGAGCTGACGAAGAGACTCCCCTGGAAACGAAGACAGAAAAGGACACCGCTGAAGCAGGAGAAGAGACTCCCCTGGTAATCATTCTTGGACAATTTATAACATTCCGAGTTATAAATTTTCATTCTATTTGTACAATCTAAAAGGTATAAATAGGGGACTGAAATGGGGTGGCCAATGTTCCATGCTCCGTGATATCGATCTGGGACTCCTGTCCCCAACTTATAACCCGCGTAAACGTGATTGCCTGCTGATCAATACCCAATTCTTGTAGTTTCCCTTGAGATAGATGAAGAAGACATCTACCAAGAACAGCTCTCGATCCCTTTGCATGGCCATGGCCTGCAAAGCATCATGGCACAGCTTCTATGCTCTACTTCTGCCGCTACTCTTCCTCCTCCTGTCCCAGGCTGCTGTTACAGCTACGGGGCAGCAGCAGCAGCAGTGGAGCCAAGAAGCTTGTGCTCCCTTCTCTTGCGGTATGTTCCACAACATCAACCACCCATTTCGTCGAACAACTGATCCGACTCAGTGCGGGGATCAGATGTACGAGCTCACCTGCGACGGCGACAAAGCCACCATCTCCATCGGCTCCACACACTACTTGATCACTCAGCTATCTTACAAAAGCGGCACGATCCACTTGGTGGATCCAAAGTTTGCGAGCGGAAGCTGTGGCCTCCCTTCCCAATCTTTGTCACCCTCCGATCTTTCAAGCTCTGGCTTCGATCATTACCAAAATGGTTGGTGGGCAAGTTTCATGAGTTGTAGGAGAATCGAGGCCCAGAGTTTGTATCATCTTGTTCCTTGCTTGAGCAACAAAAACAACACTTTTGTCTATGTCGTTGTTGCAGATAAAGGAAATAGTTTGTCGTACCTTTATCCATCATGTCATTTTGTGTCGATGATTCCAGTGGCAGAAGTGAGGAGGCACTAGTGAGGAGGCAGCGAAGATGGATGAAAGTCGAGGTGGCGAGGAGGAGGCGCTAGTGAGAAGGAGGCAACAAAGATGGCTGAAAGTCGAGGCGACGAGGAGGAGGCGGTGAAGATGGCTGAAAGTAGAGGTCGCGAGGAGGAGGTGGCGAGGCCGAAAGTTGAGGCGACGAAGAGGGCGGCGAGGAGGGAGGCGGCGAAGAGGGCGGTGAGGAGGGAGGCGGCGAAGAAGGCGATGAAGAGGGTGGTGAGGAGGGAGGCGACGAAGAGGGCGGTGAGGAGGAGGCGGCGAAGAGTAGGGTTTTGGGAAAGAGACAAAAAAACAAGTCATAAACAACACTTAATAGACAGAAAAATGACGAAGGAGAAAAAGTGGCGAAAGAAAAAATAATCGCATTCAACAACACTTAATAGACAACGGTTTTTAAAAACCGTTGTTGTAATCCTAAAAAAATGTACATAGACAATAGTTTTAAAAAACTGTTGTCGTACCCTTTAAAAACCGTTGTCGTATCCCCAAAAAAATATAAATAGACAACAGTTTTTAAAAACCGTTGTCATAGGCCAAAAAAATTACTAAAAGACAACAGTTTTTGTTAAAACTGTTGTTAAAAGGCAAAAAGACAATGGTTTGGTATAAAACCGTTGTTGTTTGAGTGTTGTTGAATAACGTTTATCTTGTAGTGGGTTTTCGCGGCCCGAAAGACCCAATATCAAGGTCTTAGAACATCCGATTTAATGAAATAATGCAGTCTTATGGATTTATTCAGTGTTCGGATGAGTCTTGTGTATACAAGAAGTGTGATGGAAACATGGTGGTATTTCTTGTACTATACGTAGATGACATTTTGTTAATTGACAACAATGTCAAAGTGTTGTTAGAATTAAGGGTATAGTGTAATTTGATATTAGTTTATCTTGACTATAAAATTACACTAGTACACTTTGAGTGTATTGAGCAGGACCATTTGAGGTGGTTCTTTTTATACTGACTGTAAAAAAGAACAGGACCTCTGTTATTATGGAAGTATGTACTTTTAATCATGATGTAATAACAAGCACGTATACTTAATATTTATTTCTTTAATTTATCAAAGGGTGAGATTTAGTTCGTTAAAACAATAGGTCCGATAAGTTGAAAAATGATATTATTTATATGGTGTGTTGTTGATTATAAAATGAAACTGTGTCCTAGTAATCTAGGTTGGTGATGTCCCTTTGAGGAGCTCATAAGGATTGTCATGTAAACCCTGCAGGTGGACTTAGTCCGACATGACAATATGACTAAGTAGTACTACTCTTGGAGCTAAGATATTAATTAAGTAAGTTGCAAGTAACTCATATAATTAGTGAGCATTCGATATCTTAAACACAGGGAGACTAACACACTCATGATAAGAAGGAGCCCATATTGTAATATGGGATTGGTGCGGTAGAACAATAATAACTCTTTAGTGGTATGAGTTATTATTGATGAACTTGAGTTGGGTGTTTGGGGTGAACACGGGAAGCTCAAGCTCATCAGGCGATCAAAACCAATTCCTCCTCTCGGTCCCTGTTATAGCCTCTTATTTATAAAGTCTTATATCTATCCAAAGCCCAGCTTCTTAACCAAGCTTAGGGGCCTGCCACATCCTTGCTTGGAGCCCAAGCAAGGGGTTGGCCAAGCCAAGCTTGGAACTCAAGATAGGGCCAGCCAAGCCTTGCTTGGTGCCCAAGCAAGGGGCCGACCATATAAGCATAGAAAAGGAAAATTTTATTTAAAATAAAATTTTGGTGCTATCCACATGGTTTTTAAAAAGAGAGTTTTAAAATATTTCCTTTTATAGGTTACTACAAAGGTTTAAAAGAGATATTTGAAATCTTTCATTATTTGTATTTATCTATAATGTTACAAAGAAAGATTTTAATTTTTGATAAAATTTTCCTTTTTTGTAACCATGATTTAAAAGGAGTTTTATTTTTAAAACTTTTCTTTTATAGATATCCATAAAAGGATTTAAAAGAGAAGATTTTAATTTTATAAAACATGTATTTTATAGCTATCCACAAAAGAGATTTTAAAAGAGATATTTTAATTTTTGTTTAAAATCTTTCCTTGTTTGACATGAGGTGGTCGGCCATATAAAGGAATAAAAGGAAGTTTTAATTTTTTTTAAAACTTTCCTTTTTTGGATTCACCAAGGATTATAAAAGAGAGGGAGAGGGTGCCTCATTGAGAATAACCTAAGCCTTGCATCCTCTCTATTGTGGCTGAAACTCCTCTCTTCTATTCCCTTGGCGGCCAAACCTCTTATTTCTCTCTTCTCCTATTGTTTTCTCTCTTGGAGGCTGGCGACATCAAGTTTGGTCTTCTCTTGGTGGTCGGTTGCGTGAAGGAGAAGAAGAAGAGAAGGAAGCTCTCTTGTCTAGTATCCCTTGGAGGTTAGTTGGTGGTCGAAACTTGGAAGCAAAGGAAGAAGCTTGGGTGGATTTCATCTTGGAAGATCGTCGCCCACACGACGCCCAAGAGAAGGAGAGGAATACAGCAGAAGATCAAGAGGTCTATAAGCTACAAAAGGTATAACTAGTTATTAGTTTCCGCATCATAACTAGTTCATCTTTTGTATAGATCTTGAAAAACCAAACACAAAAGGTTATCGGTTTTAGGTTATCATTTTTATTATCGATTTTATTTTTCGATTTCATGTTTCGATATTGTGCTTCTATTGAGGTGTCTATAGTTAAATCTAGTTTACTGTAAGAAGTTAAATATCTGATTTCTTTAAAAGGCTTTGTCTAGGAAGTGGTGGATGATCTCATACCCAAGAAGGCCTAATGCCTCGCCATATTTAACCTGGAAGTCGATCTTTGAAATAGATATTTGATTAACTTCTGTAATATGGTTTAAGTTAGGAAGATCACATCGGTTAAACTTGGAGTAAAAATGCTAAGTATCGTTTCCAATTCAAGTTTAACTTCTGAAGGACAATTTGGATTAATAATGTTAAGCATCGTTTGCAATCCAAATTTAACTTTAGTAGAGTACATGGGTAGCTAGGTTAGTTCTATGCTTGTACAAAATTTTTGTACAGGGGAACTAGAACGGTATTCCGAGTAGCAACCAACACGTGCGATAGCAAACACATTGAGCAATAGTTGCTAAGAAGATTGTGACACCTTATATAGCAGCTCTCTGAGCGATCAATGCTAACAAAGTTGTTACACTTTACTTAGCCGCTCAAATAAATTAGAGACACACTCTGCATTGAATATAGCCTCTTTCCTGGTGGCACATAGCCTTTATCCAGGATCTATCCAATATCCTAGAGACACATAGCCATTATCTTGGAGATATCCATGTCTTGCTTGTTGGTGCTACTCGGAATACCAGCCTAGGCCCCCTGTACAAAAATTTATACAATCATAGAACTATCCTAGCTACCCATGTGTTCTACTGAAGTTACATTTCGATTGCAAACGATGCTTAACATTATTAATCCAAATTACCCTTCATAAGTTAAACTTGGATTGGAAATGATACTTAACATTTTTACTCCAAGTTTAACCGATGTGATCTTCCTAAGTTAAACCATATTACAGAAGTTATCAAATATCTATTTCAAAGATCGACTTCCAGGTTAAACATGGTGAGGCACTAGGCCTTCTTGGGTATGGGATCATCCACCACTTCCTAGACAAAGCCTCACAAAGAAATTAGATATAAAACTTCTTACAGTAAACTAGGTTTAACTGTAGAGATCTCAATAGAAACACATTATCGAAACATGAAATCGAAAACTAAAATTGATAACAAAAATGATAACTTAAAATCGATAACCTCTTGTGTTTGGTTTTTCAAGATCTATACAAAAGATGAACTAGTTATGATGCATAAACTAATAACTAGTTATACCTCTTATAGCTTATAAACCTCTTGATCTTCTGTTGTATTCTCCTCCTTCTCTTGGACGTCGTGTGGGTGACGATCTTCCAAGATGAAATCCACTCAAGCTTCTTCCAAGGCTTCCATGATCCGACCACCAACTAACCTCCAAGGGATGCTAGACAAGAGAGCTTCCTTCTCTTCTTCTTCTCCTTCAAGCAACCGACCACCAAGAGACTCCCACAATTGATGTCGCCGGCCTCCAAGGTATAAAACGAAAGGATAAGAGAAAAGAAACAAGGGCCGGCCACCAAGGATTGGAAGAGAGGAATAGAAGATGTGTTGTTGGGTGAGGTACCCCCTCATTCTCTTTTATAATCCTTGGTCTTGACAAAAAAAGGAAAGTTTTAAACATAATTAAAACTTCCTTATACTCCTTGCCAATGACTAAAGGGGAAAGTTTTAAAACAAAAAATTAAAATTTCCTCTTATACTTGTCATGGCCGGCCACCTCCTTGTGTTCCAAACAAGGAAAGTTTTAAACACAAAATTAAAACTTATTTATTTTTGGTAAGAAATTTTAATAGAAAAATTTCTCTTTTAAATCCCTTGTTGGTTATAAAGGAAAATTATATAAATTAAAATATCTCTTTTAAAACATGTGGATGGTTACAAAAAAGGAAAGTTTTATCAAAAATTAAAATCTTTCTTTTAACTACAAATAAGGAAAGATATCAAACCTTTCTCTTAATTCTTTGTAGAAAGCTATAAAAGGAAATATTAAAATTAAAAAAAATTCTCTTTTAAAACCATGACTTCTACAAAAGGAAAGATTTTAAAAATTAAAATACCCTTTTAATTTTATGTGGTCGGCCACCTAGCTTGGGCTCCAAGCTTGGCCAACCATATAACTTGGCTCCATCCTTTGGCTTGGCCGACCCTAGGTTGGGCTCCAAGCTTGGCTTGGCCGACCACAAAGAGATGGGTAAGAAGCTTGGCTCTAAGTGGATATAAGGCTTTATAAATAAGATGCTACAACATGGACCGAGAGGAGGAATTGGTTTTGGTCTCCCGATGAGCTTGAGCTTCCCGTGTTCGCCCCGAACACCCAACTCAAGTTCATCAATAATATCTCATTCCACTAAAGAGTTATTATTGTACTATCGCACCAATACGATATTACAATATAGGCTCCTTCTTATCATGAGTGTGTTAATCTTCCTGTGTTTAAGATATCGAATGTCCACTAATTAAATGAGTTACTGACAGCTCACTTAATTAATATCAAGCTCCAAGAGTAGTATCACTCTACCTTATTGTCATGTCAGACTAAGTCCACCTGCAGGGTTTACATGACAATCCTTATGAGCTCCTTAAGGGGACATCATCAACCTAGATTACTAGGACACAGTTTCATTCTATAATCAACAACACACCATATAAATAATATCATTTTCCAACTTATTGGGCCTATTGATTTAATGAACTAAATCACACCCTTTAATAAATTAAAGAAATAAATATTAAGTATATGTACTTGTTATTATATCATGATTAAAAGTACACACTTCCATAATAACAGAGGTCACATTCTTTTTAACAATCAGTATAAAAAGAACAACCTCAAATGGTCCTGCTCAATACACTCAGAGTGTACTAGTGTAATTTTATAGTCAAGATAAACTACTACCTAATTGCACTACATCCATTCCAATAGTTTGTCCTATTTCATCTTGGTTATGAGCAACTATTTATAATTTATAAGGATCTGATAACATGATCTTCTGTATAACACCACACACCATGTTATCTTCAATATAAATTAAATGAACAACTACACTTAGCATATAAATGTAGACATTTGATTAATGTGATTCTTATTTCAAAATAAATGTTTATACAAAAAGCTAGACTTTTAGTATACACTCTAACAATCTCCCACTTATACTAAAAGACTATGTTGTCATAAACGCTGTCATACATCTGATTCCCATCCCCTCAACATATCGATCAAAAAGCTTTCGCCGGAAGGGCCTTAGTGAAAGGATCTGCCAGGTTATCTGCTGATGTAATCTTGGCGACAACAACTTCTCCTCGCTTTACGATGTCTCGTATCAGGTGATACTTGCGCTCAATTTGTTTACTCGCCTTATGGGCTCGTGGTTCCTTCGAGTTTCCTACTGCACCGCTATTATCACAATAAATTGTGATGATTTTGGGCAAACCAGGAATCACATCTAAGTCCATCAAAAAGTTCCTGAGCCATACAACTTCTTTGGCTATCTCAGAGGCTGCCACATACTCAGCTTCCATGCTTGAGTCTGAAACGCATTTCTACTTAACACTCCTCCATGCTATGGCTCCACCTCCTAAAGTAAACACATAGCCTGATGTAGACTTACTATTGTCCCTATCTAATTGGAAGTCAGAATCCATGTAACCTACAAGGAGCAAATCATCTGCTTGGTAAACCAGCATATAATCTCTAGTCCTTCTCAGGTACTTTAATATATGTTTTACGGCAGTCCAATGTCCCTGTCTTGAATTACTTTGATATCTGCTAATCATGGCCACGGCAAAATAGATGTCCGGTCTCGTGCATAACATAGCATACATTAGGCCTCCTACAACTGAAGCATAAGGAACTGTCTTCATTTCCTCTATCTCTTTTGATGTCTTAGAAGACATCTCTTTAGATAAAGATACTCCATGTTGAAAAGGTAAAAAACCTTTCTTGGAGTCTTGCATACTAAAACGAGCTAGGATTGTATGATATATGAAACTTGGGATAAGCACAATATTTTTTTCTTACGAACCCTTATTACTTTGATCTCGAGAATATGTGTGCATTCTCTCAAGTCCTTCATATCGAATTGCTTGGACAACCATACCCTTACTTCCGACAACACTTTGATATTGTTGCCAACTAACAAAACGTCATCTACGTATAGTACAAGAAATACCACCATGTTTCCATCACACTTCTTGAATACACAAGACTCATCCGGACACTGAATAAATCCATAAGACTGGATTACTTCATCAAATCGGATGTTCCAAGATCTTGAAGCTTGCTTTAGTTCATAAATAGATCGATTGAACTTACATACAAGATGCTCTTTGCCCTTTGTAATAAAATCCTTTGGTTGTTTTATATGGATGTTTTCTTCAAGACTTCCGTTAAGGAAAGCTGTCTTGACATTCATTTGTCAAACCTCATAATCCATATAAGTAGCAATAGATAAGAGTATCCAGATAGACTTAAATATAGCTACTGGTGAAAATGTTTGCTCATAATCGATTCTCTCTTTCTGAGTATACCCCTTCGGAACAAGCCTTTCTTTGAAGGTTTCCACCTTCCCGTTTGTCCTTCTTTTTCTTTTGTAGATCCATTTACATCCAATAGCTTTTACACCATTTGATGGTTCTACTAGCTCCCAGACTTTGTTAGAATACATAGATTCTATTTCTGAATTCATTGCTCTTTGCCAAGATGTCGCATCTTTATCTTGGAGTGCTTCATCATATTTCGGGGATCAGGTTCATGTTTACATGGGATCAAGTCCGAAGACTCTCCCAAAAACATGAATCTTTTAGGTTGCTCACAACCCTCCCACTACGACGAGGCACTGTCTGTAGTTGTGTATCATTTGTGATACGTGTTGTAGTTTCTTGTGATATTTCATCTTGCACTCTTGGTACTAAAGTAGACATGTTCTCTCTCATTTCTTCTAGAACAATTTCACTCATGGGTTTGTGGTTTATTACATAATCCTCTTCTAAAAATCAGGCATTCGTGCTAACAATGACCTTCTGATCTTTAGGACTATAAAACAAACCACCTTTTGTTCCTTTAGGATAACCTATAAACAGACGAACTTCTGTATGAGATTCCAACTTATCAGCATCTCCCTTCAACACATGTGCTAGACTACCCCAAATCCGAACATTACTCAGACTAGGCTTACGCCCGTTCCACAGTTCTGTGGGAGTAGAGGGTACTGATTTAGAAGGTACTAAGTTCAGAATGTACACTATTGTTTCTAAAGCATATCCCCAGAATGAATTTGGTAATTCTGAATAACTCATCATCGATCTAACCATTTCCATAAGAATCATATTCCTTCGTTCTGCCACACCATTCTGTTAGGGTGTACCAGGTGCAGACAATTGAGATTGAATTCCAAACTCTGATAAGTAATTCCTAAACTCTCCTGAAAGGTACTCGCCACCACGATCAGACCGTAGTGTCTTGATATTTTTACCATGACGTTTCTCCACATCAGTCTTTTACTCTTTGAACTTATCAAAGCACTCAGACTTGCGGTGCATCAAGTAAATATATCCATATCTTAAATAGCCATCTATAAAAGAGACAAAATATTTGAAACCACCTCTCGCTTGGATAGTCATAGGTCCACACAAATCAGAATGAACAAATTCCAACATATCTTTTGCTCTATACCCCTTGGCCTTAAAAGGTCTCTTGGTCATTTTTCCTTCCAAGCAAGATTTACAGGTTGGAAAGTTTTCCAACACTAATGAACCCAAGAGTCCATCGGCTATTAGCCTTTGAATCCTACTTAAGTTAATATGACCAAGCCTTAGATGCCAAAGATATGTTTGGTTCATCTTCGAAGGTTCCTTTTTCTTATTAGAATTAGAAGGTGTGCTATTAATTTCTATTTGTTGCTTTGTGGGAGTTATTGGATTTAGAGTATACAAATTGTCAACTAATGTACCAGAACATATAACTACCCTATTTTTCTTGATAACCACTTTGTTATCAAAAGTAACAGTATATCCATCCAAAAACAATTTAGAAACTGAAATTAAATTCTTTCTAAAACTTGGTACATAAAGATAATTTCTCAAAATCAAGTTTCTATTCCTATCAAATGATAAGTAAGCATCTTCCACTACAACAACTGCCACTCTCGTCACATTGCCCATGTAGACGATTATCTCTCCTTCACATAGTTGTCGGATTTCTTGAAACCCCTGCAATGTATTGCAGACATGATCAGTGACTCTTGTATCTACACACTAGGTACTGGTAGATAACACCGCTAAACATGTTTCAACTACTAGAGAATAATATATACCTTTATTGTTCTCTTTCCTACGAGGATAATCCGCCTTCCAATGTCCAGACTGCTTGCAAATGAAGCACTTGCCCTTCGGCTTCTTCACTCCTGCTTTTAGTCCAGTACCTAGAGATTGATTTACTTTCTTTGCCGAACTAGCTTGTTTCTTCTTCTTGTTCTTGCCTTTTGACTTAGAAGTTGAAACATTTTCAACAAAGTGGATTTGAGAACTATGACGAAATAGCCCTTCTGCTGCCTGAAGTTTCGTCAGTAGTTCTGCTAATGAAAATCCTTTTATTCATATTGTAGTTTAGGCGGAACTGCTCAAAACTTTTGGGTAGCGATTGGAGAATTATATTGACTTGAGTTTCTCCATCGATTTCAGCTCCAAGGATTTGTATCTCGTTCAAGTAAGCCATCATTTTGAGGATATGATCCCTTACGGGTGTCCCCTCTGACATGGTGGTTGTTAGTAAGTTTCTCATAGCCAGTTGCCTAGTAGCTCGATTCTAGTGTCTGAAGAGATCCTTGAGATTGCCCATCATGTCATAGGCAGTTGGCATGTCCTGATGCTGATGTTGCAGCACATTTGACATTGAAGCCAAAATGTAACACCGCGCCATCTCATCTGCCTTGACCCATTTCCTTTGATGCTCAATCTCCTCTTCACTAGAATCGCTATTAGGTATATTAGGGCAGACCTCCATCAGTACGAACTTATAGCCTTCAGCAGTTAGGACAATGTCCAAGTTTCTTTTCCAATCTATGTAATTGGGACCAGTAAGTTTGTTCTCTTTCAGAATAATAACCATTGGGTTGAATGTCATCCTAAGAATCATAAAATAAGTTTAGGTCAAAACTTTAGAATTTAGAATAATATTAAGTCCTCAAACAATATTATTTAAATTCACCAACACTTCAAAACACCGTGAATTTTGTATGCCACGATAGTGTGGACGTATACAAATTCAAAAATTTGTAAGAGAAGGTTTTACCCATTAATTTTATTCTTGTCAACCTAACTTTAATTTATGACAAATAAAATTAATAGTTGGTATTCCTTTGATCACACATATAATAGCAGTGACTCCGATGGGGAGGATACTATTAAATGTGCCTAAGTGTATATCATTACTTGATACTTAGTCCATTAAATAGGATTGTGCCCCTTCAGATGGAGAAGATCGCACGCTCCTAAATAATTTCCTATAACCATCCATAGAGGAAGTTTGATCTAGCGATCCACAAACAAACTCATCCGAATTGGAGGAAGGCACTCAGACCCAACGTGCAAGTTTGTTTGCATCGCTTACAAACCAGTAATAGAGATCGTGGAATTTATTTACTAATCCCTCTCCCACTTAGTTTTTTAAGATAAGGATTTTAACATACACACACACACACATCATAGCAAATAAAAGCAATAAATATGGAAAAATAATTTTTCAACTATTATGGTTGTTAGTATTAGCCCTAGTACCAATTATGAGATGATTGTAAAGGGCTTATATTATATCATATATCATTATTAATAAAAGGCAAAAGTTGGTTATTATATTTATTGCAGTTCAGTGCCGATTGAATAAATATAATAATGTCCTTGGGTAGTAGGTTCTTATCTACAGTATATCAATTGGTTGAATTGATAGTGAGATATTGTAGAGAACACTACTCTTAACTATTCCTAGTCAAGCATTAATATACAAGGACAATATTAATGCATTAAGATTAGCATGTAGGTCAACAGATGACTTGATCTCACAAGTCATGGATATGAGATATCAGGTTGACGCATGGGTATATATTAGAGAATATATGCCGAATAACCCGCCATGAGAATGTTTCATGGATCGTCATATTAGTGTCATAAACATTCTCATATGACTATTGGTATGAATAGTTCTTAGACCTGAGGTTACTACGGTTCCCTACATAAGGAGTTGTATACTTTGGTATCGTCAAATGTCACCCGTAACAGGGTGGACTATAAAGTCGATCACTGGGTATGTAATGAATTATGCGGAGGGATGTGAGTGATGTAGATGGGATCTATCCCTTCCATATGACGGAAGCGATATTTGTGGGCCCCTTGATTAGTAGGACACAAGAAAGCATGGTCAAACGTAAATGAGTCAATATGAGATATTGAGGTTATTTGATAAGTGTGTCTACTTGGAGATCAAGAAACACAAAAATTGATAAGAGGATGACACGGTCTATGCCTCATTGATCAATCTAGATATCAAGGATAGAGATATCAAGTCATACATGATGATAGCCACGGACAGGTTAGGTCGGATCTTGACTTTCTTGTCACTTGGGTAGCAATGATGCCTTGCTAGATACCACTCATTGTTTATGTATCGCAAATATTGATTTGGGTACATTACCAATGTTACGAGAGCCTATAGGGTCACACACAATGAACAAGTTGATATGGAGATGGGTCCATGTGATGAATCAATGGATTAAGTGTAATCCGAATTTGACTCATTGAGTTAGACTCAAAGGGATCCAATTGTTGGTTTGAGTTTAATTGCATGGGAATCAATGGGTTAGACTGATTCGGTGAACTTGAGTTCACCAAGGAAGTTGAATGGTCAAAATTGAACCATTGGATTGAATGGTTAGTTTTGAGCCACTAGATTAGATTAGAAGATGAAAGGGTGATTAGAAGATGAAAGGGTGGAGACTCTTGGTATACCATGGGATGATTATAAATATCATTTGGATGATATTTTTCATAAGTTTTTCATTGCTTGAGAAGGTGAAAAGTCCCCTTGTTCTTCTTCTTCCTCCTTCCTCCTCTTGGCCGAAATCACCATTGTGGTTGCTAGCACAACCTTGTGATTTCTTCTCCATCTTAATTTGTTTGTGAGACAAGCAAAGACAAGGCTTGTTCGTGTGGATACCATAGAGGCGCGGACGCTTGAACGCGCTGAGATCTGCATCTAAAGAAAGGTTGTTGTCGGGATTACGAAGGGCACGCAACAAAGGTATAATCCTATCATGTTGCTTAGTATAGATTATGAATAGAAATTGTTTCTTCCCTTCACATGGATTTGCTGGATAGAGGATCTAGTAATTTTTCGTTGCATTTTCGTGTCTTTGGTGCACTAGATTCCAACAATGACCTCTTCCATCACTGTCCTCCGTGTGCCACCAACCTTAGCTGCTGTCATCTTTAGCCTCCGCAATCGGGTCTAGTCGTCGCATCTATCTTACTTCTTTTTTTGTTGCACCTCTGGTCCTCAAATAGCACCATGCCTCACAAGAATACGATTCGCGACAAAAATAAAATTTTACATATATCGATCTTATATTCCACAAAGGAATGTACATAGAGTCTAGGTTGAACAATAATGTAAAATCCTAAAACTAATACAACTCCTGCTGTATTTAACACATACAATCATGCACACACATAAAATACCCTCGACATATTCGAGGGTCTAATCACACACAATCACAATAGGCCATAATAGTTGGAGCTTGCAACCACAGAGTTAATCTATTTGTACATCCTACTATTATCCTGGCTAAAATATGTATGACATGTGCATAATTAAACTAAAAACCAAACACATAGAGGTATACCCTAGCTCTGAAACCAATTGTTGGTTGCTACTTAGAATACTGTCCAAGTTCTCCTATACAAAAATTTGTACAAGCATAGAACTATCTTAGCAACCTGTGTGCTCTACTAAAGTTACATTTGAATTTCAAACGATGCTTAACATTATTAATCCAAAATTTTCCTTTAGGAGTTAAACTTGAATTGGGAACGAAATTTACCATTCTTACTTCCAGTTCAACCGATGTTGTCTTCCTAAATTAAACCATATTACAGAAGTTGATCAAATTTCTATTTCAAGGTTCGACTTCCAGGTCAACGTGGCGAGGCACTAGGCCTTCTTGGGTATGAGATCATCCATCACTACCTAGACAAAGCCTTTCAAAGAAGTTGGATATTTAAACTTCTCATAGTAAACAAGGTTTAACTATAGAGACCTCAATAGAAACACATTATCAAAACATGAAATCAAAAACTAAAATTGATAACAAAAACGATAACTTAAAACCGATAACCTCTTGTGTTTGGTTTTCCAAGATCTATACAAAAGATGAACTAGTTATGATGTAGAAACTAATAACTAGTTATACCTCTTGTAGCTTATAGACCTCTTGATCTTCTGTTGTATTCCCCTCCTTCTCTTGGGCGTCGTGTGGGCGACGATCTTCCAAGATGAAATCCACTCAAGCTTCTTCCAAGGCTTCCATGATCCGGCCACCAACTAACCTCCAAGGGATGCTAGACAAGAGAGCTTCCTTCTCTTCTTCTTCTCCTTCAATCAACCGACCACCAAGAGACCCCCACAATTGATGTCATCGGCATCCAAGGAAGAAAACGAAAGGAGAAGAGAAAAGGAACAAGGGCTGGCCACCAAGGATTGGAAGAGAGGAATAGAAGATGCGTTGTTGGGTGAGGCACCCCCTCCTTCTCTTTTATAATCCTTGGTCTTGACAAAAAAGGAAAGTTTTAAACATAATTAAAACTTCCTTATATTCCTTGCCAATGACTAAAGGGGAAAGTTTTAAAACAAAAAATTAAAACTTCCTCTTATACTTGTCATGGCCGGCCACCTCCTTGTGTTCCAAACAAGGAAAGTTTTAAACACAAAATTAAAACTTCCTTATTTGTTTCCGGTAAGAAATTTTAATAGAAAAATTTCTCTTTTAAATCTCTTGTTGGTTATAAAGGAAAATTATATAAATTAAAATATCTCTTTTAAACATGTGGATGGTTATAAAAAAGGAAAGTTTTATCAAAAATTAAAATCTTTATTTTAACTACAAATAAGGAAAGATATCAAACCTTTCTCTTAATTCTTTGTAGAAAGATATAAAAGGAAAGATTTAAAATTTTAAAAAACTCTCTTTTAAAACTATGGCTTCCACAAAAGGAAAGATTTTAAAAATTAAAACACTCTTTTAATTTTATGTGGCCGACCACCTAGCTTGGGCTCCAAGCTTGGCTGGCCATATAACTTGGCTCCATCCTTTGACTTGGCCGACCTTAGCTTGGGCTCCAAGCTTGGCTTGGTCGACCACAAAGAGATGGGTAAGAAGCTTGGCTCTAAGTGGATATAAGGCTTTATAAATAAGAGGCTACAACAGAGATCGAGAGGAGGAATTGGTTTTAGTCTCCCGATGAGCTTGAGCTTCCCGTGTTCGCCCCGAACACCTAACTCAAGTTCATCAATAATATCTCATTCCACTAAAGAGTTATTATTGCACTACCACACCAATACCATATTACAATATGGGTTCTTTCTTATCATGAGTGTGTTAATCTCCCTGTGTTTAAGATATCGAATGCCCACTAATTAAATGAGTTACTGACAACTCACTTAATTAATATTTAGCTCCAAGAGTAGTACCACTCAACCTTATTGTGATGTCGGACTAAGTTCACTGTAGGGTTTACATAACAATCCTTATGAGCTCCTCAAGGGGGCTCATCAACCTAGATTACTAGGACACAATTTCATTCTATAATCAATAACACACCATATAAATAATATCATTTCCCAACTTATCGGACATATTGATTTAACGAACTAAATTACACCCTTTGATAAATTAAAGAAATAAATATTAAGTATACGTGCTTGTTATTATATCATGATTAAGAGTACACACTTCCATAATAACAGAGGTCTTATTTTTTTTAATAGTCTGTATAAAAAGAACAACCTCAAATGGTCCTGCTCAATACTTTCAGAGTGTTCTAGTGCAATTTTATAGTCAAGATAAACCAATACCAAATTACACTACAACCATTCCATCTTGGTTGTGAGCAACTATTTATAATTTATAAGGATCTGATAACATGATCTTCTGTGTGACACCTCACACCATGTTATCTTCAATATAAATTAAATGAACAACTACACTTAACATATAAATATAGACATTTGAACAATGTAATTCTTATTTCAAAACAAATATTTATACAAAGGCTAGATTTTTAGTATACACTCTAGCATTGCTATTTACCCAGATTAAATAATTTTCATTTACATCAATATAGGCATCTCTAATCCCTTATAATAATCATTATGTCAAGAGCATGTTCCATATCCAATATTCACATTCATTTCTATATATAATAGAAATGGGTCGACCAGTGAATAACATCTAATGATATAAATATATTTAATCTTCCTTTTTAGCTAGAATCTATTCATACTAATAAGTTGCTTTTCTAGTTATATTCCATAGACTGAATCATATATAGCCATAGGATACATGTTAAAGTAGTAGACACTGATTAGAACTTCAAGTAAACAGTTAAATAGTCACTAAGGAAAAAATTTGAGATTAACTTATAATCTCAAATGTCTACATAGTATAGAAATAGGGATCTATTCTCCTACTACCTTTATTGTCGTAATAGCACATGTGGTATGAATCACATGTTATGATGTTATTCTCTTTACTAAAAAGAGCGTATATTTTTCTCAAATTTAACATCGTCCAGATTTTGATCTAGATATACCTAATGTCTAATCCTAAATTCAGTATATGAATTCTAATCTGGCCTTCATCAGGTTCAGTAAATGGTGGGTTTATTTACTTCGATCATTATTAACACATAAATGATTTCATCTTGACACAATTATCAAGGCAACATCAACTTATGGATCTGTCTCTAATTTCAGCTACATAGATATTCCATAAGTAATGATCTTACCTCTATTTGTACTTAACAAACAGAGATGATTATCCATGTGAGTGGACCAATCTCAACCTGCCAACATGTTCATTGAGATTTTATATGAATGTAACAAATATAATATATACACTAAATAAATTACATTAAATGACACAATCAAATCACAAAGTATGATTATTATTTCAATATTGTTATATTCTACGAAGTCCCAAAGACTTTACATGTCCTTTAAATGACTCTTTAGTCATTAGCTTAGTAAAAGGATCTGCAAGCATAGCACATGTAGGGACATACTCAAGAATTACTTTTCTTTTAGCCACAATATCCCTCATGAAATTATATTTAATTTCTATATGCTTGCTTTTGTTGTGATATTTGGAATCCTTGGAAAAAGTTATTGTACCTTGACTATCATAGTAGACAGTCATTGGACTCCCACTATCCTCAATAATTTTCAGATGCTTCAGGAACCTTTTCAACCATACTGCTTCTTGTACAACCACTGAACATGCCACATATTCAACTTTCATAGTTGACAAAGCTACACAAGCTTGTTTCTTGCTATTCCAAGAGATGACGCCACCATTCAGCAAGAATGCATAGGTTGATGTGGATTTTCTATCATCCAGATCCTCATCCCAATCTGCATCTGAATAACTTTTCAGACTCATATCTGATCCTTGAAAATAAAGACAATAATCTGTTGTCGCCTTCAGATATTTGAATATCCTTTTCACCACCTTCTAGTGTCTCGATCCTGGGTTTGACTGGAAGCAATTGACCAAGCCCATAACATAGCTAATATCAGGACGTGTACACAACATAGTCTACATCAAACTACCAATAGCAATGGAATATGGTTTTTTATTCATCTCATTTATTTTCTCTAGAGTTTTAGGACACATACTCTTACTCAAAATAGTACCTTTCACAATAGGTGTATGTTCTATGTTGCAATTTTGTTGGTGCAATCACCTCTAAGTTTCGATGTTTGACAATATACCTAAGTTTAGTCAATTTAACCAAGGGTTGATCCAAACAGAACTTGATGTTTGGAAGAGAGAAGTCTAGTTAGGACTAGATGACTAGCATAGGTAAGTCCTAACCAAAGGATAGGCAGGTGAGAAGTCTAGTTAGTGACTAGTCCTAACTGGAGGTTGGGCAAAGTGGAAGTCCTGGTGAGTGAAGTCAGGCCCTAGTGAGTGAAACTAGGTGGTGAAAGTCCTAGTGAGTGAAGTTGCGCCATAGTGAGTGAAGCTAGGTAGTGGAAGTCTTAGTGAGTGAAGCTAGGTGGTGGAAGTCCTGGTGAGTGAAGCCAGGCAATGGAAGTCCTAGTGAGTGAAGTTGGGCAGCCCTAGGGCGAGATAACCCTAGGTTATATGTGACCGACTAGTTTTCGACCGTGCGCAGTTGACTGGACCAACGAATCTTGAATTCTGTTGACACTGTTTTACCTTACCATTTTATCTATTGTGTTAACTTAGTATTGCAGGGAAGTTCAGCTAGGTCGACGGGCTGACCGGATAGTTGTCAAGAAGTCCAGACAGGTCGACGGGCTGACCGGATGTCTGGTAGGTAAGTTAAGGTAAGTCACTGGAGGGGAGTGACTCGGTGAGGACGCATTCTCCATTTGAAGGAATAGTAGGTGTCAATCCAACTTAAATCCATTTCGAAAATCTAAGTTAACATCTTGACTAGATTCTTATCTCGAGGAGACAGAATCTAGTTACTACTCTAATTGACTATAATTGTGCTAACACTTTGTTTTGCAGGTTAGTATAATTTGTATTTACCTCGGATTAACATTTTCTTGCAGGAGAAAGATGTGCTAGAAAATGATAGTCCAGGAACCCGGAAGGGATTCGAGCGCCTGGATGGTTCGGGCGCCTGGAAGACAACAAAATATCTTGATAGCTAAGAACACACCGATTGGTCTGATGACATCACGGTCTAGGCACCCAAAGCACTCCTATAAAAGAAGGCCTCCAACAGAACTTCAAAACAACAACTTCTGCTATGATTGCTCTGTTGCGCACTGCTCCTACGATGCTGTGAGGCCTCTCCAACAACCTGCAATTTAATACTCTATTTCTGTTGTCGGTATTTTTTTAAAATAATTTCTATACTCATTTTGTAATCATCTTTGTGAATTATTAGTGATTTCCCAACGAAAGCACTCAATGAGTGTGGACAATGGAGTAGGAGTCTACAAATGCTCCGAACCAAGTAAAATTGATTGTGTTAGCATTGTCCTTACTTTTCTTATTTCCGCTGCATAATCGATAATGATTTTCGATGATCGCTATTCACCCCTCCCCTCTAGCGAACTCTACGATCTAATAATAACGACTAGCATGATGCAACTTGTAAGTACATAATCATCCTTATGTTTCTGATGGACCAATAATTGGTCCACAGTTGAATCGACATCAAGACTTGTGGGAAGAGACTCATCAAGGATATAAGCTAGCTTCTCATCTTTGAGAACAATTCTCAAACTTCGAAACCAGTCTAAGAAATTCATCTCAATCAGTTTGTTCGAGTCCAAAATCGAACATAGATTAGCAAAAGTCATAATCCAATGATTAACCTAAAAATATAAAAATGTGAATGTATTAGAGACATGATTTTTTTATGTAAATAATTATATGTAATAAAAACCCATTTATTTATCAAATTCAAGTACTCTTATTTTGAATTCGAGAGATGGTAGGTTTTCTCCAAGTGAATTGATATCCACCATAGATAAGAACAACTTTGAGCCAATAAGTCGTTCTTAGCTATAATGATAGGTAACAAGTTTACCAATTACATATCGCTTATATGCAACTATCACATTATACTAGCAACTAATTAATTTTCGCATAAATATCGGATTGTTAACACTTTAACAAGTATACATCAAATGCATATCACCCAACTTCACCTCTATCCATATTGATCATGGCTTTGACACAAAAAATCAGCGTTTTAAGTTTGAAATTAACCCGTTAATCATGAGATTGCTACTCCATAGTTTGAACATATTTAATTTTAAGTTGAACTTGACTTTGACCAACAACTCAAATAAGAAATTAAACTTTGGTTCTTACCATATTAATGGAAGGTGTAGGTTTTAATATTGTGTAAGGGATTTGGTCTCATCTACATCATACAAATATTCTATTTACATGACATTATACGCATGATATAAATGATAACATGCACGTCGCACACATAACATAATCTAATTATGTCATAATTAATATATCTATATGACTTACAATATAACATGAACATGACATAAATTTAAATATGTTATAATTTTATTTTAGAAATAAAAATAGTGTTTCTACCGAAAAGATTAGGAGGAGCAGTCGGAATAAAAAGGGTTTAGGGCGTTAGGTCGGAGGAAGGGTGTCGAAGGGCCTCGGGTTGGAGTAGAGTAATCACAGGAGACAAGGAAGTGGAATTGTACGAAGAGAAGAGGAAGAAGGATGGAGAATCGCACCGGAGAGGAGAATCATAGGAAGAGACGAAGTGAAAATCACACAGAAAGGAAAGAAAGAAAAGGTTCTATGCATTTGGTTAAGCGCGAATCTTAACGGCGAATTGCTAATCAACATAATTTTGCGACGAATTTTAATTAACAAATCGTCGCAAAAATCTTTATTTTGCTGCTAATCTAATACTGTTAGCGACAAATTTTAAGTAAAATTCGTTGTAATCAAAATATTTTGGCGATGAATTTTGATAAATTTGTCACTAATGTAATTTTTTGCCCAATATTTTGCGACGTTTGATCCTAGGACTTTGTAATATAATTGTTATTAGCAATGATTTTAATTATAATTATCGCTAATAATAAATTTTAGCTACGAATCACTAATTAGTCGCTAATATTTTATGACTATTTTAATGATTTCTTATAGTGAGAGCTAGTCGAATTTATCATTTATTTTTAAGTAAGGAAAAACACTCACTCCCAGAGTTTAGAGAGGAGTTATATGATATGTACACAAGAATTTAGAAAAAAAATAAAAAAGACAAACACTAGTTTAAAATTATTATATATTTTAAAATTTAAGTTTTTTTTAAAAATAAATGATCATTTTTCTTTAAAAAAATGCTTATCACTTTACAATTTTAAATATGTAAAAAAGATTAACTACTTATAATTAAGATGGTATCTAGCATTATTAAATCTCATGAGATCTCCAACACCGTCATTTTTTAAATCAATAAGAAGTAAAGGACGTATGCCTATAGGTCATGAATTGTATAAAAAGGGGTCCTCTCGGGACGGTACAATGATTAAGACATGGGGAATTACCACATGAGGTTTTGGGGTCGAAACTCGACGTGACCGAGCATAACCTCCCCCATGTTTTAGCCATTTGCACTAATGGCTAGTAGTCACCCGTGATTTACCTCCTCCGTGTTGGCCTAGGGACGGGTTGGCGGGGACGCTGGAGGCGAGCGAATCGCCTTTTGCCACATGAATTGTATAAAAGGGTCCCCTCCGGGCGGTGCGATGGTTAAGACATGGGGAGTTGCCACATGAGGTCTTGGGGTCGAAACTCGGCGTGACCGAGCATAACCTCCCCCATGTCTTAGCCATTTGCACTAATGTCTAGTAGTCATCCGTGATTTACCTCCTCCGTGTTGGCCTAGGGACGGGTTGGCACGGGGAGGCGCTGGGGGCGAGCGAATCGCCTTTTGCCACATGAATTGTATAAGGCGAAAGAATAATTCGCTATGTACCTGACACGCAGCTGTGTTTATCCGTGATTTATTTTTTTCGTGTTGGCCTAGGGATGAGTTGGTGGGGGCACTGGGAGCGAGCGAATCACCTTTTTGTCACATGAATTGTATAACAATTAGTCCCCTTGGGTGGTGCGATGGTTAAAATATGGGATGTTATCACATGAGGTCTTGGGATTGAAACTCAGCGTGACCAAGCATGATCTCCCCTATGTCTTGGCCATTTGCACTAATGGCTAATAATCACCCCTTATTTACCTCTTCCGTGTTGACATAGGGACGGATTAACGGGAGTACTGAAGACGAGCGAATCACCTTTTTATCACATAAATTGTATAACAATTTATAAAAAAAAAATTATAGATCAATCCATGACAATATAAATTAGCAAAAATCCTTACTCTTCACTCTCTCGCCTCATCACGTCAGTTTGGTTCAGGAGACCATCTTAAATGGCTTCCAAACACTCAGCACTCTCCAACGCCCTTCTTCTCTCTTTGCTGTTGCTTGTCACATCTGGTTCTGGTGCACGTTGTAATCATCAAATTTCTGAACTGAATCTCGGTATGTGTGCGCGCATATTCCCCCGAAAAAAAAAGGAAGTATAATCTTGAACTTCAAATTAATTTGGTTGTAATTGATATGCAGACATAGGTTGCGACTCATACGTTGAAGTTTTGGAATGCAAGGATACTGATGTCCGTGGAGGGCCCTGCCTTTTAGCTAGTTTGGGTCCTCCTCTGAGCTGCATCACCAATCCAAGCCACATGAAGAATATGGTCCGCTGTTGCTTTGGGAAGTAGCCGAGGAATTGATCGTACTAAGGTTTTGGTTTTTGAAAAATAAGCAGTATGTGATTATTATATGGTGATGATTCTTGTAAAATATAAGTCGTATAAATTTAAGAATTTGAATAAGAATTCATATATAAAAAATATAAAAATATGTGAGCATAGATATTTGTTTCATTAATTAAACATGACATAAGAAAAATAAATACATAAACATAATAGACAAGGAACATAATTAAAGAGCTGTATCTTTTCTTTAACGTCGTCAATTTGATTCTATGGAAGAAGATGTAGCGGAAAGGAAGACCTTCCAAGGGGAATAAGAAACTATGTCAAAATGATTCCTTAAGCCCTTGGGAACCAACCCTATATATAGTGAACATCTATTATCAGGTCATAGATAATAATAGATATAGGACTATAAGTTTATATATATACTTAACATCTATTGTCAATATATAGATGATAATAGATGCGGGACTAAATGTTCTACGTATACAAGGTCTACATCCAACAACCGAATCCAATAAGCCTGAGTTAGATCACTTTAAAGGGTTCAGATCGTATCCATATATGCAACTTACAAATAAGCCTACCTTATAGGGATAATTATATTCAACAATCTCCCACTTGGGCTATATGAGAGTTGTATGTGGAATACAAGTAAAACTTTAGTTGATATCAAACTTTATGGGTATAAAATACCACTGTAAATAATTTGGTCCGTTAGCTTCATTGTTATAGGACTAAAGAAGTCGTAACTACTGTATATGATCGTAACAAGCCCCAACAGTAATCACAATACCAATGTCATTAATGACATAGATCAAGATGTAAATGTGTAGAGTGAAAATTACATGAAATGTAATCAATACATGTCAATTTTTAACTGGTTCTAAGATGACCTCAAAAGATGTCAGATCATATTTGTGAAATACATTATGTTAAACTGCAATAGCAAATCATGATAAACTTTATGATTCCAAGAAGAATCTGTATCATATTTACAAACACCAAATGCTAAATAGTAGTAGTAAATGATAATATCACAGTCATAGTGTTAAACAAATATATAAATTCTCATTAATATTTTAAACTTTAAGTACGTACAATAATCAAAATAAAATATTTGTCTTTATTATCAAATATAGAGCAATAAAATAAATACAGACTCTCACTAGATGAGTTCTTCTTCCATAAGAAGGACTCTCATATCCACAACATGTGCATAAAACACCTTAGGCACCAAACCTTTGGTGAGTGGATCGGCTAACATGGAATATGTGCTGATATGCTCTACCATAATTTGACTACTTTGAACCCTTTCTTTAACCTCTAGAAACTTGATATCGATGTGCTTGGACTTTGACGAACTGATGTTGTTTTTGGCATAAAGTTCTGCGGCCTTATTATCATAGTAAATCCTGAATTGCCTGTCAATGCCATCAACAATTTATAATGCTATGATCAAGTTCCACAGCTAAATCCCATGATTGGATGCTTTATAGCATGCTATCAACTCTGCCTCTATAGTAGAAGTGGCTATTAGCGTCTGCTTGACACTCTTCCAAGATATAGCTCCTCCAACAAGCATAAAAATATATCCCGAAGTGGACCTCCTGCTATCCAAGCATCTAACAAAATCAGAATCTGAATATTCAATCGCCTCCAAGTGATTTGATCTTTGATACGTTAGCATATGTCCTTTAGTTCTTTGCAAATACCACATCACTCACTTTATCGCTTTCCAGTGTGATGGTCCTGGATTACAAATATATCTGCCTAACATTCCCAATATAAATATTATATCTGGTCGAGTACAAACTTGTGCATACATGAGACTTCCCACTGCCGACGCATATGTGAATTGCTTCATCTCATTTATTTCAAGTTCAAGCCGTGAACATTGCTGCAAGCTAAACCTATCACCTCTTGACATAGGTGTGTCACCATGTGTATAATTCTACATACCATACCTTATAAGTACCTTTTCAATATAGGCCTATTGTGAAAGTCCAAGAATGCCTCTTGAATGATCACGATAGATTTGTATGCCTAAAACAAATGATACTTCACCAAGATCTTTCATTTCAAAATTACTAGATAGAAATGACTTGGTTTGATACAACATATCCTTATTATTGCTTGCAAGCAATATATCGTCCACATACAAAACAAGTATGACAAACTTCCTCCCACTGAATTTGACATATATACACTGATTAATGAGGGTGTCTTTAAATCTAAATGAGATAATCATTTGATCAAATTTCTGGTACCACTGACGGGATGCTTGTTTTAAACCATAAATGAACTTCTTTAATCTATATACTAGGTGCTTTGAGTCTTTAGACTCAAAGTTCTCTGGTTGCACTATATATATAGACTCCTTTATGTCTCTATTGAGGAATGCAATCTTTACATCCATGTGATATAACTCAAAATTATAATGAGCTACAAGTACCAATATTACCCTAAGGGAGTCTTTCGTCGATACAGGTAAGAAAGTCTCCTTATAATCAATGTCTTCTTTCTGAGTGAATCCCTTGGCAACAAGACGAGCCTTATACTTTTTAACATTTCCCCTTGAATCCCGCTTGGTTTTAAATATCCATTTACAACCAACGAACTTCTTTCCTTCAGGCAATTTGACAAGTTCCCAAACGTCATTATCCGCCATAGACTTCAAATCTTCTTGCATGGCGTTAATCCACCTTTCAGGGTTAGAGCATTGTTTGACTTCTTGGAAAGATGTAGGATCACTCTCCAACCCTATGCCAAAATCATGCTCTTGGAGATAAACATAATCACGAGAATTCATAGTTCTTTGTTCCCTTATGGATCACCTTAAAGGCACTTTATGTTTGAGGTAGTTAAGGTACTTGCTCATCAATATAAGGCAATACTTCAATTTTAGTGGCAGGTTCCTCCAATTATATTAGATATGTCATGAGAATATCTTGGTTCACTACACTCACTGGATGTGTGATACTCTTAATGTGCGGTATGATAATCATATCGCTACTAATCACACTAGTAGTAACCACAGGAGGATTGCCAATGCTTTCCTCAAAAGATACTTCCCTAATTTTATTACTCCCACTATCCTTAATGAACTTGGAATTTCTCGTTTTTAAGAAGGATCTATTAGAGGGATCATAAAATATATACCCTCTTGACTTCTCAGAGTATCCTACAAAATTATAGCTAACCATTCTTGAGTCCAGTTTCCTCTCATTAGGCTTGTAAGGATTAGCTTCAGCTGGATAACCACAGACATGTAAATGCCTAATACTAGGCTTCTTACTCATCCATATCTCGAATGCGGTTTTCGTTACTACCTTACGAGGTACTCTATTGAGTTGATAAACTGCAGTCTTGAGCGCTTCACCCTATAAGGACTCTGGTAGAGAAGTGATTGTTGGTTAGTCCTAGGAAAATCGTACTGGTTCCACTGTACAAAAATTTTTGTACAAGTGTCGAACCTTTCCTTAAATAACCTATTGTGTTCTTTAGAAGTTAAATTAGGAATCACAAATGGAACTTAACATCATTGATTCCAAATTTAACTTATCTATTCTTAATGGTTTAGATTTGAATTGCAAGCGGAACTTAACACTATTGATTCAAATACACCTATGTTATTAATTCCATTAAATATTAATTTCTAAAATTGGCTTCCAGGACTGCATGGCGAGGCACATGACCTTCTTGGATATGGGAGCAACCACCACCGCCTAGACAAAGTCTTTTAAGGAAAGCTAATATTTAATTTCCTTAAATAACTCTAGGTTAACCAAAAAGAACAATCGAATCACAAATTCGGAAAATAAAATAAAAGAAACACAACTTTGAAACAAATCCGAAAACTCTAGAATCATATACCTCTTGTGTTTGGTATTTCCAAAAATAACTATACAAAGAAAACTAGTATGATGCGGAAAACAATTACTAGTTATACCTTTCTTTGTAAGCAAATAACTTCTTGATCTTCTACCGTATTTCTCTTCTTATCCCGGACGTTGTGTGGGCAACGATCTACCGAGATGAGAATCCACCTAAGCCACCTTCTTCTCCAAGCAAGATTCAGCCACCACAATTCTCTAAAAGAAGTAGAGGTTCGACCACCACCACTAAGCTCCAAGGGATGTAAGAAACAAAATCTCCTTTCTCTCCTTCTTCTCCTAGCTAGAACCGGCCACCATCAAGAGCTCTAAGAGAGGATAAAACCGGCCACTAAAGAAGAAGAGAAGAGGAGAAGGAGAATCTCTAGGGTCGGCCACACCAAGGAGAAAAAGAGAGGAAAAAAAGAATAGAGTTGATAGCCATGAAGGCACCTCTACCCCCTCTTTTATAATCCTTGGTCTTGGCAAATAAGGAAATTTAAATAAAAATTTCCTTAATTCTTTTGCCATGAAAAAGAAAATTTTAATTAATTAAAATTAAATTCCTTTTTTCAATTACAATGGCCGGCCACATTCAAATCTCCAAGCAAATAAAATTTTAAACACAAATTAAAACTTCCTTATTTGCTTCCGGAAATTTATAAAAAAATTTCTCCACTAATTTTTTCCTTCATGGTGGTTTGTAAAAAGGAAATTTTATAAATTAAAATCTTTCTTTTAAATATGTGGATAAAAAGAAAGTTATCTCTAAAAATTAAAATCTCTTTTAATTTACAAATAAGGAAAGATATTAAATCTTTTCTTAATCTTTTGTAGAATCTTTATAAAAGAAATATTTAATTTTTAAACTCTCTTTTAAATCATGAACATGGTTAAACACTACAACAAAAACTGCAAACAACAACACCCCTACGACAACGGTTTTAAGAGAAAGCGTTGCATATTTGCTCAAAGACAACGGTTTTTGCCAAAATCGTTGTCTTTGAACTCCCCATTAAATATAAAAGACAACGGTTTTGGCAAAACTGTTGTAATTGAGCGACTTTTTTTTAAAACGACAACACTTTTTACAACGGTTTTATAAACCGTTGTCTTTATCCACGTTGTTAGCGGCTACGACAACAGTTTTAAAAAAAACCGTTGTCTTTAACTTTATTCGTTTCGTCATTTCCCTCTCTCCGCAAATCTTTTTGGCACCTTATTTTCCCCTTCGCATTCCCGAACCCTAAGCCATTTTTCTTTCCCTCTCCCCATACCATCTCTTCACGCCATCCTGTCAACCGCGCGACAGTAAGGGGTGTCGTCTCCGCTGGATCTTCCTCCACGACGGTGTGCTCTCTTCTCGTTTCTTGGTGAGCGGGTTTCTAAGCTCGATGAGTACCTTCCACTGCTGCTTATTTGGCTCTTTGACTCCGTATTTCGCACGCGTTTTCTCTTCCAATCTATTCTGATCTTCTCTTTGCTAGCTTTCTTCCTTTTCCGTGCTGCTGTGGCTTTAGGGTTGGTTTCCTGCTCTTTGGTGGCCTTAGCTGCGAATTTGAGTGAGGAATGGGGGAGTCATCATGGGCGACGGAGCAGTGAGCGGATTGGACCCGCCGCCAGGTGGTTGCGGGGACTTCTCGGCGGGAAGAAGACAGGCGTCGGCGAGCTCCCGGCGGACCACAAGGAGAAGCGCAGATGGGGCTTCGGCAAGTCCTCTCTCTCTCTCTCTGTCTCTCTAGATTGCAGGAGCGATTGGCGAACACTACAGAGAGGTGTGGATCGGCGAACACAGTTTTGTAATCTGAGAGCAGTAGTGATTCGTCGACGGTTACTGGTAATTAATAATCCTTCTTCTATCATCTTCTTCGTCACCGATTCCTTAAAAACTAGAGTTTGAGCTTTTGATCAAAATCTGATTTTTACTCTTTTGGAGGCCCATATTTGAGTTAATTTTAGCTTTTTATTCTCTTCGATTGCTGACTCTTGCCCTTTTGATTATTATCGAAATCTGGTTTACATTGAAGACGATTCCCCAATATGTTGGATCGGTTCGAAATTGATATTATCGCTCCATGGCCAATTCATGCTTTTGTTGTTTTTTTCTTCCTATATCAAGGAACTTTAGTTTGACAGTTATTTAACACATTCCTAAATGATTCTTATTTCTGCAGTTTTTTCCTTCCTGGATCAAATTGTTCTTAGCTATTACTTTATTTCCTATTCAGTATTATTTAGAGTGTTGTCCTTTACACCTTTAATATTCAGCATTACTGTCACCCAGTTTGACTTGAATGAATATGCGGTATTCTAGCATACTCTACCGACTTTCATATGTACATACATTTTAAACAGATTTTTGACAGATTTTCAATCATCAAAGAAGCATTGCATTTGTCAAATAAGCCTTCTTTCTCATTGTATTGTAAGTTGTTATAATTCGTTACTCTTTTGTAGAATAATTTGATTTTGTATACTTTTTTAGTGAGGGTTAGTTTGAATAATCAACTAATTTTAATTTTGATTTCTGATACAAGGATATGAATTTAAGGATTTCAGTTTATTATCACTAAAAACATACATATGAAAGTTAATGTTAGCAATATATACCAAAATATCCTTGAATATAGTATTTAATATTAGTGTTTTAACTGTCGTGTGCTCCTTAATCAAATGCAAACAATATTATAGATAATGTTTGATAGTTCAAGCAATTAAGTTTAGTGTCGGAAATTATACCATTGGTAAGGAAAAGTATTAAACAATTTGACAAATTGAATTAACTAAAGGTTTGATATCTATGTTCCTGCATATTTTATTTACCTTCTTGGTGTTCCCATTCTATTAAAATGCAAATAAATTTCCTCTACCTTTAAATAACACTTCAAAAGATGGCTGAACTTCATTTGGGATCATTTTGAATCATTTGTAAATTATATGGTTGATGATTTTCTTTTTTATCCCTCTCTCATTTTAAAATCAGTTCTGAATTCTTCTTTTCTTTAGTTCCTGTATCTACTGCTAGTTTTTATTACATTAGTTCCTATTTTTAGACCATTAAGCCTAACTCCCTCACTATTTAAGTATAAATGCAGGTGCACATGGTAGTTTCTTATGTCACTTTCTATAAAAGGTTTAAAGGTGATTGATATGGTGCACATAGAAGTTACCAAGACAACTTTAAGTTGGTTAAATTGCTTGTATTGCATAAGTTTGTATTGCATAAGTTTTATTTCTTACAGACTATAAGTTTGTATTGCATAAGTTTATATTGAATAAGTTTGTATTGCATAAGTTTTATCTTAAATTTTTTTCTCTAGTTTCCTTACCGAAATGTTGTCTTGTGAAACTCTTCAGTGATGCTTTATTGAAAGAAATTAAGGTGACGGTAGTTCGACATCCAGATACTTTGACTGTAAGTGGCTCAGCCTATTATCCTTTATCAAACACTTAGTTTCTTGATGATTTCTGAGCCGAGTAAAATCATTGGTATAAGATGGAAACTATAAAAGCAGGCAATAAGGGCTATGCTGCAGAGATTTTGGTTGTCACGTACAATCGACATACGGAGGATGTGGATGACCAATCAAAGTTTAGGAAACTTTTGGTAAGTAGTATGAATTTACATCTGGCAGATATTTATATGGTGATGTAATAATAGCATCAAGTTGTGCTAAATAAGAGGTACTAAACTTGGATATCCAAAGTAATTATGGTACTTTCTTTGCATCTAACTCATTTTCACAGTGAAGAGTTTATCTAAAATTTAAATATTCTAAAAGTGAAAAAAACTTAAAGTCATTCAAGTTGTATGGTATCCTTTGTATGATGTTTAATGCAATTTTGTCAGATTTTAATGGTTCATATTTGTGACAGAACATTCCTTGTATTCCAGAGCTTTGGACAGCATGGGAGAGAACTTATTACCTCTGAGGTAGCTTGGCAATTACTTTCTATTTTAGCCAAAGAACGTAATATGCAAAGAGTGGATCTTATGTTCTTCCAAAAACTGCTGGATAACCTTGTCATAAAGGTAACATAAAACAAGAACTTAAAAGAAACCTTTTGACAGATCATACAAATACTAAATCCTGAAATCACCAGTCATTTGTTATTTTACACTTTTCTTAGATAAATTGTTTTTAGATCTTTGTAATTTCAAGTCATACCAGAACTCTGAACTGGATAATATGCATTAGTCACCTGAAAATATCTTTCATTTTATCCCTCTCATTTGAAAATCAATTCTAAATTCTCCTTTTCTTTAGTTCCTGTATCATTAGCTCTGGTTCACAGGCAATGAGGGGATTGAGTTTCACTCTTTTTTAGATAGCCAGATAGTTTAGAGAGCTACCCGTAGCAGTCGTAAGGTAAGGCCTCCCATCCCAATAAGAGTTCATTCAGAGCTACTAAGATTGGACTCTTTGGAACAACTCACCCGAAAAGACCAGAGGTAGAGCAGCAGGGTTTGATAAAGAGATCAAGAGCCCTCCGGCAATGCTTGGAGAGCTATGGGCATAGACGCACCACCACCTACACGAAAGAATTAAGAGAAACTCGATCCACAGGCAAAAGATCTAGAAGCAAGTAAACTCTCTCGTAGGGAAGTGCTTTTCCCTAACCCATCAGCAGTATTTAGGAAGCAATCTCATCTCGTGAAGTCAGGGAAGGTTGGAGTTCTGATCTGTTTCCGTGAAGCTCTAGGAGGTGGAGTCATTGCATGGAGGAGTGTTAAGCAGAAATGCGTCTCGAACTCAACCATGGAAGCTGAGTATGTGGCAGCATCTGAGACAGCTAAAGAAGTTGTATGGCTCAGGAACTTTCTAATGGACTTAGATGTGATTCCTGGTTTGCCCAAGATCATCACAATTTATTGTGATAATAGCGGTGCAGTTGAAAACTCAAAGGAACCACGAGCCCATAAGGCAAGTAAACATATAGAGCGCAAGTACCACCTGATACGAGACATCGTCAAGCGAGGGGAAGTTGTCGTCGCCAAGATTGCATCAGCAGATAACCTGGCAGATCTTTTCACTAAGGCACTTCCGGAGAAAGCTTTTGATCGGCATGTAGAGGGGATGAGAATCATATGTATGGCAACAGATATGGCAGCTTAGTCTTTTAGTATAAGTGGGAGATTGTTGGAGTGTATACTAAAAGCCTAGCTTTTGTAAATATTTATTTTTGAAATAAAAGAATCACATTGGTCAATATCTACATTTATTTGTTAAATGTAATTGTTCAATTAAATTATATAGTAGACAACATGGTGTGTGGTGTCACACACAGAAGATCTTGTTGACGGTTCTTTATAAATTATAAACAGTTACTCATGACTAAGATGGAAAGGAACAAACCATCAGAATAGTCATAGTGTAATTAAGTATTAGTTTATCTTGATTAATAAATTACACTAGTACACTCTAAGTGTATTGAGTAGGACCATTTAGGTAAGTTCTTTTTGTACTGACTTAGTAAAAGAACTAGACCTTAGTTATTATGAAAGTGTGTGCTCTTAATCCTAATATAATAACAAGCACATATATTTAATATTTATTTCTTTGATTTATCAAAGGGTGAGGTTTAACTCGATAAATCAATATGCCCGATAAGTTGGGAAATGATATTACTTATAGTATGTGTTGTTGATTATAGAAGGAATCTGTGTCCTAGTTATCTAGGTTGAGAATGCCCCCAAGAGGAGCTCATAAGGATTGCCATGTTAAACCCTGCAGGTGGACTTAGTCCGACATGACAATAAAGTTGAGTGGTACTACTCTTGGAGCTAGATATTAATTAAGTGAGATGTCAGTAACTTACTTAATTAGTGGACATTCGTAATCTTAAACATAGGGAGACTAACACACTCATGATAAGAAGGAGCCCATAATGTAATTTGGGATTGGTGTGGTAGTGCGATAATAACTCTCTAGTGGAATGAGTTATTATCGATGAACTTGAGTTGTGTGTTCGGGGCGAACACGGGATACTCAAACTCATGGGAAGGCCAAAATCAATTTCTCCTCTAGGTCCCTGTCGTAGACTCATTAAAACCTCAAGCCCATCCAAATATAAGCCCATCTTGGTGTCCAAGAAGGGGGCCGGTCCAATGTTTGGTGACCAAGAAAGGGCCAGCCACATCCTCATCTATAGGGGTCGACCCTATTGCTTGGTGTCCAAGCATGTAGGGGTCGGCCACAATATTCAAACAAGGAGGGTTGTTTTTGAATTTTTTAAATCTTCTCTTTGTAGAAAACTATAAGTTTTAAAAGAGAGATTTTAATTTTAAAACCTTTCCTTATTTGAATTAGGCCACATGTTTTAATAGAGAGTTTTAAAAGTTTTGAAACTTTCCTTTTTTAACCATGCTCATGGTTTAAGGAAAAAGGAAGATAAGTTTTAAATTTTAAAATTTTCTATCACCATGTTAAAAAAGGAAATTTTATAACAGAAGTTTTAAATTTTAAAACATGATTTTAATTTTTAGAACTTTCCTTTTTTAACTCCTACTTTAGGAAAGAGAGCTTGTAAAATTTTATAAGAGTTTTTTTTCTTGTAAAATTTTATAAAAAAAAATAAAATATTCCTTTTCTCTTATGGGGGTCGGCCACCCTTGCTTGTTGCCCAAGCAAGGTGGCCGACCATGTTTAAAAAAATAAAATCATCAAATTTATTTTTGGTGATTGATTCAATCAAGAGGAAAGAAAAGGAAAAATTAAAAGGGAAAAGGAAAAACTCTTGGAAGATTTTAATTTTTGTAAAAATTCTTCCCTTATTTGCTTTGGGCAAGTATTATAAAAGAAGGGGTGAGGAGACTTCATGAGACACAATTCTTATTCTCTTGGAAGAGTCTCTCTTGGTGGTAGTCAGTCCTCTCTCTTCTCCTTTTCCCTTTCCTCTCTTCTCCTTGGTGGTGGTGGTGGCCGGATTTTAGAGGAGGAGGAAGGAAACTTTTGGGTGGTGTTCATCTTAGAGGATCGTCGCCCACACGACGTCCAAGGCGAGACGAGGAATACGGCAAAAGATCTCGAGGTCATTGTTTACAAAGAGAAGGTATAATTAGCAATTGTTTTCCGCATCATGCTAGTTATTTCTTTTTGTAAAAATTCCAAATACAAGAGGCATTAGATCTAGTTTTTCGAGTTTGTGTTTTTTTGTTTTCGAATTTGTGATTCGATTGTTCTTTTTGGTTAACCTAGAGTTATTTAAGGAAATTAAATATTAGCTTTCCTTAAAAGGCTTTGTTTAGGCGGTGGTGGTTGCTCCCATATCCAAGAAGGTCATGTGCCTCACCATGCAGTCTTGGAAGCCGATTTTGGAAATTAATATTTAATAGAATTAATAACATAGGTGGATTTGAATCAATAGTGTTAAGTTCCGCTTGCGATTCAAATCTAAACCATTAAGAACAGATAAGTTAAATTTGGAATCAATGATGTTAAGTTCCATCTGTGATTCCTAATTTAACTTCTAAAGAACACAATAGGTTATTTAAGGAAAGGTTCAACACTTGTACAAAAAATTTTTGTACAATGGAACTGGTACGTTTTCCTAGGACTAACCAACATAGAGATGTCATGAGAATATCTTGGTTAAATACCCTCACTAGATGTGCAATGTCCATAATATGCAGTATGGTAGCCATACTGCCACTGATCACACTAGTAGTGACTATAGAAGAATCATTAACACTTTTCTCAAAAAATACTTTCCTGATTTTATCACTGTTATATTTGAGAGGTGTCCTAAGGCAATTAACTTATGGTTTGCACTATTTATTTTGATAAATAAATATTCACTATTTGATTGCACATTATTTATGTGTTTAAATGGTCTTAAACTCACTTAATGAATGTCTGCAATACGATTCATGGCATGAGAAGATTTATGGTTAGATCACAACTAGTGAACGTCTCTACATGCGTAATTATAAAAGTATTGGAATATTTCTTCGTCAACAAATTGATGTATCTAAACATTATCAATTATATGAGACTAACACGAGTTATACTCCTTAGTTTGACCAAGCAACTGTTACTCACTAGCTGAAGATATTGGGATGTTGAGAATATAACATGGATGCTAGTTATGGTAACTAGTTCATTGGAGTGACCTACTATAAGCCTTTATATAGTTCTCTACTTATATGGATATGTCTGTGAAGTTCTTATTGCAACTCGAGTGCAAGTTTCCTTAGACTTGAGGTAAGTCAACTTTGACATGGAGACTTATACTTTGACATCTTAAGCAAAGCATCTCCTTGGAGATGTGTACCCAAGATGATTGAGTATAAGTCAAAGTGTCTGAAAGTGTTTGGATGGTCCACAAAGGATTTACCGCTCCTTGTTGAGAGATGTATACCCTATGGCCACTTATCAAGGTTGTTACTCAAAACCTTTGTAAAGCATCACATGTTAAGAGTATGAGACTCTTGGACACATGATTGGAGTAATTTGAATCCACAAGACAAGAAAATATTACTTGGGCTAGGTGTGACATAGTCAACCTAGTGGTGACAAACACATAAACTATATCCTGAACCAAGTAGGTATAAGATGAGTGAAAGGAACGAGACACGACTCACTGTAGCTACTTGTTGGAACTCTAAGGTTGTTTTGATGTAATCAACAAGTTAAGTTAGGTCCTATGGTGTTTTAACCTTGTGTCTAAGTGTGCAGGAGCTTAGGAGTATATGGAGTCGAGCAAAAGATGCAGCTAGCGAGAAGGACGACATGGGATAGAGTCAATGGGCTCGGTGCGTTCGAGGGATGAGGTGCTGCGGAAGAGTATGTGGGAGGACGAGAAGGAGGCGCGCGACATCTCCGAGGGACGAGAAACTAGAGAGGAAGGTTGCTCGAGAAGGTCAAAATTGGGTTCGGGTGAGCCTTATTTCGGTTAGCTGAAATCACACAAGCGAGCGGAGCTGGAGCGGAAGACTTGGACCGAGACGAGCAGCACCGGAGCAGAGGGACCAGACCAAAAGTCAACTTTGTTTACTATCGTGGTTCGGGTGCCCGGAACCCTTCTAGGTGCCCAGACCTGGAGTTTTATCTTGATCACGGTCAAATGTGACCTATACGAGAAGGGATAAAGTTTTATCCCCTCCCAGGCGCCTAGAACCTTTCTAGATGCCCCGACCAAGGCTATAAATATAGCCTTGGTCCAAGAAGTTCAAACAGCTCAAGTAATTAGCATTTCCAACACTTGTATGCTTTCTTTAGAGTTTAACTTCTATTTTTCTGTGCGTCATTATTGTAAGAGGCTTCTCTGCCTAAACTAGATACTAGTGCGACACATTCCTTGGATTAACAATCTCTCCGGTTGTAACCAAGTCAAATCCGATGCCTCTTCTTTTATTATTTTCTATTTATATAATTTATGCAAGTGGTATTCTGAGAGTTCGAGAAGGGTAGTTTTTTTTAACATTTTACAGGGCTATTCAACCCCCCCTTCTAGCTGGCCAACGCGATCCAACACTACTGAAGGGTTCGGAATATGTTCTAGAATCAACTGTGATTTTTTGGTTAATTGGGGATCATAATGTACTACTAGGTATCCCTCATGATTGACTCATAATTAAATAATTAATTATGAATGACCAAGATAAACCAAAAACCTATTGGGTCACATGCACTACCAGTATCTGAAAGATGCAAAATAAGTTTGTGAATTCAATTCTCATATCAAGAGATAAGGTGTTTAGTTAGACCAAATACAAGACAAATATAGAAAGATATTTATCAAAACAGAAGTATGGATGAGCCATGACTATTATAGAAGATATGGTTTCATAATGGTTTGATAATAAACCAAAAGGATTTTGTTTAATTATGAAACAATTTGGTTTAAAAATGAACTAAATATGTTTGGTTTAATTATGAACTAAGATGGTTTGGTTTTGAACTAAACTTATATTCTTAATGGCAATGGATCATTTTAGTTTTGCTTATTGGGTTGAGGAGATGACTTGCTCCCCAAGTCATGTAGAGGTTTATAAATACTCCTCTATGAGGAAAAACATATTAACATAGGTTCCATGGTTTAGGTTTTTGGAAAGCTCTAGCCACCCTTGCTCTCCTCTCCCTCACCTTGCCGCCGGCCACCAAGAAGCTAAGGGATATTTTTCTTCTAAAGCTTCTTTGCTTCTTCTTCTCCTCTTGGATTGCATCACCTCCATGCTTGGCTAGTACCAATCGGAGGGGAACCTTGTTGCTCACCATAGTTGTTTTGAAGATCTCAATATGGATACGAATAGAGGCGAGGTTTGTGAACTTCGTTAAAGTTGATACCCTTTCCCTTCACATCATCCATAAGGTATGTCTAGAATAATTCTTATTATTTTATTACATAAAATTTTATTTTGTGCTTATATCTGCACGTATTGTGTCTTACATGCATGGGTGTATGTTGTAATAAATTAGGAATTTATTATATTTTTATTTTTTCACTGTGCATGTTTTTGTGAAAACATCTAAAGCACGGATCCACATTGGATTTATAACCCTAACAGTGGTATAAGAGCTTGACTATGCTTTAACATTATCGTAAAAAAATATTCTATGAGTCATAGTTGGTCATAATTTATTTTATAGATTTTTTTCAATTTTTATTACGAATTTTCATTTTGGAAAGTTTTCTAATTTGTTAGGAAATTATATTTTCAGAAAGTTTTTTTAAAAAATTAGGAAATATTTAATTTTGGAAATATTCTATAAAAATAAATTTAGTCATAATTTATTTCCTAAATTTTTTTCAGCTTTTATTATGAATTTTCATTATGGAAAAGTTTCCCAATTTGTTAGGAAATTCAATTTTAGAAAAGTTTCTTAAAAAATTTAGAAAATTTTGGTTTTGGAAATATTTTATAAAATAAATTTAGTCATAATTTATTTTTTGATTTATTTTTATTTTTATTATGAATTGCTATTTTTAAAAAGTTTTCTAATTTGTTAGAAAATTTTATTTTTAGAAAGTTTTTTAAAAATTTAGAAAATTCCATTTTTGGAAATATACTAAAAAATAAATTTAGAAAATTTAAATTTTAGAAATATTTTAGATTATTAAAAAAATTCTAATTTTAAAAGTTTTCTAATTATTAGAAATTTTTTAATTTTATAGAATTTCTAAAATAAGTTTAAAATTTTTCAAATTTTAAAGTTTTTGAATTGATTAAGAAATTATAATTATATATTTCCTAATTTGTTAGGAAATTTAAATTTAGTAAATTATTTGCTAATTAATTAGATTTTCTTAATAGAGAATTACTTCCTAAATAAAATATATAATTAAATTTTAGAAATGTGTTTTTTAATTTAAATAAGGAAATCTTGATTTGTGAAATTAGATTTAAAGACATATTTTATTTCCAGATAATAATATGACAACTATAAAATTATTTCCGCTATACTTGTTTGCCATATAGATGCATTAAATGATATCATCATTTTACCATGCGTGCGATTTGTCATATCATTTATGACATGCGTGTGATGTGTTATATCATTCTATATGTTGTGTGCGATACGACGTCATTATTTATTTCATGCATGTAATGTCATATAGGTAGATCATATGCATGATGATGATGAGAACCAAATCCCTTACAAAATATTAAGATCTACACCTTCCGTTAATATGGTAAGAATCAGAGTTTGATTACTTATTTGAGTTGTTGTGTAACGCCCCGCCCCTCCTACTAAGGCGACGGGGATTACTTGGACACATACATACTTACCCAATACAGCGGAAGTCTTGCTTAGAGAATTTAAAAACTTTTCCTTACTTTAAAATCACTATGGACATATAAACCATATAGCATACTTATCATGATTTTTGAGTCATAATACCCAAACACATAATTAATGTCATGGAGTCATAATGAAATAACATAAACATGGCATATTTTTTTATTAAGAAAAGCAGGTCTTTCCCTCTAGCCAAGCCACTACCACACACATCCTTCTAGCCCCTCCTGCTGCTCCCCTAGTACATCCATTCATTGCCTTTATCTGTGGTACAAGAAAGTAAGCTGTGAGCACTCATGGCTCAGTAAGTTCCTTTCCTACTCACAAAAACCGTATAGCATATCAAAATCATAAGTCAAAATGCATGGAAACAATTTATCATATCAAGCAGCATATCATGGCATATCGTAACATAATCATCATAAAGTATAATAGCATATTCTAACATGAACATCAAATGAATCCTGACATAGCATAACATCATCATAAATATCATGGCATAATCATAAAGTATATGCAAGGTGAATTCCTAAACATGTATCATGAAACATATGCAACATGTCTTTTGAAAACTTATAATATACATACTTAAACATAATCTCAACATGATTAGGGCCCCGGCTTGTACCACATACATAAATGCGCGCGTCCTATGTAGGTCCAAGGTAGCAAGTCTTGAACCATACAAGGCATACATACTAGGCCCGTTTCTTAGTCCATCGACCTAGGGGCACTTAGGAGCCCATCCCTAACGAGGCCCGTTTCTTAGTCCATCGACCCCGGGGCGCTTATGGAGCCCACCCTTGGTACAAGCCATACATAAAGTAAAGTAGCATGTCATACATATCATAGTTCTTATCCTTTCATGCATATCATGTTTCTTAATATATCATAAAACATGCATATTTGGGCACACAGCACATGCATGAATCATAAGCATACATAATGAACATATCACTTATCATGTCATAAAACATGCTTATTTGGGCACACAACACATGCATGGATCATAAGCATACATAATGAACATGTCATTTATCATATCATAAAGCATGCATAATTGGGCACATAGCACATGCATCATAAGCATACATAATGAACATGTCATTTAACTTAACATAAAGCATGCATAATTGGGAACATAACACATGCATGGATCATAAGCATACATAAAAGAGCATATCACCTATCATAGAAAGACATAACCATTCATGTAATCATTAAATAACATCTCTAAATTCATTTACATAGCATGTGAGGTACATCTAGGTCACTAAACTTATTATGGCCGAAAGTCATGAGTAGGGACATGATCTTTAGACAACATACAAACATAAGAATCTCATGATATCTTCACATACTAGCATAAGAAAGATCATAAGCATGTTAACCTAAATTTTTAAGCCCTCCTAGGTTTCTAATTCTTTCATGGCCGAAACCTTCATGAAGAGCAATCAAGTTCTAAGAAACATGCAAATATGTAAACCCTAAACTCATATCATATCATATTTCATAAGGAACAACTTGAGCATGTTTAGTTTGGGTTCTAAGTTCCCTAAGCTTCTAACCTTATCATGGCCGAACCCGAGCATGTCTCATTCTAGGTTACAAGTAGCCTGAAAGTGTTGAACCTTAAGCCAATATCCTACACATTTCATGAGGAACATCATAAGCACATTTGGTTCAAGTTCCAAACCTCCTAAACCCATTAACTCAAGGTGGCCGAAACACATCAAACATGGAAACTAGGTTTCTAGTGGCATAAGAGCATGGAAACCATAACTACATTTCATAGCATTTATCACAAGAAACATCATGAGCATATCTAAGTTGGATTCTAAATTTCTCTAGGCCTTTAGACTATTAGTGGCCGAAACATGTGAGCATGGAAACTAAGTTTCTAGTGGCATAAGAACATGGAAACCACAACTACATTTCATGGCATTTATTTCAAGAAACATTATAAGCCTATCTAAGTTGGGTTCTAATTTTTCCTAGACCTTCAAACCAATGTGGCCGAAACATGTGAGCATGGATTTGTTTTTCATGTGGCCTAAAAGCATGGAAACCCTACACAATTTTCATGGCATCATTACAAGAAACATCATGAGTAAACTTAGTTTAAAATCTAAGCATCCTACTTTAAAACTTAGTGTGGTCGAGAGTTACATGTAACCAAATTTCTATGTAACAAGCAACCATAAGAACATCAAACTAGTTTCATATCATTTCATCAAGAAGGTCATGAGCCTCCTAGAATTGGTTTAAACTTTCCTAGGCCTCAAATCTCCTCATAACCGAATCTTCATAAGCATGAAATAGAATTCAAACCAACATACAATCATGGCATAACATTTTAGCTTCATATCTTGTCTTAGGAGAAATCTTAGCATGCTTTGTTTTTTAGGTTTAAAACTCTCCTAGGCCTTTAGTTCTTCCATGGCCGAATATTCATGAGCATGGAGATGGAGTTTCAAACAACATACAAGTAAGAGAAAAAGTTAACAACACCATTATCATAGGGTACATAACACAAGAACAAGGAAACATGTTTAGTTGAGTCTTAAGCTTACCTAGTCCTCTTGTTCATGCTTGGCCGAGAGTCTAAGGTTCATGGAACTAAGTTTTCATTATTCATTCTAGCATGGAAACCTTAGATTAACCTCTTACATAAGATTCATGTCACAAGAAAATAATAAGCATATCTAGTTTAAAATTTCTTAGACTCTTCCTCTTGTCTTGGCCGAAATTTCATAAAGCAAACCCTAGGTTTTTAAGCGTTCTATCTTCATGGGAAAAAACAACCATATAAGCCATTGTACCACAGGTGAGGGTGTAACGACCCGCCTCCTACTGACTAGGCTGCGAGGCCGATCTCTACAATTATGCTGTGCTAAATTACTATTACGAAAAATCTGGATTTATTAAAATTTTGCTAAACTAATTTCTGTAAAATCTGAACTTAACATTCTAAGTGTACCTAGGAGTTGTTCACATGCTAGGGAAGAGAATCTATGCCTCTCGGATGACCTGATAGCTGTAATCAGGCATTTCAATCGATCCATGGATCAATTGGGCTGTCGGATCGATCCAGTGATCGATCCAACTTGATGCCGGCACGGAAACAACCCTCTGGATCGGTCGGCTGACCGATCCATAAGCTGTCACTCCTGTACACGGCTGGATCGGTCTGCCGACCGATCCAGGAGTACACTGATCGGTCGGCTTGACCGATCCAGTGGCTTACTGATCGGTCGGCTGACCGATCAGTAAGCTTTGGTGCTCACTGTTCGCAGGCGCTAACTCTCTGTTCGCGCATGGATCGGTCAGCTGACCGATCCAGTGGCACAACCCACTCTCTGATCGGTCTGTAGACCGATCAGAGTTCTGATTTCAGCCTGAAACTCTGATTTCAGCCTGAAACTCTGATTTCAGCACTTGGGCGTGCCAAGATCTCACATTTCACTTATACAATCCATAGAATATATTCTAATGACATAAAGCTAGCATTCTAAACTAGATGTTAAGCATGGTTTACTAGTTCGTAGCATTTAACAATTAAAAGTGCATGACAATAGAAATACTAAAGGTTCAATTGTTTAAGCTTGCTAGATCCCCTAAGGATCTTTTATTCCAGTTCCTGCCACACACATCCTCATCATTGCATTGACCTCCAGCCTCCGCTAGTCCATCTTTCCTTTACCTTTATCTGCAGTATAAGGAAAAAATATCTATAAGCTTTCGCTTAGTAAGAAACCATCTACTCACAAAAACAATGCATACGATGCCACTCATGATTTGTAAGTCATGCTATTTGAAAAACATACTGAATATGCAAGCATGGCATGGCATGGTATCATACAAAGTATGGCATAACATAAGCTGAACATAAAATAAAACTGATCATAACATGTCTAGAACTGTATATGAAGCTATCATATTTAACAACTTAAATAAGCTGAGTTGATACAAAAGTGAGCTAAGCTGAAGCTGAGCTAATACTGAATTCCATTATGTTTTAAAACTGATTTGGAAAACTATTATACATAATAGATAAAAATACTAAACATGCTGCTGTAGGGCCCTGGCAACTGTACTTGCTGTGCGCGCATCCCTAACTAGACCCGGGATTGCAAGTTCCGAATCTAGTAGGGTTTACTAGGTTAGCTAAACCTAGGGACGACTATGGGAGTCCAACCCAGTGGATATCTAATCCAGTACAGTGCCGCTGCTGAAAGTAAAATACTGAAATGCTAATTAGCTGAATCTAGGTTATCTGAACCTAGAACTAGGTTGTCTGAACCTAGAGGCGACTGTGGGAGCCCACCCATTGGACATCTAGTCCCACAAAGCTGAAATAAAACTGATATGCTGGTTTAAATGCTTCCATGCATTTCACTATGCTGTTAAAACTGTCTAATGTTGCGCTAAACATTTTATCGAACACCTAGTGTGCTCCAACTCTCCTCTCTAATAGGGGAACCACCTCTAGGCACCCGACGATGTCTAGAACCTCTATCTGAAGAGGTAAAACGCGTCCGGCCCATCCAGAGATACTCAGCTAACCCCTAAGTCGGCGAAGAGAATTAAATACACTCTAGAGATCGATAAAAATCTACATAAGCATGCAATCAAACGAGAGCTACTTATACTGCAGGTGAGGGGTTTCTTACCTTGTGTGCTAGATTTCTTACAAATCTAATCGCTAGAAATTCCGGTGGAGACGACTTCCCGACGATTCACTCGCGTCCACGTGCTCTACTCGCGGAGGGGAACGTCCTTGTGCTGAAATCGTCGCCGGAAAGTGTCCTTGGGCCCTAGGGAAAAACCCTAGGTCTTCCCTTGTTGTGGTGCCGAGAGAAGGAGGAGAGGGAGAGGTGTTCGGCGTGAGGGTTTGGATAAAGAAAGTGGCGTGAGGTTTTGTGAGGAGAGGGCTGCCGAACCAAATTAAACCAAACCCAACTTAAGTTCTTAATTTATATTAAGTGGATTATTGAACCCAACTCTAATATAAATATAATTGGTTCCTCTTTCTTTCAGCACGGCCCTGCTGGGTTCACCGGTTACTAAGGCTAACTAAAGGTTTAGCGGACCCGAGAGGTCCCGGGTTCGATTCCCGCTTAAACCATTTTGCTTATCTAATTACTTTTGCTACTTCCGCTACTCGAAAAATTTCGGAAAAATATCTAAAAATTCCAGAAAAATCATAGAATAATTCTAATGCAAGTTTGAGAATTTTCGAGCGTTACAATCCCCCAATAACTTATAAAAAGTTCATCCTCGAACTTAGAACAATTCTGGGTACTTCTGTCTCATGCTGGCTTCTGTCTCCCAAGTTGCCTCTGCTACTGTGTGACTCTCCCAAGTTGCCCTTCATGGGACCTACCCTGAGGAACACTGAATCCCCAACTGAAAACTCTAAGGGTCTGCGTTGTGTATCAGCATAGCTTTTCTGGCGGCTCTGAGCTGTCTCTATCCTCTGGCGGATCTGCTGTATAGCTGCTGTGGTATCTGCTACTAGATCTGTCTGAAGCTTTAGTTCCTTCTGTTCACCACTCTCATACCAGCAGATTGGAGATCTACACCTCCGCCCATAGAGAGCCTCGTAAGGTGCCATGCCGATAGTGGCCTGATAGTTGTTGTTGTATGCAAATTCTGCTAAGCTCAGATATTTACACCAACTTCCCTTGAAATCTAGGGCACACGCTCGGAGCATATCTTCGAGTACCTGGTTTACTCGCTCTGTCTGCCCATCTGTCTGCGGATGGAATGCTGTGCTGAACTTTAACTTCATGCCCAATGTTGACTGTACACACTCCCAGAAGTGTGATGTAAATCTGCTGTCTCTGTCTGAAATAATGGTACGTGGGACTCCATGAAGTCTGACGATCTCCTGGAGATACAACTGAGCTAGCTTCTCCATGGAGTAGGATATCTTGATAGCTAAAAAGTGGGATGATTTAGTCAACCTGTCGACTATTACCCAGATGACATCCAAACCATTCGTGGTTCTGGGTAGTCCCACTATGAAGTCCATAGAGATATCTTCCCACTTCCATTCTGGAATCTGTATAGGCTGCAGAACTCCTCCTGGTCGCTGATGTTCTGCCTTGACCCTCTGACAGGTGAGGCAGATGCTAACATATCTGGCGATGTCTCGCTTCATCCCGGGCCACCAAAAACGTTTCTTCAGGTCTTGATACATTTTGGTGGAACTTGGATGCATCGCATAGGGAGTCCTGTGAGCCTCATCTAAAATCTGTCTCCATAGTTCCTCCTGATCTGGAACACAGAGTCTGTCACCAAAATACAACACCCCTCTATCGGACACTCTGAATTCTCTACTTTCTGATTCTGCTAGCCCTTGCTTGATTTTCTGAATTTCAGGGTCCTGCTCCTGAGCTGACTGAATATCACCAAGCAAGGTAGACTCTAAGGTCATAGTAGAGAGCTGTCCAATGATGAGCTCGAGACCGAAATCTACGATCTCCTTCTGTAGGGGTGGTGACATGGCTGTAAGAGATAATAAGGTAGCACCGGATTTTCTGCTAAGTGCGTCGGATACCTTATTGGCTTTCCCTGGATGGTAGAGGATGTCTATATCGTAGTCTTTGACCAGCTCAAGTCATCTGCGCTGTCGCATGTTCAGATCCTTCTGAGTGAAGAAGTACTTCAGACTCTGATGATTTGTATACACTCTGCACTGAGCTCCATATAAGTAATGTCTCCAAATTTTGAGAGCGAACACTACTGCTGCAAGCTCAAGGTCATGAGTAGGATAATTCTTCTCATAATCCTTGAGTTGTTTGGAGGCATAGGCGATCACCTTGCCGTTTTGCATCAGTACTGCTCCTAGTCCCAACTTAGAGGCATCACTATAGATGTCAAAGCTGCTGGTGTTGTCTGGTAGAGCCAAAATGGGAGCACTGGTCAATCTCCTTTTCAGCTCGCTGAAACTGTTCTCACAGTCCTCGGTCCACTGATACTTTATGTTCTTTCTGGTAAGAGCTGTCAGTGGGGAGGCTATCCTGGAGAAGTCCTCTACAAATTTTCTGTAATAGCCTGCTAATCCCAGAAAGCTTCTGATCTCGCTAGCGTTCTTGGGTCTCTTCCAATTGCTCACAGCTTCTATCTTACTGGGGTCTACCATGATACCCTCCTTTGAGATGATGTGACCCAGGAAGGACACCTGATCTAACCAAAATTCACATTTCGTGAACTTGGTGTATAGCTGGTGCTGCTGAAGGGTCTGCAATACTAGTTTCAGTTGCTCTGAATGTTCTTCCTGAGTTCCTGAATAGATAAGAATGTCATCGATAAATACAATAACAAACTTATCTAAATACTCCCTAAATACTCTGTTCATGAGATCCATGAATGTAGCTGGAGCATTGGTCACGCCAAAGGGCATGACTACGAACTCGTAGTGTCCGTATCTGGTTCTGAATGCTGTCTTGGGTATATCCCCTTCTTTAACCTTTACCTGATGATAACCTGATGTGAGATCTATCTTAGAGAACACTGCTGCTCCCTTTAGCTGATCGAACAGATCATCAATTCTGGGAAGGGGATACCTGTTCCTGATCGTGACTTGGTTCAGTGATCTGTAGTCTATGCACAGTCGCATGCTTCCATCCTTCTTCATCACGAACAATACAGGTGCTCCCCATGGTGAGTGACTCGGGCGTATGAAACCCTTGTCGAGCAGCTCCTGTAGTTGCTCCTGAAGTTCCTTCAGTTCTACTGGAGCCATGCAATAAGGCGCTTTGGAGATAGGATTTGTACCGGGAATGAGCTCTATCTCAAAGTCAATCTCCCTGTCTGGTGCTAAGCCTGGTAACTCTTCAGGGAAGACTGCTGGGTAGTCACATACGACTCGAACCTCTGCTAGCTGGTGGTTCTTGTCCTGGCTGGCGTTGACTACGTGTGCTAGGAATCCTGTACATCCTGAATCCAGTAGCTTCTGTGCTTTCATAACTGAGAGAAACTTCTTGGCCTTTCTCTTTGGTTCCCCGCTGTATTCAAATTGCACTGCCGCTTCAGGTTGGAAGATGACTTTCTGTTTACGGCACTCTATGGTAGCACCGTATCTGATCAGAAAGTCCATTCCAAAGATAACGTCATAGTCGGTCATCTCTAGCACTATCAGATCACAAAAGAGCTCTCTGTCTGCTATAATGACGGGCACTGCTCTGAGCCAGTGCATGGATGTCATGATCTCTCCTGAAGGTAATGCCGTCATAAACTGGCCATTGAGTACCTCTGAGGGTCTTTCTAATTTTTTGGAGAACATCCTGGCTATATATGAATGGGTTGCCCCAGTATCAAATAGAACAGTAGTACTATACTGTAAAATGTTAATCTGACCTGTGACAACTGTCGAGGCATTGGCTACGTCCTCTCTGGTGAGTGAGTAGATCCTCGCATTCGCCATCGCTGGAGGGGCTTCTAATCTGCCCTGGCTGATGAGTGGACCTTCTAGAGCGGCCTGCATCTGATATAACTGCGCTGGCTAGCCTGCATACTGAACCGGTCTTGTTCGGGCACTGCTTGGCCATGTGCCTTTCTTGTCCACATTCAAAACATCCTCGTGTGCCCTTGCGACAAACCCCTGGGTGGAATTTCCCACAAGTAGCACACTTTGGATAACTGGGTCGCTTACTAGGTGGTCCTCCTTTTGGGTCACTTCCTGATCTGCGCTTACTGTTGGAGTTCCCTTTCCAATTAGAGCTGTGGCCTTGCTGTTTTTGAGTGTGGGAGTTTCCTTGGCCTTTGGACTCTGAGGAGACTTGCTTCTGCTGCTTTATGCTGTTCTGGTAATGCTCTGTGGTCAAGGCACTGCTCACTAACTCCTCTGTGGTTTGTGGCCTATGTATGCCACCAGCCACGTTCACTGCTATCTCTGGCCTCAGCATCTTGAGCATCAACCGGATTCGTTCCTTCTCTGTGCTGACTAGCTCTGGGCATAGACGAGCCAACCTGTTGAATTTCTTCACGGCTTCCTCAACTGAAAGGTTGCCCTGACGAAACTCAGTGAACTCGTCGTAGTGGCGGTTTGTAACCCGTATGTGAAAGAACTCCTCGAAGAATTCTTTCTCGAAGTCAGCCCATGACATCTGGTTCACTGGGCGCTTCGTTCTGATTCTTTCCCACCACATGCAGAAGGAGGCACACTTCACCTTCTCGTGTTCTGGCCAGTCCAGAAGCTCCATCGTGCTCTCCAGTGTTTTGAACCAGGCTTGTGCATCCCATGGTTCACTAGTGCCTGAGAAGTTCTCTGGCTTGACCCGCTGCCACTGGATCAGATAGGCTTCCTTTCTTGGCTCAGCTGCTGGGGCTGCTGGTGCTGGTGCTGTAGGCTGAGCTGGTGGAACCTCTAAGACTACCGGAGTCGTCAAATTCGGTTCCGGGGTGACTGTGGGGGTACTCTGCTGATTAGCCTTTAAGGTGGCTATTTCCTGTTGCTGTTCAGCTAGCTGCTGCTGTAACTGAGCCACTAATGCCTCTTGCTGGGGCTCAGTAGCTAGTGCCCTTCTAGCTGGGCGTCCTCGTGCCATTTCTAAAGACATAGAGAACATAACATAACTAAGGTAATTACAGTTATATCACTACTGATATCATGTTTAAAACTATCACATACTAACAAGCAGTAGGCATATAAACATGAACTGTAACTAGAAAGCAAGAACAATAAAGAGAGTAGAGGTATTCTTACTTGGAAGCTGCAGGTACAATGCTGATGTGTGTGTAGGAAGTATGGAACACTACTCTGATACCACTCTGTAACGACCCGCCTCCTACTGACTAGGCTGCGAGGCCGATCGCTACAGTTATGCTGTGCTAAATTACTATTACGAAAAATCTGGATTTATTAAAATTTTGCTAAACTAATTTCTGTAAAATCTGAACTTAACATTCTAAGTGTACCTAGGAGTTGTTCACATGCTAGGGAAGAGAATCTATGCCTCTCGGATGACCTGCTAGCTGTAATCAGGCATTTCAATCGATCCATGGATCAATTGGGTTGTCGGATCGATCCAGTGATCGATCCAGCTTGATGCCGACATGGAAACAACCCTCTGGATCGGTCGGCTGACCGATCCATAAGTTGTCACTCCTGTACACGGCTGGATCGGTCTACCGACCGATCCAGGAGTACACTGATCGGTCAGCTTGACCGATCCAGTGGCTTACTGATCGGTCGGCTGACCGATCAGTAAGCTTTGGTGCTCACTGTTCGCAGGCGCTAACTCTCTGTTCGCGCATGGATCGGTCAGCTGACCGATCCAGCGGCACAACCCACTCTCTGATCGGTCTGTAGACCGATCAGAGTTCTGATTTCAGCCTGAAACTCTGATTTCAGCCTGAAACTCTGATTTCAGCACTTGGGCGTGCCAAGATCTCACATTTCACTTATACAATCCATAGAATATATTCTAATGACATAAAGCTAGCATTCTAAACTGGATGTTAAGCATGGTTTACTAGTTCGTAGCATTTAACAATTAAAAGTGCATGACAATAGAAATACTAAAGGTTCAATTGTTTAAGCTTGCTAGATCCCCTAAGGATCTTTTATTCCAGTTCCTGCCACACGCATCCTCATCATTGCATTGACCTCCAGCCTCCGCTAGTCCATCTTTCCTTTACCTTTATCTGCAGTATAAGGAAAAAGTATCTATAAGCTTTCGCTTAGTAAGAAACCATCTACTCACAAAAACAATGCATACGATGCCACTCATGATTTGTAAGTCATGCTATTTGAAAAACATACTGAATATGCAAGCATGGCATGGCATGGTATCATACAAAGCATCGCATAACATAAGCTGAACATAAAATAAAACTGATCATAACATGTCTAGAACTGTATATGAAGCTATCATATTTAACAACTGAAATAAGCTGAGTTGATACAAAAGTGAGCTAAGCTGAAGCTGAGCTAATACTGAATTCCATTATGTTTTAAAACTGATTTGGAAAACTATTATACATAATAGATAAAAATACTAAACATGCTGATGTAGGGCCCTGGCAACTGTACTTGCTGTGCGCGCATCCCTAACTTGACCGGAGATTGCAAGTTTCGAATCTAGTAGGGTTTACTAGGTTAGCTAAACCTAGGGACGACTATAGGAGTCCAACCCAGTGGATATCTAATCCAGTACAGTGTCGCTGCTGAAAGTAAAATACTGAAATGCTAATCAGCTGAATCTAGGTTATCTGAACCTAGAACTAGGTTGTCTGAACCTAGAGGCGACTGTGGGAGCCCACCCATTGGACATCTAGTCCCATAAAGCTGAAATAAAACTGACATGCTGGTTTAAATGCTTCTATGCATTTCACTATGCTGTTAAAACTGTCTAATGTTGCGCTAAACATTTTATCGAACACCTAGTGTGCTCCAACTCTCCTCTCTAATAGGGGAACCACCTCTAGGCACCCGACGACGTCTAGAACCTCTACCTGAAGAGGTAAAACGCGTCCGGCCCATCCAGAGATACTCAACTAACCCCTAAGTCGGCGAAGAGAATTAAATACACTCTAGAGATCGATAAAAATCTACATATAACTAAATTATAAGCATGCAATCAAACGAGAGCTACTTAATACTGCAGGTGAGGGGTTTCTTACCTTGTGTGCTAGATTTCTTACAAATCTAATCGCTAGAAATTCCGGTGGAGACGACTTCCCGACGATTCACTCGCGTCCACGTGCTCTACTCGCGGAGGGGAACGTCCTTGTGCTGAAATCGTCGCCGGAAAGTGTCCTTGGGCCCTAGGGAAAAACCCTAGGTCTTCCCTTGTTGTGGCGCCGAGAGAAGGAGGAGAGGGAGAGGTGTTCGGCGTGAGGGTTTGGAGAAAGAAAGTGGCGTGAGGCTTTGTGAGGAGAGGGCTGCCGAACCAAATTAAACCAAACCCAACTTAAGTTATTAATTTATATTAAGTGGATTATTGAACCCAACTCTAATATAAATATAATTGGTTCCTCTTTCTTTCAGCACGGCCCTACTGGGTTCACCGGTTACTAAGGCTAACTAAAGGTTTAGCGGACCCGAGTGGTCCCGGGTTCGATTCCCGCTTAAACCATTTTGCTTATCTAATTACTTTTGCTACTTCCGCTACTCGGAAAATTCCGGAAAAATATCTAAAAATTCCAGAAAAATCATAGAATAATTTTAATGCAAGTTTGAGAATTTTCGGGCGTTACAGAGGGGAAGCTTACCTGGTGTTCACTTGTTAATCCTTAAAGAAAAGGGTACCCTTGGTGAAGAGGAGGAAGGGAGCTTCTTCTTCTAGCACTCCTTTTGATTTCACTTGCTTGGAAAGGGTACACCTTGAAGGCTCCTTCTTGTAGTTTAGTTTTCTTTAGAGAGAAAACCTAAACTTGGCTTTTGGAGGTGAGGGAGGAGAGCTCTAGTTTTGGCAATGGTGAGGAAGAAGGAAGAAAATGAAATCCTTTTCTTTCTTTCCTTTTTATGCTAAGTGGGTGGAAGATACAAAGATGAACTTTGCTTCCCTTTCTCCTTAATTCATGTATATACTTTTCTAATGAGAATATGTCCTCATTCCCCTCCCTTAATCCTTCTCATCATTGCTCTCTTAAACCCCACGAAAATAGAGAAGAAAAAAAAAGAAAGACAACTTGTCTTTTGCTTACTTCTTTTCTTAACCAAGAGGTAAACAAGAGGAAGAAAGCTACTTGATTTTCTCTTGTTCCCTCACTTAATTATATCCTCACTTTTAACTATAATTCCCATCATTTTCCATTCATATGTTATTCATTATCCTAGTGGTTATCATACATAATTTTATTTCTATCCTTTGTGAGAGGTTCAAGGTTCAAACCTTCACCTTTTCTTTTTATTTCTCTTATTTCTTTTTCTTTTGATTCTTCTTACTTTTATGCTCTAAAGAAAATAACACCCATATACTTATCTTATAATTTTGTGGGTGTTACAGTACCCCATACCTCATAGAAAGTTCGTCCTCGAACTTAAAATAGCTCCGGATACTTTTGTTTCATATCATCTTCTCGTTCCCACGTGGCTTCTTCGTACTGTTGATTTTGCCATAGGACCTTCACTAAGGGTACTTCTTTGTTCCTTAGTCTTTTGACGTCTCGATCCAATATTTGAATTGGTCGGCTTTCGTAGGTTAGGTCCTCTTGTACTTGTACTGTATGGGGTTCTATCACTTGGCCCATGTTCGGAATACATTTCTTTAGCATCGAAACGTGGAACACGTTGTGAATGGCTGACATCTCATGAGGCAGCTCTATTTCATACGCTACCTTGCCGATTCTTTTCAGGACCTGGTATGGTCCCACATAGCGCGGGCTTAGCTTTCCCTTCTTACCGAACCTCATTACTCCCTTCATAGGAGCTACCTTGAGGAATACTGAGTCTCCGACACTGAACTCCAATGGCCTTCGTCGCTTATCCGCATAATTCTTCTGTCGACTCTGAGCAGTTTCTATTCTTTGGCGGATATTCTGTATAACACGGGTGGTGTTATCGATAAGCTCTGTTTGAAATCCCATCTCTTTCTTTTCCCCGCCTTCATACCAACATATAGGTGATCTGCATTTCCTACCATACAGAGCCTCGTAGGGTGCCATCCCAATAGTAGCCTGGTAGCTATTGTTGTAAGCGAATTCTGCTAAGCATAAATATCGGCACCAGCTTCCTTTGAAGTCCAAGGCACAAGCCCGTAGCATGTCTTCTAGTACTTGGTTCACCCTCTCTGTCTGTCCGTCGGTTTGAGGGTGGAAGGCAGTACTGAATAATAGCTTTGTGCCAAGAGCCCTCTGAACACCTTCCCAAAATACGAGACAAAACGACCATCTCTGTCAGAGATGATGGTCTTAGGGATCCCATGTAGTCTAATAATTTCCTTGACATATAATTGAGCCAGTTGCTCAATTGAATGAGTCATCTTAATTGCCAGAAAGTGGGCGGATTTGGTTAGTCTATCCACGATTATCCATATAGCGTCATAGCCGTTTGTTGTCTTGGGTAATCCTGAAATAAAGTCCATAGAGATATCCTCCCATTTCCATTCCGGAATTTGGACAGGCTGCAGTAATCCTCCAGGCCTCTGGTGTTCTGCTTTAACCCTCTGACAGGTCAGGCAGGCACTGATGTACTGAGCCACATCTCTCTTCATACTGGACCACCAGAATTTCTTTTTCAAATCCTGGTACATTTTGGTGGATCCCGGATGCATTGCATAGGGAGTTGAATGAGCTTCTTCTAATATCTTTCTTCGCAAATCGGGGTCTTCGGGAATACATAATCGATCTCTGAGGTATAATATTCCGCTGTCCGCGGTACGAAATCCATCATTCTTTCCTTCTAAGATCTCTCGTTTAATCCTTTGGAGGCTTTGGTCACTGGTTTGCTTCTCTAATATATTGTCAAATAGGGTGGGTGCTATGGTCAGGGTGAAGAGTCGCCCGGACATAGTCTCGACCCCATGACACGTAATGTTTCTCGGTTTCCCGATAGATTCGACCACTGGTTTGCCTTCAGTATTAAATAAAACTTTAGTACGTTGGCTAGAGATAGGCGGCTGACCTGTAACGACAGTAGAGGCGTTCGCCACATCTTCACTAGTAATTGCGAAAACCCTGGCATTCGTCGTCGCTGGCGGGGCATCCAATCTCCCTTGGCAGATCGAAGTCCCTTCTATAGCAGTTTGCATCTGGTGTAGCTGTGAAGGGGCACTCTTGTTCTGATTATTCCGCTGGAATGGTGCCTGGAACTGAGTAGGACAGTCTCTGGCCAAATGTCCTTCCTGTCCGCAATTATAGCATTTTCTTGTACCTTTGTGACACATCCCGGAATGCAGCTTCCCACAAATAGAACACTGGGGGTATCTCGGTTGCTTATTCACTGACCCACCTTTTGCATTATCCCACTGCTTTCTTTTTCCGGTAGAAGTTCCTTTCCAGCCTGGTTTGGTACTCTGGGGTCTCTGTCCTTTGGCTCGTGTCTGACCTTTATTCTCCTTCATTGCTTTCTGATAATGTTTCGTAATCAGTGCACTGCTAACTAATTCCTCTGTAGTCTGCGGTCTATTAACTCCGCCGGCCACGTTCAATGTTATCTCGGGTCGAAGCATCTTCAGCATCAGTCTGACCCTTTCTCTTTCTGTACGCACTAATTCGGGATAAAGGTGTGTTAGACGGTTGAAGCGCTTTACTGCTTCATTTACTGATAAGTCACCTTGCCGAAACTCGGTGAACTCGTCGTAGTGCCGGTTCGTCACTTGCGTATGGAAGAACTCTTCGAAGAACTCTGTCTCAAAGTCCGTCCAATTCATCAGATTAACTTGCCTCTTAGCTTTAACTCTTTCCCACCACATTCTCGCATCTCCGGAGAAGCAGAAAGATACGCATTTGATCTTCTCTGATTCAGGCCAGTCCAGTAGTTCCACTGTGCTTTCTACCGTCTTGAACCAGGCCTGGGCATCCCACGGCTCGCAAGTACCCGAGAAGTTCTCCGGCTTCAGCCTCAGCCACTGTATCAAGTAGGTCTCCTGTCGAACCACTGGGGCAGGGGCTACCGGTGGTACTGGTGCAATTATTGGTATGACGGGCACTGCGTTCTGAATTACTGGCGGGGTGGTAGGAGTTCCTTGTTGACCCATCAAAGTCGTGATCAACTGTTGTTGTTCCGTGATCTGACGTTGGAGGTCAGTAACTACCTGAGTCAGATCTGGTGGAGTTACTGTCTCGTCCGCTCGGGTAGTGCGTCTTCTAGCCATGCTTATCTTCATTAAATAGCAACAAGTTATCGTTATTCCTATTCGACAGTCATAAGGTCATTAGTATTCCTATCCTACCATCATGCATACCTAAACTAAATCAAAGAATAAATAAACATGCATAATATTACAGCATCAAACAAAAATTAAATTAAGCATATAAAATCTTACTTGGAGCGGCAGGATGAAGGCTTGACATGTGTGTAGTGAAAAGGCTAACCAGGCTCTGATACCAAACTGTAACGCCCCGCCCCTCTTGCTAAGGCGACGGGGGTTACTTGGACACATACATACTTACCCAATACAGCGGAAGTCTTGCTTAGAGAATTTAAAAACTTTTCCTTACTTTAAAATCACTATGGACATATAAACCATATAGCATACTTATCATGATTTTTGAGTCATAATACCCAAACACATAATTAATGTCATGGAGTCATAATGAAATAACATAAACATGGCATATTTCTTTATTAACAAAAGCAGGTCTTTCCCTCTAGCCAAGCCACTACCACACACATCCTTCTAGCCCCTCCTGCTGCTCCCCTAGTACATCCATTCCTTGCCTTTATCTGTGGTACAAGAATGTAAGCTGTGAGCACTCATGGCTCAGTAAGTTCCTTTCCTACTCACAAAAACCGTATAGCATATCAAAATCATAAGTCAAAATGCATGGAAACAATTTATCATATCAAGCAACATATCATGGCATATCGTAACATAATCATCATAAAGTATCATAGCATATTCTAACATGAACATCAAATGAATCCTGACATAGCATAACATCATCATAAATATCATGGCATAATCATAAAGTATATGCAAGGTGAATTCCTAAACATGTATCATGAAACATATGCAACATGTCTTTTGAAAACTTATAACATACATACTTAAACATAATCTCAACATGATTAGGGCCCCGGCTTGTACCACATACATAAATGCACGCATCCTATGTAGGTCTAAGGTAGCAAGTCTTGAACCCTACAAGGCATACATACTAGGCCCGTTTCTTAGTCCATCGACCTAGGGGCACTTAGGAGCCCATCCCTAACGAGGCCCGTTTTTTAGTCCATCGACCCCGGGGCGCTTATGGAGCCCACCCTTGGTACAAGCCAAACATAAAGTAAAGTAGCATGTCATACATATCATAGTTCTTATCCTTTCATGCATATCGTGTTTCTTAACATATTATAAAACATGCATATTTAGGCACACAACACATGCATGAATCATAAGCATACATAATGAATATATCACTTATCATGTCATAAAGCATGCTTATTTGGGCACACAACACATGCATAGATCATAAGCATACATAATGAACATGTCATTTATCATATCATAAAGCATGCATAATTGGGCACATAGCACATGCATGGATCATAAGCATACATAATGAACATGTCATTTAACTTAACATAAAGCATGCATAATTGGGAACATAGCACATGCATGGATCATAAGCATACATAAAAGAGCATATCACCTATCATAGAAAGACATAACCATTCATGGAATCATTAAATAACATCTCTAAATTCATTTACATAGCATGTGAGGTACATCTAGGTCACTAAACCTATTATGGCCGAAAGTCATGAGTAGGGACATGATCTTTAGACAACATACAAACATAAGAATCTCATGATATCTTCACATACTAGCATAAGAAAGATCATAAGCATGTTAACCTAAATTTTTAAGCCCTCCTAGGTTTCTAATTCTTTCATGGCCGAAACCTTCATGAAGAGCAATCAAGTTCTAAGAAACATGCAAACATGTAAACCCTAAACTCATATCATATCATATTTCATAAGGAACAACTTGAGCATGTTTAGTTTGGGTTCTAAGTTCCCTAAGCTTCTAACCTTATCATGGCCGAACCCTAGCATGTCTCATTCTAGGTTACAAGTAGCATGAAAGTGTTGAACCTTAAGCCAATATCCTACACATTTCATGAGGAACATCATAAGCACATTTGGTTCAAGTTCCAAACTTCCTAAACCCATTGACTCAAGGTGGCCGAAACACATCAAACATGGAAACTAGGTTTCTAGTGGCATAAGAGCATGGAAACCATAACTATATTTCATAGCATTTATCACAAGAAACATCATGAGCATATCTAAGTTGGATTCTAAATTTCTCTAGGCCTTTAGACTATTAGTGGCCGAAACATGTGAGCATGGAAACTAAGTTTCTAGTGGCATAAGAACATGGAAACCACAACTACATTTCATGGCATTTATTGCAAGAAACATTATAAGCCTATCTAAGTTGGGTTCTAAGTTTTCCTAGACCTTCAAACCAATGTGGCCAAAACATGTGAGCATGGATTTTTTTTTCATGTGGCCTAAAAGCATGGAAACCCTACACAATTTTCATGGCATCATTACAAGAAACATCATGAGTAAACTTAGTTTAAAATCTAAGCATCCTACTTTAAAACTTAGTGTGGCCGAGAGTTACATGTAACCAAATTTCTATGTAACAAGCAACCATAAGAACATCAAACTAGTTTCATATCATTTCATCAAGAAGGTCATGAGCCTCCTAGACTTGGTTTAAACTTTCCTAGGCCTCAAATCTCCTCATAACCGAATCTTCATAAGCATGAAATAGAATTCAAACCAACATACAATCATGGCATAACATTTTAGCTTTATATCTTGTCTTAGGAGAAATCTTAGCATGCTTAGTTTTTTAGGTTTAAAACTCTCCTAGGCCTTTAGTTCTTCCATGGCCGAATATTCATGAGCATGGAGATGGAGTTTCAAACAACATACAAGTAAGAGAAAAAGTTAACAACACCATTATCATAGGGTACATAACACAAGAACAAGGAAACATGTTTAGTTGAGTCTTAAGCTTACCTAGTCCTCTTGTTCATGCTTGGCCGAGAGTCTAAGGTTCATGGAACTAAGTTTTCATTATTCATTCTAGCATGGAAACCTTAGATTAACCTCTTACATAAGATATATGTCACAAGAAAATAATAAGCATATCTAGTTTAAAATTTCTTAGACTCTTTGCTCTTGTCTTGGCCGAAATTTCATAAAGCAAACCCTAGGTTTTTAAGCGTTCTATCTTCATGGGAAAAAAAACCATATAAGCCATTGTACCACAGGTGAGGGGAAGCTTACCTAGTGTTCACTTGTTAATCCTTAAAGAAAAGGGTACCCTTGGTGAAGAGGAGGAAGGGAGCTTCTTCTTCTAGCGCTCCTTTTGATTTCACTTGCTTGGAAAGGGTACACCTTGAAGGCTCCTTCTTGTAGTTTAGTTTTCTTTAGAGAGAAAACCTAAACTTGGCTTTTGGAGGTGAGGGAGGAGAGCTCTAGTTTCGGTAATGGTGAGGAAGAAGGAAGAAAATGAAATCCTTTTCTTTCTTTCCTTTTTATGCTAAGTGGGTGGAAGATACAAAGATGAACTTTGCTTCCCTTTCTCCTTAATTCATGTATATACTTTTCTAATGAGAATATGTTCTCATTCCCCTCCCTTAATCCTTCTCATCATTGCTCTCTTAAACCCCACGAAAATAGAGAAGAAAAAAAAAGAAAGACAACTTGTCTTTTGCTTACTTCTTTTCTTAACCAAGAGGTAAACAAGAGGAAGAAAGCTACTTGATTTTCTCTTGTTCCCTCACTTAATTATATCCTCACTTTTAACTACAATTCCCATCATTTTCCATTCATATGTTATTCATTATCCTAGTGGTTATCATACATAATTTTATTTCTATCCTTTGTGAGAGGTTCAAGGTTCAAACCTTCACCTCTTCTTTTGATTTCTCTTATTTCTTTTTCTTTTGATTCTTCTTACTTTTATGCTCTAAAGCAAATAACACCCATATACTTATCTTATAATTTTGTGGGTGTTACATGTTGTGCCAAAACAAACTCAACCTAAAATTAAACATATTTGAACCATTGAGATACAACCTCATGATTAACAGGTTGGTTTTAACTTTCTGCATTGATTTATTATGCCAAAGCCAAGGTCAACTAAGATAGAGGTGAAGTTGAGTGATATGCATTTGATATATACTTGTTAATGTGTTAGCAACCTAATGATTATGCAAATATCAATTAGTTTGATAGCATAATGTGATAGTTGCATATATGTGATATGTAATCGATATATTTGATACCTACCACTACATTTAAGAATGACTTGTTGTGCGAAAGACAAGGTTGTTCTTATCTGAAGTGGATATCAAGCTACTTGGAGAAAACTTTCAATCTTCCATATTCAAAGTAAGGACTCTTGAATTTAATAAATAAGTATAAATTTTATTCTATGTAAATTGTTTACAAAATAAAATCATCTCTCTCATATATTCTCGTTTTTATATTTCTAGGTTAGTCATTTAATTATAACGTCTTTGAATTTATGTTTGTTGATAGACTCGAATAAATTGACCAGGCCAAACTTGTTGGATTGGTTTCGAAACATGACAATTGTTCTCAAGACTGAGAAACTAGTATATGTCCTTGAAAAGGTACTTCCCATAAATATAGTAGATGATGCAACACCAGATCAAATATTGGCTTTTGAAAAGCACATGACTGATTCTGAGCTTGCAAGTTACATCATGCTGGTCTCGATGTCTCCTGAACTACAAAAACAACATGACCATATGGATGCATATACAATTATTTTTCATCTACGTGAGCTATTTGATGAGCAAGCTAGATCTGAACGGTTTGAGATCACCAAGCTACTCTTTTGCTCAAATATGCATGAGGGTTCATCTGTAGTACACTTTGTGCTAAAGATGAATGGCTACATTGAGCATTTGGGATCACTTAGATTTGCATTAGATCATGAATTAAGTATTGATTTAATTTTGTATAGTTTACTTGATAGTTATTCACAGTTTATGAAGAACTATCAAATGAACCACATTGAATCCACAATTCCAGAATTGATCAATATGATCAAAGATGTGGAACCTTCTATGAAGAAAGAATAGAAGATATTGATGTTAGTAGACACCTTGAAGGAAAGTTCTAAGAGGAAACCAAAGCATTGGGGCACTAGGAAGAAGAAAAAGGCCAAGACAATAGAATCAGCAACAAAAGGCCCATGCTATCATTATGGCAAGATGGGGTACTGGTGAAGGAACTATAAGATTTATCTTGAGTTCGTGAAGAAGAAGAAAACATCTGATACCCTCATCTACTTCAGGTATTTTCATTATTAATTATCATGCTATTTCCTCTGACACTTAGATTTGGATACCGGGTGTGCCTCATATATATATGTAATAATATACAGGGGCTAAGGAATAGCAAAAAACTCGTCAAGGGAGAAACGAATCTTCGAGTTGACAATGGAGCAAAGGTTATAGCTGTCACCATTAGAACATATTTGTTAAAGCTTCCTAGTGGACTTGTCTTAGAACTGGATAATTATTATTTCTTTCCTACATTAATAAAAAATATTATGTTTATTTCTTGTTTAAACAGAAATAGTTTCTATTTGACTTTTAATAACAACTGTTGTTATATAGCTTAAAATGGTGTTCTTTATGGTACTGAAACTATATGTAATGTTATCTACGTGTTAGATATATCTGGTGACATATTCAATATCAAAATGAGCAACAAACATGCTCGAAAAGATGATCAATTAACCTCCTACTCATGTCATTGTTGCCTTGGCCATATAAACAAGAAACGCATGTTCAAATTGCAAAGACTTGTAAAGAGTTAACTAGTCAAGGAGTTACTTGGTCTCATACATACCGATGTATGTAGACCAATGTCATCTCATGCACTAGGAGGTTATAACTACTTCATTACCTTTATCAATGATCACTCACGATTTAGTTATGTGTATCTTATGAAACATAAATCTAAAGCCTTTGAAAGTTCAAAGAATTCAGAAATGAAGTAGAAAAATAACTTGGTAAAAGTATTAAGATACTTTGATATAATCGAGGTGGTGAATACATAAGCTAAGAGTTTCAAGATTATTTAAGGGATAATGAAATATTGTCTCAATGGACTCCTCCTTATACGCCACAATATAATGGTGTATCTGAAAGGAGAAACTGAACCTTGTTGGACATAGTTAGGTCAATGATGAATCATGCAATTCTTCCCTAAACCTTTCACGATTATACACTCAAGCTAAGGTAGCTGTTTACTTACTAAACAGAGTCCCGACTAAGACAATCTCTACTACTTCATTTAAAGTATGGGTTAGTAAGAAACCTCATCTATCTCACTTAAAGATATGAGATTGTCTTGCTTATATGAAGAGGATTGTATCAGATAAGATAGACATTAAATTTGATAAGTGTCTATTTGTTGGTTTCCCTAAGGAAACAAAGGGTTACTAATTCTATAATCCCTTGGAACAAAAAGTATTTATTTCAAGGCATGTTATGTTCCTATAGAAAGAATTTCTCTTACAGGAAACAAGTGGAAGTATGGTTGAATTTAATGAAGTTCAAGAGACTCCAATATATTCTAAAGAGATGTTTGGTTGAAAAACACTACCAATTACTCATAATGATGAACCATAGGTCGAACCTATAGTAACATAACCTCTTCATAGATCTCGTAGGACATGCAATATTCCTGAAAGATATATAGATCTCTCATAAGTGAATAAATTACGTGTTACTCATTGATGATGAGAACCCTACTAATTATGAAGAAGTTCTGAAAAGTTCAAAAAGGGATAAATAGCTTATAGTCATGAAGTCGGAAATGGATTTTATGTATGAAAACAAAATTTGAAACTTAATGGACCCACCTGAAGACATTACGCCTATTAGGTACAAATGGATTTTCAAGAAGAAAACTAACATAGATGGTAATATAATTACCTACAAAGCAAGATTAGTAGCAAAAGACTATCATCAAAGGCAAGGAATTGACTATGATAAAACCTTCTCACCAATGACTATGCTTTAAATATATTTGGATACTCCTGACCATATCAACTCATTATGCTTATGAGATATGATAGATGGATGTGAAAATAGTTTTCCTTAGTGGAAGCATGCTCGAGGGCATATATATGATACAACTGAAGGGTTTCACATCTGTTGACAAAAATAAAGTATGCAAGCTTCAACGATCTATTTATGAACTGAAGTAACCATCCAGGAGTTGGAACATCTATTTTGATGAGACAATAAAAGAGTTTAATTTCTCACAAAATCTTGACGAATCTTGTGTATACCAAAAGGTTAGTAGGAGTGTAGTCACATTTCTAATATTATATGTGTAGGACCATTGGGCCGGCTAGAGGGGGGGGTTGAATAGCCCTGAATTAAACACAACCCTTTCTCGAACAATTAAGCTAACACTTGAAAAATAGATTAAACAGAAAATAAAGCATAAAAACAAGGCACCGGATTTGACTTGGTTACAACCGGGAAGGTTGTTAATCCAAGGACGATGATTGCACTAAGAACTCCTTCAGGCGGAGAAGCCTCATTTACAGCAGTGTAGGCACAAAAAGAAGGAAGCTAATCAAAGCAGTGGAAGCACACAAGTGTTGTTTACAATTTCTGAACTGATTTAAAGCTTCTGGACCAAGGCTATATTTATAGCCTTGGTCGGGGCGCCTGGAAGGGTTCCGGGCGCCCTGGGGGGGATAAAATTTATCCCTCAACGTTCAGATCGAGATAATTCTCGATCTGGTCAAAATTACTGTTCCGGGCGCCCGGAGGGGTTCCGGGCGCCCCGGAGGGGTCCGAGCGCCCCGGTCAGTTCCGGGCGTCCCGGACCCCGAAAGTCAACACAGTTGACTTTTTTATCCGGGACCGCTTCTCTGGTTCAGTCCCGCCTCGGTCCGGTTCTTCCGCTCCGGATCTGCTCGTTTGGGTGATCTCTGCCTTTCGGAAAAAGGGCTCACCCGAACCCAACTTCCGGTCTTCTCGAGCGTGCTTCCCTCCGGCTTCTCGTCCCTTAGAATTACCGCGTGTTTCCTTCTCGTCCGCCAGCGTACTCATCCGCAGTCGCCCCCGTGCCGACCTTCTCGCTAGCTGCTCTTGCTCCCCGAGCAATCTTCCGCTCCGGCCTCTCGGAACCATCGCGCACTTCCTTCTCGTCCACGGTGTACTCTTCCGCGACGCCTCGACCCTCCCAGTGCCGTCCTTCTCGCTAGCTGCGTCTTCCGCTCGAGTACCTGTGCTCCTAAGCTCCTGCACACTTAGACACAAGGTTAGAAACAAACAGGACCTAACTTAACTTGTTGATCACACCAAAACAACCTTGGGGTTCCAACAATCTCCCCCTTTTTGGTGTGATCAACCCAAGTTAAGCTAGGGCTAAAAATAGGCATTAAATAACATTAAGTAAATTAACTTAATTTTTAATTTAAGTGAAAAAAGATAGAGAAAGGAAAAAATCAAATTAAATCTATCTACCTCCCCCTAGACTTATACTTTCCCTTCTTCCCCTTTGATCACAAAAAATGGGGTTCCAAGAAAAACAATCTAAGGGTAAAATACTTAGAAAAAGTAAAAAAAATTCTAAGTTTTTAAGAAATTTAGAAAATTTTTCTAAGTCATTTAAGCTGAGATTTCTTGTTTAGAAAGATTCTTAACTTACATAAATGATTTTTGAGAATATAAAAAAAATTCTAAGTAAATTTCTAATTTGAAATAAAATGTTTTGAATAACCTTTTTCAAGCATTAATTAATTCTTGTATTAATGCTTCACTAGTAAGTTAATTAAACATTTATTTCAATATTTTGGCTTTCAGGTCGTGGCGAGGCACTAGGCCTTCTTGGTTATTGGAGCAACAACCACTTCCTTAGACAAATCCTCATAAAGAAATTATTTGTTTAATTCTCTCACTTAAAGCGCTAATTTTAATTTTAAAATTAATTTAAGCATGATTTAGGAACCCAATACAGGTTCCAACCTACTGGATTAACTAAAAGGTTTTTAGGGACATGTTTTCTTGAGATGTTCCTGATTTGTCCCGGGTGATATTTAAAGTACCAATTTAAATTATTAAATCTTCTAACATTGGTTTTAGATGAACATGCATAGTTCTGTAAGTTATCTATTTGAATTTTCAAATTTTGATTTTCTAATTCCAATTTTTCATTTTTCAATTTTAATTTATCTAATTCTTCTAAGAGACAAGACTTAGCTAGAATTACTTTTAAATTTTTATTTTCACTTTCTAATTTGCAGCAGTCTTTTGTTAAAAGTTTAACGAACTTAAACATTTTATCGGGAGGAAGAGATCGTACCTGACTTACCTTGTCGATCTCGTTGTCCGTTTCTCCCCCTGAGCTGCTGCTTTCTTCCGACGTGTCTCCCCCTTCATCGATGCTCTCGATGCTCATTTCGGAAGAGCTTGAATCGCAGTCGTCGTCTTGATGGCTCGCCATCAGTGCGAGTCCGGAGAATGCTTCGACTTCCGATTCGGACGACGTATCATCCCACGTCACTTTCGGGCCTTTCGCTTTTGGATAGGCTTCTTTCCCTTCTCCTTATCTTTGTTCTTCACTTGGGGCAGTTGTCCTTGACGTGCCCTTCTTCGTCGCAGTGGTAGCAGCGGATCATCCTTTTCTTCTTCCCCTGCGGATGGTTAGCAGATCTAGATTTACAAAGTTTCTTGAATCTTCTTACCATCATTACCATTTCCTCGTCGTCGAGAGAGGATTCCGACTCAGGTTCGTCTCTCGAAGCTTTGAGGGCGACGTTGTTCTTGGGCTCCTTCATCCCTGCACATCTTGACTCATGGACTTCAAATGTTGAAAAAAATTCTTCTAATGAAATTTTTTCTAAGTCCATAGAAATGTAAAAAGCATCTACTAGTGATGTCCATTTTGAATTTCTCGGAAATGAATTTAACGCGTACCTGAGCGAATCTCGGTTACTTACCTCTTCTCCGAGATTCGTGAGTCCGGTGATTATTTCTTTAATTCTGGAGTGCAGATGTGCGACTGTCTCGTCTTCCCCAAGTCGCAGGTTTGTGAGCTGATTCCGAAGCAGATCTCTTCTGGCGAGCTTGGCTTCGGACGTCCCTTCGTGCAGCTCGAGGAACTTTTCCCAAAGTTCCTTTGCCGAGTTGTATTTACCGATCCTGTTGACTTCTTGAGGCGAAAGTACGCTTAGCAGATGGTACTCTGCTTTGCCGTTCGCCACGAAGTCAACCTGCTCCTTTTTTGTCCATTTATCTATTTCCTTGTCCTCTGGAGCTTCAAAGCCAAATTTCATCGTTAAAAATAGTTCAATATCGGTTTTAAGAAATACCTGCATCAGTTTTTTCCATGTGGTGAAATCCCCTTCGTATTTCGGCGGGTGGATTCTTGGTCCGACCATTTCGTTGCTTCGTTCGGCGGTTAGTCCTCCTGAAGCGCCTCGGCTCTGATACCACTTGTAGGACCGTTGGGCCGGCTAGAAGGGGGGGTTGAATAGCCCTGAATTAAACACAACCCTTTCTCGAACAATTAAGCTAACACTTGAAAAATAGATTAAGCAGAAAATAAAGCATAAAATCAAGGCACTGGATTTGACTTGGTTACAACCGGGAAGGTTGTTAATCCAAGGACGATGATTGCACTAAGAACTCCTTCAGGCGGAGAAGCCTCGTTTATAGCAGTGTAGGCACAAAAAGAAGGAAGCTAATCAAAGCAGTGGAAGCACACAAGTGTTGTTTACAATTTCTGAACTCATTTAAAGCTTCTGGACCAAGGATATATTTATAGCCTTGGTCGGGGCGCCTGGAAGGGTTCCGGGAGCCCTGCGGGGGATAAAATTTATCCCCCAACGTTCAGATCGAGATAATTCTCGATCTGGTCAAAATTACTGTTCCGGGCGCCCGGAGGGGTTCCGGGCGCCCCGGAGGGGTCCGGGCGCTCCGGTCAGTTCCGGGCGCCCCGGACCCCGAAAGTCAACACAGTTGTCTTTTTTATCCGGGACCGCTTCTCTGGTTCAGTCCCGCCTCGGTCCGGTTCTTCCGCTCCGGATCCGCTCGTTTGGGTGATCTCTGCCTTCCGGAAAAAGGGCTCACCCGAACCCAACTTCCGGTCTTCTCGAGCGTGCTTCCCTCCGGCTTCTCGTCCCTCAGAATTACCGCGTGTTTCCTTCTCGTCCGCCAGCAGACTCATCCAGCTTCGTCCCTCGGTCGTCGACCTTCTCGCTAGCTGCGTCTCTTGCTCCCCGAGCAATCTTCCGCTCCGGCTTTCGTACCTCGGAACCATCGCGCGCACTTCCTTCTCGTCCGCCGGTGTACTCTTCCGCAGCGCCTCGTCCCTCGGACGCACAGCGTGCCATCGTTCTCGCTAGCTGCGTCTTCCGCTCGAGTACCTGTGCTCCTAAGCTCCTGCACACTTAGACACAAGGTTAGAAACAAACAGGACCTAACTTAACTTGTTGATCACACCAAAACAACCTTGGGGTTCCAACAATATGTTGATGACATATTACTCATAGGAAATAACATGTCAGCTCTATAATCAATTAAAATTTAGTTTTCCAAGATATTCACCATGAAAGACATGGGAGAAGCAACTTACATCATCAGGATGAAGATCTATAGAGACAGATTGAAAAGGTTGCTTGGTCTTTCATAGTCTACATATATAGATAGAGTATTAAAATTATTTAGCATGTTTGAATCCAAGAAAGATTTTATACCCATGAGGTATGGAATTACTTTTCAAAATCTATGTACCCACACACAGAAGACAAGATGATTTGCATGAATAAGATTCCCTATGGATATGCGATAGGATCTATCATATATGTTATGTTATGTATTTGACTCGATATATCATATGCTCTGAGTATCATGAGCAGATACTAGTCAGATCCAGGAATGGATCATTGGGCGGCTATAAAGATAATCCTTAAGTACTTGAGAAGAACTAAGGATATGCTCTTATAAAGATAGTGATATGGTTATACATGGGTATATAGATGTCAACTTCCAGGCATACAAGGATGACTCCAAATCTCAGTTTGGATACATATTCACATTGAATGAAGACACATTTAGCTGGAAGAATTCCAAGTAAGACATCGTAGTAGATTCTACCTATGAAGCGAAATACATTTCAGCTTCAAAAGCAACAAAAAAAGCAGTTTGAATCAGTAAGTTCATCAATGAACTAGGAGTGGTTCAAACTATTATTGAAGCATTACTAGTCTACTACGACAACACTGGAGCCATTGCATAAAAAGTGAACCTAGGTCTCACTAGCAATCCAAACATGTACTTCTCCACTATCATCTGATCAAGGAGATCATTAGTAGAAAAGAAATATAACTAGAGAAATTTTCAGAAACCTAGCAGATCCTTTGACAAAGACACTACCACAAAGTAAGTTTGAGAATCATGTCTAGACGTACGATATAGGACACCGTGACAATTGGCATTAGGCCAAGTGAGAGTATGTTATGTTTGAGAGGTATCCTAAGGCAATTACCTTATTATTTGTATTATTTATTTTAATAAATAAAGATTCACTATTTGAGTACACATTGTTTATGTCTTTGAATGGTCCTAAACTCACTTACTGAATGTCCACAATACGATTCATAATATGAGAGGATTTGTGATTAGATCACAACTAGTAAGCATCTCTACATGTGTAATTATGAAAGTATTGGAATATTCCCTAGTCAATGAATTGATGTATTTAGACATCATCAATTTTGTGAGACTAGTACAGGTTATACTCATTGGTTTGACTAAGCAGTTGTTACTCACAAGTTGTAGACATTGGAATGTCGAGAATAAAACAAGATGCTAGTTATGTTAAATAGTTCATTGTAGTGACTTTCTGTAAGATTTTATATGGTTCTCTACATATATAGATATGTCTGTGAAGTTCTTAGTGTAGCTCGAGTGTAAGTTTTATTAGGCTTGAGGTATTCAAGCTACCTTAGTCATGGAGACTTATACTTTGACATCTTAAGCAAAATATCTTCTTAGAGATATGGACCTGAGATGATTCGGTATAAGTCAAAGTGCCCGAAGGTGTTTGGATAACCATCAAAGGATTCACCACTCCATGTGGGGAGACGTATACCCTATGACTACTTGTCAGGGTTGTTGCTCAAAACCTTAGTAAAGAATCATATATTAAGAGCATGAGACTCTTAGACTCATGATTGGAGCAATTTGAAGCCACAAGATGAGTAAATAATATTACTTGAGCTAGGTGTGACATAGTCAGCTTAGTCAGGATAGATACATAGACTATGTCCTAAACTATGTGGATATAAGATGAATGAAAAAAATAAGGCATGACTTACTAAATCGCTTTCACTTGGATGTCGAAGAAACAACTTATTGTCACACTATCTATTTGTGAAGCAGAGTACATGGTTATGACTTCATGTGTTTGTGTGTTTGTTATGCTATTTGTCTTAGAAATTTATTAAAGGAGCTAAGTTTACCAAAAAAGAGGCAACCAAGATTCGAGTTGAAACAAATCTATAATAGTACTAGCAAAGAATCCAATCTTCCATAATAGAAGCACATAGATATGTGCTATCACTATATCAGAGAGTGCATTATAGAAAAAGAGATATAAGTGGAATACACAAAGTCTCAAGATCAAGTTGCTAAATATCTTTACCAAGCCGCTTAAATTTGAAGACTTTATTAAGATGCGAAATTTACTTGGGATCGAAAAATCAAGTTTAAGAAAAGGTGTTGAAAATTAAACTTGGTTTTTTTATAGTGTAAGATATGACAAATTAAATAATAAGTATTATTGGAGAAATAACTTTGTTGGATTTTCTGAGAATTTTTAGAAATTTTTTAGAATTTAATTAGAGTTCATATGATAAGTTTATGGGGATAGATTTATTGGGCTTAGAGGGAGTCTGTTTGGTATATCCCTTAAGTGGGAGTTGATTAATCTCATTAAGCCTATGTTGGAATTTATTGACCTATGTATAAAAACTAAACTTAGGGTTCCAAATCATAAATTTTCGATTCAATCCTCTTCTTCCCCGATTCTTCATCTCTTCTTCCCCGATCCCTCATCCTCCCCATCCCGACGCCGCTGACCATGCCACCCACACCATCAATTCCTCGCCACAGGCGTTGGAATGCCACCCGAGCGCCACATGAGTGCCACCTTCTAGTACTCTTCTCATGACCCGATCGTCGAATGTGAGAGAGCTATCGATTTCCATTTCCCCTCTTGGGAACCCTCCTTCATCGCACACACACCACCATTCTCACTTGATCGTCGGCGCAACTACGACCAGGTCTCTCTTTGATCTCCCCTGTTGTGACACCCTTCCTCCCTCTCACGCGGTTCCCATCACGCCTTTGGAACTACCCCTTTCTCAAGCTTCTTTTCTCTTTCTCGCGAGTCTTGTTAAGTCGTGCCCTAGCACCATCGTCGCCCTCCTCTGTCTTGGATTGGCATCACGGTAGCTAGATGATTTCGTCGAAGAGGAGGCTGAAAATCTGGATTTGGAGTGAGTCTTGCTAGGTATTGGATTAACAGGATTTGATTTCATGTTCTGTATTAGGATTGTATGCTTAATTGATTTCCAAGCCTTTATAGCTCTAGCCAACACAGATTTGGAGTGATTTGTAGATCCAACCATCCTTGTTTGTGGATGATCCATAGCTTGGGCCACCATTACCGGTAGCAAGATCTTCAGCCATGAGATAATAGGGGAGCAAAAAAATTAAGGTAAGTTATGTATGGAGTTTTGGTTGCATTTCTATGATGGATTGTTGGATATGGATTTACGATGAGATTTGATTAGTGATTAATATGTGAGAATTAAGGAATTGAAGGGTGGTCTAAACATCTAACTGGATTTGGATCATAAGGTGGAATTAAACGTAGTTACCTACTCGAATTAGAATTAAGTTTTGGGTTTAGCTAATTGTTCTATATGTGATTAGCTAAACTATATATCATATGATTTGCAGGATGTTGATGTGAGACGAGCGTCTCGAGGTGGGTTTGTTTAGCATAATCGGCAGATAAAGGCGGATATTTCTTTCTTGGCATCCTTATTTCTTTGAACTTAGTGCATGGTTGTTTGATTGATAGATTAGGTTGCTTTACCTTAAATCTGTTCATTTTGTTATCCTGCTTGAGACTTATCTGCTTGACCTTCGAGATGATTTGGTTATTTCATATACAATCTTAATTTTTGATATCTATAATCTGTTGTGTATACACATGTAGAGTATGTACTGTAGGAGATATCTTATTGACTGAGTTAACATGCTAATTATGCATATGTTTTTGAGCATACACATGTTGGGTATGAGTTTTAGGAGTCACCTTGTTGACTGTCCATTTACATGTTGTATGTGTACACATATCCGGTGTTTACTATTGGAAGAACTATGTTATGTGTACATGTATCTGATGTGCACTATTGGGGGAAATATGTCGATAGTACCTATGTTAGTGATCATATATGTCTAGTGTGATATTGGATGTATCATGTTGATTATACCTAGTTATAGGGTGTGTACATGTATGCTATGTACATGTCTGGTGTTGCTACTTATTGTATTTGATATTTAGTCGATACCTGTTGGATCTACCCATACCTATAGATATAGGTGTTTGATAGATCATGTATTGGAGGTATTTATGTTAATTGTGTTATTGCATTGATGATGACTGTGTCTGTATCATGATCATTACATCATGCCCATCATTACACTGCATGCTGACAATCAAATGTCTCTCTTGTGGTTGAGCGGGTTGTCAATCATTTATAGATGCCCATTCGGCCATTGTGGGAGAGTTGTAGCTAGGAGTGGATCTAGTCATGTCATTCTTACTTGGTCGCTTAGTGTTATACTTTGTCAGCCTCAGCCATTCATGAGTAGTGGTATCTAGAGGGTGCAGTAGTCAAGGAGCTAGAGATGTGAGTAGGCAGGGCCCCTAATGTTATGTAGTTAGATAACTACTTAGCGAATTGTCCACCTCGACCACTCTATAGTGGTATTTGGAGGGTAGTACAGTTATCACATACCCAAGCCTTTCATCCATACAAGAGTCGTGGTGTCTTGAGGGATGGCGGGGGTGACCATATGGTATGCATGTGCATTTGCATATGATGCGTGATGTATCTTGTGGAGATATATTTGCATACATATTTAGTAGATACTAGCTACGTGTGATTGTGTGATATTGCACTTGTTTGAACTATGATTGTTGCATATGGTTACCATGTTGTATACATGTCATTTATTAAATATGGATATGCTATCGGTTATATTACTCAGGTGTCGCGAGTAGATCTGTTGTTGATCCCCGGTGAGTTTACTGATCATTATACCATGTGTTGATTCCAGATTGGGTATGTGTATTTATTATTGTTGGATTGTGTTGGCCAGCTAGAAGGGGGGTTGAATAGCCCTAAAAGCACAAACATAAAATACCCTTCTTGAACTTATAACTTAAACACTTGCATAAAGTTGAAAGCAATAAACTAAAAGAAGAGACTCACAGACTTGACTTGGTTACAACCGGGGAGGTTGTTAATTCAAGGAATGAATCACACACTAAAAAGACCTCCTTCAAGTGGAGAAGCCTCTTACAACAGTGAAAGTGCAAAAAGAGAAGCTAAACTAGAAATGGAAGCTCACAAGTGTTGTATTTCTAATTCTTGTTCTGTTGTAAAGCTTCTGGACCAAGGCTATATTTATAGCCTTGGTCGGGGTGCCTGGAAGGGTTCCAAGTGCCTAGAAGGGGATAAAACTTTATCCCCGATGCGACGGTCAACGTCCACATCGATATTGATAAACTTGAGGTTCCGGGAGCCCAGACCCTTAAAGTCAACCTCATTGACTTTTTTTGATCCGGACCCTCTGCTCCGGTTCAGCTCGCCTCGGTCTGAGTCTTCCTCTCCCGTGTCATCCTTCTCGTTAGCTGCGTCTTTTGCTCGACTCCCTGTGCTCCTAAGCTCCTGCATACTTAGACACAAGGTTAAACACAACACAGAACCTAACCTAACTTGGTTAATCACATCAAAATAACCTTGGGGTTTCAACAATTATGACATTTTCGATCTTGACCTTATGTATTAGATCCAGATTGAGTATGTGTATTCATTATGCCAGTTATGTTTAGATGCATTGATTATGTTAGTATGATCATGTTCTTATTTTCCTACTGAGACTGTATACTTTGATCTTAATATTTTATATAGACTTTGCACTATCTTGTTTATTACCCGTTGAGTGACCCGCACTTACCACTGCATTTGTGTATTGTCTTTTTCCTTAGGTAGTAGGTAGATGATTGTGGAGTCACTTGGAGTATCCTATCTGTCGATTCCACATCACATCAGAGGATGGTCTATACTTCGCTCTGGTTTTCTTACACATTTTCCTTATAGTATTAGCATTGTTTTGGTATTTAGCTATGTGGCTATTTTATCGTTATTGGTATTTTTTTTGTTGTGTTTAAGCCATGCCGGCACACATTGTATCTTTTTGATTTATAGGCTTTTCTTTCGTTGCTGTTGTGTTTTTACTACAGCCGTGTGGGCTATTTTATTATACAACTGCGTCATTGTGATATTTTGTTCTAGTCAAGTGGGTTGTGTATACTCCAACCGCGTGAGCTATTGATTATAACTTGTGAGTAGCCTTGTGACATTGTATATTGTTAGTATGTATACTAAAAGCCTAGCTTTTGTATAAACATTTATAAGAATCACATTGGTCAAATGTCTACATTTATGCAAAATGTAGTTGTCCATTTAATTTATATTGTAGATAACATGGTGTGAGGTGACACACAGAAGATCATGTTATCAGTTCTTTATAAATTATAAATAGTAGTTCACAACCAAGATTGAATGGGACAAACCATTGGAGTGGTTGTAGTGTAATTTGGTATTAGTTTATCTTGACTATAAAATTACACTAGCACACTATGAGTGTATTGAGCAGGACCATTTGAGGTAATTTCTTTTTATACTGATTAAATGAAAGAAAAAGACCTCTGTTATTATGGAAGTGTATTCTCTTAATTCCGATATAATAACAAGCACGTATACTTAGTATTTATCTCTTTAATTTATCAATGGGTGAGATTAGTTTGATAAATCAATAGGCCCGATAAGTTGGGAAATAATATTATTTATATGGTGTGTTGTTGATTATAAAAGGAAACTGTGTCCTAGTAATCTAGGTTAATAATGTCCCCTTGAGGAGCTCATAAGGATTGACATGTAAACCCTGCAGGCGGACTTAGTTTGACATGACAATAAAGTTGAGTAATACTACTTTTGGAGCTAGATATTAATTAAGTGAGTTGTCAGTAACTCATTTAATTAATGGGCATTCAATATCTTAAACACAGGGAGATTAATACGCTCATGATAAGAAGAAGCCCATAATGTAATTTGGGATTGGTGCGGTAATTCAATAATAACTCTTTAGTTGTATAAATTATTATTGATGAACTTGAGTTGGGTGTTCGGGGCGAACATAGGAAGCTCAAGCTCATCGGGAGACCAAAACCAATTTCTCCTCTCGGTCCCTATTGTAGCCTCTATAAAGCCTTATATCCACAGAGTCCACTTCTTACACAAGTAATGGGCCAGTCATATCCTTGCTTGGAGCGGGCCGGCCAAGCATTATTTTGGAGCTCATATAGTGGTTGGCCAAGCCATGCTTGGTGACCAAGCATGGGGCCGTCTATAGGTAAAGGAAAAGGAAGTTTTATTTTAAAATAAAATTTTGTTAAAAGCTTTTCTTATTTGTAGTTATCTACAATGGATAAAAGAGAGATTTTATTTTTGTAAAAATATTTCCTTTTTTGTAGTTATCTACAATGGTTAAAAAAAGATTTTAATTTTGTTTAAAACTTTCCTTTTTAGCATCCAAAAGGAAATTAAAAGGAAGATTTTATTCTTTTTAAAATCTTTCATTTTATAGCCATCCACATGGTTTCACTACAACAAAAATGTTAAACAACAACACCACAAAGATAACGGTTTTAGAAGAAACTGTTGTAAATTTGGTAAAAGACAACGGTTTTAGATAAAACCGTTGTCTTTGAGCTCCCATAAAATGCAAAAGACAACGGTTTTGTGAAAACCGTTGTCGTTGAGCAATATTTTTTTAAATCAACAACGCATTTTACAACGGTTATCTAAAATCGTTGTCTTTAAGCACTTTTTTAGGCGATACGACAACAGTTTTGTAAACCGTTGTCTTTTACTTTATTCTTTCGGTGTTTTTCCCTCTCTGTGAAAAGTTTTTGGCACCGTGTTTTCCGCCTTAGCCTTCCTGAACCCTTCTTATCTGTTTTTATTTCCCTCTCTCCATACGATCTCTTCACGCTCCTGCTGCCGAAAACCTAAGCATCTTCATTCAACCCCTCTCCGGCGAACCCCTCTCCACAAATTTTTAAGTGGAGAGGAGGTGGAGGAAGGTGATGAGTTTGTTCACCGGAACATGCGCTAATGACGAGAACTCACCGAACCTTGTTTGCTAGCTTGACTGTGTCTAGGGCATGGTCGATGCTCTCTCTTTTGTCCGGTGGAAGTGTCATCAGGTTAATGTCTCCCTTCACCTCTTTCCTCTGCTTACTCATTAGGGTTTCATCTTACCTGCTTCTTGATGAGGATGTTGTCGTTGAGATCTCCGAACATGAACTCGTCATCATTGTGGAGGAGTTTGGGTGAGGGGGATGAAGAGGGGACGAACCGAAGCCAATCCCCAAGGGGAAAACCAAATCTCCGGAGCAAATCTTCCCGGTCATCTCGCCGTCGAGTGCATTCTTGATTTGTTCACCCCCCAGTTTTCAGGGCTGCGTTAGTTGAGCACCGTACGGCAGATCGAGATGTGGATTTCCTGGGCGACGCGGATGCAGGCCTCCTTCGGAGCTTTCTTCCTTTGGCTCGTCACTTTGGTCTACTTCACTCAGGTTCCCTTCCTTTGGCTCTTATTTCCGACCTTGTAGAGTAGGGCTTCTTTGTCGATTCATTCTTGTACCTGCCTTTTTGGTAGTTTTCATTGATCTTGTTTCTCTATAAAAGACGTAATTTCGATCGTCATTTTTATATACTTTGGCAGGGTTTCAGATCCTTTGTGTGGACTGCAATTTCTTACCAGATGAAAGACATACTGAAGTTATCGCCGTCTTCATCACAGTTTCTAGTTTCTGTTGCTCATTCTCCATGGAGTATCAAACCAATTTATGGGTAACCACTTAACCGTCTTGTGTTTGGTCCACTTAACCGTCTTGTGTTTGGTGGTTCGATGGATCTTATTGCCTGCTGCTTGCGTTGTGATTAGTACTTCAACACTTACAGACAAATGATCTGCATTTTATGTTAGCAATCACAATATGTAGCCAATTTATCTTATAAAATTGTTTTAGTAATCTGTACGCAATTCTAATTCATGACTCTTTTGTTGTTGATGTGCATGTTATCATGAGCTTGCTAACGGTTAAATTATACTAACTCGACGTGTTTATTTCTTTTGGAACACTAAACTTTAAATGACTTGGTCTTTGTATATTTTCTCATAATAGATACACATAGCTGGACTCACAAGAACATTTGGGCATTATGTGTGAGATCATACTGTTTCTGATATTGATGCATGAAGGTGCATAACTTGTTGAGCAACACAAGGCAAATATGTCAGTATAAATTTCTTAAAACATAATATTTCATATCAAATTGTTTCCATATTTGTGATGCTGCTAAATGCATTTCTATTACTTACATTTGCATTGCTCGTATGAATTAGCTTATCCACCCAAATCAAAGAATAAAGGAAAACAAATGTCAAACACGAATATTGTTCTCATGGTGATAATTATTTTTTCTTGTTGAACTCACACAGGATATTACTCTTGGTGTTTCCCTTGGTTCAGCAACCCAGATCTCCATGTTTGTTGTAAGGATTTAATTTGATGTAGCTTTGAAATGAAATGTTGTGTATATGTTAAAGAATAGCTTACAATGTACTAATTTGCCCTTTTAAGGTTCCATTATGTGTTATGGTGGCTTGGATAACGGGAATCAAGATGGATCTTGATCTTAATCTGTTAGAAACTGGCTCATTGATCATGGCAATACTAGTAATAGCATTCACGTTACAGGTAACTCATTGGGGTATGCTTGTTAGTTACACTAACTTCTGTTGTTGTTTTTCAGTTATTTTGAAATGCTAGGATTCAACCAAAATTCTTCCTGCAAGACTCAACTAATGGTACTTTTACAGGATGGAACTTCACATTACTTAAAGGGGCTTGTTCCCTTGCTGTGCTACTTGGCAATTGGTGCATGCTTCTTTGTTTTCAAATCCCCACTTGAGTAAGTCTCCTCCTTAAGTGCATCTTTTTCATCATTATGGTTCAAATTTATGAACTTTGATATAAATTTAACTGACGAATACATGAAGGCATCAGCCAACAAGTTCCATAACCAGAACAACTGTAGTGATTGTGGCTTAGCTAATAGCTAGTAAAAAATGGTAAAATATTCTTCATAATTACCCATTAATTTCCTACTTGTTGGCTTTACTCTTGAATTCAGCACGTACTTGCTTACAGAGTAGGAGCTGGCGAATTGCTGCTTCAACCAAACCATATTCCCCTGAACAAATTGAGTCTTACAATAACTTTTTTACATATACTTTTAATTTGAGTTTTGCTTAGTTGCTTTCGTTTACCTCATGACAGGTGATGCTGAGACGGTTTTGTCCTCGTAAGACTACTCTATTGTTTGTTATACGAGATAAAACAAGGGTGAATATTTTCATATGTGCATTTTTCAGCTTCCGTATTGAATATTTACTAAGCACTCTTGTTGCCACAGAGAGCTATAGAGGAAGAGCGATACATCGATGCAACTTTCATTCGTCATCATGTTGGGGCAGGACTGGTCAGTTTATTGGAATTAACTTGTTGCCAATTCTTACATCATCTCCATTAAGCTATGCTTGTCCCAATTTTTTGGTTTCAGCTACATGAAGCTATTCACTCCATTGAGCTTTATTCATTTTGCTATATGCAAGCCTATAACAGTGGTTGCCAATTCTTATATATTGATTGAAAAAAATTCTTCAAATGTTGAACGCATACAGAAACTTAAAGCAATGTTCAGAAAGGGTGCATGCGACTTAAATACTGATGAAAAAGGTAGTTGCTCAGTATACTGCTTTGTGGTTTTTATGCAAACTGCACATCCTCAAGCTTTGAGATCTTACTAGAGTGTTGCTGCTGTAATGTTGAGACATAAGGTACATGACTTCCTCTATGATTCCTTCTTTCTGTTGTTGCTGTTCTATTCTAGCTGCTTTCACATAATACATGGTTTAAGATATAATGTCAAGTTTATATATTCATCAACTTTTTTCATGCTCACTTGCTTGACTACTCATGAAAATGTGAAGCGGCAACGTTTCTCGTGCTTATTTGGCCATTCTTTTACTTAAACATTTCAGAAGGTCCAGATTTATGTACGTACTTCACAATTTGGTTTCTACTGTACAAAAGATGCAAAGCTGCAAGAAGTTTATAATTATTTATACATGTTGATAAGTTTTCTACTTTTGGAGCTTGTTTGTTTCAATTATCAATTTAGTTTGTAGTGGTTTATTAGATTTATTCGTTTCAATTATCAGTTTGCAATGATTATCAGTTTATACATGCATGTTTATACTTTTTTCTATGGCTTTAACTATATTTTATTTTCAGAAAAGGGAGAAAGCTGGGTTTGCAAGCTAAGTCTATGAAATTCTGTATGCAGAAAATGGACCAGTACGTGAAGATTGTTGTGGTCTGATAAACTTAATTTTATGGTCTTATCTTTTGTGGTTATGGTCTGATAAACTACTTGTGGTCATGTTTGGATAGCTTGTAGTAATTGTAGAAGTTTATAAATTTAAGTGAATGTACATATATGTTGTACCAGTTTTTGATTGAGACAAGATGTATAAAAGACAACTGAATGTATATATGTTGAAAACAGTTTTTGTGAATGTATATATGTTGTACCAGTTTGTGTGCAAAAGAATTATAATGTTTTATCTATTCGCGATGCATTTTCTAATCAACATAGACAACGATTTTTTAACCGTTGTGAAAAGTATTCAAAGACAATGATTTTAAACTAAATTTTGAAGAAAGACAATAGTGTATTTGTTGTCAAAAGCATATCTGCGATCAAATTTTTGCAAAACTGGCAATTACAACGGTTTTATACTGTTGCAGAACTGTTGTCTTTGGTATTAAAAGACAACACTTTAAATCCGTTGCATGACTGTTGTCTAATGTGGTCAAAGACAACGGTTTTAAACCGTTGTCTTTTACTGCACATTTAACAACAGTGTCAGTTACAACGGGTTTAAAGGGCCTATGACAACGGTTTTTAACCGTTGTCTTTTAATGTTTTTGTTGTAGTGTTTTAAAAGAGAGTTTTAAAATTTTAAAATATTTCCTTTTATAGTTATCAACAAAATATTAAAGAGAGATTTTAATTTAGTTAAAATCTTTCCTTATTTGTAGTTATCTATAATGTTTTAAAAGAGAGATTTTATTTTTTGATAAAACTTTCCTTTTTTGTAACCATGATTTAAAAGGAGAAGTTTTAATTAATCTTTCATTTTTGTAGTTGTCTACATGTTTTAAAAGAGAGAGATTAATTTTAAAAACTTTTCTTTATTGGGATATACAATAGGAAATTTAAAAGAGAGATTTTAATTGTTATTAAAATTTCCTTTTTTTTAAAGGGAGGCCACAAATAAGGCAGTTTTAATTATATTTAAAACTTTCCTTTTTTGTCATGACCAAGGATTATAAAAGAAAGGTAGAGGGTGCCTTCATGTAACGTAACCTAGGCTTTCTCCTCTTCTATTCCTTTGGTGGTCGGCCCCTCTTCCCTTCCCTTCTCCCTTTGTTTTCCTTCCTTGAGGGCCAGCAGCTTGCTTGGAGGAAAGGAAACATAAGGGCTGGCGGCATCAAGCATTGGAGATCTCTTAGTGGTCGAACTATTTGGAGGAGAAGAAGAAGAGAAGGAGTTTCCTATTTTGGCATCCCTTAGTGGCTCGAGAGTCTTGGAGGAGAAGAAGTGGTTTGAGTGGATTCTATCGTGGTAGATCGTCGCCCACATGACATCCAAGAGGAGGAGAGGAATACAATAGAAGATCAAAAGGTCTTTAAGCTACAACGAAAGGTATAACTAGTTAGTTGTTTCCGCATCATAACTAGTTCATATTCTTTGTATAGATCTTGAAAAATCAAACACAAGAGACTATCTATTTTATGCTATTGTTTTTGTTATCGATTTTGTGTTTCAATTTCATGTTTCGATATTGTGCTTCTATTAAGGTCTCTGTAGTTAAACCTAGTTTACTGTAAGAAGTTAAATATCCGATTTCTTTGAAAGGCTTTGTCTAGGAAGTGGTGGATGATCTCATACCCAAGAAGGCCTATTGTCTCTCCATGTTTAACCTGAAAGTCGATCTTTGAAATAGATATTTAATTAACTTCTGTAATATGGTTTAACTTAGGAAGATCACATCGGTTAAACTTAGAGTAAAAATGTTAAGTATCGTTTCCAATCCAAGTTTAACTTCTGAAGAGCAACTTGGATTAATAATGTTAATCATCATTTGCAATCCAAGTTTAACTTCAGTCGAACACATGGGTAGCTAGGTTAAGTTATGTGCTTGTACAAATTTTTGTATAGGGGAACTAGAACGGTATTCCGAGTAGCAACCAATAATTGGTATCAGAGTTAGGTTTTAGCCTCTGTGAATTTGGTTTTTAGTATAATTATGCACATGTCATACATAATTTAGGCATGATAATAGTAGGATGTATAAATAGATTAACTCTGTGGTTGCTGGCATCCTAGATCCAACTATTATTGCCATGTTGTGTTTATGTGTGATTGGACCCTCGGACATGTCAAGGACATTTTATGTGTGTGCATGATTGTAATATTAAATACAGCAGGAGCTGTATTAGTTATTAGGATTTTACATTTTTTTATCTAGATTATATGTACATTCCTTCTTGAAATATAGGATCGATAAATGTAAAATTTTATTTTTGTCACGGTTCGTATCCTTGCGAGGCGTGGGACTATTTGAGGACCAGAGGTGTAGCGGAAAAAGAAGCAAGATAGATGCGACAACTAGACCCGATGACGGTGGCTAAAGATGGCAGCAGCTAGGGTTGATGGCACACAGAGGACAACTATGGATAAAGGTCATAATAGTTGGAAAATTATTTTTCTTATTTATTGCCTTTTATTCTGTGTGTGCTTGTGTTTGTGTGCTTGTGTGCATGTTAAAATTCCTCGTTTCAAATAACTAAGTGGGAGAGGAATTTAATTATATTCTATGATCTCGATTACCGGTTTCTAAGTGATGCATTCAAACTTGCGTGTTGGCTCTGAGTGCCTTCCTCCACATCGGATGAGTTTGTTTGCGGATCACTAGATCAAACTTCCTTAATTGATGATTATAGGAAGTTATTTAGGATGTGTTTGATCTTCTCCATCTGAAATGGCACAAACCTATTTAGTGGACTTAGTATCAAGTAATGGTATACACTTAGGCACATTTAATAGTATCCTACCCATCGGAGTCACTGCTATTATTTGTGTGACCAAAGAAAAACCAACTATTAATTTGTCATAAAGCTAGGTAAAATCCCCTCTTACAAATTATTGAATTTGTATACGTCCACACTATCGCGGCATACAAAATTCATGGTGTTTGAGGTAATTTTATTTGTCATAAAGTTAGGTTGAGAAGATAATAAAATTAATGGATAAAACCTCCTCTTACAAATGATTGAATTTGTATACATCCACACTATCGTGGCATACAAAATTCATGGTGTTTGAGGTAATTTAAGGTTGACAAGATAATTAATGGGTAAACCCCTCCTCTTACAAATGTTTGAATTTGTATACGTCCACACTACCGTGGCATACAAAATTTACAGTGTTTGAGGTGTTGGTGAATTTAAATGATATTGTTTGAGGAATCAATATTATTTTAAATTCTAAAGTTTTGATCAAATATTTGATCAAAGACATACCAACTATTAATTTTATTTGTCATAAAGTTAGGTTGACAAGATAATAAAATTAATGGATAAAACCTTTCCTTACAAATGTTTGAATTTGTATACGGTTGAAGTGTTGGTCTTGACTAAATATTTTGTGATTCTTTGGATTTCAAATTGTTTTCAATCCCCTAGTTGTTATACTAGAGAATAGACTTACTAGTCTCAATTATAATTATTGGAAATAAAACTTGGACACTAAGGTGAACTGTCCTCTCAGAAATGAGAACAATATAGGTGTATCTTATTCATTAGTTGTTGAAACATGTTTAGTGGTATTATCTATCGGTACCTAGTGTGTAGATACGGGAGTCACTAATCATGTCTACAATTCATTGCAGAGGTTTCAGGAAACTCGATGACTACATGAAGGAGAAATCACTGTTTACATAGGCAATGCTACTAAAGTGGTGACTGTTGTAGTGGGAGATGTTTATCCTTTGATAGTAATAAAAACTTGATTTTTGAGAAATTGTCTTTATGTACCAAGTTTTAGAAAGAATTTGATTCCAATTTCTAAACTATTTAAAGATGGATATTCTGTTTTTTTTATGACAAAGTGGTTGTCAAGAAAAATATAGTGGTTATCTATTCTGGTATATTAGTTGGCAATTTGTATACTTTAAATCTAATAACTCCCACGACACAACAAATAGGAATTAATAACACATCTTTTAATTCAAATTAGAGAAAGCAGCCTTCAGAAATGAACCAAACATATCTTTGGCATCTAAGGCTAGATAATATTAACTTGAGTAGGATTCAAAGGTTAATAGTCGATGGACTTTTGAGTTCATTGGTGGTGGAAAACTTTCCAACCTGCGAGTTTTCTTGGAAGGAAAAATGACTAGGAGACCTTTTAATGCTAAGGGGTATAGATCCAAAGATGTGTTGGAATTAGTTCATTTTGATTTGTGTGGACCTATGACTATCTAGGCAAGAGGTGGTTTCAAATATTTCATCTCTTTTATAGACGACTATTCGACATACGGGTACATTTTCTTGATGCTCCGCAAGTCTAAGTGCTTTGATAAGTTCAAAGAGTACAAGGCTGATGTGGAGAAACGTCATGGTAATAGTATCAAGACACTACGGTCTGATCGTGGTGGTGAGTACCTCTTAAGAGAGTTTAAGAGTTACTTATCAGAAGTCGGGATTCATTCCCAACTGTCTGCACCTGGTACACCCCAACAGAATGGTGTGACAGAATGAACGAATAGGACTCTTATGGAAATGGTTAGATCAATGATGAGTTATTCAGAATTACCAAATTAATTTTGGGGATATACTCTGGAAACGTCAGTGAACATAGTACCTTCTAAGTCAGTACCCTCTACTCCCATAGAATTGTAGAATGGGCATAAGCCTAGTCTAAAGCATATTTGGATTTGGGGTAGTTGAGCACATGTGCTGAAGGGAGACACTGATAAGTTGGAATCACGTATAGAAGTTCGCTTGTTTGTGGGTTATCCTAAAGGAACGAAAGGTGGTTTATTTTATAGTCCTAAAGATCAGAAGGTCATTGATAGAACCAATGCCCGATTTTTAGAAGAGGACTATGTAATGAACCACAAGCCCATGAGTAAAGTTGTTCTTGAGGAAATAAGAGAGGACACATCTAATCTAGTACCAACAGTACATGATGAGATACCACAAGAAACTGCAACACGTGTCACAAATGATGGACAATTACAGACAGTGCCTCATCGTAGTGGGAGGGTTGTTAAGCAATCTAATAGATTCATGTTTTGGGAGAGTCTTCAGACTTGATCCCTGGTGAACATGAACCTGATCCCCAGACATATGACGAAGCACTCCAAGATAAAGATGCAACATCTTGGAAAAGAGCAATAAACTCATAAATAGAATCTATGTATTCTAACAAAGTCTGGGAGCTAGTAGAACTGTTAAATGGTGTAAAAGCTATTGGATGTAAATGGATCTACAAAAGAAAAAGAGGGATAGATGGGAAGGTGGAAACCTTCAAAGCAAGGCTTGTTGCGAAGGGGTATACTCAGAAAGAGGGAATCGATTATGCGGAAACCTTTTCATCGGTAGTCATGCTTAAGTCTATCCAGATACTTTTATCTATTGCTACTCATATGGATTATGAGGTTTGACAAATGGATATCAAGACAGTTTTCCTTAATGGAAGTCTTGAAGAAAGTATCTATATGAAGCAACCAGAGGGGTTCATTGCAAAGGGCAAAGAGCATCTTGTATGTAAGCTCAATCGGTCTATTTATGGACTGAAGCAAGATTCAAGATCTTGAAACATTCAGTTTAATGAAGTAATCCAGTCTTATGGATTTATTCAGTGTCCGGATGAGTCTTGTGTATAAAAGAAGTGTGATGGAAACGTGGTGGTATTTTTTGTACTATACGTAGATGACATTTTGTTAGTTGGCAACAATATCAAAGTGTTGTCAGAAGTAAGGGTATCGTTGTCCAAGTGTTTTGATATGAAGGACTTGGGAAAATTTGGACATATTCTTGGGATCAAAGTAATAAGGGATCGCAAGAAAAGGATATTTTCCTTATCCCAAGCTTCATACATCAATACTATCCTAGGTTGTTTTAGAATGCAAAACTCCAAGAAAACTTTTTTACCTTTTCGACATGGAATACCTTTATCTAAAGAGATGTGTCCTAAGACATCAAAGGACATAGATGACATGAAGGTAGTTCATTATGCTTCGGCTGTAGGAAGCCTAATGTATGTGATGTTATGTATGAGACCGGATATCTGTTTTGTCGTGGGCATGGTTAGCAGATATAAAAGTAACCCAAGACAAGGACATTGGATTGTCGTAAAACATATAAGGACTAGAGATTATATGCTGGTTTACCAGGCAGATGACTTGCTCCTTGTGGGTTAGACGGATTCAGATTTCCAATCAGATAGGGACAATAGTAAGTCAACCTCGGGGTTTTGTGTTTACTTTAGGAGCTGGAGCCATAACAATGGAGGAGTGTTAAGCAGAAATGCGTTTCAGACTCCACCATGGAAGCTGAGTATGTGGCAGCTTCTGAGACAGCCATAAAAGCTGTATGGCACAGTAACTTCATGATAGATTTAGATGTGATTCCTATTTTGTCCAAACTTATTACAGTTTATGGTGATAATAAGTGGTGCAGTAGCAAACTCGAAGGAACCACGAGTCCATAAGGCAAGTAAACAAATAGAGCGCAAGTATCACCCAATACGTGAAATCGTATAATGAGAAGAAGTTGTTGTCGCCTAGATTGCATCAGCAAATAACCTGGATCTTTTCACTAAGGCCCTTAAGGCAAGAACTTTTGATAGGCATGTTGAAGGGATGAGAATCAGATGTATGGCAGCATAGTCTCTTAGTATAAGTAGGAGATTGTTAGTATGTATACTAAAAACCTAACTTTTGTATAAACATTTATAAGAATCACATTGGTCAAATCTCTATATTTATGCTAAGTGTAGTTATCTATTTAATTTATATTGTAGATAACTGTAATACCTAGGTTCTGAGATTCTACTTAAGTATGGCTTCAAAATGTTAGATGGTACTATCCATATCACCAAGGTGCACCTTCCTTTTCAGAAGCCCAAACTTAAGAATTTCAAAGTTAAGCGTGCTTGGCTTGGAGAAATCTGAGGATGGGTGACCTCTTGGGAAGTTTTCCAGGGTGCGTGCGAGTGAGGACAAAGCACGCTGAAAGGACCTCCGGTGGTTTGTGGAGCTAGTCGTCAACTCGATGGCCAATTCTGATGGCGTTCCCGATTCGGTACTGGTGTCCCCCGCCTGGGCCGGGGTGTTACAGATGGTATCAGAGCGACCTTGCAACCGTGAGTGCGCCTGTGGCAGGAGCACCTAAGGCACCACCTAGTGAGGGAGATTTTGGGATTTGTCTGTGGTGTGATTCGTGGTTATACAACGAGGGTGTTGTGTCTTTAAGTGGAGGTGATTGTAATACCCCGGTTCTGAGATTCTGGATAATTATGACTTAAAAAGGTTAGATGGTACTATCCATATCACCAAGGTAAACCTTCCTTTTTGGAAGCCCAAACTTAAGAATTTCAAAGTTAAGCGTACTTGACTTGGAGAGATCCAAGGATGGGTGACCTCCTGGGATGTTTTCCAGGGTGCGTGCGTGTGAGGACAAAGCACGCTGAAAGGACTTCCGGTGGTTTGTGGAGCTAGTCGTCAACCCGATGGGCAATTCTGATGGCGTTACCGATTCGGTCCGGGTGGGGTCCGCACGGGTCGGGGTGTTACAATTGTTGGTGCAATATCCCTTAGGTCAAGGTTGACAGGTTTGACCAAGCTTGAGTCTTGGTCATAGTTTCGATGTTTGACAATACATGTAGACACATGGACAATGCAGGTGCAGTTGTTCATATGGGGAGATTCTGATCAGGGACTGATCAGTGTGAATGAAGAAGAGTCAAGTAGGTATACCTGACTGGATGGAAATCCTGGTGAGTGAAACCAGGTAAAAGTCCTAGTGAGTGAAGCTAGGCAGATGAAAATCCTGGTGAGTGAAGCCAGGTGAAAGTCCTAGTGAGTGAAGCTAGGCAGATGGAAATCCTGGTGAGTGAAGCCAGGTGAAAGTCCTAGTGAGTGAAGCTAGGCAGTATGAAAATCCTGGTGAGTGAAGCCAGGTGAAAGACCTAGTGAGTGAAGCTAGGTAGATTGAAAACCCTTGTGAGTGAAGCTAGGTGAAAGTCCAAGTAGGTCAAGAGAGTGACCGGATACTTGGCATGAAAGAAAAGTCCAAGTGGGTCAAAGGGATTGACCGGACACTTGGTGAGGGAGTCCTAGCAGGTCAAGGGAGTGACTAGATGCTAGGCATGACGTACCAACAGGTCAAGTTTGACCGGATGTTGGTTTGGGAGGTTTGGGACTTGGTTTTGGGCAAAAACCAAGCTCTGGATCGATCAGTGGATCGATCCAGGCTCTGGATCGATCAGAGGATCGATCCAGACCTTTCCCAGCGAACAGAAAGCCTCTGGATCGATCAGTGGATCGATCCAGAGGTCTCAATCGATCAGTGGATCGATTGGGACGCTGCTGCTTCGCGCGATAAGCGCTGGATCGATCCGTGGATCGATCCAGGCGTCTTTCCAGAGCACAGAGACGCTCTGGATCGATCCGTGGATCGATCCAAAGCCTCCCCGATCGATTGGGAATAATCGAATCGATTGGGATCCAACCGTTGCGTCGTATTTGAGCCGCAGGCGAGCGTTGTCTTCGGCAATCACTTCACAGATTCATTTTCAGATCTTCACCAGCTCCTCCACAACTCTTCTCAAGCTCGAGATCGCTAGTTCTTGAAGGTTCTTGGAGGCTCTTCCAAGTCAAGAGGCGGATCAAAGCAAGAAGAAGAAACTAGGGTTAGGGTTTGTGCACTCATTGTAAGCTTGTAAGCTTGTATTTCTTTACTACCCTTTCTTCTTCTTGTATTGAGTCTTGTAGGGCTTCTCCGCCCTTGGTAGTTACCATAAAGGAGAGTTTCATTAGTGGAGGGTGCGTGCGTTGTGTGGATCCTTGGATTAGTCACCTCCCTTGGAGGTGGATACCAAGTAAAATCCAAGTGTTAGTGTGTTTGTATTTGTTTCTTTGTATTTCCGCTGTGCATCCTTGAAGAAACAAGCAACGCCGAGCAACGAGCACGCGAAGAGCTATTCACCCCCCCCCTCTAGCTACTTTTCGGTCCTAACAAGTGGTATCAGAGCGAGGCCGCTCTTCACCGGAATCATCGCCGGAAGGGGCAAACATATCAAGAAAAGCTAGAGGGTGAAGAAGTTGGAGCAAATTCATCAAAGTCAAAGAATTCAAGAAGCTCAACTTCAAGATGCAATTCCAAGATGGACTTGGATTTGATACAAGGGTGCCTCCACCATACACATCTATAAGCTTCGATCTTTGGAAATCAAGGATCGAAAACTTCTTGATGGTGGAGATAGAGCAATGGTTTGCTCTCATGGAAGGTTTTGAAGCTCCCACAAATTCCAAGGGAAAAGTTCTCAAGAGGAGCAAGTGGAGCCAAGAGCAAGTCCAAAGGTGCGAGGCAAATGACAAAGTGACCAAGCTTTTGGTCAATCTATTGCCGAGCAACATCTTGGAGAAAATTGGAGAATTTGAAGATGCAAAGGAATTGTGGAGCAAATTGACCAAGCTTCATGAAGAGATCCCCTCCACTGTACAAGAGCAAGAAGAATCCAGAGAGGGTGACTCTTTGGAGCAAGACCAAGAGGAGGACTCCGAGGTTGAAAGATGCTCAACCTCCGAAGAAGAAGTCCAAGAAGAAGCTTCATCCTCAAGGGAATGCATCGAAGGGAACAAGGAGGGAGAATACTCCTTGTTTCATATTCAAGATGATGAAGCCTCCACCTCTAGGATTGAGGGGGAGCAATCCTTGGTGACACCGGATCAAGAAGAAGGAGAAGCCTCTACATCCGGGTCGAGAGACAAAGAGGAGGAAGAAGATTCTACCTCCACAAGTCAAGCAAAATCAAATGGAGGAGAATCAAGGTCCGATCAAGAGGAAGCTTCTACCTCCGGATCCAAAGGAAAAGATGTCACCCCTACAAGCAAAGGTATAAATGTTTCAATTAATAATAAAAATCATATTATATGCTTTGAATGTAGGGAACATGGGCATTACAAGAGCAAGTGTCCTAAATTGGCCAAGAAGAAGGGTCAAGTGACACGAAAGGGTAAGGAGAAGCCAAAGGATACCACCCTCGGGACAAAGAAGAGCAAGGAGCACATTGTGTGCTTCTTGTGTCAACAAAAAGGGCATTACCGAAGTCAGTGTCCCAAGGTAAAGAAGATGGTCAAGGCTCAAGGAGGCACCAGTCAAGGGGGAGCTTCCAAGGTAAAGAAGAAGGTAACATTTATTGAGCCTACCCCTCTACGTTATGGTAAAAAGCAAGATAGTTCAAATTTTTATCATTTTAATGCAATTTACCATAAGAATAGAAAGCATGAGGGCATTAAGGAAAAGCATGTGGCCCTACATGCCAAGACTACCCAACCTAAGGTTAGGAAGGTAGATAGACATTTGGGCAAAAACACTAAGGATAATAGATACAAGCCCAAGAATAAAAATGCTCATGGATCAAATGAAAAATCAAATACTAAGGACTTAGTAAGGGAAAATCAAGTCTTGAGGTCAAGACTTGATAAATTAGAAAAGACCCTAAAAAGATTGGAAAATATCCTATTAGGGCAAAATGAGCATAACCTAGGTTTAGGGGTACAAAAGCCATCCAATGACCATAGAGGTTTGGGATACAAACCCAAAGCTAAAAAGGATATGCCTAGTTATCATAGGGTTCCATATAGTTATGGAACAAACCCTAAGTCTAGAGGTCAAGTCAAGGATACAAGGGAAGATATCCCTAGAAGTATCTTTGCAACCAAAGTGACTAAGACTTCTAAGAAGTCTAAGAAAGTCACCAACAAGGTCACAAGGGAGGCTATCCCTAGAGTTGATCTAGAAAATGTGACCAAGGCTTCTAAGAAGCCAAACAAGGTCACTAGGAAGGTATCTAGGGAAGTTATCCCTAGTGAATACCTAGAGCATCCAAGGAGCACCAATAGGTGTTGGGTTCCTAGGAGCATTTTCTCTACCCCATAAATGGGTTAGAGAGTGTCAACTCTAAGTGAAAGGGTAGTTAACCCAATCATGAAGAAATTGACACTCAAGGAGCATTTTCAAGGTTTTTGTTAACCTTTGAAAATGAAATTGAATTATTATTTACTCCTTGAAAGAGTAAAATGTGCCTAATGGTGAAAAATTGATTTTATCTTAAAATGGCATAAATTGGGAAAACCTAGAGAAATACCAAGTTGGGCTTTTGGTATTCTCTTAGAAATTTAAGGCAATCCGGGCCTTGATTTATGTGATTATTCTTGAGGAAAAATGGAATATGCCAACATTTGAGGATATGCTTAATTTTTAAGTGGCATAAACAAATCAAGAGAAATAGAAATGTCAATTTAGGTTTTGGCATTTCTTTGAAGCATTTAGGGCAATCTAGGTTTAACATTTTAAGTTAAAACAAGTGATATATTTTGGGTTAGCTAAGTGGTTAAGGATACTTAGATAGGTAATCTAGGTATATTTTACTTATGCTAAACCTTGCCATGATTATTTGCTCATCATATGTCATGACATCATGTCTATTTTTGCATTTATGTTTTATTATGAAAAAAAAAAACCAAAAATACCATGTCATGACATTCATACATCAAGTAGTTATAGGATATTTTCTTTTGAAAATTATTTCATCTTGATGTATGCCATAACATAATCATGCATTAAGTTTAAATTCCTTGAAATTAAGGACAAATGGCATTTAACGTCACTTATTAACAAGTGACATCCTAGGTGGATGTTTAATATCTTTAAAATGCCTAGATAGGTATGCATGATCCCTAGAATAGGGTAAAACCAAAATCTCACATCTCACAAGGACTATAAGGTGACTTGTATGTGTTTAAGTGCACATTAGATACAAGTGAGATATTAAGAAGATGAACAAAACTCAAGATGTTGATTTAGTGCATTCTTCTGAGTTTTAGGTTCATCAAAACACATAGTTATGTGTTTTGCCATCATTGGGAAAGCTAATGTACAAGTCATGTGCATTAAGCCCAAGGAACATGGTGGGATATTGGTTTTGAAAATGTTTTTAAAATGATTTTGGAAAACATTGGTGAAGGCTATCTTTTGATAGTAATCACTATTGAATAGTTAGACACAATCTTGAAGAAAAACACTAAAGTTTTTGCAAGTTTTCAAGTTTGTGTCAATATTTGAAAATATGAAGTATTTTCATAGAAAACTATTTTTCCTTGATAGTATATGCCATAAATAATGCCTACACGAAATTTCATGATTTTTGGATTTTTGTAGAATTTTCTAGGGGTTTCTGAAGTTGGCTGATTTTGAAATTCAGCTACTATCAGAGCTCCGATCGATCCATGGATCGATTGGAGTGCCTGAATCGATCCGTGGATCGATTCAGAAGGCAAGTCTCCCGCGAGCAGAAGCTCGCTGGATCGATCAGCCGATCGATCCAGGAAGTCTGAATCGATCAGTGGATCGATTCAGAAAGGTTCAATCGATTGGAACCCAACTCCAATCGATCCAAGTTGCTGATTTTGGCTGGGAAAGCTTATTTTCAGCATTTTGAACCTATTTTAGTCTAGGTAACCATTCCAAACCCCTAAAAATACATTTGTATACATAAAAAGGGTGTTTTCGTGCGGAAAACAAGGATGGATTGGTTAAGGAAGGCTAAGTTGAAGTTTAGGTTGAGGTTTGTTTCAAATTTTGAATATTTGAACCTCAAAATTTCTAAAATTGGGTTTCCTAAAGTTTTGGGGATTCCAAGTCATTGTTGGTGCAATGACAGAAGTTACCACCATGTCTTTAGGGGGAGGGACTCTTTAAAGACATGAAAATTATTTTTCATGAACCTTGGAAGGTGGTCACCCTTCCGTTAAGAACATGCTCAAGGTTGAGCGTTTGAACTTTAATGGGGAGTGGATATCCTCATTGTTCAAGTGGCTTCGAGTGGATAATGCTCAAGGATGGGCATTTGCCTACATTAGGGGAGAATGTAGGGTTAAGGTTAATGAAGGGTATGAGTCCTTCATTATCGTGTTGGTCACAACGAGTGAAGTTGTGAACAACGATGAGCAACTCTTCAGGGGGAGAGTTTTCAACAATGGGGCATTTGTTGAAGAGTGCCCAAAATTGAGGCACGGGTTGATGTGTGCTCAAAGATGGGTTGATGTATGCCAATAGGGGGAGAATGTGTGGTTTAAGTTAGACCTTCATTACCTATGGGGGAGGTCATAGGGGGAGAATGAAGGGAATCAACATTCATACCTTGGCATGAATGGAGTTAAGGCTATGGGATTAGCTTAACTCAGAATGGTCCAAACTTAAAGGTATTGTCAAACATCAAAAAGGGGGATATTGTTGGTGCAATATCCCTTAGGTCAAGGTTGACTGGTTTGACCAAGCTTGAGTCTTGGTCATAGTTTCGATGTTTGACAATACATGTAGACACATGGACAATGCAGGTGCAGTTGTTCATATGGGGAGATTCTGATCAGGGACTGATCAGTGTGAATGAAGAAGAGTCAAGTAGGTATACCTGACTGGATGGAAATCCCGATGAGTGAAACCAGGTAAAAGTCCTAGTGAGTGAAGCTAGGCAGATGAAAATCCTGGTGAGTGAAGCCAGGTGAAAGTCCTAGTGAGTGAAGCTAGGCAGTATGAAAATCCTGGTGAGTGAAGCCAGGTGAAAGTCCTAGTGAGTGAAGCTAGGCAGATGGAAATCCTGGTGAGTGAAGCCAGGTGAAAGTCCTAGTGAGTGAAGCTAGGCAGTATGAAAATCCTGGTGAGTGAAGCCAGGTGAAAGACCTAGTGAGTGAAGCTAGGCAGATTGAAAACCCTAGTGAGTGAAGCTAGGTGAAAGTCCAAGTAGGTCAAAAGAGTGACCGGATACTTGGCATGAAAGAAAAGTCTAAGTTGGTCAAAGGGATTGACCGGACACTTGGTGAGAGAGTCCTAGCAGGTCAAGGGAGTGACTAGATGCTAGGCATGACGTACCAACAGGTTAAGTTTGACCGGATGTTGGTTTGGGAGGTTTGGGACTTGGTTTTGGGCAAAAACCAAGCTCTCGATCGATCAGTGGATCGATCCAGGCTCTGGATCGATTAGAGGATCGATCCAGACCTTTCCCAGTGAACAGAAAGCCTCTAGATCGATCAGTGGATCGATCCAGAGGTCCCAATCGATCAGTGGATCGATTGGGACGCTGCTGCTTCGCTCGATAAGCGCCGGATCGATCCGTGGATCGATCCAGGCGTCTTTCCAGAGCACAGAGGCGCTCTGGATCGATCCGTGGATCGATCCAAAGCCTCCCCGATCGATTGGGAATAATCGAATCGATTGGGATCCGACCGTTGCGTCGTATTTGAGCCGCAGGCGAGCGTTGTCTTCGGCAATCACTTCACAGATTCATTTTCAGATCTTCACCAGCTCCTCCACAACTCTTCTCAAGCTCGAGATCGCCAGTTCTTGAAGGTTCTTGGAGGCTCTTCCAAGTCAAGAGGCGGATCAAAGCAAGAAGAAGAAACTAGGGTTAGGGTTTGTGCACTCATTGTAAGCTTGTAAGCTTGTATTTCTTTACTACCCTTTCTTCTTCTTGTATTGAGTCTTGTAGGGCTTCTCCGCCCTTGGTAGTTACCATAAAGGAGAGTTTCATTAGTGGAGGGTGCGTGCGTTGTGTGGATCCTTGGATTAGTCACCTCCCTTGGAGGTGGATACCAAGTAAAATCCAAGTGTGAGCGTGTTTGTATTTGTTTCTTTGTATTTCCGCTGCGCATCCTTGAAGAAACAAGCAACGCCGAGCAACGAGCACGCAAAGAGCTATTCACCCCCCCCCCTCTAGCTACTTTTCGGTCCTAACAACAATAACATGATGTGAGGTGACACACAGAAGTTCATGTTATAAGTTCCTTATAAATTATAAATAGTAGCTGACAACCAAGATGGAATGGGGCAAACCATTGAAGTGGCTGTAGTGTAATTTTGTATTAGTTTATCTTGAATATAAAATTACACTAGTACACTATGAGTGTATTGAGCAGGACCATTTGAGGTAGTTTCTTTTTATACTGACTAAATGAAAAAATAAGACCTCTGTTATTATGGAAGTGTATGATCTTAATCTCGATATAATAATAAGCACGTATACTTAGTATTTGTTTCTTTAATTTATCAATGGGTGAGATTTAGTTCGATAAATCAATAGGCCCGATAAGTTGGGAAATAATATTTGTATATGGTGTGTTGTTGATTATAGAAGGAAATTGTGTCATAGTAATCTAGGTTGATAATGTCTCCTTGATGAGCTCATAAGGATTGTTATGTAACCCCTGCAGGTGGGCTTAGTCCAACATGACAATAAAGTTGAGTGGTACTACTCTTGGAGCTAGATATTAATTGAGTTGTCAGTAACTCTTTTAATTAATGGGCATTCAATATCTTCAACACAGGGAGATTAATGCACTCATGATAAGGAGCCCATAATGTAATTTGGGATTGGTGCGGTAGCTCAATAATAACTCTTTAGTTGTATGAGTTATTATTGATGAACTTGAGTTGGGTGTTCGGGACGAACACAGGAAGCTCAAGCTCATCGGGAGACCAAAACCAATTTCTCCTCTCGGTCCCTATTGTAGCCTCTATAAAGCCTTGTATTCACAAAGTCCACTTCTTACCCAAGTAATGGGTCGGTCATATCCTTGCTTGGAGTAAGGGGGTCGGCCAAGCATTATTTTGGAGCTCATATAGTGGTCAGTCAAGCCATGCTTGGTGACCAAGCATGGGGTCGGCCATAGGTAAAGGAAAAGGAAGTTTTGTTTTAAAACAAAATTTTGTTAAAATCTTTTCTAATTTGTAGTTATCTACAATGGATAAAAGAGAGATTTTATTTTTGTAAAAATCTTTCATTTTTTGTAGTTATCTACAATGGTTAAAAGAAATATTTTATTTTTTTTTAAAACTTTCCTTTTTAGCATCCACATGGAAATTAAAAGGAAGATTTTATTCTTGTTAAAATCTTTACTTTTTTAGCCATCCGCATGGTTTTAAAAGAGAGTTTTAAAATTTTAAAATCTTACCTTTTATAGCTATATACAAAAGATTAAAGAGAGATTTTAATTTTGTTAAAATATTTCCTTATTTGTAGTTATCTATAATGTTTTAAAAGAGAGATTTTAATTTTTGATAAAAATTTTCTTTTTTGTATCCATGATTTAAAAGGAGAAGTTTTAATTAATCTTTCCTTTTTGTAGTTGTCTAAATATTTTAAAAGAGAGAGATTAATTTTAAAAACTTTCCTTTATTGCCATGTACAATAGTAAATTTAAAAGAGAGATTTTAATTGTTATTAAAATTTTCTTTTTTAAAGGGAGGCCACAAATAAGGAAGTTTTAATTATGTTTAAAACTTTCCTTTTTTGCCATGACCAAGATTATAAAAGAGAGGTAGATGGTGCCTTCATGTAACATAACCTAGGCTTTCTCCTCTTCTATTCCTTTGGTGGTCGACCCCTCTTCCCTTCCCTTCTCCCTTTGTTTTCCTTCCTTGAGGGCCGACGACTTGCTTGGAGGAAATGAAACATAAGGGCCGGTGGCATCAAACATTGGAGATCTCTTGGTGGCCGGACTATTTGGAGGAGAAGAAGAAGAGAAGGAGTTTCCTATTTTGACATCCCTTGGTGGCTCGAGAGTCTTGAAAGAAAAGAAGTGGTTCGAGTGGATTCTATCTCGGTAGATCGTCGCCCACACGACGTCCAAGAGGAGAAGCGGAATACAACAGAAGATCAAGAGGTCTTTAAGTTACAAAGAAAGGTATAACTAGTTATTTGTTTCCACATCATAACTAGTTCATGTTCTTTGTATAGATCTTGAAAAACCAAACACAAGAGGTTATCGATTTTATGCTATCGTTTTTGTTATCGATTTTGTGTTTTGATTTCATGTTTCGATATTGTGCTTCTATTGAGGTCTCTGTAGTTAAACATAGTTTACTGTAAGAAGTTAAATATCCGATTTCTTTGAAAGACTTTGTTTAGGAAGTGGTGGATGATCCCATTTCCAAGAAGGCCTAGTGTCTCGCCATGTTTAACCTGGAAGCCGATCTTTGAAATAGATATTTAATTAACTTCTGTAATATGGTTTAACTTAGGAAGATCACATCGGTTAAATTTGGAGTCAAAATGTTAAGTATCGTTTCTAATCCAAGTTTAACTTCTTAAGAGCAACTTGGATTAATAATGTTAAGCATCGTTTGCAATCCAAGTTTAACTTCAGTAAAGCACATAGATAGCTAGGTTAAGTTATGTACTTATATAAATTTTTGTACAGAGGAATTAGAATGATATTCCCAATAGCAACCAACATATATATGTTTTAATTGTTATTATTACAGAGGTGATGCTGTCTGTTTGTCGGACAAGGACTTCTCTAGGGTGTAATAGATAGAGATGGAGTTAGTGGGTGATGAGGTGACAAGTAATGGATAAATGAGATATTATAGTGGTAATAGTAGATGTGTTATACAGTTAGTGATGTTATTTGAGTTATGTGATAGGCCTATTAATATATTAGTCTTTGTGAATGAAATAAAGAGTTTTGAAGCTGTCGTTTCTTCCGCATCCATCACAATATTTTTATTCCTTCTTATTCCAACAGTATGTTGGAGTTTTGGAAATCAAGGAGACTGAGGAGTGTGAAGGGCCCTGCGATGTAGCTAATTTTGGTCCTCCTCAGAGCTGCATCACCCTTCCACACGACATGATGAATATGGTCTGCTGTTGTTATGAGAAGCAGCCGAGGCATTAATTAAATGTTTAGGTTTTTGAAAAATAAAACAGTATGTGATTAGTATTTGGTCAAGATCTAATGTAGCAATCACTATCTGAATCTTTCTCAATAAATAAATTTGATGTTAAAAAGAATTTAATTTTCTCTACAAATCTAATCTCTTAGGAGCGCATTCATGTGACATAAATCATTATTTTATAAGTTACCATCCTTATTAAGTTAGCTCCTTAATTGAATGGGAGAGTATATAATTCATCCCTCAAATCGCCAACTTTCGATTGTTAATTTGGCAAAGAGCTCTATTAAATACCAGACTGGGCTATCTAAAAATTTATATTTTTCTGGATCGTTTAGTTAAGATCAAATATAGTATTTATTTTTATCAATTTAATATTTGATACAGGTTTAGGACAGAAAACTCACTATAATAACTTATTATTAGGATTTTTAGGTATCCGTTGCACTATAACATGGACGTGACATTACCTAACCAAAACGTATTTTAAACTTATTAATCATTGTGTGCTCCGGAAGCAACAATAGGATTTAATATCATCTTGTGTATACACCTACTTAATTTTATATCGTGTAAAGTAATATTAATGAATATTTTATAAGTGCTAAGTGTTATTTTAAGAATTAATAAAATATAACCTCTTGACTTTTACGAGATTGTTTTGTTGATCAAGGTAGAACTAACACGCAAGCTGAGCTTAGTCCTTCTCCACGTGCAACACATGACATCAGATTGAGAAAAAAACAGTCTCCAAATAATCACCAAATGAACCTGATTACAACGAATTGATTACGGCCAGGGAGACTCTCTCTTGAGTGGTTCCTGAGCTACATGATTGCGGGAGGAAGAGTAGTTGATGAACTCACGAGGAGAATCGAAGCTACTATGTTGAAAAACAAAGCCCTTGTTTTCATGAGCGTCATGTCGGCTGCTAATCAGTAGAGAAGAGGAGGATTCTTGCTGCATTTTGATGCACAAAATCTCTGCTTGCGCCACTGCAAGCTGCATCTGTAGCTGAGACACTTGATTGTGAAGGTAAGAAATGGTACCGGCGCACCCGTAAACCGGGTCTTTCATTCTCACGCTCGCTTCGTAGACTAAGCTACTCACTGCATCTGCCCTGTGATGAACTGGGAGCTCCTACAAATCCAGGATTAAAAAGTTTCAGAGTTCAAACGCTAATCATTCACCACAAAAGAACCAACACCTTGTTGAGACCTGTAGCATCTTGTTGACATTACTGGCACCGAACACCTTGTGCACGATGGAGAACCTGTGGGGTTGATCGGGAGGGAAGTGGGGGGCAAAGATGCAATCTTTGGAGCATCGCCGGCGCAGCAATTTGCAGGAAGCGCAAGGTGACCTTCCATGCCCAGCCATCAGAGGGATGGTAGCAGCAGAGGTGGGTGCTGGCTGATTTATAATAGAGGGAGGGGAGAAGAGCTGGTGGGTACATGCACTTGATCAGGAGTCGTAAATGATGGGAATTTATTCAATATTTTTAGATGGTGACGGTGAAGCTTTCATGGTTTGGAATCTTCAGCAAACAAAGTTTGGACTCGTATGCAATTAAACGCAGATCTACTGGAGTTTTAGTTCACTGGCTGCAATGTTTATTTTATATTTTAATGGCTTAAAATATCTAATTTTTTCACGGAGTAGGAACTGATTCCAGCTCTGCTTCGCCCGGCTTAGTTGACTGCATGCAGATTGACAATTACAGCTACAACTGTTATTACCTAGAATTGGACTCAGAAATTTTAAAAAATAATAATAATACTAATTTTCCAACTTGCTCAAGCTTGAAAATGAGTAGTAATGTCCATACTTAGATGACGGTGAAGAGCGGGGAGGTTTGACTTTGATACATCACTGATCATTTTAGATCATGATCAGTGATGTATCAAAGTCATAATTATTTTGCATGTTATTGCCAACATCGTTATAATTATTTTTTAAAGTGTTTATTTTGCATCTTTTGGGGTGTTACATATCTAATAGTAAATCATGTAAAATAGGGTAGCTACAACGTGTAAATCTAATAGTAAATCATGTAAATAATTATTTCTTATTTATTATCAAAATGTAAAATATTAATTATCAAATAAAAAAAATTAAATTTCTGATTTATTATAAAATATGTCAGTCTTTATTTTTTAATTTAATTATATTTATTATAAAATGAGATGAATATTTTTATTTTTAAAGATTTTAAGTTTCTTTCTTTTTTTTCATAGGTAGATGTTGAAATCTTTAATATTTAATACTTTTTGGTCTTAAACTTCCATTTTTTCCATTTTATTGTGGATGAATCAATCTCGAATATATATTCAATTTATTTTCTGATCTTGTTGTGATATTTGTTTCCTTGTTATATTGTTCTTTTTCTTGTTGCATTATTCTCTGACACTGTAAAAAAAAATATTGGTACAATCATTTTCAGGTTAAACTTGATGAGTTTGACTAAGCTTGGATTAGCTTGAGTCTAAGTTTTGATATTTGACAATATATGAAAGAAAAGTCAAGTAAGGGAAGGCCGGATATTTGACTGAGAAAGTCTTAACTGGAAGTTTGACAAATGGAAAGCCCTAGCGGGGCTAGGTAATGGAAGACTTAATTAGGAACTAGGTAATGAAAGTCCTAGCGAAACTAGGCTGTAGAAGACCTAGTTGGAAACTAGGCGATGGAAGTCCTAGTGAGGCTATGCAATAGAAAAGTTCAAGTGGTTCAAAGGTTGACCAGACACTTGGTGAAGAAGTCCTGACAGGTCAAGGTTGATTGGATGCTAGGTAGCATGAAGTCTCAACAAGTCATGGATGACTAGATGTAGAGTAGGGGAAGTCCTGATAGGTTAAGGTCCATCGGCTGATACTAGACAAGACATGATTTCAGCCTCAGAATAGCTGAAATTAGGGTTAGTAATCGATTGTCAAGAAGGGAAATCAATTAGCAAACCATAAACCTAGAATTTCAGGTTTACTGCTTAAAATCGATTGGGTTAATCGATTGAGTAGTGTTTATCAATTGAGGCAATCAATTAGCAGCTCATTTCGCGAAGCACAGTAGGTGCTGGAATAGATTGGGAAATTGATTGAGAGATTTGTACGAATAACATAGAATGCACTGGAATCAATTAGGGAAATCGATTCAGTAGGGTCGATCGATTGGGTTAATCGATTTGCGAAGAACAAAAAGCTTCAGAATCAATTTGGTCAATCGATTAGAAGCTATCAATCAATTGGTTTGGCTCATCAATTGATTAGACGGGTGAAAAAAGTCATTTTGTAAGTTTTGAACGGTTGGACTAATATGATAATCGATTGGGGACTAGGCCAATCGATTAGGAGACATCCAAAGAACCCTAGAAAAGGGATTTTCGTAGAGTTTCTTCGAGGTCAGTTCTTGGGTGTTTGAAGAAGAAGTTCTGCTGTATTTTCCACCATTAAGAGGTAATCCAAAGCAAGAAAAGAGTAAGCAAATAAAGGTTCAGTGTTGTAAAGTCGTTCTCAATTCCTTGTATAATCTTGTTTGTGTTTTCTTGTTTGTATTCTTATATTTGAGTTTGTACAAGGCTTCTCCGCCTTCAAGAAGGAAGTTTTCATAGTGTAGTTGTGAGTGAGAAGTAGACCTTTGGATTAGTCACCTCAAGGAAGTGGGCACCAAGTAAAACCATAGGTGTTAACGATTGATAGGTTTGCTTTGAGTTTTCGACTGCCATTCAAGATCAAAGAAACAAAGCGAGTTATTCATCCATCTCTAGCTAATACATGTCCTAACAAGTAGGATTAGAGAGAGATCTCTCTTCTTTGGACTAATCTCTGAAAAGAACAAAGAGCTAGATGAAGAAGAAAAAGTTGAAAGCTTGAGCCCTAATTTCAACAAATTAAAGGACAAATCATCAAGGGAACTTAAGTTCAAAAATGAATCTTGAAGATGGATTCGAATATGACATTCGGGAACCTCTACCTTTCATAATGGGAGGATTCGATCTTTGGAAATTAATGGTCAAAATTTTTTTCATGACGAACATAGAGCAATGATTTCCTCTAATGGAGGGATTTGAAGCCCCAATGAATAGCAAAGGGAAGCTCCTTAAGAAGAGAAAATGGACCGAGGATCAATTCAAAAAATCAGAGACAAATGATAAGGTAACTAAAATTTTAGTTAATTTATTGTCTAACAATTATCTTGTATAAGATAGGTAATTACAAGGATGACAAGGATTTATGGAGTAAATTGGCTAAGTTCCATGAAAATCTATCCTCGATATAAAGCAATGACAACGACAAAGAGGGAAAGTCTTTATTTCACGTGCATGAGGATTTGAAGGCTGAGAGGTGCTCAACATCTTAGGAGGAAATCGAAGAGGCATCCACCACAAGTGATGAAGGGGAGAGCTTATTGATACTAGAATAAGATGAAGTCTCAACTTTCGGAGCCGATAAGGACAAGGAGTACTCCACCTCTGCAAGTCAAGAGAGCACAAATCATAAAGGTGTAATAATTTCAATTGTTAAAAGTAAAGATCATATATTGTGCTTTGAGTGTAGGGAGAAGATATACTATAAGAGCAAATGTCCGAATTTGATGAAGAAGATGGTTCAAATGACACCCAAGGTGAAGGGAAAAAAATCAAAAGATGTTGAAACATTGATACGAAAGGGCAATGAGCATATAGTGTACTTATTATGCAATCAAAAGGGGCATTATCAAAATCAATGTCCAAGGGGGAGACATTAAAGAAAAAATAATAGAGGAAGCTCAAATAAAGGGGAGCATCCAAGAGCACATCTAAGGTATCATTAGTTAATGCATTCCTTCATATTATGATAAAAAGTAAGCTAGAAATAAGTTTTATGATTTTGGTGTTATTTATCATGAAGATATAAATCATGATAACTCTAAGAAAAATTACAAGTCATATCATGCTATAATTACCGTATCTAAGGATAGGAAGATAGAAAATAATTTAGGCAAGAACTCTAAGTTAGATACATGTCTAAAAAGAAAAATACTCAAGATAATCATGAAAAATCTAAGTTTGAGGAATTAAAGATTGAAAATCAAGTCTTGAGGTCAAGACTTGATAAATTGGAGAAGACCCTTAAGAAAATGACAAATGAAGTAAAGGGGGCTAAGAAGAAAAAACCTAGGCTTAGATAGGCAAGAACCATCTAAGGGAAAGAAATGTTTGGGATATAAACCTAAAGCAAAGGAAGATGTGTCATCATATCATAGAGTTTCATATAGTTATGGAATTAACCTCAGGTCTAAAAGTCAAGTCAAAATTATAAGGGAAGCTATCCCTGAAGTTGACTTTGAGGAGACTAGTTTGAATAAGGCTTTTAAGAAGCCTATGAAATTCATTAGGAAGTTTCTAAGTAAATTATCCCTAGTGAGTACCTATAATATCCAAGGAATGCCAATAGGCTTTGGGTTCCTAAGAGTGTATTCTCTATACACTAAATGAGGTTAGTGTGTGTCAACTCTAATTTGGAAGATAGTTAACACAACCATAGTGAAGTTGGCATCTTACAGAATTATAATGTATTGTGACACCTTGAAAATGAGAAGTTGTTTTTTACTCTTGAAGAGTAAAAATGTGCCAATTAAAATTTTTGATGTATTGAACTTGATCAAATTGACACAAATAAGATAAAATTCAAATAAATGTCAAGTTAGAATTTTGACATTTTCTAGGGAAATGAGGGCAACTTATAACTATTTTGGCATAATGATTAGTTATTGAAACTTAGATAGATAATCTAATTATTCATGTTTTGGCATGGGATGAAGATGGAAGTTGAGCTATATAGGTTAGCCTAAATTAATCATATTGTCAAACATTAAAATGGAGAAGATTGTTAGTGCAATCATCCTTAGGTCAAGGTTGACCAATTTTAATGCTATTTACCACAAAAATAGGAAGCATGATAGCAAGGAAAAATATGTAGCTTTTCATACTAAAACCACTCAACATAAGGTTAGGAAGGTAGATAACCAACTAGGAAATAATTCTAAGGGTTTTAAGCATATGCCTAAGAAAAGGAAAAATCACGATTTTAGTGAAAAATCTAAGGTTGAGGAATTAAATCAAGTCTTGAGGTCAAGACTTGATAAAATGGAAAGGATCCTTAGGAAAATCACAAATGAAACACAAGGGTCCAAAAAACATAACCTAGGTCTAGGAGTACAAAAGTCATCCAATGGTCGTAAGGGGTTGGGATACAAACCTAAAACCAAGAAGGATGTAATTTCTTACCATAGGATTCCATATAACTATGGAACAAACCCTAGGTTTAAGGGTCAAGTCAAGGATACAAGGGAAGTTATCCCTAGAAGTATTTTTGAAACCACAAATGTGACTAAGACTTCTAAGAAGTCTAAGAAAGTCACTAAGAAGGTCACAAGGGAAGCAATCCCTAGAGTTGGCATAGAAAAAGTGACCAAGGCTTCTAAGAAGCCTACCAAGGTCATTAGGAAGGTATCTAGGGAGGTTATCGATAGTGAGTACCTAGAGCATCCAAGGAGAACCAATAGGTTTTGAGTTCCTAGGAGCATTTTCTCTATACCTTAGATGGGTTAGAGAGTGTCAACTCTAATTGAAAAGGTAGTTAACCCAATCATGATGCAGTTGACACTCGAAGAGCAATTTTCAAGGTTACTATTAACCTTTGAAAATGAAGTGGATTTTCATTTACTCTTGGAAAGAGTAAAATGTGTCATAATTTGAGAAATTTGATATAGTTTTGATTGACACAAGAAATCAAGTGGAAAGAACTACCAAGTTGGGATCTTGGTATGTTCTTAAGGAATTAAAAATAAATCCGGGCCTAAAATTTAAAGTGATTACTCCGTTTGGAAGGATAAATATGCCAAAATTTAAGGGATGTACTTGATTTTAATTGGCATAAATAAATCAAGAGATTAAACAAATGTCCAGTTGGGATTTGGCATTTTCTTGAGAAAGAAATGTCAAAATTGGGATCTTGATATTATTTGGGCAATCTAGGATTTAAGTTAAGTTAGCTAAGGTTTTAGGATACTTAGATAGATAATCTAGGTATATTTTATTTATGCTAATTTATCATGTTTTGTTTGCCCATCATATGCCATGACATTATATTTTGCATTCATACCTTATTATGAGAAACACAAAAATACCATGTCATGTCATATATACATCATGTAGTTATAGGATTTTTTTTAAAAATTATTTATTTTGATGTATGCCATATCACATCATGTTTTTTTTTAAAATTAAGGACTAATGACATTCATTAACAAGTAACATCCTTGGTGGTTGTTCATAACCTCAAAATACCTAAGTAGATATGCATGATCCCTATATTATGGGAAAACCAAAATTTTACATCTCACACGAACTATAAGGTGACTTGTATGTGTTTTAGTACACATTAGATTCAAGTGAGATGTTAGGATGATGAACAAAACTCAAGATGTTGATTTAGTGCATTTCTTTGAGCTTTAGGTTCATTAAAACACATAGTTATGTGTTTTCCAATCATTGGGAAAGCTAATGTACAAGTCATGTGCATTGAGCCCAAAGAACATGGTTGGATATTGGTTTTGAAAATGATTTTAAAATGCTTTTGGAAAATCTTGATGAAGGCTATCTTTTGATAGTAATCATTATTGAATAGTTAGGCACAAACTTGGAAGAAAACACTAAAATTTTTACAAGTTTTCAAGTTTGTGTTAATCTTGGAAAATAGAAAGTATTTTCATAGTAAACTATTTTTCCTTGATAATATATACCCTAAGTAGTGTCTACATGAATTTTCATGATTTTTCAAATTTTATAAAATTTTTGGAGAGTTTCTGAAGTTGACTGAAATGGAATTTCAGCAATTTCAGGCCTTCAATCGATCACCCGATCGATTGAAGTCCCTTAATCGATCGGGCGATCGATTGAGGAAGGTTTTCCCATGAGCATAAGCTCTCTGGATCGATCCACCGATCGATCCACGCCTAGTGAATCGATCCAGTGATCGATTGAACATCGTTCAATCGATTGAGACCCAACTCCAATCGATTGGGGATGCTGATTTTGGCTAGGAAAGATTATTTTCAACATTCTAAACCATTTTTAGTCTATGAAACCTTTCCTAACCCTTTGAAATACATTTATAAATATTTAGGGGGAGTTTTCATGATGAAAACAAGGATTGATTGGTTAAGAAAGACTAAGTAGTGGTTTAGGTTGAGATTTGATTTCATTATTGAGTTTTTGAATCTCAAAACCTTCTAAATTTGGGTTTCCTATATGTTTAGGGATTCCAAGTCATTGTTGGTGTAATGACAGAAGTTACGTGCATGTCTTTAGGGGGAGTTACTCTTTAAGGACATGAAAACTATTTTTCATATATCTTGGAAGGTGGTTAACCTTCTTTAGCGTAAATGCTCAAGGTTGAGCATTTTAAATACAATGGGGAGTGGATATCCTCACTGTTTGTTTGTTCATGCTCAAGGGTGAGCATTAAAGGATAATGAAGGGTATGAGACCTTCATGGTTTGGATTGGTTATTGCTCAAGGATGAGCATTAAAGATAATGAAGGGTATGGGACCTTCATAATGGTGTTGTGAACAACGAGCAAAGTTGTGAACAGCGTTGGGTAACTCTTCAGGGGGAGAGTTTTTTATGTATGCCAATAGGGGGAGAATGTGTGGTTAAGTTAGGCCTTCATTACCTAAAGAGGGAGTTTGCCCTCTAGTAAAGGGGAAGAATGAAGGAAACCATCATCTTTACATTGGCATGAAGGAGAGTTGAGGCTATGGGTTTAGCCTAACTTAAAGGTATTGTCAAACATCAAAAAAGGGGAGATTGTTGGTGCAATATTCCCTAGGGTCATGGTTGACCAGGTTGACTAAGCTTGAGTTGACTCAAGCTCAAGTCTTGATGTTTGTGTTTCGATGTTTGACAATACATGGAAACTAATAGTAAATGGAGATTGCAGGTGAAATCGTTCATTTGGGGAGATTATTGGTACAATTTTCCTCTGGTGAAGGTTGACCAGGTAGATGTGAAGAAGACTCAAGTAGGTCAAGATTGATTGGATATTTGACTGAGAAGTCCTGGTAAGTGAAGCCAAGCAGTTGAAAACTCCTGATGAGTGAAGCCAGGTGAAAGACCTAGTGAGTGAAGCTAGGCAGAAGGAAAATCCTGGTGAGTGAAGCCAGGTGAAAGACCTAGTGAGTAAAGCTAGGCAGAAGTGGAAGTCCTGGTGAGTGAAGCCAGGCAGATGGGAAGACCTGGTGAGTGAAGCCAGGCAAGTGGAAATCCAGGTGGGTCAAGGTTGACCGGACATCTGATGTTGAAAATTCCAAGTAAGTCAAAGGATTGACTGGATACTTGGCACGAAGAAATCCAGATGGGTCAAGGGTGACCGGACATCTGGTGAAAGTCTAAGTGGATCATGGAGGACCGGACACTTGGCATGAGACGGTAAATTTAAGTGGGTCAAGGAGGACCATACTTGGTGATCAGAAGTCCAACGAGAAGTTGGCAAAGAGAAAGTCCAGATAGGTCAAAAGTTGATCGAATTCTTAGCGGTCGTAAATCCAATAAGGAGTTGGCATGGAACTAGGAAGTTCGGACGTAGTAAACTTCCGAAGGCCATAACTTTTGACTCGGATATCGGAATGAGGTGATCTCAGATGAGAAACGAAGGTAATTCCAAGATCTATCTAGTTTTCTACTTTCCAATTGATTGGCCAATCGATTGGGGGGGGAGTTCAATCGATTGGTCAATCGATTGGTTGACGTGAATTCATGCAGAAATGGGCTGAATCGATTGGGTAATCAATTAAAACTTCCCCAATCGATTGGTCAATAGATTGGGAGAGTTTTTGAGTGAATAGTGAGCTTCTAAATTGATCCATTGATCGATTGAAACCTCCAATCGATCGGACAATCGATTGGGAGGTTGGAAAATGACGTGATAGCTCTAGAAATCGCGCGAGACACGTTGAATCGATTGGGCAATCGATTCAAGTGTTTTCCAAAAGCACAGAGGCACTCTGGAACGATCAACCGATCAATCTAAAGCCTCCCCAATCGATTGGTAGCAATCCAATCGATTGGGATTCAACCGTTGGCGCAGATAAAGACGTTGGCGAGCGTTTTTCTGCGCACTTCTTCATCTCCTCTCTACGGCCAATCACAGAAAAGCTCCACAGCGATCCTTTCTTCCTCACCACCAGTTCTTGAAGGTTCTTGGAGGCACATCTAAGTCAAGAGGTAAGTTACAACAACAAGAAGAAGAAGCTAGGGTTTCATTGTAATCTTGTAAGATTTACTTGTATTTTGCTTCTTTCTTTCTTATTGTTGTATTGTGAGCTTGTAAGGCTTCTCTGCCTTCGATAGTTACCGTAAATGAGTATTTTCATAGTGGAGGGTGCGTGAGTGTGTGGATCCTTGGATTAGTCACCTCTTCTTGAGGTGGATACCAAGTAAATCCTTAGTGTTAGCGTTGTAGTTTTTGTTTCTTGTATTATCCGCTGCACATCATCATAAAGGAGCAAGCAACGACAAGCACGAAGAGTGCGACGAGCTATTCACCCCCTCCCCCCTCCTAGCTACATTTCGACCCTAACAGATGGAATTTGGGCTATATGGGTAGCCTAAATTAATCATATTGTCAAACATTAAAATGGAGAAGATTGTTAGTGCAATCATCCTTAGGTCAAGGTTGACCAATTTGACTAAGCTCGAGTTGGCTCAAACTTAGTTTTGATGTTTGACAATGTGTGAGAGAGAAGTCAAATATGTTAAGGGAGGACATGATACTTGAGTGAAAAAGTCCTAATTGGAGGTTAAGCAAATAAAAAAATCCTAGTGAGGCTAGGAGGTGGAAGACCTAGTTAAGAACTAGGCAATGAAAGTTCTAATGGGGCTAGGCCATGGAAGACATAGTTGGGAAGTAGGCGATGGAAGACCTAGCAGGGCTAGGCAATGGAAAATTCCAAGTGGGTCAAAGGTTGACCGAACATTTGGTTAAGAAGCCTTGATAGGTCAAGGTTGAGTGGATGCTAAACAACAAAAAGTCTCAACAGTTGATGGATGACTGGATGTTGAGCAGTGAAAGTCTTGGTAGGTTGAGATCAACCGGTTGATACCAGCCAAAACATAATTTTAGCCTCATAAGACTAAAATTAGGGTTAGTAATCAATTGCCAGGAAATAGAATTGATTAGCAAACCCAAAATTCAGAATTTCGAGGTTACTACTCATAATCGATTAAATTAATCAATCGAGCAGTGTTGATTGATTGAGGTAATTGATTAGTAGCTCATTTAGCGAAGCATAGTATGTTGGGGAGCTCAATGTGCATGCATGCTAAAACACGTTTTATAAACATGCACAGCAAAAGACAAAAATAATAATTTCTAATTATTATAACACACACCACACGCATAAAAGGATACATTTCATGCAAACATTATCACAATATAAAATTTTATAGAAATAAATTTACTCTAAGTATATCTGACGAATGATTCTGAGCGGAAAGAGCATCAAATAAGTGGCACTCGAAAGCATTGTCTCTACTTGTATCCGTGCCGAGTGATCGTCGAGATGACTTCGAAAGTCATGAGTTCCATCCTCACGAAAGGTACTAGCCTTGTGTGCAAAGATGGTCTAAAATATCGAAAAAGGGCGAATAACCATAAGGGAAATTTTAGAAATTTTTCGGAGCTCGTATGACGAGTTTACGGGGATAAATCTTGGGCCCCGGGAAAGCTTGTTTAGGCTACCCTATTTAAACGAGGAAAAGTTGATTCTCCTTTTTCTTTTTATTTTCTTTTTCTTTCTCCCCCTGCCGAACCCGTGCTCGACGCCGCCTTCTCTCCCGATCTACTGCCCTAACAACCCCTTGTTTCAACCGGTGCCGCAAAATCGTCGCACGCCTCATAATTAAAGCCATCGCAAATCCCCTCTGCTCCTTCTTCTCTTCCCCTCTCACGTCGTTGAGCAGTTCTGACATTCCCTTCTCCTCTTGTCGCGTCGCCCTTGGGTCGCCACAGCCGACAGTGGCATCGCCAGTCGAGCCCTAGATCGGGGGAGATCAGGAACACCGATCGCCTCTTGCGTCACTGAGCACCCTCTCACGTCGCCTAATCGCCACCATTGTCGCTCAAGCCTCTGCCGATATCACGGCAGATCGCCGGTTGCCGCCGCCTCCATCGCTCCTAGACCTCTGCTTTCGTCGCCTCGTTGAGCACCAGCGCAAGCATTCCTCCTCGCTGGCACGGATCCACTGATTGCCTCAAATCCGTCCGATCTTCCCCTCTTCCTTTGGAGAGCGTCACCGTCGCACGGGACCAATGCCGGCCACCTCTGTTATCTCTCCGCAAGTGTACAGAAATGTCGCAAGTAATATAAAAGATTATCGTATGCACAGGGACTGGAATAAGCACTAAGAATATCTCAACGTGAATGAGCTAGACAACAAATCAAATGATTGACAAAGTCTAGGTGTAACTATGAAAAGTAACAAAGAAATAAAAGAATAGGAAACAAAGAATAGAGCAATGATAAGGAATGTTCTAGGAGTTTTGGTTTTTTTGTAAGGTTCTTTAATGTAAATGATCTACCAAACCTTACTTCTCAATTGTCCACCATTTGTAGAAGGTTGCCGGTTCTCTCTTGTAATAGACAACCGACCTAGGACTGAAATCTATATCTAAATGTGATCAATTAGATATGAGCCTATGTTGTCCTTACACGGGCATGTTCCTGTCACGAAGATCCCTCGGAAAATCAACATAGAAATCATTGCTTCTTAAACCATAAGATATAAAGATTAATGCATAAATCTATCCTACCTTCTTGAATTATCCTATTTCCCCCCTAAAGTTCATCTCTCAAACGTCCTTACACTGGCTTGCACCTTTCGCGTGCTTCCCTCGGAAAATCGAGTGAGAGATAATCTCTACAAGATCCACAAGACATTCAAACAATCAATCAAGAATGTGAATTATGTCCAAATCACAACAATACATCCAAGATTTAATTGATACAAACAAGGCAAAATCATATAAATAGGGAATTGGAAAATCCACAAGAGTTTACATCAAGAAATCCTTACAAATACTCCCTCTATCCTAGAACAAAGATAATCTACTCCATGAATCGAAGAAAGAATTCCGAAAACATAAAGATTACAAACATTCTTGATCCCAATCCAAGAAAAGGAAAGAAAGAAGGTTTATCTATGATGAAGACGGTCTTCGGATCTAATCCACGCTCACGAAGTCGAATCGGTGAAGATCTTCCCTTGGATAGCCCAGAAATCCTCCCAAGAATGAGAGGAATCGCCCAAATCTTTCTTTCTCCCAACGGGGAGAAGATCCCCTTTCAAATCTTGAAGGAGGCCTTATATAAAAGAGGGGTTTGGGCGCCACACGACCCCGAGGCATGGCCGTGTGAGGTTCACACGGCCTGCTCCACTCTCTTCTCTGCTAACCTCACACGGCCGTGTGAGGTATACGACTATGGCTTGCCTCTATCAACACTCCCCTTGCACAGCCGTGTAGATCCACACGGCCTGCACTGTCTCCACCTCTGGAAACCTGGCATGACCGTGAGGTGCACACGACCAACACTCTCCTGTTCTCTAGAAACCTCACACGGCCGTGTAGTGCACACGGCCGAGGCTTCTCCTGTCTCTGGAAAACTGACATAGCCGTGTGGTGTACACGTCCCAGGCTTCCTTTGGCTTCAAAACTTGGCACGACTGTGTGAGGTTCACACGGCTATGCCATCTTCCTTCTCTAGTGCAGCTACATGGCCTCTCATCCTTACACGGCCTGGGGAACCCCCCATGGCAGGGTCGTGTAGGGTTCAGGTGTCATGGCTTCCTCCATCTCTTTGCTTACAGATTTGGCCTCGAACATGCATCTTTCACCAGATTCGACTCCTGCGTACAAAAAATGCACAAAAGCAGATCTCTGAACAAAGAGAATAAATATGCTAAAAAGGAAAGTTGAAAGTATGAAAATGCATAGATCAAGCATGCTCAAAGTATGTGAATATGCGTCAAAACATGCTAATAAGTGTATACAATCTATGCACATCACACCCCCAGACTTAAACCTTTGCTTGTCCTCAAGCAAAATGCTGCAATCTAAATTCATATGCTCTACAATGCTCTCATATCCCTAATGCATTCTCCTAAATCTATCAAAAAGTTTCATTAATAAGCATGATCATGAAAACAAGTTAAGTTTGGCTCAAGCATAAGTATCCTGTGCACAGTGCAAATAAAACAACTCAAAACTCTTCAAGTTTCAATCTATGTCCTAGTCAGGTCGTCATCAAGTTTGAATTTCTAATGTATCCGGTGGTAGACAAGCAACCAGTGATAGGCACTTACTTGCCACACACTTGGTTTATGTTTCTCAATCAACCCAAGGTCTCAAAGGTGTGCTCAATCTTAAGAGAAGCTAAGCAGTCATTTCTCCAGTAACCTAACTCGGTCTCAAAGGGGTGACTAGCTAGATTCCACTCACGACAACTGTTTTTTATATCCCTTATTCACTTTTTTCCATTGCTTTTTTTTCACATTTTTTTTTCATAAGCATTTGCATTGTGCAAATCTTATGTCACAAGTGTACTTTTAGCACAAATGTTGGGATATTTTGATTTTTCCAAATGCGCTTGCATGAGTTGAGCCTCATCCAGTAACCAAAATAAAATTTGAAAAATCACCATGGAAACCAAGTACTAAACAAACAAGATGAATCATGACTATTTCAATGATATCAACTATTCAAGCATCAAGTCAAAGTGTAGTGAAAATAAGATCCTTAAGGTCAAGACAAGACTAAAACTTATCTCCAAATGATACTTAGCTTATATCATGCTACTCAAGATAGAGAAAAGTGGTACACTAGGCGTACTACTAACATCATTTGAGCATCATGAATCTAGATAATAAACGTGCTAGCATTTTATCTTGAAGACAAGAAAGCATATAAGTGAAGTTTTGATGTTCTCAAGATGTATGCCATAAAATTTCAAAAGATAGGCAAATGACTATCAAAACAAGTAATCAAGCAAGACAATCGAAATAGAATGCAAAACAAAAACTAAACATGCAGAAAACAAGAAAACAAGCAAAAACTGAAAACTAAAATGCAAAAAGAAATAAGGTTTGACACCCCCCCCAAACTCTAACTTTTCATCGTCCCGATGAAATCAATATGGTGGAGGTGGAGGGAGATCAGGAAATTTAGGAAGAATAAAAGGGAAGTAATCAATAAGCCACCTTACTTCATTTCTAATAAACATATGATACTCGAACAGTTTGTCAACATCATCTTGGAAAAACCTCGTATAACCTCGAAAATCTTCATTAAACTCAATATGGGCTGTATAAGAATTCATAAATCGAGAAATCTATTCACACAATTCCCTCTCACTTTTGAAACAATCTTGCAGTTTTTTAAATTGTTCCTCTTCCATAGGTTTATTATTAGAAAGAAAATTATCAGTCACATCTAAATCATTATGAATATTATCCAGAGCAGAGTGAAGTTCTTGGAAATTAAAGCTATGAACATCATGATTAACCAGAGGAACTCTTTTTGAAATTGAATTTGACAATGTTTTCGAATGTTGAATTGCTAATTTCAAACACCAATTTTCCCTAACATGAATGGTAGTGAGGTCATGATTGGGCAGTCTTAAAGGGAAATTGTTTTTAATAAGAAGATTAAATCCATGTTCTTCATGTCTTATCATTTTTATTGCTAAATATGAATTCAAGTCTAATCTATAAGAATTATCAATCATTTCCAAGTCATTTAAATCACACCCTAACACCTAAGCAATCTGAGTTAACAATCCACCCAAAATAATAGGTGTGGTAGAGTCAGATTTCCCAAGTTTCACTAAATATTTAAGGAAGAAATAACCAGAATTAATATCAACATTCTCAACCATTGCCCATAAATAGTACAAGTATATGAGTTTTACTAACCCCTCCTTGTCTTCTCTCCCAAATATGGTATTCTTCATGACTAGATAAGCATATCTAAAAATGGGGTTAATAATGTGAAGAGCTCTAGAACTATGAGGGTTAAAATGTGATTGTTCAAAAATATGTTTCCAAAAACGTGAATTTTCGAACTGAGGTAAAATTGTACACAAATCATTCTTGGGCAACTCATAACAAGTATTAAAATCACTCAACGTCCATTCATAATCCTCATTAAATAGTCGAAAATTTAGTTTGCCCCCACCCTGAACATTATCAACCGTTATGGAACTTAAAAATTCAAAAACAATTCTAGGATAGGTAAGATATCTTATTGTCATTAAACCACTCCAACCTATTCTTTCAAACAATCAATATAAATCATCCTTAAACCCTAATGTTACTAAAGTTTCATCATCCATAAATTTGGTACTTACAAGGGGGCGTTTACATAAAGAAGAATACCTAAAACATTGTTCCTTACTAGAGAAGACAATACCAAAATCATTAGAAATACCTTTAAAACAAGAATTTTTCTCCTTTGTTGCAACCATCTTCTCCTTCCCTTTCCTTGTAGAAGAGGATCCCTCTATCACATTTTCCATGGTGGAGAGATTCGAGCCTTCAAAAGGAGAATGAGAGGAAGAAATTAAAAGTGGTGGTTGAAATCCTAGAGATAAGAAAATGAGAGAGAAGGAAGAAGAGGGAAGGGGGTGTGTGGCCGTGTGCCGCCCACACCCCGTGCCCTAACCCCTTTTAAGGGGTGTGGACTGGGTCGTGTATCATTGCACGACCTAGTTCCTCTTTCTCTGTATGGCCATGTCTGAGACACGACCATACTCATCTCCTTCTCGGGATGTTATACACGGCCGTGCCAATTAGCATGGCCAAATTCTTCTTCTTCTCAGCTTTCCTTGCACGGCCGTGTCTGGGACACTACCCCAACAGCCTCCTCCTCTGGATTCTTCACACGGCCATGTCTGTGACACGGCCAAGAAATTCTCCTCCACTGGATTCTTCACACGGCCATGTCTGGGATACGGCCAACAAATTCTCCTCCACTAGAGAATCCACACGGCCGTGTCATGTAGACACGACCCAAGCATCTCCCTTCTCTGCACCATAAGCCTGGTCGTGTGCAACACACGGCCATGCTCTGTTTTGTTCCAATAGGCACTTCTGCTCCTTTCTACCTCTTCCAACACTTCCATGTCCATGAAGAAGTCATGGCCAACTCATGGAAGTAAAATTTCAACCTGAAAACAAAACAAAAACCAAGTAAAAATACTACTAATGAAAATTAGAAACATAGAACAAAACTGACTAAGAAGTCAATCCGGAGGACGAGGTTTAGAAAAATACAACCTTTGTTTCTCCTCCAATCTCATACCATGCACATATTCCTTCAACCGTTGGCCATTTACCTTAATCAATCCAAGATCTTTATTCCAAATATTTGCCGCTCCAAAATGATAAACCTTTTTAACCTCGAACGGACCTGTCCACCTTGATTTAAGCTTTCCTAGAAAAAGATTTAGCCTTGAATTAAATAATAAAACTAGATCTCCTTCCTTGAAACTTTTGCAGAGAATGTGTTGATCATGCCATTTCTTTGTCCTTTCCTTATAAGATCTAGCATGTTCATAAGCATCCAATCTCAATTCATCAAGCTCATTCAACTGAAGCTTCCTTTTCTCCCCTACTTCCTTGAGAATCATGTTTAGATTTGTAATTGCCCAATAAGCCATATGTTCCAATTCTACTGGAGATGACAAGGTTTTCCATAAACTAACCGAAATGGAGTCATCCCAAAAGGAGTCTTGTAAGCAGTATGATATGCCCATAAGGCATCACCTAGCTTTAATGACCAGTCCTTACGTGAAGTAGATACTGTTTTCTCTAGTATGACTTTAATTTCACGATTGGAGAATTCAGCTTGCCCATTAGTTTGTGGATGATATGGCGTTGCTACTTTGTGGCTCACTCCATATTTTCTAAGTAAATTCTCAAACTATCTTTCTATAAAGTGTGATCCACAATGGTGCCAAAGTAATATAAAAGATTATCGTATCCACAGGGACTGGAATAAGCACTAAGAATATCTCAATGCGAATTAGCTAGACAACAAATCAAATGATTGACAAAGTCTAGGTGTAATTATGAAAAGTAACAAAGAAATAAAAGAATAGGAAACAAAGAATAGAGCAATGATAAGGGATGTTCTAGGAGTTTTGGTTTCTTTGTAAGGTTCTTCAATGTAAATAATCTACCAAACCTTACTTCTCAATTGTCCACCATTTGTAGAAGGTTGCCGGTTCTCTCTTGCAATAGACAACTGGCCTAGGACTGAAATCTATATCTAAATACGATCAATTAGACATGAGCCTATGTTATCCTTACACGGGCATGTTCTTGTCACGAAGATCCCTCGGAAAATCAACATAGAAATCATTACTTCTCAACCCATAAGATATAAAGATTAATGCATAAATCTATCCTACCTTCTTGAATTATCCTATTTCCCCCCTAATGCTCATCCCTCAAACATCCTTACACGGGCTTGCACCTTTCGCGTGCTTCCCTTAGAAAATCAAGTGAGAGATAATCTCTACAAGATTCACAAGACATTCAAACAATCAATCAAGAATGTGAATTAGGTCCAAATCACAACAATACATCCAATATTTAATTGATACAAACAGGGCAAAATCATATAAATAGGGAATTGGCAAATCCACAAGAGTTTACATCAAGAAATCCTTACAAATACTCCCTCCATCCTAGAACAAAGATAATCTACTCCATGAATTGAAGAAAAAAATCTGAAAACATAAAGATTACAAGCATTATTGATCGCAATCCAAGAAAAGGAAAGAAAGAAGGCTTCTCTATGATGAAGACGGTCTTCGGATCCAATCCACACTCCCAGAGTCGAATCGGTGAAGATCTTGCCTTGGATCGACCAGAAATCCTCCCAAGAACGAGAGGAATCGTCCAAATCTTCCTTTCTCCCAAGGGGGAGAAGATCCCCTTTCAAATCTTGAAGGAGGCCTTATATAGAAGAGGGGTTTGGGTGCCACACGACCCTAAGGCATGGTCGTGTGAGGTTCACACGGCCTGCTCCACTCTCTTCTCTACTAACCTCACATGGTCGTGTGAGGTACACGTCATGGCTTGTCTTTATCAACGCTCCCCTTGCACAGCTGTGTAGATCCACACGGCCTGCACTGCCTTCACCTCTGGAAACCTGGCACGGCCGTGTGGTGCACACGACCAACACTCTCATGTTCTCTAGAAACCTCACACGGCCGTGTAGCGCACACGGTCGAGGCTTCTCTTGTCTCTGGAAAACTGACATGGTCGTGTGGTGTACACGGCCAGGCTTCCTTTGACTTCAAAAGTTGGCATGGCCGTGTGAGGTTCACATGGCCATGCCATCTTCCTTCTCTGGTGCAGCTACACGACCTCTCATCCTTACACGGCCTGGGGAACCCCCCATGGCAGGGTCGTGTAGGGTTCAGGTGTCATGGCTTCCTCCATCGCTTTGCTTACAGATTTGGCCTCGAACACGCATCTTTCACCAGATTCGACTCTGCGTACAAAAAATGCACAAAAGCATATCTCCGAACAAAGAGAGTAAATATGATAAAAGGGAAAGCTGAAAGTACGAAAATGCATAGATCAAGCATGCTCAAAATATGTGAATGTACGTCAAAACATGCTAATAAGTGTATACAATCTACGCACATCAACCTCTACACCGTGCCCTAATTCCCGACTCGGTGCCCTAACTGTGATCTTGGAGGTAAGACATTGTATTATGTAATTAGGTATTGTTGATTTGTGATGTCCTCATCTTAATCCGACAGTGGGGAAGAATTTCAGGTAGGGCTTGTTGTGGTTTCTTGATCCAGCAACTTATCTTGTTGTTAGCAGTAACAAAACAACCTCTAATTGTGCTGTCGACAGAAGATTTAGAGCAGTGAGGTAAGGAGTAGAGAATTGGTATCCTTGTTGTAGATTATGTGTTGATTGGAATATTGTATAGGTGGATGAATTAGGTTCATGTGTAGGTTTTAATGTAATCAAACAATGGAATGGAACCCTAAGTTTCGGAGTAGGGATAGTTAACTGGGATTAACTATTTAATTAGGGTTCCTGGAGAAAATAATTTGGTTTAGCTATTTTGTTATAATTAAACTTAGTTAAATTGTATGATTTATTACAGGACCTTGATTTGAGACGGTGTCTCGACGAGGGATCTATTTCGGATTGTACCTTTCTATTGGAAGCGGGTACCTTGACTTATCTTTTAAATATTCCATTTGATATGCATAGTAGTTTTAACAAGTAGTAATGATTATGTTTCATATTTGCATCAATTTTTCACTACCAGATACCTATTACATGCTTGTTTTGCTTACTTGTTATGCATTTCATGTTAGTACCCACCTGATTCTATATGCTTATAGGGGTAGTGACATAACCATGCCTTATTATGTTTAGGACCTAGGTTTTTATACCATATCTACCCTGTGTACCTAGACCATTGATTGGATCTATTTATCCTATGGTACACATTATGTAGAGATGGACAGGATCAAGATATTTTCATGCTTAGTGTCATGTACTATCTCGCATGATTACATGTTGTGCGATAGTCGGCTCCATTATTGTTGAGCACATCGCCAGTTACATAGATCTGCACACACCACTACTCATGGGTTAGTGGTATGTCAGGCAGGGTGTGTGGCAGTTCTGCTGTTAGGCTCTACTGGCCTGGTGACTCAGCCTGGTAGTCGGTAAACAGTTCTGCTCTGTTAGGCTCCGCTGGTCTGGTGACACAGCGTGGTAGCCGACAGATAGGTTTTCTCTGTTTGGCTCTGTTGGTCCGCTCATGGGTAGTGTGACGCAGCATAGTAGCCGGCAGAGATCCCTCCTCTGGACTGACTTAGGGAGATGAGAGCATTGCGCTCCCCCAATTATGATTTGGGGTAAGAGGATAGGTGCACTCCGACAGCATCCCGTCCACTCGGTCACTCAGGAGCAGTGATGGTAGAGTGCACGGTTGTCACAGCTCTACCCACTCAGTCTCACCATCGTGTGTGAGACGGTTGATTGGCAGTAGGGGTGACTAGGACATGTCATTGGCATCATACGCATTGATACATTTATTACTTATGTTTGCTGTATTTATTTGCTGCATATTGGGTGGATGCATATGTTTAACATGCATACAAGATTTCGATACCTCTCGGTTTATTATCCATACACCAGGTCCTGGTTAGTACAGTTGTTCTTCTATTTATTTCAGTTGCATTTATCCTTCTTATATCAGGAGACTGTACACATTATATTTCTTACTATGCATGTAAGTAGTTACCCGCTGAGGAGTTGACTCACCCCGTTGATATACTATTTTTAGGTTGAGGCTGTCCGGAGGATTTCCAGTCGCTAGTCCCCCTCCAGATTTCGAGGATTTTCATATGGACCTTTTCATTGTTCTTTTCTTACTATATAGTTGTCTATGTATTGGACTTATGCTGGTTTTGCTTTATGGATATTGTATTATCTTTATTGTCGATGAGTTTTATTGGATAAGTTTTACTACATGCCTGCTTGGACGGCAGAAGAGGTGAGTTGATTTTATTACATTGTGATTTGAGTTTTATGGGTGTAGTTGAGTAGGATATAAGTTTAGAGCTTTATGGGTGTAGTTGAGTAGTATTTTTGAGATGATTTTCCTTATCATTGCATTAGTTTAGTTTTACAATTAAACTGCGTGGGTGTTTCCTTATTTTTGTTGTTATTGCACCGGCCGTGTTGGCCGAGGTATCTGGATGGTTGTAGGAAGTTTCAGATTATCACCTGTACAGGGGAGATGCTGCCGAACTTTTTTCTGGCAAGGACTACCTGGGGCGTGACAGATGGAGTTTGGTGCTTGGCGGCATACACAACCAGATGACACCAAACAAAGAGAGCAACCAAACAAGAGGGTTGTTGTCCGGCCGAAAAAAGGAGTTGTTCGTGCCTTTTTCTTCACTGTCCAGTGTCTGCATTTTGTTACTGAAAACTTATGAGATACCCTAGTATTCATTAGTCCGGTAGCAACATTTTTTTGCCAAAATGAAGGTCGGAGGAGGCTTGGAAGGGGTTGCAACGCAGGCGAACAGATTCAATCCGCTGGTTCTTGTTGCTTAGAAAGGAAGTGGTTGGCCAAAACTACTACTCTAGGGACTCTTACTGACTGACGGAGATATGCTGGCTAATGGGGAGGAGTTGGCGGGAGATGAGGGGCCGACGAACCAAGAAGAACCCTTCTATTGGTGTTGGTGTTCCGCAGCAAGAGAGGGGAGAGGGGAGAGGAGAATTAAGTTATCCAAAAATCTAATGTAATGGATAATTTATTAATCTTCTCCTAATCTATATCTTATATAGATTCCTTATATGGGTTTGATGAGCAAGCCCATACCCAACCCAATAATCCTTAACCAAAACTCAACACATTAAGCTCTTGCTTAGGTTCAAAACCAAACCAACTTGGTTTAATGACCAAATCTCTTCTAATTAAAATCAAACCAATTTTGATTTATAATTAAACCAAAGAGGGTCCAACCCATCTTCAAAAGATATGGTTCATCTATGCTTCTGTTCAAACAAATATCTTTCTATATTTGGCCTTCGTCTAGTCCATCGAAACTTAATCTCTCTCGCTCTGAGAATCTAATTCTTAGACTCATTTTAAGTCATTTGGATAAACTCGTAGAGTGTGTGATCCAATAGGTTCCTAGTTATGTTAGTCATCTATAGTTAATCACTAAATATGAATCGATCATTAGTAACACCTAGTAGTACATCATGACCCCTAATTGACCGAAAAAATTATATGGTTGATTCCAGAATCAATTTTAAACCTTTTAGCAGCTACAGTGAGTTGTGTCTCATTCCCTTCACTCATCTTATACCAACTTAGTTTAGGACATAATCTAAATGTTTGTCCTCACTAGGTTGACTATGTCACACCTAACCTAAGTAATACTTCCTTGTCTTACGGATTCAAATTACTCGTACATGTGTCCAAGAGTAAAATGCTCTTAACATATGATGGTTTGGCAAAAGACTTTGAGTAACAATCCTGATAAGTGGTCATAGGGTATACTTCTCCTTGTAAAGAGTTGTGAATCATTTGTGGGCTATCTAAACACTTTTAGACATTTTTACTTATATATACTCAATCAACTCACACTTTTAAGGAGATACTTGCTTAGAATGTCAAAGTAGAAGTCTTCATAACCAAGGTGATTTGAATACCTTAAGTAGCAAAAAAGTCACACTTAAGCTAATATAAGTAAAGAATCATATGAACTCTTACAGTATGTCACTCCAATGAACTAGTTATCATAACTAACATCCACATTCAGAATAGAACTATCCTAGCTACTTAGAATAGAACTAAATATATGTTGGAATTGTTATGATAACTAGTTCATTGGAGTGATCCTTTGAGACCTTGTGTAATTTAAGGAAAACGAACCAAGTGTGTGGCAGGTAAGTGCCTATCACCGAGAACATTAGGAACTCAATTGTATGACGACTTAACTAAGACAGAGAATTGAAACTTGAAGAGTTTGAGTTACTTATTGCACCAAGAAAAAAGAACTTATGCTTAGGTCATACTTAGGTTACTCCACAATTGTGCTTATCAAAGAAACTAGTTGATAGAGTTAGGCGAATGCACTAGGGATTATGAAACACTATAGGAACTTATGAACATAGTTTGCAGTGTTTTGCTTGAGGACAAGCAAAAGTTCAAGTCTGGGGGTGTGATGTGCGTAAATATTATGATCGTTTATGCATCTTTTAACGCGCATTCACTTCCTTTATGTGTATATATTCTTTGCATGTTCGTCTCTCTTATCATATACTCATCATAAATACTCTTTTGTTCGGAGATCTGCTCTTTGTTTGGTTTTGTGTTGACAGGGATAACTTTTGGAGCAAAAACAATGATTGTTGACGCACCGGAATGAGGCAGAGAACACGGTCGTGTAACCTCACACGGTCGTGTGGCCAAACAGAGGAAGAACAGTGCACGACTATGCAACTCTTGCACGGCCGTGTGACCAAACAGAGATGGATTCGTGCATGGGCGTGCAAAGCTGCACGACCATGCCCCCACAACCAGCATCCAAGCCATGTACGGCCGTGCAATCCTGCACGACCGTGTCCCAGGAGCAGTGCACCAGATCCACATGGTCATGCCAATTGGCAGAGTCGTGCAACGCGACCAGAGGCAAAAGAAGGCATAGCCGTACCACATCTGCATGGCCGTGTCGTAGCGCCGTTCCCTAGCCTATAAAAAGGGTTCTAACCCTTCTCCTTGAAAGGGGAAGCGAGCCGTCAAAGGGAGAATTGCCTTGGTGTCGTTCCACGCCGTCCCGGACCTCTGTCTAGCGATCCTTCATCACCACATCAACTCTAGAAGCAAAGGATTGGATCCGAAGATCAATCATCGTCGTTGAATAAGCATCCTTTCTCTTTCTCTCTTCTTATTTGAGAATTGTATGCTTGATTACATTATATATTCGGGTTTTTCTCTAGCGTCTATGGAGTAGATTTCTTGTTCTAGGATTAGGGAGTAGTTGTGGATTGGTTTTGATGTAAGACTCACATTTATGCCTTTATTCATTGGATGATTTCACTTGCTTTGTTTCAACTGCTATGCATGAGACTTGTTGATAGATTTTTATATCATATTAATTGATTGTGTAGGAATTGCTAATATCATAGAGAGAGTATCTTAGATCGTATACCCGAGGGGCCCTAGTGACAGGGGTAATCCGTTCACGGACATCTAGGGTATTTCCTTGAAAGGTGAGGCAACTTCTCCATAAGGAAGTAAGAGACAAAACCAATCCCTTACTTCTCCTAGTGATAGGGGTTAACCGTAACAGGATTTCATAGGGATCTTCTTTATTTAGTGCTCAAGGATAGTTGCTTTAACTTCCGGCGAATGCATGTTGATGGACAATGAGTAAAGGATATAACGTGATACATCAATACCACCACAATGAAACCAAACTCCTAGAACTCTTCATAAACCAAGTTGATTACTTTCTCTTTACTAGTTCTCGTTTCTATTTTCCAATCTCTTTTCTTTAGATAACTTACAACCATCGGTAGTTTAGCTAATCCTAAGTGAACCATTGCTAGTGCTTATAACGAGTCCTCGTGTGATCGATAATTTTTATTACTGACGATAAATCCGTGCACTTATGGAATCGTAACAATATCGTAGAGGCGCGGATGCTTAAACGCGCAAAGATCTGGATCCAAAGAAAAGGTTGTTGTCGGGATTACGAAGGGCGCGCAACAAAGGTATAATCGTATCATGTAACTTAGTATAGATTGCTTTAGCAAACTCATCCGATGTGGAGGAAGGCACTCAGAGCCAACGCGCAAGTTTGTTTGCATTGCGTACAAACCAGTAATGGAGACCGTGGAGTTTATTTACAAATCTCTCTCCCACTTAGTTATTTAAGATGAGGATTTTATCATGCACACACACACATCACAGCAAATAAATGCAATAAATATGGAAAAATAATTTTCCAACTATTATGGCCTCTTCTATCACTGTCCTCCGTGTGCTGCCAACCATAGCTGTTGTCATCTTTAGCCACCGCAATCGGGTCTAGTCGTCGTATCTATCTTGCTTCTTTTTCCACTGCGCCTCTGGTCCTCAAATAGCACCACACCTCGCAAGGATATGATCCGCGACAAAAATAAAATTTTACATATATCGATCCTGTATTTCACAAAGGAATGTACATAGAGTCTAGATCAAACAAAATGTAAAATCCTAAAGCTAATACAGCTCCTGCTGTATTTAATACATACAACCATGCACACACATAAAATGCCCTCGACATGTTTGAGGGTCTAATCACACACAATCATAAGAGGCCATAATAGTTGGAGCCTGCAACCACAGAGTTAATCTATTTGCACATCCTACTATTATCCTGCTAAAATATGTATGCCATGTGCATAATTAAACTAAAACCAAGCACACAGAGGTTAAAACCTAGCTCTGATACCAATTGTTGGTTGCTACTCGGAATACCGTCCTAGTTCCCCTATACAAAAATTTGTACAAACATAGAACTATCCTAGCTACCCTTGTGCTCTACTAAATTTAAATTTGGATAGCAAACGATGCTTAACATTATTAATCCAAATTGTCCTTCAGAAGTTAAAATTGGATTGGAAACGATACTTAACATTTTTACTCCTAGTTTAATTGATGTGATCTTCCTAAGTTAAACCATATTATAGAAGTTATCAAATATCTATTTCAAATATCGGCTTCCAGGTTAAACATGGCAAGGCACTAGGCCTTCTTGGGTATGGGATCATCCACCACTTCCTAAATAAAGCGTCACAAAGAAATTGGATATTTAACTTCTTACAGTAAACTAGATTTAACTTTAGAGACCTTAATAGAAACACATTATCGAAACATGAAATCGAACAATAAGATTGATAACAAAAATGATAACCTAAAATCGTTAACCTTATGTGTTTGGTTTTCCAAGATCCTTACAAAAGGATGAACTAGTCATGATGCGGAAACAAAAACTAGTTATACCTTTTGTAGCTTATATACCTCTTGATCTTCTATTGTATTCCTCTCATTTTCTTGGACGTCGTGTGAGCGACGATCTACCAAAATGAAATCCACCCAAGCCTTCTCTTCTTGCTTCCAAGTTTCGGCCACCAACAACCTCCAAGGGATGATGAGTTTCGACCACCAACCAATCTCCAAGGGATGCTAGGAAACAATGCCTCCTTTCTCTTCTTCCTCTCCAAGCAAAATCCGGCCACCAAAGTCTCTCCAAGAAGTTGATGCCGCCGGCCACAAAGAAGAAGAATAGGGCAAGAGGAAGGGCCGGCCACAAGGAATAAGAGGGGAGGAATAGAAGATTAACTCTTATTCATGAGGCAACCCTCCCTCTCTTTTATATTCCTTGGTCATGGTAAAAAAGGAAAGTTTTAAACATAATTAAAACTTCCTTATTTTCCTTGCTCATGTATAAAAAGGAAAGTTTTAAAATAAAAATTGAAACTTCCTTTTAATGAAGCCTTGGCCGGACACCCTCATGTGCCCCAAAAAAGGAAAGTTTTAAAACAAAAATTAAAATTTCCTTATTTGTTTCTGAAAAATTTTAAAATAAAAATTTCTCTATTTAAATCCCTTCATGGTTGGTTATAAAAGGAAAATTAAAATTTCTCTTTTAAAACATGTGGATGGTTACAAAAAAGGAAAGTTTTATCCAAAAATTAAAATCTTCCTTTTAACTACAAATAAGGAAAGATATCAAATCTCTCTTTTACTCTTTTGTAGAAACCTATAAAAGGAAAGATTTTAAAAGTTTAAACTCTCTTTTAAAACCATGGCTTCCACATAAAGAAAGATTTAAAATTTAAAACTCCTTTTAATCTTAATGTGGCCGACCACCTAGCTTGGGCTCCAAGCTTAGGTCGGCCACAACTTGGCTTCCATCTTGGCTTGGTTTGGTTTGGCCGGCCCTAGCTTGGGCTCTAAGCTTGGCTTGGCCGACCACCATAAGATGGGTAAGAAGTTGGGCCTTAGGTGAATATAAGACTTTATAAATGAGAGGCTATAATAGGGACCGAGAGGAGGAATTGGTTTTGGTCTCCGGATGAGCTTAAGCTTCCCATGTTTGTCCCGAACACCCAACTCAAGTTCATCAATAATATCTCATTCCACTAAAGAGTTATTATTACACTATTGCACCAATCCCATATTACAATATGGGCTCCTTCTTATCATGAGTGCGTTAGTCTCCCTGTGTTTAAGATATTGAATGCCCACTAATTAAATGAGTTACTGACAACTCACTTAATTAATATCTAGCTCCAAGAGTAGTACCACTCAACCTTATTGTCATGTCGGACTAAGTCCACCTGCAAGGTTTACATGACAATCCTTATGAGCTTCTCAAGGGGACATCATCAACCTAGATTACTATGACACAGTTTCATTTTATAACACACCATATAAATAATATCATTTTCCAACTTATCAGGCCTATTGATTTAATGAACTAAATCACACTCTTTGATAAGTTAAAGAAATAAATATTAAGTTTATGTGCTTGTTATTATATCATGATTAAGAGTACGCACTTCCATAATAACAGAGGTTTTGTTCTTTTATGTAGTCAGTATAAAAAAAACTACCTCAAATGGTCCTGCTCAATATATTCATAGTGTACTAGTGTAATTTTATAGTCAAGATAAACTAATACCAAATTACACTACAACCACTCCAATGGTTTGCCCCATTCTATCTTAGTTGTGAGCTACTATTTATAATTTATAAGGGACTGATAACATTATCTTCTGTGTGTCTCCTCGCACCATGTTATCTACAATATAAATTAAATGGACAACTACACTTAGCATAAATATAGACAGTTGACCAATGTGATTCTAATTTCAAAATATTTGTTTATTAAAAAAGCTAGATATTTAATATACACTCTAACAATACCAACTGGACAAATTTATATTTCACGACATGTTACTTTTGATGAGTTTCTCTTCCCTTTTTCAGTACCTTCTTCAATCTCTCCTCCAGATACAAGTGGCATCTTCTTAATGTCACCTAATATTGTCAAAAGTGATGACATCCTAGGTCCTGCTCTGGAGCTCTCTAATAACTCCCCTATACCATTAGAATCACCTCAGGTTGCTGCTCCAATCTTGGAAGCCTCGCCAATCGAAGATAATATGCTCTCTAGTTCTGGATCCTTGGATAATGCAAGATCATCATCTACATCACCATGTCAGCCTACTTCCTCGTCACCATCAACAAGTGATTCAGATGATAATGTTCCTCGTCGTATGCTTCCCATTAGTGATATTTATGAAAGTTGCCCACCAAATGCAACTTGATATCCCCTTCCACGAGCTCTAGTGGTCTCTTCAAAATCTATTGAACCAACTTATTTTGCATAAGCAAGCAAGGATCCAAATTGGCGTAGTGCAATTACTACAGAATTTGATGCACTTCTTCACAATGGAACATGGAGTCTAGTTCCGTGCACTCCATCAATGAATGTTGTGGGATCTAAATGGGTATTTCGTCTTAAGCATCAAGCTGATAGTTCTCTTGAATGGCACAAAGCTCAACTTGTAGCCAAAGGATTTAGTCAACAACCAAGTATTGACTTCAATGACACTTTTAGCCCAGTCATCAAAATTACATCTGTCAGATTATTATTATCGATAGTTGTTAGTTATAATTGGCTTGTACGTCAATTGGATATTTCAAATGCATTTCTCCATGGTCATCTTGAGGAAACTGTGTTTATAGAGCAACCACCTAGGTTCATTCATCAACAATTTCCGTCTCATGTTTGTCAACTTAAGAAATCCTTATATGGTCTTTGACAAGCTCCTCGTGCATGGTTTCATTGACTATCTAATTGGTTACAAGCTCAAGGATTTTCTAGATCAAAGACTGACTCGTCTCTATTTCTCAAATATAATGATGGATCTATGATATTTTTTCATATTTATGTCGATGACATCCTGATAACCGGCAATGATCACAAGGGTATCACAACTTTATTAAGTATTCTCAATCAAGAATTTCCTACTCGAGATTTGGGTATTGCTCATTTTTTTTCTTGGTATTGAGCTTATTCCACATGAGGATGGTTATCTTCTCTCTTAGAGAAAATATATTACTGGACTTCTTTAAAGAGCCAAAATGGATGGAGCATGTCTAGTTTCTACACCAATTGCTATAAACAACTCTCCAACTTCATCCTCTCCTGCTTTGTCTAATCCATAGATTTATCGAAACATTTTTGGAGCCTTATAATATGTCACTATTGCATGCCCTGATATTGCTTTTGCAATAAATCAAGCTTGTTAATTCATGCATGCTCCAATTGAACAAAATTGAGATAATGCAAAAAGAATACTTCGCTATCTCAAAGGTACTATTCTATATGGTCTTCTTTAATATCGTGAATCGTCTCAAGATTTACATGCCTATAGTGATGCGGATTGGGCAAGTTCTCCTAAAGATAGATGCTCTATAGTGGATATGCAATATTTCTTGGACGAAATATTATCTTATGAAATTTGAAAAAGCAACCTGCAGTATCTCGTTCAAGCAGTGAGGCAGAATATAAAGCTATAGCAAATACAATATCTGAAATTATTTAGCTTCAACCACTTCTCTCTGAACTTCATCTTGCATCAAATATTGCACCAAAAATTTGGTATGACAGTATTGGAGCAACATATCTCACAGTAAATCCAATCTTTCATGCTCGTACAAAACATTTGGAAATTGATTTTCATTTTGTTCGTGAACGTATGATAACTCAACAGTTATCCATCTCTTATATTTTTGCTAAAGATCAAATCGCTGATATCTTTATTAAGCCACTCTCCAGACAGTGTTTTAACAAGTTAACAAGCAAACTTAACATCAAAGATCTCCCGTTAAGTTTGTTAGTGTTAGGATGTATACTAAAAGCCTAGCTTTTTGTATGAACATTTATTTTGAAATAAGAATCACATTGGTCAAATATCTGCATTTATGTTAAATACAGTTGTCCATTTAATTTATATTGTAGATAACATGGTGTGTGGTGCTGCACAGAAGATCATGTTATCGGTTCCTTATGAATTATAAATAGTAGCTCACAACAAAGATGGAATGGGACAAACCATTGGAGTGGTTGTAGTGTAATTTGGTATTAGTTTGTCTTGACTATAAAATTACACTAGTACACTATGTGTGTATTGAGTAGGACCATTTGAGGTTGTTTCTTTTTATACTGACTACATAAAAGAACAAAACCTCTGTTATTATGGATGTGCGTACTCTTAATCTCGATATAATAACAAGCACATATACTTAGTATTTATTTCTTTAATTTATCAATGAGTGAGATTTAGTTCGATAAATCAATAGGCCCGATAAGTTGGGAAATAATATTATTTACATGGTGTGTTATTGATTATAGAAAGAAATTGTGTCCTAGTAATCTAGGTTGATGATGTCCCCTTGAGAAGCTCATAAGGATTATCATGTAAACCCTGCAGGTGGACTTAATCCGGCATGATAATAAAGTTGAGTGGTACTACTCTTGGAGCTAGATATTAATTAAGTGAGTTGTCAGTAACTCGTTTAATTAGTGGACATTTGATATTTTAAACACAGGGAGACTAATGCAGTCATGATAAGAAGGAGCTCATAATGTAATTTGAGATTGGTGCAGTAGTTCAATAATAACTCTTTAATGGTATGAGTTATTATTGATGAACTTGAGTTGGGTGTTCTGGGAGAACACAAGAAGCTCAAGCTCATCGGGTGACCAAAACCAATTTCTCCTCTCGGTCCCTATTGTAGCATCTATAAAGGCTTGTATCCACAAAGACCATTTCTTACCCAAGTAATGAGACAGACACATCCTTGCTTAGAGCAAGGGGGTCCGACCAAGCCTTAGCTTGGAGCCCAAGAGGTGGCCAGCCAAGCCATGCTTGGTGTCCAAGCATGGGGTCGGCCACACCATTAGAACTAAAGGAAGATTTTATTTTTTGTTAAAATATTTCCTTTTGTAGTCATTCATGAAGGGATTTAAAAGAGAAATTTTAATTTTAAAATTTCCTTTTATAGCCATCTTCATGGTTTTAAAAGAGAGTTTTGAAATTTTAAAATATTTCCTTTTATAGCTATCTACAAAAGATTAAAGAGAGATTTTAATTTTGTTAAAATCCTTCCTTATTTGTAGTTATCTATAATGTTTAAATTAGAGATTTTAATTTTGATAAAACTTTCCTTTTTTGTAACCATGATTTAAAAAGAGAAGTTTTAATTAATCTTTCCTTTTTGTAGTTGTCTACATGTTTTAAAAGAGAGATTAATTTTAAAACTTTCCTTTATTGCCATGTACAATAGGAAATTTAGAAAAGAGAGATTTTAATTATTGTTAAAATTTCCTTGTTTTAATGGGAGGCCACAAATAAGGAAGTTTTAATTATGTTTAAAACTTTTCTTTTTTTTCCATGAGCAAGGATTATAAAAGAGAAGGAGGGGGTGCCTCATGAGGACACACAACCTAAGCTTTGTCTCCTCTCCTCTCTTCATTGTAGCTAGCACCCTTGTTTCTTCCCTAATTGCCGGCGGATCACATCTCCTTTAATCCTTGGTGGCCGGCTCTCTTCCTTTCTCTTCTCTTTTGCTTTCTTCCCTTAAGGTCGGCGGCACATCAAGCTCCATCTCCTTGGTGGCTGGTTGTTTGGAGGGGAAGAATAAGAGAAGGAAATTTCCTATTTTGGCATCCCTTGGTGGTCGATTTTCTTAGAGGCAAAGAAGTGGTTCGGGTGGAGTTATCTTGGTAGATCGTCGCCCACACGACGCCCAAGAGGAGGAGAGGAATACAACAGAAGATCAAGAGGTCTTTAGCTACAAAGAAAGGTATAACTAATTAATGACTTCCGCTTCAAATTAATTAGTTAGTTTTCTTTGCATGGATTCTGAAACATCAACACAAGAGGCTAGCGATTTTATGTTTCAATTTTGTGCTATCGATTTTGTTAGAGTGTATACTAAAAGTCTAGCATTTTGTATAAACATATAAAAATCACATTGGTCAAATGTCTACATTTATGCTAAGTGTAGTTGTCCGCTTAATTTATATTGAAGATAACATGGTGTGAGGAGACACACAGAAGTTCATGTTATCAGTTCCTTATAAATTATAAACAATTGTTCACAACCAAGATGAAATGGGACAAACCATTAGAGTGGTTGTAGTGTAATTAGGTATTAGTTTATCTTGATTAATAAATTACACTAGTACACTATAAGTGTATTGAGAAAGACCATTTGAGATAGAATCTTTTTATACTGACTATATAAAAGAACAATACCTCTATTATTATGGAAGTGTGTACTATTAAACTTGATATAATAACAAACACATATACTTAATATTTATTTCTTTGATTTATCAAAGGGTGTGATTTAGCTCGTTAAATCAATAGATCCAATAAGTTGGGAAATGATATTATTTATATGGTGTGTTGTTGATTATAGAATGAAACTGTGTCCTAGTAATCTAGGTTAATGATGTCCCCTTGAGGAGCTCATAAGGATTGTCATGTAAACCCTGCAGGTGGACCTAGTTCGGCATGACAATGAAGTTGAGTGGTACTACTCTTGGAGCTAGATATTAATTAAGTGAGTTATCAGTAACTTATTTAATTAATGGACATTCGATATCTTAAACACAGGGAGACTAACACACTCATGATAAGAAGGAGCCCATATAGTAATATGGGATTGGTGCGGTAGTGTAATAATAACTCTTTAGTGGTATGCGTTATTATTGATGAACTTGAGTTGGGTGTTTGGGGCAAACATAGGAAGCTCAAGCTCATCGGGAGACCAAAACCAATTCCTTCTCTCGGTCCCTATTGTAGCTTCTTATTTATAAAGTCTTATATCCACCAATACCCACTTTCTTACCCACCTTAAGGTGGTCGGCCAAGCCAAGTTTGGAGCCCAAGCTAGGTCCGGCCAACCCAAGGTTAGATAGGTTCAAGTTGTGGCTGGCCCTAGCTTGGAGCTCAAGCAAGGGTGGCCGACCACATTCACATTGAAAGAGAGTTTAAAATTATAAATCTTTCCTTTTATAGCTTTCTACAAAGGATTAAGAGAAATGTTTGATATCTTTCCTTATTTGCAGTTAAAAAGAAGATTTTAATTTTTTTCATAAATTTTAAATCTTTCCTTATGTGGAAGCCATTGTTTTAAAAGAGAGTTTTAAAATTATAAATCTTTCCTTTTATAGCTTTCTACAAAGGATTAAGAGAAAGATTTGATATCTTTCCTTATTTGTAGTTTAAAGGAAGATTTTAATTTTTGATAAAACTTTCCTTTTTGTAACCATCCACATGTTTTAAAAGAGAGATTTTAATTTATAAAACTTTCCTTTTATAACCAACCATGAAGGGATTTAAAGAAAGAAATTTTTTAATTAAATTTTTTTACCGGAAACAATTAAGGAAGTTTTAATTTTTTTGTTTAAAACTTTCCTTGTTTGGAGAACAAGGTGTTGGGGTTGCAAGGTTACAAACATAGTCCCATATTGAAAACACATGGAAAAGATCATGGGTTTATAAGAGAAAGATATCTAAATTCTTTTTGATCCTACAATTGGTATAAGAGCCCTAAAGATCAAACATGCAAGCCCTAAAGATCAAACATGCTTAATCAGAAAACTGAGTATCCTTTATCAACTGTCTAACCTTTAGCTACTTGTTGATTACCTATAGGGCAACAGTTTTCACATGGTTAGTCAAGTTAAGTCAATTTGGTCCAGTTATGATTTGACTAGAGCTGGAAAACTTGACTTGATTGATGTATATTACGTGTTTAACGCCCAGACTCATATTGATGCACAGATATAAGCATTCTTGAGTCTAGGCTGTGCCCTATGCATCTCACGCCATTCTATGTCTTACAAGCACAAGCAAGGTATACCTAGGTGTTTGTGAGATGCTCTGGCTTAAGTCTAGGGGAACATAATTTCTAGGGGGAGGGCCTAAGTACAATCCAACTTTTTGAAACTTCTAGGAAAAAGGGATTTTAAAATCATTATTTTTCCTATATCTTTAATTAAAACCAATTTAAAAGTTATTTTGAAATTATACTCACACTTTTGGAAAAAAAGAAAAATAACACATAAGTACTCAATTAAATTTAAGGCAGCTAAATATCAGATAATCAACTCCAAGTTACAATCCAAAAGATGAGCAAGATAGGCAAATCCAAGAAGTGAATGACATGTCCAGACAGTCTAAAAGATGGAATCAAGCCGGTGGATCGTCAGCTGGAGGATCGGCTAGAGGCTGCTCGGGTGGCGGCTGAGGTTGTCCCTGACGCCGAATCTCGACTCGGAGAGATGCGAAACCAACAGCATCTCGGATCGCATAGATCGAAGGAAGCGATGACTATCTAGCACAGCTCGTCGCGTCTGAGTAGACTGGATCTCGAGTCGAGTGAGTCTGTCCTCGATAGAGAGTGGTGCCGAAGATGAAGGCCCGACGGATGTGGAGGGTCCGGCAGAGGTGGAAGGATCTGTGAAAAAGTCCTCTGCTAGGAAATCGGGCCACTCCTCATCCACATCTGGTACGTCTTCGCCCTCTGGAGCACCAGGGGCAGCAACTGGTGGTGGTCGACCCTTCCAGGCCAGAATCCCCTCGGCAGTGACCTCTGCCCCCGCTAATCTAAGGCTACGCTGACCGAACTCATCATAAATGGTAAGCGGGATGAGTACCCCCTAGTGATGTCTATCCTAGAGCTGGAGAATATCTGGGTCAGGATGTGGAAGTAAGGCATATGAACTACCCCAGATGTGACTGTACTAGATTCAAGAACAATGTTATGAAACATATGGAGGGCTATGTCTATATCTAGGCGCTGGCTGAGGGCGTACAGAAAGAACGAGTGGGACGGTTGCATCTTCGAGACGTCTCGAGATGAGATGGGTAGTATGCAAGCTATCAGGACTCTGTACATAGCATAATCCTGAACACGAAGAAGAGTGGATCTGAACTTGGTCAGGCCCAAGGGTCTCTCTTTCCCAAAGAAATGCATGTAGATGTCATCTAAGGTAATGTGGGAATAGGGATCACCAAAGGGTAGGTTCCTACTCGGGTAACATAAGAATGTACACTGGGACTCCCTAAGCTCTAGGCTAGTGCGAAGTAGGGAGGGAGTAAGCTGAAGGTCAGTACCACCAACTCTGGTAGAATAGGTTCTATCATCAATTTTTTCAAGGTTGTGATAGAACTGGGCACACAGATCATAGTCAACCAGTTTATCTGGATGATAATGATTTATCATCTGGATTGTGGGTTGACAGTATTGGGACAAAAATTCCCGACCAATATATCTAGGTTTAATAGACTCAAAGGTGAACCTAGCGAAATCTATCCTATGTTGTTCCGAGGTGAATCTAGGGTCTGTGGAAGGGGCCCTGGCTGGTGATCGAAAAGAATTGTAGGATCCTACAATTGTAGGATCGAAAAGAATTTAGATATCTCCACAATTGCATGATATTGTCCACTTTGGGCCTAAGCCCTCATGGTTTTGCTCTTGGGCTCTCCCCATAAGGCCTCATGCCAATGGAGATATCTTTTCTCTTTATAAACCCATGATCTTTCCCATGTGTTTCCAATATGCGACTATGTTTGCAACCTTGCAACCCGAACAATCCCCCCCTCAAACAAAGGACCATAGGCTTCCCACGTCTGATCCTCGACCCACCAGGTCTTTCTGCCCCTCGGTCCACTCGACCTACTAGGACTTCCTTGCCTAGTCGCAACTAGGACTTCCTGTCTAATGTCTGGTCCTCTTAATCCGAACATAGGAGCCTCCACTTTCTTTGTTCGAGGTCAATATTGTACCCACATGGCTCAATCAGACCATAGCTCTTGTGCATAATCGGCGGTTAAACCTTTTGGCAACCTGGGCTCTGATACCAATTGTAGGATCGAAAAGAATTTAGATATCCCCACAATAGCATGATATTGTCCACTTTGGGCCTAAGCCCTCATGGTTTTGCTCTTGGCCTCTCCCCAAAAGGCCTCATGCCAATGGAGATATCTTTTCTCTTTATAAACCCATGATCTTTCTCATGTGTTTCCAATATGGGACTATTTTTGCAACCTTGCAACCCCAACACAAGGTAGGGGCAGACCATTAAAGGTTTACAAGGAAGTTTTAATTAAATTTTCCTTCTTAGACATTGGCAAGGAATATAAGGAAGTTTTAATTATATTTAAAACTTTCCTTATTTGCCAAGACAAAGGAATATAAAAGAGAGGGTAGAGGTGCCTCACCTTATAACAACATATCTTCTATTCCTTTCCTCTCTTCCTTGGTGGTGGCCGTGTTGGTTGCTACTCGGAATATCGTACTAGTTCCCTTGTACAAAAAAATTTGTACAAGTCCTGAACCATTCCTAACAACCTATTGTGTTCTTTAGAAATTAAATTTGGAATCGCAAGCAGAACTTAACATTATTGATTCAAATTCAACATATCTGTTCTTAGAGGTTTAGACTTGGATCGTAAACGATGCTTAACATTATTGATCCAAATCCACCCATGTTACAAATTCGATTAAATATTTATTTCAGAGATTAGCTTCCAGGTTAAACATTGCGAGGCACTAGGCCTTCTTGGGTATGGGATCATCCACCACTTCATAGACAAAATCTTTCAATGAAATTCAATATTTAATCTCCTTATAGTAACCCTTGGTTTAGCTAATAAGAATAATCGAATCACAAGTTTGAAAAACAAAAGAAACACAAAATCGAAAACATAAATTCGATAGCTTAGATTCATTAGTCTCTTGTGTTTGATATTTCAAGATCTAAACAAAAGGATGAACTAGTTATGATGTAGAAACTAATAACTAGTTATACCTTTTGTAGCTTATAGACCTCACAATCTTCTGTCGTATTCTTCTTCTTATCTCAGACGTCGTGTGGGCGACGATCTACCGAGACGAGAATTCACTCAAGCTTCCTTATTCTTCAAGCAAGTTTCAGCCACTAACAATCTCCAAGAGATGAAGAACTTTCGGCCACCAACCAAGCAACTTGAGATGAAGATGTCGCCAGCCACACAAGGAAGAAGAATAGGAGAAGAAGAGGATGAGAGGGTCGGCCACCACCAAGGAATAGAAGAGAGGAATAATAGAAGATATGTTGTGTGAGGTGAGGCACCTCTACTCTCTCTTTTATAATCCTTGGTCTTGGCAAATAAGGAAAGTTTTAAACATAATTAAAACTTCCTTATATTCCTTGCCGATAACTAAAGAGGAAAGTTTTAAAACAAAAAATTAAAACTTCCTTTTTAATCCTTCAATGGCCGACCCCTTCAAGTCCTCCAATTAAGGAAAGTTTTAAACACAAAATTAAAACTTCCTAATTTGTTTTCAGAAATTTTTAAAATAAAAATTTCTCTTTAAAAATTCCCTTCATGGTTGGTTATAAAAGAATACTTTTATAAAATAAAATCTCTTTATTAGAACATGTGGATGATTACAAAAAAGGAAAGTTTTCTCCAAAATTAAAATCTTTCTTTTAACTACAAATAAGGAAAGATGTCAAACCTTTCTCTTAATATTTTGTAGAAGCTATAAAAGGAAAGATTTAATTTTAAAACTCTCTTTTTAATCATGGCTTCCACACAAGGGAAGATTTTAAAATTAAAATCCCTTTTTTTTTATTGTGGCCGGCCACCTAAGCTTGGGCTCCAAGCTAGGCCGGCCACACCTCAACCTATCCAAGACTTTGTTTTGGCTGGCCCTTGCTTGGGCTCCAAGCTTGGCTTGGCTGGCCACCTTGGGATGGATAAAAAGGTGGGTTTAGGTGGGTATAAGGCTTTATAAATAAGAGGCTACGACAGGGACCGAGAGGAGGAATTGGTTTTGGTCTCCCGATGAACTTGAGCTTCTCGTGTTCGCCCCGAACACCCAACTCGAGTTCACCAATAATAACTCATACCACTAAAGAGTTATTATTGAACTACCGCACCAATCCCATATTACTATATGGGTTCTTTCTTATCATGAGTGTGTTAATCTCCCTGTGTTTAAGATATCGAATGTCCACTAATTAAATGAGTTACTGACAACTCATTTAATTAATATCTAGCTCTAAGAGTAGTACCACTCAACCTTATTGTCTGTTAGAGTGTATACTAAAAGCCTAGCTTTTTGTAAACATTTATTTTAAAATAAAGAATCACATTGGTTAAATATCTATATTTATATGCTAAGTGTAGTTGTTCAATTAATTTATATTATAGATAACATGGTGTCTTGTGTCACATACAGAAGATCATGTTATCAATTCCTTATAAATTATAAACAGTAGCTCACGACTAAGATGGAAAGGAACAAACCATTGGAATAGTCATAGTGTAATTTGGTATTAGTTTATCTTAACTATAAAATTACACTAATACACTCTGAGTGTATTGAGCAGGATCATTTAAGATAAGTTCTTTTTATACTAACTGAATAAAAGAACAAGACATTTGTTATTATGGAAGTGTGTGCTCTTAATCCTGATATAATAACAAACACCAATATCTAATATTTATTTCTTTGACTTGTCAAGGGGTGAGATTTAGTTAGATAAATCAAGAGGCCCGATAAGTTGGGAAATGATATTATTTATAGTATGTGTTGTTGATTATAAAAGAAAACTGTGTCCTAGTAATCTAGGTTGATAATGTCCCCAAGAGGAGCTCATAAGAATTGTCATGTAAACCCTGCAGGTGGGCTTAGTCCGACATGACAATAAGATTGAGTGGTACTACTATTGGAGCTAGATATTAATTAAGTGAGTTGTCAGTAACTCATTTAATTAGTGGACATTCTATATCTTAAACATAGGGAGATTAACACACTCATGATAAGAAGGAGCTCATATAGTAATATGGGATTGGTGCGGTAGTTCAATAATAACTCTTTAGTGGAATGAGATATTATTGATGAACTCGTGTTGGGTGGTCGAGGGGAGCATGGGAAGCTCAAGTTCATCGAACCTCAGTTTTGATAATGGCAAAGGGATTCAAAGTTAAGATTCCTTGTTATCTAACGTGGTTAAATAAGGTTTCAGGAAAGTCCTAACTGTGGTTAGGCAAGGGAAAATCCTAAGGGGGGGAAGACGCCTTGGAAGGCGCCTTGAGTGAGGTTTAAGGCGCCTTGAATGGATGAAATTCGACCAGGTCAGATTTGATCCACGCGGAAGACCAGGCAGTATGGAGGCGCCTTGAACAACCTTCAAGGCGCCTTGAACACCCTTTATAAGGGGGTTTCAACCAGCACTTCAGGACAATGAATATCAAGTGATCTCTCATCAACGTGCTGCTCCAAAAGACACTCCGAAGTGCTGCTACAAGTGCCCGACGACCCGAAGCTTCAGATTTAGCATTTCTTGTTGTCGGTATAATACTTATAGCTTTTAATTGTACTCATAATTGTAATCTTTTAACGAGCTTAAAGTTGTTGCCCACCGGAAGCGATCAAGGATCGCGGGCCTTCGAGTAGGAGTCGTCACCGGCTCCGAACGAAGTAAATCTCTGTGTCCTTCTGTTTGTGTTTGTTTGTTTTTAATTCCGCTGCTTTAATTACTCTAACGCTGTTTTCGATTTCGATACGTACAAAATAGCCACGAGCGCTATTCACCCCCCCCCTCTAGCGCGTCTCGATCCAACAATTGGTATCAGAGCGGGGTCGCTTTTAATTGGTGCAACCACCATTCAAGCATTTTTCGTGGCTTTGTCGTTTGTATAGGTTGAAAATATAACCTTACGCCTTTCGTTTTTTTTTCCCTCCAAAACTGTTTTCAAAAAATCCATTTTCATCTTTTCACCATTGATTGGAATTAGTGAAATATCGTGTTTTCAAAAATTTGTGGTAATATTTTTTAATATTATTTTAATAATATTTTAATAATATTTTATTATTTTTTTTTGAAATTCCTGAATTACTATCTTTATTTCTCTCCCGCACTACTAATCCAAGACTAAGTCTTGGAACAAGTTTTATTGTGTTTATTTTACGAGATTCCTTCTAATGGCCTACGAAGATGGGTACAACTCCACATGCCTACCACTGCTGTCTGACGAGAACTTCAGCTACTGGAAAGACCAGGTGGAGCATCAATTAAAGACCAAAGCAAAAATATGGACTATAGTCCATATTGGATTCACTCTCCCCACCAAAGAAGGTGTACTCATCACCTGTGACAAGTGGGATGCACAAACAATAAGGGCATTCGAGGCAAATGCAAAAGCAACTTACATTCTCTTGTGCGGACTAACAAATTCAGATCTTGATCGAGTTGGAAAGTTCAACAATGCTAAGGAGCTTTGGGAGAAAGTGCTCAAGCTTTATGAGATCCCTTCAGAGTTAGAAGATCGAAAAGAACCTGAGTTCGAATCTGAAATTGAATCCTCAGAGTCAACCTTCGAACCAGACTCAGAAGAATCAGAGCAAACCGATATCAGAGCACTGATGGCCAAAGACGAGATATCTGAATCTGAGTCAGAATTTGAAATGGCAACAGTTGTAAAATACCGGAAATGGGCGAATCATCATAAGGAAAATTTTTTGAAAATTTTCTGGGAATTTTTCGGAGCTCGTATGACGAGTTTCACGGGGTCCAATTATGGGTCCCAGGAAAGCCTGTTTAGACTACCCCGTTTTAACGAGGAAATGTTTATTTTCTTTAAAACATTTCTTTTCTTTTTATTTTTCTTTTATTTTTATTTTCTTCTCTCCCTCGCCGTTTCCCTCAACCCCGCGTGCCCTAAATCCTCTGCGCCGGAAAAACTGCCGAAACCTTCATCTTCCTCCTCGTTGAGCCCGCGCCGCCACCCAAATCCTTCCTGTCGCGTGCCCTAGCGCCGGCGTCACCTCTTCTCTTCTCCTCTGCGCACGCAACGCCGACCCCAGCGCCCTGTCGGTCGAGCCTCTTTCCCGATCCTGCCTCCCTCTCCCCTGCCGACGCCGACGACGCCAGGGAACAGCGAGTCGGTGGCTGAGCGTCTCTCTTTCCCTCTTCCTTTCTTCTTCCCTGTCTCCGCCACTGTGATTGGGACGTACTGCCGCCCCTCTCGGCCGGAAGCCACCTCCAAGTCGTGCCCTAGTTCTCCATAGCCGCCACTTGATCATCTTTCCGAGCCCTAGACTCAAGCTGATTTCGTCGGGTTTTTCCTTCACAGCTTGAGGTTGGTTCTGTCATCAGGTAGGTTGAGGTATGGTGAGCACCTTTGTTTCCATTTTCTTCTGATTGTTGGCCATGACACTCATTAGATCTGTATATGGATTTTAGAACCGATTTGTAGTTCTATCTCTGGTTCCAGCAGCAATTTCATTGATCACCCTTTTCGACAATTAGGTCTTCGGCTGTGAGATAACAGGGGAGCAACATATGAAGGTAAGATGTTTATAGAATTGGAGAAGGGGTTGTCAACATGGGATTGAGTTTAATGCTTTGATGAATGTGATGATGTTTATGTAGGGTGTTGGATTTGGAAATCAACAACTCCATCTTGCTCCGACCGTGATCCTTGGTAGCGAGCACTTCTTCGGTTGTGAATTAACAGAGAGGTCTCCAATTCGGGTGAGCATTTCTTCGTTAAGCCTTAATCTAATGTGATTATAGCATGTTTAATCTAAGGTAGTTGTGATGGGTTATGGATGAGTAACTAGTTGTGTTGGTTGGATTATCAGATATGTTAGTAGAAATTGTTTACATGGAAGAATTGTGTATGTTCAATTCATGATGCTTAGTTGTTGATGGAATTAAATTGGATTGGATAAGTTAGATTGTTCATTCATGCCTTTCTTGGATCAGTTTAGGTTGGTTGATAGTTGACACATTGATTATAGATCTTTAGTTTTGTCTTGTATTCTGTATTTGTAGGATTCGAGTTGGATGTGATCTTCTGGATTTATTGAAGATGGTTGACACGATCTACAGTTAAAGGCGGGTACCTTGACTTATCATTTTGATATGTCTTGTTGATATGTCTAGTAGGTTATAACCTTTAGTAATAATTATGTTCGTCCTTGTTTCGGTACGTCACTACCGGATACTCGATACATGCTTGTTTGCTCACCTGTTATGCATATTATGCTAGTACCCATATGATTATATATATGTTCAGTGAGGTAGTGACATACCATGCTTGTTATGTTCATGACCTAGGTTTTTGATATCCTATCTGACCTGTGTACTTTAGATCTTCGTATTTGACCATCGATATTATGATACTCATTTTATGTATATGGATATGGTTATGCTGATCAGTTTATTTCCATGCTTAGTGTCATGCATCATTATTGCATGCTGCGCGATTGTTGGCTTCACTATGGTTGAGCACATCGCCAGTTACATGTACTGCACACACCCCCAACTCATGGGTTAGTGGTATATCAGACAGGTGTGTGGCGGTTCTGCTGTTTGGCTCCGTTGGTCTGAGGACTCAGCGTGGTAGCCGGCAGACAGTTCCGCTCTGTTTGGCTCCGCTGGCATTTAGTGTAGCAGCGTAGTAGCCGGCAGACGGTGGACTCTGTTTGGCTCCGTTGGTCAGGTGACTCAGCGTGGTAGCCGGCAGAGATACCTCCCCGTCATCGTGTACCGGGAGATGAGAGCATTGAGCTCCCCCATTATGATTTGGGGTCACAGGACAGGAGTACTCCGACAGCATCCCGTCCACTCAGTCACTCATCAGGTATAGTGACGGTAGAGTGCACGGTTGTCACAGCCCTACCCACTCGGTCTCACCATTGTGTGTGAGATGACTGACTGGCGTCAGGGGTGACCAGGACGCATCATTGACATCATATGCATTTATGCATTTACTACTTGTGTTTGCTACACTTATATGCTGCATTTGGATGGATGCATATGTTTGACATGCATACAGGATTTATGACACTTCCGGTCTGACGACCTGATTACTCTGATAGGTGGCCCTGGTGAGTACAGTACTCTTCAGCCCTTTTCTATTATGCATTACCTTCTTTTGATTAGGAGACTGTACTCCATAGTTATTACTATTTGTTATAGTTTACTATACATGTCGACTAGGTATCTGCTGAGTTGTTGAACTCACCCCGTGGGCACTATCTTTTCAGGTACTAGATTGTTTATGGAGACGCTTGGAGTATTCTGGCTGCCGGTCCCCACATCACATCCGAAGACATGTTTACGTTTTTGTGTATTTTTACTTTGGTATTTATAATTGGTGTAATTAGTGTTGTATTCCGATTTTGTTTCTGGAGATGTTATATTGTTGTGTTGTGTAAGCCTAGCCGGCTAGCAGTTTTAGTTTTGGGTTGTATGTGTTGTCCTTTTCCGCTGTGTTTTTGGTTTTGGTACAGCCGAGTGGGCTGCTTTATTTTTAACTGCGTGGTTGTGTCAGCTAGAGGCTGAATTTGATATTAACTGCGTGGTGTTTGTTTTCTTTTATTGTTATTATTCCAGCCGCATGTGGCTGAGGTATATAGTGCTTGTAGAAAAGTTTCAGATTGTCCGCCGTACAGGGGAGATGCTGTCGAAATTTCTTCGGACAGAGACTCCTCTGGGGCGTGACAATTTAGTGGTATCAGAGCAGGTATACGATACTTGCTATGTGTTCTGGATTTTCGAGATTTATCTGATATCAATTTATTTGGTATCAGAGATCCACTTACGAGTCTTATTTTCGGTGTTTCGGATTTCATGTTTTGGTCTTCTCGATGTGATTTTTTCGGGTTTTGGGACCTGGCAGCAGCAGGACATCTCCAAGCTATAAGAGGTATGTTGGTATATGTTATCCTACCTTTTTGTTAGTATATGCACCGTTGACTATTATAGTTTATGACATGTATTAACACTTTTTACTAGTACCTGTCTAGTTGAGATAATAGATATTTTATGTATTAGGTAAAACACTGATCATGGTCGACTCAGATAGAGGCCCAGGATTACAATCTCTGGTGATTTTCATATCAAACCCCCAGTAGTTTTAGTTTCTATTATTACTTGTTGGATAATGGATAGTATCTATATATTCATGTTGACTTAGCCGTAGAATACCATGTTTTCTTAGTTAATTTTATCAGCAGATAATTGGTTTACTTTTGTTAGATCGGTCAGTAGAAGACTGATCTACGTTTGTTGACTTGGGTATTCGTGATCGATTTACCTTAGATGCTTGTAGAGGCTTTATTTATTCTTGATTAGTTAGTAGATGACCGATTAGTTTTGTTGACCCGAACAGTAGGGGATTGACCTACTTTACTTCTAGATGTTTGAATCTTGAGTTATTCGTGGTCAGTTGGATATCTTGAGCACATCGAGTATCTAGCTTATCCTGACGTGGGAAAGGATTGGATTAGCCATATACTATTGATGATTTGGTCAGTCGATAGAGGATCGAAGTATCCTATTCCATGGGTACTGTAATTTTAGACTGTTTGTACCTAATTGGATAACTTCGAAGATGGCATAGGGTTGGTGTGATAGATTGGATTAAATATGCTGATTATGCATATCTATGAAGTGTACATATGATTGTTATGAGTTGAAGGAGTTCTATGATGGATAGTTCATTTGTGGATAGTGTGGGTATTCCTATCTAGATATGGTTATTGTAGGTATCTTGTGGATTATAGCTATTTAGTTAGCTGTACGCGCCTGATTGACGTGTTGGAGGTATCTTGTCGATTTAAATCTGTGTCGTGGTATGTGCACATGGGTGTGAATGTCATGTTGAAAGTATCTTGTCGACTACATCGGTGTTGTGGTATGTACATATGTGTTTGGTGTGGTATTTGAGGTATCTTGTTGATTATGTGTGATTTGTGAATGCACCTGGGTTAAGTATGCCTTATTAGAAGTATATGTTGATTATACTCTTGGTATATGTGTATATTTGTCATGTGAGTATTGTTTGAGGGGTATTGTTGATTTTACCTACGATGATATATGCACACGGGTTCAGTATACATTGTTGGAGGTATCACGGTGATTTATACCTATGATGTGAGTACTTTTGGTGTGAACCAATTGGAGGATTATGTCGATCATACCTATGTTATGTGTGCACGTGTGTTAGGTGTATGGTTGGTAGCATCATGATGAGTCTACTTATGTGGAATGTAGAATGTTAAATGTCTATATTATGACATTAGTTGTATTATCCTGTCAACTAATTCTCCTATTAGTGGGTGACCGACCCACTAGGATGATGATGTAGTGGACTATGAATTTGATTTGATTACTGGATTGTGATACCCTATGTTAACCACAGTGATCTGTGGTAGAGAGATCTCGTGCAGTCTCTAGCTAGATAGTTAGGTGCCTTGGACACTTATGTATTGTTGGTGGTGGAGCGTTGCTCCCACACATGTTATGGATTGTCTGTGGTGGAGCGTTACTCCCACCTATTGCGGATTGCTTATAGCGGAGCATTGCTCCCATATCTGTTGCAGATACATTTTTGGATTATTTGTGGTGGAGCGTTGCTCCCACATATGAAGGATTTATTGTGGTAGAGCGTTGCTCCCACATTTGTGGTATTTCGTGTGATGGAGCGTTGCTCTCACACTAGAGGATCTTTTCCTTGGTGATTTATGTTATTAGTGGGTGATCAGATCTGTTTATTGTTGAGGATCTTATGGTTAGGAATGTCTGTGATACAGACATGATGTGTCTTGGTTTTACCATTAGAGCTTACGGAGCCCTAGATGTTATCATGGACTCAATGATTTTAGTATTCCCAGGATGTTTGGATCTGTGCCCATTGTCTTTGTTGACGATGTTGTGATTTATTACGGATCTGAGGTGAGACACGTGCATCACCTTTGCATAGATCTAGAGATGTTTCGACGAGAACATCTATATGCGAAGATCAGTAGTGCGTGTTTTGGGTGTCTTCTGTGAGATATTTGAGACACACGGTCACCAGTAGAAGTATACCGTGGTTACACAGGAGATAGAGGATGTTACTGTTGGGAGTAGACGGAGTCTATAGAAGAGGCTCGCAACTTCCTTTGTTTGGCTGATATTTCCGGAGATGCGTTGAGGATTTCTCACGGATTGTTATGCTATTGACACACTTGACCAGGAAAAGCTTGAAGTTTACGTGGTTCGAGGACTACAAGACCAGCTTCTAGGAGCTAAAGCGGAGACCAGTGTCGGCTCCGATTTTGGTTTTACCTTCGGGAGAGGACGGATATGTCCTCTACACCGACGCATCTACTCAGGGTTTGAGCGCTGTTCTGATGCAGCACGATAGAGTAGTCTCCTATGCTTCTCGGCAGTTGAAGGAGCATGAGGAGAACTACCCAGTACATAACTTGTGGCTGACCGCCATTATTTTTCCTTGAAGATTTGGCAGCAACATCTGTTCGGTATTACATTTGAGATTCTCACTGGTCATAAGAGTCTCAAATAGTTGTTCACTTAGAAAGAAACTTAATCTCTGACTGAAGAGAAGGATGAAATTCTTGAAAGATTACGAATTGTACCATTAGCTATCACCCAGAGAGAGCTAATGTGGTTGCCGATGCACTTAGCCGGAAGTATAGAGGGACTGTAGCTTACCACCGAGTTGTGGTCACAGACTTGATTCAGGGTTTCTCCGAGTTAGACCTTGAGGAGCAGGGACAGACAGAATAGAGTATTCTTATTACCATGGTTGCTTAGTCGTCGATCAGGACGAGGATCCGAGAGCCCTATGCTGCTGATCAGTATTGGCAGTTTATTTGCAGCCAGATAGCTTCCGGGTAGCAGACCGAGTTTACACGATACGAGGAGGGTGTTTTACACTTCCGAGGCAGATTATGTGTATTTCCGTCTCATCCGGTCTTATAGGAGTTACTTCCGGAGGCTCATCGCTCATGAGTTGCTGTCCACCCAGGCGGTACCCGTGTGTACCAAGATTGAGGTGTTTCTATTGGTGGAACGACATGAAGGAAGACATCGCGGATTTTGTAGCTAGATGTCTTGTCTGTCAGCAAGTGAAGGCAGAGCATCAGAGATATGTCGGATTACTTCAGCAGATTTCTATTCCTGAGTGGAAATGAGAATAGATTACTATGGACTTTGTGGTAGGTTTGTCGAGGACACGACGAGGCCATGACGCGATTTGGGTAATCGTTGATCGATTAACCAAATCCGCGCACTCGTTAGCGATCCGGAAGACTGATTTCCTGAATCGATTGGTAGATCTGTTTTGCCGGGAGATCATCAGATCACGTGATGTTCCGTTGACTATTATTCGGATAGAGACCCCGGATCACGTCTCGTTTTTGACAGAGTCTGCAGCAGGCTTTGGGCACGCAGCTCTGTTTCGGTACAGCTTTCCATCCTCAGACAGATGGATAGTCAAAACGGACCATTCAGACTCTATAGAACTTGCTGAGATTGTGTGTTGAATTTTGGAGGTAGTTGGGAGGACCATCTGCCATTTGTAGAGTTCGCCTACAACGACAGTTTTCTTTTGGCTATCCGGATGGCACGTTTGAAGCGTTGTAAGGTAGGTCTTATAGGACACCCGCCCTCTGGGATGAGGTTGGGGAGACCCAGTTGTTGGGACCTCATAGAGCTCAGCTTAAGGCAGAGTTGGTCCGTACTTTTAGACGGAGAGTGGCAGAGGCACAAGACTGCCAGAAGAGTTATGCTGACCGGAGTCGGAGACTCTTAGAGTTCTCCATTTGCGACCATGTATTTCTGCAAGTTTCATCCATGAAAGGAGTGAAGAGATTTGGCCCCGAGGTAAGCTAGCTCCGCGATACATTGGACCTTTCCAGATTTTGGAGAGGATTGGAGCGGTAGCTTATCGTCTGACACTACCATCATTCCTGTCAGGTGTTCACGACGTATTCCATGTGTCTATGCTGAGGAGGTATATATCCGATTCGACAGATTTGTTGACAGATATTTCAGTTCCTTTCAGCCTGGCGTTGCTTACGAGGAGGTTCCGGTACAGATTCTGGACCGGAGGGAGCGTCAGTTGCGGAACAAGACAATCCGACTGGTTAAAGTTTGATAACAGCATCATTCGGACAAGGAGGCTACCTGGGAGGCTACCCGGGAGGTCGAGAGTATGATCCGAGCTCGATACCCCCATATTTTCATTTGAGTTATGTAAGTTATGGTTCCGTTGAGCATTTATACTGTCTACTTATTGCTAGTACTTGCTGATGGTAGATAATGAAATTTGGGACCAAATTTTATTTTAGTGGGGGAGAATGTAAAATACCGGAAATGGGCGAATCATCATAAGGAAAATTTTTTGAAAATTTTGGAAATTTTCTGAGAATTGTTCGGAGCTCGTATGACGAGTTTCACGGGGTCCAATTATGGGTCCCAGGAAAGCCTGTTTAGACTACCCCGTTTTAACGAGGAAATGTTTATTTTCTTTAAAACATTTCTTTTCTTTTTCTTTTTCTTTTATTTTTCTTTTCTTCTCTCCCTCGCCGTTTCCCTCAACCCCGCGTGCCCTAAATCCTCTGCGCCGGAAAAACTGCCGAAACCTTCATCTTCCTCCTCGTTGAGCCCGCGCCGCCACCCAAATCCTTCCTGTCGCGTGCCCTAGCGCCGGTGTCACCTCTTCTCTTCTCCTCTGCGCACGCAACGCCGACCCCAGCGCCCTGTCGGTCGAGCCTCTTTCCCGATCCTGCCTCCCTCTCCCCTGCCGACGCCGACGACGCCAGGGAACAGCGAGTCGGTGGCTGAGCGTCTCTCTTTCCCTCTTCCTTTCTTCTTCCCTGTCTCCGCCACTGTGATTGGGACGTACCGCCGCCCCTCTCGGCCGGAAGCCACCTCCAAGTCGTGCCCTAGTTCTCCATAGCCGCCACTTGATCATCTTTCCGAGCCCTAGACTCAAGCTGATTTCGTCGGGTTTTTCCTTCACAGCTTGAGGTTGGTTCTATCATCAGGTAGGTTGAGGTATGGTGAGCACCTTTGTTTCCATTTTCTTCTGATTGTTGGCCATGACACTCATTCGATCTGTATATGGATTTTAGAACCGATTTGTAGTTCTATCTCTGGTTCCAGCAGCAATTTCATTGATCACCCTTTTCGACAATTAGGTCTTCGGCTGTGAGATAACAGGGGAGCAACATATGAAGGTAAGATGTTTATAGAATTGGAGAAGGGGTTGTCAACATGGGATTGAGTTTAATGCTTTGATGAATGTGATGATGTTTATGTAGGGTGTTGGATTTGGAAATCAACAACTCCATCTTGCTCCGACCGTGATCCTTGGTAGCGAGCACTTCTTCGGTTGTGAATTAACAGAGAGGTCTCCAATTCGGGTGAGCACTTCTTCGTTAAGCCTCAATCTAATGTGATTATAGCATGTTTAATCTAAGGTAGTTGTGATGGGTTATGGATGAGTAACTAGTTGTGTTGGTTGGATTATCAGATATGTTAGTAGAAATTGTTTACATGGAAGAATTGTGTATGTTCAATTCATGATGCTTAGTTGTTGATGGAATTAAATTGGATTTGATAAGTTAGATTGTTCATTCATGCCTTTCTTGGATCAGTTTAGGTTGGTTGATAGTTGACACATTGATTATAGATCTTTAGTTTTGTCTTGTATTTTGTATTTGTAGGATTCGAGTTGGATGTGATCTTCTGGATTTATTGAAGATGGTTGACACGATCTACAGTTAAAGGCGGGTACCTTGACTTATCATTTTGATATGTCTTGTTGATATGTCTAGTAGGTTATAACCTTTAGTAATAATTATGTTCGTCCTTGTTTCGGTACGTCACTACCGGATACTCGATACATGCTTGTTTGCTCACCTGTTATGCATATTATGCTAGTACCCATATGATTATATATATGTTCAGTGAGGTAGTGACATACCATGCTTGTTATGTTCAGGACCTAGGTTTTTGATATCCTATCTGACCTGTGTACTTTAGATCTTCGTATTTGACCATCGATATTATGATACTCATTTTATGTATATGGATATGGTTATGCTGATCAGTTTATTTCCATGCTTAGTATCATGCATCATTATTGCATGCTGCGCGATTGTTGGCTCCACTATGGTTGAGCACATCGCTAGTTACATGTACTGCACACACTCCCCACTCATGGGTTAGTGGTATATCAGGTTGTGCTGTTTAGCTCCGTTGGTCCGAGGACTCAGCGCGGGAGCCGGCAGACAGTTCCGCTCTGTTTGGCTCCGCTGGCATTTAGTGTAGCAGCGTAGTAGCCGGTAGACGGTGGACTCTGTTTGGCTCCGTTGGTCAGGTGACTCAGCGTGGTAGCCGGCAGAGATACCTCCCCGTCATCGTGTACCGGGAGATGAGAGCATTGAGCTCCCCCATTATGATTTGGGGTCACAGGACAGGAGTACTCCGACAGCATCCCGTCCACTCAGTCACTCATCAGGTATAGTGACGGTAGAGTGCACGGTTGTCACAGCCCTACCCACTCGGTCTCACCATTGTGTGTGAGATGACTGACTGGCGTCAGGGGTGACCAGGACGCATCATTGACATCATATGCATTTATGCATTTACTACTTGTGTTTGCTACACTTATATGCTGCATTTGGATGGATGCATATGTTTGACATGCATACAGGATTTATGACACTTCCGGTCTGACGACCTGATTACTCTGATAGGTGGCCCTGGTGAGTACAGTACTCTTCAGCCCTTTTCTATTATGCATTACCTTCTTTTGATTAGGAGACTGTACTCCATAGTTATTACTATTTGTTATAGTTTACTATACATGTCGACTAGGTATCTGCTGAGTTGTTGAACTCACCCCGTGGGCACTATCTTTTCAGGTACTAGATTGTTTATGGAGACGCTTGGAGTATTCTGGCTGCCGGTCCCCACATCACATCCGAAGACATGTTTACGTTTTTGTGTATTTTTACTTTGGTATTTATAATTGGTGTAATTAGTGTTGTATTCCGATTTTGTTTCTGGAGATGTTATATTGTTGTGTTGTGTAAGCCTAGCCGGCTAGCAGTTTTAGTTTTGGGTTGTATGTGTTGTCCTTTTCCGCTGTGTTTTTGGTTTTGGTACAGCCGAGTGGGCTGCTTTATTTTTAACTGCGTGGTTGTGTCAGCTAGAGGCTGAATTTGATATTAACTGCGTGGTGTTTGTTTTCTTTTATTGTTATTATTCCAGCCGCATGTGGCTGAGGTATATAGTGCTTGTAGAAAAGTTTCAGATTGTCCGCCGTACAGGGGAGATGCTGTCGAAATTTCTTCGGACAGAGACTCCTCTGCTGTCGAAATTTCTTTAAAACTTAATTTCAAAATTCTTTTAAAATTTATTGTCAAAATCTGTTCAAAATCTTTAAAACTTAATTTCAAAATTCTTTTAAAATTTATTTGAAAAATATTTTCAAAATCTTTAAAACTTAATTTCAAAATTCTTTTAAAATTTATTTTCAAAATCTTTAAAACTTAATTTCAAAATTATTTTATAATTTATTTTCAAAATCTTTAAGACTTAATTTCAAAATTCTTTTAAAATTTATTTGAAAAATCTTTTCAAAATCTTTAAAACTTAATTTCAAAATTCTTTTAAAATTTATTTGAAAAATCTTTTCAAAATCTTTAAAACTTAATTTCAAAATTCTTTTAAAATTTATTTGAAAAATCTTTTCAAAATCATTTCAAAACTTAATTTCAAAATTCTTTTAAAAATTATTTGAAAAATCATTTGTAATATCCTCTGAAAAATTAATTTCAAAACCCTTTTCAGACGTTATTAAATTCTTTGAAATTCTAAACTCAATTAATTTTTAAATCTTCAAAATAATGGTCACTTATTTGGATTTCTAACTGATATTTTCAATGTTGTAAATTAAAGTAAACTCCATCTCACACTCACTCATATGCTAAACATGTTTGTTAATCTAGAATGAGTGAAATGGAAAATTAGGAAAATAATTTTTTAACCTCTCATGCTTGAACTCCTGAACTCAAAAATTTATTAAGGGATTAATTAAGGGGGAGTGATTTTGAGTCAGTTTTAAAATTAGTTTTTCTTTAAAATTTTTAACTTGACCTTAAAATTAAAAACTATTTTTGGCATATCTTCAAAAATTCAAGCTATTTTTAACTTAGCTTTAAAATTAAAATTATTTATGACCTGACTTTTAAATTATAACTCCTCTATAAGCTAAATGTTTTCAAAGCTGAGTACTTAATTAAGTTTTCTCTAACTAAACTTAGTTAAATTATTTTCTAAACTTAGCTACTTGGCAAGATATTTTCTCAACGCAATCATTTTTACGCTGAAAACATAGTTAAGTATTTTCAAATATAGCTAAATATTTTTTTCAAAAACATTTAGCTAAGTACTTTTTAAAGTGTTTAAAACAAAAAAAAAATTAGCTAAGTATCTCTTAAAGCAATTGTTTTCAAATGCTAAGTTCTGCTGAAAATGCTAAGTATTTTCCAAAGCATTCTCAAAATTTCATCAAAACAATTTTTTTTTTTAAAAAAAAAAACTAAATCTTTTTGAAATCACAAAAATTTACTAAGTTACTGTTTAAAGACAAAATAACTTTATCTCAGCTAAAAGTATCTCTCAAATTAAAAGAAGAATTTTGCTTTCAAAATTATGATTTCACCTATCTAAAAGTGTTACAAGAAAAACTAAGTGTTTATCAAAAGTAAATTAAAAGATTGGAAGATAAGATTGAAAATTATCTTTGAAAGTTAAGCTAAGGCCCAGATTTTCTTCACTCTCTTGGGTATTTTGATATATGGCAAAGGGGGAGAGTAGGAAGAAATTCAAAGAATATTATAAATTAAAAGAAAATTAAAACGAAAATTTTGTTGTGAATGTGCCTATCCTTTATTTATGCATGTGCTTATTTATGTGTATCTTTATTGCATTTTTACTTAACTTTGAATTTCGGTTGCCATAATCAAAAAGGGGGAGATTGTTGATGCAGTAAGCATCCGACGATCGAACCTCAGTTTTGATAATGACAAAGGGATTCAAAGTTAAGATTCCTTGTTATCTAACGTGGTTAAATAAGGTTTCAGGAAAGTCCTAACTGTGGTTTGGCAAGGGAAAATCCTAAGGGGGGGGTAACCTTAGGTCCTAGGGGGTGGTAACCCTAGGTGAAGGAAAATCCTAAGGAGGGGTAACCTTAGGTCCTAGGGGGCGGTAACCCTAGGTAAAGGCAAATCCTAAGGAAGGGGGGGGGGGGGGGGGGAACCTTGGGTCCTAGGGGGGGGTAACCCTAGGTGGAGGAAAACCCTAAGGGGCGGCAACCTTAGGTCCTAGGGGGCGGTAACCCTAGGTGGAGGAAAACCCTAAGGGGCGGCAACCTTAGGTCCTAGGGGGCGGTAACCCTAGGTGGAGGAAAACCCTAAGGGGCGGCAACCTTAGGTCCTAGGGGGTGGTAACCCTAGGTGGAGAAAAACCCTAGGGGCGGTAACCCTAGGTCCTAGGGGGTGGTAACCCTAGGCGGAAAGTCCAGTCGGTCTGGAGGACCGGACTGGCACCAGGTAAATCTCCTGAGTGGAGTAGGTGAGGACGCGTTCCCCGTAGAGGGAACAGCAGGCGTCGGGTCGACCTAGGGTTTCCGGTTGGAAATCCGAAGTCAGACCCGGACAGTCCGGAGACTATCATAAACATTCTTTTATTATTCATACTGTTATTTTGTGCTAATTTTGTGTTGTAGGATATTGTTTGGGACTAACAAGTCTTGCAGGTACAAAATAAGGTAGTTTTCCCTCGGATGAACAGTATCCGAGGCGCCTCCATGGAGCTTGGAGGCGCCTCGGGTGCAAAAGCTGAGCTGGCTGCGAAGCACCATTGGAGGCACCTTAAAGAAGGCAGAAGGCGCCTTAGAAGGCGCCTTGGGTGAGGTTTAAGGCGCCTTGAATAGATGAAATTCGACCAGGTCAGATTTGATCCACGCGGAAGACCAGGCAGTATGGAGGCGCCTTGAACAGCCTTCAAGGCGCCTTGAACACCCTTTATAAAGGGGTTTCGACCAGCACTTCAGGACAACGAATATCAAGTGATCTCTCATCAACGTGCTGCTCCAAAAGACACTCCGAAGTGCTGCTACAAGTGCCTGACGACCCGAAGCTTCAGATTTAGCATTTCTTGTTGTCGGTATAATACTTATAGCTTTTAATTGTACTCATAATTGTAATATTTTAACGAGCTTATAGTTGTTTCCCACCGGAAGCGATCAAGGATCGCGGGCCTTCGAGTAGGAGTCGTCACAGGCTCCGAACGAAGTAAATCTTTGTGTCCTTCTGTTTGTGTTTGTTTGTTTTTAATTCCGCTGCTTTAATTACTCTAACGCTGTTTTCGATTTCGATACGTACAAAATAGCCACGAGCGCTATTCACCCCCCCTCTAGCGCATCTCGATCCAACACTTACCCACCTTAAGGTGATCGGCCAAGCCTAGCTTGGAGCCCAAGCTAGGGTCGGCCAAACCAAGGTGAGTTGGTGGTCGGCCCTAGCTTGAACCCAAGCTTGGTGTGGCCGACCACAATAAATTAAAAGGTTTTTATTTTTTAAAATCTTTCTTATGTGGAAGCCATGGTTTTAAAAGATAGTTTAAAATTTAAATCTTTCCTTTTATAACTTTTTACAAAAGATTAAGTGAAAGGTTTGATATCTTTCCTTATTTGTAGTTAAAAGGATGATTTTAATTTTTGATAAAACTTTCCTTTTTTGTAACCATCCTCATGATTTAAAAAAGAGTTTTAAAATTAAATCTTTCCTTTTATAGTTTTTACAAAAGATTAAGAGAAAAGATTTGATATCTTTCCTTATTTGTAGATTGAAAGGAAGATTTTAATTTTGAGAAAACTTTCCTTATTGTAATCATCCACATGTTTTAATAGAGATATTTTAATTTATAAAAGTTTCCTTTTATAACCAACCATGAAAGGAATTTTTTAAAGAGAAATTTTTATTTAAAAATTTTCAGAAACAAATTAGGAAATTTTAATTTTGTGTTTAAAACTTTCCTTCCTTGGAGGATTAGAGGTGGTCGGCCACATTGATTGAGAAAAGGAAATTTTTTAAATTTTCCTTTCAATGGCAAAGATAATAAGGAAGTTTTTATTAAAACTTTCCTTATTTGCCAAGACCAAGGAAAATAAAAAAGAGGGTAGAGGTGCCTCACCTCAAGACAACCTATCATTTATTCCCTTCTCTTTTCTTCCTTGGTGTGGCCGACCCTCATCCTTCCCCTCTCTTCTTCTTGTGGTCGAACCTCATCTTCTCTTGGAGTTCTAGTGGTGGCCGGATCTTGCTTGGAGAAGGAGAGAAAGGGGGCTTTGTTTCTAGCAGTGGTGGTGGCCGAACCTCATCTTCTCTTGGAGTTCTTGTGGTGGCCAAAACTTTCTTGGAGAAGAAGGAAGCTTGGGTGGATTCTCGTCTCGGTAGATAATCGCCCACACGACGTTCAACATAAGAAGAGGGATACGATAGAAGATCTTGAGGTCTATAAGCTATAAAAGGTATAACTAGTTATTAGTTTCTGTATCATAACTAGTTCATCTTTTTATTTAGATCTTGAAATACCAAACACAAAAGGCTAATGAATCTAGGTAATTGAATTTATGTTTTCAATTTTGTGTTTCTTTTGTTTTTCGAACTTGTGATTTGATTGTTCCTTTTGGTTAAACCTAGGGTTACTATAAGGAAATTAAATATTAAATTTCGTTGAAAGGGTTTGTCTAGGAAGTGGTGGATGCTCCCATACCCAAGAAGGCCTAGTGCCTCACCATGTTTAACCCGGAAGTCGATCTCTGAAATTAATATTTAATTGAATTTGTAACATAGGTGGATTTGGATCAATAATGTTAAGCATCGTTTGCGATCCAAGTCTAAACCACTAAGAACAGATAAGTTGAATTTGGAATCAATGATGTTAAGTTTCATTTGCAATTCTAAATTTAATTTCTAAAGAACACAATAGGTTGTTAGGAATGGTTCAGGACTTGTACAAAATTTTTGTACAGGGGAACCGATACGATATTTCGAGTATCAACCAACATTGTCATGTCAGACTAAATCCACCTGCAGGGTTTACATGACAATCCTTATAAGCTTCTCTTGGGGACATCATCAACCTAGATCACTAGGACACAGTTTCCTTCTATAATCAACAACACATACGATAAATAATATCATTTCCCAACTTATCGGGCCTCTTGATTTATCGAACTAAATCTCACCCATTGATAAGTCAAAGAAATAAATACTAGATATATGTGCTTGTTATTATATCAGGTTAAAGAGCACACACTTCCATAATAACAAAGGTCATGTTCTTTTATGCAGTTAGTATAAAAAGAAACTACCTTAAATGGTCCTTCTCAATACACTCAGAGTGTACTAGTGTAATTTTATAGTTAAGATAAACTAATATCAAATTATACTACGATTATTCCAATGGTTTGTTCCTATCCATCTTAGTCGTGAGCTACCTTTTATAACTTATAAGGAATTGATAACATGATCTTCTGTGTGTGACACCACACACCATGTTATCGACAATATAAATTAATTGAACAACTACACTTAGCATATAAATGTAGATATTTGACCAATGTGATTCTTTATTTTAAAATAAATGTTTACAAAAAGCTAGACTTTTAGTATACATTCTAACAATCTCCCACTTATACTAAAAGACTAGCTGCCATAAACGTTGTCATACATCTGATTCTCATTCCTTCAACATGTCGATCGAAAGCTTTCGCCGGAAGAGTCTTAATGAAAGGATCTACTAGGTTATCTGCTGATGCAATCTTGGTGATAACAACTTCTCCTCGCTTTACGATGTCTCGTATCAGGTGGTACTTGCACTTTATGTGTTTACTCACCTTATGGGCTCACGGTTCCTTCGAGTTTGCTATTGCACCGCTATTATCACAATAAATTGTAATAATTTTGGGTAAACCAGGAATCACATCTAAGTCCATTAGGAAGTTCCTAAGCCACACAACTTCTTTGGCTGCCTTAGAGGTTGCCACATACTCAGCTTCCATAGAATTTTACATATATCGATCCTATATTCCACAAGGGAATGTATAAAAAGTCTAGATCGAACAAAAAAATAAAATCCTAGGGCTAATACAGCTCCTACTGTATTTAATAAATACAATCATGCACACACATAAAAATGCCCTTGACATGTCTAAGGGTCCAATCACACACAATCACAATAAGCCATAATAGTTGGAGCCTGTAATCACAGAGTTAGCATATCCTACTATTATCCTACCTAAATTATGTATGTCATGTGCATAATTAAAATGAAAACCAAACACAAGAGGCAAATCCTAGCTCTGATACCAATTGTTGGTTGCTACTCGGAATATCATATTGGTTCCCCTGTACAAAAAAATTTGTACAAATCCTGAACCATTCCTAACAACCTATTGTGTTCTTTAGAAATTAAATTTGGAATCGCAAATAGAACTTAACATTATTGATTCCAAATTCAACTTATCTGTTCTTAGAGGTTTAGACTTGGATCGCAAACGATGCTTAATATTATTGATCAAAATCCACCCATGTTATAAATTCGATTAAATATTTATTTCAGAGATTAGCTTCCAGGTTAAACATAGCGAGGCACTAGGCCTTCTTGGGTATGGGATCACCCACCACTTCCTAGACAAAGCCTTCCAACGAAATTTAATATTTAATCTCCTTATAATAACCGTAGGTAACCAATAAGAACAATCGAATCACAAGTTCAAAAAATAAAAGAAACACAAAATCAAAAACATAAATTCGATAGCCTAGATTCATTAGCCTCTTGTGTTTGGTATTTCAAGATCTAAACAAAAGGATGAACTAGTTATGATGAGGAAACTAATAACTAGTTATACCTTTTGTAGCTTATAGACCTCACGATCTTCTGTCGTATTATTCTTCTTATCTAGGACATCGTGTAGGCGACGATCTACTGAGACGAGAATCCACCCAGGCTTCCTTCTTCTCCAAGCTAGTTTTGGCCACTAACAATCTCCAAGAGATGAAGAACTTTCAGCCACCAACCAAGCTCCAAGGGATGCTAAGAAACAAAGCCTCCTATCTCTCCTTCTTCCTCTAACAATATCCGGCCACCAACCAAGCTCCTTGAGATGAAGATGCCGCCACACAAGGAAGAAGAATAGGAGAAGAAGAGGATGAGAGGGTCGACCACCACCAAGGAATAGAAGAGAGGAATAATAGAAGATATGTTGTGTGAGGTGAGACACCTCTATCCTCTCTTTTATAATCCTTAGTCTTGGCAAATAAGGAAAGTTTTAAACATAATTAAAACTTCCTTATATTCCTTGCCAATGACTAAAGAGGAAAGTTTTAAAATAAAAAATTAAAACTTCCTTTTTAATCCTTCAATGGTCGGCCCCTTCAAGTCCTCCAATTAAGGAAAATTTTAAACACAAAATTAAAACTTCCTAATTTGTTTCCGGAAATTTTTAAAATAAAAATTTCTCTTTAAAAATTTTCTTCATGGTTGGTTATAAAAGAAAAACTTTTATAAAATAAAATCTTTCTATTAGAACATGTGGATGATTACAAAAAGGAAAGTTTTCTCCAAAATTAAAATCTTCCTTTTAACTACAAATAAGGAAAGATATCAAACCTTTCTCTTAATCTTTTGTAAAAGCTATAAAAGGAAAGATTTAATTTTAAAACTCTCTTTTAAATCATGGCTTCCACACAAGGAAAGATTTTAAAATTAAAATCCCTTTTATTTTTATTGTGGCGACCACCTAAGCTTGGGCTCCAAGCTAGGTCGGCCACACCTCAACCCATCCAAGACTTTGTTTTGGCCGGCCCTTGCTTGGGCTCCAAGCTTGGCTTGGCCGACCACCTTGGGATGGGTAAGAAGGTGGGTTTAGGTGGGTATAAGACTTTATAAATAAGAGGCTACAACAGGGACTGAGAGGAGAAATTGGTTTTGGTCTCCCGATGAACTTGAGCTTCCTGTGTTCGCCCCGAACACCCAATTCGAGTTCACCAATAATAACTCATACCACTAAAGAGTTATTATTGAACTACCGCACCAATTCCATATTACTATATGGGCTCCTTCTTATCATGAGTGTGTTAATCTCCCTGTGTTTAAGATATCGAATGTCCACTAATTAAATGAGTTACTAACAATTCATTTAATTAATATCTAGCTTCAAGAATAGTACCACTCAACTTTATTGTCATGTCGGACTAAGTCCACCTGTAGGGTTTACATGACAATCCTTATGAGCTTCTCTTAGGGACATCATTAACCTAGATTCTGTAACAACCCAATTTTCCTCATTAGGAGTTTTAAAAGTTCTTAAAAATATTTAGAAATGCTATAGAAATATTCTAGAGATTTTTAGAAATTTTTAGAGTATTTTTATGTAATATTTGGAGGTCGTTTGATATTTTTACTAAACGAAGGAAGTTTCGACAAAAAAAAAATGTTCAAGTCGAGATTCGAACCGTGGACCTTGGACCTGAACCGAGCCTTAACCAAATCCATTTAGCCAACTGATCCAGCGATCGTTTCTTATTAATTAAGGAGAAAATTTCCATTTAAGCAGTAGTTGGGAAATAAATTTAAATAAAAAGGGCGCGACAGAAGATTTGAACCTGCAACCCATAACTTGGTCAAAATGCGGCCAACCAACTCTTCCGCAAATATTTCGTGAAAAGATAAGGTGCGAAATATTCTTAAGCAATGGTTGGTAATAAAAATAACCGTAGGTTATAAAAAGGAGGTTAAGTGAAGAGAGGAAGGGGAATTTTGCTCGATCCCTCTTCTCCTCTCGCACGCAGCGACGGCATCGGCTTCTCTCGGGCAGAAACGAAGAAGAGGGCTAGGGCTTCACCTCTATCTCCTCCTCCCGTGCGCCTTCTCCTCTCGAGCGACAGTGAAGAAGAAGCCCGTGAGCGCCTTGTCAAGGAGGACGCGCGGACCCGAAGGGAGGAGACCGAGATCGTGAGCTCCTCCGAAACCCTAGAGCTGCCTTTCTCCTTCGGTAGTAAGCTCAAGAACAGCAAGGTAAGTGCTTCCTCACCTGCAGTAGAGTAGCTTCAGATTCGTGTTGGCTTCTCGTTTTGATTTTTAAGGGAGTTAGGTTTTGTGCTTGCTGCCGTGTGTCCCAAGGAGAGAAAGGGGATGATTTGTATAAGTTTGAGCATGTAGTTTGAATTCCTTTGCCTCTATGATCAAGTACATCAGATTCAGACATGTTTAGATTTGGGCATTTGTGTTCGATCAAATTGTTGCACTGTCCTTGTGTTTAGTTGCCGTGAGTCTCAAAGAAGGAGCATGTAGGGGTTGAGCACGTTGAGCATTCTGTTCTTTATGACTTTCTGCCGTGGCCTTTAGTTTCAAATTTAGTTTGGTGCATAAAGTTTCAGATCTAGTTTCGTGCATGTTTATGCTAGTATAAATGTATTCAGATTTACTGTACATTATGTTTTTATGTATGCAAATTAGGATTGGCATGTCATGAGTTTTAGGCCTTAGTTTGGGTGCATGTGTTATAAACAGATAGTTTAGTTCTAGTTCTTAAAGTATGCAATTTTAACGTTCTACAGATTTAGTTTTTGTATAACACCTTAGTTTGATTTTTCCTTGCCGTAATGAGTTAGAACAACCCTTTGGAGCATATTCCTGAGTAGTTATATATATGTTGTTTATTTCAGGATTTCAGAATTGTTTTCCTTTGTATTAAACCTATTGTAGCATGTTTGAAGAAGTTAGATATGCTTTCTTTTGATTTGTCTCTGATATAACATGCTTATAGAAGTTAGATTTTCTTTCCTTTGATTTAATCCTGTTGTAGCATGCCTATATTCTTTTAAGAGTTTAAGAAAAATATAAGAAAGATAAAGAAAAGAAAGAAGAAGTCCAAGGCCTTAAGTAGATCCCAAAGTCAAGACTTTAAGGATTTTGGTACACAAGGTGCTAAAGAAAATGTCGAGGCATTATATAGAAATATTAAAAGATAACAAGTATTTTACTTTTATCAGTGGCACTGTACTGGACTCTCAGTTGTCCTTGTGTTGGGCTCCCATAGTCGTCCCTAGGTTTAGATAACCTAGTAGTAACGGCACGGCCTACGGTCGACGACCCAAGGGTCGCCAAATGGGCCGCCGAATGGGTCGGGTCGTTACAAAAGTAAAAGTACAGTTGCCTGGGCCCAAGAGAAGTTGATTATTATTTTGAAGTATTATAAGTATAAGTTTTTTTGAACAAGTAAAACGAGTTTTACACAAACATAAAGTATTAAAGATTAAGTTAGAACAAATGAAATAAAGTTTCATATAGTTCTAAAAATCAGTAAGTTTAGTTCTTTATTCTACCATGTTTATCTAGTGGATGAGTAGTCTTCATGTTTACCTATTAGATGAGTAGCATGATTAGCTATTAGAATTACATGAGTAGATTCTTTAGCTTTTCTTTGCTATTAGTTTGACATGAGCAGTTATGTTTATGCTTTATTTCTTTTTAGAGCATATAGTTTCTAGTTCTTTTCGTATACATGCACATTCGTGATTTTGTAAGTTAGATAGCGCTTACTAAGCAAATTTTGCTTATAGATTGCACTTCCTCTTACTGCAGATATAGGGAAGGAAAAGATATAGCAAGGAAGGCGACAAGGTGGCGCGGATGGTGTGTGATGTTTGGACTATGGAGTAGACTAAGAGATTGAACCAGAATTTATTTAGAATGTTTTGGTTTAAGTGTTTAACGTATTTAGAACTTGTGCATGTTATTATTTGGTTTGTCTTGTCGTGTATTCGTTAGAGTTAATTTTTCCTTGGTATTGTGCTTCTTTTTGATATATAAACTGCGTGGTTGATTGATATGTGTTCCAGCCGCTTGTGGCTATGTATATTATGTCATGTATTAATGATTATGGTCACCGGTACAGGGGAGACTCTACCGGAATTTTTCGGTAGGGTTTCTTCGAGGATTTTAATTATACCGGTTAAGTAGAGTTAGTAGTTAAGTAACGGTCATCCTTAGAGTGTAGTAGTAGTAAGAAGGGTGGTCGTTACAGTTGGTATCAGAGCAGTTCCCATTCTCCAACATCACACATCAGCACCATCCTTGCCGTCTTCAAGTAAGAAAGTACTTAAGTTTTCTTTTATACTTTTCTTATTGTTTGCAGTATAGAGTATTTGCTTAGAAATGTTTAAGTAAGATAGAAGTTCTTGATTTCTTTTGTTTACATATGTATATATGTTTAGAAAGCGTAGGGACGATTTTAAGTTTCTCTACATAACTAGATGTCAAGAAGAGGACGTCCCCGTACCGTTCGTACTGAGGACCAAGCACAGGAGAACGAAGAGCCAGGATAGCTGAACCAAATCATTCTGAAGTTGTTACTCAACTTCAAAGACAAGTGGCGGAGCAGCAACGAGTAATCGTCAATCTGATGGCGAATCAGCAGCCAGTCCCTCCCACTCCTCCAACTAATAATATGGAGACTCCAGTAGTGACTGAGGTTCCACCAGCCGCTCTGGAAGTCCCCACAGTACCTAGAAGACAAGAAGCCTATCTGATACAGTGGTTGAAGCTGAAGCCAGAAAGTTTCTCCGGCACGACTGAGCCCTGGGATGCTCAGGCTTGGTTTAAGACACTGGAGAGTACCATGGAGCTTCTTGACTGGCCAGAAGTCGAGAAAGTCAAGTGTGCTTCTTTTTGCCTATCTGGAGATGCCCGTATGTGGTGAGAGAGAGTTAAGAGCAAGAGGTTGGTCAATCAGATGAGCTAGGCTGACTTTGAGACAGAGTTTTACGAAGAATTCTTCCGTCAACGAATCACCAATAAGCATTTTGAGGAGTTTATAGAATTCAGACAAGGAGACCTGTCGGTGGAAGAAGCAGTACAGAAATTCAATAGGCTAGCCCGTCTTTGTCCAGAGCTAGTAAGTATAGAAAAGGAACGAGTCAGAATGATGCTCAGGATGCTGAGACCAGTAATAGCACTTAATGTGAGTAGTGGAACTCACCAACCCCAGACTGGCGAAGAGTTGGTCAGCAGAGCATTAGTCACTGAGTACTATCTGGACAGCATCAAGGCGCAACGAGAGCAACACAAGTCAGTCAAGATCGAAAATAAGACAGTGGGAAGCCAGAAACCTCAGTCAAGTGATCAGAATTGGAAGGGCAAGGATAATAAAAGGAAACGATGGAATACAGGGGATAGCCAAGAGGGAGGTCCAACAAACAAGCAGACCAAATTTCCTCCCTGCCCTAAATATGGGAAGATACATCTAGGAGCTTGTCTTTTGGGTACAACCGGATGTTATTCCTGTGGCCAAGAAGGACATCTAGCTAAGGCATGTCCTAACAAGTTTAAGGCACCTCAGCCACTATCAGTGCAATATGGAGACAAGCCTGCAGAGTTACACCACATGACAACGTCGTTAGAGGGACCCAATCTCAGTCAAGGACAGTTGGAAGCCCCGCCCGTTACAACCAATGCCAAAGTATTTTCTCTTACTAAGGAAGAAGCTGCCGGTGCCCCCACAATAGTTGCAGAATTATTCTAAGTTCGAGGACGAACTTTTTATAAGGTATGAGGGATTGTAACAACCCAATTTTCCTCATTAGGAGTTTTAAAAGTTCTTAAAAATATTTAGAAATGCTATATAAATATTCTAGAGATTTTTAGAGTATTTTTATGTAATTTTTGGAGGTCGTTTGGTATTTTTACTAAACGAAGGAAGTTTCGATAAAAAAAAAATGTTCAAGTCGAGATTCGAACCGTGGACCTTGGACCTGAACCGAGCCTTAACCAAATCTAGTTAGCCAACTGATCCAGCGATCGTTTCTTATTAATGAAGGAGAAAAATTCCATTTAAGCAGTAGTTGGGAAATAAATTTAAATAAAAAGGGCACGATAGAAGATTTGAACCTGCAACCCTTAACTTGGTCAAAATGCGGACAACCAACTCTTCCGCAAATATTTCGTGAAAAGATAAGGTGCGAAATATTCTTAAGCAATGGTTGGTAATAAAAATAACCGTAGGTTATAAAAAGGAGGTTAAGTGAAGAGAGGAAGGGGAATTTTGCTCGATCCCTCTTCTCCTCTAGCACGCAGCGACGGCATCGGCTTCTCTCGGGCAGAAACGAAGAAGAGGGCTAGGGCTTCACCTCTATCTCCTCCTCCCGTGCGCCTTCTCCTCTCGAGCGACAGTGAAGAAGAAGCCCGTGAGCGCCTTGTCAAGGAGGACGCGCGGACCCGAAGGGAAGAGACCGAGATCGTGAGCTCCTCCGAAACCCTAGAGCTGCCTTTCTCCTTCGGTAGTAAGCTCAAGAACAACAAGGTAAGTGCTTCCTCACCTGCAGTAGAGTAGCTTCGGATTCGTGTTGGCTTCTCATTTGATTTTTAAGGGAGTTAGGTTTTGTGCTTGCTGCCGTGTGTCCCAAGGAGAGAAAGGGGATGATTTGTATAAGTTTGAGCATGTAGTTTGAATTCCTTTGCCTCTATGATCAAGTACATCAGATTCAGACATGTTTAGATTTGGGCATTTGTGTTTGATCAAATTGTTGCACTGTCCTTGTGTTTAGTTGTCGTGAGTCTCAAAGAAGGAGCATGTAGGGGTTGAGCACGTTGAGCATTCTATTCTTTATGACTTTCTGCCATGGCATTCAGTTTCAAATTTAGTTTGGTGCATAAAGTTTCAGATCTAGTTTCGTGCATGTTTATGCTAGTATAAATGTATTCAGATTTACTGTACATTATGTTTTTATGTATGCAAATTAGGATTGGCATGTCATGAGTTTTATGCCTTAGTTTAGGTGCATGTGTTATAAACAGATAGTTTAGTTCTAGTTCTTAAAGTATGCAATTTTAACATTCTACAGATTTAGTTTTTGTATAGCACCTTAGTTTGATTTTTCCTTACCGTAATGAGTTAGAACAGCCCTTTGGAGCATATTCCTGAGCGGTTATATATATGTTGTTCATTTCAGGATTTCAGAATTGTTTTCCTTTGTATTAAACCTGTTGTAGCATGTTTGAAGAAGTTAGATATGCTTTCTTTTGATTTGTCTCTGATATAGCATGCTTATAGAAGTCAGATTTTCTTTCCTTTGATTTAATCCTATTGTAGCATGCCTATATTCTTTTAAGAGTTTAAAAAAAATATAAGAAAGATAAAGAAAAGAAAGAAGAAGGCCAAGGCCTTAAGTAGATCCCAAAGTCAAGACTTTAGGGATATTGGCACACAAGGTGCTAAAGAAAAGTCGAGGCATTATATAGAAATATTAAAAGATAACAAGTATTTTTCTTTTATCAGTGGCACTGTACTGGACTCTCAGTTGTCCTTGGGTTGGGCTCCCATAGTTGTCCCTAGGTTTAGATAACCTAGTAGTAACGGCACGGCCGATGGTCGACGGTCGACGACCCAAGGGTCGCCAAATGGGCCGCCGAATGGGTCGGGTCGTTACAAAAGTAAAAGTACAGTTGCCTGGGCCCAAGAGAAGTTGATTATTATTTTGAATTGTTATAAGTATAAGTTTTTTTGAACAAGTAAAATGAGTTTTACATAAACATAAAGTATTAAAGATTAAGTTAGAACAAATGAAATAAAGTTTCATATAGTTCTCAAAATCAGTAAGTTTAGTTCTTTATTCTACCATGTTTATCTAGTGGATGAGTAGTGTTCATGTTTACCTATTAGATGAGTAACATGATTAGCTATTAGAATTACATGAGTAGATTCCTTAGCTTTTCTTTGCTATTAGTTTGACATGAGCAGTTATGTTTATGCTTTATTTCTTTTTAGAGCATATAGTTTCTAGTTCTTTTCGTATACATGCACATTCATGATTTTGTGAGTTAGATAGCGCTTACTAAGCAAATTTTACTTATAGATTGCACTTCCTCTTACTGCAGATATAGGGAAGGAAAAGATATAGCAAGGAAGGCGACAAGGTGGCGCGGATGGTGTGTGATGTTTGGACTATGGAGTAGACTAAGAGATTGAACCAGAATTTATTTAGAATGTTTTGGTTTAAGTGTTTAACGTATTTAGAACTTGTGCATGTTATTATTTGATTTGTCTTGTCGTGTATTCGTTAGAGTTGATTTTTCCTTGGTATTGTGCTTCTTTTTTATATATAAACTGCGTGGTTGATTTATATGTGTTCCAGCCGCTTGTGGCTGTGTATATTATGTCATGTATTAATGATTATGGTCACCGGTACAGGGGAGACTCTGCCGGAATTTTTCGGTAGGGTTTCTTCGAGGATTTTAATTATACCGGTTAAGTAGAGTTAGTAGTTAAGTAACGGTCATCCTTAGAGTATAGTAGTAGTAAGAAGGGTGGTCGTTACAGATTCCTAGGACACAGTTTCCTTCTATAATCAAAAACACACACTATAAATAATATCATTTCCCAACTTATTGGGTCTCTTGATTTAACGAGCTAAATCTCACCCATTGATAAGTCAAAGAAATAAATACTAAGTACACATGCTTGTTATTATATCGAGATTAAGAGCACACACTTCCATAATAACAAAGGTCTTGTTCTTTTATGTAGTCAGTATAAAAATAAACTACCTTAAATGGTCCTGCTCAATACACTCAGAGTGTACTAATGTAATTTTATAGTCAAGTTAAACTAATACAAAATTACACTACGACTATTCCAATGGTTTGTTCCTATCCATCTTAGTCGTGAGCTACTGTTTATAATTTAAAAGGAACTGATAACATGATCTTTTGTGTGTGACATCGCACACCATGTTATCTACAATATAAATAATTGAACAACTATACTTAGCATATAAATATAGACATTTGACAAATGTGATTCTTTATTTTAAAATAAATGTTCAAAAAACTAGGCTTTTAGTATACACTCTAACAGGTTGTCCCTCTTCTTCCCCTATTCTTCTTCCTTGGTGGCCGGCGGCATCTCATCTCTAGGAGTTGTTGGTGGATGGATCTTGTTAGAGGAAGAAGGAGAGATAGGAGGCATTGTTTCTTAGCATCCCTTGGACCTTGGTTGGTGGCCGAAGTTCTTCATCTCCATGAGATTGTTGGTGGCCGAAACTTGGAAGGAAGAAGAAGGTTTTGGTGGAGTCTTGTCTTGGTAGATCGTTGCCCACACGACGTCCGAGATAAGAAGAGAAATACAATAGAAGATCATGAGGTCTATAAGCTACAAAAGGTATAACTAGTTATTTAATTCCGCATCATAACTAGTGCATTCTTTTGTATAGATCTTGTAAAACCAAACACAAAAGGTTATCGATTTTAATTATCATTTTTATTATCGATTTTCATTTCGATTTCATATTTCGATAATGTGTTTCTATTGAGGTATCTATTGTTAAACCTTGTTTACTGTGAGAAGTTTAAATATCTGATTTCTTTGAAAGGCTTTGTCTAGGCAGTGGTGGATGATCTCATACCCAAGAAGGCCTAGTGCCTCACCACGTTTGACCTAGAAGTCGATCCTTGAAATAGATATTTGATCAACTTCTGTAATATGGTTTAACTTAGGAAGATCACATTGGTTGAACTTGAAGTAAGAAGGTTAAGTTTCGTTCCTAATTCAAGTTTAACTTCTAAAGGGAAAATTTGGATTAATAATGTTAAGCATCATTTGCAATCCAAATTTAACTTTAGTAAAACACATGGGTAGCTAGGATAGTTCTATGCTTGTACAAATTTTTGTACAGGGGAACTAGGACGGTATTCCGAGTAGCAACCAACAGATTTTGTATTTCAATTTTGTGTTTCGATCTTGTGTTTCTATTATGGTCTCTATAGTTAAACCTAGGGTTACTATAAGAAGTTAAATATCCAATTTCTATGAAAGGCTTTGTCTAGGAAGTGGTGGATGATCCCATAACTAAGAAGAACTAGTGCCTCACCATGTTTAACCTGGAAGCCAATCCTTGAAATAGATATTTAATCAACTTCTGTAATATAGTTTAACTTATGAAGAACATATCGGTTAAACTTGGAGTAAAAATGTTAAGTATCATTTCCAATCCAAGTTTAACTTCGGAAGGACAACTTGGATTAATAATGTTAAGTTCTGTTTGCAATCCAAGTTTAACTTCAGTAGAGCACATGGGTAGCTAGGTAAAGTTTTGTGCATGTATAAATTTTTGTACAGGGGAAACAGAATGGTGTTCTGAGTAGCAACCAACAATTGTTATCAGAGCTAGGTTTTTGCCTCTGTTTGTTTGGTTTTCAATTAATTATGCACTTTTCATATATAATTTTAGGTAGGATAATAGTAGGATGTGCAAATAGATTAACTCTGTGGTTGTAGGCTCCAACTATTATGGCCTATTGTGATTGTGTGTGATTGGACCCTCGGACATGTCGAGAGCATTTTATATGTGTGCATGATTGTAATTATTAAATACAGCAGGAGTTGTATTAGTTTTAGGATTTTACATTCTGTTCGATCTAGATTACATGTATATTCCTTCGTGGAATATAGAATCGATAAATGTAAAATTTTATTTTTGTCATGGATCATATCCTTGCGAGGCGTGGTGCTATTTGAGGACTAGAGGTGCAGCGGAAAAAGAAAGAAAGAAAGATGCAACGGCATGACCCATTGGTGACGGCTAGGGTTAGCGGCACACGGAGGAAAGCTATGGATGAGGCCATAATAGTTGGAAAATTAGTTTTCATATTTATTGCCTTTTATGCTGTGATGTGTTGTGTTTGTGTGCTTGTGTGCATGTTAAAATTCCTCATTTCAAAATAACTAAGTGGGAGAGGAATTAATTAAATTCCACGGTCTCCATTATTAGTTTGTAAGTGATGCATTCAAACTTGCGCGTTGGCTCTGAGTACCTTCCTCCACATTGGATGAGTTTGTTTGCGGATCACTAGATCAAACTTCCTTAATGGATGATTATAGGAAATTATTTAGGAGTGTGCGATCTTCTCCATCTGAAGGGGCACAATCCTATTTAATGGACTTAGTATCAAGTAATAGTATACACTTAAGCGCATTTAATAGTATCCTCCCTATCGGAGTCACTGCTATTATTTGTGTGATCGAAGAAAAACCAACTATTAATTTTATTTGTCATAAAGTTTGGTTGACAAGATAATAAAATTAATGGGTAAAACCCCCTCTTACAAATATTCGAATTTGTATACGTCCACACTATCGTGGCATACAAAATCCACGGTGTTTGAGGTATTGGTGAATTTAAATGATATTGTTTGAGGAATCAATATTATTTTAAATTCTAAAGTATTGACCAAATATGTTGTGATTCTTAGGATTTCAAATGGCCTTCAAACCTTCTGCTATTATATTAGAGAATATACTTACTAGTCCTAATTATAATGATTGGAAACAAAACTTGGACACTAAGGTGGGTTGTCCTCTAAAAAATGAGAACAATAAAGGTGTATCTTATTCATTAGTTGTTGAAACATGTTTAGTGGTGTTATCTACCAGTACCTGGTGTGTAGATACGGGAGTCACTAATCATGTCTGCAATTCATTACAGAGGTTCCAGGAAACTCGATAACTTCATGAAGGGGAAATCACCGTTTACATGGCCAATGCTATGAAATTGACGGCTATTGCAGTAGGAGATGTTTATTTATCCTTTGATAGGAATAAAACATTGTTTTTGAGAAATTACCTTTATGTACCAAGTTTTAGAAAGAATTTGATTTTAGTTTTTAAACTATTTGAGGATGGATATTCTATTTCTATTGATGACTAAGTAGTTGTTAAGAAAAATAGAGTAGTTATCTGTTTTGGTACATTGGTTGGCAATTTGTATACTCTAAATCCAATAACTCACATGATGCAACAAATGGAAATTAATAATACATCTTCTAATTCTAATAAGAGAAAGCATCCTTTAGAAATGAACCAAACATATCTTTGGCATCTAAGACTAGGTCATAATAACTTGAGTAGGATTCAAAGGTTAATAGCCGATGGACCTTTGGGTTCATTGGTGGTGAAAAACTTTCCAACCTGCGAATCTAGCTTGGAAGGAAAAATGACCAAGAGACCTTTTAAGGCCAAGGGGTATAGAGACAAAGATGTGTTGGAATTGGTTCATTCTGATTTGTGTGGACCTATGACTATCTAGACAAGAGGTGGTTTCGAATATTTTGTCTCTTTTATAGACGACTATTCGAGATACAGGTACATTTACTTGATGCGCCGTAAGTCTGAGTGCTTTGATAAGTTCAAAGAGTACAAGGCTGATATGGAGAAATATCATGGTAAAAGTATTTAAGACACTACAGTCTAATCATGCTGGCGAGTACCTCTTGGGAGAGTTTAGAAATTACTTATCAGAGGCCGAGATTCAATCCCAGCTGTCTACACCTGGTACACCCCAATAGAATGGTGTGGTAGAACGAAGGAATAAGACTTTTATAGAAATGGTTAGATCAATGGTGAGTTATTCAGAATTACCAAATTCGAAAGGAGATTTATTTTATAGTCCTAAAAAAATCAGAATGTCAGCACCAATGCCCGATTTTTAGAAGATGACTATGTAATAAACCACCAACTCATGAGTAAAATTGTTCTTGATGAAATTAGAGAAGACACATCTGCTTTAGTACCAACGATACAAGATGAGATACCACAAGAAACTGCAACACGTGTCACAAATGATGCACAATTACAAGTAGTGTCTCGTCGTAGTGGGAGGGTTGTTAGGCAACCTGATAGATTCATGTTTTTGGGAGAGTCTTTGGACTTGATCCCTGGTAAACATGAACCTGATCCTTGGATATATGATGAAGCACTCCAAGATAAAGATGCATCATCTTGGAATCTTGGAACATACGGATTGATGAAGTAATCTAGTCTTATGGATTTATTCAGTGTTTGGATGAGTCTTGTGTATACAAGAGGAGTGACGAAAATGTGGTGGTATTTCTTGTACTATACGTAGATGACAATTGCTCATTGGCAACAATGTCAAAGTGTTGTCAGACGTAAGGGTATGATTCTATAAGCAGTTCGATATGAAGGACTTGGGAGAATGTGGACATATTCTTGGGATCAAAGGGATCACAAGAAAAGGATGTTGTGCTTATCCCAAGCTTTATACATCAACATAATCCTAACTCATTTTAGCATGCAAAACTCCAAGAAAGGTTTTTTACCTTTTCGACATGAAGTACCTTTATCTAAAGAGATGTCTCCTGAGACATCAAAGGAGATAGAGGACATGAAGATAGTTCCTTATGCTTCGGCTGTAAGAAGCATAATGTATGAGATGTTATGTATGAGATCGGATATCTATTTTACTGTGGGCATGGTTAGCAGATATCAAGGTAATATAGAATAGGGACATTGGACTACTATAAAACATATATTAAAGTACCTGAGAAGGACTTAAGATTATATGCTAGTTTACCAAGCAGATGATTTGCTCCCTGTGGGTTACACGGATTCAGACTTCCAATCAGATAAGGATAGTAGTAAGTTAACCTTGGGGGTTGTGTTACTTTAGGAGGTGGAGCCATAACAATGGAGGAGTGTAAAGCAGAAAATGTTTCGGACTCCACCATGGTAGCTGAGTATGTGGTAGCCTCTGAGGCAGCCAAAGAAGCTGTGTGGCTTAGAAACTTCTATATGAACTTAGATGTGATTCCTGGTTTGCCCAAAATTATCACAATTTATTGTGATAATAGTGGTGCAATAGCAAACTCGAAGGAACCATGAGCCTATAAGGTAAGTAATAACATAGAGCGCAAGTACCACCCAATACGAGACATCGTATAACGAGGAGTAGTTGTTGTTGCCTAGATTGTATCGGCAGATAACCTGGATCCTTTCACCAAGGCCCTTAAGACAAGAGCTTTTGATGGGCATGTTGAAGGGATGAGAATCAGATGTATGGTAGCATATATGGCAGCATATATGGTAGCATAATCTTTTAGTATAAGTGGGAGATTGTTAGGATATATATTAAAAGCCTAGCCTTTTGTATAAACATTTATTTTGAAATAAGAATCACATTAGTTAAATTTCTACATTTATGTTAAAAGCAGTTGTCCATTTAATTTATATTGTAGATAACATGGTGTGTGGTGCCGCACCGAAGATCATGTTATCAGTTCCTTATGAATTATAAATAGTAGCTCACAACCAAGATGGAATGGGACAAACCATTGAGTGGTTGTAGTGTAATTTGATATTAGTTTGTCTTGACTATAAAATTACACTAGTACACTATGTGTGTATTGAGTAGGACCATTTGAGGTTGTTTCTTTTTATACTGACTATATAAAAGAACAAAATCTCTGTTATTATGGATGTGTGTACTCTTAATCCTGATATAATAACAAGCACATATACTTAGTATTTATTTCTTTAATTTATCAATGGATGAGATTTAGTTCGATAAATCAATAGGCCCAATAAGTTGGGAAATAATACTATTTATATGGCGTGTTGTTGATTATAGAAGGAAACTGTGTCCTAGTAATCTAGGTTGATGATGTCCCCTTGAGGAGCTCATAAGGATTATCTTGTAAACCCTGCAGGTGGACTTAGTCCGGCATGATAATGAAGTTGAGTTGTACTACTCTTGGAGCTAAATATTAATTAAGTGAGTTGTCAGTAACTCATTTAATTAGTGGACATTCGATATCTTAAACACAGGGAGACTAATGCACTAATGATAAGAAGGATCCCATAATGTAATTTGGGATTGGTGCGGTAGTTCAATAATAACTCTTTAGTGGTATGAGTTATTATTGATGAACTTGAGTTGGGTATTCGAGGCGAACACAGGAAGCTCAAGCTCATCGGGAGACCAAAACTCATTTCTTCTCTCGGCCCCTGTTGTAGCCTTTATAAAGCCTTGTATCCACAAACACCACTTTTTACCCAAGTAATAAGTCGGACACATCCTCGCTTGGAGCAAGGGGGGCTGGCCAAGCATTAGCTTGGAGCCCAAGAGGTGGTCGGGCAATCCATGCTTGGTGTCCACTGTCCAAGCATGGGGCCGACCACACTATTAGAACTAAAGGGAGATTTTATTTTTTGTTAGAATCTTTCCTTTTGTAGCTATTCATGAAGGGATTTAAAAGAAAAATTTTAATTTTAAAATTTCCTATTATAGTCATCCTTATGGTTTTAAAAGAGAGTTTTAAAATTTTAAAATCTTTCCTTTTATAGCTATCTACAAAAGATTAAAGAGATATTTTAATTTTGTTAAAATCCTTCCTTATTTGTAGTTATCTATAATGTTTAAAAGAGAGATTTTAATTTTGATAAAACTTTCCTTTTTTATAACTATGATTTAAAAAGAGAAGTTTTAATTAATCTTTCCTTTTTTGTAGTTATCTACATGTTTTAAAAGAGAGATTAATTTTAAAACTTTCCTTTATTTCCATGTACAATAGGAAATTTAGAAAAGAGAGATTTTAATTGTTGTTAAAATTTTATTTTTTAATGGGAGGCCACAAATAAGGAAGTTTTAATTATGTTTAAAACTTTCCTTTTTTGCCATGACCAAGGATTATAAAAGAGAAGGAGAGGGTGCCTAATGAGGACACACAACCTAAGTCTTGCCTCCTCTCCTCTGTTCATTGTGGTCGGCACCCTTGTTTCTTCTCTAAGGGCCGGCGGATCACATCTCCTTTAATCCTTGGTGGCCGACTCTCTTCCTTTCTCTTTTCTTTTGCTTTCTTCCCTTAAGGTCGGTGGCACATCAAGCTCTATCTCCTTGGTGGCCAGTTGTTTAGAGGGGAAGAATAAGAGAAGAAAATTTCCTATTTTGGCATCCCTTGATGACCGATTTTATTGGAGGCAAAGAAGTGGTTCGGGTGGAGTTATCTTGGTAGATCGTCGCCCACACGACGTCCAAGAGTAGGAGAGGAATACAATAGAAGATCAAGAGGTTTTTAGCTACAAAGAAAGGTATAACTAATTAATGGTTTCCGCTTCAAATTAATTAGTTTTCTTTGCATGGATTCTGAAACACCAACACAAGATGCTAGCGATTTTATGTTTCGATTTCGTGCTATCGATTTTGTATTTCGATTTTGCGTTTCGATCTTGTGTTTCTATTGTGGTCTCTATAGTTAAACCTAGGGTTATTGTAAGAAGTTAAATATCTAATTTCTATGAAAGGCTTTGTCTAGGAAGTGGTTGATGATCCCATAACCAAGAAGGCCTAATGTCTCACCATGTTTAACCTGGAAGCCCATCTTTGAAATAGATATTTAATCAACTTTTGTAATATGGTTTAACTTATGAAGAACACATCGATTAAACTTAGAGTAAAAATGTTAAGTATCGTTTCCAATCCAAGTTTAACTTTTAAAGGACAACTTGGATTAATAATGTTAAGTTCTGTTTGCAATCCAAGATTAACTTCAGTAGAGCACATGGGTAGCTAGGTAAAGTTCTATGCTTGTACAAATTTTTGTACATGGGAAACATAAAGGTGTTTCGAGTAGCAACCAACAGTTGGGGGGTAAAAGTGATAAAGAGAATCATCAAAATTGACCAGATTAAATCACCAAATCAAATAAAATTAGTATTAGAATTATTATAATAATTCTATTATAATTATTCTAATAATTCTATTAAAATTATTAGAATAATTCTCAGAATAATTCTTAGAATAATTCTGTTATTTATTAATTGGTCAATTGACCAAGTACTTCTTAACCATTATATATTGTACTATCCTTAGGATAAACATTAATGAATAATAAGATTTATTATTGCTCTCATATTATTTTTTTCTCTCTTTCTATTCTTTCTCTTTAACATAACGGACTAACCTGGGTCAACTGCATTAGCTGCCAATGCTTCAAGAAGAAGACCACCACCCTATTTAATCCTAATGCATCCCTCTCCTACAAGAAGTTATCTTTCTTTTTCGATGAGTGCAAGAGTTTTAGACTGGCTTATTGCAATGTTGATCGATGTGCCTGTACCATGCCACCTATAGTGATGGCTCTAACGTCGACAGAATTTTATCCTCGATCGGAAACCTTCAGTTTCACATCAATAGGTACGAACCAAAATATCGTCATTCCAAATATAGTATTCGGTTGCAACTTCCGATCCTTGAACAACCAAATTGATGACCCTGACAGCTTCATTGGATTGGGCCCTAGGTCGCCATTTCTGATCCAACAGCTCGCCCCTAAGTACATTAGCAAGTACTTCTCCTATTGCCTGGACATGCTCCATAGCGGAGCCAACATCAGGCTCTTCTTGGGACATGGCAAGCAGACGGTCACCGAAAAGACGATGGTCACGTCGCTAATGATGCAAGACGGCTTTAACGCTGTGCAACTTCACACCATCTCGATCCCGAGTGAGTTCCACATCTTGCTTACTAGGTCCAAGCTGGTGGCCGGCAACATCATCTTTGACTCTAGCACTTTCATGATCATGTTGGACACTCAAGTGGTGAACCAAATTGACGGATTATGTTAGCTTGCCGATTGTGAAGACGAGCGATTAAAAATTGTGCTTCAATGTGCTCCAGACAGAGCAAGAGGAGCAGTTGATAGGGTTGTTGTTCTCGTTTGATGGGACATTGGGAAACTTCAAGGTGAGCCCTTATAACTTGTTTAGGTGGTATAGTGCTAATGTGAAATGCATCGTGATACTGGGAACGAGTGGTATATGAAGTGCTAAGTTGAGCATTCAAATTTATATTTATCGTCATAAATCAAGGAATTTCAATAAAAGGAAATGTGCATTTATTTTTTATTTTTCAATATTTAATTAGATAATTTCATTAATTAGGATTAGTCTGAACTATAGAGAAATTATAATAGGATAATTGCATGAACCTCCCTCCATATCCGTGGGACTGACACTAGGGGGCCGCTAAGGTAGCGGATCTACTTTTTTTTTTAAAATACTAGGAGGTGTTTGTAATTTTTTTATATTAAGGTCATTCGAGTTTCATATCCAACTATTGAGAGTTAGAGAGGGGGAAAAATGGCTCGCGCACTTTCTTTTCAATTGCTGATAGCGTTCTCGTACATAAGATGTTAATGCATAGTGAAAAATAAATGAATTTTACTTGAACAAGTACTTCCTCATAATAAAATTTTTTCTCTACTTCATTGATCCAATATCAACAAAGTCATTTGTTAGTAACTTACCAGAAATTATAGAGAGATCGATCTAAAGCCTTAGGTCTCTATAAGACTCCTTCCTTCCGCGAAGTTCCTAGTGTGTGTGTATATATATATATATATTAAAATTAAAATTTAAGGTAATAAAATTATTTAAGAAAAATAATATAATATAAGGGATAATTTAAAAGAAAATAGATTTATATGAATTAAAAAAAAATTATATTATTTTCTAGATTTTATACGAATTTTTAAATATTTCATTGAGATAAATATGAGTTTCTATCCTATTTAAAATAGAAATTAATTTATTCAATTAACTTAAGTATAAATTCCTAAACACGAGTTTCTCTTTTATCCCATCCGCGTCTCTTTTCGCGCCCCATGCGTTAGCAGCGTCGTTTTGCCGCGCGGCTGACTTGGTGTCGACTGCTGCTCACATACAACCGACGTCGACGTCCTGAGGCAGACCAAGACTTGGACTCACTTTTGAGCAACAACTAATTTTATTTTGTGTTGTATTAAATTTTTTATTTATTGAATTCGGTCTCACTACTGTTCATACATATTGATCTATATAAGAGTAACATTCGATAATGGAGGTTGGTTAGTAGATATCCTATAAGTATCATGCTAATCCACATTATCCGACGAAACTCCATTATCGGCAATCAAAAAATAACTTGGAGACATGCTCCATGGATTCTGAATGCATCAAATACAATTAAAACAATTTAACTAAACTTGGAAGGGGAGCAAAGTTCCTTCCAAATATATATCAATTAGTCGAAGAAGTGTAAGAAAACTTACACCTAGTTCCTTTTGGAATTAATTAGTTATAAAATGAGAAATGAAAGATAGCCGATCGGCCGTAGGTTTGGTCGTGTGGCCTACCTGTCGGTCTTTTCAAGATAGCCGATCGACCGTAGGTTTGGATCCTTAAGTCAATCGACATGACGGACGCTCACACTTGCAAGACTTTTGATTGTGTTTATCTGCATGAGCATGATCCGGGCTGACGTTGCCTAGATATCTTTGGAATCGTGCATATCTCGGCGCATTAAGGCTGAGCGCGCCCCCATGCCTTCATTAAATGTCCACCTGTGGTGAAGCGCCACATGTCACGCCCCCGTCTGCCGCACGCCTGACGCGACAGCGCACTGATGTGATGTTTGGCGATTTAAATTCAACGGCCCAATCATTGCCTTGGCTTCTGTGACCTAGATCGGATGACTCCGGTCTACCGAGCCCAAGGCTTTATAAGTCTATCGCGTCGTCGCTATTCGTGCATCCTCATCCTCGTGTTTTCTGACTGCGCTACTATGGTGTTTTCCCAGTGACCTTCTCCGGCAATCCTTCATCCTCTTCCTTCGGTGACCTCCTTTCCCGTGAGCTCTCTCCTTAAACGCTTCTATTTTTGAGTTCCTCGGTCATTCTTTTTGTTATGAGGACCTTCCAGTGGTGTAACGACCCAAATTTCCTCAATTAGAGTCCTAAAAGTAATTTAAAAATATTTAAAAATGCTATAGAAATATTCTAGGGATTTTTAGAAATTTTTAGAGTATTTTTATGTAATTTTTAGAGGTCGTTTGGTATTTTTACTAAACGAAGGAAGTTTCGACAAAAAAATATCCAAGCCGAGAATTGAACCCACAACCTTTGACTCGTTCAAAACCCAGCTGACCAGGTGGGCAAACAGATTTTTCTATTTAGAAAAGGTAGCGAATTTATTTAAGATAGTTAACAGAATATTGGATAAGTTGATCTTGGATTTGTCTGTTTAGAAAAGGTAGCGAATTGATTTAAGATAGTTAACAGAATATTATAAAAGGGATAAGTTGATGTTGGATTAGTCAGTTTAGAAAAGGTAGCGAATTTATTTAAGATAGTTAACAGAATATTATAAAAGGGATAAGTTGATGTTGGATTTGTCTGTTTAGAAAAGGTAGCGAATTTATTTAAGATAATTAACAGAATATTGGATTATAAAAGAGATAAGTTGATGTTGGATTTGTCTGTTTAGAAAAGATAGCGAATTTATTTAAGGAGTTAACAGAAATATTAAGTTATAAAAAGGGATAAGTTGATGCTCTATTTTCCCGTGACTTAAACCATTCTCTCCTTCTCTTCTGCGTACGATGGCGGAGCTTGGGCAGAAAACGAAAGGGAGTTAGGGCATCATCTACGGCGGCCGACCAAGGTCCTAGAAGTCCTTTTTGTTCGGTTGTGAGTCCAAGAATCAAGGTAAGTGCTTCTCACCTGCAGTAGGAGTAGTTTCAGACCTTTGTTCTTCTTCTTGAATTCGAAGCATAAGAAGCGCTTATAGTGCAGATTTTTAATTAAGCCTATAGTACAGATTTTAATTAAGCTTATAATGCAGATTTTTATGTAGAGCTTATATTGCAGATTTTAATTAAGCGCTTATAGTGCAGATTTTTAATTAAGCCTATAGTACAGATTTTAATTAAGCTTATAGTGCAGATTTTTATGTAGGCTTATAGTGCAGATTTTAATTAAGCTTATAGTGCAGATTTTATGTTTGCATGGTATGCAGAAATAGTGTAGCATAGAATGCAGAATCTTGATTAGAATAGTATGCAGAATTTTGATTAGCATAGTATGCAGATTTTTGTTTATGCATTTCAAAGTTAGAATTTGTTTAAACATTTCAGTTTTTAAAGAAGCATTCTTTTATTAGAGGTATTAACAAGTATAAAAAAGATAAAGAAAAGAAAGAAAAAGGCCAAGGCCTTAAGTAGATCCCAAAGTCAAGACTTTAGGGATTTTGGCACACAAGGTGCTCGTTAAAATGCCGATGCATTATATATTAGAAGTATTAAAAGATAACAAGTATTTTACTTTTATCAGTGGCACTGTACTGGACTCTCAGTTGTCCTTGGGTTGGGCTCCCATAGTCGTCCCTAGGTTTAGATAACCTAGTAGTAACGGCACGGCCGACGGTCGACGACCCGAGGGTCGCCAAATGGGCCGCCAAATGGGTCGGGTCGTTACAAAAGTAAAAGCAAGTACAGTTGCCGGGCCCAAGAAGAAGTTGATTATTATTTTGAAGTATTATAAGTATAAGTTTTTGACCAAGTAAAGCAAGTTTTACATAAGTATAAAGTATTAAAGAATAAGTTTTAAACAAGTGAATTAAAGAATAAGTTTAGAACAGACGAATTAAGTTTCACTTTGTTTTAAAATCAGCAAGTTGAGTTTTCTTTTATGCTAGCATGTTATTTAGATTAGCTTACTGTTCTTTGCTATTTTCTGAACATGAGTAGCTTTACAAGTTTAGCATTTCAGCATGTCTTGTTCTTTTATTAGTAGATGAGCATGAGTAGCCTTCAGTAAGAAATCAGTTAGATCATGTTATAGATGTATGTACATGCATATCGAGATTTTGTGAGTTAGATAGCGCTTACTAAGCAATTTTGCTTATAGATGCATTTCCTCTTACTGCAGATAAAGGAAAGGAAAAGTTATAGTAAAGGAAGGCGACAAGGAGGTGCGGATGGATGTGTAATGCCTGGACTATAGAAGCCTTGAGATTTAGCATAAGAATTTATTAACAAAGAGTTGAGTAGAATGTATTAGATGAGTCATTTAGTCTTCCGCTGCTAGTTAATTGTATGTTTTGAGTTCTCCGAGAGTTTTAGGAATTTCTATCAACAAGTGAACAAGGATAGTTAAGTAAAATTAGTAGTCCAGTAGCGCTCCGCCCTCACAGTCCAGTAGTGAGGAGGGTGGGGTGTTACAAGTGGTCTCCTTTCTGTTGGTTGGTCCTAGGAAGATCGTACCGGTTCCCACTGTACAAAATTTTGTACAAGTGTCGAACCTTTCCTAAACAACCTATTGTGTTCTTTAGAAATTAAATTAGGAATGATAAACGAAACTTAACATTATTGATTCCAAATTTAACTTATCTGTTCTTAATGGTTTAGATTTGGATCGCAAGAGGAACTTAACACTATTGATCCAAATCCACCTATGTTATAAAGTTAATTAAATATTTATTTCTAAAATCGGCTCCTAGGTCAAACATGGCGAGGCATGAGGCCTTCTTGGGTATGGGATCATCCACCATTGCCTCGACAAAGCCTTTAATAGAAATTCAATATTTAATTTCCTAAAATAACATTAGGTTTAATCAAAAAGAACAATCTAATCACAAATTCGAAAAATAAAAAAAACACAACTCGAATTAAAAATTCGAAAAACTAGAATCTAATGCCTCTTGTGTTTGGAATTCTTACAAAGAAAAATAACTAACATGATGTGGAAAACAATTATTAGTTATACCTTTTCTTTGTATGCTAATAACCTCGAGATCTTCTGCAGTATTCCTCGCCTCCTCTTTAACGTCGTGTGGGTGACGATCCTCCAAGATGAACACCACCCAAAAGCTTCTCCTCCTTCTCTAGTATTCGACCACCACCACCACCAAGGAACCAAAGAGAGCAAGGGGAAAGGAAAGGGGAGAGATCCAGCCACACAAGCAATAGAATAAGAATAGATGCAATCCCTACTTCTCTTCTTCTTCTCCTTCTCTTTGTATCCGGCCACACAAAGTATCCACAAGAGGTGGCCGGCCCTAGCATGAAGAGAAGCAAGGGTCGACCCTTATGAGAAGACTTAAGAGAAGAGAGAAAATAATAGAATTGATAATTCATGAGGCCTCTCCTCCCCTTCTTTTATATTACTTGCTCAAGTCAAATAAGGAATGATTTTTTACAAAAATTAAAATCATCCTCTTGTTTTTACTTTTTATTTTTCCTTTTCTTTGCTCTTGATTGAGTCAATTATCAATCATGGATTGATTATTCAACCCCTTGCTTGGGCACTAAGCAAGGGTGGCCGACCACATCATCAAGGAGAAAAATAATTTTTATAAAATTTTATAAAAGAGGAAATCCTCTTATAAAATTTTACAAGCTCTCTTTCCTATTGTGAAAGTTAAAAAATGAAAGTTTTAAAATTTAAAATCAAGTTTTAAAATTTAAAACTTCTCTTCTAAAATTTCTTTTTTTAACATGGTTACAAAAATAGAAAGTTTCAAATTTAAAACTTATCTTCATTTTTTCTAAAAACTATGAGGATGGTTAAAAAAGGAAAGTTTTCAAACTTTTAAACTTTCTTTTAAACCATGTGGCCTAATTCAAATAAGGAAAGTTTTTAATTTTAAAATCTCTCTTTTAAAACTTGTAGATTTCTATAAAGAGAAGATTTTAAAAATTCAAAACACCTCTCCTATTTGAATTTATTGTGGTCGACCCCTCTTTGCTTGGACACCAAGCAAAGGGTCGACCCCTTTGAGAAGGAATTGGCCGGCCCCTATGGCTTGGTCACCAAGCCATGGGCGGGCCCCCTCTTGGACACCAAAAAGGGTCTTTCATGAGTGGACTTGAGGCATTAATGAGGCTATGACAGGGACCTAGAGGAGAAATTGGTTTTGGCCTTCTCATGAGCTTGAGTATCCCGTGTTCGCCCCGAACACTCAACTCAGGTTCATCAACAATAACTCATTCCACTAGAGAGTTATTATTGCACTACCGCACCAATCCCAAATTAGATTATGAGCTCCTTCTTATCATGAGTACGTAAGTCTCCCTGTGTTTAAGATATCGAATGTCCATTAATTTAATTGAGTTACTGACAACTCACTTTAAATAATGTCTTAGTCCAAGAGTAGTACCACTCAACCTTATTGTCATGTCGGACTAAGTCCACCTGTAGGGTTTAACATGACAATTCTTATGAGCTCCTCTTGGGGGCATTCTTAACCTAGATTACTAGGACACAGTTTCCTTCTATAATCAACAACACACACTATAAGTAATATCATTTCCCAACTTATCGGACCTATTGATTTATCGAGCTAAATCTCACCCTTTGATAAGTTAAAGAAATAAATACTAAATATATATGTTTGTTCTTATATTAGGATTAAGAGCACACACTTCCATAATAACTAAGGTCTAGTTCTTTTATTAAGTCAGTATTAAAAGAACTTACCTAAAATGGTCCCACTCAATACACTTAGAGTGTACTAGTGTAATTTATTAGTCAAGATAAACTAATACCGAATTACACTACGACTATTCCAATGGTTTGTTCCTTTCCATCTTAGTCATGAGCAACTGTTTATAATTTATAAAGAACTGATAACACGATCTTCTGTGTGTGACACCACACACCGTGTTATCTACAATATAAATTAATTGAACAACTACACTTAACAAATAAATGTAGACATTTGACCAATGTGATTCTTTTATTTTAAATATAAATGTTTACAAAAATCTAGGCTTTTAATATACACTCTAACAATCTCCCACTTATACTAAAAGACTATGCTGTCATATACCATGCCATATATCTGATTCCCAAACCTTTAACATGCCCATCAAAAGCTCTTGCCTTAAGGGCCTTAGTGAAAGGATCTCCAGGTTATCACCTAATGCAATCTAGGCGACAACAACTTCCCCTCGTTATACGATGTCTCGTATTGGGTGGTACTTGTGCTCTATTGTGCTTATTTGCCTTATGGACTTATGATTTCTTCGAGTTTGCTACTGCACCACTATTATTACAAAAATTGTAATAATCTTTGGGCAAATCAGAAATCATGTCTAAGTCCATCATGAAGTTTCTGAGCCATATAACTTCTATGGCCGCCTTAGAGGCTGCCACATACTCAGCTTCTATGGTGGAGTCCGGAAAAGCACCTATGCTTAATACTCCTCCATAGATATGGCTTCACTTACTATTGTCCCTATCTGATTGGAAGTCAAAATCCGTGTAACAACCTTCAGGGAGCAAATTATCTGCTTGATAAACCAGCATATAATCTCTAGTCCTTCTCAGGTACTTTAATATATGCTTAACAGTAGTCCAATGTCACTATCCAGGGTTACTTTAGATATCTGCTAACCATGCCCACTGCAAAGCAGATATCCGGTCTCGTGCATAGCATACATTAGGCTTCCGATAGACGAAGCATAAGGAACAACCTTCATGTCCTCTATCTCCTTTAATGTCTTCGGAGACATCTCTTTAGATAAAATTACTCCATGTCTAAAAGGTAGAAAATCTTTCTTGGAGTTTTGCATGCTAAAACGAGCTACGATCATATCGATATATGAAGCTTGGGATAATCATAATATTCTTTTCTTGCGATCCCTTATTACTTTGATCCTAAGAATATACGCATTCTCCCAAGTCCTTCATATCAAATTGTTTGAATAATCATACCCTTACTTCCAACAATACTTTGATATTGTTTCCAACTACCAAATATATCATCTACGTATAGTACAAGAAATACCACCACGTTTCCATCACACTTCTTGTATACACAAGACTCATCAGGACACTGAATAAATCCATAGGTCTAGATTACTTCATTAAACTGGATGTTCCAAGACCTTGAAGCTTTGCTTCAGTCCATAAATAGACCGATTAAGCTAACATACTAGATACTCCTTGCCCTTCGCAATGAACCCCTCTGGTTGCTTCATATGGATGTTTTCATCAAGACTTCCATTAAGGAAAGCTGTCTTGACATCCACTTGCCAAATCTCATAGTCCAAAAGAATCTGGATAGACTTGAGCATGGCTACCAGTGAGAAAGTTTCCTTTTTTAACAAGCCTTGCTTTAAAAGTTTCCACCTTCCGATCCATCCCTCTTTTCCTATTGTAGACTCAATGGCTTTTACACCATCTGGTGGCTCTACAAGCTCCCAGACTTTATTAGAATACATATATTCTAATTCTGTATTCATTGCTCTTTGCCAAGATGCTGCATCCTTATCTTGGAGCGCTTCGTCATATGTCCGGGAATCTGGTCCATATTCTCTAGGGATCAAGTCCAAAGACTTTCCCAAAACATGAATCTTTCAGGTTGCCTAACAACCCTCCCACTACGATGAGACACTGTCTGTAATTGTGTATCATTTGAGATACGTGTTGCAGTTTCTTGTGATATTTCATCTTGTACAGTTGGTACTAGATTAGACGTGTCCTTTATTATTTCTTTAAGAGCAAATTTACTTATGGGCTTGTGGTTCATTACATAGTCCTCTTCTGAAAAATCGAGCATTGGTGCTAACCATGACCTTCTGATTTTTAGGACTATAAACCTCCTTTCGTTTCTTTAAGATAACCCTCAAAAAAGTGAACTCCTGTCCATCTTATTAGTGTCTCCATTCAGCACATGTGCTGGACTACCCTGAATCCGAATATGCTTAGGCTTACTCCTATTATGCAATTCTATGTGAATAGAGAGTTCTAACTTAGGAGGTACTATGCTCACTTCCGTTTCCAGAATATATCCTTAAAACAAATTTTGGTAATTTTCTGAATGACTCATCGATCTAATCATTTCCATAAGAGTCATATACTTTCTTATTACACCATTCTGTTGGGGTGTACCGAGTGCAGTTAGTTGGGATTGAACCCCGACTTCTGATAAGTGACTCCTAAACTCTCCCAAGAGATACTTGCCACTACAATCTCAGTGTAGTATTTTGATACTTTTACCTTGACGTTACTCCACATCAACCTAATACTCTTTGAGCTTATCAAAGCACTTAGACTTACGGCGCATCAAGTAAATGTACCCGTATTTTGAATAGTTGTCTATAAAATAGATGAAATATTTAAAACCACCTCTTTCTTGGATAGTCATAGATCCACACAAATTAGAATGAACTAATTCCAATACATCTTTGGCTCTATACCCCTTAGACTTAAAAGCTTCTTGGTTATTCTTCCTTCCAAGTAAGACTTATAGATAGGAAAGGTTTCCACTACCAATGGACCCAAAAATTCATCGGCTATTATCCTTTGAATCCTACTTAAGTTAATATAACCTAGCCTTAGATGCCAAAGATATGATTGGTTTATTTCCAAAGGTTGTTTTCTCTTATTAGAGTTAGAAGATGTGTCATTAATTTCCAATTTGTTGCATCGTGGAAGTTATAAATTGCCAACCAATGTACCAGAACAGATAACTTCCCTCTTTTTCTTGATAACAACTTTGTTAACAAAAGAGACAGTATATCAATCCTTAAATAGTTTTAGAAACTGAAATCAAGTTCTTTCTAAAACTTAGTACATCGAGACAATCAATGTTTTATTCCTTTCAAAGGATAAACATCTCCCACTGCAACAGCTACTACTTTTACAGCAGCGCCTATGTAGACAGTATTTTCCCTTTCACATAGTTGTCAGGTTTCCTGGAACCCCTGCAATGAATTACAGACATGATCAGTGGCTCTCATATCTACATACCAGGTACCGGTAGATAACACCATTAAACATGTTTCAACAACTAATGAATTAAATACACTTTTATTGTTCTCATTTCTAAGAGGACAACCCACCTTAGAGTCCAAGTTTTGTTTCCAATCATAATTGGGACTACTAAATCTATTCTATAGTATAACAGTTAGGGGATTGACAAATATTTGAAATCCTAAGAATCACAAAAATATTTGGTTAAGACCAACACCTTAAAATCCCCGTGATTTTGTATGTCACGTTAGTGTGGACGTATACAAATTCAAACATTAATAGGAGATTTTATCCATTAATTTTATTGTCTTGTCAACCTATCATTTATGACAAATAAAATTAATAATTGATCTTTCTTTGATCAAATATTTGGTCAAAACTTTGAATTTATAATAATATTGATTCCTCAAACAATATTATTTAAATTCACCAACACCTCAAACACCGGGAATTATGCATGCCACGTTAGTGTGGACGTATACAAATTCAAACATTTGTAAGAGGAGGATTTAACCCATTAATTATCTTGTCAACCTTAAATTACCTTAAACACCATGAATTTTGTATGTCACGTTAGTGTGGACGTATACAAATTCAATTGTTTGTAAGAGGCATTACCCATTTTATTTTGTCAACCTAACTTTATGACAAATAAAATTACCTCAAACACTGTGAATTTTGTATGCCACGTTAGCGTGGACGTATACAAATTCAAACATTTGTAAGAGGGGGGGTTTTACCTAACTTTATGACAAATTAATAGTTGGTATTCTTTTGATCACGCAAAATGATAACAGTGACTCCATTGGGGAGGATACTATTGAATGCGTCTAAGTGTATACCATTACTTGATACATAGTCCATTAAAAAGGATTGTGCCCCTTCAGTTGGAGAAGATCACACGCTCCTAAATAATTTCCTATAACCATCCATAAAGGAAGTTTGGTCTAGTGATCCGCAACAAACCCATCTGTTGTGGAGGGAGGCACTCAGAGCCAACACGCAAGCTTGTTGCATCACTTATAAACCAGTAATGGAGATGGGAAATTTATTTAAAAATCCCTCTCCCACCTAGTATTTAAGGTGAGGAATTTTAACTATAACAAGCACATATCATATGCACACACACATCACAGTAAATAAAGAAATAAATATGGAAATTAATTTTCCAACTATTATGGCCTTTTCTATCACTATCCTTCTCGTGCTGCCAGCCCTAGGGTTCATGCCGTCGGGTCCATCGAGCTTCCTTTTCCGTTGCGCCTCTGGTCCTCCAATAGCACCACGCCTCGCAAGGATATGATCTGCAACAAAAATAAAATCAAATTTTGCATACATCGATCCTATATTCCACAAGGGAATGTACATCAAGTCTAGATCGAACATAAATGTAAAATCTTAGGGCTAATACAGCTCCTGCTGTATTTAATATTACAATCATGCACACATAAAATAATGCCCTTGACATGTCCAAGGGTCCAATCACACACAATATCTATATGCCATAATAGTTGGAGCCTTCAACCAAAAAGTTAGCACATCCTACTATTATCCTGCCTAAATTATGTATGACATGTGCATAATCTATTTGAAAACCAAAACACATAGAGGCAAACCCTAGCTCTGATACCAATTGTTGGTTAGTCCTTGGAAGATCGTACCGGTTCCACTGTACAAAATTTTGTACAAGTGTCGAACCTTTCCTAAACAACCTATTGTGTTCTTTAGAAATTAAATTAGGAATCGTAAACGGAACTTAACATTATTGATTCCAAATTTAACTTATCTGTTCTTAATGGTTTAGATTTGGATCGCAAGCGGAACTTAACACTATTGATCCAAATCCACCTATGTTATAAAGTTAATTAAATATTTATTTCTAAAATCGGCTCTCAAGTCAAACATGGCGAGGCACTAGGCCTTCTTGGGTATGGGATCATCCACCATTACCTCGACAAAGCCTTTAATAGAAATTCAATATTTAATTTCCTAAAATAACATTAGGTTTAACTGAAAAGAATAATCGAATCACAAATTCGAAAAATAAAAAAAACACAACTCGAATTACAAATTCGAAAAACTAGAATCTAATGCCTCTTGTGTTTGGAATTCTTACAAAGAAAAATAACTAGCATGATGCGGAAAACAATTATTAGTTATACCTTTTCTTTGTATGCTAATAACCTTAAGATCTTCTGCCATATTCCTCGCCTCCTCTTGAACATTGTGTGGGCGACGATCCTCCAAGATGAACACAACCCAAAAGCTTCTCCTCCTTCTTTAGTATTCGACCACCACCACCACCAAGGAACCAAAGAGAGCAAGGGGAAAGGAAAGGGGAGAGATCCGGCCACACAAGCAATAGAATAACAAAAGATGCAATCCCTACTTCTCTTCTTCTTCTCCTTCTCTTTGTATCTGGCCACACAAAGTATCCACAAGAGGTGGTCGGCCCTAGCGTGAAGAGAAGCAAGGGTCGACCCTTAGGAGAAGACTAAAGAGAAGAGAGAAAATAATAGAATTGATAATTCATGAGGCCTCTCATCCCCTTCTTTTATATTACTTGCTCAAGGCAAATAAGGAATGATTTTTTACAAAAATTAAAATCATCCTCTTATTTTTCCTTTTCCCTTTTTATTTTTCATTTTCTTTGCTCTTGATTGATTCAATTATCAATCATGGATTGATTGGCCGGCCCCTTGGTTGGGCACCAAGCAAGGGTGGCCGACCACATCATCAAGGAGAAAAATTTTTTTTATAAAATTTTATAAAAGAAGAAATCCTCTTATAAAATTTTACAATCTCTCTTTCCTATTGTGGAAGTTAAAAAAGGAAAGTTTTAAAATTTAAAACCAAGTTTTAAAATTTAAAACTTCCCTTCTAAAATTTCTTTTTATAACATGGTTACAAAAATAGAAAGTTTCAAATTTAAAACTTATCTTCCTTTTTTCTAAAAACCATGAGGATGGTTAAAAAAGGAAAGTTTTCAAACTTTCAAACTTTCTTTTAAACCATGTGGCATAATTCAAATAAGGAAAGTTTTTAATTTTAAAATCTCTCTTTTAAAACTTGTAGATTTATAAAAAGAGAAGATTTTAAAAATTCAAAACACCCCTCCTATTTGAATTTATTGTGGTCGACCCCTCTTTGCTTGGACACCAAGCAAAGGGCCGACCCCTTTGAGAAGGAATTAGCCAACCCCTATGGCTTGGTCACCAAGCCATGGGTCGGCCCCCTCTTGGACACCAAGAAGGGCTTTTAACTACCGACCAGCCTAGGTATGAAGTTTCTTTCACTATTCCCTTTGATGCTAACTGATTTTTCATCCTTTTTTACAGCCGAAGTCATGCTACGCACTCATCTGTCCAACAAAGCGAAGCTGAAAGATGTCACAATCAATGCGGCTGCTGTGGAGGAGCTAGTGAGTCGCGACTTGCAGTGGGTCGACTCCCATGAGCCCCAGGATGAAGGCGAGGCTACAATCGCCCTGGTGAGCGGTGGTGATGCTAGCCACACGCCGAGCAGAGCAGAGGCTGCAGGACCGCATCCGCCGTCCGAGCGGCACCAAAGTATCCTGGTGGATGAACCATCAGGCTCGGCCTCCTCCGACGTGCCTTTGAACCAGTGAAAGAGGCGCCAAATCGGTGCCTCGTCGTCCTCCGTCACTTCAAGAGCGCGATCGGCCGAGTGGGTCAAGACTTTGACCCATGCTCCTATCCTGGCAACTGCAGAGGCTTCCTTGTCTGATCAGACTCTGTCATTGACTGAGCTACCACAGGGGACCGCAGCCGCTTCGCTAGTGGCTTTTATGCCACCACCCTCTAAGGTTCAGAAATTTGGCATTCACACGGTGTCCGTGTTTGGCCCATCCGACCGAGCGACCTCATCACAATCAGTCCCAAGTGGTCGGCATTGCATCACTATAATCCTCCATCTGCCCACCGCAGACTACAGTGAGTCGAGCCCCGCATCTCGGGCACCCGAGCGTTAGATTATCATACAAGGGTCTCTTGCCCAGATATGGGAGGAAGCCCGAGGTCGCACGACGATGATACCTCCAGGCGCACTCATGAACAGCCATACCCAAATGTCCACTAGAGTAAGTATTTTAATGTAAATTCATAATATACCTCCGATCGGTGATAACCTATTCTTGCTCATCTGTAGTACTGGGTAGAGAGCTTGACCATATGCCACAGGCTCGTATTTTTGGAAGAGGAGTTCAAGTAATTGAAGGCCACTAGCAACCAAGCCCCTTCCCACTAGCAAGAAGTGGCCAAACCGAAGGTCGATCTAGAAAAACGCAATAAACTTCTTGAAGCTGAGCGGGGTAAAAGTGCAGAGCAGGAGGCGCTGGTGGCTCGGCTCAACAAGCAGGTCGCCACCTTTGACAAGAAGATAGAGTCGGCCACTGCGAGGAAGAACCGGGCCATTACAAGCCTTGACTTGAAGAACCAGGAAGCCCAGTCTCTCACCCAAAAACTGAAGGAGGTCGAAGATTTTCTGGTGACCGAGCGAAACAGTCAGTTGGTTGAGGAGACTACTCTCCGAGGCAGCTCGCCACCAAAGATGTCGAGCTAAAAATGACCAATTAGGATGAGTTGGAGGGTTCGTGAACGATGATGAAGATCTATCAGGATGCAGAATCGAGCTGGTTTGAGGTAATGAAAAAGAATTACATCATCTTGGATGCATTCAACAACAAAGTCATCGACCGGGCTCTTCGGCTCTTTGACATGGCAATCGACAGGACTCTCCAACAACTCAAGGAAGGCGGTCACATTCCCGCCGATCTGACGGGCAATGTCATCAACCGTGACAAGCTGACCGAGTCACTGTCGGACAACGCCCTGGATTACCTTGAGTGAGGCTGAGTGCAATGTAAAATTTTTTGAAATTTCAATGTATGCTCGCCTGTTCGGTGAAGCTTTTATCTTTGTAATCCCTGCACATTAAAAGTAGTAATGCATGCTTTCCCATTCGGCTGAGCGTTATCTTATTAAACTTGTTTTTTCACTTTCTTTCCATCGTATCGTAGCCTCATAACTCATCTGATCAGAAATGGTCTGTGTATGCACCCGCTCAATCTATTTTGCTCTCTGAATTATGTGAAGTCCCAACTATTATGGTACATGCTTCTGAACAGGTCATTTATCTGAGACTTGGGAGCCTTAGGGCAACCCCTATTTGCAGTCAATAGTTCAATGACTTGCGTAGGCTCGAGTTTATCGACGCCGCTCGATGATTTGATGAAGTCCCGGGTTTAAGGTCGCCGCTCAACCGTCGATGGAGACAAAGTTTTAATATCGCCTCTCGACGATTTGACAAAGTCTCGGGTTTAAGGTCGTCGCTCGACCGTCGATAGAGACAAGGTTTTAATATTGCCGCTCGACAATTTGACATAGTATTGGGTTTAAGGTCGCCGCTCGACCACCGATGGAGACAAGGTTTTAATGTCGCTGCTCGATGATTTGACGTGGACCCGCGTTTAACGTCGCCACTCGATAGTTTGATATGGAAAGGAGTTTAAGGTCACCGCTCGACCATTGGTGTAGACACGCCGTTCAACGAATAGTTTAAAAACCTTGTTTTTATTCTTATCCTGCATTTACAGAGGGCATTCCAAAGTACATTCAATAGTGCGTGTATTTACTCGTGCACCTTTCATCCGGACCGGTAGGGTTGGAGATGATTTGCTCTCCACGACCGCTCGAGCCTTCTTCCTTCTTCATCTTCCAGATAGTAGGCTCCCGAACGGAGTTTTTCCATAACCTTGAAGGGCCCTGCCCATGGGGCTTCAAGTTTGGTGGCATTGTCGATCGGTTTCACTTTCTTCCAAAAGAAATAATGGAAGGATCTCAGGATCACTCTTTGGTTATAGTTCTACTTCATTCTCTGCCGGTACGTTGTTAGGCGAACGACTGCTTTGTCTTGAGCTTCGTCGACCAAGTCGAGCTCCATGAGCCTCCGCTCGGAGTTTTCTTCATTGTAATGTTGCACCCGATCAGATTCCACTCCTACTTCTACGGGGACGACTGCCTCGCCGCCGTACACTAGGTGGAAGTGAGTTGCACTGATACCTTCCTTTGGGGTTGTGCGGATTGGCCACAATACGCTTGGGAGCTTGTCGACCCAGCTACCTCCTGCGTGGTCGAGCCGAGCGCGTAATATTCGAAGGATCTCCCGATTGGCGACTTTAGCTTTTCTGTTGCTCTGAGGGTAAGCCACGATGGTGAAGGCTTGCTGGATGCCATATCCTTCGCACCACTCTCTGAGTTTCTGACCGACAAACTACCTCCAATTATTTGATACGAGCTTATGTGGGATGCCAAACTGGCATATAATGTGTTGTCAGATGAACTTCATGACCATTTGCTCGGTTATCCTTGCGAGCGACTCGGCCTCTACCCACTTCGAGAAGTAATCTACCACCATGAGCAGGAATTTCCGTTGACCAATCGCCATGGGGAATGACCCTATGATGTCCATTCCCCATTGGTCGAATGGGCAAGATATCGTGGACGCCTTCAATTCCTCGGTCGGTCGATACGAGAGGCTATGATACTTTTGGCAAGACAAGCAAGTCGCCACCGTCCGGGCGGCGTCTACTTGGAGGGTCGGTCAACAGTATCTTTTGCACCAATGAACGGTCGCCTGAATGTCCTCCACAGGATCCTTGGTGCACCTCTCGCAAGATGCATTCAACATCCTCCGATTCGATGCACTTGAGTAGAAGCCTGGAGAAAGCCTTCTTATATAGCTGATCCCAGACCAGGGTGAATCGTCTGACCTTTCTCCTCAGTAGGTGAGACTCCTCCTGATCGGACGATGTGGCTCCCGACCACAGGAACTCTATTAGAGTCATTCTCGAGTCACTCGGGAAGGCTATCCCTTCCATCCTATAAATATGCCCCATTAGCGATACTTGTTTGATCGGCTGGTTTATGACGATCGATGACAGTGCACTGGCTAACTTGGCCAGCTCATCTGCAGCCTGATTCTCTGATCGGGGGATCTTTTGTATAACAACCTCCTGAAAATTGGACTTCAGTTTTTCGAAGGCCCTGGCATAGAGCTTGAGTCAGGCGTTACTTATCTCGAATGTCCCGGACAACTGCTGAGCGACCAGCTAAGAGTCCGAGTGGATGAGGACTTTGATGGCTCCAACATGCCGAGCAGCTTGTAAATTGGATATCAATGCCTCATATTTAGCTTCGTTGTTGGTGGCTCTATAGTCCAGCTAGAGGGATAGCTGCATCCGGTCCTCTTGTGGCAAGATGAGCAATACGCCGAAGTCACTTCCTTGCCAAGTGGATGAACCATCCACGTATATCTTCCAAACAACTTCTGTTTCTGGGCTCTAGACCTCGGTAACGAAATCCACCAAGGATTGTGCTTTGATAGTCGTTCGGGGTTGGTACTGGATGTCTAACTTACTGAGCTCCGTCATCCATTTGATCAACCTCCCGGATGCCTCGGGATTGAAGAGGACTCTGCCTAAGGCACTGTTGGTCATCACAATTATCAAGTGTGCCAGGAAGGACGGGCGAAGTCTCTGTAAGGCGAGAACTAATGCATAGGCTAACTTCTCAAGACCAGTGTAGCGGGACTCAGCGTCTTTTAATATATGGTTAAAAAAGTACACAAGTTGTTCTTCGTTGTTCTACCTAATTAAAGTCGAATCGACCGCATGCTCTATAGAGGATAGGTATATCCAGAGAGGTTCACCGACACATTGCTTAGCTAGGACAAGCAAGGAGTTGAGGTACTCTTTGAGCTCCTCGAACGCTTGGTCACATTCTGCGTCCCATTGAAACTTTGTCGCTTGGCATAGCATCTTGAAGAACGACAAGCTCCCATTGGAAGATTTGGAGATGAATCTAGACAGCGCTGTGATCCGACCGGTGAGTCATTGAGGTTCCTTCAAATTTCGAGGCACCGGCATGTCTTGCAAATCTTTAACTTTGCTTGGGTTCGCCTCGATGCCCCACTCGGTGATGATGTATCCCATGAAGTGACCACTCTTCGCATCGAATAGACACTTGCTCGGATTTAGCTTAATTCCATAAGTCCTGAGCCTCTGGCAGGTCTCCTCGATATCTATGCATAGGCCAGCAGCTCGGAGGGATTTTATCAATATGTCATCGACGTATATCTCCATGTTACGGCTGATCTACCATCGAAACACTTTGTTCATCAGCATTTAATAAGTGGTCCCAGAGTTCTTGAGTCCGAATGACATGACATTGTAGCAGTACGTCCCATCGGTCGTGATGAAGCTGACCTTTTTCGATCTTCGCGGGCGAGCGGCACCTGGTGATAGCCCTAGTAGGCATCAAGCATGCAGATCAACTTGCACCCTGCGGTAGAGTCCACCATCTGGTCGATCTTAGGTAGTGGGTAGAAGTCCTTTGGGTACGCCTTATTTAGATCACGAAAATTAATGCAAACTCGCCATTTGTTGCCCAGCTTAAAGACCAACATGATGTTAGCGAGCCAGCTCGGGAATTGAACTTCTCAAATATGGCCGGCTTCCAACAGTTTCTCAATCTCCGATCGGATGATCAGATTCTGCTCGATGCTGAAATCCCTCTTTCTTTTCTTTACTGGTCGAGCTTCCAGCCGGACATGAAGCTCATGCTGTGCCACACTCGGGGAGATTCCAGGAAGCTCATGCATCGACCATGCGAACACATCATGATTCTATTGGAGGCAAGCGACCAACTCTGCCTTCTACTTGGCTTCTAGGTCGGCAGCTATGAAGGTAGTTGCTTCCACCCAGCTGGGATGGATATGGACTTCCTCTTTTTCTTCGTAGACAAGGGTAGGAGGTTTTTCAGTAATAGCGTTTACCTAAATACACGGGTTCTTCCGAACGGCTCTTGCCTCTGTCTTGACCATCTCGACTTAGCAGCACCGAGTGGTCAGTTTGTCACCCTGAACTTCTCCAACCCGATCGTCGACTAGGAACTTGATCTTTTTGCAGTATGTAGAGACTACTGCTCGGAACTCGTTGAGGGTCGGTCAGCCTAGGATGACATTGTAGGCTGACAGCGCATCCACCACGATGAAGTTCATGGTCCTCGTCCTCCTGAGCGGCTCCTTTTTGAGCGAGATGGCCAACCTCGTTTGGTCTATTGGTAAAACTTCATTGCCTGTTAACCCGTATTGCGGGGGCGTCATAGGGAGCAACTTGCCTCGATCGATCTGGAGCTTATCAAAGGCCTTCTTGAAGATTATATTCACCGAACTCCATGTATCCACAAAAACCTGGTGAATGTTGTAGTTGGCGATCACCACTCAGATGATGAGAGCATCGTCATGAGGGATCTCTACTCCCTCTAAGTCTCGGGGCCCGAAGCTGATCTCGGGCATGTCCTGTTAGAATGTATATTAAAAGTCTAGCTTTTTGTATGAACATTTATTTTGAAATAATAACCACATTAGTCAAATGTCTGCATTTAGTTAAATGTAGTAGTCCATTTAATTTATATTGTAGATAACATGGTGTGTGGTGTCACACAGAATATCATGTTATCAGTTCCTTATAAATTATAAATAGTAGCTCACAACTAAGATGGATAGGGATAAACCATTGGAATGGTTGTAGTGTAATTTGGTATTAGTTTATCTTGACTATAAAATAACATTAGTATACTATGTGTGTATTGAGTAGGACCATTTGAGGTTGTTTCTTTTTATACTGACTACATAAAAGAACAAAACCTCTGTTATTATGGATGTGTGTACTCTTAATCCCGATATAATAACAAGCACATATACTTAGTATTTATTTCTTTAATTTATCAATGAGTGAGATTTATTCCGTTAAATCAATAGGCCCGATAAGTTGGGAAATAATATTATTTATATGGTGTGTTGTTGATTATAGAAGGAAACTGTGTCGTAGTAATCTTGGTTGATGATGCCCCCTTAAAGAGCTCATAAGGATTATCATGTAAACCCTGCAGGTGGACTTAGTCCGGCATGACAATGAAGCTGAGTGGTACTACTCTTGGAGCTAGATATTAATTAAGTGAGTTGTCAGTAACTCATTTAATTAGCGGGCATTTGATATCTTAAACACAAGGAGATTAATGCACTCATGATAAGAAGGAGCCCATAATGTAATATGGGATTGGTGCGGTAGTGCAATAATAACTCTTTAGTGGTATGAGTTATTATTGATGAACTTGAGTTGGGTATTCAGGGCGAACACAGGAAGCTCAAGCTCATCGGGAGACCAAAACCAATTCCTCCTCTCGGTCCCTGTTGTAACCTCTATAAAGCCTTGTATCCACCCAAGCCCATCTTCTAGCCCATGATAGGGCCGGCCAAGCACATCTTGGTGTCCAAGATGTGGCTGGCCCAAGCATATTTTGGTGTCCAAGATGTGGTCGGCCAAGCCTTGCTTGGTGCCCAAGGGGTCAGCCACAAGAAATTAAAAGGGAGATTTTATTTTTGTTAAAATCTTTCCTTTTATAGCCATCCATGAAGGGATTTAAAAGAAGAATTTTAATTTTAAAATCTTTCCTTTTATAGCTATCCACAAAGGGATTTAAAAGAGAAGATTTTAATTTTAAAGTTTTTCCTTTTTTGTTGACCAAGTGATGGTCGGCCATGATTGGATTAAAAGGAAGTTTTAATTTTGTTTTAAACTTTCCTTTTTAGCATCAACTAAAGGAATAAAAGGAAGATTTTATTTTTGTTAAAATCTTTCCTTTTATAGCCATCTACATAGTTTTAAAAGAGAGTTTTAAATTTTAAAATTTTTCTTTAAAAGAGATATTTTAATTTTGATAAAACTTTTCTTTTTTGTAACCATGATTTAAAAGAGAAGTTTTAATTTTAATCTTTCCTTTTTTTAGTCATCTACAATGTTAAAAGAGAGAGATTAATTTTTTAAAACTTTCCTTTTGTGGCATCCATAATAGGAAATTTAAAAGAGAGAGATTTAATTGTTATTAAAATTTTCTTTTTTGCCATGACCAAGGATTATAAAAGAGAGGTAGAGGGAGCCTCATGGTAAATACAATTTCTAAGCTCCTCTTCTTCTCCTTGTGTGGCTGACCCCTATTTTTCCTTGCTCCCTTAGGGTCGGCATCTCTCTTCTATTCTCCTTGGTGGCCGGATTTTCTCTCTTTCTTCTTGTGCTTCCTTAGGGTCGACAACACATTAAGGATGGGAAAATCCTTAGTGGCCAGTTACTTGGAGAGGAAGAAGGAAGAGAAGAAAGTTTCCTATTTTGGTATTCCTTGGTGGCTAGATTTTCTTGGAGGAGATGAAGTGGTTCGGGTGGATTTCATCTTGGTAGATCATCGGTCACACAACGTCCAAGAGGAGGAGAGGAATACAACAGAAGATCAAGAGGTCTTTAAGCTACAAAGAAAGGTATAACTAATTAATTATTTCCGCTTCATATTAATTAGTTTGTGTTCTTTGTATGGATCCTGAAATACCAACACAAGAGGCTAGCGATTTTGTAACGACCCACCCTTCTTACTACTACTACTACGGGCGACCATTACCTATCTATACTCTACTTACTAGTGTCACTTATGCTAATATTAGCAACACTTAGATTTATCACAGCCCCAGAGGAATTCCTACCGAAAAATTTCGGCAGAGTCTCCCCTGTACCGGTGACTAAATCCATAATACAAACAATATATACGCAGCCACAGGCGACTGGAACACATTTTTCACAACCACGTAGTAATAAAATCACACTATAACCAAAGCAACTACTCTAGCAAAAGCAACCAACTACATCACTCCACAAATAATAAAAGTAAACTAATTACAAGTGCGGAATAAACTTAAATACAGTCTCAACTTATAATGACACTTAAGAAAACTAAAAGGATTAAACATAAAGTCTTGACAATTTTTTTTGCCAGCTAATTCTGGATCTCTCCACAGTCCAAACATCACACATCTTCATCACCACCACCATCCTGTCGCCTCCTTTTCATATCTTAGCTTTTCCTTTATCTGCGGTAGGAGGAAAGAAAACAAAAGATCTATAAGCGAAAACGCTTAGTAAGTACTAATCTATCTCACAAAAACTCGAAGTGCATAAAAAGAATGTAACAATACTAAAACTGAAATGCTAAAAGCAAAGCTACATGTACTCATGGTATACAGAAATAAAACTGAATACTAAACATGCTCACTAACTGACAGGAAAGTAATGAAACAACTACTGTAAGCTTAGAATTAAAGAACTAAACTTTTATTGATTCTAAGCATAAACTTGTTTCATTTTCTTATATCCTTATACTAGAAATTAATCTTTTAATTTCTCTTTCACTTTCTTCTTCTTGTTCTTCTTACTTTTCTTATACTAGAAATTAATCTTTTAATTTCTCTTTCACTTTCTTCTTCTTGTTCTTCTTTTCTTTTCTTTTACTAGAAATTAATCTTTTAATTTCTCTTTCACTTTCTTCTTCTTGTTCTTCTTTTCTTTTCTTTTCTTCTTTTCTTCTTTGGGCCCAGGCTTAGTACCATCTTTATTTTGCGCGCTCTCTAATAGTGACTGAGGTAGCGAGCCTCTAGTCCTATAAGGTAAAGACCTTGGTCTTACCAGGGCCAAGACCTTGGAATTGGTCACCTGGATTTGTTTAACGACAACCTTGGAAGTCGGGTACTAGCCTCTTACTTTAATTTACTTGTTATCTCTTTTTAATTAGACTTTAGTCTTTTTCTTTACTCATGCTTCTTATAATCCTTTATTGGAGCCTATTAGAATCCTATAGGTATATCTAACAAGTATAGGATTACAACTAACCAAGCATGCTATATAAAAATAACATAAGGGAAGCAGATCTAAACTCTCTAAGCATGTTATAAAACAAAGCAAAGGAAAGCAAATATGAACTTACTAATCATGCTATAAAATAAAGCAAAAGAAAGCATCTTTGAACTTACTTAAACACATGCTAAATCCCTTAAAGTTCCTTCTCCTCTTCTATATCCAACTCACGGCAGTAAAAAGGGAATTAACCAAGCTAAGGCAGCAAAAAGGGAATTTCACTAGGATTATCTAAACTTGGAATGCTAAAGATCAAGGGCTGTTTATACCCATCTGATTGGCCTAAAAGGAAGCAAACTTGCTGGAATTTATGGGCAGTAAATAAATGCACAAGGATACTACACTGAAAAGCTAAAGGCATGCTTAACACCTAACTACGTGCTAGAATTAGGGACTGTTCTTGCCTTCTTTTGAGTAGCAAAGGACAATGCTACCCCTATTCTAACTAAATAAAAGGGATATTCTTGAATAAGGAGCTACTCATGCTTATTTAAGAACTTTCCTACCTAAAGCAAAGCTGTGAAATTCTGCACATGCTTAAAGAAAAGGCAACTAACTCAAACCTAGCAATATAAATAGCATGTGAAATCTCTAATTTCTCTAGCAATTAAAAGAAAGACTCCTAATAAACTCTTAACAAATTCTTAACAAGAATCCATTTAAATCCTCTAACAATGTCCCAAGATTCTATGGTTCCGAACATATTTCTATAAACTCTACACCTGTTACAACAGAAATACATAGCAACCAGCTAATTCCCTTAATCATGTTATAACAGGACTACATAGAAGCTAACTAATCTCTTTAATCATGCTTCATCAGAAAATACTAAACGGTAATGAAAGGTACTCAAACTAAATTCTACATTTGCTAAGAACATGCTTATTCATAACCAGCAAATTAACACAAACAAGACTAATACTTGCTGAAATTAAAACCCTAATACCTGCTTGTTTCAATGATATAAACGACATATCAATCTGCATATGTACAGGACTAAATTCAGGACATGCATGCTATAACAGAACACAACCAGTTAGCCAATAAATCCCTTAAGCATGCTATAACCAAACTTAAGCAGGCAACTTCTCTTTTCTACACAGCTTAATCCAAAACAGAAACAAGAAAGCTGATTCCCTAGCTACCCTATTCTGTAAAGCATGATCCGGAAACCATAGGATGAAAATCCGAACAGAATAAACAACCTACAATTCATACCGAAATCAACAGGTCTTAGCAAGCACCCTGTACAACTCAAACCAACCTTAGCAATTCGGCTAGATAAACAAAGCATAAAATAAAAGCCCTAGCTTATAAATCCACTCGGCACAGCAAAATCCGCAACAAAAGGAAACGGAAACCCTAAATTCGGAGCAAAGAAGAAAATTGAAGCTCGGAGCAACTCCTACCGCAGGTGAGTAGTACTTACTTAGGGTTTCTTGCACTTACAACCGAGAAGAAGGAAGGAAAAGGCCTTAGGGTTTTCAGAGGCTCGGGTCTTGCAAAATCTTCGGCTTCCTCTTGTGCCCGCAAGTTCTTCTCCGTCGGGATGACCTCGCACAGGTGAAGACTAGCCGGAAAAGCCCTCGCCGGCGCCGGAGAAACCCTTGCTCACTGCTGTGATTTCGTCCGAGATGGGAAGGCGCCGTCGGGAGAGAAGGGGGAAAGGAATATCGAGTTTTCACGAGAAAGGGAAAACCTAATCTTATAACTGGGTTTAAATTTTTGGTTCCAATTATAACTTAACTATATTTGTTCCCCTTCCTTTTCAAGAAAAACTCCTCTGCCCACTTGGCTGGCTCGACCCGCTGAAACTTGTACGAGCGGAGGTCGCTAGGTCGAGCTTCGACTCGCCAAATTTCTGAAACATTTTTTTTTCCTAAGGTAATTCTGTTTCAACCATAGCTTAAATACATTTCGTTCCATATTGGGTTAACAAAACCCGCGTAGCTCAGCTGGTCGGCTGCGTCCGGTTAGGTCGGGTTCGACCCAAGGTCACGGGTTCGAGCCTCGCCTTCAACAATTTTTGTTAGAATTTCTTTTTTTTTTGTAAACATACTAAACGACCTCCAAAAATTACACAAAAATACTCTAAAAATTTCTAAAAATCTCTAGAATATTTTAAAAGCATTTCCAAATATTTTTATGGACTTTTAAAACTCGAAATAGGGAAAATTGGGTCGTTACAGATTTTGTGTTTCGTTTTTGTGTTCGATTTTGTGTTTCGATATTGTATTTCGATTGAGGTCTCTTTAGTTAAACCTAGGGTTTACTGTAGTTTAAATATTCAATTCCTTTGAAAGGCTTTGTCTAGGAAGTGGTGGATGATCTCATAACCAAGAAGGCTGAGTGCCTCACCAACGACCTGGAAGTCAATCCTTGAAATAGATATTTAATCAACTTCTGTAACATGGTTTAACTTCTGAAGAACACAAGGGTTGAACGTGGATTAATAATGTTAAGTTTCGTTTGCAATCCAAGTTTAACTCCTGAAGATTGAACTTGGAGTAAACTTATTAAGTTTCGTTTCCAATCCAAGTTTAACTTCAGTAGAGCATATGGGTAGCTAGGTAAAGTTCTGTGCTTGTACAAATTTTTTACAGGGGAAACAGAACGGTATTCCGAGTAGCAACCAACATGTCCGCCCTCTCTGAGCTACACCCTACTACGTGGATCTCTAGACCCCAGGCGTACGACTTCCTGGCTCTGTTGGAGTCCTCGTCGGTCAGCCCACCAACGATCATACATATTTCTCCGCGGGCGGTGTTGTTCCTATTTTCTTCTTCCAGGTCGAAGGGCCTATTTCGCTCAGCCTGGACTCCGGAGGGATCGACGTTCTCCCGGCGCTGGTGTTGATGGAGCCACTCAGGCAATCTCCTTGCATCCTCTTGACAACCAGTGGATTGATGCCTGTGGCATCGGTCGGGCGAAGGAGTTTGGCGGTGATATCCTCTGGGAGTCGGTCGACCAACGATCGGTGTTAAACCGCGATAGTCACGCATGTTGTGGGTCGCTGATTGATGGAAAGAGCAGAACATCGACGTCCATATCTTCTTTAGTGCCTTTAGCCGACTGGAAGCCACATGCTGCACAGCATGTGCCCTTGTCTCTTGGTGTGGCCACACTCCTTCGGCCCTTGGTCCCCTAGGGGGCTGGTAGTTACTTGATGGTCAGTGCTCGGTTGGTGCCGAGGGTTCGGTCGACACCTCCTTTATTTTAGATGCTTGGCCTTCTTCCACATTTATATACTTGTTGGCTTTTTTGAGCATGTGGTCGTAGTCCCTGAGCAGCTTCCTGATGAGCGATCGGAAGAAGTCTCTCTCTTGAGCCCCTTGGTGAAGGCATTCATCACGGTTTCAGATGAGACCGAGGGGATGTCCATGGCCACTTGCTGTTACTGCTGCTAGACTATCTTTGCCTCTCGGGCTTGCACGAGCATGTCGAGTTCTTCTTGGGTGAGTGTCATAGTGTGAAGTCGTCTAGCGTCCTCCATTTCCTCAGCTTGTATGCAGGTGACATTCCCACAGATGGCGCCAAATATGTTTCTGTCCAAAAGTTGAGGCAATGGATGATGGGAATGTGGCGTTCCTGCTGACCACACATAGACTTCGACCGGACTTGCAACCACAACTACGCTAGTGCCGAGCCAGGGAAGGGGTCCCCGGCGTTGGCCCTCCAATGCTCAAGTCAGTCACCAGCGATGAATGTGGAAGCAAGGAAGCAAATGAACCGTAGCAGCAACGGTAGAGCACATACCTCCACTGAAATTTGGACCCCCCCTTATATAGAGCTGCTGTAGTGCGCATGCACGCTTCCCAAGGTGTGCATGCTTCTCTAAAGTTTCCCAGAAAAGACGCACCAGTAAAGTGTCTGTGACACAATACCTTAACAAACTGAGCATATCTCTGAAGTGACAGTGGAAGCTTCCATCATACGATCTTCTGCCTGACATGCTATCGACCACGCCACCTATTAACGGCATTAGCTCCCAAAAGGATGTCGAGAGATAGCCCCCCTTTTGTCTGTTGCTGGGCCGAGTGGAGTAGCTGCTCGGCAGGCGTTCCGCTGTCCGACTGATATCTGCCACTAGGCCGAGCGGGATAGCTTCTCGACCGGCATTCCACTATCCGGGCGATCTGTTGATGGGTTGAGCGGGATAGCCAGTCGGCTCGGATCTCCCTTGTCATGCTGAGTTTGTCGCTAGGCCGAGTGTGATAACTGCTCGGCCTGAATATCATTGTCTACTCGGATCTCCCTTATCACGCCCCCAAAGGAGTCCCTACTGAAAAATTTCGACAGCATCTCCCCTATACAGGTGACAATCTGAAACATACATACATACAAAATAGATCAGCCACATGCAGCTGGAATATATACACAACCGCGCAGTTTATATTTAGCCCACTCGACTGTAACATAATAAAACACAACCACGCAGTTATATATATACAATGAACAACCCACTCGGTTGCATTAAAAACCAACACAGCGGAAAAACGATAACAGAAAGCCAAATACAACACAAATCAACACACTGCTAGCCAACTAGGATTTATACAACAACCACAACAACAAATACAACAACACACCAAATACAGCAAATACCAAATACAAATAAATCATATAAAAAACCCAAAACGATCTTCGAATGTGACGTAGGACCCGGCAGACAGGATACTCCAAGCGACACACCAACCATCTATTTGCTACCTGAAAACATAAAGGTATAAATGCGGTGGTGAGTATAGGTAACTCAACGGGTAATAGACAAGATAGTGCATGGACCATAAATAACATGGAGATCAAAAGTATACAGTCTCAGTAGAGAATAAAAAACATGATCATACTAACATATCCAATAAACACAACTACTAGTATCAGTCTATCTCACATGGTATAACGCTCATAACTAACATACAAAAACTGCACATACTACAACTGACAAAATGATAAACACATACCCAATCTGGAAATGACACATGGTAAAATGATCAGTAAACTCATCGAATCTGCAACAAACCCACTCTTGACACTTGTGTAATATAAATACAACTGCATATACATGTAAAATAAATGACATGTATGCAGCATGACAACCATATGTAACAAGCATATCTTAAACAAGTGCAACAACCACAATCACATGCATCTAGTATCTACTAGGCATGTATGCAAATATATCTCCAAAGATTCACCGTGCATCATATGCAAAAATGTGTATGCATGCTCCATGGTCACCCCCCATCTCCCTAGACACCACGACCCCTGTATGGCTGAGAAGCTTGGCTCCGTGACAAACCGTACTAGCATCTAGTACATGCACCGCTATAGGCGACCGAAGTGGGTGGTCAGCTAAGTAGTTATCTAACTAAATACCTAAGGGTCCCTGACCACTCACATCTCTAGCCCTCTAACTACTGTACCCTTAAGACTCACTACTCCAGAGTGATCGAGGCTGACAGTGTAGGACCGTTGCGGCCGGCTAGGAGGGGATTGTTGGATAGTCTTACAAAAACAAACAACCCTTCCTCGAACTCTTTAAGCTAACACTTGCATAAATAAAGCAAAGCAATAAATTAAAGACATAAAGAATGAGGCACAAGATATTTACTTGGTTACAACCGATGTGGTTGTTAATCCAAGGAAGTTAAAAGCACTAGAATACTCCTTCAGGCGGAGAAGCCTCTTACAATGTTGACGCGCAGAAACAAAAGCTCAACTACAACTCTAGAGCACGCAAGCGTTGAAATTAATTACTTGTAGTTTGTTGTCAAGTTTCTGGACCAAGGCTATATTTATAGGCTTGGTTGGGGTGCCCCGAAGGGTTCCGGGCGTCCTGGGAGGGATAAAACTTTATCCCCAACATTCAGATCGCGTTTGACTCGATCTGGTCAAGATTCAAGATCCGGGCGCCCGGAGCCATTCCGGGCGCCCCGGGCTGTTCCGACTGCCCGGAATGGTTCCGAGCGCCTGGAGCACTATAGTCAACAGGAGTTGACATTTCTCCGTCAGGGCCTTCACTTCAGTTTAGTTCGCCTCGGTCCGGGTCTTCAACTCCGGATCCACTCGCTTGGGTGATCTCTGCCATCCGGAAAAGGGCTTACCCGAACCCAACTTTCGGTCTTCTCGAGCGGGCTTCCTCTCCGGCTTCTCGTCCCTCAGAATCGCTGCGTGCTTCCTTCTCGTCCACCAGCATACTCATCCGCAGTCTTCGTCCCTCGGTCAAACCCAGTGCCGACCTTCTCGCTAGCTGCGTCTCTTGCTCCCCGAGCAATCTTCCACTCCGGCTTTCGTCCTCCGGAACCAAAGCACCCTTCTTTCTCGTTCGCCGGTGTACTCTTCCGCAGCGCCTCGTCCCTCGGACGCACCGCGCGCCGTCCTTCTCGCTAGTTGCGTCTTTCGCTCGACTACCTGTGCTCCTAAGCTCCTGCACACTTAGACACATGGTTAGAACAACACAGGACCTAACTTAACTTGTTGATCACACCAAAACAACCTTGGGGTTCCAACAATCTCCCCCTTTTTGATATGATCAACCCAAGTTAAGTTAGGGTAAAAATAGATAAGAAAATTAAACAGTTTATATTGCAATAACGTGCAATAAGATAGAAACATTAAATTTCAAAAAATTTTAATTTTCAATTTCTACCTCCCCATAGACATATACTTTTTCTTCTCCCCCTTTGATCACATAAAAAATTGGGGTTGTAAAAAAAATCTAAGGGTTGACACTTAGAAAAATTATAAAACTCTATTTCAATGATTTCCTGGAAAATTTTTCTAAGTCAAGGAAAATTTCTAAGTCAAACATAACTTTTGAAAAATTTCTAAGTTTTCGTCATCAAGAATTAAGAACTTTATAAACCGAAAACTTTATGAAAAAAATTTGAGAACATTTAAAAAAAATTAAGACAAATTTCTATGCATTTATTTTATATATATATATATATATATATATATATATATATATTAATTCTAATGCTTTTATCATAAAGTTTTAAATTCCTATTTTAATTTATCATAACTTCTTAAATCACACTTTTTCATATTTAAATCAACCAATATTAAACATGTAAAAAATTGTATCATGTTAATTTCTATTATTAGTTTGTCGAAATTCTTTAATCGACAAGCTATTTCTTTTAACTTAATACTTTTTATTATATTTTGAATTTCTAATTCACAAAAATATTTTGATAAGATAAGTTCTAACTTGATAAAGTTTTTCAACAACATTTCTAATTCACAAAATTCGTTCGATAAAATATTTTATAGTTTACAAAAATATTTTGATAACATAAATTTTAATTTACAAAAATCTGTAGATAATGGATTTTCTAATCCGAAAAACTCTTTCGATAACATCTCTAATTTATAAAATTCGTTCGAGAAAATATTTCGTAATTTGTAAAATTTATTCGATAGAAGATTTTCTAATCCGAAAAACTCTTTCGATGATTTAATTTTTAATTCGCAAAATTCTTTCGGCGACATTTCGATTGATTTAACTAATTGTTTAGAAGGTGGAGACCATAACTGATTTACCTTGTTAGCTGTTGATTCCCCCTATTGAATTGCTTTCTTCTGAAGACTCTCCCCCTTTCTCAATGCTCATCTCGGATGAGCTTTCTTCATCTTTAGGTGGGTCTTCTGCTATGATTGTTATTTTGACAATTTCCTTGGTCTCAGTTTCGACTTCTTCTGATTCTTCATGAATCTTCAAGAACTTTTCCCAAAGTTCTTTTGTACTTTTGTATTCTCCGATTCTGTCGAGATCTTCATCTGGTATTACAGTTAGAAGATGAAATTCTGCCCGACCGTTTGTCATATACTCGTTACGTTGCTTCTCGTTCTAGAGGCATTTATCAAGTTCTTCTCCATTCGTTGTCTTTGGTGCTTCATAACCAGATTTCATTATTAAACAAATACCAAAATCAGTGTTTAGGTATACCTCCATTTGTTTCTTCCATAAAGAAAACTCCCCCTCGAATGCTGGTGGGTAGATGCTATCTCCGGCCATCGTTTTGTTGCTTCAGACGACGGTTAGTCCATCTGAGACGTCTCAGCTCTGATACCACTTGTAGGACTGTTGTGGTCGACTAGGAGGGGGTTGTTGGATAGTCCTGTAAAAACAAACAACCCTTCCTCGAACTCTTTAAGCAAACACTTACATAAATAAAGCAAAGCAGTAAATTAAAGACATAAAGAACGAGGCACAAGATATTTACTTGGTTACAACAGATGTGGTTGTTAATCCAAGGAAGTTGAAAGCACTAGTATACTCCTTCAGGCGGAGAAGCCTCTTACAATGTTGACGTGCAGAAACAGAAGCTCAACTACAACTCTAGAGCACACAAGCGTTGAAATTAATTACTTGGAGTTCGTTGTCAAGCTTCTGGACCAAAGCTATATTTATAGCCTTGGTCGGGGCGCCCCGAAGGTTCTGGGCGCCCTGGGGGGATAAAACTTTATCCCCAACGTTCAGATCATGTTTGACTCGATCTGGTCAAGATTCAAGGTCCGAGCGCCCGGAGCCATTCCGGGCGCCCGAAATGGTTTCGGGCGCTCAAAATGGTTCCAGGCTCCTGGAGCACTATAGTCAATAGGAGTTGACTTTTCTCCGTAGGGACCTTCGCTCCGGTTCAGTTCGCCTCAGTCCGGGTCTTTAACTCCGGATCCACTCGCTTGTGTGATCTCTGCCATCCGGAAAAGGGCTCACCCGAACTCAGCTTCCGGTCTTCTCGAGCGGGCTTTCTCTCCGGCTTCTCGTCCCTCGGAATCGCTGCGTGCTTCCTTCTCGTCCACCAGCGTACTCATCCGCAGTCTTCGTCCCTCGGTCGCACCCCGTGCCGACCTTCTCACTAGCTGCATCTCTTACTCTCCGAGCAATCTTTTGCTCCAGCTTTCATCCCTCGGAACCACCGCACGCTTCCTTCTCGTCCGACGGTGTACTCTTCCGCAGCGCCTCGTCCCTTTGACGAGCCACGTGTCGGCCTTCTCGCTAGCTGCGTCTTCCGCTCGACTACCTGTGCTCTTAAGCTCCTACACACTTAGATACAAGATTAGAACAACACAGGACCTAACTTAACTTGTTGGTCACACCAAAACAACCTTGGGGTTCCAACAAATAGAACACTGAGCGGCTGAGTAAGCGCGACAGAACTAGATCCACTCCTAGCTACCACTCTCCATCAGTGGTCGAATTGAAAGCTATAAAAGACTAACAACCATCTCAACCACAAGGGAGACAATAGTCGTCAGTATGCAATGAATGATGAGTGGTGTTGGCCATTTTGCATGTCACGAGGCGCTCCAAATTAATAAAGATTGAAACTCATTAAAATTAAAACAAGTGTTGTAGTAACGAGTCCCAAGTCGTATTTTTCCAAGGATAACTAATAGGTGTATGTGAATCCTATACTTGATTCAAATCTAATTCTTACATCACAAAGGTCAAGAATAGAATAAAAGAAAAAATGTTCTTATCTAGACATGATCAACTTCATTCATCAAATTAACATCAGTAAAGTCTAGATTCTAAAACATCATTACATCAAGTAATTCAATTCCCATTCTCAATAACAAATAAATTCGCAAACTAAAACACCCTTGGAGAACCCGAATTATATTCAACCCTTAATTCCAATCTATTACAACAATTACACTCCAGAGCTAATTCACAAAAATATTGGATAGAGGTAAACAAACAATTCCTCCAGTTAAACATTCACAAATTACACTTAATCACATCCACAATTGTTCCAATGCAGATAACAAGAATTTGCTAACTAAATACCAAAACTAAACAAACTAGTGTTAATCAAAACTTATAATTCAAAACTAAAACTAAATTGCAAACTAATTAGTTAGCTTAACAACATTCAAATTGCAGAAGTTTAACAAATTTGAGATTGCAAGTAGAACATCAGGAATGGAATTGCAAAGGTAAACTTAAACAGAAGACTAAAATATGAAATGCTGAACAAAGAATTAAGTGCAATCTATACTTTCAGATCTCAAGATCTGAGCAAATTCATGGAAGATTGAAAGACAAGATAAAGTAAACAAAAACCCTAGCATTCCACAAACTCCAAACCTGTAGCAGATCTTCTTCATTCTGCAAGAAACAGAGATACCTCTAGAAAACATCCTTCGGGCAACCACCTTTGAATCTTGAGCTTCCCACTCATCCAGACGAATGTTCATAGCCTCTGGAAAACATCCTTCGGGCTCACAACCAAATGGAATCCTCAACGTACAAGGAATAGAGCATGAATCTGGAAGTTGCTACACTCAACCGAATGATCAGATACGTTGGAGTCACTGATGGAATGACAATCGAAAATGTGATCAGAAGCTTCTAGGAAACGCCCTTCGAGGTCTGATGCCGATGGAAATCCAGATATGGGAAACACCCTCGAGCTGGATTGCGGCGGACAGAACAAACACTGTGGACTGGGAAACACCCTCGACCGCTCTCTGTGACCTTGGACGAAGATCGCCGGAGCTCAGGAATCGCCGGCGATGAAGAAGAACTGTTTGCGAATCTAGAATCGGGAACGGGAACTACGGCTGTCGCACGAAGAAGAAGATGATACTGTAGAGAAAATCGCGACGCCGAGCCCATCGAAGCCACTGTAGTTTCTCGCTATTTAAATCCTCCTCAAATCTGATCCAATGGTCCAGAACAATTCGGGGCTTGATCAACGGCTGGATGAGTTTAGATCTGAAACCAAACTTCTGGATATTCATCAATGGACGAGATCTGCTCCTCGTTAAGTCGGATGGACCAGACTCTTGACGGATGGCTTAAATCTCTCTGATCTTCAATGGATGGTCCAAATCACTCCAAGACTTGATCATCTCGTTTAGCCCTAGATTTGAGCCCAAGTGTCGCCTGATCAGATCGGGTCCATGACCCTTTTGATGCCTACAAAATAATAAACATGTAACGCCCCACCTTCTACTGGCTAAGCTGTAAGGCCGGGGTTACATTATGCTGTGCTAAGCTATATCCATGACCATCGCTAAGTCTAGGTGCGGAAAGCTGTACCAATTAAAATTTTTGCTAACTGCTTCCATATTCGGAATTTTATTATCAGACATATGCTGAGGGTGTAATCTAAGATATACATGTCATATATTACATCCCCTATGGTCAAGGAATCTAGATAGGGATTTGCAGCTGATATCAGGCCTCCCAATCGATCAGTTGATCGATTGGAACGGCCTGATCGATCCACGGATCGATTCAGCTCGTTACTGTATTCGGGAAAAACTCTGGATCGATCGGCTGATCGATCCAGGCTAACCAAGGATCGATTCGGGAGCTCTCTGTTCGCTGGAGCTAATCCACTGATCGATCCAGCGTGCTTCTGTGCACGAAAGGAATTTCTGGATCGATCCGGACTTACCAATCGATCGGAGGATCGATTCAGCAAGGCTTTGTTCACTGGAATCAGGCCCGATCGATCGGCTGTCCGATTGAACTGAATCAATCGATCTGCTGATCGATCCAGAGACCTACTGTTTGTGAATAATAGCTACCCAATCGATCAACCGATCGATTGGGAAGCCTCCAATCGATCGGCTGATCGATTGGGGTTTCTGATTTCGTAGCTGAGCTCTGATTTCAGCACTGATTCGTGCCGAAATCACATACATCAACTCTATAAGCATGAGATAAAACTACTAGGCATGACATTACTCATGGAGTGCTATCTAATATCAAACTTAATGCATACTACACAATTCATACTACTCAAACAATCTAAAAGGTAGAGAAGTAACTAAAATTTGAAATGCTAAGTTTCAAGTTCGCTAGTTCCCAAGCATCTTTATTCCAAGTTCCTTTTTCCACACACATCTTCATCGCATTGACCTCCAACCTCCGCTAGTCCATCTTTCCTTTACCTTTATCTGCAGTATAAGGAAAAGAAGTATCTGTAAGCTTGGGAGCTTAGTAAGAAACCATCTACCTCACTAAAACATGCAATCGATGCAAATTATGCTTTTAAAACATGCTGTTTGAAATATATGCTGAACATTGCTAAACATGGATTCTAAAACATGGCATAATCACATACGATACATGGCAATCATAGCTAAGCATAAATCCATCATGTAAATCTATAAGAACTAAACTGAAATAAAAGCTAAGCTACACTACTGCTAACAGATGCTAAGCTGCTCTGTATTCACATAAACTATATTGTGAAGTTTTGAAAGCTATTTATCATAAATAGATGAAAATACATAAACATGCTACTGATGGGCCCGGCGACTGTACTTGATATGCGTGCATCTCTAATTAGACCCGGGGTTGCAAGTCCCGAATTTAGTAGAGTTACTAGGTTATCTAAACCTAGGGACGACTATGGGAGCCCAGCCCATGGACAACTGAAGTCCAGTACAGTGCCACTGAAAAGTAAAATACTGTGCATAAGCTAATAATGTTTGTCTTGCTTTTTTTTTTTACTAGGTTGTCTGAACCTAGAATTAGGTTATCTAAACCTAGAGGCGACTGTGGGAGCCCACCCATTGGACCGTAGTCCCATAAAAGTTGTAGCAAGACTAAATATGTTATAAAATGCTTCTACTACATTTATCTAACTATTGAAATGCCTATGGTGGCATTTTACTGAGCTAAGCATTAAAGCAAACACTTGGTGTGCGCTAATTCACACCCTATATACTGAAAATTCTACATATGACTAAACTAATGCGTAAAACATACGAAAAGCTACTTATACTACAAGTGAGGGGTTTCTTACATCCTGCGCTAGTTTTCCTTACTATCTGATCGTTACACTTTCCGGAAAGACGATCTTCTCGACGATCCTCTTGCTTCCACGTGCTCTTCTCGCGGAGAGGAGCGTTCTCATGCCGGAGTCGTCGCCGGAAAGTGTTCTTGGAGCCTTTGGGATGGAACCCTAGCCCTTGGGGCTTGGTGCGCCAAGAGAAGGAGAGTAGGGAGAGGGCAGCGTGTAAGGGTTTTGAGGGAGAGGAGAGTTACGTTAAAAATAACTCTTCACTTAATTTTCCCCTATTTATATTAAGTGGTAAATTCGGCCCAACTCTAACATAAATATAATTGATTCCCTTTTCTTTCAGCACGGCCCTGCTGGATTCACTTGGTTACTAGAGTTCACTATAAATCGTAGGATCCAATTGGTCTCGGGTTCAATACCCGCGTAGGCTATTTTATGTTCCTATTTATTTTTGCTACTTCCGCTACTCTAAAAATTCCACAAAAATATCCTAAAATTCTAAAAAAATCATAGGATGTTTCTAAAATTAATTCGATAATTTTTGGGCATTACAATCCCCCATACCTTATAAAATGTTCATCCTCTCTGGGTACTTCTGTCTCATACTGGCTTCTGTCTCCCAAGTTGCCTCCTCTGCTGTGTGACTCTGCCAAATAACTTTTACTAATGGTACTTCCTTGTTCCGTAATTTCTTAACTGCTCGGTCTATTATCTGAATAGGCCGACTGTCATAGCTGAGGTCTTCGCGGACTTGTACCGATTGGGGCTCAATCACCTGGGTGGCATCTGGGATATGCTTCTTCAGCATAGAGACATGAAATACGTTGTGGATAGCTGACATCTCCTGGGGTAGCTCTAGCTCATATGCTACATTGCCCACTCTTCTGATGATGAGGTATGGTCCCACATATCTGGGACTTAATTTGCCCTTCTTCCCAAAACGCATTACTCCCTTCATGGGAGCTACTCTGAGGAATACTATATCCCCAACAGAAAACTCTAAGGGTCTGCACCGTGTATCAGCATAGCTTTTCTGGCGGCTCTGAACTGTCTCTATCCTCTAGCGGATCTGCTGTATAGCTGCTGTGGTATCTGCTACTAGATCTGTCTGAAGTTCTAGTTCTTTTTGTTCACCACTCTCATACCAGCAGATTGGAGATCTACACCTCCGCCCGTAAAGAGCCTCGCAGGGTGCCATACCGATAGTGGCCTGATAGATGTTGTTGTATGTAAATTCTGCTAAACTCAGATATTTACACCAACTTCCCTTGAAGTCTAGGGCACATGCTCGGAGCATATCTTCGAGTACCTGATTTACTCGCTCCGTCTGACCATCTGTCTGAGGATGGAAAGCTGTGTTGAATTTTAACTTCGTGCCCAATGCTGACTGTACACACTCCCAGAAGTGTGATGTGAATCGACTGTCGCTGTCTGAAATAATGGTTCGTGGGACTCCATGTAGTCTAACGATCTCCTTGAGATACAACTGAGCTTGTTGTTCCATGGAGTAGGATATTCTGATAGCCAGGAAGTGGGCTGATTTAGTCAATCTGTCGACTACTACCCAGATGGCATCAAAACCATTCGTGGTTCTGGGTAGTCCTACTATAAAATCCATAGAAATATCCTCCCACTTCCATTCTAGGATCTAGATAGGCTGTAGAGCTCCTCCTAGTCTCTGGTGTTCTACCTTGACCCTCTGACAGGTTAGACAGGTGCTGACATATCTAGCGATGTCTCTTTTCATCCCCGACCACCAAAAATGTTTCTTTAGGTCTTGGTACATCTTGGTGGAGCCAGGATGCATCGCATAAGGAGTCCTGTGAGCCTCGTCTATAATCTTCCTGCACAGTTCCTCCTGATCTGGAACACAAAGTCTATCACCAAAATATAATACCCCACTATTTGATACTCTGAACTCTCCACTTTCTGATTCTGCTAGCCCTTGCTTGATTTTCTGAATTTCAAGATCCTGTCCCTAAGCTGTATGGATATCACTAAGCAAGGTGGATTCCAATGTCATAGTAGAGAGCCCCACTATAAGTTCGAGGCTGAAATCTGTGATCTCCTTCTGTAGGGGCGGTGACATGGCTGCTAGTGATAGTAAGGTGGCGTTGGACTTCCTGCTAAGTGCGTCTGCCACCTTATTGGCTTTTCCTGGATGGTAGAGGATGTCTACATCATAATCTTTGACCAATTCAAGCCATCTACGCTGTCGCATATTCAGATACTTCTGAGTAAAGAAGTACTTCAGACTCTGATGATCTGTATACACTTTACACTGAGCTCCATACAGGTAATGTCTCCAAATTTTGAGTGCGAACACGACTGCTGCAAGCTCGAGGTCATGAGTAGGGTAGTTCCTCTCATAATCCTTGAGTTGTCTGGAGGCATAGGCGATCACCTTGCCATTTTGCATCAGTACTGCTCCAAGTCCCAATTTAGAGGCGTCACTGTAAATATCAAAGCTATCTGTGTTTTCTAGTAGAGTCAGAATAGGTGCACTGGTCAATCTCCTTTTTAACTCGCTGAAGCTGTTCTCATAGTCCTCTGTCCACTGAAATTTTCTGTTCTTTCTGGTAAGAGCTGTCAGTGGGGAGGCTATCCTGGAGAAGTTGTAACGCCTGAAAATTCTCGAAACTGCATTATAAATATTCTATGATTTTTTTGGAATTTTTAGATATTTTTCCGGAATTTTCTGAGTAGCGGAAGTAGCAAAAATAATTAGAACCACAAAATAACTTAGGCGGGAATCGAACCCGAGACCTATGGTTTGCGGATAATGTTAGAAACCAGTGAACCCAGCAGGGCCGTGCTGAAAGAAAGGAGAACCAAATATATTTATATTAGAGTCGGGTTCATTAAACCACTTAATATAAATTAAAAACTTAAAGAGGGTTTGGTTTATTTTAGAAGTTTGGTTCGGCAATTCTCTCTTCACCGAAGCCCTCACGCCACTTCCTCTTCTTTCTCCTTCTCTCGGCGCCAACCACAAGGGAACACCTAGGGTTCCCTCCCTAGGGCCCTAAGAGCACTCTCCGGCGACGACTCCGACACGAGAAAGTTCCCCTCCGCGAGAGGGACGCATAGACGCGAGCGAATCATCGAGAAGTCGTCTCCACCGGAATTTCTAGCGAAAGGAATTGTAAGAAAATTAGCGTACGAGGTAAGAAACCCCTCACCTGCAGTATAATAGCTTCCGTTTGAGTTTTTATGCTTAGCTAGGATGTATGCAGATTTTTATCGATATCTAGGGTGTATTTAACTCTCTTCGCAGATTAGGGATTTAGTTGAGCACCTCTAGAAGGGCCAGACACATTTTCCCTCTTCAGATAGGAGGTTAGACGTTGTCGGGTGCCTAGGGGTGGTCTCCCTAATAGGGAGAAGAGTTAGAGCATCCTAGGTGCTCGATTAAAGGTCTAACTCAGTGATAGACAGTTTAAATTAACTTATTAAATGCACTAGAAGCATTTAAAACAGCAAATTAGATTTATTTCAACTTATGTAGGACTACGGTCCAATGGGTGGGCTCCCACAGTCGCCTCTAGGTTCAGACAACCTAGCTCTAGGTTCAGATAACCTAGAAAGAGCAATTTAGAACAGTTTAGCTATACTCAGTATTTTACTTTTCAGTTGGCACTGTACTGGATTAGATATCCATTGGGCTGGGCTCCCATAGTCGGTCCCTAGGTTTAGATAACCTAGTAGCTCTACTCAATTCGGGACTTGCAACCCCGGGTTTAGTTAGGGATGCGCGCACAGCAAGTACAGTTGTCAGGGCCCTACAGCAGCATGTTTAGTATTTTTATCTATTAAATATAATAGTTTTTCCAAATCAGTTTTAAAACATAATGGAATTCAGTATTAGCTCAGCTTCAGCTTGGCTCACTTTTGTATCAGCACAGCTTATTTCAGTTGTTAAATATGATAGCTTCATATACAGTTCTAGACATGTTATGATCAGTTTTATTTTATGTTCAGTTTATGTTATGCCATGCTTTGTATGATACCATGCCATGCCATGCTTGCATATTCAGTATGTTTTTCAAACAGCACGATTTAAAAAGCATATTTGCATCGTGTGCATGATTTAGTGAGGTAGATGGTTTCTTACTAAGCTTTTTAGCTTATAGATACTATTTTCCTCATACTGCAGATACAGGTAAAAGGAAAATGGACTAGCAGAGGAAGCTGGAGGGCAATGCAAAGATGGTGTGTGTGGCAGGAACTGGAATAAAAGACCCTCTGGGGATCTAGCATTTACTTTAGCACTTTACAATTTATTAGTTCTAGTTTTCATGTTTTATGCACTCTTGAACCTTAGCAAGTTTAAACAATTAGAACTTTTAGAAATTTATACTTCCATGCACTTTAAGTTGTTAAAATGTGTTTTAGTGAGTAAAATGCCATTAACCAGTTTAGAATTGTTACTACATGTTATTAGAATAGTTCATTATGCATTAGGTAGTTGGTGTATGAGGTTTTGGCACGAAGCAGTGCTATCTCGGGATCGATCAGATTAGTCCCGATCGGTCCGCAGACCGATCGGAGATGATATCACTGGATCGGTCACCGACCGATCCAAAGCAATGTAGTTGGCGTCGTTTATGGATCGGTGGCCGACCGATCCAACGATGGGTTCAAAACTCACCGATCACCGCCGACCGATCGGTGAGTTAATCGGATCGGCCTGCATCGATCAGGTACTCGGATCGGTCGGTAGATCGATCCAGCTGCGTAAGTATCACTGGATCGGTCACCGACCGATCCAGTGTGTTCCGCTCGATGAGTACTGGATCGATCCGTGGATCGATCCATCGAGAGAGCATGCTTCATTTTGGATCGATTGGGAAGCTCAAGAAACTCAGTAGATCAACTTCTAGTCCATGGGGGATGTAGGATACGCTTTGTGTTCCTCAGATTACATCCTTTAGCACATGTAGAACCAAGAACAGTCATCAATTAGTAGAAAAGTTTAAATTAGATCAGTTTTTCGCACAGTCAGTACAGTACAACTGTAGCGATTCGCCTTACAGCCTAGTAGTTAGAAGGCGGGTCGTTACAGAAGTCCTCTACAAACTTTCTGTAATAACCTGCTAGTCCCAAAAAGCTTCTGATCTCACTAGCGTTCTTGGGTTTTTCCCAGTTACTCACAGTTTCTATTTTACTGGGGTCTACCATGATACCATCCTTCGAGATGATATGACCCAGGAAGGACACCTGATCTAACAAAAATTCACATTTCGTGAACTTGGCGTACAGCTGGTTCTGCTGAAGAGTCTGCAATACTATTTTCAGGTGCTCTGCGTGTTCTTCCTGAGTTCCTGAATAAATAAGAATGTCATCGATAAACACAATAACAAATCTATCGAGATAGTCCCTGAATACTCTGTTCATAAGGTCCATGAAAGTAGCTGGAGCATTTGTCACACCAAAGGGCATGACTACGAACTCATAATGTCCGTATCTAGTCCTGAATGCTGTCTTGGGTATATCCCCTTCTTTAACTTTCACCTGATGATAACCTGATCTGAGGTCTATCTTAGAGAACACTGCTGCTCCCTTTAGCTGATCGAACAGGTCATCTATTCTGGGAAGAGGATACATGTTCTTGATCGTGACCTGGTTCGGTAATCTATACACAGGCGCATGCTCCCGTCCTTCTTCTTCACGAACAATACAGGCGCTCCCCCTGGTGAGTGACTAGGGCGTATGAAGCCCTTGTCAAGTAGCTCCTGTAGTTGCTCATGAAGTTCCTTCAATTCTGCTGGAGTCATGCGGTAAGGTGCTTTGGAGATAGGATTTGTACCGGGAATGAGTTCTATCTCGAATTCAATCTCCCTGTCTGGTGCTAGGCCTGGTAACTCTTCAAGGAACACTGCTAGGTAGTCACGTACAACTCGGACCCCTTCTAGCTATTGGTCCTTGTTCTAACTGGTATTGACTACATGTGCTAGGAATCTCGTACATCCTGAATCCATTAATTTCTATGCTTTCAGAGCTGAGAGAAACTTCTTGGCCTTTCTCTTTGGTTCTCTGATGTACTCAAACTGTACTTCTGCTTCAGGTTGGAATACGACTTTCTGTTTACGGCACTCTATAGAGGCACCATATCTGATCAGGAAGTCCATTCCAAAGATGACATCATAATCAGTCATATCTAGCACTATCAGATCACAAAAGAGTTCTCTGTCTGCTATAATGACTGGCGCTGCCCGAAGCCAGTGCGTGGATGCCAAAATTTCTCCCGAGGGTAATGTCGTCAGAAACTGACTACTAAGTACCTCTGGGGGTATCCCTAACTTTTCGGAAAACATCCTGGATATATAAGAATGGCTTGCCCTAGTATCGAATAAGACAGTTGCACTTTGCTGTAAAATACTAATCTGACCTGAAACAACTGTCGAGGCATTTGCGACGTCGTCTCTGGTCAGGGAGTAGATCCGTGCATTTGTTGTGGCTGAGGGGGCTTCTAGTCTGCCCTGGCTGATGTATAGACCATCTAAAGCGGCCTGCATCTGATGCAACTGTGCTAGTTTGACTTCGTACTGAATCGGCTGTGGTGGAGGAAAGCTGGTCTTGTTCGGACACTGCTTGGCCATGTGCCCTTCTTGTCCGCATTCAAAGCATCCTCGTGTGCCCTTACGACAAATTCCTGGGTGAAATTTCCCACAAGTAGCACACTTGGGATAACTGGGATGTTTACTAGCTGATCCTCCTTTTGGGTAACTCCCTGGTTTGCCCTTGTTGCTGGAGTTCCCTTTCCAGTTAGAGTCGTGGGAGCTGTGGCCCTGGTGTTTCTGAGTACCTGAGCCTCCTTGACCTTTGGACTCTAAGAAGGATTGCTTCTGCTGCCTGATGCTATTCTGGTAGTGCTCGGTGGTCAGAGCACTGCTTACTAGTTCTTCAGTGGTTTACGGCCTATGGACGCCGCTGGTCACGTTCATTGCTATTTTCGGCCTTAGCATCTCATTGCTATTTCCGGCCTTAGCATCTTGAGCATCAACCGGACTCATTCTTTTTCAGTGCTGACTAGTTCAGGGCATAGACGAGCCAGTCTGTTGAATTTCCTCACAGCCTCCTCAACTGAAAGGTTGCCTTGACGAAATTCAGTGAACTCGTCTTAGTGGCGGTTCGTGACCCGCATATGGAAGAACTCCTCGAAGAATTCCCGTTCGAAATCGGCCCATGTCATCTGATTCACTGGGCGCTTCGCTTTAATTTTCTCCCACCACATACGTGCGTCTCCTGTCAAACAGAAAGAGGCGCACTTCACCTTCTCATGTTTTGGCCAGTCCAAAAGCTCCATCGTACTCTCCAGTGTTTTGAACCAGGCTTGAGCATCCCATGGTTCGCTTGTGCCTGAGAAACTCTCTGGCTTGACTTTCTTCCACTGGATCAGATAGGCTTCTCTCTGTGTCCCTACTGCTGGGGCCACTGGTGTTGCAGGTTGGACTGGTGGGACCTCTATCACTACTGGAGTTGCTAAATTAGGCTCTGGAGTGACAGTGGGAGTGTTCTGCTGATTAGCCCTTAAAGTAGCTATTTCCTGTTGCTGTTCAGCTAATTGCTGCTGTAACTGAGCCAATACTGCGGTAAGGTCTGGAGGGGGCACTGAACTGCCTGCCTCGTGCTGGGGCTCAGTGGCTGGTGCCCTTCTAGCTGGGCGTCCTCGTGCCATTTCTAGAGACATAGAGGACATACATACTAAGACAATCATATTTGCATAACTATTGTTATCATGTTAGATACTATCATAAATAAACATACTTTAGTTATCTCTAAACATGAAAACATGAAACATAAATAAAGTGAGAGATGTTCTTACTTGGAAGCTGCAGGTTCAATGATGATGTGTGTGTAGGAAGTATGGAACTTTTGCTCTGATACCACTCTGTAACGCCCCACCTTCTACTGGCTAAGCTGTAAGGCCGGGGTTACATTATGCTGTGCTAAGCTATATCCATGACCATCGCTAAGTCTAGGTGCGGAAAGCTATACCAATTAAAATCTTTGCTAACTGCTTCCATATTCGGAATTTTATTATCAGACATATGCTGAGGGTGTAATCTAAGATATACATGTCATATATTACATCCCCTATGGTCAAGGAATCTAGATAGGGGTTTGCAGCTGATATCAGGCCTCCCAATCGATCAGTTGATCGATTGGAACGGCTTGATCGATCCACGGATCGATTCAGCTCGTTACTGTATTAGGGAAAAACTCTGGATCGATCGGCTGATCGATCCAGGCTAACCAATCGATCCAAGGATCGATTCGGGAGCTCTCTGTTCGCGGGAGCTAATCCCCTGATCGATCCATTGATCGATCCAGCGTGCTTCTGTGCATGGAAGGAATTTCTGGATCGATCGGCTGATCGATCCGGACTTACCAATCGATCGGAGGATCGATTCAGTAAGGCTTTGTTCACTGGAATCAGGCCTGATCGATCGGCTGTCCAATTGAACTAAATCAATCGATCGGCTGATCGATCCGGAGACCTACTGTTTGTGAATAATAGCTACCCAATTGATCAACCGATCGATTGGGAAGCCTCCAATCGATCGGCTGATCAATTGGGGTTTCTGATTTCGCAGTTGAGCTCTGATTTCAGCACTGATTCGTGCTGAAATCACATACATCAACTCTATAAGCATGAGATAAAACTACTAGGCATGACATTACTCATGGAGTGCTATCTAATATCAAACTTAATGCATACTACACAATTCATACTACTCAAACAATCTAAAAGGTAGAGAAGTAACTAAATTTGAAATGCTAAGTTTCAAGTTCGCTAGTTCCCAAGCATCTTTATTCCAAGTTCCTTTTTCCACACACATCTTCATCGCATTGACCTCCAGCCTCCGCTAGTCCATCTTTCCTTTACCTTTATCGGTAGTATAAGGAAAAGAAGTATCTGTAAGCTTGGGAGCTTAGTAAGAAACCATCTACCTCACTAAAACATGCAATCGATGCAAATTATGCTTTTAAAACATGTTGTTTGAAATATATGCTGAACATTGCTAAACATGGATTCTAAAACATGGCATAATCACATACGATACATGGCAATCATAGCTAAGCATAAATCCATCATGTAAATCTATAAGAACTAAACTGAAATAAAAGCTAAGCTATATTACTACTAACAGATGCTAAGCTGCTCTGTATTCACATAAACTATATTGTGAAGTTTTGAAAGCTATTTATCATAAATAGATGAAAATACATAAACATGTTGCTGATGGGCCCGGCAACTGTACTTGCTATGCGCGCATCTCTAATTAGACCCGGGGTTGCAAGTCCCGAATTTAGTAGAGTTACTAGGTTATCTAAACCTATGGACGACTATGGGAGCCCAGCCCATGGACAACTGAAGTCCAGTACAGTGCCACTGAAAAGTAAAATACTGTGCATAAGCTAATAATGTTTGTCTTGCTTTTTTTTTACTAGGTTGTCTGAACCTAGAACTAGGTTATCTAAACCTAGAGGCGACTGTGGGAGCCCACCCATTGGACTGTAGTCCCATAAAAGCTGTAGCAAGACTAAATATGTTATAAAATGCTTCTACTGCATTTATCTAACTATTGAAATGCCTATGGTGGCATTTTACTGAGCTAAGCATTAAAGCAAACACTTGGTGTGCGCTAATTCACACCCTATATACTGAAAATTCTGCATATGACTAAACTAATGCGTAAAACATACGAAAAGCTACTTATACTGCAGGTGAGGGGTTTCTTACATCCTGCGCTAGTTTTCCTTATGATCTGATCGTTACACTTTCCGGAAAGACGATCTTCTCGACGATCCTCTTGCTTCCACGTGCTCTTCTCGCGGAGAGGAGCGTTCTCATGCCGGAGTCATCGCCGGAAAGTGTTCTTGGAGCCTTTGGGACGGAACCCTAGCCCTTGGGGCTTGGTGCACCGAGAGAAGGAGAGTAGGGAGAGGGCGGCGTGTAAGGGTTTTGAGGGAGAGGAGAGTTACGTTAAAAATAACTCTTCACTTAATTTTCCCCTATTTATATTAAGTGGTAAATTCGGCCCAACTCTAACATAAATATAATTGATTCCCTTTTCTTTCAGCACGGCCTTGCTGGGTTCACTTGGTTACTAGAGTTCACCATAAATCGTAGGATCCAATAGGTCTCGGGTTCAATACCCGCGTAGGTTATTTTACGTTCCTATTTGTTTTTGCTACTTCCGCTACTCTAAAAATTCCACAAAAATATCCTAAAATTCCAGAAAAATCATAGGATGTTTCTAAAATTAATTCGAGAATTTTCGGGCATTACAAAACAAATATTAGCATCAAATACCATAAAAATATGCTAATCGCAATTAAGTCCAAAATCAAATGTAATTTATGAAATGTAGAGTAAACAAAAGTTTAAGCTATGAAAAGACCAAGAAAAATATGTATTATGAATTAAAATAATATAGCAAAATCATGGTTATCAATGAGTATGTTATATATACATAATCATGATACGAACACCGTCATCATAAATGCAAATTCTAAATCCACCTAAGTACACCACAACATGAGTATGATCATCATGATACCTCCACATATCCCACCAAACACATATACACAACTACATATGTATAAACTGTTAGAGTGTATACTAAAAGCCGAGCTTTTGGTATAAATATTTATCTAGAAATAAGAATCACATTGGTCAAATATCTACATTTATGATAAATGTAGTTGTTCAATTAATTTATATTATAGATAGCATGGTGTGTGGTGTCACACACAGAAGATCATGTTATCAGTTCTTTATAAATTATAAACAGTTGATCACGACTAAGATGGAAAGGAACAAATCATTGGAATAGTCGTAGTGTAATTAGGTATTAGTTTATCTTGACTAATAAATTACACTAGTACACTCTAAGTATATTGAGTAGGACCATTTTAGGTAAGTTCTTTTTATACTGACTTGATAAAAGAACTAGACCTTAGTTATTATGGAAGTGTGTGCTCTTAATTCTAATATAATAACAAGCACATATATTTGATATTTATTTCTTTAATTTATCAATGGGTGAGATTTAGTTCGATAAATCAATAAGCCCAATAAGTTGGGAAATGATATCACTTATAGTGTGTGTTGTTGATTATAGAAGGAATCTGTGTCCTAGTAATCTAGGTTGAGAATGACCCCAAGAGGAGCTCATAAGGATTGTCATGTTAAACCCTGCAGGTGGACTTAGTCCGACATGACGATAAGGTTGAGTGGTACTACTCTTGGACTAAGATATTAATTAAGTGAGTTGTCAGTAACTCATTTAATTAGTGGACATTCATTATCTTAAACACAGGGAGACTAACACACTCCTAATAAGAAGAAGCCCAAAATGTAATTTGGGATTGGTGCGGTAGTTCAATAATAGTTCTTTAGTGGAATGAATTATTATTGATGAAATTAAGTTATGTGTTCGGGACGAACACGGGATGCTTAATTTCATCAGGAGACCAAAACCAATTCCTCCTCTTGGTCCATATCGTAGCCTCTTGTATATAGAGATTTATACCCACCACATATCCACCTTCTTACCCAACCAATAGGGGCCGGCCAAGCCAAGCTTGAAGCACAAGCTTAGGGCCGGCCAAGCCTAAAGGTTGAGCCTTAAGGTGGTCGGCCAATAGCTTGGAGCCCAAGCTTAGGTGGCCGGCCACATCATATTAAAAAGGGATTTTTGTTAAAATTATTTCTTATGTGGATATCATGATTTTAAAAGAGAGTTTAAAATTTAAATCTTTTCTTTTATAGCTTTCTACAAAAGATTAAGAAAAGATTTGAAATCTTTCCTTATTTGTATATTGAAAGGTAGATTTTAATTTTGAGAAAATGTTTCCTTTTTAACCATGTTCATGATTTAAAAGAGAGTTTAAAATTAAATATTCTTTTTTATAAGTTTCTACAAAAGATTAAGAAAAGATTTGATATCTTTCCTTATTTGTAGATTAAAAGAGATTGTAATTTTTAGAGATAACTTTCTTCTTATCCACATGTTTAAAAGAAATATTTTAATTTATAAAATTTCCTTTTTACAAACCACCATAAAGGGAAAATTTATTGGAGAAATTTTTATAAATTTTTGGAGACAAATTAGGAAGTTTTAATTAATTAAAACTCTCCTTGTTTTGTTTTTAAAGTGGCCGGCCATTGTAAATTGAAAAGAAAAAATTGTTTTTAATTAAATTAATTTTCCTTTTCATGGCAAAAGAATTAAGAAAGTTTTTATTTAAATTTCCTTATTTGCCAAGACCAAGGATTATAAAAGAGGGGGTAGAGGTGCCTTCAAGGGGAACGACTCTATTCTTATTCTTCCTCTCTTTTTCTTCATTGGGGTGGCCGGCCCTATTAGTTTTCTCTTCTTCCTTTTCTTTCTTCTTCATTGGCTGGATCTTGTAAACTCATGGAGCTTGAAGATGGCCGGATTTTAGCATGGAGAAGAGGGAGAGAAAGGAAGCATCCCTTGGAGCTTGGTGGTGGTGGTCGGACCTCTACTTCTCTTGGAGAATTGTGGTGGCCGAAACCTAGAAGGAAGAAGAAGGTGTTGGTGGTTCTCATCTCAGAAGATCGTTGCCCACACAACATCCGAGGTTAGAAGAGGAATACGGTAGAAGATCAAGAGGTTATTTTTGCTTACAAAGAAAGGTATAACTAGTAATTGTTTTCCGCATCATACTAGTTTTCTTTATATTGTTATTTTTGGAAATACCAAACACAAGAGGCATATGATTCTAGAGTTTTCGAAATATTTTTTCGAGTTTGTGTTTTCTTCTTTTTTGAATTTGTGATTCGATTGTTCTTTTTGGTTAACCTAGAGTTATTTAAGGAAATAAATATTAGCTTTCCTTAAAAGGCTTTGCCTAGGCGGTGGTGGTTGCTCCCATATCCAAGAAGGTCATGTGCCTCGCCATGCAGTCATGGAAACCAATTTTGGAAATTAATATTTATGGAATTAATAACTTAGGTAGATTTGAATCAATAGTGTTAAGTTTCACTTATGATTCAAATCTAAACCATTAAGAACAGATAAGTTAAATTTGGAATTAATGATGTTAAGTTCCATCTGTGATTCCTAATTTAACTTTTAAAGAACACAATAGGTTATTTAAGGAAAGGTTCGACACTTGTACAAAAAATTTTTGTACAGTGGAACCGGTACGATTTTCTTAGGACTAACCAACAATTGGTATCAGAGCTAGGGTTTGCCTCTGTGTGTTTGGTTTTCAAATTAGGTTATGCACATGTCATACATAATTTAGGCAAGATAATAGTAGGATGTGCTAACTTTGTGGTTGCAGACTCCAACTATTATGACTTATAGATGTTGTGTGTGATTGGACCCTTGGACATGTCAAGGGCATTATTTTTGTGTATGCATGATTGTATGTAACTAATATAGCAGGAGCTGTTTTAGCCTTAGGATTTTAGAATTTTATTTTCGATCTAGATTACATGTACATTCCTTCGTGGAATATAGGATCGATATATGTAAAATTCTATTTTTGTCGCGGATCGGATTCTTGTGAGGCATGGTACTTTTGGAGCACCAGAGGCGCAGCGGAATAAGAAGTAAGACGGATGCGACAACTCGACCTGATGGCGGTGGCTAAAGATGGCAACAACTAGGGTTGGAGCACATAGAGGACAGTAACAGGAAAAGGCCATAATAGTTGGAAAATAATTTCCATATTTATTGCTTTATTTACTGTGATGTGTGTGTATGCATGTGATGTATGCTAGGATAACTTAAAATTCCTCACTTTAAATAACTAAGTGGGAGAGGGATTTATTTTAATAAATTCCACAGTCTCCATTACTGGTTTGTAAGTGATACAAACAAACTTGCGCGTTGGCTCTGAGTGCCTTTCTCCATATCGGATGAGTTTGTTTGTGGATCACTAGATCAAACTTCCATTTATGATGACTATAGGAAATTAATTAAGAGCGTGTGATCTTCCCCATCGGAAGGGGCATAATCTTATTAATGGACTTAGTGTCAAGTAATGGTATACACTTAGGCACGTCTAAGAGTATCCTCCCCATTGGAGTCACTGCTATTATTTGTGTGACTGAAGAAAACCAACTATTAATTTGTCATAAAGATAGGTTGACAAGATAATAAAATTAAAACCCCCTCTTACAAATGTTGAGATTTTGTATACATCCACACTATCGTGGCATACAAAAATTCATGGTGTATGAGGTAATTTTATTTGTCAGTTTGACAAGAAAATAAAATTAATGGGAAAAACTCCTCTAACAAATGTTCGGTTTTGTATACATCCACACTATTGTGGCATACAAAATTCATGGTGTTTGAGGTAATTTTATTTGTCATAAAGACTTATTAACAAGATAATTAATCGGTAAAACCCTCCTCTTACAAATGTTCAATTTTGTATACGTCCACACTATCGTGGCATGCAAAATTCACGGTGTTTGAGGTGTTGGTGAATTTAAATAATATTGTTTGAGGAATCAATATTATTTTAAATCCAAAAGTTTTGACCAAATATTTGATCAAAGATAGATTAACTATTAATTTTACTCGTCATAAAGTAAAGTTGACGAGATAATAAAATTAATGGATAAAATCTCCTCTTTGATTTTGTATACGTCCACACTATCGTGGCATACAAAATTCATGGGGATTTTAAGGTGTTGGTCTTGACCAAATATTTTTGTGATTCTTAGGATTTAAAATGTTAGTCAATCCCCTAGTTGTTATACTATAGAAAAGACTTAGTAGTCCCAATTATAATGATTGGAAATAGGACTTGGACATTAAGGTAGACTGTCTTCTTAGAACTGAGAGCAATATATGTGTATTTAATTCATTTGTTGTTGAAACATGTTTAGTGGTGTTATCTACCAGTACTTGGAGTGTAGATACAGATACCACTAATCATGTCTGCAATTCATTGCAGGGTTCCAGGAAACCCGACAACTATATGAAAAGGAAAACACCGTCTGCATGGGCACTACTGCAAAAGTAGCAGCTATTGTAGTGGGAGAGGTTTATTCTCTAATAGGAATAAAATATGGATTATTAGAAATTATCTTTACGTACTAAGTTTAGAAAGAACCTGATTTCAGTTTCTAAACTATTATAGAATAGATATTGTGTGTAGTTTGATAACAAAGTTGTTATCGAGAAAATAGGAAAGATATCTATTCTGGTACGTTGGTTGGCAATTTATAAATCCAATAACTCTCACGATGCAATAAATGGAAATTAATAAGAGAAAGTAGGCTTCGGAAATGAACCAATCATATTTTTGGCATCAAAGGCTAGGTTATTTTAACTTAAGTAGGATTCATTGGTAGCTGATGAACTTTTGGGTTCATTGGTAGTGGAAATCTTTCCAACCTGAGAGTTTTACTTGGAAGGAAAAATAATCGAGAAGCTTTTAAGTCTAAGGGATATGGAGCCAAAGATATAATGGAATTGGTTCATTCTGATTTGTGTGGTCCTATGACTATCCAGACAAGAGGTAGTTTTGAATATTTCGTTTATTTTATAAACAACTATTCGAGACACAGATAGATTTACTTGATACACTGCAAGTCTAAGTGCTTTGATTAGTTCAAAGAGTACGAGGCTGATGCGGAGAAATGTCAAAGTAAAAATATCGAGACACTACGGTGAGATCGTAGTAGCAAATACCTCTTGGGAGAATTTAGGAGTCACTTATCAGAAGTAGGGATTCAATCCAAACTAACTCCACTTGATACATCCCAACAGAATGGTGTAGTAGAAAGAAGGTATAAGGCTCTTATGGAATAATTAGATCAATGATGAGTTATTTAGAAAATTACTAAATTCATTTTAAGGATATACACTGAAAACGGAAGTGAACATAGTACCTTCTAAGTCAGAACTCTCTACTCCCACAGAATTACAGAATGGGCGTAAGCCTAGTCTGAAGCATATTCGGATTTGGGTGGTCTAGCACATGAGAGACACTGAAAAATTAGACATGAGTTCACTTGTTTGTGAGTTATCCTAGAAAAACGAAAAGAGGTTTGTAGTCCTTAAAATCGGAAGGTCATTGTTGGCACCAATGCTCGATTTGAGAAAAGGAATATACTATAAACCACAAGCCCATGAGTAAAAATTGTTCTTAAGGAAATTAAAGGACACGTCTAACCTAGTACCAACTGTACAAGATGAAATATCACAAGAAACTGCAACACGTATCACAAATGATACACAATTACAGAAAGTACCTTGTCATAGTGGGAGGGTTGTTAGGAAACCTAAAAAGATTCATGTTTTGGGAGAGTCTTTGGACTCGATCCCTGGAGGACATGAACCTGATCTCCGGACATATGACGAAGCACTCCAAGATAAAGATGCAGAATCTTTGTAAAGAATACAGAATTATAATATATGTATTCTAATAGAGTCTGGAAGCTTATAAAATCACCAAATGGTGTAAAAGTCATTGGGTAAAAATAAGTCTACAATAGGAAAAGAGGGATAGACAAGAAAGTAGAAACTTTCAAAGCAAGGCTTGTTGAAAAAGGAAACTTTTTTACCGGTAGCCATGCTTAAGTCTTCCCGGATTCTTTTATCTATGAGATTTAGCAAGTGGATGTCAAGACAGCTTTCCTTAATGGAAGTCTTGAAGAAAACATCCATATAAAGCAACCAGAAGGGTTCATTGCAAAGAGTAAAGAGCATCTTGTGTGTAAGCTCAAACAGTCTATGGACTGAAGTAAAGCTTCAAGCTCTTGGTACATTCAGTTTAATAAAGTAATCCAGACCTATGGATTTACTTAATAACCGAATGAGTCTTGTGTATACAAAGAGTGTGATGGAAACATGGTGGTATTTCTTATACTATACGTAGATAACATTTTTGGTAGTTAGAAACAATATCAAAGTGTTGTCAGAAGTAAAGGTATGGTTGCCCAAACAATTTGATATGAAGGACTTGGGAGAATGCATATATTCTTGGGATCAAAGGGATCACAAGAAAAGAATATATTTTACTTATCCCAAGCTTCATATATCGAAACAATCTTAGCTCGTTTTAGCATGCAGAACTCTAAGAAAGGTTTCTTACCTTTTAGGCATGGAGTAGCTTTATCTAAAGAGATGTCTCAGAAGACATCAAAGGAAATAAAGGACATGAAGGCAGTTCCTTATGCTTCGGCTATAGGAAGTCTAATGTATGCAATGCTGTGTACGAGACTGGATATCTGTTTTGTCGTGGGCATGGTTAGCAGATATCAAAGTAACTCTGGACAAGGACATTTGTCTGCGGTAAAGCATATATTGAAGTACCTTAGAGGCACTAGAGATTATATGCTAGCTTACAAGGCAGATAATTTGGTCCCTGTGGGTTATATGGATTTTAACATCCAATCGGAAAGGGACAATAGTAAGTCAACCTTGGGGTTTTGTGTTTACTTTAGGAGGTAAAGTCATAACTATGGAAGAATGATAAGCATAGGTGCTTTTTCGGACTCCACCATAGAAGCTGAGTATATGGCAGCCTCTGAGGTAGCCATAGAAGCTATATGGCTCAGACACTTCAAGATAGACTTAGATATGATTTCTGATTTTCCCAAAATAATTTTGTGTAGTAGCAAACTCGAAGAAACCATAAGTCCATAAGGCAAGTAAACACAATAGAGCGTAAGTACCACCCAATACGAGAAATCGTATAAACCAGGAGAAGTTGTTGCCGCCTAGATTGCATCAGATGATGACCTATAGATCTTTTCACTAAGACCCTTAAGGCAAGAGCTTTTGATGGGCATGTTGAAGGGTTGGGAATCAGATGTATGGCAGCAGATATGGCAGCTTAGTCTTTTAGTATAAGTGGGAGATTGTTAGAGTGTATACTAAAAGCCTAGCTTTTGGTATAAACATTTATCTAGAAATAAGAATCACATTGGTCAAATATCTACATTTATGATAAATGTAATTGTTCAATTAATTTATATTGTAGATAACATGGTGTGTGGTGTCACACACAGAAGATCATGTTATCAGTTCTTTATAAATTATAAACAGTTGCTCACAACTAAGATGGAAAGGAACAAACCATTGGAATAGTCGTAGTGTAATTAGGTATTAGTTTATCTTGACTAATAAATTACACTAGTACACTCTAAGTGTATTGAGTAGGACCATTTTAGATAAGTTCTTTTTATACTGACTTGATAAAAGAACTAGACCTTAGTTATTATGGAAGTGTGTGCTCTTAATCCTAATATAATAACAAGCACATATATCTGATATTTATTTCTTTAATTTATCAATGGGTGAGATTTAGTTCGATAAATCAATAAGCCCGATAAGTTGGGAAATGATTAACTTATAGTGTGTGTTGTTGATTATAGAAGGAATCTGTGTCCTAGTAATCTAGATTGAGAATAACCCCAAGAGGAGCTCATAAGGATTGTCATGTTAAACCCTGCAGGTGGACTTAGTCTGACATGACGATAAGGTTGAGTGGTACTATTCTTGGACTAAGATATTAATTAAGTGAGTTGTCAGTAACTCATTTAATTAGTGGACACTCAATATCTTAAACACAGGGAGACTAACACACTCATAATAAGAAGGAGCCCAAAATGTAATTTGGGATTGGTGCGGTAGTTCAATAATAGTTCTTTAGTGGAATAATTATTATTGATGAAATTAAGTTATGTGTTCGGGGCGAACACAGGATGCTTAATTTCATCGGGAGATCAAAACCAATTCCTCCTCTCAGTTCCTATTGTAGCCTCTTGTATATAGAGATTTATAGCCACCACATACCCACCTTCTTACCCAACCAATAGGGGGCGGCCAAGCCAAGCTTGAAGCTCAAGCTTAGGGTCGGCCAAGCCTAAAGGTTGAGCCTTAAGGTGGTCGGCCAATAGCTTGGAGCCCAAGCTTAGGTGGCCGGCCACATCATATTAAAAAGGGATTTTTGTTAAAATTATTTCTTATGTGGATATCATGGTTTTAAAAGAGAGTTTAAAATTTAAATATTTCCTTTTATAGCTTTCTACAAAAGATTAAGAAAAGATTTGAAATCTTTCCTTATTTGTATATTGAAAGGAAGATTTTAATTTTGAGAAAACGTTTCCTTTTTAACCATGTTCATGATTTAAAAGAGAGTTTAAAATTAAATATTCTCTTTTATAAGTTTCTACAAAAGATTAAGAAAAGATTTGATATCTTTTCTTATTTGTAGATTAAAAGAGATTTTAATTTTTAGAGATAACTTTCTTTTTATCCACATGTTTAAAAGAAAGATTTTAATTTATAAAATTTCTTTTTTACAAACCACCATGAAGGGACAAATTATTGGAGAAATTTTTATAAATTTCCGGAGACAAATTAGAAAGTTTTAATTAATTAAAACTCTCCTTGTTTTGTTTTTAAAGTGGCCGGCCATTATAAATTGAAAAGAGACAATTGTTTTTAATTAAATAATTTTTCCTTTTCATGGCAAAAGAATTAAGGAAGTTTTTTTTTAAATTTCCTTATTTGCCAAGACCAAGGATTATAAAAGAGGGGGTAGAGGTGCCTTTAAGGGGAACGACTCTATTCTTATTCTTCCTCTCTTTTTCTTCATTGGGGTGGCCGACCCTATTAGTTTTCTCTTCTTCCTTTTCTTTCTTCTTCATTGGCCGGATCTTGTAAACTTATGGAGCTTGAAGATGGCCGGATTTTAGCATGGAGAAGAAGGAGAGAAAGGAAGCATCCCTTGGAGCTTGGTGGTGGTGGCCGGACCTCTACTTCTCTTGGAGAATTGTGGTGGCCGAAACCTAGAAGGAAGAAGAAGGTGCTTGGTGGTTCTCGTCTCGGAAGATCGTTGCACACACAACGTCCGAGGTTAGAAGAGGAATACGGTAAAAGATCAAGAGGTTATTTTTGCTTACAAAGAAAGGTATAACTAGTAATTGTTTTCCACATCATACTAGTTTTCTTTATATTGTTATTTTTGGAAATACCAAACACAAGAGGCATATGATTCTAGAGTTTTTGAAATAGTTTTTCGAGTTTGTGTTTTCTTCTTTTTCGAATTTGTGATTCGATTGTTCTTTTTGGTTAACCTAGAGTTATTTAAGGAAATAAATATTAGCTTTCCTTAAAAGGCTTTGCCTAGGCGGTGGTGGTTGCTCCCATATCCAAGAAGGTCATGTGCCTCGCCATGCAGTCCTAGAATCTAATTTTGGAAATTAATATTTATGGAATTAATAACTTAGGTAGATTTGAATCAATAGTGTTAAGTTCCGCTTGCGATTCAAATCTAAACCATTCAGAACAGATAAGTTAAATTTGGAATCAATGATGTTAAGTCCTGTCTGCAATTCCTAATTTAACTTTTAAAGAACACAATAGGTTATTTAAGGAAATGTTCGACACTTGTACAAAAAAATTTTGTACAGTGGAACCGGTACGATTTTCTTAGAACCAACATAATCAACCAAGAATCTCCGATAATCCCCCTAAACACATGTACACAGAAGATAGGTACAATCAACATGTACCCTCCAGTAAAACATATCAGACACGTGTATATACAACAAATATACAATCAACACAACTCCTCCGATCATCACACCAGACAAATGTATACACGACATACCAATGGACAATCATCATATGAATACCACTAACGAAGTACCCCCTACCATACATACTATACATGTAAAAATACCACAGAGTATAGATAACCAAAGTGCAGACTGTATAAGAATTAAATAGATCATCGCAAGGGTTAAGCATCAGTATCAAGCAGGAAAACAACAAACGAACACAATATAAGGTAATGCAGCCTAAACCATCACATAATAATCATGCACTAAGATCAATAAAAACTACACAGAGGACAAGGAAGAAATACCCGTCTTTAAAAGTCCCGTATCCAACAGAACCACCCCACCCACATTGCTCGTCCAGATCAAAGTCCAATGTCATATATATATATATATATATATATATATATATATATATATATATATATATATATATATATATACATATACTACGATGTATAAATCATGTACCAACAGAACTAATTATCCTTAACACATTTACTAAACCTTATTAGTGTCTCCTATCAATTAAATTAACCACTTCTCCTCTCCTAATTGTCTAAAATGAAATAACCCTAACATTCCATAAATAATTAGATTAAACTCCAACATGATTCACCTTTAAATTCTCACCCATATCCATAGTTTCCAATCCAAAATCCCTAATCTAATATCAACAGGGAATACAATAATACCTACCCATAAATTTAAGCAAAACAAAACCCTACAACTCATTAGCAACGCTAATCAAATAGCTTACTACTCAGAAATCAAAAGTATACCCTAGAAATGTGCTTACTGTGAGGTATATCAGTAAATCCAGTAGCAGCCTCTGCCCGAACTCTGCAAAAGAAACCTATACACCAATTCTTTCAAAAAAATTAGTCCCAGAAGTAATCATACATCAATGTATCTGCTGGAATCCTACAATCAAAACCACATTCACCTCAAACAACCCCAAAATCTTCAACCAAAACTCTCGGCCGCAAGAATGTAGAGGACAGTGATCTGCCCAGAGGAAATCCATCAAGGAGTTGTTCCTATGCCTTCCCCTAATCCAAAAAAGGAGAAACATCACAATTAGAACCCTATAAACCAAGAAGAAGGAAACAACATCGAATCGAAGCTAGGGTTCAGGAGGCGGTGGAAATTTCGAGCACTGATCCAACACGATCGGTGAAGATCAAAGGCTCGGATCAGAGACAAAGGAAAAAAAATGGCGACGACTGACAGGAAGCGAAGAAACAACATCGCTGGGGCTCGCGGTGATCCGATGACGCCGTGGGGTCAGGGGTGGATGGGAGGGCTCGACCGGTGGTGCGTCGATATGATCAAGTTGCCAGCGACAGTGACGCGACAGCAAGGGAAGAAGCAACGCTCGGGTCCGGCGATCAGCCTTGGCTCATTCACCCCATACGACGAGAGGAAAAGAGAGGAAGGGAGGGTTCGGGCGAATTCGGGAAGGAGGAGAAGATATCGGGAGGAAAGAAAATGAAAAAAGAAATAAAAAGAAAATAAAACCTAGGTTTATTTTAATTAAATCCTAAGTCAAATCCTCGATCAACTCCCAATTAATTTGGATATTCCAAATAGGCTTCCGCTGTACCCTGAATTCATCCCCTCAAAACGGGTCATATAAACTCCATTTAAACCCCGAAAAATTTCCAAAAATTTCTAAAAAAAATCCAATAAGATTATTTCTCCAATAACCTTATTTTATAATTATTATTTGGGTGTCGTATTTTATATTCTCCCCCACTAATAAAAATTTGGTCCCCAAATTTCCTGCTCAACTCAGGGAGCCACACCCAGGGGTAACAACTAAGCAACAACTCATATACCACTCCATCCATGTATCATGAACAAATCTCCAACTCTAAAGAATGACTTTGTAGGTTATGAGTTTACCCTACTTCTGTTACTCCCACACTGTTACCTAAACAACCGTGAATAAATCAACTATCTCAGAAATCCAAAATCTACTATCAATAGATCCTCCCACATCTGTATAATGCGCTCAAACTATCCATTAGTCTAAGGGTGAAAAATCTCTACTAAAGTAAAGCTCCTAACGCAAAATCCACTGTAATCTCGATCAAACCATGATGTGAAATAACGGATTTCCATCTGATACAATACTCAGAGATATACCATAAGGTCCGGTAATCTCTCTACAGTATAACCCCACTAATCGATCCACTGAATCCATCCTACGGATCGATGGAAAGGAAGTAAATTCGTCAACCAAACCACGATTTCCCAAAGCATCAAATCCTCTCCGTATCCTAGATAATCCCACAACAAAGTTCATCATAACATGCTCCCAACTCCAATCCAATGTACGAGTCCACTGAAACGATCCTACTGATCTCCGATGTTCAGTCTCCACTTGCTGACACACTAGACATCAAGTTAAAAAAAATCTGTGATGTCTTTCTTCATATCATTCCACTAATAAGAATACTCTAAATCTCCATACATCGAGTGTCACCCAGATGTATCACAAATTCGGATTAATGTGTGTCCTGCAGTAACTTCTCCTGGATAAGAAGTGACTCGGGAATACACATAATCTCCCACGGAAATAAAGAATCTCATTCTCATTATACGAGAATTCTAACTATTGGCACAAGACTACTCCGCTCATGCTATATCAGAACTGCACCGACTCCTAGGTACGATACATCAGTGTAGAGTACAAACCCATCTACACTAGAAAGTACTACTAAGAAAGGTACAGTTATCAACTTTTCATTTCATCTACTGAAACTAGTCCCGTAAGCATCTGTCCAAGAAAGTTCTATACCCTTTCTAGATGGTTCATTTAACGACATAACAATGCTGGAGAAACCTTCAACCAATCTCCGGTAATACCCAGCTAGACCAAAGAAGCTGTGAGTCTCCTGTATAGACTACAACTACTCCTAACTGGTAACAACCTCTATCTCCTGTGAATCCACAATATACCACTATTGGTGACCATGTGTTCCAAAACTATCACAGAAGACAATCACAATACGCACTACTGACTTCACATATAGATGTTCCCGTCCAAACATCTTTAGAACTATATGAAGATAATGTACGTGATCTATCTTGGATCAGGAATAGATCACAACATTGTCAATGAAGACAATGAAAACTGATCCAACCACCCTAGGAATACCAAATACATCGAGTCCATAAAAACATCTAGAGCACGGTATGCCTAATTAGTAACACCAAGGACAACAGACTCACTCAACTGTAAGATCCCCAACAACAAGTTTGAAATCTAATCACCAACTATAAATCACCAAATCCATAAATATCACACATGTGTTACTCCTCATGTCGCTATCAACATCAAGTATCAAACAATAGATCATCAAGTCAGATATCCACTAACAAATCATTAAAAATAGCATATCACCACACCTGATCTCATAATATCCACCAAACTCTAACCATCCTCCACCTCAATCTCACCTGATAGTCTCTTATACAATAATAGAGAAAAGGAATGCATCCGTCCTTCAACACCCACTGCCAACAACTGAGACATATCCACCATGGTTCAACATTCCACGTCCATATCGTACCACTACAGGGGTTATATCTAATGGGGAAGTTTATTATCATAAATCTCTAGTGATACAGACTAGTCATGTCCTCACAAATCTACTTCCCAATAACCCGCTCTCGTCAAGGGGTACAATCAAGATGTAGAACTATATCACCATCCTACCAAAAGTGTATGACTATAGAAGTCTAAGGGATTTCTCATGACTTCTTGATCGCTAATCATCCAACCTTTAACACTCGCTGCCAACAAACTAGTTGTATCCAAAAAGTCTGCCAAATCTCATCATCTCATCCTCTTAGATACTCAAATATCCACAGTAAAAGAATGTCAATTCCAAGTCACAAAACCTCCTAACTGAGAGTCTACCCATCAAGAAGATATCTCCACCACTCTCATAATCATCCTATAAATGTCCCTCGACAAATATTAATAAAAAGTCGAACCCTCTAATCTGAGATATAACCTACAAGACATGATAAAATGATCATGTGATCAAGATCTTAAGTTACTTGATAGAGAATGTTAGCCGAGTCGTCTAACCATTGTCTTGTACCTCATCTTACTGCGATTGCTCCATTTGAGGTTCAGTAACCTCTAGTATTTAGCAATGCACACAAAGGTAAAGGAGCACTATCTCCAAAAAACAAGTCGAAATAACTATCCATCGACGCCTTGCTTCTCGAACCTCATAATCTAATCAAATAACACCACCTTCTCTGTATCATTATGGGGCATAGATCTCTAGGTACATCAAGGATATCTAATCATATCCAATCAGTCCATGAGTCAGGATCTCCCATGGAACAACATTAGGCGAGTCAACTGATCATCGCCTTATAAACCATCATGCTACTGAAAGAGGTAAAGAAGTACTCTCTCTCCAAACACCTCAAAGAAATCACTAAGTGATGACCTAATCTCCAAAAAAACATTCTCTGCTTCTTCCTTCACGTGGTACCGGGTCACGTAAAGGTTAAGCAACTAACTTCAACTTTCTCACGCTAGAACAAATCATATGTCCGTATGTACTCTCCAACTCATACACCCTAGTAACAGTTGTATCTCATAAGTGTTAAGCAGGTACCTTTACACTTTTCCACATCAGTGGAGGTATCCTATCCGAATGTACCTTCTAAGTCAATCAACCAGGTACAGACAGTCCATGGTCAAAGTCCCCATGAAATAGGATACGTCGATCCTCTATAAACTGACCAAGCCGACAATGGTATACGGCTAATTCAATCCTTTCTATGACGGTACAAGTCATGTACTCACATACACCTCAAAATATCTAACCAAGCACGAAATAACCCAAAGATTAAAATCCCTATAATATAGAGTTTGTTGGCTCCCTACTGGTCGAACCAAAAAAATAAATCGATCATCTACTAACTGATCCAATAAGAATAATCAATCATCCACTGATGAACCTAGCTAAGGTTAAAGTGATACACAACTACCCAAGTCACAAAGGTAAATCGGTTCTCTACTAACCGAATCAACAAGAGTAAATCAATCTTCTACGGACCGAACTAATAAGATCACGAAACCAACTAAGATAAGTCAAACCCCACTGCACAAGTCAAACGGAAAACCAATCCTAAACAGGAGTAAATCGGAACTCTACTAACTGAGTCAACATGAGTATACAGATATCATCCACTACCCAGCTAATAATAATAGAGATTAGTATGTGACTCTAACTCTCAACCAACTAATAGTAACAGACACTAAAACTACTAGTAGTATGATATAACAAATCCCCTGAGATTGTAATCCTTGATCTCCAGTAGGGTCAACCGTGATCAGTGATTGACCCAACACATGAAATGCATGCTACAAATAACTGGACAGGTACTAACAAAAGTGTACTAACACATGTCATAACTGGCTATCATGGACAACAATATATATACCAACAGAAATGTATGATAACAATATGCAAACATACCTCCTATAGTCTGGAGATGTCCTGCTGCTGCCTGGTCCCAAAGCCCGAAAAAGCTCAAAAAGTCACATCAAGAAAATTGAAACACGAAATCCCAAAACATGAAAAGCAGACATCGTAAACCTGCTCTGATACCAAAATTTGATATCAGATTAACTCGAAAATCCAAAACAACAGGCATCGTAAACCTACTCTGATACCACTAAATTGTCACGCCCTCAAAGGAGTCCCTATCGAAAAATTTCGATAGCATCTCCCCTGTACCGGGTGACAATCTGAAACATACATACATACAAAATACATCAGTCATATGCAACTGGAATATATACACAACCACGCAGTTTATATTCAACCCACTCGGCTGGAACATAATAAGACACAACTACGCAGTTATATATATACAATGAACAACCCACTCGGCTGCATTGAAAACCAACACAGCGGAAAAATGATAACGGAAAGCCAAATACAACACAAATCAACACACTGCTAGCCGGCTAGGCTTTATACAACAACCACAATAACAAATACAACAGCACACCAAATACAGCAAATACCAAATACAAATAAATCATATACAAAACCCGAAACGGTCTTCGGATGTGACGTAGGACCCGGCAAACAGGATACTCCAAGCGACACACCAACCATCTATTTGCTACCTGAAAACATAAAGGTATAAATGCAGTAGTGAGTATAGGTAACTCAGCGGGTAATAGACAAGATAGTGTATGGACCATAAATAACATGGAGATCAAAAGTATACAGTCTCAGTAGTGAATAAAGAACATGATCATACTAACATATCCAATAAACACAACTACCAGTATCAGTCTATCTCACATGGTGTAACACTCATAACTAACATACAAAAATTGCACATACTACAACTGACAAAATGATAAACACATACCCAATCTGGAAATGACACATGATACAATGATCAATAAACTCATCGGATCTGCAACAAACCCACTCATGACACCTGTGCAATATAAAACAACTGCATATACATGTAAAATAAATGACATGTATATAGCATGACAACCATATGCAACAAGCATATCTCAAACAAGTGCAACAACCACAATCACATGCATCTAGTATCTACTAGGCATGTATACAAATATATCTCCAAAGATGCATCGTGCATCATATGCAAAAATGTGTATGCATGCTCCATGGTCACCCCGGCCATCTCTCTAGACACCACGACCCCTGTATGGCCGAGAAACTTGGGTCTATGACAAACCGTACTAACCTCCAGTACATGCACCGCTATAGGTGGCCGAAGCAGACGGTCAGCTAAGTAGTTATCTAACTACATAGCTAAGGGTCCCTAGCCACTCACATCTCTAGCCCTCTGACTACTGTACCCTCAAGAGTCACTACTCCAGAGTGGTCGAGGCTGATAGAACACTGAGCGGCTGAGTAAGCGCGACAGGACTAACTCCACTCCTAGCTACCACTCTCCATCAGTGGCTGAATGGACAACTATAAAAGACTGACAACCATCTCAACCACAAATGAGACAATAGTCGTCAGTATGCAATGAATGATGAACATGATATATATACATAATATGATACGAACACTGCCATCATCCATGCAAACTCTAAATCCACCTAAGTACCCCACAACATGAGTATGATCATCATGATACATCCACATATCCCACCAAACACATATACACAACTACATATGTATAATCAACCAAGAATCTCCGATAATCCCCCTAAACACATGTACATAGAAGATAGGTACAATCAATATATATCCTCCAGTAAAACACAACAGACACGTGTATATACAAAAAATGTACAATCAACACAACTCCTCCAATCATCACACCAGACAAATGTATACACGACATACCAATGGACAATCATCATATGAATACCACCAAAGAAGTATCCCCTACCATACATACTATACATGTAAAAATACCACAGAGTATAGATAACCAAAGTGCAGACTGTATAAGAATTAAATAGATCATCACAAGGGTCAAGCATCAGTATCAAGTAGGAAAACAACAAACGAACATGATATAAGGTAAAGCAGCCTAAACCATCACATAATAACCATGCACTAAGATCAAGAAAAACTACATAGAGGCCAAGGAAGAAATATCCGCCTTTAAAAGTCTCGTATCCAACAGAACCACCCCATGTCACGCTGCTCATCCAGATCAAAGTCCTATGTCATATATAAATAATGTATCAAATTATATATATATATATATATATATATATATATATATATATATATATATACACTACGATGTATAAATCATGTACCAACAGAACTAATTATCCTTAACACATTTACTAAACCTTATTAGTGTCTCCTATCAATTAAATTAACTAGTTCTCCTCTCCTATTGTCTAAAATGGAATAACCCTAACATTCCATAAACAATTAGATTAAACTCCAACATGATTCACCTTTAAATTCTCACCCATATCCATAGTTTCCAATCCAAAATCCCTAATCTAATATCAACAGGGAATACAATAATACCTACCCATAAATCGAAGCAAAACAAAACCTTACAACTCATTAGCAATGTTAATCAAATAGCTTACTGCTCAGAAATCAAAAGTATACCCTGGAAAAGTGCTTTCCGTGAGATATATCAGTAAATCCAGTAGCAGCCTCTGCCCAAACTCTACAAAAGAAACCTATACACCAATTCTTTCAAAAAAATCAGTCCAAGAAGTAATCATACAACAATCACTACAAGAAAAACGCCTAACAACAACGGTTTTTCACCGTTGTCATAGCCTCTTTCGGACTGTTGTTAAAGGCTGTGTTGTTAAAAGGGGTACCCAAAGACAACAGTTTTTAACCATTGTGTTTGAAGGCAAAGACAACAGTTTTACAACGGTGAAAAACCGTTGTCTTTTCCTTCAAAGACAACAGTTTTTCACCGTTGTCTTTGAGCGTCTACCTTTAATAACAGGGTTTTCAACAACAGTTTTAAACTATCTACGACAACGGTGAAAAATCGTTGTCTTTTTTAGATAAAAAATAAAAAAAATTAATACACAATTTTCCAATATTATAAATCATTCAAAATACTAAATTTCAAAATAAAATTTAATATATAATTTTCTAACATTCAAAAATAATATCTATAACATTCTGAAGAAATTTCATAAGCAACCAACAAAATGATAACACTATTAAAACAAAGGTAGAACAATATAACACGAGATTTTCTAATCTGTTTTGACTGTTGAATTTTTGCTCCTAATCTGTTTCAAGGACCGCAGCGCTGCTACGGTGCTCTTCATGTATAAGCTCTGCATATATTTAATCTCCTCCAACTCTGAAACCCTCTCACCTGATTGTGTCGGATTTGGCACTCCATTTTGTCCGTCGCATTCTGCTGAAATTGACAGGTTGTTGCTGGGGAAGAGGTGGTCGAGCATAGCCACACACTCCTTCACAAGTTTGTATAGGAGATCAGTTGTAAAGAATGGCTGCTGCAACACCTTTTCGATGAAGGGCTGCCTGATAAGTGCTCATGTTCTCTTGTCATACTTCTTCAGTATTTTCACTTGACCTGAATTCATCACAACAAGAATAATAAACCATCTAAATGAGTGCACAAATTTAAAAAAAAAAAGAACCAGAAGAAAGGACAGAACAGTTAATCAATAACAATCAGATAATTGTAAACTATAATTAGGCTCTGATCATGACTATGCTAACATGAGTTTTCTTGTTAACAAATTGAGAAATAATGGTTCGGAGAAATTAACAAACAAGACATGTAATATCTAAACAAATGGGAGAGTTTGATACCTAAATAAAATCAACCTTGTTCAGTCAATGTAAAATCAGTTATAAACTGCATTGGTAGTAGGCAAATAACATAAAATTTTCTATTGTGGAAGTTATAATAAGAGTAGATTGATTGTTTCACCAATGACAAGAGAAATATTACTGTGTGATTTGAAGAAGAAATCCAAACATCTATTCTGCTGAATGCTAATTTATCATAACCTAGCAAAACAAATTTACCAAGCTACTCCAACGCCCTTCTTAATCAATCTGATCAATTAGTAAACATGATTGTAGAATAAAACCCATAAATTACCTCTGAAGCGAAAGTGCTAAGTTTATACTGGACTGAATGTAATTCATACACCATATGGATTGTTTGCAATGAAAATTACAATCTCCAAAAAAAAAACAAAGGTTTGGAACATAAAGGGATATCAATCCATCACAACTTAGATTGTTTGGAGGATCCACAGAAGTGTATTAATTTACATGTTAGAATATTGAAAATAAGCTACAGTGAAATCTTTAATGTGTACCATGGACTACATAAGAATAGATCAAGAAAAAGTTGAATTCTTACGGAAACCTACCCGTGTAGTTAATTACGTGATCTTCTCCTTAGCCTTTACTTTCCTTTGAACATTCTTCCTTGATAGTGATCTTCAAAATTATATTAATTGTCAAGATGCATGCTATAAAACTGTTCAAACAATCACTTAGATAAAGCACAAACAATTACTTTGTTTGTGCTTCAAGATCCTACAAAGATTGAATTGCACATGGCAAAGATGTCGTCAGCCTGCAAACTTCTCGCTTAAATCAATTTCCAAACATGAAATACTAGTAGCGATATTGAACTATTTTTCTAGTTGTCAATCTTTCTTGCAAAGGATACAGTTTATACAAAAAATGAGTATTACAATAAGATCTTTAAAATAATAAAGAAATCTTGATATACAAAATATTAGACCTATAATTTAATTTCAACAAACAAAAGAGATAATAAAAAGAATAAGAGATGAATAGTAAATATTAAACAACATTTAGCACAAACATTTCTTGACTAATATAAAGGTTTGCAAAATAAAGGTCTCTGTAAGGACTAAGGATTATCAACCAATTTAACAAAAGTCTTAGTTTAAAATAAAATACCACTAGTATTGTATAACAAAATCCACTACAGTAGATAACGATTTGCATGCCTGTTAAAGTCTTATCCAAGATAAAGCTATCTACATTCCATATTTGTACAGTGTGATCAGCAGTAGCAAGATACTTAAAAGTAATATAACACATCATATGTCAAGATTTAAAATCATGAATCTCTTAGAAATGGTACTTAAATTGACAATTGGTAAACGAGGCAACTATTTCAATGAGGATAATTATCAAATCCAATAAGAGTAATAATACACAACCACCACAGATTTATTTAATAGTTAATAGTAGAGTAATGACAACTAATAGTTACTCATTGGGACCACAAAATTCTGGAGAAAGCAAACACTTTAAGATATAGCCATTATGTGCTTGTAATACAAAAGAAATCCTAGATTGGTAAATTAAATGACAAAAAAGATATCAACTATTGAAACAAACAAAACTTGATACCTCTTTTAGTAAGCGTCAGACATAACATGTTCCATGATTATTTGCAGCAACAACCATGCTTTCATCCCACATCTCAATCAGACTAAACCTGCAACTATGTAATATGGGCAATTGAATTTGGAACATATCCCTTTTAATTTATTACTAAATAATAGCATTTCAAGTTAACATCTGAATATTTTTTTTCAATCAGATCTCATATCAAAACAAATGTACTTACTAACTCACAGCTGCATGAATTTGCAGTGAGATCCCATACTCTAATGTTACCATTTTGATCACCAGATATTAGTTACGTTCTTTCTGCAAGATAGTTAATCTTGATAGTTTATAAAATAGTGCCCCAAAATTAGTAGGAGGATCCGTTACAAACTAATCAAACCTTCAATTTAACAACAAGCATTGACAATTCTAAGCATTTGATTTTCAAGAATAATGAATAATCCAACCTTGTTGAATTTTAAAATGTATGTATACTGAATTTAACACTCATAAATAAAGAATTTTGCCACAAGTGAAATTCAAGTATAATAAGAACTGTAGGCTACAAATTCAAGTATAAAAAAATGCAATCTACTATTTCAATAAATATGTGAATCCACAAAGAAAGTATACTTTCCAAAACTTCTAGTAAAGCTGCTACCTTAGCTTCATGCTCCAAAATGGTAATATGTGTTATTCTATGAACATTTATGTTCAAATTACCAATTTCAACCAATAAATAGTAATAAATAAGTACATAGTAGAAACAAAAAGAGTGACATTTGAGAGAATGCAGTAGGTAAAAACAAGACCTTTAAAGAAGAAAACAAAAGGTAACAAAAATAGTTGGAATTTAACTACCAATTCTGTTTTTCCATGATTCACTTCATATTACCTAATTAATCTTGTGCAGGAATTAAGCAAGACCTTTAAAGAAGAAAACGAATGGTAACAAGGAAAGACCTTTAAAGCTTCAGGGAGTGCTGCTGAATCGTGGTGGAGACGCACGATGGAGGCCGACGGCTGGCAGTGACGGCGACATGGACAGAGATGCGTGAGCATATGTGAGAGGAGTGGCGATGGGTGAGAGCAGGTTAGAGAGGAGAAAGGGAGAGGATCGGCGACAAGGATGTGAGCGTCGGTGAGAATAACGACGACTGCAAAAGCAGAATCGGCGAGAGCAGAAAGAATCGGCGGCGTGTGTTAGCTAGGGAGGAAATCGGCGTGTAAGGGGAAAAAATAAGGATCGGCACTAGAGGTAATTAGGATAGGATATGTTATAATATGGTGAACATTAATTAAGTTTGTCATCATAAATTATCTAATATGATTCTTTTAATATTTAAAATAATTTATTATTTTAAAAGCAACACTAAAAGACAATAGTTTTTTAAAACCGTTGTCTTTGACATACATTAGACAACAGTTTTTTAAAAATCGTTGTCTTTGACATACATTAGACAACAGTTTTTTAAAAACCGTTGTCATTTAAAAAAATTATGGTGAACAACAACGGTTTTCAATAAAACCGTTGTTAAATGGTAAAAAGACAACAGTTTCTCAAAAAACTGTTGTCTATTAGGTGTGGTTAAATCTAAAATTTCTTGTAGTGAATGTATCTGCTGGAATCCTACAATCAGAACCACACTCACCTCAAACAACCCCAAAATCTTCAACCAAAACCTTACTCGGCTGCAAGAATGCAGAGGACAGTGATCTATCCAGCGGAAATCCATCAAGGAGTTGTTCCTATGCCTTCCCCTAATCCAAAACAAGAGAAACATCACAATTAGAACCCTACAAACCAAGAAGAAGAAAACAACATCGAATCAAAGCTAGGGTTCAGGAGGCGGTGGCGATGTCGAGCACTGATTCGACACGATCGGCCAAGATCAAAGGCTCGGATCAGAGACAAAGGAAAAAAATGGCGATGACTGACCGGAAGCGAAGAAACAACGTCGCTGGTGCTCGTGGTGATCCGGTGACATCGTGGGGTCAGGGGTGGATGGGAGGGCTCGGCCGGCGATGCGTCGATATGATCAAGTTGCCAACGACAGTGACGCAACAGCAAGGGAGGAAGAAACACTCGGGTCCGGCGATCGGTCATGGCTCATTCACCCCATACGACGAGAGGAAAAGAGAGGAAGGGAGGGTTCGGGCGAATTCGGGAGGGAGGAGAAGATATTAGGAGGAAAGAAAAGGAAAATGAAATAAAAAGAAAATAAAACCTAGGTTTATTTTAATTAAATCCTAAGTTAAATCCTCGATCAACCCCCAATTAATTTGGATATTCCAAATAGGCCTCCACTGTACCCCGAACTCATCCCCTCAAAACGGGTCATACAAACTCCGCTTAAACCCCGAAAAATTTCTAAAAATTTCTAAAAATTCTAATAAGATTATTTCTCCAATAATCTTATTTTATAATTATTATTTAGGTGTCGGATTTTACACACAATGTGAAGTCGTCTAGCGTCCTCCATTTCCTCAACTTGGATGCAAGTGTCGTTCGCACAGATGACGCCAAATATGTTTCTGTCCTAAAGTTAAGGCAACGGATGCTGGGAATGTGGCGTTCCTACTGACCACGTGTAGACTTCGATCGAACTTGCAACCACAACTACGTCAGTGCCGAGCCTGGGAAGGGGTCCCCGACGTTGGCCCTCTGATGCTCAAGTCAGTCACCGACGATGCATGTGGAAGCAATGAAGCAAATGAACAGTAGCGGCAACAGTAGAGCGCATACCTCCACTGAAACTTGGACCCCTATTATATAGAGCTCCTGTAGCGCGCATGCACGCTTCCCAAGGCATGCATGATTCTCTAAGGTTTCCCTGAAAAGACGCGTTAGTAAAGTGTCCGTGACACTATACCATAACAAGCATATCTCTAAAGTGACAGTGGAAGCTTCCACCATACGATCTTCTGCCTGGCATGCTGGCGACCATGCTGCCTGTTAGTGGCACTAGCTCACAAAAGGATGTCGAGGGATAGCCCCCCTTTTGTCTGTTGCTAGGCCGAGTGGAGTAGCTGCTCTGTAGGCGTTCCGCTGTCCGAGTGATGTCTGCCACTAGGCCAAGCGGGATAGCCGCTTGACCGGCATTCCACTATCCGGGCGATCTGTTGATGGGCTGAGCGGGATAGCCATTCGGTTCGGATCTCCCTTGTCATGCTGAGTTTGTCACTAGGCCGAGTGGGATAGTCGCTCGGCCTGAATATCATTGTCTACTCGGTCCTGCTTCTGCATATCGTGCCATTTGGCACACCTTTTTATTGAGCGGCAGGTGCTCGTCGTGCTGCCAAGCCATAGCTAATGTTAGATCGGGCCTTCTTTCTTTAGCTCGAGTGACCCACGTGCCCGACCGGTTGGTGCTATCGGTACGTTTACCGTCTTGACTTTGACCTTCACCGTGGCACTGACCTTCCATAGGATGGGCCCCTCCTTATCACCGCATCAAATCTTATCATGAATTCCCATTAATTAAAATTTTTTATTCTCTAGTTGAATCTCTCTTTAAATTCGCAGACCAGTTGAAAATGTATATATCTTTATTAATATTATTTCAATGGCAGTTATTACCTTCTTTCGCCTCCTCCTACTAATCTCCTTTGTGCTAGCCCTTGTCTCATCGGACACTATCTTCGATGTCGAACTGGTCGACCGTGACTCCCCCAAGTTGTCACTGTACAATAGCTCGATGACATCATTCGATCGCCTATAGGCCGCCATCGTCCTCAGTCAATTGAGCTACCTACTTGGACAAGCGCATGGACATGAAGACCTCCATCGACATAGAGCTCGGCTTGAGTAATGATGACGGGGAATACTTCATGGGTTTCAAGCTAGGCACACCAAACTCATAATTTGTGTTGGGCATCGTCAACACTGGTGGCGGACTAACCTGGGTCGACATCGTTGGCTGCAAATGCTTCAAGAAGAAGACCACCACCCTATTCAATCCTAATGCATCCCTCTCCTACAAGGAGTTATCTTGCTTATCCAATGAGTGCAAGAGTTTTAGACTGGCTCTTTGCAATTTTAATCGATTGTACCAGTACCATGCCACCTACGGTGACGACTCCAATGTCGACAGAATTTTATCCTCGGAAACCTTCAGTTTCACCTCAATAGGTACGAACCAAAATATCATCATTCCAAATATAGTATTCGGTTGCAACTTCCGATCCTTGAACAACCAAATTGACGACCCCGGCACTTCATTGGATTGGGCCCCAGGTCATCTTTTCTAATCCAACAGCTCGCCCCTAAGTACATTAGCAAGTACTTCTCCTATTACCTGGACATGCACCGTAGGGGAGCCGCCAACAGGCTCTTCTTGGGGCATGGCAAACAGACGGTCACCGGAAAGACGATGGTCACGCCGCTCATGACGTAAGACGGCTTCTACGCCGTGCAACTTCACACCATCTCGATCCCGGGTGAGTTCAACATCTTGCTTACTAGGAGGTCCAAGTGGGGGGCTAGCAACATCATCTTTGACTCCGGCACTGTCATGACCATGCTAGACACTCAAGTGGCGAACCAGTTAGCGAGGAAATTGATTGATTACATTAGCTTGTAGATTGTGAAGACCGGCGATTACAAATTGTGCTTCAATGTGTCCTCGAGAGAGCAAGAGGAGCAGCTACCAGGGTTCTTCTCGTTTGATGGGACATTGGGAAACTTCAAGATGAGCCCTTATAACTTGTTTAGGTGGTATAGTGCTAATGTGAAATGCATGGTGATACTGGGAACGAGTGGTATATAGATCTTTGGGAATATTTTGCAAGAAAATAATTTTGTTGAACATGATCTAGATAAAATGGAATTGATCATTATAGAGAAAAAGTGCACCGGGTTATACAATCCCCAATAAGCATGTATTTTATATATATGAATTACTAAGTTGAGCATTCAAATTTAAATTTATATTTATGGTCATAAATCAAGGAATTTCAATAAAAGGAAATGTGCATTTGTTTTTTATTTTTTAATTATTTAATTAGATAATTTAATTAATTAGGATTAGTCTGATTGAATATAATTTTCTTTCTATCTATCTCTTTTAAATCATACAAATTAACTTTACATGTCATTTTAAAATACTAGGAGGTGTTTGTAATTTTTCTATATTAAAGTTATTCGAGTTCCATATCCAACTATTGAGAGTTAGAGAGGGCGAATAATGGCTCGCGCACATTCTTTTCAATTGTTGATAGTGTTCTCGTATATAAGATGTTAATGCATTATGAAAAATAAATGAATTTACTTTAACAAGTATTTCCTCATAATAAAAATTTTTCTCTAATTTTTTGATCCAATATCAATCTATTAGTAACATACTAGAAAATACAAATCAATCTATCTGAAACCTCATGCCTCTATATATATATAATAAATAATTAAAACTATTAAAATTTGAGGTTATAAAATTAATTAATAAAAATAATATAATATAAGGGATAATTTAAAAGAAAATAGATTTATATTAATTAAAAGAAATTTTAAAATATTTTCTAGATTTTATTTATTCAATTCGGTCCCACCACTATTCATACATATTTTTTTTTGGCAGCAATTAATGATCTATATGTGAGCAACATTCAATAATGGAGTTTGGTTGGTAGATATCCTGTAAGAATCAAAGCCTATCCACTGATTTTGAATGCATCAAATACAATTAGAATAATTTAACTAAACTTGGAAGCGGATCAAAGTTCCTTCAAAATATATATATCAATTAGTCGAAGGAGTGTAAGAAAACTTACAACTAGTTCCTTTTGGAATTAATTAATTATATAATAAGCAATTAATGATATTTTTTCCACTTCAAACTTGATTTGGACCATTAATCAAATTGATGAGATTCATAGCTCCCATTAATTTCCAATTCCTCTCCGACTTTTCAAGTTAAATGCGATTCCGAATCTCACTTCCTTCCAAATTTTATTCAATCAATCTTATCATTAATTCCCATTAATTAAACTTTTTTATTCTGCCGTTGAATCTCTCTATAAATTCACAGACCAGTTGAAAATGTCTATATATATCTCCATTAATATTATTTCAATGGCCGTCATTAGTACCTTCTTTTGCCTCCTCCTACTGATCTCCATCGCGCTAGCCCTTGTCACGCAGGACACTGTCTTCGACGTCGAGTTGTTCCACCGTGACTCTCCCAAGTGACCACTGGACAATAGCACGATGACACCCTTCGATCGCCTACAGGCCGCCGTCGTCCGATTGATCAACCGAGCTAGTTACTTGGACAAGCGCATCGACATGAAGACCTCCATCAACATAGAGCTCGGCTTGAGTAATGATGACGCGGAATACTTCATGGGTTTCAAGATAGGCACGCCAAACACGCAATCTATGTTGGGCATCATCGACACTGGTAGCGGACTAACCTGGGTCAACAGAGTTGGCTGCAAATGCTTCAAGAAGAAGACCACCACCCTATTCAATCCTAATGCATCCCTCTCCTACAAGAAGTTATCTTACTTATCCGATGAGTGCAAGAGTTTTAGTCTGGGTCATTGCAATTTTAATCGATTATGCCAGTACCGTGCCGCCTACGGCGACGGCTCCAATATCGATGGAATTTTATCCTTGGAAACCTTCAATTTCAACTCAATAGGTACAAACCAAAATATCATCATTCCAAATATAGTATTCGGTTGCAACTTTCGGTCCTTGAACACCCAAATTGACGACCCTGGCAGCTTCATTGGGTTGGGCCCCAGGTCGCCGTCTCTGATCCAACAACTCGCCCCCAAGTACCTTAGCAAGTACTTCTCCTATTGCCTGGACATGCTCCATAGCGGAGCCAACAGCAGGCTCTTCTTGGGACGTGGCAAACAGACGATCACCGGAAAGACGACGGTCACGCCACTCTTGACGCAAGATGGCTTCTACGCCGTGCAACTTCGCACCATCTCGATCCCAGGTGTGTTCAACATCTTGCTTACTAGGTCCAAGTTGGCGGCCGGCAACATCATCTTTGACTCCGGCACTGTCATGACCTTTCTGGACACTCAAGTCTTGAACCAATTAGTTAGGAAATTGACGGATTACGTTAGCTTGCCAATTGTGAAGACGGGCGATTACAAGTTGTGCTTCAATGTGTCCTCGACAGAGCAAGAGGAGGAGCTGCCGCGGGTGTTGTTCTCATTTGATGGGACATTGGGAAACTTCAAGGTGAGCCCTTATAACTTGTTTAGGTGGTATAGTGCTGATGTGAAATGCATGGTGATACTAGGAACGACTGGTATGCAGATCATTGGGAATACTATGCAGGAAGATCTTTTGATTGGACATGATCTAGATAACATGGAATTGACCATTATAGAGAAAAAGTGCACCGAGTTATACAATCCCTAATAAGTATGTATTATGTATATTAAGTGCTAAGTTGGGCATTCAAATTTATATTTATGGTAATAAATAAAGGAATTTCAATAAAAGGAAATGTGCATTTACTTTGTATTTTTCAATTATTTAATTAGATAATTTAATTAATTAGGAGTAGCCTTTATTAAATATAATTTTCTTTCTATCTATCTTTTAAATAATACAAAATAACTTTACATGCTATTTTTAAATACTGGGAGGTGTTTGAAATTTTATATTCAAGTTTCATATTCAAATATTGAGAGTTAGATAGAGTGAAAAATAGTTTGTGTGCTTTTATTTCAATTGTTGATAGTGTTCTCGTATATAAGATGTTAATGCATAGAAATTATAGAGAGATTGAATGAAACCTCAGTCCACTATAAGACTCCTTCCTATCTCGACGTTCCTAGTATATATATATATATATATATATATATATATATATATATATATATATATATATATATATATATATATATATATATATATATATATATATATATATATATATATATATATATATATTTATTAAAACTTTTGAGGTAATAAAATTATTTAATAAAAATAATATAATATAAGGGATAATTTAGAAGAAATTAGATTTATATAAATTAAAAGAAATTTCTAAATTTTTTCTAGATTTTATATGAATTATTAAATATTTCATTGGGATAAATATGAGTTTCTATCCTATTTAAAATGAAAATTAATTTATTCAATTAACTTAAGATTAAATTACTAAACACAAGTTTCTCTTTTATCCCCTCCGCGTCTCTATCCTCGCAACCCCGCGTTCGCAGCGTCGTTTTGTCGCGCGGTTAACTTGGTGTCGACTGCTGCTCACGTTCAAACGACGCCGATGTCCTGAGGCAGACCAAGACCTGGTTGATTTGAGCACAGACTAATTTTATTTTGTGTTGTATTAAATTTTTTATTTATTGAATTCGGTCCTGCCACTGTTCATACATATTGATCTATATAGGAGCAACATTTGACAATGGAGGTTGGTTGGTAGATATCCTATAAGTATCACGCTGATCCACATTATACGAGGAAACTCCAGTATCGACAGTAAGAAAAAAACTTGGAGACACGCTCCACGGATTCTAAATGCATCAAATGCAATTAAAACAATTTAACTAAACTTTGAAGGAGAGCAAAGTTCCTTCCAAATATATATCAATTAGTCGAAGAGTGTAAGAAAACTTACACCTAGTTCCTTTTGGAATCAATTAATTATATAATAATCAATTACACCTAGTTCCTTTTGGAATTAATTAATTATATAATAAGCAATTAAAGATATTTTTTCCATTTCAAACTTGATTTGGAGCATTAATCGAATTGATGAGATTCCTGTTGAGTTTTGTGTTTTCTTTTTTAATTCAATTTAAAGTATTTTTCTTGTTTTTAGTTGATAAAATCCCCAGCTCATGGGCCTCACGCTTGCAGACGACCTGGTTTGTTTTTGCCAGTCTTTGGTTTGGTTTAGTTCTGTCCCGCGCGCGTGAGGAAGCTACTCGACGCATGGTTTGGTTCTGTCCAGCGTGTGAGGGAACCAACGCTTTGGTTCGCTGGAGAAGCAGTATCCTGCATGTGAGGGAACCGATGCTTTTGTTCGCTGGCGAAGCAATGCCTACTGCTTCGAAGTGAATAAATGTTGCACCTCTGTTCCTCGTTCGACAGCTCTCGAATAGTCTGCTCTTCTCCTTCTTCCCTCTCTGTGTGCGTACGCTGTCCTAAGGCTTGGTTCCACGATTTAAGGTTGAGTCCGAGTGCGACGTTCGTTTTGGAGTGCACCTACGGACGACGCGAGTGGTTGTCGGATTTTGGGAGAATTTTGCCGGAGAGCTTCTGCACCGTGGGCGGCAATAAATTCTCTAAAGACAGTAGGCACGCCGACGCTTCAACCCGAAGATAACAATTTCTGAATCTTACTATTTTATCTACCTGTTTATTGCATGCTTGCTATTATTTAGCAAATATATTACCGTGTTAGTGCTCTCCAATCTATAACAATTCCTAGCTCCCGTTAATTTCCAATTCCTCTTAGAATTTTCAAGTTATGCGATTGTGAATCTCACTTCCATCCAAATTTTATTCAATCAATCATATTAGTTGAAAATGTATATATGTTCATTAATATTATTTCAATGGCGATCATTAGTACCTTTGCCTCCTCCTACTGATCTCCTTCGTGCTTGCCCTTGTCCCACAGGACACTGTCTTCGACGTCTAGCTGGTCCACTGCAACTCCCCCAAGTCGCCACTGTACAATAGGTCGATGACACCGGTCGATTGCCTACAGGCCGTCGTCATTCGCTCGGTCAACCAAGCTAGCTACTTGGACAAACGCATGGACATGAAGACCTCCATCGACATAGAGCTCGGTTTGAGTTATGATAAAGCTGACTTTTTCATGGGTTTCAAGATGGGCACGCCAAACTTGCAATCTGTGTGGGGGCATCGTCGACACGGTAACGGACTAACCTGGGTCAACCGCGTTGCCTGCCAATGCTTCAAGAAGACCGCCACCCTATTCAACCCTAATGCATCCCACTCCTACAAGAAGTTATCTTGCTTTTCCGATGAGTGAAAGAGTTTTAGACTGGCTCATTGCAATGATAATCAAATGTGCTTGTACCATGCCACCTACAGTGACGACTCCAACGTCGACGGAAGTTAATCCTCTGAAACCTTTAGTTTCACCTCGATAGGTACGAACCAAAATATTGTCAATCCAAATATGGTATTTGGTTGCAACTTCCAGTCCTTGAACACCCAAATTGATGACCCCGGCAGCTTCTTTGGGTTGGGACCCAGGTCGCCATCTCTGATCCATCAGCTCGCCCCTAAGTACATTAGCATGTACTTCTCCTATAGCCTAGATATGCTCCGTAGGGGAGCCACCAGTAGGCTCTTCTTAGGACATGAAAAATGTTAGATTATATAATCTATTAGAATTATTTGTTTATTGCCTTGAGAACAATTTAGTTTTTTACCTTTTCAGTTTAGGCTATAGATATAGTTTTTTACCTTTTCAGTTTATGGTTTAGATTTTTTCTTGTAATTAACTATATAAGGCTTTGGACTCTTTATTTCTCAATTAATTTGGATTCAATAATATGGCTAGTTTTTCCCTTCTCTTATTTTTTTCCCAAGGTATCAGAGCGATTTTCCTTCTTTGACCTAATTTTTTCTACCGCCCCCTGTTATTGCTTCCTGTTGCCACTGTCGTCTTCTATTGCTGCTATTGATTTCTGCGTTGACATCTATTTTCTGTCATGCTGCTGTTGATTTCGGTGCCAACATCTATTTTCTGTCGATTGCGACGACGTCCTGTCTTATCGATTTTGGTGCAGACATTATTTTGTGTCGATTTCGGCGCCGATGTTATTGTCTGTCGATTTCGGCACCGACGTCCTGTCCTACTGATTTCAGAGCTGACATTATTTTTTGCTGATTTCGGCGCTGACATTATTTTCTGCTGATTCAATATCGAAGTCCTATGTTGCTGATTTCTACATTTGACATCCTTTTCTGTCTCAGATTCTTTGTGTGTCCACGGATCGTCCTGATATCAATTTTTGAAAATCATATAAATGTGTATCCTTATAGTTTGGTTATTATGATAATTATATGTTCTGTCATCATGCCTGGTTGTGCAGATGCTTCATGGAAATCTGATTCATATTTGTTTGGCAGTTTCAACAGTTCCTTGCTTCACAGCCCTCTGCCAAATCTGCTTCCTCTCATATAGGTTTGTCGTCATCTGGTATTTCAGGCATATCTTCATCCTTATGGATTTTGGATTCTGGAGCCTCCGATCATATGTCATCCAATTTGTCATCTTTTGTTTCTTTTTCTCCCAGTTCATCGATATCTATTGTGGCTGCTGATGGTACTCCTATATCATTAGTAGGTGTTGGTTCAATTATTACATCTTCTTTATCTCATACTAATGTTTATTATATTCCGAGTCTTACTTTAAATCTTATTTTTGTTAGTCAATTATGTGAGTCTGGATACCTAGTCTCTTTTTCTTCATCCAATTATTATGTTCAGGACCCGCAATCTTAGAGGCTAATTGGGACAGGTCATAGGCAAGGAGGACTCTATATTTTAGATCAACTTAAATTACTAGAAGTTATAGTTTCGAGTGTGGATTTATCATCTTTTCATCTAAATTGTTCATCTTCTGATTTTTATTTATGGCACTCTCGCTTAGGTCATGTTTCAGCGCCTCATTTGCAGTTTTTAGCCTCTACAGGAGCATTAGTGCTAGAGTGTATACTAAAAGCCTAAACTTTTTGTATAAATATTTATCTAAAAATAACAATCACATTGGTCAAATGTCTACATTTATATGCTAAGTGTAGTTCAATTAATTTATATTGTAGATAACATGGTGTGTGGCGTCACACACAGAAGATCATGTTGTCAGTTCCTTATAAATTATAAATAGTAGCTCACGACCAAGATGGAAAGGAACAAACCATTGGAATGATCATAGTGTATTTTGATATTAGTTTATCTTAACTATAAAATTACACTAGTACACTTAGAGTGTATTGAGCTGGACCATTTAAGGTAAGTTCTTTTTATACTGACTAAATAAAAGAACAAGATCTTTGTTATTATGGAAGTGTGTGCTCTTAATCATGATATAATAACAAGCACATATACTTAATATTTATTTCTTTGATTTATCAAAGGGTGCGATTTAGCTCGATAAATCAATAAGTCCGATAAGTTGAGAAATTATATTATTTATATGGTGTGTTGTTGATTATAGAATGAAACTGTGTCATAGTAATTTAGGTTGATAATGTCCCCAAGAGGAGCTCATAATGATTGCCATGTAAACCCTGCAGGTGGACTTAGTCCGACAAGACGATAAGGTTGAGTGGTACTACTCTTGGAGCTAGATATTAATTAAGTGAGTTGTCAGTAACTCATTTAATTAGTGGACATTCGATATCTTAAACACAGGGAGACTAACACACTCATAATAAAAAGGAGCTCAAAATGAAATTTGGGATTGATGCGGTAGTTCAATAATAATTCTTTAGTGGTATGAATTATTATTGATGAAATTAAGTTGGGTGTTCGGGGTGAACACGGGAAGCTTAATTTCATCGGGAGACCAAAACCAATTTTTCATCTCGGTCCCTATCGTAGCCTCTTATTTATAAAGTATTATACCCACTCATACCCACTTTCTTACCCATCCTAAGGTGGCCGGCCAAGCAAGCTTGGAGCCCAAGCTTGGGCCGGCCAAACCAAAAGGATAAGCCAAGGTTTGTGGCCGACCCTAGCTTGGAGCCCAAGCTTGGTGTGACCGATCATATAAAATAAAAGGATTTAATTTTTTAAAATATTTTCTTATGTGGAAAGCATGATTTTAAAAGAGAGTTTAAAAATTTAAATCTTTCCTTATTTGTAGTTAAAAGAAAGATTTTAATTTTGATAAAACTTTTCTTTTTTTGTAACCATGTTCATAATTTAAAAGAGAGTTTTAAAAATTATAAATATTTCCTTTTATAGCTTTTTACAAAAGATTAAAAAAAAGATTTAAAATATTTCCTTATTTGTAGAATTAAAAGAAAGATTTTAATTTTGATCAAAACTTTCTTTTTTTAGAATTCATCCACATGTTTTAATAGAGAGGTTTTAAATTATAAAAAGTTTTCTTTTATAATCAACTATGAAGGGAAAAATTATTAGAGAAATTTTTATCTTAAAAATTTCCGGAAACAATTTTGGGAGTTTTAAATCTTGTGTTATTAAAACTTTCCTTGCTTGGAGATAAGTGGTGGCCGACCACATGTTTAATAGAAAAGGAAAATTGTTTTAATCAATTAAAATTTTCCTTTCCATGGCAAAGAAAATAAGGAAGTTTTTATTAAAACTTTCCTTATTTGCCAAGACCAAGGATTATTAAAAAGAGGGAGGGGGTGCCTTTATGGAACAACAACTCTCTTCTATTCCTCTCCTCTCTTCCTTAGTGTGGCCGACTCTCATCTTCTCCCTCTCCTTTTTTTCTTCAATTGGTGGCCGACGGCATCAACCCTCAAGGAGCTTGTTGGTAGACAAATTTTGCTTTGAGAAGAAGGAAAGAAAGGAAGCTTTGTTTTTGGTGTCCCTTGGATCTTGGTGGTGGTGGCCGAAACTCATCATCTCTAGGAGAGGTGCTTGGTCGAAACTTGCAAGAAGGAAGAAGAAGGGCTTGGTGGTTCTCATCTCGGTAGATCGTTGCCCACATAACGTCCGAGATAAGAAGTGGAATACGATAGAAGATCAAGAGGTCGTTGCTTACAAATGTAACGACCCCACACTCCTCTTACTAGTCTGTGAAGGTGGGACGTTACTTAACTATTAGCTCCACTTAACTAGTGTCGCCCACATATAGATAGTAATACTTAGAACTCTATGAAAACTCGAAAACATGAAATTTATTAGCAACTAAAAACATAAATAACTCATCTCAACATTCTACTCAAGTATTTGTTCTCAACTAAAATATATCAATCTGCACATGCATGCGACAGTGGTACAACTCAATTAATGGGACTAATGTGCATAGCAATTTAAATGGAAGAATTCAAAAAAACATAAAAACATTCCATGAACAAACCAGCAACACGAAAGAATAATTCCAACAATGCAAGAGAGACTTAATCCATCTAAATTTCACAACCAGTCTAAATACAAAATCTTAATAAATTCTTTAGCAAGGTCCCAAGGCTTCCATAGTCCAAACATCACACATCCATCCGCACCTCCTTGTCGCCTTCCTTCACTATAGCTTTCCTTTTCCTTTATCTGCAGTAAGAGGAAATGCAACTATAAGCGAATGCTTAGTAAGCACTGTCTACTCACAAAACTCAAGGTGCATATACGTGTATATATATATACATCAAAACTAAAACTGAATGCTTACTGCAAATCTACATCTGAAATGCTTTTATAAAATCTGAAACTAACATGCTAAACTAAAAATCTAGAACTGCATGTTAAAGAATCAGTAACAAAAGGATCTAACAACATGTTAAACAATTAATAACAAAAGGGTCTAATTAAGCCACGGAAATCCAACAGAACACTCCCAAAACTAAAGCTATTCATGCCTATTGCATAACACAAACCAAAACTGCACAGCAAGCTCCAAAGGGACTATTCATGCCCCTTTCATGGCACAAACCGAGACTGCACAGCAAGCTCCAAAGGGACTGCTCATATTCATTTCATAGCATAAACCGAAACTGCACAACAAGCTCCAAAATAAACTAAACCTGCTGGAATTTACATACCTATATAAAGTTGTTTCTCTTGTTCTAAGCTTATACTTTTATACTTCAAAATAATAATAATAACTTTACTCTTGGGCCCAGGCGTAGTTCCAAAGCACGCTCCCTAATAGAGACTGGGGTGGCGAATCACAGTCCTACGAGGGTGAAGACCTTGGTCTTACCAGGATCGAGACCTCGGAACCGGTCACCTGGATTTGTTTAACGACAACCTCGGAAGTCGGGTACTAGCCTCTTTAAGTAAAATACTTATTACTTGTTAATACTTCTAATAAAAGAATGCTTTGAAAATTAAATAGTAAGCTTAAAAAAAACTGTTCATATTCACTGCATACCCATTTCAATAACTAATCTTATTCATTGCAGCAAGAAGAAACCAAAAACTGAGATGCAGCACATCATCATTCTTGTGCATCAAATTAACAAGGAAAAACCTAAAACTGAGATGCTACATGTATAGACCATTTCTGCTCATCGTAGTAATAATGAAACTAAACTACATGCTCAAGAAAAACTAAAGCATTTCATGTTCATTGCCTAGCAGCAAAAATCCGAAACCTGCAAAACTCTATATGAACCAATCATGCCCATTAAGGTCACAACAGAAAGATCTAAATCAAAGTATGAAATGCTAATTTTAAGGGCTGAAGGATCTAAATTTCATGCCTAATCCATACAATTTTCCTTTAATTTCCTTTTGAGATTCACGACAGCAAACTTTCAAAGAATAACAGCACACTTTATAGCATGCTTTGAAAATAAAGAATGAAACAAGAATTCGAGAGATACTCCTACTGCAGGTGAGAAGCATTTACCGATTTCCTTGACTCACAACCGAGATCGACTTCTAGGGTTTCGGAGAACTCGAAATTTCAGCCTCTTCTTCGTGCCTACCGTCTCTCCTCGACGAGAGAGTCTCCAATCTGTGAAGAACTCACGGAATTAGTCCTTGGCCGGCCGCCGGAGACGAAGCCCTAGCTTTGGCTTCATTTTCGGGAGAGTCTCCAATCAGCATGACCTTGCTGGGTTCTTGGTCATCCGAAACAACTTAAGGCTTGGCTTAGCTAGAGGTCTCCGGTTCGAACCTCGGCCAAATCTCTTTTTGCCTTAACTTTGTTTCTTTTGGTAAAAATACAAAACGAACTCCGAAAATTGCATAAATATACTCTAAAAATTTCTAAAAATCCTCATACCTTATAAAAAGTTCGTCCTCAAACTTAGAATAATTCTGGATATCTCTGTCTCATACTATCTTCAGGCTCCCAAGTAGTTTCCTCGTGCTTCTGATTTTGCCAAATCACCTTCACTAGTGGTATTTCTTTGTTCCTTAGTCTCTTAACTTCTCTATCCACTATCCGTGTAAATCTGCTCTCATAGCTAAGATCCTCCTGGATCTGTACTGACTGAGGCTCAATCACTTGGCTAGGGTCATGGAGGCACTTCTTTAGCATGGAGACTTGAAATACATTGTGTATTGCTGACATGTCTTGTGGTAAGTCCAGCTTGTAAGCTACTTTCCCAATCCTCTCTGTGATCAGGTAGGGTCCTACATAGCGGGGACTTAACTTTTCCTTTTTGCCAAATCTCATCACTCCCTTCATAGGAGCAACTTTGAGGAAGACTGAATCCCCTACTTGGAACTCAAGTGGCCTACGACGTGCATCAGCATAACTTTTCTGCCTACTCTGGCAGTCTCAATTCTCTATCTGATCTTTTGGATCACCTGAGTGGTTTCATCTATCATCTTAGTCTGAATGCCCAGCTCTACTTCCATTTCTTTCCTTTCACCTGCTTCTTGCCAGCAAATGGGTGATCTGCACTTCCTACCAGACAACGCTTCATACGGTGCAATCTTAATAGTGGTCTGATAGCTATTATTATAGGCGAATTCAGCTAAGTACAGATACTTGCACCAACTGCCCTTAAAATCTAATGCACAAGCCCGGAGCATGTCTTCTAAAATCTGATTTACTCGCTTTGTCTGTCCATCAGTTTGGGGATGGAAGGCTGTGCTGAACTTGAGTTTGGTGCCTAATGCATTCTGGACACACTCCAAAAAAATGAGAGGTGAAGCGACCATCCCTATTAAAAACAATAGACTTCAGGACTCCATGAAGTCTGATCACTTCCTTAACATATAGCTGTGCCAACTGCTTTATAGAGTGGGACACCTTGATGGCTAGGAAATGTGCAGACTTTGTCAACCTGTCCACTATCACCCATATCGCATCGTACCCATTAGGGGTTCTTGGAAGACATGTTATGAAGTCCATGGATATTTCTTTCCACTTCCACTCTGGTATTGGGAGGGGTTGTAGGACTCCCCCTGGTCTTTGGTGCTCTGCTTTGACTCTCTGGCATGTCAGGCAGGTACTGACATATTTTGCAACATCTCTCTTGAGTCCAGACCACCAGAATCTTTGTTTCAAATCTTGATACATCTTGGTAGAACTAGGATGCATGGAGTACGATGTACTATGAGCTTCTTCTAGTATCTTCCTTCTCAATTCCTCATCGTTGGGGACACAAAGGCGGCTCCCCTGATAGAGGATTCCACTGTCTGATACTCAAAACTCTGAATTTTCTCCTTTTTGTATCCCTTGCTTGATCTTTTGGATATCTGGATCTTCACTTTGCTTCCTTTGTATGTCCTCAAGCAGGGTTGACCCTAAGGTCAATGCAGAGAGTTGCCCATGAATAATTTCAACTCCAAAGTCTGGCAGTTCCTTCTGCAGTGGCAATGCTAATGATGACAAGGGCATCAGGGTTGCACTGGATTTTCGGCTTAGTGCATCCGCCAGTTTGTTAGCTTTACCTGGGTGGTAGAGGATTTCACAGTCATAATCTTTAACCAACTCTAGCCACCTGGGCTGTCTCATGTTTAAGTCTTTCTGGGTAAAGAAATACTTCAAGCTCCGATGGTCGGTGAAGATTCTGCACTGAACTCATACAAATAATGTAATGCCTGAAAATTCTCAAAATTATTTTAGAAATATTCTATGATTTTTTCTGGAATTTTAGAATATTTTTATGGAATTTTTAGAGTAGCAGAAGTAGCAAAAATAAATATAATCGTAAAATAGCCTAAGCGGGAATTGAACCCGAGACCTACTAGACCTTATGCTTTAGTGATGACTCTAGTAACCAAGTGAACCCAGCAGGGCCGTGCTGAAAGGAAAGGGAGACAATTAAATTTATATTAGAGTTGGGTGAATTAACCACTTAATATAAATAGGGAATTAATAAGTGAAGAGTTATTTTGGAACGTAACTTTTCCTCTCCCTCAAACCCTCACCGCCGCCCACCTCCCTGTCCTCTTCCTCTCTCGGCGCACCAAGCCTAGGGCTTTAAGAGTACCTTCCGGCGACGATTCCGGCACGAGGACGCTCCTCTCCGCGAGAAGCACACGTAGACGCGAGGAGATCAACGAAAGGATCTTCTCCACCGGAAACCTAGCGTTTAGAATTGTAAGGAACTTCGCATAGGAGGTAAGAAACCCCTTACCTGCAGTATAAGTAGCTATTCGTATGATTTTTATGCATTAGTTTAGTCGTATGCAAATTTTGGCACGTAGGGTGTGCATTAGCGTACACCAAGTGCTTGATAGAATGTTTAGCACAGTCAAATGCAAATTAGGCATTTTCATTAGCTAGGATAAATGCGATAGAAGCATTTACACAACCTATTTAGTCTTGCTATAGCTCTTATGGGACTAGATGTCCAATGAGTGGGCTCCTATAGTCGCCTCTAGGTTCAGACAGCCTAGTTCTGGGTTTAGATAACCTAGTAAAAGAGCAAGACAAGAAATAATTAGCTATGTTAGTATTTTACTTTCTCAGTGGCACTGTACTGGATTAGATATCCATTGGGTTGAGCTCCCATAGTCGTCCCTAGGTTTAGATAACCTAGTAAACCCTACTAAATTCGGGACTTGCAAACCCGGGTTTAGTTAGGGATGCGCGCATGGTAAGTACAGTTGCCGGGCCCATCAGCACATGATTATGTATTTTAATCTATTATGATAACTAGTTTTTAAAACTCACAAATCAGTTGTGTATACAGTTTAAATTCAGTTCTAGCTTAGTTTGATTTTAGCTCAGTTCATATGTCAGTTTAGCTTTCATTATTGAAACATGTGATTATGCCATGACTAGCTTTTGATTTCCATGTATTGTATGACACCATGCCATGCTTTCACCTGTTCAGTATGTATTTCAACCAGCATGTTTTCAAATCATAAATTTCATCGTATGCATGTTTTAGTGAGGTAGATGGTTTCTTACTAAGCTCTCAAGCTTACAGATACTTTTTCCCTATACTGCAGATAAAGGTAAAGGAAAAATGGATTAGCGGAGGCTGGAGGTCAATGCAAGGATGAAGATGTGTGTGAGCTGGAGTTTGGAATAAAGATCCTAGGGATTTTAGCAAGTTTAACAATTAGAACTTAGTCATTTTTAGTTTTTGCAGTTCAGTTTGCTTAAATGTTATGAATTAGTGGATTATGCATCATGCCATGTTTAGAATGCTAGATAATTGATGTTAGGAGGCATTTGATTTAATTTAGAATTGGTATAAGCGATTTTGGCACGAAACAGTGCTGAAATCAGACTTCTGGTGCGAAATCAGAAACTCCAATCGATCGGTGGATCGATTGGGGGTTCTCAATTGATCAATGGATCGATTTACAGCTTGTTCCATGAACAGGGAGCTTCTGGATTGATTGGTCGATCGATCCGGATGCCTTCTGTCGCGAACAGAAAGCGTTGGGATCGATCGCTGGATCGATTGGCCAGTCTGGATCGATCAGACGATCGATCCAGAATATTGCCCTGAGCACAGTAGCATGCTGGATCGATCACTGGATCGATCCAACCTAAGTTCAGCATACAGTAGCCTACTGAATCAATCACCGGATCGATTCGACTATTCCAATCGATCTGTGGATCGATTGGGAGACCTGATAACAGCAGGGAAACCTCTATTACAATTCCTTGACCACGAGGGATGTAAAATATATCATGAATAGTTTAGATTACACTCCCTAGCATGTATTGAATAAAGGAATGATAATAGTTTAGCAAAATTTTAATTAGTACAGCTTCCGCATCTAGATTCAATGATGGTCAGGGAATAGTTAGCACAGCATAATGTGACGATCGGCCTCACAGCCTAGTTAGTAGGAGGTGGGTCGTTACAGAGTGGTATCAGAGCAGTTTCAATACTTCCTACACACACATCAGCATTGAACCTGCAGCTTCCAAGTAAGAACATCTCTCACATTCTTATGTTTTTGATTTTATGTTTAGATATAATTAAAGCATGCTTGTTATGATAGTAGTTAACATGATGACAATAGCTACTCCATTATGATTGTGTTAGTCATGTATGTCCTTTGTTCCTTTAGAAATGACACGAGGACGCCCAGCTAGAAGGGCACCAGCTATTGAACCCCAGCACGAGGCAGGCAGTTCAGTGCCTACCCCAGACCTTACAGCATTAGTGGCTCAGTTACAGCAGCAGCTAGCCGAACAGTAACAGGAAATAGCCACCTTAAAGGCTAATCAGCATAATACTCCCACGGTCACCCCGGAACCAAACTTAGCGACACCAGTAGTCTTAGAGGTTCCACCAGTCCAGCCTACAGTACCAGTAGCCCCAGCAGCAGGAACACAGAGGGAAGCCTATCTGATCCAGTGGCAGAGAGTCAAGCCAGAGAATTTCTCAAGCACCAGCGAACCATGGGATGCTCAAGCCTGGTTCAAAACATTGGAAAGTACGATGGAGCTTCTGGACTGGCCAGAGTATGAAAAGGTGAAATGCGCCTCCTTCTGCTTGACAGGAGATGCACGCATGTGGTGGGAGAGAATTAAAGCGAAGCACCCAGTAAACCAGATGACATGGGCTGACTTCGAGAAAGAATTCTTCGAGGAGTTCTTTCATATGCGGGTCACAAACCGCCACTACGACGAGTTCACTGAGTTTCGCCAGGGCAACCTTTCAGTGGAGGAAGCCGTGAAGAAATTCAACAGATTGGCTCGTCTATGCCCTGAACTAGTCAGTACAGAAAAAGAACGAGTCCGGTTGATGCTCAAGATGCTGAGGCCGGAAATAGCAGTGAACGTGGCTGGCGGCGTTCACAGGCCGCAAACCACCGAAGAACTAGTCAGCAGTGCTCTGACCACCGAGCACTACCAGAACAGTATAAAGCAGCAGAAGCAAGTCCTCTCAGAATCTAAAGGTCAAGGAGGCTCAGGTACTCAGAAACAGCAGGGTCACAGCTCCCATGGCTCTAACTGGAAAGGGAACTCCAGCAACAAGCGCAAACCAGGGAGTTACCCAAAAGGAGGACCAGCTAGTAAACAACCCAGCTATCCAAAATGTGCTACTTGTGGGAAATTCCATCCTGGAGTTTGTCGTAAGGGCACACGAGGATGCTTTGAATGCGAACAGGAAGGGCATATGGCCAAGCAGTGTCCGAACAAGACCAGCTTTCCTCCACCACAGCCGATCCAGTATGAAGCCAAGCCAGCACAGTTGCATCAGATGCAGGCCGCCTTAGATGGTCCACACATCAGCCAGGGCAGACTAGAAGCCCCTCCAGCTATGACGAATGCGCGGATCTACTCACTGACTAGAGAGGACGTAGCAAATGCCTCGACAGTTGTTACAGGTCAGATTAGTATTTTACAGCAAAGTACGACTGTCTTATTCGATACTGGGGCAACCCATTCTTATATATCCAGGGCATTTGCTGAGAAGTTAGCAATACCTCCCGAGGTACTCGGCAGTCAGTTTCTAACGACATTACCTTCAGGAGAAATTATGGCATCCACGCACTGGCTCAGAGCAGTGCCAGTCATTATAGCAGACAGAGAACTCTTTTGTGATCTGATAGTGCTAAATATGACTGACTACGATGTTATCTTTGGGATGGACTTCCTAATCAGATACGGTGCTTCCATAGAGTGCCGTAAACAGAAAGTCATATTCCAACCTGGAGCAGAAGTGCAGTTTGAGTACATCGGAGAACCAAAGAGAAAGCTCAAGAAATTTCTCTCAGCTATGAAGGCATAGAGATTAATGGATTCAGGATGTACGGGATTTTTAGCACAGGTAGTCAGTACCAGTCAGGGCAAGGACCAATAGCTAGCAGAGGTCCGAGTCATATGCGACTACCCAGCAGTCTTCCCTGAAGAGTTACCAGGCTTAGCACCAGACAGGGAAATTGAATTTGAGATAGAGCTCATTACCGGTACAAATCCTATTTCCAAAGCGCCGTACCGCATGGCTCCAGCAGAACTGAAGGAACTTCATGAGCAACTACAGGAGTTGCTTGACAAAGGCTTCATACGCCCTAGTCACTCACCATGGGGAGTGCCTGTATTGTTCATGAAGAAGAAGGATGGGAGCATGCGCCTGTGTATAGATTACCGGGCACTGAATCAAGTTACGATCAAGAACAGGTATCCTCTTCCCAGAATAGATGACCTGTTCGATCAGCTAAAGGGAGCAGCAGTGTTCTCTAAGATAGACCTCAGATCAGGTTATCATCAGGTGAAGGTCAAAGAAGGGGACATACCCAAGACATCATTCAGAACCAGATACAGACATTATGAGTTCGTAGTCATGCCCTTTGGCGTAACAAATGCTCCAGCTACTTTCATGGACCTCATGAACAAGGTATTCAGGGAATACTTAGATAAGTTCATTATCGTATTCATCGATGACATCCTTATCTACTCCAGGACTCAGGAAGAACACGCAGAGCACCTGAGAACAGTATCGCAGACCCTTCAGCAGAATCGGTTGTATGCCAAGTTCACCAAATGTGAAATTTGGTTAGACTAGGTGTCCTTCCTAGGACACATCATCTCAAAGGATGGTATCATGGTAGACCCCAGTAAGATAGAAGCTGTGAGTAATTGGAAAAGACCCAAGAACGCCAGCGAGATTAGGAGCTTTTTGGGATTAGCAGGTTATTACAGAAAATTCATAGAGGACTTCTCCAGGATAGCCTCCCCACTGACAGCTCTTACCAGAAAGAACAGAAAGTTTCAGTGGACTCAGCGAGCTGAAAAGGAGATTGACCAGCGCACCTATTCTGACTCTACCAGAAAACACAGACAGCTTTGATATATATAGTGATGTCTCTAAATTGGGACTAGGAGCAGTGCTGATGTAAAATGGCAAGGTGATCGCCTACGCCTCCAGACAACTCAAGGAATATGAGAAGAATTATCCTACTCATGACCTTGAGCTTGCAGCAGTAGTGTTCGCTCTCAAAATTTGGAGACATTACTTGTATGGAGCTCAGTATAGAGTGTATACAGATCATCAGAGTCTGAAGTACTTCTTCACTCAGAAGGATCTGAATATGTGACAGCGCAGATGGCTAGAGCTGGTCAAAGACTACGATATAGACATCCTCTACCACCCAGGAAAAGCAAATAGGGTAGCAGACGCCCTTAGCAGAAAGTCCAGTGCTGCCCTATTATCTCTAGCAGCCATGTCACCGCCCCTACAAAAAAAGATCACAGATTTCAGTCTCGAACTCATAGTTGGACAGCTCTCTACTATGACATTAGAGTCTACCTTGCTTGGTGATCTCCAGACAGCTCAGGAACAGGACCCTGAAATTCAGAAAATCAAGCAAGGATTAGCAGAATCAGAAAGTGGAGAATTCAGAGTATCCGATAGTGGGGTATTGTACTTTGGTGACAGATTATGTGTTCCAGATTAGGAGGAACTACGAAGAAAGATTCTAGATGAGGCTCACAAGACTCCCTATACGATGCATCCTGGCTCCACCAAGATGTACCAGGATTTGAAGAAACATTTTTGGTGGCCTGGGATGAAGAGAGACATCGTCAGATATGTCAGCACCTGTCTAACTTGGCAGAGGGTCAAGGCAGAACATCAGAGACCAGGAGGAGTCTTGCAGCCTATTCAGATTCCAGAATGGAAGTGGGAAGACATTTCTATGGATTTCATAGTAGGATTACCCAGAACCACGAATGGTTTTGATACCATCTGGGTAATAGTCGACAGGTTGACTAAATCAACCCACTTCTTAGCTATCAGGATATCCTACTCCATGGAGCAGCTGGCTCAGTTGTATCTCAAGGAGATCGTTAGACTACATGGAGTCCCGCAAACCATTATTTCAAACAGGGATAGTAGGTTCACACCACACTTATGGGAGTGTGTACAGTCAGCTCTGGGCACGAAGCTAAAATTTAGAACAGCTTTCCATCCTCAGACAGATGGTCAGACGGAGCGAGTAAATCAGGTACTCGAAGATATGCTTCGAGCATGTGCCCTAGATTTCAAGGGAAGTTTGTGCAAATATCTGAGCTTAGCAGAATTTGCATACAACAACAACTATCAGGCCACTATCGGCATGGCACCTTACGAGGCTCTCTATGGGCGGAGGTGTAGATCTCCAATCTGCTGGTATGAGAGTGGTGAACAGAAAGAACTAGAACTTCAGACAGATCTAGTAGCAGATACCACAGCAGCTATACAGCAGATCCGCCAGAGGATAGAGACAGCTCAGAGCCGCTAGAAAAGCTATGCTGATATACGGCGCAGACCCTTAGAGTTTTCAGTTGGGGATTCAGTGTTCCTCAGAGTAGCTCCCATGAAGGGAGTAATGCGTTTTAGAAAAAAGGGCAAACTAAGTCCCAGATATGTGGGACCATACCTTATCACTAGAAGGGTGGGCAAAGTAGCATATGAGCTAGAGCTACCTCAGGAAATGTCAGCTGTCCACAATGTATTTCATGTCTCTATGCTGAAGAAGCATATCCCAGATGCCACCCAGGTGATTGAGCCCCAGCTGGTACAAGTCCGCGAAGACCTCAGCTATGACAGTCGGCCTATTCAGATAATAGACCGAGCAATTAAGAAAAATTGGAACAAGGAAGTACCATTGGTAAAAGTTATTTGGCACAGTCACACAGCAGAAGAGGCAACTTGGGAGACAGAAGCTAGTATGAGACAGAAGTACCCAGAGTTATTCTAAGTTCGAGGACGAACTTTTTATAAGGTATGGGGGATTGTAACGCCTGAAAATTCTCAAAATTATTTTAGAAATATTATATGATTTTTTCTGGAATTTTAGAATATTTTTATGGAATTTTTAGAGTAGCGGAAGTAGCAAAAATAAATATAATCGTAAAATAGCCTATGCGGGAATTGAACCCGAGACCTACTAGACCTTATGCTTTAGTGATGACTCTAGTAACCAAGTGAACCCAGCAGGGCCGTGCTGAAAGGAAAGGGAGACAATTAAATTTATATTAGAGTTGGGTGAATTAACCACTTAATATAAATAGGGAATTAATAAGTGAAGAGTTATTTTGGAACGTAACTTTTCCTCTCCCTCAAACCCTCACCGCCGCCCACCTCCCTCTCCTCTTCCTCTCTCGGCGCACCAAGCCTAGGGCTTTAGGAGTACCTTCCGGCGACGATTCCGGCACGAGGACGTTCCTCTCCGCGAGAAGCACATGTAGACGCGAGGAGATCAACAAAAGGATCTTCTCCACCGGAAACCTAGCGTTTAGAATTGTAAGGAACTTCGCATAGGAGGTAAGAAACCCATCACCTGCAGTATAAGTAGCTATTCATATGATTTTTATGCATTAGTTTAGTCGTATGCAAATTTTGGCACGTAGGGTGTGCATTAGCGTACACCAAGTGCTTGATAGAATGTTTAGCACAGTCAAATGCAAATTAGGCAATTTCATTAGCTAGGATAAATGCGATAGAAGCATTTACACAGCCTATTTAGTCTTGCTATAGCTCTTATGGGACTAGATGTCCAATGGGTGGGCTCCTATAGTCGCCTCTATGTTCAGACAGCCTAGTTCTGGGTTTAGATAACCAAGTAAAAGAGCAAGACAAGAAATAATTAGCTATGTTAGTATTTTACTTTCTCAGTGGCACAGTACTGGATTAGATATCTATTGGGTTGGGCTCCTATAGTCGTCCCTAGGTTTAGATAACCTAGTAAACCCTACTAAATTCGGGACTTGCAAACCCGGGTTTAGTTAGGGATGCGCGCATGGCAAGTACAGTTGCCGGGCCCATCAGCACATGATTATGTATTTTAATCTATTATGATAACTAGTTTTCAAAACTCACAAATCAGTTGTGTATACAGTTTAAATTCAGTTCTAGCTTAGTTTGATTTTAGCTCAGTTCATATGTCAGTTTAGCTTTCATTATTGAAACATGTGATTATTCCATGACTAGCTTTTGATTTCCATGTATTGTATGACACCATGCCATGCTTTCACCTGTTTAGTATGTATTTCAACCAGCATGTTTTCAAATCATAAATTTCATCGTATACATGTTTTAGTGAGGTAGATGGTTTCTTACTAAGCTCTCAAGCTTACAGATACTTTTTCCCTATACTGCAGATAAAGGTAAAGGAAAAATGGATTAGCGGAGGCTGGAGGTCAATGCAAGGATGAAGATGTGTGTGAGCTGGAGTTTGGAATAAAGATCCTAGGGATTTTAGCAAGTTTAACAATTAGAACTTTGTCATTTTTAGTTTTTGCAGTTCAGATTGCTTAAATGTTATGAATTAGTGGATTATGCTTCATGCCATGTTTAGAATGCTAGATAATTGATGTTAGGAGGCATTTGATTTAATTTAGAATTGGTATAAGCGATTTTGGCACGAAACAGTGCTGAAATTAAACTTCTGGTGCGAAATCAGAAACCCCAATCGATCGGTGGATCGATTAGGGGTTATCAATCGATCAATAGATCGATTGACAGCTTGTTCCGCGAACAGGGAGCTTCTGGATCGATTGGTCGATCGATCCAGATGCCTTCTGTCGCGAACAGCAAGCGTTGGGATCAATCGCTGGATCGATTGGCCAGTCTGGATCGATCAGCCGATCGATCCAGAATATTGCCCCGAGCACAGTAGCATGCTGGATCGATCACTGGATCGATCCAACCTAAGTCCAGCATACAGTAGCCTACTGAATCGATCACCGGATCGATTCGACTATTCCAATCGATCTGTGGATCGATTGGGAGACCTGATAACAGCAGGGAAACCTCTATTTCAGTTCCTTGACCACGAGGGATGTAAAATATATCATGAATAGTTTAGATTACACCCCCTAGCATGTATTGAATAAAGGAATGATAATAGTTTAGCAAAATTTTAATTAGTACAGCTTCTGCATCTAGATTCAATGATGGTCAGGGAATAGTTAGCACAGCATAATGTGACGATCGACCTCACAACCTAGTTAGTAGGAGGTAGGTCGTTACAAATAATGTCGCCAGAGTTTTAGTGCAAAGACCATAGCTGCCAGCTCAAGATCATGAGTGGGGTAGTTCTTCTCATAGTCTTTGAGTTGTCTGGAAGCATAAGCTATAACCTTCCCCTCTTGCATGAGAACAGCTCCAAGGCCCATCTTGGAAGCATCACTGTATATGTCAAAACTCTTGTCACTCTCTGAAACAGTCAGAATGGGAGCACTGGTCAGTCTTTTCTTCAATGCTTGGAAACTTTGCTCACATTTGTCTGACCATTCAAACTTCTTGTTCTTCCTAGTTAGGGCTATTAGTGGGGAGGCTATCTTGGAAAAGTCCTCCATGAATTTTCTGTAATATCCAGCTAACCCAAGGAAACTTCTGATCTCCCTGGCGTTCTTAGGTCTACATCAGTTGTTGACCGCCTCTATTTTGGCAGGATCCACCTGGATGCCTTCTTTAGAAATGATGTGATCTAGAAACGCCGCCTGCTCTAACCAGAACTCGCACTTTGAGAATTTGGCATAAAGCTGTTTTTGCTGAAGGGTTTGCAGTACTATTCTCAAGTGCGTGTCATGCTCCTCTGGGGTTCTTGAATAAATCAGAATGTCGTCGATGGATGACAAATTTATCGAGATATTCTCTGAACACTCTGTTCATTAAGTCTATGAAGACCGCAGGTGCATTAGTCACACCAAAAGGCATGACTACAAACTCGTAATGTCTATATTTGGTCCTGAAAGCTGTTTTGGGTATATTACTTTCTTTCACTTCAACTGGTGATATCCCGAGCGTAAATCTATCTTCGAGAAAACTGTGGCCCCTCTTAGCTGATCAAAGAGATCATCTATTCTGGGAAGAGGGTACTTGTTCTTAACTGTTACTTTATTCAGTGCTCTATAATCTATGCACATCCGGATAGATCAATCTTTCTTCTTAACGAACAGCACTGGAGCTCCCCAGGGTGAATGACTGGGACGGATGAAACCTTTGTCAAGCAGCTCCTAGAGTTGTTCTTGTAGCTCTTTCAGCTCTGCTGGAGACATCTGATACGGAGCTTTTGAAATTGGACTGGTGCCAGGAACCAACTCAATTTCAAACTCTACTTCTCTGTTAGGAGGTAGTCCAGGTAGCTCTTCTAGAAATACCTCTGGATACTCATAAACTACCCGAACATCTTCCTGCTTGGGTCCTTTTTGTTCTTCTGTATTCAAAATGTACGAAAGAAAACCAGCACACCCTTTAGCTAACATCTGGTGGGCTGTTAGAGAAGAGAGGAATTTCTAAGTCTTTCTCTTTGGGACTCCCATGAACTCAAAGGGTGGTTCACCTTCTAGACTGAAAATCACCTTCCTTCTATGGAAGTCCATCAAAGAACTGTACTTGCTGAGGAAATCCATACCCAGAATAATGTCGAAATCCTACATCGCAAGGACTAATAAATTAACATATAGCTCTCGGTCTGAAATTCTGACTGGTACAACTCGAAACCACTGGTTGGACTCCATGACTTCCCCAGAAGGTAGGGTTGTCAAGAACTTGGAGTTCATGCTCTTTGTAGGCACCTGGAATTCTTTGGCAAAGGGCACTGATATAAAAGAATGGGTCGCCCCAGTATCAAATAGTACAGTAGCTAAATGCTAAAAAATAACTACTTGACCTGTTACGACCGTGGAGGCACTAGCAGCTTCCTCTTTAGTGAGGGAGAATACTCTGGCACTGGCTGGAACTGGTGGGGCTTCCAACCTTCCTTGACTGAGCTGGAGTCCGTCCAGAGTTGCAGGCATGTAGTGTAACTGAGGCTTGGTCCTGTATGGCGCTGCCTGTTGTTGAGGTGCTTTGAGCTTGTTAGGACATGCCTTAGCCAGGTGTCCTTCTTGACCACACGAATAACATCCAGTCATACCTAAAAGACAGGCTCCTGGATGTAGTTTCCCACATTTAGGGCAGGGAGGGAACTTGGCCTGCTTGTCTACTGGACCTCCCTTTTGGCTGCCTCCTGTATTCCATCGTTTCCTTTTGTTATCCTTGCCCTTTCAGTTCTGCTTACTTGCCTGGGGTTTCTGACTCCCTGCTGTCTTGTCCTTTATCTTGACTGGCTTGAGTTGCGTTTGTTGTGCCTTGATGATGTTCAGATAGTGCTCAGTGACTAATGCCCTGCTGACCCGCTCTTCACTAGTCTGTGGTCGGTGAGTTCCACTACTCACGTTAAGTGCTTTTTCTGGCCTCAGCATTCGAAGCATCAGTCTGACTCGTTCTTTCTCTGTACTTACTAGGTCTGGGCAGGGACGAGCTAGCCTGTTGAATCTCTTGACTGCTTCTTCTACTGGCAGGTCACCCTGTCTGAATTCTATAAACTCCTCATAATGTTTATTGGTGATCCGTTGGTGGAAGAATTCTTCGTAAAACTCTATCTCGAAGTCAGCCCAGCTCATCTGGTTGGCTGCTCTCTTACTCTTAACTCTCTCCCACCACATACGAGCATCTCTAGATAGGCAGAAGGAGGCACACTTAACCTTCTCGACTTTTGGCCAGTCAAGAAGCTCCATTGTGCTTTCTAGTGTCTTGAACCAAGCCTGAGCATCCCAGGGCTCAGTCGTATCTGAGAAACTTTCTGGCTTCAACTTCTGCTACTGTATCAGGTATGCTTCTTGTCTTTTAGGTGCTGTGGCAACTTCCAGGGCAGCTGGTGGAACCTCAGTCACTACTGGGGTCTCCACATTGATAGTTGGGGGAGTGGGAGGGACTGGATGCCGATTAGCCATCAGATTGGCAATTATTTTTGTTGCTCTGCTACTTGTCTCTAGAGTTGAGCAACAACTTCAGAGAGATCAGGTTCAGTTGTTATGGACTCTTCGTTCTCCTGAGCTTGGTCCTCAGTACGAGCGGTACGGGGACGCCCTCTTCTTGCCATCTAGTCATGCAGAGAGAGAAAACCTGAAATCTTCTCTATACTCTCTAGACATATATGCATATAAACATAGAAAACAAAACAAGAGCTTTTATCTTACTTAAGCACATATTAGTAAATACTTCTAAGGATTTCTCTATACTGCAAATAATAAAGGAAAAGCCTAAAAGAAAGTATAAATACATTCTTACTTGAAGACGGCAAGGCTGATGCTGATGTGTGTGTGATGCTGGATAATGGGGACTGCTATGAGACCAACCTGTAACGACCCCACCCTCTTCTTACTAGTCTGTGAAGGTGGGACATTACTTAACTATTAGCTTCACTTAACTAGTGTCGCCCACATATAGATAGTAATACTTAGAACTCTATGAAAACTCGAAAACATGCAATTTATTAGCAGCTAAAAACATAAATAACTCATCTCAACATTCTACTCAAGTATTTGTTCTTAACTAAAATATATCAATATGCACATGCATGCGATAGTGGTACAACTTAATTAATGGGACTAATGTGCATAGCAATTTAAATGGAAGAATTCAAAAAAAAATATAAAAACATTCCATGAACAAACCAGCAACACGAAAGAATAATTCCAACAATGCAAGAGAGACTTAATCCATCTAAATTTCGCAACCAGTCTAAATACAAAATCTTAATAAATTCTTTACCAAAGTCCCAAGGCTTCCATAGTCCAAACATCACACATCCATCCCGCACCTCCTTGTCGCCTTCCTTCACTATAGCTTTCCTTTTCCTTTATCTGCAGTAAGAGGAAATCCAACTATAAGTGAATGTACCCAGTAATCGCCTTTATAGTCCACCCAGTTACGGGTGACGTTTGACGAAACTAAAGTACATAACTCCTTATGTAGGGATCCATGGTGACTTTAGGTCTAAGGACTAGTAGTCATACTAATAGTCACATGAGAAAGTATATGACACTCATATAACGATCCATGATACTTTCTCATGGCGGGTCATTCAGTATACATTCTCTAATGCATACCCATGTGTCAACTTGATATCTCTATATCCATGACTTGTGAGATCAAGTCATCGAGTTGACCTACATGCTAGTCTTATTGCATTAACATTGTCCCTGAATGTTAATACTCGACTAGGAATGATTAAGAGTAGTGTTCCCTATATCATCTCACTATCGGTTCAACTAACCGATTGATATAGGTGAGAACCGTCTACTCAGGGACATTATTATACTTAGTTTATTTGGCACCAATACAAGTAAGTATAATAACCAAAATCTAAATGCCTTTATTTATATAGAATATGATACAATAAGTCCAAAATACAATCATCAAATGATTGACTCTAGGGCTCTAGCTAACAGGCCGACCACATTAATTCAAACAAGGAGGGGTATTTTGAATTTTTAAAATCTTTTCATTATAGAAAACTACAAGTTTTAAAAGAGAGATTTAAAATTTAAAAATTTTCCTTATTTGAATTAGGCCACATGTTTTAAAAGAAAATTTAAAAGTTTTAAAACTTTCCTTTTTTAACCATCCTCATGGTTTTAGAAAAAGGAAGAGAAGTTTATAATTTAAATTTTTGTAAACATGTTAAAAAAGGAAATTTTTAGAAGAGAAGTTTTAAATTTTAAAACATGGTTTTAATTTTTAAAACTTTCCTTTTTAACATTCACTTTAGGAAATTAAAAGAGAGTTTGTAAAATTTTATAAGAGTTTATAAAATTTTTACAAAAGATATTTTTTCCTTTCTTATAGGGGTCGGCCACCCTTGCTTGGTGCCTAAGCAAGGGGCCGGCTAATAGGATTAAATCATCATCCAATCAAATTTAAACCAATCTATGATTGGTGATTGATTCAATCAAGAGGAAAGAAAAGGAAAAATAAAAAGGGAAAAAGAAAAACATGAGGAAGATTTTAATTTTTGTAAAAAGTTTTTCCTTATTTGTCTTGGGTAAATAATATAAAAGAAGGGGAGGGGAGGCTTCATGTTAATGCTATTCTTTTCTCTCTTCTCTCTAGTTTTCTCCTAAGGGCCGACCGTTGCTTCTCTTCATTCTAGGGCCGGCCACCTCTTGTGGTTCTTCATTGTGGCCGGATACAAGAAAAGGAGAAGAAGAGGAGAAGTAGGGAAGACAACAACTCTTATTTTCTTGTGGCGTTCTTCATTGTGGCCGACCCTCTCCCTATCCCTTTTCCCTTGCTCTCTTTGGTTCTTAAATTGGTGGTGGTGGCCGAATACTAGAGGAGGAAGAAGAAAGCTCTTTGGGTGGTGTTCATCTTGGAGGATCGTCGCCCACACGACGTCCAAGGCGAGGCGAGGAATACGACAGAAGATCTGAAGGTCATTAGCATACAAAGAGAAGGTATAACTAGTATTTTTCTTCCGCATCATACTAGTTATTTTTTTTTGTAAGAATTCCAAACACAAGAGACATTAGATCTAGTTTTTTGAATTTATTTTTTGAGTTTGTGTTTTCTTTATTTTTTTTCGAATTTGTTATTCGATTATTCTTTTTGGTTAACCTAGAGTTATTTAAGGAAATTAAATATTAGCTTTCCTTAAAAGACTTTGTCTAGGCGGTGGTGGATGCTCCCATACCCAAGAAGGCCATGTGCCTCACCATACAGTCCTGGAAGCCAATTTTGGAAATTAATATTTAATGGAATTAATAACATAGGTGGATTTGGATCAATAGTGTTAAGTTCCGCTTGCGATCCAAATCTAAACCATCAAGAACAGATAAGTTAAATTTGGAATCAATGATGTTAAGTTCCATCTGCGATTTCTAATTTAACTTCTAAAGAACATAATAGGTTATTTAAGGAAAGGTTCGACACTTGTACAAAATTTTGTACAGTGGAACCAGTACGATTTTCCTAGGACTAACCAAGATATATGATGCCAATGACATGTCTTGGTCACCCCTGACGCCAGTCAACCATCTCACACACGATGGTGAGACTGAGTGGGTATGGTTGTGACAACTGTGCACTCTGCCATCACTGCTCCTGATGAATGACCGAGTGGACGGGATGCTGTCAGAGTACACCTATCCTCCTACCCTAAATCAAAAGTGGGGGAGCTCAATACTCTCATTTTCCTGAGCCAGTCAAGAGGAGGGATCCCTGTCTTGCTACCACGCTGCGTCACACTTCCCATGAGTGGACCAACGGAGCCCTTGACAGGGCAACCTACTGCAACACACCCTATATGAATAAAAAAACCACTAACCTATGAATGATTGTGTGTGCAGATCCATGTAACTATTGATGTGCTCGACAATAATGGACTGCCAATCGCTTAGTATGCAATCATGCGAGATGGTGCATGACACTAAGCATGAAAAATCCTGACCATATCTACCTCCAAAAATATGTACCAAAATGCATGGATAAAATAATCAGATCTAGGTACACAGGTCAGATATGGTAAATGACTAGTCCGGTATATCACATGGCATGGTATGTCACTACCTCTAAAACACAAATAATAAACAGAGGCATGAATGCTAAACAGGTAACAAACAAAACATGCTCGGAAATAAATAGTGGCATTCCGATATAGATATAAACATAATTATTACTACCTGTTAAAATCTACTAAGCATATCAACATGACATATCGAAATAGATAAGTCAAGGAACCCGCCTCCAATATAGCGCGTGCCAAAGGTATCTCACGTAAGGCAGCTCGTCGTAAATCAGAGTCCTGTAATAACATCTTTAATTTAGCTACTAACACAAATATCAAATGGTTAAATTAAATTCTTATCTCACGTAAGGAAGCTTATCGTAAATCTAAGTTTCGAATTTATAAGTTGATAAATAGCTAAAAATAAATTTTAACCTCTAAATAATGAAATTTTATGATCTAGTTCAAATAAATGCTACTGATCATGTACGGACTCGTCCCAGTTCACCTTAAGCTATTGATCTGACAAATTTTATGATCATGATGCGCATTTCCCCATGCCAATTAAGCTACTAGCATCAATACAAATTTTAAGCTAAAACAAGAATCGTATTTCCATCATCTTACCCTATCACCAAATCTCCCTTGCTACCCCACTACCAATAGGAGTGGCTATCAGAATAATATTAGAGATCCGAGGCTGAAACTACAACGAAACCACTATCATAACCATTTATCTCAGTTAGCAACATCCATAAGCCCAAAGCTCTATGAATCTAGAAATCAAGACTGAAATAACTTACCCAATCTTGGTACCAGTAGATTTCTTCTCCGATAGAGACACCGTCAACTACTGTTGATATCAACAAGGAAGAAAATCACTCGTTGTAGTTCGATATCTGTTTCGAACCGCAAGTGCACGGATTCGTCATCAGTAATATATAAGATTGTAAAACCATAGGGGTTATTGATTAAGCACTAGAGATGTCACAAAGTAAGTTATCTAGACGGTTGAAAATTAGCTTTGGCGCTTACTAACTAACTAGTGTGATTAAAGAGAGGGAAAGAAGGTAGAGAGGAAGAGAGAGAATTGATCTCGGAGGGAATGAGCTTTGAGAGATGGATTCTAGGATTTTGGTTTCATTATGATGCTAGGAGATGTCACATAGATTGCTTAGTTTCTACCCTTTATGTTCATGCTCTTGTAGTAAGTTAGATTAGTCAATATCCCTAAGTATCGAAAAGAGACGATTCTAATGAAATCCTATAACGGTTAACCCCTGTCATGAGGGTGTCTCGGTAGATCACAGGAATACATGTCTAGTAAATAACAATAAGGATAAAGGTAGAGATTTGGTACGATTTCCTACTTCCTTATGGAGGAATTGCCTCTCCTTTCAAGAGAATATCCTAGACGTCCATGAACGGGATACCCTTGTTACTAGGGCCCCTCGGGTATATGATCTAGAGCACTCTTTCTACGAGAGGAGCAATTCCTAAGGGATGTTTCTCCTTTTAAGGGAACGTCCTAGACGCCCGGAAAGGGTTACCCCTGTCACTAGGGTACCTTGGTCAATACGCTCTAGGGAATCCCTTTTGCGGGATTAACAATCCTCCACATCGATCAACAAAGCATGCAAATAAATATAAATACTCTACACGCACAATTCATCAACCATGAACAAGGCATTAATAAGTTATTGAATAGAAATAAGGCAAATCTACATAGTTCTACATCTCCATCATATTACAAATACATCCTAATCCTAGAAGAGAATATCTACTCCATTGTGGGGGAAGAACAACCCCAAAACATAAAATAAAGCATACTTACAACCCTTGATGTGAGAAGAAGGGGAAGAAGAGAATGCTTGCCAAGGTTTCCGATGTCTTGGGGATGCCTCCTTGCTCTGGAGATGGACGAAACATCAAGGGATGGTGGTGGATGAAGCTCTAGGGTTTCCCTCGAAGGGGAGAACCCTTTCCCAAGGAGACATACGAAGTCCCAAACCAAAGATGATCCCTAGAATAGGGTTCTTGACCCTTTTATAAGTTAGGGCATGGGCGTCGCACAGCCCGTGCCATAGCCGTGGGAATTGGCATGGCCAACTTCCTTGTCCCTTCGAGTTGAGTGGCACGACTGTGCGAATTGGCATGGTCGTGTCTTCCTTCTGCTCTGGTTACACCGCATGGCTGTGTGGAATGACACAGCCGTGCCTTCTTTCTGCTCTGGTTACATTGCACGGCCATGCATAGTTGACACGACCGTGTATCAAGGCCGTGTGGACTTGTAGATCATTTTAGTATATCTTAACGTGGTATTCTTGAGTTGAGGTCTTCATCAAAGTTGTAGATCTTGAAGTTATCTACAATTTGGTGTAAAGAACAATCCAAAACTCCAAACGAGTACAAAATTATGGCCATTTTACTTTTGGTTTGTAGTGTTAAAAATTCTACACAGCCTTCACACGACCATGTGACATTCACACAGCCTTCACATGGGCGTGCATGGTCTCCACATGACCAGAACTTGAAAGAACTTATTTTTCGCATGCCTGTGACACTCTAGAAGCTCTAGACTTCATTTAAGCTCTATTTTCGCTCCAAATTACGTCCTATCAAACAAAATAAGCAAAGAGTAGATCTTCTAACAGAATATAATGAAAGCATGATATTCTAACGAAATAGGGTGCAATAAACATAGTTTATGCTAATGAAATATAAGTAGATGTGCATCCAAACATCCATAAAAGTGTATATAATCTACGCACATCACACCCCCAGACTTAAACCTTTGCTTGTCCTCAAGCAAAACTTGCAATCTAGATTCATGTGGTTAAATAGTACATTATAATCTCTAGCAAGTCAATCTAATCCTATCAGATGATTTCATTGGTGAGCAAGATACAAAAGTTGTTTAAGTATGTCCTAAATAGTAGTTCTCCGTGCTCAGTGCAATAGTGGCCTAAAATTTTCAAGTTACAATCCCTAAGTCTAATCAAGTCATCATAAAATTGTGTTCCTTAAGCTTCCGGTGATAGACACTTACCTGCCACACTCAAGGTTCATTCCCCATAAAAAATGCTATGCATCGTCTACACAAGGTCTCAAAGAAATACTCAGTATCAAGAGAAACATAACATTCATTTCCCCAGTAACCTAATTCAGTCTCAAAGGGGTGAATTACTAGTTTTCACTCACGATAACTATTTTTTATCCCTTATTTTTTTTGAATGTTTTCAAAATATCAAACTTGAACAAACTTTCATTTTTTTTGGGATTGATTTTTCCAAATGAGCTTACATGATCTGAGTTTATCCAATAACCAAAATATAGTTGAGATGTCACCATGGAAGCACAAGTACTAGTCTAAATCTATGAATCATGACTATTTTAGAGTTATCAACCATCACAAATAGGCATAGTGTATAGAGATCCTAAAACAAGGCCAATACTTAAACTCTTATAGTAAAAACATTGCTCACTTCATGCTATTATAGATAGAAAAAGATAGATCACTGATATGGGTTAGTTTCATGGATCCCCGGTGAGGAAGGGAAAGCAGATAGCTGAGTTGAGAAGATAGGCCAATATCAAGCGGGATATACCTCCAAAGAGGAAGGCTAATATCGGCCGAGATATACCTCAAATAAGGTAGGCCAATATCGATTGGGATATACCTCCAAAAAGGTAGGCCAATATCGGTCGAGATATACCTCAAAGGAGGTAAACCAATATCAAGAGAGATATACCTCCAAAGAGGTAGGTTAATATCGGCCGAGATATACCTCAAAGGAGGTAGGCCAGTATCGATCGAGATATACCTCCAAGGAGGTAGGTCAATATCGGTCGAGATATACCTCAAAGGGGGTAGGCCAATATCGACCGGGATATACCTCCAGAGAGGTAGGCTAATATTGGCCGAGATATACCTCAAAGGAGGTAGACTAATATCGACCGAGATATACCTTAAAGGAGGTAGGCTAATATCGACCGGGATATACCTCCAGAGAGGTAGGCTAATATCGGCCAAGATATACCTCAAAGGAGGTAGGCCAATATCGATTGAGATATACCTCCAATGAGGTAGGCCAATATCAGTCGAGATATACCTCAAAGGAGGTAGGCCAATATCGACCGTGATATACCTCCAGGAAGGTAGGCTAATATCGGATGGGATATATCTCCAAGGAGGCATGCCAATACCGACCGGAACATACCTTGAGAGAGGTAGGCAAGTCTTGGCTGGATAATACCTTGAAAAGGTTATGCCAATATTGGCCGAGATTACATACTTAATAAAATACAGCCCAATACCAACTAGGGTAATAAACTTAGAGGGGTGCAGACTGGTATTGCCCAAGAAACAAAATGAGAGGTAATAATATTGACCGAACCTAGTCTGAATTCGATTTCGATCGATACAAGGAGCGATGTTATATTAAGCTATCTATGATATAACAAAGACAGGAGGGGCGAGCAGGAATGATAGATGCACTCTGAAATAACTTATGAAACAGGACAGAAGTAAATATTTCAATTAAAGTAGTTTAATGAAGATATTTATAGTGTGTGATTGTATAGCAGGTTTGCTAATGTGGCAGGAGAAAGGCTTCTGGATTTTTTTGCAGGTACTAGATGACAAAGAAGGTACATCTGGGGTACAAAAAAGATTCCTTAAAAACCATTTTCCACAAGTACATATCTTACGTCATCTCATAACAAACTCTAATGAACCGGGGTCCACTTCATGACTACGGAGGTTATATGAAGTGGTATAAAAAGGGGAATCCTCTCCGTTGGCAGGTAAGTTCACATCACTACTCACATTTATAACCCTAGTTTCAACTACTGTTCATCTTCTTCTTCCTTCTTCCATACCAAGAGAGATCACTGACTTGAGCGTCAGAGGTCCTAGCCAGGGATTCCCACCCCGGTCTTAGGTCACTGACGATAGTGTTGGTTGGTCTCTTGTGCGTAGGAAGCCTTGGAGGCTCTGGATCTAGGTTTTCTTCAGTCGAATTTCTCTCTCGTCATTGGATCTTTGCACAGGGAGGGCATTCTGTGACTCTATTCTCCTCGATCTGCTTTGGGTTTCTCAGATCGGTATTCAGTCAGGTATTATTCTTCATCAGCAGTAGATCTTTTTCCCAGCTTTCCGTCTTGTCAAGCTTCTCAGACATGATCAAATTTGGCACCGTCTGTGGGAAACTTCACCTAAATCTAAGACTACAAGATGGAAGAGGCTGGAAAATCAAATCTACTCACCATTAGCCATGAGGATCTAGATTTCCTCATCAACACTCATGTGCAGAAGGCTCTGCAACAACAACAACAACAAGCTTATACTGGAGCCACTCTACAGGTAGCTCATAATCCAGGAATTTCAACTACTGAGCACCGAAAGGGAAAAGAGCCAGAAGAGGAAGAACATGTATATTTTCCTCCAGCCACGGTTTCTCCAATAAGGCGTCCATGAGCCATTCTTCGTGCTCCTATGGAGCAAGGAGGACGAAGACCTGTATTTCAAGAATCTTCTGGCGAAGCACCAGATAGAGAAAAGTGTAAAGTTAAAATGATAACTAGTGATAGCTCGTCGGAAAAAGTCATCTCTCCATTCTCTCAAAGCGTGCTGGATGATCCGCTTCCCAAGCGGTATCAAAATTTGCAGATCGGCGAGTACACTAGGACTACAGATCCAGAGGATCATCTATTGAAATTTGAGAATGTAGCATTATTACAACAATTCTCTGATGGGGTGAAATGTCGGATGTTCCTTACTACACTTGGAGGAGCTGCACAACGGTGGTTCAAGAGATTGCCAGAAAAATCTATCCGAAAATTTAAGGATTTCAAGAAGGTTTTTCTACATCATTTTTCCAGTAACAAGAGATATCATAAGACTCCTTGGAGTTTATTTTCAATTAAACTAGCATCTAAAGAGTCCATCAGAGCCTACATCAAAAGATTTAATTAGGTAGCTATCGATGTACCCAATGCTACTACTGAAATCTTAGTAATGTTGGTTAATCCTAGGAAAACGTACCGATTCCACTGTACAAAATTTTTTTTGTATAAGCGTCGAACCTTTCCTTAAATAACCTATTGTGTTCTTTAGAAGTTAAATTAAGAATCGCACATGGAACTTAACATCATTGATTCCAAATTTAACTTATCTGTTCTTAATGGTTTAGATTTGAATCACAAGCAGAACTTAATACTATTGATTCAAATCCACCTATGTTATTAATTCCATTAAATATTAATTTCCAAAATTGACTTCCAGGACTGCATGGCGAGGCACATGACCTTCTTGGATATGGGAGCAACCACCACCGCCTAGTCAAAGCCTTTTAAGGAAAGCTAATATTTAATTTCCTTAAATAACTCTAGGTTAACCAAAAAGAACAATCGAATCACAAATTTGAAAAAGAAGAAAACACAAACTCAAAAAATAAATTTGATAAACTAGATCTAATTTCCTCTTGTATTTAGAATTCTTACAAAGAAAATAACTAGTATGATGCGGAAGAAAATTATTAGTTATACCTTCTCTTTGTAAGCTAATGACCTCGAGATCTTCTGCCGTATTCCTCGCCTCGCCTTGGACGTCGTGTGGGCGACGATCCTCCAAGATGAACACCACCCAAAAGAGCTTCTCCTTCTTATAATATTCGGCCACCACCACCACAATAGAAAAGAGAGAAAAGGGAGAAGAGAGGGAGAGAGGGGCCGGCCACCAAGAGAGTCTCCAAGCCAAAGAATAAGAGTTGTGTCTCATGAAGCCCCCTCACCCCTTCTTTTATATTACTTGGCCAAGGCAAATAAGGAAAAACATTTTACAAAAAATAAAATCATCCAAGAGTTTTTCCTTTTCCCTTTTAATTTTTCCTTTTCTTTCCTCTTGATTGAATCAATCACCAAATCAATGGTTGTGATCAATCCTATTTGGTTTAGGATTGAGTTTGGCCGGCCCCTTGCTTAGGCACCAAGCAAGGTGGCCGGCCACCATATTTAGGAAATAAAAAGTATTTTTTTTATATAAAATTTTACAAGAAGAAAAAACTCTTATAAAATTTTACAAGCTCTCTTTTCTAGAGTTAAAAAAGGAAAGTTTTAAAAAAATTTAAACCATGTTTTAAAATTTAAAACTTCTCTTATAAAATTTCCTTTTTTAACATGATGATAGAAAATTTTAATTTTAAAACTTATCTTCCTCCTTTTTTTCTTAAACCATGAGGATGGTTAAAAAAGGAAAGTTTTAAAACTTTTAAAACTCTCTATTAAAACATGTGGCCAAATTCAAATAAGGAAAGTTTTTAAAATTAAAATCTCTCTTTTAAAACTTATAGTTTTCTATAAAGAGAAGATTTTAAAAATTCAAAAACAACCCTCCTTGTTTGAATATTGTGGCCGACCCCTACTAGCTTGGTCACCAAGCAATAGGGCCGACCCTTTAAGAGGAGATGTGGCCGGCCATTGCTTGGTCACCAAGCAATGGACCGACCCCCTTCTTGGACACCAAAATGGGCCTTTCTTTGGATGGACTTGAGGCTCTAATGAGGCTACGACAGGGACCTAGAGGAGAAATTAGTTTTGGCCTTTCGATGAGCTTGAGTATCCCGTGTTCGCCCTGAACACACAACTCAAGTTCATCGATAATAACTCATTCCACTAGAGAGTTATTATCGCACTACTGCACCAATCCCAAATTACATTATGGGCTCCTTCTTATTATGAGTGTGTTAGTCTCCCTATGTTTAAGATTACGAATGCCCACTAATTAAGTAAGTTACTGACAACTCACTTAATTAATATCTAGCTCCAAGAGTAGTACCTCTCAACTTCATTGTCATGTTGGACTAAGTCCACCTTCAGGGTTTAATATGACAATCCTTATGAGCTCCTCTTGGGGATATTCTCAACCTAGATAACTAGGACAAAGATTCCTTCTATAATCAACAACACACACTATAAGTAATATCATTTCCCAACTTATCGAGCATATTGATTTATCGAGCTAAACCTCACCCTTTGATAAGTCAAAGAAATAAATATTAAATATTTGTGCTTGTTATTATATTAGGATTAAGAGCACACACTTCCATACTAACTAAGGTCTAGTTCTTTTACTAAGTCAGTACAAAAAGAACTTACCTAAATGGTCCTACTCAATACACTTAAAGTGTATCAGTGTAATCTATTAGTCAAGATAAACTAATACTTAATTACACTACGACTATTCTGATGGTTTGTTCCTTTCCATCTTAGTCGTGAGCAACTGTTTATAATTTATAGAGAACCGACAACATGATCTCCTGAGTGTGACACCACACTCCATGTTATCTACTTTATAAATTAATTGAACAATTACATTTAACAATAAATGCAGATATTGACTAATGTGATTCTTTTATTTAAAAAATAAATGTTTACAAAAGCTAGGCTTTTAGTATACGTTCCAACAAGTAAGTGCTTTCTCTCAAGGTTTAAATGATAATGATTTCTTTAAAGATCTGGTGAGAAGCCCTCCTGTCAATTTTGATTCCTTAATTGAACGTGCCACTGAATTTATTAATGTTGAAGAAGCTCAAGCTGCCCGCAGAAAGGAGGGCACTACTTCTTCTCCTACTCTGGTTAAGGAGAAAGATCCTGCTCCTGTTCCTCCACCAAGGGGGCCGCGGGTAATTCATCCACCTCATCATCATCCAGAATATCGTCCGCAAGCAGTGCAACATGTGGAGGTACAGCCAAAGGCACCCAGAAGATGGTGCACTTATCACAAAACCAGCAGTCATCATACTGAAGACTGTTTTGTGTTGAGAAATAAAGAGCAAACAGGGAGCGGTACCAAAGGCAAAACTATTATCGACAGTAGTACCCTAGGCAACAAAGTCTGCTCAAATTGGAATATCGCCCGGTTGAGCCTCGGCAGGATGCATTACCTACCCCGGCCGGTACAAGTCAGGTGTCAGAGAAGACTCCGTCTGAAGCCATGACATCCCGACAAGAATAAAATAGGAGTAATGCCGCCTGGGGCAATATCAGTATAATCGCGGGCGAGCACACTGATGGAGATTCTAATAGGGCCAGAAAAGCACATGCACGGAGACTTGAGATTCATGCTGTGGGGTGCAGCATGGAACGAGCGGCTGGTCCTGAGATAAGTTTTGGACCTAGAGATCTTGAGGGGGTAGAAATACACCATGATGATGCATTAATAATCAAGGCCGTGATAGCCAATTATACTATTTCTCGTACCTTTATAGACACTGGTAGTTCTGTCAATATTATCTTTAAGAAGGTTTTTGATCAATTACAGATCGACCCGAGCGAACTTCAACAAATGGTAACTCCTCTATATGGATTCACGGGTAATGAAGTACAACCGCTCGGTCAAATAAAGTTGGCCATATTTCTAGGGGAGGAGCCCCTAATGAGAACAAGAAGATCTTATTTTATGGTGGTGGATGCCCCGTCCTCTTATAATGTGATACTGGGTAGACTGGCCCTAAACGAGTTTAGGGCGGTCATTGCTACTTTCTGTCAAAAAGTTAAATTTCCTGTTGATGACCAGGTCGGGGAAGTGCGAGGTGATCAAAAGACAGCCCGTAAATATTATGTAGAGATCATTCGGACTGAAGCTAATGCTGCTCAAAAAATTCAAAGAATGGAAGTCAATGCCATTCAGGAGAAGCCACCTGTTCTGGTTTATGAAGAAAAGGAAGAAGTCCAAATTCAGACCGGTCGACTTGAAGCTACTGCTTATGTCGCGACCGATCTTGATCCTACGCTGAAAGCCGAGCTGGTGCAATGCTTGAAGAAGAATAATGATGTTTTTGCCTGGACACCCAAAGAGGTCACGGGCGTTTCCCCTGCAGTAATGGAGCATTCGTTGCATGTCTTTCCAGATGTCCGACGGGTCATGCAGAGGAAAAGAAATTTTAGTGCAGAGCAAAACCAAATCATCAAGGAATAAGTAACTAAACTCATGGAAGCTGGCTACATCAGGGAGGTACAATTTCCCAGTTGGCTAGCTAATATGGTCTTAGTCTCTAAGCCTGGAAACAAATGGAGGGTATATATTGATTTTCGGGATCTCAATAAAGTTTTCCCAAAAGATTATTATCCGGTACCCCGGATCGATCAATTGGTAGATTCTACCGCTGGGTGTGAATACATCTCTATGCTGGATGCTTATCAGGGCTATCATCAGGTCCCCCTAGCTAAGGAGGATCAAGAAAAGGGCAGTTTTATAACATCTGAAGGTATTTATTGTTATAACGTTATGCCCTTCGGACTAAAAAATGCAGGGGCGACTTATCAAAGGCTCATGAATAAGGTCTTCTAGAGGTAGATTGGAAGAAATATGGAAGTATATGTTGATGATATCTTAATTAAGTCTCTTCAAGCTATTGATCTGTGCAGGGATGTAGAGGAGACCTGCAAGACATTGAAGCAATATGGGCTCAAGCTAAACTCGAGCAAATGTCTATTCGGAGCAAAAGGGGGAAAGTTCCTGGGGTATATGGTGTCCGAGCGACGAATTGAAGCCAACCCGAGCAAAGTCAAGGCACTTCAAAACATGGAGCTGCCACACAATATGAGGGAAGTTCAAAGACTTACTGGCCAGATTACAACCTTGTCTAGGTTCATTTCCAGGTCGGCCGATCGTAGCTTTCATATCTTTAAAATACACCTAAAGGTGAACAAATTTCAATAGAACGAGGAATGTGATAAAGCCTTCCAGGAATTAAAAGATTACTTGCCTACCCTCCTTGTATTAGCTAAGCCTATATTAGGAGAGACTCTCTGGGTGTATCTGTCAGCTAATGAGAACGCTATGGGCTCTGTATTAGTTAGGCAAGAAGGGAAAGAACAACAACCTGTATATTTTTCTAGCTATTTATTAAAAGGAGTTGAGTGTAGATATACTATACTCGAAAAATTGGCTTATGCATTAGTGTTGACTGCCCGGAGGTTGCACCCATATTTTTTAGCACATGAAATTGTTGTATTGACCAACAGTACTCTCGGACGGGTACTACTCAACCTGAAAGCCTCAGGTCGGCTGATCAAATGGACGACTGAACTTAGTGAATATGATATACAGTATCAGCTCCGCTCAGCTATCAAGGTATAAGCTCTAGCAGATTTCATTATAGAAGTTCAAGGTCTCGAGGAAGAAAATACTTGGAAAGTCTATGTGGATAACTCCTCAACCAGACAAGGTAACGGAATTGGTGTCCTTCTTATATCTCCAAGGAAGACAAACTCTAACTTTCTATCAGGTTGAATTATAGAGCCACTAACAATGAAGCAGAATATGAAGCATTGATAGCCGGATTGCAGGCCGCTCGGCATATAGGGGCAGCTCGGGTCCTCATCTATTTTGATTCTCAATTAGTAGCCCAACAATTATCATGTAACTTTGAAATTAATAATGATAGGCTCAAGTTATATGCCGAGGCATTTGATAAGTTGAAGTCTCAGTTTCAAGAAGTAAATATACAAAAAGTCCCTCGGTCTGAAAATCAGGTAGCAGATGAATTAGCTAAGTTGGCCTTGTTGGATCGAGACGTGCTAGAGGGGGGGGGGGTGAATAGCACTCGTGGCTAAATCGTTCGATTATCAAATTCGTAAGAGTTAAAACGCAGCGGAATAAAGAAAACAAGCACACAGAGACACAAAAGAATTTACTTCGTTCGGAGCCTAAGGCGACTCCTACTCGAAGGCCCGCGATCCTTGATCGCTTTCCGTGGGCAACAACTATAAGCTCGTAAAAACTATTACAAACTAATTACTGTAAGACCGTTAGATTCGATAGAGGGGGGGTGAATATCGATTCGAAAATCTCAAGTTAAGACGCAGCGGAAAAGTAAAGAAGTAAAGAGATGAACACTGTTGATTTTTACTTCGTTCGGAGCCTATGACGACTCCTACTCGAAGGCCCGTACTCCTTGAGTACTTTCGTTGGGCAATTCACTAGCAATTCGGATAATTACAATTTACGTACAAATATTGCTAATGAAAAGAAAGAAAACAAAGCTAACCGACAAACAATGAATTAAAAAGAGAGCCGGAGTGAGTCGTCGGAGCTTTGTGAACGTTGTTGGAGCGCAGAGCAGCAGAGTGATTGGACTCAGAGTTCTCAGAAGACTGATATGTTGAAGCTCCTGCCTGGGGCTTCTTTTATATGCTGCTCCGGGCGCCTGGATCCCTTCCGGGCGCCTGGAGTGTGACGTAACACTCCAGTGTGAACGTCGTCCTGGGGATAAAACTTGCCTCCGGGCGCCTGGATCCCTTCCAGGCGCCCGGACTTCCGGGCGCCTAGAACCATCCCGGGCGCCCGGACCCTCACTGTTCCCTACCTGCAAAACAGTGTTAGTCCGAGGCAAAATAAAACCTTGCAGCACAGATTGTAAGCACATTTTTATAGATACGCTAAGTAATAAAAATTAACAACAAGAGTATGACTTAGATTCCGTCTTTCCGAGACCGGAATCTAGTCACGATCTCGACTTAGATATCCGAAATGGATCTAAGCCGGATCGACGCCTAATGTTCCCTTCCCGGGAACGCGTCCTCGCAGTCACTCCCCTCCAGTGACTTACCTCACTTACCTGCCAGACGTCCGGTCAGCCCGTCGACCCGTCTGGACTTCTCGCCAAGCGTCCGGTCAGCCCGTCGACCCGCTTGGACTTCTCGCCAGCTATCCGGTCAGCCCGTCGACCTAGCTGGACTTCTCGCCAAGCGTCCGGTCAGCCCGTCGACCCGCTTGGACTTCTCGCCAGCTATCCGGTCAGCCCGTCGACCTAGCTGGACTTTTCCTGCACACTTGATCAAAGTGTCAGACAACAACACAACTAACTTAACCTATTTGTCATTCATCAAAACCTGGGTTAGACCGTTAGTGCTACCCGCACCAACAATCTCCCCCTTTTTGATGGAATGACAACCTGGTTAAGTTAGTGAAAGCATATGTACGAAACAACATGCATTTGTGTGGTTTTAAAGTCAGTTTGTGTTTTCAAATTGGTTTAGCTAACTTAACCACCTAACCCTTTTCCCCCTTTGGCATTCATCAAAAAGTAAGCAGGGGTAAACAAGCATAAAAAGTTTAGTTCAAAAAATTCAAAGATATTGATAAAAGTACAATTTTTTAACAGCAAGTTAAAAAATAGTCAAGTTGACTTGGGGGAGTTTAAGCTTTTGAAAATTTGTTTAAAGCATTTGCTTTTAGCTTTTAGAAAGCTAGCTAAGTTTTCATTTTCAAACACAAGTTTTCAAAAACCAGAATTCCAAAACTAAGTTTGAAAAATTTATTTTTCAACACTAAGTTTGTAAACGATTTAATTTAAAACTTAAGTTTTGACAGTGATTTAAGTTTGAAAAAATCTAACTTTCATAATTTTTAACACTTGAGTTTTTGCAAATCAAATTTCAGTTTGTAAATATTGATTTTGAACTTTACTTTTAGTTTTCAAAGGAGTTTGGTAGAACTAATTTTGATAGAGTAAAATAATTAAATCTAATTTTCAAAAATCAAAATTTTAAAGTTCAAAAGTACTAGTTTCAAAACCATTGTTTAAAATACTTGAAAAGTTGAGTTTTCAAAAACTAAGAAAAATGGATAAAAAGTTTGTGATCTAAAAGAAACAATTTTGAGTTGATTTAAAAAATTTTCACAATTTTAAGCAAGTTGATTTTGAAAATTGATTTTTAAACTTTGATTTTCAAAATTAAGAAAAATGATTTTGAGAAGCTTAGTTTGTAAACTTAAGTTTTGAAAAATCTAATTTCCACAATTTTCAAAACTAATTTAAATCTAATTTTCAAAATCAATTTTCAATAAAAAGTAAAACCCAATTCTTAAAAACAACTTAGTTTTATAAGAGTTAGTTTTCAAAAGTAGGTTTAAGAAATTTTTAAGAGAACATTTTTCAAACAAAATTTAAAATATTTTATATAAAGGAAAAATTTTTAATTAATTCCTCCCCCTGAACCTGACATAACTTTAACCAGCTGTCTAACCAATTAGGTACTAACTAACTATCAGAAGATAGTAGCTTTCACTTGGTTAGTCAGATTAAGTTAATTACAACCAGTCAGTGTTTGACTTGACTGATGAACTTTAATCTGATTAATATCTGAATTGTATTTAACGTCCAGACTTATGCTGATGCACTGAAATAAGCATCTTAAGTCCAGACAGTTGGCCTATGCATCTCACCCCTTTTTATGTTTATCAAACACAAGCAAGGTAAACCTAAGATGTTGGTGAGATGCTCAAGAACTAAACCTATGGGTACATGCTTTCTAAGGATTCAAAACTAGTCTAAGGCCAAAACTGTTTTTGAAAAATCTAAAAATGGAAAGTTTTGAAAACAAATAAGTTTAACCTATAATTTGATAAAACCATTTTTGAAAGTATTTTGAAATTTCCTAGTCTATTGAGCACATCCCTAATTGTCGTCGTAAGTTGCTAAATTCACTCTCAGGGAGTGATTTTGTAAAAATGTCAGCTAAATTTGATTTAGACTCAATGTACTTGAGTTCAATATCACCTTTAGTAACATGATCCCTGATGAAGTGATGTCTAACTTCAATATGTTTGGTTCTTGAATGATGTACAGGATTCTTGGTTAAGTTAATCGAACTTATATTATCAATTAATACTTTTACATTTGTGATATTTAAGTTGAAATCTTTTAGAGTATGCATCATCCATAATATTTGTGCAACACACTCGCCTATAGCTATGTATTCTGACTCAGTTGTAGATAGTGCAACACAGTGTTGCTTTCTATTAAACCAGCTGACAAGGGATGGACCAAGTAGTTGGCATCCACCACTTGTGCTTTTGCGGTCTAATTTGCATCCGGCATAATCTGAGTCAGAATATCCTATTAATTCAAAGTTGTTGGTCCTAGGATACCAAATTCCTACATTTGTGGTTCCCTTGAGGTATCTAAAGATTCTTTTGACTTGAGTCAAATGAGATTCTTTAGCACAGGTTTGGTATCGAGCACACATACTAACTGCAAATAAAATGTCAGGTCGGCTTGCAGTTAGGTAAAGTAGACTACCTATTGCGCTCCGATAATGTTTTAAGTCTACTGATTTTCCATTAGGATCATCATCTAGGATTGTGTTTACGGTCATAGGTGTTTTTATTTCTTTAGTATTTTCCATTCCAAATTTTCTAAGTAATTCCTTAGTATATTTTTGTTGATAAATATAATTTCCTTCATTTGTTTGTTTGACTTGTAACCCTAGAAAATAAGTTAATTTTCCTACCAGACTCATTTCGAATTCGTGTTCCATTAGGTTTGTAAATTCGTTTAAAAACTCTGAGTTTGTTGAACCAAAGATGATATCATCTACATAAATTTGAGCTATAAAAATATCTTCTTTTATTGATTTCACAAATAGTGTTGGGTCAATTTGACCTTGGTTGAACTCTTTAGAGGTTAAGTAAGAGGTTAGTCTTTGTTTATCAATTTTTAATCAATCATTATTTAAGTAAAAATAATTTTGAAGTTAATTTTTGAATTTTGAAAATAATTTGAGTTTAAAATTTTGAAATTAATTTAGGTTTAAAATTTTGAAGTTAATTTTTTAAGTTTAAAATTAAATTTTGAAATTAATTTAAGTTTTAAAATTAAAATTTTGAAATTAATTTAAGTTTTAAAATTAAAATTTTGAAATTAATTTAAGTTTTAAAATTGAAATTTTGAAATTAATTTAAGTTTTAAAATTGAAATTTTGAAATTAATTTAAGTTTTAAAATTAAAATTTGAAATTAATTTAAGTTTTAAAATTAAAATTTTGAAATTAATTTAAGTTTAAAAATTGAAATTTTGAAATTAATTTAAGTTTTAAAATTAAAATTTTGAAGTTAATTTTAGTTTTAAAATTAAAATTTTGAAATTAATTTAAGTTTTAAAATTAAAATTTTGAAATTAATTTAAGTTTTAAAATTGAAATTTTGAAATTAATTTAAGTTTTAAAATTAAAATTTTGAAATTAATTTAAGTTTTAAAATTAAAATTTTGAAATTAATTTAAGTTTTATTCATCTCACCCGATCTATATTATCAATCAAGGAATCCTATGATTTTGTGAGATGAAATTAGTTTGATTACAGAGTTTTGTTTTAACTTGTGTTAGATTCAGACTTAGCTTTGGTTTCCACAAATAGGTATTCTTCGGATAAACTTCTAAGCTTGGTGAGTCACAAGGACATCATTAGAAGTAACCAACCTTTCGAGGTTTTCCGAATAGTCCTATCCACGGAACTTAGTACTAAATCTTGATCTAACTGGTTAGGATTCGTTTAAGGGTAGCTTCGGTCAGTTCCACTTGGCCAAATGCACCAGATCGAAACCATATCTTTATAGACATGCGATGCCCAAGTTTCCCTAACGTACTATCATCCAAAAATTTCACCAGTACCATGTTTCAAGTTAAACTTGATCTCTTTTTAACTAATCCTAATTACCCTGCCGGGTTAGTTTGTTTTGGGTTACCCTGTCGGGTTAGTTTGTTTTGGGTTACCCTGTCGGGTATGTTAGTTTTGGAGGTGCCAGCTATTCTGGAGCCTCCCCCTGAATTATTGGCCATTAATTTAGATTTTGGTTTTAGGTTTGTATCGATTCCTTTTATAGTTATAATCAACTTGGTGATAATCTAAATTTTGTTGAGTTTTGAATTTTGATTTTAATTTAGATTTATATTTTAGTTTTTGATCTGATTTATTCAAGTTTATATAATGTATTTTATCTTTAGTTATATAGAATTGATTAAGTCCTACTTGCGTGGTTAAGCACGCTTTCGAGACCCAAGCTTGTTTAGTTGCTTTGTGTTGGGTTAATAATGATTTAAAGGTTTTGTTTGAGTTTGACTTATATCCAAGTCCGGTTTTATTATAGCATGTCTTTTGGTTATTTAGAATTAAATCTAAATTTTTAGATCTTGTTGTGAATTTTTCCAACATTTCCTTTAACTTATTAAGTTCATTTTTTAATGATAAATTCTCCTCCTCAAGTGTTCGATCTTGAGTTGGGTTCGAATTTTTTAATTGTTCCTTGAGGTTTTGATTTTCCTCAAGAAGCGATTTATTTTTATTTTCCAATTTAACTAATTTTTTATTCAAACACGAGATAATTCTAAAGAATTTACGATTTAAGTTTAGGTATACCTCTTTGGAACCTTTGGAAATGAGTACGGACTCGTGGCTCGATTCGGGTTCGGACCCGTCTTCCGATTCCTCTGATTCGTCTTCCGTTTCAGCTTCGCGAGCCATCAGCGCGAGGTGACTTTGGTGCTTTTCTCCTTCCGATTCGTCTGAGGAGGAATCGTCCCATGTTGCTTTGAGGGCTTTCTTCTTTGTTGACTTTGGTTTGTCAAGTTTCAATCTTGGGCATTCGTTCTTGTAGTGCCCCTTTTTGTTACATCCGAAACATGTGACATTTCTTGAGTCGGCTGGCGAACTGATCAAGATCCTGTTTGCTGAAGCTTCTCTTTTTCCTGGTGAACATTTTCCTTACCAGGTTCACCAGGTGTTCTTCGTCTTCAGAGTCTTGATCGGAATCTTCTTCGGATTCGGGCTTGTTCTTCTTTTCTTTAGATGAACCTGCAAATAAAGCTACACCTTTCTCGACCCCGGCGTTAGTTTGCTCATGAAGTTCTAATTCACAAAAGAGTTCGTCCAATTTTAATTTAGATAAATTTTTTGAAATTTTGTAGGCATCTACGATTGATGCCCACAAATTGTTTCGCGGAAAAGCATTTAACGCGTACCTGATTAAGTCTCGGTTCTCCATTTGGTGGCCTATCGCGTGGAGACCGTTGAGGATATCTTTGACCCTCGCGTGGAGCTGACTTGCCGTTTCTCCTTCCTGCATTTTTATATTAAAAATTCTATTTAACAGCAAATCTCTCTTTGTTACCTTTGCGTCGCTTGTTCCTTCGTGCAGCTCGATCAGTTTATCCCAAAGTTCCTTAGCGTTTTGATGCGGTCCGACCCGGTTCAGTTCTTCTCGTGTTAGTCCGCAGTGTAGAGTATTGATGGCTTTGTTTTCAATTGATGCCTTTTTCTTCACATCATTTGTCCAGTCTTCAGGGTCTAGTATGTTCCCGGAGTTGTCTACTGGAATTTTGTAAGCCCTTGTGACGCTCATCCATTGGTCGTAGTCTGTCTTCATGTAGACCTCCATTCTCCTCTTCCAGTACGAAAAATCATCCCCGTTGAATAGAGGAGGACGTACTGTGCTGAAGCCTTCTTGTTGAGACATCTTATCCTGCACACACTAAATTAACTGGAAAAAAAATCCCAAGACTTCGTCTTGGATTAGCAGTGCGGGAGAAATAGAAACTCTAAGTTGGTGTTGTACCAATTTAGATTTTAAATGCAACGAGAGAAAAAATCTTCCAAAAAGATAATAATATCAGTTTTGAATTGTTAAAAAAAATGATTTCACCCCCTGTCTGATTGGTGGTTGCACCAAATCAGAGCGGTACCGGCTCTGATACCACTTGTAAGACCGTTAGATTCGATAGGGGGTGAATATCGATTCGAAAATCTCGAGTTAAGACGCAGCGGAAAAGTAAAGAAGTAAAGAGATGAACACTGTTGATTTTTACTTCGTTCGGAGCCTGTGACGACTCCTACTCGAAGGCCCGTACTCCTTGAGTACTTTCGTTGGGCAATTCACTAGCAATTCGGATAATTACAATTTACGTACAAATATTGCTAATGAAAAGAAAGAAAACAAAGCTAACCGACAAACAATGAATTAAAAAGAGAGCCGGAGTGAGTCGTCGGAGCTTTGTGAACGTTGTTGGAGCGCAGAGCAGCAGAGTGATTGGACTCAGAGTTCTCAGAAGACTGATATGTTGAAGCTCCTGCACAGGGCTTCTTTTATATGCTGCTCCGGGCGCCTGGATCCCTTCCGGGTGCTTGGAGTGTGACGTAACACTCCCAACCAGCATGCTCCAAGTGTCAACGTCGTCCTGGGATAAATTTGCCTCAGCGCCGGACTTCGCGCCAACTATCCGGCGCGGGACCCTCCTTGTTCCCTACCGCAAAGCGGTGTTAGTCCGAGGCAAAATAAAACCCTGCAGCACAGATTGTAAGCACATTTTTATAGATACGCTGAGTAATAAAAATTAACAACAAGAGTATGACTTAGATTCCGTCTTTCCGAGACCGGAATCTAGTCACGATCTCGACTTAGATATCCGAAATGGATCTAAGCCGGATCGACGCCTAATGTCCCCTTCCCGGGAACGCGTCCTCACAGTCACTCCCCTCCAGTGACTTACCTCACTTACCTGCCAGACGTCCGGTCAGCCCGTCGACCCGTCTGGACTTCTCGCCAAGCGTCCGGTCAGCCCGTCGACCCGCTTGGACTTCTCGCCAGCTATCCGGTCAGCCCGTCGACCTAGCTGGACTTCTCGCCAAGCGTCCGGTCAGCCCGTCGACCCGCTTGGACTTCTCGCCAGCTATCCGGTCAGCCCGTCGACCTAGCTGGACTTTTCCTGCACACTTGATCAAAGTGTCAGACAACAGCACAACTAACTTAACCTATTTGTCATTCATCAAAACCTGGGTTAGACCGTTAGTGCTACCCGCACCAACAATTACAATTCAAAGCAGTAAAAAGATTATACCGACAACAAAAGACTAAATCTGAAGCTCTGGGTTGTCGGGGTGTCGTTACAGCACTTCGGGATCGTCTCGTAGGCAGCTTGTAGCAGACAGTTCACTTGGAAGACGATGATTCAAGCTGCTGGTCGAGATGTCCTTTTATTGGACGTTCAAGGCGCCTCCAGTGCCAGTCAAGGCGCCTTGAACCCCAAAATTTATCCTTGTTCCTGCGCTGTGATAACCTCTGCTGACTACTGCTTATCCTAACCTGAAGGCGCCTTCATCAAAGCTCCAAGGCGCCTTCAATGGTCCAAGGCGCCTTCAATCCCTATGAAGGCGCCTCCAGCTCCACTTCGCAGCCAGCTTCAGGTTTTGCACCCAAGGCGCCTCCAAGCTCCATGGAGGCGCCTCGGACACTGTTCATCCGAGGGAAAATATCATTATTTTGTACCTACGAGATATGTTAGTCCCAAACAATATCCTACAACACAAAGTTAGCATAAAACAACAGTATAAATATGATAAAGAATATTATGACAGTCTCCGGACTGTCCGGGTCTGACTTCGGATTTCCGACCGAAAACCCTAGGTCGACCCGACGCCTACTGTTCCCTCTAGGGGAACGCGTCCTCACCTACTCCACTCAGGAGATTTACCTTATGCCAGTCCGGTTCTCCATACCAACTGGGCTTTCCACCTAGGGTTACCACCCCCTAGGACCTAGGGTTACCGCCCCCTAGGGTTTTTCTCCACCTAGGGTTACCACCCCCTAGGACCTAAGGTTGCCGCCCCTTAGGGTTTTCCTCCACCTAGGGTTACCGCCCCCTAGGACCTAAGGTTACCCCCCCCTTAGGATTTTCCTTCACCTAGGGTTACCACCCCCTAGGACCTAAGGTTACCTCCCCTTAGGATTTTCCTTCACCTAGGGTTACCACCCCCTAGGACCTAAGGTTACCCCCCCTTAGGATTTTTCCCTGCCTAACCACAGTTAGGACTTTCCTGAAACACTCATTCAACATGTTAGATAACAAAGAATCTTAACTTTGAATCCCTTTGCCATTATCAAAACTTAGGTTCGATCGTCAGATGCTTCCTGCACCAACAGGCCTCTGCTATAACACCATGGAATTTGGATCGGCCAGTAGAACAGACTCTGTTAATATCTTGTATTGAAAGACAAGCTGACGTAGAAATACAGGGCGACTAGAGGGCACAAATCATATTGTACTTACAGCAGGGTATTCTTCCCAGTGATGCAGAACAAGCAAGGATATTTAAGAAGAGAGCTGCTCAATATACTATGATAGTGGAGCAGTTATATAAAGATCTTTCTCTAGACCTTTGCTCAAGTGTGTTGGCATGGAAGACATACAATTTATTCTACAGGAGGTTCATCAAGGCTCGTGTGGCAGTCATATAGGAGGAAGATCCTTAGCCCGCAGAATTTTATTAGCAGGATATTTCTGGCCTACTCTACACGAGGATGCTAACAAATTGGTAAGAACTTGTATTTCTTGTCAGAAACATCAGAATATTCTACATCATCCTACGTAATTGTTAAGGACCTCTATAGTCTCCTGTCCCTTTGATCAGTGGGGCATGGATATAGTGGGCCCATTTCCTATGGCAGCTGCACAAAGAAGGTTTTTATTAGTAGCAGTAGACTATTTCTCTAAATGGGTAGAAGCGGAACCACTTGCTCGGATAACTGAAGATGCAGTCATTAAATTCCTATGGAAACATATCATATGCAGATTCGGTATTCCTCATAAATTAGTTTCTGATAATGGAAGGCAATTTCAAGGAGACAGAATCCTAGACTGGTCCAAGAGTTATGGTATTATTCAAGCATTCACCTCCGTGGCGTATCCACAAAGTAATGGTCAAGCAGAAGTAACCAATAGAGAAATTATAAGGGGTTTAAAAACTAAACTGGATCATGTTGGAGGTAGCTGGGTAGATGAGTTACCTAGTATTCTTTAGGCATATCATACTACACCTTGAGAAGCTATAGGAATTACTCCTTTTCAATTAGTTTATGGAGGAGAAGCAGTAATTCCCATCGAAGTGGGAGTAGAATCTGATAGAAAATAATTATATGATGAAGACAATGCTGGTCGACGACTCATGGAGCTAGACCAGATAGAGGAAATTAGAGACAAGGCTGTAGCTCATCTCACCTCATATCGACAACGAATGAGGCAAAATTATAATAGAAGAGTTATCCCGAGATTTTTCCAAGTAGGAGATCTAGTATGGAAGCATGTTAAACCCGTTAGGGATGTCAGCAAGTTAGCACCACAATGGGGAGGACCTTACAAAGTGATAGAAAAACTCGCATCGGGTTCATATTATCTCCAGGATACTGAAGGAAGAATTCTCGAGCGCCCCTGGAGTGCAAATCATTTACAGCTTTACCGAACCTAACAAGATCATATCGTTCAAGAATACATCTGAAGGAACAAATCAAAATTATTTGAAGTAGGGCAAGTATGTTTATAGTTATGCAAGACAAACGTCACCCGAGAAATCAATGTGGTTTAAATAGTTTGACAATTATTGGCCAAACTTTTGTAATCTATTCAAGCGATCAACAATTGGGAACCTTAAGGAAGGACCTAACCAATTTCCTTAAGAAAAGCTCAGAAACATTAAACCATTACAAGGTTAGTGCAAACATTTTAGTTTTGCATATAAACATAGTCGATCAGGAAATCTCATGAAGTAACTCGGACGGGTCTTCGTGGGAGGAACCGGAGACTTTAAACTATTACAAATGCATAGTCGATCGGGAAATCTCATGAAACAGACCGGATGGGTCTTCACGAGAGGAACCGGAGACTTTAAACTATCACAAATCATTGTGGATCAGGGAATCTCATGAAGTAACTCGGATGGGTCTTCATGGGAGGAACCAGAGATTTTAAACTATCAATAAACATTGTCGATTGGGGAATCTCATGAAGTAACTCGGACGGATCTTCATGGGAGGAACTAGAGATTTAAACTTTTACTAAGCATAGTCAATCAGAGAATCTCATGAAGTAACTCGGATGGGTTTCATGGGAGGAATCGGAGACTTTAAACTATCATTAAACATAGTCGATCGGGAAATCTCATGAAACAGCTTGGACGAGTCTTCATGGGAGGAACCAGAGACTTTAAACTATTACAAAGCATAGTCGATCGGGGAATCTCATGAAGTAACTCGGGCGGGTCTTCATGGGAGGAACCGGAGACTTTAAACTATCACTAAGCATAGTCGATCGAGGAATCTCATGAAGTAACACAGACGGGTCTTCATGGGAGGAACCAGAGATTTTAAACTATTACAAAGCATAGTCGATCGGGGAATCTCATGAAGTAACTCAGACGGGTCTTCATGGGAGGAACCGGAGAATTTAACTATCACTAAGCATAGTCGATCGGGAAATCTCATGAAACAGCTCGGACGGGTCTTCATGGGAGGAACCGGAGACTTTAAACTATCACAATGCATAGTCGATCGGGGAATCTCATGAAGTAACTCGGACGGGTCTTCATGGGAGGAACATGAGACTTTAAACTATCACTAAGCATAGTCGATCGGGAAATCTCATGAAGTAACTCGGATGGGTCTTCATGGGAGGAACCAGAGATTTTAAACTATCATAAAGCATAGTCGATCGAAAAATCTCATGAAGTAACTTGGACGGGTCTTCATGGGAGGAACCGGAGACTTTAAGCTATCATAAAGCATTATCGATCGGGAAATCTCATGAAGTAACTCGGATGGGTCTTCATGGGAGGAATCAGAGACTTTAAGGGGGCGTTTGGTACGCGCATTTTCCATTTTCATTTTCTGGAAAACGCGCGTTTTCTGGAAAATGGTGTTTGGTTTGCGTTTTCCGCGCGCGTTTTCTAAAAATTTGGCTATCGTTTTCTAGAAAAACAGAGAATGACAAAAAGTCATTTTCTGTTTTCTAGAAAACGCGCGTTTTCCAGAAAATGAAAATGAAAACGGTGCAAACCAAACGCACCCTAAACTATCACAAAGCATAGTCGATCGGGAAATCTCATGAAGTAACTCGGACGGGTCTTCATGGGAGGAACCGGAGACTTTAAACTATCACAAAGCATAGTCGATCAGGATATCTTATAAAGTAACTCGGGCGGGTCTTCATGGGAGGAACCGGAGACTTTAAACTATCACAAAGCATAGTCGATCGGGAAATCTCATGAAGTAACTCGGATGGATCTTCATGGGAGGAACCGAAGACTTTAAACTATCACAAAGCATAGTCGATCGGGAAATCTCATGAAGTAACTCGAACGGGTCTTCATGGGAGGAACCGGAGACTTTAAACTATCATAAAGCATAGTCGATCGGGAAATCTTATGAAGTAACTCGGACGGGTTTTCATGGGAGGAACCGGAGACTTTAAACTATCACAAAGCATAGTCGATCGTGAAATCTCATGAAGTAACTCGGACGGGTCTTCATGGGAGGAACCGGAGACTTTAAACTTTCATAAAAACATAATCGACCGGGATTATATTGTCAATGTAAATTCAAAGTTATACAGATTTCTTCACAAAAAGCAGTTGGTATTACATGCTAAATCAAAAGCCAAGATTCGAGTATATATATATATATACATATACATATAATCTGTCAAAATTACATTCCCTATCTGGAGGCCCGATTACATAGAGCTCTTTATTTAAAATCACCCGGAGTATTATACTCAGCTAAGAGCTCAGAAATTCCATGAAGTTCCTCATATAAAATCACTCGGAGTTACCTGCTCTTTTAAAGTATGAATGATACTCTGCACATGCCTACCTGAGTGAAATTCAGGGAGGTTATGGGAAATTTTACTGCTCAAAATTATATGGTCAAGAAAGATATTATCAGCAAAGGAGTTTATTAAAACAAGATCTAATCCCGAGGAATAAGGAAGGAATTCTTGAACAAAGTAGCACTTGTGATTAGTTCTCAGAAGCATTTCAAAGGAAGCAATCTCAAGCTAATACAAACTGGAAAGAAAACAGGTAAGTATCAAACTTTCTCCTAATATTGCAACCACTTAATTACAGCTCTTTCAGTTACAAGTCCTTTCAGTACAAGTCTTTTTATTGTAAGTCTTTCATTATCAATCTTTTTAAATACATAGCCATGCTTACTCAAAATGTCTCGTTAAATCTTTGGGTAACTCTTTGTTGAGTCTGCGATGGTTTATGAATAGAGAAGGAGGTTCCCTAGGTAGATAACCACCCTCTCTCAGTTGTTGAAGAATCCCTGACACAGAATGATTTAAAGCCCCTACAATTCGACGAACATATTCTTTAACAAACGTCGGAGACTTTAGATAAGCTAGGCGTCTTTCTTTCCATCGGTCTTCCTCATGCTCCTTGTAACTCTGAAATTCAACCTGTATTTTAGCAGCTTGATCTTTGAGAGTGTCTTTCTCCAATTTAAGTTGTTCCAGTTCCTTTTGGAGCAATGATAACTCGACATCTTGAGCCTTTCTCTGTTCTTGTTCCTGTAGAATAGCAAAGTCATGTGAGGCTGAATCTTGAGTCTGCTCAGAAAAAAGACATTATGAAGTCTTTCTACTTTCTCTAAAACAAGGCTTTTATGAGAAACATATGAGAGAGCTTTTTCCTTCAAAGCAATTTCCAGTCGAAGACCAGAATGTACTCGATCCACTTGTAGCTCCAAAGTTCTCCTTTCGAGCTCTTTGTCTTTCAGTAATTGTTGCAATTCCTGTAATTCTTGTCTCAGTGCCTCTAGTGGTTGATCTTGTGAGACTACTTTCTCTTGCAGCTGAGTCATGTCAGTGTGGGAAGGAGGGAGAGTAGCTTTCAATGTTTCTATTTGAGCTTTTAGCTTACTGTTCTCTCGATCCCGAGCCATAAGTAGTTGGTCTATGTGAAGGCTTGAGGCAAGGAACTAAACAAAATAATGATGTAGTTAGAAAGAGTGATAAGGAATTAATAACATATAACTAAGAAGACGTATAACGATAGCTTGGTGACTGTGATTGTCAACCCGATCTGAAAGATTGATGCTCCTTAATTGCTCTTGGCTATGCAGCCAAGATTCAGCCAACATGCCTTGTAACTGAAGAGAACCATAACTAGGGGGATCAGAAGTCTACCCCATTTGGGAAGGTAGACCCAAAGCTTGTCTGAATAAAGGTGGGGGAATTGAAGAAGAAGAAGGTAGGGAGGAAGAAGACGTAATAGAAGGGAAAGAAGTAGTGGAAACAAGAGCAGCAGAGGAAGAACTAGAGGGGATGGAAGGTGGTAATGCAAGAGGTGTTGATTCAGTTGTTAAAGCACGAATTGTCAACGACCCTACACTTGGAGAAGATCTTCGGCAAGGGGTTCGTTTAGCTCATTGCCCAGAAGCCAAAGGAGGCAAGGCCAATGCAAGAGGCTGAGAGGATACAGAGGGGATAACAACCACCTCAGAAGCAGAAGAAGCTGAAACAATAGCAGAAGAGGAGATGAGTAGAGTCGGTCTCATCATCCTAAGAGTAGGATTGGAGATAATATGGGTAGGGGACATTGGTGCCTTACCTCTCTCAAAAGAAATAGGCGCCGGAACGAGAGGCGCTTGCACAAAAGTACCAAAGAGGTCGCTAAAGGGAACATCCTCAGTAAGCTTTGGTTTTTTGACTAGGGCAATGAAGGGTTGTTCTTCTTCCTCTTCCATAGCTGCAACAGCTTCTGCTTTTTGCTCTTCTTTAGACAGCAAACCCAGGGTAGAGGAATTAAGATTAGCTCGGCAAGCCTGCAGCCATTCTTCTTCGAGATTATTCAGAAAAGACTTAGTCATAGTAGTGTTCTTATACATGAAAGCCGGAAGAAGAGAATCAACTGAAACACAAGAATTGGGCATCATTATAGAGGAGATATACCAATTGGTAAATGTAGTTCAAAATGTTTATACATACCAAAAGAGCCATCCAGGGGAGTTTCAATGTTGCTTATTCCAAAAGGAAATATCAAACCCTCCACAATCAAATGTGGTAAACTGAATTTTGCCCCCTTTAGTTTGGATAAAGCGAAAGAAATGGAGGGATCATTGAGGAGATTGTTGGTACTAGGAATTGGAGGTAGATCATATATCCATTGAACAAGAAAAGGAGGAGAAGAGGGGAGACGCAAAAGAAAAATTTGTGACGCCATTCCCCTTGAGGGGGAATTCGGTTGAACAAAATAGCCTTAGGGCGATACTGAAATTTGAAGACAACTATGTCTACTTGACGCGGAACGAAGAAGTGATGAAAAAGACGAGGGGATAAAGGAAAGTCTAGCAGTTTAGACACTCCAACGAAACCCAGAAGGATAGAAAAAGATTGAGGGATAAACTGATTAAGGGGAATATTAAAGTAGATACTAACATCAGGAAAAAAGGGATGAAGAGGGAATCGAAAACCTTGTAGAACTTGATCCCGAAAGACAAATATACACCCTAGAGGAGGGAGATAAGGACTATCTTGAGGATTGGGACGAACTATATAAGAAGGAAAACCATAGCTAATTCATAAATCCACTTCCTCTATCTCTGTGAGGTCAGAAACACACGAAAGAAACCACGCAGGAGGAGAGGTAGCCATGGCGGAACAGTAAAAGGAAGGTGAATCGAGGAAAGCAAAAAAAAAGTCGGGAAGAGAAAGAGAACGTCTTAAACCCTTGCTTCTCCTTTCGATCCTATGCTAAAACCCCTCAAATAAAGATAGCAGAAGAAATAGAATAAGGAAGAGTACCCAGAATCATAACCGTCATAAAAAGGTAATGTCATCAAAGGATAAAATCAAATTCAAAAAGAAGGATGAATCTCAAGAAAAAGATGTTAAGTTTGGTAAACCTTCCTTGGGGAACGCAACCAAGTTTCTCTCGATATAAGCTTGATTCTTAAGAGAATCAAACAACTATGGGGAAAATCGGTCGAGTACTATAATTTCAGATCATCTATTTGAGTAAAACAATAAACCCGGATAGGCATAATGGACCGGACAAGATTTAGTTGAGTATAAGGCATTAGTCGATATGCTCCTACATAAGGATATATCTGTAGGACCGTTGGGCCGGCTAGAAGGGGGGTTGAATAGCCCTAAAAAAAAATAAACAGAAAAGACCCTTCTCGAACTTTCAACAGAACACTTGTATAAAATTAGCTAAGAAAAAATACAAGAAAGAAACGAGGCACCGTGTTTGACTTGGTTACAACCGGGGAGCTTGTTAATCCAAGGAAAGTGATCGCACTAAAAACTCCTTCGGGCGGAGAAGCCTCTTACACCGGTGAAAGCACAAAAACAGAAGCTAAACTAGAACAGTGAACGCACAAGTGTTTGGAATGCTAATTACTGAGTTGATTTGAAGCTTCTGGACCAAGGCTATATTTATAGCCTTGGTCGGGGCGCCTGGAAGGGTTTCGGGCGCCCTGGGGGGGGGATAAATTTTATCCTCCAACGTTCACATCGAGTTTTGACTCGATCTGGTGAAAATACTGGGTCCGGGCGCCCGGAAGGGTTCCGGGCGCCCCAGACTGCTCCGGGCGCCCCGGAGCCCAAAGTCAACAGCCGTTGACATTTTCATCCGGGACCTCTTCTCTGGTTCAGTCCCGCCTCGGTCCGGTTCTTCTCCTCCGGATCCGCTCACTTGGGTGATCTCTGCCATCCGAAAAAGGGCTCACCCGAACCCAACTTCCGGTCTTCTCGAGCATGCTTCCCTCCGGCTTCTCGTCCCTCGGAATTGCCGCGTGTTTCCTTCTCGTCTGCCAGCATACTCATCCGCAGTCTTCATCCCTCGGTCGTCTACCTTCTCGCTAGCTGCGTCTCTTGCTCTCCGAGCAATCTTCCGCTCCGGCTTTCGTCCCTCGGAACCACCGCGCGCTTCCTTCTCGTCCGCAGCGCCTCGTCCCTCGGACGCACAGCGTGCCGTCCTTCTCGCTAGCTGCGTCTTTCGCTCGACTACCTGTGTTCCTAAGCTCCTGCACACTTAGACACAAGGTTAGAAACACACAGGACCTAACTTAACTTGTTGATCACACCAAAACAACCTTGGGTTCCAACAATCTCCCCCTTTTTGGTGTGATCAACCCAAGTTAAGCTAGGGTAAAATAGATTTTAAATAAAATTTAGTAACTTAACTTAATTTGCAATTTAAGTACAAAAGATAGAAAAAAATAACTCTATCTACCTCAGTACAAAAAGATAGATAAAAAAAATTAAATCTATCTACCTCCCCCTAGACTTATACTTTCCCTTCTCCCCCTTTGATCACAAAAAAAATGGGGTTCCAAGAGAAACAATCTAAGGGTTAAAGTTTTAGTAAATTTGAAAAAATATTTAGAAGAAATTCATAAAAACAAGTTTAAGTTTTTGCAAGAATTATTTTGAGAAATATTTCTAACTTAAATTTTTTTTTTAAAAAAAATCTGACTTAGGAAAAAATTTCTAAGTAATTTGAGCATAAATTTCTAATTTCATAAAATCTTTTAACTTAAGAAAGAATATTTTTGAGAATTTTTAAGCACATAAATGACTTAGTCAATTAAAAATTTCTAAGTAAGTAAATTTCTAAATTGAAATAAAATGTTTTGAATAACCCTTTTTAAAGCACTAATTAATTCTTGTATTAATGCTTCATTAGTAAGTTAATTAAACATTTATTTCAATATTTTGGCTTCCAGGTCGTGGCGAGGTACTAGGCCTTCTTGGTTATTGGAGCAACAACCACTTCCTTGACAAAGCCTCATAAAGAAATTCTTTGTTTAATTTTCTCACTTAAAGCGCTAATTTTAATTTTAAAATTTAGTTTAAGCATGATTTAGGAACCCAATATAGGTTCCAACCTACTGGATTAACTAAAAAATTTTTAGAAACATATTTTCTTGAAATGTTCCTAATTTGTCCAGGGTGATATTTAAAGTACCAATTTAAATTATAAAATCTTCTAACATTGGTTTTAGATGAACATGCATGGTTTTTCAAGTTATCTACTTGAATTTTCAAATCATCATTTTCAAGTTTTGTAACAACCCGCCTTCTACTAACTAAGCTGTAAGGCCGATCGTCACATTATGCTGTGCTAACTAATCCATGACCATCATTAAATCTAAGTGCGGAAGCTGTACTAATTAAAATTTTTGCTAAACTATTATCATTTCTTGGTTCTCCATGTGCTAAGAGTGTAATCTAAGCTATTCATGTCATTATTACCTCCCCTTATGGTCAAGGAACTTAACTAAGGGTTTCTAGCTAATATCAGGCCTCCCAATCGATCCACGGATCGATTGGAATGGTCGAATCGATCCGGAGATCGATTTAGAGGGCTACTGTATCCGCGACGTGGGTTGGATCGATCCAGTGATCGATCCAGCACGCTACTATGCTCGGGCAATATTCTGGATCGATCGGCTGATCGATCCAGACTGGCCAATCGATCCAGTGATCGATCCCAGAGCCTTTTGTTCGTGACAGAACTTGCTGGATCGATCAGCTGATCGATCCAGAGGCCTACTGTTCGCGAGTCCAATTGCCCAGTCGATCCTTCGATCGATTGGAAACTCTCGAATCGATCAGCTGATCGATTCAAGTTTCTGATTTCGTGCCAAAGGCTTGATTTCAGCACTTGTTCGTGCCAAAGTTACTTATAACTATTCTAAACCAAACACAAAACATTCTAACATCATAAAATAGTGTGCTAACATGATAGAATGCATGATTAACTAGTTCATAACATTTAACTTACTAAGGTGCAAAATAACCAAAACGCTAAAAAGTTCTAATGCTTAAACAAGCTTGCTGAAATTCCCTAAGATCTTTGTTCCAAGTCCCATCCACACACATCTTCATCGCATTGCCCTCCAGCCTCCGCTAGTCCATCTTTCCCTTACCTTTATCTACAGTATAAGGAAAAAGTATCTGTAAGCTTTCGCTTAGTAAGAAACCATCTACCTCACTAAAACATGCAATCGATGCAAATCATGCTTTGAAAATATGCTATTTAAAACATGTACTGATTGAACTAAAACATGGTATGCTATCATACAATACATAGCAATCAAAAGCTAGTCATGGCATACTATCATCTAAAGCATGTGTAACATGAACTGAACATAGAGCTATCATACATAATCATAAAAGTGAGCTGAGTTGAAGCATGAACTGAGCTAAACTAAACTAAGCTAGTACTGAATTTAAACTGTATACAAAACTTATTTGTGAGAGTTTAAAAACTATATGTATAATAGATGAAAATATATAATCATGCTGCTAATGGGCCCGGCAACTGTACGTGCTATGTGCGCATCCCTAACTAGACCCGGGTTTGCAAGTCCCGAATTTAGTAGGGCTACTAGGTTATCTGAACCTAGGGACGACTGTGGGAGCCCAACCCAAAGGATATCTAATCCAGTATAGTGCCACTGAAAAGTAAAATACTAAACATAAGCTAATAAATCCTTGTCTTGCTTTTACTAGGTTGTCTAAACCTAGAACTAGGTTATCTAAACCTAGAGGCGACTGTGGGAGCCCACCCATTGGACATCTAGTCCTATAAAAACTAAAGCAAGACTAAATAAACTGTACAAATGCTTCTTTTGCATTTATCTAAGCTACTAAAAATGCCTAAGTTGCATTTTTCTGTGCTAAACAATTTAATCGAACACTTGGTATGCGCTAATTCGCATCCTTTGTGTCGATTGTCTACAAATTACTAAACTAAGACATGAAATTCACATGAAAGCTACTTATACTGTAGGTGAGGGGTTTCTTACCTCCTGTTCGGATTTTCTTACGATTCTAATCGCTAGATTTCCGGAGGGGACGATCCTTTCGACGATCTTCTCGCGTCTATGCATTCCTCTTCCGGAGGGGAGCGTCCTCGTGTCGAAGTCGTCGCCGGAAAGTGCCCTTGGGCGGAACCCTAGCCTTCCTTATGGTTGGCGCCGAGAGAGGAAGAGAAGGGAGAGGGGTCGGCGGGATTAGGTTGAGGAAAGGAGAAGTCTCGTTAAAAAGTTATCTCCTCGCTAATTAATTCCCTATTTATGTCAAGTGGTAATCTCGGCCCAACTTGAATATAAATTTAATTGTTTCCCTTTCCTTTCAGCATGGCCCTGCTGGGTTCACATGGTTACTAAGGTTCACCATAAGTCATAGGACCCATAGGTCTCGGGTTCAATTCCCGCTGAAGCTATTTTCGTTTTGTATTTATTTTTGCTACTTCCGCTATTCTAATAATTCCATAAAAATATTCTAAAATTCCAGAAAAATTATAGAATATTTCTAAAAATAATTTTGAGAATTTTCGGGCGTTACAATCCCCCATACCTTATAAAAAGTTCATCCTCGAACTTAGAATAACTCTGGGTACTTCTGTCTCATACTAGCTTCTGTCTCCCAAGTTGCCTCTTCTGCTGTGTGACTGTGCCAAATGACCTTGACTAATGGTACTTCCTTGTTCCGCAATTTCTAACTGCTCGGTCTATTATCTGAATAGGCCGACTGTCATAGCTGAGGTCTTTGCGGATCTGTACCGACTGGGGCTCAATCACCTAAGTGACATCTGGGATATGCTTCTTCAGCATAGAGACATGAAATACATTGTGAACAGCTGACATTTCCTGAGGTAGCTCTAGCTCATATGCTACCTTGCCAACTCTCCTGCTGATAAGGTATGGTCCCACATATCTGGGACTTAGCTTGCCCTTCTTCCCAAAACGCATTACTCCCTTCATGGGAGCTACTCTGAGGAACACTGAATCCCCAACTGAAAACTGTAAAGGTCTACGCCGTGTATCAGCATAGCTTTTCTGGCGGCTCTGAGCTGTCTCTATCCTCTGGCGGATCTGTTGTATAGCTGCTGTGGTATCTGCTACTAGATCTGTCTGAAGTTCTAGTTCTTTCTATTCACCACTCTCACACTGGCAGATTGGAGATCTACACCTCTGCCCATAGAGAGCCTCGTAAGGTGTCATACCGATAGTGGCCTGATAGCTGTTGTTGTATGCAAATTCTGCTAGACTCAGATATTTGCACCAACTTCCTTTGAAATCTAGGGAACATGCTCGGAGCATATCTTCGAGTACCTGATTTACTCGCTCCGTCTGCCCATCTGTCTGCGGATGGAAAGCTGTGCTAAACTTTAACTTCGTGCCCAAAGCTGACTGTACACACTCCCAGAAGTGTGATGTGAACCTACTGTCCCTGTCTGAGATAATGGTTCGTGGGACTCCATGTAATCTAACGATCTCCTTGAGATACAACTGTGCTAGCTGTTCCATGGAGTAGGATATCCTGATAGCTAAGAAGTGGGATGATTTAGTCAACCTGTCGACTATTACCCAGATGGTATCAAAACCATTCGTGGTTCTGGGTAATCCTACTATGAAATCCATAGAAATGTCTTCCCACTTCCATTTTGGAATCTGAATGGGCTGTAAAACTCCTCCTGGTCTCTGATGTTCTGCCTTAACCCTCTGACAGGTTAGGCAGGTGTTGACATATCGAGCGATGTCTCTCTTCATCCCAGGCCACCAAAAATATTTCTTCAAGTCCTGATACATTTTGGTGGAGCCAGGATGCATCGCATAGGGAGTCTTGTGAGCCTCATCTAAAATCTTTTTTCGTAGTTCCTCCTGATCTGGAACACATAATCTGTCGCCAAAGTATAACACCCCACTAGCGGACACTCTGAATTCTCCACTTTCTGATTCTGCTAATCCTTGCTTGATTTTCTGAATTTCAGGATCCTGCTCCTGAGCTGTCTGGATGTCACCAAGCAAGGTAGACTTAATGTCATAGTAGAGAGCTGTCCAACTATGAGTTCAAGACCGAAATCTGTGATCTCTTTCTGTAGGGGCGGTGACATGGCTGCTAGAGATAATAGGGCAGCACTGGACTTTCTGCTAAGGGCGTCTGCTACCCTATTTGCTTTTCCTGGGTGGTAGAGGATGTCTATATCGTAATCTTTGACCAGCTCTAGCCATCTGCGCTGTCGCATATTCAGATCCTTCTGAGTGAAGAAGTACTTCAGACTCTGATAATCTGTATACACTCTACACTGAACTCCATACAAGTAATGTCTCCAAATTTTGAGAGCGAACACCACTGCTACGAGCTCAAGGTCATGAGTGGGGTAATTCCTCTCATAATCCTTGAGTTGTCTGGAGGCATAGGCGATCACCTTGCCATTTTGCATCAACACTGCTCCTAGTCCCAATTTAGAGGCATCACTATATATATCAAAGCTGTCTGTGTTTTCTGGTAGAGTCAGAATAGGTGCGCTGGTCAATCTCCTTTTCAGCTCGCTGAAATTGTTCTCGCAGTCCTCTGTCCACTGAAACTTTCTATTCTTTATGGTAAGAGTTGTCAGTGGGGAGGCTATCCTGGAGAAGTCCTCTACGAATTTTTTGTAATAACCTGCTAATCCCAGAAAGCTTCTGATCTCACTAGCATTCTTGGGTCTCTTCCAGTTACTCACAGCTTCTATCTTACTGGGATCTACCATGATACCATCCTTTGAGATGATGTGACCCAGGAAGGACACCTGATCTATCCAAAATTCACATTTCGTGAACTTGGCGTACAGCTGGTTCTGCTGAAGAGTCTACAATACTATTTTCAGGTGCTCTGCGTGTTCTTCCTGAGTTCCTGAATATATCATAATGTCATCGATAAATACAATAACAAACCTATCTAAGTAGTCCCTGAATACCCTGTTCATGAGGTCCATGAAAGTAGCTGGAGCATTTGTTACGCCAAAGGGCATGACTACGAACTCGTAATGTCCGTATCTGGTCCTGAATGTTGTCTTGGGTATATCCCCCTCCTTAACTTTCACCTGATGATAACCTGATCTGAGGTCTATCTTAGAGAACACTGCTGCTCCCTTTAGCTGATCGAACAGGTCATCTATTCTGGGAAGAGGATACCTGTTCTTGATCGTAACTTGATTCAGTGCCCTGTAGTCTATGCACAAGCGCATGCTCCCGTCCTTCTTCTTCACGAACAATACAGGCGCTCCCCATGGTGAGTGACTAGGGTGTATGAAGCCTTTGTCGAGCAGCTCCTGTAGTTGCTCATGAAGTTCCTTCAGTTCTACTGGAGCCATGCGGTACGACGCTTTGGAAATAGGATTTGTACCGGGAATGAGCTCTATCTCAAATTCAATCTCCCTGTCTGGTGCTAAGCCTGGTAACTCTTCAGGGAAGACTGCTGGGTAGTCACATACGACTCAGACCTCTGCTAGCTGTTGGTCCTTGCCCTGACTAGTACTGGCTACCTGTCCTAAAAATCCCGTACATCCTGAATCCATTAATCTCTGTGCCTTCATAGCTGAGAGAAATTTCTTGGGCTTTCTCTTTGGTTCTCCGATGTACTCAAACTGCACTTCTGCTCCAGGTTGGAATATGACTTTCTGTTTACGGCACTCTATGGAAGCACCGTATCTGATCAGGAAGTCCATCCCAAAGATAACATCGTAGTCAGTCATATTTAGCACTATCAGATCACAAAAGAGTTCTCTGTCTGCTATAATGACTGGCACTGCTCTGAGCCAGTGCGTGGATGCCATAATTTCTCCTGAAGGTAATGTCGTTAGAAACTGACTGCCGAGTACCTCGGGAGGTATTGCTAACTTCTCAGCAAATGCCCTGGATATATAAGAATGGATTGCCCCAGTATCGAATAAGACAGTCGTACTTTGCTGTAAAATGCTAATCTGACCTGTAACAACTGTCGAGGCATTTGCTACGTCCTCTCTGGTCAGTGAGTAGATCCGTTCATTCGTCATAGCTGGAGGGGCTTCTAGTCTGCCCTGGCTGATTTGTGGACCATCTAAGGCGGCCTGCATCTGATGCAACTGTGCTGGCTTGGCTTCATACTGGATCGGCTGTGGTGGAGGAAAGCTGGTCTTGTTCAGACACTGCTTGGCCATATGCCCTTCCTGCCCCCATTCAAAGCATCCTCGTGTGCCCTTACGACAAACTCTAGGATGAAATTTCCCCCAAGTAGCACATTTTGGATAGCTGGGCTGTTTACTAGCTGGTCCTCCTTTTGGGTAACTCCCTGGTTTGCGCTTGTTGCTGGAGTTCCCTTTCCAGTTAGAGCCATGGGAGCTGTGACCCTGCTGTTTCTGAGTACCTGAGCCTCCTTGACCTTTAGATTCTGAGAGGACTTGCTTCTGCTGCTTTATACCGTTCTGGTAGTGCTTGGTGGTCAAAGCACTGCTGACTAGTTCTTCGGTGGTTTGCGGCCTGTGAACGCCGCCAGCCACGTTTACTGCTATTTCTGGCCTCAGCATCCTGAGCATCAACTGGACTCGTTCTTTTTCTGTACTGACTAGTTCAGGGCATAGACGAGCCAATCTGTTGAATTTCTTCACTGCTTCCTCCACGTAAAGGTTGCCCTGGCAAAACTCAGTGAACTCGTCGTAGTGGCAGTTTGTGACCCGCATGTGAAAGAACTCCTCGAAGAATTCTTTCTCGAAGTCAGCCCATGTCATCTGGTTTACTAGGCGCTTCGCTCTAATTCTCTCCCACCACATGCGTGCATCTCCTGTCAAGCAGAAGGAGGCGCATTTCACCTTTTCATACTCTGGCCAGTCCAGAAGCTCCATCGTACTTTCCAGTGTTTTGAACCAGGCTTGAGCATCCCATGGTTCACTGGTGCCTAAGAAGTTCTCGGGCTTGACTCTCTGCCACTGGATCAGATAGGCTTCTGTCTTTGCCTCTGCTGCTGGGGCTACTGGTGCTGTAGGCTAGACTGGGGGAACCTCTAAGACTACTGGCGTTGCTAGGTTTGGTTCCGGGGTGACTGTGGGAGTATTCTGCTGATTAGCCTTTAAGGTGGCTATCTCCTGTTGCTGTTCAGCTAGCTGCTGTTGTAACTGAGCCACTAATGCTGTAAGGTCTGGAGGAGGCACTAATGCTGTTGGTGTCGGCCTTTTTGCATGTCACTTGGCACATCAAATTAATTAAAATTGAAAGTCATTTAACATAAAGATAAGCGTTGTAGCAACGAGTCCCAAGTCGTATTTTTTCAAGGATAACTAGTCAATGTGTATACATATCTAGAATTGATTTCAAATTGAATTATTGCATTAACAAGATCAACCAAGTTCTTCTATTTGGCTCACATTATCCATTGTCTACATCTAATAAAATCAAGAATAGAGTTAAAGCAAGGGTAAGCTTATCTAGTATGATTCTCTTCTATCTCATCAAATTAATAACAATTAAACATCATTGATTCAAATTCTTCAACATCATTCCACTGAAGTAAACAATCAATAGCTCAAATTAAACATCCAACAATTAAACGTCATCACAATCCAATTCAACACTTAACTCAATCATCAAGTCTCCAATTCTCAATCACAAACAACACAATTAAACAAAGATTAGCATTGAAACTAGTTTACAGTCACTAAAATCAAAAATTAGATCTACACTAATAAAACAAAACCAAGTTAGTAGCTGAACATTCAAAATTAAGCACTAGATTAACTCTAGTTAGTAGCTAAACACTCTTTATGTATGAACCGAATTAAGGAATTCAAACTAGGTAATAAATTGCACTCTAAATCAGTAGCTGAACATGGATTTGAATACAGAAATTCAATGAAATCAAATTGCAAGGAAGAAAACAGAAATAAATTGCAACAAAATTGAAACAAAGATGAAGTTGCAAAACTAGAAAAATCAGATCTGTTGATCTGAGCCATGTGATGAACATTTTGACCTAATTGATAGAAAAGCAAAGAAAACAAACGTTTCACACACACAAATCCTTGATGCAAGCTTTCTTCTCCCTGCTGTCAACAGAATTACCTCAGAGAACGCCCTTGTGGCAATCGGCAGCAGGTCTCGAGCTTCCAACTAATCCACCGGATGATCTTAGCCTCAGAGAATGCCCATATAGCTCACACCCGAGTGGAATTCACAAGGCACAAGGAAACAGTGCCGGAATCTGAAGATGCGCAAACTCCAATCGATTGATCAGACCGATTCCGGAGTTGTTGATGGAATGGAGAACGCAAGTGTGATTAGAACCTCAGAGAACGCCCATACAGTTCCGGTGATGATGGAAATCGCGGATCGGAGAACGCCCCTGCATCCGGATTGTGAAATGGACAGAAACCAACTGCGCGGTCTGGAGAACGCCCCTGCCGCTTCTGTGACCTCGGTCGATGATCGCCGTCAGCTCATAGATCGTCGCCGGTGAAGATCGCTAGCTCATGGATCTGGAATGGAAGAAACGGGAACTCGGTGTCGCGGCGGAGAAGATGATTCACTGTAGCACAAAATCGCGAGGAAGCCGAGCCCACTGGCTACTGTAGCTTCTCGGGGTTTTTAAACCTCCTCAAAACTGATTGGACGGTCCAGATTGATTTGGACTGGATTCAATGGTCGGATCGTCTCTGATCTGGATCAAACTTCCTGGATCTTCATCTACGGATGTGATCTGCTCCTCATTCGGTCGGATGGACCAGATTCTCAACGGATGGCTAGATCTGCTTGATCTTCAATGGACGGTCCAAAACACTCCAAGGCTTGATCGACTTGATTATCCCTTGATTTGAGCCCAAGTGTGGTCTGATTTGATCGGGTTCATGACCCTTTTGATGCCTACAAAATAATAAGCAAATATTAGCATCAAATACCATGAAAATTCGCTAATTTGCAATTAGGTCCAAGATCACATGCCATTATGAATTATAATGTAAATGTGAATTTTATCTATGAAAATGATCACTAAAAATATGCATTATGAATTAAAACAATATAGCAAAATCATGGTTATCAAATCCTCCACACTTAATCTTGGACGTCCCGTTCAAGTAAAGAAAACCTAAAAATCATCTCCACACAATTTCCTAGCAATACCTAGAAGATAGTAAAAGATAATTAACTAAGGTCATCTTAAAGATCACCAACAATCATGAATACAATCCAAACAATAATCAGTAGGTATGGTGGTTTCTATCCAATTGAAAAACTAAGCAAGATGCAATCTCACAAAGGATTTATCTATTCTAGCTCTCACACTCTAAACATGTATTAGTGGAGTTCACTCAATGCAACTCACAACATTTCACTACCATAAGCTTGCTTATTTTCTAATTCTCCACCACTATAAACATAGCATACATGAATCAAAAGGATTTTATCAACAAGAATTGAAATGGAAACAAGAAGAACAATTAAAGTGGATAAAATGGCAAAAGAAAAAAATTCAATGAAGAAAATGAGAGATAAGAGTATTGGAGGAATATACTTGATGAGTTGACCAATTTTGATGTATAAAATGATGAATACCATTTGTTATTACCACTTCAAAGTATCAAGCTAACCTCTCCTTCAATTTGATGGCAAACAAAGAATCTTGATACTCTATCTCCAACTTTGATACTCTCTTGAATGTGCCATTTTTTTCAAAAAAAATTTTCTTCACTGTTTTCCACTTCAATTTCAACATTTGGAACTAAAACAATTCAATATCACCTTATGGAAAAGAGCTCCCTCCCCCACACTTAAAGTATTGGCCGTCTCGGACAATAAAACACATCATGTATCCACTGTTTTACCCTATCTTCAATCTGCATTTTTCCTCTTCCTCTGTCCCTGTTATTACTGAGGTTTTCTTTAGTTACAAATTTCTCACAATAGAGTGCTATCATCACATATACTTGGTACTCATTTAACAATCCAATAAAGATGCTAACTCTTGAAAATCCACAACTACAGAACTAAAATCCTGGCACAAAACAGTGTCAACTTACTGAACAAAAACTGAAATGCAGCTTGAGCTCCAAATTACTATACCAGAAAATAGTGTCAAGAATCAGAATTCAGGATATTAGTTCTTCAATTCCTTCATTCAGATTTTTGGTTCTGCAGATTGTACACCAAAATCAACTCTGATTCAGCAGCAACCTTAATTCCAGCAATAAAATCTAAATCCAGCAGCAACCTTAATCCTTTTGCTGTAAATGAATTACAGTTTCTGCAGATTTTTTATTTTTCTGATTCACTTAGCAATACACACTTTTATTAGCTCTGATTTTTTATGAAAGACCTCAAGCTCTGCATAAACGTGAAATCAATATAAGAGTCAAAAGTAAGGCTAGAGCAATAGGCCTGAAAACATAAAAGACCATCAGTGTGGAAATTGATACAAAGCTGGCACACACAAATCAAAAATCTGAAAAGAACTTGGCACATAGATTTCATATATCCGATAGTTTCAATGAATCTAGATTCAATGAAATTTCAACACTCAACTTAAATTCTTGATAACAAAATTTTCTGTTGTCCAACTTTCAATCTTTGATAACAGCACGGAATTTATCTTAGGGATTCAACATCCAATTCCAAGTTTCTTCAACAGCCGCAACAACAAGAAAAAGAATAGTTCAGTAGCTCAATTTTGTCTTGATTCATATTCTTTGCATCACTGTCCATTCAGAAATCAGCTACTCTGCTCCAGAATTTCAGCAATCACATTTTCTTAAAATGACATAAAAATTACAGCTTGCATTTTAATTCCCATAGCTGCAAAATCAGTAGCCAATCAGAAATCTGCAGCTTACTCTATTGCACTGGTGGAAAATGAAGTATACTTATCTGCAGGTTCTCTTCTGTTCTGGTTTCTATAAACAGCTTTAAAAGATTCCAGCATCAAGGTAAATCAGAGATTCAGCTAACAAATTCCAACAGAATTCATTTTCAGACCAACTCCCTCTCTTACTGATTCATTGCATTTGTTGTGGCTGGACAGTTTCAGTCACATTGAATTTGCCCGAAGATTGAAGAGTTAAGCTTGTCAATTCATCTCATTTAACCTTGAATTAACAGGAAATTGAATTCTAAACAATGCTGAACCGAAACTACTCCAAATTCTGTCATAAAAGTAAATTTTGCTCCTTTCTGTTTTCTGATTTTTACTGCACTTCCTGCCAAAGTTCCAATCTGATTTCCTTGAATTCACTGACCAATCCTTGAAGTTTTAATCTCCATACAATATCTGTTTCTGGTTACATTCTGATCTTTTTATTCTTCTTGCTGCAATTTCAGTAATCAGAAAATAATTTCAGCACAGATTTGCACTTCTCAGTTTCCAGCTTATCTTCCTGCATATTCCAGTTTCTAGCCCACTGCATCTTTCAGTAATTTGATGCAAAATTACCATTTGTTTCTTCACACTTGAAAAACTTCACCAGATCTTCTCCTTTTCTTGATACAGCTTCTGAATTTTTTTTATACACTTTGATACCAAGTCCCTACACTTCTCATGTGCTGCAGTTTCCCAGCTCCTTTTCCAACTGTACACTGTCCTCTTTCATGCATCCTCCACTTCTGTATATTTCTTGTTGCATTTAACCTACAGCCAGTCCTAACCACAATCTCTTTCAATTGCACAGGTTTTGAACTCTACAAATTCAGAAATTCAGAATTCAGATTCTGAATTGTTGAAAACTGCTATAGCTGTCTATAAAATTTTATATTTGATGAAAGAATCTGATTTTAGAATTCAGAACATGTGACTCTCATTTCCATTCAGCTAGAAGGGTGCCTTCCATTGCATTGAAACTAAGCTTAAAGTAGCCTATCAACAACTATTCAAAATTGAATTTTTACAGTTCTGAATTCACAGTTTTCAAAGCTCTAGAATTTGATTCAAGCATTAAATTTAAGGAAATTTCAGATCTTCACAATTGCACCAAATCAGTAACTCCTCTTCTTTCCCACTCTTGTGTCAATCTTTGCTCTTCCTCCTATTCAAACAGCTCAAAAATCAAAACTGAAAACAGATATGAATCTGATTCTGAATTTCGTATAAGACATAGAGACACAAAGGCACCATTTGTTACTGCAAATCCCAAAGCTTCACTTAAACTTCTCACTTGTTTAAATGATATACTTGATTTTTGATACACTTTTGGCACAAAATCCTTCATAGTTTTAGCTCCTTCATTGCTGTTTAACTTCTTGCAATAGCACAAAAATTCAGCTCGAGTTTAACTTCCACATGCTGCAATTACCGTCCAAAACCCAAACTGCAGAATTGTTTTAACTTCCAGTTTCAGCTTTATGTTTCTGTTTGGTATCAAATTCCCTGTCTAAAAATCTTGTAAACTCTGAAAAAGGAAGATAACCATTAATCAATGCTTGAATATCAGCATGGATTTCAAATTTTCCATGAATAACTGGATTTTCCAAAGTGGCACAGAATATTGGTTAATATTCAGCATTGAACAGCTTCATTTTATCAACTCAGCAGCTAGATATTTCCAGAATTTAATTTTTTTCTTTCTGATCACCTTGATCTTTAATTCCTCTAGGTTCCCTCATTAGGCCTCTAATTAATGCCAACTTTGAATTTTATAGTTTTCTGATCAGAACACTCAAATTGGACCAGCCACCAACATTTCAGCAATTGTATTAATTACTGCATTATCAGATTGGGTTAAACTCTTTGTATTCCTTCAACGTTTTCTCCATCTACACTGTTATGGTATCAAGTAACCGAAATTGTCTTCATTTCTTTAAAACTACTGCCTCAATCTGACTGTACAGATCTTCCAGCTTGCTCTCTTCAATTTCCAGAAATGACTGAACACACTCTTGCAATTGATACTTGGCACAAATAGTTCATTATAATGCATTTTCAGCAGCACTTTTTAGATTTCACTTAAACTGCAATAAACAATGAAAATTATGCCCCAAAATTATTCAAAATCCTTAAACCTCAAGCAATGCAACCATTAACTTAAATTCTAAACTTCAGAATTTTCCAACAATTTGAAATATGAACCTCAAGAATCTCAAGCATATACAATTCTCCCCCACACTTAAAACTTCGCATCCATCCAAGTTAATCTAACTCATCATGTATTCAACCAAAACTCTCAATAGAAAGAATGGCAAGCAAAGATTATCAAGAATTAAAATACTTGATGAGAATGTTTCAAGAAAATTGTGGAGAAAGAAATTGGAAAGTATGAAGGGGAAACACAATTGACAAAATCCTCAATTTCCATGCACACAAATGCTATTGTGACTTTGAAAAGAAACTAAGCAAGTTCTAGAGTTTCAATTGCTATGAGTGCATGCCACACATAAGAAAAAGTAATGTAGTATAGGCTTAAAGTGGTCCTCACTAGGTTTTTTTTCATGCAAATAAACCCAATTAATCAAATTGGAATCCACCATCATTTTAACCAATGTCATGTAAGTAGAGTATCCAATCATGTCAAATGACCTAATATTGATGATCAAATTTAAGAATCTTTTACCATCTTAAAAATATTACTTAAGAAATTCCCATGAAGACTTTTATTCAAAATGAGAATGCTATGTACTAACAAAATATAAAGTATGAAAGCAAAGTGTTGGAAACAAAATGCAAAATGCAAAGTAAGAACCTGAAGAAATGCATAAAAAGAATTTATTAACAAAGCATGAATTAAAATGCAAAAGAAAGTGAAATTAGAACCAACTCCCCTTTAATTCGGGTGGTCGAAGAAGATTTAGCAACAAAATCCACACCGGGAATGGAGTACTTTTGGTTGCAATCAATTTCTTTTTATTGACCATTTTTCCATTGCAAATTCTTTCTGGAGGTCTGAGGCGGTTCAGTGTAAGCATCCACTCCGGAAGCTTATGTTCTCCTACAACATCAATCAAAGAAAACGTCTCCCACACACATATGGGATCAAAAGAAAATAGGAGAATTTTAGTGTGGGTATAAAATGTATCAAGAAATGAATCACATCTAATGAAATCAATAAACGGTACCTCTATTGAATTTTCTGATAAATCACAAGAAATACTCACTTTGTCATCTTGAATGGTACCTAGAGTGGTGATTGTTACCTCCTCTTCATTAAATAATGACTCAAACTGTGGTTCTGGTGATGGTTCATCCTCATGTAGTGATTCTTGGGTGCTTGGCTCCATAGCACAAGTCCCTACACTTACATCTTCAACTCTTGGTGATTCTTGAGGTAATGCTTCCACTAAGCAATCCCCTACACTTAAATCATCTTCAATGAAATGTTCAAAATTTGAATCACTAACAACATCTTCATCAACAATATCAGTAGGATCAGAAATTTGCATAATCACATAATCATCACAAAAATTACTAGAAAAATCATGTGAATCAATGGAAGTAGGGTCAGGCCTGACAGAATCGCTACTTTCCATCTCTCCACTGGCACGTTGTGTTTGAAGCTGATTTATTGATGATGCAATCTGATCTAACTGAATCTGTATGTTCTGTATCCTTAAAAACTGTTGCTCTTGATACTCACTCGTCTGTTGCATAATCTCCTTGAGTTTCCATGTTGATTCATCCATCTGAAAATCATTCTGTTGATAAGGATGTGGTTCAAATGATGTTGAAACTTCTTGAAATCCATATGAACTCTGGTAGGTAGGATATGGCTCTATAAATGGTCCTTGTGCACTTTCATACCTGAAACATAAATTGTCCACCCAATTAGCATTAAAACCATTTGAAAATGACTCATACCTATTTTGTTGATCCAAATTTGGGTAAATTTGATACTCAGGTTGAAAATGATAACTCTCCATTCCACCTCCAAAATTCTGAAAATATGGATCCATGCTAAAGAAATCTCCTGTTCTTACATATCACACTAACAAACAATATTAGAAGACTCAAGAGCATAAAGTTTCAATCTCATGAAAACATAAACAGTAAAAACATTTTAAAATTCAAGAAATAAACCAACATGAAAATACAAAAAGAATAAGCAATCAAATCAATCAAGAAAAATGCTAACCAATTAAAATCACACAATGATCAATCTAAAATTAACACACATTTCTAGTTATGTTCCCTGGCAACGGCGCCAAAATTTGGTGTCGGCCTTTTTGCATGTCACTTGGCACATCAAATTAATTAAAATTGAAACTCATTTAACATAAAGATAAGCGTTGTAGCAACGAGTCCCAAGTCATATTTTTCCAAGGATAACTAGTCAATGTGTATACATATCTAGAATTGATTTCAAATTGAATTATTGCATTAACAAGATCAACCAAGTTCTTCTATTTGGCTCACATTATCCATTGTCTACATCTAATAAAATCAAGAATAGAGTTAAAGCAAGGGTAAGCTTATCTAGTATGATTCTCTTCTATCTCATCAAATTAATAACAATTAAACATCATTGATTCAAATTCTTCAACATCATTCCACTGAAGTAAACAATCAATAGCTCAAATTAAACATCCAACAATTAAACGTCATCACAATCCAATTCAACACTTAACTCAATCATCAAGTCTCCAATTCTCAATCACAAACAACACAATTAAACAAAGATTAGCATTGAAACTAGTTTACAGTCACTAAGATAAAAAATTAGATCTACACTAATAAAACAAAACCAAGTTAGTAGCTGAACATTCAAAATTAAACACTAGCTTTACTCTAGTTAGTAGCTAAACACTCTTTATGTATGAACCGAATTAAGGAATTTAAACTAGGTAATAAATTGCACTCTAAATCAGTAGCTGAACATGGATTTGAATACAGAAATTCAATGAAATCAAATTGCAAGGAAGAAAACAGAAATAAATTGCAACAAAATTGAAACAAAGATGAAGTTGCAAAACTAGAAAAATCAGATCTGTTGATCTGAGCCATGTGATGAACATTTTGACCTAATTGATAGAAAAGCAAAGAAAACAAACGTTTCACACACACAAATCCTTGACGCAAGCTTTCTTCTCCCTGCTGTCAACAGAATTGCCTCAGAGAACGCCCTTGTGGCAATCGGCAGCAGGTCTCGAGCTTCCAACTAATCCACCGGATGATCTTAGCCTCAGAGAACGCCCATATAGCTCACACCCGAGTGGAATTCACAAGGCACAAGGAAACAACGCCAGAATCTGAAGATGCGCAAACTCCAATCGATTGATCAGACCGATTCCGGAGTTGCTGATGGAATGGAGAACGCAGGTGTGATCGGAACCTCAGAGAACGCCCATACAGCTCCGGTGATGATGGAAATCGCGGATCGGAGAATGCCCCTGCATCCGGATTGTGAAATGGACAGAAACCAATTGCGCGGTCTGGAGAACACCCCTGCCGCTTCTGTGACCTCGGTTGATGATTGCCGTCAGCTCATAGATCGTCACCGGTGAAGATCGCTAGCTCATGGATCTGGAATGGAAGAAACAGGAACTCGGTGTCGCGGCGGAGAAGATGATGCACTGTAGCACAAAATCGCGAGGAAGCCGAGCCCACTGGCTACTGTAGCTTCTCGGGGTTTTTAAACCTCCTCAAAACTGATCGGACGGTCCAGATTGATTTGGACTGGATTCAACGGTCGGATCGTCTCTGATCTGGATCAAACTTCCTGGATCTTCATCTACGGATGTGATCTGCTCCTCATTAGGTCGGATGGACCAGATTCTCAACGGATGGCTAGATCTGCTTGATCTTCAATGGACGGTCCAAAACACTCCAAGGCTTGATCGACTTGATTAACCCTTGATTTGAGCCCAAGTGTGGTTTGATTTGATCGGGTTCATGACCCTTTTGATGCCTACAAAATAATAAGCAAATATTAGCATCAAATACCATGAAAATTCGCTAATTTGCAATTAGGTCCAAGATCACATGCCATTATGAATTATGATGTAAATGTGAATTTTATCTATGAAAATGATCACTAAAAATATGCATTATGAATTAAAACAATATATCAAAATCATGGTTATCACTATCTCCTGTTGCTGTTCAGCTAGCTGCTGTTGTAACTGAGCCACTAATGCTGTAAGGTCTGGAGGAGGCACTGAACTGCCTGCCTCGTGCTGGGGTTCAGTAGCTGGTGTCCTTCTAGCTGGGCGTCCTCGTGCCATTTCTAAAGACATAGAGGCATACATGACTAATACAATCATAATGGAGTAGCTATTGTCATCATGTTAACTACTATCATAACAAGCATGCTTTAATTATATCTAAACATGAAAACAAAAACATAAGAATGTGAGAGATGTTCTTACTTGGAAGCTGCAGGTTCAATGCTGATGTGTGTGTAGGAAGTATGGAAACTGCTCTGATACCACTCTGTAACGACCCGCCTTCTACTAACTAAGCTGTAAGGCCGATCGTCACATTATGCTGTGCTAACTAATCCATGACCATCATTAAATCTAAGTGCGGAAGCTGTACTAATTAAAATTTTTGCTAAACTATTATCATTTCTTGGTTCTCCATGTGCTAAGGGTGTAATCTAAGCTATTCATGTCATTATTACCTCCCCTTATGGTCAAGGAACTTAATTAAGGGTTTCTAGCTAATATCAGACCTCCCAATCGATCCACGGATCGATTGAAATAGTCGAATCGATCCGGAGATCGATTCAGAGGGCTACAGTATCCGGGACGTGGGTTGGATCGATCCAGTGATCGATCCAGCACGCTACTGTGCTCGGGCAATATTCTGGATCGATCGGCTGATCGATCCAGACTGGCCAATCGATCCAGTGATCGATACCAGAGCCTTCTGTTCGCGACAGAACTTGTTGGATCAATCAGCTGATCAATCCAGAGGCCTACTGTTCGCGAGTCCAATTGCCCAGTCGATCCTTCGATCGATTGGAAACTCTCGAATCGATCAACTGATTGATTCGAGTTTCTGATTTCGTGCCAAAGGCCTGATTTCAGCACTTGTTTGTGCCAAAGTTACTTATAACTATTCTAAACCAAACACAAAACATTCTAACATCATAAAATAGTGTGCTAACATGATAGAATGCATGATTAACTAGTTCATAACATTTAACTTACTAAGGTGCAAAATAACCAAAACGCTAAAAAGTTCTAATGCTTAAACAAGTTTGCTGAAATTTCCTAAGATCTTTGTTCCAAGTCCCATCCACACACATCTTCATCGCATTGCCATCCAGCCTCCGCTAGTCCATCTTTCCCTTACCTTTATCTGCAGTATAAGGAAAAATTATCTGTAAGCTTTCGCTTAGTAAGAAACCATCTACCTCACTAAAACATGCAATCGATGCAAATCATGCTTTGAAAACATGCTATTTAAAACATGTACTGATTGAACTAAAACATGGTATGCTATCATACAATACATAGCAATCAAAAGCTAGTCATGGCATACTATCATCTAAAGCATGTGTAACATGAACTGAACATAGAGCTATCATACATAATCATAAAAGTGAGTTGAGCTGAAGCATGAACTGAGCTAAACTAAACTAAGCTAGTACTGAATTTAAACTGTATACACAACTAATTTGTGAGAGTTTAAAAACTAAATGTATAATAGATGAAAATATATAATCATGCTGCTAATGGGCCCGGCAACTGTACGTGCTATGCGCGCATCCCTAACTAGACCCGAGTTTGCAAGTCCCGAATTTAGTAGGGCTATTAGGTTATCTGAACCTAGGGACGACTGTGGGAGCCCAACCTAATGGATATCTAATCCAGTACAGTGCCACTGAAAAGTAAAATACTGAACATAAGCTAATAAATCCTTGTCTTGCTTTTACTAGGTTGTCTAAACCTAGAACTAGGTTATCTAAACCTAGAGGCGACTGTGGGAGCCCACCCATTGGAAATCTAGTCCTATAAAAACTAAAGCAAGACTAAATAAACTATACAAATGCTTCTTTTGCATTTATCTAAGCTACTAAAAATGCCTAAGTTGTATTTTTCTGTGCTAAACAATTTAATCGAACACTTGGTATGCGCTAATTCGCATCCTTTGTGTCGATTGTCTACAAATTACTAAACTAAGACATGAAATTCACACGAAAGCTACTTATACTGCAGGTGAGGGGTTTCTTACCTCCTGTTCAGATTTTCTTACGATTCTAATCGCTAGATTTCCGGAGGGGACGATCCTTTCGACGATCTTCTCGCGTCTATGCGTTCCTCTCGCGGAGGGGAGCGTCCTCGTGTCGAAGTCATCGCCGGAAAGTGCCCTTGGGCGGAACCCTAGCCTTCCTTGTGGTTGGTGTCGAGAGAGGAAGAGAAGGGAGAGGGGTCGGCGGGATTAGGTTGAGGAAAGGAGAAGTCTCGTTAAAAAGTTATCTCCTCACTAATTAATTCTCTATTTATGTCAAGTTGTAATCTTGACCCAACTTGAATATAAATTTAATTGTTTTCCTTTCCTTTCAGCACGGCCCTGTTGGGTTCACATGGTTACTAAGGTTCACCATAAGTCATAGGACCCATAGGTCTCGGGTTCAATTCCCGCTGAAGCTATTTTCGTTTTCTATTTATTTTTGCTACTTCCGCTATTCTAATAATTCCATAAAAATATTCTAAAATTCCAGAAAAATTATAGAATATTTCTAAAAAAAATTTTGAGAATTTTCGGGCATTACAAGTTTCAATTTTTCATTTGCTAGTTTTAATTTATCTAATTCTTCTAAGGGACAAGACTTAGCTAGAATTACTTTTAAATTTTTATTTTCACCTTTTAATTTGCAGCAATCTTTTGTTTAAAGTTTAACAAACTTAAACATTTTATCGGGAGGAAGAGATCGTACCTGACTTATCTTGTCGATCTCATTGTCCGTTTCTCCCCTGAGTTGCTGCTTTCTTCCGACGTGTCTCCCCCTTCATCGATGCTCTCGATGCTCATTTCGGAAGAGCTTGAATCGCAGTCGTCGTCTTGATGACTCGCCATCAGTGCGAGTTCGGAGAAAGCTTCGACTTCCAATTTGGACGATGTATCGTCCCACGTCGCCTTTAGGGCCTTTCGCTTTTGGATAGGCTTCTTACCCTTCTCCTTGTCCTTGTTCTTCAGCTTGGGGCAGTTGTCCTTGACGTGCCCTTCTTCGTGGCAGTGGTAGCAGCGGATCGTTCTTTTCCTCTTTCCCTGCGGATGGTTAGTAGATCTGGATTTATAAAGTTTCTTGAATCTTCTTACCATCATTACCATTTCCTCGTCGTCGAGAGAGGATTCCGATTCTGGTTCATCTCTCGAGGCTTTGAGGGCAACGTTGTTTTTAGGCTCCTTCATTCCTACACATCTTGACTCATGCACTTCAAATGTTGAAAAGAATTCTTCTAATGAAATCTTTTCTAAATCTTTAGAAATGTAAAATGCATCTACTAATGATGCCCATTTGGTATTTCTAGGAAAGGAATTTAAAGCGTACCTGAGCGAATCTCGGTTACATACCTTTTCTCTGAGATTCGAAAGTCCGATGATAATTTCTTTTATTCTCGAGTGCAGATGCGCGACTGACTCGTCTTCCCCAAGTTGCAGGCTGGTGATCTGATTGCGAAGCAGATCTCTTATGGCGAGCTTGGCTTCGGATGTTCCTTCGTGCAGCTCGAGGAACTTCTCCCAAAGTTCCTTTGCAGAGTTGTATTTACCTATCCTGTTGACTTCTTGAGGTGGAAGAACGCTTAGCAGATGGTACTCTGCTTTGCCGTTCGCCACGAAGTCGGCCTGTTCCTTTTTTGTCCATTTATCTATTTCCTTGTCCTCTGGAGCTTGAAAGCCAATTTTCATTGTTAAAAATAATTCAATATCTGTTGTAAGAAATACCTGCATATGTTTTTTCCAAGTGGCAAAATCCCCTTCAAATTTTGGCGGGTGAATGCTTGGTCCGGTCATCTATGCTTGGTCCGGTCATCTCGTTGCTTCGTTCGGCGGTTAGTCCTCCTGAAGCGCCTTGGCTCTGATACCACTTGTAGGACCGTTGGGCCGGCTATAAGAGGGGTTGAATAGCCCTAAAAAAAAATAAACAGAAAAGGCCCTTCTCGAACTTTCAATAGAACACTTGTATAAAATTAGCTAAGCAAAAATACAAGAAAGAAACGAGGCACCGTGTTTGACTTGGTTACAACTGGGGAGGTTGTTAATCCAAGGAAAGTGATCGCACTAAAAACTCCTTCGGGCGGAGAAGCCTCTTACACCCGTGAAAGCACAAAAACAGAAGCTAAACTAGAACAGTGAACGCACAAGTGTTTGGAATGCTAATTACTGAGTTGAATTGAAGCTTCTGGACCAAGGCTATATTTATAGCCTTGGTCGGGGCGCCTGGAAGGGTTCCGGGCGCCCTGGGGGGGGGGGGGATAAATTTTATCCCCCAATGTTCATATCGAGTTTTGACTCGATCTAGTGAAAATACTGGGTCCGGGCGCCCGGAAGGGTTCCGGGCGCCCCGGGCTGCTCCGGGCGCCTCGGAACCCAAAGTCAACAGCCGTTGACTTTTTCGTCCGGGACCTCTTCTCTGGTTCAGTCCCGCCTCGGTCCGATTCTTCTCCTCCGGATCCGCTCACTTGGGTGATCTCTGCCATCCGGAAAAGGGCCCACCCGAACCCAACTTCCGGTCTTCTCGAGCGTGCTTCCCTCCGGCTTCTCGTCCCTCGGAATTGCCGCGTGTTTCCTTCTCGTCCGCCAGCGTACTCATCCACAGTCTTCGTCCCTCGGTCATCGACCTTCTCGCTAGCTGCGTCTCTTGCTCCCCGAGCAATCTTCCGCTCCTGCTTTCGTCCCTCGGAACCACCGCGCGCTTCCTTCTCGTCCGCCGGTGTACTCTTCCGTAGCGCCTCGTCCCTCGGACGCACAGCGTGCTGTCCTTCTCGCTAGCTGCGTCTTTCGCTCAACTACCTGTGTTCCTAAGCTCCTGCACACTTAGACACAAGGTTAGAAACACACAGAACCTAACTTAACTTGTTGATCACACCAAAACAACCTTGGGGTTCCAACAATATCGACCAGGTATAGTAAACCAATTGATATAGAAATTAGCACATCAAACGGGACTTGTAAACATAAGTATGAATCAGTCAGTCACGATAGACCGACCGAGATGAATACTATTTTAATATATGGATTTGAGATTTATAAGGGTAAGTTAGGTGACACCCACCATAATGAACCAGATGAAATTTGGTTAAGTATAATGCATTAGATGATATTCCTAAATACAAATATAAATCGATCGAGTATAATAAACCGACCGATATTAAGAATATTACGATAGGTTGCACTAAATCGAACGGGACTTAATTAACTACAAAATACCGGACGATATTTGTCAACACTAGTATGCATCGACCGGTCATGATAGATCGGTCGAAATGAGAGATATTATATTATATTGAGTGAAGTTATATGGTGGCAAGCCAGGTGATACTCAACATACTTAAACAAAATAAACAACCACCACGAAAAGGAACAGATTTAATAATAAAATTAGAAGTTCAACTTCACATAAACCAACCAAACTGTCGCCACACATCCTAGTCAACCTTACAATGATTTAAATTCAAGTAAGAAAATCACTCTATCGTTAACTGGGGAAACAGATCGGTAGGCCTGTTATCAAGAAGTTTACGACGGTTCAGGAAGTTGGGAGGAGGATTGCGAGATAAGAAGCCTTCTTCTCATAATTGGTTCACCGCTCCTTCAGGTTCGGTAGTGTAGGCCACCAAGATAGATTTTACGATGGGCTTGTTGAACTCTGGAGATTGGATCAAGACGGTAGCTCGCCCTTTGAGGCGGGTGTCTTCATTAACCTTGTAGACAACCAAAGCCGTTTGGGAAGTTTTCAGTTCAGCTTCTTTGGTAAAGACCTCGGGTTTAGCTGAATTTAGGGAGGTATTTAAGGAAGTTATTTCGTCATCCTTCAGCTGCAAGGCCTTAAGTTTATCAGCCAAGGCCGACTCATAATCAGACTTTAACTTGTAGAGCTCAACCGTCTGTTTCTCTAAATTGGAAGTTAATTCTTTGTTAAGATCCATAGATGATTTAAATTGCGATTGAAGACTTTCAATTTAAGCTTCATATTATCTTTTGGACTCTTCTGAAACTCTAGCAGAAGACATCTCAGTAATTTGTTGCTTCAACTTCTTGTTCTCATCGTATAAGTTTTGCATCAACCGAGACAGACCCATGTTCTCTAGCCATCGCTGGGAACATGATAAAGGATCATAAAATAGTAAAAGACAGATAATAAATAAACTTTGACAAGCATACCTGGGTTTCCTTGTTAGAAAATCGGTCAATTGCCTCAGGAGGAGAGAGCTCCCCAAAAAGAGAATGAATTTTTTCCCAGGCATCAGCAAAAGAACCTCCAAGTAAGATAGGGAGGACGGGAATGGCGAAAGAGCCTGTAGAAAAAGAAGAAGTTGAAATAGAAGGAGGAGCAAAAACTAGATAAGAAGAAGGTAAAGAAGGTAAAGATCCAGATGTGGGTATAGACAGAGGAAAGGTGAAAGAAGGGCCACCAGAAGCAGTGGTACTAGAGGAAGGTGGAGAAGAGAAAACGAGAGAAGGATAAAGGTAAGCCAAAGTGAGCTCATCAAAAGGAAGGGTAGTAGAAGTAAAGTCTTCTGAGAGCAACTCTTCGGTGGAAAGGATGAGTCTCCTTTTGGGAGGGGGAGCCCTAGTGAGTTTACGCCCCGGGCGTTTGCCACAAGCAACTTCAGCTATTGATTTACCGGAGCTCACAGGAGACGTAAGCTCAATGATAGGAAGGGGAGTGGCTGATGAAGGGGCAGTAGCCACTGATGAAGATATAGTCGGCAAAGAAACAACAGGAGTTTCTACAGGAAGGCCTTCAGAAGCCTCAGGAACCACTTGAGAGTTGGATACTTCAACCAGGGGAATCAGATCTTCAACTGGAGGTGGCGGAGTAATGGCGGCAAGAAGCTCTTACTCTTTTGCACGAAGTGCGTCCTCTTCCAGACGCAGTTCTTCATCGATTAACGCAAAATAGAAATTGTCCACTACATAGAGAGAAAAAATGTTTTAGTTAGTAAAAATCAATAAGGAAGAAGTAGGATTTTACCTAAAGAGCCTTGTGTATCAGGCTTGACAGGGCTTAGACCAAATAAGTATAGAAGATCGACCCTTAGCCACTTGGGGATAGAAAGCCGGCGACATAACAATTTTTCACAATAAACAAGAAAAGAAGGATGAACATGAAACTTCCTGACGTCGGGCACGGGAGGTAAGGAGGATCTCCAGGCATAAGACCAAGGAATGGGTCCTGGAAACTTTATAAAAAAGAAACGAGATTTCCAAGCTTTAAGAGACGAGGGCATATCCTCAAAAAGGACCATCTTAGTCTAGGATTGGAAAAGGAAAACACCGGGCTCCGAACATTTTGGGTAAGAGAATATGAAAAAGTTCTGGGGAGTAGGAGGAATATCTAACAGACGAAACAACATGTAAGCGCCACACAGATAGCGAAAGGCGTTAGGGGCGAATTGTTACAAAGGAATGTCAAAATACTGGCTCACTTCAATTAGAAAAGGAGGAATAGGAAACCTCAAGCCCCCTATCAATTGTTCCTTGAAAAAAGTCACGCAATTAGAGGGGGCGGTGAGGATGATCATCTGGTTTTGGAATTAAGATACCATATTCCCTAGGGATTTCATATTGATGGTGGATAGCAAGCCTAGCGCTTTTATCAAAGGAAGAGGAAATTTGGACATACCAAGGAGCAATCGTTTCTTCAGCCATAGACAGAAGTAAAGGCCAGCGGAACAACAAGTTACTTACTGGAAGCAAGAAAGGAGATCGCCGAAAAGCAGTAAGCGCGAGGTTTGGTCAAAGACTATAGCAAAAAAAGAACGCTTGGGCAAGAAAGAAAGGGACAAAGTTGAAAAGAAGACGAAGGGTTTAGGGTTTAGAAAACACACAACCGTCATTAGATCAAAACACTTTTCTTTCAATAGACGTTGAGGATTATAGAAAAAGGGCAAATGCCCGTGTGACGCAGTAGAGAGTGAAGATGTGTGTCACATAAGCATAAAGGAGCATTTATGTTGGATGTGACGAATCGAATCATGATGGGGTTGGTAACACCTCGTTATACGCCTCCAACATTCTCTTACCGTTGAAAAGTCAATCACAATCAAGGAAATTCTGAAGAGAAGATGTAGTTTCCTAGGTGTAATAAAGGAAGAGAGATTGAGTTTGACGAAATCCAGGCTAAGAACAAAAAATAATGAAAGTTATTTAGGCATAAAGCATGGTCCAAATTAATGTCATTATAAAGCATAAACTAACATCGATCGAAGTAATTTTACTTACAATATCGGTCGACATAACTTTAGCTATAATAGATAGTATAACATCGGCCGAGATACCCTTGTTTGTGATAAACAAGCAAATGTCGGTCGAAACGACAACGTTTATAATATACAAGTCAATATTGGGTGAAGCATTACGTCTGTGAACTAGAGGGATTCAAGAGAGTCATCCAATTCAATACAAAAGATTGTTCGAATTCACATTTAGAATCTGATCAAATACATAACATTACATTTTCCTCTCAAAACATTAAACCTCGAAAGGTCAACAAACGTTACATAAGCTCTTAGGATGCTTAGAAGATTTCAATCCCACCGGAGTCAAACTTACCAGGAAGCAGAAGTGGAAATATTTTACCTGGCACGAAGGAAGTTTGCTCGGGCGACAGAAGTGGCAATATTTTGCCCGGGATGAAGGAAACTATGAAGCAAGGTGGTCTCAGGGACAAGGGGGAGGGAACAGATCTATTCAGGCCCTGGTGGAAAGGTGACTAAAGAGTTCCTCCCCTGCTTGAGCCCTAGAGCTCTGCTTCCAGAGTGACCAACCTAGCCTGGGGTAACCTGGGCTATGCCCTCGTCACGACATCCATGGGCTATTGAGTTGGTCCTCCGTGAGTAGTAAGAATTACTCTAAATCTTGTTGAGTCTCCAGAGCAGTTACGCCTTCGGTTGGAGATTCTAAATCTCGAGAAACATCATTTTCTAGGATGGTTTCTCAGACCAGAGAGTTAGCTAAAGCAAAAACTTGAATAAACTCATGTATAGATCTCGCCTTATCCAACAAGAGTTTCCCCCAAAAAGGGGGATCTAAGGCCATACTCTTGACAAGAAAAGTTAGCGAGGAGGGAAAAGAACTAAGGCGAATGAAGAATGAAGAGGGGGTAATAACTCTATTTAAAGGATCAAAAAGACTCATGGGATTACTATACTTGAGTTTACGGGATGACTATAGCAGAGGTTCACGAAGCCACAATAGCAGAGTCATGGGTTAAGACAGGCAAAGAGAAAAGAAAAGACTTGTGTCTAGTTAGTCGGCTACACCTCCTTGGACTAGACTTGAAGGGAAGGCTAGTGATATGGGTTAGGTTTTATGGATCCCCGGTGAGGAAGGGAAAGCAAATAGCCGAGTTGAGAAGATAGGCCAATATCGAGCGGGATATACCTCTAAAGAGGTAGGCTAATATCGGCCGAGATATACCTCAAATAAGGTAGGCCAATATCGATCGGGATATACCTCCAGGGAGGTAGGCCAATATCGGCCGAGATATACCTCAAAGGAGGTAGACCAATATCGAGCGAGATATACCTCCAAAGAGCTAGGTCAATATCGGCCGAGATATACCTCAAAGGAGATAGGCCAGTATCGATCGAGATATACCTCCAAGGAGGTAGGTCAATATCGGCCGAGATATACCTCAAAGGGGGTAGGCCAATATCGACTAGGATATATCTCCAGAGAGGTAGGCTAATATTGGCCGAGATATACCTCAAAGGAAGTAGGCCAATATCGATCGAGATATACCTCAAAGGGGGTAGGCCAATATCGACCGGGATATACCTCCAGAAAGGTAGGCTAATATCGGCCGAGATATACCTCAGAGGAGGTAGGCCAATATCGATCGAGATATACCTCAAAGGAGGTAGGTCAATATCGACCGGGATATACCTCCAGAGAGGTAGGCTAATATCGGCCAAGATATACTACAAAGGAGGTAGGCCAATATCGATTGAGATATACCTCCAATGAGGTAGGCAAATATCGATCGAGATATACCTCAAAAGAGGTAGGCCAATATCGACCGTGATATACCTCCAGGAAGGTAGGCTAATATCGGACGGGATATACCTCCAAGGAGGCATGCCAATACTGACCAGAACATACCTTGAGTGAGGTAGGCCAGTCTTGGTTGGATAATACCTTGAATAGGATATGCCAATATTGGCCGAGATTACATACTTAATAAAATACAGCCCAATACCAGCTAGGGTAATAAACTTAGAGGGGTGCAGATCGACATTGCCCAAGAAACATCGTGAGAGGTAATAATAATTGACCGGACCTAGTATGAGTTTGATTTCGACCGATACAAGGAGCGATGTTATATTAAGCTGCCTATGATATAACAAAGACAGGAGGTGCGAGCAGGAATGATAGATGCACTCTGAAATAACTTATGAAACAGGACAGAAGTAAATATTTCAAATAAAGTAGTTTAATGAAGATATTTGTAGTGTGTGATTGTATAACAGGTTTGCTAATGTGGCGGGAGAAAGGCTTCTGGATTTTTCTACAGGTACTAGACGACAAAGAAGGTACACTTGGGGTACAAAAAAGATTCCTTAAAAACCATTTTCCACAAGTACACAGCTTACGTCATCTTATAACAAACTCTAATGAACCGGGGTCCACTTCATGACTACGGAGATTATATGAAGTGGTATAAAAGGGGGAATTCTCTCCGTTCGCAGGTAAGTTCACATCACTGCTCACATTCATAACCCTAGTTTTCAACTACTGTTCATCTTCTTCTTCCTTCTTTCACACCAAGAGAGATCACTGACTTGAGCATCGGAGGGCCTAGCCAGGGATTCCCACCCCGGTTTTAGGTCACTAACGATAGTGTTGGTTGGTCTCTTGTACGCAGAAAGCCTTGGAAGCTCTGGATCTGGGTTTTCTTCAGTCGAATTTCTCTCTCGTCATTGGATCTTCGCACAGAGAGGGCATTCTGTGACTCTATTCTCCCCGATGCACTTTGGGTTTCTCAGATCGGTATTCAGTCAGGTATTATTCTTCATCAGCAGTAGATCTTTCTCCCTGATTTTCTTCTTGTCAAGCTTCTCAGACAGGATCAATCACTAAACATAATAGCACCATAAGTAACCAATAAACGACATGAAATCTAGAATAAATGTGCTAGTATTTTGCAATAAGGACAAACAATCATGATGTGATGAATGATGCAACTAGCAAATTTTATTAGGCAAAAAAAGAAATGAGTAAACTCAACCAAATGCATCTAATGCATCCCCCAAGACTTAAACTTTTCATTGTCCCAATGAAAACTAGAAATGTAATGTGAAGAAGATTTATGAAGTTTAGAGAAGTTGCCAAGTGATGAGCTCTAAATGGTTAACATTCATGTTTTAAAAATGCTCCTCTATCCACTGCTCACATTCCTCCACAACTTTGAATTCTACAAAAATAAGATAGACAAGAAAAACTAAGTGGAGGGTATGATTTATTATCAATGAAGTAAAAAGAAACTAGAAAGAACTAAAGACATAAATAAAATAAGAAAGAACTTGGGTTGCCTCCCAAGAAGCGCTTGCTTAAGGTCATTAGCTCTACCACCTCATTAGATTCATCAAAATCTCGCTCTTGGAGGGGTAAGATATTTCATCACCCTCTTACCAAGGGCTCTTATTATGGAGGGAGCTTTCAATATAGGAGATATAAAATGAAGTATCACTCTCTCCATCTTCATCTTCTTTAAAGTTCTTTCAGGTGGTCAAGGACGGTTCAGAATGAGCTTCCAATTATAAGCCCAAATGAAATCTGCACTGTTAGGATGTATACTAAAAGTCTATCTTTTTGTACGAACATTTATTTTGAAATAAGAATCACATTGATCAAATGTCTGCATTTATGTTAAATGTAGTTATCCATTTAATTTATATTGTAGATAACATGGTGTGTGGTGCCGCACAAAAGATCATGTTATCAGTTCTTTATGAATTATAAACAGTAGCTCACAACCAAGATGGAATGGGATAAACCATTGAAGTGGATGTAGCGTAATTTGGTATTAGTTTGTCTTGACTATAAAATTACACTAGTACACTATGTGTGTATTGAGTAGGACCATTTGAGGTTGTTTCTTTTTATACTGACTACATAAAAGAACAAAACCTCTGTTATTATGGATGTGCCACTACAAGAAAAACTCTCATAGACATCGGTGGAACAACAACGGTTTTAAGCAAAAACCGATGTCTTTGAGTATTTTACACCGGTTTTTCCAAAAACCGGTGTCTATGAGCGCAGATTTTCGCTCATAGACATCTGTTTTTTAGGCGATGTCTATAAGCGTCTTTTTTTTCGTTAATAGACACCGATTTTAACAACGGTTTTTAAAACCCGGTGTCTATGATAAAATAAAATAATTTAATTTTTCCACCCATAGCCAAAATTTACAACACCTTCACTCTTCCCTCCAAACTAAACCTATATTGTGCCGTCCACCCATACTTAGCCCTAAACCTATATCGTCGCGACGCACCACCACTTTCCTCCGGCCATCTCTCAGCCTCATCTCCCTCTTCTCCTTCTAGATCGATGCACCTGTCTCTCCCGATCAGGATCAAAACCACCTACTTCGGTCCTAAGCATAACCGCAGCATAAATCATTCCGTTCTGCCTCCTCATCCGATCATCTCTTCCTCCTCCTCCTTCCTCTCTTCGCTCTTCCAGGCTGAGGCAAGGGCCGACGAGATCCTAATAGCGAGAGGACGCCCACGACCACCCTGGCACAGTTGGTCGGCAATGTGAGGGAATCCGAAGGAAGAGAGAACAACACCGAGATCCAGGAGCTCGCTCGCTTCGCCGTCGACGAGCACAACAAGAAACAGGTCTCGCACTCCTCCTAATTACTGTTTTTTTTTCTCTCCCAAAATTGGGGCTTTTTCTCCGGACCAATGTTTTTCGATGCGCAGAATGCGCTTCTGGAGTTTGCGCGTGTTGTGAAGGCGAGGGAGCAGGCTCCTCAAGGAGGTTCCCTGGAAGCGGTTCCTAGCACCGTAGGCTCCTCAAGGAGGTTCCCTGGAAGCGGATCTCCGACCTCCCACTCTGTTTCTTCTTCCCTTTCCTCCTCGAGCGGATCTTGTCGTTTATAGCTTTGAATCCCGAACATACGTGTCAGGTCAGTGTAAATTTGACGCATTGGTTTCGTACGGGAGGAAAAAAAGGTAGGATCGATATTCTTGGGGTTTTGGCTTTTGTCTTCAGAAGCGAGTTCGCTACCATCTGTTTCTCTTTTGCGTTCGTTTCAATGGAGTTCCTCAAGATAAGAAGCTTTCGAGGCATCAGTAAGTTTAAAGTGAAGAAAGACTCGAATCAGGATCGGGATCTGATGAATCTAGACCTAGAAAAGCCAAATGACGAGGTATTGGGCACAATGCCGAAAGCGGATGCTTCTGATCATGTTGTGAAGGCGGTAGAGGATGAAGATGACGACGATTTCATCACCAATACGGTGAAGCGGCGTCTGAAGGAGCTGAGGAAGAACAGCTTCATGGTGCTCATACCTGAAGAAGGATATCCAGAAGAGGAAGAGGGGGGAGGGAGCAGCTCGAGCGGGTGGAGGGAGTCGGAAGAGGGCGGCGATGCTCCATGGTGCACGTTTAATGCAATTTATGCTAAGTACACGGAGCGGATGACGTTCTTTGACAAGATGATGGTCAAGAGTCTCAAAGAAGCTGGTATGCTCTGCTGTTAGCCAAAATTATAATTCTTGATCCATTTCTTAGAAGATCAACTCATTTTATAGTTTTTTTTTCTCGTGCATTGCCTGATCTATTCTGTAATTACTTTCCTCAAATCTGCTCGGTTGTCAATGCAAAAAGCCTGACGCTTAGATATATTTTATTAGTAGTAATTTTGTATCAGCATATTTCTATGTAGTCCTTTCATTGTTATAAGCTGATTTTTCTCTAGTGAAATATGCAATGGGATGCAGATAGGTCACTAAGATTTTTTCTTGATAAAACCTATATTATATGCTGTTTTAAGCTTATGGAACACACAACATTATAGGATCGTTGGGTGCTTCAAAACATTCACAAACCTCTTTGTCAAAGAAGTTGTATATGAACCTGCTTAACCTCCCTATCAAGGCACAAAATGGACATTGTGATGGCAATGAAATTCTTAGAAGTCAGCAGGAAGATAGCCCTTGTGAGAATCTTGAAGCTGCTTATGTTTCATCGGTTGTTGAATTTTATTTGTTAGTAAAGGATTTGATTTGCTACTAAGAATCTTTATGCTGAAGCTTATTATCATTGCTAGTAAAAGATAACTTATACCATTCGATAAACAACGTTAAAACATTCTAAAATTTTCCCAGCTAACCTGCTCTAGTTATTTTGTTCCTCAAAATTTTTATTTAGGTAAGATTGAAACATTAAACTACTTATTAAGGACAATACATAGTCACTCAACCTATTTTGTTAATTGTGAGATTTTAAAATTACAGCATGGATCCCGAACACAAAAGGGAATCAATCGAGAAATACCAGGGGCCTTCTCAGTCCTAAGATTGACATTTTTCTGGTATTGGTGAACTTACATGTGTCCATTTACATGGCATTTCGAGATTCTTGGATCATTTCTGCTCATATCATATGCTTGCTCTCGGTGCCTGGGTAGAAAGCTAATTCATTGTAAGCGAATCCTCAAACTGAGATTCATCATGTTGCCTACATCGAACCATGATTCATATTCTTGGATGATGCAGGTTGATTCGTCGTCTAGCTAAAGAATATGCAAGCTAGAATAACTGGCCACTGTTGTACAGAACTAGGTAATCCATGTGTTCTCCATTTTTTTTTGTCAAAACAGTTATCCAAGCAAAGCCAGACTGTTTATTTTGTAGTACACAGGTATGATCTACCGGGGTCGTGTTGTGAAGTCTGGCAGAAATACCTAAATATGAAATGGTGAAAATATTTGTTAGGGCTTTCCATCCAGTAATATATCCATGTACTTTTCTTCTTGAAGAGAGGAACATTTAAATGTTCAGAATATTAGGGAGTTTGTAGACACAATGTTTGCACTTTTCCTAATACGTTCTTTATCTTTTATCTGATTCTTATTCTCCTTGTTGCATTTCTTTACACTCTAACAGGGAGCAGAGGTAGATGTAAAAAGGCTAACTAAGAGGCCTGCTCCTCCTCGATTCGGTCGCACCTTAACTGAAGCACAAAAGGCAAGCTAATTATTTTGCCTCAGTCTCGATGTTGTCCTGTGACTGATTTCTTTAATTTTTTTTGATTGATTGACATTTCTTTGAATTGTTTCTGATGTGTTCAAATCATACGTTGTCTAAGTTATCTAGTTTAACTTTATTGCTATTACTTAATCTAGTTTCCAGTTAGAGGTAAAGCCCTAATCTTGCACCCACCTCCTTCCACCAAATGGATCTGTATTCTGTTCGCTTGTTGCATGTTGCAGCGGAGATGCTCCAGCTATGTTTTCTTGTGTAAAGATCCGGTTTTGAGCCAAATTTCTGGCAAAAATTATTACTTTTCTAAACCGAGCTCTCTTGGTTGTCAAGTTTTATGACAAAAAAAATCGATTTTGATTAAGGTTTATGTATCAGAATCGGGAAATTCTTATAAGGTCTTTTTTTTTTCTATCTACTTGAGTTAGATCTGTCAGCTGGCTGTGTTTGTTGGCAGCATCCAGGAAGAAAATGGCGATTTTGACAAAGGAAACCTAGAAATCATTCTCAAACTAGTAGAGGATACACTTTCTGCAGATAATAAAGAGATTATATGGCTGTTCTTCCACGCAGTATACCCCTGACAGAGTACTTTAGAAATATTGCCCTCATAATACTGATATCTGCAATTTTCCTTTGCGATGGAACATTTGGACATAGATTTAGCTTCAGAAGTGTAGATTTCTAGCTTTTAACATATGAAAATAAAAGAGAGCTTTTCTCACACCATGTCTTCCCGTGGGACTTATCTTTTATCCTGCAGATCCAGTTGGAGAGAATCTTAATTTTATTTAATTATTTAACATAAAATTATTTTTCTACTACAAATATAAAAAAGCAAGGATATAAGAACGTCTAGCCAAGATCTGTCCACTTCATTATTTGTATTTGTTATATTCTTAAGATTTTGTTTTGTTATTTTTTCCAAGCTTTTGCTGTGTTGGAGATCTAAACTATTTCTTGATTACGTGCCTGCAAACTCACATTCTAGTTCGTAGAATTGAGGAAATTTTATTTATTTATTTTGTTTAAATCCTCTTGAATAGATTGAACCTTTCAAATCTTTTTTCACTGTCATGGGCATGGATCTAGGTTATTAGTTTGTTAATTCTTGTAATTGGAAACTAGTTTTGTTTCTGGGGTCATGAATAAGTTGTTGAAAGGAAGAAAAAAAATTGAGTTTACTTATGGTAAAATGTAAATTAAGTTTCTTTAATTTTTTTTGATTGATTGACATTTCTTTGAATTGTTTCATGTGTTCAAATCATACGTTGTCCAAGTTATCTAGTTTAACTTTATTGCTATTACTTAAATTCAAAATTCATCCTGTCATCCTGTCATTAAACATTAAATGTGTGGGAATTTACTAGAATCTACTCCTAAATGAAGCAAATGAATAAAAACTACAAGTAAAGTTTACCTACCCTGTTATGACTTCAGAAGAACATGCTGAATTTTCCATGTATACTGACCTTTAATATAGAGGGCTACAAGAGGATTATATCTTAGGTCAAGACACTCCAAATCCATCATAAATCAAAGGGAAAATAGTTTCTACTTACTAGAGGATTGAATGGACCCAAAAGGAAGCTCTAACTTGCTGTTTTGGGTGCTGAACTAAGCAGCCAGCTGCCTTCTTGCTGCATTCCTTGCCGTTGTGGTTGGTAGCAGAAATCACAGAAAATAGGGGGCTTAGTGTAGGATATTCAAGATACCAAGATGGCATCAGAGGTAGTACAATAAATAGTATATCTCTTCATCAGAGGTAGTTTTGTTCTTCTATGCTTCCTTCACTGGATTTGTTGTGTAGTCATATTTCTTTGTTCAACCATTATCATGCCTAGTAAGTTGTTGTATGATGCTGTCGGTTCTTATCAATCTGTACACTTGAATTAGAAGGAGCAAATTATCTATGTTATATTCTAAGCAGCATATACTAAGTGTCATATATGAAAGTTTTAGATTCTATGTTATATTCATTATCTTCCACAGCAGCTTTTAAAAACTCAGTATTCTATTTTATTTGATACATGTACACATTTGTTTTAGTTATTTGACATATGGTGGATTTATGTGTTTTTACAGTTTATAAATCTCAAGTACTCCAGAGTTGAAATTGATGCGGTTCGAGTGGGCTGAATGCATGCCAGATTACATTTGAAGTGCGGTTCTACCTTGATGTGTTAAAAGAATGTTCTACCTTGATTTTGATATCTATTAGCTAGCTTTTGATGTAAAAAGAATGTTTTGGTATTTTATGGATATTGTTGTAAGAAGATTATTTATATAATTTGTGAATATTTGTGTATTTTATGGATATTATTGAATGAAGAATATTTGTATAATTTATGAATATTTGTGTATTTTTTTTTTGTTATTGTCGGTTTTTCATTGTTTCGGAAATCAAATTTGTGCTGTAAAAAATATACATATTACATCGGTTTTCCACCGCTGCAAAACCGGTGTTATTAACTAATATTACATCGGTCATTTACCGCTGTCAAAACTGGTGTTATTAACATACAATATTACATCGGTTTTACACCGTTGATGAAACGGTGTCGTTAAGTGATACTACACCGGTTAATAACCGATTCGAAGACCGGTGTCGTTAAGTGATACTACATCGGTTTTAACCCGATGTCTAAAATGGAAGACTTTTAACATCGGCTTCATAGACATCGGTCGAAAATGAAATAGACACCGGTGGAAAACCGATGTCTATGAAGGTTTTTGTTGTAGTGTGCATACTCTTAATCCCGATATAATAACAAGCGCATATACGTAGTATTTATTTCTTTAATTTATCAATGGGTGAGATTTAGTTCGATAAATTAATAGGCCCGATAAGTTGGGAAATAATATTATTTATATGGCGTGTTGTTGATTATAGAAGGAAACTGTGTCCTAGTAATCTAGGTTGATGATATCCCGTTGAGGAGTTCATAAGGATTATCATGTAAACCCTGCAGGTGGACTTAGTCCAGCATGATAATGAAGTTGAGTTGTACTACTCTTGGAGATAGATATTAATTAAGTGAGTTATCAGTAACTCGTTTAATTAGTGGGCATTCGATATCTCAAACACAGGGAGACTAATGCACTCATGATAAGAAGGAGCCCATAATGTAATTTGGGATTGGTGGGGTAGTTTAATAATAACTCTTTAGTGGTATGAGTTATTATTGATGAACTTGGGTTGGGTGTTAGGGGCGAACACAGGAAGCTTAAGCTCATCGGGAGATCAAAACTAATTTCTCCTCTCGGTCCCTGTTGTAGCTTCTATAAAGCCTTGTATCTACAAAGTCCACTTCTTACCCAAGTAATGGGCCGGACACATCCTTGCTTGGAGCAAGGGGGGCCGGCCAAGCATGGGCTTAGAAGCCAAGAGGTGGTCGGCCAAGCTTGGTGCCCAAGCTAGGGGTCGACCACTAGAAAAGGAAAAGGAAGTTTTGTTTTAAAAATAAAATTTTATTAAAATCTTTCCTTATTTGTAGTTATCTACAATGGTTAAAAGAGAGATTTTATTTTGTTAAAATATTTCCTTTTTTGTAGTTATCTACAATGGTTAAAAGAAAGATTTTATTTTTGTTTAAAAAATTTCCTTCTATAGCCATCCTCATGGTTTTAAAAGAGAGTTTTAAAATTTTAAAATCTTTCCTTTTATAGCTATCTATAAAGGATTAAAGAGAGATTTTAATTTTGTTATAATCTTTCCTTATTTGTAGTTATCTATAATATTTAAAAGAGAGATTTTAATTTTTGATAAAACTTTCCTTTTTTGTAACTATGATTTAAAAAGAGAAGTTTTAATTAATCTTTCCTTTTTTGTAGTTGTCTACATGTTTTAAAAGAGAGAGATTAATTTTAAAACTTTCTTTTATTGCCATGTACAATAGGAAATTTAGAAAAGAGAAATTTTAATTGTTGTTAAAATTTCCTTTTTTTAATGGGAGGCCACAAATAAGGAAGTTTTAATTATGTTTAAAACATTCTTTTTTGCCATGAGCAAAGATTATAAAAGAAGAGGAGGTGATGCCTTATGGTGTAACACATATTATTATTCCCCTCTTCTCCTTGCTTGTGGCCGGCCCTCTCCTTCTCTCTTCCCTTAAGGCCGGTGGCATATATATTCCCTTCTTCCTCCTTTTCTTCCTTCTAAGGCCGGAGCTTTAAGAAGAAGAAGGAGAAGACAAGAAGTACCTAGGTGGCCGGTTGCTTGGAGGGGAAGAAGAAGAGAAGGAGTTTCCTATTTTGGCATCCCTTGGTGGCTCGAGAGTCTTAGAGGAGAAGAAGTGGTTCAGGTGGATTCCATCTTGGTAGATCATTGCCCAGACAATGCCCAAGAGGAGGAGATGAATACAACAAAAGATCAAGAGGTCTTTAGCTACAAAGAAAAGTATAACTAATTAATGGCTTCCGCTTTGAATTAATTAGTTAGTTTTTTTTGCATGGATTCTGAAACACCAACACAAGAGGCTAGCAATTTTATGTTTCGATTTCATGCTATCGATTTTGTATTTCAATTTTGCGTTTCGATCTTGTGTTTCTATTGTGGTCTCTGTAGTTAAACCTAGGGTTACTGTAAGAAGTTAAATATCTAATTTTTTTGAAAGGCTTTGTCTAGGAAGTGGTGGATGATCCCATAACCAAGAAGGCCTAGTGCCTCTCCATGTTTAACCTGGAAGCCAATCTTTGAAATAGATATTTAATCAACTTCTGTAATATGGTTTAACTTAGGAAGATCACATCGGTTAAACTTGGAGTAAAAATATTATGTATCGTTTCCAATCCAAGTTTAACTTCTGAAAAGCAACTTGGATTAATAATGTTAAACATCGTTTGCAATACGAGTTTAACTTCAATAGAGCACATGGGTAGCTAGGTTAAGTTTTGTGCTTGTATAAATTTTTGTACAGGGAAAATAGAATGGTATTCCGAGTAGCAACCAACAATTGGTATCAAAGCTAGTTTTTTTGCCTCTGTGTGTTTGGTTTTCAGTTAATTATGCACTTTTCATACATAAGTTTAGGCAGGATAATAGTAGGATGTGCAAATAGATTAACTCTGTGGTTACAAGCTCCAACTATTATGGCCTATTGTTATTGTCTGTGATTGGACCCTCGGACATGTCGAGGGCATTTTATGTGTGTACATGATTGTAATTATTAAATATAGCAGGAGCTGTATTAGTTATTAGGATTTTACATTCTGTTCGATCTAGATTTCATGTACATTCCTTCGTGGAATATAAGATCAATAAATGTAAAATTTTATTTTTGTCGCGGATCGTATCCTTGCGAGGTGTGGTACTAATTGAGCATCGGAGGCGCAGCGGAAAAGGAAGCATAATGGACGCAGCGACGTATACCCTTTGGCGACGGCTAGGGTTAGTAGCATACGGAGGACAACATTGGATGAGGCCATAATAATTGGAAAATTATTTTTCTTATTTATTGCCTTTTATGCTGTGTGTGCTTGTGTTTGTGTGCTTGTGTGCATGTTAAAATTCTTCATCTCTAAATAACTAAGTAGGAGAGGAATTTTATTTAAATTCCACGGTCTCTATTACTAGTTTGTAAGTGATGCATTCAAACTTGTGTGTTGGCTCTGAGTGTCTTCCTCCACATCGGATGAGTTTGTTTGCGGATCACTAGATCAAACTTCCTTAATGGATGATTATAGGAAATTATTTAGGAGCGTGTGATCTTCTCCATCTAAAGGGGCACAATCCTATTTAATGGACTTAGTATCAAGTAATGGTATACACTTAAGCGCATTTAATAGTATCCTCCCCATCGGAGTCACTGCTATTATTTGTGTGACCGAAGAAAAACCAACTGTTAATTTTATTTGTCATAAAGTTAGATTGACAAGATAATAAAATTAATAGGTAAACCCCCCTCTTACAAATGTTTGAATTTGTATATGTCCACACCATCATGGCATACAAAATTCACGGTGTTTTGAGGTATTGGTGAATTTAAATGATATTGTTTTAGGAATCATCCTTTACAATTTGTATACTCTAAATCCAATAACTCACACGATGCAACAAATGGAAATTAATAACACATCTTCTAATTCTAATAAGAGAAACCATCCTTTGGAAATGAACCAAACATATCTTTGGCATCTAAGGCTAGGCCATATTAACTTGAGTAGGATTCAAAGGTTAATAGCCGATGGACCTTTGGGTTCATTGGTGGTGGAAAACTTTTCAACCTACGAATCTTACTTGGAAGGAAATATGACCAAGAGACCTTTTAAGACCAAGGGGTATAGAGCCAAAGATGTGTTGGAATTGGTTCATTCTAATTTGTGTGAACCTATGACTATCCAGGCAAGAGCTGGTTTTGAATATTTTGTCTCTTTTATAGATGACTATTCGAGATACGGGTACATTTACTTGATGCGCCGCAAGTCTGAGTGCTTTGATAAGTTCAAAGAGTACAAGGCTGATGTGGAGAAATGTCATGGTAAAAGTATCAAGACACTACGGGTTGATCGTCATGGAGAGTACCTCTTGGGAGAGTTTAGGAATTACTTATCAGAGGTTGGGATTCAATCTCAACTGTCTGCACCTGATACACCCCAACAGAATGGTGTGGCAGAACGAAGGAATATGACTCTTATAGAAATAGTTAGATCAATGATGTGTTATTCAGAATTACCAAGTTCGTTTTGGGGATATGCCCTGGAAACGGCAGTGCACATTCTGAGCTCGGTACCTTCTAAGTCAGTACTTTCTACTCCCACAGAATTGTAGAATGAGCGTAAGCCTAGTCTGAAACATATTCGAATTTGGGGTAGTCCAACACATGTGCTGAAGGGAGACACTGATAAGTTAGAATCACATATAGAAGTTCGCTTGTTTGTGGGTCATCCTAAAGAAACGAAAGGTGGTTTATTTTATAGTCCTAAAGATCAGAAGGTCATTGTTAGCATCAATGCCTGATTTTTAGAAGAAGACTATATAATGAACCACAAGCCCATGAGTAAAATTGTTTTGAAGAAAGAGAGGGCATGTCCAATTCAGTACCAATAGTACAAGATGAGATACCACAAGAAACTGCAACACGTGTCACAAATGATACACAATTACAAGTAGTGCCTCGTCGTAGTGGGAGGGTTGTTAGGCAACCTGATAGATTCATGTTTTTGGGAGAGCCTTTAGATTTGATCCCTGGTAAACATGAACCTGATCCCTGGACATATGATGAAGCACTCCAAGATAAAGATGCAATATCTTGGAATCTTGGAACATCTGGATTGATGAAATAATCTAGTCTTATGGATTTATTCAATGTCCGGATGAGTCTTGTGTATACAAGAAGTGTGACGGAAACATGGTGGTATTTCTTGTACTATACGTAGATGATATTTTGCTCATTGGCAATAATGTCAAAGTATTGTCAGGTGTAAGGGTATGATTGTCCAAGCAGTTCGATATGAAGGACTTGGGAGAATGTGGGCATATTCTTGGGATCAAAGGGATCACAAGAAAAGGATGATGTGTTTATCCCAAGCTTAATACATCGACATAATCCTAACTCATTTTAACATGCAAAACTCCAAGAAAGTTTTTTTACCTTTTCGATATGAAGTAGCTTTATATAAAGAGATGTCTCCCGAGACGTCAAAGGAGATAGAGGACATGAAGACAGTTCTTATGCTGTAGGAAGCCTAATGTATGCGATGCTATGTACGAGACCAGATATCTGTTTTATCGTAAGCATGGTTAGCAAATATCAAGGTAACTCAGAACAGGGACATTGGACTGCTGTAAAGCATATATTAAAGTACCTGAGAAGGACTTAAGATAATTTACAAGGCAGATGATTTACTCCCTGTGGGTTTCACAGATTCAGACTTCCAATCAGATAGGGACAGTAGTAAGTTGACCTAGGGGTTTGTGTTTACTTTAGGAGGTGAGATACCCAACCGCAAGTGCACGGTTTCATCGTCAGTAATAAAAATATCGATCCCACAGGGTCTGGTTATAAGCATTAGTAATCTTTCACTAAGGGTTAGCTAGACTACCAAGGGTTGTGAATAACTTAGGGAAGAAAGGAGGGGAAGAAAAGTCGAGAGCAGGTAACTCGAAGTGTCTTGGTTATGAGGAGTTCTAGGAGGTTGGTTTCCTTGTGGTGGTATTGATGTCTCACGCTTTATCCTACACTCGCTGTCCTTTATCATGCAATTGCCGGAAGCTAAAGTGGCTATCCTTAAGTACCAGAGTAAAGAAGGACCCTAAGAAGTCCTGTCACGGTTTACCCTTGTCACTAGGGCACCTCGGTAAATCTTGAGGACACAACTCTAACTGGTAAGTTAAGGATAGCGGTTAAGAATTAGGTTTGGTCTCTTGCTTCCTTGAGGAGAATTTTCCTCTCCTTTCACGGAAGTATCCTAGACGTCCGTGAACGAGTTACCCCTGTCACTAGGGCCCCTCGGGTATACGATCTAGGAATAATCCCTCTACGAGGTTAACAAGTTCTACACAATCAAGCAACATGCAATTGAAACAAAGCATAAAGGATCATCCAACAAATGTAAGTACAATACGAGTTTCACATCAAACCGAGCCCAACTACTCCCTAATACTAGAATAAAGGATCTACTCCATAAGTATTGGAGAAATACCCAAAGGCATAACGTATATAAACATACAATCTTTAGATACGGAGAAAGAAGGAGAGAATATGCTTATCCTATGTCGACGAGTGGCCTTCGGGTCCAATCCTCTACTTCTGGAGTCGATGCGGTGGTGGAAGATCGTTGGACGGAGATCAAAGACAGCGTGGGGTGGCTCCAAGATGTTTCTCCAACTGTTAGCTTGCTTCCCGGCACTCCCCTCTCGAGAAAAGGGTTAAAAACCTTATATAGACTAGGGTTCGGTCGCGACGACACGGTCGTGCCAAGATGGCACGACCGTGTTCATTTCTTCTTCTGATGGCGCTGCACGGCCGTGCCAATTGGCACGACCGTGTGGTGTCTGACCTCGGTCCCTGCCACACGGCCGTGCAAGGATGCACGGCCGAGCACTTCCTGGTTTCGGTCTCAGGGTGGCACGGTTGTGCAGAGTTGCACGACCGTGTGTTGAACTGCCTCGGTCTCGGTCGCTAGACTGTGTAGGGATTGCACGACCGTGCATTGCTCCCCTTCTGTCTTGTCACATGGTCGTGCCAAGAGTGCATGGTCGTGTTCTTCGGCTTGTTCCGGTGCATTGATAATCATCATTTTCGCTCCAAAAGTTGTCCCTGTCAACACAAAACCAAATAAAGAGCTGATATCTGAACAAAAGAGTATACATAATGAATACAAGATGAAAAGAGGCAATCATGCAACGAATATATATGCATAAAGTACGTGAATGTGCGCTAAAACATGCATAAATGATTATAATATTTGCGCACATCACATCCCCAGACTTGATCCTTTGCTTGTCCTCAAGCAAAACACTACAAACTATATTTCCTAAGTCCTTGTAGTGTTTCATAATCCCTAGTGTATTCGCCTAACTCTATCAACTAGTTTCATTGATAAGCATGATTGTGGAGTAATCTAAGTATGGCCTAAGCCTAAGTCCTTTGTGCCCAGTGCAGTAAGTATCTCAAACTCTTCAAGTTTCAATTCTTTATCCTAGTTAAGTTGTCATACAATTTGAGTTCCTAATGTTCCCGGTGATAGACACTTACCTGCCACACACTTGATTCGTTTTCCTTAATTTACACAAGGTCTCAAAGGGTACTTCTCAGAATCAATAGAAACATAACATTCATTTTCCCAGTAACCTAACTCGGTCTTAAAGGGATGAATTGTTAGTTTCCACTCACGATAACTATTTTTTATCCCTTATTTCATTTTTTTGGGTGCTATAGATGTAGCACTTATTACACATGCGATGCATATGTTGGAATTTGGATTTTTTCCAAATGAGCTTCCATGATCCGAGGCTATCTAGTAACCAAAATGTAAGTAAGGAATCACCATGGGAACAAAAGTACTAAACAATTTGGATGAATCATAACTATTTCAAAAGTATATCTACCCTTCAAGCTTAAGTACTTAAGTGTAGTGAAAATAAGGTCCTTAAGGTTAGGCCAAAACTTATTCCAAACTCTGTACAATACTTAGCTTATTTCATGCTACTAAAGATAGAGGAAGAAGACACACCAAACATACTAACACTATCTGGAAACTCATGAACTAAGAAAAAAACTAGCTATTTTGCTATCGGACAAGTAGCAGAAAAAGTAGACGGTTGATGTTCTCAAGTATGCCACAAAATTAATGATAGGAAAGAAAAATGCAAATGAGTTGCAAGCAGAAACAAATAGAATGCAAATAGAACAAGACTAAATGAACTAAAGCAAATAAAATATGCGAGAGCAGGTAAAGTTCGCAAAAACAAAAGAAAGACAAAAAGAAAGACTTGACTCAGGTTGTGCAACAACACCCCCCAGACTCAGACTTTTCATCGCCCCGATGAAATCAATACGGTGGCGGGGGTGGGGGATAAGGGGGCCCTTGATGTGAGCCAGGGGGAAATCTAGACATACCAGGAAGATGGCTAAGATGTTGATGATATTGATACAAAGCACCTACTTGTTGTCTAGTGATATCCATATCATCTATAAAATTTTGCATCCTTTCCTAGTCAACATCATAATCCTGAACGAACCTTGTCACCTGACTATAGAAGTCCCTAGTGAACTTAAAATGGTCTTGTACCTCCCTATACTGGTCGTCAGATAACTTGAAGTGACCCTCCAACAATCGTTGTTGGGTGTTTTGCTTTTCATGAAGGGAGTCTAAAGAGGTACGGAAGTCCGAAAAATCAAAACTAGAGGGTCCCGTGCCATATGCAAAAGAGTGTCTAGGAGGGTCCGGGTGTCCGGAAGGCTGTGGGAACCCTGATGATGAGGGTTCTTGGTGGTACTCAGGTTCTTCTGCAATGGAAGGTACATTCTCGGGGTGTATATCAGAAATCACCCAATTCGCGGGGTCGCGAACTGAAATGCGCTCGGGGCAAGGAAGGGGTAATGGAAAACTATTGGTTCTAGGGAAAGAAAACTCATTCTCATCCCAACAAACCATCTTCATGGCAAGACAAGAATCGATGTCGATCCTATCATTACCATGAACTACCTCTAATCCATCAAGTGCACAACCAAGATTGAATGCCACTTGGGTGATTAATCATCCAAACACTATCATCCCCGAAGATGCCTTAGCTGCCTTCCACAAAATTTACAAGAAATGATACCCTGAATCAAAATTGACTTTATTTAACATTGCCCAAAGAGAATAGAGTTCAGTCTTCTTAACCACCCCATCGCTATCTCCTCGACCAAATATCGTTTTACTCATCGCTCTGTGAAGGTATCTAAAGGTCGGGTTTTGCATCCGGGATGCTTTGGCTCTAGAGGGCTCATAAGGGTCTTGTGATCCGATAATCGACGTTCAAAATTCATTCCATTTAATATCACTATCAAATCCATGCGAACCACCAGTAGGTAACCCAAAATAATCATTGAAGTCACTAAAAGTCCACCAAACTTCTTTATTCATCATTCTAAAAGTTATGACCCTTGCGTAGTTATCCTCAGAAGGAAATCTAACATCTAACGAGCTTAGAAATTCAAGAACTAGGCTGGGGTAAGTCGGTGCATGAGCATACATTATATCATTCCAATCTAAAGCACTAATCATCCAATCTATGTCATCCCTAATTCCTAGTACATCCATAGTAGTGGGATCCATATATTTAGTGCATAAGATTTTCCTGGCGACAAGAATATCGTATTTGGCTTTTGGTTCATGATTTCTAAAAATAATATTGAATTCATTTTTGTTACCTTCGTCGCGTGCCACCTGCTTTCCTTTGCCTTTTGAAGCAAGAGTCTTCCCTTTGCCTTTGTCACCTCTCGGTGCGTCTCCTCCGCTAGATCTACCGCTTCCTCGACGAAGCCTCTTCAAGAGCTACAACATGGTGCGAGGCTTTGAGGAGTTCCTTGTGGAAATGGATCTTGAAATGGAAATAGTGAGGATAAGGAAGGGAAAATGGGGAAGTTTCTTCTCTCTTTTCGGATTTGTGGCTTGAGGAGGTTTTAGATCTAAGTGTAGATCTAGGCAAAAATGAGCTTTAGAGGTGGGAAATCAGGGGTTGGTGAGGTGTAGTGGAGAGGAGAAGATCTTTCTGTTAGAGTGTATACTAAAAGCCTAGCTTTTGTAAACATTTATTTTGAAATAAAGAATCACATTGGTAAAAAATGTCTACATTTATATGTTAAGTATAATTGTTCAATTAATTTATATTGTAAATTGTTATAGTGTGTGGTGTCACACATAGAAGATCATGTTATCGGTTCTTTATAAATTATAAACAGTAGCTCACGACTAAGATGGATAGGAACGAACCATTGAAATAGTCGTAGTGTAATTTTGTATTAGTTTATCTTAACTACAAAATTACACTAATATACTCTGAGTGTATTGAGTAGGACCATTTAAGGTCAGTTCTTTTTGTGCTGACTTAATAAAAGAACAAGACCTTAGTTATTATGGATGTGTGTGCTCTAAATCCTAATATAATAACAAGCACATATATTTAGTATTTATTTCTTTAACTTATCAAAGGGTGAGATTTAGCTTGATAAATCAAAAGGTCCGATAAGTTGGGAAATAATATTACTTATAGTATGTGTTGTTGATTATAAAAGGAAATTGTGTCCTAGTAATCTAGGTTGATAATGTCCCCAAGAGGAGCTCATAAGGATTGTCATGTTAAACCTTGCAGGTGGACTTAGTCTGACATGATAATAAGATTGAGTGGTACTACTCTTGGACTAAGATATTAATTAAAGAGAGTTGTCAGTAACTCATTTAATTAGTGGTCATTCGACATCTTAAACACAGGGAGACTAACACACTCATAATAAGAAGGAGCCTAAAATGTAATTTGGGATTGGTGAGGTAGTTCAATAATAATTCTTTAGTGGTATGAATTATTATTGATGAAATTAAGTTGGGTGTTCGGGGCGAACACGGGAAGTTTAATTTCATCGGGAGACCAAAACCAATTCCTCCTCTCGGTCCCTATCATATCCTCTTGTATATAGAGAATTATACCCACCGCTTACCCACCCTTAGGTGGCCGGCCAAGCTAGCTTGGAGCCGAAGCTAGGGCCGGTCAAATCCAAGGGTGGAGCCAATTTAAGGTGGCCGGCCAAAGCTTGGATCCCAAGCTTAGGTGGTCGACCACTAGAAAATAAAAGAGATTTTATTTAAAATCTTTTCTTATGTGGATATCATGGTTTTAAAATAGAGAGTTTAAAATTTAAATCTTTCGTTTTATAGTTTTCTACAAAAGATTAAGTGAAAGATTTGATATCTTTCCTTATTTGTAGTTAAAAGGAAGATTTTAATTTTTGATAAACTTTCCTTTTTTTGTAACCATGTTCATGATTTAAAAAGAGAGTTTTAAAATTAAATATTTTCTTTTATAAGTTTCTACAAAAGATTAAGAAAAGATTTGATATCTTTCCTTATTTGTAAATTGAAATGATGATTTTAATTTTAGAGAAAACTTTCCTTTTTGGAAATTATCCACATGTTTTAATAGAGAGATTTAATTTATAAAATTTCATTTTATAACCAACTATGAAGGGAAAAATTATTAAAGAAATATTTATTAAAATTTCTGGAAACAAATTAGGAAGTTTTAATTCTTGTGTTAAAACTTTACTTGCTTGGAGCTATGAGGTGGTCGACCATGTGGATTTAAGAAAAGGAAATTAGTTTTAATTAATTAAATTTTCCTTTTCATGGCAAAGAAAATAAGGAAGTTTTTATTTAGAGTTTCCTTATTTACCAAGACCAAGGATTATAAAAAAGGGGGTAGAGGTGCCTTCATGGGTAACAACTCTATTCTATTTTCCTCCCTCTCTTCCTTGGTGGTGGTCGGCCCTAGACCTTGCTCTTCTCCCCTTCTCTTCTTCTTTAGTGGTCGGTTTCATCCCTCTCTTGAAGCTCTTGTTGGTGGCCGGTTCTAGCTTGGAGAAGAAGGAGAGAAAGGAGGTTTTGTTTCTAGCATCTCTTGGAGCTTGGTGGTGGTGCCCGAAACTCTTCATCTCAAGGAGGAGTGCTTGGCCGAAACTTGCAAGGAGGAAGAAGAAGGGTTTGGGTGGTTCTCATCTTGGTAGATCATTGCTCACACAACGTCTGAGATAAGAAGAGGAATATGGTAGAAGATCAAGAGGTTGTTGCTTACAAAGAAAGGTATAACTAGTAATTGTTTTCTGCATCATACTAGTTTTTCTTTGTATGAATTCCAAACACAAGAGACATATAATTCTAGGTTTCGAATTTGTGATTCAAGTTTGTGTTTTTTTTGTTTTTCGAATATGTGATTCGATTGTTCTTTTTGTTTAAACCTAGCGTTATATAAGGAAATTAAATATTAGATTTCATTGAAAGGTATTGTCTAGGAAGTGGTGGATGCTTCCATATCCAAGAAGGCCTAGTGCCTCGCCATGTTTAACCTAGAAGCTAATTTCTGAAATTAATATTTAATTAAATTTATAACATAGGTAGATTTGGATCAATAATGTTAAGCATCGTTTGCGATCCAAGTCTAAACCATTTTGAACAGATAAGTTAAATTTGGAATCAATAATGTTAAGTTCTGTTTGCGATTCCGAATTTAATTTCTAAAGAACACAATAGGTTGTTAGGAAAGGTTCGACACTTGTACAAAATTTTTGTACAGTGGAATCGGTACGATCTTCCTAGGACCAACCAACAATTGGTATCAGAGCTAGGGTTTGCCTCTGTATGTTTGGTTTTCAGTTTAATTATGCACATGTTATACATAATTTAGTCAGGATAATAGTAGGATGTGATAACTTTGTGGTTGTAGGCTCCAACTATTATGTCTTATAGATATTGTGTGTGATTGGACCCTTGGACATGTCAAGGGCATTTTATTCTGTGTGCATGATTGTATTTAACTAATACAACAGGAGCTTTATTGGCCCTAAGATTTTACATTTATGTTCGATCTAGACTTGATGTACATTCCCTTGTGGAATATAGGATCGATGTATGTAAAATTTTATTTTTTTTTGTCGCGGATCGTATCCTTGCGAGACGTGGTGCTATTGAAGGACCAGAGGCGCAGTAGAAAAGGAACCTCGATGGACCCGACGACATGAATCCTAGGGTTGGCAGCACGTGAAGGACAGTGATGGAAAATTTCATAATAGTTGGAAAATTAATTTCCATATTTATTGCTTTTATTTACTGTAATGTGTGTGATGTGTGCTTGCTAGGTTAAAATTCCTCACCTTAAATAATTAAGTGGGAGAGAGATTTTTAAATAAATTCCACGGTCTCCATTACTGGTTTGTAAGTGATGCAAACAAACTTGCGAGTTGGCTCTGAGTGCCTTCCTCCATATTGGATGAGTTTGTTTGCGGATCACTAGATCAAACTTCCATATGGATGGTTATAGAAAATTAATTAGGAGTGTGTGATCTTCCCCATCGGAAGGGGCACAATCTTATTTAATGGACTAAGTATCAAGTAATGGTATACACTTAGGCACATTTAATAGTATCTTCTCCATCGGAGTCACTGCTATTATATGTGTGATCGAAAGAAAACCAACTATTAATTTTATTTGTCATAAAGTTAGATTGACAAGAATAAAATTAATGGGTAAAACCTCCTCTTACAAATGTTTGATTTTGTATACATCCACACTATCGCGGAATGCAAAATTCATGATGATTTGAGGTGTTGGTTAATTTAAATAGTATTGTTTACGGAATCAATATTATTCTAGAGTTAGAGTCTTAACCAAAGTTTATTTTGTGATTCTTAGGATGTCTTTCTACCCACTGGCCATTATACTGAAAGAGAACAAACTAACTGTTCCCAATTACATAGATTGGAAAATAAACATAGACATTTCCTAACTGCTGAAAGATATAAGTTTGTACTGACAGAGATCTGCCCTAATGCACCAAATAGTGATTCTAGTGAAGAGGAGATTGAGTATCATAAGAAATGGGTAAAGGTAGATGAGATGGCACGGTGTTACATTTTGGCTTCGGTGTCAAATGTATTGCAACATCAGTATCATGACTTACCAACGACTTATGGTATAATGAACAATCTCAAAGAACTCTTCGGACACCAAAGTTAGACTGCTAGGCAAGAGGCAATGAGAAAGTTAATGACAACCACCATGCCAGAGGAGACACCCGTAAGGGATCTTATCCTCAAGATGATGGCTTATCTGAACGAAATACAGATCCTTGGAGGTGAAATCGATGGGAAAACCCAGGTTGATATTATTCTCCAAATGTTACCCAGAAGTTTTGAGCAGTTCCGCCTGAACTATAACATAAACAAAAGGGAGTATACATTGGCGGAACTTCTGACAGAACTACAGGCAACAGAAGGTATATTTTATCATAGTTCCCATATTCACTATGCTGAAAATGGTTCTACTTCTAAGTTGAAAGGCAAGAAGAAGAAGAAACGGGTTGTTTCGGCAAAGAAGGTGAATAAACCTCTAGGTACAGGACCAAAATCTGGAATGAAGAAGCCGAAGGGCAAGTGCTTCATCTGCAAGCAGGCTGGACATTGGAAGGCTGACTGTCCTCGTAGGAAAGAGAACAATAAAGGTATATCTCATTCTCTAGTAGTTGAAACATGTTTAGCAGTGTTATCTACCAGCACCTGGTGTGTAGATACGGGAGCCACTGATCATGTCTGCATCTCTTTGCAGGGGTTCTATGAAACTCAACGACTGTTTGAAGGAGAGATAACCGTCTATATGGGCAATGCTACTAAGGTGACGGCTGTTGTAGTGGAGACACCTACTTATCTTTTGAAAGGAATAGAAGTTTGGTTTTAAGAAATTGTCTTTATGTACCTAGTTTCAGAAAGAATTTAATTTCAGTTTCTAAACTATATTTGGATGGATATTCTGTTTCTTTTAATAATAATGTGGTTATAAAGAGAAATAGGATTATTATTTGTTCTAGTGCATTGGTTGACAATTTAAATACTTTAAATCCAATTTCTCCCACAAAACAACAAATGGAAATTAATAACACATCTTCTAATTCCAATAAGAGAAAGGAACCAAACATATCTTTGGTATCTAAGGCTTGGACATATTAACTTAAGTAGGATTCAAAGGCTTATAGCTGATGGACTCTTAGTTTCATTAGTGGTGGAAAACTTTCCAACTTGTGAATCTTGCATGGAAGCTAAAATGACCAAGAGACCTTTTAAGGCCAAGGGGTATAGAGCCAAAGATGTGTTAGAACTGGTTCATTCTGATTTGTGTGGTCCTATGTCTATCCAGGCAAGAGGTGGGTTCGAATACTTTGTCTCTTTCATAGACAATTATTTGAGATGCGGATACATTTACTTGATGCGCTGCAAGTCTGAGTGCTTTGATAAGTTCAAAGAGTACAAAGCTGATGTGGAGAAACGTCATGGTAAAAGTATCAAAACACTACGGTCTAATCGTGGTGGCGAATACCTCTTAGGAGAGTTTAGGAATTACTTATCAGAGGTCGGGATTCAATCCCAATTGTCCGCCCTGGTACACCCCAACAGAATGGTGTGGCAGAACGAAGGAATATGACTCTTATGGAGATGGCTAGATCGATGATGAGTTATTCAAAATTACCAAATTCATTTTGGGGATACGCTCTGGAAATATCAGTGCACATTCTGAACTAGGTACCTTCTAAATCAGTACCCTCTACTCTCACAGAATTATGGAATAGGTGAAAGCCCAGTCTGAGACATATTCAGATTTGGGGTAGTCTAGCACATGTGCTGAAAGCATATGCTGATAAGTTGGAATCTTGCACAGAAGTTTGCGTGTTTGTGGGTTACCCAAGAGGAACGAAAGGTGGTTTATTTTATAGTCCTAAAGATCAGAAGGTCATTGTTAGCACCGATGCCCAGTTTTTAGAAGAAGACTATATAATAGATCACAAGCCCAGAAGTAAAATTGTTCTAGAAGAAATGAGAGAGGACACGCCTACTTTAGTACCAACAATACAAGATGGAGTACGATAAGAAACTGCAACACGTGTTATAAATGATGCACAGTTACAGACAGTACCTCGTCGTAGTGGGAGGGTTGTGAGGCAACCTGAGAGATTCATATTTTTGGGAGAATCTTTGGACTTGATCCTGGGTAAACATGAACCTGAACCCCGGACGTATGATGAAGCACTCCAAGATAAAGATGCAACATCTTGGCAAAAAGTAATGAATTCTAAAATAGAATCTATGTATTCTAATAAGGTCTAGGAGCTTGTAGAACCACCAAATGGTGTAAAAGTCATTAGATGCAAGTGGATCTACAAAAGGAAAGGATGGGCAGTCGGGAAGGTAGAAACCTTCAAAGCAAGGCTTGTTGCGAACGGGTATACTTAGAAAGAGGGAATCAATTATGAGGAGATCTTTTCACCAGTAGCTATGCTTAAGTCTATTCGGATACTCTTATCCATTGCTGCTCATATGGATTATGAAGTTTGGTAAATGGATGTCAAGATAGCTTTCCTTAATGGAAGTCTTGAAGAAAACATCCATATGAAGCAACCAGAGGGTTTCATTGAAAAAGGCAAGGAGCATCTAGTGTGCAAGCTCAATCAGTCCATTTATGGACTGAAGCAAGTTTCAAGATCTTGGAACATTCGATTTAATAAAGTAATCCAGTCATATGGATTTATTCAGTGTCTGGATGAGTCTTGTGTATACAAGAAGTGTAACAGAAACGTGGTGGTATTTCTTGTACTATACGTAGATGATATTTTGTTAATTGGCAACAATGTCAAAGTGTTATCGGACCTAAGGGTATGGTTTCCCAAACAATTTGATATAAAAGACTTAGGAGAATGTGCACACATTCTTGGGATCAAAGTCATAAGGGATCGCAAGAAAAAGATGTTGTGTCTATCTCAAGCTTTATATATAGATACAATCCTTGTTCGTTTTAGCATGCAAAACTCAAAGAAAGGTTTTTTATCTTTTAGGCATGGAGTACCTTTATCTAAAGAGATGTCTCCGAAGATATCAAAGGAGATAGAGGACATGAAGGCAGTTCCTTATGCTTTGGCTGTGGGAAACCTAATGTATGCAATGCTGTGTACGAGACCAGATATCTGTTTTGTCGTGGGCATGGTTAGCAGATATCAAAGTAACCCTGGATAAAGACATTGGACTGCTGTAAAGCATATATTAAAGTACCTGAGAAGGACTAGAGATTATATGGTAGTTTACCAAGCAGATGATTTGCTCCCTGTGGGTTACATGAATTCAGACTCCCAATCAGATAGGGACAATAGTAAGTCTACATCAGGCTATGTGTTTACTTTTGGAGGTGGAGCCATTACATGGAGGAGTGTTAAGTAAAAATGCGTTTCAGACTCAACCATGGAAGCAGAGTATGTGGCAGCCTCTGAGGCAGCCAAAGAAGCTGTATGGCTTAGGAACTTCCTAATGGACTTAGATGTGATTCCTGGTTTGCCCAAAATCATCATAATTTTTGTGATAATAGCAGTGTAGTTGCAAACTCGAAGGAACCATGAGCCCAGAAGGCAAGTAAACATATAGAGCGCAAGTACCACCGATACGAGACATCGTTAAGCGAGGAGAAGTTGTCATCGCCAAGATAGCATCAACAGATAACCTGACAGATCCTTTCACTAAGGCCCTTGCGGCAAAATCTTTTGATCGGCACGTGGAGGGGATGGGAATCAGATGTATGACAACAGATATGGCAGCTTAGTCTTTTAGTATAAGTGGGAGATTGTTAGAGTGTATACTAAAAGTCTATCTCTTGTAAACATTTATTTTGAAATAAAGAATCACATTGGTCAAAAATGTCTACATTTATATGTTAAGTGTAGTTGTTCAATTAATTTATATTGTATATTGTTATAGTGTGTGGTGTCACACATAGAAGATCATGTTATCGGTTATTTATAAATTATAAACAGTAGCTTACGACTAAGATGGATAGAAACAAACCATTGGAATAGTCGTAGTGTAATTTTGTATTAGTTTATCTTAACTATAAAATTATACTAATATACTCTGAGTGTATTGAGTAGGACCATTTAAGGTAAGTTCTTTTTGTGCTAACTTAATAAAAGAACAAGACCTTAGTTATTATGGAAGTGTGTGCTCTAAATCCTAATATAATAACAAACACATATATTTAGTATTCATTTCTTTAACTTATCAAAGGGTGAGATTTAGCTTGATAAATCAAAAGGCCTGATAAGTTCGGAAATAATATTACTTATAGTATGTGTTGTTGATTATAGAAGGAAACTGTGTCCTAGTAATCTAGGTTGATAATGTCCCCAAGACGAGCTCATAAGGATTGTCATGTTAAACCCTGCAGGTGGATTTAGTCCGACATGACAATAAGGTTGAGTGGTACTACTCTTGGACTAAGATATTAATTAAAGAGAGTTGTCAGTAACTCATTTAATTAATGGTCATTCGACATCTTAAACACAGGGAGACTAACACACTCATAATAAGAAAGAGCCTAAAATATAATTTGGGATTGGTGCGACAGTTCGATAATAATTTTTTAGTGGTATGAATTATTATTGATGAAATTAAGTTGAGTGTTCGGGGCGAACACGGGAAGCTTAATTTCATCAGGAGACCAAAACCAATTCCTCCTCTCGGTTCCTATCATAGCCTCTTGTATATAGAGAATTATACCCACCGCATACCCACCTCTTACCCACCCTTAGGTGGCCGACCAAGCTAGCTTGGAGCCCAAGCTAGGGCCGGCCAAAGCCAAGGGTGGAGCCAATTTAAGGTGGCCGGCCAAAGCATGGATCCCAATCTTAGGTGGCCGACCACTAGAAAATAAAAGAGATTTTATTTAAAATCTTTTCTTATGTCGATATCATGGTTTTAAAATAGAGAGTTTAAAATTTAAATCTTTCCTTTTATAGTTTTCTACAAAAGATTAAGTGAAAGATTTGATATCTTTCCTTATTTGTAGTTAAAAGGAAGATTTTAATTTTTGATAAACTTTCCTTTTTTTTCTAACCATGTTCATGATTTAAAAAGAGAGTTTTAAAATTAAATATTTCCTTTTATAAGTTTCTACAAAAGATTAAGAAAAGATTTGATATCTTTCCTTATTTGTAAATTGAAATAATGATTTTAATGTTAGAGAAAACCTTCCTTTTTGGAAATCATCCACATGTTTTAATAGAGAGATTTTAATTTATAAAATTTTCTTTTATAACCAACCATGAAGGGAAAAATTATTATAGAAATTTTTATTAAAATTTCCAGAAACAAATTAGGAAGTTTTAATTCTTGTGTTAAAACTTTCCTTGCTTGGAGCTATGAGGTGGTCGACCATGTGGATTTAAGAAAAGGAAATTGGTTTTAATTAATTAAATTTTCCTTTTCATGGCAAAGAAAATAAGAAAGTTTTTATTTAAAATTTCCTTATTTGCCAAGACCAAGGATTTTAAAGGAGGGGGTAGAGGTGCCTTCATGGGTAACAACTCTATTCTATTTTCCTCCCTCTCTTGGTGGTGGCCGGCCCTAGACCTTGCTCTTCTCCCCTTCTCTTCTTCTTTAGTCGCCGGTTTCATCCCTCTCTTGAAGTTCTTGTTGGTGGCCGGTTCTAGCTTGGAGAAGAAGGAGAGAAAGGAGGTTTTGTTTCTAGCATCTCTTGGAGCTTGGTGGTGGTGGCCGAAACTCTTCATCTCAAGGAGGAGTGCTTGGCCGAAACTTGCAAGGAGGAAGAAGAAGGGTTTGGGTGGTTCTCATCTCGGTAGATCGTTGCCCACACAATGTCCGAGATAAGAAGAGGATTACGGTAGAAGATCAAGAGGTTGTTACTTACAAAGAAAGGTATAACTAGTAATTGTTTTCCGCATCATACTAGTTTTTCTTTGTATGAATTCCAAACACATGAGACATATAATTCTAGGTTTCGAATTTGTAATTTGAGTTTGTGTTTTTTTTGTTTTTTGAATTTGTGATTCGATTGTTCTTTTTGGTTAAACCTAGGGTTATATAAGGAAATTAAATATTATATTTCATTGAAAGGCATTGTATAGGAAGTGGTGGTTGCTCCCATATTCAAGAAGGCCTAGTGTCTCTCCATGTTTAACCTGGAAGCTGATTTCTAAAATTAATATTTAATTGAATTTATAACATTGGTGGATTTGGATCATTAATGTTAAGCATCGTTTGCGATCCAAGTCTAAACCATTAAAAATAGATAAGTTAAATTTGGAATCAATAATGTTAAGTTCATTTGCGGTTCCGAATTTAATCTCTAAAGAAGACAATAGGTTGTTAGGAAAGGTTCGACACTTGTACAAAATTTTTATATAGTAGAACCGGTACAATCTTTCTAGGAACAACCAACACTTTGGGAGAGGGGGAGATGGAAATAGGGTTTCTTGGAAGAGGGGGGCGACGTGCACGGGTTGAGCCACGACCGTGTCTTATTGACACGGTTGGGTCAAACGGGATGTTGCACGGGCGTGCAAGGGTGCATGACCTCCTTCTTTCTCCCCTCAGCTGATGTGGCACGGTCGTGCCAATTGGCATGGCCTGTGTCTTCCTCCTCTTTGGTAGTGTTGCACGGTCGTGCCAATTAGCATGGCTTGTGCCTATTCCTTCTCTGCACAAGCCACATGGCCATGCAAAGTTGCACGGCCCGTGGCTTTAGTCACCATGTTGGCTCCGCACAGCCATGTGAGGTCACACGGCCAGGTGCTCCCTTAGGCTCAAAGTGATTCGTTCTTCGCCATTTCGGCTCCTCCATCGCCTCCACGCCCATGAAAAGCGCTCATGGCCAGCTCGTGGAGGCTATACATATCCTGAAAATGAAATACCCAAAATAAAATACTAGACTAAAACTCACTATAGAAATAGAACGACAAAAAGGAATGATGATCTAAAATAAGAAAACCCTTGGGGTGCCTCCCAAGAAGTGCTTGTTTTAGGTCTTTAGCTTGACCCCGTTTTCGTCAATGCAGACTGAACTCGTGGAAGGACGGCTCCCCACCAAGGGTTAGTGCTCCAGCCTGCGCCTTCAGTTTCGCTAGTGCAGGACAAATGTATTTCGTGTTGTTTGCTGGAGGAGAACTCTAAAGGAAATTGCACTCCTCGACTTCGTGTATGTTGATCTTGCGAGAATGTCCTTGAGGAGAAGAGTTGTAGATGGAGGAATCTGATAAATCGAACTCGATCTTTTCTTTACCAATCTCCAAGGATAGCCTATGACTTTTTTACGTCGATGATGACTCCATCTGTGACAAGGAATGGTCTTCCAAGGATAATCGGTATCTTAGGATCTTCCTCCATATCCAAAATAATAAAATCTATGGGAACTGTACACCCACCCACTTCAACTGGCACATCTTCCACTATTTCCATCGGGTATCTGCATGAGTGGTCCGCTAATTGCAGTGCCATGGTGGTTAATTTTATGTTCTGGAAACCCAACTTCTTGCATAAGGAGTACAGAAGTAGGCTGACGCTGGCCCCCAAGTCGCAGAAAGCTCTCGGTATGAGTTCAGGACCAATTCTACATGGTATGGAGAAACTTCCTGGATCCTAAAGCTTCGATGGAGAATTCACCATAAGGAGGGCGCTGTAATTTTCTGTTAATGCTACAGTCTCGAAGTCACCCTTCTGCATTCTGTTAGATAATATTCCCTTTAGAAATTTCGTGAACTTCGGCATTTGGTGCAGTGCATCTATCAGTTGTACTTCTATGCAGATTTCTTTGATCTTCTTCAGGAATTAGCTGATCTCTTCATCTTTCTGGCATGCTATAAGCTTCTGAGGAAAAGAGATCGTCTGATTTTGTGGGGTAGCTTGAAGAGTTTCTTCAACCTTCTTAGTAGCCTCTTTTCCATCCCTGTTTTGAGTCTGATTGGGCGGCAGGAGAAAGTGCTCTTTCTCTAAGTCAAGCTCCTTCTGAGTGGTGATTTGGGGATCTCCCATAGTACATCCGCTCCTCAGTTCAATGTGGTTGCAATGTTCCACCGGATTTAAATCTGGTTTCCCTGTGAATGTGCCCTGTGCTCTCAAGACGGACTAAGATATCTGAGTTATCTGGCTGTCTTGCATTTTCTGGTCTTTTTCAGAGTTTTCCAGCCTCTGAGTCAGTTGTTTGATCTTGTTTCTCATCTCCTTTTGCTCTGAGAGAGCTTCCTCAAGCATCTTTTCAATCCTGGACAGTTGTGAGGGTTGCTGTTGTTGATAGGTCTGTTGCCCAGATTGATGGCTTTGTTGCCCAGGTTAATAATTCTGATGTGCTGGTCCTTGATCCTGATTATTCTGGTATGAGAAATTGAGGTGATTCCTCCATCCAAGGTTGTATGTATTGGAGTACGGATTATTTTGCCTCTGATTGTAGCTGGTTATTGAATCACACTGCTCAAGTTGGTTCATCTATGTCTATATTGGTCCAAAAGGGCAAGTGTCTTGAGCATGATCCGTACCTCCACAAGTGTCGCAAACACATGCTATTGCATTAGCTGTGTTACCTCCCATTGCATCCAATTTCTTGGTTAGAGTGTCCATCTTCGCAGACATCAGTGTAACTGCATCTACGTCAAATTTCCCTGACGCTTTAATTGGATTCCCCGTAAAAGAGCCACTAGATCTTTCATATGCCCATTGATGGTGGTTCTGCACCACATTTTCTATGATCTCTTCGGCTTCATCGAGACTTTTGTTCATCAGTGCTCCTCCTGCTGCAGAATCAAGAGATACCTTCATGTGATAATTTATCCCATTGTAGAAGGTGTGCAGGACTAACCATTTTTCAAGATCATGATGGGGGCACTGTCTCAGCATATTCTTGAATCTGTCCTAAGCGTAAAATAATGATTTTGAGTCTATCTGTTTGAAGTTGGCGATCAGGTTCCTCATGTGAGCGGTTTTGTTGGGTGGGTAGAATCTATTAAGAAACTTCTGTTCACACTCCTCCCAGGATGATATGATGTTTACTGGAAGTGAGTTCAGCCACTGCTTGGCTCTGTCCTTCAAAGAAAACCCGAAGAGAAATAGTCTGACTGATTCTGGAGGGATCCCATTTACCTTCATAGTGTCACAGATCTCGTAGAACAACTCTAGGTGGTGGTTTGGGTCCTCATGTGGTCCTCCTCCGAATTGATTTTGCCGGACCATATGGATTACTACGGGCTTGATTTCAAAGTTGTCAGCTTCAATGGTCGGTCAGGTGATGCTGGACTGAAGCCCTCGTGCATATGGTGCCGCGTAATCTTTCAGCAATTTGTCGGCCATTTCTGAGGATTCTTCCGCTGCTTGGAATGCCTTCTGTAGATTTCTTCTCCTCCGAAAGGTCCTGTCAATCTCTGGATCAAAGGGTAGTAGCTTTCCTGAAAGGTTAGCTCTACGCATGCAATAATAAGATATGAAATATGATAGCGGAATAGAAAATAACAAAAGAGAAGAAATGAATGCAAAAAACTAAGAAAGGAAGAGAAAGCGAAAGCCTAGTCTAATCCAATATGATTTTGCTAATGTTATCGATGCAGTCCCCGTCAACGGCGCCAAAAACTTGTTATGCAACAACAAGTGCATGGTTTCGTCGTCAGTAATAAAAATATAGATCCCACATGGACTGGTTATAAGCACTAGCAATCGTTCACTAAGGGTTAGCTAGACTACCAAGGGTTGTGAATAACTTAGGGAAGAAAGGTCGGGGAGAAAAGTCGAGAGCAGATGAGTCGAAGTGGCTTAGTTATGAGGAGTTCGAGGAGGTCGGTTTCGTTGTGGTGGTATTGATGTGTCTCTCTTTATCCTACACTCGCTGTCCTTTATCATGCAATTTTCGGAAGCTAAAGTGGCTATCCTTAAGTACCAGAGTAAAGAAGGACCCTAAGAAGTCCTGTCACGGTTTGCCCCTGTCACTAGGGCACCTTGGTAAATCTTGAGGACACAACTCTAATTTGTAAGTTAAGGATAGTGATTAAGGATTAGGTTTGGTCTCTTGCTTCCTTGAGGACAATTTACCTCTCCTTTCAAGGAAGTATCCTAGACGTCCGTGAACGGGTTACCCCTGTCACTAGGGCTCCTCGGGTATACGATTTAGGAATAATCCCTCTAAGAGGTTAACAAGTTATACGCAATCAAGCAACATGCAATTGAAACAAAGCATAAAGGGTCATCCAACAAGTGTAAGTACAATATGAGTTTCACATCAAACCGAGCCACAACTACTCCCTAATCCTAGAACAAAGGATCTACTCCATAAGTATTGGAGAAATACCCAAAGGCATAACGTATATAAACATACACTCTTTAGATACGGAGAAAGAAGGAGAGAATATGCTTATCCTATGTCGACGAGTGACCTTCGTGTCCAATCCTATACTTCTGGAGTTGATGCAGTGGTGGAAGATCACTGGACGGAGATCCAAGACGGCGTGGGATGGCTCCAAGATGTTTCTTCAATTGTCGGCCTGTTTCTCGGCGCTCCCCTCTCAAGAAAAAGGGTTAAAACCCTTATATAGACTAGGGTTCGGTCGCGGCGACACGGCCGTGCCAAGATTGTACGACCATGTTCATTTCCTCATCTTATGGCGCCGCACGGCCGTGCCAATTAGCACGGCCATGTGGTGTCTGGCCTCGGTCCTTGCTGCATAGCCATGCAAGGATGCACAGTCGAGCACTTCCTTGTTTCAGTTTCAGGGTGGCACGGCCGTGCAGGGTTGCACGACCATGTGTTGAACTGCCTCGGTCTCAGCCGCACGACCGTGCAGGGATTGCACGACCGTGCACTGCTCCCCTTCTGTCTGGTCACACGACCGTGACAAGAGTGCATGATCGTGTTCTTCGGCTTGTTCCGGTGCATTGATAATCATCGTTTTCGCTCCGAAAGTTGTCCCTGTCAACACAAAACTAAACAAAGAGCAGATATCCGAACAAAAGAGTATACATAATGAATACAAGATGAAAAGAGTTAATCATGCAACGAATATATATGCATAAAGTACGTGAATGTGCGCTAAAACATGCGTAAATGATCATAATATTTGCGCACATCAAGGTGGAGCCATAACAATGGAGGAGTGTAAAGCAGAAATGCGTTTCAGACTCCACCATGGTAGCTAAGTATGTGGCAGCCAAAGAAGCTGTGTGGCTCAGAAACTTCTAAATGGACTTAGATGTGATTCCTGGTTTTCCCAAAATTATCACAATTTATTGTTATAATAGTGGTGCAGTAGCAAACTCGAAGGAACCACGAGGCCATTAGGCAAGTAAACACAAAGAGCGCAAGTACCACCCAATACGAGATATCGTATAATGAGAAGTTGTTGACGCCTAGATTTCATCAGCAGATAACCTGGATCCTTTCACTAAGGCCCTTAAGGAAAGAGCTTTTGATGGGTATGTTGAAGGGATGGGAATCAGATGTATGGCAGCATAGTCTTTTAGTATAAGTGGGAGATTATTAGGATGTATACTAAGAGCCTAACTTTTTGTATGAACATTTATTTTTAAATAAGAATCACATTGGTCAAATGTCTGTATTTATGTTAAATGCAGTTGCCCATTTAATTTATATTGTACATAACATGGCGTGTGGTGCCGCACAGAAGATCATGTTATCAGTTCCTTATGAATTATAAATAGTAGCTCACAACCAAGATGGAATGGGATAAACCATTGAAGTGGATGTAGTGTAATTTGTTAGCTAGAGTCCTAGAGCCAATCATTTGATGATTGTATTATGGATTTGTTGTATCATATTCTATATAAATAAAGGCATTTGGTTTTTGGTTATTATACTTACTTGTATTGGTGCCAAATAAACTAAGTATAATAACGTCCTTGAGTAGAAGGTTCTTACCTATATCAATTGATTGGTTGAATCGATAGTGAGATGATATAGGGAACACTACTCTTAATCATTCCTAGTCGAGTATTAACATTCAGGGACAATGTTAATGCAATAAGACTAACATGTAGGTCAACTCGATGACTTGATCTCACAAGTCATGGATATAGAGATATCAAGTTGACATATGGGTATACATTAGAGAATGTATACTGAATGACCCTCCATGAGAAAGTATCATGGATCGTTATATGAGTGTTATATACTTTCTCATGTGGCTATTAGTATGACTACTAGTCCTTAGACCTGAAGTCACCATGGTTCCCTACATAAGGAGTTATGTACTTTGGTTTCGTCAAACGTCACCCGTAACTGGGTGGACTATAAAAGCGATTACTGGGTATGTAACGAATTATGCAGAGGGATGTGAGTGATGTAGATGGAATCTATCCCTCCTATATGACAGGAACGACATCGATATTCTTGATAGAGTAAGACCACGAAGTGCATCGCCATGCCCAAATGAGTCAATATGAGATATTGTGCTCATTTGATTTACTGAGTCTACTTGGAGTTCAAGATTTAGATTGATCAGAGGATGACACGGTCTATGCCTAACATTGATCAATCTAGATGTATAGGATAGAAGGAAACTTGTCATATATTGTGAGGAGTCACAATTATTAGTCACAAGGTGATGTTGGATCTCAATATTCTTGTAATTTGGGTAGCAATGATGTATTGCTAGATGCCGCTCATTGCTTATGTTTCTAAAGGAGTTTAGAAACATTGCCAACGTTACAAGAACCTATTGGGTCACACACAAAGAACAATTGGATGGAGATTAGGTTCATATGATGAACCAAGAGGATTAGATTCATGTGATGAATCAAATTGGATTAAGAGTAATCCTAATTGGGCTAATTGAGTTGGACTCAAGTTGATTCATGTGTTCAATGAGTCTAATTTAGATTATGACTCATTGAATCAATTTAATTAAATGAATTAGATTCATTATATTAAATTGGCTTGAATTAAATAGTTGGATTAGATCAACCATGAAAGAGATTAAGTCAAGTTTGACTTGACTTAAGAGGAAGAGGAAGAGTCAAGTTTGACTTGACTTTATGCCACATCATTTGTGACTTGGAATTAGGAGAACTAATGATGATGTGCCACATCATCACATGTGCCACCTCATGGAGGTTACAACTATTCTCTTTAATGGCCTCCACATTAATTGTGATTAATGTGAAGGGGGTTACACCACTTGATGGAAAGAGAGAAGTTTTCTTTTGGTGAGTAACTCTCATTCAAGTCATCTTCCTCCTCCTAAGCTCTCTTCTTGCTCCTTCTCTTCTCTTGGTCGTGGGTTTCAAGTAAGGGAGAAGAAAGGAGAGTGAATCTAATCCAAGAAGAAAGGTTAGTGAAAGTCACATAGAGATTTTAGAGGAGTGTGTTCTCTTCTTTTCTTTTCTTCTTCTTCCGATCCCATCCGAGAGCATCAAGAAGTGTAACGTCCCGCCTTCTACTAACTAAGCTGTAAGGCCGATCGTCACACTATGCTGTGCTGACTAATCCATGACCATCATTAAGTCTAAGTGCGGAAGCTGTACTAATTACAATTTTTGCTAAACTATTATCATTTCTTGGTTCTACATGTGCCAAGGGGTGTAATCTAAGCTATTCATGACATCTATTACATCCCCCAATGGTCAAGGAACTTAACTAAGGGTTTCTAGCTAATATCAGGCCTCCCAATCGATCCACCGATCGATTGGAATGGTCGAATCGATCCGGAGATCGATTCAGAGGGCTACTGTATCCGGGACATGGGTTGGATCGATCCAGTGATCGATCCAGCACGCTACTGTGCTCGGGGCAATATTCTGGATCGATCAGCTGATCGATCTAGACTGGCCAATCGATCCAGTGATCGATCCCAGAGCCTTCTTTTCGTGACAGAAATTGCTGGATCGATCGGCTGATCGATCCAAAAGCCTACTGTTCGCGGAACAATTTGCCCAATCGATCAGCTGATCGATTGGGAACCCTCGAATCGATCAGCTGATCGATTCGAGTTTCTGATTTCGACCAAAGGTCTGATTTCAGCACTTGTTCGTGCCAAAATCACCTATAACAATTCTAAACCAAATACAAAACATTCTAATATCACAAAATAGTGTTCTAAGCATAATAGAGTGCATGGTTAACTAATTCATAGCGATTAACATACTAAAGTACGAAATGCTAAAACACTGAAAAGTTCTAATGTTTAAACAAAGCTTGCTAAAGTTCCCTAAGATCTCTATTCCAAGTTCCTGCCCACACACATCTTCGTAGCATTGTTCTCCAGCCTCCGCTAGTCCATCTTTCCCTTACCTTTATCTGCAGGACAAGGAAAAGAAAGTATCTATAAGCTTTCGCTTAGTAAGAAACCATCTAGCTCACTAAAACATGCACACGATAAGTTCATGCTTTGAAAGATGCTAATTGAAAACATGATGAAGAATGCTAGGCATGGCTTACTATCATACAAAACATAGAAACCAAAAGCTAATCATGGCAATAACTGCAGTATCAACAAGAAAGGACTAAACTGAAACATAACTGAATTAAACTAAAGCTGAACTAGAATTGATTTCAAAACATAATCTCATGACTGATTGTGAGTTTGGTAATCATACTGCTAATGGGCCCGACAACTGTACATGCTATGCGCGCATCCTTAACTAGACCCGGGGTTGCAAATCCCAAATTTAGTAAGGTTTACTAGGTTATCTAAACCTAGGGACAGACTATGGGAGCCCAGCCCAATGGGTATCTAATCCTGTACAGTGCCCCTACTGAAAGTAAAATACTGGATCATAGCTAATTAATTTATCTTGCTTTTACTAGATTATCTGAACCTAGAGGCGACTGTGGGTGCCCACCCATTGGACCGTAGTCCCATATACGCTATAGCAAGACTAACTAAGCTATTTTAAATGCTTCTATTGCATTACTGAGCTATTAAAAATGCCTATTGTAGCATTTTACTGAGCTAAGCATTTTGTCGAACACTTAGTGTGCTCCAACTCTCCCCTCTATTAGGGAGACCACCTCTAGGCACCCGACAACGTCTAAAATCTCCAACTGAAAGGAGAAAATGTGTCCGGTCCATCTAGCGGTGCTCAACTAGATCCCTAAATCTGCGAGGAGGGTTAAATACACCCTATGCGTCGAAAAATCTACATCTAGCTAATTTAAAAGCATTATATCGTACGAAAAGCTACTTATACTGTAGGTGAGGGGTTTCTTACCTCGAGTTCAAATTTTCTTACGATTCTAATCGCTAGATTTCCGGAGGAGACGATCCTTTCGACGATCTTCTCGCGTCTATGCGTTCTTCTCGCGGAGGGGAACGTCCACGTGTCGAAGTCATCGCTGGAATTGCCCTTGGAATCCTCAGAACGGAACCCTTGCTTGTTCTTGTGGTTGGCGCCGCGAGAGAGGGAGGAGAAGGGAGGTTCGGCGGTGAGGGTTTGAGGAGAGGAAAAACTTATGATCCAAATAACCCTTCACTTAATTATTTCCTATTTATATTAAGTGGTAAATTTCCGCCCATCTCTAATATAAATTTAATTGATTCCCTTTCCTTTTAGCACGGCCCTGCTGGGTTCACCTGGTTACTAAGGTTCACCATAAGTCATAGGACCCATAGGTCTCGGGTTTAATTCCCGCTTAAGCTATTTTCGTTTTCTATTTATTTTTGCTACTTCCGCTACTCTAAAAATCCCTAAAAATATTCTAAAATTCTAGAAAAATCATAGAATATTTCTAAAAATAGTTTGAGAATTTTCGGGTTTAGGGTCCCCCATACCTTATAAAAGTTCGTCCTCGAACTTAGAATAACTCTGGGTACTTCTGTCTCATACTGGCTTCTGTCTCCCAAGTTGCCTCTTCTGCTGTGTGACTGTGCCAAATGACTTTGACTAATGGTACTTCCTTGTTCCGCAATTTCTTAACTGCTCGGTCTATTATCTGAATAGGCCGACTGTCATAGCTGAGGTCTTCGCGGATCTGTACCGACTGGGGCTCAATCACCTGGGTGACATCTGGGGTATGCTTCTTCAGCATAGAGACATGAAATACGTTGTGGACAGCTGACATTTCCTGGGGTAGCTCTAGCTCATATGCTACTTTGCCCACTCTTCTACTGATAAGGTATGGTCCCACATATCGGGGACTTAGCTTGCCCTTCTTCCCAAAACGTATTACTCCCTTCATGGGAGCTACTCTGAGGAACACTGAATCCCCAACTGAAAACTCTAAAGGTCTGCGCCGTGTATCAGCATAGCTTTTCTGGCGGCTCTGAGCTGTCTCTATCCTCTGGCGGATCTGCTGTATAGCTGCTGTAGTATCTGCCACTAGATCTGTCTGAAGTTCTAGTTCTTTCTGTTCACCACTCTCATACCAGCAGATTGGAGATCTACACCTCCGCCCATAAAGTGCCTCATAAGGTGCCATACCGATAGTGGCCTGATAGCTGTTGTTGTATGCAAATTCGGCTAGACTCAGATATTTGCACCAACTTCCTTTGAAATCTAGGGCACATGCTCGGAGCATATCTTCGAGTACCTGATTTACTCGCTCTGTCTGTCCATCTGTCTGAGGATGGAAAGCTGTGCTGAACTTTAACTTCGTGCCCAAAGCTGACTATACACACTCCCAGAAGTATTATGTGAATCTACTGTCTCTGTCTGAAATAATGGTTCGTGGGACTCCATGTAATCTAACGATCTCCTTGAGATACAACTGAGGTAGCTGTTCCATGGAGTAGGATATCCTGATAGCTAAGAAGTGGGCTGATTTAGTCAATCTGTCGACTATTACCCAGATGGTATCAAAATCATTCGTGGTTCTGGGTAATCCCACGATGAAATCCATAGAAATGTCTTCCCACTTCCATTCTGGGATCTGAATAGGCTGCAAGACTCTCCCTGGTCTCTGATGCTCTGCCTTAACCCTCTGACAGGTTAGGCAGGTGCTGACATATCGAGCGATGTCTCTCTTCATCCCAGGCCACCAAAAATGCTTCTTCAAGTCCTGGTACATTTTGGTGGATCCTGGATGCATCGCATAGGGAGTCTTGTGAGCCTCATCTAAAATCTTCCTTCTGAGTTGTAACACCCCTAGAAAGCCTAGATAGGAAAGTAAGGATAATGAGAGTTTGAAGGTAGTGAAAAGAAGGTGTAAATATTCTAAGTTGAATATTAAGATGGGAAGGATTTAGATGATTAAAACTTTATGAAAGAAAATAAAGTTGAGAATATAAATCATCTATATTTATAATACATGGAATTAATGTAAACAAAAGGAAGGAATATGAGATAATATATATGTGTATGAAATATTTATGCATAATGCATAATATGGTGATATATGAATTATTATGTACAAAAGAATATCAATAATATGTTAGAAGAGAAATAGGATTGAACCTTGGACCTCTTGTAAGGAACATGTATAGGATATCAAAGGGGATAGGAGAATTATTGATAAGGAGAGAAAGGACTAAGTAGTTAAGAATAAGAAAGGATTCTTTTTACTTAAAAGGAAAAGGAAGTAAAAAGAAGTAAAATATACATAACCAAGTTTTGATCCTTGGTTCTCTTGTGGATGCATGCATATGTTAACCAAGTGTGATAGGAGAGGATATTGTAAGAGGAGAGATAGGAATTTTAATTAAAGGAAAGAAAAGAGAGGAATTAAAGGAAAGAAAAGAGAGAACTCAAGAAGCATTTCTCTAGAATATTCTTATCATTAAAGAGGAGAAATAAATAAGGAGGATGAATCAAGTCAAGTTTTCCTCCCTCATTTTAGTATAAATAGGCATGGAGGGTGGCTTCATCCTCAACTCACTCTCCTCCTCTTCTCCTAGAGGTGCCGAGACACTCCCTCTTTTCTTTCTTTCTTTTGTTGCCGAGCAACACAAGAGGAAGAAGCCTCCTCTTCTTCCTCCTCCTCTCCACCAAAAGACCTAGCCACTTCTTCCTCCATTGGTGCCGAGCAAAGCAAGCAAGGAAGAAAGGTCCACAAGCAAGTTCTCAACTCTAGGAAACTTCAGCAAAGAAGGTAAGCTTCCCTCACCTGTGGTACAAGGCTTTTATGTGATTTTCGGATTTATAAGGATTAGAAAACCTAGGAAAGAATTTAAGAAAATTCGGCTAAAGAAAAGGTTTTCAAATCTAAGATGATTTAAACAAGACCTCATTTCATGATAAGATTTTCTATGCTATGTAGAAGGATTCTTTTCCATGATTTTATACTGATATGATGTATGATCAGAGGAGTATCTAACCCTAGGATTTAACCAAAAATATTTTAAAGAGGCTAGGAAGATTATAGTCTAACCAAACTAGTGCAAGGTTCCTTCTATGAAATGCTAAGGACCTTTCTATGGTTTTCTTGCTTGGAAATTAATTGGAACCAAAAGAAAACTCACTTGTATGCTTCGGACCAGAAAGGTTAAGGGTTAGAAAGACTAAACATGCTCCTATGATAGGATATAAAGTTTCTTAAAGGGTGTTCACATTGCTAGAAACTCATGAACTCTTTTTAGGGTTTTTCGGCCATGATAAAAGGGATAGCTTAGATTAGCCTAAACAAAAATATTAATATGCTCAAGACCTCTGTGATATTATGATATGAAAGTTGATTAATGCTCTCATGTTTAATTGGAATGTAGAAAATTAGTTACATGATATAAGACATGTAAGATCACAAGAGTCCTAGCTTGTTTATGATCCAATTTTGTGTATGATGTTCTTAGTAACTTTTGCCATGATATTTACTTAGGCTTTCCATGCTTTAGGCCACTTAAGAAACCTAGCTTAAGGATTGGTAGGTTTCGGCCATGAAGGAAAATAAAAGAAAAAGGGAAAGAAACCTAGGAAATGCTATACATAATGAGAAGAAATGAAATTATGTTATGTAATATGCCATGATATGTTATAGCATAGGAAATGCTATACATAATGAGAAGAAATGAAATTATGTAATATGTCATGATATGTTATAGCATAGGAAATGCTATACATAATGAGAAGAAATGAAATTATGTTATGTAATATGCTATGATATGTTATAGCATAGGAAATGATATACATAATGAGAAGAAATGAAATTATGTTATGTAATATGCCATGATATGTTATAGCATAGGAAATGCTATACATAATGAGAAGAAATGAAATTATGTTACGTAACATGCCATGATATGTTATAGCATAGGAAATGCTATACATAATGAGAAGAAATGAAATTATATTATGTAATATGCCATGATATGTTATAGCATAGGAAATGCTATACATAATGAAAAGAAATGAAAAAGGAAATGCATGAAAGATTGTTAGGGACATGATATGATAGTTATGCATGATAAGTTATTTTTGTATGGTTTGTACCAAGGGTGGGCTCCGTAAACGCCCCGGGGTCGATGGAGTAAGACTCGGGCCTCGTCAGTAATGGGCCTCTGAACGCCCTAGGTCGATGGAGTAAGACTCGGGCCTAGTATGTATGCATGGTAGGGTTCAAGACTTGCTACCTTGGACCTACCTATGAAGCGCGCGCATTATGTATGTGGTACAAACCGGGATCCCCTCTAATGATGATATTAATTTCAAGTACTTATAAGTATAAGTTTTTAAATTCATGATGCATTGCCTACATATGTGCTTGAATTATCTGATGATTAGATATAATGTCATGTGATATTATATGAATATGAATATGATACCCTTGTACGTCGTATGCTTATGATACCTCGCATGATATTGATATGCAATGATATGAATTCGGTTTTAGTGAGTAGGAAAGGAACTTACTGAGCCATGAGTGCTCATAGCTTACTTTCCTTGTACCGCAGATATGGGGGACGGATATTCGGAACGACGGAGCAGCAGGAGGAGCAGATAGTGATGTGTGTGGTGGTGGCTCGGCAAGAACGATTCGGACAAATTAATATTTTTAGTTATATGATCAATATATGCACATTCGAACTAATCAGAATATGTGATATCATGCTTATTTAAATAAAAGGAATGATTTAAAATTTTCCGCTGTTATAGTATAACTAAAGCATGTACGTAAGTAGTATAAGATCGTAGCGCCACCCTTGGGTAAGAAGGGTGGGTGTTACATGAGTTATTCCTGATCTGGAACACATAATCTGTCGCCAAAATACAACACCCCGCTAGCGAACACTCTAAATTCTCCACTTCCTGATTCTGCTATCCCTTGCTTGATTTTCTGAATTTCAGGATCCTGCTCCTGAGCTGTCTGGATGTCACCAAGCAAGGTAGACTCTAATGTCATAGTAGAGAGCTGTCCGACTATGAGTTCGAGATCGAAATCTGTGATCTCCTTCTGTAGGGGTGGTGACATGGCTGCTAGAGATAATAGGGCAACACTGGACTTTCTGCTGAGTGCGTCTGCTACCCTATTTTCTTTTCCTGGGTGGTAGAGGATGTCTATATCGTAGTCTTTGACCAGCTCTAGCCATCTGCGCTGTCGCATATTCAGATCCTTCTAAGTGAAAAAGTACTTCAGACTCTGATGATCTGTATACACTCTGCACTGAGCTCCATACAAGTAATGTCTCCAAATCTTGAGAGCGAACACTACTGCTGCAAGCTCAAGGTCATGAGTAGGGTAATTCTTCTCATATTCCTTGAGTTGTCTGGAGGCATAGGCGATCACCTTGCCATTTTGCATCAGCACTACTCCTAGTCCCAATTTAAAGGCATCACTATATATATCAAAGCTGTCTGTGTTTTCTGGTAGAGTCAGAATAGGTGTGCTGGTCAATCTCCTTTTCAGCTCACTGAAACTGTTCTCGCAGTCCTCTGTCCACTGAAATTTTTTGTTCTTCCTGGTAAGAGCTGTCAGTGGGGAGGCTATCCTGGAGAAGTCCTCTACGAATTTTCTGTAATAACCTGCTAGTCCCAGAAAACTTCTGATCTCGCTAGCGTTCTTGGGTCTTTTCCAGTTACTCACAGCTTCTATCTTACTGGGGTCTACCATTATACCATCCTTTGAGATGATGTGACCCAGGAAGGACACCTGATCTAACCAAAATTCACATTTTGTGAACTTGGCGTACAGCTGATTCTGCTGAAGTGTCTGCAATACTATTTTCAGGTGCTCTGCGTGTTCTTCCTGAGTTCCTGAATAGATAAGAATGTCATCGATGAATACGATAACGAACTTATCTAAGTATTCTCTGAATACTCTGTTCATGAGGTCCATGAAAGTAGCTGGAGCATTTGTCACGCCAAAGGGCATGACTACGAACTCGTAATGTCCGTATCTAGTCCTGAATGCTGTCTTGGGTATATCCCCTTCTTTGACCTTCACCTGATGATAACCTGATCTGAGGTCTATCTTAGAGAACACTGCTGCTCCCTTTAGCTGATCGAACAGGTCATCAATTCTGGGAAGAGGATACCTGTTCTTGATGGTGACTTGGTTCAGTGCTCTGTAATCTATGCACAGGCGCATGCTTCCGTCCTTCTTCTTCACGAACAATACAAGCGCTCCCCATGGTGAGTGACTAGGGCGTATGAAGCCTTTGTCAAGCAGCTCCTGTAGTTGCTCATGAAGTTCCTTTAGTTCTACTGGAGCCATGTGGTACGGTGCTTTGGAAATAGGATTTGTACCGGGAAGGAGCTCTATCTCAAATTCAATCTCCCTGTCTGGTGCTAGTCCTGGTAACTCCTCAGGGAAGACTGCTGGGTAGTCACACACGACTCGGACCTCTGCTAGCTGTTGGTCCTTGTCCTGACTAGTATTGACTACGTGTGCTAAAAATCCCGTACATCCTGTATCCATTAATTTCTGTGCTTTTAGAGCTGAGAGAAACTTCTTGGCCTTTCTCTTTGGTTCTCCGACGAACTCGAACTGTGCTTCTGCTTCAGGTTGGAATACGACTTTCTGTTTACGACACTCTATAGAAGTGCCGTATCTTATCAGGAAGTCCATTCCAAATATGACATCGTAGTCAGTCATATTTAGCACTATCAGATCACAAAATAGCTCTCTGTCTGCTATAACAACTGGCACTGCTCTGAGCCAGTGCGTGGATGCCATAATTTCTCCCGAAGGCAACGTCGTCAGAAACTGACTACTGAGTACCTCTGGAGGTATTGCTAACTTCTCGGCAAATGCCCTGGATATATATGAATGGGTTGCCCCAGTATCGAATAAGATAGTTGTACTTTGATGTAAAATACTAATCTGACCTGTAACAACTGTCGAGGCATTTGCTACGTCCTCTCTGGTCAGTGAGTAGATCCGTGCATTTGTCGTAGCTGGAGGGGCTTCTAGTCTGCCCTAGCTGATGAGGGGACCATCTAAGGCGACCTGCATCTGATGCAACTGTGTTGGCTTGGCTTCATACTGGATCAGCTGTGGTGGAGGAAAGCTGATCTTGTTCGGACACTGCTTGGCCATATGCCCTTCCTGTCCGCATTCAAAGCATCCTCGTGTGCCCTTACGACAAACTCCAGGATGGAATTTCCCACAAGTAGCACACTTTGGATAACTGGGCTGCTTGCTAGCTGGTCCTCCCTTTGGGTAACTCCCTGGCTTGCGCTTGTTGCTGGAGTTCCCTTTCCAGTTAGAGCCGTGGGAGCTGTGACCCTGCTGCTTCTGAGTACCTGAGCCTCCTTGACCTTTGGATTCTGAGAAAACTTTCTTCTGCTGCTTGATACTGTTCTGATAGTGCTCAGTGGTCAGGGCGCTACTGACTAGTTCTTCAGTGGTTTGCGGCCTGTGAATGCCACCAGCCACGTTCATTGCTATTTCCGACCTCAGCATCTTGAGCATCAACCGGACTCGTTCTTTCTCCGTGCTGACTAGTTCAGGGCATAGACGAGCCAATCTATTGAATTTCTTCACGGCTTCCTCCCCTGATAGGTTGCCCTGGAGAAACTCAGTGAACTCGTCGTAGTGGCGGTTGGTGACCCGCATGTGAAAGAATTCCTCAAAGAATTCTTTCTCTAAGTCTTCCCATATCATTTGGTTTACTGGGCGCTTCGCTCTAATTCTCTCCCACCACATGCGTGCATCTCCTGTCAGACAGAAGGAGGCGCACTTCACCTTCTCATGTTCTGGCCAATCCAGAAGCTCCATCGTACTCTCCAGTGTTTTGAACCAGGCTTGAGCATCCCATGGTTCGCTGGTGCCTGAGAAATTCTCTGGCTTGACTCTCTGCCACTAGATTAGATAGGCTTCTCTCTGTGTTCCTGCTGCTGGAGCTACCGGTGCTGCAGGCTGGACTGGGGGAACCTCTAAGACTACTGGTGTTGCTAATTTTGGTTCTAGAGTGACTGTGGGGGTATTCTGCTGACTAGCCTTTAAGGTGGCTATCTCCTGCTGCTGTTCAGCTAGCTGCTGCTGTAACTGAGCCACTAATGCTGTCAGGTCTGGGGGAGGCATTGAACTGCCTGCCTCATGCTGGGGCTCAGTGGCTGGTGCCCTCCTAGCTGGGCGTCCTTGTGCCATCTCAAAAGGAACAAAGGACATTCATAACTGCTAATATCATGTTTACATAATAACTACTACAATCATGTCAGATGCTATCTTATATAAACGTGTTCTAGTTATCTATAAACATGAGCTATAAGCAGAAAATAAGAAACGTAAATAGAGTGAGAGGTATTCTTACTTGGAAGCTGCAGGTTCAATGCTGATGTGTGTGTAGGAAGTATGGAAGCTGCTCTGATACCACTCTGTAACGACCCGCCTTCTACTAACTAAGTTGTAAGGCCGATCGTCACACTATGCTGTGCTGACTAATCCATGACCATCATTAAGTCTAAGTGCGGAAGCTGTACTAATTAAAATTTTTGCTAAACTATTATCATTTCTTGGTTCTACATGTGCTAAGGGGTGTAATCTAAGCTATTCATGACATCTATTACATCCCCCAATGGTCAAGGAACTTAACTAAGGGTTTCTAGCTAATATCAGGCCTCCCAATCGATCCACCGATCGATTGGAATGGTCGAATCGATCCGGAGATCGATTCAGAGGGCTACTGTATCCGGGACGTGGGTTGGATCGATCCAGTGATCGATCCAGCACGCTACTATGCTCGGGGCAATATTCTGGATCGATCAGCTGATCGATCCAAACTAGCCAATCGATCCAGTGATCGATCGCAGAGCCTTCTGTTCGCGACAGAAATTGCTGGATCGATCGGCTGATCGATCCAAAAGCCTACTGTTCACGGAACAATTTTCCCAATCGATCAGCTGATCGATTGGGAACCCTCGAATTGATCAGCTGATCAATTCGAGTTTCTGATTTCGACCAAAGGTTTGATTTCAGCACTTGTTCGTGCCAAAATCACCTATAACAATTCTAAACCAAATACAAAACATTCTAACATCACAAAATAGTGTTCTAAGCATAATAGAGTGCATGGTTAACTAATTCATAGCGATTAACATACTAAAGTACGAAATGCTAAAACACTGAAAAGTTCTAATGTTTAAACAAAGCTTGATAAAGTTCCCTAAGATCTCTATTCCAAGTTCCTGCCCACACACATCTTCGTAGCATTGTCCTCCAGCCTCCGCTAGTCCATCTTTCCCTTACCTTTATCTGCAGGACAAGGAAAAGAAAGTATCTATAAGCTTTCGCTTAGTAAGAAACCATCTAGCTCACTAAAACATGCACACGATAAGTTCATGCTTTGAAAGATGCTGATTGAAAACATGATGAAGAATGCTAGGCATGGCTTACTATCATACAAAACATAGAAACCAAAAGCTAATCATGGCAATAACTGCAGTATCAACAAGAAAGGACTAAACTGAAACATAACTGAATTAAACTAAAGCTGAACTAGAATTGATTTCAAAACATAATCTCATTACTGATTGTGAGTTTGGAAAGCTATTATCATAATAGGTCAAAATACATAATCATACTGCTAATGGGCCCGGCAACTGTACATGCTATGCGCGTATCCTTAACTAGACTCGGGGTTGCAAATCCCGAATTTTGTAAGGTTTACTAGGTTATCTAAACCTAGGGACCGACTATGGGAGCCTAGCCCAATGGATATCTAATCCTGTACAGTGCCCCTACTCAAAGTAAAATACTGGATCATAGCTAATTAATTTATCTTGCTTTTACTAGGTTATCTGAACCTAGAGGCGACTGTGGGTGCCCACCCATTGGACCGTAGTCCCATATACGCTATAGCAAGACTAACTAAGCTATTTTAAATGCTTCTATTGCATTACTGAGCTATTAAAAATGCCTACTGTAGCATTTTACTAAGCTAAGCATTTTGTCGAACACTTAGTGTGCTCCAACTCTCCCCTCTATTAGGGAGACCACCTCTAGGCACCCGACAACGTCTAAAATCTCCAACTGAAAGGAGAAAACGTGTCCGGCCCATCTAGCGGTGCTCAACTAGATCCCTAAATCTACGAGGAGGGTTAAATACACCCTATGCGTCGAAAAATCTACATCTAGCTAATTTAAAAGCATTCTATCGTACGAAAAGCTACTTATACTGCAGGTGAGGGGTTTCTTACCTCGAGTTCGAATTTTCTTACGATTCTAATCGCTAGATTTCCGGAGGAGACGATCTTCTCGCGTCTATGCGTTCTTCTCGCTGAGGGGAACGCCCACGTGTCGAAGTCATCGCCGGAATTGCCCTTGGAACCCTCAGAACGGAACCCTTGCTTGTTCTTGTGGTTGGCGCCGCGAGAGGGGGAGGAGAAGGGCGGTTCGGCGGTGAGGGTTTGAGGAGAGGAAAAACTTACGATCCAAATAACCCTTCACTTAATTATTTCCTATTTATATTAAGTGGTAAATTTCCGCTCATCTCTAATATAAATTTAATTGATTCCATTTCCTTTCAGCACGGCCCTGCTGGGTTCACCTGGTTACTAAGGTTCACCATAAGTCATAGGACCCATAGGTCTCGGGTTCAATTCCCGCTTAAGCTATTTTCGTTTTCTATTTATTTTTGCTACTTCCGCTACTCTAAAAATCCCTAAAAATATTCTAAAATTCCAGAAAAATCATAGAATATTTCTAAAAATAGTTTGAGAATTTTCGGGCGTTACAAGAAGTGCAAGCACACTTGTGATGTTCTCTTCTCCATCCTTGTGTGTTAGAGAACACATCTTGTTCGTGTGGATACTTCTAGAGAGTTGTCTACTTTGACAACTAGAGATCCGGCATCTCCTTGGACAAGCGGGACTCGCGAAGGGCATGCATCGAAGGTATAAGCTTTTCTCCATGTAGATCTAAGTGTAGATCTAGTTAAACTCGTACTCGTAGTTTTTCAAAAAAATTTCTTGCACGGATGCGTTGGCTAGGGAGTTTCGAGGTTTCCGCGAGGCGAAAAAGCGATTTTCGCGGCCCGAAAAACCCAACAGTGGTATCAGAGCCACGTGCGAAGATGAATACGAGTTTATTTTGGTTTTTATGAAAAATAAACATTCTGTGAATTTCTGTAATTTTAAGTTTTTAATGGTTTTTATGAGTATTTTTCTCGTAGAAGCGAAGCACAAGTGTTTCGACACTTGTAGGCTTCGACTACCGAGAAGAATTTTTCCAAAACGCCATAGTTTCGCCTCAAAATTTTTTGGGACAGTGGGCTAAGGCGCTGTTGGATCGCAAAGGAACCCTCGCCATGGTTAGATCGCGGGTAGGGGCGCTGCCCCTGGCCGCGCAAGGGGATTCGTTCCGTGATTGCGCCCGAAATCGCTAATCGGGACCGCTGGGAAAAATTTACTCATAAAAATTTGTAAAAATTATGAAAAATTACAGAAAATTATTAAAATATATAATTTAGAATTATATATTATTTTGTGATAGTCATGGCCCAAAAAGACCCAATATGATTGGATTTGTGTTGTACTTTATAATACAAGCTGCGTGCCGTCATGTGTTTGTGTGTGCTGTCTTTGATACGCGACCTGCGCATCGTGCCTCCCTATTTATATTCTAGTTGTAAATTAGATTTAGACTCGAATGTAATTCGAGTTTCAAAATTGTAATGTAAATTTTGAAGCGGTGGAAGGTCCACTCGAGACGGAGTTATGAGGAGGGCGCGAGCAACACGAGGTGGTCAAAGGAAGGAGCTTGAGAAGCTGTTGACCTTAGGTTGACCATCCGATCTTCTCATTGGCTTGAGAAGATCGTAGTAGGGCCATGACATAATCACAAAATTTAGTTAATTACTTGTGTATGTGATGCATGTTTAATTAAGTAATTAATTAGTGCCTAACGATTAGATTAGATCTAAATCATGCACATGATGCACCCCACGATTAGATTAGATCTAAATCAAGTATATGATACGCATCATCGATTAGATTAGATCTAAATCACGTCAACTCTAATGCCTACCGTGCCGTGATACCTATCACTACCTCGATCACATGTGTTGTTGAATCTGCCAAAGCAGAGCAACACATATTATCTTGGTAGGGTACGGAGGGACAATCTTGGTCCCGCTTATCAACGTATGGGCAAGTACAAACTCAATTAGATTGAGTATTCCTAGTTTACTCGGTTGGATCGAGTACAACTATAGGCATTCTTCCAACGGTTGGAAAGGTAGGACAAAATCACGTTTATATTAATTCTCGGGCATATTAGCCAAAGCTAACTCGAGTTTTAATATCAATGCGGATCTTGATCCTATAAACAAGAGTTGCATAGAGATGTAATTGGTAATCGTTACCTACCAATCATACTAAATCTTGGGCGTATTAGCCAAAGCTAACTCAAGGTTTAGTATGATGTGGATCTTGTCCCACATAAATTATAGAATTCAGTGGTAGCATCATTTAGTTAAAGGCCTAATTAAATGATTAAAAGAATATGATATTTATTTTCTGCATTTTTCTGTTGTAGATAACCATGACGTCAACTACGAACACTTTCTCTCTGCGATATGTTCTTGAGAAGGACAAGATCAACGGAGCAAATTTCCTGGACTGGTACAGGAACTTGAGAATAGTTCTCACCCAAGAACGTAAACTGTACGTTCTGGAGCAGCCCATTCCGGAGGCTCCTCCTGCCACTGCCCCGTGAGCTGACCGAGATACTTTCAAGAAGCATCAAGATGACGCATTAGATGTGTCTTGTCTAATGCTCGCGACCATGAACTCTGAGCTCCAGAAGCAACACGAGTTAATGGGCGCTTACGATATGGTTGAACATCTTCGTCAACTATATCAAGGATAAGCGAGGCATGAGAGATTTGAGATCTCAAGGGCACTGTTTCAGTGCAAGATGTCAGACGGGGCTCCCGTAGGCCCATATGTACTCAAAATGATTGGGTACATAGAGAACCTACAAAGGTTGGGGTTCCTACTTGGCCAAGAGCTAGCCACTGACCTGATCTTGCAATCCTTGCCGGATAGCTATAGTCAGTTCGTTCTAAACTACAACATGAATGAGATTGACAAGCCACTGCCTGAGCTGCTTAGCATGTTGAGAACTGCTGAGCTAAACCTTAAGAAGGCTAAGCCCAACACTGTTCTGATGGTTCAGAAACATAAGGGCAAGGGCAAGCCCAAAGGCAAGGGAAAGTCCCAAGCCAAGGGCAAAGGCAAGGCACTGAAGCCTAAAGGAGGGGTCGCCAAGGATGCTACCTGCTTCCACTGCGGTCAGACAGGGCACTGGAAGAGGAACTGCAAGGTATACTTGGAGGATCTTAAGAAGAAGCGAAGTGAGACTTCCACTTCAGGTATATATGTTATAGAAGTCAATCTATCTATTTCTACATCATGGGTATTAGATACTGGATGTGCTTCTCACATTTGTATTGATGTGCAGACGCTGAGAAATAGCAGGCCATTGACAAAGGGCGAGGTGGACCTACGAGTAGGCAATGGAGCGAGGGTTGCTGCTGTTGCTATAGAGACTTAATTTCTATCTCTGCCCTCTGGGCTTGTACTAGAGTTAGTCGATTGTTGTTATGTGCCTGCATTAACTAAGAACATTATATCAGTTTCTTGTTTGGACAAGAAAGGTTTCTCGTTTACAATAAAGAACAAATGTTGTTTCGTCTATTTAAACGATATGTTCTATTGTAGTGCACCTCTGATAAATGGACTCTAAATTCTAGATCTTGAAAGCCCTATTTATAACATAAATACCAAGAGGTTCAAGTCAAATGACCTGAACCAAACCTATCTCTGGCACTGTCGCTTAGGTCATATAAATGACAAGCGCTTATCCCAGCTCCATAAGGATGGTTTGCTGGACTCATTTGATTTTGAATCTTATGAGATGTGCGAGTCATGCCTACTAGGCAAGATGACCAAGAATCCCTTTAGTGGGCACAGCGAATGAGCGATTGATTTGTTAGGACTCATACATAGTGATGTATGTGGCCCTTTCAATGTCGCTGCTAGAGGCGATTATAGGTACTTCATCACATTTATTGATGATTTTAGTAGATATGGTTATGTGTACTTGATGACACATAAGTCAGAATCCTTTGAAAAGTTCAAAGAATTCAAGAATGAAGTACAGAACTAGCTTGGCAAGAGTATTAAGATACTTCGATCAGATCGAGGTGGGGAATACCTTAGCCATGAGTTTCATGACTACCTAGCTGAGCGTGGGATTCTATCCCAACTCACTCCTCCTGGAACACCACAGTAGAATGGTGTATCCAAAAGGAGGAATCGTTCCCTATTAGATATGGTACGATCTATGATGAGTCACACAGATCTTCTGACATACCTTTGGGGCTATGCTCTAGACACGGCAGCTTTTATACTTAACCGAGTTCCATCCAAGGCCGTGATAAAGACACCATATAGGATATGGACTGGGAGAGATGCCCAAGTGTCTTTCATGAGGATTTGGGGTTGTGAGGCTTACATTCGACGTCAAGTCTCAGACAAGTTAGGACCCAAATCCGACAAGTGCTACTTTATTGGATATCCCAAGGAAACTAAGGGATATTACTTTTATATTCCTAGTCAGCACAAGGTAATTGTGGCAAAGACTGGGGTCTTTCTAGAAAGGGACTTTGTTTCTAGAAAGACTAGTGGGAGCACGTTCGATCTTGAAGAAGTTCAAGATGCGAACAATAGCACTGATGTCTCGATGGAAGTTGAACTGGAACCAAAAAGTGTTGTGGATGATGTTGTTCCACAAAGTCATTGGGAGGGACATCCCTATGCTTCAGTCTGTCAAGACCTGGCTAGGGAGTTGCTTCTCAATGAAGGACTTAGGTGAGGCATCCCGCATTCTAGGGATACAGATCTATAGAGATAGATCTAAGAGATTGCTTGACCTAAGTCAGAGTACATATATTGACAAGGTACTCCTTCGATTTGCCATACAGAACTCCAAGAAGGGATTTCTGCCGAAGTCACATGGCATGAGTCTTTCGAAGACTCAAGGTCCCTCTTTTAGAGAGGAGAGAGACCGCATGGATCAGATCCCTTATGCCTCAACCATAGGATCTATCATGTACGCCATGCTATGTACTCGACCTGATGTCTCGTATGCTTTGAGCATGACGAGCAGATACCAGTCAAATCCGAGTGAAAGTCACTGGATAGCGGTCAAGAATATTCTTAAGTACTTAAGAAGGACTAAAGAATATTTCTTGATATATGGAGGCAATGATGAGCTAGCTGTAAAGGGTTACAGTGATGCTAGCTTCCAGACCGACCAGGATGATTATCGATCGCAGTCAGAGTTCGTAATTTGCATTAATGGTTGTGCTGTGAGCTGGAAGAGTTCGAAGCAGGACACAGTAGCTGATTCTACAACAGAGGTCGAGTACATTGCTGCATCAGAGGCAGCAAAGGAGGCAGTTTGGATCCGCAAGTTCATCACTGAACTTGGGGTGGTTCCTAGCATTGCTGACCCCATTGAGCTCTATTGTGACAATAATGGAGCTATAGCACAGGCGAAGGAACCTCGCTCACACCAGCGGACCAAACACATACTACGACGCTTCCATCTCATTCGAGAGATTATCGGGAGAGGAGATGTGAAGATTTGCAGAGTACCCACAGAGGCTAACATCGCAGATCCCTTGACCAAGGCTTTGGCACAGAGGAAGCATGATGGTCACACTAGGTCATTGGGGCTTAGATCCTACACTGATTGACACTAGTGCAAGTGGGAGATTGTTAGCTAGAGCCCTAGAGACAATCATTTGATGATTGTATTATGGACTTGTTGTATCATATTCTATATAAATAAAGGCATTTGGTTTTTGGTTATTATACTTACTTGTATTGGTGCCAAATAAACTAAGTATAATAACATCCTTGAGTAGAAGGTTCTTACCTATATCAATCGATTGGTTGAATCGATAGTGAGATGATATAGGAAACACTACTCTTAATCATTCCTAGTCGAGTATTAACATTCAGGGACAATGTTAATGCAATAAGAGTAGCATGTAGGTCAACTCGATGACTTGATCTCACAAGTCATGGATATAGAGATATCAAGTTGATACATGGGTATGCATTAGAGAATGTATACTGAATGACCCGCCATGAGAAAGTATCATGGATCGTTATATGAGTGTCATATACTTTCTCATGTGGCTATTAGTATGACTACTAGTCCTTAGACCTGAAGTAACCATGGTTCCCTACATAAGGAGTTATGTACTTTGGTTTCGTCAAACGTCACCCGTAACTGGGTGGACTATAAAGGCGATTACTGGGTATGTAACGAATTATGCAGAGGGATGTGAGTGATGTAGATGGGATCTATCCCTCCTATATGACGAGAGCGACATCGATATTCTTGATAGAGTGAGACCACGAAGTGCATGTCCATGCCCAAATGAGTCAATATGAGATATTGAGCTCATTTGACTTAGTGAGTCTACTTGGAGTTCAAGATTAGATTGATCAGAGGATGACATGGTCTATGCCTCACATTGATCAATCTAGATGTCTAGGATAGAACGACACTTGTCATATATTGTGAGGAGTCACAATTACTAGTCACAAGGTGATGTTGGATCTCAACATTCTTGTAATTCACTACAAGAAAAACCCTCATAGACATCGGTGGAACAACAACGATTTTAAGCAAAAATCGATGTCTTTGAGTATTTTACACCGGTTTTTCAAAAATCGATGTCTATGAGCGCAGATTTTCACTCATAGACATCGATTTTTTAGCCGATGTCTATGAGCGCCTTTTTTTTTTGTTAATAGACACCGGTTTTAACAGCGGTTTTTAAAACCCGGTGTTAATGAACCAAAAATAATAATTTAATTTTTCCACCAGCTACACTTCACAAAGTTCCCTCCAAACCTAAACCAGTATCACACCCCTTCTCTCAGCCTAAACCTAAACCTAAACCTCCGACCATCTCTCTCAGCCTCATCTCCCTCTTCCCCTTCGATCCATGCCCCTTCCATCTTCCCCTTCGATCGACGCCCCTTCCTGGATCGACGCCCTTTCCTCTCCCAGGATCAAAACCATCTGCTTCGGTCCTAAGCAAAATCGCAACATAAATCATTCCCTCGTCCGATCCTCTCTTCCTCCTCCTCCTTCCTCTCTTCGCTCTTCCCGGCTAAGGTAGGGGCCGACGAGATCCGAACAGCGAGAGGACGCCCACGACCCCCATGGCACGGTTGGTCGGCAACGTGAGGGAATCCGAAGGAAGAGAGAACAACACCGAGATCCAGGAGCTCGTACACAGAAGGGGCATCGACTTACTTCCTCCTATCCCTCCCCTCCCACTATCTCCCCTTCTGCACCAGATCTACCTCTCCGACAATCACGACCTCGCCTTCGTGGGTGCCCTTTCGATGGCTCCCCCTTTGCCACCACCTGGAGTGGGAGCGGTGGTTCGAGGGGGAGGGGTACGAGGCGATGCACGTTCAAGGCAGGCGGTGGAGCGGCGACATGGGTGGCCGATTTAACCCTAAGAAAGGCATGGCGTTTGAGGGTTCCATCTTCGACGCCGGGCCGATTTTTGAGTCCTATGGCGTAGCTCACGGATAGGCAGGTCGATTGCTCGATTTTTGAGTTGGCCATCATCATCATCTCCCTGTTGCTGGAGAAGGGACTTCATCATGTCGGGGAGGTGAGTCAGAGCTTCACTTTGTCTGATATGTGTTTAGGTATTTTTCTTGACAGGAAAATTGCTCAGGAATTTAATTTTTTTACTATAATTTTTAAAGGAAAATTATGAGGCGTTTGTCTCAATCTTGATCTATGTATGTATGTATTGGGAAAAAAAATCTAAACTATCTTGATCAGGATGAACTTGGTTTGCGAATACAAAAAGTTGTTTTGCTTTGTTGTTTCTTTGGGAGTTATCAGTAACATCAAGAAATTAAATGAAGCAAAAGTGGTTTCTTTACGAGTTATTAGTCATGTTTCACGAGGAAGCATTGTTTTATAAATTCTCAGTTTATATCTTAAAGATTAATCATCTTTCAGTTTCTGGAATGTCTGGGGCTGCAAGTGAGAAATTGTCCTGATAATTTCATACTTCAGATCCTTGAATGGCTTATCTTTTTCCTAGCTTGGAATTATGCTACTCCATCTTGTCCTGCATCAACATCATTTTCTCATATGATTGACAGTTACATCTGCTTTGACTTCGTTGTCAGTGGTTTATCAAGAGGCAAAAGAGAACTCTTTTTGAAGTTCTTGAGAAGGTGAAAGCCGGTAAAACCAGAAAGTTCATACCTAAATTGGAGCACTCTTTCGACGTGCATGGTATCCGGAATAGATGAATTACTGTAACTCTGTGATCCATTGTGGTTTTCGCAGAGTTGATGATTCTCAGCTTCATCTCCTTGCTGTTGACGTTTAGTCAGGACCATATCGTGAAAATCTGCGTGCCAAAGGCAGTTGCAGATTCTATGCTGCCATGTCGCCCTGATGCAGAGTCAACTGGCGGAAATAAAAGGCGGCTGCTCGTGCTGGTGCTGACGGAGTCACACCTGAAGCGCAGGATTTTAGCTGCTGGTGGTTCAGTGGTTGAATGCCCCCCAGTGAGTAGTGCACAACAACTTCCAATTCTCTGATTGTTTGGTTGAAAATAATCTATTGTAAACAAAATCTAAGAAGCTTTCACTAAAATGTTCAGTTGCGATCACTTGTAGGAAAAGGAGCAACTGATTACTGCCACAGGCTTGCACCAGTTGCACATTCTGATCTTCTTTTTGGCTGTGTTTCATGTGGTAAATAGTGCTCTTATAATGGTCCTTGGAAGAGCAAAGGTGAATCTGCAGTGACAGAGTAGTGGATTACATTATGTATCATTCTGAATAATTCCATAGCATTGCCTGAGGATGATTTAGTTTAGCTGTTGCAGTATCCACTTTGCATTGATAATCTTCTCTTGGGCAGATACACAGATGGAAGGACTGGGAAAAGGATACGACATCGGCTGAGTATGCCTTCACGACTGGTATATATATGTTCACTATTCTTTGTTGTATTGTTGCAAGTCCATAAGTCATCATTCCATCAAACTTTGCCATCAACGCTAACAATTTCCATTTTACATGCATGAGTTTGCTGTTACGAGATCACAAAACTAGATAATTATTTTGGCAGGTCGATTGCTTGAACAAGCATCCTACTACTATTTGCTTTCCATCCCACCAATGTTACGCAAGTATGGTTTTCATCTTGTTTTGTCTGGAAACCGTTACTACATTTCTGATCAGGTACTCGATTGCATGTCAAATTTATCTTCATATTGAAACTTGTGTCTTAGATATTTAAAGCATGTTCAAAATTTTATGTGCTAATTGTAAAACATTCATTCTGTAAAATGTAGAGACAACATGCGATTCGAGCTTATAGGAATGCACTCTTCGTTTACAGAGAAAATGGTTGGAGTTATATATCTAATCATGTTCACTACAATGTTGGAAGGTTCTCTATGCTTTGTTTGTATATTTGTGCATTTATCTTTGATGCTTTTGACCTTATCTCCTTCCATTTACTTACATGGTATTCTTTTATTGGAGTTCTTGATTTGGCTATCAAGCATATTGTAACACCCATAGGGTCCTTAGCAAAATTCTAGAATATTCTATCATGAATAAAGAAAAATATATATGCTTTAGTTGAATTTTGCTCCTAGCCGAACACTTAAACAAATAAAATAGAAATAAAAATACATAAGGTCTAGGACTTGAACTCTAGATCTCTCATTAGATGCCTGAATAAGATAACCACTAGACCAAGAGAAATTATTGTTAGGAAATAGAGGGAAACCATAATTAAATGTAAGAAGAAAAGACTTTTCTCTTAGAAGGAGAAGTGAGAGTTGTCTTCTCCCTCTCTAATGAAGAGATGCTTTAGAATATTCCTTTCTTACTCACCAAGAAGGGATGTATCTAGACTTTTCTCTTAATTATGAAGAGAGTAAAAGAAAGGAGGAAGAAAAATATATTTTCCTTCCTCCTCTCATAATGAATAAAAGGAGGAAATTAAAGATGAGTTGTCATTTGCTCTCATTCTCCTCCTACTCTCCCTCACCGTGACCTCTCTCTCCCTCTCATCCTCTTGCCGAGACCAAGGAGCAAGGAAGCTCTCCTCTAGGAAGGATTCACAAGCAAGGTTCCCTCCTTAGAGAATTTTAGCGAAGGATGTGAGTATTCCCCTCACTGCAGTACAAGTTGTTGTCGAATCGATCGTTAAGTTTTTTTTTCAAGAGTTTTCAAAACCGTAAAATTTTCTTGTGGGTTTTGATGGATGATCTTTTAGGGTCAACAAGTTTCAAGTTATGTTTTATAAAAAAAAAAAAAGAAATCTAAACCCTCACTATGAATATTTCGGCCAAGAGACAAAAGAGGGTTAAGGCTAGGTTCTTTTCTTGTGAGAACATGCTTGATTTCATACTTATATGATATGTGAATTTTATGTGTTGATAGCTAAGTTCTCATTCTTCATGTTGTGACAAAAACAAGGAGATTTCTATACATATGTTTCGGCCAACATGACTTATAGGCCTTAGGTCAAGAATTTTGCATAGAAACTATAGTAGTTGTACTCTTTTATGATGTAGGAAATTTTATATATGGATAACTTAATTTTTTATGCTTGATATGGAATGAAAAATCATGAAACCCTACTGATATGTTTCGGCCAAATTGAGATAAATAGGTTAAGGTTAAAGTTTTGAACTCAAATAGGCTTATTCATGAAGTATAGTGCCTTGTATATGCTTGTATAGTGCCTTGTATATGCTTAGATCAAATTTGCATGTTATATGTTTAAGTTGTATGCTTCATATGGAATAAAATGATATGAAACCCTACTGATATGTTTCGGCCAAATTGAGATAAATAGGTTAAGGTTAAAGTTTTGAACTCTAATAGGCTTATTCATGAAGTATAGTGCCTTGTATATGCTTGTATAGTGCCTTGTATATACTTAGATCCAATTTGCATGTCATATGTTTAAGTTTTATGCTTCATATGGAATAAAATGATATGAAACCCTACTGATATGTTTCAGCCAAATTGAAGTAAATGGGTTAGGGTTAGAGTTTTGAACTCAAACATGCTTATTCATGAAGTATAATGCCTTGTATGTGCTTAGGTCAAGTTTACATGTTATGTGGATAAGTTTTATGCTTCATATGGAACCAAATGATATAATAACCCTACTGATATGTTTCGGCCAAATTGAGATAAATGGATTAAGGTTAGAGTTTTGAACTCAAACATGCTTATTCATGAAGTATAATGCCTTGTATGTGCTTAGGTCAAGTTTACATGTTATGTGGATAAGTTTTATGCTTCATATGGAACCAAATGATATAAGAACCCTACTGATGTGTTTCGGCCAAATTGAGATAAATGGATTAAGGTTAGAGTTTGAACTCAAACATGCTTATTCATGAAGTATAATGCCTTGTATGTGTTTAGATCAAGTTTACATGTTATGTGGGTAAGTTCTATGCTTAATATGGAATGAAATGAGGATGAAACCTACTGATGTGGTTCGGCCAAGATGGATTAATTGGGTTAGGAAAGAGTTTAAACCTAACTAAACATGTTTATGTATTCTCATGATATGTAGCCTTTGATATATGAGTAGATTAAGCTTTTATGCTTCATGATATGGTGAAAATATGCCTTATGATATGTTGCATTGCTATGTCTTATGATATGATATGCCATGTTCATGATATGATATGATAGACTTATGACATGATATGCTATGTTAATGATATGATATGCTAGACTCATGATATGATATGCCATGTTCATGATATGTATGCCAAGTTCATGAGATGATATGCCATGTTCGATGATATGAAAATGACATGTTATACTTTATGTTATGATAAGAACATGTTATGTTTCATAATGCATGTATGAATGGCTTATGTAAGAAGAAAAGCCTAAAGAGTTGCTTCCCTTAAGCTGGGACCAAGAGCACTCTTCATGTTATGGAAAAGAGTTGCTTCCCTTAAGTTGGGATCAAGAGCACTCTTCATGCTATGGTAAAGAGATGCTTCCCTTAAGTTGGGATCAAGAGCTCTCTTAATGATATGACCAGAATTATGACATGTATGATATGATGAGATATGATATGCATGATATTTTACTTTGTATGGCTTGTACCAAGGGTGGGCTCCATAAGCGCCCCTAGGTCGACGGACTATGAACGGACCTAGATCCCTAGTAAGTTCGGGGCTAGCTACCCTGTCCTAGGGATTGCGTGCATTTATGTTTACATGTGGTACAAGCCAGGGCCCTTCTCATGATGATGATATGATATTCAAGTATGTATACTATATGTTTTGGAAGAAGCATGATGCATATGTGCATTCCATGATACATGTTTTAAAAATATACATATTGCATCTACATGCACATATTTATGAAATTATGTTTATGCACCCTTATGAACAGGAATGAGTTATGATACATGTTACATGATATGATAGGCTTCATGATATGTGCTTACAGAATGTGATATGAATCATGATATACACTCACATGATATACTTTGATATGTTATGCTCCTTATGTGATATGATATATTATGTTCTGCTTTCTCTCATGTTATGTTATGAGATGTTATGGTTTTTACATGATAAGATATGTTCTATGTTATGATTCTCCATGCTATGTTATGCTATGCTATGTTTTCTACATGTTATGTTATGTTATGTGTTTTTTTCGGATTTATGGGTAGGCAAGGACCTCACTAAGCCTTTGGCTTATAGCTACACGTTTTCCTTGTACTGCAGATAAAGGCAAGGAATGGATCAATTAAGGGGAGTAGCAGGAAAGGTGATGGATGTGTGTGGAAGTGCTCGGTGGATAGATCTACTTAAGTTTTGGAACTTATAATTAGTTAAGCTGTGCATGTGAACTAAGTTGGACCCTATGCTTATGATGATGATTTCAGCTAGTATTTCATACACTTATGATATTTTACTCATGTTAGAATGATGATGATATGATGAAATGTTCAGTATGCTTTGATTCACATGCCATGATAAGTAAACTAAATGCATATGATAAAAGAAAAAAAAAATTAAATAAGTCTTCCGCTGCCATGAATCCATATGCATTAGTAATTGATGTCTATGTTTCAGTGACGTCCGTCCCTTCGGGGTGGCCTTAGTGCTACCTGGGAGGGCGGGTGTTACACATATGCTGGAGGTTTTGGCTTGCAGTCATCTATCCCTAGCCACACAAAATGCATTCCTTAATGAATTTTCCCATGTTGTCCAGGTACTTCTATAGATTCTTCCTCATGATATTTTTGTTTAGTAGTTCATAAATCTTAAAATCTTGCTATACCTTGATTCATCAGAGCATGGGAATGAAATTTGAGGTTTACAATCTTCGACTACCTGTTTTCAATATGGCCTCACTCAAAGTATTTTATTAAGATTTTCGAACTTACGCATCACCTTCAGATTTAAGTTAGTTGCTTGATTTTCATTGTCTTTGAAGGACTACTGTTATTATATATTTTCCTGGTTTCTTGTCATGGTTATTCCTTATCCTCTCTCCTTTATGTACTTTCTTTTGCTTTAGATGCTAGAACAAAAAGCAAACTAATGCTTTGATTGAGGTTATGAAAATTCATAATTTTTTGTGCTCCAGAGACAAATTAATTCTTAGCGATGGATTTGGGTTCAATTCCATCAATAAGAAAAATGAAAAACAGTACTAGACATGATTTTGTTTAAAAATTCATGCGGGCTATGAAGAATGCTCCTAAACAAGGAGACAACAACGTTAAACAAACATGTTAACAACATTTAACATCAAAATAGTGTTGTAAATACAGAAATTGATTTTCCTTATTATTATTCTTCTTCTCTGAACTTGGGATAAAAGCTACTGAGGTTCCTACACAATTGGGAGACTTTGCAAAACCAAAGTAACTAATTTATTAGGTTGAAATGATAGATAGATGAGTGATCTCAGTCTTGGCATGACTAACATTTTTTTTTTATGTTCGAAACCTTTCATTTTGTTTTGTATGGTTCTCTCTAAGAGCATGGACCTAGTTATCTTTTGACAGCTGAATATGATTCTTTTACTTCATTTGTAACTGTAAATTCAACTTTATGATACCTTGTGAACCACTGAAGATCCTTATTGCAAGCATTGAAGTAAGCATTGATGTGGTTGAGATAAATGATGAATATGTCTCTTTTTAAGCATTCAAATTAGTCATCTTGTTACCTGGTGCTCTTACTACTTTTTCAACTATGATTTTTGGTCTTGGTTTACTAATATATTATTTATGTGTTTTTACATTTTACAAATCTCAAGTACTCCAGAGTTGAAATTCATGAAGTGCGGTTCGAGTGGGCTGAATGCATGCTAAATTACATTTGAAGTGCGGTTCTACTTTGATGTGTTGTTAAAAGAATGTTCTACCTTGATTATGATATCTATTAGCTTTTGATGTAAAAAGAATGTTTGTGTATTTTATGGATACTGTTGTAAGAAGAATATTTATGTAATTTGTGAATATTTGTATATTTTATGGATAATGTTGAATGAAGAATATTTGTGTATTTTTTTGTTACTATTTCGGAAATCAAATTTGTACTGTTAAAAAATATTGATATTACATCGATTTTCCACCGCTGTAAAACCGGTGTTATTAACTAATATTACATCAGTTTTACACCGTTGATGAAACGGTGTTGTTAAGTGATACTACACCGGTTAATAACTGATTCGAAGACCGGTATCGTTAAGTGATACTACACCGGTTTTAACCCAATGTCTAAAATGGCAGACTTTTAACATCGGCTTCATAGACATCGGTCGAAAATGAAATAGACACCGGTGGAAAACCGATGTCTATGAAGGTTTTTGTTGTAGTGTAACTTGGGTAGCAATGATGTATTGCTAGATGCTGCTCATTGCTTATGTTTCTAAAGGAGTTTAGAAACATTGCCAACGTTACAAGAACCTATTGGGTCACACACAAAGAACAATTGGATGGAGATTAGGTTCATATGATGAACCAAGAGGATTAGATTCATGTGATGAATCAAATTGGATTAAGAGTAATCCTAATTGGGCTAATTGAGTTGGACTCAAGTTGATTCATGTGTTCAATGAGTCTAATTTAGATTATGACTCATTGAATCAATTTAATTAAATGAATTAGATTCATTATATTAAATTGGCTTGAATTAAATAGTTGGATTAGATCAACCATGAAAGAGATTAAGTCAAGTTTGACTTGACTTGAGAGGAAGAGGAAGAGTCAAGTTTGACTTGACTTTATGCCACATCATTTGTGACTTGGAATTAGGAGAACTAATGATGATATGCCACATCATCACATGTGCCACCTCATGGAGGTTACAACTATTCTCTTTAATGGCCTCCACATTAATCGTGATTAATGTGAAGGGGGTTACACCACTTGATGGAAAGAGAGAAGTTTTCTTTTGGTGAGTAACTCTCATTCAAGTCATCTTCCTCCTCCTAAGCTCTCTTCTTGCTCCTTCTCTTCTCTTGGTCGTGGGTTTCAAGCAAGGGAGAAGAAAGGAGAGTGAATCTAATCCAAGAAGAAAGGTTAGTGAAAGTCACATAGAGATTTTAGAGGAGTGTGTTCTCTTCTTTTCTTTTCTTCTTCTTCCAATCCCATCCGAGAGCATCAAGAAGTGCTAGCACACTTGTGGTGTTCTCTTCTCCATCCTTGTGTGTTAGATAACACATCTTGTTCGTGTGGATACTTCTAGAGAGTTGTCTACTTTGACAACTAGAGATCCGGCATCTCCTTGGACAAGCGGGACTCGCGAAGGGCACACATCGAAGGTATAAGCTTTTCTCCATGTAGATCTAAGTGTAGATCTAGTTAAACTCATACTCGTAGTATTTCGAAAATTTTTCTTTGCACGGATCCGTTGGCTAGGGAGTTTCGGGGTTTCCGCGACGCGAAAAAATAGTTTTTGCGGCCCGAAAAACCCAACATAATTTGGTATTAGTTTGTCTTGATTATAAAATTACACTAGTACACTATGTGTGTATTTAGTAGGACCATTTGAGGTTGTTTCTTTTTATACTGACTACATAAAAGAATAAAACCTCTATTATTATGGATGTGTGTACTCTTAATCCTGATATAATAACAAGCACATATACTTAGTATTTATTTCTTTAATTTATCAATGGGTGAGTTTTAGTTTGATAAATTAATAGGCCCGATAAGTTGGGAAATAATATTATTTATATGGTGTGTTGTTAATTATAGAAGGAAATTATGTCCTAGTAATCTTGGTTGATGATGTCCCCTTGAGGAGCTCATAAGGATTATCATGTAAACTCTGCAGGTGGACTTAGTCTGGCATGATAATGAAGTTGAATTGTACTACTCTTGAAGCTAGATATTAATTAATGAGTTGTCAGTAACTCGTTTAATTAGTGGGCATTTGATATCTTAAACACAGGGAGACTAATGCACTCATGATAAGAATGAGCCCATATATAATTTGGGATTGGTGTGATAGTTCAATAATAACTCTTTAATGGTATGAGTTATTATTGATGAACTTGAGTTGGGTGTTCGGGGCGAACACAGGAAGCTCAAGCTCATTGGGAGACCAAAATCAATTTCTCCTCTCGGTCCCTGTTGTAGCCTCTATAAAGTCTTGTATCCACAAAGTCCACTTCTTACCCAAGTAATAGGTCGGACACATCCTTGCTAGGAGTAAGGGGGGTCAGCCAAGCATGGGCTTAGAAGCCAAGAGGTGGTCGTCCTAGCTTGGTGCCAAGCTAGGGGTCGACCACTTGAAAAGGAAAAGGAAGTTTTATTTTAAAAACAAAATTTTGTTAAAATCGTTCTTATTTGTAGTTATCTACAATGGTTAAAATAAAGATTTAATTTTGTTAAAATCTTTCCTTTTTTGTAGTTATCTACAATGGTTAAAAGAAAGATTTTAATTTTGTGTTAAAATTTCCTTTTATAGTCATCCTCATGGTTTTAAAAGAGAATTTTAAAATTTTAAAATCTTTCCTTTTATAACTATCTACAAAGGATTAAAGAGAGATTTTAATTTTGTTAAAATCTTTCCTTTTTGTAGTTATCTATAATGTTTAAAAGAGAGATTTTAATTTTTGATAAAACTTTCCTTTTTTGTAACCATGATTTAAAAAGAGATGTTTGTTTTAATTAATCTTTCCTTTTTTTATAGTTGTCTATGTGTTTTAAAAGAGAGAGATTAATTTTAAAACTTTCCTTTATTGTCATGTACAATAGGAAATTTAGAAAAGAGAGATTTTAATTGTTGTTAAAATTTATTTTTTTAATGGAAGGCCACAAATAAGGAAGTTTTAATTATGTTTAAAACTTTACTTTTTTGCCATGAGCAAGGATTATAAAAGAAGAGGTCGTGTTGCCTTATGGTGTAACACATATTATTAATCTCCTCTTCTCCTTGCTTATGGCCGGCCCTCTCCTTCTCTCTTCCCTTAAGGCCGGCGTCATCTATATTCCCTTCTTCCTCCGTTTCTTCCTTCTAAGGTCGGAGCTTGAAGAAGAAGAAGGAGAAGACAAGAAGTACCTAGGTGGCCAGTTGCTTGGAGGGGAAGAAGAAGAGAAGGAGTTTCCTATTTTGGCATCCCTTGGTGGCTTGAGAGTCTTGGAGGAGAAGAAGTGGTTCAGGTGGATTCCATCTTGGTAGATCATTGCCCACACAACGTCCAAGAGGAAGAGAGGAATACAACAGAAGATCAAGAGGTCTTTAGCTACAAAGAAAGGTATAACTAATTAATGGTTTCCGCTTCGAATTAATTAGTTAGTTTTCTTTGCATGGATTCTGAAACACCAACACAAGAGGCTAGCGATTTTATGTTTTGATTTCGTGCTATCGATTTTGTATTTCAATTTTACGTTTCGATCTCGTGTTTCTATTGTGGTCTCTGTAGTTAAACCTAGGGTTACTTTAAAAAGTTAAATATCAAATTTTTCTTTGAAAGACTTTGTCTAGGAAGTGGTGGATGATCCCATAATCAAGAAGGCCTAGTGCTTCGTCATGTTTAACCTGGTAGCCAATCTTTGAAATAGATATTTAATCAACTTCTGTAATATGGTTTAACTTAGGAAGATCACATCGGTTAAACTTGGAGTAAAAATGTTAAGTATCATTTCCAATCCAAGTCTAGCTTCTGAAGAGCAACTTGGATTAATAATGTTAAGCATCGTTTGCAATCCAAGTTTAACTTCAGTAGAGCACATGGGTAGCTAGATTAAGTTCTATGCTTGTACAAATTTTTGTACAGGGGAAATAGAATAGTATTCCGAGTAGCAACCAACATGCACATGCAAAGAAAAAGCACACCTCCCATACAAGAGAAATATTAGAAAGAACTATAAAAATATTAAATTTAACAGAGCATGTATCAAAAGATGAAACACATCCAATAAAATCAATGCTAGTACCTCTATGAAATTTTCCAAAGGATTGCTAAGAATATTACCCTTATTTTGCTGAGAGATGCCTGAAAGTTCTAAACATATGGATGTGACCTCTTCTAAATTCAATAATGGCCGTGGCTCTAGCTCAGGCATTGGTGCTACCAAAGGTGGTGATTCTTGAAACTCTGCTAATTCTGCATAAGTCCCTACGCATTGGTCCATAACATGTTCAATCCTTGCAACTCTCATAATCTCAGAAGGTTGTGTGGACAAAGGAGGTGATTCTTAAGATGCTGCATCCACACCACAACTCCCTACACTTCCTTCCATATCATCATCATCATCATCACATTCACTGCTAAATAATGTACCAAGATCAATATCATCTGAAGGAGAATCAACAAGATGAGGATCACCGACTTCATTTGTATTCTTAAGTTGATCTACCACATCACATTCATCATTTGAGAATTCAATTTCACTATAACATCCTGTAAAACCTGGAGGTAGATCTGAAAACTTGTTCACCACTGCGTTCAATAAGTTCAATAACATCCTGTATTCTTAAGTTCAATAAAATCCTCATCTGAGGAGTCTTCACCTTTATATACATCAAGAAATCTGCATTCAACCATATTTGGATCATAGAATCTGCCAAGATCTTTATCTTCATTGACCCTCACTAGCCTTTATGGAAAAGGAACCCTTAGTGAAGGTCTTGGGAAAGGTACTTTCTTTTTCCCATATTCCCTTTTAGGTTGCAGAGGAGGTCCAACTTGCTTATCTAGTGTTGATGTGATCAACCGTTGAGGGAAAGGTACTTGTGGCCTTTGGGAACTTCCTAGAGTAATGGAGATGAGTTCTTGTGGTCTTCTATTGTTCATCTCCTCAATTTTGTACAAGTCTTTTTTTAGAAGTTCTTCATGATTCTCACCACTTCTCAACTTAGTATCATTATCATTTACACTAGATCTTGTCTGTGTAGGAGGAAGGTCTTCTTTGAACCATTTTGAAACTATGCTATTAATCTTTTCCCCCAAATGTTTGAACTCCTCATTCTGTGACTTGTGAATTTCAACATTTTTGGGTGGTTGAACTGCATTTTGTTTGACAGGCTCTCTTGCATTTATGGCTTGCACTTCTTGAATTTTTAAGGGAGATTCCATCCAACTTTTGTTCGACCATTCATGGAGGTTCAATGTCACTTGATCAATTAACGTATATACTTCATCTACACTCTTGTCCATAAAATAACCTCCAGCTGATGAATCTAACAAACACTTATTTGAGAAAGAAATTCCCTTATAGAATATGTACAGGGTTAGCCATTTTTCCAAACCATGATGAGGGCAATGTCTTTGTAGACTCTTGAATCTATCCCATGCTTCAAATAATGATTTTCCATACGCCTGAGCAAAATTTGTGATGCAATTCCTCATATAAATTGTTCTACATGGAGGGGAAAAATGATTCAGAAATTGCTTCTCCAATTGTTCCCAACTTGTGATGCTTTAAGGATAGAGAGAATATAATCAAGTCCTTGCTTTATCCTTGATAGTGAAAAGAAATGCCATCAATCAAACTGCATCCGTTGAGACACCCTCACAATTCACCATATCACAAAGCTCTAGAAATGTCTCAAGGTGTAGATAAGGACTTTCTGATGCTTCTCCTTCAAATTTGTGACCTTGTATCATGAAAATTAACTCTGGGTCTAGTTGAAAACTTTCTGCTTCAATGTGAGGCTGCACAATGAGAGATAAAAATCTTGCATAAATGGGTGCAGAGAAATCTCTTAAGGCCTTGCTTGACATGTTAGTGCTCATGGATATCTAAGAAATTTTTTTAAAAAAAAATAAAAAAAATAAAGAATTAAAGACAAGAAATAAAATGCTATATGAAAAATAAGAAAGAAAATGCAAAATTTAAATTGCAAGAAAGAAAATGTATTTTTTTTTGAATTATGAAAATAGAAAAACAAAAACTATTCACAAGTCTAGATTAACTAAATTTCTAATCTACTAATATTAATGCGAATAGTTCCCAGTACCCGTGTCAACAACTTGTTACGAACCGCAAGTGCACGGATTCGTCGTCAGTAATATATAAGATTGTCGAACCACAGGGACTGTTGATTAAGCACTAGAGATGTCACAAAGTAAGTTATCTAGATGGTCAAAAGTTGCCTTTGGTGCTTCATAACTAACGAGTGTGATTAAAGAGAGGGAAAGAAGGTTTAGAGGAAGAGAGAGAAGAGAGAGAACTGATCTTGAAGGGAATGAGTTTTGAGAGATGGATTTTAGGATTTCGGTTTCATTATAATGCTAGGAGATGTCACTTAGATTGCTTAGTTTCTACCCTCTATGTCCATGCTCTTGCAGGAAGTTAGATTAGTCAATATCCCTAAGTATCAAATAGAGATGATTCCTATAAAATCTTGTAACTGTTAACTCCTGTCACGAGGGTGCCTCGGTAGATCACAGGAATACATGTCTAGTAAATAACAATAAGGATAAAGGTAGAGATTTGGTACGGTTTCCTATTTCCTTATAGAGGAATTGCCTCTCCTTTCAAGAGAATGTCCTAGACGTCCGTGAACGGGTCACCCTTATCACTAGAGCCCCTCAGATATACGATCTAGAGCACTCTTTCTATGGGAGCAGCAATTCCTAAGGGATTGTTTCTCCTTTTAAGGGAATGTCCTAGATGTCCGGAAAGGGTTACCCCTGCCACTAGGGTACCTTGGTCAATACGCTCTAGGGAATCCCCTTTGCGGGATTAACAATCCTCCACATCGATCAACAAAGCATGCAAATAAATATAAATATGCTGCACGCATAATTCATCAACCATGAACAAGGCATTAACAAGTCATTGAATAGAAACAAGGCGAATCTACAGAGTTCTACATCTCCATCACATTACAAATACTTCCTAATCCTAGAAGAGGATATCTACTACATTGCGGGGGAAGAACAACCCCAAAACATAAAATAAAGCATACTTACAACCTTTGATGTGAGAAGAAGGGGAAGAAGAGATTGCTTGCCAAGGTTTCCGATGTCTTGGGGATGCCTCCTTGCTCTGGAGATGGACCGAACATCAAGGGATGGTGGTGGATGAAGCTCTAGAGTTTTCCCCGAAGGGGAGAACCCTTTCCCAATAGGACGGACAAAGTCCCAAACCAAAGATGATCCCCTGAATAGGGTTGTTGACCCTTTTATAAGTTAGGGCACGGGAACCGCACAGCCCATGCCACGGTCGTGCGAATTGGCATGGCCAACTTCCTCCTCCCTTCGGGTTGAGTGGCATGGCTGTGCAAATTGGCATGGCCGTGCCTTCCTTCTGCTCTTGTTACACCGCACGACCGTGCGGAATGGCACAGTCGTGCCTTCCTTCTGCTCTGGTTACACCGCAAGACCATGCAGAGTTGACACGACCGTGTATGAAGACCGTGTGGACTTGTAGATCATTTTAGAACATTTTATTGTGGTATTCTTGAGTTGAGGTCTTCATCAAAGTTGTAGATATCCAAAATTCCAATCGAGCACAAAGTTATGACCATTTTACTTTTGGTGTACAGTGCTAAAAATTCTACACAGCCTTCACACAACCGTGTGACATTCACACGGCCTTCACATGGTCGTGCATGGTCTCCACATGGCCAGAACTTGGAAGAACATAGTTTTTGCATGCCCGTGACACTCTGGAAGCTCTAGACTTCATTTAAGCTCCGTTTTCACTCCAAATTATGTCCTATCAATCAAAATAAGCAAAGAGCAAATCTCTGAACAAAATATAATGAAAGCATGATATTCTAATGAAATAGGATGCAATAAACATAGATTATACTAATGAAATATAAGTAGATGTGCGCCCAAATATCCATAAAAGTATATATAATCTACGCACATCAGTATCAAGGTACAGGAGTAAGAAGTAACCATTTATTAGGCTGACCTCAACCAAACACAATAGAACTAGTGCATGGCGAAGAAGAACTGTCGAAGTTTTGCAAGACCGAGACTGTGCGCAAGTGTCGGCGCTGGATCCATCGAAAAAGAAACTCGATGCTAGGGCTCGAACAGCCGGTGTCGAGCCGCGAGGATCAGCGATGACGTGTAGAAGAGGAGAAGGAGATGGGCCCGAGAAGGGGCCTAGGGTTCGGCAGTGACTCGGGACTGGGGCACAGCATCGGTGCTGCTCCATGCGGGGAGAGGGTGACACCTAGGGCGCTCTCGCTCGGCCGTGGCTGTCGGTGGCGATCGGTACTCGACACCGGCGTAATCGAGCGACGGCAGCGTCAACTGAAGCGCAGGAGGGAGGAGATCTGGTGAAGGGAAGAGAGATCGGGTAGAGGCAAAGGAGAAGTGCACGACTCCCCTTTGGCCATGACTTTTTTCACGGATGAGAAGAGGAGGCGTCGCGGCGGCGGTTGCGTTGGCGCGTCGGTTGGGGAAGGGAAGAAGAAGCGGCTTGGGTCGGGGGAGTCGGTGAAGAGAAAAGAAATGGAAAACAAAGGAATAATAATAATAATAAATAAATAAATAAATAAAATAGAAAAATTAAAACTTTTCCTCGGTTAAATGGGGTAACCTAAATAGGCTTTCCCGGGGCCCAATATTTGATCCCCTTAAACTCGTCATACGAGCTCCGAAAAATTCTCAGAAAATTTCTAAAAATTTCTAAAAATTATGAAAAATTCCCTTATGATTATTCACCCTTTTTTGATATTTTATATTCTCCCCCACCAATAAAAATTTGGTCCCCAAATTTTGTTATCTACCATCAGTAAGTACTAACAATAGATAGATAGTATAACCGCCGAACAGAAAATTAACCCACATATCTCAAGTGAAAAGATGGGGGTATCGAGCTCAAATCGTATCCTCGAGCTCCCAGGTAGCCTCCTCATCCGAATGATACTGTCATCCAACTTTAACTAGCCGGATAGTCTTGTTCCGCAGCTGACGCTCTTTGTGGTCTAGAATCCGTACTGAAACCTTTTTGTAAATAACGTCAGGCTGAGTGGGAATAGGTATACCTGATAGCACATGTGCTGGGTCAACCACGTATCTCCTCAGCATAGACACATGGAATACATTGTACAGGTCTGCCAGGGCCGGTGGTAGCGCCAGACAATAAGCTATTGCTCCAATCCTCTCCAAGATCTGGAAAGACCCAATGTATCATGGAGCTAGCTTATCTCGGAGGCCAAATCTCTTCACCCCTTTCGTGGGTGAAACTCTCAGGAATACATGGTCGCTAGAAGAGAACTCCAAGGGTCCGCGTCTCCGATCAACATAACTCTTCTGGCGATCCTGTACCTCGGACATCCTCCGTCTAATAGTGCGGACCAACTCTGCCTCTTGCCGAACTCTCTGAGGTCCTAGTAGTTGGGCCTCCCCAACCTCCTCCCAGAGGGTGGGTGTCCGGCAAGGTATACCATACAACGCTTCAAACAGTGGTATCTGGATAGCCGAATGATAGCTGTTGTTGTAGGCGAACTCAACTAATGGTAAATGATCCTCCCAGCTGCGTCCAAAATCGAAAACACAAGATCTCAGCAAGTTCTCTAGAGTCTGAATGGTCCGCTCTGATTGTCCATCTGTCTGCGGATGGAAGGTTGTACTGAATCAGAGTTGTGTGCCCAAGGCCTGCTGCAGACTTTGCCAGAATCAAGACGTGAACTGTGGGTCTCTATCCGATATAATACTCAATGGAACACCATGTAATCTGATGATCTCTCGACAATACAGCTATGCCAATCAATCCATAGAATCGATCTTTCGGATTGCTAAGAAGTGTGCGGATTTGGTTAATCAATCAACGACTATCCAAATCGCGTCATGGCCTCGTCGTGTCCTAGGAAATCCCACCACAAAATCCATAGTGATGTGATCCCATTTCTACTCTGGAATCAGAATCCTCTGAAGTAATCTGCTAGGTCTCTGATGCTCAGCCTCAACCTGCTGACAGACTAAACATCTAGCTACAAATTCTGTGATGTCTTTCTTAATGCCATTCCACCAATAGGAACGCCTTAAATCTCGATACATGCGGGTTCCTCCTGGGTGGATTGCAAATCAAGAGCAGTGAGCCTCCTGAAGTAGATCCTGCAAGACCGGGTGAGACTAAGGTACGCATAATCTACCTCAGAAATATATAATACCCTTCTTATCTCGGGTGAACTCGGTCTGTTGCCCGGAAGCTATCTGGATGCCAATGGACTGTAAGTGCTTATCACCGGCCTGGGTCTCTCGGATCCTCGTCCTGATCAACGATTGAGTAATCATGGTAACTAGAATACCCTGCTCTTGAAGGCCCAACTCGGAGAAATGCTAAATCAAGTCCATGACTGAAGCTCGGTGGTAAGCTAAAGTCCCTCTGATCGGCAACCACATTAGCATTCCCCGAGTGGTAGCTAATAGTAGAATCAGAATCCTTCAGGAACTCCATCCATCTCCTCTGTCGGAGATTGAGTTCTTTCTGAGTGAACAGATATTTGAGACTCTTATGGTCAGTGAGAATCTCAAATGTAATGCCATATAGATGATGCCGCCAAATCTTCAAAGCAAATATAATGGCGGCCAACTCTAGATCATGAATTGGGGTAGTTCTTCTCATGCTCCTTCAAATGCCGAGAAGCATAGGAGACTACCCTGCCGTGCTGTATCAGAACAACGCCCAAACCCTGTAGAGATGCGTCGGTGTAGAGTATGAATCCGTCCTCTCCATAAGGCAAAACCAAAACTGGTGCCGACACTAATCTCCGCTTCAACTCTTGAAAGCATGTCTCACAGTCCACGCCTTCCTAGTTAGACGTGTCAGCGACATAGTAATCTAGGAGAAACCCTCGACAAAACGTCAATAATATCCGGCCAGTCCCAGAAAACTGGGGATATCCTGAACGAATTTCGGCTTCTCCCAGCTGGTGACAGCCTTGATCTTCTGAGGGTCTATGAAAATACCCTGGCTAGAAACTACGTGACCCAGAAAACTAACTGAGGGTAGACAAAAAGCACACTTGCTGAACTTCGCATATAGACGATGTCGTCGAAGAGTCTCCAAGACTATACGAAGATGTTGTGCATGCTCCTCCTCGGAATGCGAGTAGATCAAAATGTCGTCGATGAAAATGACAATGAACTGATACAAATACTCCAGAAAGATGAGGTTCATCAAATCCATAAGGACTGCTAGAGCATTCGTAAGCCCAAATGTCATTACCAAGAATTCATAATGTCCGTATCTGTTATGGAATGTTGTTTTCTGAATATCAGATTCTTTAACTCTCAGCTGATGATATCCGGACTGCAGATCAATCTTAGAATATACTGAGTTACCTCTGAGCTGATTAAACAAATTCTTGATCTGTGATAAGGGGTACTTATTCCTAACGGTCATTGCATTTAGCTGTCTGTAATCGATGCACAATCTCAGAGTACCATCCTTTTTCTTAATGATTAGTACTGGAGAACTCCACGGAGAAACACTAGGGTGAATGAATCCCCTGTTCAATAACTCCTGGAGTTGGACCTTTAGCTTGTCCAACTCTTTCGGTGTCATACGGTATGGAGCTTTCAATGTTGGTGCGGTCCCCAGAATCAGCTCAATAACAAACTCCACTTACCTTCAGGAAGGTAAGTCTAGTAGCTCATCTGGAAATACATCTGGATACTCTCGGACCACTGGAACGTCTAAGAGCTGGGAACTACTGCTGTCATCAGTATTAATCAAAGAAAAAAGAAATTTTTGAACCTGTATCGCTAAAATGATCGATATACCGTCGTCCCTGATGCTAGTGAAATCCCATGAGGGTTGGTTCAGAGGTCGGAATGTGACCACCCTCATATGGAAATCAACCGTGGCATGATATGCAGACAGCCAATCCATGCCAAGGATAATGTCGAACTCAACCATTTCCAGCACTAATAAATCAACCATGAGTATCATGTTGCCAAAATCTAATGGGTAACCTCTGGCCTCCTGAGTGACATCTAATGTATCACCGGACGATAGGGAGATGGTCCGTCGCTGCGATCTAAGAGTAGGTAGTCTACCTATGTCTCTCATGAAAGCATGGGAAATAAAAGAATGCGAGCTACCAGTATTTATCAGCATATCAGCAGATAATGCATAAAGTAAAATCATACCGCGGAAAACGGATCCGTCGGCCCGCTGCGCATCTTCTCTGGTAACCATGTGAATACATCCAGTCTCTAGCGGTGGTGGAGGTGGTAGTGTTGCCAAAGGCTGCTGCACTTGAGTCTGAACCTGCCACTGTGACGATGTCGGGTAATGTACTAGAGATGGCTATGTGGGTTGTGACTGATACAAGATCGGTGGCTAGGGCTATGTCTGGTACTGAACCAGTGGTTGTAGCTGTGGCTGTGGCTGATACTGAACCAAGGACTGAGGCTGCGATTGGTACTGAACCAGTAGCTAGGGTTGCAGTTGATACTGCACTAGTGACTGAGGCTGCAGCTGATACTGAGGTCCCACAACAGAACTCTGTGGTACCATAAGGGCACTGGAGTGCTCCTATCCGTGCATACCATAAGCAGCTGCTACATGGGGAGTTGTCCTCTGCTAGTGATGCGAAGGTTGGCCTTTCTGCCCCCTTGCTGAGCCCCGGTCTGATTATACTGACCTCCATGACCAAAAACTCCGAAGCTATATGCTGAGCCTTCAATGAACAATCTCGGCTCATGTGCCTAGGCAGTTTGCAATAATAGCAAACTGACTACCCCAGGGAGCAGGCTGATGCGGTGTGATCCCTGAACCCACACCGGGCATAGTGGATGTCACTGGCGGGTTGTTTTTGGTTCTGTTGAGGAGGTTGGAAACGTCCTGATAAAGACCGTCTCGACTTCTGAGGTTGTTCAAATGCCCTAGAAGTACCCTGACCTGGCCAACTGCGACCACTCCACTGTCCGGTAGCCTGTGGCTGCTGGATCTATCCTGATGTTTGACCCGTCTGCTTCCTTTTCTTGTCCGGATATACTCTCTGGTGAGCTAACTCAATCATAAGGGCTCGATCCAGTGCCTCTATGTAAGAGAAATTACCAAACCCGGCAAGTTTTACTTGCAGATGTCCATCTAGTCCCTGTATAAACTGAAGCATACAGGACATATCCTCAGTAACCAATTTTAGACAAAATCTAGCTAACCGATTGAATTCAGCATTATACTCCGCCACGGTGAAATTGTTCTACCGAAGACTCAGAAAATCCTATCAGCATGTCATCTGATATGCCCGTGGAAAGTACCGACTCTCAAAAGCTTCTCTGAATCTCGTCTAGGTGATATTATGCTCGCCTATGATGCCCGTGGAAAGTATCACACCAGATATCAGCCTCGTCCCGTAAATGGAAAGCAGCTAGCCCTGCTTTCTCCCACTCGGAGCAAGCCATGTAGAAGAAGGTCCGCTCTATAGTCTCTATCTAGGAATGAGCCACACACGGATCGGTCTCTCCGTGGAATAATGTGAATTGACTTTTCATCAACTCTGCCAAAGCTGGGATCCGAGCTCGTGCCGCAACTATATCAGTTTGGGGAGTAGGGACTGCTGCAGGTACTGGCGGAACCATTGGAGTTGGTACTATAGGTGGTACCGCTGAATAGTCCGGGGGAGGTATCCCCGGTGTTGCTACATAAGCTGGGTCAGGTGCCGCTGGTGGCACTGCAGGGTCAGCATAGGTGGGTGCGGCTGGAGGTACGGTAGGTGGTGGTACCGGATGTGGATCAACTACTGCTACTGGTGCGGGTGTCGGGTGTACAGTAGGCACCGATGGTGAGGGTGCCGGGTACACAGTGGGCACGACCAGAGTAGACTTCGGGTATGTCGATGGTACCACTGGTGGTATCGTAAATACGGTAGGGGTGGGTATGACAAGTATTGCAGAGGTAGGTACCTCTAAAGAAGCCATCGGGGTTTGGGAGCCCGATGCGCCCGTAGCACCATATAGAGTCTGTCCCTGACCGACAAGCTCAAGCCCAGTAGGCGTCTCTGGAGACTCTGCTGCCAGGGATTCAAACGTCCGCTTGCATGGCCATCTTGCATCACGTCTCAGCACGGGAACATGTGCACCTCGCCTCATATCTATTAAATTATGATGCAAATATCACTACAAGTATCAAAATTATAAATATTAACATTTTACTTATTTGTCATCTGGAGATGTTCTGTCGCTGTCTAGTCCTCAAATAATCTTTCCTTGACGAGTTCAAATAATACCTCGGAATTTCGAAATGAGAAAAATCGATGGAAATCCGTACAAATCCGAAAATTACCCAAATTAGCTCGCTAACCTCGAAAATCCAAAACACAAAAATCCGACATCGTAGCCAGTTCTGATACCAAAAATATTGTCACGCCCTAGGTAGTCTTTACCAGAAGAAATTTTGGCAGCATCTCCCCTGTATGGGTGACAATATGAAACTTCACTACAAGCCCTCAAGGCCACATATACCTCGGCCAACAAGGCAAGAACAATAACAATAAACATAACTAGACAACCACGCAGTTTATATATATTTTAGCCTCTGGCTGTCACAACCACGCAGTTTATATTTGAAAGCCACCTACTCCACTACACAATAAAAAACACAAAACACAACAGAGAAAACAACGCAGTGGAAAAATAAGAGTAGTACACCAAAAACTCGATAAAACTCCTCGAGTACAAACATAAGTATATGGATTAACAAGTAGATTAAAAATACATAACAAGGAACCCAAAAAGCCAAAAAAATAAGTGAACCCGTCATGACAAGTGGTGGGGGACTAGCGACTGGAACCTCCTGACAGCATCAACCAGAAATATATCCACGAGGGTGAGTCCAACACTCAGCGGATACCTAGTTGATATGCATAGTAAATTATAACTAATAGTAATAATCATGGAGTGCAGTCTCCTGGACAAAAGTTGGAAATGCAAAAAAAAGAAATGGGCTTAAGTAAACTGTACTCACCAGGGCCTCCTATCCTAACATAAAGGTCATCAGACCAGATACCTCATGTCCCTGTATCATGTCAATCATATGCATCCATCTAATATGTAACAAATAAAGTGCAGCAAACACAAGAAATAAATTCAATCATGCATATGATACCAATGACATGTCCTGGTCACCCCTGACACCAGTCAGTCATCTCACACACGATGGTGAAACCGATTGGGTAGAGCTATGACAACCATGCACTTTGCCATCACTACTCCTGATAAGTGACTGAGTGGATGGGATGTTGTCGGAGTACACCTATCCTCCTACCCCAAATCATAAGTGGGGAAGCTCAATGCTCTCATCTCCCTGAGCCAGTCCAGAGAAGGGATCCCTGTCCTGCTACCACGCTGCGTCACACTTCCCATGAGTGGACCAATGGAGCCCTTGACAGAGCAACCTGTTGCAACCCACCCTGCCTAAATAAAAAAATCACTAACCCATTAGTGGTTGTGTGCAGATCCATGTAACTGTGATGTGCTCAACAATAATGGAGATGTCAATCGCTCAACATGCAATCATGCGAGATGGTGCATGAAACTAAGCATGAAAAATCCTGACCATATCTACCTCCAAAAATATGTACCAAAATACATGGATCAAATAATCAGATCTAGGTACATAGGTCAGATATGGTAAATGACTAGTCCGGTATATCACATGGCATGGTATGTCACTACCTCTATAACACAAATAATAAACAGGGGCATGAATGCTAAACAGGTAACAAACAAAACATGCTCGGAAACAAATAGTGACATACCGATACAGATATAAACATAATTATCACCTGTTAAAATCTACTAAGCATATCAACATGACATATCGAAATAGATAAGTCAAGGTACTTGCCTCCAATATAGTGTGTGCCAAAGGTATCTCACGTAAGGTAGCTTGTCGTAAATTAGAGTCCTATAATAACACCTTTAATTTAGCTACTAACACAAATATCAAATGGATAAATTAAATTCTTATCTCAAGTAAGGCAGCTCATCGTAAATCTAAGTTTCAAATTTGTAAGATGATCAATAGCTAAAAATAAATTTAAACCTCTAAATAAATGAAATTTTATGATCTAGTTCAAATAAATGCTACTGATCATGTACACACTCGTCCTGGTTCACCTTAAGCTACTGATCTGACAAATTTTATGATCATGATCTTCATTTCCCCATGCCAATTAAGCTACTAGCATCAATACAAATTTTTAAGTTAAAACAAGAATTGTATTTCCATCATCTTACCCTATCACCAAATCTCCCTTGCTGCCCCACTGCCAATAGGAGTGGTTGTTGGAATAATGCTAGAGATTCGAGGCTGAAACTACAATGAAACCATTGTCATAACCATTTATCACTGTTAGTAACATCCATAAGCCCAAAGCTCTATGAATCTAGAACTCAAGACTGAAATAACTTACCCAATCTTGGTACCAGTAGATTTCTTCTCCGATAGAGACACCGTCAACTACTGTTAATATCAACAAGGAAGAAAATAACTAGTTATAGTTCGGTATCAAGGTACAGGAGCAAGAAGTAACCATCTGTTAGGCTGACCTCAACCAAACACAACAGAACTAGTGCACGGCGAAGAAGAACTATCAGTGTTTTGCAAGATTGGGATTGTGTGCAAGTGTCGATGCTGGATCGATCACAAAAGAAACTCGATGCTAGGGCTCGAACAGCCGGCGTCGAGCTGCGAGGATCAGTGACGACGTGTAGAGGAGAAGGAGACGGGGCTGAGAAGGGGGCTAGGGTTTGGTGGTGACTCGGGACTGGGGCACAGTGTCGGTGTTGCTCCATGCGGGGAGAGGGCGACACCTAGGGTGCTCTCGCTCGGTCGTGGCTATCAGTGGCGATGGGGACTCGGCACCGGCGTAATCGAGTGACAGCAGCGTCAACTGAGGCGCGGGAGGAAGGAGGAGATCTGGTGAAGGGAAGAGAGATCGAGCAGAGGCAAAGGAGAAGTGCACGACTCCCCTTTGGCCATGGCTTTTGTTCATGGAGGGGAAGAGGAGGTGTCGCGGCGGCGGTGGTGTCGGCGTGTCGGTTGGGGAAGGGAAGAAGAAGCGGCTCGGGTCGGGGGAGTCGGCGAAGAGAAAAGAAACGGAAAACAAAGGAATAATAATAATAATAATAATATTAATAAATAAATAAAAGATAAAAATTAAAATTTTTCCTCGCTTAAATGGGGTAGCCTAAACAGGCTTTCCCGGGCCCAATATTTGATCCCCTTAAACTCGTCATATGAGCTCCGAAAAATTCCCTTAAAATTTCTAAAAATTCCAGAAAATTCCCTTATGGTTATTCACCATTTTTCTATATTTGACACCATCTAGCTAGATGGTGTCATATTCGAAGGTAAAACACAGTTAACATGGGTTGGTGTATGCACAAATACACCAACATACTGTAGGACCGTTGGGCCGGCTAGATGGGGGGTTAAATAGCCCTGAATAAAACACAACCCTTTCTCGAACGATTAATCTAACACTTGAAAAATAGATTAAGCAGAAAATAAAGCATAAAAATGAGGCAACGGATTTGACTTGGTTACAATCGGGGAGATTGTTAATCCAAGGAAGATGGTCGCACTAAGAACTCCTTCAGGCGGAGAAACCTCGTTTATAGTAGTGTAGGCATAAAAAGAAAGAAGCTAATCTAAGTAGTGGAAGCACACAAGTGTTGTTATAATTTCTGAACTGATGAAAAGCTTCTGGACCAAGGCTATATTTATAGCCTTGGTCGGGGCGCCCCGAAGGGGTTCCGGGCGCCCTGGGGGGATAAACTTTATCCCCCAATGATCATATCGAGTCAAATCTCGATCCTGGTCAAAAGTCTGGTCCGAGCGCTCGGAAGGGTTCCGGACACCCCGGACTGCTCCGGGCGGCCCGGAGCCCAAAGTCAACAGATGTTAACTTTTTCGTCCGGGACCTCTTCTCTGGTTCAGTCCCGCCTCGGTCCGGTTCTTCTCCTTCGGATCCGCTTGCTTGGGTGATCTCTGCCATCCGAAAAAGGGCTCACCCGAACCCAACTTTCGGTCTTTTTGAGCGGGCTTCCCTCCGGCTTCTCGTCCCTTGGAATCGCCGCGTGTTTCCTTCTCGTCCGCCGGCGTACTCATCCGCAGTCTTCGTCCCTCGGATGCACCGCGTGCCATCCTTCTCGCTAGCCGCGTCTCTTGCTCCCCGAGCAATCATCCGCTCCGTCTTTCGTCCCTCGGAATCACCGCACGCTTCCTTCTCGTCCGCCGATGTACTCTTCCGCAACACCTCGTCCGTCGTACTGTCGTCCTTCTCGCTAGCTGCGTCTTCCGCTCGACTACCTATGCTCCTAAGCTCCTGCACACTTAGATATAAGGTTAGAAACACACAGGACCTAACTTAACTTGTTGATCACACCAAAACAACCTTGGGGTTCCAACAATCTCCCTCTTTTTGGTGTGATCAAGCCAAGTTAAGCTAGGGTTAAAATAGACATTAAATAAAATTAAGTAAATTAACTTAATTTGCAATTTAAGTACAAAAAGATAGAAAAAATTAAATCTATCTACCTCCCCCTAGACTTATACTTTCCCTTCTCCCCCTTTGAACACAAAAAAATGGGGTTCCAAGAAAAACAATCTAAGGGTTAAAGACTTAGAAAAAATATTTCTAAAAAAAGTTCTAAGTTTTTAAGAAATTTAGAAATTTTTTCTAAGTAATTTTAAGCTGAGATTTCTAGTTCCAGGAAAAAGTTTTTAACTTAGAAAAAAATGATTTTTGAGAATTTTTCTAAGTAAAAAAAATCCTAAGTAACGTTTTGAAAATCTGACTTAGGCAATTTTTTTAAAAAAATTCTAAGTAATTTGAGCATAAATTTCTAATTTTAGAAAATCTTTTAACTTAAGAAAAAAAAATTCTCAGTAAAGATTATTTTTGAAAGAATTTTTTCTAACTTAATCATTTGAGAATTTTTAATAAAAAAATTTTTAAGTAAAAAAAATGACTTAGTCAACTTTAAAAAAATTTCAGTAAGTAAATTTCTAAATTGAAAAAAAATGTTTTGAATAATCTTTTTAAAACATTAATTAATTCTTGCATTAATGCTTTATTAGTAAGTTAATTAAATATTTATTTCAATATTTTGGCTTCTAGGTCCTGGCGAGGTATTAGGCCTTCTTAGTTATTGGAGCAATAACCACTTCCTTGACAAAGTCTCATAAAGAAATTCTTTATTTAATTTTCTAAATTAAAGCGCTAATTTTAATTTTAAAATTAATTTAAGCATGACTTTGGAACCTAATATAGGTTCCAGCCTACTGGATTAATCAAAAAAATTTTAGGGACATATTTTCTTGAAATATTTTTAATGTCCCGGGTGATATTTAAAGTACCAATTTAAATTATTAAATCTTCTAAAATTGGTTTTAGATGAACATGCATAGTTTTCAAGTTATCTACTTGAATTTTCAAATCATTATTTTCAAGTTTCAATTTTTCATTTGCTAGTTTTAATTTATCTAATTCTTCTAAGGGACAAGACTTAGCTAGAATTACTTTTAAATTTTTATTTTCACTCTCTAATTTGCAGCAATCTTTTGTTAAAAGTTTAACGAACTTAAACATTTTATCGAGAGGAAGAGATCGTACATGACTTACCTTGTCGATCTCGTTGTCCGTTTCTCCCCTTGAGCTGCTGCTTTCTTCCAACGTGTCTCCCCCTTCATCGATGCTCTCGATGCTCATTTCGGAAGAGCTTGAATCGCAGTCATCGTCTTGATGGCTCGCCATCAGTGCGAGTCTGGAGAATGCTTCGACTTCCTATTTGGACGACGTATCGTCCCACGTCGCCTTCAGGGCCTTTCATTTTTGGATAGGCTTCTTACCCTTCTCCTTGTCTTTGTTCTTCAGCTTGGGGCAGTTGTCCTTGACATGCCCTTCTTCGTCGCAGTGGTAGCAGCGGATTGTCTTTTTCTTTTTCCCCTGCGGATGGTTAGTAGATCTAGATTTACAAAGTTTCTTGAATCTTCTTACCATCATTACCATTTCCTCGTCATCGAGAGAAGATTCTGACTCAGGTTCGTGTTAGTTAGAGCCCTAGAGCCAATCTTTTGATGATTGTATGGACTCATTGTATCATATTCTTGTATATTAATAAAGGCATTTGTTTGGTTATTATACTTATTTGTATTAGTGTCAAATAGACTAAGTATAATAGCGTCCTTGAGTAGTAGGTTCATACCTATATCAATCGATTAGTTTAATCGATAGTGAGATGATATAGGGAACACTACTCTAAATCATTCCTAGTCAAGTATTAACATTCAGGGACAATGTTAATACAATAAGACTAGCATGTAGGTCAGCTCGATAATTTGATCTCACAAGTCATGGATATAGAGATATCAAGCTGACACATGGGCATGCATTAGAGAATGTATACTGAATGACCTGCCATGAGAAAGTATCATGGATCGTTATATGAGTGTCATATACTTTCTCATGTGGCTATTAGTATGACTATTAGCCCTTAGACCTGAAGTCACCATGGATCCCTACATAAGGAGTTATGTACTTTGGTTTCGTCAAACGTCACCCATAATTGGGTGGACTATAAAGGCGATTACTGGGTATATAACGAATTATGTAGAGGGATGTGAGTGATGTAGATGGGATCTATCCCTCCCATATGACGGGAGCGACATCGGTATTCTTGATAGAGTGAGACCACTAAGTGCATGGCTATGCCCAAATGAGTCAACATTAGATGTTGAGCTCATTTGATCGAGTGAGTCTACTTGGAGTTCAAGATTTAGATTGATTAGAGGATGACACGGTCTATGCCTCACATTGATCAATCTAGATGTCTAGGATAGAAGGACAATGTCACATATTGTGAGGAGTCACAATTATTAGTCACAAGGTGATGTTGGATCTCGACATTTCTTATAACTTGGGTAGTAATGATGTGTTGCTAGATACCGCTCATTACTTATGCTCCTAAATGGGTTTAGGGCATTGCCAACGTTACAAGAACCTATAGGGTCACACACTTAGGGCATTTAGATGGAGATTTGGTTCATATGATGAACCAAGAGGATTAGATTCATTTGATGAATCAAATTGGATTAAGAGTAATCCAAATTGGGCTAATTGAGTTAGACTCAAGTTGATTCATGTATTTAATGAGTCTAATTTAGATTATGACTCATTAGATCAATTTAATTTAATGAATTAGATTCATTATATTAAGTTGGCTTGAATCAAATGGTTAGATTAGATCAACCATGAGAGAGATTGAGTCAAGTTTGACTTGACTAGAGATGAAGAGGAAGAGTCGAGTTTGACTTGACTCTTTGCCACATCATGAGTGAGGTGGCAAGATGTGGACCAATAGTGTTGTTCCACATCATCTTGTTTTGCCACCTCATGGAGGTTACAAGCCTCCATTGCATTTAATGTGGGTTGGCCACATTAAATGAGTGGAGGTTACTCATTTGCCACATCATTGTGAGGTGGCAAGATGTGGACCAATGGTAATGGTCCACATCTTCATGATGTGCCACATCATAGGAGTTACACAACACCTCTTAATGGCTTCACATTAATTGTGATTAATGTAGAATGGGAGTTACACTCCATGGAGTGGCCGGCCACACAAAAGTGGTGAATGAAATTTGATTTTCATTCAAGGCATTACTTCTTCTTCTTCTTCCTCAAGAGAGCTCTCTCCCTTTCCTCCTCTTGCCGTGACCACACAAGGTGCTAGCACACCTTTTGTGTGTTTTCTCCACCTACGTGTTCGTGTGGATACTTCTAGAGGAGTATCTATTTTGATACTCTAGAGATCCGGCAATTCCTTGGACGAGCGGGAACGCGAAAGGGCACGCAACAAGGGTAAAATTCTTAACATGAAGATCTAGGAGTAGATCTAAAAAGGTTTTTCAAACTCGTATTTGGTTTTTCTGAAAATTTTTTACCTTGCACGGATCCATTGGCCTTGGGTGATTCGGGGTTTCTGCGACGCGAAAAGCGGTTTTCGCGGCCCGAAAAACCCAACAGTGGTATCAGAGCCACGTGCAAGGCGAGTACAAGTTTGTTTTTTGGTTTTATGAAATCTAAAGTTTCTGTAATTTTCTGTAAAATTATGATTTTTGGGTTTTTATGAGTATTTTTCTCGAGTAATCGAAGCACAAGTGTTTAGTCGCTTGTAGGCTTTGGCTACCGGAAAGATTTTTCCAAAACGGCTTCGTTTCGCCCCAAAATTTTTTGAGACAGCAGGCTTGGGTGCCATTAGATCGTTTAGGAGCAACTCGCAATGGCTAGATCGCGGGTAGGGGTACTGTCCCTAACCCCGCAAGGGGATTTGCTCCGCGATTGCACCCGAAATCGCTAAAAACGAACCCGCCGTGAAGATTTTTCCGAAACGGCAATGTCTCGGCCCAAATCGTTTTGGGACGGCGGGTTTAGGTGATGTTGGATCGCAAAGGAACCCTCACGATGGTTAGATCGCGGGTAGGGGTGCTGCCCTTGGCCCCGCAAGGGGATCCGTTCCGCGATTGCGCCCGAAACCGCTAAACGGGTCCGCCGGGAAATTTTACTCGTAAAAATTGTAAAAAATAATTTTAAAATTAAAGAAAATTATGAAAATATATAATTTTGAATTATATATTAATTTTTTGATAGTCATGGCCCAAAAACCCAATGTGATTGGATTATGTTGTAATTCATAATACGGCCTGCGTGCCGTTATGTGTTTGCGAGTGTTGTATTATATTCGCGACCTGCGCGTCGTGCCTTCTCTTATATTCTTGTTGTAAATTAGATTTAGACTCGAATGTAACTCGAGTTTCAAATTGTAATGTACAAATTGGAGCAGTGGAGGGTTCACACGAGACGGAGTTCCGAGGCGGGCACGAGCAACACAAGGTGGTCAAAGGGAGGAGCTTGGAGAAGCTGTTGACCCTAGGTTGACCAATCGATCTTCTCATTGGCTTGAGAAGATCGTAGTAGGGCCATGACTAAATCACAAATAGATTAATTAATTGCTTGTGTATGTGATGCATATTTAATAAGTAGTTAATTAATTAGTGCCTTACGATTAGATTAGATCTAAGTCGTGCACATGATGCACCCTTGCGATTAGATTAGATCTAAGTCATGCACAAGATGCATCCTTTTCGATTAGATTAGATCTCAATCGACTCAACTATAATGCCCAACCGTGCAGTGATACCTATCACTACCTCGATCACATGTATTGTTGAATCTGCCAAAGCAGAGCAATACATATTATCTTGGTAGGGTACGGAGGGACAATCTTGGTCCCACCTATCAACGCATGGGTGAATACAAACTCAATTAGATTGAGGATTCCTAGTTACTCGGTTGGATCGAGTCAACTATAGGCATTCTTCCAACGGTTGGAAAAAATAAGGTCAAAATCACATCTATATTAACTCTCGGGCGTATTAGCCAAAGCTAACTCGAGTTTTAATATAAATGCGGATATTGATTTTATAAACAAGAGTTGCATAGAGATGTAATTGGTAATCGTTACCTACCGATCATACTAAGCCTTGGGCGTATTAGCCAAAGCTAACTCAAGGGTTAGTATGATGTGGATCTTGTCACACAAGAATTATAGAATTCAGTGGGAGCATCATTTAATTAAAGGCCTAATTAAATGATTTTAAAAGAATATGATATTTATTTATGCAAATTTTCTGTTGTAGATAACCATGACGTCGAATACGAACTCTTTCTCCCTGCGTTCTGTCCTTAAGAAGGACAAGCTCAACGGAGCAAATTTCCTGGACTGGTACAGGAACCTGAGAATAGTTCTCACTCAGGAACGTAAACTGTATGTTCTGGAGCAGCCTATTCCGGAGGCTCCTCCTGCCACTGCCACGCGAGCAGACCGAGATGCTTACAAGAAGCATCAAGATGACGCATTAGATGTGTCCTGTCTAATGCTCGCGACCATGAACTCTGAGCTTCAGAAGCAACATGAGTTGATGGGCGCTTACGATATGGTTGAGCATCTTTGTCAACTATATCAAGGACAAGCAAGGCACTGGAAGAGGAACTCCAAAGAATACCTGGAAGATCTTAAGAAGAAGAGAAATAAGATTTCTACTTCAGGTATACATGTTATAGAAGTCAACCTCTCTATTTCTTCATCGTGGGTATTAGATACTGGATGTGCTTCGCACATTTGTACTAATATAAAAGCGCTGAGGAATAGCAGGGCATTGACGAAGGGTGAGATAGATCTACGAGTAGGCAATGGAGCACGAGTTGCTGCTATTGCTGTAGGAACTTATCATCTATCTCTTCCCTCTGGGCTTGTACTAGAATTAGATGATTGTTGTTATGTACCTGCCTTGACTAAGAACATTATATCAGTTTCTTGTTTGGACAAGAAAGGATTCTCGTTTATAATAAAGAACAAATGTTGTTCTGTCTATTTAAACGATATGTTCTATTGTTGTGCACCTCTGATGAACGGACTCTATATTCTAGACCTTGAGAGCTCTATCTATAACGTTAATACCAAGAGGTTCAAATCGAACGATATGAACCACACCTATCTCTGGCACTGTCGCTTAGGTCATATAAATGACAAGCGCTTATCCCAGCTCCATAAGGATGGTTTGCTGGAATCATTTGATTTTGAATCATATGAGATATGCGAGTCATGCCTACGAGGCAAGATGACCAAGACTCCCTTTAGTGGGCACAACGAGAGAGCGACTGATCTGTTAGGACTCATACATAGTGATGTATGTGGCCCTTTCAATATCGCTGCTAGAGGCGGTTATAGATACTTCATCACATTTACTGATGACTTCAGTAGATATGGTTATGTGTGCTTGATGACACATAAGTCTGAATCCTTTGAAAAGTTCAAAGAATTCAAGAATGAAATATAGAACCAGCTTGAAAGAGTATTAAAATACTTCGATCAGATCGAGGTGGTGAATACTTAAGCCATGAGTTTCGTGACTACTTAGCTGAGTGTGGGATTCTATCCCAACTCACTCCTCCTGGAACACCACAGTGGAATGGTGTATCCGAAAGGAGGAATCGTACCCTATTAGATATGGTACGATCTATGATGAGTCACACTTATCTTCCGACATACCTTTGGGGCTATGCTCTAGACACCATATAGGATATGGACTGGGAGAGATGCCCAGGTGTCTCTCATGAGGATTTGGGGCTGTGAGGCTTACGTACGACGTCAAGTCTCAGACAAATTAGGACCCAAATCCGATAAGTGCTATTTCATCGGATATCCCAAGGAAACTAAGGGATATTACTTCTACATTTCCAGTCAGCACAAGGTAGTTGTGGCAAAGACTGGGGTCTTTCTAGAAAGGGACTTTGTTTCTAGAAAGACTAGTGGGAGCACGTTCGATCTTGAAGAAGTTCAAGATGCGAACAATAGCACTGATGCCTCGATGGAAATTGAACTGGAACCACAAAGTGTTGTGGATGATGTTGTTCCACAAGGAGTTGAGGAACAACAACCGGTTCAAGTAGACATACCTCTTCGCAGGTCTGATAGGGTACGTCGTCAGCCTGAGAGATACTCATTTCTCTTGTCTGACCATGATGACATTGTGCTCATAGAGGATGAGCCCACTACCTATCAAGAAGCTATGATGAGACCAGATTCCGAGAAATGGCTAGAAGCCATGAGATCCGAAATGGAATCCATGTACACCAACCAAGTATGGACTTTGGTTGATCCACCTGAAGGGGTAAAACCCATTGGGTGTAAGCGGGTCTTTAAGAGAAAGACTGACATGGATGGACTTATTTATAAGGGTCGCTTGGTAGCTAAAGGTTTCAAGCAGATTCATGGTATTGACTATGATGAAACCTTTTCTCCAGTAGCGATGTTTAAGTCCATTCGGATTATGCTTGCTATTGCAGCCTACCATGACTATGAGATATGGCAGATGGATGTCAAAACCGCGTTTCTGAATGGAAACCTGCTCGAGGATGTGTACATGACACAACCTGAGGGTTTTGTAGATCCACAGCATACTAGCAGAGTGTGCAAGCTGCATAGGTCCATTTATGGATTAAAGCAAGCTTCTCGGAGCTGGAATCTTCGTTTCAATGATGCAATCAAACAGTTTGGTTTCATCAAGAACGAAGATGAACCTTGTGTCTACAAGAAGGTTGTAGGGGACGTAGTTGTCTTCCTCATATTGTATGTGGATGACATACTACTCATTGGGAAGGACATCCCTATGCTTCAGTCTGTCAAGACCTGGCTAGGGAGTTGCTTCTCAATGAAGGACTTAGGTGAGGCATCCCGCATTCTTGGGATACAGATCTATAGAGATAGATCTAAGAGATTGCTTGGCCTAAGTCAGAGTACATACATTGACAAGGTACTCCTACGGTTTGCCATGCAGAACTCCAAGAAGGGATTTCTGCCGATGTCACATGGCGTGAGTCTTTCGAAGACTCAAGGTCCCTCTTCTAGAGAGGAGAGAGACTGCATGGATCAGATCCCTTATGCCTCAGCCATAGGATCGATCATGTACGCCATGCTATGTACTCGACCTGATGTCTCGTATGCTTTGAGCATGACGAGCAGGTACCAGTCAGATCCAGGTGAAAATTACTGGATAGCGGTCAAGAATATTCTTAAGTACTTACGAAGGACTAAAGAATATTTCTTGATATATGGAGGCAATGATGAGCTAGCTGTAAAGGGTTACAGTGATGCTAGCTTCCAGACCGACCAGGATGACTATAGATCGCAGTCAGGGTTCGTATTCTGCATTAATGGTGGTGCTGTGAGCTGGAAGAGTTCGAAGCAGGACACAGTAGCTAATTCTACAACAGAGGCCGAGTACATTGCTGCATCAGAGGCAGCCAAGGAGGCAGTTTGGATCCGCAAGTTCATCACTGAACTTGGGGTGGTTCCTAGCATCGCTGACCGAGTTGAGCTCTATTGTGACAACAATGGAGCTATAGCACAAGCGAAGGAACCTCGCTTACACCAGTGGACCAAACACATACTACGGCGCTTCCATCTCATTCGAGAGATTATCGATAGAGGAGATGTGAAGATTTACAGAGTACCTACAGAAGCTAACATCGCAGATCCCTTGACCAAGGCTTTGGCACAGAGAAAACATGATGGTTACACTAGGTCAATAGGCCTTAGAGCCTATACTGATTGGCACTAGTGCTAGTGGGAGATTGTTAGTTAGAGCCCTAGAGTCAATCTTTTGATGATTGTATGGACTCATTGTATCATATTCTTGTATATTAATAAAGGCATTTGTTTGGTTATTATACTTATTTGTATTAGTGCCAAATAGACTAAGTATAATAGCGTCCTTGAGTAGTAGGTTCATACCTATATTAATCGATTAGTTTAATCGATAGTGAGATGATATAGGGAACACTACTCTAAATCATTCCTAGTCGAGTATTAACATTCAGGGACAATGTTAATACAATAAGACTAGCATGTAGGTCAGCTCGATGACTTGATCTCACAAGTCATGGATATAGAGATATCAAGCTGACACATGGGTATGCATTAGAGAATGTATACTGAATGACCCGCCATGAGAAAGTATCATGGATCGTTATATGGGTGTCATATACTTTCTCATGTGGCTATTAGTATGACTATTAGTCCTTAGACCTGAAGTCACCATGGATCCCTACATAAGGAGTTATGTACTTTGGTTTCGTCAAACGTCACCCGTAACTGGGTGGACTATAAAGGCGATTACTGGGTATATAACGAATTATGTAGAGGGATGTGAGTGATGTAGATGGGATCTATCCCTCCCATATGACGGGAGTGACATCGGTATTCTTGATAGAGTGAGACCACTAAGTGCATGGTCATGCCCAAATGAGTCAACATTAGATGTTGAGCTCATTTGATCGAGTGAGTCTACTTGGAGTTCAAGATTTAGATTGATTAGAGGATGACACGGTCTATGCCTCACATTGATCAATCTAGATGTCTAGGATAGAAGGACAATGTCACATATTGTGAGGAGTCACAATTAGTAGTCACAAGGTGATGTTGGATCTCGACATTTCTTGTAACTTGGGTAGTAATGATGTGTTGCTTGATACCGCTCATTACTTATGCTTCTAAATGGGTTTAGGGCATTGCCAACATTACAAGAACCTATAGGGTCACACACTTAGGACATTTAGATGGAGATTTGGTTCATATGATGAACCAAGGGGATTAGATTCATTTGATGAATCAAATTGGATTAAGAGTAATCCAAATTGGGCTAATTGAGTTAGACTCAAGTTGATTCATGTATTTAATGAGTCTAATTTAGATTATGACTCATTAAATCAATTTAATTTAATGAATTAGATTCATTATATTAAGTTGGCTTGAATCAAATGGTTAGATTAGATCAACCATGAGAGAGATTGAGTCAAGTTTGACTTGACTAGAGAGGAAGAGGAAGAGTCAAGTTTGACTTGACTCTTTGTCACATCATGAGTGAGGTGGCAAGATGTGGACCAATAGTGTTGTTCCACATCATCTTGTTTTGCCACCTCATGGAGGTTACAAGCCTCCATTGCATTTAATGTGGGTTGGCCACATTAAATGAGTGGAGGTTACTCATTTGCCACATCATTGTGAGGTGGCAAGATGTGGACCAATGGTAATGGTCCACATCTTCATGATGTGCCACATCATAGGAGTTACACAACACCTCTTAATGGCTTCACATTAATTGTGATTAATGTAGAATGGGAGTTACACTCCATGGAGTGGCCGGCCACACAAAAGTGGTGAATGAAATTTGATTTTCATTCAAGGCATTACTTCTTCTTCTTCTTCCTCAAGAGAGCTCTCTCCCTTTCCTCCTCTTGCCGTGACCACACAAGGTGCTAGCACACCTTTTGTGTGTTTTCTCCACCTACGTGTTCGTGTGGATACTTCTAGAGGAGTATATATTTTGATACTCTAGAGATCCGGCAATTCCTTGGACGAGCGGGAACACGAAAGGGCACGCAACAAGGTTAAAATTCTTAACATGTAGATCTAGGAGTAGATCTAAAAAGGTTTTTCAAACTCGTATTTGGTTTTTCCGAAAAAATTTTACCTTGCACGGATCCGTTGGCCTTGGGTGATTCGGGGTTTCTGCGACGCGAAAAGCGATTTTCGCGGCCCGAAAAACCCAACAGTTCGTCTCTCGAAGCTTTGAGGGCGATGTTGTTCTTGGGCTCCTTCATTCCTGCACATCTTGACTCATCCACTTCAAATGTTGAAAAAAATTCTTCTAATGAATTTTTTTTCTAAATCCTTCAAAATGTAAAAAGCATCTACTAGTGATGCCCATTTTGAATTTCTAGGAAATGAATTTAACGCATACCTGAGCGAATCTCGGTTAGTTACCTTTTCTTCGAGGTTCGTGAGTCCGGTGATGATTTCTTTTATTCTGGAGTGCAGATGTGCAACTGTCTCATCTTCCCCAAGTCATAGGCTGGTGAGCTGATTGCGAAGCAGATCTCGTCTAGCGAGCTTGGCTTCGGACGTTCCTTCGTGCAGCTGGAGGAATTTCTCCCAAAGCTCCTTTTCCGAGTTGAAGGTGCCGACACGGTTGAGTTCTTGTGGCGGAAGTACGCTTAGCAGATGGAATTCTGCTTTCTTGTTTGCCACGTACTCGGCCTGCACTTTCTTTGCCCATTGATTTTTCACTTTGCCCTAGGGAGCTTCAAAACCGAGTTCCATTGTTAGTAATAAATCGAAATCGGTACCAAAAAATACCTCCATGTGCTTTTTCCAGCTTGCAAAGTCCCCCTCGAATTTTGGTGGGTGGATGTTAGATCCGGCCATCTCATTGCTTCATTCGGCGGTTAGTCCTCCTGAAGCATCTCGGCTCTGATACCACTTGTAGGACCGTTGGGCCGGCTAGAAGGGGGGTTGAATAGCCCTGAATAAAACACAACCCTTTCTTGAATGATTAAGCTAACACTTGAAAAATAGATTAAGCAGAAAATAAAGCATAAAAATGAGGCACCGGATTTGACTTGGTTACAACCGGGGAGGTTGTTAATCCAAGGAAGATGGTCGCACTAAGAACTCCTTCAGGTAGAGAAGCCTCGTTTACAGTAGTGTAGGCACAGAAAGAAAGAAGCTAACCTAAGCGGTAGAAGCACACAAGTGTTGTTACAATTTCTAAACTGATGAAAAGCTTCTGGACCAAGGTTATATTTATAGCCTTGGTCGGGGCGCCTCGAAGGGGTTCCGGATGCCCTGGGGGGGATAAACTTTATCCCCCAATGATCAGATCGAGTCAAATCTCGATCCTAGTCAAAAGTCTGGTACGGGCGCCCGGAAGGGTTCCGGACGCCCGGAGCCCAAAGTCAACAGATGTTGACTTTTTCGCCCGGGATCTCTTTGTTGGAGTGTATACTGAAAGCCTAAGCTTTGTAAACATTTATTATGAATAAAGAATCACATTTGGTCAAATTGTCTACATTTAATTGTAGTTGTTCAATTAATTTATACTGTAGATAACATAGTGTGTGGTGTCACATACAGAAGATGATGTTATCAGTACCTTATAAATTATAAACAGTAGCTCACGACCAAAATGGAAAGGAACAAATCATTAGAAGGTCGTAGTGTAATTAGGTATCAGTTTATCTTGACTGTATAATTACACTAGTACACTCAGAGTGTATTGAGTAGGACCATTTGAGGTCGTTTCTTTTATACTGACTTTATAAAGAAACAAAGACCTCGGTTATTATGGAAGTGTGTGCTCTTAATCCTAATATAATAACAAGCACATATATTTGATATTTATTTCTTTAATTTATCAGTGGGTGAGATTTAGTTCGATGAATCAATAAGCCCGATAAGTTGGGAAATGGTATCACTTATAGTGTGTGTTGTTGATTATAGAAGGAAACTGTGTCCTAGAGATACTAGGTTGATAATGTCCTCAGGAGGAGCTCATAAGGATTGTCATGTTAAACCCTGCAGGTGGACTTAGTCCGACATGATAATAAGGTTGAGTGGTACTACTCTTGGACTAAGATATTAATTAAATGAGTTGTCAGTAACTCACTTAATTAGTGGACATTCGATATCTTAAATACTGGGAGAATAACACACTCATAATAAGAAGGAGCCCAAAAATGTAATTTGGGATTGGTGCGGTAGTTCAATAATAGTTCTCTAGTGGAATGAATTATTATTGATAAAATTAAGTTGTGTGTTCGGGGTGAACACGGGATGCTTAATTTTATCGGGAGACCAAAACCAATTCCTCCTCTCGGTCCCTATCGTAGCCTCTTATTTATAGAGTACTATACCCACCTATACCCACCTTCTATACCCACCAATAAGGGGCCGGCCAAGCTAGCTTGGGAACCAAGCTAGGGCCGGCCTAGGTATAAAATTGGGTGGCCGGCCCTAGCTTGAACCCAAGCTAGTGGGGCCGGCCAAATTAATTTAAAAAGGGATTTTAATTTTAATTTTTATTATGTGAGAGATATAATTTATTAAAGAGAATTAAAATTAAAATATCTCTCTTGTAAAAGATCTACAAAAGATTAAAGAAAGAGATTAGATCTCTTTCCTTATTTGTAGATTGGTGAGGTATTTTATTTTCTCTTTAAAAATTATTCACATGTTGTAAAATTAAAATTATAGAAATTTCCTTTTATCAACCATGAAGAGATTTTGAAGAGAAATTTTATTTTTTAAAATTTCCGGAAACAAATTAGGAAGTTTTAATTGTTGATTGAAACTTGTCCAATTTGATTTCATTGATGTGGCCGGCCATAAGATTTCAATTGGGGAAATTTTATTTTATTTTTATCAATTAAATCATGTCAAGGAAATTGAGGAAATTTTATTGTAATTAAATTTCCTAATTTGCCTAAGCCAAGGGGTGAGGGTGCCTTCAAGAGACGCAACCTCTATTATTTCTCTCCCTCTTTTGTTCCTTGGTGTGGCCGGCCATCATCATCATCCTCTCCCTCTCTTCCTCTTGTGGTGGCCGAATATTTCATCCCTCTTGGAGTTCTTGTGGTGGCCGGATACTACTTGGAGAAGAAGAAGAAGAAGGAGAGAAAGCTTGCATCTCTTGGAGCTTGGTTGGTGTTTTGTTCTTCATCCTTGGTAAAGCTTCTTTGTGGTCGAACCTAGCTAGGAGGAGAAGAAGGTGGTTGGTGGTTTCTCATCTCGGAAGATCGTTGCCCACACAACGTCCGAGGTTAGAAGAGGAATACGGTAGAAGATCAAGAGGTCTTTCTAGAAGGTATAACTAGTAGTTTTTCCTTTTCCGCATCATGCTAGTTATTTATGGAAATAATACCTTACGATTCTAGAATTTCGAATATGTTTTTCGATGTTGTGTTCTTTTGTTTTTTCTTTTCCTTGTGATTTGATTGTTCTTTTCGGTTAACCTAAAGTTATTTTAGGAAATTAAATATTAGCTTTCTATAAAAGGTTTTGTCTAGTCGGTGGTGGTTGCTCCCATATCCAAGAAGGCCATGTGCCTCTCCACGTCAGTACTGGGAACCGATTATGGAAATTAATATTTAATGGAATTAATAACTTAAGGTGATTTGGGTCGAACGTGTTAAGTTCCGCAGGAGACCCAAGTCAAAACCTAAAAGAACGAATAGATTAAGTTTTGGATCAAACGTGTTAAGTTCCGCAGCGATCCAAAATTTAATTTAAAAGAACACATGGTAGCTAGGAAAAGGTTCAGACCTTTGTACAAAATTTTTGTACAGTGGAACCTCTAGGTTTTCCGAGTAGCAACCAACACTCTTCTCTGGTTCAGTCCCGCCTCAGTCCGGTTCTTCTCCTCCGGATCCGCTCGCTTGGGTGATCTCTGCCATCCGGAAAAGGGCTCACCCGAACCCAACTTCCGGTCTTCTCGTACCTCGAAATCGCCGCGTGTTTACTTCTCGTCCGCCGCCGTACTCATCCACAGTTTTCATCCCTCGGATGCACTGCGTGTCATCCTTCTCGCTAGCTGCGTCTCTTGCTCCCTGAGCAATCTTCCGCTCCGGCTTTCGTCCCTCGGAACCACCGCACGCTTCCTTCTCGTCCGCCGGTGTACTCTTCCGCTGCACCTCGTCCCTCGAACTGCCATCCTTCTCGCTAGCTGCGTCTTCCGCTCAACTACCTGTGCTCCTAAGCTCCTGCACACTTAAACACAAGGTTAGAAACACACAAGACCTAACTTAACTTGTTGATCACATCAAAACAACCTTGGGGTTCCAACACATACATCACTGTCAACCATGATCCAATGACATCCAATCTCCCAAACAACAGACAATAAACAATACATTACTGTCACTAATGTACTGCTATAGCCATTGCTGTGATCTCAACTATCCATGGCTAATCCTCCTTTCGGCCATTGGTCTCAACCCTCCTCCATCCCGATGATCTCCAAGAATACTGGCGTCCATCATCGAAGATCCTTCGATTTTGAGAGATAGTAGTGTTGGATCGAGATCGCGCTAGAGGGGGTGGGGTGAATAGCACTCATGGCTTTCACACGTTTCGTATTCGTAAAATGATCAAACACAAAGGAAATAAATAAATAAACACATACAGAAGACCAAGGTATTTACTTGGTTCAGAGCCTGTGGCGACTCCTACTCCAAGGCCCGCGATCGAAGATCACTTTCGATGGCCAATCACTATCAATCCAAAATTCTTTTACAATTAAAGAGTACAAGTGCTAAATAAAGAAATAATACCGACAATACATAAGAATTGAAGAAACGAGGTTGTTAGTTGTCGGAGTAACAGCGCATGGTGGAAGCATTTGGAGAGAGTTCAAAAGCACCGGTTGTTGTATTCGAGATTGATGATCATGCTGCTTCTCGTGGCTCCATTTTATAGGCTTCGTAAGACTGATCTAGATCCACAAGTCTCGGGATCAGATTCGACCAGAGGCGGATCGATCGACCGACCCCCGGTTCGATCGAGCGACCCCCGGTTCGATCGACCAATCAGGCGATCTCCTCCTCATCCGATCCGCCCGATCCGCTCTCTCCACTTCGATCTGGTCAAGTCTTATCCCCGATTCGGTCGACCAAAAACCCGGTTCGGTCGACCGATCCCCTGTTCGAGCCCGGTCCACTCGCAGGAAGTCTGATCAACTGCTTTAGGGGTTCGGTCGACCGATAACCCGGTTCGGTCAACCGATCCCCTGTTCGATCCCGGTCCACTCGCTGGAAGTCTGATCAGCTACTTTGGGGGTTCAGTCGATCGATAACCCGGTTCGGTCGATCGATCCTGGTCAATTTTGACCCTGCACAGAAATTGTTAGAAATATTCTCCTGCAAAACAGAGTTAGAATATAGCAGATAATATATAAGTAAATAAATTGATAGTCTTTGGACTGTCTGGTTCTGACTTCGAATTTCCTACCGAAAATCCTAGGTCAAACCGATACCTATTGTTCCCTCTTCTGGGGATCGCGTCCTCACCTACTCCACTCAGGAGAAGTTACCTTTTGCCAGTTCAGTCCTCCAGACCGACTGGACTTTTGCTCGGTGCTCGAATCTTCTAGTCTTCATGCTGGACGCCCGCTCCACGACTCATCCAGACTTTCACCTGGTTCACGACACCAGGATTTCCACCTAGGGTTACCGCCCCCTAGGGTTTTTGCCCGAACCTCCGACCCGCCAAGACTTTCTTCCTAGGGTTACCACCCCCTAGGATTTTCCACTTGCCTAACCGCAGCTAGGCCTTCCTGCAAAGCTCAATCAATATATCAGATAACAACACACCTTAACTTTGAGTCCTTTTGCCATTATCGAAACTCGAGTTCGATCGTTGGATGCTTCCCGCACCAACAATCTCCCCCTTTTTTATTATGACAACAAAAATTTAAAGTTAAGTAAAATAATGCTATAAAGAATTTTCAAAGAACAATACAAGCATGATAGTATAAATTAAGTACAGTAAGTGAAGAACTCCCCCTTAATAAAAGATCCTCTTTCAATTTCTTTCAATTTTCTTATACTCTCCCCCTTTACCATTTATCAAAATTTTTTTATTATCTCCCCCTAAGCTTAAGTGACCATTGGGCTTAGCAAAAAAAATATTAGCTTAAAATCTTAGCTTTCAAAAAAAATTTGACTTAGAGAATTTTAGTTTATCACAAAATCCTCTTAGCTAATACTTAAAGATAACAGATATATAAAATATTAAAATATTTAGCTAAGTGAAAAAAATGTTTATCAAAAATAAGAAAATGATCTTAAGATAATTTGATTTTGGAAAAAATTTAGCTTAATACACTTAGCCTTTTAGAATAAATTTCCTTGTAACACTTTTTAGCTAAGTGAAAAGGTTTTATAAGTTTAAAAAGCCTTTTGAAAAATACTTAGTCAAAGTTTATTTCTTTTTTTTGCAAGAATACTTAGCTTTTTAGAGTATATTTTTGGCCAAGTAAACTAAAAATTTCAAAACTTAATTTTAGCTAAAAAAATTTGGCTAAAGGAAAGTTGAAAAATAATTTAGCAAAAAAAATTTGAAAACATAGATGAGAAAACTTTAGGATAAAAGTTGTTTAATAGATCTTTAAAAATATTTGATTTTAGGACTCCTTAATTTAAATAATTTTAGCTAAGGCCACTTTCACAACAAACATTCAAAGAGTCCTACAGTCCAAGCATGAGTAACTTCAATTCCTTAGCCACATGTCTAACCATTAGCTATTCGCTGTTTTCCTAGAGGGCACCAGTTTTCACTTGGTTAGTCAAGTTAAGTTAGTGATCCAATTAGATTTGACTAAGACAGAATTACTTAACTTGATTAATGTATTTTTAGTATTTAACACCCTAACTTATGTCGATGCACTGGCATAAGCATTCTTAAGTCCAGGCAGTACCCTATGCAACTCACACCATTCTAAGTATGTTCAAACACAAGAAAGTTAGTCCTAATGTGCTTGTGAGATGCTCTGGTGGAATCTAGGGGTACATGATTTCTGGGGGGGTAAAATCCTAGGCTAGACCAGATTTTTGAAAAACTAACAAAATTTGGAACTTTGAAAAATATTTTTCTTAAGATTTTAAATCCAAACTGATTTAAAGACAAAATTTTCAAGTAAAGATAAGTTCTATTCTACTAAGCACATCCCTATTTGTCTTCTAAGTGAACTGAACTCAAGTTTAGGTAAGGGCTTTGTGAAAATGTCAGCTAGATTTGATTTTAACTCAACATAGTTAAGTACAATATCACCCTTAGCTACGTGATCCCTTACAAAATGGTGCTTTATTTCTATATATTTAGTCCTTGAGTGGTGAATTGGGTTTTTTGTTAGATTTATTGAACTTATATTATCAATTGAAATATTTCTTTTTTTGATATTCTAGTTGATAGTCTTTAAGGGTATGCATCATCCATAGCAACTGAGATGCGTATTCACCTAGGGCTATCTATTCAGCTTCAATGGTAGATAAAGCAACACAGTGTTACTTTCTGCTTGACCAACTTACTAGGCATTGACCTAGAAATTGATAGCTACCACTTGTGCTTTTTCTATCTAGCTTGCACCCGACATAATCTGAGTCAAAGGAGTTGGTTAGATCAAGGGTGCAAGATCTAGGGTACCATAGTCCTACATTTAGGGTTCCCTTAATATACCTAAGGATTCTTTTGACAAAGGTTAAGTGAGATTCTTTTGCACAAGATTGGTACCTTGCACACATACCTACTGCGAAAAGAATGTCTGGTCGGCTCGCAGTTAGGTACAGTAGACTTCCTATCACACTTCGATAGTATTTCAAGTCTACTGGTTTACCTTTTAAGTCTGAGTCAATTTTAATATTAGTAGCCATTGGTGTATTAATATTTTTTGAGTTTTCTATTCCAAATTTTCTAATTAATTCCTTAGCATATTTAGTTTGATAAATATAAATTCTATCTTTGGTTTGTTTAATTTGTAAACCTAAGAAGAAATTAAGTTCACCCACCAGACTCATTTTAAATTCATTTTCCATTAGTTTGGTGAATTCTTTTAAGAATTTAGAGTTGGTTGATCCAAAAATAATATCGTCTACGTAAATTTAGGCTATAAAAATATCTTTTTCTAAGGTTTTTACAAAAAAGGTTAGATCTATTTGACCTTGGTTGAACCCTTTTAATATTAGATAATTTGACAGACGTTCATACCAAGCCCTAGGTGCTTGTTTTAGTCCATATAGGGCATTTTTTAGTCTAAAGACATGATATGGTTGTTCTAAGTCCTCAAATCCTGGGGGTTGACCTACATATACCTCTTCTTTAATAAATCCATTTAAAAATGTGGATTTTACATACATTTGATATAGCTTGAATCCCTTATGTGCTGCATAGGCTAGCAGCATCCTAATGGATTCAAGTCTGGCTACAGGTACATAGGTCTCATCATAGTCTAACTCTTTTACTTGATTGAACCCTTTAGCTACTAACGTAGTTTTGTTTCTAACTATTTTTCCTTTATCATTTAATTTTTTTCTAAATACCCATTTAGTATCAATTATGGTCTTGTTAATGGGTTTAGGCACTAATTCCCAGACCTGATTTCTTTCAAATTAGGTCAACTCTTCTTGCATTGCTAAGGTCCAGTCTGGGTCTGGTAGGGCTTCACCTATAGTTTTGGGTTCAATTTTGGAAATAAGGGATATTTAGCTTAGGTTCCTATAGGATGACCTAGTTCTGACTCCAAGAGTTAGATCACCCAAAATTTGATCAGATGGGTGATTGGTGCTCATTATTGTTGATCTTATACTTGGGTTAGTAGTTAGTTTTTTAGATTCATTAAGTTCAGGTTGAATTTCGTCATCATCTTCTGTGTTTCTTGAATTAACATTTTCTGTATTATTATTTATTATATTGGGTTGTTTATTTTCTTCATCAAATATTACATTTATTGTTTCTTCAACTTTTAGGGTATTTTTGTTGTAAACTCTATACGCCCTACTGGTTGTTGAGTACCCTAAAAATATTCTTGGGGTTGTTTTTGACGAAAATTCCCTAAGTAGTCTTTAGTGTTTAAAATGAATACTTTACACCCAAATATTTTTAAATAGTTTAAGTTAGGAATTTTATTATAGTATATTTCATAGGGTGTTTTATTATGGAATTTGTTAATTAAAATCCTATTTTGTATATAGCTGTATTAATTGCTTCAGTTCATAATTTATTAGATAGTTTATATTCATTTTACATGGTCCTAGCGGCTTCTTCTAGAGTTTTGTTTTTACATTCTACTAGACCATTTTGTTGAGGGGTTCTAGGGAAAGAATATTCATGCTTATACCCATTAAGTTCACAAAATTCAATAAAGTTATGATTTTCAAATTTCCCCCCATGATCACTTTTGATCCTTTTTATTTGAGTGTATTTTCCATTTTCTATTAATTTACAAAGAATTTTAAATACTTCAAGTGTTTCATCTTTAGTTTTTAAAAATTTTACACAAGTAAATCTTGAGTAGTCATCGATTATTACTAAGTAATATTGATTTTTGCTTAGTGACTTGGCTCCATGTGAATCAAACAAGTCTAGATGAAGGAGCTCAAGTATTGAAGTTGTTCTATTTAGGTTGGTTAACTTCTGGTTTGACTTGGTTTGTTTGCCTTATTGACAAGTATCACAAGTTATATTTTCAATAAATTTTAATTTGGGCAGACCTCTAACTAGACAATTTTGACTCATTTTTGAAATCAGTCCAGTATGAGTATGACCCAGTCTCCTGTGCCACAACTCAGTTTCCTCTTGTTGTGCTAATAAACACTCTAGTAAGGAAGTTGGTAGGTCTATAGTATAAATGTTCTTTTTTCTAATTCCCTTAAGTGTGATTTCAGGATTTTTAATATTCTTAATTATACATTCAGTTTTTGAAAATGTGACTAAATATCCTGAGTCACATAACTGGTTAATACTAAGTAAATTGAAACTAAACTGTTCAACCAATAACACTTTTCGAATATAAAAATTAGAATTTAATTGGATATTACCTATTCCGATTACCTTAAGGGTTCCGTCGTTGTTGAACGCGACAGACCCTAGGTTCTTAACTTTCAACTTAGTGAATTTCAATCTATCTCCAATCATGTGTTTGGAACATCCACTATCTAACATCCATTGATCCAAATCTTTATGATCCTACATAAAGTATTTGATTTGGGTCAATTTACTAGATTTTAGAGGATAGTTTGACTAAAATCAATTTAATTTTCCATCTCACCCAATCTAAATGATCAAAACATGGTATCCCTATGGGTGATTGTGAGATGGTATATTAAATTAGTTAAATTAAATTGATTTGAGTAAATTGAGTTAATTAAATTGAATTTATTTTGAAATAATTTGAAGTTATTTAAATTGAATTTATTTTGATTAAATTTGAAGTTATTTAAATTGAATTTATTTTGAATTAAATTGAATTTATTTTGAATTAATTTGAAGTTATTTAAATTGAATTTATTTGGAATTAATTTTAATTAAATTGAATTAATTTGTTAGACTAAGTTCAACCTACATCCATCTCACCCGATTCTAAGTTATCAATCAGGTAATCTTAAGTAATTTTGTGAGATAGTTATCTTTAATTTAGGTTATTTCTAAGGATTAATTTACATTTGAGTTAAACTTAAATTTTCCAATTAGCCAATTAAATATGTATTTCAAAGATTGGTTCCCAGGTCGTGGCGAGGCACTAGGCCTTCGTGGGTATGGGATCATCCACCACTTCCTAAACAGAACCACTCAAAGAAATGACATATTTAATTTTCTTTTTGAAATCCCTAGGTTTAATTGAACAAGTGTAAATTATGCCTAGGTCTTTAATCTATCCTAATCTAGACATGCATATTAATAAGAAAGTAAGTAAACAATCATCAAACAATTCTATTTGTTTATTAAGATAGTTTTTCTATTGGCTCCCCCTGGATCATAACCTCGATATGGTCTATCAAGGTAATGAACTTGATCCTTGGGGACCCAATATTAACCAAGTCCAACTTGATTGACCAAGTTGGACTTAGGTACCCATCCTTGGACTATCTTATTATTTGGTCTATTAACTAAAGATAGATAGGATCGATATTTAGTTTTAAATCCTAATCCGGATTTGTTGTAAATGACACTTTATTTTCCAAGAATTATGTCAAGGTTCTTGGAGCCCAAAAAAAATCATTCCAACATTTTCTTCAAATCCTTGACCTGAGTTTTCAGGCTGGAATTTTCTTCCTCAAGCTTTTGGACTTGAGTTGAGTTTCCAGTCTGAACTGGGTCAGGCAAGGATTCGAATTTAGTCACTTCTTTAAGGGGTGTTACCTCCTTTAGAAGTGACTTGATCCTAATATTTGATTTTGCTAATTTTCGCATTAAATAATTTACTAAATTGTGTAAACGCGGGATACTTACAGCGGGGTCAGGCCCTTCGGAAATGGATACAGATCTGTGGCTTCTCTCGGACTCGGCTTCCGATTTGTCCTCGCTTCCAAATTCGCTGATGTAGTCTCGGGCTATCATCGTGAGAAAACTTGTCTATTCGAGTTCTTCGTCGTCGGATTCTTCCGAGGATGACTCATCCCAGGTCACCTTCAAAGCCTTCTTTTTCCGTTGCTGCTTCTTTGCATCCTTTTGATTTGGGCAGTTGGCTTTGACGTGCCCCTTCTGATTGCAGCCATAGCATGTCAATTCGAATTTTACCTTTGACTTTGGTTGAGCCTCCTTGGATTGAATTTCCTTCTTGAGGTCCTTCTTGGTGAAGCCTTTCCTTTTCTTGTAGAGTTTCCTTACTAAGTTGACGAGTTCAATCGTAAGTTCGTCGTCTTCATTGTCTGAGTTAGGTTCTTCTTCTGACTCTAGTTCGGTTCTGCGCCTCGATCTCGGTTCACGCGTTCTGCTACTACCTACAACCAAAGCTATACCCTTCTCACCCGGGCATGCATTAGTCTTCTTATGCAATTCAAATTCAGAGAAGAGTTCATCTAATTTAATGGAAGACAAATCCTTAGAAACCTTGTAAGCATCTACCATCGATGCCCACAAGGTATTTCTCGAGAAGGCGTTGAAGGCATACCTCAATATATCACGGTTCTCCACTTTCTGTCCAATGGCGTGAAGCCCGTTGAGTAGGTCTTGTATCCGGGCGTGGAGTTGACTAGCCGTCTCATTTTCCTTCATTTTAATATTATATAATTTATTGAATATTAAGTCCCTTTTACTTACATTGGCGTCGGACGTTCCTTCATGAAGCTCGATCAGCTTCTCCCATAACTCCTTTGCACTTGAGAATGGTCCTATTCTGTTGAGTTCCTCCTTTGTCAGACCACACTAGAGTATGCAGGTTGCCTTTGCGTTTGCTTCTACTTTCTTTATTAAGGATGCGTCATAGTTCTCGTAAGATACTAATTTGCCCGTGTCGTCAAGTGGGAGTTTGAGGCCTGTCTTGGTGATCATCCAGACTTCGAACTGGGTTTGCAGGTACGATTCCATTCGCCCTTTCCAGTGGCTAAAGTCTTCACCGGAGAAGAGCGAGGGATGGATTGTGCTATAGCATTTTTGTTGGGTCATTTGAAACCTTGCACACAAAGAAGAAAAAATCTATTATAAGACTGAGTCTTGGATTAGTAGTGCGGGATGTATAAAAGAAAAACGATCTCGAGTGGTGTTGCACCAACTTCGAGAAAAAATCGATTCGAACGAGAAATAGATAGGAATATAGCAATTATACTAATTCTGGCCGACTCTAAAAAACTGAAAATACCATGAAAAATTACTAGATTGGTGGTTGCACCAAATCGAAGCTACCTCGCTCTGATACTAATTGTTGGATTGAGATCGCGCTAGAGAGCGGGGATGAATAGCGCTCGTGGATTTCACGCGTTTCGTATTCGTAAAACGATCAAACACAGCGGAAATAAATAAATAAACACACACAGAAGACCAAAGTATTTACTTGGTTCGGAGCCTGTTGTGACTCCTACTCTAAGGCCCGCGATCAAAGATCGCTTTCGATGGGCAATCACTATCAATCCGAAATTCTTTTACAATTAAAGAGTACAAGTGTTGAATAAAGAAATAATACCGACAATACACAAGAAATGAAGAAATGAGGTCGTCAGTTGTCGGAGTAGCAGCGCGTGGTGGAAGCCTTTGGAGAGCGTTAAAAAGCACCGGTTGTTCTGTTCAGGATTGATGATCAGGCTGCTTCTCGAAGCTCCTTTTTATAAGCTTCATAAGACTGATCCAGATCCCCAAGTCTCGGGATCAGATTCGACCCGAGGCGGATTGGTCGACCGATCAGGCGATCTCCTCCTCATCCGATCTGCCCAATCTGCTCGCTCCACTTCGATCTGGTCAAGTCTTATCCCCGGTTCGATCGACCAAAAACCCAGTTCGGTTGACCGATCCCCTGTTCGAGCCCAGTCCACTTGCTGGAAGTCTGATCAGCTGCTTTAGGGGTTCGATCAACCGATAACCCGGTTCGGTTGACCGCACCCCTGCTCGAGCCCAGTCCATTCACTGGAAGTCTGATAAACTGCTTTGGGGGTTCGGTCGATCGATAACCCGGTTCGGTCGACCGATCCTGGTCAATTATGTCCCTGCACAGAAATTGTTAGAAATGTTCTCCTACAAAACAGAGTTAGAATATAGCAGATAATATATAAGTAAATAAATTGACAATCTTTGGACTGTCCGGTTCTGACTTCGAATTTCCTACCAGAAATCCTAGGTCAAATCGACGCCTACTGTTCCCTCTTCCAGGGAACGCGTCCTCACCTACTCCACTCAAGAGAAGTTACCTTTTGTCAGTTCGGTCTTCTAGACCGACTAGTCTTTTGCTCGGTGCTCAAATCTTCCGGTCTTCATGCAGGACGCCCGCTCCACGACTCGTCCAGACTTCCACCTGGTTCGCGACACCAGGATTTCCACCTAGGGTTACCGCCCCTTAGGGTTTTTGCCCGAAGCTCCGACCCACCAAGACTTTCTGCCTAGGGTTACCACCCCCTAGGACCTAGGGTTACTGCCCCCTAGGGTTTTCCACCTACCTAACCGCAGTTAGGACTTTCCTGAAAAGCTCAATCAACATATCATATAACAACACACCTTAACTTTGAGTCCTTTTGCCATTATCAAAACTCGGGATCGATCGTCGGATGCTTCCCGCACCAACAAGTAGCACCCTGTCTGGCCAACTTGTCCCCTTACAGTCTAAGCAATACATGTTAGTATTAGCCCAGTACCAATTATGAGATGATTGTAAAGGACTCAATTTGTATCATATATCATTATTAATAAAAAGGCAAAGTTGGTTATTATATTTATTTCAGTTCAGTGCCAATTGAATAAGTATAATAATGTCCTTGGGTAGTAGGTTCTTATCTACAACATATCAATTAGTTGAATTGATAGTGAGATATTTAGATATATATAGAACACTACTATTAACTATTCCTAGTCAAATATTAATATACAAGGACAATAGTAATGCATTGAGACTAGCATGTAGGTCAACGGATGACTTAATCTCACAAGTCATGGATATGAGATATCAGGTTGACACATGGGTGCATATTAGAGAATATGTACTGAATGACCTGCTATGAGAATGTTTCATGGATCGTTATATGAGTGTCATAAACATTCTCATGTGACTATTGGTATGAATAGTCCTTGGACCTGAAGTTACTACAGTTCCCTACATAAGGAGTTGTGTACTTTGGTATAGACAAACGCCACCTATAACAAGGTGGACAATAAAGTCGATCATTAGGTATGCAATGAATTATGCGGAGAGATGTGAGTGATGTAGATGGAATCTATCTCTTTTATATGATGGAAGCGATATCTGTGGGCCCCTTGATTAGTAGGACATAAAGGAAGCATGACCATGCTCAAATGAGTCAATATGAGATATTGAGCTTATTTGATTAAGTGTGTCTACTTAAAGATTAAGAAACACAAAGGTTGATAAGAGGATGACACGGTCTATACCTCATTGATCAATCTAGATATCAAGGATAAAGGGACCAAGTCATACAAGATAATAGCCATGGACAGGTTAGGTCGGATCTCGACTTTCTCGTCACTTAGGTAACAATGATGCGTTGCTAGATGTCACTCATTTCTTATGTATCCAAATATTGATTTGGGTACATTGCCAACGTTACAAGAACCAATTGGGTCACACACAAAGAACAAGTGGATTTGGAGATGGGTTCATATGATGAATCATTGGATTAAGTCTAATTCGAATTGGACTTATTGAGTTAGACTCAATTGGATCTAATTGTTGGATTAAGTCTAATTCAAACTAGACTCAAGGAGTCAATTCGAATTAATGAAATAGTGATTCATTGAATTTGAATTGCATGAGATCAATTGAGTAAGACTCGATGGAATTAGACTTTAGTTACACTTGAGTTAGACTCAAGTGAATTAGACTTGAGTTAGACTCAAGTGAGGAGACTTGAGTTAGACTCAAGTGAGATTTAATGAAGATATTCATTGAATTTTGAAATTCAATGAATCATTTCATTCAATTTTTGAAATTGAATTTGAAATGAGGAGTTACAAGTTTGGTCCTTAATGGAGTGTAAATGCTCATTAAGACTATTAATGCAAATTAAGTATTTTCATTGGATGAAAATACTTAAGCATTTTGCTCTTCATTTTGGATGATAATTCTTCATTCTCCTTGCTCCTCTCCTCTCTTGGCTGAAATCAACTTTCAAGGTTGCTAGCACAACCTTTCTCATTTTTGTGAGTTTGTGAAACAAATGAACGCTTATTCGTGTGGATACCGTAGAGTCACGAACGTGATATCGTACTATGATCTGAGCTATCGGGAGTCTGTGAGCATGCTACAAAGGTATAATCTCATGCTCTTAGTAAACTTAGTATATAATATTGTTTCCCTTCGCATGGATCTTCTGGAGTAACTAGTATTTTCCGCTATGCGTTTGCGTGTTTAGCGCAACTAGTTCCTTACAGTGGTATCATAGCCACTTGTGAAGGGATATACTTGTAGGTGTAGTGGAGGCCAGCAAGAGGGGAGTGAATTGCCTGAAAATTAAAACTATACCCTCCTCAAGGCTTTCAACTCAAAATAAATAGCAACAATAAAATCTAAAATTGCAAAATAAAAGAAGACCAGAAGTTTAACTTGGTTACAAACCAGGGGGTTGTTAATCCAAGGCAGTCGAACAACTCTACTAGAAAAATCTCCTTCACTGTAGGCAGAGAAGCCTTTTTTACACACTAAGAACGCTTATAAGTTGCTAGGAATTGATCACTGAGTTGAATGATTATTTCCTAGCTCCAGGAGCCTTTATATAGCTCTTGGAAACTCTATCTCGAGTGTTGAAGGTACCTCCAAGAGGGTTCAAGGCGCCTCCATAAGGTTTGACTGGATAAAACTCTATCCGGTAGCAAACGACACTTTGGTTGGGTGCGAGGTGCCTCAAACAACCTTGGAGGCACCTCGGACTGGGTCTGAGGCGCCTCCAAGCTGTATGAGGCGCCTCAAACAGTGGAGGTAGCTAAGGCACCTTCAGCATTGGTCTGAGACGCCTCTGGCTAGCTTCTTCAGCTCCTTTTGGCTTCCTTTCTTCTTCTGAAGCTCCGATTGATTGGGTGATTGCGGCCAACCGAAATAGGGCTCACCCGAACCTAATTTCCAACCTTTTCTTCGAGCAGCCTTCCTCCCCGGCTTAACATCCCTTGAACGCCGTGCACGTTCTTCTCGCACACCGTTGTTCTCTTCAGCAGCTCTCTCGTCCTTCGGACGCACTGAGCCCATCGGCTCCTTTCCCATGCCGTCCTTCTCGCTAGCTGCGTCTTTCGCTCGACTTCCTATGCTCCTAAGCTCCTGCACACTCAGACACAGGGATCAAACACAAAGCAGGATCTAACCAACTTGGTTGATCACATCAAAACACTCACGGGGTCCAACAATATCTCCCTTTTTGATGTGCATCAACCCAAGTTCAAGTTAGGGTATAAAAATAAATAGTAATTTTAAAGAAATTACTAACTAACAGTTTAAGCATAAAAATTGCAATAAAAATTTGCAATACTGAAAGAATTTTGAAATTCTTAAATATTCCGAACTCCCCCTAAACTTGTACCTATTTCTCCCCCGTTGATCACAGCAAAAACGAGGTAGACTGAATTTTTTTTTGAAAATTTATAAGTTTAAAACAGAAAGAACTTCTAAGTAAAAATGATTTTTTTTTGAATTTTCTAGAAAAAAATTCTAAGTTAAAAATGAATTTTTAGAATTTTCAGAAAGAATTCCTAAGTAAAAATTCTAAGAAAAAATGAATTTTTTTAAAAAAAAATTCTAAGTAACCTGAATTTTTAGAATTTTTCCATAATAACTTTAAAAAATGAATTTTTTTAAGAGTTTTCAAGAAAAAGTTTGAAAAACTTTCAAAACATTATTTAATTCTAGTTTAATGCTTTTTCAGAAAGTTAATTAAACATTTTATTTCAATATTTCAGCTTCCAGGTCGTGGCGAGGCACTAGGCCTTCTTGGTTATTGGAGCAACAACCACTTCCTTAGACAAAGCTTTATAAAGAAAATTTTTGTTTAATTTTCTCTCTTGAAAGCCTTAATTAAATAAATTAATTTAGCACAGATTTCGGAACCCAATAGATGTTCTTCCTACAGGATTATTCAAGAATTTAGGGGGTACATAGTTCTTGGGCACTCTTCTAAGTTGACCCTGATGGTTTCTAATGTACCAATTCAATTTTCCATAAATTCTAATTTTTTATTTTGGAAATTTATTTAAATATGCATTGTTTTTTAATTTTTCAACTTCAATTTTTAATTTTTCATTTTCTGATTTTAGATTATCATACATCTCAAGTGGACATGTTTTTGCTAATTTCATTTTCAATTCAGTATTTTCTTTTTCTAATTTAAACAAATCTTTAGAAAGAGATTTGATAAATTTAAACGACTGAGTAGGGGTTAGAGCACGTACCTTACTTACCTGGCTTGATGATGCTCCCCCTTCACTGCAGCTTTCCTCTTTTGATGTTCCTCCCCCTTCATCTATGCTTATTTCTGAGGTTGACTCTTCTTCCAGCTGATGGCTTGCCATTAGCGCTAATCCCGAGAATTCTTCGAGGTCTGACTCGGAGGATGACGAATCTGACCAAGTGGCCTTCAGGTTCTTGTGCTTGGAGGATTCTGGTTTCTTGTACTTTGTCTTTACCTTCTATTTCTCCTTTTTCTTTAACTTTGGGTAGTCATCCTTGATGTGCCCTTCTTCATTGCAATTGTAGCGACGGATTGTCCTTGTCTTTTGATGACGTTTACTTGACTGCGATCTAAATTTGTTAGATTTAAAAAACTTATTAAAACATCTTACCATTAACGCAGCTTCGTTTTTGTCAATCGATGAGTCAGAGTTAGAAGCATTTGTTTTTGCCTTTAAGGCGATGTTCTGACTAGTTTTCTCTGCTCCATTGGGCTCTGCAACTCAAGATTCATGAAGTTCAAAAGTAGAAAACAAATTTTCTAAAGTACTTACCTCGAAGTCCTTAGAGATGTAGTACGCATCTACGAAGGAGGCACACTCTGGAGTTCTGGGGAGGGCGTTGAGCGCGTACCGAATTGAGTCCCGGTTCGTTACTTCTTCTCCAAGGTTGGTTAGTTGAGTTATTAACTCCTTGATTCTTGCTTGGAGTTGCGCTACCTTCTCGCCGTTGTTCATCCGAAGGTTGTCGCGCCTCGCTAGCTTAGCTTCCGAGGTACCTTCGTGAAGCTCCAGGAATTTTTCCAGAGATCTTTCGCGGAGGAGTAGCTTCTGATTCGACTTACCTCTTGTGGTGGCAGCACGCTCAGTAGGTGGAATTCTGCCTTTCCGTTGGCAACAAACTTAGCCTGCTCCTTCTTGCTCCACTGATGCTCTTCTTTGTCTTTCGGAACTTCAAAACCATATTTCATAGTTAGTAAAATATCGAAGTCGGTTTTAAAGAATACCTCCATCCGACGTTTCCACGTCATGAAGTCTCCGTCGAACTTCGGGAGAAGAATATTCGCTCTGGCCATCATCTTGATCATTGTGCTTCAGTCGGCGGTTAGTCCTTCTAAGGTGGTTTGGCTCTGATACCAATTGTAGGTGAAGCGGAGGCCGGCAAGAGGGGAGTGAATTGCTTGAAAATTAAAACTATGCTCTCCTCAAGGCTTTCAACTCAAAATATATAGCAACAATAAAATCTAAAATAGCAGAATAAAATAAGACCAGAAGTTTAACTTGGTTACAACCCAGGGGGTTGTTAATCCAAGGTAGTCGAACAGCTCTACTAGAAAAATCTCCTTCACTCTAGGCGGAGAAGCCTTTTTTACACACTAAGAACGCTTATAAGTTGCTAGGAATTGATCACTGAGTTGAATGATTATTCCATAGCTCCAGGAGCCTTTATATAGCTCCTGGAAACTCTATCCCAAGTGTTGAAGGCGCCTCCAAGAGGGTTCAAGGCGCCTCCATAAGGTTTGACCGGATAAAACTCTATCCGGTAGCAAACGACACTTTGGCAGGGTCCGAGGTGCCTCAAACAACCTTGGAGGCGCCTCGGATTGGGTCTAAGGAGCCTCCAAGCTGTATGAGGTGCCTCAGACAGTGGAGGCAGCTAAGGCACCTTCAGCATTGGTCTGAGACGCCTCTGGCTTGCTTCTTCAGCTCCTTTTGGTTTCCTTTCTCCTTCCGAAGCTCCGATTGATTGGGTGATTGCGGCCAACCGAAATAGGGCTCACCTGAACCCAATTTCCGAGCTTTTCTTCGAGCAGCCTTCCTCCCCGGCTTAACGCCCCTCGAACGTCGTGCACGTTCTTCTCGCACACCAGTGTACTCTTCTGCAGCTCTCTCATCCTTCGGACGCACTGAGCCCGTCGGCTCCTTTCCCGTGCCGTCCTTCTTGCTAGCTGCGTCTTCCGCTCGACTTCCTGTGCTCCTAAGCTCCTGCACACTCAGACACAGGGATCAAACATAAAGCAGGACCTAACCAACTTGGTTGATCACATCAAAACACCCACGGGGTCCAACAATACTAAGTTGTTAGCAATTTTATATGTGATATAGAAAAGCATGATAAGTTTATTATGATCTGCAAAATTATGAGTTTCATCAAAAAATTAGTGTTTTGTTGAGAACGAAACATAGTTGGTATGTGACCGGCAAGGTCTCGGCCAAAGGTGTTTTGTTCGGAACAAAGCATAATCGGTCTTAAGGTTAGTAGGGTCTTGGACATGGCATCAACTCATAAACGAGTATGCAAAATTAATTTTGTTTCGGGGGCGCTGGCCCTCACCCTGCAAGGGGTGCTGCCCCTTGACCACCGCCCGCTAACCGGCTAGCGGGACTGTCGTGGCGTTGCAGCTCATAATTTGTTATTACAATCATAGTAAATTTATGTCATAAATATATTGTGAATATATATGACATGGTGCATGGTTATGACCCTTGAACCCCCTATGTAGTTGTGTGTGTTGTTGTAATCCGTAATATGGCCTGTGTGTCGTGCCTTCATCCCTTTCATTCTAGTTGTAATTTTAGACTACACTTGAATGTAAATCGAGTTTCTTTAGATTTTGTAATATACAAATTAAATAGGAGTCAGTCTACTGGAAGATGGGTGAAAAAGAAAGAAGGAAGGACGACAACACACGGCGACAAAGGGAGCGCTTGGAGAAGCTGCTTTGACCTAGGTGGACTCATCGCTCTTCACATTGGCTTGAGAAGATCGTAGTTTATGGGGGCTATAACCGTGTCACATTTTTATTTATGCATATATGTGTGATGTGTGTTTTGTGATGGATTCGATATATATAATATATATATATATATATATATATATATATATATATATATATATATATATATATATATATATATATATATATATATAATTATTTCCTTTTCAAAAATATGCCTACCGAAAGTTTATTACTCACTCCTAGCTTGATCAATTGTAGTCAGGTTTTGCCAAAACAAAGTGACTCAATTTATCTTGCTAGAGTGCGATAGGACAATTGTGATGTCCGACTATTAAACTTGGGTGTGACTTAACTAGGTTGTCTCATTTAGAATGAGAGCTTAGAGGCATATCCTATAAGATGGAATTCAAATTGTATTAGTGTTAGGTGATTAGCCAAAGCTAACTCAAGGTGAGCTATAATATGAATTTCATAAGATGGGCAAAATAAACAAATAATATTGTTCATCTAGCTATACAAGAGTTGCATTTGATGCAATTGGTATAAGATGCATACCTACATTATGCGAGTCTTGGTCGATTAGCCAAAGCTAACTCAAGATGAGGTATAATATGGATCTTGTCCCACATGAATATTATCGTGATTGGAATTGGAGCTAGTAGTGTGGGTAAAACCACAACCATGACTTGCTCCTACCAAGCTTTAAATTCTGTGGGAGAATCATTTAATTAAAGGCCTAATTAAATGATCGATATATTATACTAAGTTTTGCATTATGTTGTTATAGATAACCATGTCGTCAAATATGTCGAACACTCTCTCTCTGCGATCTATCTTTGATAAGGACAAGCTCAATGGAGCTAACTTCTTAGATTGGTACAGAAACTTGAGAATAGTTCTCAAGCAAGAACGAAAACTGTACGTCCTAGAGCAGCCCATTCCTAAGACACTCCACGCTACTGCCACTAGAGCCAATAGGGATGCTTACAAGAAGCATCAAGATGATGCATTAGATGTGTCATGCCTTATGCTCGCCACCATGAACTCTGAGCTTCAGAAGCAACATGAGAACATGGATGCTTATGATATGGTTGAACACTTTAGACAACTATATCAAGGACAAGTAAGGCATGAGAGATTTGAGATATCTAAAGTACTGTTTCAATGTAGAATGCAAGAAGGAAGTCCCGTAGGACCTTATGTGCTCAAGATGATCGGATATGTGGAGAATCTACAAAGGGTGGGATTCCCACTAGGACAAGAATTGGCCACTGACATGACAATAAGGTTGATAATATCCCCAAGAGGAGCTCATAAGGATTGTCATGTAAACCCTATAGGTGGACTTAGTCCGATATGACAATAAGGTTGAGTGGTACTACTCTTGGAGCTAGACGTTAATTATGTGAGTGTCAGTAACTCATTTAATTAATGGGCATTCGATATCTTAAACACAAGGAGACTAACACACTCATGATAAGAATGAGTCCAAAATGTAATTTGGGATTGGTGCGGTAGTTCAATAATAGCTCTTTAGTGGTATGAGTTATTATTGATGAACTTGAGTTGGGTGCCATGCCCCGGAGGAGTCCCTGCCAGAAAAAATTTCGACAGCATCTCCCCTGTACGGGTGATAATCTGAAACATTTTACAACATCCAGATACCTCGACCAACACGGCCGAAATTATATATATATATATAAAATAAGAAACATCCACACAGTTTAATAATATAAACTAAACTAATACAATGATAAAGAAAACTTTAAAAAAAAAATCCTACTCAACTAACCAATAAAGCTCAAAACATGATATCCTGCTCAACTACACCCATAAAGCTCAAAACTGATATCCTACTCCACTACACCCATAAAATACAAATCACAATGAACTCACCTCTTCTTCCATCTAGGCAGGCATGTAGCAAAAATACATCCAAATAAAACTCATCGACAATAAAACAAAACCATACAGTATCCAAGTGTCAAAACCAGAACAAGTCTACAACATCGTTTAGATATCATCATAAGAAAACCAGAAGACTGAAATAACATATCCTCGCGACCTGCAGGGGACTAGCGACTGGAACTCTCCGGACAACCTCAACCTGAAAATAGTAAATATCCATGGGGTGAGTCAACTCCTCAGCGGGTAATATTGACATGCATAGTGAGAAAATAACAACTAGCACTAATCATGCGTACAGTCTCCTAAGAATGATAAATGCAACTGAAATAAACAGGAGAAAATTATACTAACCAGGACCTGGGTATAAGTATAACAAGGTCGTCAGACCGAGAGGTATCAAAATCCTGTATGCATGTCAAACATATGCATCCATCCAATATGCAACATACAAGTGCAGCAAACACAAACAATAAATGCATAAATGCTTATGATGCCAATAACATGTCCTGGTCACCCCTACTGCCAGTCATCCATCTCACACACGATGGTGAGACAGAGTGGGTAGGGCTGTGGCAACTGTACACTCTGCCGTCACTGCTCCTGATGAGTGACCGAGTGGACGGGATGTTGTCGGAGTACACCTATCCTCCTATCCCAAATCATAAGTGGGGGAGCGCAATGCTCTCATCTCCCTGAGACAATCAAGAGGAGGGATCCCTGACGTGCTACTACGCTGCGTCAAGCTACCCATGAATGGACCAGCGGAGCACTGACAGAGCAAACTGCCACACACCCTGCCTGATATACCACTAACCCATGAGTGGTTGTGTGTACAGATCCATGTAATTTGTGATGTTCTCAACAATAATGGAGCCGACTATCGCGCAGCATGCAATCATGCGAGATGATGCATGTCACGCCCCCAAAGGAGTCTCTGCCAGACAAAAATCCGGCAGCATCTCCCCTGTACCGGTGACAATCTGAAGCATCCATACAAGCAAAATACATCAGCCACATGCGGCTGGAATATTTATATACACAACCATGCAGTTATAATAACAGCCCACTCGGCTGGAATGAAACAATCACAACCACGCAGTTATATATAAAACAGCCCACACGGCTGTACTAAAACACAGCGGAAAAACGAAGGAAAGGCCACACAACACAAATAAATACAATGCATGCCGGCACGGCTTAAACACAAATACAACACCAAAACCATAAGATAGCCACATGGCTATACACAAATACAATGCCAAAAATAAGAAAAGAATATACAAAAGAAAACAAGCATGATCTTCGGATGTGACGTAGGACTCGGCAGACATGATACTCCGAGCGACACCAACCATCTACAAGCTACCTGAAAACATAAAGATATACATGCGGTGGTGAGTATAGGTAACTCAGCGAGTAATAGAAAAGATAGTGCATGGTCTATAAATAAACATAGAGATCAAAGGTATATAGTCTCATTAGGGAATCAAAGAACATGGTTCGATCCTACTATCATAATCAATGCATCTGAACATATCAGACCCACTAACCTGACATACATACTGTACAAATCACAACCGACATAATGTTAGATACATACCCAATCTGGAATCGACACCTGGTACAATAGTCAGTAAACTCACCAGATCTGCAACAAACCTACTCGTGACACCTGTGCAATATAAATACGACTGGAAATACATGTAAAATAAATGACATGTATGCAGCATGACAACCATATGGAACAATCATATCGCAAACAAATGCAACATATCACAAACACATGCAACTAGTATCTACTAGGCATGTATGCAAATATATCTCCAAAGATGCACTGCACATCAAATGCCAATGTGCATGCATGCTATATGGTCACCCCCGCCACCTCTCTAGACACCACGACCCCTGTATGGCTGAGAGGCTTGGGTCCGTGACAAACCGTACTAGCCTCCAGTACAAGCACCGCTATAGGCGGCCGAAGAGGACGGTCAGTTAAGTAGTTATATAACTACATAGCTAAGGGTCCCTGACCACTCACATCTCTATCCCTCTGACTACTGTACCCTCAAGACTCACTACTCCAGAGTGGTCGAGGCTGACAGAACACTGAGCAGCTGAGTAAGCGTGACAGGACTAGCTCCACTCCTAGCTACCACTCTCTAACAGTGGTCGAAAGGATAGCTATAAACGACTGACGACTCTCTCTACCACAAGGAAGACAATCGTCGTCAGCAATGCAATGAATGATGAACAATCATGATACGAACACCGTCATCATCCATGCATCTCTAAATCCACCTAAGTACCCCACAACATGAGTATGATCATCAAGATACCTCCACATATCCCACCAAACACATATACACAACTACATATTTATAATCAACCAAGAATCTCCGATAATCCCCCTAACACATGTACACCAAACATAGGTACAATCAACATATATCCTCTAGTAAAAACACATCAGACACATGTATATACAACAAATATACAATCAACACAACTCCTCCAATCATCACACCGGACAAATGTGTACACGACATACAAATGGACAATCATCATATGAACACTGCCAATGAACCATACACTACCATACACACTCTACATGTGCATAAATACCACAGAGTATAGATAATCCAAAGTGTAGACTGTATAAGAATTAAATAGATCATCACAAGGGTCAAGCATAAGTATCAAGTAGGAAAGTAACCAACGAACACGATATAAGGTAAAGCAGCCTAAACCATCACATAATAACCATGCGCTAAGCTCAATAAAAATCTACATAGAGCCAAGGAAGAAATACCCGCCTTTATCTGTTGACCGTGTCAGATAAATCAATCCCACTTCGAGACACTCGTTCCGAATCCAAGTCCTACGAATCACATGGTATATGTATAATGTTTAGCTAGTCACATAATCAACAACAAACTAAACTCAAAACCTAATCCTACGTTGAATAGGTAACCCTGTTTAGTTTCCACCCAATGATCCAAACCAAAGTAGATGATAGGTCCATCTTTAAACTCAACTCTTTCTATATCCAAACATAATCCACGATCATCACACTAATCAAATCTCCTCATGAATTAATCCAATTCAATTCACATAATTCATCATCAATCAAACACTAATCCAAACTCATCATAAATCCTTCTAAATCCACTAATCAATCCAATACAACTTAATTTAAATTCCTGCAATCCATCACTACTAATCCAAACCAATGTAGAAATGAAATCACCTTAATTCTTAATCCACAATAATTCATCCAATCCCAAATCCCCAATCTAATATCAACATGGATTCAACAATACTTACTAATATATCTTAGCAAGAACAAAACCCTACAACCCATAAAAACCTAATTATGCAACATACTACTAAAAATCAGAAGTGCATCACTAAAATACACTCACCTTGAGATAGGGCAGCCAATTCCAGTACCTAACAGCGCTACACTCCACTGTCCGGAAACTACACAAGAACACCCACATACCAAATCCTCCAAGAATCAGTCCAGAACTAATCCATAAAACAGTACATTGCTAAACCCTAATAACCAGGATAATACTTACCTTAATAGACCCTCATCTCCTCACCCGAGACCTCCACAGCTTCAAGAAATGAAGAAGCCAATGCTCTGCCCAAAGAAATCTATCACTAGGTTGATCCGATGGTTTCCCCTAATCCAAAACAGGAGGAACATCGCAATTAGAACCCCATAAACCAAAATCCTTGAATTTACAAGATTTCCCGATGATGCCTTACCTCAATCAGTCGCCTCCAGATGATGACGTGTGACCCACTCCAGCTGGTGACAATCCGAACCACTCTCCTATGCACAGATCGTGAAGGAGAACCGAAAGGAATCGATCGGACGGGAACGACGTGAATCAACTCCCCCGCCGTACCCTAGACGTCGACCCACTGCCGACCGCGAACAAGAACGATCGAAGAGTCGACAACTCAAACGAAGCCGGCTGGTACCGTCGAGATCCAGCGACGCTTTCCCTCCGGCGGTGCGACAAAGATGGGATCGCGAGTGGAGAGCACTCTCCGTCGATGTCGGGTTGTCCACGCGTGAGAGAGAAAGGGGAAAGGAAGAGAGGAAGAAAGACTCCACGCCTCGGAAGGGAGAGGGAAGAGGGAGGCTCGGCCGGCGGTGGTTCAAATGGCGCCGGCGATCGCGAGCTCAGCGTCGGCAGTGGAGTTGAATCGAGGAAGGTGGAGATCGCGCGAGAAATGGGAATCGGGAGAGGAAATCAAAAATTTAGGGCTTAAGTTTTTAATTAAATACCTAGGTTAACTTAATTAAATTTTAAGTTAACTTCTTAATTAACTCCCAACTTAAATGGGTATTCCGAACAGGCTCCGCTTAGCCCCACCGATTCATCCCCTCGAAACGAGTCATATAACCTCCAGAAAAATCCAGAAAAATTTCTAAAAATTCCCAAAAATTTCAATAAGATTATTTCTCCAATAACCTTATTATATAATTATTATTTGGGTGTCATATTTTACATTCTCCCCCACTAATAAAAATTTGGTCCCCAAATTTACTGCTCAATTCAGGGATCCTCATCTAAAGGTAACAACTAAGCAACACATCCATATACTAGTCCATCTAAGTATATGAACAAATCTCTAATCGTAAGAGATGACTCTGTGGGTTATGAGCTCACCCTGCTTCCGCTACGCTCACACTGCTTCCGCTACGCTCACACTGCTGTAAAGCCAACTGTGAGTAAATCAACTACCTCTGAAATCCAACATCCCCTATCATCAGATCCTCCAACATCCACTATCATTAGATCCTCCCACATCTGTATAAGACGCTCAAACTATCCATCAGTTTGAGGGTGAAAATCTATACTAAAGAGAAGCTCCTAACCCAAAGTCTGCTATAACTCACTCAGAACCATGATGTGAAATCACTGATCTCCATCCAATACAACACTCAGAGACATACCATAAGGTCAGGTAATCTCTCTACAGTATTATCCTACTACTCAATCCAAAAGAATATACCCTACAAATCGATAGCTAGGGCAAAGTCGTCACCCAACAACGATTACCCAAACCATCATATCCTCCCCATGTCCTGGGTAATCCCACAACAGAATCCGTCATAACATACTCCCACTCCACTCCAATATATGAGTCTACTGGAATAATCCTATTGGTCTCTGATATTCAGCCTCCACGTGCTGACACACTAGACATCAAGCTACAAAATTCGCGCTGTCTTTCTTCATGTCATCTCATCAATAAGAATACTCCAAGTCTCTATACATCGGGTGTCGCCCGAATGTATCGCAAATCTAGATCAATGTGTTTCCTGCAGTAACTCCTCCCGGATAAGAAGTGGCTCGGGAACACACATAATCTCCCACGGAAATCAATGAATCTCATTCTCATTACATGAGAATTCTAACTACTGGTACGAGACTACTCTGCTCATGCTATATCGAAACTGCACTAAACCCCAGGTATGATACCTCTGTGTAGAGTGCAAATCCGTTTACACTAGAAAGTACTACTAAGATATGTGCATCCATCTAAATTGAACTCACAAACATCTATGTAGGAAAATTACATACCCTTCCTAGACAGTCCAGTCAACGACATAATGCTGGAGAAACCCTCAACCAAACTCTGATAATATCCAGCTCGACCAAGGAAGTTACGAGTCTCCTGTATAGACTACAACTACTCCCCATTGATAACAATCTCTATCTCCTACAGATCTACGGTATACTCCTACTGATCACCACGTGTCCTAGTAACCTCACAGAAGATAATTATAATACGTACTACTAAACTTCACATATAGATGTTCCCGTCGAAACATCTCTAGAACTATGCAAAGATAGTGTACGTAACCCACATCGGATCGGAAATAGATCACAACATCGTCAATGAAGATAATGAAATCTAATCCAAACGCCCTAGGAATACCAAATACATCAAGTCCATGAAAACATCTAGGCACGGTATGCCTAAATGGTAACACCAAGGACTCATAATATCTGTATAAGTACACTCAACCATAAGATTTCCAACAGCAAACCTATGATCGGATCACCAACAACAAATCGTCAAATCCATAAATATCACAAACATATCACTCCATGTCACTATCAACATCAAACACCATATAATAGATCATCAAGTCAAATATCCACTAATCATAATCATCCCCAATATCAATCAATCATACTAGATAGTCTCCTAAACAATGATAGAGAAAAACAAAAGCATCCAACCCTCAACACCTACTGTCAACAACCTAAATGTATCCAAAAAGTCTATCAAATCTCATCATCTCATCTTTTCTAATAATCAAATATCTACAGCAGAGGGATATCCATCCAAAGTCAAAGGGTCACACAGCCTGCTGACTAAGAGCCTACCCATCAAGAAGATATCTCCACCACCCTCGTAATCATCCTATATATGTCCCTCGACAAATACCGATAAAAGGTCAAACCCTCTAATATGAGATATAGACCACAAGATCTGACAAAATGATCATGTGGTCAAGGTCTTGAACCACTTGATAGATACAATGTTAGCTGAGTCGTCTAACCATTGTCTTGTTCCCCATCTTACTGTGATTGCTCCATCTGAGGTTCAGTAACCTCCAGTAACGAGCAATGAACACAAAGATAGAGGACCACTAGAACTAAATAGCTTATCCAAATATCTGTCAATCGACGCTCTACCCCTCGAAGATCATCATATCCGAATATGCTCTCCAAGTTATACCCTTGTAACGGTTGTATCTCAAAGTGTTAAGCACGTAGCTTTACACTTTTCCACACCGTGCGATATCCTATCTAAATGTACCTTCTAAGCCCCCCAACCAGGTACAGACAATTCATAGTCAAAGTCCCCATGGAATAGGATACATCGATCCTCTATAGACTGACTAAGCCAATAATGGTATACGGCCAATTCAATCCTTTCTACACTGGTACAAGTCAAAATATCTAACCAAGTATGAAACATCCCAAAGATAGGAATCTCTAAAAATAGAGTAAGTCAGTCCCCTACTGGTCGGACCAACAAAATAAATCGATCAACATTATCTGATCCAACAAGAGTAAATCAATCATCCACTGATGAAACTAACTAAGGTAAATCGATACCCAACTACAAATGCCACTCAGGGTAAATCAGTCCACGGTCCTCTACAGACCTAACCAAAAAGAATCTAAAATAATCCTCTACTAACCGAACTAACAGGAGCACAAAGCCAACTAAGGTAAGTCAAACCATAATTACACAAGTCAACCAAGTAAATCAATCATAGACTGACTGAACACACAAGAGTAAACTGATACTCTACCAACAGAGTCAACATGAGTATATAGATACCATCCACTATCCAACTAATAATAATAGAGACTGGTATATGACTCTAACTCTCAATCAACTAATAGTAACAAACACCAAAACTACTAGTAGTATGATATGACGATTCCCCTGAGACTGTAATCCTAGATCTCCAGTAGGTCAACCGTGATCAGTGATTGACCCAACACATGCAATGCATGCTACAAACAAATAGGCAGGTACTAACATGAGAGTACTAACACATGTCATAACTATCAGAACAACAATGCATATACTAACAGAAATGTATGATCACAATATCTAAACATACCTCCTATAGCCTGGAGATGTCCTGCTGCTGCCTGGTCCCAAAGCCCAAAAATTCACATAAAAAAAACAAATCATGAAATCCAAAACACGAATAACAGGCATCGTACCCGCTCTGATACCACTAAATTGGTATCAGATAAATCTCGAAAATCCAGAACACATAGCAAGTATTGTATACCTGCTTTGATACCACTAAATTGTCACGCCCCCAAAGGAGTCTCTGCCAGACAAAAATCCGGCAACATCTCCCCTGTACCGGTGACAATCTGAAGCATCCATACAAGCAAAATACATCAGCCACATGCGGCTGGAATATTTATATACACAACCACGCAATATAATAACAGCCCACTCGGCTGGAATAAAGCAATCACAACCACGCAGTTATATATAAAACAGCCCACACGGTTGTACTAAAACACAGCGGAAAAACGAAGGAAAGACGACACAACACAAATAAATACAATGCATGCCGACACGGCTTAAACACAAATACAACACCAAAACCATAAGATAGCCATATGGCTATACACAAATACAATGCCAAAAATAAGAAAAGAATATACAAAAGAAAACAAGCACGATCTTCGGATGTGATGTAGGACCCGGCAGACAGGATACTCCGAGCGACACCAACCATCTACAAGCTACCTGAAAACATAAAGATATACATGCGGTTGTGAGTATAGGTAACTCAGCGGGTAATAGAAAAGATAGTGCATGGTCTATAAATAAACATAGAGATCAAATGTATACAGTCTCAATAGGGAATCAAAGAACATGGTCCTACTATCATAATCAATGCATCTGAACATATCAGACCCACTAACCTGACATACATACTGTACAAACCACAACCAACATAATGATATATACATACCCAATCTAGAATCGACACCTGGTACAATAGTCAGTAAACTCACTAGATCTGCAACAGACCTACTCGTGACACCTGTGCAATATAAATATGACTGCAAATACATGTAAAATAAATGACATGTATGCAGCATGACAACCATATGCAACAATCATATCGCAAACAAATGCAACATACCACAAACACATGTAACTAGTATCTACTAGGCATGTATGCAAATATATCTCCAAAGATGCACTGCCCATCAAATGCCAATGTGCATGCATGCTCCATGGTCACCCCCGCCACCTCTCTAGACACCACGACCCCTGTATGGCCGAGAGGCTTGGGTCCGTGACAAACTGTACTAGCCTCCAGTACAAGCACCGCTATAGGCGGCCGAAGCGGACGGTCAGCTAAGTAGTTATATAACTACATAGCTAAGGGTCTCTGACCACTCACATCTCTAGCCCTCTGACTACTGTACCCTCAAGACTCACTACTCCAAAGTAGTCAAGGCTAACAGAACACTGAGCAGCTGAGTAAGCGCGACAGGACTAGCTCCACTCCTAGCTACCACTCTCCAACAATGGTCGAAAGGATAGCTATAAACGACTGACGACTCTCTCTACCACAAGGAAGACAATCGTCGTCAACAATGCAATGAATGATGAACATGATATATATATAATCATGATACGAACACCGTCATCATCCATGTAACTCTAAATCCACCTAAGTACCCCACAACATGAGTATGATCATCAAGATACCTCCACATATCCCACCAAACACATATACACAACTACATATGTATAATCAACCAAGAATCTCCGATAATCCCCCTAACACATGAATCAACTCCCCTGTCGTACCCTAAACACTGACCCACTGCCGACTGCGAACAAGAACGACCGAAGAGTCGACAACTCAGAAGAAGCTGGCCGGTACCGTCGAGATCCAGCGACGCTTTCCCTCCGGCGGTGCGACAAAGATGGGATCGCGAGTGGAGAGCGCTCTCCGTCGATGTCAGGTTGTCCACGCGCGAGAGAGAAAGGGGAAAGGAAGAGAGGAAGAAAGACTCCACGCCTCGGAAGGGAGAGGGAAGAGGGAGGCTCGGCCGGCGGTGGTTCAAATGGCGTCGACGATCGCGAGCTCGTCGTCGGTAGTGGAGTTGAATCGAGGAAGGTGGAGATCGCGCGAGAAATGGGAATCGGTAGAGGAAATCAAAACTTTAGGGCTTAAGTTTTTAATTAAATACCTAGGTTAACTTAATTAAATCTTAAGTTAACTTCTTAATTAACTCCCAAATTAAATGGGTATTCCAAACAGGCTCCGCTTAGCCCCACCGATTCATCCCCTCGAAACGAGTCATACAACCTCCATTAAAATCCAGAAAAATTTCTAAAAATTCTCAAAAATTTCAATAAGATTATTTCTCCAATAACCTTATTATATAATTATTATTTGGGTGTCATATTTTACAATGCATGTCACTAAGCATGGCAATATCCTGAACCTATCCATTTATATAAAATGTGTACCCTAGCATCAATGGATCAAATCTAAAGATCTAAGGTACGCAGGTAAGGTATGATAAAAACCTAGTCCGGTATATCAAAAGGCATGGTATGGCATTACCTCTATGATCATAAGTAATCTGAAGGGTATAAACATGAACGCTAAACAGGTAAAAATCAAAGCATGCTCAGGTAATAAATAATGATATACCGATACAGATATAAACATAACTATTACTCTTTGTTAAAATCTACTATGCATATCAAATGACCATATCAAAAGATAAGTCAAGGTACCTGCCTCCAATATAGATCGAGCTAATCAACCTCTATGTCGAAGTGCTCGTCCTGAATCTGAATCCTGTGTCAAATCGTACATGTAGTGTTTTATTTAGCTAAATTCAAATGAATTAATTAGCTAAATAAAATTCCTAAACTTAATTAGGGAAACCCTAATCAACATGATCATTTACCCTACCTAAATTAACACTCCTTGCTAACATAACTAGCAATCACCTACAAAATATTTCAAATCCTTATGCCTTACCTCAAATCACAACCCTGTTTTAGAATAAGAAGTTGCTGGATGGAAGTGGTTGTAATGTTAGGGTTGTTCGCCGCTGTAAGGTGGCTATCGGACCCAAGAACAACCCACAACACACTATATTTGTTGGAAACTTCACTGCTCGAACAAAAAGAGGATCAAGCAGTCAACAACACATAAGATCAAGTACCCGATTCACTAATTAGGGCAACTCCCTTACCTCTAATATCAACAATCTACTGTAAAGAAAAGAGTGACATCGGCAATGGAGAATTAGGGCACAACGGCAATACGGAGAGAAGAAATCCAACTAGGGCAGAGGGAAGGCTATCTACGGTGTGTCGGCGCTGCTATGTGCGGCGGAGATCTAAGGCAGAGGAGTTGAAGCTTGGTCGGTGGTGGCTCGAAGAGAAAGAAGGATTAGCGCATAGAAGGTCGGCGACGATGCTGCTCGGCGCTAGGCGGTGGCTCGGCTTCACAGAGAAGAGGAAGAAGTAGGAGATAGCCGGCGGTGTCGTCGGGTGGAGAAGGCGGGACAGAGAAGATGGCTAGGGCTCAGAGAAACAAAGCGGTGGTCGGCGCTAGGGTTGAGGAGGAGTGACACCTAGCGATCAGTGGCGTCGGAGATCGAAACGGCGTCGGCTGTGGGGATCTCCACAGCGAGGGGCGATGGGCAAGGTAAAAGGATATCGGGCAGAGGCGATGGTAAGCCCTCGGAGCTTTCCTTGGCCGATGACTTGTACACACAGGAGGAGAGGAAACTGTCGCATGGCGGTTGGGGATCGGGAGGAGAAACGATAGAGGAAGAGGAAACACACGTTGGGAGAAGGCAACGGCGGAAAGAAAATAAAAAGAAAAAGAAAATAAAAAGGAAAATAAACTTTTCTTCTGTTAAATGGGGTACCATAAACAGGCTTTCCCGGAGCCCAGTTTTATCCCCATAAACTCGTCCATACGGTCTCCGAAAAATTCCCAGAAAATTTTCAAAAATTTCAAAAAATTTCCTTATCAATATTCGCCATTTTTGATATTTTACAGTTGGGTGTTCGGGGCGAACACGGGAAGCTCAAGTTCATCGGGAGATCATAACCAATTCCTTCTCTCAGTCCCTATGATAGCCTCTTATATAAAGCCTTATATCCACCCAAAGGCTAGCCTTTTAGCCCATGCTAGGGGTCGGTCCCTATCCTTGCTTGGAGCCCAAGCAAGGGGTCGGCCAAGCCAAGCTTGGAGCTAAGGCTAGGGCCGGCCAAGCCTTGCTTGGTGCCCAAGCAAGGGGTCGGCCATGTGTGAAAGGGAATAGGGATTTTATTAAAAATAAAATTTTGATAAAATCATTCTTTTTATGTTTTTATCCACATGGTTTTAAAAGAGAGTTGTTAATTTTAAGATCTTTCCTTTTATAAATTTTCTACAAAGGATTAAAAGAGAGATTATATATCTTTCCTTATTTGTAGATATCTATAATGTTAAGAGAAAGATTTTAATTTTTAAGGAAACTTTCCTTTTTGTAACCATGATATAAAAGGAGTTTTATTTTTAAATCTTACATTTTATAGATATCCATAAAAGGATTTAAAAGAGAGAGATTTTAATTTATAAAACAATCCTTTTATAGCTAACCACAAAAGGAATTTTTAAAAGAGAGATTTTAATTTTGGTTTAAAATCTTTCCTTGTTTGTTTAAACATGGTGTGGCCGCCCATAGAGAGGAATAAAAGGAAGTTTTATTTTTTGTTATAAAACTTTCCTTTTTTGGATTACCCAAGGATTATAAAAGAGAGGGAGGGGTGCCTTCAGGAATAACACAACCTATTCTATTGTTCCTCTCTTCCATCCTTGGTGGTTGGCCCTTCCTCTTCTCTTTCTCTTCTTCTTTGTGGTCAGCGACATCATCTCTTGTGGAGCTCTTGGTGGCCGTTTACTTGGAGGTGAAGAAGTAGAGAAAGGAGGCATTGTTTTCTACCATCCCTTGGAGCATTGTGGTGGTGGCTGAAACTTGGAAGCAAGGCCTAGTGCCTCGCCATGTTCCAGCTACCACCACAATGCTCCAAGGGATCCTTTGAAAAGTTCAAAGAATTCAAGAATGAAGTACAAAATCAACTTAGTAAGAGTATTAAGAACGTCGTGTGGGCAACGATCTACTTCAAGAATCCTTGCTTCCAAGTTTCAGAATCCTTTGAAAAGTTCAAAGAATCCTTGCTTTGAACTTTTCAAGAATAGAAGTACAACCAAGAAGAAATCCACAAGTCAGAATCCTTTGAAAAGTTCAAAGAATTCAAGAATGAAGTACAAAACCAACTTAGTAAGAGTATTAAGATGCTTTGATCAAATCGAGGTGGGGAATACCTTAGCTAAGAGTTTCATGACCATCTCGTTGAGTGTGGGATCATATCTCAACTCACTCAACCTAGAAAACTACAATGGAATAATGTATCAGAAAGGAGAAATAGTACTCTATTAGATATGGTACGATCGATGATGAGTCAAACAAATCTTCCTACTTCCTTCTAGGGACATGCTCTAGAGACGGTCGCTTTCACACTTAACCGAGTTCCATCCAAGGTCGTCATAAAGACACCATATACGATATGGACAGAGAAGAGTCCCAAGATGTCTTTTATGAAGATTTGGGGTTGTGAGGCTTACGTTCGATGACAAGTCTTAGACAAACTTGGACCCCAATCAGATAAGTGCTATTTTGTAGGATATTCCAAGGAAACAAAGGGATATTACTTCTATAATCCCACAAAAGGCAAGGTGTTTCTTGCCAGAACTGGTGTCTTTCTAGAAAGGGAATTTATTCCTAGAAAGACTAGTGGGAGTGAAGTTGATCTTGAAGAAATTCAAGATACACAAACTAGCACCGATGCCTTGATGGAAATTGAACAGGCACCACAAGAAGTTGTGAAGCAACAACCTGTTCAAGTAGCACACGCTCTACACAGATCTGATAGGACTCGTCGTCAACCTGAGAGATATTCATTTCTCTTGTCTGATCATGGTGATGTAGAGCTTATTGGTCTTGATAGGGCTACATCTTATCAGGAAGCTGTACAGGGCCCAGATTCTGAGAAATGCTAGAGGCCATGAGATTCAAAATGGAATCTATGTACACTAACCTGTTGGTTGCTACTCGGAAAACCTAATGGTTCCACTGTACAAAAATGTTGTACAAAAGTCTGAACCTTTTCCTAGCTACCATGTGTTCTTTTAAATTAAACTTGGATCGCCTGCAGAACTTAACACATTTGATCCAAAGTTTAATCTATTTGTTCTTTTAGGTTTAGACTCGGATCTCCTGCGGAACTTAACACGTTCGATCCAAATCACCTAGGTTATTAATTTCATTAAATATTAGTTTTCAAAATTGGCTCCCAGTACTGACGTGGCGAGGCACATGGCCTTCTTGGATATGGGAACAATCACCACCGACTAGACAAAACCTTTTAAGGAAAGTTAATATTTAATTTCCTTAAATAACTTTAGGTCAACCGAAAAGAACAATCAAATCACAAGGAAAATAAAAAACAAAAGAACACAACATCGAAAAAAATTTTGAAATACTAGAATCGTATGCCTCTTGTATTTGGTATTATTACCAAAAATAACTAGTATGATGCGGAAAGGAAAAATACTAGTTATACCTTTTAGAAAAACCTCTTGATCTTCTACCGTATTCCTCTTCTAACCTCGGACGTTGTGTGGGCAATGATCTTCTGAGATGAGAAACCACCAAAGCACCTTCTTCTCCTTTCTTCAAGTTTCGACCAAGCACAAAGCTTCCAAAAGATGAAGATCTTTTTCCACTAACCAAGCTCCAAGGGATGCAAGAAACAAGACTCCTTTCTCTCCTTTTTCTCCAAGCTAGATCCGGCCACTTCTATGCCTCCAAGAGATGATGAAGTCTCGGCCACAAGAAGGAGAAGAGAGAAGGAGAAGGGGAACCTCTAGGGGCCGGCCACACCAAGGAAGAAAAGAGAGGAAGAAAAAGAATAGAGTCGTTCTCTTTGAAGCCTCCTCTACCCCCTCTTTTATAATTCTTGGTCTTGGCAAATAAGGAAATTTAAATAAAAACTTCCTTGTTTCTTTTTCCATGAAAAGGAAAATTTATTTAATTAAAAATAATTTTCTCTTCTCCAATTTATTTGGCCGGCCACCTCTTTCCCCAAAACAAGGAGAGTTTTAATTAAAACAAAAATTAAAACTTCCTAATTTGTTTCTAGAAATTTATAAAAATTTCTCTAATAATTTTAATCCCTTCATGGTTGGTTAATAAAAAGAAATTTTATAAATTAAAATCTTTCTTTTAAACATGTGGATAATTTCTAAAAAGGAAAGTTATCTCTAAAAATTAAAATCTCCTTTCAATCTACAAATAAGGAAAGATATTAAATCTTTTCTTAATCTTTTGTAAAAACTAATAAAAAAGAATTTTTAAACTTTCTTTTAAATCATGAACATAATTAAAAGGAAAGTTTTTACCAAAATTAAAATCAACCTTTTAATCTACAAATAAGGAAAGAGATTTTAACTCTTCTCTTAATCTTTTGTAGAATCTTATAAAAGGAAAGATTTAAAATTTTAAATTATCTTTTAAATTATGTTATCCACATAAGAAAAATTTTTAAAATTAAAATTCCTTTTTATTTTAATAGGGCCGGCCACCTAAGCTTGAGTTCAAGCTAGGGCCGGCCACATGAATTCACCCATGAACCTACCCATGGCCGGCCCTAGCTTGGTCTCTAAGCTAGCTTGGCCGGCCCCTATAGGATGGGTAAGAAGGTGGGTATAGGTGGGTATAAATCTCTATATACAAGAGGCTACGATAGGGACCGAGAGGAGGATTGGTTTTGGTCTCCCGATGAAATTAAGCATCCCGTGTTCGCCCTGAACACACAACTTAATTTCATCAATAATAATTCATTCCACTAAAATATTATTATTGAACTATCGCACCAATCCCAAATTACATTTTTGGGCTCTTTCTTATTATGAGTGTGTTAGTCTCCCTGTGTTTAAGATGTCGAATGCCCACTAATTAAGTGAGATACTGACAACTCATTTAATTAATATCTTAGTCCAAGAGTAGTACCACTCAACCTTATCGTCATGTCGGACTAAGTCCACCTACAGGGTTTAACATAACAATCCTTATGAGCTCCTCTTAGGGACATTCTCAACCTAGATTACTAGGACACAGTTTCCTTCTATAATCAACAACACACACTATAAGTGATATCATTTCCCAACTTATCGGGCTTATTGATTTATCGAACTAAATCTCACCCATTGATAAATTAAAGAAATAAATATCAAATATATGTGCTTGTTATTATATTAGGATTAAGAGCACACACTTCCATAATAACTGAGGTCTTTGTTCCTTTATAAAATCAGTATAAAAGAAACGACCTCAAATGGTCCTACTCAATACACTCTAAGTGTACTAGTGTAATTATATTGTTAAGATAAACTAATACCTAATTACACTACGACCTTCCAATGGTTTGTTCCTTTCCATCTTGGTCGTGAGCTATTGTTTATAATTTATAAGGAACCGATAACATGATCTTCTGTGTGTGACACCACACACCATGTTATCTACAATATAAATTAATTGAACAATTATATTTATCATAAATGTAGACATTTGACCAATGTGATTCTTATTTCTAGATAAATGTTTATGCCAAAATCTAGGCTTTTAGTATACATCCTAACATAACCAAATATGAACTTTGGTTGATCCACCTGAAGGGATCAAACCCATTGGGTCTAAGTGGGTCTTCAAAGTGAAGACTAACATGGGTGGGCATAAGCATACCTATAATGGTAGATTGGTAGCTAAAGGTTTTAAGCAAATTCATGGTATAGATTATGATGAAACTTTTTCACCAGTTATGATGCTTAAGTCCATTCGGATTTTACTTGCTATTGTAGCTTACTATGATTATGAGATCTGGCAGATGGATGTCAAAACTGCATTTCTTAATGGAAATCTACTCGAGGATGTATACATGACATAACCTAAGGGTTTTGTAGATCCAAAGCATGCTGGAAAGGTTTGTAAGTTGTAAAGATCCATTTATGGATTAAAGCAAGCTTCTAGAAGCTAGAATCTTCGATTCGATGATGCGATCAAAATGTTTGGTTTCGTTAAAAATGAAGATGAACTTTGTGTCTATAAGAAGGTTAGTGGGAGCATAGTCATCTTTCTCATATTATATGTAGATGACATACTACTCATTAGAAATGATATCCCTACTCTTCAGTCAGTGAAGACTTGGCTTGGGAATTATTTTTCAATGAAAAACTTAGGTGAAGCAGCCTATATTTTAGGCCTTAAAATCTATAGAGATAGATTTAAAAGATTGCTTGGCCTAAGCCAGAGTACATATATTGAAAAGGTGCTTAAATGTTTTGCTATGGAGAATTCCAAGAAGGGATTCTTGCCTATGTCACAAAGTGTGAGTCTTTCGAAGACTCAATATCCCTCTTCTAAGGTAGAAAGGGACCGCATGGATCATATTCCTTATGCATCTGCTATAGGGTCTATCATGTACGCCATACTTTGTACTCGCCCAAATGTCTCATATGCGTTGAGCATGACGAGCAGATACCAGTTAGATCTATGTGAAGGTCATTGGACAGCAGTCAAGAATATTCTTAAGTACTTGAGAAGAACTCAAAACTATTTCTTGATCTTTGGAGGTGATGAAGAGCTTGTTGTAAAGGGTTACACCAATGCTAGCTTCCAAATTGATAAGAATGATTACATATCATAGTCAAGGTATGTGTTTTGCTTAAATGGTGGTGTTGTAAACTAGAAGAGTATGAAGCAGAACACAGTCTCTAATTCTACAACAGAAGCCAAGTATATTGCTGCTTCAGCTGCAGCAAAGGAGGCTGTTTGGATCAAGAAGTTCATTACAGAGCTTGGTCTTGTTCCTAGTATAGCGAGCCCAATAGACCTCTATTGTGATAACAATGGGGCTATTGCATAGGTCAAGGAACCTCGCTCTCATCAGAGATCCAAACACATACTACGACGATTCCATCTCATTCGAGAGATCATCGATAGAGAAGATGTGAAGATATGCAGAGTACCAACCGATGCTAACATTATGGATCCTTTGACCAAGGCTTTGGCATAGAAAAAGTATGATGGTCACACTAGGCCAATGGGTATTCGATATCTTAGTGATTGACACTAGTGCTAGTAGAAGATTGTTAGTATTATCCCTAGTACCAATTATGAGATGATTGTAAAGGGCTCATTTTGTATCATATATCATTATTAATAAAAAGACAAAGTTGGTTATTATATTTATTTCAGCTCAGTGCCAATTGAATAAGTATAATAATATCCTTGGGTAGTAGGTTATTATCTACAATATATCAATTAGTTGAATTGATAGTGAGATATGTATATATATATATATATAACACTACTCTTAACTATTTCTAGTCAAGCATTAATATACAAGGACAATATTGATGCGTTGAGACTAGCATGTAGGTCAACGGATGACTTAATCTCACAAGTCATGGATATTAGATATCAGGTTGACACATGGGTACATATTAGAGAATATGTACTGAATGACCCGCCATGAGAATGTTTCATGGATCGTTATACGAGTGTCATAAATAGTCTCATGTAACTATTGGTATGAATATTTCTTGGACCTAAAGTCACTACGGTTCCCTACATAAGGAGTTGTGTACTTTGGTATCGACAAACGTCACCTATAACAAAGTGGACAATAAAGTCGATCACTGGGTATGCAATGAATTATGCGGAGGGATGTAAGTGATGTAGATGAGATCTATCCCTTCCATATGACGGAAGTGATATCTGTGGACCCCTTGATTAGTAGGACACAAAGGAAGCATGATCATGCTCAAATGAGTCAATATGAGATATTGAGCTTATTTGATTAAGTGTGCTACGTAGAGATCAAGAAACACAAAAGTTGATAAGAGGATGACACAGTCTATGCCTCATTAATCAATTTAGATATCAAGGATAGAGGGACCAAGTCATATAAGATAATAGCCACGGAAAGGTTAGGTCGGATATCGACTTTCTCGTCACTTGGGTAGCAATGATGCCTTGCTAGATGTCACTCATTGATTATGTATCTAAATGTTGATTTGGGTATATTACCAACGTTACGAGAACCTATTGGGTCACACATAAAGAACAAGTAGATTTGGAGATGGGTTCATATGATGAATCATTGGATTAAGTCTAATCCGAATTAGACTTATTGAGTTAGACTTAATTGGATCTAATTGTTGGATTAAGTTCAATTCAAACTAGACTCAAGGAGTCAATTCGAATTAATGAAATAGTGATTCATTGAATTTGAATTGCATGAGATCAATTGAGTAAGGCTTGATTGAATTAGACTTGAGTTAGACTCAAGTGAATTAAACTTGAGTTAGAATCAAGTGAGGAGACTTGAGTTAGACTCAAATGAGATTTAATGAAGATATTCATTGAATTTCAAAATTCAATGAATCATTTCATTCAATTTTTGAAATTGAATTTGAAATGAGGAGTTACAAGTTTGGTCCTTAATGGAGTGTAAATACTCATTAAGACTATTAATGGTAATTAAGTATTTCATACTTAAGCTTTTTGCTCTTCATTTTGGATGATAATTCTTCATTCTCCTTGCTCCTCTCCTCTCTTGGCCGAAATCCACTTTTAAGGTTGCTAGCACAACCTTTCTCCTTTTTGTGAGTTTATGAGACAAACAAATGCTTGTTCGTGTGGATACCGTAGAGCCGCGAACGTGAGATCATGTTGTGATCCGAGCTGTCGGGAGTTCGTGAGCACGCTACAAAGGTATAATCTCATGCTCTTAGTAAATTTAGTATATAATATTGTTTCCCTTCGCATAGATCTTCTGGAGGAATTAGTATTTTTCGCTACGCGTTTGCGTGTTTAGCACAACTAGTTCCTTACAATACAATCCAAACGGAACTACACCACCAAGCAGCACCCGCTCCGGCCAAATCACAGCCACGGCTGAAGGGGACACAACCTCCAGCCGGTGGAGGTCACAAACCAAACGGAAACAACACCATCAAGTAGCTCTTGCTCTGGCCAGGTCACATCCACCACCGGGGGCACACATCTCTGGGCGGTGGCTGCCTGATCCTTGGTAGCTAGACTTGCAGATGAGGTAAAGCCAGTTGGTGTGCACATCCTCCATCAGTGAAATTCATGTGGCAGAAACTCACTGCCCCTCCATTTCCGGTGGCATGAAACAACCCCCATCCATCGCCCTTTCTGCCCACTGGACCGTCTACCATGATTGATTGCATCCGCCATCCCTCTCCGAGTGTGCTCCCTGTACCGGTGGAGACTATGCATCGTGAAGACCTGAGCTGGGACGCTTCTTCATCAGCTGAGTAGCTCCGGTGTGGCCTTGCTTGGGCTGGCTGTCACTGTCGGAGATGACCAGAATTCCAGCGGCTGTGGCCTTGAGTGCACTAATGGGTTGAGCCCAACCTTGAGCCATCCTCCTTAACCCATGAGCCCACTGCACCTGATTTGAGTTGGAGCCCAAACCGAAATTTGAGTGGGAGAATTGAAACACTGATCCGAGAGTTTGAAATTCAAAACGCCACCTCATCTCCTTCTCTTGCAATCCTATTGAATCTGAGCTTTGCATTGCAAAACGCCACATCATCTCCCTTTCTTGCAATCAGATTGGAGCTGAGCTTTAACTTTCAATACACCGCGTCATCTCCCTCTCTTGAAACCAGAATACCAGATCTGACTTTTGTATTTCAAATCTCCGTGTTCCGTGTGCTCTCCCTCTTGCATTGCCCCATTTGAAATTTGAATTTTGAAGGCTCCTTCTCTCACTGCCAGCTGATCATCTTTCCCAAGGTGTCCACAAGAGTTCCAACTCCTCAGTTCGCCGGAAAAGCTACAGGATCTGTTGGTCACCGGAAAACAGCAAAATCGCTATTCTGCAGTACGCCGCCTGCATTCCCCCAACCAGTGCGCACCGTGGCGTCTTCATGGCCTTCCCCCTCCCGCCTCTGCATTCACCTTACGGGACAGCCGGTGGTCATGTCTAGGGAGGATGTCGTTCATGATCTATGGCCAGATTCGGTGCTGACGGACTTCGGCACAAAACTGTGACCTTCTAGCACGAACTAGAGACGAAGTGCCCCTCCCCAATGTAATCCTCTTCGGATGTTGCTGCGGTTGCTTGAATGACGCCTTGCTGCCGGAGTAGACCCCTCCATCATCCCTCCACCAAGACAGCCCAGCCAGCCAAAGCTGTCTCTGTTTTGTTAGAGTCGCCAGGGCAGCTCCTTGTGCGCCGTTGAGGCCACCGATCAGTGGCCTCCAAGCTCTCTAATACAGTGCACGTTTTGTGGGGTCGATAGGATGATATGGTTATGAATCAAGACCACAGGAGGGTCAGAAGTTAAGCTGACCTGGAGGTCAGAAATATCAAAAGTCAAGCCTCCGTGGCCAGTCAGCAGTCAAGCTGACGTGGAGGTCAGGAAGGTCAGAAGTCAAGCCGCTGTGGCCTGTCAGCAGTCAAGTTGACATGGATAGCAGGAAGGTCAAAACTCAAGCTTACGTGGTCAAAGAAAAAGTCTCAGCGGACGAGGCAGTCAAAGGAGGGGATTCTAAGACCAGCCCTGATAGTGGGTAATAAACGGGCTCGCGGGCCAGGTATAGCTGAGGACAGATTACAAGTAAACGGGTTTGGACACAGACCTTGCATGCAGGTCTAGACATTCAAGCTAAGGATCACAGGTCGAGACACAGACTTGGCGCGCAGGTCGGGACATCCAAGCCAAGGATCACATCTGAACAGACTTAGCATGCAGGTCGGGACATCCAAGCCAAGGATCATAGGTTCGGACACGGACTTGGCATGCAGGTCGGGACATTCAAGCCAAGGATTAGAGGTCTGACACAGACCCAGGGGCAGTTCGGGATGTACAAGCCATGAATAGCAGCAAACAGTAAACGGGTCGGGACACAGACCCAGCGGGCAGGTCGGGACGTACAGGCCATGGATAGCAAAACAGTAAATAGGTCGGAACATAGATCTAGCTGGCAGATTGGGATGTAAAGATCGTAGATCGTAGATGACAAAGGTGGGTCGGAATGTAAGCTTAAAACACAGATCGGGACATACAAATCGGATAATAATATATAAAAGCAGGGCGGGTACAGATCTCGGAAGGCAGACTCGGCGTCCAGACGCTATAAGACGAACAAGCCAAAGAATCGTAACCGTTTGTCAGAGAATGTCAGAGAATAATCAGCATGTCAGGGAATATTCTCGCAGGCAAGGCTCATTACCCCTTTGGATTCCATCGTCAGCTTATGAAAATGTGCCACCTGTCATCCACCACCAGACAAAGTCTGACAGCCGACATTCCCTGACACCCGTCAGATCCAGAAACTTCCGTTGTAGTATAAAAAGGGAGGCTTTGTCCCTTGCGCAGGTATGCTCACTCATCATTTCCTCACTAGTCTTTACTTTTCGTCCTTTTCTCTGTGATTTCTAGGGAAAAAGTACCTGACTTGAGCGTCGGAGTGCCTGACCCGGGGGCTTTTTCCCTGGTCTCTGGTCTCTAACGACTGGTGGATTCGTCTGAATGTGCGCAGAGCAACAGCGTTATCGTCCTGGTCATCTATCACCTTCGGTCGCCCGTGTGAATCTTTCCAGGAGGGTACTCTGTAGATCCAGCGCTTCAACGACTCTCTGTCAACTTTCCGCACAACAAGGCCCGCCTTCATCCGACTCAGCTTCTGGGCGGGATCAAATTTGGCACCGTCTGTGGGAACACCATAACCTGTTCCGGAACGTGACGATGGAGGAGTCTGGCTGCATAAATGTCACGATGACCGCCGGAGAGTATGAGCTCTTCAAGGAGGCTAAGAGGCGAGCAGCCTCCGAGAAGTAGGTGACTATTTCTCGACCACGACAAGCTCCTGCTGAAGCTTCCAAGGAGCCCCTCCCTGTTTCAGATCGGGGCTCTAAAAGAAAGCAGCCTGAGGTATTTCCTCAAATTCCTTATCGTGAGCCTGGCGCAGGATATTACCAGCCAGAGCCCCAATGTCAAAGCCTCAAGAAGGAGCAGCCTCAAGCCTCCATGGCTGAGAGCTCCTTGCCGCGAGATTCGAAGAAGGGGAAGGCTCTTATCGTACCTGAGGTATTCCCGGAAGATCCGGACGAGAAAGTACCTTTCTCGGCCAGGATTTTAAATGAAAGACTGACCAAGGATTATATGTTGGTTGCTACTCGGAAAACCCAATGGCTCCACTGTACAAAAAATTTTGTACGTGATCTGAACCTTTCCTAGCTACCATGTGTTCGTTTAAGTTAAACTAGTATCTCCTGCGGAATTTAACACGTTTGATTCCAAGTTTAACTTATTTGTTCTTTTAGGTTTAGATTTGGATCTCCTGCGGAACTTAACACGTTTGATCCAAATCACCAAGGTTATAAATTCAATTAAATATTAGTTTCCAAAATTGACTTCCAGTGCTGCATGGCGAGGCACTTGACCTTCTTGGATATGAGAGCAACCACCACCGACTTGACAAAACCTTTTAAGGAAAGTTAATATTTAATTTCCTTATATAACTCTAGGTTAACCAAAAGGAACAATCAAATCATAAGGAAAAAAGAAAAAGAACTCAATATCGAAATTAAATTCGAAAAACAAGAATCGAATGTCTCTTGTATTTGGTATTTATACAAAGAAAAATTAACTAGTATGATGCGGAAATTAAATACTAGTTATACCTCTTCCTTGTATGCTAAAAACCTCGAGATCTTCTGCCGTATCACTCGCCTCCTCTTAGATGTCCTGTGGGCGACGATCCTCCAAGACAAACACCACCCGGAAAGCTTCTCCTCCTTCTCTAGAATTCGGCCACCACCACCACAAAGGAGCAAAAGAGAGCAAAGGGAAAAGAGGGAGAGGGGCCGACCACTTAATGATCTCCAACAACACAATATCAATTGTTCTATCATTCAAGGCCTCCCCTTCCCCCCTTTTTATATTAGTTTTCCAACAGAAAATTATGGAAAGCGTTTTATAAAAAATTAAACTCATTCCTATTTCCTTTTAATTTTTTCTTTTTCTTTCCTTTTAATTAATCAATCCTAGATTGATTTATTAATTAAACGACTATTTGTTGATGTTTAATTATTTGACCGGCCCCTTGCTTGGGCACCAAGCAAGGTGGCCGACCATTTATTAAAAGGGAAAGAAAGAAATTTTTTTTATAAAATTTAAAAGAAGAAAACTTCTAATAAAATTTTACAAACACTTTTTTTTTCTAATGTGGATATTAAAAGAAAAGTTTTAAAATTTAAAACATCTCTAATAATATTTCTTTTTAAAAGAAAGTTTTATAAATTTTACAACTCTCTTTTAAAACCTTGTGGCCTAATTTAAATTAGGAAAATTTTATAAATTTTTAAAATCTCTCTTTTTACAAATTGTAAATATCTGAGGAAATTTAAAAATTCAAAAACAACCTTCCTAATTTAAATATTGCGGCCGGCCCCCTTGCCCAAGGCAAGGGCCGGCCATTGCTTGGTCACCAAGCAATGAACCGGCCCCTTCTTGGACACCAAGATAGACTTTTCTTTGGATGGACTTGAGGCTTTATTGAGGCTACAACAGGGACCTAGAGGTGAAATTGGTTTTGGCCTTCCGATGAGCTTGAGTATCCCGTGCTCGCCCCGAACACACAACTCAAGTTCATCAATAATAACTCATTCCACTAGAGAGTTATTACCGCACTACCGCACCAATCCCAAATTACATTATGGGCTCTTTCTTATCATGAGTGTGTTAGTCTCCCTGTGTTTAAGATTACAAATTTCTACTAATTAAGTGAGTTACTGACAACTCATTTAATTAATATCTAGCTCCAAGAGTAGTACCACCCAAATTTATTGTAATGTTGGACTAGGTCCACCTGCAGGGTTTAACATGACAATCCTTATGAGCTCCTCTTGGGGACATTCTCAACCTAGATAACTAGGACACAGATTCCTTCTATAATCAACAACACATACTATAAGTAATATCATTTCCCAACTTATCCAGCATATTGATTTATCGAGCTAAACCTCACCCTTTGATAAGTCAAAGAAATAAATATTAAATATACATGCTTGTTATTATATTAGGATTAAGAGCACACATTTCCATAATAACTAAGGTCTAGTTCTTTTAGTCTAGTTCTTTTACTAAGTCAGTACAAAAAGAACTTATCTAAATGATCCTACTCAATACACTTAAAGTGTATCAGTGTAATTTATTAGTCAAGATAAACTAATACTTAATTACACTACGTCTATTCTGATGGTTTGTTCCTTTCCATCTTAGTCGTGAGCAACTGTTTATAATTTATAGAGAACCGACAACATGATCTTCTAAGTGTGACTCCACACTCCATGTTATCTACTATATAAATGAATTGAACAATTACATTTAACAAATAAATGTAAACATTTGACCAATGTGATTCTTTATTTCAAAATAAATGTGTACAAAAACTAAACTTTTAAGTATACACTCCAACATTATAGAGCCCCGTCGATCAGAGAGTATGACGGGTGCAAAGATCCGGAGGAGCACTTAAGAAAGTTTAAAAATGCAGCCCTGTTGCATCAATACAGTGATGCTATCAAATGTAGAGTTTTCTTGAACACTTTAGCTGGTTCGGCTTTAAAATGGTTTGATGGGCTACCTCAAGGGTCCATCACCTGTTTTTTGGACTTCAAGACGGCTTTTCTGCGTCGATTCGCTAGCAGTAAGAAGTATCAGAAGACGGATTATTATCTCTTCGCTCTGAAGCAAGGGCTGACTGAGCCCTTAAGAAGTTATATCAACCACTTTAATCAAGTGGCTCAGGATCTCCCCACTGCTACTTCGGAGATTCTGATGAGTGCCTTCTCTCATGGATTGGGGGAAGGAGAATTCTTCAGAGATCCCATCAAAAATTCCGCTCGGAATTTTGATGAGATGGTGGAAAAAGTTGCTTCCTACATCAAAGTGGAAGAAGCACAAGAAGCTCGGAGGAAAGCTGAAAGACCACCTCCCTCTGCCAACAAGCAAGAAAGAAGGGTACCTCAACCACCTCCTCAACCTCTGCCGCGCGCCCAGGAGGCCAGACCTGCATTTCATCCCGGGATGGAAGTCAGACCCGCACCTCGAGTTGCCGTTGTGCATGCTCCTCGACCAGGGCCATGGAACAATTGATATTGTACTTATCATCTGTCACGTACGCATGATACTAATCATTGTTTTCAGTTTGCTCGAGACTCCAAGCGGGCTGCCGAGATGGGTTTACCTCTGCCCGAACTAGCCCCTCAATTGATCAAGATGATGGAGGAACAAAGGGGTGCGACTAGACAGGCCGGGCAATCTCGCCCCGACCTCGCAGGACCCAGCACTCATCAACCTGGCCGGGGAAAAGAGCCCGAAGGATCACGGGAGGCTGAGAATAGAGGCAACGCTGCCGTCATAGAGATTGGCATGATCTCTGGTGGCCAACTGATGGATATTCAGGGAGAGCACGCAAGTCTCACGTTCGTCGCCTGGAGGTTCATGTCGTTGGATGCAGTCAAGAGCAAGCTGCCGGCCCTATTATTAGCTTCGGGCCAGCAGACCTGGAAGGTTGGAGTTGCCCCATGATGATGCCCTCATCATCAAAGTCATCATTGCCAATAGCCGAGTAGCTCGGGTTTTTGTTGACATTGGGAGCTCGGTCAACATTCTATTCAGGACCGTATTCGAAGAGATGCAGAGTGATGCCGCGGAACTCCAGCCAGAGGCTACATCTTTATATAGATTTACAGGCAATGAAGTGAAGCCTATGGGTCAGATTAAGCTGGCCATATCTTTGGGCACCGAGCCGCTGGTGCGTACAAGGAGGAGCACTTTCATAGTAGTGGACTCCCCTTCTTCTTATAATGTCATTTTAGGAAGGCCCGCCCTGCATGAATTTAGGGCTGCTGTTTCGACCTTCCATCAAATAATCAAATTTCCCGTAGGCGAGCAGGTCGGGGAAGTTAAAGGGGAACAGAGGGTTTCTCGCCGGTGCTATATTGACATGGTCCGAGTAGAGGCTCGGAAAAATCAAAGGATGCAAGATGGAGGTGTCCATGCTGTTCAAGAGGAGCCTCTGCCTATAGCCGACGAACCCATCCCCTGGGAAGAAGTACAACTACACGCTGAGCAACTCGAAAGTTTGACCCGGGTGGCAAGCGACCTGCCCTCTTCCCTCAAAGAAGAGTTAATTCAGTGTCTGATCTGCAACCGAGATGTCTTTTCCTGGTCTACTGAGGAGCACCCCGGAGTCAAGGCGGAAGTGGCTGAACACAAGCTGCATTTATTACCAGATTCTCGACCTGTCAAACAAAAGAAAAGGAATTTTTCGGCAGAGCAGAATAAAATAATAAGAGCCGAGGTGGATCAGCTCAGGAAAGCAGGACATGTTCAGGAGGTGCAGTTTCCATCGTGGCTCTCCAATGTAGTCTTGGTAAAGAAGCTCAATAATTAGTCGAGAGTATGCATAGATTTCTGAGACCTCAACCGGGCCAGTCCCAAAGACTGCTATCCTCTGCCCCGGATTGATCAAATGATGGACTCCACGGCTGCCTGCGAGAGGATATGTATGATGGACACCTACTAGGGGTATCATCAGATACCTTTAGCAAGGGAGGATCAAGAAAATGTTAGCTTTATTACGGTTGGCGGTACTTTCTGTTATACTGTCATGCCCTTTGGTCTCAGGAACGCCGGAGCCACATACCAAAGAATGATGGATAAAATCTTCCAGGAGCAGATCAGGCGAAATGTGGAGATCTATGTAGATGATATACTCATCAAATCCCCGCTAGCAGTGAACTTGATCAAAGATGTGGAAGAAACATGCAGGACTCTCCGACAATATGGGCTGAAGTTGAATCCCTTGAAATGCCTATTTGGAGCTAAGGGAGGAAAATTCTTGGGTTACCTGGTGACTGAGCGAGGAATAGAAGCCAATCCTGAAAAATTTCAAGCGCTAAAGGATATGCAGCCTCCTCAAAATTTAAAAGATACCCAGAAGCTGGTCGGTAGAATAACAGCCCTGTCAAGATTTATTTCCCGATTTGCAGATCGAGCTGCTCCTTTCTTCAAAGTGCTAAGAAAGGCCTCTAAATTCCAATGGGATGAAGAATGCACCAGAGCTTTCGAAGAGTTGAAGAAGTATTTGGAGACTCTCCTATCCCTATTTAAGCCAGTTGTAGGAGAACCCTTATGGGTCTACTTGTCGGCCACCCCTAAGGTTGTAGGAGCCGTGCTAGTTAAAGAACATGATAATGTACAACGGCCAGTGTACTTCTTCAGTCATTTATTGAAAGGAGCCGAGGCTCGATACACGACCCTTGAGAAGTTGGTTTACGAATTGGTCCTTATGGCTCGGCGGTTGAGACCCTATTTCTTATCGCATCCTATCACGGTTTTGACTAATAGCACCATGGGAAGAGCTCTAACCAATGTAGAAGTGGCAGGATGACTTATCAAATGGGCAACGGAGTTGGGAGAGTATGATATACAGTATCAGCCGCGCACCGCCATTAAGGCCAGGCCTTAGCAGATTTCTTAACAGAAATTCATCAGACCAACTCTGAAGAAACCTGGAAGGTCTACGTAGATGGATCTGCTAATTACCAGGGAAGCGGGGTTGCGGTCTTGATAATATCTCCCCAAAGAGATATACTCCAATTTGCGGTCCGATTAAATTTCCGAGCCACGAATAATGAAGCAGGATACGAGACCTTGTTGGCAGGACTGCAAGCAGCTCGGTACGTAGGGGCAGCCCGGGTAATCATTTATTCAGATTCACAGCTGGTAATTCAGCAAGTGAATGACAACTTTATGATAAATTGCGACAAATTACAAGTATACCAGGAAGCCTATGAAAAGATGAAGGAAGAATTTGTAGAGGTCACTGTAACCAAGATACCCAGGTCAAAAAATGAGAGGGCAGATGAGCTAGCAAAGATGGGTTGTTCCTTGACTACTTGGGTGTTGGACCAGTCAATGGTACAAACTTTTTTGATAGCCCAGATAGATCTGTAAAACAATAGAGAAGCAACTATTGATTGGCGGGCGCCCATGATCAATTATCTCAGACAAGAGATCTTACCGACTGACCCAGAAGAATCATGATTGATAAGGAAGCAAGCTCATGCTTATGTCATGATTGGGGATCAGCTCTACAAGAGGTCCTTCTCCCGACCCTTACTTAAATGCTTGGGTCTGGAGGAAGCCGATCAGGCCTTGCGAGAAATACATCTGGGATGCTGTGGCAATCATGTTGGTGGTCGGACATTATCTCGCAAGGTACTCCTGGCTGGGTATTTCTGGCCTACTTTACAGAGGGGCACTCATAACTTGGTGAATACATGTCTGTCTTGCCAGAGACATCAAAATTTAACACATCGGCCTACAGCTCTGTTGAGAACGTCTATAGTTTCATGTCCTTTTGATCAATGGGGCATGGATATTGTGGGAACATTTCCCATGGCACCAGGTCAAAGGCGTTTCTTATTGGTGGCAGTGGATTATTTTTCCAAGTGGGTGGAAGCAGAGGCCCTGGCCAGAATCATAGAAGATGCTGTCATAATATTTTTATGGAAGAACATCCAATGCTGATTTGGTATCCCTCATAAATTGGTGTATGACAATGGAATGCAATTTCAAGGACAAAGAATCCAGGCCTGGTGTAAGGGATTTGGAATAACGCAAGCCTTCACTTCAGTAACATATCCACAAAGTAATGGTCAGACCGAGGTGGTTAACCGAGAAATAGTACGAGGTCTGAAGGTTAAACTGGATCATGTGGGCGGCAATTGCGTGGAAGAGCTGTCGAGCATTCTGTGGGCCTACCGTACAACACCTCGGGAAAGTACAGGTCTGACATCGTTCCACTTGATTTATGGTAATGAAGCCGTCGTACCCATAGAAATCGGAGTGCCCTCGGTCAGGAGGACATTGTATGATGAAGAAAACACAGAACGGAGGTTGGCTGAGCTAGATCTTACTAGCGAAACCCGGGACAGAACGGCGGCTCGGCTGGAGGCTTATCGACAAAGAATGAGACAAAACTACAATAGAAGAGTGATTCCTCGATTCTTTGGAGAAGGAGATCTAGTCTGGAAGCAAATCAAGCCAGTGGGGGATGTGACCAAGCTAGCACCTCAGTGGGACGAACCTTATAAAGTCATCAAAAAGTTAGCGTCCGGAGCTTATTATTTACAAGATGATCGAGGCAAGAAGTTAGATCGACCATGGAGCGCTAACTACTTGAGACCTTACAGAGTCTAAAGGTGTACAAAGAAGAGTAAGTCGGGCTGTGAGCTGAGCTGTCAATCAGCTGAGATGTCACCTGATTGACAGATCGGGTAAAAAGCAGATCGGATATAGCGATGCGGGGGTATGAGAGCAGAAACTGTATGTCCTAATATTCCTTTCGACCAACTAAACAATTCTGACAAAAATAAGCTTAGGATGTAAATGGGAAAATAACAAAGTACCTTACAAGAAATTCTAAGTTGTTATATACAAATAGTCAAGGAAAGATCACTTGAAGGGTGTAAAAATTTCATCTGGGATCTCTTTAAGGATTCGGTCATGATCCAAAAATTTAGGAGGCGGAACTGACTTCAAATAGTCTTCTTCATAAAGTTGACGCAGAGCCCCGCCCGCCCCGTAGATAACAGACGTGGAGAAACGCTGTCCAACCTGTGTACAGAATTTCGGAGAACGCAAATATAGAGCACGGTTCTGTAGACAACGTTCGTTCTCTCCATCTTTGTAAATAGCTAGAGCTGTTGGTGCCCCTTCTACAATAACCCGAGCCTGAGACAATTCATTTCTGGCTGCTAATAGTTCTGCTGCTTGGGACGTCAATTGAGCCTCATAGGATTTCAACTTCTTGTCTTGCTCCTGCGCTAGAGTCTCGGCAGCACGCAGCTTTTGAGCCAGTTGGTACATAGCTCGTTGATGCTCTAAAGCTTGTTGATCTATACTCTGCTGGTGCATAATATCGACTCGACTTTGCTTTTCCTGGAGATCTTTAAGTTCATGGTTGGCCCATGCTAGGGATACTTCCAGACTGTTCTTCTTTTTGGTCAAATCTTTTATCTCGGCTCGCAAAGCATGGCTAGCTTGGGCAGGATCATTCAATTGTAGTTCCAGTTCAGCAACCTGATCCCAGAGCACCTTATTCTGATAATGAATAGCGTAGAAGGAATTGTTCACTGCCATAGACTCTACACAAGCTTGGGGCATACAAGAAATATCTGATAAGAGCGGGAAAGACAACAGTAGGAAAATCTTCAAAGTTTACCTTAATATACAGCTCTGAGAATTTGTCCATTTGGGTCAGGGGAGGCAAGGAGTTCATGTGTTGCATGCTTTCTTTCCATAAAGTGGCCAGACGACCTTTTATCCTGAGGGAGCTGGTGGGAACATCTGTTCGTGACCATAACCTCTCCTCAGAAGGAACAGTAGTACAGTAGCAGTAATGAGTAAGCGGGGGTAGTTCTGAGGGCCCAGCGGTTGAGCCAAGAGGAATGGAGGGCCCAACAGTTGAGCCGGAAGGAGCTGAAGGAGGCTCCTAAGAAGGTACTGGTGGAGGGGTAGCTGAAGGGCGTTATGAGGGCCCAGCGGCTGAGCCAAGAGGAACTGAGGGCCCAGCAGTTGAGCCAGAAGGAGCTGAAGGAGGCTCCTGGGAAGGCGCCGGTGGTGGGGTAACTGAAGGGCGTTCTGAGGGGCTAGTTTCGCCGCCCTAGAGTTGCTGCGATATGGAAGGATGAGCCAACGGAGGCTCGACCTGAGTATCGGATGGAGTAGGGGGATCATTTACTTGGCTCAGGATTGGAGGCGGAGTCACAATGGGAGGTGGAGGAGAGGCAATTGCAGCTGGAGGAGAAGGGATAGAGGACGGGCTTGAGTCGGACACAGGGCGAGGGGCTCGGTGTCTACATCTCTGAGACAGCGGATGTCTATCCGAGTCGGAATCATCGGAAGGCGGTCGAGTTCTACGTCTAGGGGAAGAAGGGGCGTCCTGATTCAAGCGGTCATTTGTAGAGTGGGCCTGGTGAGCTGCCTGAGACGCCTCCTTGAAAGCAGGGTTGGCGTAGGCAACATTACTTGATCTTCGACCTAGGCCCAGACTAGGTATATAAGTAGCTCGAGGAGGATTAACCGATGGGAAAGGTGTTGGGTTAATAGGCCTGGCTGTACGTGGGGCCCGGGGGTGAGCAGGAGTAGCCGACCGGGGTGGACGCGCAGTCCGAGGGCGAGTAGCGCGACCCAAGGGGGCAGGTTGGACACCAGATGCCCCTCGTCGAGCAGGTCAGGGTGGAGGATTGGACGGGGAAGCTCCACCAATTGAAGTTGAAGATGGGTGGGGGACTGTTCTTCTCTGCATGACACCTCGGCCCCGCCTCATTATCTCCATATCGCTAAGAGGAAGAGGTTGAACCTCCGAAGCGTGAGTTAAGACTTTAGCTATACAGAATAGAGTAGAAAGTCAGCAATGGTATGAAAAAAAACAAATGCTTATGAAATGGCAACATAGTTAAAAGGAAGGCTGACCCAGGGAACGAGGTGTCTCAGGGGTAAGATAACTTAGACGGAAATAGGCTAACAACTCTTCAGATAATAGACGGGTTAAATTCAACTGCCAGCCGGCTAAACGAGATGCGGCCTATATGTAGGAGGTATTAAGGTGAAATTCTCCTAGTTCTGGAGATGAAGGAAGTAACGGTTGCCATCGCAAGGGCCACTCCACCTCGTGAGGAAATCTAATGAAGAAAAATTTGTTCCTCCAGTTCGGGTCAGAAGGTGGTAGGGATAAGAAAAAAGTAGTCCGAAGACGAGGTTGAAAGCGGAATGTGGCCTCTTCCTAGCGCCGGAGGGTGAAGAAGCAATGGAATAAGTGGGCAGACAAAGATAGTTTACACACATCGCACAACACTACAAAGTCACAGAGGATCCTTATAGAGTTTGGCGTTAGTTGTCCCAGAGGGATCCGAAAGTGGCAGCATACGTCGAAAAAGAAAGGATGAAGAGGAAGACGAAGGCCAGCCACAAAGTGCTCTTTAAAGAAAGTGCAATATCCATGGGGAGGATAAAAAAATCGATGTATCCTAGTAGGAATGACTACATGTGCATTATCCTTGACTCTGTAAGTATAACGCAGGTCACCCCGATCCAATTCATCGAAAGTGGATGAGCCAGGATAGTACACCGCCGCCAAAGAAGGAAGAAAAGAGGGGGAGGCCATGATAAAAAGGAACAAAAGGAAGAAAGATCAAGCGGAAAGCTATCGATGCAAAAGAAAGAGGATTGGAAGTAAGGAGGGATTCCAGCAGAAGTAAGAAGAAAAGGACATGAAACGCTTGAAGTCGAAAGCGAGAAGAATACTTGTAGCCGCAGGGCAAAGGGGCAATTTCATCAAACTATCATCCATCGGAGCAAAGTAATGGCCGGGAATAAAGAGAATCAATGGATCTTCCTTGAAAATAACGCTCAAGGGTATATTTGGGAAATTAGCGACACTAAGTACGAGGAGACGGATCTCGGGAAAGGGCGCAGCAGTTGCTTTCCAGAAAAAGGCATTTGCCTTCCCGGTCTGGGCTTAACCGATAACTAATTTCCCGGTCTGAAGTTATGCTGCCCTGGAGTAGAGATGAGGGAATAAATGGGAAAATATGATCGAGCCGGAGCTGTTAACAAAGGAAAGCAAGTCGAACAAGTCAGGATATAAACGCAGATCGGGCAAGTGGTTGAGCTAAGTTAAGTGGTCCACAAAAGAAAAGAAAATAAGTCGGAGTAAAAAGGGTGTTCCAGATTTGGGTCAAAGGTGACCCGATAGAAAGCCGAAGCACATGTTCGCATGGTCGCGGATCATATCAGTTAAAAGATATATGGCGCTACTGATAAGAAGACTAACTTAACATACCATCAGAGAAAATTAAGGAGCAAGGGTCATGCTAGGTACAAGAGGGACAAATAGTGCAAAGAAAAAGCAAATCCATGATTACACCGCAAATATTTTGAGTTGAAGTTTAAAAGTTTAACAGCTTCAGGTGTATAATATAAATTCAGCATCAAGAACCACATCCAGGAGCATCGCTAGCAAGGGGCTCAGGGGGGCAGGAAGTAGAATCTGCCGGAGGCTTAGGAAGGAGGAATAAGTCGTCATCATCCTTGAAGGTGGGAAGTGACCCGTCTGGAATCTCTCTCATCAGGCGATCGGTATCTAAGAAGTCCTCTGAGGGGGCAGCGCGAAGTAGATTCTGCTCAAATATTTGTCGAGCCCCACCACCAACACTACAACAGAGCAGGAGATGCATCAAATACCCTATCTTCCTCAAGAAGAAGGGGGAGGAGACATATGCTTGCCTGTACGCTCGTAGACGACCCACTTCTCCCGCCTGGTACTCAGTCAATTCTGCCTGGACCTTCTCCGTATCAGCTCGGGCCTTTTCTACAGCCGTGCGGGCCAAAGTCAAGTTTTGCTAACCCTGAGAAACGTTTTCTTGAGCTTTCGGAAGGTCGACCTGCATTGATTTAATGGTCGCTTAGCTGGCTTCCCACTGGCTGCGAAGGGACTTCTCCCGATCTGAACTGGAGGTCAGTTGACCATGGACATCAGTTAAAGTCTTTTGAAGGGCCTCCTGAGTTTCCTGCAGACTTGCCAACCTGGAATCCTTTACATCCATCTCCGCCACCAGCGAACGACACCTCTCTGCCTCAGAAGATAATTTGGATTCGCTTGTCTGCAGAGATGCTTCCAATTTCTTTATCTTGTCAAAGGCTGCATGAGAAATGTTGCGGGCAGACTCCACAGACTCCCCAATCAATCGAAGATAATGCGCTAGGTCTCCAGGAGTTGGGTTGAGGGGATCGCGGGGAGTTAGGGGTAGCTCTAACACCTCAAGTCGAGCCTTTAATACTTCATTCTCCCTCTATAAGCGGGAGGCGTACTGAACGACACTTAGGTTGGCCGAGCAGGCCTGCGTTAGATAAAGGAAGAAAGGTTATAAAGGATTTGAGCAGAGGAGCATTGAGATAAGAAGACTCACAGAAACAATCTGGCAAGCCGCCTGATCTAGCCCCATCAGCGGGGGATTCTTCCAAAACTTCTGATTGCCTGAGCGCCAGGAAGCCGCTAAATCACCCTCTAATTCAACCAGGGCAACCGGGGGAGGAGCCTCTTCTGCAGTCCCTTCGGCAGCACCCGGCTCTGTGGAAGAAGGCAGGCGCCAAGAGTCAGTAAATGAATACTTCTTGCGAATTTTCCTTCGAGACCTAGAAGCATAGATGGGAGCAGCTAAAGGAAGGGAGGCAGATTGAGTGGAAGAACTCCTAGGTTGATCCATTAAAGGAAGGGGTAGCTGCCCGGGAGAGGAAGCTGTGACAGGAAAAGAGGCCTGATCGGAAGTTATAGCCAGACCGGGAGTTGGGGCCGATATCTGGGGTGACATCACAGGAACCTCCGTCCGCAAAGCAATTTCCCGGTCAGGAGTAGCAGCCCTGACTTCTGGAGGATGGGGAGCAGCAACAGAGCGACGACTAGAGGGAGGCAAGGGTGATGCAGGAGTCACTGGAATAACCCTCTTCCTTTTGCACTTGTGCTTTAGACGTTTGGCCTGTGAAGGAGAGGCAACCCGTTCTTCCTCAGCCCGCTCTGTAGGGGCTAGGTCCTCTGCCACCAGGGCTAAGTCCTCCACAGGAGTCACATGCAAAGGAAGGGCTGAAGAAGTTTCCTCCTGGATTGACTCAAGGGGGACTGGCTGTGGAGCGGAGGGAGCAGACCGGGAGGCAGAAGTGTCGGACTGGGAAGAAGCTGCCAAACCCTGTTTCAGCTCTGCGCTTAAAGCTTTTAAATAGGAGACAGATTGGTGTTTTACGTCTGAGGAGACGCTCGGAGTATGGCAGCCTTTGCAATAAGAAAGAGAGATAACTCAGTTATCGAAGAGTAGCGGAGAGGAAAATGGGGTCTTACCAAACGGAGCCTCGATATCTGCCCGAACAGGACTGAGCCCAAACAAATACAGAAAGCCTTCCAACAGTAATATAGAAAGGCTAACGCTCACGCCTTGTAGTTTTTCTGAAGCGACGTTACAGGAGGGCAGGTGTTGATGTACAGGAAGGTTGGAAGGGATGTCCGAGCTCCATTGGGTCAGCTCGACCAGGGGCTCGGGGAATCTAACAAAAAAGAAACCGGATTTCCACCCCTTGTTGGAAGAAGGTATGTCAGAAAAAAACTTATAGCCAGGCCTACCTTGTACCATAAACACTCCTAGCTCTGAGCGTTTGAAAGAATAGAAATGGTGAAAGAGCTGAACAGTCAGGGGAAGTCGGTATACGCAACAGAGAATGAAGTACCGCAAAGTGCTCTAAAAAAGTTGGGAGCAAATTGAGAGATGCAGATGTCGAAGTATTTGCTCAGGAAGGAAACAAAAGGATGGATGGGAAAACGAAGGCCTCCTAAAATCTGGTCTCTAAAAATGGTCATAAAACCTTCTGGAGGGTTGGCAGGGTGTTCATGCGGCGTAGGAACTCTGAGTTCGTAATCGTTACTAAGTCGCAGGTCCGAGTGAATCACAGATAGGTCGTGATCGTCTATATCCGAAATGAAGCACGTATACCAAAGAGTGGTCTTACCGTCAGCCATTATCAAGATAAAGAGGGTTGTAGAAGGAATTAGTCGAGGGGGAGAAGAGCACTAGACGGGAAGAGCTTGGAAGGGGAAGGGTGTAGACGCCGGAGAAGTCGAAGCAACAGAAAGAAGAAGGCAGTCAAAATGCGCAAGGCAATGACTGCGGACTGCTTTTAGGGTTTATAAAGGGAGTTCTCCTAGTGAATATCGAAAAGAGATGTCGAGTATCTTTTTGGGTGAAGCGCCTGAAGCCGTCCGATCGCCGAGGGACATTCTCTTATGGGAAACCGTGTACAAAAAGGAGTGGCGGCGGCGGCGTCATAATGCATAAACAATAAAGGCATGGGACAAGTGTCGATCCCCTAGGAACCGTATTAATGATGGACGTGATAAGGAAATCATGAGATGAAGCGGTAGTACGGAAACACTTACCACGTGATTTTCTCGGGAACCGGTGAAGAAAGCAGCGGGAAAAAAATTCAAATGCAGCGAGGCCAAGGCTGAGTAAGATTCTAATATGGTTATCTTCACAACACCACTGATGGTATGTTTCTTGATGACAGACGAAGTCGAAGCTCTTCAAGCAATTTCGGGTCAGGAAATCGACGCCCAGGTCGGCAATATCTATCCTGGTCAGGAGATCGACCCCTAGGTCGACAATATCTATCCTGGTCGGGAGATCGACCCCCACAGTCGGGAGATCGACCCCCAAGTCCGCAACATGTATCCTGGTCCCAGACTCTCACTCCAGTGCGAGTTATAAGTGAGCATGACTCTCACGCCCAACGACCTTCTAGGTCGGCTGTCCCAGACTCTCGCCCCAGTGCGAGTTATAAGTGAGCAAGGCTCTCACGCCCAACGACCTTCCCGGTCGGATGTCCCATACTCTCGCCCCAGTGCGAGTTATAAGTGAGCATGGCTCTCACGCCCAACAACCTTCAAGGTCGGTTGTCCCAGACTCTCGCCCCAATGCGAGTTAAAAGTGAGCAAGACTCTCATGCCCAACGACCTTCCAGGTCGGCTGTCGCAGACTCTCGCCCCAGTACGAGTTATAAGTGAGCATGGCTCTCACGCCCAACGACCTTCTAGGTCGGCTGTCCCTGACTCTCGCCCCAGTGCGAGTTATAAGTGAGCATGGCTCTCACGCCCAACGACCTTCTAGGTCGGCTGTCCCAGACTCTCGCCCTAGTTCGAGTTATAAGTGAGCATGACTCTCACGCCCAACGACCTTCTAAGTCGGTTGTCCTAGACTCTCGCCCCAGTACGAATTATAAGTGAGCAAGGCTCTCACGCCCAACGACCTTCAAGGTCGGTCGTCCCAGACTTTCGCCCCAGTGCGAGTTATAAGTGAGCATGGCTCTCTCGCCCAACGACCTTCCAGGTCAGTTGTCCCAGACTCTCGCCCCAATGCTAGTTATAAGTGAGCAAGGCTCTCACGCCCAACGACCTTCCCGGTCGGCTGTCCTAGACTCTCGCCCCAGTGCGAGTTATAAGTGAGCATGGCTCTCACGCCCAACGACCTTCTAGGTCGGCTGTCCCAGACTCTCGCCCCAGTGCGAGTTATAAGTGAGCAAGGCTCTCACGCCCAACGACCTTCCAGGTCGGCTGTCCCAGACTCTCGCCCCAGTGCGAGTTATAAGTGAGCAAGGCTCTCACGCCCAACGACCTTCATGGTCGGTGCAATGATTCTCTTGGTCAGTACTTCTTATATCCTCCGACGCAAAATGCAGTAGGCCAAGTTATCATGCCGGATTGATCAGTAAGCCATATTTCAAGGGTTATGGCTAAACACAAAATTTCGCAGGCACATTCGGAAGTCACAGACGCATCTCAAAGGGTAAGCAGATTGTTTTTATTATTTTTGCTATGTTTTGATAGAAATATTAGAGAAACGCAGGGGTTCTATAAAAACACAATGATACATGAGCAATATACCCAACGACCTTCCTGGTCGGCTGTCCCAGACTCTCGCTCCAATACGAGTTATAAGTGAGCAAGGCTCTCACGCCCAACGACCTTCCCGGTCGCCTGTCCCAGACTCTCGCCCCAGTGCGAGTTATAAGTGAGCATGACTCTCACGCCCAACGACCTTCTAGGTCGGCTGCCCCAGAGTCTCGCCCCAGTGCGAGTTATAAGTGAGCAAGGCTCTCACGCCCAACGACCTTCCCGGTCGGCTGTCCCAGACTCTAGCCCCAGTGCGAGTTATAAGTGAGCATGGCTCTCATGCCCAACGACTTTCTAGGTCGGCTGTCCCAGACTCTCGCCCTAGTGCGAGTTATAAATGAGCATGGCTCTCACGCCCAACGACCTTCTAGGTCGGCTGTCCCAGACTCTCGCCTAGTGCGAGTTATAAGTGAGCAAGGCTCTCACGCCCAACGACCTTCCAGGTCGGCTGTCCCAGACTCTCACCCCAATGCGAGTTATTAGTGAGCATGACTCTCACGCTCAACGACCTTCTAGGTCGGGTGTCCCAGACTCTTGCCCCAGTGCGAATTATAAGTGAGTATGACTCTCACGCCCAACGACCTTCTAGGTTGGCTGTCCCAGACTCTCGCCCCAGTGCATGTTATAAGTGAGTATGGCTCTCACGCTCAACGACCTTCTAGGTCGGCTGTCCGAGACTCTCACCCCAGTACGAGTTATAAGTGAGCAAGGCTCTCATGCCCAACGACCTTCCAGGTCGGTTGTCCCAGACTCTCGCCCTAGTGTGATTTATAAGTGAGCATGACTCTCACGCCCAACGACCTTCCAGGTCAGCTGTCCCAGACTCTCGCCCCAATGTGAGTTATAAGTGAGCAGGGCTGACCAACGATCTTTTTGGTCGGGCAATGATTTTCTCAAGTAGTATGTCTGATATTCGCCGATACGCCATGCCGCAAGCTAAGCTATCGCGTCCGACTGGTCAATAAGCAGTATTCAAGGGTTTTGATTAAATAGGGAATCTCGCAGGCACATCCTTAACTGGCTCATTGGCTTTGGTCAAAAGTTCATATGGTATGAGGTAACATTGGTTAAGCAAGCTACTTTTATTACTGTTATTTTTTTTTAGAAATATTAGACAGACATAGGTGTTCTATAAAAACATGATACCCAAAACGAAGTATGAAGCTACACTAAAAGGTGAATGCAAAAAACAACTTTTATTCTGTTAAAGTCAGAGGTGCATTCTTTAAGGATTTACATGGCTACCAGAGCCAGACGCCTGAGCCTAGTTAGTCAGATGAGCTCGGACCGTAATTAGATCCTCTGGGATAAGGTCGATGGTATGCTTCAGTTGCTCAATGGTTTCATCTTTGATCCGTCCTTCCTCTTTCAAAAGAACCACTTCATCTTCATGCTTCCTCTTCAAATAAACAATATACTGCCCCTGACTCTGAAAGTCCGATTGAGCTTTATGCTTAAGAGCGATTTCAGCTCGGGTCCTAGATTTGGCGGCCAGCCAAAGGCTCTCCATCTCTTGAGTAAGGGAAGCCTGAAGATCTCTGCTCGTGGTCATCTCCTGAAGGATGCCTTCCTTTTGAGCCAGCAACTCCGTCAGAGTTGCAATTTACTGGAGCGAGGCTTCTTCTTTTTGAGTTGATAACTCCAACAGATGGGAAGTCTGTCGAAAAAAAAACAAGTTCGCTAGGTTCTGTGGTAAGTTCCATGGAAATAAGGTACTATATTAACAAGAGGATAGCTAGAAGCATTGGACGTTCGGATCTTTTATAAGGAAGGAGAAGGTGAAGGGATTTCCTTGAAACTTGAGGCGGTACTCGGAAAATAGCATAACATTTATATGATGGAAGTGAGTCCAGAAGTTGAGGAGTCCTCATAAGTTTCGAAGGAGATTGTTAATCTCCCAAGATGGAGGGAAATTTTGCAGTGAACGGATAAAAGATAGGTCAGTAAAGGAAGCGGGGACCAAGGCGGTTAAAGTAAGGCGGGGGTCTAGTCAGTCGGACTAGAGCCTCCTTCGACTAGACTTGAGGGGGAGGCTTGTGATAAGGTGCACGTTTTGTGGGGTCGATAGGATGATGTGGTTATGAGTCAAGGCCATAGGAGGGTCAGAAGTCAAGCTGACCTGGAGGCTAGGAAGGTCAAAAGTCAAGCCTCCTTGGCCGGCCGGTCAGCAGTCAAGCTGACGTGGAGGTCAGGAAGGTCAGAAGTCAAGCTGCTGTGGCCTTTCAGTAGTCAAGTTGACATGGATAGCAGGAAGGTCAAAAGTCAAGCTTACGTGGCCAAAGTCAAAGTCTCAGCGGACGGGGCGGTCAAAGGAGGGGATTCTAAGACCAGCCCTGATAGTGGGTAATAAACGGGCTCGCGGGCCAAGTATAGCTGAGGACAGACTACAGGTAAACGGGTCTCGGCACAGACCCCGCGTGCAGGTCGGGACATCCAAGCCAAGGATCACAGGTCGGGACACAGACTTGGCGCGTAGGTCGGGACATCCAAGCCAAGGATCAGATTTCTGGACAGACTTAGCGTGCAGGTCGGGACATCCAAGCCAAGGATCATAGGTCCAGACACGGACTTGGCATGTAGGTCGGGACATCCAATCCAAGGATCATAGGTCCGGACACGGACTTGGCATGCAGGCCAGGACATCCAAGCCAAGGATCAGAGGTCTGGCACAGACCCAGCGAGCAGGTTGAGATGTACAAACCATGGATAGTAGCAAATAGTAAACGGGTCGGGACACAGACCCAGTGGGCAGGTCAGGACGTACAGGCCATAGATAGTAAAACAGTAAATAGGTCGGAACATAGATCTAGCTGGCAGATCGGGATGTAAAGACCGTACATCGTAGATGACAAAGGCGGGTCGGAATGCAAGCTTAAAACACAGATCGGGACAAACAAGTCGGATAATAATATATAAAAGAAGGGCGGGTACAGATCTCGGAAGGCAGACTCGGCGTCCAGACGCTACAAGACGAACAAGCCAAGGAATCGTAACTACTTGTCAGAGAATGTCAGAGAATAATCAGCATGTCAGGGAATATTCTCGCAGGCAGGGCTCATTACCCCTTTGATTCCATTGTCAGCTTATGAAAAGGTGCCACCTGTCATCCACTACCAGACAAAGTCTGACAGCCGACATTCCCTGACACCTGTCAGGCCCAGAAACTTCCGTTGCAGTATAAAAAGGGAGGCTTTGTCCCTTGCGTAGGTACACTCACTTGTCAATCCTCACTAGTCTTTACTTTTCATCCTTTTCTCTGTGATTTCTGGGGAAACGTACCTGACTTGAGTGTCGGAGGGTCTGGCCCGGGGATTTTTTTCCTGGTTTCTGGTCTCTAAAGACTGGTGGATTCATCTGAGTGTGCGCAGAGCAACAGTATCATCGTCCTGGTCATCTATCACCTTCGGCCGCTCGTGTGAACCTTTCCAGGAGGGTACTCTGTAGATCCAGCGCTTCAACGACTCTCTGTCAACTTTCCGCACAACAAGGCCCGCCTTCATCCGACTCAGCTTCCGGACAGGATCACTCTCCTTCTTGAGTCGCCGGAGGAAACTTCCCGCAGTCTCTACCAGCGTCAGTGGCCTGCCAAGCCACCGCCGGTGGGGGAGGGGAGTGCCCCCTCCACAGCACCGCCTTGGATGGTTGTTGGAGCTCTCCTGCCGCCAAGGCAACCACTCTTTTCTAGATAGAAGGGAGTTGATAGAAGGGAAAGATTCTCTCTCTAGGAAAGGTGGTGATTAATTGATTATAGTTGATATGAATATAGATAAAGGGTAGAGGAGGAATTATGCAAAGGGGGAGAGGATTTTCTTCTTCGTGTAGGGACTGCGCCTCCACCTCTTCTCCCTCTTCCGCCGCCACCCTGGAGCGACGGCTATCAGGGACGACCTCCTCCTTCTTTTTCTTTCTCCTCACGACGTCGGCCATAGCCTTTCTCTCCTTCTCCTCCTTGCGACGCCGCCATTGGATGGACTCGGCGTCACTTCCTCTCTCGCCGACATCAACCTCCAACCGCCACCTCTTTCTTGCTCCCCGTACGCATCGCGACCCCCATCGTGAACGCCACTGTCACTTCCTCTCTCGTCGGCAGCAACCTCCAGCTGCAACCTCCTCCCCTTAACCTTCTCCATGTTGTTACGAGCACTGCTTCTCCCTCTTGCTGACATCGTTGACCATGAGCGGCCTTGACCACCACGCACCACCGCTCTCCCCCCTTCCCCGTTGCACTCCAGCCACCCATCGTGGCTCCGGTGACTACCCCAGTGCAACTTCACGACCCTCAGCACTGATCTAGCCTCTAATCCCTCGTTGTCATAGGTCCTACTATCACTGATACGACTGTCTCCATTTCCATTGTGTTCTGGCCTCGTGTCGAATTGGCCTATATGTTATGTTTCGACCTTTGCACTAAGCTGGCTTGTGTATCATGTTTGGGTCTTTGTGCCACTATTATTATTCAGTCTATGTGCCAATGTCATATCGCGACATGCGTGCCAATGTCATATCGCGACATGCGTGCCAAAATCATATCTCAGTCCGCGTGTCGAAATCACATCCCGGCCTACGTGCCTATTTTTTATCCTAGCCTGTGTGTTGATGTCATAGCCCGACCTACGTGCTGAGGTGGCATCCGATTTCGTGCAACCGCGTTCGGCTCCTTGTCGTTAGATCCATCTCTCCAGCCTGATCAGAGTTATCTGCTCTTCTGGTTCACAACAGCTCAAGTAGCGTCCCATTCGAGGGCGCCCCCCAGGGCTAGGGTACGTTCTTCTTTCACATTCTATGCGCATTTCACTATTTTATGTCTTAGTCTGTTACTTATATATTCGTTGGATATGCCTCGAGCCTCGGGGTATGTTACAAACCACAAGTGCACGGATTCGTCGTCGGTAATAAAGTTTATCGATCCCACGAGGACTGGTTATAAGCACTAGAAATGATTCACTTAAGATTAGCTAAACTTCCGATGGTTGTAAGTTATGTAAAGAAAAGATATTAGGGAGCAGAAACGAGAACTAGGAATGAAAAAGTAATTAACTGGGTTTACAAAGAATTTTAGAAGCTAAAGCAACTATCCTTAAGTACCAAATAAAGAAGATCCTTATGAAATCCTGTTACGGTTAACCCCTATCACTAGGGCGTCTCGATAGATCACAAGAACGCAACTCTAATTGATGTTATTAAGGATAGAAATAAGGAGTTTAGTTTGGTCTCTTACTTCCTTGTGGAGAAGTTACCTTTCCTTTCAAGGAAGTACCCTAGATGTCCGTGAATGGGTTACTCCTGTCACTAGGGCCCCTCGGGTGTACAATCTAAGATATTCCCTTTACGAAGATGGAAATTCCTACACAATCAATTAACACGATATAGAGATCGAGAAGTTGAAACAAAGCAAGCGAAATCATACAATGAAATAAAGCATAAATATGAGTTTTACATCAAAATCAATCCACAATTACTCCATCATGTTAGAACAAGGACTCTACTCCATAGACACCAAAGAAAAACCTGAACATAGTGTATTTAAACATACAATTCTCAAACACGAAGAGAGAAAGAAGAAGTATGCTTATCCAATGACGATGAGTGATCTTCGGATCCAATCCTTTGCTTTTGGAGTTGTTATGGTGATGAAAGATCACTGGACCGATGTCCTGGACGGCGTGGAACGCTCCAAAGTGATTCTCCTGCTGACGGCTCGCTTCTCGTCTCTCCCCCCATGAGAAGAAGGGTTAAACCCTTTTATAGGCTAGGGCACCGCTGCGGTGGCACGGCAGTGTGGTGTTAGCCTTTTTGCATGTCACGTGGCACATCAAATCAATAAAGATTAGGAACTCAACTAAACTAAGATAAAACACGTGTAGTAAAGAGTCCCAAGTCGTATTTTTCCAAGGATGACTAGTAGGTGTGTGAGTGCTCTAGAATTGATGCAAAACGAATTATTTCATCAACAAATTCAACTTAGCACTTCCATTTAACTCACAATTCAAATTAAATTCATCTAATTAAATCAAGAACTGAGTCAAGAAAGGTCAACCTCATTTAAACATGATTATATTCCATCTCATCAAGTAAACACAATTAAATCGGATTCTTATGTAACATTGTATCAAATGAATCAATTAACATATCTTCCATTACATTCACAGTAGCCATTAACATCTTGAGTTGAGCATTCATAATGCAAAAATGTTCATGGTCACAGAGATTGAATGTGAAGATTAGGGAATTACTAACTAATAACCTAAACTAACAATCTCTAACAATTTAGCATAAACAGAATTTCAAGTTCAAAATGAACATAAATTGCAAGCTAATAAAACAAGATTTGGATTGTAGAATGGTGACCACCGACGAAGAACAAAGTTCTCAGCTAATACAACCTTCCGATCACAGCCTTTGAGAACGCCCTTCGGGCTCACAGATCGGCTAGCACTCTCATCACACGAAATCAGAGGCTAAATTCTGAAGATTTTACTTCATCCGATCAATTGATCAGATCGACTCGAATTCAGCAGATGAAATGGGAGATGGAATAAATCTGGAACTACTGGGAACGCCTCTCGAGCTCCAATTGATAATGAAGATCGCAGATCTTGGGGAACCGCCCTCTGCCTGGATCGCGTCAGGGAAGGAATCAGAACTCAAGCTTGTGGACTGGGAACGCCTTTTGCCACTCTCTAGAATCAGACAACGTCGCCGGAAGCTAGGAGATCGCCGGTGCTGAAGAAGAATTGCTCACGGATCTGGAAGACGGGAATGGGAGTTGCGGCGTCATGGCGGAGAAGATGAACACATTGTAGCAAAATCGTGAGGAAGCCGAGCCCGAGTGCACTGTAGCTTCTCGCGGGTTTAAATCCTCCTCATAACTGATCGAACGGCTGAGAATGATCAAGGCTCAATCAACAGTGAAAATATCCCAAAATTCGATCCAACAGTATTGATCTTCATCTATGGTCCAAATCTACTTCTCATTAGGTTAGATGGACCATATTCTCAATGGATGGCTCAGATCTCTCCGATCTTCAACGGACGGTCCAAATTGCTCCCAAGCATGATCACTTCGTTTAGCCATAGATTTGAGCCCAAATGTGGTTTGATCTGATCGGGTCCATGACCCTTTTGATGCCTACAAAATAAAAATAAATATTAGCATCAAATACTATGAAAATAAGCTAATATGCAATTAAGTCCAAAATCAAATGTAATTACGAAATGTAATGTAAATGTGAGTTTAAGCTATGAATAGACCATCAAAAATATGCATTATGAATCAAGATAATATATCCAAAATCATGGTTATCAAATCTCCCACACTTAGTCTTGGACGTCCCGTTCAAGTAAGGAAGACTAAAAATCATCTTCACAAAAAATTTCCTAGCAATACTTAGAAGATGGTAAGAAGTACTTAACTAAGGTCATCTAAAGATCACCAACAATCATGAATACAATCCAAACAATAATCAGTAGGTATGGTAGTTTCAATCCAATTAAAAAATTAAGCAAGTTGCAATCTCACAAGGGATTTACCTATTCTAGCTCTCACACTCAAAATTGCATATACGTGGAGCTCACTCAATGTCACTCACAATATTTCACTACCATAAGCTTGCTTATTTTCTAATTCTCCACCACTATAAAACATATCATACATGAATCAAAAGGAATGTATCATGAACAATTGAAATAGAATCAAAAAGAACAATGAAAGTGGATGAAATAGGCAAAAGAAAAAAATTCAATGAAAAATTGAGAAGATAAGAGTATTGGAGGAATATACTTGATGAGTTGACCATTTTGATGTGAAAAGAGATGAATACAATTTGTCATTACTAATTCAAAAGATCAAGCTAACCTCTCCTTCAATTTGAATGCAAACATAGAATCTTGATACTCTATCTTCACACTTGATACTCTTTTGATGTGCCATTTTTCCAATTTTTTTCAATTTTTTTTTCACTGTTTTTGCTCTTTAATTTCAGCATTTTGAAACTAATCTCACATCATGTATCCAACACCTTCCCCCACACTTAAACTTTGGTAGTCTCGGATAATACAACTCCATTCAATCCAGGTTATAACTTCTCTAGCCACTGTTTCTTTATTAATTCTGTAGGTTCTCTTCTTTTATCTGTCTCTGTGTGTGGCTTTCCTGCTTTCTGTGTAATGACCCAAATTTCCTCATTATGAGTCCTAATAGTGCTTAAAAAATATTTAAAATGTTTTAGAAATATTCTAGAGATTTTTAGAAATTTTTAGAGTATTTTTATGCAATTTTTAGAGGTCGTTTGGTATTTTTACCAAACGAAACAAGTTGCAAAAAAATAAAGAAATTAAGCCAAGGTTCGAAACCAGAGGCCTCCGGTTAAGCAAAGCCTTAAGTTGTCTCGGCTGACCAAGTGCAAAGCGGGCATTGCTGATCAAAGAAGGAGCAAAATTTATTTAAGCAGTAGTTAATAAACATAATATAAATAGGTATTAAAAGGGTTTCACTGAGATTCGAACCCGCGACCTCCGACCTGACCTGAACCTTAAGCGAATCCGGCTGACCAAGTGCCCAAGCGGGCCATGCTGTTTAGAAAAGATAGTGAAATAATTTAAAGGGTAGTTGATAACAGAAATATTAGGTATTAAGAAGGGAACTTAGGTAATTGCCGGGACCAAAACCTAATTTCCTACTTCTCCTCTTTTCCCCTCGCGAGCGACGGCGGTGTTGGGCGGAAACAAAGAACGAAGCTGAGGCTTCCTCTCCGGCGGTCGGCGGAGGGCTAATCCTATGAGTTCCTCGCGGAGAAGAGACCTCCTTGCCGAAGAGGACCCGTGGGCATGAGGAAGAGTCGGGAACTCAAGCATCTCAGAAACCCTAGGAGCTTTCTTGTTCGGCTGTGAGTCCAAGAAGCAATGTAAGTTGCTACTCACCTGCGGTAAGAGTAGTTCGACCTTTGATTTAGGTTCTCTTTTAGTTCACAGAACATGCTGTAGAGGATTTCAGATTTCTAGGGATTTCGGTTTCCTGTTTGCTTTCGAAACATGCTGTTTAGAATTGTAAATTTCTAGGGATATGGTTCTTTAGCTCCCAGAATATACTGGACAGATGTAGTTTGTTAGAGATTTGGGAGTAGGATCAAGGTTTGCCTTCTCCTTTGCATTACAGCTGTGGCATGTTTTAAGATTTCCTGTTGTCGTGGCACATAGCATGAAGGACAATCATGGTTGTTGGGTTTACAGTAGAAATCATCCTTGTTAGTTGCAATTTGTTTTTCCTTACTGTGGCACTGAACAGGAGGTTGGTGGTTTTCAGTTTGTGATTGTTTTGGTATAAATAGAATAGTTTTGGAAGATTTTGACTCATCTTCGATGGTGTACTTGATTTACTCACGTTGGTTGAACTCCTCTGATGATCTGATCTCTCTTTTGCTCATGAGTGATTCCAGGAATAGTTGGGTGATTAGAGGTGGAATCGAAGGTGTCCTTGGTTTCAATTTAGTTGTGATCCTATGGGAAAATCTAAAAGGTTATAACATGAATTCAAAGTGGTTATGGTTCTAAGTGTTGACTTTGGATTGTAATTACTTTCAGCAAGTCATTGTCTTGATTTGAGGTGTACTGGTTTTATGTGAAGTTTAAATTATGTTAGAGTTTGCTGTACAGATTTGTTTTGTGCTTATTAGACCACTTCTTTTAGGGCTTATGAGCATGATTAATTCGGTTATGTGAAGTTTGATTTGCTTTAGAAATTATAGTGCAAGAACTTGTTAGCTTAGAATGCAGAACTTTGATTAGCATAGTATGCAGTATTTCAATTGTCTAGCAATTTCAGTTTCTCAATTATTTAGCATGGCAGTTTTAGATATGTTTAGTGTTGCAGTATTTCAATTATTTAGCATTGCAGTTTTAGATTGAAGCATTCAGTTTTAGTTTGTCATAGTTTTATTAAGCATCTCAGTGCAGTTTTATTAAGCATTTCGTACAATTTTGTTATGCACTGAAGATTTTTCATTAAGCATTTCAGTTACAGATTTTGAGTTCCCTATCAGTATTTTGAGTTTAAGAAAGGTATAAGAAAGATAAAGAAAAGAAAGAAAAAAGGTCAAGACCTTAAGTAGATCCCAAAGTCAAGACTTTAGGGATTTTGGCACACAAGGTGCTTATTAAAATGCTAAGGCATTATATATTAGACGTAATAAAAGATAACAAGTATTTTACTTTTTTAAGAGACTAGTACCCGACTTCCGAGGTTGTCGTTAAACAAATCCAGGTGACCAATTTCGAGGTCTTGGACCTGGTAAGACTTGTAACGACCCAATTTTCCCTATTTCAAGCTCTAAATATCTTTAAAAATATTTAGAAATACTTTTAGAATATTCTATAGATTTTTAGAAATTTTTAGAGTATTTTTATGCAATTTTTGGAGGTCGTTTGGTATTTTTACAAAACGAAAGAAGTTTAGCTCAAAAATTATCCAAGACAAGGTTCAAACCCACAACCTCAACCCGAGCCGAACCTTAGCCGAACCCAGCCAACCAACTGGTCTGCGATTGTTTTGTAATTAATAAGGGAAGCAAATTTATTTAAGCTATAGTTGGAACATTTTAAATAAAATGGGAATAAAACGCTCGGCTGAGGATTCGAAACCATAACCTTTGACTTGGCCAAATCGTGGTTGACCAAGTGTGCTAGTGGGCATTTTTTATTAAAGAAGGAGAAATATTCTATTTAAGCAGTAGTTAATGAATAGAGAATAAATAGGAAGAAAAATGGTTGCAGCCGAGACTCGAACCCGCGAGCCGCGCCTTAAGCAAAACGCAGCCAACTAACTGTGCCAGCGGTTGTTGTTAATTAAGGAAAGAATGGATTGTATTTAAGGTATAGTTAGTAATAGAAAACCTAGTTATAAAGGGATTAGGTTTTCTCTCTCGCCGAAAACTCGATTCTTTCCCCCCTTCCTCGTGACGGCGTGTTTCTGTTCGGGCGAAATCCGCAGGAGGCTAGTGCTCTTCCTCCGACGGCCGGCGAGGGGTTTTTCCGAGAGCCTCTCACATCTTCGAGGTCGTCTCACCAAGGAGAACAAGTAGATAGGAAGAGATCGTCGAGAAGCGAGTTCATCCGAACGCTAGATCGCTCTTTCGGTTGTAAGTCCAAGCAAACCGATGTAAGTACTACTCACCTGTGGTAGGAGTTGCTCCGAGCTTCGATTTGCTTTCCTTGCTTTTGGATTTTACTGTGTCGAGTAGGATTGTATGCTAGGGTTTTCCTTTCTTTGCTCTGTTTGTCAAGCCGAATAGCTATACCTATTGGCATGAGAATTCTGAGTTTTTGTGATTGACATGCTTCAATTGTAACAGTCCGAACAGCCTCTAATTCTAGCACCTAGTTCACGTTTTAAGCATGCTTCAATTGTAACAGCCGAACAACCCCCTAATTCCAGCATGTAGTTCATGTTTTAAGCATGCCTGTAGCATTTCAGTGTTGTATCCTTGTACATCTACCTACTGCCCATAAATTTCAAGCAAGTTGTTTTCCTTTTTGGGCCACGCAGATGGGCATAAACATCCCTTGATCTTTAGCATTTCAAGTTAGGTAATCTTGGTTAATTAGTAGGCATGATCAGCAGGTTATCTAAGTGACAATATTAGTTTTAGTGCTATTCTTGAATATGAACAACCCTATTTCTTTCCGGTATTACAATTCTGAAGTCTTTGCCATTAGATGAGCATGAACAGTTCCTTTGTTTTGCTGTCCACAAGCATGAGCAGTACTAGTTCTTAATTTTGTTTCACTTGCAGTATTAGAATAATATGAGCAGTATTAGTTCTTAAATTCCGTTTCACTTGCAGAATTAGAATAGCATGATTAGTAAGTTCAAATTTACTTGCTTTTGCTCTATTTTATAGCATGATTAGTAAGTTCAAATTTGCTTTCTTTTGCTCTATTTTATAGCATGATTAGTAAGTTCAAAGTTGCTTTCTTTTGCTCTATTTTATAGCATAATTAGTAAGTTCAGATTTGCTTTCCTTTGCTTTGTTTTATAACATACTTAGAGAGTTCAGATCTGCTTCCCTTGTGTTATTTTTATATAGCATGCTTGGTTAGTTGTAATCCTACACTTGTTTGATATATCTACAGGATTCTAATAAGCTCTAATCAAGGAGTATGAGAAGTATGAGTAAAGAAAAGACTAGAGTTTAGTTAAAAAGAAATAACTAGTAAATTAAAGTAAGAGGCTAGTACCCGACTTCCAAGGTTGTCGTTAAGTAAATCCAGGTGACCAATTCCAAGGTCTTGGCCCTGGTAAGACCAAGGTCTTTACCTCATAGGACTAGAGGCTTGCTACCTCAGTCACTATTAGAGAGCACGCAAAACAAAGATGGTACTAAGCCTGGGCCCAAAGAAGAAGAAAAGAAAAGAAAAAGAAGAAGAAAGTAAAAGAGAAATTAAAAGATTAATTTCTGGTATAAAGATATAAGAAAATGAAACAAGTATTATGCTTAGAATCAATAGAAGTTAGTTTCTTTAATTCTGAGCCTACAGTAGTAGTTTCATTATCTTCCTATCAGTTAGTGAGCATGTTTAGTATTCAATTTTATTTCTGTATACCATGAGTACATGCAGCTTTGCTTTTAGCATTTCAGTTTTAGTATTGTTGCATTCTTTTTATGCACTTCGAGTTTTGTGAGATAGATTAGTACTTACTAAGCGTTTCGCTTATTATTTTATTTTTTCTTCCTACTGCAGATAAAGGAAAAGCTAAGATATGAAAGGGAGGCGACAGGGTGGTGGTGGTGATGAAGGTGTGTGATGACTGGACTATGGAGAGATCCAGAGTTTGCTAGCAAATCTTCAGGACCTATCTGTTTAGAGTTTATGTTTTAGTTCTCTTCTTAAATACTATTATGAAGTTTTGTGAGATTGTGATTGACTTTGATTCGTATTTGTAGCTTATCATGTCCTACTCTTGGAGTTATGTTTAGTTCTTATTGCTAGACTAGTTTTCGTTGATTATAGTGTGATTTTATTACTACGTGGTTGTGAAAAATGTGTTTCAGCCGCCTGTGGCTGCGTATATATTATTTGTATTATGGATTTGGTCACCAGTACAGGGGAGACTCTGTCGATATTTCGGTAGGAATTCCTCTGGGTCATGATAAATCTAACTGATGTTATTAATAGCGTTAGTGACATTAGTAAGTAGAGTATAGATAGGTAACAACCGCCCTTAGAGAGTAGTAGTAAGAAGGGTGGTCGTTACAAGACCGAGGTCTTTACCCTCGTAGGGCTGGTGGGTCGCTACCCCAGTTTCTATTAGGGAGTGCGCTTTGGTACTATGCCTGGGCCCAAGAAGAAAGTTATTATTATTTTGAAGTATTAAAGTATAAGTTTTTAAACAAGTAAAACAAGCTTCACATAAGTTTAAAATTCAACAAGTTTAGTTTTCTTTTATGTTGACATGTTGTGTAGATTTTCTTACATGTTTAGTATTTCAGTATGATATGTTCCTTTTGCTATTAGATGAGCATAAGTAGTATTTCTTTCTGAGCATTCAGTTTTAGATTTCTTGCAGTTACATGCATATTCAAGTTTTTGTGAGTTAGATAGCGCTTACTAAGCAATTTTGCTTATAGTTACATTTTCCTCTTACTGCAGATAAAGGAAAGGAAAAGCTATAGCAAAGGAAGGCAACAAGGAGGTGCGGATGGATGTGTGATGCCTGGACTATAGAAGCCTTGGGATTTAGCATAAGAATTTATTAAAGATTGCCATGTATTTTGAATTCTTTCATTTAAATTGTTATGCACATTAGACCTATCATCTGAGTTGTATAATGGTTGCATGCATGTTTAGATTAATACATATATTTCAGCATGATTAGATTGACATGTAGTTTTAGATGTGATAATATACTTGAGTAGTATGTGTAGAGTAGTCATTTAGTCTTCCGCTGCCAGTTAGTTGCATGTTTAGAGAGTTTTAAGTATTGATAATTACATGTGTGCAATATTAGTTAAGTAAAGTTAGTAGTCCAGTAGCGCCCCATCCTCGCAGACTAGTAGTGAGGAGGGTGGGGTGTTACAAGTTGGTATCAGAGCAGTTCCTATTCTTCAGAATCACACATCAACACCAACCTTGCCGTCTTCAAGTAAGAATGTATTTATACCTTCTTTTATGCTTTTCCTTATTAATTGCAGTATAGAGAAATTCTTAAAGATATTTGCTTATGTGCTTAAGTAAGATAAAAAGTTCTTGTTTGTCTTTCTATGTTTATATATATATATGTCTAGAGAGTATAGGGACAAAGTCAAGAATTACGCTTAGTTTTCTCTTTCTGCATAAAGATGGCAAGAAGAGGACGCCCCCGTACCGCTCGTACTGAGGACCAAGTACCAGAAAACAAAAAGGACTCAAGCAAGAGGATGTTCGGGTAGTTTGTGAGTACCCAGAGGTATTCCCAGAAGAGCTACCCGGACTACCTCCCAATAGAGAAGCGGAGTTTGAAATTGAGTTGGTTCCTGGCACCAGTCCAATTTCAAAAGCTCCATACGGAATGTCTCCAGCAGAGCTAAAAGAGTTAGACGAACAACTTCAGGAGCTACTTGACAAGGGTTTCATCTGCCCTAGTCATTCACCCCGGGGAGCTCCAGTGTTGTTCGTTAAGAAGAAAGACGGTCTATGCGGATGGGCATAGATTTTAGAATGCTGAACAAGTAACAGTTAAGGACAAGTACCCTCTTCCTAGAATAGATGATATATTTGATCAGCTAAAAGGGGACAACAGTGTTCTCTAAAATAGACATGCGTTCTGGGAACCATCAGTTGAAAGTGAAAGGAAGTGATACACCCAGAACAGTTTCCAGGACCAGATATAGATACTACGAATTTGTAGTCATGCCATTTGGTGTGACTAATGCACCTATGGCCTCCAGGGACTTTATAGCAGGTCTTCCAAGAACCACTAATGGGTACAATGCGATATGGGTGATAGTGGACCGAGAAGTTAAGAAGGCTAAGGGACGAAGAAGTACCATTAGTGAAGGTCATTTTGTTGATGCAGGAAGCATCCGACGATCGAACTCGTGTTTTGATAATGGCAAAGGATTCAAAGTTAAGGCGTTTTGTGATCTAACAAGTCTGCTTGAGTATTTCAGGAAATTCCTAGCTGCGATTAGGTAAAGGAAAAACCCTAGGGGGTGGTAACCCTATGCGGAAAGTCTTGGCAGGTCGATGGCTTCAGGCAAAAGTCCTAGGGGGTGGTAACCCTAGGTGGAAAGTCCTGGTGTCGCGAACCAGGTGAAAGACTGGACTAGCCGGGAAGCGGATGTCCAGCAGAAAGGCCGGAAGCGTCGAGTGCTGAGCAAAAGTCCAGTCGATCTGGAGGATCGCACTGGCAAAAGGTAAATCTTCTGAGTGGAGTAAGTGAGGACGCGTTCCCCGTAGAGGGAACAGTAGGCGTCGGGTCGACCTAGGGTTTCCGGACGGAAATTCGAAGTCAGACCCGGACAGTCCGAAGACTGTCATAATATAATTTATCATATTCATACTGTTGTTTTATGCTAACTTTGTGTTGCAGGATATTGTTTGGGTAAACATGTCTTGCAGGTACAAAATAATGAAGTTTTCCCTCGGATGAACAGTGTCCGAGGCGCCTCCATGGAGCTTAGAGGCGCCTCGGGTGCAAAAGCTGACCTGGCCGCAAACCAGGGCTGAAGGCGCCTCGGTTGGCTATGGAGGCGCCTTGGAAGGCGCCTTGAAGACCTATGAAGGCGCCTTCAAGGTGATAAGCGCAGAATGGTCAGCGCTCATTTGTACGATGGACTCGGAGCTATGGAGGCGCCTTCGGAGGCTTTCAAGGCGCCTTGGATGCCCTTTATAAGGGGTCTTCGAGCAGCACTTCAGAACAACAATTTCCAAGTCTTCTGTCTCCAACGTGCCTCTCTGAAAGACGCCTGAAAGTGCTGCTACAAGTCTACGACGACCCGAAGCTCCGAGATTCTATTCTTGTCGTCGGTATAATTAGTTTTTGCATTTGCTTGTACTTCATCTTGTAATCCTTTTATCGAGCTTATAGTTGTTGCCCACGCAATGCGATCAAGGATCGCGGGCCTTCGAGTAGGAGTCGATCTAGGCTCCGAACGAAGTAAAAAATCTGCTGCGTCTTTCTTGTGTGTTTATTTTTATTCCGCTGCTTTAATCACTCGACGAACGTTTTACGATTCCGATAATCGAACAAAACAGCCGCGAGCGCTATTCACCCCCCTCTAGCGCTTTCTCGATCCAACAATTGGTATCAGAGCGGGGTCGTTTTGAATTGGTGCAACCACCATTCAAAACATTTTTTTCGTGGTATTTTTTTTTTATTTTTCGGAGTCAATTAGAAATTAGCTTAGTAGCTAAAATTCTAATTCTTTTCAAAATCGGTGTTGCTCAAAGTTGGTCAATACCACTTGAGCTCGTTTTTTTTTCTATTCTTCCCACACTACTAATCCAAGACTCAGTCTTGGAACAGATCTTCTTGTTTTTAATTTTTGCAAGATTTAAAGGCCCAACAAGAAGGATATAGCACTCTTCGTCCCCCACTATTCTCCGGAGAAGACTTCGGGTATTGGAAGGGGCGAATGGAGACGTATCTGAAGATCCAGTTTGACACCTGGATGATAGTCAAGACGGGACTGCGACTACCAACTGATGCAGACGGCAAGCCTACATCCTGCGAAAACTGGGAGCCAGCCCTTATCAAAAAGGTGGAAGCCGACGCCAAAGCCACCTGCACCCTCCAGTGCGGTCTTACCAAGGAGGAGCTCAACAGAGTCGGTCCGTTCTCTTCCGCAAAGGAGCTGTGGGAGAAACTGATCGAACTCCACGAGGGCACTTCCGACACTAAGGTGAGTAAAAGGGATCTTTTACTTAATAAATTATATAATTTGAAAATGCAGGAAGGCGAGACGGCGAGTTCACTACATGCGTGAATTCAAGATATCCTTAACTCCCTCCACGGAATTGGGCAGAAGGTCGAGAATAGGGACATCATAAGGTATGCACTCAACTCCTTTCCTAGGAGCACATTGTGGGCATCAATGGTAGATGCCTACAAAGTCTCTAAGGATCTATCTTGTATTAAATTAGATGAACTATTTTTAGAATTCAAACTTCACGAGCAGACTAATGCACAGCCATCCGAGAAAGGTGTAGCTTTGCTTGCAGGTACCAGTAGAACGCGTGAACTGAGATCCCGGTGAAAAATTGAACCGGAATCAGAAGACGAACCCGACTCAGAAGATGAAGAAGATGAACTGACCAGCGAACTCGTGAACCTCGTGAAGAAGCTCTACAAGAAGAAGAAGGGCTTCAACAAGAAAGACCTGAAGAAGGCAGTACAATCCAAGGAGACCCAACTGAGTCCGAAATTAAAGTTTGAAGTTACCTGCTACGGGTGCAACCAGAAGGGGCACATCAAAGTCAACTGCCCCAACCAAAAGGAAGCCAAAAAGCAAAGAAGAAAGAAGGCCCTGAAGGCAACCTGGGACGAATCTTCTTCGGAAGACGACGACGACGAATTCGATCAGACGAGTTTACTCGCATTGATGGCCCGGGATCAGATCGTCGAATCCGAGAGCGAGTCAGAGGCCGAGTCCGAGCAAAGCCACGGATCCGCATCCATTTCAGAAGGGCCAGACTCCACTGTAAGTATTCCTAGACTTAATAATTTAGTCAATTATTTATTACGCAAGTTAGTTAAGTCAAATCTTAAGATTAAGTCACTTCTAAAGGAAGTAGTTGTCCTTAAAGAAGTGACTGACACTAAATCCTTACCTGATCAAGTTCAGACTGGAAACTCAACTCAAGTTCAAAAACTTGAGGAAGAAAATTCTAGTTTGAAAAATCAGGTCAAAGATTTAAAAAATACCTTAGAACGGTTTTCTTTGGGCTCTAAGAATCTTGACCTAATTCTTGGGACACAAAGAGTCGTTTACAATAGAACTGGGCTATGATATAAATCGAAAAAGAAATATAAATCTTATTTATCCTTAATAAACAAACCAAATAGTAAATCAGTCCAAGCATGGGTCCCCAAGTCCAAATTGGTCAATCAAGTTGGACTTGGTCAATACTGGGTCCCGAAGGATCAAATACACTACCTCGATAGACCATATCGATGCTATGATCTAGGGGGAGTTAAAAGAAAAACGATCTTAATAAAACAAAATTAAATTAAAAAATTTGAAATTAAATTATAAATTCAAAATTCAAAATTCAAAATCAAATTAAAAAATTCAAAATTAAATTATAAATTCAAAATTCAAAATCAAATTAAAAAATTAGAAATTCAATTATAAATTCAAAATTCAAAATTCAAAATCAAATTCGAGATTAAAATATAAATTCAAAATTTAAAATTCAAAATCAAAATTAAATAAATTCAAAATTCGAATTCGAATCAAATAAAATATAGATGGAGGATCCAGACTAGCTGGCACCCCCAACTAACCTACCCGACAGGGTAACTGAACCTAATCTACCCGAAATAGGTAAAACTGTAACGACCACCCTTCTTACTACTACTACTACACTCTAAGGATGACCGTTACTTAACTATTAACTCTACTTAACCGGTATAATTAAAAACCATGAGGAATCCCTATCGAAAAATTTCGGCAGAGTCTCCCCTGTACCGGTGACCATAATCATTAATACATAACATGATATACACAGCCACAGGCGGCTGGAACATTTATCAAACAACCACGCAGTTTATAAGACACAACAACTTTAAAAAAAAACTAATCTAGCAATGGTAAATGAATAAAACTCCAACAGAAACAGCCAAACAAACAATGCGGAATAGACTCAATAGCAACATCAGAAAAATAGAAACAACTCTTATCAATCTCTATTGACATAAAACATAAAGTGTGACTCAATTCCCCTGATCTCTCCCACAGTCCACGCATCACACACCATCCGCACCACCTTGTCGCCTTCCTTGCTAAATCTTTTCCTTTCCTTTATCTGCAGTAAGAGGAAGTGCAGTCTATAAGCAAAATTTGCTTAGTAAGCGCTATCTAACTCACAAAAACACGAATATGCATGTATACAGAAAGATCTAGAAACTATATGCTCTAAACGAAAGTAAAGCATAAACATAACTACTTATGTCAAACTAATAGCAAAGAAAAGCTAAGAAATCTACTCATGTAATTCTAATAGTCAATCATGCTATACATGGATAAAATGGCATGCTAAAGGATAAAACTAATCATGCTAAATATCAAATCAGGAAACAAACAAAACTAATACTGCATGCTAGAATTCAAAAGAACTAAACTTACTGATTCTAAGCATATGTGAAACTTGTTTCATTTGTTCCAAATCTTATACTTTATTACTTCAAAACAATAATAAAGTTCTTCTTTATTAAAAACTTATACTTTAATACTTAAAAATAATAATCAACTTCTTTCTTGGGCCCAGGCTTAGTACCAATGCGCGCTCCCTAATAGGGACTATGGTAGTTAGTCATCAGTCCTACGAGGGTAAAGACCTTGGTCTTACCAGGGCCAAGACCTTGGAATTGGTCACCTGGATTTGTTTAACGACAACCTTGGAAGTCGGGTACTAGCCTTTTCAAAGTAAAATATCTTAATTACTTTTCTTTAAATGTCTTGACATTTTATAAAGCACCTTGTGTGCTAAAATCCCTAAGTCTTGACTTTGGGATCTACTTAAGGCCTTGGTCTTTTTTTTCTTACTTTTCTTTATCTTGCTTATACTTGCTAATACCTTGGTCTTTTCTTACCTACAATCCCTCTTAAACCCTTGAAAGGATATAGGTATGCTACAACAGAATTAAATCAAAAGAAAGAAAATCTGACTTCTTTAAACATGCTACCTCAAAAACAAATCAAAGGGAAGCAAATCTAACTTCTTCAAACATGCTACAACAGATTTAAAACAAAGGAAAACAAATTCTGAAATCTTTAAGCATGCTAGAATAAAAGCTGTTCAGATTTGTTAAAATGCAAGAGAAAACCAGAACTAAGATACTACATGTATATACAATGGTGACCACACATCGTAGTGACCACACATATAACATGGCTTAATTCTACAATGGTGATTTGTATAGATGGCTATGTGTAAACATAGTTATCAATTCCTTTCTACAGCCAAGTATGTGCAGGATACCTTAACTATGCAGGTGTCAATTTATGAAAATCCTACTACTAGATTATGTAGGCACAGGAACTTTACAAGAACAAAGAATCCAAAACGAGACTAAGGGCTATCCTGCTCATGGCAGCCACAAAAATACTAAACTGCAGTTAAGGAAACCCGAACTTCATGCCTACTAGAATAATAAACAGAATCTGCCAATGCATTCATGCTCACTAACTAGCAAGGAAAAACTAAGATGCTATGCTCATTATACATGGACTGCCCCTGTTCAGGAATTGCAAAGAGGGAAACACCAATCTGCAAGCTTCATGTAACTGGACAGTTTTGTTCCATGGCAGGGCAAACTGTAAGCTTTATTATAAAAACCAGACTCTGTAATTAAGAGGTTGTTCATGCTTGCTAAGTGGTAAGAACAGAATTTCTAAATCACCATATAATGAATGTTGTGCTAAAAGAACACTGCCCTTAAGAACACTGCCCTAACCAAAACTCACGGCAGAAACCAAAGAAATGATTGCTATGCTCAAATAAACTTTACAGCATAAATCCGAAACCTAATCCAACCAAAACCCCCTTCTATCTTCTTTATTTGATACACGGCAGCAAACCAATAAAATTGCATTCATCACCACAACTTCATAATACTAAGTTTTAAGCACTAAAGCACCTTAATGTACATACCAGCCGAAAACTAGGGTTCACGATGAAAGAAAAGCTTGCTGTGCAGTGAAGAAATGATTCTAGGGTTCATGTGTGCTTCGGAAACAAAGTGAGAAACCAAAGAAATCCGGAGCTATCCTACTGCAGGTGAGTAGCAATTTACCTTGATTTGCTTGGACTTACAACCGAGAAGAGGTCCTAGGGTTTCGGAGAAGCTTCAATCTCGGCAGCTTCTTGGTGTTCCCGAGTTCCCCTCGTCGAGGTGGTCACGGTTGGGTGAAGACCGGCCGAAAAAAGGCCTAGCTCCGTCGCCTTCTCCGCCCGAACAGTGGAGTCACCGTCGCCGTTCGCGAGAGAGGAGGAGAGGGGTTCGGGAGTTTTAGGTCACGGGAGAAACTTAAGTCCTCTCTTAACTTAGGTATTTTATTATCTAACTACTGCTTAAGTATTATTCATCCCTTTCCTTAATTAACACCGGCCGCCAGCACAGCTGGTCAAGTGGGTTTTGCTCGGGTCAAAGGTCTCGGCTTCGATCCCTCAGTCGTGCACTTTTTATTCCAATTTATTTTAAACGTTCCAACTATAGCTTAAATATATTTCACTTCCTAATTTACCAACAATGACTGCGAGCACAGTTGGTCAGTCGGGTTTTGACCAAGTCAAAGGTCGCTGGTTCAAACCTCGGCTTGGATATTTTTTGTCAAAACTTCTTTCGTTTAGTAAAAATACCAAACGACCTCCAAAAATTGCATAAAAATACTTTAAAAATTTATAAAAATCTCTAGAATATTTTAAAAGCATTTTCAAATATTTTTAAGGACATTTAGAACTCGAAATAGGGAAAATTGGGTTGTTACAAAAATAAGAGTAGATTACCCAGTAGGGTAATTAAGGTTAGATTAAAACGGGCTAGGTTTAACTTGACCCACAGTACTGGTGAAATTTTTGGATGATAGTACGTTAGGGAAACTTGGGCATCGCATGTCTAGGAAGATATGGCTTCGACCTGGTGCATTTGGCCAAGTGGAATTGACTGAAGCTACCCTTGATTGGATCCTAACTAGTTAGACCAAGGTTTAGTATTAAGTTTAATGGGTAGGACTATTTGGGAAACCTCGAAGGCATGATTACTTTAATGAGTTCCTTGTGACTCACCATAGCTCAGAAGTTTATCCAAAGAATGCTTACTTGTTGAACCCAAAGCTAAACCTGAATCTAACACAAAGTTAAACATTACTCTAAAATTCAACCATAATTCATCTCACAACAATTGTAGGGTTCCCTGATTGAAAATTTAGATCGGGTAAGATGACTAAGAAATTAAAATTAAAATTGACTTGAACTTAAGTCAAACTTAATTAACTTGAATTATTTTCAAAATTAATTAACTTGGATCATTTTCAAAATTTAATTAACTTTAAAATCTTTCCAAAATTTAATTAACCTTAAATTCTTTTCAAAATTAATTAACTTGAATTATTTTCAAAATTTAATTAACTTTAAAATCTTTTCAAAATTAACTAACTCAGATTATTTTCAAAATTTAATTAACTTTAAAATCTTTTCAAAATTTAATTAACTTGAATTATTTTCAAAATTAATTAACTTGAATTATTTTCAAAATTTAATTAACTTTAAAATCTTTTCAAAATTAATTAACTTAAATTCTTTTCAAAATTAATTAACTTGAATTATTTTCAAAATTAATAAACTTGAATTATTTTCAAAATTTAATTAACTTTAAAATATTTTCAAAATTAATTAACTTAAATTCTTTTCAAAATTAATTAACTTGAATTAGCTTTTAAATACTTTCAAAATTAATTAACTTGAATTATTTTCAAAATTTAATTAACTTTAAAATCTTTCCAAAAATTTAATTAACTTTAAAATCTTTTCAAAATTAATTAACTTGAATTATTTTCAAAATTTAATTAACGTTAAAATCTTTTCAAAATTAATTAACTTGAATTATTTTCAAAATTTAATTAACTTTAAAATCTTTTCAAAATTGATTAACTTGGATTATTTTCAAAATTTAATTGACTTTAAAATCTGTTCAAAATTAATTAACTTGAATTATTTTCAAAATTATTTTAAAAAACTTAATTTCAAAATTATTTTAAAACTTAAAAAGTATTTTAAAACTTAATTTCTTTAAAAACTTAATTTCAAAATTATTTTAAAAACTTAATTTTAAAATTATTTTAAAACTTAATTTCAAAATTTTAACTTAATTTCAAAATTATTTTAAAACTTATTTTTTCAAAATCAATTAACATTATTCTTCACAAATTAACTTAAAATTATTCTTGTCAAAATCTAATTAAACTAAATTATGTGAAATATGTGTTGACTTAAAACTAATTCAACCTAATTAAAAAAAAAGGGGACACGTGACACATGAATGAAGGCGCCTCCCTCACGAGGGAGGTGCCCTCAACAGCGGCGGGAAATTTCCCGCCGCCTACTCAAGGCGCCTTATGGATTCCTTTAAGGTGCCTTCAAAGGCGCCCTAAGATCTCTTAAAGGCGCCTTAACCCTTCCCTTTTTCCACGAACAGAAGCATTTCCTTATGTTCGTGTTCTGCCGAAACCCAGCTCAGCCCGAGTTTCTCCCAACCAAGGCGCCTTCTACCCATCTCTACCCCCTTCATTCCTAGCTATGCCTCCGAGGTATAACCTAAACTATTCTAAATCATTTATTTCCTAAACTCTTTGCTAGTTTTGCAATTTTTTCTTGTATAATGTCAACAATAGGAAGCGTCGTATTGTGGATTCCACACCAGCTAGGGTCCCTTCCACGGACCCTAGATTCCCCTCGGAACAGCATAGGATAGATTTCGCTAGGTTCACCTTTGAGTCTATTAAACCTAGATATGTTGGTAGGGAATTTTTGTCCCAATACTGTCAACCCACAATCCAGATGATAAACTACTATCATCTAGATAAACTGGTTAACTGTACCACTACAGTCAACCAAGATCTATGTGCCTAGTTCTATCACAACCTTGAAAAGGTTGATGATAGTACCTATTCCACCAGAGTTGGTGGTACTGACCTTCAGTTTACTCCCTCCCTACTTCGCACTAGCCTAGAGCTTAGGGAGTCCCAGTGTACATTCTTATGTTACCCGAGTAGGAACCTACCCTTTGGTGATCCCTATTCCCACATTACCTTAGATGACATCTACATGAATTTCTTTGGGGAAGAGAGACCCTTGGGCCTGAGCGAGTTCAGAGTCCTAACAGCTTGCATACTACCCATCTCATCTCGAGACATCTCGAAGATGCGACCATCCCACTCGTTCTTTCTGTACGCCCTCAGCCAGCACCTAGATATAGACATAGCCCTCCATATGTTTCATAACATTATCCTTGCATCTAGTACAGTTACATCTAGAGTGGTTCATATGCCTTACTGCCATATCCTGACCCAGATATTCTCCAGCTCTAGGATAGACATTACTAGAGGGGTACTCATCCCACTTACCATTTATAATGAGTTCGGTCAGCGTAGCCTTAGATTAGCATGGGCAGAGGTCACTGCCGAGGGGATTCTGGCCTGGAAGGGCCGACCACCACCAGTTGCTACCCCTGGTGCTCCAGAGGCCGAGGACATACCAGATGCAGATGAGGAGTGGCCTGATTTCCTGGCAGAGGATTTTTTTACAGATCCTTCCACCACTGCCTGACCCTCCACATCAGCCGAGCCTTCATCTTCAGCGCCACTCTCTGTCGAGGATAGACTCACTAGACTCGAGATCCAGTCCACTCAGACGCGAAGAGCTGTGCTAGATAGCCATCACTTCCTTCGATCTATGCAATCTGAGATGGCTGCTGGTTTCGCATCTCTTCGAGGCGAGATTCGGCTTTAGAGACAGCCTCAACCGCCACCCGAGCAGTCTATAGATGATCCTCCAGCTAACGATCCACCTGCTTGAGTCTATCTTTTAGACTGTCTGGACATGTTATTCACTTCTTGGATCTGCCCATCTTACTCAGATAATTGTATCTTGGATCTTTTAGACTGTCTGGACATGTTATTTAATTGGGTACTTATGCGTTATGTTTTTTGTGAGCGTAGGTGTCTCGTTCTATTTAATTATTTTTTAAAAAATTCTAGGAAAAACAGTTTTCAAAATTCCAATTTATTAGATTTTTCAAAAAGTTGGACTTAGCCTAAGCTTTCCCCCTAGAAATCATGTTCCCCTAGACTTAAGCCAGAGCATCTCACAAACACCTAGGTATACCTTGATTGTGTTTGAAAGACATAGAATGACGTGAGATGTATAGGGTACAACCTGGACTGAAAAATGCTTATATCTGTGCATCAATATGAGTCTGGGCGTTAAACACGTAATATACATCAATCAAGTCAAGTTTTCCAGCTCTAGTCAAATCTAACTAGACCAAATTAACTTAACTTGACTAACCATGTGAAAGTTGTTGCCCTGTAGGCAATCAGCAGGTAGCTAAAGGTTAGACAGTTGGTAAAGGATACTCAGTTTTCTGGTTAAGCATGTTTGATCTTTAGAGCTCTGATACCTCTTAAAGTCAATCTATTGAACTTGACTCATGCTTGGACTTAAGGACCAACTGACTTTGAATAAATAATCTAAACCAAAGTTTTATCTACTCTACTCCCTCCCTATCCTAAAATTTAAATAATTATCATTTAAAATCATGCTAAGTTTTTTTTAACCTAAACTATAGCTTTCAAAATTCAATACTTGCAAAGAGCTAAGCTAAGCTCCAATCTTCATTTTCAAAATTTTAAAACTTAGCTCACTTTGAAATCTAACTTTGTAAATTCTTGCTTTCCTGAGTAAAGCACAATTTTGCAAAATTCAACTCATTACTTTCAAAAATAAAAAAAACGACTTCAAAAATATTCTCTCCAACAAATTTTCAAAATCTAAACAAGTACTTCTCTATGTATAGTTTTACTAGCTTTTCAATAACTATCAAAAGGTTCCACCTTCTAGTAGTTTTATAATTTTAACTAAGTTTCCAAAGAGCTAACATCATCTTTTCACTTAGCTAAAAATAAGAAATGACAATCATAAACTGTTAAAGTGTTTTCAAAATCTTGTTAAATCAAATAACTATTTTTTGCTTATTTTTGATATATGGCAAAGGGGGAGAGTAGAAAATTTAAATAATTGTAAAATTCAAATTTAAAATAATGAATATTAAAGGAGGAGTAACAGTTAAGGGGGAGCCCCAACTTGGTGCTATACTTTAAATTCATAGAGTTTACTTTAGCAAATTTGCTAAGCTTGCCTTAAATGTTTTCATCTATTCGTTATTTGATATCTGTTTACTTAACTTTGAATTTGAGTTGTCATAATAAAAAAGGGGGAGATTGTTGATGCAGGAAGCATCCGACGATTGAACTCATGTTTTGATAATGGCAAAGGATTCAAAGTTAAGGTGTTTTGTGATCTAACAAGTTTGCTTGAGTATTTCAGGAAAGTCCTAGCTGCAGTTAGGCAAAGGGAAAACCCTAGGGGGTGGTAACCCTAGGTTATAGGGGGTGGTAACCCTATGCGGAATGTCTTGGCAGGTCGATGGCTTCAGGCAAAAGTCCTAGAGGGTGGTAACCCTAGGTGGAAAGTCCTGGTGTCGCGAACTAGGTGAAAGACTGGACTAGCCGGGAAGCGGATGTCCAGCAGAAAGTCCGGAAGCGTCGAGTGCTGAGCAAAAGTCCAGTCGATCTGGAGGATCACACTGGCAACAGGTAAATCTCCTGAGTGGAGTAGGTGAGGACGCGTTCCCCATAGAGGGAACAGTAGGCGTCGGGTTGACTTAGGGTTTTCGGACGGAAATCCGAAGTCAGACCCGGACAGTCCGGAGACTGTCATAATATTCTTTATCATATTTATACTGTTGTTTTATGCTAACTTTATGTTGCAGGATATTGTTTGGGACTAACATGTCTTGCAGGTACAAAATAATGAAGTTTTCCCTCAGATGAACAGTGTCTGAGGCGCCTCCATGGAGCTTGGAGGCGCCTCCATGGAGCTTGGAGGCGCCTCGGGTGCAAAAGCTGACCTGGCCGCAAAGCAGGGCTGAAGGTGCCTCGGTTGGCTATGGAGGCGCCTTGGAAGGCGCCTTGAAGACCTATAAAGGCGCCTTCAAGGTGATAAGCGCAGAATGGTCAGCGCTCATCTGCACGATGGACTCGGAGCTATGGAGGCGCCTTCGGAGGCTTTCAAGGTGCCTTGGATGCCCTTTATAAGGGGTCTTCGAGCAGCACTTCAGAACAACAATTTCCAAGTCTTCTGTCTCCAACGTGCCTCTCTGAAAGACACCCGATAGTGCTGCTACAAGTCTACGACGCACCGAAGCTCCGAGATTCTATTCTTGTCGTCGGTATAATTAGTTTTTGCATTTACTTGTACTTCATCTTGTAATCCTTTTATCGAGCTTATAGTTGTTGCCCACGCAAAGCGATCAAGGATCGCGGGCCTTCGAGTAGGAGTCGATCTAGGCTCCGAACGAAGTAAAAATCTCCTGCGTCTTTCTGTGTGATTGTTCTTTTCTGCTGCTTTAACTCTTACGCTTGTTATGATTCCGATAATCGAACAAAATAGTCGCAAGCGCTATTCACCCCCCCCCCTTTAGCACTTTCTCAATCCAACACATTTGGCATCAGAAGCGTGAGGAAATTACTTGGGAGCGTGAGGATAGCATCAAGCAGAAATATTCAGAATTATTCAAAGTTCGAGGACGAACTTTTTATAAGGTATGGGGAATTGAAATGACCCAAATTTCCTCATTACGAGTCCTAATAGTGCTTAAAAAATATTTAAAATGCCTTAGAAATATTCTAGAGATTTTTAGAAATTTTTAGAGATTTTTAGAGTATTTTTATGTAATTTTTAGAGGTCGTTTGGTATTTTTACCAAACGAAACAAGTTGCAAAAAAATAAAGAAATTAAGCCGAGGTTCGAACCGGAGACCTCCAGTTAAGCAAAGCCTTAAGTTGTCTCGACTGACTAAGTGCCCAAGCGGGCGTTGCTGATTAAAGAAGGAGCAAAATTTATTTAAGCAGTGGTTAATAAACAGAATATAAATAGGTATAAAAAGGGTTTGGCTGAGATTCGAACCCGCGACCTCTGACCTGACCCGAACCTTAAGCGAATCCGGCTGACCAAGTGCCCAAGCGGGTCATGCTGTTTAGAAAAGATAGTGAAATAATTTAAAGGGTAGTTGATAACAGAAATATTAGGTTTTAAAAAGGGAACTTAGGTAATTGCCGGGACCAAAACCTAATTTCCTACTTCTCCTCTTTTCCCCTCGCGAGCGACGGCGGTGTTGGGCGGAAACAAAGAACGAAGCTGAGGCATCGTCTCTGGCAGCCGGCGGAGGGCTAATCCTATGAGTTCCTCGCGGAGAAAAGACCTCCTTACCGAAGAGGACCCGTGGGCATGAGGAAGAGCCGGGAACTCAAGCATCTCAGAAACCCTAGGAGCTTTCTTGTTCGGCTGTGAGTCCAAGAAGCAATGTAAGTTGCTACTCACCTGCGGTAAGAGTAGTTCGAGCTTTGATTTAGGTTCTCTTTTAGTTCACAGAACATGCTGTAGAGGATTTCAGATTTCTAGGGATTTCAGTTTCCTGTTTGCTTTCGAAACATGCTGTTTAGAATTGTAAATTTGTAGGGATATGGTTCTTTGGCTTTCGGAATATACTGGACAGATGTAGTTTGTTAGAGATTTGGGAGTAGGATCAAGGTTTGCCTTCTCCTTTGCATTACAGCTGTGGCATGTTTTAAGATTTCCTGTTGTCGTGGCACGTAGCATGAAGGACAATCATGGTTGTTGGGTTTACAGTAGAAATCATCCTTGCTAGTTGCAATTTATTTTTCCTTACTGTGGCACTGAACAGGAGGTTGGTGGTTTTTGGTTTGTGATTGTTTTGGTATAAACAACATAGTTTTGGAAGATTTTGACTTATCGTCGATGGTGTACTTGATTTACTCACGTTGGTTGAACTCCTCTGATGATCTGATCTCTCTTTTGCTCATGAGTGATTCCAGGAATAGTTGGGTGATTAGAGGTGGAATCGAAGGTGTCCTTGGTTTCAATTTAGTTGTGATCCTGTGGGCAAATCTAAAAGGTTATAACATGAATTCAAAGTGATTTTGGTTCTAAGTGTTGGCTTTGGATTTTGATTACTTTCAGCAAATCATTGTCTTGATTTAAGGTGTATTGGTTTTCTGTGAAGTTTAAATTATGTTAGAGTTTGCTGTACAGATTTGTTTTGTGCTTATTAGACCACTTCTTTTAGGACTTATGAGCATGATTAATTCGATTCTGTGAAGTTTGATTTGCTTTAGAAATTATAGTGCAAGAACTTGTTAGCTTAGAATGCAGAACTTTGATTAGCATAGTATGCAGTATTTCAATTGTCTAGCAATTTCAGTTTCTCAATTATTTAGCATGGCAGTTTTAGATATGTTTAGTGTTGCAGTATTTCAATTATTTATCATTGCAGTTTTAGATTGAAGCATTCAGTTTTAGTTTGTCATAGTTTTATTAAGCATCTCAGTGCAGTTTTATTAAGCATTCCGTACAATTTTGTTATGCACTGAAGATTTTTCATTAAGCATTTCAGTTATAGATTTTGAGTTCCCTATCAATATTTTAAGTTTAAGAAAGGCATAAGAAAGATAAAAAAAGAAAGAAAAAAGGCCAAGCCTTAAGTAGATCCCAAAGTCAAGACTTTAGGGATTTTGGCACACAAGGTGCTTATTCAAATGACAAGGCATTATATATTAGAAGTAATAAAAGATAATAAGTATTTTACTTTTTTAAGAGGCTAGTACCCGACTTCCGAGGTTGTTGTTAAACAAATCCAGGTGACCAATTCCGAGGTCTTGGCCGTGGTAAGACCGAGGTCTTTACCCTCGTAGGACTGGTGGTCGCTACCTCAGTTTCTATTAGGGAGCGCGCTTTGGTACTATGCCTGGGCCCAAGAAGAAAGTTATTATTATTTTGAAGTATTAAAGTATAAGTTTTTAAACAAGTAAAACAAGCTTCACATAAGTTTAAAATTCAACAAGTTTAGTTTTCTTGTATGCTGACATGTGTAGATTTGCTTACATGTTTAGTATTTCAGTATGATATGTTCCTTTTGCTATTAGATGAGCATGAGTAGTATTTCTTTCTGAGCATTCAGTTTTAGATTTCTTGCAGTTACATGCATATTTGAGTTTTTGTGAGTTAGATAGCGCTTACTAAGCAATTTTGCTTATAGTTGCATTTTCCTCTTACTGCAGATAAAGGAAAGGAAAAGCTATAGCAAAGGAAGGCGACAAGGAGGTGTGGATGGATGTGTGATGCCCGGACTATAGAAGCCTTGGGATTTAGTATAAGAATTTATTAAAGATTACCATGTATTTAGAATTCTTTCATTTAAATTGTTATGCACATTAGACCTATCATCTGAGTTGTATAATAGTTGCATGCATGTTTAGATTAATACATATATTTCAGCATGATTAGATTGACATGTAGTTTTAGATGTGAACATATACTTAAGTAGTATGTGTAGATTAGTCATTTAGTCTTCCGCTGCCAGTTAGTTGCATGTTTAGAGAGTTTTAAGTATTGATAATTACATGTGTGCAATATTAGTTAAGTAAAGTTAGTAGTCCAGTAGCACCCCATCCTCGCAGACTAGTAGTGAGGAGGGTGGGGTGTTACATTATGCTTCCAATGGTTGCACAACTTCCAACTCTTCTTACTGATTCCTTCCACTACAATGAAATTGGAAAATTTCAGAAAATCAATTCCATTAAATTTGCATGCATCCATGATTCACTTCCACACAACACATCCTCAAATTTGATATTCACTTCTGTAATATGATGCTTAAGATTCTAATTACATAAATTGTGAGCCGACCACAGTTTTGAATAATGCAATTTCCAGTACTTAATTCAGGAATTTCAGTTTCCATTAAGTCCCTGGATTTCAGCATCAATACTAATTCTGTAAAGTTCCAGCTCCTGAGTTTCAGCAATTAATTCAATGTATCATTTCAGGTTTCCTTCAAAATTTACTCTTACCACTGATATGTAACACTAAGATCTTCCTTATCTTCAACTACATCAACTATCAGCTGAATTCCAGTGTCTATGTAAAATCTGCAAAGTTCTGCCAACAAATTCCAGCTTATCATATAAACAATTCTGTTAAACACAATTCTGCAACTTCTGCATTTAGGTTGCTACTGATTTTTTTTCCTTTGAACCCAAACTCTTTCATATCAGTTCTTCAATGTCTCTTACAATTCATTGCATCTTAGAATTCTTCACAACAGTAGCAAAGATAATTCAAAGATTACACTTTCAGAAATCAGTGCTCTTCATTCAGCATCCAGATTCAGGTTCTTTTCTCTCTGTACACAACTTATTAACAACAACAACTATTTATCTCAGATCCTCATATCTCAATCTTCCAAAAAGCACAAGTTTTAAACCAATTGAGATCAGTTTCTGAATTCTGTAACTCTAATCTTCAATCTCAGAATAGGAATTCCATTGTAACTTCAGCTTAATGCAATACCACTTCAGTTGGAAAGTGAAAATCATTAAATACTGAAATGACAGGAAGATGAATTTAGATTGGTGAAGGTCATAACAGTATGATCGTTTGGCACACACAGTTTAGATGCCCAGTTACCGAATATTTCCTGTCATTTTCTGTTCATAGCTTCCACTGCCAGTTTCTTTTTATGCAGATGACATTTGTTGTTTAAACGTCTTAAAGATTGCATTTCTATTGCTGGTACAGAATTGAGACAAGTCTAATGAAACATCTACAGCAATTTCTGAAACCTCACTTTCAGTAGCAAAATCATATGAAATTTCAACTATTTCTGTAGAATTCTCTAACTTTTGTTTATGAAACTTCTGTACAGCGTATTTTGAAGTTGTATGCTTTGAAGAACTAATTCAATGAAGTTACTAACATAGAACCATTAAAGATTGTTTGCTTTGGAAGAACTCACACTTCAAAACTGACTAAATAGATAATAGATTGCAGAAATAAGCAGTTGCTATATTTTTCAGTTCCAGAAATAATTTCAGAAATTGATTCAAAGATCAGGTTCAAAGAAATTGCAGGCTTTGAATTATAGAAGATCTGGAAGATATGTAACATCAATTTCTAGAAATCAACTTGAAAGAGGGAGCCATTTAACATTGAACAGTTTTCTAATTCCAATTTTAGAAATTTCTGATTGATGGATTTCCAGTTCGAATAATGAAAAGAAGATCTGTACAAAGACTCTCATTCACCACTGAATAACAGGATGTTGACTTTAATTACTACTATGTTGGTTGGTCCTAGGAAGATCATACCGGTTTCACTGTACAAAAATTTTTATACAAGTGTCGAACCTTTCCTAAACAACCTATTGTGTTCTTTAGAAATTAAATTAGGAATCACAAACAAAACTTAACATTATTGATTTCAAATTTAACTTATTTGTTCTTAATGGTTTAGACTTAGATCGCAAGTGGAACTTAACACTATTGATCCAAGTCCGACCTATGTTACAAAGTTGATAAAATATTTATTTCTAAAATCGGGTCCCAGGTTAAATATGACGAGACACTAGGCCTTCTTGGGTATGAGATCATCCACCACTGCCTCGACAAAGCCTTTTAAAGAAATTCAATATTTAATTTCCTAAAATAACATTAGGTTTAACCAAAAAGAACAATCGAATCACAAATTCGAAAAACAACAAAAAAAACACAAACTCGAATATCTAATCCGAAAATCTAGAATCATATACCTCTTGTGTTTGGAATTCATACAAAGAAAAACTAGTATGATGCGGAAAATAATTACTAATTATACATTTCTTTGTATGCAACGACCTCTTGATCTTCTACCGTATTCCTCTTCTTATCTCGAACGTCATGTGGGCGACGATCTACCGAGACGAGAACCACCCAAGCTCCTTCTTCTCCAAGCTAGTTTCGACCACCACAAAAAACTCCAAGAGATGTGAGGTTTGGCCACCACCACCAAGCTCCAAGGGATGCTAGAAACAAAGCCTCCTTTCTCTCCTTCTTCTCCAAGCAATATCCGGCCACCTTCCAAGCTCCAAAGGATGAAAAGTTTCGGCCAAGGAGATGAAAGAAAAAGAGAAGGGAAAACTTAGAAGGGCTGGCCACACCACCAAGGAAGAGAGGGAGGAAAAATAGAATAGAGTTGTTAGCCATGAAGTCACCCCTACCCCCTCTTTTATAATCCTTGGTCTTGGCAAATAAGGAAAAATTAAATAAAATCTTCCTTATTTTCTTTACCATGAAAAGGAAAATTTAATTAAATAAAAACAATTTCCTTTTCTTAAATCAACTGGTCGGCCACCTCATAATCCCAAACAAAGAAAGTTTTAACAAGAATTAAAACTTCCTAATTTGTTTCCGAAAATTTTAAAATAAAAATTTCTCTAATAATTTATCCCTTCATGGTTGGTTATAAAAGGAAATATATAAATTAAAATTTCTCTATTAAAACATGTGGATGATTTCCAAAAAGGAAAGTTATCTATAAAATTAAAATCTCCTTACAATCTACAAATAAGGAAAGATATCAAATCTTTTCTTAATCTTTTGTAGAAACTTATGAAAGGAAATATTTAATTTTAACTCTCTTTTTAAATCATGAACATGGTTAAAAAAAAGGAAAGTTTCATCAAAATTAAAATCTTCCTTTCAATCTACAAATAAGGAAAGATATCAAATCTTTTCTTAATCTTTTGTAGAAAACTATAAAAGGAAAGATTTAAATTTTAAACTCTCTCTTTTAAAACCAAATAATCCACATAAGAAAAATTTTAAAAAATAAAATCCTTTTAATTTTATTGTGGCCGGCCACCTAAGCTTGGACTCAAGCTAGGGTCAACCACCACTTGGTTCATCCAAGGATTAACTTGGCCGACCCCTTGCTTGGGCTCCAAGCAAGGCTTGGCCGGCCACCTTAGGATGAGTATAAAGGTGGGTATAATACTTTATAAATAAGAGGCTACGATAGGGACCGAGAGGAGGAATTGGTTTTGGTCTTCCGATGAAATTAAGCTTCCCGTGTTCACCCCAAGCACTCAACTTAATTCCATCAATAATAATTCATTCCACTAAAGAATTATTATTGAACCGCATCAATCCTAACTTACATTTTAGGCTCCTTTTTATTATGAGTGTGTTAGTCTCCCTGTGTTTAAGATATCGAATGCCCACTAATTAATTGAGTTACTGACAACTCATTTTAATTAATGTCTTAGTCCAAGAGTAGTACCACTCAACTTTATCGTCATATCGGACTAAGTCCACCTGCAGAGTTTAACATGGAAATCCTTATGAGCTCCTCTTGGGGGCATTATCAACCTAGATTACTAGGACACAGTTTCTTTCTATAATAAACAACACACACTATAAGTAATATCATTTCTCAACTTATCGGGTCTATTGATTTATCGAGCTAAATCTCAGCCTTTGATAAGTTAAAGAAATAAATACTAAATATATGTGCTTGTTATTATATTAGGATTAAGAGCACACACTTCCATAATAACTAAGTTCTTATTCTTTTATTAAGTCAGTACAAAAAGAACTTACCTTAAATGGTCCTGCTCAATACACTCAGAGTATACTAGTGTAATTTTATAGTTAAGATAAACTAATACCAAATTACACTACGATTATTCCAATGGTTTGTTCCTTTCCATCTTAGTCGTGAGCTACTTTTATAATTTATAAAGAACCGATAACATGATCTTCTGTGTGTGACACCACACACCATGTTATCTACAATATAAATTAATTGAACAACTACACTTAACTTATAAATGTAGATATTTGACCAATATGGTTCTTATTTCTACGTAAATGTTTATACAAAAGCTAGGCTTTTAGTATACATTCCAACATGCTATTCAAAGATAGCATATAAAATTGGCATAAAACAGAATCAGTTCAAAACCCAAACTGCAAAATTGATTTCCAGTTTTAGTTCCCAGCTCTGTGTTTTTGTTTCACATCCAATTCTCAGTTTTAAATCTTGTAAACTATGGAGAAGCAAAATCATCATTTAACAATGCTTAAAAAACAGCTGGATTATAATTTTTCAGTGATCCAATGGCTCTAAACACCATGTACCACAGAACCTGCAGGTTTCCAGAATTTTTATACAGCTTCCTAACCTTGTGCCAACTAGTCATCATTCAGCCACCAAAAATTCCAATTTCTTTTCACTTAGCCTCTTAAGAACCTTATCAATTCATCCTCCAAAAATTTCTAGATTTGAACAATTCTAGCTTGTAATAACTCATTTTCCGAAATGGCACAGAAATGCCTCATTAGCAGGGATTCTGCATTTCCTTTCTTTTTGAACTTCTTTGAATTTCTGGCCAAACATTGAACTTTAACCCTCAAAAGATTATCCTCATAACATTCAATCACAATTAGCTTGCCCTTTAATTCCTTCCAATCGAAAATTTCATTACATACTCTAGTACATTCCTGCACATTAACTTACATGCATTTCTGCTTAATTCCAAATTCTGTAACTTCTGCATGTCTGCATAGCAATCTTAAATTCCCTTCCTGTATTTTTGATGATCATCACTATACTTCATCTCCTAGTTGCTGATATAAACACCATTCTTAACTTTCTCTATTTCAAAAGTGTTGTTCTTGAACCAGCCAAACACTCTTTGCAGATATCAGCTAAAATTTTCAGAGTATCATTTGGCACTGCAATTTGGCAGATAGCAATTAAAATAGAGAAGCTACAGTAAATATCAGGTTCGTGTATTAAGTTTCAGCAACTGGAATCCAATGTGATTTCAGCTCAATGCATTACAACTGAATTTATCTTCTTATCATCCCGCTCTCTTCAATTTCTGCAGCTTTATCCATCTTTTTATGGTTTTTGCTTCTCCAAAAATCTGAAGACATGCTTCCAATAAATTAGGATACACCAACTGATACTCTTCTAATTTGGATTCTGTTTACCATGTTCCTCACTGCATATAAGATTTCTTTGAGAATTCTGATTCTGATTTCTTTGAAAATTCTGCATATATCGATATTCTTCAAATCTAGATTAGCAGCAATTACTTGTGAAGCTATTATAAATCAATGAAATTTATGGAAGTTGCAACTTGATGTGCCTACTTCGAAAATAATTACAACAAGCTAGAGTTGCTAATCTAGTTAGTTCCTATTCAAAATCAGAATTCAGCTTCTTAAAACCCCATGATTCAAATCAAAGCAATTCTGATCAGTATCAATTTCAGCATCACTAACTCCTGCACCTTTGGTTTAATACATCAAACTTCTGAACCAACAAAACTAAAGAACAGAATCTTCAATTCCTACCTTAATTATTGCACATTTTACACATCAAGCATCAATAGGAAAACATTAAGTCACCCGAAACCTTCCATACCTCTGATTTTATTTAAATCCTCCCCCACACTTAATCCTTGATCATCTTGCAAAGTCTAACTCATCAAAGATTCAACCAATACTCCCAATAAAACGAAGACAAAGCAAGGTGATCAAGGGTCAAAATGCTAGATGAAGAGGTTTAAAGAAAATTGTGGGAAAAATGAATTGGAATTTATGAGGGATCAAGAATGAGATCAATCCTTCATTTTCATGTATACATATGCTATTATGATTTTGAAAAGAAGCAAAGCAAGTTCTAGAGTTTCAATTGTTATGAGTACATGTCACATAAAGAAAATAATAGAGTTTAGGCTTAAAGTGCTTCTAACTAGGTATTTTTTTTTATGCAATCAAGCTCAATTGATCAAATTGGAATCCACCACCAAATTAACCAATATCATGCAAGAAAAACATCCAATCATGTCACATGACCTAAATTGATGATCAAATTTAAGAAGCTTTTACCATCTTAAAAGCATTACTTAGAAAATTCCCATGAAGAATTTTATTCAAATGATATGCTATGTACTAAACAAAATGTAAAGTATGAAAGTAAAATGTAAAGTATATAACTAAAGAAATGCATAAAAATAATTTATTAACAAAACATGAATTAAAATATAAAAGGAAGCTAAATTAGAACCAACTCCCCTTTAATTCCGGAGGTCAAAGAAGATTTAGCAACAAAATCCACACCAGTAGAGGTGTCATTGTGGTTGCAATCAATTTCTTTTTATTTACCATGTTTCCATCAAAAGCTTTTTCTGGAGGACGGAGGTGGTTCAGTTCAAGCATCCACTCCGGAAGCTTGTATTCTCCTACAACATCATAAAAAGACAAAACCTCCCATACACATGTGGAATTAAAAGAAAATAGGAGAATATTAGTGTGGGTCAAAAATTTATCAAGAAATGAATCACATCTAATAAAATCAACAATTGGTACCTCTATTAAATTTCCTGATGAATCACAAAAAATACTCACCTTGTCATCTTGAAAGGTACCTGGAGTGGTGACTGTTACCTCCTCTTCATCAAATCAATACTCAAGTTCTGGTTCTGGTAAATGCACATCTTCATATAGTGATTCTTGGGTGATTGGCTCCATAGCATAAGTCCCTACACTCACATCATCAACTTTCATTTCTTGTGATTCTTAAGGTAATGCTTCTAGTAAGCATGCCCCTACACTTAAATCATCTTCAACTTCAATACTTGTATCATTTCCAACATCTAGAGCAACATCATCAGTAGAATCAAAAATATGTTCAACTACATCATCACAACAATAAAAAGTACTCAAAGAATCTAGTGGAGAAGTAGATGCAGTATCAGGCCTGACAAGAGCTCCACAATCCAACTCCTCACTGGCGTTTTGTGTTTGTAACTGATGAATGGATGATGCAATCTGATCTAACTGATTCTGTATATTCTGTATCCTTGAGAATTGCTGCCCTTGATGTTCACTCATTTGTTGCATAATCTCTCTGAGTTTCCATGTTGACTCATCCATCTGAGGGTCATTTTGTTGAAAAGGTTGTGGCATGAAAGATGTTGAAACCTCTTGAAACCCATATGAATTCTGGTAAGCTGGATATGGCTCCATAAATTATCCTTGTGCACTTTCATACCTGAAACATGAATTATCCACCCAATTAGCATTAAAATAATTAGAAAATGACTCATACCTATTTTGTTGATCCATGTTTGGGTAAATTTGATACTCAGGCTGAAAATACTGATTCTCCATTCCACCTCCAAAATTCTGAAAATATGGATCCATGCTAAAGAAATCTCCTATTCTTCACTACAACACTAAACTCAATGTTAGAAGATTCAAGAACATAAAGCTTTAAACTCATGAATTAATGAAGATTAAAGCACTTAACAATTAAGAAATAAGACAACATGAAATCACAAAAAGAAATAAGCAATCAAATCAAGTAAGATGCTAACAAAATAAAAGCAATCAATGCATAATCCAAAATAAACACCCACTACTAGTTAGTTTCCCCGGCAACGACATCAAAATTTGGTGTCAGCCTTTTTCTATGTCACGTGGCACATCAAATTAATAAAGATTAGGAACTCAACTAAACTAAGATAAAACACGTGTAGTAAGGAGTCCCAAGTCGTATTTTTCCAAGGATGACTAGTAGATGTGTGTGCTCTAGAATTGATGCAAAACGAATTATTTCATCAACAAATTCAACTTAGCACTTCCATTTAACTCACAATTCAAATTAAATTCATCTAATTAAATCAAGAACTGAGTCATGAAAGGTCAACCTCATTTAAACATGATTATATTCCATCTCATCAAGTAAACACAAGTAAATCAGATTCTTATGTAACATTGTATCAAATGAATCAATTAATATATCTTCCATTACATTCACAGTAGCCATTAACAACTTGAGTTGAGCATTCATAATACAAAAATGTTCACGGTCACAGAGATTGAATGTGAAGATTAGGGAATTACTAACTAATAACCTAAACTAACAATCTCTAACAATTTAGCATAAACAGAATTTCAAGTTCAAAATGAACATAAATTGCAAGCTATTAAAACAAGATTTGGATTGTAGAATTCAAACAAAAACGAAATTGCAAAGGAAATGCAGAAATGGGATTGCAGAAGTAAATTCATACAAGAACTGAAATGGTAAACGCAAACAATGATTAAAATGCAACCTATATTATCAGATCCTTAGATCCGAGCAAATTCATGGACAATTCAAAAGAAAAGATAAGGGAAAACAAAACCCTAAGCATTCCACCTCCCAAACCCGGATCAGAACTTCTTCATTCTGCCAGAAGCAGAGCCACCTCTAAGAACGCCCTTCGGGTGACCACTGGCGAAGAACAAAGCTCTCAGCTAATGCAACCTTCCGATCACAGCCTCTGAGAACGCCCTTTGGGCTCACAGATCGGCTAGCACTCTCATCACACGAAATCATAGGCTAAATTCTGAAGATTTTACTTCATCCGATCGATTGATCAGATCAACTCGAATTCAGCAGATGAAATGGGAGATGGAATAAATCTGGAGCTACTGGGAATGCCTCTCGAGCTCTAGTTGATAATGAAGATCACAGATCTTGGGGAACCACCCTCTACCTGGATCGCGTCAGGGAAGGAATTAGAACTCAAGCTTGTGGACTGGGAACGCCCCTTGCCACTCTCTGGAATCGGACAACGTCGCCGAAAGATAGGAGATCATCGGCGCTGAAGAAGGATTGCTCACGGATCTGGAAGACGGGAATGGGAGTTACGGCGTCGCGGCGGAGAAGGCGAACACACTATAGAAAAATCGCGAGGAAGCCGAGCCCGAGTGCACTGTAGCTTCTTGCGGGTTTAAATCCTCCTCATAACTAATCGAACGGCTGAGAATGATCAAGGCTCAATCAACGGTGAAAATAGCCCAAAATCCAATCTAACAATACTGATCTTCATCTATGGTCCAGATCTACTTCTCATTAGGTTAGATGGACCATATTCTCAACGGATGGCTCAGATCTCTCCGATCTTTAACGGACGGTCCAAATCACTCCCAAGCTTGATCACTTCGTTTAGCCCTAGATTTGCGCCCAAATGTGGTCTGATCTGATCGGGTCTATGACCCTTTTGATGCCTACAAAATAAAAAAAATATTAGCATCAAATACCATGAAAATAAGCTAATTTATAATTAAGTTCAAAATCAAATGCAATTACGAAATGTAATGTAAATGTGAGTTTAAAATATGAATAGACCATAAAAAATATGCATTATGAATCAAGATAATATAGCCAAAATCATGGTTATCACTATGCCCTTTCTTATCTCTGGTCGCGCTGCACGGCTGTGCCAATTGGCACGGCCGTGTGAACTTCGAGCTTGACTCTTGGGATACGGCCATGCAGGGTTGTACGGTCGTTCCTTGCTTGGCTTCGGTCGTGGGGGAGGGGGCACGGTCATGCAGGTATGCACGACCGTGCTCTGATCTGCTTCTGGTTGGCCGCACGATCGTGCAAGGGTTGCACGGTTGTGCATTGCTCCTCTTCTGTAGGCCACACGACCGTGCGAGATTGCACAGCCGTGTTCTCTGGCTCGTTTCGGTGGGTCGACAATCACTGTTTTTGCTCCGAAAGTTGTCCCTGTCAACACAACATCAAACAAAGAGCAGATATCCGAACAAAAGAGTATATATGATGAGTACATGATAAAAGAGGTGATCATACAAAGAATATATACGTATAAAGCAAGTGAATGTGCGTTAAAACATGCATAAACAATCATAAAATTTATGCACATCAGGGTACTAGGGACCGGGTCAACGCAGTTGCTTGTTGTAAGTAGCGTTGACTAGAGAACTTCTGACTTGGTCAACATAGAGGTCATCTGAGCATATCCCCCTCCGGGGCATCGTGATTCGGTCAACATTCCATCCACCTCACCCCGCGGTCCCTCTAACTCAGATTTCGGACAAGATCAATTTGGCGTCGTCTGTGAAAATCTTCTCTACCTATTCTGGAACATGAAGATGGACGACGTCGGGAGGTTCTCTGCCATTATCACAGTCTCAGAGGATCCCCACGAACATATTACCTTCTACCCTCACTCCACCGATATTCGGGAGTCGAGGGATTGAGTGGGAGCTTCAGCTGGCCGACAGGTTAGTTTTTCCATTATATTTTTTCTCTGACTCCACTAGTATTCGGGAGTCAAGGGACCGAGACAAACCCTTAGCCGGTTGGCACGACTCCCCATCAGGTGCGTTATGGGCTCTGCTCCCTTTTTACGATTGTAGGATCTACTATAGCTCCCTGATAAGAGAGTAAGATTCTAGTTCCTTGATCAAAGACTAGGGCCTTCGATTTTTGATCGAACACTAAGGGCCCAGCTCCCTGATCAGATATTAGGGGCACAGCTCCCCGCTCATACACTAGATATACAACTTCTCGATCATTGACTCACAGTATAGCTGTTAGAGTGTATACTAAAAGTCTAGCTTTTTGTATAAACATTTATTTTGAAATAAGAATCACATTGGTCAAATGTCTACATTTATGCTAAGTATAGTTTCCCATTTAATTTATATTGTAGATAACATTGTGTGAGGTGACACACAGAAGATCATGTTATCAGTTCCTTATAGATTATAAATAACAGCTCACAACTAAGATGGAATGGGGCAAACAATTGGAGTGGTTGTAGTGTAATTTGATATTAGTTTATCTTGATTATAAAATTACAATAGTACACTATGAGTGTATTGAGCAAGACCATTTGAGGTAGTTGTTTTTTATACTGACTACATAAAAGAACAAAATCTCTGTTATTATGGAAGTACATACTCTTAATCATGATATAATAACAAGCACGTATACTTAATATTAATTTCTTTAATTTATCAAAGGGTGATATTTAGTTCGTTAAATCAATAAGCTTGATAAGTTAGGAAATGATATTATTTATATGGTGTGTTGTTGATTATAGAATAAAACTGTGTCCTTGTAATCTAGGTTGATGATGTCCCCTTGAGGAGCTAATAAGGATTGCCAAGTAAACCCTGCAGGTGGACCTAATCTGATATGACAATAAGGTTGAGCGGTACTACTCTTGGAGCCAGATATTAATTAAGTGAGTTGTCAGTAACTCATTTAATTAGTGGGCATTTGATATCTTAAACACAGGGAGACTAATGCACTCATGATAAAAAGGAGCCCATATTATAATATGGGATTGGTGCGGTAGTGCAATAATAACTCTTTAGTGGTATGAGTTATTATTAATGAACTTGAGTTGGGTGTTCGAGGCGAACACGGGAAGCTCAAGCTCATCGGGAGACCAAAACCAATTCTTTCTCTCGGTCCCTGTTGTAACCTCTTATTTATAAAACCTTATATCCACTTAAAGACAAGCTTCTTACCCATCTTGTTGTGGCCGGCCAAGCCAAAGAGAGGAGCCAAGTTATGGTCAGCCAAGCTTGGAGCCCAAGCTAGGTGGATGTGTTGGTGCGGGAAGCATCCGACGATTGAACCTAAGTTTTGATAATGACAAAGGGATTCAAAGTTAAGATTCCTTGTTATCTAATGTGCTTAAATGAGATTGCAGGAAAGTCCTAACTGCGGTTAGGCAGGTGAAAAATCCTAGCGGGTGGTAACCCTAGGTCTTAGGGGGTGGTAACCCTAGGTGGTAGGAAAATCCTAAGGGGCGGTAACCTTAGGTCCTAGGGGTGGGGGGGGGGGGGGTAACCCTAGGTGGTGAAAATCCTAAGGGGGGTAACCTTAGGTCCTAGGGGGTGGTAACCCTAGGTGGAGAAAATCCCTAGGGGGCGGTAACCCTAGGTCCTAGGGGGTGGTAACCCTAGGCAAAAAGTCCAATCGGTCTGGAGGACCGAGCTGGCATCAGGTAATCTCTCCTGAGGGGAGTAGGTGACGACGCGTTCCCCGTGGAGGGAACAGTAGGCGTCGGGTCGACCTAGGGTTTCCGGTCGGAAATCTGAAGTCAGACCCGGATAGTCCAGAGACTGTCAATTACTGTTCTTACTATATTTTATGTGTGCTAACATTGTCTTGCAGGGTATGCTGTTGTTTTGGGACTAACGCATCTTGCAAGTACAAAAAAACAACCATAAGCCTCGGTTGAACAGTGTCTGAGGCGCCTCTATGGAGCTTAGAGGCGCCTCGGGTGCAAAGCAGGAGCCGGTTGTGATCGAGGGCTAGAGGCGCCTCGAACGTAGCTGGAGGCGCCTTGGACTAGGGATTGGAGGCGCCTTGGACGACCATGGAGGCGCCTTCAAGCTGATAAGGTGCGACGAGTTCAACAGTGATCCACGCGGTTGACTCGGAGGCCTGGAAGGTGCCTTGGATGGTGTTGGAGGCGCCTCCAGCACTGTATAAAAGAGGAGTTTGAGTAGCTCCTTCAATAATCAATCCTCTAGAGCTCTTTCTTCTATATGCTGCTAACAAGATGATCTGGTTGAGCTACGGCAAGACCCCGACGACTCAAAGCTTCAAGATAGTGATTTTCATCGTCTGTATAATTTGTATTCCAGCTTTAATATTGTATTTCAAAGTTGTACTCTCATTTACGATATTATAGTTGTTGTCCACCGAAAGCGATCAACGATCGTGGGCCTTGGAGTAAGAGTCGCCACAGGCTCCGAACCAAGTAAATAATCTGTGTCTTTGTGTGTTGTTCTTTTTATTTCCGCTGCTTTAACACTCGAGTTTTACAAATCGAACGAAATAGCCACGAGCGCTATTCAACCCCCCCCCCCTCTAGCGCTTTCGATCCAACAGGCTGGCCACATTAAAATAAAAGGGTATTTTAAGTTTTAAAATATTTCCTTTTGTGGAAGCCATGATTTTAAAAGAGAGTTTTTAAATTTTTAAATTTTTCATTTTATAGCTTTCTACAAAGGATTAAGAGAAAGGTTTAATATCTTTCCTTATTTGTAGTTAAAAGAAAATTTTTAATTTTTGATAAAACTTTCCTTTTTTGTAATCATCCACATGTTTTAAGAGAAATATTTTAATTTATAAAATTTTCCTTTTATAACCAACAAGGGATTTAAAAGAGAAATTTTTTATTAAAATTTCTTACTGAAAACAAATAAAGAAGTTTTAATTTTATATTTAAAACTGACCTTGTTTGGAGCACATGTGTAGGGCCGACCATGACAAGCATTAAAGGAAGTTTTAATCTTTTATTTTAAAACTTTCCTTTTTAGTCATTGGCAAGGAATATAAGGAAGTTTTAATTATGTTTAAAACATTCCTTTTTTGCCAAGACCAAGGAATATAAAAGAGATGGAGGGGTGCCGCATGAGTTAACACATCTTCTATTCCTCTCTTCCAATCCTTTGGTGGTCGGCCCTTGTCCTTTTCTCTTCTCCATTTGTTTTCTCTCTTGGAGGTCGGCGGCATCAAGGTTGGTGATCTCTTGGTGGCCGATTGCTTGAAGGAGAAGAAGAAGAGAAGGAAGTTCTCTTGTTTAGCATCCCTTGGAGGTTAGTTGGTGGCCGAATCTAGGAAGCAAAGGAAGAAGTTTGGGTGGATTTCATCTTGGAAGATCGTCGCCCATACGACGTACAAGAGAAGGAGAGGAATATAGCAGAAGATCAAGAGGTCTATAAGCTACAAAAGGTATAACTAGTTATTAGTTTCCGCATCATAACTAGTTTATCTTTTGTATAGATCTTGAAAAACCAAGCACAAGAGGTTATCAGTTTTAGGTTATCGTTTTTGTTATCGATTTTATTTTTCAATTTCATGTTTCGATAATGTGCTTCTATTGAGGTTTCTATAGTTAAACCTAGTTTACTGTAAGAAGTTAAATATCCAATTTCTTTGTGAGGCTTTTTCTAGGAAGTGGTGGATGATCCCATACCCAAGAAGGCCTAGTGTCTCACCATGTTTAACCTGGAAGTCGATCTTTGGAATAGATATTTGATTAACTTCTGTAATATGATTTAACTTAGAAAGATCACATCGGTTAAACTTGGAGTAAAAATGTTAAGTATCGTTTCCAATCCAAGTTTAACTTCTAAAGGACAATTTGGATTAATAATGTTAACCATCATTTGCAATCTAAATTTAACTTCAGTAGAACACATGGGTAGCTAGTGTTGGATCGAAAGCGCTATAGGGGGGGTGAATAGCGCTCGTGGCTTTCACAATCGATTTCGGAATCATAAAAGAAAACTTAAACGCAGCGGAAAGTAAATGCAAACACACACAGAAGACACGGTCGAATTACTTCGTTCAGAGCCTATCTCGACTCCTACTCGAAGGCCCGTGGTCGTTGACCACTTTCGGTGGGAAACAACGATAATATCGCAAAGTTTACAAGATGTATTACAGTTTAATACCAATAATAGAATTATACCGACACTATCAGAAATGAAGATGTAGACGCTGGTTGTTGGAGTTGCAGAGTGTTGTTGAAAGCGTTCGGAGCAGCGTTGGAAAGCACAGATTCTTCTGTTCGAGATCGATGATATGAGCTGCACCTCGAGGCCTTCTTTTATAGCTCTGCAAAGTCTGATCCAGATCCCCAAGTCTCGGGATCAGCTTTGACCCGAAGCGGATCGGTCGACCGATCCCCTGTTCGGTCGACCGATCAAGCGATCTTCTCCCATCTGATCCTCTCGCTCCGCTTCTATCTGGTCAAAACTCCATCTGAGGTTCGGTCGACCGATCCCAGGGTCCGGTCGACCGATCAATCTCCTCTGACCCGGTCACCTCGGCTTGATCCAGTCGACACCTATACCAGGTTCGGTCGACCGATCCCGAGGTCCAGTCGACCGATCCTGGTCAAGCCCGGTCCAACTTCTAGAGACCTGATCTGTTAGCTTGGAGGTTTGGTCGACCAATCCTAAGGTTCGGTCAACCGATCCCGGTCACTTCTGACTCTGCATAAAAATGTTAGTTACCTGCAAAACAGAGTTTGAACACAAAAGATAATATATAGAAATAAATTTGACAGTCACCAGACTGTCCGGGTCTGACTTCGAGTTTCCGACCGGAAACCCTAGGTCGACCCAACGCCTACTGTTCCCTCTTCCGGGGAACGCGTCCTCACCTACTCCTCTCAGGAGATTTACATGTTGCCAGTACGATCCTCCAGATCGACTGGACTTTTGCTCAGCATCCGATGCTTCCGGTCTTCATGCTGGATGTCCGGTCCTTGACCCATCCAGACTTATACCCAGTTCACGACACCAGGATTTTAATCTTGGGTTACCACCCCCTAGGATTTTTGCCCGAAGCGTCGACCCGCCAAGACTTCCCGCATAGGGTTACCACCCCCTATGACCTAGGGTTACCACCCCCTAGGGTTTTCTCTTGCCTAACCACAGCTAGGACTTTTCTGAAACACTCAGTCATACACATTAGATAACAATTAAACTTAACTTTGAATCCCTTTGCCATTATCAAAACTAAGGTTCGATCGTCGGATGCTTCCCGCACTAATAGCTAGGATAGTTCTATGCTTGTACAAATTTTTGTATAGGGGAACTAGGACGGTATTCTGAGTAGCAACCAATAATAACTTCCCAATCAGGATCTAGGGGCCTCGTTCTTTGATTACAGGCTAGGAGCCTTACTCTCCGATCAGGGACCAGGGGTTCGTTCCCTAATCAGGTGTGTTATAGACTCCGCATTCTTCACCATGAGGCTCTGCATCTTCGTACTGCTATAGGCTCCGCACCCTTCACCATTGGGCTCTGCATCCTCTTACTGCTATAGGCGCTTCACTCTATTACTAATATATGTTCTACATCCTCCACCTATTTTGTGTCTTCTTACATTTACAGGCTCTACTCCCTTTACCTATGGTGCTCTGCTTCCTTCTATTACTACGGACTCTGCTCCCTTATATGGCTATGCGCTTCACTCCCTTTAACGGTCAAGGCTCAGGTTGTTTTCTCCCTGACTCTGCGGGCATTTAGGAGTCAAGGGATCGACACTATTTCTCTCACTGACTTCACTGGCATTTCAGAGTTGGGGAATCAAGTCAGATCCTCAGCTAGTGGACACCGCTTCATGATCAGGTATAATAAAGGCTTTGCTCCCTCATATTATTACGGACTCCACTTCTATGGACTTCAAAGCTTATCCTCCCCCGTTCGAGGTTGAGCTATTGCCACTGGTCTCGGACTAGAGTTCACCATAGGTCTTGGATCAGAGTATCGCTAATGATCTCTTGGTTGGACTTCCAGACCAATTCCTGGTCAGGTCTCCAGATCAAGTCCGGGTCAGACCTCCAGATTGCTTCTTGGTCAAGCCTTCAGATTATTTCCTGTTCAGGTCTCCAGATCAAGTCCTAGTCAGACCTCCAGATCAATTCCTAGTCAGGTCTCCAAATCAAGTACTGGTCAGGCATCCATATCACCTCCCGATCGGCTTCCAAACTCTCACCTCAGTGCGAGTTATAAGTGAGCATGCTCTCACGCTTCTAGACTCTCGCCCCAGTGCGAATTATAAGTGAGCTTGCTCTCACGCCCAACGACCTTTCGGTCGGGATTCCAGACTCTCGCCCCCATGCAAGTTATAAGTGAGCATGCTCTCACGCTTCTAGACTCTCGCCCCAATGCGAGTTATAAGTGAGCCCGCTCTCATGCCAACGACCTTTCAGTCAGGATTCCAGACTCTCGCCCTAGTGTGAGTTATAAGTGAGCATGCTCTCACGCCCAACGACCTCTCGGTCAGGATTCCAGAATCTCACCCCAGCGCGAGTTATAAGTGAGCATGCTCTCACGCCTCTAGACTCTCACCTTAGTGCGAGTTATAAGTGAGCTTGCTCTCACGCCCAATCAACTTTTGGTCAGAGTTTTGACTATCGTCTAAGTGCGAGTTATAAGTGAGCATGCTCACACGTTTCCAGACTCTCGCCTTAGTATGAGTTATAAGTGAGCATGCTCTCACACTTCTAGACTCTCACCTCAGTGTGAGTTATAAGTGAGCATGCTCTCACACCTCCAGACTCTCGCCCCAGTGTGATTTATAAGTGAGCATGCTCTCACGCCCAATGACCTCTCGGTCGACAGTCATCTCTCCATTCACCGCTCTGCCCGACACTCATCACACCCGCTTCACTCGACCTTTTTCTGGCACTCATCATTCGTGTTTCGCTCACCGCTGTTGCTCGGTCGGCACTCATCACTCCACTCGCCGCTCTGCCCAGCACTTATCACACTCACTCCACTCGCCGATCTGCCCGGCACTCATAGTTCGCGACTCACTTGCCACTCTGCCCAGCACTCACCGCTCTTGCCTCACTTGTTGCTTTGCCCGGAAGTCGTCCCTCACGTCTCACTCATCGCTTTGCCCTGTATTTTTGCTTGGTTGATACCCGCTTTGCTTGGCATTTGCATAACCACCCGATTGTTCTGCTCTCGTCTGCGCTCCATCCACAGGCTCTACTCTCGATCGCTTTCAGTCTCTAGGGTGTTAGGATGTATACTAAAAGCCTAGCTTTTTGTAAACATTTATTTTGAAATAAGAATCACATTGGTCAAATGTCTGCATTTATATTAAATGCAGTTGTACATTTAATTTATATTGTAGATAACATGGTGTGTGGTGCCACACAGAAGTGTTAGGATGTATACTAAAAACCTAAATTTTTGTATAAATATTTATTTTGAAATAAGAAACACATTAGTCAAATGTCTACATTTATGTTAAATGTAGTTGTTCATTTAATTTATATTATAGATAACATGGCGTGTGGTGTCACACAGAAGATCATGTTATCAGTTCCTTATAAATTATAAATAGTAGCTCACAACCAAGATGGAATGGGACAAACCATTGGAATGGTTGTAGTGTAATTTAATATTAGTTTATCTTGACTATTAAATTACACTAGTACTCTCTGAGTGTATTAAGCAAAACCATTTGAGGTTATTCTTTTTATACTGACTGTAAAAAAGGAACAAGACTTCTGTTATTATGGAAGTGTGTACTCTTAATCATGATATAATAACAAGCATGTGTACTTAATATTCATTTCTTTAATTTATCAAAGGGTGAGATTTTGTTCGTTAAATCAATAGACCCGATAAGTTGGAAAATGATATTATTTATATGGTGTGTTGTTGATTATAGAATGAAACTGTGTCCTAGTAATCTAGGTTGATGATGTCCCCTTGAGGAGTTCATAAGGATTGTCATGTAAACACTGCAGGTGGACCTAGCCCGACATGACAATGAAGTTGAGTGGTACTACTCTTGGAGCTAGATGTTAATTAAGTGAGTGCTAGTAACTCATTTGATTAATGGGCATTTGATATCTTAAACACAGGGAGATTAATGCACTCATAATAGGAAGGAGCCCATAATGTAATTTGGGATTGGTGCGATAGTTTAATAATAACTCTTTAGTGGTAGGAGTTATTATTGATGAACTTGAGTTGGGTGTTCGGGGCGAACACAAGAAGCTCAAGCTCATCAGGAGACCAAAACCAATTTCTCTTCTTGGTCCCTGTTGTAGCCTCTATAAATCATTGTATCCACAAAGTCCACTTCTTACCCAAGTAATGGGCTGGGTGCATCCTTGCTTGGAGCAAGGGGGTCGGCCAAGTATTTATTTGGAGCCAAGTAGTGGCCGACCAAGCTAGGTGTCCAAGCTAAGGGTCGGCCACATAAGAATAAAAAGGAGTTTTAATTTTGTGTTAAAAATTTTCCTTTTATTGCTATTCATGAAGGGATTAAAAGAGAAATTTTAATTTTTAAAATTTCCTTTTATTGCCATCCTCATGGTTTTAAAAGAGAGTTTTAAAATTTTAAAATATTTCCTTTTATAGCTATCTACAAAAGATTAAAGAGAGATTTTAATTTTGTTAAAATCTTTCCTTATTTGTAGTTACCTATAATGTTTAAAAGAGAGATTTTATTTTTTTGATAAAACTTTCCTTTTTTGTAACCATGATTTAAAAGGAGAAGTTTTAATTAATCTTTTCTTTTTTGTAGTTGTCTACATGTTTTAAAAGAGAGAGATTAATTTTAAAACTTTCCTTTATTGTCATGTACAATAAAAAATTTAGAAAAGAGAGATTTTAATTGTTATTAAAATTTCTTTTTTAAAGGGAGGTCACAAATAAGGAAGTTTTAATTATGTTTAAAACTTTCTTTTTTTTTTGCCTTGACCAAGGATTATAAAAGAGAAAGAGAGGGTGCCTCATGAGACACACAACCCTATTCTCTCCTCTCTTTTCCTTGGTGTGGCCAACCCCTTCCTCCCTCTCTCTTTTCTCTTCCTTAGGCCGGTGGCACACCATCCTTTCTTCTCTTCCTTTCTTCTTTCTAAGGTCGGCACTCATCTCTTCATGGTGGTCGAAACTTGAAAGAATTGGAGAAGACTCTATCTTGGTGGTCGGTTGCTTGGAGTGGAAGAAGAAGAGAGAATGTTTCCTATTTTCGCATCCCTTGGTGGCTCGAGAGTCTTGGAGGAAAAGAAGTGATTAAGGTGGATTCCATGTCCAATTCTCTTTGCTATACTTTTCTATTTATGTTGTTAATGTTGTAAGAGGCTACTCCGCCCGAAGGAGATCTTTAGATAGTGTGCCATATTCTCCTTGGATTAACAATCTTCTGATTGCAAACCAAGTAACTCCTTTCTGTCTGCTTTCTTTTAATTAGTCTCTTTACTTTTTATTTACAAGTGTTCTTTATTTAGTTATAAGCCGAGAAAGGGTTGGTTTATTTTTCAAGGCAATTCACCCCTCCCTTCTTACCGGCCTCCAAAGAGACCAACAAGTGGTATCAGAGTGAGGATGCTTCAGAAGGACTAACTGCTGACCGAAGCAAAGGGACCAATGGTCGGACCAAGCATAGTTCCACCAAAATTCGAGGGAGATTTCGCACACTGGAAATGTCGTATGGAGTTATTTCTGAAAACTGATTTTGAAATTTGTTTAATAATAAAATATGGTTTTGTAGCTCTGACGAATCAAAATGGAGAAGAAAAAGAAGAAAGTCTTTGGATGAAGAAGGAAAAAAATGATTCTGTAGCGAATAACCGAGCGGAGTATCACTTGCTAAGCGTGTTGCCGCCTCAAGAAGTCAACTGCATCGGAAGCTGCTTATCGGCCAAAGAACTCTGGGAAAAATTCCTAGAACTCCATGAAGGCACATCCGAAGCCAAGCTCGCAAGAAGAGATATACTTCAGAACAAACTGACGAACATCCGTCTGGAAAGAGGTGAGAAAGTAACTGATCTACACGCAAAGGTAAAAGAGTTAATTACCGGACTCGAGAACCTCGGTAAAACGGTAACCAACCGGGACACCATATGCTATGCACTCAACGCCTTTCCCAGAACTCCGGAATGAACCTCAATAATTGACGCCTACTACATTTCAAAGAACCTGGGGGTAAGTACCCTAGAGGAATTATTTCCTACTCTTGAATTACATGAAACCAGATGTGCAGGGACAACAAAGGAATCAAGCCAGATTATGGTGCTAAACGCAACCAAGAAGGATGAACCTGAGTCAAACTCAAAAGAAGATCAAGAAGCGTATATAGTAACGAATTTTAAAAAATTCTTTCGATCTAATAAATTTAAGAAATGCAGAATAAGAAGAATCCGAGAAATAAAAGAAGGGTTTGTTGCTACCAGTGTCAAAAGGAAGGACACTTAAAAGAGGATTGCCTAGAACTCAAGAAAGATATAGTCAAGATACCCAAGAAGCACAAGAATCTAAAAGCTACTTGGGATGACACTTCATCATCTGAATTCGAAGTATAAGAATATGTTGGACTAGCACTGATGGCGAGATATGAAGGGTAAAGTACATCGGAACCCAACATCGATGAAGGGAGAGCGACTTTAGATGAATACAGTGAAATAGGGGGAGAGTCAGACTTCAAGTCTGATATGGTAAGTGAGGTATGCCTCTTACCTCCTGACCAGCTTTATTTTGGAATTAAGTCTATGGAAAAATCCATGTTCAAGTAAAAATGAAAAAAATACCAAATTAAAAAATGAAATTTTAAAAATAAATTTTTTTTTGACAAAATCTTGTCTAATAGAAAACTTTGAAAAAGTAAAACTTGAAAATGATAAATTAAAAGAAGAAAAAGAAAACTTGAAAAATTCTGTTTGTTCAAATATTTCTTCTTTTAGAAATTATAAAGAATTAAACTAGTACTATAGGTTTCACAAAAGCCAAATCAGAAATATATCAAAGGCTTATATTCCTAAAAAAAATACCTAATTAACCCTGTAGGAAGGAACCTCTATTGGGTTCCAAAAACCTATTTAATTTAAATTTAAAATTAGACTTAACATTTTCAGTAAGAAAATTAAACATTTAATTTCTTTATAAGGTTTTGTCTAGAAATTAAAGTGGTTGCTGCTCCAATAACCAAGAAGGCCTAGTGCCTCGCCATTGCCTGGAAGCCAAGTATTGGAATGAATGTTGGTGCGGGAAGCATCCGACGATCAAACCCGAGTTTTGATAATGGCAAAAGGATTCAAAGTTAAGGTGTGTTGTTATTTAATATGTTGATTGAGCTTTGCAGGAAAGTCCTAGCTGCGGTTAGGCTGGTGGAAAACCCTAGGGGGGCGGTAACTCTAGGTCCTAGGAGGTGGCAACCCTAAGCAGAAAGTCTTGGTGGGTCGGAGCTTCGGGCAAAAATCCTAGGGGGTGGTAAGCCTAAGTGGAAATCCTGGTGTCACGAACCAGGTGAAAGTCTGGATGAGTCGTGGAGCGGGCATCCAGCATGAAAACTGGAAGATTCGAGCGCCGAGCAAAAGTCCAGTCGGTCTGGAGGATCGAACTGACAAAAGGTAACTTCTCCTGAGAGGAGTAGGTGAGGACGCATTCTCCGGAAGAGGGAACAGTAGGCGTCGGTTCAACCTAGGATTTCTGGTTGGAAATCTGAAGTCAGAATCGGACAGTTCGAAGACTGTCAAACTTAAGTTTCTTATATATTTTGTTTTGTTCTAACTCTATTTTGCAGGAAACTAACAGTTTTGTGTAGGGCTAGAACTAACCGGGATCGGTCGACCGAACCTTGGGATCGATCGATCGAACCTTGGGATCGATCGACCGAACCCCCAAACTAGCAGATCAGAATTCCAGAGATTGGACTAGGCTCGACCAGAGGATCGGTCGATTGAACCTTATGATCGGTCGACCGAACCAAGGATCAGTGACGATTGGATCATGCCAGGTTGATCAGATCAAAGAAACAGATCGGTCGACTGAACAGCAGGATCAGTCGACCGAACCCGGGATGAGACTTGACTAGATCGAAGTGGAGCGAACGGATCAGGCGGATCGGATAGAGGAGATCGCCTGATCGGTCGACTGAACGTAGGGATCGGTCGACCGATCCACCTCGGGTCAAGCCTGATCCCGAGACTTGGGGATCTGGATCAGCATTATAGAGCCTATAAAAAGGAGCCTCGGGAAGCAGCCAGCACATCAATCACGAATAGAACAACCAGTGCTTTTGAACGCTCTCCGAACGCTTCCACCACACGCTGCTACTCTAACAACCGACGACCTCGTTTCTTCAGTTCTTGTGTATTGTCGGTATCATTTCTTTATTCAACACTTGTAATCCTTAATTGTAAAAGTTTTTCGAATTGATAGTGATTTCCCACCGAAAGCGATCTTCGATCGCGGGCCTTAGAGTAAGAGTCGCCACAGGCTCCGAACCAAGTAAACCCCTGGTGTCCTTTGTGTTTTTCATTTCCGCTGCCTTAATTCGAACGTGTTACGATTACAAAGATTGTGAAAGCCACGAGTGCTATTCACCCCCCCCCTCTAGCGCTTTCAATCCAACAATTGGTATCAGAGTGGGGTCGCTTCGATTTGGTGCAACCACCAGTCAAGCAATTTTTCCGTGGTTTTTTCAATTTTACGGAGTCGATCGAAATTAGTATAATTGCTATATTCTGATCAGTTTTCTCGTTCGAATCAATTTTTCTTGAAATTGGTGCAACTCCACTCGAGAACACAATTTATTCTTATTTCCATACCGCACTGCTAATCCAAGACCAAGTCTTGGAACATATTTTTTTCCTGTCTCTGTGTGCAGGCGTTAAATGTCACTTCAAGAAGGTTATAGCACCACTCGACCACCGCTCTTTGCCAGAGATGATTTCGGGTACTAGAAGGGCCGGATGGAGGCGTATCTGCAAACCCAGTTCGAAGTCTAGATGATCACCAAGACAGGCCTTAAACTCTGACTTGATAGCTCAGGCAAATTAGTATCATACCAGAACTATGACACATCCATAATAAAAAAAGTAGAGACGAACGCAAAGGCAACCTGCATACTCTAGTGTGATCTGACAAAGGAGGAACTCAATAGAGTAGGATCGTTCTTAAGTGCAAAGGAGCTATGGGAAAAGCTAATCGAACTACATGAGAGCACATCAAAAACCAAGGTAAGTAAGCGAGATCTGATAGATCGTTTGGAGCGATAGAGGGGGGGTGAATATCGCGTCTTTTAAAAACTATTCTTTTCGTATTTAAATCAAAGTCACGCACAGCCGAAAGTAAATAGAGACACAAATGTTTTACTTCGTTCGGAGCCTAGCTCGACTCCTACTCGAAGGCCCGCGGTCCTTGACCGCACCGATGGGCAAAGCACTAAAACCCTTCTCTCCGAACTCCTCGGAGAGAAGCAGATCGTACAAGTACAATAGAATAAGATAGTAACAAACCTACTATCTTATTAGCAATTAAGTATAAAACAAAAAACAAGTATACCGACAAATGAATCGAAGATGTAGCGTAGGTCAGCTCTTCCAAATGACGTAGCTTTGCACTAAAGATGAGTCGCTTGCAGAGTAGTAACTTGTGATCAGAAAGTTATTCTTGGCCTCTGACCTCGAGCCTTAATTTATAGGTGCACTGAGGTTCGGTCGACCGATCCCTCTGTTCGGTCGACCGAACCAGCTCCGATCACCCACAGGTGGAGTCTGACGCTGGCTCGTAAATTCTGCATTAACTGGCCTTCAATGGTTCGGTCGACCGAACCCTTTTATCGGTCGACCGAACAACTTGTTCGCTGAAATCTGCCGAGATCACCCTTTAATGCTGATTAAATGCTGATTGGATCGGTCGACCAATCCCCAGGTTCGGTCGACCGATCAGCTTCTATTTCCTTTGCTGCTGATCGGTGCTGATGATCTATCCTGTGCTGAGTCACTATGGTTCGGTCGACCGATCTTCTGGTTTAGTCAACCGATCAAGCTTTAGACCGGACTGAACTCTGCTTTGCCTGATCTAAACTGATCTCTGGTCTGAGTCAAGCTGGTTCGGTCGACCAATCCTCCTATTCGGTCGATCGATCAGGCCGAATCTGCAAAACAGAGTTTAAACAATATTCCTGCAAAACAAATGTTAGCACAGTAATATAATGCATGAGTAATATAGACAGTAGAGCTGTCTTGATCTCAACTTGGAAACCTTCCGGGTTCTTCAGTTGGATCAGCGACCTTAGGTTGTTCCCTTTGGGAACCCGACCTCACTGTCGCTCCTCCAGTTGTTTACCTCAACTTACCTGCCAAACATGCTCCTCCAGACATGTTTGGACTTTTGCCTGCTTAGTGTCTGATTGCCTGATCCACTAAGACTTTTCCTGCAATACCATATTAGCCAACAACAATAATAGTAATACAGAAAACAATAGTAAACCTAAACCTAGATTTACCGAGATCCGCTGGTCCGGTCGACCGCGCGCGGTTGACCAGAAATCATCCGATCAACCTTGCTTGGAGTTCACTCTTCCAAGACTTCTCGTTACCTAAGGTTACCACCCCTTAGGATTTTCTCCACTTGGCTTCACTCACCAAGACTCAGTATTCGGCTACCCAGGGATCAAGTCCTCCAGACCTATCCACCTGGCTTCCACGACATACCGAGATTTCCCTTACCTAGCCTACAACTAGGACTCAGTATTCGGCTACCTAGGAATCAAGTCCTCCAGACCTATCCACCTGGCTTCCACGATATACCGAGAATTTCTCCCTGCCTAGCCTCCAACTAGGACTTCCCTTGCCTAGCCTACAACTAGGACTTCCCTAGATCAAGCTTCATACTAAAACATTCTTACTTAAACATATTTGTATGACATTAAAACCTAAGAGGTCGATTGCACCAACAATCTCCCCCTTTTTGATGTTTGACAAATATGTTTAAGTTAGGTCAATTTAAAAAGATTTAGATTTCTAACTTAAACCTCTTTTCTCCCCCTTTTGTCAGACAACAAAAAGAACCCTTCATAAATGACTTTTAATTGCTAAGGATCCCTAAGTTTTGCACCAACAAGATCTGCTTTTCAATAAATTATATAACATCAAAATGCAGGAAGGAGAGACAGCAAACCAGCTTCATGCCAGAATTCAAGATCTACTGAATGGACTCCACACAATAGGAAGAAAGTGGAGAACAGATATGTAATAAGGTATGCACTCAATGTCTTCCCTAGGAATACCTTGTGGGCATCCATGGTAGATGCATACAAGGTATCCAAGGACTTGTCTTCAATTAAATTAGATGAACTCTTCTTTGAATTTAAACTACATGAGCAGACTAATGCACGGCCGGTCGAGAAAGGTATAGCTTTGGTTGCAGGTAGCAGCAGAACACGCGAACCGAGATAGAGGCGCAGAACTGAACCAGAGTCAGAAGAAGAACCTGACTCAGATGATAAAGAAGACGAACTTACGATTGAACTCATTAACCTAGTAAGGAAACTCTACAAGAAAAAGAAAGGTTTCACCAAGAAGGACCTCAAGAAGGCAATTCAATCCAAGGAGGCTCAACCAAAGTCAAAGGTAAAATTTGATGTGACATGCTACGGCTAAAATCAGAAGGGGCACATCAAAGCCAATTGCCCAAATCAAAAGGATGCAAAGAAGCAGCAACGGAAAAAGAAGGCTCTGAAGGCGACCTAGGACGAGTCATCCTCAGAAGAATCCGACGACGAAGAACTCGAACAGATGAGTTTTCTTGCGATGACAGCCCGGGACTACATCAAAGAATCCTGAAGCGAGGACGAATCAGAAGCTAAGTCCGAGAGAAGCCACGGATCCGTATCCGTTTCCGAAGGGCCTGACCCCGCTGTAAGTATCCCGCGTTTACACAATTTAGTAAATTATTTAATGCGAAAATTAGCAAAAACAAAAATTAGGATCAAGTCACTTCTAAAGGAGGTAACAACCCTTAAAGAAGTGACTAACTTCAAATCCTTGCCTAACCCAGTTCAGACTGGAAACTCAACTCAAGTCCAAAAGCTTGAGGAAGAAAATTCCAGCCTGAAAACTCAGGTCAAGGATTTGAAGAAAATGTTGGAACGGTTTTCTTTGCACTCCAAGAACCTTGACCTAATTCTTGGAAAACAAAGAGTCATTTACAACATATCCAGATTAGGATTTAAAACTAAATATTGATCCTATCTATCTTTAGTTAATAGACCAAATAGTAAGATAGTTCAAGCCTGGGTACCCAAGTCCAACTTAGTTAATTAAGTTGGACTTGGTCAATATTGGGTTCCTAAGGATCAAGTACATTATCTTGATAGATCATATTGAGGCTATGATCCAGGGGGAGCCAAAAGAAAAATTGTATTAATAAACAGATAAATCATTAAAAGAACATAATTAAGATATAATTAAAAATCTAATCTATAAATTAAATAAAAATATATAAAATTATCAATAATTTAGGTGGAGGCTCCAGAATTGCTGGCACCTCTAAAACTAACCTACCCAGTAGGGTAACCCAAACAAAGCTACCCGGCAGGGTAATTAGCTAGAATTAATTAGAAATGGAACGAATTTAACCTGACCTATGGTACTGGTAAAATTTTGGATGATAATACGTTAGGGAAGCTTAGTCTATGCATGTCTAGGAAGATATGGCTTCAACCTGGTGCATTTGGCTAAGTGGAACTAACCGAAGCTACCCTTTATGGATCCTAACCAGTTAGACCAAGGTTTTGTATTAAGTTCAGTGAATAGGACAATTTGGAAAACCTCGAAGGCATGGTTACTTTAATGATGTCCAAGTGACTCACCATAGCCCAGAAGTTTATCCGAAGAATGCCTATTTGTTGAGCCCAAAACTAAACCTGAATCTAACATAAAGTTAAACCAAATCCTATAATTGAACCTAATTCATCATACAAAATTATAGGACCCCCTGATTGAAAATTTTAGATTGGGTGAGATGACTAAGGATAAAATTAAATTCAAATTAAAATTAAATTAAATTAAATTAACATTCAATTAAATTAAATTAAAATTAATTAACATTCAATTAAAATTAACTTAAAATTAAAATTAAATTCAATTCAATTAAAATTCAATTAAATTAAATAAATTAAAATTAAAATTAAAATTAAATTAAATTAAATTAAATTAACATTCAATTTAAATTAAATTAAATTCAATTAAAATTCAATTAAATTAAAATTAACATTCAATTAAAATTCAATTAAATCAAATTAAAATTAAAATTAAAATTAAAATTAAATTAAATTAAATTAAAATTAAATTAAATTAAATTATATTAAAATTCAAAAAATTATATTAAATTTAAATTAAATTAAATTAGCATTCAATAAAATAAAATTAAATTAAATTAAATTAAAATTCAATTAAATTAAATTAAAATTAAAAATAAAATTAAATTAAATTAACATTCAATTAAAATTAAATTAAATTAAAATTAAATTAAAATTAAAATTAAAATAAATTAAAATTCAATTAAATTTAAATTCAATTAAAATTCATTTAAATTAAATTTAAATTAAATTAAAATGCAATTAAAATTCAATTAAATTAAATTAAAATCAAATTAAAGTTTCAATTTAATTAACTTAAAATTTCTCAAAATTAATTACCTTAATTATTCTTCAAAAGGTACTTAACTCAAAACAAATGCAACCATCTCACAATCACCCATAGGAATAACTGAGTGTTAACTTAGATTGGGTAAAATGGAAAATTAGGGAGCTTATTTCAATCAAACTATCTTTTGATCCGTCAAAAGAATTCAATTCAAATACTTTATGTGTAGGAATTGGATCAATGGATGTTAGATAGTGGATACTCCAGATATATGACTGGAGATAGGTTGAAGTTCACTAAGCTCAAATGCAAGTACCTAGGATTAGTTGCATTCGGTAACGACGGTAAACTTAAGGTAATCAGAAAGGGTAATATCAAACTTAGTTCCGATTTCATCATTCGAAATGTTTTATTAGTTGAAAATTTCAACTTTAATTTACTGAGTATAAGTCAATTGTGTGATAATGACTTCTTAGTTACTTTTGATAATTCTGGGTATTTAGTTAAAAATATTTATAACCCCGAAATCACACTTAAGGGGCTTATGAAAAAAAACATCTACACAATTGACCTGCCTATATCCTCAACAAAGTGTCTCTTGACACAACAAGAGGAAATCAACCTGTGACACATAAGACTGGGTCACACTCATGTCAAACTCATTTCAAAAATGAGTCGAAATGGCTTAGTTAGAGGGCTACCCAAATTAAGGAAGTTAGAAAATACAATTTGCCAAGCTTGCCAACAAGGTAAACAAACCAAATCAACCCACAAGTCAACCAATCTAGATAGAACTAACTCCTTACTTGAGCTCCTACATTTAGATCTATTTGATTCACATGGAACCAAGTCACTAAGCAAGAACCAGTACTGCCTAGTCATAATTGATGATTACTCTAGGTTCACTTGGGTAAAGTTTCTAAAAATAAAAGATGAAACCTTTGAAGTTTTTAATAATTTTTGCAAGTTAACAGAAAATGAAAAAGATACTAAAATTAAAAGAACAAGAAGTGATCATGGGGTGAATTTGAAAATCATAGGTTTACCCAATTTTGTGAAATCAATAGATACAAACATGAATTTTCATGCCCTAGAACCCCCCCCCCCAACAGAATGGTCTAGTGGAATGGAAAAATAGAACTCTACAAGAGGCCGCTAGAACCATGTTAAATGAGTATAACTTAAATCATCAATTCTGAGCCGAAGTAATAAATACATCAAATTACATTCAAAATAGAATTCTAATTAACAAATTACACAATAAACCCCCTTATGAAATATACTATAATAAAATTCTCAACTTGAACTATTTAAAAGTATTCGGATGTAAAGTTCACATTTTAAACACTAAGGATTACTTAGGAAAATTTATACCCAAATCAGTCCAAGGAATATTCTTGGGGTACTCCTCAACCAGTAGGGCCTATAGAGTCTATAACTAAAATACCCTAAAGGTTGAAGAAACAACTAATGTAATCTTTGATGAAGAAAATAATCTACCTAATATAAATGAAAATGTTGACATTATCCCAAGAATTATAGAAGATGATGAAATTCAACCCAACACTAGTAAACTAGAGGAATTAATTACTGACCCAAGTACAAGACCAACAAGAATAAGTACTTCTCACCCACCTGACCAAATTTTGGGTGACCCAACCCTAGGAGTCAAAACTAGGTCATCTTACAGGAACCTAAGCCAAATAGCCCTGATTTCCAAAATTAAACCCAAAACTATAGATGAAGCTCTACCAGATCCAGACTGGACTTTAGCAATGCAAGAAGAATTGACCCAATTTGAAAGAAATCATGTCTGGGAATTAGTGCCTAAACCCGTTAACAAGGCCACAATTGATACTAAATGGGTCTTTAGAAACAAATTAAATGATCAAGGTGAAATAGTTAGAAACAAAGCTAGATTAGTAGCTCAAGGATTCAATCAAGTAGAAGGGTTAGACTATGACGAGACCTATGCCCTTGTAGCCAGACTTGAATTCATTAGGATGTTGCTGGACTATGTAACACATAAGGGATTCCAGCTATTTCAAATGGACATAAAATCAACATTTTTAAATGGATTTATTAAAGAAGAGGTATATGTAGGTCAACCCCCCGGATTTGAGGACTTAGAACAACCAAACCATGTCTTTAGACTAAAAAAGGCCCTATATGGACTAAAACAAGCACCTAGGGCTTGGTATGAATGTCTGCCCAATTATCTAATATCAAAAGGGTTCAACCAAGATCAAATAGATCCAACCCTTTTTTGTAAAAACCTTAGAAAAAGATATTTTTATAGCCCAAATTTACGTAGACGATGTTATTTTTGGATCAACCAACTCCAAATTTTTAAAAGAATTCATCAAACTAATGGAAAATGAATTTGAAATGAGTCTGGTAGGTGAACTTAATTTCTTCTTAGGATTACAAATTAAACAAACCAAAGATGAAATTTATATTTATCAAACTAAATATGCTAAGGAATTAATTAGAAAATTTGGAATGGAAAACTCAAAAAATATTAATACACCAATGGCTACCAATGCTAAAATTGACTCAGACTTAGTAGATAAACCAATAGACTTGAAATACTATCGAAGTGTGATAGGAAGACTACTGTACCTAACTGCGAGTCGACTAGACATTCTTTTCGCAGTAGGTATGTGTACAAGATACCAATCTTGTGCAAAAGAGTCTCACTTAACCTTTGTCAAAAGAATCCTTAGGTATATTAAGGGAACCCTAAATGTAGGACTATGGTACCCTAGATCTTGCACCCTCGACCTAACCGGCTACTCTGACTTAGACTATGCCAGGTACAAGCTAGATAGAAAAAGCACAAGTGGTAGCTGTCAATTTCTAGGTCAATGCCTAGTAAGTTGGTCAAGTAGAAAGAAACACTGTGTTGCTTTATCTACCATTGAAGCTGAATATATAACCCTAGGTGAATGCAAATCTCAGTTGCTATGGATGATGCATACCCTTAAAGACTATCAACTAGAATATCAGAAAATAAAAATTTCAATTGATAATATAAGTTCAATAAACCTAACAAAAAATCTAATTCACCACTCAAGGACTAAACATATAGAAGTAAAGCACAATTTTCTAAGGGATTACATAGCTAAGGATGATATTGTGCTTAACTATGTTGAGTCAAAATCAAACCTAGCTGACATTTTCACAAAGCCCTTACCTGAACTCGAGTTCAGTTCACTTAGAAGACAAATAGTGATGTGCTTAGTAGAATAGGACTTATCTTTACTTGAAAATTTTATCTTTAAATCAGTTTGGTTTTAAAATCTTAAGAAAAATATTTTTCAAAGTTCCAAATTTTGTTAGTTTTTCAAAAAAAAATCTGGTTTAGCCTAGGATTTTACCCCCTAGAAATCATGTACCCCTAGTTTCAGTCAGAGCATCTCACAAGCACACTAGGACTAACTTGCTTGTGTTTGAAAACACGTAAAACGGTGTGAGATACATAGGGTACTGCCTGGACTTAAGACTGCTTATATCAGTGCATCGACATAAGCCTGGGCGTTAAATACAAAAAATATATTAATCAAGTTAAGTAATCCTTTCTTAGACAAATATAATTGGATCACTAACTTAACTTGACTAACTAGGTGAAAATTGTTACCCTCTAGGTAAACAGCGAATAGTTAATGGTTAGACATGTGGCTAAGGAATTACAGTTACTCATGCTTGGACTATAGAACTCCTTGAATATTTCTTGTGAAAGTAGCCTAGCTAAAATTATTTAAATCAAGGAGTTTTAAAATAAAAAAAAAAAAAAAGATCTGTTAAACATCTTTTTTTTTCCTCATCTACTTTTTCAATTTTTTTAACTAAATCATTCTTCAACCTTCCTCTAAAAACCTAAGTTTTTTTGCTAGCTAAGTATTTTTGTTAGCTAAATTTTTTAGTTTACTTGGCCAAAATTTCCGATAAAAAGCTAAGTATTATTTCTAGCTAAGTATTTTTGTTAGCTAAATTTTTTAGTTTACTTTGCCAAAATTTCCTCTGAAAGGCTAAGTATTCTTGCAAAAAAAACTTTTCAAACTTTGACTAAGTATTTTTCAAAAAGCCTCTTCAAACTTATAATAAAACTTTTTCCACTTAGCAAAACAAGTTGAATAAAGATCATTATTTTGTCATTTATTACATCCAAAGTTGATCCCCTATATGAGGAGCTCAGATCTTGAGTAGAATAAAGAGAGTGAGAAGGAGAGTATGAAGCGAACCTCTGTCCCTCGTTTTCTCTCATAAAAACTCACTCAGTCGTGCATTCGTTCTGCTAAACTACTCGTGATAGCATTCGGGTGCATTCTCAGTTCGCCACGAACAACTAGTGTTTGGTTGCGTGCGTGGTTTTACCGTTGTATCCTAGAAAGCAGACAACCCGAGAGAACCTTGAAGCACAGCCGAAAGTGGGGTGAATCTGTTGTTGGTGCAACCTTAGGTCAAGGTTGACCTGGTTGACCTGACTCGAGTTGACCTGACTCGAGTTGTATTTTGATGTTTGACTTAGGAAGATTGTCGGTGCAACCTTAGGTCAAGGTTGACCTAGTTGAGTTGCATGTTGATGTTTGACACTCGTGGAAGAGTTGTATTCTTGATATGGGACAAGAATAGATGTTTGGGAGATTGTTGGTGCAACCTTAGGTCAAGGTTGACCTGGTTGACCTGATTCGGGAAAAAGTCCAAGTATGGAGACTTGGCACTGGAAAAGTTCAAACAGGAGCTTGGCACGCGAAAAGTCCAAGTATGGAGACTTGGCACGGGAAAAGTCCAAGTATGGAGACTTGGCACTGGAAAAGTCCAAGTATGGAGACTTGGCACGGAAAAGTCCTAACTGGGATGTTAGGCAGTGTGGAAAGTCCTGGTGAGTGAAGCCAGGCAGTGGGAAAGTCCTAACTGGGATGTTAGGCAGTTGAAAAGTCCTGGTGAGTGAAGCCAGGCAGTCGGGAAATCCTGGTGAGTGAATCCAGGTGAAAATCCTAGTGAGTGAAGCTAGGTGAAGGTGAAAGTCCTGGTGAGTGAAGCCAGGCATTCGGGAAAATCCTGGTGAGTGAAGCCAGGTGAAAATCCTAGTGAGTGAAGCTAGGTGAATGAGAAAGTCCTAACTGGGATGTTAGGCAGTTGGAAAGTCCTGGTGAGTGAAGCCAGGCAGTTGTGGAAATCCTGGTGAGTGAAGCCAGGTGAAAACCCTAGTGAGTGAAGCTAGGTGAAAGTCCTGGTGAGTGAAGCCGGGCAAGGGAAAATCCAGATGGATCAAGGGTGATCGGACATCTGGTGATGGGAAGTCCAAGTAGGTCATAGGAGTGATCGGATACTTGGTACGGAGAGAAAAGTCTAAGTGGGTAAAAGGGATTGACCGGACACTTAGCGGGGAGTCCTAGCAGGTCAAGGGAGTGACCGGATGCTAGGCGCAATGTACCAATAGGTCAAGATTGACCAGATGTTGGTTTGGACTTGGTTTGGGCGAAAACCATGAGTGGATCGATCCGGTGATCGATCGGTGATCTGAGAATATTCGATCGGTGCGGTGACCGATCAAGAACACATCGATAGCATCTTGTGTGTTAATCGATCGGTGACCGATCGAGTCGATCGAAGCCGAACAGAGCGAGGCGCAAGATGGGCTGACCGCCGTCTCGATACTTTGCTGTCGGATTCCCGACCTTCGTGCTCCTGCGCCATGTGCTCTCCGGCAATCCTGTGCATGTTGTCCATCGATAATCCTTTGTTCTCTGCCTTCGACGGCCTTCTGCGTGTCTTCTTCGACCATTTCTCCTTTCCCGCTATGAGGATCCTCATCCCATAAGCTTCCTTCCTTCCTTCTTCCTGGTGACCTTCCAGTGGACTTTGTCGCTCTTTGGTCGCGTTTCTTCGGCTGTTTTTGCTTTCTTGGGAGCGGCTGCTTCTTCGATCGAAGAGAAGGCAAGAAAGTTTACATTTGTATTGTACTTTATTTCTTGTTTTCCTTGTACTCTTTTCTTGCTGTTGCAAGAAGTTTCTGTGGCGAGGTTTCTCCACCCAGAAGGAGAGTTTTTATTAGCCGGTTTTCCGGGGACTCATCCACCGACGGATTGATTGGGTTCGTCCACCTTACGGACACGCCGAGGAGTAGGAGCATCATCTCCGAACCTCGTACATCGCTGTGTTAAGGTTTGATATTCTTCCTTTCGTTTCTAGTTTATTTTTCCGCTGCGCTAACGAATTGTAGGAAGAAACGAGTGATTTGGGGCGGCTATTCACACCCCCCTCTCTAGCCGAGTACGTAGGATCCTAACAAGTGGTATCAGAGCGAGGTCGCTCTTCGCCGGATTAACACCCGAGGGAGCACAAGCTAGAGATGGATCAACTCGGAGAGGACATCACGATTCCACCCTTCTACGATTGCGACGACTTCGCGTTTTGGAAGGTAAGAATGAAATATTTTCTTATGACTAATCTTGAGAATTGGAGGTGTGTGCAAGTAGGTTTCACTCCTCCGGAGGATGAAGAAGGAAAACCTCTCAAGAAGAAGAGGTGGACGAAGGAGCAAATCCACAAATCAACCATCAACGATGAGGTAACGAAAATCATTGAATTTTCTTTACCTAATGATGTTTTGTGTAGGATAGGTGGGTATAACGATGCCAAGGAGTTGTGGAATAACTTGGCAAAGCTCCATGAGGAGAACTCCACTTCAAGTCATGAAGAGGAGTCAAGTGAGCCAAGGAGCTCACTTCATGAAGGAATGAATTTAGAAGTTGAGGGCCACTCAACATCTAAAGAAGAAGAGGAGGAGAGTTCTTCTTCAAGTTCGGAGCAAGAAGAAGAAGAAGCGTCTACCTCCGGAAGGGATGAAGAAGAGAGCTTTCATCCACCCTCAAACCTAGGTAACTCAAGCATTTTAATTTCTAGCAAATTACACATAATGTGCTTTGAGTGTAGGGAGTATGGACATTACAAGAGTAAATGTCCAAAGAGTTAGAAAGACTCCACCGGCGCCAAAGGTCAAGGAAGCCGGAGTCCCAACACGCAAGGGCAAGGAGCACGTGGTGTGCTTCCAATGTAAGCGAAAGGGAGCCAATGTCCGAGAGGGAGGCAATCTCACAAGGACAAGAGATCGAGCACATGTATCGCCGGAGCTAGGGCAAACCCTAAGGTAATCTCTAAGGCACATTCTTGCAATTCTAGTAGGATGCATGCTAGTAGCCTTATTGCTATTGTCAAGAATGATAAGCATGTTAATTATAGAAATCGATACACATGCTTAGGTGCCAAACATGTGAGCCTAGATAAGGATAACACTAGGAAAGCCAACCCTAGAATTAGCCCATCTAAGGCTAAGGAAAACCTAGGTAGGAATCCAAAATCATCTAGACATATGCCTAGGAATACCTCAAAGAAAAATGATAAATTAAAGCTTGAGGTATTAGAGAAAGAAAATCAAGTCTTGAGGTCAAGACTTGACTCTCTAGAAAAGGCTCTTGAGGATTTGACTCTAGGGTCTAGGGGTCAAAAACCCAAGTCCAAGGACAAGAAAGGTTTGGGTCACAAACCTAAGTCCCAAATGGTCAAGCCCACTTACCACAATGTTCCATTCGATTATGGAACAAAACCTAGGGCTAGGAAGACCACCACCAAGGTCACAAGGGGAGTCACCCCTAGAGTTGATCTTGATGAGTCCCAAATGACCGAGGCTTCAAAGCCTAAGAGGGTCATTAGGAGGGTTGCTAGGGAAGTTATCCCTAGTGAATATTTAGTGAACCCAATGAGCTCAAATAGGTATTGGGTTCCTAGGAGCATCTTCTCTATCCCATAGATGGGTTAGAGAGTGTCAACTCTAATAAGAAGGGTAGTTAACCCAACTTTGAGGAAATTGACACTCAAGGAGCATTTTCAAGGTTTTGTGAACCTTTGAAAATGAAAAGGAATTATCGTTTACTCCTTGAAGAGTAAATTGTGCCATATTTGAAAAATATCGATTTTAATCTCATTTGGCACAATTTAAGAAAACCTAGAGAAATACCATAATTGGGATTTTGGTTTTCTCTTATGGATATATGGGCAATCTAGGGTTAGATTTTAAGTTAGCCAAGGCTAAGGATACTTAGATAGGGAATTTAGGTATTTTATTTGTGCTAACTTGCCATGATTGGTTGCCATATGCCATGCCATGACATCATATTTATTTTATTATCATTTGAAATGTCATGATAATGTTTAGGTTATCTATATGTCATGTTTATTTAAGTTTTCAAACTTTATGCCATGACATCATGACATTGGCACATGTTTTTACTTATGATATCTTTTTATGCCATGTCATCATCTCTTGCATTAATAATCAATGAAATTGATTTAAGGATGAAAAACACATTTTGATATTGAGATCAAATTTGTGTTTAGAAAATGCATGAGACCTTAGTCTAAGATACCTAAACCCATATCTCACATCAACATTGACTTGGATGTATTTGATACACTTTAGATGTATGTGAGATATTAGGATCATGAGTTAGGATCAAGGTGCATAGTTTTTGTACCTAGATGAGCCTAATTCAAGAAATGGAGGATCATAGGGAAAGCTTGTGTACAAGTCATGTACATTTAGCCCTAAGATTATGGTCCTAAATTAAAAGGTTTAAAATCATTTTAAAATTGATTTGAAAAACCTTGATGAAGCTTTCCTAGTGATAGCATTCATCATTGAACATTGTGATACAAAGTTGAGTTAAACTTGAACTATTTCAAAGTTTTAGAACTTTATATCAAGATTGAAAAATGGAAGTTATTTTCATAGAAAACTATTTTTCCATGATAGTATATGTTATGAGGAATGTATCCTCAAAATTTCACAATTTTTCGAATTTTCTGGAATTTTCTAGGAGTTTCTGAATTTCGGGAAGGAAATTTTAGAAATCTGCCTATCAGAGTCTGGATCGGTCTGGGGACCGAACCAGGTAAGTCCTGATCGGTCTGTGGACCGATCCAGTGAAGCATGGATCGGTCTGCAGACCGATCCAGTAAGAACCAGAGAGCTTAACATGATCGGTCTGGGGACCGATCCATGGGGTTTCTGATCGGTCTGGGGACCGATCAGGGCGTGCCGAATTTCTGATTTTTCAGCTGTTGTCTGAAATTTCAGTTATGGAAATGGTGTTTTTGGATTTCTAAAGGTTTGGAACTCACAAAGACATTGTTGGTGCAATGGTCAAGGGGAAGTTGACCTTTAGGGGGAGTTTTACCTAATTGTCAAGGGGGAGTTGACTTTTAGGGGGAGTTTTTACTCCTTAAGACTTTTGAGGATTAGTGATATGGGATTATCACTAAGTTGATTGTTGAGTTTAGTATCAAGGGGGAAATTAAGAGTTTCAATGAAAGGTATGGGACTTTCATTAGGAAGAAACTCTTGACCTTGATACCCTCTTTTTCTTTTTGATGTGTGTCAAAAAGGGGAGAGTGTTCATTGGAGAATTATTGGAGAACCCAAGTTAGGTTATCGGGTTAACCTAAGCTAGGGGAAGAATGTCAAGGAATGTTCGAGGAAGAACATTGGAATTCTTTTTGATGTGTGTCAAAAAGGGGGAGAATTATTGGAGAACCCAAGTTAGGTTATCGGGTTAACCTAAGGGGAGAATGTCCAGAGAATGTTCAAGGAAAGAACATTGGACATTGGAAGATGATTGGAAAACCTAAGTTAGGTTATCGGGTTAACCTAACTTGATTATGGGTTTTGTCAAACATCAAAAAGGGGGAGATTGTTGGTGCAACCTTAGGTCAAGGTTGACCTGGTTGACCTGACTCGAGTTGACCTGACTCGAGTTGTATTTTGATGTTTGACTTAGGAAGATTGTCGGTGCAACCTTAGGTCAAGGTTGACCTAGTTGAGTTGCATGTTGATGTTTGACACTCGTGGAAGAGTTGTATTCTTGATATGGGACAAGAATAGATGTTTGGGAGATTGTTGGTGCAACCTTAGGTCAAGGTTGACCTTGGTTGACCTGATTCGGGAAAAGTCCAAGTATGGAGACTTGGCAAAAGTTCAAACAGAGAGCTTGGCACGCAAAAAGTCCAAGTATGGAGACTTGGCACGGAAAAGTCCAAGTATGGAGACTTGTGGAAAAGTCCAAGTATGGAGACTTGGCGGAAAAGTCCTAACTGGGATGTTAGGCGGTGTGGAAAGTCCCGTGAGTGAAGCCGAGGCGGTGGGAAAGTCCTAAGCGGGATGTTAGGCGGTTGAAAAGTCCGTGAGTGAAGCCAGCGGGAAATCTGGTGAGTGAATCCGGTGAAAATCCTAGTGAGTGAAGCTAGGTGAAGGTGAAAGTCCGTGAGTGAAGCCGGGCATTGGGAAAATCCGGTGAGTGAAGCCGGTGAAAATCCTAGTGAGTGAAGCTAGGTGAATGAGAAAGTCCTAACTGGGATGTTAGGCGGTTTGAAAGTCCTGGTGAGTGAAGCCAGGTGGAAATCACGGTGAGTGAAGCGGGAAAACCCTAGTGAGTGAAGCTAGGTAGACGGAAAAGTCCCGGTGAGTGAAGCCAGGCAAGGAAAAATCAAGATGGATCAAGGGTGATCGGACATCCGGTGATGGGAAGTCCAAGTAGGTCATAGGAGTGATCGGATACTTGGTACGGAGAGAAAAGTCTAAGTGGGTAAAGGGATTGACCGGACACTTAGCGGGAGTCCTAGCAGGGGAGGGACCGGATGCTAGGCGCAATGTACCAACAGTCAAGATTGACCAGATGTTGGTTTGGACTTGGTTTGGGCGAAAACCATGAGTGGATCGATCGGTGATCGATCCGGGATAAGAATATTCGATCGGTGCGGTGATCGGTAACACATCGAGCATATCAGTGTTAACCGATCGGTCCGGTGATCGAGTCGATCGGCGAACAGAGCGAGGCGCAAGATGGGCTGATCGGTCCGGGCGCGATCAAAGCCCTGATCGGTCCCGGACCGATCAGAGGTTCCCGATCGGTCCATGGACCGATCGTGACAAGCGAAGGAGGAGGAATGGATCGGTCGTGGACCGATCCACATGGACTGATCGGTCCACGCCGATCCATGCACTAGCCGTTGACGCAACGGCCAGATTTCTTCTGTGTTTCTTCGTTTTCTTCGCAGTTATAAAGGAGACGCGGCATGCACGAACTCTTCTTCTTCCTTCTTCCTGTTCTTGGTGCTGCTAAGCTTGCCGTGGAGCTTTGTTGAGCCGCTTTGAAGCTTCGCGTGAGCTTCCGGCTGGGTCTTGGAAGCGGCTGCTTCTTCCAGTCGAAGAGAAGGCAAGAAAGTTTACATTTGTATTGTACTTTATTTCTTGTTTTCCTTGTACTCTTTTCTTGCTATTGCAAGAAGTTTCTGTGGCGAGGTTTCTCCACCCAGAAGGAGAGTTTTTATTAGCCGATTTTCCGGGGACTCATCCACCGACGGATTGATTGGGTTCGTCCACCTTACGGACACGCCGAGGAGTAGGAGCATCATCTCCGAACCTCGTACATCGCTGTGTTAAGGTTTGATATTCTTCCTTTCGTTTCTAGTTTATTTTTCCGCTGCGCTAACGAATTGTAGGAAGAAACGAGTGATTTGGGGCGGCTATTCACACCCCCCTCTCTAGCCGAGTACGTACGATCCTAACATCTGTTTCAAGAAAACTGCGTTGAGCGTAGGCCTCAGTATCTTACTCAGTAAATTCTCATCCCGACTCGACAATCAACTCTCGATTCTGCTACGTACCGCATTAACTCCACGACTCGGACCGCCAGAAGTTTGGCAGAACCAACCCCACTGATAGCCAGATAAATTAGAATTAATTTTATATAATTTTAATTTAGTAATTTTAACTAATATCTTAGATAACAAATTGCCCAACATTAGATGTACTAGAGACGCTGACTACCCTACCTGTGACATCAGTTGTTTCCATGACACTCCAATTTGCATCACTAAATCCTGGCACTGTACGTCGGCAAGATTTGCTCGTGTACGAAGGAAATGGGAAACCATTAATTAGAACAAAAGAACAAGATTATATTGTTAGTGACTATTTAATCTTTCTTTCATGGTAAAAACAAATTAATGTTTTGACATAAGGTTTGGTAATAAAACTCATACTCATGCTCTTGAATATGAATTCATTCCCTCATTTTTAAATCTCCAAATCAAACGTCATTTTAGATGTATTCAATCAAGAGATTGAATGACTTTACTTTTTTTTAATGATAGATTTTTGTACAGTTGATAGATTTATATTTACTTTTATAGAATCTTATATAGTTGTGAAAAGAATTCTATGAAGTTCTATAGTTTTTTTACAAGACTTTACAGACATTTATAAATTTCACGAAAACTTATGGATTTAACGGGTGTATTCAATCTTAGAAAAGCGTATATAGTCATGGTATCACTCGATATTTATTTTCGAATAAAACCTAAAATATCTAATTAAATTAATTTTTTTAATAAAATAATAAATAGCATAATTGTCCATAAAAAAAATTAAACTTTTTATACTTTTATCTTATTTTGGCTAAAACAAAGAGAGAATACCGTCTCACTTTATAATTTTTAAAAAACTTTAATAATATAATTTTAAATCTAACAATATTGTAATAATTTTAAATATTTTTATTTGCAAAATTAATCCAAATTATCATGAAATGTTGGTTCACTCTTTAATTTGGTCAAACTTTTAATAAAGTGTTGAATTATAAATTTGATTAGTAATAAAACTAATAATAATATTATTAATTTGATTAGTAATAATATTATTAAAATAAATAAATATAAATATATAAACTTTATTTAGGAATTTTTAAAATTTAAATAAATTTTATAGAATATTTTAGAGTCTAATTGTATTAGACTTTATTAAATTATGTATTAATTAACTTAAGAATTAATTTGATTTATTAATATATATTTTATATTAAAACCTACTAATATCTCAAGTTTCTCTGCCTTGTACGCATAGTGCCACTGTCCAAATCAACTTTAACTTCGACCTGCTCGCAAGTAGCCGACAGAAGCATCGTCAATCACCTCAAATAATTTTTCTGTTTGTTTTCCTCCTTTTTGGCACACTGCAGGCTTCACTAGATGACACTCCTCATTGTTTCCCATCACAAGCAATCAGAAAATAATCTTAGCTAACAGCCTACCGCCATGAGCCTCCAAAGAAAAGACTGCAAGCGGCTGTTATTCCGTTTCGATCCGTTCTTTTGTCGTTATAACGTCGAAAAATAATATTTCAGAAGACTCTCAGCTTCGCATGAAATGCATGTTGAGAGGTTGATGCAGGCTGCCGAGAGGTTGAACAAGGACAGGGTCTTTAAGATTAAAGAAATAATCAAAATTAAGGAGCGAGAAGAGAAAAGACTTATTCGTAAAAAATTAAGACGATTTGAAGTCTATAGAAATCTCAATGGTGAGAAAAGGACTTTTTATTTTATTTTTAAAATTGTACTAAGTGTTTTGGAGAGTTCTTATTGGTTAAAATTTATATCCAAAGAATTCTAATAGAATCCATAAAAATTTATTGAAACTTTAGATGTCAAAAGATTTTCATAGAGTTTTTAAAAGTCAAGTTTGAATACCACATGACTTTTTAAAACTCTATAAAAATCTAATTTGGATACCATCATATTTCTATAAAATTTATAAAAGTCTAGATTGAATACACAACTTTTAAAATCTGCAAAAGTCTTTTAAAATAATTAAAAGTCCAACATTAAATATACCCCTAAATCTTAATTATATTAGTTTCTTTCATGGCTATCATTATATTTAATTGTAACAATATATTTATTTAATTATAACAGATTCATGGTAAAATAAAATGACAAATTAATCAAAGTACATTTATTTTGATAAAGAAATCATTAAATTATAAATACTTTTATTTGATTGTATGAATTTGTTTTCATTTAATTTTGTCTGATAAAAGATATTTTTATATTTTATATAAATTCAAAGATTGGTGAGCAAATTTTTTCCCTAGATCGGAGTCCAGATTCTCTTGTCCTCTTCCCCTCCCCTGTTAGTCTTTTCCATAATTACGAATCATGATTAAAATCTGGTTATAATTAATTATGATCACTCGGTTATAATTTGGGTAGGGACATGTGGCAGGAGGCCACCTGCAATGGGCAGGCGGCAGGGCTACATGGTACCGAGTGAGGACGGCTTTCGGAGGATCTCTGGTCATTTATCTGACCTAAATTATAACGTAGATAAAAAAAATAAATCCAAAAACGATATAATCAATTATAGTTAAATTTCAGTCACAACCCGATCCGATTATAACTGAGGGGGACGAGGGAGAGGACCGAGAGCCTAGACCAAAGTGCGTTTATGATTTTTGACCGTCTAATTAAATTATTGTAGCAATTAATATAGTAGATGAACGAATATGATACGGTGAGTTAACAATAATGGATTGCATTTAACAAAAAATACCAAAATAAAAGTAATCACCAGTATCTTGACAGAAATAGCGCAATTTTCGCCATTAATGGAAGGCATTTAATAATAAAAAGTGCAAGGAAAAAACAGAAAAAATACAGTGAGAAAAAGATAAAAGGGAAGGATTAAGAGCCCACAGTAATCAAATTAATTTCCTGAGATGTCCAACATTTAATTGAATATCAATTAAAAAAAATGATAATGCATGGGGCAATTGAATACCAATTCATGTGATAAAAAATGATTCACTTATCTCTAACTTGTCTCCCTTCAGGTACAGGTGGTCATGACATAAGAAAAGTTATATTCAGACACGTTAAGTTTTGACTCCAAAATTTCATATGATAATATACTATATCTTAACCACGCACCGTTCAAGTGAACTTATAAAAAAGATAGATCCGCTACCGGTCCTTTAGTGTCAGTCCCATAGATATGGAGAGATGTAAATATAGGTATAAAAGTCATAAACGCATGATGAGATAAATTACAAGTCGTCAATTCTTGAAAGTCAACCCCTAATCATTAGTCAGAGATGATATACTTCGACCGTTACACCTGGGGGCTTCCAAGTTAACTATAAGAGAAGATTGCTGTGGGCTCTAATCTTTCCATTTTATCTTTTTCTTTCTATTTTTTCTTCTTTCTATTTTTTTTTCTTTCTGTAATTTTTTTAACTAAATGCCTTCCATTAATGGCAAAACTTGCGCTATTCCTGCAATTGAATATCAATTCATGACAATATAAATATGATGGTAAACTCCTGTCGATCAAATTAGCAAACGTCTTACTCTTCATTCTCTCATCTCATCACATCAGTTTGGTTCAGAAAGAGATCATCTAAAATGGCTTCCAAGCACTCGGTTCTCTCCATCGCCCTTCTTCTCTCTTTTCTGTTGCTTGTTACATCTGGTTCTAGTGCACGCTTTAATCATCAAATTTCTGATCTGACTCCATGTATGTATATATATGTATATATATACATATTTCCCCCTCATAAGAAAACAGTTGATGGTTTATTAATTATATAATCTTGAACTTCAAATTACTTTGGTTGTAATTGATATGCAGACATAGGTTGCTACTGGTACGTTGAAGTTTTGGAATGCAAGGACACTCAGGACTGTGCAGGGCCCTGCTTTGCAGCTAATTATGGTGCTCCTCTGACCTGCTTCAACGATCCACGCGGCAAGGGGGATATGGTATGCTGTTGCTATCAGAAATGAGAAGCAGCCGAGGAATTAATTGAAGGTTTAGGTTTTTGAAAAATAAAGCAGTATTTGATTGCTATTTGGCCAAGATCTAATGTAGCAGTATCTGAATCTTTCTCAATAAATAAACTTGATTTTGAAAAGAATTTAATTTTCTCTAGAAATCCAATCCTCTTACATGGAGCGCATTTGTGTGACATAGATCATTATTTTATAAGTTATCATCCTAATTAAGTTAGCTTCTTGATTGAATGGGAGGAGATCCTGTCCAAAATCTAAGAAGATGGTAACCTGATGACGAAGCTTGACTCGATGAAGATTCCACGGGGATCGGCTGTCCGCAAGTAGACTCCACGCACTCCCTGAAAGCAAAGGGGAACGTTAGTGCCGAGCCGGGAAGGAGTTCCCGACGTTGGCCCTCCGACATTCAAGTCAATCTCTAGCGAAAAATAGTGAAAATATTGTAGCTAGGGCGTGTGAGTAGAAGATGTTGCGCAACCGCTCCGGTGAAGGAACCACCCCTCCCCTTTTTTTTATAAGGGTCCTGTAGCGTCTGTGCACGCATCTCAAAGCACGAACACATTTTCCCATTTGTCCTCTGAAAAGACAACTCCAAAAAGTGTCCTTGACACTATTCATTAAGCAAACTAACCATCCTCTGACATGTCGAGCGGACTCCCTGCTTCCTGGATGTTTGTTGTTATCATGCTCTCACCGGGTGTAAAGCTCGGTCGGCCTAACTATCTGCTGCTTATATCTCATTGTCATCGGCGGGCCATTTACCCGACTGGGAGAGAGCCTGGCTTCTTGCCTTCCTTGCCGGTACCATCCGCTCAGGCGTAAGTAGTCTACTCAATTGTAAGAATTCCGCTCGACTGTGCTAAGCTTGCTCGGCCTCAAGTAGTCCGCTCTGTTAGGACCTTCGGACGCGGCTAGAGAGGGGGGGGTGTGAATAGCCGACCCCAAATTCTCGTTTCTTCCTACAATTTTAGTTAGCGCAGCGGAAATAAAAGATAGAAACGAAACAGGAGAATATCAAACCTCAAACGCGGCGATATAACGAGGTTCGGAGATGATACTCCTACTCCTCGGCGTATCCGTAAAGTGGACGAATCCTATCAATCCGTCAGTGGATGAGACCCCGAAAAATCGGCTAATAAAAAACTCCTTCTGGGTGGAGAAACCTCGCCACAATCTCTTTTGCAACAGCAATAATGGAGTACAAAGAGTAGAGCAAGAAACAATGGACAATATGAATGTAAAAACACCCTACCAAGTTTGCTTGTCTTCTCGTTGTCGACTGGAGTCCGTTGATGAAGCAGCAACTTCACGGATCCAACAGTAGCAGCTAGAAAACCAGCCGACGGAAGCTCACACGAAGCTTCAGAAATGAAGAGTTCAGCAAAGCTCAGATCGCAGTCTTGAGGAAGAAGAAGTTATCCTTTCCACCTTCACTGTAGAGGCTTATAAACTGCACCTGCGAAGAAGAAACAGAAGACACAGAAATCTAGCCTTTGTGACTCAATGGCTAGACCTGTACCGATCAGGCTATGGCCTGATCGGTCCAGGAGATCCCTGATTGGTCTGTGGACCGATCAGGGTATAGATGGATCGGTCCACAGACTGATCCTCTACCCTTTCTCCTGAAACTGGTTGCCTTCTGATCGATCTACAAACCGATCAGTAATTCTCACAGAGAACTACTGATCGGTCTGGTGACCGATCAGTTAACCAAGGTATCGCTGGATCGGTCAACAGACCGATCCAGATAACCACAGCCAGCCCTAAAGCTTCTCTGGTCTAGAGAACGAGCTACCAAGCCCTCTCCGACCTCCTAATCCGGTCCAGAGAACGAGCTGCCTAGCCCTCTATGACCTAGTCCGGAGAACGAGCTACCGAGCCCTCTTCGACTCTGTCTGGTCCAGAGAACGAGCTACCGAGCCCTCTCCGACTCTGTCTGGTCCAGAGAACGAGCTCCCGAGCCCTCTCTGACCTAGTCCGGAGAGCGAGCTACCGAGCCCTCTCCAACTCTGTCTGGTCCAGAGAACGAGCTCCCGAGCCCTCTCTGACCTAGTCTGGAGAACGAGCTGCCGAGCCCTCTCCGACTTCGTCTGGTCCAGAGAACGAGCTACCGAGCCCTCTCTGACCTAGTCCGGAGAACGAGCTATCGAGCCCTCTCTGACCTAGTTCGGAGAACGAGCTACCGAGCCCACTCTGACCTCCCATGCCAAGCTTCCATACTTGGACTTTTCCCCGTGCCAAGCTCCCTGTTTGGACTTTTCCCGTGCCAAGCTCCCTGCTTGGACTTTTCCGTGCCAAGTCTCCCTGCTTGGACTTTTCCGTGCCAAGTCTCTATACTTGGACTTTTCCCGAATCAGGTCAACTCAAGTCGGGTCAACCAGGTCAACCTTGACCAAAGGTTGCACCCACAATCCCCCAAGTTCCTATTCTTGTCAAACATCAAAATACAACTTCTCTATTCTTGTCAAACATCAAAATATACCTCGAGTCAGGTCAACTCGAGTTGGGTCACCCAGGTCAACCTTGACCTAAGGTTGCACCAACACGCTCGACTCCACTTAACTCTTTCCTCCCCGTCAGTCGACCTTCAAGACTTTGACTTATCTTTGGTGAGGCCCCTTATCATTACTAGATCACAAGTCTCCCTCTCAAGTCTAGTTGAAAGAGGCTGCAAGTCTGACTAACTGAACATTTGGTGTTGTCCTGCGCTTCATCTTCCCATGTGGTTTATATCTGTCATTCGGCTCCTGAGGGGAAGACATTTGGTTTTGTAGTCTTTGTTTGACTGCTGATGGTGAAGGCTTTTTGGTTTTAAAGTCGTGGTCCAACTGTCGAGGCAATTGGACCTCGCAGCATGGTGTATGAACCCAAATGCTTTTAAATCCTAGAGTCACGGTGTATGGACCTGAGTGCCTTCATCTTTGAGACTATGGTCCGCGCAGCTATTGTTAGTTAGAGCCCTAAAGTCAATCATTTGATGATTGTTATATGGACTCATTGTATCATATTCTTATATATATAAAGGCATTTGTTTATGGTTATTATGCTTACTTGTATTGGTGCCAAATAACTAAGTATAATAGGGTCTTTGAGTAGAATGTTCTTACCTATATCAATCGGTTAGTTGAATCGATAGTGAGATGATATAGGGAACACTACTCTTAATCATTCATAGTCGAGTATTAACATTCAGGGACAATGTTAATGCGACGAGACTAGCATGTAGGTCAACTCGATGACTTGATCTCACAAGTCATGAATATAGAGATATCAAGTTGACACATGGGTATGCATTGGAGAATGTATACTGAATGACCTGCCATGAGAAAGTATCATAGATCGTTATATGAGTGTCATATACTTTCTCATGTGGCTATTAGTATGACTACTAGTCCTTGGACCTAAAGTCACCATGGTTCCCTACATAAGGAGTTACGTACTTTGGCTTCGTCAAACGTCACCCGTAACTGGGTGGACTATAAAGGTGATTACTGGGTATGTAACAAATTTTACGAAGGGATGCGAGTGATGTAGATGGGATCTATCCCTCCTATATGACGGGAGTGACATCGATATTCTTGATAGAGTGAGACCACTAAGTGCATGGCCAGCCCAAATGAGTCAATATGAGATATTGAGCTCATTTGATTGAGTGAGTCTACTTGGAGTTCAAGATTTAGATTAATTAGAGGATGACACGGTCTGTGCCTCATATTGATCAATCTAGATGTCCAGGATAGAAAGACAATGTCATATATTGTGAGGAGTCACAATTAGTAGTCACAAGGTGATGTTGGATCTCAACATTCTTGTAACTTGGGTAGTAATGATGTGTTGCTAGATACCGCTCATTACTTATGCTTCTAAATGGTTTAGGAGCATTGCCAATGTTACAAGAACCTATAGGGTCACACACAAAGAACAATTAGATGGAGATTAGGTTCATTTGATGAACCTAAAGGATTAGGTTCATGTGATGAACCAAATTGGATTAAGAGTAATCCAAATTGAGCTAATTGAGTTGGACTCAATTTGGTTCATGTGTTAAGCGAATCTAATTTGGACTTAGAATCATTTAATTAATTTAATTCAATAAATAGAGATTCATTAAATTAAAATTGACTTGAACCAATGGTTAGATTAGATCAACCAAGGGAGAGAAGTGGTCAAGTTTGACTTGACTTAAGTAGGAAGATGAAGAGTCAAGTTTTGACTTGACCAATGCCACATCATCAAGGCTTCTTCATTTGGTCAAGTTTGACTTGACCAAATGCCACCTCATGAGGAGATCAATAGACTTGACTCTTGATATTCCATGGGAGTTTATAAGCCTAAAGTGGTCGGCCACTTGGGAGTTACACAAGGTGAGAATTCATTCTCATTCATTTCTTCTTCTTCCTCTCTAGGTTTCTTCTCTCCCTCTCCTCCTCTTTGGCCGAACCTTACAAAGGTGCTAGCACACCTTTGTGTTAGGTTTCTCCATCTCTTGCTTGTGTGGATACACATAGAGGACTATCTACTTTGATACTCTCGAGATCCGGTGAACCGTGGACGAGCGGGATTAAGCGAAGGGCTTCGCATCAAGGGTAAATTCTTATCTTGTAGATCTAAAGTAGATCTAGGCTTAGAAAACTCGTACGTGAAAGTTTTACAAAATTTTATTTCTTCGCACGGATCCATGGCATGGGGATTTCGGGGTTTCCGCAACGCAAAAGCGTTTTTGCGGCCCGAAAAACCCAATAGTGGTATCAGAACCACGTGCGAAGCGCGTACGAGTTTTATTTTGAATTTTATGAAATTCTACAGATCTGTAAGTTTTTGTGTTTTTATGATTTTTATAGATTTTATGGGTAATTTTCTCGTGGAAGCGAAGCACAAGTGTTTAGACACTTGTAGGCTTCGACTACCGAGAAAATATTTCCGAAACAGCAAGGTTTCGCCCCAAATCATTTTGGGACAGTGGGCTAACGCGCTGTAGGATCGCTTAGGAACACTCGCGATGGTTATATCACAGGTAGGGGTGCTTCCCCTGACCCCGCAAGGGGCTTCATTCCACGATTGCGCCCGAAAATCGCTAAACGGGACCGCCGGGAATTTTTACTCATAAAAATTGTAAAAAATATAAGAAAAATTACCGAAATTTATAGAAATTACATAATTTAGAATTATGTATTATTTTGTGATGGTCATTACCCAAAAGACCCAATTTGATTGGATATTGTGTGTTGTAATTCATAATACGGCCTGCGTGCCGTCATGTGATTGTGCGTGCTGTATATTTCATATGCGACCTGTGCGTCGTGACTTTCTATTTATTTATTCCTGTTGTAAATAGTTTAGACTCGAATGTAACTTGAGTTTCACTTTTGTAATGTACAAAATGGAGCGGTGGAAGGTCCACTCGAGACGGAGTTACGAGGAGGGCGCGAGCAACACAAGGTGGTCAAAGGAAGGAGCTTGAGAAACTGTTGACCTTAGGTTGACCATCCGATCTTTTCATTGGCTTGAGAAGATCATAGTAGGGCCATGACTAATCACAAAATATTTAATTAATTGCTTGTATGTGTATATGTGATACATGCTAGAATAGTAATTAATTAGCACCTTAACAATTAGATTAGATCTAAATCGCGTACATGATGCGCCCTAACGATTAGATTAGATCTAAATCGCGTATATAATACACCTCATCGATTAGATTAGATCTCAATCGCGTCAACTTGAAATGCCTACCATGTCGTGATACCTATCACTACCTCGATCACATGTTGTTATTGAATATGCCAAAGCAGAGAAACACATATTATCTTGGTAGGGTACGGAGGGACAATCTTGGTCCCGCCTATCAACGCATGGGTGAGTACAACTCAATTAGATTGAGTAACTAGTTAACTCAATTGGATCGAGTTTAACTATAGGCATTTTCCAATGGTTGGTAGATAAGTCAAAATCACGTTTATATTAACTCTTGGGCGTATTAGCCAAAGCTAACTTGAGTTTTAATATAAATGCGGATCTTGATCCTATAAACAAGAGTTGCATAGAGATGTAATTGGTAATTAGTTACCTACCAATCATACTAAGTCTTGGGTGATTTAGCCAAAGCTAACTCAGGGCATAGTATAATGTGGATCTTGTCCCACCTGAATTATAGAATACAGTGGGAGTATCATTTAATTAAAGGCCTAATTAGATGATTAATAGAATATGATATTTATTTTTCTGTATTTTTCTATTGTAGATAACCATGACGTCAAATACGAACTCTTTCTCCCTACGTTCCGTCCTTGAGAAGGACAAGCTCAACAGAGCTAATTTCCTGGACTGGTACAGGAATCTGAGAATCGTTCTCACACAAGAACGTAAACTGTACGTTCTGGAGCAGCCCATTCCGGAGGCACCTCCTGCCACTGTCACGCGAGCTGACCGTGATGCTTACAAGAAGCATCAAGATGACGCATTAGATGTGTCCTGTCTAATACTCGCGACCATGAACTCTGAGCTTCAGAAGCAACATGAGTTGATGGGTGCTTATGATATGGTTGAACATCTGCGTCAACTATATCAAGGACAAGCGAGGCACGAGAGATTCGAGATCTCTAAGGCACTGTTTCAGTGCAAGATGCAAGATGGGATTCCCGTAGGCCCATATGTATTCAAGATGATTGGGTACATAGAAAACCTACAGAGGTTGGGATTTCCCCTTAGCCAAGAGCTGGCCACTGACTTGATCTTACAGTCCTTGCCAGAGAACTACAGTCATTTTGTCATGAACTACAACATGAATGAAATTGACAAGACACTGCCTGAGCTGCTTAGCATGTTAAGAACTGCTGAGCTCAACCTTAAGAAGGTTAAGCCCAACTCTATTCTGATAGTTCAAAAACATAAGGGCAAGGGCAAGCCCAAAGGCAAGGGAAAGTCCCAAGCCAAGGGCAAAGGCAAGACACTGAAATCCAAAGGAGGGGTCGCCAAGGATGCTACCTGCTTCCACTGCGGTCAGACCGAGCACTGGAAGAGAAACTGCAAAGTTTACCTGAAAGATCTTAAGAAGAAGAGAAGTGAGACTTCCACTTCAGGTATATATGTTATAGAAGTCAATCTATCTATTTCTTCATCATGGGTATTAGATACCGGATGTGCTTCTCACATTTGTACTAATGTGCAAGTGCTGAGAAATAATAGGGCATTGACAAAGGGCGAGGTGGACCTACGAGTAGGCAATGGAGCACGGGTTGCTGCTGTTGTTGTAGGAACTTATCATCTATCTCTGCCCTCTGGGCTTGTATTAGAATTAGATGAATGTTGTTATGTGCCTGCTTTAACTAAGAACATCATATCAATTTCTTGTTTGGACAAGAAAGATTTTTCATTTATAATAAAGAACAAATGTTGTTCAGTTTATTTAAATGATATGTTCTATTGTAGTGCACCTCTGATGAACGGACTCTATATTCTAGACCTTGAGAACCCTATCTATAACATAAGTACCAAGGGGTTCAAGTCAAATGACATGAACCAAACATATCTCTGGCACTGTCGCTTAGGTCATATAAATGACAAACGCTTATCCCAGCTCCATAAAGATGGTTTGCTGGACTCATTTGATTTTGAATCATATGAGACATGCGAGTCATGCCTTCCAGACAAGATGACCAAGACTCCTTTTAGTGGACACAGTGAGAGAGCGACTGACTTATTAGGTCTTATACATAGTGATGTATGTGACCCTTTCAATGTCACTGCCAGAGGTGGTTATAGGTACTTCATTACATTTACTGATGACTTCAGTAGATATGGCTATGTGTATTTAATGCCACATAAGTCAGAATCCTTTGAAAAGTTCAAAGAATTCAAGAATAAAGTACAAAACCAGCTTGGCAAGAGTATTAAGATACTTCGATCAGATCGAGGTGGTGAATACCTTAGCCATGAGTTTCGTGACTATCTAGCTGAGTGTGGGATTCTATCTCAACTCACTCCTCCTGGAACACCATAGTGGAATGGTGCATCCGAAAGGAGGTATCGTACCTTATTAGATATGGTACGGTCTATGATGAGTCACACAGATCTTCCCATGTATCTTTGGGGCTATGCTCTAGACACAGCAGCCTTCATTCTCAATCGAGTTCCATCTAAGGTTGTAATAAAGATACCATATAGGATATGGACTGGGAGAGATGCCCAGGTATCTTTTATGAGGATTTGGGGTTGTGAGGCTTACGTTCGACGTCAAGTCTCCGACAAACTAGGACTCAAATCCGATAAGTGCTTGATCCTGTCCGAAAGCTGAATCAATGGACGCTGGGCACGTGGCGCTGTCCAAACGGCTGACGTAGATCCTCTGACTATTCGCACGGGCCTCCGGTGAACCTGCACAGAAGTCGGGCCGGGAAGGGGTTCCCGGCGACAACCCTCCGACGCTCAAGTCAGGCAAAGCTCGATAACAAGATAGTGGCTCCAAAACTCGTAGAATGCGTACCTCCGGCGAAGGATGAGGGCCTTTATATAGGGCAGTGGAGAAGCGAGTGCACACGTACCGAGGTGTACACGTGTCCTCGGCCCATACCTTAGTAAGGGCCTGTCAGTGAGCTTACCTGACCCCATACTGCTACAGTCCAAGCACGTCTTCGATGGGACAGCGGAACCCCCTGTCATAAGGTTTGGAGTACGGCCTAGTCTTAGAGCATGACAGCTGTCAGAACATGTTCCTTGTCCTTTTCTACTTACTCCTTGTCGGGCGTCCGACCGGCCAGCATTCGCCTCACGTCCGGCCGGCCATATATAGAGGTCTACTTGGGAGATTCTTGATAACGTGTTCTGTGGAGATTGTTAGCAGTATGTTACCTTAAGTCTTTGGCCGAGCGTGTCGTCCGCTCGGCCCTGCGATCCTGTTCCATGAGCGTCGGAACCCCAACTTCTGTCGGGGCGCCTTTTACCATCAGTCAGACACCGGTAGGCCGACCGGGGATCAGTCCACCCTTATCCGGTCGGCCATCTGACCCTTTGACTTCCACGTGGCGTTGACTCCCCAACACGGGGGTCCCCTGTTCTTACCGCCGGATCACTTGCCTCCCCTTCAAGTCTAGTCGAAGGAGGCGATTAGTCCGACTGACTGGACTGATAGCCTAGCCGGGCGGCGCCTTCAGGCACACCTACTCCGCTCGGCTTTCCGCAGGGATGGCCGTAAGGTTAGTCAACAACAACCTTCCTCGAATCTCCTCGTAACCCGCACTAATCTTCGACATTAAGGCTGAGCACGCGCTCATTAAATGCATCGAATGACCGAATGCCACGTGGCGCAGTGTCGTCATCGTACGGCGGCGGCGGTGTGGTGCTTTGATGGGATCGAGGCGGTTCGAAATGGATGGCGCGATGTGCGCTTTGATTCCCGTGACCTGGATCCAACGGTGGAGGCCGCTTGGCCTCCGCCATATAAAATCTTCGTTCTCCCGTATTTCCCTCATTTGATTTCACGATTTCTACCTTTGTCCCCGGTGTTTCGGTGCTCCGGCGATTCCATTCCTGCTTTCCGACGCTCTCCGGCGCCTCTTCCTTGATCCTTTTTCCTCGCAGTAAGGCTCTATATCTTTTCTTCCTTGTTTCCGGTGTTTACTCCGCATTTCTCTCCCCAGTTTCAATCCTTGAAGCCTCTTTTCGCTTGCTGTTGTTTTTCTTCTGCCTTTTTACCTTTTTGATTCCTTCCGGTCGGACCATGGCTAGTTCTTCCTATCCCGAAGACCAGTCCATCGGCCCTTGGTATACTACCATGCAGTCACGATTTGATCAGCGTGACTTTGACATTCTAACCGATAATTTTGAAATCCTCGAAGATTTTGAACTTCTTTTAGCCGGTCCCTCCGCTCGGCTACACCGGCCGCCGCGCGGAGCTTTCTGTGTCTTCCGCGACCAATTTACTGCCAGTCTGCGTTTCCCGGTACATTCCTTCATTATAGATGTTTGTAATTTTTTCGGTGTTCCGCTCGGCAGTCTGGTACCCAACACCTTTCGTCTTCTCTGTGGTGTTGTTATTTTGTTCAAGATTCACAACATCCCCCTCCGACCGGAGGTCAAGAACAGGAGACCCCCGTATTGGGGAGTCAACGCCACGTGGAAGTCAAAGGGCCAGATGGCCGACCGGATAAGGGTGGACTGATCCCCGGTTGGCCTACCGGTGTCTGACTGATGATAAAAGGCGCCCCGACAGAAGTCGAGGTTCCGACGCTCATGGAACAAGATCGCAGGGCCGAGCGGATGGCACGCTCGGCCAAAGACTTAAGGTAACATACTGCTAACAATCTCCACAGAACACGTTATCAAGAATCTCCCAAGTAGACCTCTATATATGGCCGGCCGGACGTGAGGCGAATGCTGGCCGGTCGGACGCCCGACAGGGAGTAAGTAGAAAAGGACAAGGAACATCTTCTGACAGCTATCATGCTCTAGGACTAGGCCGTACTCCAAACCTTATGACAGGGGGTTCCGCTGTCCCATCGAAGACGTGCTTGGACTGTAGCAGTATGGGGTCAGGTAAGCTCACTGACAGGCCCTTACTGAGGTATGGGCTGAGGACACGTGTACACCTCGGTACGTGTGCACTCGCTTCTCCACTGCCCTATATAAAGGCCCTCATCCTTCGCCGGAGGTACGCATTCTACGAGTTTTGGAGCCACTATCTTGTTATCGAGCTTTGCCTGACTTGAGCGTCGGAGGGTCGTCACCGGGAACCCCTTCCCGGGCCGACTTCTGTGCAGGTTCACCGGAAGCCCGTGCGAACAGTCAGAGGATCTACGTCAGCCGTTTGGATAGCGCCACGTGCCCAGCGTCCGTTGATTCAGCTTTCGGACAGGATCAATTTGGCGCCGTCTGTGGTAGTTTTGCTTCATCCGTTGATGGTACGCCATCAGCCGGACGGACGCCTTGGCTCGCTCCTCATCAACCACATCCAACTCCATGTTCCTCCACTCGGTGTTTCCCTCATCATAATTCTGGATCCGGACGGACTCGACACCGACTTCGACGGGAATCACCGCTTCACCGCCGTATACCAGATGGAAAGGCATGACACCCGTTCCTTCCTTTGGAGTCGTTCGGATGGCCCATAGGACGCCCGGCACTTCATCCTCCCAACTTCCTCCCAAATGGTCGAGCCGAGCGCGCAAAATGCGAAGAATTTCCCGGTTGGCTACTTCGGCTTGACCATTTCTTTGGGGATACGCCACGGACGTGAAGTGTTGCTCAATGTCATAGCTTTTGCACCAATCTTCGAGCAATTTTCCCTCAAATTGCCGCCCGTTGTCGGAAACAAGTCGGCGGGGGACGCCGAATCGGCAGATGATGTGTTGCCATATAAACTTTTTGACCATCTGCTCGGTGATCTTGGCCAGCGGCTCGGCTTCCAGAAGCTTCTCAACCTCCGCCCGGATGATGGCATTTTGTTCCGCGCTGAAATCCCTTTTTCTCTGCTTCACCGGCCGAGCGTCCAGTCGGACATGTAGCTCGTGTTGCGCTATGCTCGGCGAAATTCCGGGCAGCTCGTGCGTCGACCAGACGAAGACATCACATTTTCTCTGGAGGCAATTGATCACTTCCTGTTTTCAGCTCTCCTCCAGATCGGCCGCAACGAACGTTGTGGCCTCCGATCGGGTCGGGTGAATCTGAACTTCCTCTTTTTCTTCATAAACTAAAGCGGGAGGCTTTTCAGTTATAGCGTTCACCTCGATCCGTGGTGACTTCCGAGCGGAATTGGCTTCTGATCGGATCATCTCAACGTAGCATCGTCGAGCTGCTAGTTGATCTCCCCGTACTTCTCCCACTTTGTCCTCGACGGGGAACTTGATCTTCTGGTGGAAAGTAGAGACGACCGCTCGGAACTCGCTGAGCGCCGGTCGTCCCAAAATAACGTTGTATGACGAGGGAGAGTCAACCACCACGAAGTTTGATGTCTGCGTCCTCCTGAGCGGCTCCTCTCCCAGCGAGATAGCCAGACGGATTTGTCCGACCGGCAGGACTTCATTGCCCGTAAACCCGTAGAGGGGGGTTGTCATTGGCAGCAGCTCGGCTCGGTCAATTTGTAGTTGATCAAACGCCTTTTTGAATATGATATTGACCGAGCTACCTGTGTCAATAAAAACACGGTGAATAGTATAATTGGCTATTACCGCTTTGATGAGCAGAGCGTCGTCGTGGGGCACTTCAACTCCTTCCAAGTCCCCGGGCCCGAAACTGATTTCGGGTCCGCTCGACCGCTCTTGCCTGCAGCCGACTGCATGGATTTGGAGCTGCCGGACGCTCGCCTTCCTTGCTCGATTAGAGTCACCTCCGGTCGGTCCGCCAGCTATAATGTTGATCTCACCCCTGGAAATGTTGCTTCTATTCTCTTCCTCCCGGACGGGCGGTCTAGGCCGCTCCCTAGACATCCGGGGATTGTCTTCACGCCTCGGTGTATGCTACCGCTCGGGAGATTGCCTTTGCCGCCTATCGGGTATTGTCCGCTCAGCTACATGAGGCCTCTGTCGCCTGTCGGACGATGGTGATCTACGGCCGCCACTTCGAGGCAAAGGATGAGCAATCAAAGGAAGGCTCCGACAATCTCTGGTGTTATGCGTGTCCGTGCGGTGGAATGAACAGAACATGGGAGTCCATTTCTTCTTTGGATTGGCACGCTCGGCTGCTACTTCTTGCACGTGGGACCTCACCTGGGGGGAGCGGACTGCTTCGGCCCTCGGTCCTCTTGGCGGTTGATGAGCGTTGTGAGGCTTACGCTCGGCAGGGGGAGCCCGCTCAGTTGGAGTTTCCTTTCTTCGAGCCGCTTGGGCTTCCTCCACGTTGATGTACTCGTTGGCTCGGTATAGCATATGGTTGTAGTCTCGGGGCGGCTTCCGGATGAGCGATCGGAAGAAATCCCCGTCCACAAGGCCTTGTGTGAAGGCATTCATCATGGTTTCCGAGGTGGCCGTAGGGATATCCATGGCCACCTTGTTGAACCGCTGGATATAGGCTCGGAGCGACTCGCGGGCTTCTTGCTTGATGGCGAATAGGCTCACGCTAGTCTTCTGGTAGCGCCGACTACTGGCGAAGTGGTGGAGGAAGGCCGTTCGGAAGTCTTTGAAGCTTGTGATGGATCCGTCCGGCAGCCTCCGAAACCACCGTTGAGCCGATCCCGAGAGGGTAGTAAGAAAAACTCGGCATTTTACTCCATCTGTGTATTGATGGAGAGTAGCTGTGTTATCGAACTTACCCAGATGATCATCTGGATCGGTGATCCCATTGTATTCACCGATCGCTGGGGGCACATAGTGCTTTGATAGAGGGTCCTTCAAGATGGCATCTGAGAATTGACTATTGACCCGCTCGGGCGAGGCGTCCGATCGGGGGGCTTTGCCTTTTCTGTTATCCCACATTGGTACTTCATCTGACGAAGAGCCTCTATCCCGATTAGCTGCTGCGGCTTTAGGAGGAGTGCGGAAGAGGGCTCGATGGAACGGAACTGTGGCTATGGGTGCTTCCGCTCGGCCACCGGATGCTGATGTTGCTTGTTGCTCAGGCCCTCGGCTGGTGCCTTCTGTTTTTGTTCCACAAGCTTAGCGGCCCTCAACTTGATCAGAGCGTCGAGTTCCTCCGTGGAAAGCGTTACCGTGTGCTGTCGTCCAGCCTCGTCCATTGCTTCAGTTCGGATGCAGGAGCGTTCCCACAGACGGCGCCAAATTGATCCTGTCCGAAAGCTGAATCAACGGACGCTGGGCATGTAGCGCTATCCAAACGGCTAACATAGATCCTCTGACTGTTCGCACGGGCCTCCGGTGAACCTGCACAGAAGTCGGGCCGGGAAGAGGTTCCCGGCGACGACCCTATGACGCTCAAGTCAGGCAAAGCTCGATAACAAGATAATGGCTCCAAAACTCGTAGAATGCGTACCTCCGGCGAAGGATGAGGGCCTTTATATAGGGCAGTGGAGAAGCGAGTGCACACGTACCGAGGTGTACACGTGTCCTCAGCCCATACCTCAGTAAGGGCCTGTCAGTGAGCTTACCTGACCCCATACTACTATAGTCCAAGCACGTCTTCGATGGGACAGCGGAACCCCCTGTCATAAGGTTTGGAGTACGGCCTAGTCCTAGAGCATGCTTACTCCCTGTCGGGCGTCCGACCGGCTAGCATTCGCCTCACGTTCGGTCGGCCATATATAGAGGTCTACTTGGGAGATTCTTGATAACGTGTTCTATGGAGATTGTTAGCAGTATGTTACCTTAAGTCTTTGGCCGAGCGTGCCGTCCGCTCGACCCTGCGATCCTGTTCCATGAGCGTCGGAACCCCGACTTCTGTCGGGGCGCCTTTTACCATCAGTCAGACACCGGCAGGCCGATCGAGGATCAGTCCACCCTTATCCGGTCGGCCATCTGGCCCTCTGACTTCAACGTGGCGTTGACTCCCCAACACGGGGATCCCCTGTTCTTACCACCGGATCAGTGCTATTTCATTGGATATCCCAAGGAAACGAAGGGATATTACTTATACATTCCCAGTCAACACAAGATAGTTGTGGCTGAGACTGGGATATTTCTAGAAAGAGATTTTGTTTCTAGAAAGACTAGTGGGAGTACGTTCGATCTTGAAGAAGTTTAAGATGTGAACCATAGCACTGAAACCTCGATGGAAGTTGAACTGGAACCACAAAGTGTTGTGGATGATGTTATTCCACAAGGAGTTGAGGAACAACAACCAGTTCAAGTACACCTACCTCTTTGCAGGTCTGATAGGGTACATTGTCAGCCTGAGAGATATTCATTTCTCTTGTCTGACCATGATGACGTTGTGCTCATTGAGGATGAGCCTACCTCCTATCAGGAAGCTGTGATGAGACCAGATTCCGAGAAATAGCTAGAGGCCATGAGATCCGAGATGGAATCCATGTACACTGATCCTGTCCGAACGCTGAGTCGACGGACGCTGGGGACGTGGCGCTCTCCTCTATCTCCGACCAGCTGCTAAAATCTCCGGCGAACCTGCAAGGAAGTCGAGCCGGGAGAGGATTCCCGGCGATGACCCTCCGACACTCAAGTCAGGCAAGAGGAAAATGATGAAGTGGCTCCAAAGATGATATCTCGCGTACCTCCGTCGAAGTTTGAGGGCTCTTATATAGAGCTCTAGGGAGGCTTGTGCACACATGTCGAGGCGTACACATGCCCTTTACCATACCTTAGTATGGGCTTACCAGAGGAGCATGCCTAACACCATACTGCTACAGTCCGAGAACCTTTCTGATGGGACGGTAGAACCTTCCGTCGTAAGATTCTGCATATGACTTGGTCATCGAACATGCCTGTTGTCAGAAGATGTTCCCCAATGTCCCCTTATCCTCTTACCTCCTCTTTCCACGTGCCGAGCGTCCATCCGCTCGGCAGGCATCAGTCCGACCGGGTAGATTCCACTCCATCGCGTGCTCGGCTGAGATTGTTCCTTCACACCATTGCTGCTTTACTCCTCGGCCGAGCGGACTGCCCGCTCGGCCCACTTGGCCCGGCGACTCTGTTCATCATGAGCGTCGGAAACTCGACTCCCCATCGGGCTGTCTTTGATTCCGCTCGGACCTGTTCGGCCGGTCGACCCACCCCTTCTCCGATCAGCCGGACCTCATGCTGACCCTTTTGACTTTTGACCTCCACGTGGCGTTGACTACCCTCCAGAGGGGGTCCCCCGACCTTACTGCCGGATCACTTGCCTCCCCTTCAAGTCTAGTCGAAGGAGGCGATTAGTCCGACTGACTGGACTGCCAGTTACGCCGAGCGACGTCTTTGTGAAACTATCCTCCGCTCGACCCCCACGGGGCAGCTATAACGTCAGTCAACGCCAACATTCCTCGGATCTCTTTGAAATTTGCGCCAATCTTCGACATTAAGGCCGAGCATGCGCTCATTAAATGCAATCCAGTGACCAAACGCCACGTGGCGCTGCTGCCATCATCGTACGGCGGCGGCGTCGCGGGCGACGAGACCGAGGCGGTTTAAAAGGGATGGCCGGATGCGTGCTTCAGTTCCCGTGACCTGCATCCGACGGTGGAGGCCGCTCGGGCTCAACCCTATAAAGCTTTCGCCTTCTTCCTTCGCCGCATTTCTGCTCTCGCGTGCCCAGAAGCTTCCTTTAGTGTTTCAGTGCTCCGGCAGCTTCGGTTCTCCTTTTTCCGGCGATTCCGTGTTCCTCGTCGATCCTCATTCTTCTCTGTAAGGCTCTTCTTCTTTTCTATCTTTGGTTCTTGTATTTTCTTTGCGTTTCTTTCCCGAGTTTTGGTCCTCTGGGCACTATTTCGTCTGTCATCTTCTTCCTTCTATCATTTGCCTTTCTTCGTCTTTTGTGGTTTCGCCCGTTCGGACAATGGCCAGTTCCTCTCAGCCTCAAGACCAAGCCCTCGGCCCGTGGTATACCACCATGGAGTCGCGCTTCGATCGGCGCGACGCCGATATTCTGATGGACAATTTTGACATCCCCTCTGATTTTGAACTTATCTTACCTTCCCCCTCCGCTCGGCCACACAAACCGCCGCACGGAGCTTTCTGTGTTTTCCGCGACCAAGTTCATAGCCGGTCTGCGCTTTCCAATCTATCCCTTTATCGTAGAAGTTTGTAATTTTTTCGGCATTCCACTCGGAAGCTTAGTCCCTAACACCTTCCGCCTTCTGTGCGGCGTTGTTGTCTTATTCAAAATCCACAACATTCCCCTCCGACCGGAGGTCTTCTACTATTTTTATTACCCTAAACAATCCGAGCTGGGTACTTACATGTTCCAGGCTCGGTCCGGTTTAGTCTTCTTTAATAAACTTCCCTCTTCCAATAAACATTGGAAAGAGTACTACTTCTATCTTCGTCTTCTCGAACGGGCCCCTTTCCGAACCCAATGGCAGGTCGGACCGCCAACCTCCCTTGAGCTAAAGAGGTTCAAGACCCGACCGGACTATCTTCACGCTGCCAACATGCTAGCCGGTCTGAAGTTCAATATCAACAAGTTCTTACCTGAAGGGGTGATGTACATATTTGGCTTGAGTCCGACTCGGACCCCCCTCCCGAGCGGCTTCGGTAAGAATTTTACTTGTACATTCGCCTTGATTGCTAACTGATTTTCTCCTTTTTCCTTTACAGTGGACATTGTCATGGAGTCCGTGATGGCCGGAATTTTGAAGAGGAAAGCGGCGGCGCTCGAGGCCGCAGCTGCCAAAGAGATGGAGCAACTAGGCATTACCCCGGTCGGCTCTAACGAAGGAGAGAGCGAAACCAATGCGGGGGAGTCGGCCGCTCAGGCTTCTCTCCCGGAGCCAGCGGTTGGCGCAACTTCTAGCCGAGAGCCTTCCGTCCGGGAGGAAGGCTCCGCTCGGGAGAAAGAACGCCCTCTCCGACAAAAGAGGCGCCGAACGGAGACACCGCTTCGCTCGGCCACTTCCGCGGTCCAGCCGTTCGAACGGACCACCGCCGATTCTCGCGGCAAAGCCCCAGCGGTTGAGGCGATTTCGTCCGATCGGACCCCATCCCAGCTGGATGCGTCCGCGGACCCCCTCGAGGCCATTCCTGTCAGCGCCCTTCCGCCCGCTCCCCACCAAGTCCAACGTTTGGCCATTTTGTCCCAGTTTTCTGCGCCGGCCTCCGATCCTTCCCCAGCTTCTGCTCAGACGACTCCCGGTCGGCACCGTACTATCAGGGTCTCCCTGCATCTCCCCACTGAAGAGTTGATGCCCGAGTCCGATCGGCCAACCGCACTCGAGCACATGATCACAATGAAGGGGCCTCTAGCCGAAATGTGGGCCGACGCTCGGGCACGCGTCGCTATGATTCCACTTAGCAATTTGGCCAACAGCCACATGTAGCAGGTCACTGGGGTAAGCGTATTTTCTCGAGTCCTTTACGCATTCTTTCCGATCGACCATTAACAATCTTGTTTATGCTAGAGATGGGTGGAGGAGATCGCTGTCTCCAACCGTCTGGCCATGGTGGACGAGGAGCTAAAGAGGCTAAGGAGTTCGGGCGGCGCGCCTTCCCAGGGTCCATCATATGCCAAGCTGCAGAAAGAGCTCAAGAAGACCCAAGACTTGTTGGCGGCTGAGCAAAAGAAGACGGCCGGCCAGGCCCATACTCTGGCCGAACTTGAACGACAAGTCAAATCACTGGACTGCAAAATAAGCCTGGCAATCGATCGGAAGAAGACGGCCATCGTCGATCTGGATAAGAAAAATGTCGAGGCTCGGGGCTTAGAGCAACGGGTTAAGGAGTTGGTGGAACAGCTGGCTATCGAGAAGATTGCCTGATCGGATGAGGTGACGAAGCTCGAGGCTGCTTTACAAGAACACCAGGCAGCCGTTGATGCCTCCCGAGTGGCCCTCAAGGAATACCAGGAGATCGAGCCAGGCCGGGTCGCCGCCTTGAGGCTAAATTACATCCGTTCAGCCGAATTTTCGGAGAAAGTCTGCGAACGGATGTACACTGTCTTTGAGCTTGCCATGGCTGCCACGACAAACTACCTGAAGTCCAAAGGGCAACTTTCTGATTCCGCCATCATCCCAGCCCAAGACCAAGCGACACTCCTCAGTACCATCCCGAAGGACCTTTATGATTTTCTGGAATAGAAGTCTTTATGTAATTCGATTGTTCGGCCAAAAACATCCTTTTTTGTAATTCGGCTGCTCGGCCTTGATTTCTCTAATTTCAATGAAAAATTTATCTTTGTGCAACTTCATTTTTACTCTGCATGCTTGTGAGTGATTGGTCGGGCCTATGACACACAACTCGGCCAACTAGGCCTCCCGAGCGGGCGTAGGTGGCCTACGACTTGTCACTACTTTCCCTTGTCGCTTATCTTCAAGCGTCTTTCGTTCCGGCCATAGGGTTTATAATCTCCGGTTCAACTCTCGATTTTTAACGTCGGAGCTCGACGGTCTTCCGGCCGGAGGGTTTATAGTCGTCGATTCGACTCTCGATATTTAAAGTCGGAGCTCAACGGTCTTCCGGCCGGAGGGTTTATAGTCGCCGGTCCGACTCTCGATATTTAACGTCGGAGCTCGACGGTCTTCCGGCCGGAGGATTTATAGTCGCCGGTCCGACTCTCGATATTTAACGTCGGAGCTCGACGATTTTCCGGCCGGAGGGTTTATAGTCGCCGGTCCGACTCTCTATATTTAACGTCGGAGCTCGACGGTCTTCCGGCCGGAGGGTTTATAGTGGCTGGTCCGACTCTCGATATTTAACATCGGAGCTCGACGGTCTTCCGGTCGTAGGGTTTATAGTCGCCGATCCGACTCTCGATATTTAACGTCGGAGATCGACGGTCTTCCAGCCGGAGGGTTTATAGTCGTCGGTCCGACTCTCGATATTTAACGTCGAAGCTCGACGGTCTTCCGGCCGGAGGGTTTATAGTCGCTGGTCCGACTCTCGATATTTAACGTCGGAGCTCGACGGTCTTCCGGCCGGGGGGTTTATAGTCGCTGGTCCGACTCCCGATATTTAACGTCGGAGCTCGACGGTCTTCCGGCTGGAGGGTTTATAGTCGCCGGTACGACTCTCGATATTTAACGTCGGAGCTCGACGGTCTTCCGGCCGGGGGGTTTATAGTCGCCGGTCCGACTCTTGATATTTAACGTCGGAGCTCGACGGTCTTCTGATTCGGCTGACGCTGCCCTATACTTGCGCTAATTTTCTGATTTTTTACTCCTGCATTTCAAGTATACAGTCGAACGGAAAGTATACAGCATATATTACATTGGCGCACCTTTCACCCCGCCCGATAAGGCTGGAGGTGGTTTGCGCTCCATGGTCGATCCAACTACCGTCCGTCTTCATCCTCCAAATAATAGGCACCCGAGCAGAGCTTTTCGATGACTTTGAAGGGGCCCGCCCAAGGAGCCTCCAGCTTGCTAACGTCCCCGACCGGCTTTACTTTCTTCCATACAAGGTCGCCGGCCTGGAATGCTCTAGGGATCACGCGCCGATTGTAGTTCTGCTTCATTCTCTGCCGGTACGCCAACAGCCGGACGGACGCCTTGGCTCGCTCTTCGTCGATCAAGTCCAACTCCATCTTCCTCCGCTCGGCATTGTCATCATCATAGTTCTGGATCCGGACGAACTCTACGCCGACTTCAACTGGGATGACTGCTTCGCCGCCGTACACTAAATGGAACGGCGTGACGCCCGTTCCCTCCTTTGGGGTCGTGCGGATAGCCCATAGGACCCGGCAGCTCGTCCACCCAGCTTCCTCCCATATGGTCGAGCCGAGCCCTAAGAATGCGAAGAATCTCCCGGTTGGCTACTTCGGCTTGACCATTTCTCTGGGGATACGCCACGGAAGTAAAGTGTTGTTCGATGCCATAACTTTTGCACCATTCTTCGAGTTGCTTCCTGATGAACTGTCGCCCGTTATCAGATATGAGCCGGCGAGGGATGCCAAACCGACAGATTATATGCTGCCAGATAAACCTTTTGACCATCTGCTCGGTGATTTTGGCCAGTGGCTCGGCCTCCACCCATTTGGAAAAGTAGTCGACCGCCACTAGAAGAAACTTCCGTTGACCGGTCGCCATAGGGAATGGACCCACGATATCCTTTCCCCACTAATCAAACGGACAGGACACTGTAAATGCTTTCATCTACTCCGCCGGTCGGTGGGAGACGTTGTGGTACTTCTGGCAGGAGAGGCACGTCGCGACGGTCCGAGCGGCGTCTGCTTGCAGGGTTGGCCAAAGTACCCGGCCAGCAGGATCTTCCTAGCCAACGATCGACCGCCCGGATGCCCTCCGCACGATCCTTGGTGCACTTCCTAGAGGATGTACTCCGCGTCTTCCGAGCTCACACACTTCAATAGTGGGCGGGAGAAAGCCTTCTTGTAGAGTTGGTCTCCAACGAGTGTGAACCGACCGGCTCTCCTCCTCAATAGCTGGGCTTCCTCCCAATCGGACAGTGTCGCACCCGAGCGCAGAAACTCCATGATGGTTGTTCTCCAATCGCTCGGGAATGCGAGGTCCTCCATCCGGTCAATGTGCGCCACCAAGGATACTTGCTCAATTGGCTGTTGGATGACGACCGGTGATATTGAACTTGCGAGCTTGGCTAACTCATCTGCCGCCTGATTCTCTGCTCGGGGTATCTTCTGGATAATGACTTCTCTGAAGTGTGCCTTGAGCTTTTCGAAGGCCTCAGTGTAGAGCTTGAGCCGAGCATTGTTAATCTCAAAAGTGCCCGAGAGCTGCTGGGCGGCCAGTTGAGAGTCTGAATGGAGTGTCACCCGACCGGCTCCTACATGCCGAGCTGCCTGCAAGCCGGCTATGAGGGTCTCATACTCCGCTTCATTATTTGTGGCTCTGTAGTCCAGTCGGACGGATAGGTGCATCTGTTCTTCTTGGGGAGAGAGTAATAGCACACCGATCCCGCTCCCGAGCCGAGTGGACGATCCATCCACAAATATTTTCCACATAGCTTCAGGCTCGGGGTTTTGCACTTCGATAACAAAATCTGCCAAGGACTGCGCCTTTATCGCCGAACAGGGTTGATGCTGAATGTCAAATTCACTTAACTCCGTCGTCCATTTGATGAGCCGCCCGGACGCTTCTGGGTTCAGCAGCACTCTTCCCAATGGGCTATTTGTCCGGACGATGATAGTATGTGCTAAAAATAAGGACGAAGTCTCCGAGCGGCGAGGACCAAAGCAAAAGCCAGCTTCTCGAGCCCAGTGTAGCGAGATTCAGCATCTTTTAGAATATGGCTCAAGAAGTACACGGGTTGTTCTTCACCGCTCGTCCTCACTAATGCCGAGCCTATTGCCCGCTCGGTTGAAGCTAAATAAATACAGAGCAGCTCACCTGCAGCTGGCTTGGCTAACACGGGCAAGGAGTTCAGGTATGTCTTCAGCTCCTCGAACGCCCGATCGTATTCCTCGTCCCAATGAAACTTAGTAGCTTTACGTAGGATCTTGAAAAAAGGGAGACTCCGGTCGGCAGTCTTAGAGATGAATCTTGACAATGCAGTTATCCGCCCGGTCAAGCGCTGTACTTCCCTCAGATTTCTTGGGGGCGACATATCTTGCAACGCTTTTACCTTGCTGGGATTTGCTTCTATGCCCCGCTCGGTCACTATATAGCCCAAGAAACGCCCGCCTCTTGCTCCGAACAAATATTTCTGAGGATTCAACTTGACTCCATACTTCCTCAACGTTTGGAAGGTCTCCTCCATGTCCGTAAAAAGATCAGCCGCTCGGACAGACTTGATGAGAATATCATCCACGTATACTTCTAAATTACGTCCGATCTGCTTCTTGAATACCTTGTTCATCAAGCGTTGGTAGGTTCCTCCCGCGTTCTTCAGTCCAAACGGCATTACATTGTAACAGTAAGTGTCGTCGGCTGTGACGAAGCTGACCTTCTCTTGATCTTCTCGGGCGAGCGGCACCTGATGGTAGCCCTGATAGGCATCTAGCATGCATATCAGCTTGCACCCGGCTATGGAGTCCACCAGTTGATCAATCAGGGGCAGAGGGTAGAAATCCTTTGGGCATGCTTTGTTGAGATCCCGGAAATCGATGCAAACCCTCCACTTGTTGCCCGTCTTGGAGACTAGCACTACATTCGCGAGTCAGCTCGGGAATTGGACTTCCCTTATATGGTCGGCCTCCAGGAGCTTCTCGACCTTCGCTCGGATGATGGCGTTTTGTTCGACGCTAAAGTCCCTTTTCCTTTGCTTCACCGGCCGAGCGTCCGGTCGGACGTGAAGCTCATGTTGTGCTATACTTAGCGAAATTCTCGGCAGCTCATGCATCGACCAAACGAAGACGTCGCAGTTTCTCTGGAGACATTTGATCACCTCCTTTTTCTGGCTTGCCTCCAGATCAGCCGCAATGAACGTGGTGGCCTCCGATCAGGTCGGGTGGATCTGCACCTCCTCTTTTTCTTCATAAACCAAAGAGGGTGGTTTTTCAGTTATGGCGTTCACCTCGATCCGTGGCGCCTTCCACGCGGAATTAGTTTCGGCTCGGACCATTTCGACGTAGCATCGCCGAACCGCCAGCTGGTCTCCTCGCACTTCTCCAACTTTATCTTCAACCGGTAACTTAATTTTTTGGTAGAAGGTGGAGACGGCCGCTCGGAACTCACTAAGCGCTGGCCTCCCCAGGATAACATTGTAGGCTGAGGGAGAGTCGACCACGACGAAGTTGCCAGTCCGCATCCTTCTGAGCAGCTCTTCTCCCAGCGAAATAACCAGCCGGCCCTGTCCGACCGGTAGAACTTCATTGCCCGTAAACCCGTAGAGGGGGGTTGCCATGGGCAGCAACTCAGCTCGATCAATTTGTAGTTGGTCGAAAGCCTTTTTGAATATGATGTTGACCGAGCTTCCTGTATCGATGAAAATGCGGTGAATAGTATAGTTAGCTATTATCGCTTCGATGATGAGGGTGTCGTCATGTGGCACTTCGATTCCCTCAAGGTCCCCGGGCCCGAAGCTGATTTCGGACCCGCTCGCCCGTTCTTGGCTGCAGCCGACCGCATGGATCTCGAGCTGCCTGACACTCGCCTTCCTTGCTCTGTTGGAGTCACCTCCGATCGGTCCGCCAATGATGATGTTGATTTCGCCCTGGGACGTGGTGCTTCTATTTTCTTCCTCCTGTGCGGACGGCCTAGGCCGCTCCTTAGATACCCGGGGATTGTCCTCGTGCTCCTGAGGATGATAGCGCTCGGGTGACTTTCTGGATATCCGCCGACCGGCTTCATGGTGTCGCTGTCGCCTGTCGGATGATGGCGATCGACGGCGGCCACTCCAGGGAGCGGGGTGGGCGATCAGGGGAAGGCTTCGGCAATCTCGTGTGTTATGCGTGTCGGTCCGGTGGAACGAGCAAAACATGAGGGTCCACACCTTCTTTTTTGGTTTGGGCCGCTCGGAGGCTACCTCTTGGATGGCGTGGGACCTTGCGTGATGAGGGCGGACTGCTTCGGTTCGCGGTCCTCGGGGCGGCTGGTGGCCAGTAAGCGGCTTCCGCTCGGCAGCGGCTAGCCGCTCAGATGGAGCTTCTTTTCTTCGGGCCGCCTGGGCTTCCTCCACATTAATGTACTCATTGGCCCAGTGTAGCATATGATCATAGTCTCGGGGCGGCTTTCGAATAAGTGAACGGAAGAAGTCACCACCCACGAGGCCTTGCGTGAACGCATTCATCATTGTTTCTGAGGTGGCCGTCGGAATATCCATGGCCACCCGGTTGAATCGTTGGATGTAAGCTCGGAGCAACTCCCTGGGCTCTTGTTTGATGGCGAATAGACTGACACTGGTCTTCTGGTAACGTCGACTGCTTGCAAAATGGTGGAGAAAGGTCGTGCGGAACTCCTTGAAGCTAGTAATGGATCCGTCTGGCAGCCTCCGAAACCACCGTTGCGCCGATCCCGAGAGGGTGGTAAGGAACACCCGTCACTTTACTCCATCTGTGTATTGATGTAGGGTAGCTGTGTTGTCGAACTTACCCAGATGGTCGTCCGGGTCGGTGGTTCCATTGTATTCCCTGATCGCCTGTGGCACATAATGCTTTGGCAGAGGGTCCCGTAGGATGGCCTCTGAAAATTGTCGGTTGGTCCGCTCGGGGAAGGCGTACGTTCGGGGAGCCTTGCCTTTTCTGTAGTCTCGCCTGGGCACCTCGTCGGATGAAGATCCTCGATCGAGGTTAGCGGGTGCGACTTCAGGAGGCGTACGGAATAGGGCCCGATGAAATGGAATCGTGGCAGGCGGTGCTTCCGCTCGGCCTCCTAACGCTGACGTCGCTTGTTGCTCTAGTCGCTCGGCTTGCGCCTTCTGTTTCTGTTGCTCCACGAGCTTAGCTGCTCTTGCCTCGATTAGAGCATCGAGCTCCTCCTGGGAGAGCATCACGGTGTGCGGTCGTCCAGCTTCGTCCATCTCTTCCGCTCGGATGCAGGTGCGTTCCCACAGACGGCACCAATTTGATCCTGTCCGAACGCTGAGTCGACGGACGCTGGGGACGTGGCGCTCTCCTCTATCTCCGACCAGCTGCTAAAATCTCTGGCGAACCTGAAAGGAAGTCGAGCCGGGAGGGGATTCCCGGCGACGACCCTCCGACGCTCAAGTCAGGCAAGAGGAAAATGATGAAGTGGCTCCAAAGATGAGATCTCGCATACCTCCGTCGAAGTCTGAGGGCTCTTATATAGAGCTCTAGGGAGGCTTGTGCACACATGTCGAGGCGTACACGTGTCCTTTACCATACCTTAGTATGGGCTTACCAGAGGAGCATGCCTAACACCATACTCTACAGTCCGAGAACCTTTCTGATGGGACGGTAGAACCTTTCGTCGTAAGATTCTGCGTATGACTTGGTCATCGAACATGCCTGTTGTCAGAAGATCTTCCCCAATGTCCCCTTGTCCTCTTGCCTCCTCTTTCCACGCGTTGAGCGTCCATCCGCTCGGCAGGCATCGGTCCGACCGGGCATATTCCACTCCATCGCGTGCTCGGCTGAGATTGTTCCTTCACACCATTGCTGCTTTACGCCTCGGTCGAGCGGACTGCCCGCTCGGCCCACTTGGCCCGGCGACCCTGTTCATCGTGAGCGTCGGAAACCCGACTCCCCGTCGGGCTGTCTTTGATTCCGCTCGGACCTGTTCGGCCAGTCGACCAACCCCTTCTCCGATCGGCCGGACCTCATGCTGACCCTTTTGACTTTTGACCTCCACGTGGCGTTGACTACCCTCCAGAGGGGGTCCCCCGACCTTACTGCCGGATCATACACTAACCAAGTATGGACTTTGGTTGATCCACCTGAAAGGGTTAAACCCATTGGGTGTAAGTGGGTCTTTAAGAGAAAGACTGACATGGATGAACTTATCTATAAGGGTCACTTGGTAGCTAAAGGTTTCAAGCAAATTCATGGTATTGACTATGATGAAACCTTTTCTCCAGTAGCGATGTTTAAATCCATTCGGATCATGCTTGCTATTGCAGCGTACCACGATTATGAGATCTGGCATATGGATGTCAAAACCGCGTTTCTGAATGGAAACCTGCTCGAGGATATGTACATGACACAACCTGAGGGTTTTGTAGATCCACAGCATACTAGTAGAGTATGCAAGCTGTATAGGTCCATTTATGGACTAAAGCAAGCTTCTTGGAGCTGGAATCTTCAATTCGATGATATAATAAAATAGTTTGGTTTCATCAAGAATGAAGATGAACCTTGTGTCTACAAGAAGGTTGTTGGGAGCACAGTTGTCTTCCTTATATTATATGTGGATGACATACTACTCATTGGGGAAAACATCTCTTTGCTGCAGTCTGTCAAGACTTGGCTAGAGACTTGTTTCTCAATGAAGGACTTAGGTGAAGCATCCCGCATTCTAGGCATACAGATCTATAGAGATAGATCTAAGAGATTGCTTGGCCTAAGTCAGAGTACATACATTGACAAGGTACTACTACGGTTTGCCATGCAGAACTCCAAGAAGGGATTCCTGCCGATGTCACATAGTGTGAGTCTTTCGAAGACTCAAGGTCCCTCTTCTAGAGAGGAGAGAGACCGTATGGATCAGATCCCTTATACTTCAGCCATAGGATCTATCATGTACGTCATGCTATGTACTCGTCCTGATGTCTCGTATGCTTTGAGCATGACGAGTAGATACCAGTCATATCCAGGTGAAAGTCACTGGATAGCGGTCAAGAATATTCTTAAGTACTTGAGAAAGACTAAAGAATATTTCTTGATATATGGAGGCGATGATGAGCTAGCTGTAAAAGGTTACAGTGATGCCAACTTCCAGACCGACCAGGATGATTATCGATCGTAGTCAGGGTTCGTGTTTTGCATAAATGGTGGTGCTGTGAGCTGGAAGAGTTCGAAGCAGGACACAGTAGCTGATTCTACAATAGAGGCCGAGTATATTGCTGCATTAGAAGCAGCAAAGGAGGAAGTTTGGATCCGCAAGTTCATTACTGAGCTTGGGCTGATTCCTAGCATAGTTGATCCCATAGAGCTCTATTATGACAACAATGGAGCAATAGCACAGGCTAAGGAACCTCGCTCACACCAGCGGACCAAACACATACTACGACGCTTCCATCTCATTCGAGAGATCATCGATAGAGGAGATGTGAAGATTTGCAGAGTACCCACTGAGGCTGACATCGCAGATCCCTTGACCAAGGCTTTGGCACAAAGAAAGCATGATGGTCACACTAGGTCATTGGGCCTTAAAGCCTATACTGATTGGCACTAGTGCTAGTGGGAGATTGTTAGTTAGAGCCCTAGAGCCAATCATTTGATGATTGTTGTATAGACTCATTGTATCATATTCTTATATATATAAAGACATTTGTTTATGGTTATTATGCTTACTTGTATTGGTGTCAAATAACTAAGTATAATAGCGTCCTTGAGTAGAAGGTTCTTACTTATATCAATCGGTTAGTTGAATCGATAGTGAGATGATATAGGGAACACTACTCTTAATCATTCCTAGTCGAGTATTAACATTCAGGGACAATGTTAATGCGACGAGACTAGCATGTAGGTCAACTCGATGACTTGATCTCACAAGTCATGGATATAGAGATATCAAGTTGACATGTGGGTATGCATTAGAGAATGTATACTGAATGATCCACCATGAGAAAGTATCATGGATCGTTATATGAGTGTCATATACTTTTTTATGTAGCTATTAGTATGACTACTAGTCCTTGGACCTAAAGTCACCATGGTTCCCTACATAAGGAGTTACGTACTTTGGCTTCGTCAAACGTCACTCATAACTGGATGGACTATAAAAGCGATTACTGGGTATGTAACAAATTATGCGAAGGGATGTGAGTGATGTAGATGGGATCTATCCCTCCTATATGGCGGGAGTGACATCGATATTCTTGATAGAGTGAGACCACTAAGTGCATGGTCATGCCCAAATGAGTCAATATGAGATATTGAGCTCATTTGATTGAGTGAGTCTACTTGGAGTTCAAGATTTAGATTGATTAGAGGATGACACGGTCTGTGCCTCATATTGATCAATCCAGATGTCTAAGATAGAAGGACAATGTCATATATTGTGAGGAGTCACAATTAGTAGTCACAAGATGATGTTGGATCTCAACATTCTTGTAACTTAGGTAGTAATGATGTGTTGCTAGATACCGCTCATTACTTATGCTTCTAAATGGGTTTAGGAGCATTGCCAACGTTACAAGAACCTATAGGGTCACACACAAAGGGCAATTAGATGGAGATTAGGTTCATTTGATAAACCTAAAGGATTAGGTTCATGTGATGAACCACATTGGATTAAGAGTAATCCAAATTGAGCTAATTGAGTTGGACTCAATTTGGTTCATGTGTTAAGTGAATCTAATTCAGACTTAGACTCATTTAATTAATTTAATTCAATGAATAGAAATTCATTAAATTAAAATTGACTTGAACCAATGGTTAGATTAGATCAACCAAGGGAGAGAAGTGGTCAAGTTTGACTTGACTTAAGTAGGAAGATGAAGAGTCAAGTTTTGACTTGACTTTGACTTGACCAATGCCACATCATCAAGGCTTCTTCATTTGGTCAAGTTTGACTTGACCAAATGCCACCTCATGGAGGAGATCAAGAGACTTGACTCTTGATATTCCATGGGAGTTTATAAGCCTAAAGTGGTCGGCCACTTGGGAGTTACACAAGGTGAGAATTCATTCTCATTCATTTCTTCTTCTTCCTCTCTAGGTTTCTTCTCTCCCTCTCCTCCTCTTTGGTCGAACCTTACAAAGGTGCTAGCACACCTTTGTGTTAGGTTTCTCCATCTCTTGCTTGTGTGGATACACATAGAGGAGTATCTACTTTGATACTCTCGAGATCCGGCGAACTGTGGACGAGCGGGATTAAGCGAAGGGCTTCGCATCAAAGGTAAATTCTTATCTTGTAGATCTAAAGTAAATCTAGGCTTAGAAAACTTGTACGTGAAAGTTTTACGAAATTTTATTTCTTTGCACGGATCCGTGGCATGGGGATTTTGGGGTTTCTGTAACGCAAAAAGTGATTTTTGCGGCCCGAAAAACCCAACAGCTATGTGAATTGGTCAGCCGATTGCTAAAGGCACGGTGTATGAACCCGGATGCCCTTAACTCCCGAAGACACAGTGTATGAACCCGAGTGCCTTCATCTTTAAAGTTATAGTCCGACCAGCTATATGAACTGGTCGGTCGATTGTTGGAGGTACGGTGTATGAACTCGAATACCTTTATCACCCAAAGGCATAGTGTATAAACCTGAGTGTCTTTATCTTTGAAGCTATGGTCCGACCGGCTATGTGAATCGGTCGGATGATTGTTAGAGGCACGGTGTATGAACCCGGATGCCCTTAACTCCCAGAGGCACGGTGTATGAACCCAAGTGCCTTCATCTTTGAAACTATGGTCCGATGGGTTATATGAACCGGTTGGCCGATTGTTGGAGGCACGGTTATGAACTCGGAAGCCTTTATCTCCCAAAAGCACAGTGTATGAACCCGAGTGCCTTCATCTTTAAAGCTATGGTCCCACCGGCTATGTGAACAGGTCGACCGATTATTGGAGGCACTATGTATGAACTTGGATGCCCTTAACACCCGGAGGCATGATGTATGAACTTGAGTGCCTTCATCTTTGAAGCTATGGTTCGACCGGCTATGTGAATCGGTCGGTCGATTGCTGGAGGCATGATGTATGAACCCAGATGCCTTTATCTCCCATAGGCACGGTGTATTAACCCGAGTAGCTTCATCTTTGAAGCTATAGTCCGATCAGCTATGTGAATTGGTTGGTCGATTGCAGGAGGCACGTGTATGACTTGAATGCCCTTAACTCCTGGAGGCACAGTGTATGAACCCAAGTGCCTTCATCTTTGAAGCTATGGTCTGACCGGCTATGTGAATTGGTCGGCCGATTGCTGGAGGCATGGTGTATAAATCCGGATCCCTTTATCTCCCAGAGGCACGGTGTATGAACCCTAGTGCCTTCATCTTTAAAGTTATGGTCCAACCGACTATGTGAACCAATCAGCCGATTGCTGGAGGTACAGTGTATGAACCCAAATTCCTTTAACTCCTAGAGGCACGGTGTATGAACCTGAGTGCCTCTGACTGGCTATATGAACCAATCTAACGATTGCGACCAGGCAACCGTTGGACTTGGAAATTCTGATTTGTAGTTCATTTTATATATATTAGATGAGAGACCACCCTTGATCCTCAGCAGGTCTCTTCGGCCCACTCAGATGTTACATAGCGAGGTCGATCAAGAGTTGACTTGGGTTGTTCTTTTATTTACCTCCTTCTGACTCTGCCATTCGACGAAGCCTCTTAGCACGCTGATGGCATTCGTTGGTAGAGTGGTGATGGAATTGGTGATAGTCACAAAATGGTTTACGCCTCCCGGTCGGTGATCGATCCTCTTCTCGCCCTGCTCTTTTCTCTTGGATCGCCGGAAGATCCGTGTGAGCCTCTATGGGTTTCCTGCAGGTGGGGGCGGTTTCATGTTGTCCTAGCCAGACGGCTAAGCAATGGCCCCCTCCTTTTTCCGAGCAGCCTGAGCTTCTTCCAAGCTAATGTACTTCGTTGCTCACCCGAGCAGCTCCTCAAAGTTCTTCGAGGGCTCCATGATGAGTGAACGAAAGAATTTGCCCTCTATGAGTCCATGTGAGAATGAGCTCCGCAGAACCTCTTGGGTGGCTGTCGGGACCCCCATAGCCACCTGATTGAACCTCTTAATATAGACCCTGAGCGGCTCTTTGGGCCCTTGCTTAACCGCAAAGAGGTTTACCTCCTTCTTTTGGTAACGACGGCGGCTGGCAAAGTGTTGGGTAAACGCCACTCGAAAGTCCCTGAAGCCATGAATGGAATCAATTGACAGTCGTTGGAACTACCTCTGAGCCGACCCTGAGAGCGTAGTAAGGAATACTTAGCATTTAACTCCGTCTGAATACTAGTGCAGGGTGGATACCGTATTGAACTCGAGCAAGTGGTCCTCGGGGTTGGTTGACCCGTTGTACTTCCCGATCGTCAATGGCCTGAAGTTGGATGGCAACTCATCCTCATGAATGGCCCTACAAAATTGATGGTTGACCCATTCGGGGGAGTCATTGAGCCGTGGAGCTTTGCCTTTTCGACTGTCCCGAACAGGGATCTCTTCTGAAGATGATCCTTGTGCCTGTTCAGCGCGTCCTTGCTCCTCTTGTGGAGTACAAAATAGCGCACGATGAAAGGAGATCGGCGCGTTAGGTGCCTCCTGATCACCCTGTTGGTCGATTGTATGTCTATTGATCGGGAGGGTTGTCGGCTCGGGAACAGCGATCGACTTGCTGACCAGGTGCCGATACCACTTGGTCGTTCGGCGCTCGAATGCTGAGCGCCACTTCCTGCTGTTGCTGGTACATTTTCACCACATGGGCTTGTATCAACGCCTCTAGCTCCTCTTGTGTGAGTGTGGTTGTTGTGAGCCGTCTAGCGTTCTCCATCTTCATGTTTTGGATGCAGGCTACGTTCCCACAAATGACGCCAATTTGATCCTATCCAAAATCTAAGGAGATGGCGACCTGATGACGAAGCTCACAACTTGACTCGATGAAGACTCCATGGGGATCGACTGTCCACAAGTAGACTCCGTACGCTCCCTGAAAGCAAAGGGGAAAGTCAGTGCCGAGCTGGGAAGGGGTTGTCGGCGTTGGCCCTTCGACGCTCAAGATGTTGCGCATACCGATCCGGTGAAGGGGAAAATGTTGTAGCTAGGGCGTGAGAGTAGAAGATGTTGCGCATACCGATCCGGTGAAGGAACCCCCACCCCCTATAAGAGTCCTGTAGTATCTATGCACGCATCTCAAAGTGTGGACACATTTTTCCATTTGTCCTCTGAAAAGACAACTCCAGAAAATGTCCCTGACACTATTCCTTAAGCAAACCAACCATCCTCTGACACGACGGTTAGAAGCTTCTAAAGTACTCTCTGTCGGCTGAAGCAATCTCGCTGTCAGCAGCACTAACTCCCAAATAAGATGTGTGAGGATACTGGTTTGAAACATGGGCAACCGATCGAGGAGTCCGATCGACTGGTCTACTTTCACTCGGCCTATTCACGAGGCATGCCAAGCGGACTCCCTGCTTCCTGATTGTTGCAGTTATCATGCTCTGACTGGGTGTAAAGCTCGGTCGGCCAAACCATCTGCTGCTTATAACTCATTGTCATCGGCGCGCCAGTTACCCGATCGGGAGAGAGCCTGACTTCTTGCCTTCCCTGCTGGTACCATCCGCTCGGGTGGTAAGCAGTTTGCTCGGCAATGCTAAGCCCGCCCAGCCTCAAGTAGTCTGCTCGGCCTCAAGTAGTCTTGACTCTTTCCTCCCAGTCAGCCAGTTTTCATGACTTTGACCTAGGTGAGACCCCTTATCATTACTGGATCAGGAGCGTATATAATTCATTGGTACTCTAATAAACAAATACTAACTTGAGTATTTGTAAGTATTAATTTTTATAAGACCGATAAAAAAGGATGCGTTGACAAGCTGCTTAGTAGTCATGACTTTTAGTAGTGCAATATGGTGCTTAATGTTTTGACGGAAGGTCTTGTAATAAAACTCATACTCATGCTATAAGTCTTAATTAGTTTCATTCATTGCTACAATTATATTTAATTGTAACAATATTTTTATTTAATTATAACAGATTCATGGTAAAATAAAATGACAAATTAACCATAATTTATGGAAAGTACATTTACTTTGATAAAGAAATCATTAAATTATAAATGCTTTTATTTGATTGTATGAATTTGTCTAATAAAAGATATTTTTATATTTTATATAAATTCAAAGATTTGTGAGCAAATTTTTTCCCCTAGACCATAGTGCCTAGAAAGAACAAAGTGCGTTTATGATTTTTGACAGTCGAATTAAATTATTGAGCAATTAATATAGTTGATGAACGAATATGATACGGAGATTTAAAAGTGAAATGGACTGCATTTAACAGTAAAATTACCAAAATAAAAGTAATCACCGGTATCTTTATTGAAATAGCGCAATTTTAGCCATTAATGGAAGGCATTTATTTAATAATAAAAATTGCAGGCAAAAACAGAAAAATTACAGTGAGAAAAAGATAAAATGGAAGGATTAGAGCCCACAGGCCACAGCAATCAAATCTTAATTATGAGATCTCCAACATTTAATTGAATATCAATTCATGTGGATATAAATGATGGCAAACAACTGTCGATCAAATTAGCAAAATCCTTACTCTTCACTCTTTACGAAAATCCTTACTCTTCACTCTCTCGTCTCATCACATCAGTTTGGTTCAGGAGATCATGTAAAATGGCTTCCAAACACTCAGTTCTCTCCATCGCCCTTCTTCTCTCTTTGCTGTTGCTTGTTACATCTGGTTCTGGTGCACGCTTTAATCATCAAATTTCTGATCTGAATCCAGGTGTATATATATATATATATATATTAGCCGAGGAATTGATCGAATTAAGGTTTAGGTTTTTGAAAAATAAAGCAGTATTTGATTGTTATATGGCCAAGATCTAATGTATCTAAATCTTTCTCAACTTGATGTTGAAAATGTTAGGACAGTTAGAGGGGGTGAATAGCTCGCTTGCTTCGATGATGATAATTTTGTAGCGGAATATTTAAAGCAAGCTCCTTCAATACTAACAAGATGGATTTACTTGGTATCCACTTCGAACGAGGTGACTAATCCAAGGACCCGGCTCTTTCTCACACATCCACTATCAAAACACTCATTCTCGGAAACAATCCAGAGACAGAGAAACCTTGTACAATTCAACAACAAAGATATAATTCGAAACAAGAAGTAAATATACGAATACAAAATGAAAATCTTCTTCTTGCTTGATATCCTATTGACGAAAATGCCTCTGGACTAGTTGGAAAGTGTTGCAACACTTATCTTCCAAGCTCAAAGTCCGACAAACAATAATGGAGAAGAATCATGTAAGCGTTGGCTTCAAAGTCTTGGCGAAAAACCCTTTTCTAGGGTTCACTTGATGTCTCTAATCGATTTAGCTTTTTCTTAATCAATTGTCATGTCATCCGATCGTTCGCACACCTACAGAACGACTCTTTTTGAACCCTAATTGATTGGTGAGTAATTCCAATCTATTCAGAAAGTCTTAATCGATTATTCAATCGATTCCGCAACTCTCTATTCACTTGCGAAAATGCCTTAATCGATTATCCTAATCAATTAACCCTTCTTAATCGATTCCCTCTTCTCGCAACAAAACACTTCCTAATCAATTAACCCAATTGATTAGCATGGTCGGAATCGATTGCTCAATCGATTCTGTCACCTTCTGTTCTCGCAAACAACTTGCCCTAATCGATTGGATCATTTGATTAGGCTTGGCCCAATCGATTGACCAATCGATTCGGGTCTCTTTCTGTGTTCTCATAAGAACATTCTAATCGATTACACAATTGATTAGCTTAGGATCAATTGATTACCTCAATCAATTGTCCAGCCCTAACTTATTTCATCCAAGTCTAGAGTTCCCTTGCTTAACATCCGGTCAACCATGACCTGATAGGACTTGTCCACCAAGTGTCCAGTCAATCCTTCGACCCATTTGGACTTTTCTCCTCATGCCAAATGTCTAGTCAATTCTTTGACCCACCTGTACTTTCGAATCATCGGATGTCTGATCAACTATTGACCCATTTGGACTTCCTTCCTCATGTCAAATGTCTGGTCAGGCTTGACCCACTTGGACTTCAACTGCCTGACTTCACTCACCAGGACTTCAACTGTCTGGCTTCACTCACCAAGACTTCTTTATTACCTAGCTTCATTTATTAGGGTTTTCCAACTATCTGATTTCACTCACCAAGACTTTCCAATCTGTCTGACTTCACTCATTAGGACTTTCTCACTGCCTAACTTCACTCTTTAGGGATTTTCAGCCGACTTCACTTACCAGGACTTTTCATTTCTGTCTTGCTTCATTCACTAGAATTTTCCAATCTACCTGGCTTCACTCACTAGGACTTTTCATATCTGCTTAGCTTCACTCACTAGGGATTTTCATCACCTAACTTTACTCACTAGGATTTTCCAATCTGCCTGGCTTCACTAATCAAGATTTTCCACACTAAGTGTCCGGTCAACACTGAGCCACTTGGATTTTCTTCTTCTACCAACCTTCCCGTTGGACTTGCCCTTGCCTAAACTTCAATTTGGACTTCCAGTCAAGTATCCGGTTAACACTAACCTACTTGACTCTTCTACACATCAAACTGGTCAACTTTTGATGAGAAGAGAATTGCACCAATAATTTCCCTAAACAGACAATTGCAACAGTAATATCTGAAACACATATTTAACTCCTTCCTCTCATATTATCAAATATCAAAAATCCAGCTCAACCAATTCAAATTTAATCAACTTAGTAAACATTGACTTGGGAAAATTACAAAAAAAAATTTAATTTTCTCTAGAAATCCAATCCTCTTTCATGGAGTTATTTTATAAGTTACCATCCTAAGTTAGATTCTTTATTGCGTATATAATTCATGGGTACACTAATAAACAAAGAAATACTAACTTGAGTATTTGTAAGTATTAATTTTTATAAGACCGATAAAAAGGGATGCATTGACTAGCTGCTTAGTAGTCATGACTTTTAGTAGTGCAATATATGGTGCTTAATTTGCCATTGTCTCCGGAAGTTTGGATGAATAAACCATTCCAAACTAAACTAGTATACTTTAGATCGACAAAGCAAGATAAAAGTTGGATATAGGCATAATCTAGCTAGAAAACACACCGAATCACATGGTGGATATGGGTCATATCAAGAGCCGGCAGACGAGCAATATATCATTTCTGCCCAAGCAATAGCCTTCAACCTCTTTATATGCGAACCTTCTGCAACTATATTTGCACACTTCAATAATTGGATTATATACCTTTTTTCAGTAGTACAAACTGCAAAACGGGGAATGATGACGTTGAGTTGTAGAGAAATTAGTAGATCTCATCAATTGCACACACCATTGGTGAAGACGAATTAAGCTTAAGAAGTGACTGCGTACTATATGCTCATTGTTCATATACTTTCTTTGCTAAAAGTGATGTTATTCAATAAATTCTACGTAAATGAACCAAGACTGTACTAGATTCTACAGTCACAACTAATCTACTGGAGCTGGTAGCTAGTGATAAAAGGAGAACTGTAACATTAAAAACTGAGTCATGAAAAGGAGAAATTCAGACTGCAGAGGTGGCTAGCTAGCCATGGACAAAGCTAAAGTGATAACGATGATGATGGAGGGTCAACAATTCGAAGTTATAGGCATACCATAGAAATGTGCAAACATATTACTGAATTAATCGATCAGCTTATAAAACTAGACATGAATAGTTGAGGTATCCATGATGCATATGATCGCATTTCAGATTGCAATATGTAAGTGTCGAGGATCAACATCATGGGGCTGCTTTGCCCAAGAGTTAACGTGCTGTGGAAATTAAAGAAGGCAGAGAATGAAGTATAGAAGAAATGTACAAAAAGAAAAGCAATGACAAATGGAAGCGAGATTGCAACAAAGTTTATTAGAGGATTTCATCTTCTGCTTACAGGCAAAAAGAGTGAGGGATATAATACATCAAATCTTTAGTTATCTCGAATTCGATCTTTTTTTTTAAACAAAAAAACATTCATATTGAGTTAGATCTGCATATTATAGTGATTGATCTAGAAAGAGAGAGGGGGAAGGGCAGGCTAGATATTAGGTATGGTGCATTATCAGTGAGCAATGGCTGCAAATTGCCAAGAGACTGATGAAAGAGAACAACGAGCTTTTAGAGGCAGAAGATCATGAATGAAGAGCAAGTACGAGCGTAAAGATTGATCGATTGATTTCTCTTCGGGTTAACCTTAGCTACTTACAGCAAATAGTCAGACATTGCAGAAACGCTATCTCAGGTCTCAATCAGAGAACAAAACCTAAGACTGAAATTTTATGTGCTTTTGTTGCATCAGATCAGTACTGTCAGATCTATCCAGAAATCAGAAAACAAAACCTTGTGAGTTTGTTTATAATTTATTTTTTTCCCCAAAAAAAATCTGGTTATAATGCATAAATTAATCATTAATGGACCTGATTCGAATATCTACATAGACATTTGTATGTATCATGAACTTGAAAATCTACACTGCGACCTCAAAGCATTTTTTTTTTTCTCAATCTTTTTGAGTGCAAAAATCTGGTGTAAAGTTTTGGTTTTGAGACAAGAAGAGTTGAAAATGTTCTATATCCAAAGAAACTACAGAACAAAATATAGATTGACTTAAATTTTGAGAGATGCTGAAAACTAAAAAATAAACTCGAAGATATTTAACTAAACCACAAGTGTTTTTCAATGAAATCTCTCCGTTAGTTAATTATTTGTTGATCCGCGAATAGAAATCATCAAATCAATGCATGCGTACGAGATATCAGATAGAAGAGAGAAACAGAGATCTTTAACCGCGAGCGGAGCCACCGGAGCTGTCTCCGCTGATGGCGTTGGAGGAGGAGACAGACTCACCTCCGGCAGCTGGATCGGTGGAGCTGGGTCCCTTGCTGCGCCTCTTTTTGTGAAAGGGGATGCCGCGTGCCTTGGCCTGGGCGTCGCGAACGTCGCGGAGGTAGATGCGGACGGCGCGGGCCGCGAAGGGGTTGGTCTCTGCGGTGCCGGAGCCTGACTCCTCGTAGGCGGCCCGGAGGCGGCCTACGAGGGCGTCGAGAGAGCCCCAGGCTTGGCGGAGCGGGCACCCGCAGGCCGACGTGGGGTCCGCTATCCCCAAGGTGGGGTCGGCGGCGGCGCCGTAGAAGGGGCACCGGGGGAGGTGGACCTTGGTCTTTCCGTACTGGTCGAGGTGGCGCAGGAACTCGATGAGGTGGGCGGCACTGCACTGCGAGAGCACCAGCGGCGGCTTGTGGTTCCTCAGGTACTGCAGGAACGTGTTCCAGTCCCGACGCTTCTGCGACTCGTACCGGCTCGGCCGCGATGAAGACGACGACGGCCCTCCTCCCGCGGACGACGACGACTCCATGCGACGGCCGGAAGCTAAGTATAGTTAGGAAATGCGTGGAGTAGCGAAGGAGAGGAGAGCCGGCTAATTGGTTAAAGAGCGAACTGTGAGAGGAGAGCGAGATGCCACATGGTGGGCCCGAATTGGTTCATGAGTGGGTCATTGCCGTCTCTATAATGCTCATGTATTTTATTTATCTGTATACAAATTTATACACGTATACCTAAGAGATCTTAAGGTTTATAATTTTTTAAACAAAAATGCATTATATCCTTCGTAATTGAGGGATTATTGTTGTTGCAAAAGTTCCCTTAATATTTTCAACATTGTTAAAATGTCACTCCTGATTTTGCAATCATGAAATGTTGGAAAGAATTTTTCAATATGAATAAAGGATAAACTTAATTGGGGTGTAGAATCTGATGTAAAATTTCCCTTAATTTTTTAAAGCCCTTTTAATGAGAGCCATTGAATTAACACATATTTTAAGTATGAGCTGTGATACGATCCATTTAACACGTTTTAGAGTTTGTGGTTATATAGAATTGATGCACATATTCGAAGATTTGAAAATAATACTCAGCCTTAACTTTATGATAAATCTAGGGAACCACTCAAATAGGAAGTGCACCGTAATTTATCATCTTGCTCATAATTAATTAAGCAATGTATTTATATAAAATCTGGAGGAGTTGTAAGTTCTGAAAATTATAGCCGATCTCTATGTCTCAAAATAATGTCTTCTTTGCTTGATTAGTCTAGGAAAAAAATATTAATTAATTTTTTTATCTAATAATCAATCAAAACAGAAGAAACAGATAGAAAAAAAAATAGGTGCAATTTTGGATCTGATGACAGAAATGTATTTATAGCAAATTGAAATATTAGAGTTAGGTTCTGATGTAGATGAGATATCAATATTGCACTGTGATGAGCTGCACCAGGCTATGCATGTCCCAACCACTGTTCCCTGAGTACAGGTTCCAGACAAATTAATACAGTAGGTTGAGCCATGTTAAGGAGAGAGGGCCAATTCATGCATGTACGTTCTGTCCATTAAGTTAAACCTGATCTCAGTCATCTATATGCATGCCTCCAAAACTCTCTCTTCCAATCGCACTTTTTCACATACCTTGTGCATTAATTATGAAACCCTAGCCGAGCAGACACGGAGATGGAGTCAAAGACCCAGGCAAACTAACACTGCTTGATTAATTACTTTCACTATCCAGGTAAAGCAGATAAAAGCCACTGACACTATATATATATATATATATATTGAGTAAAAGAACTGTGTGTGTATATATCAAATAATCAACATATTATTTATTTTGGAAGAATGAATGGGCACCACCTAATCCTATCCTTCATCCTTCAGTTCATATGTATGTGGAATTAATTCAAGATGTGTGGTCTTCTTTGGCTCTATCCAGTTTCTCAGAGAACGTAGTTCGATTCAAAGGAATAAGACAAAAGCTATTTAATGTGATCGATCACATCAACATGGATCAAGGGTAAAGGAAGAGAGCATCAAGCTCCTGGGATAAATCTAAAGTTTGAAGATAACTTAATTACCTGAAGCTCTCTTTTGTATCTGTTGTATTTTTAGCGGATTTCTTTACCAAACAAAATCGACATGTTTAATGGTTTTTTTCTAATTGCTTAAAATAATTTTTACGAGATTTAATTTCACCCAAAATGTTGATTTCAGAATTGGCTTCTCGAGCTCATTAAAATCAAAGTGATCAGAGAGTGTTTCTGTAAAAACTAGGGAGAAAAGCCGGTAATTTAACCTCGTTTATGTATCTGCAACAAAGCTATCAAGTTGCAGTAAATATGGTACAAAAGTGCAGTCACTTTTCCTTACGCAAACAGTTAGATTTGCTTCAAATGACTGCAGTGTGCTACTGTTGCTGAGGCAGTGGCATGTCAGATTGCACAGCAAGAAATAAACTGGAGCAAGCATGAGCTTTCAATTCCAAGGAAGGGGACAGGAATTTCTGTCTTCCAATGACTCCACGTTGCAAAGTTTAAGACCACTGTGCATGTATTTTGAAGTATCTCCGGCCTCCTCATGGTGCATAGTAGTTTTGATAAATATATTCCCTCACTTTGACACCCTTAAATCTGATCTACTTGATTCAGTGCAGTGAGCAAGTGTATCACTAGCTACTTGGATTAAAATTTACATAGAAACATATTAAAAAAAAAAGTATGTCTGTCTAAAGTTGGGTGGATAGGCAACAGACAAACAGTATTCACACAAAATAGCATGAATGAACCATGTTCTGCGTGCTGTCATGATTTTGGTTATAAAACGGCTGAAATATCTGGCCTGACAAGGTAGGATATATGAACCTACATGTTCAAATCGTGTGGACTAGACATGACAAGTGACTGAACCAATGCTATCATACAATTAAGAAGAATATAGCAGGAATAATGCATGAGGAACTGAGACATGATCTTTCAAGATACAAGGGAACCCTGAGAAACTTCAAGGAGTAGAAAGAAAGGAAAGTATAATACCTTATTGGCTGAATTAAATCAATCTTTATTTTTTGTAGGTTCCTAGACTTTGGAACTTGATCTGCAGCCGTGCCTACAACAATCTTTAGTTTTTGTAGGTTCCTCCTATTAGCTTGATTAAAACTTTTTCCATATTCAGTGACTAGCTATATATTCTCACTACCCTGTGGGGCAATCTAATTAAGTAACAGTATTATTCATCTTAATGTGGAGCAATACTTAATCTCCGGTTTTAAGCAATTTTTATGATGTTTAGGAACACAAGAATGTTAAGGTTTTCCTTCCCATTAGCCTCATTTACTCTTTAACTCGTACATATTAATAAGTTGGACAGCCAATTCCGTGGTTTCCTGGCAACAAGCGAGTTCAGCAAAACTAGAGATCTGGACGGAAAGTAGAAGAATGGATGAGCAGGAAGGAAGTGCTCAGACATCGAGAAGAACGTCCTCGTCCTTTCCTTTTAATTATTTTCTCACTTACGTATAAAATTAAACAGTCTGTGTCTTAGTGGAAGGCCTCTCAGTAGTTGGACAAATATATAGATGAACATAACTTTAATTAAAAATAACATCTAAGTGCAATTAAGAAGTAGATAATTTCCATTTAGGTTTGCAAGCTTTTGGAGACTTGGTCACAACGAGATTGAGATTCCATGCATTACGTAATTAATTAATAAGTGGTCAAGCAATGTGCAATTTAATTGCTTTTTTTTTAAAAAAAAAATGGTATGGTATTAATTCATAAGCACTTTTCGATTATGTCTACTAAGTGTATTTTTGTTTAAAGAAAAAATTGACAGTTATTTAAGTCTTTTTCTAATACCATATTCTTAATAAATAAATTGAATAAGGCATATGTAATCGTAAACCTCTTACATATTCTGTCACATCATTATCATATAAAAAATTAAAAACCTCTCAACTATTTTAAACCTCTTCAATAACTTTTTTTTTTTAATTTATACACTTATTTATACTCTTACATATGTGCATCAATTCTATTATTATATTAGTATTTTAAATTTTATACACTTATTTATGTAAAAATAATAATTTGATAAAAATAGAATAATGTTTAATGAAAAAATACAAATAAATATTTTTAAAAATATATATATTAAATAGAACAGCAAGTGTATAAATCTTTTTTACAGTTTTTTTTAAAGTATAAATCCAATGCTAAGATTTTCGAACGGTTTATAAAAAAAAATTATAAACGTTAATTACCAGTGCAGTGGGGTGGGATTTATTTATAGTATAATAAAACCCCAGGTAGAAAAGTCGTCGCTGTAGCTCATAACACAAAATCCAATCCCAAATCCCAATCCATATCTCGACGCCGAAGACATTTAATCATATCAGAATCTACTAACTTGTGGGATTTTGCCATGCTGCTGTAGTCATCGCATTAATTGTTAAAAGAGCCATCGCTTTACTATGATGATGCTCCATTTAAGACGATAAGATGGAAGGAGAAAAGTTGAAAAAGAAAAAAAAAAAAAAAAGCCAAAAGTCTGTGCCACATAATCTTGCTGATGATTTGGAAGACAAAGATTGAGCATGATTTTCTTATATTTAATTTCCAAGTGAAGCAAAAAATACACGTGAGGTCTCTACAGCGGCAACTGAAACAATATTACTGAAATTAAAGCAGAACAGTTTCTGAAAACAAATTGACGCTAAACACCAATCCTCCAAATATAACGGAGGAAGGTAAAACTTATACTAACAAGAGAAAAGAGACCAACATCACCAATCACTCATTTACTCTTTAGTTTTCAACAAGAACACAACTAGAAACAGAGAAAGAAAGACACGTCAACTGTGACCATTTGATAAAAACACATCCACAGAGGTATCTCTCCAACCTTATGGCACAACGATCTAAAGTATGCGGTTGCACTGTTAAAACTAGCAATCGGAGGATTAGACAGAAATATTTCAAGGTTGCTTAATCTGAGGCATCACCAGGGCTGGCGGCGGAGGCGGAGGAGGCTGAGCTGTCTCCACCAGCGGCCAATTCAGTTTCTCCAGTGCTATTGCGCGCGCCGGCGGGTTGTCATTCCGAAGCGAGATGAAGACGAAGACGAGCTGCTTGAAGATCTTGACCTTGATCTGCCCTCGTTTGGGGAAGGCGTTCCCGGTGGGCTTCTTCACCTTCTCCATCTCCCAGGAATTGAAATTGGAAAACGGTAACAGAGTGCTGAAAGTGGTTGCAGAGGTACGATGAGATTTACTCCGTATTTTTATGGCCGGAGATCACGCGAGTCGCACGCTGATTTCTTTTGTGGTGCTACACGGAGTGGGGTGATGCTGATATGGGGGAAGTCTATTGGCATGGACTTTGAAAAGTGTTCTTAACCTACTCATTACTCATACACAAAGTTCATATTATAATAATGCAATGAAAATGAGGAAAAGGGGGAGGAAATGGGCAATGTCGTGCGAAATGAAACATGGTAAAAAATTTAAACAACATTTATAATTTTTATTTCACTTTAGTTTCTGTGTGTATATTTCCCTTTCATCAATCCCATGTAATACAAGAGATAACTAGGAATAAGTCAGAGGATACAATTCGATTACTTGGTCAACAATCTTGGGCGCAAGTTGCACCGCCCACGCTTTAACTGTGGACCCCTCTTCCATCTCCACATAAGTTCGTCATTGACTTCCATTCAAGGGCAATCGGCTAATTAGCTTTGTAATTTTATTCGAAGATTCTACTATTTCAACGTTGCTCCGATTCAATCGGCCCGGTCTGATTAGTCCATCTTCAGCTTAATGGACCAGATAGATATGTCATGGACTAAGCCCACACGCTACTCAGAATAAAGATTTATTCTAACAATTTTAAATTTTACCACTGGGAAAGGGGCAGTTTTGTCGTGGTTCATCTTCTTGTTTTATGCTGTCTCCAATTTTATTTGTTATGGCAAGGTTAAATCAATTGTGTTTTGCTGTTGACGGGGTCATCCACTTTTGGTTCTGTAACGACTTGGCCCCTGGGTCTTTTGGACGGTCTAATTGGTGACTTATTTGGTGGTCTTTTGATGGTCTCTTGGGCGGTTCAATTGGTAACCCCTTATATCATCGACCGACGATCCTTGATCGTGCCGTTACTCACTAGGTCATCCCATCACTGGCCAGTGGATTTTTACCTTCCTCAGAATTCGAACTCTAGACCTCCAGACTAAGTACTAGAGTTTATGAATCCTGTTAGCCGCTCACTTGGCTACCAGGATTCACAAACTCTAGTACTTAACATGAAAGTCTAGAGTTCGAATCCTAGGGAAGGTAAAAATCCACTGGCCAGGGGTAAGAAGACCTAGTCAGCAAAGGCACAACTGAGGGTTATTGGTCGACGACATAAGGGACCGCCAGTTGGGCCGTCCAAGGGACCGAGGGGTCGGGTCGTTATAGGTTCTGAGAATTAATTATTGTAAAAAAAAAAAATTAGGATACATCAAGAAAAATTTCTTTTGCGATGCCCAACAAGAAATTTTAATGAGTTAAAAATAATTAATTGGTAATTTTGTTGGTCTTTGATTATTCTACTTAATCACACTTTGATTGTTGCTCATTTGGCTTCCTCTTATTCATGTTAGGCTGAGCTCAGAGCTAGTGTATTTGAGGCCATAGAAGAAGAAGATCAAGCTCTTGAAAATGAAGACAACATTTTTCCGGTTAGAGTGTATACAAAAAGTTTATCTTTTTGTAAGAATCATATTAGTTAAATATCTATATTTATATGCTAAGTGTAGTTGTTCAATTAATTTATATTGTAGATAACATGATGTGTGGTGTCACACACAGAAGATCATGTTATCAGTTCTTTATAAATTATAAACAGTTGCTCACGACTAAGATGAATAGGAACAAACCATTAAAATAGTCATAGTGTAATTTGATATTAGTTTATCTTGACTATAAAATTACACTAGTATACTCTGAGTATATTGAGTAGACCATTTGAGGTAGTTTCTTTTTATACTGACTATATAAAAGAACAATAGCTCTGTTATTATGGAAGTGTGTGCTCTTAATCATGATATAATAACAAGCACATATACTTAATATTTATTTCTTTAATTTATCAAAGGGTGTGATTTAGCTCGATAAATCAATAGGCTCGATAAGTTGAGAAATGATATTATTTATATGGTGTATTGTTAATTATAGAATAAAATTGTGTCCTAGTAATCTAGGTTGATGATGTCCCCTTGAGGAGCTCATAAGGATTATCATGTAAACCCTACAGGTGGACTTAGTCCGACATGACGATAAGGTTGAGTGGTACTACTCTTGGAACTAAATATTAATTAAAGTGAATTGTCAGTAACTCATTTAATTAGTAGGCATTCAATATCTTAAACACAGGGAGACTAACACACTCATGATAAGAAGGAGCACATATAGTAATATGGGATTGGTGTGATAGTGCAATAATAACTCTTTAGTGGAATGAGATGAACTCGAGTTGGGTGTTCAGGGCGAACACGGGAAGCTCAAGTTCATCGAGAGACCAAAACCAATTCCTCCTCTCGGTCCCTGTCGTAGCCTCTTATTTATAAAGTCTTATACCCACTCATACCCACCTTCTTACCGATCCTTAGATGGTCGGCCAAGCCAACCTAAGCTTGGAGCCAAAGCAAGGGTCGACCAAACCAAGCCTTGGATGGGATTAAGATGTGGTCAGCTTAGCTTGGAGCCCAATCTTAGGCGGTCGGCTACAATAAAATAAAAGGGATTTTAATTTTTAAAATTTTTCCTTATGTGGAAGTCATGATTTTAAAAGAGAGTTTAAAATTTAAATCTTTCCTTTTATAGCATTCTACAAAAGATTAAGAGAAAGGTTTGATATCTTTCCTTATTTGTAGTTAAAAGGAAGATTTTAATTTTTGAAAAAAAAATTCCTTTTTTTAACCATCCTCATGATTTTACAAGAGAGTTTTAAAATTATAAATCTTTCCTTTTATAGTTTTTTACAAAAGATTAAGAGAAAGATTTGATATCTTTCCTTATTTGTAGTTAAAAGGAAGATTTTAATTTTGGAGAAAACTTTCCTTTTTGTAATCATCCACATGTTTTAATAGAGAGATTTTAATTTATAAAAGTTTCCTTTAATAACCAACCATGAAGGGAATTTTAAAAGAGAAATTTTTATTTTAAAAATTTCCGGAAACAAATAAGGAAGTTTTAATTTTGTTTTTAAAACTTTCCTAATTAGGAGGACTTGTAGGGGCCGGCCATTGAAAGAATAAAAGAAAGTTTTTATTAAAGTATTTTTTATTGGCAAGGAAGATAAGGAAGTTTTAATTAAAACTTTTCTTATTTGCCAAGACCAAGGAATATAAAAGAGAGAGTAGAGGTGTCTCACCTTACATCAACATATCTTCTATTATTCCTCTCTTCTTTGGTGGTGGCCGGCTCTCCCTCTCTTCTTCTTCCTCTCCTATTCTTCTTCCTTGTGTGGTCGGCGACATCTTCATCTCAAGGAGCTTGGTTGGTGGTCGGATCTTATTAGAGGAAGGAGGAGAGATAGGAGACTTTGTTTCTTAGCATCCCTTGGAGCTTGGTTGGTGGCCGAAAGTTCTTCATCTCTTGAAGATTGTTGGTGGTCGAAACTTGCTTGGAGAAGAAGGAAGTTTGGGTGGATTCTCGTCTCGGTGAATCGTCGCCCACACGACGTCCGAGATAAGAAGAGGAATACGATAGAAGATCGTGAGGTCTATAAGCTACAAAAGGTATAACTAGTTATTAGTTTCCGCATCATAACTAGTTCATCCTTTTGTTTAGATTTTGAAATACCAAACACAAGAGGCTAACGATTCTAGGCTATCGAATTCATGTTTTGATTTTGTGTTTCTTTTTCTTTTCGATCTTGTGATTCGATTGTTCTTAGTATTTAAATCTAGGGTTACTATAAGGAGATTAAATATTGAATTTCTTTATAAGACTTTGTCTAGGCAGTGGTGGATGATCTCATACCCAAGAAGGCCTAGTACCTCGCCACGTTTGTCCTAGAAGTCAAACTTTGAAATAAATATTTAATCAAATTTGTAACATAGGTGGATTTGGATTAATAATGTTAAACATTGTTTGAGATCCAAGTATAAATCTCTAAGAACAGATAAGTTGAATTTGGAATCAATAATGTTAAGTTCTGTTTGCGATTCCAAATTTAATTTCTAAAGAACACAATAGGTTGTTAGGAATGGTTCAGGACTTGTACAAAATTTTTGTACAGAGAACTGGTACGATATTCCAAGTAGAAACCAACAATTGGTATCAGAGCTAGGGTTTGCCTCTGTGTGTTTGGTTTTCAATTTAATTATGCATATGTCATACATATTTTAGGTAGGATAATAGTAGGATGTGCAAATAGATTTAACTCTATAGTTACAGGCATCCTAGATCCAACTATTATGGCCTTAATGTGATTGTGTGTGATTGGACCCTCGGACATGTCGAGGGCATTTTATGTGTGCCCATAATTGTATGTATTAAATATAGTAGGAGCTGTATTAGTTTTAGGATTTTACTTTTTGTTTGATCTAGATTACATGTACATTCCTTCGTGGAATATAGGATCGATAAATATAAAATTCTATTTTTATCGCAGATCGTATCCTTGGGAGGCGTGGTGTTATTTGAGTGCCAAAGGCGCAGCAAAAAAGGAAGCAAGATAGATGTGATGACTAGACCCGATTGTAGTGGCTAAAGATGACAGCAGGTAGGGTTGGCAGCACACGGAGGACAATGATGGAAGAGGCCATAATAGTTGGAAAATTATTTTTTCATATTTATTACTTTTATTTGCTGTGATGTGTGCTTACATGATAAAATCCTCATCTTAAAAAAAACTAAGTGGGAGAGGGATTAGTAAATAAATTCCACGGTCTCCATTACCGATTTCTACGTGATGCAACAAACTTACGTGTTAGCTCTGAGTGCCTCTCTCCACAACGGATGAGTTTGTTTGTGGATCACTAGATCAAACTTCCTTTATGGATGGTTATAAGAAATTATTTAGGAGCGTGTGATCTTCTCCAGTTGAAGGGGCACAATCCTATTTAATGGACTAAGTATCAATTAATGGTATACACTTAGGCACATTTAATAGTATCCTCCCCAACGGAGTCACTGCTATTATTTGTGTGACCAAAGGAAAACCAACTATTAATTTGTCATAAAGCTAGGTGAAATCCCCCTCTTACAAATGTTTGAATTTGTATACGTCCACACTAATGTGACATACATAATTCACGGTGTTTGAGGTAATTTTATTTGTCATAAAGTTAGGTTGACAAGATAATAAAATTAATGGGTAAAACCTCCTCATACAAATGTTTGAATTTGTATACATTCACACTAACGTGGCATACATAATTCACGGTATTTGAGGTAATTTAAGGTTGACAAGATAATTATTAGGTAAGACCCTTCTCTTACAAATGTTTGATTTTGTATACGTCCACACTAACGTGGCATATAAAATTCACGGTGTTTGAGGTGTTGATGAATTTAAATGATATTGTTTTGAGAAATCAATATTATTTTAAATTCTAAAGTTTTGACCAAATATTTGATCGAAGACAGACTAACTATTAATTTTATTTGTTATAAAGATAGGTTGACAAGACAATAAAATTAATAAAATCTCCTCTTACAAATGATGAATTTGTATGCGTCTACACTAACGTGACATACAAAAGTCATGGGGATTTTAAGGTGTTGGTCTTGACCAAATATTTTTGTGATTCTTAGAATTTCAAATGTTTTTCAATCCCCTAGCTGTTATACTATAGAATAGACTTAGTAGTCCCAACTATAATGATTGAAAACAAAACTTAGACAGTAAGGTGACCGTCCTCTCAGAAATAAGAACAATAAAGGTGTATTTTATTCATTAGTTGTTGAAACATGTTTAGTGGTGTTATCTACCGGTACCTGGTGTGTAGATACAAGAGTCACTGATCATGTCTACAATTCATTGCAGGGGTTCCAAGAAACCCAACAACTATATGAAAGGGAAAATACCGTCTACATGGGTACTGCTGCAAAAGTAGCAGCTGTTGCAGTGGGAGATGTTTATCCTTTGATAGGAATAAAACATTTATTGTCTTTACGTACCAAGTTTTAGAAAGAAATTGATTTCAGTTTCTAAAACTATTTAAGGATGGATATTCTGTCTATTTTGATGACAAAGTTGTTATCAAGAAAAATAGGAAAGTTATCTGTTCTAATATGCAATACTACCATAATGCAACAGATAACACATCTTCTAATTTTAATAAGAGAAAGCAACCTTCAGAAATGAACCAAACATATCTTTGGCATTTAAGACTAGGTCATATTAACTTGAGTAGGATTCAAAGGTTAATAACCGATGGACTTTTGGGTTCATTAGTGGTAGAAAACTTTTCAACCTGCGAGTCTTGCTTAGAAGGGAAAATGACCAAGAAGCTTTTTAAGACTAAGGGGTATAGAGCCAAAGACGTGTTGTAGTTGGTTCATTCTGATTTGTATCTATGACTATCCAGACAAGAGATGGTTTCGAATATTTCGTCTCTTTTATAGACGACTATTCGAGATACGGGTACATTTACATGATGCACCGCAAGTCTGAGTGCTTTGATGAGTTCAAAGAGTACAAGGCTGATGTGGAGAAACATCATGGTAAAAATATCAAGACACTACAGTAAGATCATGGTGGTAAGTACCTCTTAGGAGAGTTTAGGAGTCACTTATCAGAAGTTGGGATTCAATCTCAACTGACTGCATTTGGTACACCCCAACAGAATGGTATGGCAGAACGAAGGTATAAGACTCTTAGGCTACGTTTAGTTGGGTGTAATGTAATCTTACTTGTAATGTAATCAAATTTGTAATGTAATGTAATGTAATCTTGATTACATTACTACGTTTGGTAATGTAATGTATGTAATCTTTTATTACAAGGATGATTACATTCTTTTGTTTGGTGTCCATTATTTTTCATAAAGAATGTAATTCGTATTATTATGAAATGACAAAAATATCCTGCAACCTCTACCGATAGTTGCCACACCTTTGCCGGAGCTTGCGGCAACCAACGGTCGTCGCCTCCTCCGTCGGCAGTCGCCACCGGCGACGGCGACGATCGCCGGCGGCGGCCGACGGTGATCGTCGGCGGCGGCCGACGGTGGTCGCCGGCGGCGGCCGACGGTGGTCGCCGGCGGCGGCCGACGGTGGTCGCCGGCGGCGGCCGACGGTGGTCGTCGGCGGCCGCGCAGGCGATCGCCGCCGGCGGGCGGTGGGCGGTGGTCGCCGGCGGCCGGCGGGCGGTGGTCGCCGACGGACGACGGTGGTCGCCAGCGGCCGGCGATGACCGACAAGCGGGGTCGACGACGGTGGGCAGCGGCAGCCGACGGCAATGCCGTCGGATGGCGGCCACGGTGGACTAGGGATATATTCGGCATTTAAATTTTGGTTAAACGGTGACCTCGTAATGTAATCCGATTACATAGTATTTGCTTTGTAATCCTTATTACAAAACTTCACTACCTTTTGTAATTCAGATTACATTACATTACAAGTTTAAAATTAAACCAAACAAAATAATCAACCTTGTAATGTAATCCTAATTATATTACAAGGTGGATTACACCCTACCAAACGTAGCCTTATGGAAATGGTTAGATCAATGATGAGTTATTAAGTTCATTTTGGGAATATGCTCTGGAAATAGCAGTGTGCATTTTGAATATGGTACCTTCTACGTCAGTACTCTCTACTCTCATAAAATTGTGGAATGGACATAAGCCTAGTCTAAAGCATATTCGGATTTGGGATAGTCCAGCACGTGTGCTAAAGGGAGACACTGATAAGTTGGAATCACGTACGGAAGTTCGTTTGTTTGTGGGTAATCCTAGAGGAACGAAATGTGGTTTATTTTATAGTCCCAAAGATCAAAAGGTCATTGTTAGCACCAATACTCGATTTTTAGAAGGGGACTATGTAATGAACCACAAGCCCATGAGTAAAATTGTTCTTAAGGAAATAATAAGGGGCATGTATAATCTAGTACCAACAGTACAAGATGAGATACCACAAGAAACTGCAACACGTATCACAAATGATGCACAATTACAGACAGTTCCTCGTTGTAGTGGGAGGGTTGTTAGGCAACCTGAAAGATTCGTGTTTTTGGGAGAGTCTTTGGACTTGATCCCTAGTGAACATGAATCTGATCCTCGTACATATGACGAAGCACTCCAAGATAAAGATGCAGCATCTTGGCAGAGAGCAATAAAATAGAATCTATGCATTCTAATAATGTCTGGGAGCTTGAAGAATCATCAAATAGTGTAGAAGTCATTGGGTGTAAATAGGTCTACAATAGAAAAAGAGGGACAGACAGGAAGGTGAAAACTTTCAAAGTAAGACTTGTTGAAAAAGGGTATCGATTATAAGGAAATCTTTTCACCAGTAGTCATGCTTAAGTCTATCTAGATTCTTTTATCTATTGCTATTCATATAGACCATGAGATTTGGCAAATGAATGTCAAGACAGTTTTTCTTAAAGGAAGTCTTGAAGAAAATATCCATATAAAACAACTAGAGGGGTTTATTGCAAAGGGCAAAGAGCATCTAGTGTGTAAGCTCAATCGGTCTATTTATGAACTGAAGCAAAGCTTCAAGGTCTTGGAACATCCGGTTTAATTAAGTAATCCATACCTATGGATTTATTAAGTATTCGGATGAGTACATACAAGAAGTGTGATGGAAACGTGGTGGTATTTCTTGTACTATACGTAGATAACATTTTTGATAGTTGGAAACAATATCAAAGTGTTGCCGGAAGTAAGGGTATGGTTGTCCAAGTAATTCGATATGAAAGACTTGGGAGAATGTGCACATATTCTCGGGATCAAAGTAATAAGGGATTACAAGAAAAGAATATTGTGCTTATTCCAAACTTTATATATCGATACAATTCTAGCTCGTTTTAGCATGCAAGACTCAAAGAAAAAGGTTTTCTACCCTTTAGGCATAAAGTATCTTTATCTAAAGACATCAAAAGAGATAGAAGAGATGAAGGTAGTTCCTTATGTTTCAGCTGTAGGAAGCCTAATGTATGATATGTTGTGAACGAGACCGGATATCTATTTTGTCATGGGCATGGTTAGCAGATATCAAAGTAACCCAGGACCGGGACACTGGACTGTCGTAAAGTATATATTAAAGTACCTTATAGGGACTAGAGATTATATGCTAGCTTACAAGGCAGATGATTTGCTCCCTATAGGTTATACGAATTCAGACTTCCAAACAGATAGGGACAATAGTAAGTCGACCTCGGGGTTTTGTGTTTACTTTAAGAAGTGAAGTCATAACTATAGAGGAGTGTTAAACATAGGTGCTTTTTCCGGACTCCACTATGGAAACTTAGTATATGACATCCTCTGAAGCAGCCATAGAAGCTATATAGCTCAGAAACTTCATGATAGACTTAGATGTGATTCCTGGTTTGCCCAAATTATTACAGTATATTGTGATAATAAGTGGTGCAGTAACAAACTCGAAGAAACCACGAGCCCATAAGGCAGGTAAACACATAGAGCGTAAGTACCACCCAATACGAGATATCGTATAACGAGAAAAAGTTGTTGTCACCTAGATTGCATCAGATGATAACCTGGAAGATTCTCTCACTAAAGCTCTTAAGGCAAGAGCTTTTGATGGGCATGTTGAGGGGTTGGGAATCAAATGGCAGCTGATCCGGTGATAAGGACGGGGGATCCTCGTTGGCGGAAGGTCAACGGCACGTGGAGGTCAGAGGTCAAAGGTCAAGAGATTCAACCCTGAGACTGGCCGACCGGACGAAGTGGGCCGACCGTTCGGGCTATGCAAGCCGACCGGCCGTGAATCCCCTGAACCGAATGAAGACAACCCGACTGGGGGTCGGGTTTCCGATGCTCAGGTAAAAAGGTTTTAAGGCCGAGCGGGATGTCCGTTCGGCCGGAGCACCAGGCAACAGAGGCAGAAACAATCTCATCCGAGCATACGGCCGGGAGTTATCCCGGTCGGACCGATACCTATAACCGGCGACAGAAGTAATACGCATGCCGAGCGGCCTACCCGCTAGGCCCGGGAACAAACAGGGAACGCAAGAGGACAAAGGAGACAGAGGATAACATCATCCTCGAGACACCTGCCGCCGACAAGCAGCAGAGTTGGCGGCCGAGCAGTACACAGGATCATACGGTGGAAGCTTCCACCGTCACATCCAGGATATGCTCGGACGATTACGGAATGGAGTCAGAGGTACTTTTCTGACACAGGCTTGTTAAGGTATGTTTGGAGAAGCGTGCACGCATCGGGAAGCATGTACGCATCGAGAAGCGTGCTCGCGTTTCCCCGAGGTCCTATATAAGGACCCCCAGACGTCGACGAAGGTATGCGCACATCTCTACTATAGCCACATTACGCTGCTTCTCTCGTTGCCTGACTTGAGCGTCGGAGGGCCGTCGCCGGGAAACCCCTCCCGGCTCGGCTTCTTTGCAGGTTCGTCGGAGAGCTACACCACCAGTCGGAGATAGCGGAGCGTGCCACGTCCCCAGCGTCCGTCGACTCAGCGCTCGGACAGGATCAAATTGGCGCCGTCTGTGGGAACGCACCTGAATCCGAGCCAAGGAGATGGAAGAAGTTGGACGTCAATTTCTGGTAACGCTCTCTCCCGAGGAGCTCGAAGCACTCGTCCAAGAGAGGGCCGCAAAAAACATGGAGCAGCAACAGAAAGCTCAGGCTGAGTGGGCAGCGCAGCAGGCGACATCAGCCTCGGAGGGCCGAGCGCCCCCCGAAGACGGGCAGGAGCAGCTCTCAATATAGGGGCAAAACAAGGGGTCGGTCGGCACTCAGATGGGGGCGCTGCTCGCCCCGATACCTTTTCATCGGGCTCTGTTCCATACGCCCTTGGAGGTAGCACAAGCTAACTAAGACAAGGGATCTTCATCGGACGAAGCACCCATCCGGGACGTCAGAAAAGGAAAGGCTCCCCGATCGGACGCGTCTCCCGAGCGGACCAATCGGCAGTTCTCAGATGACATTCTTCGCGATCCACTGCCGAGGCATTATGTGCCCCCTGTGATCGGGGAGTACAACGGGACAACCGACCAAGACGACCACCTGGGTAAGTTCGACAGTACCGCCACTCTACATCAGTACACAGATGGTGTAAAATGCCGAGTGTTCCTCACCACGCTTTCGGGATCGGCGCATCGGTGGTTTCGAAGACTGTCGGACGGCTCCATCACAAGTTTTAAGGAATTCCGAACGGCGTTCCTCCATCATTTTGCAAGCAGCAGGCACCACCAGAAGACAAGCGTCAACCTGTTTGCCATCAAGCAAGGCGCGAGGGAGCCTCTCCGAGCGTACATTCAGTGCTTCAACCAGGTGGCCATGGACATTCCAACGGTCACCTCGGAAACAATGGTAAACGCGTTCACGCAAGGGCTCGTGGACGGTGACTTCTTCCGCTCGCTCATCTGGAAGTCGTCCCGAGACTACGACCACATGCTGCATAAAGCCAACGAATAAATCAATGTGGACGAAGCCCAGGCGGCGAGAAGAAAAGAAGCCCAGAGTGACCAACCAGCTCCTGCCGAGCGGAAGCAGCCCATCAGTCACCAGCCACCCAGAGGACCGAGAGCTGAAGCCGCCCGTCCTCATCAGCACACTCGGCCGCTCGCCGTCCATCAAGTCGCGGCTGATCGGCCCAAACCCACGGGAGGGTATGGACCCCGATGTTTTGTTCACTCCATCAGTCGGCTACTCATAACACCTGCGACTGTCGGAGCCTCCCCCCCATCGCTCATCCCGCACCGAGGAGTTACCGTCGTCGATCGCCTTCACCAGACCGGCAACACCGACAACGGAGCCCCATTCAAAGGATAGAAAGGAGATCCCCCGAGAGGCAGCATCGTCAGCAGCCCGTAGCTCACCATCGAGCATCACACGAACAACCTCGACCTTCCGCTCGGGAGGAGGAAAATAGGGGCAACGCATCTCAGGGAGAGATCAACATCATCGCCGAAGGCTCGACTGGCAAAGATTCCAATAGAGCCAGAAAGGCACACGCACGACAGTTGAGGATCCACGTGGTCGACTGCAGCCAGGAAAGGACGAGCGGACCTGAGATCAGCTGCGGGCCTAGGGACCTCGAAGGAGTTGAAGTCCCTCACGATGACGCCCTGATCATTCGAGCGGTAATAGCCAATTATACTATTCACCGCATTTTCATTGACACAGGCAGCTCGGTCAACATAATATTCAAGAAGGCCTTCGACCAATTGTAAATCGACCGAGCTGAACTATTGCCAATGACGACCCCCATCTACGGATTCACGGGAAACTAAGTCTTGTCGGTTGGCCAAGTCCGGCTGGCTATATCGCTGGGAGAGGAGCCGCTCAGAAGGACGAGGACCACAAGCTTCATCGTGGTTGATGCTCCTTCGGCGTACAACGTTATCTTGGGACGACCAGCGCTCAACGAGTTCCGGGCGGTCATCTCTACCTTCTGCCAGAAGATTAAGTTCTCAGTGGAAGATCAAGTAGGGGAGGTGCGGGGAGATCAACTAGCGGCTCGGAGATGCTATGTGGAGATGGTCTGAACCGAATCCAAATCCGCTCGGAAGGTGCCGCGACTCGAGGTAAATACTATAACCGAGAAACCTCCTTCTTTGGTTTATGAAGAGAAAGAGGAGGTGCAGATTGACTCTTCCCGGCCGAAGGCCACCACCTTTATAGCATCCGATCTGGAGGAGAAGTAGAAGGAGAAGCTAATCAAATGCCTGCAACGGAACTGCGACGTCTTCGCTTGGTCGACCCATGAGCTGCCAGGGGTCTCGCCAAGCGTGGCACAGCATGAACTTCACGTCCGGCCGGACGCTCGGCCGGTGAAGCAAAGAAAGAGGGACTTCAGCGCGGAGCAAAATGTAATCATCCGGGCGGAGGTTGAAAAGCTTCTGGAGGCCGGCCATATAAGGGAAGTACAATTCCCGAGTTGGCTTGCAAATGTGGTCCTGGTTTCCAAGCCGGGCAACAAGTAAAGAGTCTGCATCGATTTACGGGACTTGAACAAGGCATGCCCGAAGGACTTCTACCCCCTTCCCCGGATCGATCAGCTGGTGGACTCCACGGCCGGGTGCGAGCTGATATGCATGCTGGATGCATACCAAGGCTACCATCAAGTGCCGCTCGCCCAAGAAGACCAGGAGAAGGTCAGCTTCGTCACGGCGGATGGTACCTATTGCTACAATGTAATGTCGTTCGGGCTGAAGAACGCAGGAGCCACCTATCAGCATCTGATGAACAAGGTCTTCAGGGAGCAAATCGGACGCAACTTGGAAGTGTACGTGGACGACATACTTATCAAGTCCTTCCGAGCGGCCGATCTCTACGTGGACATGGAAGAGACCTTCCAAACATTGAGAAGATATGGCGTCAAACTTAACCCTCAGAAGTGCCTGTTCGGAGCAAAAGGCGGGCGCTTCCTGGATTACATTGTGATCGAGCGGGGCATAGAGGCGAACCCCAGCAAGATAAAGGCATTGCAGGACATGTCGCCTCCCAGAAATCTCCGAGAGGTACAGCGTCTCACCGGTCGGATAACGGCGTTGTCAAGGATTATCTCCAAGACCGCCGACCGGAGCTTGCCATTTTTTAAGATTCTCTGTAAAGCCACCAAGTTTCAATGGGACGAAGAGTGTGATCGGGCATTCGAGGAATTAAATACTTATTTGAATTCCTTACCCGTGTTGGCGAAACTAGTCGTAGGTGAGCCGCTTCGCATTTATTTATCTTCAACTGAGCATGCTGTGGGCTCAGCATTAGTAAGGCCGAGCGGAGAGAAACAGCCAGTGTACTTTTTGAGCCATATCTTAAAGGATGCTGAGTCTCGCTATACCGGTCTCGAGAAGTTGGCTTTCGCCCTGGTCCTTGCCGCTCGGAGGTTGCGCCCTTACTTTTTGGCGCACGCCATTATCGTGATGACGAATAGCCCGCTAGTAAGAGTACTCCTGAACCCTGAAGCATCCGGACGGCTCATCAAGTGAACGACGGAGTTAAGCGAATTTGACATCCAATATCAACCTCACACGGCGATCAAAGCACGGTCCTTGGCAGATTTCATGACCGAGGTACAAAAGCTCAAGCCCGAAGCTACATGGAAAATATATGTGGACGGATCGTCCACTCGACTCGGAAGCGGAATTGGGATCCTGCTACTTTCGCCTCAGGGAGAGCGGATGCATTTGTCCGTCTGGCTGGACTATCGGGCAACAAATAATGAGGCAGAGTACGAAGCCCTCATAGCCGGATTGCAGGCCGCACGGCATGTTGGAGCCAGTCGGGTGGTGATTCACTCAGATTCCCAACTAGCCGCTCAACAAGTCAGGGGTGCCTTCGAGATAAACAATGCAAGACTCAAGTTGTACGCGGACGCCTTTGAAAAACTCAAGACCGGCTTCACCGAGGTAGTTTGCCTGAAGATACCCCGAGCGGAGAACCAGGCGGCAGATGAGTTAGCCAAACTCGCGAGCTCAATATCGTCGGTCGTCATCCAGCAACCAATCGAGCAAGTATCTCTAGTAGCGCATGTGGATCAGATGGATGGCCTCACCTTCCCAAGCGATTGGAGAACAACCATCACGGAGTTTCTGCGCTCGGGTGCCACGCCATCCGATCGGGCGGAAGCCCAGCTACTGAGGGGGAGAGCCGACCGGTTCACGCTCATCGGGGATCAACTTTACAAAAAGGTGTTCTCCCGACCTCTGCTGAAGTGTGTCAGTTCGGAAGACGCCGAGTACATTCTCCAGGAAGTGCACCAAGGATCTTGCGAAGGCCATCCGAGCGGCCGGTCTTTGGCTAGGAAGATCCTACTGGCCGGATACTTCTGGCCAATGCTACACGAGGACGCCGCTCGGACCATCGCAACGTGTCTTTCCTATCAGAAGTACCACAGCTTCTCACATAAGCCGATGAAAGAAATGAAAGCGTCCACAGTGTCTTGCCCGTTCGACCAGTGGGGCATGGACATCGTAGGACCCTTTCCTATGGCGACCGGACAACGAAAATTTCTATTGGTGGCAGTAGATTACTTCTCTAAGTGGGTGGAGGCTGAACCATTGGCCAGGATAACTGAGCGCATGGTCAAGAAATTCATCTGGCAAAACATCATCTGTCGGTTCGGCATTCCGCGTCGGCTCGTGTCGGACAATGGATGACAGTTTGTTGGAAATCAGCTCGAGAAATGGTGCAAGGGATATGACATTGAGCAGCACTTCACGTCTGTGGCATACCCCCAAACCAATGGTCAAGCCGAGGTAGCCAATCGGTAGATACTCCGAATTCTTCGGGCTCGGCTCGACCACATGGGAGGAAGCTAGGTGGATGAGCTGCCGAGAGTCTTATGGGCCATCCGCACGACCCCAAAGGAGGGAACGGGAGTAACACCGTTCCACCTTGTGTATGAAGGCGAGGCGGTCGTCCCAGTCGAAGTCGACGTGGAGTCCGTCTGGATGAAGAACTACGATGAAGATAATTCAGAGCGGAGGCAGATAGAATTGGACTTGATCGACGAGGAGCGAGCCAAAGCGTCCGTCCGGCTGATGGCCTACAGGCAAAGAATGAAGCAGAACTACAACCGCCGCGTGATTCCTCGAGCATTCCAGGTGGGAGACTTGGTTTGGAAGAAAGTGAAGCCGGTCGGTGACGTGGGCAAGTTGGAGGCTCCTTGGGCGGGACCCTTCAAGGTCGTCGAGAAGCTCCGATCTGGAGCCTACTACTTGGAGGATGAGGATGGACGGTGGCTGGATAGGCCATGGAGCGCAAACCATCTCTAGCCCTATCGGGCCGGATGAAAGGTGCGTCGATGTAATATATTTTCATGATTATTCTGTTCGGATGTATCTTTTGGCTGCAGGAATGAAAGTTATAAGAACAAAGCAAAGGCATGAACATTTTGCGCCTGGCGGATAGTTGTATAAAGGCATGGTGAAGACCCCGTGTCGTTCGACCGGGCGTATATTATCCTAGCCAAATGCTCGATGGTAAAGACCCCGTGCCATTCAATCGGGCGTGTATTATCCGAGTCAAATGCTCGATGGCGAAGACCCCGTGCCATTCGGCCGGGCATATATTATCCGAGCCAAATGCTCGACGGTGAAGACCCCGTGTCGTTCGGTCGGGCATGTATTATCCGAGCCAAATGCTCGACGGTGAAGACCCCGTGCCGTTCGGTCGGACGTGTATTATCTGAGCCAAATGCTCGACGGTGAAGACCCCGTGTCGTTCGGCCGGGCATGTATTATCCGAGCCAAATGCTCGATGGCGAAGACCCCGTGCCGTTCGGCCGGGTGTGTATTATCCGAGCCAAATGCTCGATGGTGAAGACCCCGTGTCGTTCGACCGGGCGTGTATTATCCGAGCCAAATGCTCAACGATGAAGACCCCGTGTCGTTCGACCGGGCGTATATTATCCGAGCTATAAGCTCATCGTTGAAGACCGTCGAGCGGCGACATTAAACTCTAGAGTCGGGCCGGCGACTATAAACCCCCCGGCTTGAAGACCGTCGAGCGGCGACGTTAAACTCTAGAGTCGGACCGGCGACTATAAACCCCCCGGCTTGAAGACCGTCGAGCGGCAACGTTAAACTCTAGAGTCGGACCGGCGACTATAAACCCCCGGCTTGAAGACCGTCGAGCTCCGACATTAAAACCTAGAGTCAAACCGGCGACTATAAACCCTCCGGTCGGAAGAAAATAATAAAAAGGTCGACCTGTGAGTCGAGCGGCCGATCAGCCAAGTTACCAAAGGTACTTCGCGAACACCTAGCGGGAATTCCATTTAAAGAAGTGGGGGTGTTTAGGCGAGCGGCCTAGTTACAGGGAATACTTCATGAAAAATTTCTTGGGAAAGCAAAGCAAGACGAGAAACGATTAACGAGAGGAAAGAGGGGGAGTGCGAACGGCGGTAGTGCGCGCTCCGATCGAAAGACACAAGTATTGACAAAAAAAAAAAGTAAGCTAATAAAAAGACGGCATATCTTCATTAAAATTCAGGCTCTTAGAGCCGATCGGAAGGGTTACAAAAAACACTACTCGATGAAATCATAAACGGTCTTCGGGATGGAAGAGAGGAGCGCCATGTAGTCTTCAGCCGGGATGGTTGTGGAGTCGGGAAGCTGACCGTTAGACTTCATGTAGTCAGTCGTGGCGGTAATGGCCAACTCAAAGGCAGTATACATCCGCTCGCAGACCTTCTCAGAAAATTCGATCGAGTGGATGTGCTGCTGCTTCAGTGCTGCGACCCGGCCTAGCTCGACCTCTTGATACTCCTTGAAGACAGCTTGGGAAGCTTCAAGAGCTTCCTGCAAGTTCTTCAGTTCGTCCTTATGTTTGATCGCTTCACCCGAGCGGCTCGCCTTCTCGCCGTCCAGCTGCTCCACCAACTCCTTAACTCGTTGTTGCAGGCCCCGCGCCTCGACGTTTTTCTTCTCCAGATTGGCGATGGCCGTTTTCTTCCGATCGGGGGCTAGGCTTATTTTCTGGTCAAGTGTCTTGACCTGTCTTTCGAGTTCAGCCAGAGTATGGGCCTGGTCGACCGTCTTCTTTCGCTCCGCCTCCAATAAATCTTGGGTCTTTTTGAGCTCTTTCTGCAGCTCGGCATATGAGGGACCCTAGGAGGGGGTGCCGCCAGAACTCTTTAGCCTCTTCAGCTCTTCGTCCACCATGGGCAGCCGATTGGAGACAGCAATCTCCTCTACCCATCTCTGACATAAACATGAATATTGATAGCCAATCGGAAAGAGGACGTAAAGAACTTCGGAGGAAAATGCACTCACCCCAGTGGCCTGCTGCATATGGCTGTTGGCCAATTTGCCGAGCGGAATCATCATGACTCGGGCCCGAGCATCGGCCCACATCTCGGCGAGAGGCCCCTTCATGGTGATCATATGCTCGGGCGCAGTCGGTAGATCAGACTCGGGCAAAAGTTCCTCAGTGGGAAGATGCAGGGTGGCCCTGATTGTGCGGCTCCGACCGGGAGACGTGTGAGCAGATGCAGAAGGAGCAAAGGTCGGGGCGAAGAATTTGGACAAAATAACCGAACGCTGGACCCAGCTGGGGGCAGGTGGAAGAGCGCTGACCGACACAGCCTCAATAGGGTTGGCGGGCAAGTTTAGTTGAGACGGAGTCCGATCGGAGGATAATGCCTCCACCATTGGAGTTTTCCCACGAGAATCGGACCCCGCCCGCTCGGATACGCGAACAGCAGAAGTAGTCGATCGCAAAGGTGTATCCGTCCGGCGCCTCTTTTGCCTAAGTGGCTGCTCGTCTTCCTGACCGGAGCCTTCCTCTTGCACGGCTAGCTCCCTGTTTGAAGTATTGCCTCCCGTCACCTCCATGGGGGAGGCCTGAGCGGCTGACTCTTCCGCATGTGTCTCGCTCTCACCCTCGTGAGAGCCGACCGGAGTGATGCCCAGTCGCTCCATCTCTTTGGCGGCTGCCGCCTCAAGCGCCTCGGCTTTCCTCTTCAAAATCCCGAGCATCACAGACTCCATGACGATATTTGCTGCAAAGGAAAAAAGAAAAAAAATCAGTTAGCACTCAAAGTATTTGTGCAAGTGAAATGCTTATCGAAGCTGCTCGGAATTGGAGTGCGGCTCGGACTCAGGCCGAATATATACAGCACGCCTTCAGGCAGAAGCTTGTTGATATCGAGCTTCAGACCGGCAAGCAGATTCGCAGCCTCGAGATAGCCCGGTCGGGTCTTGTATCTTTTTAGCTCGGGAGAGGTAGGCGGTCCAACCTGCCATTTGGTTCGGAAGGGAGCCCGCTCGGGGAGACGGAGATAGAAGTAGTACTCCTTCCAGTGTTTATTGGAGGAAGGAAGTTTATCAAAGAAGACTAGACCGGGCCAAGCCTGGAATAAATAGGTACCCAGCTCGAACTGCTTGGGATAATAAAAATAGTAAAAAATTTCCATTCAGAGAGGGATGCGGTGTATCTTGAACAGTACAACCACTCCACACAAAAGGCGGAAAGTGTTGGGAACTAGTTGGGCGAGCGGAAGACCAAAGAAGTTGCAAACATCGGCGAAGAAGGGGTGAAGAGGAAACCGCAGACCGGCTGTGAATTGGTCGCGGAAAAAACAGATGGCTCCACTCGGCCGTTTGTGAGGCCGAGCGGTTGGTAAGGGTAGAATAAGTTCGAGGTCAGACGGAACGTCAAAACCATCAAGCAAAGCCTCGGCATCACGCTAGTCGAAGCGAGACTCCATGGTAGTATACCAAGGACCTAAAGCCCAGATCTACGGTTCGGGATGAACTGGCCATTATCCGATCGGGCAAGAAAGCAAAGGCCAAGAAAATAGGAAATGACACAAGGCAAGGAGAAGATGAAAGGGACAGCGACTAGAAGACGAGAACTTGACAAAAAAGACGAAGAAAACAGAAAGGAAAGGCGGAGGAACCTTACAAAGGGGCTGGGGATTGAGGGAAGACGGCGGGGAATTGTCGGAAAACAGTGAGGCGGAGTCGCCGGAATGCTGAAGCACCAAAGGAAGGCGGCGGAACATGCGAAGGCAAAGGTGTGACGGGAGAGGAAGGTGACGGCTTTATAAGGTCGAGCCCGATCGACCTCGACCGTCCGATGCAGGTCACAGGAACTGAGGTCTCCATCGGGCCGTTCATTTCAAAACGCCGATGTCCCATCGGACGCATTGCCAAACCGTACAATGACGTCAGCAGAGGCGCCACGTGGCATCATGTCATAAGGGCGCATTTAATAAGCGCCATTACGGCGCACAGCGCGCGTGCTCGGTCTTAATGGAGAAGATTTGCACAAATCCTGAGGAGATCCGAAGGACGTCAGCGAGGACCATCGACACGGCAGCAAAGCCAGCGCTCAAAAGTGGCCGAGCGACCGTTTTGAGGATTATTCCCGAGTGGAAGGGTGGTATCACACAGGCTGATCGGCGGTCCAGTCAGTCGGACTTAACGCCTCCTTCGACTAGACTTGAAAGGAAGGCATGTGATCCCGTGATAAGGACGGGGGATCCTCGTTGGCGGAAGGTCAACGACACGTGGAGGTAAAAGGTCAAGAGATTCAACCCTGAGACTGGCCGACCGGACGAAGCGGGCCGACCGTTCGGGCTATGTAGGTCGACTGGCCGTGAATCCCCTAAACCGAATGAAGACAACCCGACTGGGGGTCGAGTTTACAATGCTCAGGTAAAAAGGTTTTAAGGTCGAGCGAGATGTCCGTTCGATCGGAGCACCAGGCAAAAGAGGCAGGAGCAATCTCATCCGAGCATACGACCGGGAGTTATCCCGGTCGGACCGATACCTATAACCGGCGACAGAAGTAATACGCATGCCGAGCAGCCTACCCGCTCGGCCCGGGAACAGACAGGGAACGCAAGAGGACAAAGGAGATAGAGGATAACATCATCCTCGAGACACCTGCCGCCGACAAGCAGCAGAGTTGGCGGCCGAGCCGTACACAGGATCATACGGTGGAAGCTTCCACCGTCACATCCGGGATATGCTCGGACGATTACGGAATGGAGCCAGAGGTACTTTTCTGACACAGGCTTGTTAAGGTATGTTTGGGGAAGCATGCACGCATCGGAAAGTGTGCACACATCGGGAAGCGTGCTCGCGTTTCCCCGGGGTCCTATATAAGGACCCCCAGACGTCGACGAAGGTATGAGCACATCTCTACTGTAGCCACATTACGCTGCTTCTCTTGTTGCCTGACTTGAGCGTCGGAGGGTCGTCGCCGGGAAACCCCTCCCGGCTCGGCTTCTTTGCAGGTTCGTCGGAGAGCTACACCACCAGTCGGAGACAGCGGAGCGTGCCACGTCCCCAGCGTCCGTCGACTCAGCGCTCGGACAGGATCAGCAGCGTTTATGACAGCATAGTCTTTTAGTATATGTGAGAGATTGTTAGAGTGTATACTAAAAGCTTAGCTTTTTGTAAAGAATCACATTGGTCAAATATCTACATTTATATGCTAAGCATAGTTGTTCAATTAATTTATATTGTAGATAACATGGTGTGTGGTGTCACACACAGAAGATCATGTTATCAGTTCCTTATAAATTATAAACAGTTGCTCACGACTAAGATGAATAGGAAAAAATCATTGGAATAGTCATAGTATTAGTATTAGTATTAGTTTATCTTGACTATAAAATTACACTAGTACACTCTGAGTATATTGAGTAGACCATTTGAGGTAGTTTCTTTTTATACTGACTATATAAAAGAACAATACCTCTGTTATTATGGAAGTGTGTGCTTTTAATCATGATATAATAACAAGCACATATACTTAATATTTATTTCTTTAATTTATCAAAGGGTGTGATTTAGCTCGATAAATCAATAGGCCCGATAAGTTGGGAAATGATATTATTTATATGGTGTATTGTTGATTATAGAATGAAACTGTGTTCTAGTAATCTAGGTTGATGATGTCCCCTTGAGGAGCTCATAAGGATTGTCATGTAAACCCTGCAGGTGGACTTAGTCCGACATGACGATAAAGTTGAGTGGTACTACTCTTGGAACTAGATATTAATTAAAGTGAGTTGTCAGTAACTCATTTAATTAGGAGGCATTCAATATCTTAAACACAGGGAGACTAACACACTCATGATAAGAAGGAGCCCATATAATAATATGGGATTAGTGCGGTAGTGCAATAATAACTCTTTAGTGGAATGAGATGAACTAGAGTTGGGTGTTCGGGGCGAACACGGGAAGCTCAAGTTCATCGAGAGACCAAAACCAATTCCACCTCTCAGTCCCTGTCGTAGCCTCTTATTTATAAATGTTAGGATCCTTCGTACTCGGCTAGAGAGGGGGGTGTGAATAGCCGCCCCAAATCGCTCGTTTCTTCCTACAATTCGTTAGCGCAGCGGAAAAATAAACTAGAAACAAAAGGAAGAATATCAAACCTTAACACAGCTATGTACGAGGTTCGGAGATGATGCTCCTACTCCTCGGCGTGTCCGTAAGGTGGACGAACCCAATCAATCCGTCGGTGGATGAGTCCCCGGAAAACCGGCTAATAAAAACTCCTTCTGGGTGGAGAAACCTCGCCACACTTATTTGCAACAGCAAACAGCAAACAAGAGTACAAGTACAAAGAATAAGCAAGAAATACAATAAGAATACACAAGCACTCTACCAATCTTGCTTTCTCGTCGACTGGAGTCCAGATGAAGCAGCAGCTTCAAGAAACCCTAACAGCAGCAGCTGTTCCAGTCGGGGAAGCTCACGCGAAGCTTTCGGAAGAACTCAACAGAGCTCTTATCGCAGCCCACAAATCTTCAGCAGAAGGAAGAAAAGAAGGAAGAAGGAGAGGTATACAGCAGCAGCCCTCGACCCCTTTATACCTGCGAAGAAGAAACAGCGAAACAACGAAGAAACTAGCCGTTGCGTCGCAACGGCTAGAACCCTGATCGGTCTGTGGACCGATCAGGCAACATCCTGATCGGTCTGCAGACCGATCAGGAAAGAAGCCTTCGCTGTTCCATCCCCGATCGGTCCATGGACCGATCAGAACCTCTGATCGGTCCGGGACCGATCAGGTCGATCGGTCCCCGGACCGATCAGCCCCTCTGCGCCTCGATCCTATTCGGCCGATCGACTCGATCGGTCACCGATCGATCAGTTAACACACGAGATGCTCGATGTTATCGATCGGTCACCGCCGATCGAATATTCTCGGTATCCGGATCGATCACGGATCGATCCGACTCATGGTTTTCGCCCAAACCAAGTCCAACCAACATCCGGTCAATCTTGACTGTTGGTACATTGCGCCTAGCATCCGGTCACTCCCTTGACCTGCTAGGACTCCCGCTAAGTGTCCGGTCAACCTTTGACCCACTTAGACTTTCTCTCCGTCAAGTATCGGGTCACTCCTATGACCTACTTGGACTTCCCATCACCGATGTCCGATCACCTCGATCCATCTGGATTTTCCTTGCCCGGCTTCACTTACGGGACTTTCACCGCTTCACTCACCAGATTTCCAAACCGCCTAACTTCCCTCACCAGGACTGCTTGGCTTCACTCACGGGACTTTCCAATGCCTAACATCCAGTTAGGACTTCCCAGCTTCACTCACGGGACTTTCCAACCGCCTAACCTCCCGGTTAGGACTTTCCCACCGCCTGGCTTCACTCAGACTTCTCCGTGCCAAGTCTCCATACTTGGACTTTTCCGTGCCAAGTCTCCATACTTGGACTTTTCGCGTGCCAAGCTCCCTGCTTGGACTTTTCCAGTGCCAAGTCTCCATACTTGGAATTTTCCAGTGCCAAGCTCCCTGCTTGGACTTTTCCCGAATCAGATCAACCAGGTCAACCTTGACCTACGGTTGCACCAACAATCTTCCCAAGTATCTATTCTTGTCCCATATCAAGAATAGAACTCTCTCACGAGTGTCAAACATCAACATGCAACTCAACTAGGTCAACCTTGACCTAAGGTTGCACCGACAATCTTCCCAAGTCAAACATCAAAATACAACTCGAGTCAAGTCACCTCGAGTCGGGTCAACCAGGTCAACCTTGACCTAAGGTTGCACCAACAATCTTCCCAAGTCAAACATCAAAATACAACTCGAGTCAAGTCACCTCGAGTCGGGTCAACCAGGTCAACCTTGACCTAAGGTTGCACCAACAATCTCCCCCTTTTTGATGTTTGACAAAACCCATAATCAAGTTAGGTTAACCCGATAACCTAACTTAAGTTTTCCATCCATCTTCCAATGTCCAATGTTCTTTCCTTGAACATTCTCTGGACATTCTCCCCTTAGGTTAACCTGATAACCTAACTTGGGTTCTCCAATAATTCTCCCCCTTTTTGACACACATCAAAAAGAATTCCAATATTCTTCCTCGAACATTCCTTGACATTCTTTCCCTAGCTTAGGTTAATCCGATAACCTAACTTGGGTTCTCCAATAATTCTCCAATGAACACTCTCCCCTTTTTGACACACATCAAAAAGAAAAAGGAGAGTATCAAGGTCAAGAGTTTCTTCCTAATGAAAGTCTTATACCTTTCATTGAAACTCTTAATTTCCCCCTTGATACTAAACTTAACAATCAACTTAGTGATAATCCCATATCACTAGTTCTCAAAAGTCTTAAGGAGTAAAAACTCCCCCCAACAGTCAACTCCCCCTTGACAATTAGGTAAAACTCCCCCTGAAGGTTAACTCCCCCTTGACCATTGCACCAACAATGTCTTTATGAGTTCCAAACCTTTAGAAATCCACAAAACCCAACTTCCAGCTGAAATTTCAGACCAACAGCTGAAAATCAGAAACTGGCACGCACTGATCGGTCCCCAGACCGATCCCCGCTTTCTGGATCTCACTGGATCGGTCTGCAGACCGATCCATGCTTCACTGGATCGGTCCACAGGATCGATCCCCAGACCGATCCAGACTCTGATAGGCAGATTTCTGAAATTTCCTTCCCGAAATTCAGAAACTCCTAGAAAATTTCAGAAAATTCGAAAAATTGTGAAATTTTGAGGATACATTCCTCATAATATATACTATCATGGAAAAATAGTTTTCTATGAAAATAACTTCCATTTTTCAATCTTGATACAAAGTTCAAAAACTTTGAAATAGTTCAAGTTTAACTCAACTTTGTATCACAATGTTCAATGATGAATGCTATCACTAGGAAATCTTCATCAAGGTTTTTCAAATCAATTTTAAAATACTTTTAAAACCATTTGAATTTAGGACCATAATCTTAGGGCTAGATGTACATGACTTGTACACAAGCTTTCCCTATGATCCTTAATTTCTTGAATTAGGGTCATCTAGGTACAAGGACAATGCACCTTGATCCTTACTCATGATCCTAATATCTCACACACATCTAAGATGTATCAAACCACATTCAAGTCAATTTGATGTGAGATATGGGTTAAGGTCAACTTAGACTAAGTTCTCATGCATTTTCTAAACACCAATTTGATCTCAATATCAAAATGTGCTTTTATCCTTAAATCAATTTCATTGATCATTAATGCAAGAAATGATGACATGGCATAAAATGATATCATACATAATAACATGTGCCAATGTCATGATGTCATGGCATAAAGTATGAAACTTTAACTAAGGCATGACATATAACTAACCTAAGCATTATCATGACATTTTAAATGATCATAAAATAAATATGATGTCATGACATGGCATATGGCAAACAATACATGGCAAATAGCATATAAAGGTATAGAAAATACCTAATTCTAGTCTTAGTTGCAATTTTTGATAATTTTGATCATTTTGCCATAAATTCTATATTCCTAAGTGTAATGGACCTAAAATCAAATACAAAAGATTTTTAGATCACTATGTGCCAATTAGATTGACTCTAGAAAACTCCTTAATTGAGATTGGCACATCCTAATCACCTTAGGAATAATTTTCCATTTCATTTTCAAGGCTTGATTACACCTTGAAAATTCCTCAAATGCCACCTTTTGCTATGAATAGATTAACTATCTATCCAAATAAGGTTGGCACACTCTAATCCATCTAGCGTGATGAAATCACGCTCCTAGGAACCCAATACCTATTTGAGCTCATTGGGTTCACTAAATATTCACTAGGGATGACTTCCCTAGCAACCCTCCTAATGACCCTCCTAGGCTTTAAAGCCTTGGTCATTTGGGACTCATCAAGATCAACTCTAGGGGTGACTCCCCTTGTGACCTTGGTGATGGTCTTCCTAGCCCTAGATTTTGTTCCATAATCAAATGGAACATTATGATAAGTGGGCTTGACCACTTGGGACTTAGGTTTGTGACCCAAACCTTTCTTGTCCTTGGATATTGGTTTTTGACCCTTAAACCCTAGAGATGACTTCTCCAAGTTCTTAAGAGCCTTTTCCAAAGTATCAAGTCTTGACCTCAAGACTTGATTCTCCTTCTCTAATACCTCAAACTTTAATTTATCATTTTTCTTTGAGGTATTCCTAGGCATATGTCTAGATGATTTGGGATTTCTACCTAGGTTATCCTTAACCTTAGATGAGTTGATCCTAGGGTTGGCTTTCCTAGTGTTATCCTTATCTAGGCTCACATGTTTGGCACCTAAGCATGTGTATCGATTTTTATAATTATCATGCTTATCATTATTGTCAATTGCAATCAAACTACTAGCATGCATCTTACTAGTATTGCAATAATGAGCCTTAAAGGTTACCTTAGGGTTTGCCTTAGCTCCCCCTATCGATGTGCTCGTCTTCTTGTCCTTGTGAGGTTGCCTCCCCCTCGGACATTGACTCCGATAATGTCCCCTTCGCTTGCATTGGAAGCACACCACGTGCTCCTTGCCCTTGCGTGTTGGGACTCCGACTTCCTTGACCTTTGGCGCCGGTGGAGTCTTCCTAACCCTCCTTGGACACTTACTCTTGTAATGTCCATACTCCCTACACTCAAAGCACATTATACGTAATTTACGAGAAATTAAATTGCTTGAGTTACCTAGGGTTGAGGATGGTTGAACGCTCTCTCCTTCATCCCTTCCGGAGGTAGAAGCTTCTTCTTCTTGCTCCAAACTTGAAGAAGAATTCTCCTCCTCTTCATCCTTAGATGTTGAGTGACCCTCAACCTCTAAATCCATGCCTCCATGATGTGAGCGACTTGACTCACTTGACTTCTCTTCATGGCTTGAAGTGGAGTTCTCCTCATGGAACTTAGCCAAGTTGTTCCACAACTCCTTGGCATTGTTGTATCCACCTATCCTACACAAAACATCATTAGGTAAAGAAAATTCAAAAATTTTCAATACCTCATCGTTGACGGTTGATTGGTGGACTTGCTCCTTTGTCCACTTCTTTTTCTCCAAAAGTTCTCCTTCTTTATCCAATGGAGGAGTAAAACCTAATTGAACACAACTCCAATTCTCAAGGTTAGTCATAAGAAAATATCTCATTCTTACCTTCCAAAACGCGAAGTCGTCGCGATCGTAGAAGGGTGGAATCGTGATGTCTTCTCCGAGTTGATCCATCTCTAGCTTGTGCTCCCTCGGGTGTTAATCCGGCGAAGAGCGACCTCGCTCTGATACCACTTGTTAGGATCCTTCGTACTCGGCTAGAGAGGGGGGTGTGAATAGCCGCCCCAAATCGCTCGTTTCTTCCTACAATTCGTTAGCGCAGCGGAAAAATAAACTAGAAACAAAAGGAAGAATATCAAACCTTAACACAGCTATGTACGAGGTTCGGAGATGATGCTCCTACTCCTCGGCGTGTCCGTAAGGTGGACGAACCCAATCAATCCGTCGGTGGATGAGTCCCCGGAAAACCGGCTAATAAAAACTCCTTCTGGGTGGAGAAACCTCGCCACACTTATTTGCAACAGCAAACAGCAAACAGGAGTACAAGTACAAAGAATAAGCAAGAAATACAATAAGAATACACAAGCACTCTACCAATCTTGCTTTCTCGTCGACTGGAGTCCAGATGAAGCAGCAGCTTCAAGAAACCCTAACAGCAGCAGCTGTTCCAGTCGGGAAGCTCACGCGAAGCTTTCGGAAGAACTCAACAGAGCTCTTATCGCAGCCCACAAATCTTCAGCAGAAGGGAGAAAAGAAGGAAGAAGGAGAGGTATACAGCAGCAGCCCTCGACCCCTTTATACCTGCGAAGAAGAAACAGCGAAACAACGAAGAAACTAGCCGTTGCGTCGCAACGGCTAGAACCCTGATCGGTCTGCAGACCTGATCGGTCCATGGACCGATCAGGGAACCTCCTGATCGGTCCATGGACCGATCAGGAAACCTCCTGATCGGTCCGGGGACCGATCAGGCTTTGTGCTGATCGGTCCCCTGACCGATCAGCCCCTCTTGCGCCTCGCTCCTGTTCGGCTTCTGATCGACTCCTGATCGGTCACCAGACCGATCAGTTATCACACAGTATGCTACTGATGTGTTACTGATCGGTCACCAGACCGATCAGAATATTCTCGGTATCACTGGATCGATCACCAGATCGATCCAGCTCATGGTTTTCGCCCAAACCAAGTCCAAACCAACATCCGGTCAATCTTGACCTGTTGGTACATTGCGCCTAGCATCCGGTCACTCCCTTGACCTGCTAGGACTCCCCGCTAAGTGTCCGGTCAATCCCTTTGACCCACTTAGACTTTTCTCTCCGTACCAAGTATCGGGTCACTCCTATGACCTACTTGGACTTCCCATCACCAGATGTCCGATCACCCTCGATCCATCTGGATTTTCCCTTGCCCGGCTTCACTTACCAGGACTTTCACCTGGCTTCACTCACCAGGATTTCCACACTGCCTAACATCCCAGTTAGGACTTTCTCACTGCCTGGCTTCACTCACCAGGACTTTCCAACTGCCTAACATCCCAGTTAGGACTTTCCCACTGCCTGGCTTCACTCACCAGGACTTTCCAACTGCCTAACCTCCCAGTTAGGACTTTCCCACTGCCTGGCTTCACTCACCAGGACTTCTCCGTGCCAAGTCTCCATACTTGGACTTTTCCCGTGCCAAGTCTCCATACTTGGACTTTTCGCGTGCCAAGCTCCCTGCTTGGACTTTTCCAGTGCCAAGTCTCCATACTTGGACTTTTCCAGTGCCAAGCTCCCTGCTTGGACTTTTCCCGAATCAGATCAACCAGGTCAACCTTGACCTACGGTTGCACCAACAATCTTCCCAAGTATCTATTCTTGTCCCATATCAAGAATAGAACTCTCTCACGAGTGTCAAACATCAACATGCAACTCAACTAGGTCAACCTTGACCTAAGGTTGCACCGACAATCTTCCCAAGTCAAACATCAAAATACAACTCGAGTCAAGTCACCTCGAGTCGGGTCAACCAGGTCAACCTTGACCTAAGGTTGCACCAACAATCTTCCCAAGTCAAACATCAAAATACAACTCGAGTCAAGTCACCTCGAGTCGGGTCAACCAGGTCAACCTTGACCTAAGGTTGCACCAACAATAAAGTCTTATACCCACTCATACCCACCTTCTTACCCATCCTTAGGTGGTCGGCCAAGCCAAGCTAAGCTTGGAGCCCAAGCAAGGGTCGGCCAAACCAAGCCTTGGATGGGATTAAGATGTGGCCGGCCTAGGTTGGAGCCCAAGCTTAGGTGGCCGGCCACAATAAAATAAAAGGGATTTTAATTTTTAAAATCTTTCCTTATGTAGAAGCCATGGTTTTAAAAGAGAGTTTAAAATTTAAATATTTCCTTTTATAGCATTCTACAAAAGATTAAGAGAAAAATTTGATATCTTTCCTTATTTGTAGTTAAAAGGAATATTTTAATTTTTGATAAAATTTTCCTTTTTTGTAATCATCCTCATGATTTTAAAAGAGAGTTTTAAAATTATAAATTTTTTCTTTTATAGTTTTTCTACAAAAGATTAAGAGAAAGATTTGATATCTTTCCTTATTTGTAGTTAAAAGGAAGATTTTAATTTTGGAGAAAACTTTCCTTTTTGTAATCATCCACATGTTTTAATAGAGAGATTTTAATTTATAAAAGTTTCCTTTAATAACCAACCATGAAGGGAATTTTAAAAGAGAAATTTTTATTTTAAAAATTTCTGGAAACAAATAAGGAAGTTTTAATTTTGTGTTTAAAACTTTCCTAATTAGGAGGACCTGTAGGGGCCGACCATTGAAAGAATAAAAGGAAGTTTTTATTAAATTTTCTTTTTATTGGCAAGGAAGATAAGGAAGTTTTAATTAAAACTTTTCTTATTTGCCAAGACCAAGGAATATAAAAGAGAGGATAGAGGTGCCTCACCTTACATCAACATATCTTCTATTATTCCTCTCTTCCTTGGTGGTTGCCGACCCTCCCTCTCTTCTTCTTCCTCTCCTATTCTTCTTCCTTGTGTGGCCGGCGACATCTTCATCTCAAGGAGCTTGGTTGGTGGCCGGATCTTGTTAGAGGAAGGAGGAGAGATAGGAGGCTTTATTTCTTAGCATCCCTTGGAGCTTGGTTGGTGGCCGAAAGTTCTTCATCTCTTGAAAATTATTGGTGGCCGAAACTTGTTTGGAGAAGAAGGAAGCTTGGGTGGATTCTCGTCTCGGTAGATCGTTGCCCACACGACATCCGAGATAAGAAAAGGAATACGACAGAAGATCGTGAGGTCTATAAGCTACAAAAGGTATAACTAGTTATTAGTTTCCACATCATAACTAATTCATCCTTTTGTTTAGATTTTGAAATACCAAACACAAGAGGCTAACGATTCTAGGCTATCAAATTCATGTTTCGATTTTGTGTTTCTTTTGCTTTTCGATCTTGTGATTCGATTGTTCTTAGTGGTTAAATCTATGGTTACTATAAGGAGATTAAATATTGAATTTCTTTGTAAGGCTTTGTCTAGGCAGTGGTGGATGATCTCATACCCAAGAAGGCCTAGTGTCTCGCTACGTTTGTCCTGGAAGCTGAACTTTAAAATAAATATTTAATCAAATTTGTAACATAGGTAGATTTGGATTAATAATGTTAAACATTGTTTGAGATCCAAGTCTAAATCTCTAAGAATAGATAAGTTGAATTTGGAATCAATAATGTTAAGTTCTGTTTGCGATTCCAAATTTAATTTCTAAAGAACACAATAGGTTGTTAGAAATGGTTCAGGACTTGTACAAAATTTTTGTACAGGAGAATCGATACGATATTCCGAGTAGCAACCAACACCTCCTGCTTTATTAGGAAGCTGCAATGATTGGGTAAAGCAACTGCAAACCTCTCCTTCGGGTTTCATATTCTACAAGTGAATCTCTCTATGTTAACTACTTTAAAGTTATTTTGTCTTTGGAATTCTGCAATGGAACATCTTGAGGATCAAATAGTTTTCACTTTTAGTTTGAAAATTTTTATTAGATTGACTTTTAAATCCCTCTATTTTTTCCTATTGAATAAAAACTACTCTCCTAGTTTTGCTCCCAATCTATTTAGTCTCCTATCATATACAACATTTGTAGGAATTTTTCTAGGTATTTATGCACAGGAAGACTGCATTTGAATTGTATTTTTCTTTAGGCAATTTTTTCAATAAATGCTGCTTTTTTTTCGAAATTATGCCCTCCCTCTGTGTGTGATGCAAGGGACTCCGAGATAAAAATTTAAGGTGCAAAGAAATTCAAACAAGACAATTCTAGTAAAAATCAAGCTTGCAAATTAATTTGGAAACCTACTGGACCATTCTGTGTCAATTAGACTACTATTAAGATGTGGGAGACTTCAAAATGAACATTTTAGATGCAAAGGAAATCAAACAAGCCGATTTTTATTGATGAAGGATGTGATTTGGCAAAAAATAATAATTATTATCAGGGCGTCATTTGGTAAAAACCAATTGTGAAGGCCTTGATATGGCAAATTGCCCATTTCCTTCCAGTAAGACTAGCATTGTGTTTCTTGCAGGAAGGTTACTAACAGCATTAGTTTCTGAATACTTGGAAAGGGACAGTTAGGTCACACCCTGAAAGTTTATCTACCTGAGTGTAATTTGGTAAGCTCATTAGCTTTTCTTTTCCATCTTGCTTCTGCATGGGATTCATATGCTAGAACAGAATGTATAGTTTTTTATCTTGATGCCTATCCCTTATGGCAGCCAAAAGACTTTTGGAAAGAGGAATTGAGAGATTTTAATACCAGAATAAACAAAAATGGTGAAAGTGGTCCACTGCTATGAGATGTTCTTGAAGGATATCTAAAATATGAGGTTCTGTGACTTGATTCCCTTATGTGATCGAGTTTATTTCTCTTGTTTTTGCTGATTAGAAAAATACACAATTCTATATATGCTGCTAGTGATAATTGCAGAACTGTATAGTTTATAATTTTATTGGTAGTGTGCATATTCCTTTTCCAAAGAAACGGAGAGCAATGTTGAATAACCAAACTCGGTAGTTTCAAATATTTGAAAGACTTGATTTTTAAAAAGACTTATAAGGTATCAATTTGATCCAATTTTGTGCTACACTATTCTTCTTAGTCTTACTATATGAATCTAGCAGAGTTAAAGCAGATTGCTATATTTAAAAATCAGGCAATCAACATATAAGTAATCTCAAGTGAGATTTCTGACTTTGTTATCCTCTGGATATGCAATTTGATGTTCATTACTTTGCCTGCTTAACCATATATTGAATCTTGAACATATCAAGACGATGCATTCTCCATAACTAGACTGTGTTACCTTGGAGTAATTTTTGTTGCATTTACATTTACTACATGAATCAAAATGGAACATCTTTTTAATAAAAAGAAAGCTAGATTAGAGCATAGATTTATTAAAATTTGGTACTGTACCTGTTACAGTACTGGTAGTTCCTTTTGTAGTTTCTGCTTTGTTTTCATTTTAGCGATCATAATGTTTATCCGTATAACAAAAATTCATGTTGAATGAATGTAAATTTTAGTACTGTAGCTTGCTTTTTTCCATTACTATTCTTTTAAATTCTTAAAATTTGTTGTTCAACACTATTACTTATGATTGACTCCCTATCTTGGTTCCAGGGAAAGTCAGAATTTAGGTTTAAATAATGATTTTTGTTCTTACAGTATTCCCACTCACCTTACAATATGTATCCAATGTTATTTTCCTCACTCAGATGCAAATTGTGTTCCATGTGCTGAATAAGTTGAATCCTTTAGCATTGAAAGTAAAAGCCATAGGGCATTAACTAGAAGTGACTTAAAATATCTGAATATGACAACATTGTAGTCCTGCATAAACTTCAATGAATGGATTAGATTCCTTTAGTCAAATCCCAAGTTCTAGGGAAATATTGTGTGATTTCAACCATCTGTAAAATTGCATGCAAAGAATCAAAGCATTGCTATGTTTAAATTTTCATGAAGTTAATTCAAACCCTTTTTTTCTAATCGGACAATATGCCTTGAGGTACACATATGACAGCAGTTCTTACTCCATGTAGACAATTTACATTTGTAGATATAGATGAATGATTATTATGAACCAAATGCACAAATTCCTCTTTTATTTGACTGTTGTTTCTTGGAAATACTGATCCTTTAGTGTGTGCCTATTCTTTCTTGCATTTTCATACCTCCAATAGAGATAAGAAATAAGTTGTTTAGGGGGCGTTTGGTATGCGCGTTTTCCATTTTCATTTTCTGGAAAACGTGCGTTTTTTGAAAAACGGTGTTCGGTTTGTGTTTTCCGCGCGCGTTTTCTAAAAAATTGGCTATCGTTTTCTAGAAAAACAGAGAATGACAAAAAATCATTTTCTGTTTTCTAGAAAACGCGCGTTTTCCAGAAAATGAAAATGAAAACGGTACAAACCAAACGCACCCTTATAGATTCCTTAAATATGTTTCCTTGGCCCTTGACATTTGTTGAACAGAATTTGACTCAAAATAGGTTGGCTGGTGGGAGATTACTAGATCCAGATAATGATTCATCTATCTGATTTAGAAGTCAGGAATGTCCGAAGGTCTTCCTCACCTGCTGCTTTTGGAGGATTTTCCTGCATTGATCAGGTTCAGTTCCTGATTATCCTTGTTAGTTTTTGCTTGGACAATTTCCTAATTGATTTTCCTTTTCAACGGTTTATGCAATACCAGGCCGGTAAATATTAATCAATCATCAGGTAAAACTAATAAATATTCATATTTCATGCTATAATTTAGCAATGTCTGACTTCTACTCATTTGCGCTTCCAAATCAAAAGTCAATGTCCTCTATTCCCATGTCTAGGAAGGCTGATTATGCATGGAAATACAATGTTGGTGAAGTATCAGAAGATGTAATTCATGCAGCAAATGCTTTAGAAAACATCCAACTTGATAGAAAAGCTCGAAATTTGACAACTTGGAGGTATATGCCTGAACATTTCCTTTCATATTTAAATCTCATATCATGCCTTGTTGAATTTTCTACACCATGAAAATTCAAAAATAATCCAAATTTCTTTGGTTGTCAACGATATCAATCAGATCAGAGCTTTCGTTTTTTACTTATCCTCCGACTAACAGTCACACAATGCACTCACTACAGATAAAACTTATATAAAGCCTCTCATTAAGGTGAACAGGGACTTTCATGTGCATTACTAATTTCAAAGCAATTTGGTTTTATGTAATATCACTGGTTTAGATTTATAGGGTGGCATCATTTGGTTGTACTAGGTACCATGGTTTAGTTACATCAGGTGTCCCAGTTTGGTTGAGAAATTACAGTTACATAGCTCGCTTATTATAGAAGTTACAGTTCAGTTCTAATAAGTTCAGGATTTGTTTTAGTTATGTATTGGCACAATAAGGTGTCACAATTTCATCGAGATGTCACAATTTGCTGATAATATATGTTATAATTCAGCATACAAACGGCACTATCTTGAGATCAATGCTGTCGCAATCCCACTTATTCTCCCTTCACTAGATTTTCATACAAGTTTAATCCGCTTGCTACTGCAATCGCATGTTAAATTCAAAGAGAGCGTTTAAAATACCACTGTAGATTGCATGATTAGCAATGGTTTAAAATGCTTGAAATTTTAATAAACAATGATTAAACAATGCAGGCATACAAGGTGGCTAGTTTTTATCATCGTGTAATTAAGAACCTCTTATCTTTTCTATTTAGAGGTTCGTTGTATTTTTTAGATTCATGTTTTTTTTTTTTTATGCGTTTCTGATTTTATGGTATCAATTGACACAACCAGTCGGTAAATGAATCGTACATCCATCAAATTTATAGTGTTTATGAATCTTTTTCTACTAGTCTGGAACATTAAATATGTAGCGCTTTGTTCAGCAAATAGAAGGAAAAAAGATACATGAGAGGAAAATGGAGGAAATATTAAACCCTCGTCTTTACATATTGATACTAGAAATGACACTGATGTCAAATAAATAAATACTTATACATATTCATTCCTTAATTTAGTCAAAAAATGAAATAGGCAGATTCAAATTCTCATGTTTAATTTATACTAAACATATGTTTTATACAATCAATAAAACGAACTGTATAATGATAAGATATCTACATAGTAAACAGTATCAATTCATTCAGCTCAAATTAAACCAATTCAATCCTAAAATTTGACTCACTTTGCTCATTAATTATGTGTACATATGCACTTTTTAAAGAATACATGGGTAATCATCAGAGAAGGAAATGGATATGTTTTCAAAAATGAATTAAAAGAATATATATTCCAAAAGATTCGATATTCTGAATTTACTTTTATAATTTGAATATTATTAGTCGGATTGTGAGTAATGAACTTTGGCATATTCAATTAAACCAAATTCCCCAATCAGAAAACCAAGAACAGAACATTGACAAGAACCAATTGGAAACCATAATAATCCCAAAATAAAGCCATTGACAGGATTGAAATATAGAGTAATTCAGGAGCAACAAGATCACAGACCTACAAATAAAACATGGAACCAGTTTCGATTACACTGATAGAAGAAATAACTGATCAAAACCTTTAAGATCAACATTCGATGGAGCAAACACGCTCAGTCGCCCTTCCGCCGGAAGGAGCACCCCTCGGTGAGTCTTGCGCGGCCGCCAGTAGGTTGACAGAGCACTGTCTGGCAATTTCCGCAGACCACTACGGTCTGCGAGTGACTAAAAACAGTAGTTCTGCAAGGGAGAGAAAAAGATCAAATACGGTCCATGATATAATAACAGATCGAACCAAGAAACGTGGAGCCCTGATCTTACATGTTGAAGCAGCCTTGACACTTCACGTCCTACAATTTCAAAGAAAACCAAGTTAAGAGAGGTATAAAGTTGAGATTTTTACGGGTTAGAGACGTGCAATCACCATGAAGAAGGAATTGGGAGACTGGACAAGACGCTTCAGCTTGTGCCTCTTCTTTTCGAGCTCGGCCGGAGGGTTGAGAAGATCGATATCGTTGGGAAGAACCTAATCCAGCGAAAACAAAGCGAACCAAAAGATCAATCACGATGAGTCGAGGAAAACGAAAAAAGAACAAATAAAAGAGATGGAATTTTACCATTTTCGAAGAAAAAAGAGAGGAATTCTTGAAAGTAGTAGAGGCGGCGGCGGCGAGCGAGAAGCTTTCGAAGGTAGACGAGGAGGAAGAGCAACCCTAGAGAGTTTGTCGCAATAACGAAAGCGAATATATATATATATAATGAGAGTAGAGCTTCAGCCGTTGATCGAAATGTTTAATAATAAGCTGATCTGATCTCGTCCGTTAAAAGCACACTATCCATATGCAGATGAATTAGCCATTGATCATCTTTTCATGAAAAATTAATCTGATCTGGTCCGTTGAAAATATTTAACGATAGCCTGATTTGATATTGTCCATTAAACAAAGCCTGAATTGATGTGGTCCATTAAACAAAAAATTGTTGAGAGTGGGATTTGAACCCACGCCCTTTCGGACCAGAACCTTAATCTGGCGCCTTAGACCAACTCGGCCATCTCAACATTGACATATTTGTTTTCATATTAATTTTATTTAAATTTATTAAATCTTCTCATTATAAGTTGCTACATATCTTTTTTTAGTATAAATAATATTAATTAAAGAGGTAGTTGACATTTTCATATAAGATTTTCTACTTTTTTTTTAAAAAAAAAAAAGGTAGACTTAGTAAAATATTTTTCTTGTGGCTTTATTTTCTAGGAGCGTGAGTGTAGATGAAAAAAACTTACTTGGTAAGAACTTAGAAAATATTCGCTATAAATTTACTTTAATTCATGTTGTACTGTTTAAAACAATTTTTTTTTATATTTCTAACTAATAAGATTATTAAATTAAAAAAAAATCTTCTGTTTTTTTACCCTCAAAAAACAACTATATTTGTTTTCTTTCCTTTAAATAAATAAAAATAAAATAAAATATATATTTTATATTTTATTCGAATGAAAATTTTTAATCAACTTTCTTTTCTTAATATTTTATAAAAATGCACCTATAAGATAATTTTCAATAAAAAAGGTAAAATAATGAGAAAAAAAGGCGTGTGCTCCAATGAATTTCTCATGTAGATTTTGAGATTAAAAATTATTCACAAGAATTGCTATGCATAATCCAAATTGACAAACAAACAATTCTAGTAATCACTTATATATCAATACCAATTCCTATACCATTTACATATTATTCTTCACAACATGATATATATACCTCTATAAAGCACCAAAGCAATAGTGGAGTCCAAAGAAGGCTACATGGAAGTTGGTGATTTGTTGTTGATAAAGCTAATGCTTCCTTTATGTGCTTTCCTCTCCTTGTTCCTCACTGTCACTTGTTTCTTCCTCAAGTCCCAAATAAAACTTGGGAGAAAGAATTACTGTAAAAAAAAAAACTACCTTTCAGTTGGAGTACAAATTTTGATGTCCATGTGAAGAATTGCCAAGTAAACTTTTGTAGAAATTCATATTCTTAATGTATACCACAGGTGATATACTGTTTGGACAATAACACAGCAGCAACATTCACAAAACTCAGATGCACTGCCAAAGCTTTTGACAAGTGAAGATGTTGCGATCAAGAACAACAAGAAGCTTTGTGGAAACAAAAGACTATACATTGGTACGTAACGGCACCAGTTTCAACAAAAAAAAAGTGGGACTAAGCTTGAAAGCTAGATAAGTATATCTTATAGCTACGCTACTGTCAGAAATTCTGTTCAGACTGCATCAGGGATGCTCCACCGAGGAGGGAGCGCATCAGGTTCAAGGTGCCATGAGCCTTGTGGGATCGCGTTGTTTTTAATATCGACTACACTGTACGCAGGGATTCTGTGAGAAAAGCTGAGCATTTCTACTCTGTTCAGTTGCTTTGTCAATTGGAAACCATCATCCAACTGCTTGGTGAAAAAGGTCATGTATCCATCCACCTCCACTAAGCTTCGTATGCTAATTCCACTCTCAGAGAAATCTGAAAGTATCTCCACCACTCGACATTTGTAATGGAGAAAATCTGAGCTTCTCCAACTCTTGTTCCAGTTTCTATACAAAGCCCAGATCTCACCTTCCTTGGGAAAAATTCTATAGAAGGACTTCTTTTTGCTTATATCAAAATTGACACGATGAGAAAACCTGGAAATGTCCAAATGAGCCTCCCTGCCAACTCGAAAAATACCACATGCACATGGTAAATTTTCTTCCACCCATCGAATTTCTTCATCAAGCATTGGATTTGGTTCTAAGAATGCCACACACACTGTGCATGGTGAAACGATATATGTTACCTTGGCATATGACCGAGGCATAGCATCCCTTTCATCATATACAGCCCAAACTTGGTCTACTTTGAAATCATTAGCAGACAACTTGGACTTGCAGTGTGGGACACTGGCATTTGACCCACCGGAATCTGTAGTCCTAGCAGGACTAGAGAACTGAGAAATACTGTATTTTTCCTTGATGCAGATTGTTTCATCAATGCAAACCTTCTTTCGTTGCTGATTAGCATCGTCTTCGGAAGATTCACGCATGCTCATTTTACTTTTGGAAGAACCACCAAAATCTAAATTACTTTCAGTAGTCATATTCCTTGTCTCTGACTGTGGTTGAGAAGATTCATTTTCATCTGGCAATTTCAAATATAAACCATCACCGAAATTGGAACTCTCTTGGAATTTGACAGAGCCTGACACATGCATCAAATTTTTCTTTTGCTGGTAATCAGTGGCATCTTCTGAAGCATCATTAGTTAATGTAGAAGAACCATTTTTGCTCCAAGTATTTTCTGAAACCTTGCTTTCAATGACCACTGGATGGCCAGCATCCATAAAGTAACTGGCCTTAAACTGAGAGTTTGATCTGCATGGAGCAGCACGAGAACCACTTCGTTTGGAATCAAACACTGCTCGTTTAACAGGATTTGAAAGCACAGAATATGCCTCCTTCACATAATTTAGTGCCAACTCAGTACCTGGCAAATCATTCTTAACACGATTCAGTTGTGATACAAGTATTGAATAGCGGGCATGTATCTCAGAAGGCTCGGGAGAAGGGCCAAGCTGTAAAATCAGGTACCAATCAATGCCATAATGTGGGAGATAGCTCTCTGTCTCAGCATGGAAAAGAATATCACAGACTGCAAGCAATTCTGAGGCATGGTCAAACAATAAGGATGATTTCAAGGCTTCAAGAATAAGGGCCCTGGCACCACTATAATCTTTCTGATGGATTTTGTTGAAGATTGCACTTTTAGCATGACTAATCTCTGCATTATCACCAACCATTCTGCTTTCTAGAGAAAGAACAAAATTGCAACTGCTTATCCAACATGAAAAAACATATGCATGAATGTTTTTGGAAACACTTAAAACCTGCATGCACGATATTTATTTTTTTAAAAAAAAAAAAGTTGATTTTTATCAGGTATAAAATCTCAGTCTGTCACATATGGAAGCCATAAAACAGTGTAGTCAAATGAACTGCTCACGCCTTTTCCTTGTCAAGCAAAAAATAAAACAATATTTATATTAGTGTGTGCACTTATGTGCCAAGACACTCTTTATGTATTTTATGGATAATTATTTCATAAAGACAAGTATTTATCGTTAATCATTTACTTTTTTGTACGTATATGATTAATGATAAAGTTCCATGGATCAATGAGTATATTAATCTTAAAACAGTCTTGATCGAATAGATATCTAGGGGAGACATGGATATTTAGATCAACGTTGAGTATAACTAGGTCGAGATAGACCAAGGAATGGATATCCAAGTTGTACTTGGAGTGCCTTGAGTTTAGAGGTACACTAGACACGACCCACCAGATATTAAGCATCATTGATCATTCCTCTTATGAACGAGTGCAAATGATCTTTTGACTTGAGACCTTCATTTATTCTATGCGTGGAGTTATGTACTTTGACGTCGTTAAAAGTAGTCTTTAATCAAATTATGATTAAAATGGTTGTTGGGTGTATAGCAAAGTGTAAAGAAAATAGTGTTGAGTCAATAGAGGATTCATCGCTCTCTTGGATTAGGAGTTAACATCCTGGCTGCTTAATAGAGATATTAGTGACTCAAAATCCATGACCATAAGAGGAATGATTTATCATTCAAGTGGAGTCTATTATATCATAGAAATCAAGTAAAACAATTAATTTGGTAACGATGCATAATGTACCAAATTAATTGGGATGTAGGCTACACAGTAATCGGTTCATGGTGGTTTATAGTTTAAGACTAATATTAATTTTATCACGTTGGGTGACTAAAAACTGTTGATAGACGGTTACCTTAGTCTGTGTATAGATTTACACTGTCTTCATATATAAAATCTAAAGGGTCACATGCATAGTACGGAGACATAAACATTATCTATAATTGATTATTTTAGTGGATACTAAAATTAATCAATAAGAATTAATTAGATTATTAATTAATTCTGAAATATTGAAAGCTAATATCGGTCAAGATCAAATATAATTTTATTTGATTCAAAGAAGAGGGAGTAGAGAATTCGGATAGACACAATCCTTGTGATCCTTGGAAAATTTGAAGAGTCATAACTCTTCATCTTCCCTGAAGAATTAATGAAGGTCATAATTCTACTTAAATGAAGAATTAATGGAAGTCATAACTCTTCATCTTCCTAATTAATGGATGGCATAATTCTACTTAAATGAAGAATTAATGGAGACCTTAACTTTTTATCCTCCTTGGAGGATATAAATAGCCACCCTTAGAAAGGGTGGAATGATGAGCTATTATTCACTTCTCTCTTTCTTCCATCAAAAATCGATAGTGCTTCCAAAAGGTTTTGTAAATCCAAGAGGCTAGCACCTAACGGATCATATCAAGTTCATGATCTAGTGAGCGTGGATACCGCTAGAGGAGTCACACGTGGGACTCTTATTTGTTTGTGATATCATTCACTCTATCGAGAACTGCAAGGTATGTTTTATTTCATGTTATTTTATTTAAAACTATATGTACCATGACGAGATCCATGATTTAAGAGAAAATTAGATTTTAATATGTGTATTCTGCTGGGCTCCGATCCCAACAATTTAGCATTCACCACAACATTAGATTTTTTTGGTAAAGAAGATTCAGAGCGTTATAAGATTAGTTGTGGAGGATCCAAATATTGTTCAAGTTTCAATAGTGTGCCCTGCTTCTGTACCAAACAGCGGCTCTATGGTGTAGAACGGGCAATACTGACCAATTCAATCAAGATAACTAAAAGCTTGTTTATCTGCCTAAAACTTATTTACTATTGCTCTATAAATATCCAGGTCAATAATGAATAAAACAAAATAAACTGCAATACTAGGCCTAAAGCTTGTGATCGGATAATGCAAGCATAACAAAAAAGGAAAAAAAAAGCAAAATAATTCGTACAACCTGGCATACCACCTTTCAGAAAGAAGGATGTTTGACCTTGTGATTTGAGATCAATTGTTATAGTCCATATGAGCAATATGCATACAACAATTCACATTAATGTATGTTCAATTGCTGATGAAATAACTAAAAATTAGGCCAAAATCTTGGTTATCAATCCAAATATTATGTTAACACCCAAATAAAATCTTTTAACTGATATTTGATAACTTAGCATATAAGATAGGTGGAAATGTTTGTACTAGGATTTTAAGGGTAAGAAGAAATGTTCATATTCAACATACGCAAACAAGCATGAAATTTTCTTGACTATAATTTACACCATCGGGAAAAATAGTACAAATACCTATTCAACACACTAATTAAGAATATGCCACAAGTCCCACTTAGAAACTTGTTACACTGTAATGTTTACCTCACTCCTAGCACTTGTCACATTGTCAAGATCTGTTCTGGCATTGCAAAGGCAGGAGCAAGAGGTTAGCATGGGTTACAAGGGATATCAGCACAGCTATGCATGACCGAATACAAAAAGTTAATCAACCAAACTAAATTGATCACAATTTAGCTATTAATCTTTGAAATGTTAAAATATGAAATTTATTACAGATTGACCACTACACTTGCTTGCTAGATGCAGCTCTTTTCATAGTTGACTCTTGGTATCCCTTTTCCAATCAGTAGTGTTATGAACGAAAATGATTCTATCCCTTGTGAAGTATAACTTAAGAGCAAGATAATTGTGTATATTTTTCCTGGATGGCTAAGGATCAAACCGAGCTCAACCACTGGGTAAAGGTATATTTTTTCCTACACATTTCTCACTTGTGAGCTTGCTCTAAAGGCCCCTTTCCATAGAGATTCTAACTACGCATCAATTCAGAACTTGCAAGGAAACAGATAAGGAATAGGTCAAGACATATCAAAACGCATCGAATTTCAAACAAAATTCGTCATTTGGAAAAAGAATCTGAAATTTAGAAAGTCAATGTTCTAACCAGGTGACACCGCAGCGACTTTTCCCAAAAAGTAAAGCGCCAGCAGCAGAAAACGGAGAAGAGTTGCGACCTCCGGTCGACAGAAAGCTCGAAGAAGAGGAAGCCGCGGCTGGAGGCGGAGGGAGACGGGTGGGGAAGAGGGATTAGGGGACGGAAAGTGTTCCCTGTAATTCAGTCATTCGGTACACGTGACTATAAAAGAACCATAAATGAACTAATTTTATTTAATCTAATTTATTAAAAAATTAACGCAAAGTGTTTCCTGTATACTATTAATATTATTGTTATGCTTATAATTTAAGTAATACGTTATATAGTAAATTTGTAATCATAAAATTCTATAATATTTTATATAATTAAATAAAAATCATTTTTAAAGGGAAAAAACACCTTTAACCGACTCTATTTTCTAACAGTCAGCATTTGACTTCTCTATATTTTAAAAATAACATTTAACTCATTTCATAAAGTCAAATGTGAAAATAATTTATAAAAAATATTTATGTTATTCCTTTGTCTGTATTTCTATTTTTTTATTGATATCTAAATTAATTGTAGATAATTTAATACTCATATTTTTAATATGTGCATAACTACTGATTTACTAATTAAAATCAATAAATTATATGTAATCATCACCAATATATAAAAATTAATATTTAATTATACGAATAAAATAAAATTAAGTAGGTTAAAATGACGGTAAATTAGAGAAAAATCTCCAATCACAATGTTAACTTTGCATGCAATCCCCATATCCAAAAAATTTTGTTTCTACTCCTTGCATGCAAAGTGATCCGGATGTACAGACAGGAGACCCCCTTTGAGGGGAGTCAACGCCACGTGGAGGTCAAAAGTCAAACGGTCGATCGGAGAAGAGTAGGGTCAACCGGCCGAACGGGTCCAAGAGGAATCAAAGACAACCCGACGGGGAGTCGGGTTTCCGACGCTCAGGGTGAACAGGGTCGCCGGGCCGAGCGGCCGGCCCGCTCGGTCGAGGCGTAAAACAGCAATACTGTGAAGGAACAGTCTCAGTCGAGCACCCGGTCGGACCAATACCTACGCCCGGTCGGATCGATGCCTGCCGAGCGGAGGGACGCTCGGCCAGGGGAAAAAGGATACAAGGACAAGGGGCCATTGGGAGACATCTTCTGACAACAGGCATGTTCGACGACCAAGCCATACGCAGAATCTTACGGCGGAAGGTTCTGCTGTCCCATCATAGAGGTGTTCAGACTGTAGCAGTATGGTGTCAGACATGCTCCTTTGGCAAGCCCATACTAAGGTATGGTACAGGACACGTGTACGCCTCGGTAGGTGTGCACAAGCCTTCCCACAGCTCTATATAAGAGCCCTCAGACTTCGCCAGAGGTACGCAATCACGCATTCTCGCATCTTTGGAGCCACTTCATTATCCTCTTGCCTGACTTGAGCGTCGGAGGGTCGTCGCCGGGAACCCCTTCCCGGCCCGACTTCTTTGCAGGTTCGCCGGAGATCCATACGGCCGGTTAGAGATCCACATCATCAGTTGGAAGAGCGCAACATGCCCAGCGCCCATCGATTCAGCGTTCGGACATGATCAAATTGGCGCCGTCTGTGGGAACGCACCTACATCCGAGCGGAAGAGATGGACGAAGCTGGACGACCGCACACCATGATGCTCTCCCAGGAGGAGCTCGACGCTATAATTGAGGCAAGAGCAGCTAAGCTCGTGGAGCAACAGAAACAAAAGGCGCAAGCCGAGCGCTTAGAGCAACAGGGGCCGTCAGCATCAGCAGGCCGAGCGACAGAATATCTCAACATGGGGCCGAGATAAAGATCCGGTCGGCATTCAAGGGGAAGCACCACTTGCCCCGATCCCTTTTCACTGAGCTGGGTAAGAGGTGCACCGATGTAATTCATTTTATGTATGTCTTGGTCGCCTGTGTCCTTTTAATGCAGGAAGTAAAGGGATAAAACGCATTTGACATTATTCGTCGAACGGGCGACTACACGAAGACCCCGTGCCGCTCGGCAGGGCGTATATCATCCATGTTGAAATTAGCCTTGAAGGCCGTCGAGCTCCGACGTTAAAAATCGAGAGTCGCGCCGGCGACTATAAACCTTCCGGCCGGAAGACCGTCGAGTTCCGACGTTAAAAATCGAGAGTCGCGCCGGCGACTATAAACCCTCCGGTCGGAAGACCGTCGAGCTCCGACGTTAAATATCGAGAGTCGCGCCGGCGACTATAAACCATCCGGCCGGAAGACCGTCGAGCTCCGACGTTAAAAATCGAGAGTCGAACCGGCGACTATAAACCCTCCGGCCGGAAGACCGTCGAGCTCCGACGTTAAAAATCAAGAGTCGAGCCGGCGACTATAAACCCTCTGACCAGAAAACTGTCAAGCTGCTACGTTAAAAATCGAGAGTCGCGCCGGCGACTATAAACCCTCCGGCCGGAAGACCGTCGAGCTCCGACGTTAAAAATCAAGAGTCGCGCCGGCGACTATAAACCCTCCGGCCGGAAGATCATCAAGCTCCGACGTTAAAAATCGAGAGTCGCGTCGGCGACTATAAACCCTCCGGCCGGAACACTATCGAGCTCCGACGTTAAATATCGAGAGTCGCGTCGGTGACTATAAATCATCCGGCCGGAAGACCGTCGAGCTCCGACGTTAAAAATCGAGAGTCGAACCGGCGACTATAAACCCTCCGGGCGGAAGACTGTTGAGCTCCAACGTTAAAAATCGAGAGTCGAACCGGCGACTATAAACCCTCCGGCCGGAAAACCATCGAGCTCCGACGTTAAAAATCGAAAGTCGAACCGGCGACTATAAACCCTTCGAGCGGAAGACCGTCGAGCTCCAACGTTAAAAATCGAGAGTCTAACCGGCGACTATAAACCCTCCGAGCGGAAGACCGTGGAGCTCCGACGTTAAATATCGAGAGTCGCGCCGGCGACTATAAACCATCCGGTCGGAAGACCGTCGATCTCCGACGTTAAATATCGAGAGTCGCGCCGGCGACTATAAACCCTCCGACTAGAAGACCGTCGAGCTCCGACGTTAAATATCGAGAGTCACGCCGGCGACTATAAACCCTCCGTCCGGAAGACCGTCGAGCTCCGACGTTAAATATCGAGAGTCGCGCCGGCGACTATAAACCCTCCGGCCGGAAGACCGTCGAGCTCCGACGTTAAATATCGAGAGTCGCGCCTGCGACTATAAACCCTCCGGCCGGAATAAATGACGTTTGAAGATAAGCGGCGAGGAAAAGTAGTGACAAGTTGAATGTCACCTACGCCCGCTCGGAAGGCCTAGTTGGCCAAGTTGTGTGTCATAGGCTCCGACCAACCACCCACAAGCATGCAAAGTAAAGTAAAAAAGAAGGCGCACAACGTAGATAAATTTTTCATTGAAAACAGGGAAATTAAGGTCGAGCGACCGAATTACAAAAAAGGACAGTTTTTGGTCGAGCGACCGAATTACATAAAAACTTCCACTCAAGGAAGTCATAAACGTCATTTGGGATGGTGTCGAGGAGCGTCGCTTGGTCTTGGGTCGGGATGAGGACGGAGTCGGGAAGATGACCCTTAGACTTCAAATAAGTTGTGGTGGCCGTCATAGCAAGCTCAAAAGCAGTATACATCCGCTCGCATACTTTTTCGGAGAATTCGGCCGAACGGATGTAATTTTGCCTCAAGGCGGCGACCCGGCCTGGCTCAACCTCCTGGTATTCTTTGAGGGCCGCTCGGGAGGCGTCGGCGACGGCCTGGTGTTCTTGCAAGGCAGCCTCAAGCTTCGTCACCACGTTCGATCGGGCCGCCTTCTCACCGGCCAGCTGATCCATCAGCTCCTTAACCCTTTGCTCTAGCCCCCGAGCCTCGACATTCTTCTTCTCTAGGTCGGCGATGACCGTCTTCTTCCGCTCGGTGGCCAGACTTATTTTGCGATCTAGTGATTTGTTCTAGTGCTCAAGTTCGGCCAGAGTGTGAGCCTGGTCGGCCGTCTTCTTCTGCTCGGCTGCCAACAAGTCTTGGGCCTTCTTGAGCTCTTTCTGCAGCTCGACATATGATGGACCCTGGGAAGGCGCGCCGCCCGAACTCCTTAGCCGCTTTAGCTCCTCGTCCACCATGGCCAGACGGTTGCAGACGGCGATCTCCTCCACCCATCTCTGACATAAGCAAGATTGTTAATAGCCGACCGGAAAGAATCCGTAAAGGACTTAAGAAAATATACTTACCCCAGTGGCCTGTTGCATATGACTGTTGGCCAGATTGCTGAGCGGAATCATCGCGACGCGCGCCCGAGCGTCGGCCCACATCTCGGCTAGGGGCCCCTTCATTGTGATCATGTGCTCGGGCGCGGTGGGCCGATCGGATTCAGGCATCAACTCTTCAGTGGGGAGATGCAAGGAGACCCGGATGGTACGGTGCCGACCGGGAGTCGTCTGGGCGGAAGCCAGGGAAGGATCGGAGGCCGGCGCAGAAAATTGGGACAAAATGGCCGAACGTTCGACTCGGTGGGGAGCGGGCGGAAGGGCGCTGACTAGAATGGCCTCGAGAGGGTGCGCCGACGCATCCAGCTGGGATGGGGTCCGATCGGACGAGATCGCCTCGACCGCTGGAGCTTTGCCGTGAGAATCGGCGGTGGTTCGTTCGGTCGGTTGGACCGCGGATGTGGCCGAGCGGAGTGGTGTCTCCGTTCGGCGTCTCTTTTGTCGAAGAGAGCGCTCTTCCTCCTGAGCGGGGCCTTCCTCTTGGACTGTTGGTCCTCCGCTGGGGGTGGCTCCTCTTGCCACATCCTGGGGAGAGGCTTGAGCGGCCGACTCCTAGTGAGTTCCGCTCTCCCCTTCATGTGAGCCGACCGGCTCAATACCAAGTGCCTCCATCTCTTTGGCAGCCGCGGCCTCGAGCGCCGCCGCTTTCCTTTTCAAAATGCCGCCCATCACGGACTCCATGACAATGTCCACTACAAAGAAAAAAGGAGAAAATCAGTTAGCAATCAAAGCGAAAGCACAAGTAAAATTCTTACCGAAGCCGCTCGGGAGGGGGGTCCTGATCGGACTCAAGACGAATATGTACATCACCCCTTCAGGCAAGAACTTATTGATGTCAAACTTCAGACCGGCTAGCATGTTGGCAGTGTGAAGGTAGTCCGGTCGAGTCTTGAACCTCTTCAGCTCAGGGGAGATTGGTGGTCCGACCTGTCACTGGGTTCGGAAGGAGGCCCGCTCGGGAAGACGAAGGTAGAAATAATATTCTTTCCAATGCTTATTGGAAGAGAGCAGTTTATTAAAGAAAACTAAGCCGGGCCGAGCCTGGAACATGTAAGTGCCCAGCTCGGACTGTTTAGGGTAGTAGAAATAGTAGAAAACCTCCGGTCGGAGGGGAATGTTGTGGATTTTGAACAAGACGACGATGCCGCACAGAAGGCGGAAAGTGTTAGGGACTAGGCTTCCGAGCGGAATGCCGAAAAAATTGTAAACTTCAACGATGAAGGGATGAATTGGAAATCGCAGACCGGCTATGAACTGGTCGCGGAAAACACAGAAAGCTCCGCGCGGCGGTTTGTGTGGCCGAGCGGAGGGGGAGGGTAAGATAAGTTCAAAATTAGAAGGGATTTCAAAAGTGTCCATCAGAATATCGGCGTCGCGCCGATCGAAGCGCGACTTCATGGTGGTATACCATGGGCTGAGGGTTGGGTCTTGAGGTTGAGAAGAACTGGCCATTGTCCGAACGGACGAAACCACAAAAGGCAGATAATAGAAAGAAGAGGACGACAAACGAGACAGCGCCCAAAGGACCAAAACTCGGGAAAGAAACGCAAAGAAAACCAAAGATAGAAAAGAAGAAGAACCTTACAGAGAAGAATAGAGATCGACAAGGAACACGGAATCGCCAGAAGAAGTAGCAACGAGATCACCGGAGCACTAAAACGGCAAAGGAGGTTACGGGACACGCGAAGACGCAAATGCGGCGAGAAGGCGGAGAAGGTGAAGGCTTTATAGGGCTGAGCCCGAGCGACCTCCACCGTCGGATGCAGGTCACGGGAACCGGAGCACGCATCGGGCCGTCCATTTTAAACCGCCTCGGTCTCGTCGCCCGCGACGCCGCCGCCGTACGATGACGGCAGCATTGACATGTGGCAGCCAGCCACTGGGTGCATTTAATGAGCGCGTGCCCGACCTTAATGTCGAAGATTGGCGCAGACTTCAAAGAGATCAGAGGAATGTTGGCATTGACTGACGTTATAGCTACTCCTGTGGGCGCTGAGCGGAAGATAGTTTCACGGAGACGCCGCTCGGCGCAACTAACGGTCCAGTCAGTCGGACTAATCGCCTCCTTCGACTAGACTTGAAGGGGAGGCAAGTGATCCGGATGTACAGACAGGAGACCCCCTTTGAGGGGAGTCAACGCCACGTGGAGGTCAAAAGTCAAACAGCCGATCGGAGAAGAGTAGGGTCAACCGGCCGAACGAGTCCAAGCGAAATCAAAGACAACCCGACGGGGAGTCGGGTTTCCGACACTCAGGGTGAACAGGGTCGCCGGGCCGAGCGGCCAGCCCGCTCGGCCGAGGCGTAAAGCAACAATACTGTGAAGGAACAGTTTCAGCCGAGCACCCGGTCGGACCGATACCTACGCCCGATCGGATCGATGCCTGCCAAGCGGAGGGACGCTCGGCCCGGGGAAAAAGGATACAAGGACAAGGGGACATTGGGAGACATCTTCTGACAACAGGCATGTTCGACGACCAAGCCATACGCAGAATCTTACGGCGGAAGGTTCTGCTGTCCCATCAGAGAGGTGCTCAGACTGTAATAGTATGGTGTCAGGCATGCTCCTCTGGCAAGCCCATACTAAGGTATGGTACAGGACACGTGTACGCCTCGGTAGCTGTGCACAAGCCTTCCCACAGCTCTATATAAGAGCCCTCAGACTTCGCCAGAGGTACGCAATCACGCATTCTCGCATCTTTGGAGCCACTTCATTGTCCTCTTGCCAGACTTGAGCATCGGAGGGTCGTCGCCGGGAACCCCTTCCCGACCCGACTTCTTTGCAGGTTCGCCGGAGATCCATACGGCCGGTCAGAGATCCACATCATCAGTTGGAAGAGCGCTACGTGCCCAGCGTCCATCGATTCAGCGTTCGGACATGATCACAAAGTATTACTTGTTTCAACTCTCTCATGTAAATATTGATACCTAAATTGTCCCTCAGATTTTTTAGGTACAAAAAGTCCAAAAACGAGTATAATTCTTCTTAAAGTCAGTACTTTATATTAAAAATCGAGTATATTTTCTATCAAAATTGTCCCTCTTATTTTTTAGGTATAAAAAGTCTAAAAATAAGTATAATTCTTGTTAAATTCAGCACTTTACACTATAATCTAGTATTCTATACTAGGATCTAATATATTTTCTATTAAAATTAACCCTCATATTTTTCGGTACAATAGTCTAAAAATGAGTATAATTCATATTAAATTCAGCACATTAAATTAAAATTGAGTATATTTTGAGGTGAAATAGAAGCGTACTCAATTTGATAGAAAATATGCTAGATTCTAATTTAATATACTGAATTTAAGAGGATTTATATTGATTTTTGAACTTTTTGTACCTAAAAATATCATGGGCAATTAGGTAAATATGTTTGACTGGGGAGTAAAAACAAAGATTTTCATCGATGGGAGCTGCATGCAAATTTTCCCTTAAAATGACTGTATAATTTTTAAATACAATATCAACCCTCAATTGACATCAATCACAAATTTGAGTGAGTGACAAAGAACACCATACATGAGTGACAAAGGGTACCATACTCCGAAAATATATGTAATTATTTTCTATATCAATTTATTATATTTTTTCCTGTTAATATTAAAAAAACAAAAATATAAGGACGTAATTATTTTTTATAATTTTTTTTTTTACTTTAGTAGTAGAAGGGGTTAAAGGGAAAGGTATTTTTCCTTTTAAAAAACCTAATTTAGTAGATGAATGTAACTTACGAACGAGAAATTATTCAATCGTGGAGAATAAATTAAAATAGAACATTTTTCGCAATTCAATAACAATTTGGAAGAAAATAACAACAAATTTACATGCATGCAATTATCTCCATTCTACCGAAAGATCGATGAAACGAAACGGTCGAGCTCTCTTGCGATCAACGGATTCGATTTAATGTCTTCATCCTCCATCATGGCTTCCACCACCTCCTTCGACACCACGCACCGTCCCTCCCCCGTCAGCTTCTCTTGCACCGGCGTTGATCCGATGAGAACCTGAACCTTTTGCTCCACCTTACTGGGAGCATTCCATTCCTACATCATTTTATTCTCTATTTTATTTTCACAATCTGATTAGATAGATAATTTATCACTAAAATTCATTAGATTTTAGGAAGAAAAACAAAAAAGAATACGTACGAACCATGAGCCCCAGCAGTCCGACCTGCGCCTGCAGGAACTTGATGTACTCGTACGCCGCCTGAAACATCTCCGCCGTGCTCATCCTGCTCCCGCCGGGGACCAGTTTCCCCAGCCCCCGCGTCTTCTCGCTGATCCGCTTACGCCGCACTCGCGCCGCTATGCTCTGCGGCGACAAGCCATTCCCTGCCTTCCTTTCCCTGTAGGAAGACTCCGGTAGAGGAGGCGGAAGTGGCGGATCCATGAGATCTGGAAACACCTCCAGTGCAGGAGGTACCGGAAGGAAGCAGGAGTCGGGGAACCGTCCAGGGCCGAGATAGAACTCGGCGGCGCCGTCGGTGGTGGGAAGAGCGGGCTCGATTCTGTCCGCCACAGGATCGACGAGTCCGGGAAGGCGATTTTCGTCGCCGTCGGAGAAGAAAGCGCGGATGGTCGCGTCCAATTCGGAGTGGCTGTTGACGGCGTCGAGGTCGAAATACTGATCCGCAGTCTCCATGATTTGCATCACACGAACCAAGAAAACAGAGTAATATATATATCGCATACGACAAAAATACTCAATTTAACTCCTTCTTTGCTTATAATTATTTATTATCCCTCTTGCAAACTTGATCTGATTGAATGGCGTCGACAAACGAGAGAGGAGGACAGGTGAAATGATTTTATGGAAGCTAGAGGGTTAAATTGTACTTTTCAAAATATTTGGTACTGTAATAAATGAAAGAACTGGGAGGGGAGTGAAATATGTTCTCTTCCTATTTTCCTTCCCTTGAGCACGGATCACGGACCCACGTTCCCGGAAAACTCGGTCAACGATTCGCAAGCCGGGTAATGGCACGGTTCTTGTCCTAATCCGGTTCGCTAGCCGAATCGGTTCGAGTGTGGCTGCGGTTCACTGCCCGAATCTTGCGCCGCCATCGACCGTGACAGAGTGAGAGCAGTGAGCAAGTCCTCTTCTCCATTGCTTACAGGTTTGACATTTACTTAGTTACTTATGTAGATTATATAGTATTTTGTTGTATCTATGTCTAATCCCATAGCAGTGAGCTAAAAAGATCATTGTATATCTGTACAACATTGAAGGCATTCCATAGAGGAAGAATGTACAACAAAGCCGACCATCCTGCATTTGAACCAATCCAATGATCAAACTCTGACATTGTGAAATGAACACACCTTGAAGAAAACCCTAAGAAGAAGACTGGTGGCACTGGCCTCTGCTTCTCCACTAGGTTTCGGAGATAAACTAGGGGTTTGCTTCACTCTCAGAATTGTCTGCCCTATCTGTCTCCTTATGCAATCTATGGTCTTGGCATCAACACGATTGCTTGCCGTCTCCGAAACATAGAAAGTGTCGAACGCCTTGCCGCCATCCGTTGCTATCGCTGCTCTTCGGATGCACAGGCCATACTCGCGAAACACCCGAGTGATATCCGATAAAAGCCCGATCCTGTCGTCAGCGTGCAGCTCCAGTTCTAGTCCCTTAATTCAAGACGTACGAGATTCAAGTTCAACCAAGTTCAGAGAAGCTAATCATGATCACTTGTGAGATAGATAGACAGATAGATAGTGCACTTAGTTTCCAATACCTCAGATACTCGTCTCTCGATAGCTGCCTCAAGACACCGTATGATTTGATGCTGTTCGGTTTCTGAACTCACCGAGTGGCCATCGCTGTGCCGCAAATAGAATTCCTGGTGCAAACGGTAGATCTTAGTAGAAGGAAATAAGTTCAGATTTAAATATTTATTGCATAGTTTGAATCAAATGTTTACTGATGATATGTCTCTACCTGATAGGCTTCGCTCCTTGTTGCATCAATGGAGGCATGAAACACCAAATAGTGCATATCAGAGAGCGTACAAAGAGTATCAAATAGAAGCTTTGGTCGATCCTTGGACCTCAACATGACTACCGTGTAGTGCCTGTCCACGCAATTGGTAACGGTGACTTGTGACCTTGATTTCTTAGGTCCTTTTGCCACTCCAGTTTGCTCGTAATCGCGGTCGTCGAACATCAACCGGTGCAGCCTCCTCTCGGTGTGGGCAAGACCCTCGGAGACCACCATCTTGGCTCTACTAGTGTGGCTGTCACCCTTGAGGACGTTGTACAAGAGGTCTTTGATTCTCGACAATCGGTTTCGATCCTCGATGGCCTGAAGGGTGGACTCATCGGCGACTTGGATTACGGCGGCAGCTCGGGTGTTATGGGTCCATACCTCAGCTTTCACTACATTGCAGTGCAGGTCTTTGAGGACGGCGCAGACCTCCGACAGAAGACCTGGTCTGTCATTCCCTGTTAGCTCGATCAAAGTGAAATCCTTTGAGGGAAGGATGTCAACTGAACTAGGGAGCGAAGTGATGGAACAAGCACTCGACTCGAGTGCCTGCATTCGAATCATAGTTTCAGATCGAAATCAGAAGAACCAACAATTGTATTGCTCTTAGAAAGTTCACTAATTAAGAACATAAGAGTATCCTTACTGTTTTCAAATAATTGAGGATCTTATGGTCCTGAAGCTTGTTTCCCGCTCCATCAGTGACATTGAAGACTGAAATTTGAGATGAATAAGTAAAATGGATACGTGAAATAAGGGTCGAGGTAATAATTAAGAAGAATCAGTGATAGAGCTAATTACCAAACATGAACCAACTTGCATCAGAAGTTATGTAGGCCTTCTTGATGACAAGGTTTAGATCAGTAAGGACTTGAACAAGCTCAAGAAGGATCCCATGTTTACACACACAATCGACCTAGGGAATAAATTAAACAATCTTGTACGTGAAGGCTTCCAGAAAAAATTAAAATAAAAGGTAGAAGAAATTTAATCCTTTACTTGGACAATTGTAGCGTGATCACAAGCATCGTTGTCTATTCCAACCCTGCAAGGTTATTTGGATTGGACGGGATCAAAACTTCATTAAACAAAAACATTAATATTAAAAGACAGGGGAAGATCAGTGTAAAATAAAAACAGGGCAAGGTATCCTATCTTTGAGAGTGTAACAGAGTAAATGGAAGACAAAAAATTAGAAACCTTGAGATTTTACCTTGGAGAATTCATCTTCCTGATGAGCTTCGCGTATTCATCATCATCCACCTGCCCTTCTTGATACCTCTCGCTCCCCATCAAGAGCAGAGGCCTCAGACTTTGAACCCTAAAAATCGAAAGCAAACAACACCAACGACGAGATGGACCGATCGATGGACTCACCGATCCGAAGAGATGACGAGAGATTGAATGAATCGAAAGAAGGCAAAGATGGACGTCTCTTTTTTCTGTAGGAGAAGGAAGAGGCGGAGAGCATGGAAGCTTAAGCCGTTTAAAACCGCTCTTTTATAGCACATTGCGGCGGTCACTGCCCGTTTGCCAGCAACCGGATCTACTCGTGGAATGTCCGTGGAAGCTTGCCATTGGGCGACATATCTTGCCGAGAATCTCGTCGCTGCCCGCATGAGTAAAATGCAGGAGCGAGTTCCAGACTCGTTTAACTCGTTCCTCCGTGGCCTTCTCCGTCGGCCCCTGACTCGGTTGACTCGCCCGATTAGTTGCCTTTTTTAGGTGCCGGAATCGACGTTAGAGGGTGACGTGTCGTGCTGCCAGGGCCATTTCTTTCCCGATTTAGCTGGCTATTTTGAATATGATGTTGGAATTGTGGGAGTGAATCACGTGGATAAATGGAACGGGTCGAAATCGAATTAGTTGCTAAATTAAATTGAAGTCAAATCAAAATCTCACTGTTTATTGTGGTTCCATTTTCTTGGAATTAAACGGAGTTTTTTATTTATCATCATTTAAGTAGAAATAAAGCAGGACAAAGAACCTTCGTTTAGGGAGGAATCTTGATGAGGTTGGATTCAAACACAAAGAATCCACGCAAAATGTCTTCACTTGGTTGGTTGCTTGAGGAATATGAATCACACAAATCTACTCATTTGTACCTTTTTCATTCCTTTATTTATTCTCATTGTTATAATTGTTAAGAGTTAATTGACTTAATAATAATAAATACATTTTACTTATTTATATATCTAAATTCTATTACATTATATTTTTTTTAAAAAAAATCTCTCTCATAATCGTTATCCCAACATTACGTAGTCATACATAGGCAAATTAAATTTATGTGATGATTCACAATGTGGGCCTTCTTTAAAGCATGTAGGCATTCTTCTACTTTATTCCTCTAATAATGATTCTCCAATGCCATCGAGATACGATAACCCATGAAGCAACAAATGCTAGAGAATATATTCCAAATATCTAAAACTTGATGATGTGGCTTGATGGATTCTCTTGATTTGCATCCAAATATACTTGAAGCCAATCTACGCGAGAATCATACTATTTATGGTTGACTCGAGTTGGGAGCATTAGATTCTAATAATAACAAGGTGTTTCCTGTTTCTTTTCCACTCGCCCACTTATGATTATTCCCTTCCAACAATATAGGTGAGATTCAATTGCACGTCAAAAGAATCATTAAAATAATTATTTAGAAAAATAATTTCACTTATGAATACCGTACCTAAAATTCCATATATGATAACAATTCATTATCTCTAGATTTGAACTATATATTAAAATTTTAGTGCACAGCAAGAAAAAGATGTGACAATATGATATTAATTGATATAGTTAGTGGAGTGGAAAAGGAAAATCTATTGCTAAGATGAAATATTCTTGAATCTTAAATGATCTATTTTTCTTTTCATCGTGAGCTAGAGTTTAATTAATTGAGCCCCCACCGTTGGAAGTGACGATAGCTAGCCTTGCATCATTTTTATCTAGGGGCAACATGATATATTATTTAACACCATAATTAATTATAATAGATGCTATTTTATGAGTCCTTCAGTTTCAATAAATTGGGAAAAGAAATCATGTAAGTTATTTTTTTTTATGATTTCATGTGGATAGATCCACATACAATTATGATCGTCCTTTACTGTATCCATGATTCGAAGCTATCAAAGAAAAAAAAGGGAAGTCATTTTGACTATTTTTTGTTTAAAAAAACAAAAACAGTATTAAGCAACATAGCTATATAATCCATGAAAAAGAAATATTATAAAATTCAGTTGCAAACTAAAGAATCCGATCCTTTATTCTGGGGTATCTTAGTTAGTGTTTATGTTGGTATCTTAGCCAAAACGAGTTATAGCATCTTATCCCAACAACCAACGGCATAGTGCAACCTCATCATAATCATAATTATAATCATCATTGTTACTACTTCTATATGGAATTTCTTAAACAATAAAAACCGACAAGTAGAACATAATAATTTTTCAATTTGAATTCCTCATTCTTATAATATATATAGTCTATTTATAAGTTACTTATATAACTCATGACAAAACTACTAATTCCATAATTCTATCCTAGGACATAGTTGAGCTGGACACTATGTGATAGATTTACAGAAATGGACAAGAGTTGATTCTTGACGAAGCCGATGAAAAATAACCTCCGACGTAGTGTCTTGCTAGGTTTCTTGATTTACCTTTCTGTAGATAGTTATGAGACTAGCTATATGAGGCGCCCATATCAGCGTATGACATTTTGCAGAAAAACTAACTCTATAATTCTACCCCACTAACGCAACTTGTGTAAATATATTAAACGCAAACATTTTTCCTTTAACTACTAAATACCACTACTACCACTAATTGTCACCTCATCAACCTACTAACTCAATTATTAATTTTGAATTATTTTATCAACACTCTCCCTTGATTCAAAATTACAAACACGAAAACATGATCTAAAATAAATAAACTTATCTCTTGGAAGTGACTTCATCAAGATATCCACTACTTGTTCATGCGTATAGCAATGCTCCAATATAATTTCATTATTTACAACTAAGTCTCGAATGAAATGCATACGAATATCAATATGTTTTGTCCTCGCATGGAAAGTTAGATTTTTTATCATTGTAATCGTCACCATGTTATCAAAAAAATAATAGTTGCATCTTTTTATTGTTGGTGAAGATCTTCAAGTACTCTTCTAACTCAAATTGCTTGACATGTCGCTGAAGTTACTGCTACATATTCAGCTTCTGAAGAGGATAGGGTTGTAGTAGCTATTATATTAGAGATGTGTCTCAAGGCAACCGCCTTAAATATTGTATTATTTATTAGATAAATAAAATTCCTTATTTGAATATACATTTTATATGTATATGTTATTGATGTTAAACTTAATTAATGAAGTTTATAATACAATGTATAGTATGAGAGAAATTGTGATTGAATCACAATTAGTGGGTATCTCTCAATGTGTAATTATGTACGAATTGAAATATTCCCAAATCGATCAATTGATAAGATTGGAAATTATCAATTATGTCAGACTAACATATGATATGCTCCTTGGTTTATCTAAGCAGTCGATCATTACCAACTGAAAACATTAGGATGTTGATATTTAACATATAGATGTTGGTTAAGGGTAACTAGTTCATTGGATGTGACCTACTATGAGACTTCATATAGTTCTCTATATGTCGATGGAGATCTCATTGCAGCTTGATTACAAGTTTTCTTAGACTTGAGGTATTCAAGTCATCTTAGTTATGAAACCTTATACTTTGATATCTTAGCAATCATCTCCTAGGAGGTGCGAGTCTGTGATAATTAGGTTTAAGTTAATATACCCAAAGATGTTTGAATAGCCCACAGAGGATTCACCACTCCTTTTATAAAAGGAGATATATACCCTATGACTTCTTGTTAGGATTATTACTCGTAAATCTTTGGTCAAAGCATATTACACATCAAGAGGATGATTTTCTTGGTGTCAAAAGGCGAATACGCTCGCCCCCAGCGCCCCTTCTAACCTGTCCCAGGGCCAACACGGAGAAGGTAAATCACGGGCGGCTACTAGCCTTTGGAATAGTGACTAGCACATAAGGGAGACATTTACCTCAATTTTGCCAAGATTTGAACCCCAAATCTCATAGTGGCAACACCTCATGCACTAGCCACTAGACCATCCTGAGGGAACAAAGGGATGGTTTTCTTGAACATATATTTGAATAATTTGAATCTATAGGACAAGGGACTACTACTTGGGCTAGGTGTGACGTAGTCAGCCTAGTGAGGACTGACACATAGGCTATGTCCTGAACCAAGTAGATATAAAATAAGTAAAAGGAATAGACACACTGATAACTGTAGTTGTTGAAGGGTTCAGATTTATTTATGAGATCAACTATAATTTTTTGATTAATTTGGGATCATAATATACTATCAGGTGTCACTAATGATCAATTCATAATTAATGGTTAATTATGAATAACCAATATAAACTAGAAATCTATTAGGTCACACGTACAATGAGTATATCTAGAAAACTTAAACCAGGTTTAAGAATTGGATTCTCAGATTAAGAGAAACTAAGTCTAGTAGGATGAGACGATGTACAAATATAGAAGATATTTGTTAGAATGAAAGTGATAGTGAGTCATGCCTCTTGAAAGCAAGGTTAGATTCATTATGATTTAATAATAAACCAAATTGGTATGGTTTAGTTATGAACCAAAATTGATTTGGTTATAAACTAAGATAGTTTGATTTTGAACCAAGCTTAATAATAGCAAATCAAGTTGTTATTGGATTTTGGGTTTGGAAGATGACTTGCTCCCCAAGTTATTGTGAAGAGGTATATATACCTCTCCATGAGGAGAATTAATTCATTAGATGAACAACCTAATGTGATTAGGCTTCTCCTCCTCTCCTCCCCTTTGTTACCGATTTCTATGCTGACACCTCCTTGTAGTTGATTTTAGTGTTGATGCTCCTTGTTGTCGATTTTAACATCGATGCCCCTTGTTATTGATTTTGATGTTGACCCCTTTTTCTGTCGATTTTAGTATCGACATATCCAACTGCCGGCAGCAACCTTTAGCGACGCCGAACAACAACCAAGAGGCTGCCATCTTCCTCACATGGTGTCACCAGGTTGCCCTATACTGTTAGGTACCAAGCCGAGCCGGATTTCCTCTCTCAGATCATGTCGTCTCTTCTTTTGGCTAGTATCAATACGGAAATGAAAATTTGTGGCTTAGTAAAGTCATCTTGAGGGTGTCTTGGCATGAATACGAATAGAGACAGACTTGGTAAAGTTTGCTAGTTGATAATGTTTCCTCTACACATCATCAGCTAGGTATAATTCCTTAATGAAATTTTATTCTACAGCTATGTCTGTGCATGTATGTATCCTATATGTGTGTAATGCACGTGTTGTAATAATTTAGGAAATTATTATGCTTCTACGGTATGTTACCAAATAAAAATTTATAACATGCATAGAGACACCCAACAGTGGTATCAGAGCCACCGTGTGTTTTGACATAGATCATAAATCTATGTTTAGTATGTTGTAGGTTGTCTAAAGTTATATTATAAATTTTAAGAAATTTTGAATAACAAAATTGTTTCCTAATCTAGTATAATAATTATTTTTTTCCCAATTTTATATATGTTTCCTAATTTGTTTGGAAATTTTATTTTTGGAAATATTTCCTAATTTGTTAGGAAATTTCAATCTTAGAAATTGCTTCCTAATTTATTAGAAACTCTAATTTTAAAAATTATTTTCTAATAGGATTAGGAAAACCAATTTAGGAAATTATTTCCTAATCAAATTAGGCATTTTTTTATTTAAAAATTAGTACCTAATTTGTTAGGAAAAAAAAAATCCAAAATTATAAAATTATTTCCTAATTTAATTGGAAATTTTTTGAATTATTTTCTAATAAGATATGGAATTAAATTTAGAAATTATTTCCTAATCTAATTAAGGAATTATGATTTATGAAACCAAATTTTTTAACATATTTATTTTCTAAATTAATTTATGACAATGATTGCATGACTTATGTCATAATCTATCTCATGTTAGATGTCATGATTTATATCATAATGATGTCATGTTTTATGCTATTAGATATGTCATGATTCATGCAATATTACTTCATGTAAATAGTTTACAGATTTTTGTATACTTTTTTATACATGATTGATAAGACTTAGATTAAGTAAGCCCTTATAAAAATTTTAAAGTTTACACCTTCTATTATTATAGTGAGAACTAGAATTTAATTTCATGTTTGGGTTGTTGGACTCACTCTAAGGCTAACTTGAAATTAGACATGTTTAGACCATAGAGATGTAGTCTCATGATTAATAGGTTGACTTTAACTTGAGTATTAATTTGTTGGACTCTCTCTAAGGTTAATGTGGAAAGAGGTGAAATTGGATGATATACATATAATGTATATATGTTACTAAGTTAACAATTCGACGTTTATGCACATATTAATTATTGATAGTATAATGTGATAGTTGTATATATGTGATATACAATTGGTATATGTGATACCTAACACTAGAACTAAGAATGACTTGTTAGACTCACTCTAATATTGTTCTTATCTATAATGGATATTAATTCACTTGGAGAAAACCTACCATTTCCCAAATTCAAAGTAAAAGCTCTTGAACGCAGGCTTTGAATGCAAGAGTGTTTTCAAACCATCATTTTACTCTGTAATCCTTGCCAAGCACCACTATGCTTGCAAGTCCTGCATTTCAACACCTTCCTCTCCACCTTATCCTAAATATGATACAACCCATTTCACCATATCAAATAGTAACTACAAGTATCCTAAATATGATACAACATATTTCACTACATCAAACTGTAGCTACAAAAATCCTATTAGGTTTCAATCTGACATGGAGAGTATGGGGTGAAGGATCGAAAAAAATTTAGATATCTCCACAATGGTATGATATTATCCACTTTAAGTCTAAGCCCTCATGGTTTTGCTCTTGGGCTCTACCCAAAATGACTCATTCCAATAGAGATATCTTTTTTCTTATAAACCCATGATCTTTTCCATGTGTTTTTAATGTGGGACTATGTTCGTAATCTTGCAATCCTAACATGGGGTGTCTTTTTAAAATTCTTATCATATGAAAATGTCTCAAATGATGAAAATACAAAATAGTCAAGATCAATTAGTTAATAATAGGCTTGCATTTAGTGCTCATGGTTACTACTAGTAAAACTCTAATCATAATTCAAAATTCTAGCTAATAATATAGTAGTTGCAAATTTCAACAAGTTTATAAAAAGAATGATGTCCTTATTTAATCTTCCATTAACTCTTCAAAAGTAACTGATAAAAATAAATAAATAAATAAAATTATAAGTACAACATGTTCAACTAAGGGTATGTTACTTAATACTTACTTTTTCTCCGACTTAGATTTTGGCTCACCAACCTTGTTAAAAATAAAATAACAATATTAATTAAAATATAAAATTGAAAGGTTCACAATCCATGAATTAATATTTAAAAACACTAATTATAAGATAAATAACATTCATACATAATTAAAATCATGAAGAACCATCACCACCATCGTCGTGGTTGTCGTCGCCATCATCACCATCATCGGGAGGAATCTGACTTAGAGCGGAGCTCAACTGAAGATGTCGCATGATCAAGTTTTGTTGTCGACGCATCTCTCTCATTTCTTGACATCCCTTTGTCATAATATTCTCTTCAAATTGCTAACCTCTTCAGTCAAGATATTTACATGGGCTCTCAGTTTTGGTGAGGTGGAAGAAGATGTACTAGCTATTCTTTAGGTTTTGCTCAAGGAACTCATCCCCAATATCCTTCCCCCTTTTGATCCTCCGCTGGCCTCCAACCATCAACTCAAATTATTATCAACAGAGGAATCAAACCCCTGAATATCGGCACCAGCTTGTGAGCATGTCTGGGCTAGCTCGAGCTCATCATATTTTTCCTATTTTTTAAAACGTATACAATATTGATTAGATATAATAGAAACACATATAATATTAAGAGAGAGAAGATACTTAACTAATAAAATATAAATTATACATTAAGATTAAATAAATAAAAATCCCAACCTTTACTACTTTTTCTGTAGCCCCACTCCAAGTCTTATCTTTTTTTGTAAAAGTATGGGTGAAAGTATCTATGAAAGCAAGCTCCTTCCCCATCTCCCTAGTCTAAAAAAAACACAGTTACAAATAATGAAATAATTTGATATAAATAAAAAATTATTGAGAGAGTTAAAAAAAATTATCAATCTTCATCTATGCTCATCTATGTTAATGGAGCCTCCCGCATATATTGCAGCGGAGTCACGAGATTTGTAAGATTGATTCATTCTATTCAGGTTACTCCTTTGCTTACTCTCCTCCGTTACCCAAAAGTTGGTGATTCTCTCCCAATTTTCATCGGTGATGAAGTTTGGTTTTTTCTCCCGACTCTTGACATGATTCAGTATATGCCTGATGTGATCGCCACATTTTTTTAAATATTCTTTTGATCTCTATTTCGCCAGTGGGGTCCCAATTATTTAGCTTCTAAAATAAAAAAAAAATAATTGATTATATATTCACTTTAAATTTGAATATAAACTCAAGCAAATATACCTTGAACTCACTCCACCATAGTTCTTTTATGGCCGGTGGAGTGCTTGAATATGTCATTGATTCTCCTCCCCAATGGTTATTCACAATTCTATTGATTTCGTGAATAACTTGTATAGGATTTTCAAACTTGCATTAAATTACAAATAAATAATATTAAATAATTAAGAAAATTTTAAAAAAAAAATTTATAGTACTTATGAATCTCCGATAGGGACTACAAAAGTTCTATCATTCCTAAACTTAGGAAATGAGTTTCTTGCTGAGTCAAGAAGATCTGTGGGGGACAGGCGATGGTACCGGGGACTGTGAAGGTGTTGGAGAAGGTGCATGAGATTGTCCTGCCTCATCAGAGGTGGCATAGGTATACTGGTAGGTGATGAATCTGTCTAATCCTATGATCTTCATCTATGTCCACCTCGTCGAAACATATGCTAAAAATTCCAATATAGGATAAAATAAATTTGATGTTTTGATGCATAAAAAAGAACATTACAAAACTTACTATATTTACATAAAGCTCAGAGAATAAGGGAGGGAAAAAAATGAAATGTCACCTCTAATGACTTGTAGGAAAAAATTTATATGTATAGCAAATAAAACATATAAAATTAAAAATGAGATAGTATATAAAAAACTCATGATTTTGGTAAATTTATATAATAAAGATAAATGTTCTTATAAAAAAAATCAGTGCCACATATGGAAAAAATTATGGTAAATTTTTTAAATTAAGCTAACAAAACTTACCCGTCATCAAAAATCAAAATCCTCATTGTCATCCTCGTCCTTGTCCTCATCCTTGTCATCCTCGTCCTCCTCCTCCTCCTCGTCCTCGTCCTCCTCCTCCTCCTCCTCCTCCTCCTCCTCCTCCTCCTCATCATCATCATCAATTTCACTTGTATCCACATTTATCACTACACCGCTGTGATCTCGTAAAGTTGGAATAATATATTCCTCAGTCTGAAAGGTGTTCGCAACTTCCTCTTGTTAATATGCAATGTTTTCCTAATGTGCCTCAATTTTTTTTCGTGCTTTGATTTTACAAACAATCCACCAATCAATCTATTCACATTTCAAACTAGGATACAAAGAATAGAATACTTGAATTGCCTGTTATGCCAACACAAATGGTTCATATCTCTTATAAAATCTCTTATGATTTATTTCAACCAAATTATAATGTGGATGCACCTTCATCCCTTTGACAAGGTCAAACTAGCGACACATAAATAAAATAACTCGTATTTTTGACCCTGGATATTCTACCTCTATAATTTCATCAAAGAAACTATAAAAATCATTACTTGCACCTCCATCATTGGATGATTGAACACACACCACACTATTCATAGTATTCTTCCCTATTCCATAATCTTGAGTATGAAAATTATATCCATTTATGAAATATGTTGGCCAAGTACGTATTAATGCTTTTGGACCCCATGATAGATGGAATAGTCATTCTTGCTCAAGGTGAGCTTGATTACCATGAACCTAAGGTTAAAACACCCATTGTTAAAAGTATGGATATGTGTCAAACAAGTATAGATTTTTACTTACATATGATTTGAACCATGTAGCAAATTCTTCTTCGCAAAATCGACCAAACTCTTGTGCTAACAATTCAGAATATAAGTTTTTGAAATCCTACTAAAAAAATATATTATAACACAAACAATTTATGACATTACAAAAATAAAAGAAATATACATACTCGTAATATGGTGATACTTCTGGACAATTCAATAAAATATATATCTGGGCTGCCCGCCATTCTTTACCAGTTAAGTATCTTTGTTTACATGGTCCACTTAGTCGACCAAGATAATTAAAAATTAAAAACGAGTTTACATTTAGATCAATAAGACCCTTATCATTACTGTCCGCTCTTCGCCTTTTGCTTTGAACATGAGGTTCAAAATAATATGATGCAAAAGTTGTTACTTCTTCCATAATGTAAGCATTAACAATAGAGGCTTCAACTCATGTTTTATTTTTCACTTTTTTCTTCAAATGATATAAGAATCTGGTGGTTAAAAAAATAAATTGTATTAAATATTAAGATATATTATAAATAGAAATTGTTTATACATTCAAATAATCAAAGTATATAAAATGAAAATTTAACCTTTCAAACGGATACATCCACCGAAAATGAACAAGTCCTCCAACTTTGGCCTCGTATGGCAAGTGAACCAAAAGATGCTCTATGGAATCAAAAAAGGATGGTGGAAATATTCTTTCCAAATTGCACAAAATGATTGGAATGTCTCTATCTAACTTCTCTATTTATGAATATCTTAAAATTGTTTAGCAAATATCATGTAAAAAATACTCAACTCTGTAATCGCACCCCATACAAAACATGGTAAGAGTTCCTTAAAAGCAATAGGAATGAGTCTTTGCATTATTATATGACAGTTATGACTTTTCAAACCAATCAATTTGCATTCTTTCATATCGACACATCTTCCAAGATTAGAGACATACTCATCTGGAAATTTTAAAGATTTCAACCATTCATAAAGAACACGTCTCTGATCCTTATTTAATGTATAAACTACATTTGGCTTTGGTCCCCTACTACTTTCATCGACATCAAGAGTGGGTCTTTTACAAATTAGTTGCATATCTTTTCTTACATTGAGATTGTCTTTGATTTTTTCTATTGATATCCATCACTGTATTTATCAGATTATCAAAAATATTCTTCTCAATATGTATTAATCGAGATTATGATATATCAAATGACTAAACTAATATGACAAATCTCAAAATATACTCTATTTAGTCCATTTATGTGTATTTCCATATTCATCTATTGTACCATGTGACTTTTCAATAACAGATAGAAAGTGAAGCACTACAGTCCACATGACTGGAGACAAACCACATAGCGAAAAAACCAAAAGTGTCCAACTTGGACAATAGAGGGATATACTCAATCTACTCTAGATGTAAAAACAACACAGACTATGTGCCGGCTCAGCTTGACCCAATAACCAACACGACAAATAAAAGGAGTCAGAAGGCTAAAGTCCAAGTCCAAGTCAAATTATTACAACACCAAATCCATAAACCAAAATGCGAGTAATGTAGAAGAAAGAAATACAGAAAATATCCTCGAATGTGACATAAGACTGGCAGACAGGATCTCTGAGCGACACAACACATCCTCTACCTACTAACCTGGAGATAAAGGGAAAGTAGGGGTAGTGATTACAAAATACCACGAATAGTCCCGTGGCGGACAGGATATGTAAGCAGTCATTGTCTGCGGGAGAATACTCTACTATGGATGGTTCTATGGGCAGACAGGATGTATAAGTATACAAATCAAGAATAATAAGCAGTGATAATCACCTCCAAGTGTAGACTCTGCTAACTACACCAAGGTATGGTTTCCCTAGCTTATTGTCATAAGCCCAAACACCAACAAGGGGTCAAGTAGGATACTTAGCTATCTAGCTATGGTCTACTTGTGATAGCTCAATAATACTATTTGATTTAATGTGCAGTTCAAATGCATAGACATGCAATAAGTAACAAGTCTAACGATATGTGTTTAAGTACTACAATCACACATACAGTAATAACAATCTCAACCAAGGGAATCCTAGTCATCTTATAATGTCTCATCCAATATATGACTCTATAACTACACCTCAATGTAATCGCACTAGCGTTTAGGCATGGTCTTAAGTTAAAAAAACAACTATCTAGTAGGATATTCGATATCCTACACTACAGTAGAATCTTACTAACCTACATAATAAACAAGGGTCTAGTAGGATACTTGATATCCTACACTGTAGATAATTGTCCTAACAATAAGCACGAACTCAAATCATCAATCAGGGGTCTAACAGGATATCCAACACCCTACACTATGGTATGATAATATCATAAATATAAACAAAATAAAGCATGAAGAATAATAGACTGCATCGATATCACATGGATCATCTCTAGGGTCAAGCAAAAAAAAATATCATATGAATAGAGTCAAGGTAATAAAACTACCAATCAAATCATAGTTTATGCACTAAGATCAAAGATCTAAAGCACAAGTCAAGAAGTACCCGTTTTAAATGTAGACCATGCTGAAATAACTCTCACGTCAAGATGCTCATTTCAAATTAGTGTCCCTACGGCTTCTCCCAGTGGCTGTTCATTGCTTCAACAACTTCGGTTTGACCCCTTCTCTGACAACATCTAGATCACAACAGTGGAAAGAACATAAGCAAGGTAGATTGGCAATCCGACAGCGCCTCCGTCCTTCGGTGGTGATCCACAACAATTGGCCATGACTCCTTTCCCTAGATGGCAGAGGCGGCACGGTGACTGGGTGTTGGCGATGCTGGTGGTCGGAGATGGGGGATATCTGCCATAGCTTCTCAACGGGGAAACTCACAATGAAATGGGCGGTCAGAAGCCGGGGCTATTGGCGCACTGGGGCTGAGATCTCACGACCGGGGTGGATCGGGAGAGCAGTGAGGGCTCAACGAATGGAAGAATGACAGCGATTATCATATGGCTGGTGACGTCACTATCCCAGCCTCACTCGAAAGGGCAACATCGTCTCGGGGAGGAGGCTAGGGCACGACTCGGAGCAAGCTACACCGGCGTCGGACGGCTCGCCATGGACGTTAGCATCGGGTTAGTTGTTGACTACATTGCAGCTTAGGGGACGCGAGGCGACGGCAGCTGAGGAGGTGGGAACCGGGATTGGGAAGAGGAGAAGGGAATCAGCCAAATAAGAGCAAAATGTTAGGTTTAGAAATTTATACTTAGGATTTGATTAACCAACTATATGTTAATTTAATCAATCAACTCCCAACTTAATTGAGATATCTAAACAGACTTCCTCTTAGCCTAGTAAATCTACCTCTTAAAACGTGTCATTCAAACTTGGATTAAATTCTAAAAAATTCCAAAAATCCCTAAAACTTCCCACAAGATTATTTCTCATTTAACCCTATTATTTAATTATTATTTGGTTGTCGTACTTAACAATACGAGTTAAAATAATTGACCAACAAGAATAAGTTCTTCCTGATTTACCAAATGGAGTAAATCCATCAGCACACAAACAAAATCTAACATTTTGAGTCTCCTTTGTAAATTCTAGATATGTTCTATAAAACTTTTTCCATACATTTGCATCTGTTGCATGCCAAGTCATGCGTTCAGCAGTTGCCTTTTATGCATTAAGTCTTTGTAACTTAGGAGTTAAAGGCAAATAAAATAACTAACTGTATGATTTACGTCGATGTTGACTCCTTCTGGTAGTCTTGTACCTATCTTGATTACAGAATTTATAAACATCTATATCTGCATCAACTCCCTAATATAACATACAATCATCTCTACAAACATCAATTCTTTCCACCGGAAGATCTAATTCTTTCACCAATTTTTTCATACTGTAAATATTAGGAGGTAAAATGTGATCACATGGCGATGAGTCATCAAAAGCTTGAACAAAAGCATTAAAGCAATCTTGCCACACATTATGATCTATCTTTATATTTAATAGTTTGCGGTGAGAGATAATTTAGTTTGACTGTCACAACCGACCCATAATAGTTCATGTGCAGCACTCAACACTTCTTGAAATTTGAAATATGTTTCATCAACACCTGGTACTTCTAACTCCTCCAACGGTTATGTATAAGTAGTAAACAATTGTTTAATTGTTGGAGGGAAATTGGAACTTGCACCAAATGTTTTGGGAATAAAATTTTGACCTGTTGCATCAATTACTATCCTCTGATATAGATTTAATTGTTGATAATAACTCTAATCCTCGCTAACAGAGACTTGGATATTCCATCCATAATCCTCATCAGATATGAACGGTTCACCATGACATGTCCAATTATAGTAATTCGACATAAAACCAAATCTACAAAGATGTTCTTCAACTTTATCGGAGGCTAAAAATTTATCATTGTGACACTTTCTACACAAACACCTTATCTTATTGTCATCTATATACTTAACTTGACTAGATGTAAAATTCAAAAATTACCTCAAGCCAGTGATAAACTCATCAGTTAAACTTCGACGATCAGGAAAATTCTTGTTATACATCCGACTTCTTTCATTCTGCATTTTACCTATATTTATTTATTTAAATACTATTAAAAACTACTACACATAAATCTTACCATTAAAGATAAAGTAACAAAGAGCACCTTATCAAAATTAAGGAACACACATGTATATAAAATATTACTAGGATGAAATTTTGAAATGAATAATGCAGTACTAGGATGCTACAGGGAAGATCTACAAGAACTCTTATGGAAACATTAGATCTATTACAATTAATCAGAACGTACCTTACGATAATAAATCACAAATATGAGTGTCTCCAACTACACCGAGCTTATGGTAAATTGAGACCTGCACAAACAACATTACAAATTTAGACGATACCTTATGATAATAAATAAAAAATAAAATTAGTTAATATAAGAATCAAAACAGACATCTATAGCTGTGGCCACCGGGGGTAGTCGCGACAACTAGGGCCAGTCGCGGCCATTGGTCTACCCCCAGGGGCAGCCGCAGCCATCGATCTGCCTCCGGAGGCAACCGTGGTCATGGGGGGTAGCTGTGGCCATCGGGGGTAGCTGTGGCCATTGGGGGCAGCCGCAGCCATGCCCGACCATTCGGTTGGGGCAAGGCATCGCCACGCATGGCCTGCCAGCCAGGGGAGGCCACGCGCAACCACGCGCAGCTAAGGGAGGCCATGCACGGCCAGGGGAGGCCACGCACGACCCCATGCGGCTTCGTGTAGCCCCGCATGGCCAGGGGAGGCCATGCGCGGCCCCATGTGCCTCGCGCGGCCACACGCGGCTAGGCGCGACCACACGCGGCTAGGCGAGGCCACGTACGGCTTCGTGCAGCCTCGCGGAGCTAGGCGAGGCCATGTGCAACCAGGCATGGCCCTGTGCTGCCCTGGACGACCTACCGTAGGCCAGTCGCGGCCATAGACGAAGAGGGGAGAGGGGAGAGAGGAGAGAAAAGAGAGGGACTTATCAAGACACTACGCCGTCATCAGAGATCGTGGCTGCTGCCGGAGATCGCTACTATCACTAAGAAAAAGATACAACTGGCAAAGGAATTAGAGTTGTTTGCAAAAGGAACGGATGTGGCAAAGGACAGAGAGATTTTTTGTAAAGGGACGAGATCTGGATCTCAGATCTACATTTAGGGTTTTTTTGACAACAAATATATTTTGTCGCTAATGTCGTCCCCGATTTTGGGACGAATCCAGAGATTCATCCCCAAATCTAGGACAAATCCATGGATTTGTCCCCAAATCTAGGACGAATCTAGGATTCGTCCCAAAATTGAAAAAAATAAAAAAAATAAAAGATAAAAATGAATCGGAAACTCTAAATATGGACCTAGAAATGTTAGAATTTTATGAAACAAGTTTCTATGTGTTTATACTTTCCTCCTGATTATAAAAATATCCTCATTCAGAATTTTAATCTAATATATTTCATGTGGTGATTTTTTTAAAATGAATTTGGTCTTAAAATGAATTTGACCAAATTCATTTTAAAAAATTACCACATGAAATATATTAGGTTAAAATTTTGAATGAGGATATTTTTATGATCAGGAGGAAAGTATGAATGCATAGAAACTTGTTTTATGAAATTTCGACATCTCTAGGTTTATATTTAATTTAGGGCTTTCGATTCATTTTTCTATTTTTTTTATTTTTCCAATTCTGGGACGAATGTTGGATTCGTCCCAGATTTGGGGACGAAACCTAGATTCATTGCCACATTTGGGATGAATCCAGGGATTCCTCCCTAAATCAGGGATCAATCTAGGATTTGTCCCAGAATTGGAAAAATAAAAAAAAATAAGAAAAATTAATTGGAAGCCCTAAATATGGACCGAGAGATGTTGAAATTGTTGGTACAATCGACCTAGGTTTGATCGGTACGATCATGGTTTTGATGTGTGTGTCAAAGAGTTTAAGATAGGTTCACCCTTGTATTTGATATGTGTATTTGAGTTGTGCAGGACTGTAGGATACACATGTGACTCAGTTTGACGGCTTCAGGTCCAGTGAAGGATGGAGCATCCGAGGGACTGTGGACAAGGCAGCGAGGACAAGGGCCGAGGGAAGCGACTTCGAGGCATACGCGAATGATGGCATTGGGGACGAGCCACGGGCTTGAATGCATCCGAGGGATGATAGCCAAAGGAAGTGTGCTTGAAGGCAAGAGGTTAAAGCTGTAAAGGAAGCGTCAAATGAGTCGTAAGGGTGAGGGTACGAGTGCACGAGAGATTGTACTCGGAGCAAAATTCTAGTTTCAAGATTTCACTGTAGCAGTACTGTAGCATTACTGCAGTAGTACTGTAGTGTTACTGTAGCAGTCGACTGCATGTTTTAGCAGTCGACTGCGCAGTCGACTGGGTGCGAACAGAAAGGTTATGTTCGTTCGGTTAGTGTGGATCAGTCGACTGCAAGTTTTAGCAGTCGACTGCATGTTTTAGCAGTCGACTGGTAAATGACCGTTGGCATATTGTTAGTGTTGCGAAGTAGCCGTTGGCTACCTCCAACGGTAACATCAGTCGACTGCTAAAACATGCAGTCGACTGGTGTAGAGATGAGTTGATATGATGATCAACTCTCTCCTCTTATTTAAGGGAAGCTTTGGGGCTTGAAGGAGGTTACTCATGCTTGTTGAATAACTCCTTGTCATTGCCCAAAGCTTCCAAGCTTACTCTCTTCCTCCTAAACCTAAGTTCATCATTGTAAAGAGGAAGAGATCCTTTGTGAGAGGTTTGCTCCACCGAGAAGGAGAAAACTCTAGCCGGAGATTGCCGAGGATTGATCCACCGAAGGATCAAGGGCTCGTCCACCTCAAGGACACACCGTGGAGTAGGAGCAAGCAATCTTCGAACCACGTTACATAAAGCTTGTTAGCGATTTGGTATTCTTTCTTTATTGTTTTCATTAGTTAGTTGTATTTCCGCGTGTGCACTAATCTTTTGTAGAGAAGAAAAGAAGTTGGGGGTGACCTAGCTATCCAACCCCCCTTCTAGCTGGCCACCGATCCCTAACAGAAATTTCATGAAACAAATTTTTATGCGTTCATACTTTTCTCTTGATCCTAAAAATATCCTCATTCAAAATTTTAACCTAATATATTTCATGTGGTGATTTTTAAAAATGAATTTAACCTAATTCATGTTAAAAAATTGCCATGTGAAATATATTAGGTTAAAATTCTAGATGAGATATTTTTATGATTAGGAGGAAAGTACGAATGCATAGAAACTTATTTCATAAAATTCTAATATCTGTAGATCCATATTTAGTGAAACATATATAGTTTACTATTAATTAAGTATATTATTATTTAACACATGTTTAAATATGCGTCTGAAACTTAAAATATAGACTTAGAGATGTCGAAATTTTATGAAACAAGTTTCTATATGTTTATACTTTTCTTCTAATCCTAAAAATATCCTTATCTAGAATTTTAACTTAATATATTTCATGTGGTGATTTTTTAAAATGAATTTGACCTAATTTATGTTAAAAAGTAATCACATGAAATATATTAGGTTAAAATTCTAAATAAAGATATTTTTATAATCAGGAGGAAAGTACGAAAGCATAGAAACTTATTTTATAAAAGTTTGACATATTTAGGTCTATATTTAGGGCTTCCGATTCATTTTTCTTATTTTTTTTTATTTTTTAAATTCTGGGACGAATCCAGGATTCATCCCAGAATTAGAAAAAGAAAAATGAATCAGAAGCCCTAAGTATGAACCTAGAGATATCAAAATTTTATGAAACAAGTTTCTATATGTTCGTACTTTCTTCTTGATTATAAAAATATCCTCACTCAGGAATTTAACCTAATATATTTCATGTGGTGATTTTTTTAAAACAAATTTGACCTAATTCATGTTTAAAAAATAACCACATGAAATATATTAGGTTAAAATTCTGAATGAGGATATTTTTATGATCAGGAGGAAAGTACGAATGCATAAAAACTTATTTCATAAAATTCTGATATCTTTAGGTCTATATTTTATGTTTCAGACACATATTCAAACATGCGTTGAACAATAACATACTTAATTAATAGTAAACTATATATGTTTCACTAAATATGGATCTATAGATGCCAAAATTTTATAAAATAAGTTTCTATGCATTGTTAATTTTCTTCTGATTATAAAAATATCCTCATCCATAATTTTAACCTAATATATTTTATGTGGTGATTTTTAACCCGAATTTGACCTAATTCATGTTAAAAAATCACCACGTGAAATATATTAGGTTAAAATTCTAGATGAGGATATTTTTATGATCAGGAGGAAAGTACAAACACATCAAAACTTATTTCATAAAATTCTGACATCTTGAGGTCCATATTTAGGGCTTCCGATTCATTTTTTTCTTTTTATTTTTCCAATTCTGGGATAAATCCTGAATTTGTCCTAGATTTGGAGACGAATTCTAGGATTCGTCCCAAAATTAGAAAATTAAAAAAAAAAGAGAGAAAAATAAATCAGAAGCCCTAAATACGGACTTAGAGATATTGAAATTTCATGAAACAAATTTTTATGCTTTCATACTTTCCTCTTGATCATAAAAATATCTTCCTTCATAATTTTAACCTAATATATTTCATGTGGTGAATTTTTTTAAAATAAATTTGACCTTATTCATGTTAAAAAATAACTACATGAAATATATTATGTAAAAATTCTGAATAAGGATATTTTTATGATCAAGAGGAAAGTACAAACATATAGAAACTTATTTCATGAAATTCTGACATCTTTAGGTCCATATTTAGGGCTTCCAATTCATTTTTTTCCCAATTATGGGACGAATACTGGATTTGTCCTAGATTTGGAGATGAATCCCAGGATTCGTCCTAGATTTGGGGACGAATCCACTATTTGTCCCTAAATCTGGGCAGAATCCAGGATTTGTCCCAGAATTAGAAAAATAAAAAAAAAGAAAATTAAATTTAAAGCCCTAAATATGGACCTAGAGATGTCATAATTTCATGAAACAAGTTTTTATGTATTTATACTTTCCTCTTGATCCTAAAAATATCCTCATTCAGAATTTTAACCTAATATATTTCATGTGATAAATTTTTAAAATGAATTTGACATAATTCATGTTAAAAAATAACCACATGAAATATATTAGGTAAGAATTCTGAATGAGGATATTTTTAGGATCAGGAGGAAAGTACAAATGCATATAAACTTGTCTAAAAAAATTCTGACATCTCTAGGTCGATATTTAGGGCTTTCGGTTCTTTTTTTTTATTTTTCCAATTCTGAGACGAATCCTGGATTTGTCTCAGATTTGGGGATGAATCCCAGGATTCGTCCTAGATTTGGCGATGAATCCAATATTCATCCCTAAATCTGGGATGAATCTAGGATTCATTCCAGAATTGAAAAAGAAAAAGAAAAATTAATCGGAAGGCCTAAATATGGACCTATAGATGTTAGAATTTCATTAAATAAGTTTATATGTATTCGTACTTTCCTCCTGATCTTAAAAATATATTATTCATAATTTTAACCTAATATTTTTTATGTGATGATTTTTAATCCAAATTTGACCTATTTCGTGTTAAAAAATCACCACGTGAAATATATTAGGTTAAAATTCTAGATGAGGATATTTTTATGATCAGGAGGAAAGTACGAACGCATAAACCTTGTTTCATAAAATTTTGACATCTCTGGGTCCATATTTAGGACTTTTGATTTATTTTTCTTTTTCCAATTCTGGGACGAATCCTAGATTCATCCCAGAATTGGAAAAAAATGAATCGGAAGCCCTAAATATGGATCTACATATGTTAAAATTTCATGAAACAAGTTTTTATGCATTCATAATTCTATCTTGATCATAAAAATATCTTTATCCATAATTTTAACCTAATATATTTCATGTGGTGATTTTTTTAACATGAATTAGGTCAAATTCGGGTTAAAAAATCACCGCATGAAAAAAATTTAGTTAAAATTATCGATGAGGTCATTTTTATGATCAGGAGAAAATTATGAATGCATAAAAACTTGTTTCATAAAATTTCAATATTTGTTGATCCATATTTAGTGAAACATATATAGTTACTATTAATTAAGTATATTATTGTTCAATGCATGTTTGAATATGTGTCTAAAACTTAAAATATGGACCTAGAGATGTTGGAATTTTATGAAACAAGTTTTTATGTGTTTGTACTTTTCTCCTAATCCTAAAAATATCCTTATCTAGAATTTTAACCTAATATATTTTATGTGGTGATTTTTTAAAATGAATTTGACCTAATTCATGTTTAAAAATCACCACGTGAAATATATTAGGTTAAAATTCTAGATGAGAATAATTTTATAATCAGGAGGAAAGTATGAACGCATAGAAACTTTTTTATGAAATTTTGACATCTTTAGGTCCATATTTAGGGCTTCCACTTCATTTTTTTTTTGTTTTTCCAATTCTTGGACAAATCTAGGGATTTATCCCCAAATTTGTGATGAATCTATAAGGTATCTCTGTCACATCAGAGATATGCTCGGTCTGTTAAGGTATTGTGTCAAAGATACTTTACTGACAAGTCTTTTCAGGGGAAACTTTGGGAAGCGTGCTCGCCTTAGGGAGCGTGCACACGCTCTACAGAAGCTCTATATAAAGGAGGATCCAAGCATCGGCGGAGGTACGCAATAGACACTATTCGTGCTACACTATTCATTCTTGTTATTGCTCCGCCTTCTACTTCATCGTTGGTGACTGACTTGAGCATCGGAGGGCCAACGCCGAGGACCCCTTCCCTGGCTTGACACTGACATCATCTGTGTTGCAGGTCAGAGCGGAGTCTATAGGTGGTCAGTGGGAGCGCCACGCCCCCATCTTTCCATCTCATCGACTTTCGGACAGGATCATATTTGGCGCAGTCTTTGTGAACTTAACCTGCATCCGAGTTGAGAAGATGGAGGACGTTGGACGACTCACTATTGTGACGCTCACCAAGGAGGAGCTCGACATGCTCATGCAAGCCCGAGCGGCGAAGATGTTCGAGCAGCAGCAATAGCATGCACTAGCTGATCCACTACTACAACAGTCAACGACGTCGGCAGCAGGAGGGCGAGCGAGATTGGAAGACCGACTGAAACGAGTTTCCATATGGAGGCAGAATAGAGGGCCGATCAATACACAGGGGGAAGTGTCGCCCGTGCCCATCCCCTTTCATTGCGCTTTGTTTTAAACCCCTTCAAAAATAGCTCAGGCGAACCAGGAAAGGGGGTCGTCTTCGGACGACGCTCCCATTCAGGATGCACGAAAAGGAAAGGCGCCTATAAGTCACGCTTCGCTCGAGCGGATCAATATGCAATTCTCTCAGGTGATCTTGTGTGACCCTCTACCCAAGCATTATACTCCACTGCGATCAGGGAATACAATGGAATGACCGATCCAGATGATCATCTGGATAAGTTTGATAACGTGGCCACACTGCACCAATACACGAATGGAGTAAAGTGCCGAGTCATTCTTACTACCCTCTTCGGCTTGGCACGGCGTTAGTTTCGAAGACTGCCAGATGGATCAATACGTAGCTTCAAGGACTTCTGAGCTGTATTCCAGCACCATTTTGCCAATAGTCGACGCTATTAGAAGACGAGTGTCAGCCTCTTTTCCCTAAAGCAGGGGCCCAAGGAAGCGCTCCGAGCGTACATCAGGCATTTCAATCAAGTAGCCATGGATATTCTCTTGGTCTCATCCGAGACGATGATGAATGCCTTCACTCAAGGGCTGGTTGAAGGAGAGTTCTTTCGATCGCTCATCGGAAAGCCACCCAGGGACTTCGACCACCTGCTCAGGAAGGCTAATGAATACATAAATATGGAAGAATCCCAGGCAGCGAGGAAGAAGGAGACGCCGGCTGAGCCCGCGCCGGTGCCCGAGCGACGACCTTCGAGCACCCACCAACCACCCAAAGAGCCAAGAGCAGAGGGAGTACGACCACACCAGGAGGCCAGGACACATGTCGTGCAGCATGTGGCCTCTAGTCGGCAGAAGACAACAAGAGGCAGGTATGGATGTCAATGTTCTGCTCTTTTCACCAGTCGGTGACGCACAACACGTGCGACTGCTACGATCTGACACCAATAGACAGCCGACAGGCGCCGAGAGGATATGACCGCCGATCTCCAACTCCCGATCAGCGACATAGACAACGATCTACCGGGTGACGAGAGGACGAAAGAAGGATGCCCGAGCGACACCATCAGCACCAGAGGAGGGATAATGTTGATCCCTCCCGAGTCCCGGCTGAGCGAAATAGACCCTCCGCTTAGGAAGAAGAAAACATAAGCAACGCCGCTCAAGGAGAAATAGGCATGATCGCTGGGAGGCCGACCGGCGGTGACTCCAACAGAGCCAGGAAGTCGTATGCTCGACGACTGGAGATCCACGCCGTGGGATGCAGTAGGGAGAAGGTCGAAGGGCCCGAGATCAGCTTCAACCCCAATGATTTGGAGGGAGTGGAGATCCCTCACGACGACACGCTAATCATCCGAGCGATAATTGCTAATTATACTATTCACTAAACTTTTGTTGATACAGGGAGTTTAGTGAACATCATCTTCAAGAAGGCGTTCGATCAATTACAAATCAATCAAAATGAGTTGCTGCCCATGACGACTCCTCTTTACGATTTCATGGGCAACGAAGTACTACCGCTTGGACAGACCCAACTGGCCATCTCGCTCGGGGAAGAGCCACTGAGAAGAATCAGGACCATAAACTTCATCGTGGTAGACGCACTGTCGGCCTACAACGTCATCTTAGGCCGACTGACTTTCAACGAATTTCGGGCGATGGTGTCTACATACCGCCAAAAGATCAAGTTCCCGGTGGACGACCTGGTGGGTGAAGTCAAAGGTGATTAGCTGACCGCTCGGCGATGCTATGTCGAGATGGTCAAGTCCGAAGCCAAGAACTCTCGAAAAAATCCACGCTTGGAGGTAAACACAATCACTGAAAAACCTACTACATTGGTGTACGAAGAAAAGGTGGAGGTTTAGATCTATCCCAATCGAATGGAAGTAGCCACCTTTATCGGTGCCGATCTGGAGGTGGAGAAGAAGGCAGAGTTGGTCACCTGCCTTAGACAAAATCATGATGTGTTCGCATGGTCAACACACGAGCTTCTCGGTATCTCCCCGAGTGTGGCTCAGCATGAGCTTCATATCTGGCCGGACGCTCGACTGGTAAAGCAAAGAAAGAGAGATTTTAGCGCAGAGCAAAATTTGATCATCCGGGTGGAGATAGAGAAGTTGCTGGAGGCTGGCCATATTAGGGAAGTTCAATTCCCGAGCTGGCTAGCTAATGTCGTGTTAGTCTCCAAGCTGGACAATAAATGGCGGGTCTGCATCGACTTCCGTGACTTGAACAAGGCGTGCCCAAAAGTCTTCTATCCGTTATCCAGGATAAACCAAATGGTGGACTCAACGGTAGGTTGCGAGTTAATCTACATGCTCGATGCATATCAAGGGTATCACCAAGTGTCGCTCGCCCAAAAAGGTCAACTTCTTTACGGCCAACGGAACGTACTGCTACAACGTCATGTCGTTCGAACTCAAGAATGCCGGAGTCACTTACTAGAGGCTGATGAATAAGGTGTTCTGACGGCAGATCGACCGTAATATTGAGGTATACATCGATGACATATTAATAAAATTCCTCCAAGCTGCTGACTTTTGCGTAGATATCGAAGAAACCTGTCAAACGCTGAGGGCTTATGGAATAAAGCTGAATCTGAGTAAGTGTCTGTTCGGCGTGAAGAGTGGTCACTTCCTGGGTTACATCATCACCGAGCGGGGCATTGAAGTCAATCCAAGCAAAGTCAAAACATTAAAGACATGTCGCCGCCTCGGAACTTGAAGGAAGCTCAACCGCTGACCAGTCAGATCACAGCACTGCCCAGATTCATATCCAAGTCATCCGACCGGAGCTTGTCATTCTTCAAAGTGCTACGCCGAGCTACAAAATTCCAGTGGGATGCCGAGTGTGATCGAGCATTAGAAGAGCTTAAGGAATATCTAAACGCCTTGCCTATATTGGCCAAGCCGATTGTTGGTGACCGACTCTGGATTTATCTATCATCCAATGAACATGCCGTTGGATCGACTCTAGTTAGGCAGAACAGCCAAGAGCAATAGCTTGTATATTTTTTAAGTCATATATTGAAGGATGCGGAGTCTCGCTACACCGGTATCAAAAAATTAGCTTATGCTTTTATTCTCGCCGCTCAGAGGCTTCGTCCATATTTCCTCGCACACTCAATCATTGTGCTGACTAACTGTTGGTGCAAGTTGCACCAGAATCAAATCTAAGTTTTGATGTTGTCAAAGGTTCAAGTTAAGTCTTGTTGTGATCTAACAAGTTGACTGAGTGTGCAGGATGTTTACTCAATCGGGAAAGACCTAGTTGGAGGCTAGGCAGGAGAAATCTTAGCAGATCGTGGAACCCAGGTGCAAATCCAAGTGAGTCGAAGGGACCAGATACTTGGCGATGCGATCGAGAGGTCTGGAGGACCAAAGATCAAAGGAAAAGTCCTGGGGAGCCGATGAACGCTGAGTGAAAAGTCTAAACTAGATCTGGAGGATCTAAGTTTGGCAGGTAGGTTGAGGTAAACAAACTGGAGGAGTGACAGTGAGGTCGGGTTCCCGAAGAGAACAATCCTTAGGTCGCTGATCCAACTGAAGAAACCGGAAAGGTTTCAAAAGTTGAGATCAAGACAGTCCTACTGTCCTGCATATTATTTCTGCTTTATATTATTCCTCTAACATCTGTTTTGCAGGAGATTTTTTGTCTAATACTATTTTGCAGATCTGAGCTGATCGGTGGACCGAATAGTAGGATCGGTCGACCGAACCAAGCAGAATCAGCACAGAAATCAGATCAGATCAGAACTGAGTCCAAGTCAGATCAAAGCATGATCGGTCGACCGAACCGCCATATCGGTCGACCGAACCATAGTGACTCAGCACAGGACAGATCATCAGCATCGATCAGAAGCAAAGGAAATAAGCTGATCGGTCAACCGAACCTGGGGATCGGTCGACCGATTCAATCAGCATTTATTCAGCATTAAATGATGATCTCAGCAGAATCACGACGAACAGGGAAGGAAGCTGTTCAGTCAACCTAAAAGAATGATCTGTCGACCGAACCATTAAAGACCAGTAAATGCGAAAGATCGAGCCAGCTTCGAACTTCAGCCAGGAAGGAAGGGAGCGGGTTCGGTCGATCGAACAATGGGATCGGTCGACCAAACCTCCAGTACATCTATAAAAACAGGCTCGAAGACAGAGGTCAGACAGAACTTTCTGATCATCTTCAAGTCTTCTCTTTGCGTATGGATTATGCTACAAGTCTTCGACTCCACAAATCTACTCCGTCCGGAAGTGCCGACCGAGCTTCAACCTATACATAATTGTCGGTATATTTTTATATTGCACTTAATTTCAATAAGATAGTAGGATTGTTACTATCTTATTCTATTTGTATTTGTATGATCTGCTTCTCTCCGAGGATATCGGAGAGAAGAGTTATAGTGATTTGCCCATCGGTGCGGTCAAGGACCGCAGACCTTCGAGTAGGAGTCGAGCTAGGATCCGAACGAAGTAAAAGAACGTGTCTCTTTGTTTAATTTCTGCTGCTTAACTTTGATTTTTAATATACGAAAAGAAGAGTTTTAAAAAGCGATATTCACCCCCCCCTCAATCGCAACTACTCGATCTATCACTAACAACTCCTTGGGATGGGTTCTTCTCAACCCCAAGGCTAATCAAATGAACGACCGAGCTATTTGAATTCGACATACAATATCAACCCGAGTGGCAATCAAGACTCAGGCCTTGGTGGATTTTGTCATAGAGGTCCAGAATGTCGAGCTGAAGGCAATGTGAAAGATATATGTTGACGGCTCGCCCACTCGGCAAGGTAGTGGAATCGACATATTGCTCATCTCACCACGGGAAGACTGGATGCAGCTTTCCGTTCGGCTTGACTACTGCGCCACCAATAATGAAGCTGAGTATGAGGCATTGATAGCTGGCTTACAGGCAGCCTGACATGTGGGAGCTGTTAAAGTCCTCATCCACTCGGGCTCTCAGTTGGTCACTCAGCAGCTATCTAGGACGTTCGAGATAAGCAATGCCCAACTCAGGCTCTATGCGGAAGCCTTCGAGAAGCTGAAGACCAACCTTTAGGAGGTCATTATACAAATGATCCCCCGACTGGAGAACCAGGTGACAGATGAGTTTGCAAATTAGCCAATTCGTTATCACCGATCATCATTGGGCGGTCGATCGAACAGGTCTCGCTAGTGGCACATATTGATCGAATGGAAGGAATGATCTTCCCGAATGACTGGAGGACGACTTTGATAGAGTTTTTGTGGTTGGGAGTTACACCTATTGATCAGGAAGAAGCTCGCTTGCTGAAGAAGAGGGTCGGATGGTTCACTTTGGTCAGGGACCAACTTTATAAGAGAGCCTTCTCCAGGCCCCTACTCAAATGCGTTGGATCGGAAGATACAGAATACATTCTGCGGGAGGTGCACCAAGGTTCTTGCGGGGGCCATTCGGGCGGCTATGCGTTAGCTCGAAAGATACTCCTAGCCGGATATTTTTGGCCGACCCTCTAAGAAGATGTCACTCGGACAGTGGCCACCTGCTTGTCCTGCCAAAAGTATCACAACCTTTCGCACCGACCGACCAAATAAATGAAGACGTCCACAGTATCTTACCCGTTCGACCAATGGGCATAGATATCGTTGGGTCATTCCCCATGGCGACAGGTCAACGAAGATTTCTGCTCGTCGCGATGGACTACTTCTCGAAGTGGGTGGAAGTCAAGCCGCTTACAAGAATAACTGAGCATATGGTCATTAATTGCGTTTGGCAGAACATCATATGCCAATTCGGCATCCCACGTCGGCTCGTATCAGATAATGGGAGACAATTCACCGGTTAGGGGCTCAAAGAGTGGTGCGAGGGCTATGACATCCAACAGGCCTTCAACTCTATGGCCTACCCCCAGGGCAACGAACAAGTCGAAGTCACCAATCATGAAATCCTCAGAGTTCTACGCGCTCGGCTTGACCACGCCGGAGGCAGCTGGGTCGAAGAGCTCCCCAGTGTGTTGTGCACCCTTCGCACGACCCCGAAGGAGGGGACCGGCGTAACCTCCTTCCACTTGGTATATGATGGTGAAACAGTCGCCCCCGTAGAGGTCGGAGTAGAATATGATTGGGTGCAGTACTACGATGAAGGAAACGCCGAATGGAGGCTCCTGGAGCTAGACTTGGTGGATGAAATGCGAGTGAAAGCAGCTGTTCTGCTAATGGCGTACCGACAACGGATGAAACAGAACTACAACCAGAGGGTGATCCTAAGGTCCTTCCAGGTCGGTGATCTCATATGGAAGAAGGTGAAGCCGGTCGGCGATATCACCAAGCTTGAAGCCCCATGGGCGGGACCTTTCAAAGTCGTGCAAAAGCTCTGCTCAGGCACCTAATACTTGGAGGATGAGGGGGGAAGGCAGCTCGAGAGGCCGTGGAGCGCGAATCATCTCCAACCCTATAGGGTCGGATGAGAGGTGCGCGAGTGAATACATGTATTTTTGTTTGTTTCCTGAACGCAGGGCAAATATGAATTAAAGCAAAGAGTGCCACTCTTGATATGCGTCTTCATCAACAGTCGAGCGGCGACCTTAAACCATGGTCTACATCAAAGGTCGAGCGGCGATCTTAAACCCTTTTCTCCATCAACAGTCGAGCGGTGAATTTATAACCCTTGTTTCCATCAACGATCGAGCAACGACCTTAAACCCTTGTCTCTATCAACGACCGAGCGGAAACCTTAAACCCTTGTCTCCATCAACGATCGAGCAGCGACCTTAAACCCTAGTCTACATCAACGGTCGAGCGACGACCTTAAACCCTATTCTTTATCAACGGTCGAGTGGTAACCTTAAACCCTAGTCTTCATCAATGGTCGAGCGACGACCTTAAATCCTATTCTATATCAACGGTCGAGCGACGACCTTAAACCTTTGTCTCCATTAACGGTCGAGTGACGACCTTAAATCCTGGTCTATATCAACGGCCGAGCGATAACCTTAAACTCTCATCTTCCCAACGGTCGAGCGGCGACCTTAAACCCTAGTCTTCATCAACGGTTGAGCAGCGACATTAAACCCTAGTCTTCATCAACGGTCAAGCGACGACCTTAAACCCTCATCTTCCCCAACGGTAGAGCAACGACCTTAAATCCTATCTTCATCGACGGTCGAGTGACAACCTTAAACCCTTGGCTCGGTGAGTGGGCAAGCATTGGCCTTATAATTCAAGATCGATGAGCGGCCGACCATGAATACAAGCTACTCAAAAGCTCCATGTTTTCAAAATACAATGACCGTTCGAGATTATTCTCCTATCAATTGGAAGGTCACAAAGTAGTGATAAGTAGCTCGCAATCTCGCTTGAGGGTTTGCGTGGTAACACGAACTAAAATACGAGTCAAATCGAAAGAGGCTAAAGGATGGCAAGGGGATGGATGTATAATAAAAGATCGTCGAACGACGATCCTTCGTTAATACTTAGAAAGATTACAAACATCTTGCAGGAGGTTTACAAACAGAAGGGTGATACAAAATCACTCAAGAAAAACTCACTCTAGATAATCCAAGGCATCATAGGGCAGTGATTCGGTCAGCTTATCCTGACTGATGATCTTACTCGATAAAGCAATAGAGATGTAGCCGCCTGCCTGGAGTTGGCCGAACATCCCTTCGATTGCCAGGTCGAACAGGCGAAGTGCCTGGTCGATGACCTTGTCGTTGAAAGCGTTCGATCGGATGTAGTTTTTCTTCATAGCCTCAAATCGGCTAGGCTCGACATCTTGATAGGTTTTGAAAGCCGCTCGGGAGGCCCCCAGCTCATCCTTCGTGGTGGCTAGCTCATAACAAGAGCCCAAGCCTCTTTATTCTTCAGGTTCAAGTCTTTGATGGCCTAGAGCTTTCTCACATTTAACGATTTGATCTTGGCATCAAAAGTGTTAACTTGCTTGTTAAGTCGATCCAGCAGAGAGGCCTGCTTTGCGCTCTTTCCTCTCTTGGCCTCTAGCAGCTTGGTGCTCTTCGCTAGATCAACCCTCAGCTTAGCCACCTCAGCGTTCGTATGCTCCTGAGAGGTAGATGATTGGTCGCTCGACGTCTTCAACTGCTTGACCTCCTGCTCCAAAAATACAAGCCTTTGGCACATGACTAGGCTCTCTACCCAATACTACGAGTAACCAAGAAAATATAAACACCGATCGGAGATAAATTAAGAAGAATACAACACTTATCCCAGTGGGCATTTGGGTGTGACTGTCCGCGAGCGCCCCCGGAGTCATCATTGCTGCACGAGCTCGAGCGTCAGCCCATATCTATGCAAGTGGCTCCTAAATAATTATTTGGTGCTCGGGATCTTGGGATTCGGCGCTAGACGACTTGTGCCATTCCTCAGTCGGTAGATGAAGAACTGCCATTATATGGCGCTGGCCACTCAAAGCTGATTGGGCAGAGGTCACTCGGCCGGACAGCTGAGAAGAGGACACCGGACGGATGCCAGATTTTTTGACCTTCGATGGTGGTGGCATGAAGGCCACTGGCAGTGCGCAAAGAGTTCCCTGGGCAAACTAGATAATGATGGCGTCCGATCAGACGACGTAAGGGTTGCAATCTCTTGAACAGGAGTTGGGGTTGAAGTTTTAACCCGCTCAGTGGTCCGCACCACCGAGGAAGCGGAGTGCGATGAAGGCTCCGCCCAGTGCCTCTTACGCCTGATCAGTGGCTCTCTAGAGGAGGTCGAGCCCGACACCCTCTCAACCTGAGTGACCGGAAGCCGTTTGGAGGGAGGTTGTGATCCACCAGCCGCTCCACCGCTAGGTGTCCGGCTGACTGTCCCTTCGCTCACTAAGACTGGAGCCACTTCGCTCTCGTCTTGTGGATCTTCTTGTGACACATGGCACTCAGCCACGGGACAACATTTAATAGAGGCACTTAAGGAGGCATGGGTCATGCTCAGCCATCATGAGCCAGGATTTGCACGATCTCCCAGAAATATGGATGATGTCAGCCTGGATCGCGGTCGCCCAAGGCAGCGAGAGAAAAGGTTTTTCCAAGTATGAATGTTCGGTGTGCTGATCGACGTAAGGAAGCGGACCTATCGCCGAACGGTAGTCTTCAACAGGCCGATCGACAGTAAGAGTTGTTAGCATTTGCTCGATTACAGAAGAGCAATCCCATAGCCGACCGACAGATTGTATTAGGCCGATCAGAATATAAGGAACGTCATAAACCGAACGGGTGAAAAGCTTCACAAATAATTTTGTCAAATTAGTCGGACTTGCAGCCTCCTTCGACTAAACTTAAGGGGGAGGCATGTAATGCGGTGATAAGGAGGGGCCCATCCTGCGGGGGATAACTGTCACGGTGGAGGTCAAAGTCAAGGCAGTCAACACTCAAATATCATCGGTCGGTCGGGCGATCAGGTCAACGCTTAGATATCATCGGCCGATTAGGCAATCATGCTCCTACCGGGAGAAGAAGGTTCCAGTCCGATCCCGCCTTTGACACGGGGAGGTATCAAATGACAGACGCTTAATGGAGTAGTGGATGTCGGATAGAAGAGGAGACGATATGCAGAAGCCGGGTCGAGCAGCTACCCCGCTCGGCCAGGCAGCAGGACTCGACATTGGCAGAGCATAACTTCGGCCTAGCGGACGTGACACAAGCACAGGAGAGTTCCAACCGAGCGGACGCAACACATGCAATGAAGTCCCGACCGAGCGGGTGGTACACAGGAACTATGAAGTCCCGGCCGAGTGACTATTCCACTCGACCTAGTAATAGACCCCCTGTGTTATCTATCGACATCCTTTTGGGAGTCAGTGCCGTTGACACCGGGCATGGTCAACCAGAAGATCGTCGAACGGAAGCTTCCACTATCGCATCAGAGATATGCTCGACCTGTTAAGGTATTGTGTTAGAGACACTTTACTATCAAGTCTTTTCAGGAAAAACTTTGGGAAGTGTGCTCGCCTTAGGGAGCATGCATGCGCGCTACAGGAGCTCTATATAAAGGAGGGTCCAAGTATCGATGGAGGTACACAATAGACACTATTCGTGCTACATAGTTCATTCTTGTTGTTGCTCCACCTTCTATTTCATCATCGGTGACTGACTTGAGCGTCGAAGGGCCAACGTCGGGGACCTCTTCCCTGGCTCGGCACTGACGTCATCTGTGTTGTAGGTCGGAGTGGAGTCTACAGGCGATCAGTGAGACAACCACATCCCCAGCTTTCCATCTTATCGACTTTTGGACAAGATCAGGGACGAATCCAAGATTCATTCCATAATTTGAAAAATAAAAAAAATAAGAAAAATGAATCAGAAGTCCTAAATATGAACCTAAAAATGTTGGAATTTCATAAAATAAGTTTTTATGTGTTTTGGCTTTCCTCCTGATCATAAAAATATCCTCATTCAAAATTTTAACCTAATATATTTCATATGGTTATCTTTTAACATGAATTAGGTCCATTTTAAAAAATCACCACATGAAATATATTAGGTTAAAATTTTGAATGGGGATATTTTTAGGATCAATAGACAAGTACGAATACATAAAAACTTGTTTCATGAAATTCTGACATTCTAGGTCCATATTTTAAGTTTCAAACATATATTCAAACATGCGTTAAGCAATAATATACTTAATTAATAGTGTCATATACCAAAAATATAGTTGAAGATTTAAAATAATTAAAGGTTGATATAATTAAATTAGTTTAATTGAAATATTATATTTTAGCAGATAGTTTATCAAAAAATAGGTTTATATGAATTTATTAAATTTACTATCTTTTTTTTTAAGATTTTAAAGGAATATTTTTATATTTTATGGGGATAAATGTTAGGACCTTGACGTTCACTAGAGAGGGGGGGGGGGTTGAATAACGTCTCACCCAAATCGATCACTTCTTCCTACACTTGTTAGTTATGCAACGGAAATACAAACAAACAAGTAGAAAGCTAATCTAAATACAAGACAAGAAATGCAAACCAAGCTACACGATCATTTAACGTGGTTCGAAGATTAGGGCTCCTACTCCACGGCTGTCCGTAAGGTGGATGATCCTGATTCGTCGATGGATCACTCCCCGGCAAACTCCGGCTAGCTCACGTAGCTCCTTATGGCTGGAGAAACCTCACCACAACTCTCACAAGAACACTTGAGACGCTAGGGCACAGGTACACTACTAATAGGGGTTAACCACCTCTATTTCATCAACCTCAACCAAGCTCCCAAGTCTTAATTATATAGGCCACGGGTTGGAAAATCCCGCCTACCAGTCGACTGCCAAAACTATCAGTCGACTGCCCTCTGTGGAAATTCAACCGTTACAGCGCAACGGCTCGATACCAGTCCTCTGTTCGCTCCCATTCGACTGTACCAGTCGACTGATGAAACCACCAGTCGACTGCTATAGTATCGCTACAGTGCTGCTACAGTAAATCCTAATCCTAAGATTTAACCCCCGAATACATTCACTCAGCACTCATCCTCGCCCGACCAACCTAGACCTAGCCCTCTAGCCTCCTCCATCAGTCTTGCGTCCCTCGGATGCCTCCCCATCCTTCGCGTCTTGCCTTCTAGAGCTTCCATCAACCTTGTCATTATTGTCTGGTCTTCCTTTGCCAAGAGGTCGTGCCTCCGGGACTTTATCCATTGCCAAGTCACACTTGGACTTACGTTGCCAAGACTATATGCTTGGACTTACACCGCCAAGACTCATCCTTGAACTTTCCTCCTTTGCCAAGATCACACTTGGACTTACGTTGCCAAGACTACATGCTTAGACTTACACCGCCAAGACTCATCCTTGGACTTTCCTCCTTTGCCAAGATCACACTTGGACTTTCCTTGTTGTACCTGTATCTTGCACACTCACAATGCATATCAAATACAACAATAAACCTAACTTAAACCTTTGCCCAAACATCAAAACCTAAGGTACCCGGATTGCTCCAACAATCTCCCCCTTTTTGATGTTTGGCAACCCATTTAAGTTAGGGAAACAATATAGCAATTTACACATGCATAAATCATGGATCCTAATCCTAGGCTCCCCCTTCACCTAAGCTTCCCCTTGAGCTAGGATTTCTTGCAAAGGTAAACTTCTCCCCCTTTGCTAATAAATGAGCAATCGCTCCCCCTTCACCTAAGCTCCCCCTTGAGCTAGGACTTCTTGCAAAGGTGTGTAGGTTTCCCACTTAAACCTAAATTTCTCCCCCTTTGCCATACATCAAAAAGAGCTCCAACAATATCTCAATTATTGGACTATTTAACCTCTAATAACCATAAACATCATGTATTAATCCCCCATATGATTACATACATGTTCACCACTCTTTTAGTCATTTTATAATACCGAAAAAATATTTTCAGACCATATCAGTTGACTGCTATAAGTCTCAGTCGACTGTTATCGTCAAAATGAGCTTACAGAGATATTTTGTGCTCATGAACAGTGTTACCAGTCAACTAGTATAAACCCCAGTCGACTGCCATCATCAAAATGAGCTTACAGAGGTCTTCTGTGCTCAAAATTACTGTTACCAATCGACTGGTAACTGTACCAGTCGACTGGTACTCTATGTTGGCAAAAATCAGTCTTTTTGACCCACTTTCAGAAATGCGCCAAAAATTTCACTGACCTCCACAAAATTTCAAATTTTGTAGAGAGGTTTATTTTATCCATGTCTACTTGGGAAAAATATATATAAAAATATATTTATCACAGATCCCAAGATTGACACAAAATTTAAAATATATCTAAATGGTTCAATTGAACCTTGACCTAAAGTCCTTGTTTTGGCTTGCTCTTGATGTATCTGCACATACTAAACCATAATGCATCCCTAGCATTAGTTTATATGACATATATACATCAAAAACTAATTTTCATGCAATATGAACCCAATTCATATTTCCATGCATGAAATACATCCCAATTGTGCCAACCCACTAGGTTAGAGTCTTAAGTCCGTCTCCTAACCACTTGGCACATTTGATAACCCATCTACCATGGATCCCAAAGGCTCTTCCTAACCTTAGGAATCTTAATCTTAGTCACCTCTCTTGGTGACTCATCCACTATGGCTAGGCCATTTCGGTGCACCTCGGGTGATACTTAACCTACTAAACTCATCTTCTTAACCTTAGACACCTTGTCTTTGGTTAATTTCTTCTTGTCCTTCATTTTGGACACCTCATCCTTGCTATAATTATATGTCACCCTATCATATTCCTTTTTATTGGCCTTGGATGACTTTCCCTTTGGTCACTCCTCCCTTACCAATGTCATGTGCCACCTTAGCACTTGACCTCCTTTTGGTCTTGGAGGGACCCAATTTGGTATTTTTGGATCTTTGACCACTCAAATACATGTCAAGTCCTTTAGGTCCAATAATGAACCTCTCTAGGACTTTCCTCATTTCCTCAAGTTTTGCCTTCAAGGCTTGATTTTCTAATTATAGGGTTCTAACCGTAGAATCAACATATCCATCATGGACATTCCTAAATCTACTCACCTTCCTAGGCATATGTCTCCCTTTCTTGGGATTAATTCTTAGATTTTCACTCACTTTCCTTCCCTTAGGCAAAGTGGTTTGGGTCTTATTAGGTCTACCCTTAATGTATGATTTCTTAGGATTATCTACCATGTTAACCCTATTCCTATTGATCCGGTGATAAGGTGGGCCCCCCCTTTTTTTCGTAGAGAAGTCAACACCATGTGAAGACCAAGGCCATAGGCCGATTGGGGAAGGGCGACCGACCGGGTAGTAGGGGCGGAACGGCCCCAGGGCATAAGCAGAAGCATAGACCCGACGAGGGGTCGGGTTTCCGACGCTCATGATAAACAAGGACGCCGAGCCGACTGAATAGGCGTAGCCGAGCACACAACCAAGATTCTCCCGAGCAGACTAGCATTTAAGTCTGGCTGGGCAGAATGGGATTGCCGATCGGCAGGATGTTCACCATAAACGTAAAGCAAGGGAACATCCTCTGACAGGAAGTATGGTCGAAGGACATGTTATGTACGAAGGCCTAGGACAAAATGTCCTCATGTCCCATCAGAAAGGTGGTAGAACTGTAGCAGTATGGCGTCAAGCAAGGTCATCTGACAAGCCATACCCGGGTATGGCCACAGTACACGTGTACACCTCGATTGGTGTGCATGAGCTTCCTCCAGCTCTATATAAGAGCTCACAGACTTCGCCGGAGGTAGAGGGACTCTCATATTCGAGACCACTTTTTTGCTGCTTGCTTGCCTGACTTGAACTTCGGAGGGTCGTCGCTGGGAACCCCTTCCCGGCCCGACTTCTTTGCAGGTTCGCCGGAGCTCCACACGGTCAGCGGGGGAGCCGCATCATCAACTAGGAGAGCACCACGTGCCCAGCGTCCGCTGGTTCAGCGATTCACACAGGATCAAATTGGCGCCGTCTGTGGGAACGCTCCTGCATCCGATCGGAATCAATGGACGAAGCCGGACGACCGCACTCGGTGATGCTTTCCACAGAGGAGCTCGACGCGCTAATTGAGACAAGAGCAGCTAAGCTGGTGGAGCAAAGGCAGAAGTCGCAAGCCGAGCGGATTGAGCAGCAAGCGACCTCAGCTTCAGGTGGCCGAGCGGAAGCACCTTAAGCCATGGTTCCATTTCACCGGGCCCTATTCCGCACGCCTCCGGAAGCCGCAACAGTTAACCGCGAGCGAGGATCTTCATCGGACGAAGTGCCAATACGAGATAGCAAAAAAGGAAAGACTCCCCGATCGGACGCTTCTCCCGAGCGGACCAATCGACAATTCTCAAAGGCTATCTTGCAAGATCCTCTGCCAAAGCACTATGTGCCCCCGGTAATCGGTGAATACGATGGAACCACCGACCCGGACGATTATTTGGGAAAGTTTGACAACACAGCTACCCTTCATCAATATACAGATGGAGTGAAGTGTCGGGTTTTCCTTACCACCCTCTCGGGATCCGCTCAACGGTGGTTTCGGAGACTGCCGGACGAATCGATTACCAGCTTCAAGGAGTTCCGCACGGCGTTCCTCCATCATTTTGCAAGCAGTCGGCGTTACCAAAAGACTAGCGTCAGCCTGTTTGCTATCAAACAAGAGGCCCGAGAGTCGCTCCGTGCTTATATCCAGAGGTTTAATCGAGTGGCTATGGATATTCCAACGGCCACCTCGGAAACCATGATGAATGCCTTCACACAAGGCCTGATGGATGGCGACTTCTTCCGCTCGCTGATCCGGAAGCCGCCTCGGGATTATGATCACATGTTGCACCGAGCCAACGAATATATCAATGTGGAAGAAGCCCAAGCTGCAAGGAGAAAAGAAATTCCGGCCGAGCGACAGGCACCCCCCGAGCGGAAGCAATCAACTGGCAATCAGCCGCCAAGGGGACCACGAGTTGAAGCCGCCCGCCCTCACTCGCATGTGAGAAATCAAGCCGTCCAAGAGGTAGCTGCCGAGCGGCCCAAGCCGAAGAAGAAGTGGACGCCCATGTTCTGTTCGTTCCATCGAACAGACACCCACAACACTCGGGATTGCAGAAGTCTTCCCTTCATTACGCACCCCGCTCCTCGGAATGACCGTCGTCGGTCCCCATCTTCCGACCGGCACCAAAGGCATCAAGTAGCCGGTCGTCAAACACCCAGGAGATCGCCAGATCGACATCAACCCCAGAGGCGTGGAGATAATACCCGGAGGTCCGAACAGCAAAGACCATCCACCCGGGAGGAAGAAAATAGAAACAACGCGTCCCGAGAAGAATTCAACATCATAGCTGGTGGGCCGACAGGCGGTGACTCCAATCGGGCACGGAAGGCAAGCATCAGACAGCTCGAAATACACTCTGTCGGTTGCAGCCAGGAGCGGGTGAGTGGGCCCGAAATCAGCTTCGGACCCAGAGAACTTGAGGGAGTTGAAGTCCCTCATGATGATGCCCTCATCATCAAAGCGGTAATAGCTAATTATACTATTCACCGCATTTTTGTTGATACAGGCAGTTCGGTCAATATCATTTTCAAGAAGGCCTTCGACCAACTACAAATTGACCGAGCTGAGCTGCTGCTTATGACGACCCCACTCTATGGGTTCACGGGCAACGAGGTTCTTCCGGTCGAACAAATCCGACTCGCTATTTCATTAGGGGAAGATCCGCTCAGAAGGACCAAAACTGCTAATTTCGTAGTGGTTGATTCCCCCTCAACTTATAATATTATATTGGGCCGACCAGCGCTCAGTGAATTCCGAGCGGCCGTCTTCACCTTTTATCAGAAAATCAAGTTTCTCGTCGAAGACAAAGTTGGAGAAGTACGAGGAGACCAGTTAGCGGCTCGGAAGTACTACGTTGAGATGGTCCGAGCGGAATCTAGCTTCGCGAGGAAGACGCCACGCCTTGAGGTGAATGCCATAACCGAAAGGCCTCCCTCCTTGGTTTATGAAGAAAAGGAGGAGGTGCAGATTCATCCCTCCCGACCAGAAGTCACTACATTCATAGCATCTGATCTGGGAGCAAGCCAAAAAGAAGATGTGATCAAATACCTCCAGGAAAATCGCGACGTCTTCGCTTGGTCAACATATGAGCTGCCTGGAGTATCTCCAAACATCGCCCAACATGAGCTCCACGTCCGACCGGACGCTCGGCCAGTATAGCAAAGAAAGAGAGATTTCAGTGCCGAGCAGAATGCTATAATTCGAGGGGAGGTGGAAAGACTCTTGGAGGCCGGCCACATACGAGAAATACAGTTCCCAAGTTGGCTCGCCAATGTGGTCCTGGTCTCCAAGCCGGGCGGCAAGTGGAGAGTCTGCATCGACTTCCGGGATCTGAACAAAGCATGTCCAAAGGATTTCTACCCACTCCCCCGGATTGATCAACTAGTGGATTCCACAGCCGGATGCGAGTTCATCTGCATGTTGGACGCATATCAGGGTTATCATCAGGTGCCGCTCGCCCGAGATGATCAAGAAAAGGTCAGCTTCATCACCGCCGACGGCACTTACTATTACAATGTAATGCCGTTCGGATTAAAAAATGCAGGAGCAACTTACCAGTGCATGATGAATAAAGTATTCAAAGAGCAGATCGGACGCAATCTAGAAGTATATGTGGACGACATTCTCATCAAATCCGTCCGAGCGGCCGATCTTTATGCGGACATGGAAGAGACATTCCAGACGCTGAGGAAATATGGAGTGAAGTTGAACCCGCAAAAATGTTTATTTGGAGCCAAAGGCGGACGCTTCCTGGGCTATATTGTAACCGAGCGGGGAATCGAAGCAAATCCAAGTAAAGTGAAAGCGTTGCAAGACATGCTGCCTCCGAGAAACTTAAGAGAAGTATAGCGCTTGACCCGTCGGATAACTGCCTTATCAAGATTCATATCCAAGACTGCTGACCGGAGCTTCCCATTCTTCAAAATCCTGTGAAAGGCCACTAAATTACAGTGGGATGAAGAATGCGACCGGGCGTTCGAGGAGTTAAAGGCATATCTCAATTCTCTGCCTATACTTGCCAAGCCGACCGGGGGTGAGCCGCTTTATATTTATCTGTCTTCTACCGAGCACGCTGTGGGCTCGGCGCTTGTGAGTTCGAGCGGCGAAGAATGACCGGTGTATTTTTTAAGTCACATTTTAAAGGATGCTGAATCTCGATACACCGGACTCGAGAAATTGGCTTTCGCCTTGATCCTCGCCGCTCGGAGGCTTCGCCCATACTTCCTGGCGCATACTATCATTGTGAAGACTAATAGCCCGCTCGGAAGAATACTCCTCAATCCAGAAGCGTTCGGACGACTCATCAAATGAACGACGGAGCTCAGCAAATTCGATATACAATATCAACCCCGCTCGGCAATCAAGGCACAGTCCTTGGCAGATTTTGTGACGGAGGTGCAGAAGTCGGAGCCCGAAGCTATATGGAAAATATTTGTGGATGGATCTTCCACTCGGCTAGGGAGCGGCATTGGCATCCTACTGCTCTCTCCTCAAGGTGAGCGAATGCACCTGTCCGTCCGGCTGGACTACAGAGCCACCAACAACGAAGCGGAGTATGAGGCCCTCATAGCTGGCTTGCAGGCGGCTCAGCATGTAGGAGCCGGTCAGGTGACACTCTACTCGGATTCTCAGCTGGCCGCCCAGCAACTCTCAGGTACCTTTGAAATCAATAACGCCCGGCTCAAGCTTTATGCAGAGGCCTTCGAAAAGCTCAAGACCAATTTCAGAGAAGTCATTATCCAGAAGATACCCCGAGCAGAAAACCATGCGGCAGATGAGTTAGCCAAGCTCGTAAGTGCACTAACACCAGTCATCCTTCCGCGGCCAGTCGAGCAAGTGTCCTTGGTGGCACATATCGATCGGATGGAGGGCCCCACGTTTCCGAGCGACTGGAGGATGCCCATCATGGAGTTTTTGCACTCGGGCGCCACACCGTCCAATCGGATTGAAGCCCAGCTGTTAAGGAGGAGAGCAGGCCGGTTCACACTCATCGGCGATCAACTCTACAAGAAGGTTTTCTCTCGCCCGCTGTTGAAATGCGTGAGCTCGGAAGACTCGGCGTACATCCTCCAAGAAGTACATCAAGGATCATACGGAGGGCATCCGGGCGGACGATCGCTGGCTAAGAAGATCTTGCTGGCCGGATACTTCTGGCCAACCTTACAGGCAGATGCCGCTCGGACCGTGTCAATGTGCCTATCTTGCCAAAAGTATCATAACTTCTCCCACCGACCGGCAGAGGAGATGAAGGCATCCACGGTCGCCTGCCCGTTCGATCAGTGGGGAATGGCTATTGTTGGTCCATTTCCTATGGCGACCGGGCAGCGGAAATTTTTACTGGTGGCAGTCGATTATTTTTCCAAGTGGGTGGAGGCCGAGCCGCTAGCCAAGATCACCAAGCAGATGGTCAAAAAGTTCATCTGGCAACACATCATCTGTCGGTTCGGCATCCCTCGCCGACTTGTTTCTGACAACGGGCGGCAATTCACAGGGAAGTTGCTCGAAGATTGGTGCAAAAGCTATGGCATCGAGCAACATTTCACGTCGGTGGCCTATCCTCAAAGCAACGGTCAAGCCGAAGTGGCCAATCGGGAAATTCTTCGTATTCTGCGCGCTCGGCTCGATCATTTGGGAGGAAGCTGGGTGGATGAAGTGCCGGGCATCTTATGGGCTATCCGCACGGCCCCAAAGGAAGGAACGGGCGTCACGCCATTCCATTTAGTGTACGGTGGTGAGGCAGTCATCCCAGTTGAAGTCGGCGTTGAGTCCGTCCGGATCCAGAATTATGATTCTGATAACGCCGAGCGGAGGAATATAGAGCTGGATTTGGTCGACGAAGAGCGAGCCAAGGGGTTCGTCCGGCTGATGGCGTACTGGCAAAGAATGAAGCAGAACTACAACCGTCGCGTGATCCCTAGAGCCTTCCAGGTTGGCGACCTTGTCTGGAAGAAAGTAAAGCCGGTCGGCAACGTCGGCAAATTGGAGGCTCCCTGGGCGGGCCCCTTCAAGGTCATCGAAAAGCTCCGTTCGGGTGCCTACTATCTGGAATATGAAGACGGGCGGTAACTAGAAAGGCCGTGGAGCGCGAACCACCTCCAGCCTTACCGGGCGGGGTGAAAGGTGCGCCAATGTAAATCATCCTGTATACTTTTTTCAGCTGTATACTTGAAATGCAGAAATGAAAAATCGGAAGACTAAAGCAAGTACAAGGCATCGTCAGCAAAAACGAAGGCGCCGTGCCGTTCGGCCGGAGGTAAATTATCCGAGCCAAGCACTCAAAAACGAAGGCCCCGGACCGCTCGGACCGGAGGTATATTATACAAGCCAAAGGCTCGACGCCGAAACCCCTGCGCCGTTCAGCCATGTAGACATCGTCTAAATTAGGCTTAAAAGACCGTCAAGCTCCGACGTTAAATATCGAGAGACGAGCCGGCGTCTATAAACCCTCCGAGCGGAAGACCGTCGAGCTCCGACGTTAAATATCGAGAGACGAGCCGGCGTCTATAAACCCTCCGAGCGGAAAACCGTCGAGCTCCGACGTTAAATATCGAGAGAGGAGCCGGCGTCTATAAACCCTCCGAGCGGAAGACCGTCGAGCTCTGACGTTAAATACGAGCAGGCGTCTATAAACCCTCCGAGCGGAAGACCGTCGAAATATCGAGAGACGAGGCGGCATCTATAAACCCTCCGAGCGGAAGGCCGTCGAGTTTCGAGAGACGAGCAGGCGTCTATAAACCCTCCGGCGGAAGACCGTTGAGCTCGGCGTTAAATATCGAGAGAAGAGCGGCGTCTATAAACCCTCGGCGGAAGACCGCCGAGCTCAGGAACTGAAAGACGAGCAGGCGTCTATAAACCCTCCGAGCGGAAGACCGCCGAGTTAAATATCGAGAGACGAGCAGGCGTCTATAAACCCTCCGGCGGAAGACCGCCGAGCTCGACATTAAATACGAGCAGGCGTCTATAAACCCTCCGAGCGGAAGACCGTCGAGCCGTTAAATATCGAGAGACGAGGCGGCGTCTATAAACCCTCCGGCGGAAGACCGTCGAGCTCGGCGTTAAATATCGAGAGGCGGGCGTCTATAAACCCTCGAGCGGAAGACCGTCGAGCTCCGGCGTTAAATATCGAGAGATGAGCGGCGTCTATAAACCCTCGGCGGAAGACCGTCGAGCTCCGGTTAAATATCGAGAGAAGAGCCGGCGTCTATAAACCCTCCGGCGGAAGACCGTCGAGCTCCGGCATTAAATATCGAGAGACGAGGCGGCGTCTATAAACCCTCGGCGGAAGACCGTCGAGCTCCGGCGTTAAATATCGAGAGACGAGGCGTCTATAAACCCTCCGGCGGAAGACCGTCGAGCTCGACATTAAATATCGAGAGGCGAGGCGGCGTCTATAAACCCTCGGCGGAAGACCGTCGAGCCGGCGTTAAATATCGAGAGGCGGACCGGCTATAAACCCTCCGGCGGAAGACCGTCGAGCTCCGGCGTTAAATATCAAGAGACGAGCCGGCGTCTATAAACCCTCCGGCGGGGAAGACCGTAAATATCGAGAGACGAGCAGGCGTCTATAAACCCTCCGAGCGGAAGACCGTCGATAAATGTCGAGAAGCGAGCCGGCGTCTATAAACCCTCCGGCGGAAGACCGTCGAGCTCCGACGTTAAAGAGACGAGGCGGCGTCTATAAACCCTCCGGCGGAAGACCGTCGAGCTCAGGCGTTAAATATCGAGGCAGGCGTCATAAACCCTCCGGCGCAAGACCGTCGAGCTCCGACGTTAAATATCGAGGCGGCGGCGTCTATAAACCCTCCAGCGGAAGACCGTCGAGCTCCGACGTTAAATATCGAGAGACGAGCCGGCGTCTATAAACCCTCCGAGCGGAAGACCGTCGAGCTCCGACGTTAAATATCGAGAGACGAGCCGGCGTCTATAAACCCTCCGAGCGGAAGACCGTCGAGCTCCGACGTTAAATATCGAGAGACGAGCCGGTGTCTATAAACTCTCCGAGTGGAAGACCGTTGAGCTCCGACATTAAATATCGAGAGACGAGCCGGCGTCTATAAACCCTCCGAGCGGAAGACCGTCGAGCTCCGACGTTAAATATCGAGAGACGAGCCGGCGTCTATAAACCCTCTAAGCGGAAGACCGTCGAGCTCCGACATTAAATATCGAGAGACGAGCCAGCGTCTATAAACCCTCCGAGCGGAAGACCGACGAGCCCCGTCGTTAAATATCAAGAGACGAGCCGACGCCTATAAACCCCCCGGTCGTATAGTATGCAGCGTGGCACTGGCCAATGGTAAGAGCATATCGACAACAGCTTGCTCTGTGAGGTCAATATACGGCTGAGCGGCACGCTCGTCAGCAAGGCCTTTCAAGTAAGGAGGTAAAGTAAAATATGATTAATGAATAGAGAGCGAGGGAATGAACGAGGTTCGCACGCCGAACGGTAATCGCACAGGCTCTTGGCAAAAAAATACTTGCAAATAATCGGCTCTAATCCGAGTTAGCATATCGAACCGAACGGATAACTCACAGGGAATACTTGGCAAAAACAAATTTCATTTATACCCAGCGACGAACAGACAAAAGTTGATGACAAAAAATATTTTTGCCGAACGGCGAGGATACGAAAAAGTTGATAAAAAACACTCCTCACGCGTCAAAATCAAAAAGAGCATCAGGAATGGTGCCCATCACAGTAGCCAGATCCTCTGGGGGGATGGTCAGCTTGGCGGGAAGGTGGCCTTTAGTCTTCAAGTAATCCACCGCCACCTTGATCGCCTCTTCGAAAGTGAGGGAAATCTTGTCGGTGAATTTCTCTCCGAAGTCGTCCGAGCGGACAAATGCCTTCCTCACTTTGTCAGAGCGGGCCGACTCCCCATCCTGATACCCTTTGAGCGCGGCTCGGGAAGCATCGTTGGCGGCATGGAGATCCTTCAAGTCTCCTTCAAATTTGAGCAGATCGGCCGAGCGGCTCTCCTTCTCGGTGGCCAGAAGGGCATCCAAATCCTTGACGCATTGCTCTAGCCCTCTGATCTCCACCTTCATTAGGTCCATGTCGTCGATGGCCTTGCGCTTCCGAGAGGTCGCCGTCTTGATCTCTTTATCCCGTTGTTTGATCACAGCTTCAAGCCGAGCGATCTCGCTCGCCAGATCGGAAGCTCGTTTCCGTTCGGCTTCCAAAAGCTTTTTGCTTTTCTCCAGAGCAGCCGTGGATTGCCCTTGGTTTGCCTCCGAAAGTTTGAGTTTTTCATTTCGTCCTCCAGCTCAGCCAGTCGATTGCTGACTGCGATCTGCTCTACCCAACTCTGCGAACAAAGGTAGTTAAGTTAAAAGCTAAAATAAAAAGTATCAGTAAAGAAAAAAGGCATACCCCGGTCGCCTGCTGCAGGTTACTGTCCCTTAGCTGATCGGGGGACATGAGCGCGACGCGTATGCGCGCGTCCTCCCAAACTTTGGCGAGCGGGCCGGTGAGGGTTATTTGTTGTTCAGGGACTGCGGGCCGATCAGCGGCCGATAGATACTCCTCCGAAGGAAATCGGAGAACTGTTTTGATCACCCTCGAGCCGCTCGGATCCTCCTGAGATGCGGCGGCCTGGCCAGAAGGCTCGCCGGTCAGGGCAGGACGCTCGCCTAGTCGCTTGAGGCGGCGCAGAGGCCGGGAGGTGGAAGGTTGCGTCTCGGAAACGGTCGGGGGTAATCCAACCTGCGTCGGAGTGTGCTCTGAAGAGATTGCCTCAGAGACCACGTGAGCTGCATCACTCCGCTCGGAAGGCTGCCCATCTGATGAGATCGATTGAGGAGCTTGCTCCAGACGCCGGCGCTTTCGAGTCTCCAAAGGTGCCTCGTCAGCCGATCGGCCTTCCTCCTCGGCCTGGGCAGATGTTGTGATATTGACCGCGGCCTCGTCAGTGGAGACGCGGGCGGCCAAAGCCTCGGGAGCAACTTGAGTTCCCTCGCTCCCTTCAGTTGTAGGGCCGGTCAGGACCAGCCCTCGTTCGGCCGCTTCCTTGTCCTTCACCGCCTCAATATTGGCGGCTTTCAGCTTGAGCTTTTCGGTTGCCTTAGCCGCCACATAACTTCAGCTGTAGAAACAAAGAATAAATCAGTTAGAACAAAAGAAAAAGGGGGGATAAGAATCGCTTACTCATGCTACAAGGCAGATCAGCTTGGATGGGAGACAAGCCGAATATATACATTACTCCAGGAAGGAGCAACTTGTCGATGTCGTAGCGTTGCCCGACCAGCTGGTTGGCCACATGAAGATACGCCGGATGGCTCTTGAATTTGCCAAGACCCGGTTGATTCGGCATCGTCGTCTGCCACTTCGTTCAGAAGGCCGACCGCTCGGGGAGACGCATAAAAAAGAAATGCTCCTTCCAATGCTTATTGGAGCTTGGCATGTTGGTAAATAGAACGAAACCCGACCTAGATTGAAATATGAAGGTCCCCCACTCAGATTGTTTTGGGTAGAAGAAATAGTGGAAGATTTGGGGGTCCAAGGGGATATCGTTCAATTTGAAAAAGACTATCACCCCGCTCAGCAACCTAATTGAGTTCGGGACTAATTGGCCGAGCGGGAGGCAAAAGTGGTTGCATATTTTAAGGATGAACGAATGTGGAGGAAAACGCAGCCCGGCCAAAAATTGATCACGGAAAAAGCAAATGGTGCCGGGCGGTGGATCATTAGGCCGATCGGAAGGAGTGGCTACAACTATCTCATGGTCGGCCAGAATTTCATACGCCCGAATGAGACGCAGTGCGTCTTCTTCATCGAATCGGCTCTCCATAGTCATATACCAGAGACTAGGAGCGCCGACTGTAGGCGTAGACGTACTCGCCATGGTCGAAACAGAAGAGATATTGATAGAAAAACTAAAAGAAAATGCCGACAGAATGAAAAAGAAAGCAATACAGGAGGTGGGGAGCTGAAAAAGAAGGCTTACGGGTACGAGAAAGATCGAGGAAAGGAAGAAGATGGCGAGCGCACCAAACAGGCGGAGAATAAGGATCGCCGGAGCAAAGAGAACAGTGGAAAATCGGAGAACGAAGGAAGAAGAATGTGGCAAAGAGGAGAAGGTTCGGCTTTATAGGGTTGGGGCCGAACGGCCTCCACCGTTGGATCTAGGTCGCAAAGAACAAGGTGGCCATCGGGCCGTCCATTTCAAGTAGCGGCTGTCCCATCGACGGTAACGCCACTGCCGTACGCTGATGACTGCTAATCCGCCACGTGTCAGGCGGACACAGGGCGCATTTAAGGAAAGCGTGCTCAGCTTAAAAAAAAAATTTGCAGGATATCGAAAGAGGCAGCATTAACTGCCTGCCCATAGGGTATTGCCGAACGGGCGGCACAAAAAGGAATGGCCGAGCATAAGAGCATTCCACGGGCCGGCTCAGCGATCATTATTCGGTTAGACCGGCAGTCCAGTCAGTCGGACTTAGGCGCCTCCTTCGACTAGACTTGACGGGGAGGCAAGTGATCCGGTGATAAGGTGGGCCCCCCCTTTTTTTCGTAGAGAAGTCAACACCATGTGAAGACCAAGGCCATAGGCCGATTGGGGAAGGGCGATCGACCGGGTAGTAGGGGCGGAACGGCCCCAGGGCATAAGCAGAAGCATAAACCCGACGAGGGGTCGGGTTTCCGACGCTCATGATAAACAAGGACGCCGAGCCGACTGAATAGGCGTAGCCGAGCGCACGACCAAGATTCTCCCGAGCAGACTAGCATTTAAGTCTGGCTGGGCAGAATGGGATTGCCGATCGGCAGGACGTTCACCATAAACGTGAAGCAAGGGAACATCCTCTGACAGGAAGTATGGTCGAAGGACATGTTATGTACGAAGGCCTAGGACAGAATGTCCTCATGTCCCATCAGAAAGGTGGTCGAACTGTAGCAGTATGGCATCAAGCAAGGTCATCTGACAAGCCATACCCGGGTATGGCCACAGTACACGTGTACACCTCGATTGGTGTGCATGAGCTTCCTCCAGCTCTATATAAGAGCTCACAGACTTCGCCGGAGGTAGAGGGACTCTCATATTCGAGACCACTTTTTTGCTGCTTGCTTGCCTGACTTGAGCGTCGGAGGGTCATCGCCGGGAACCCCTTCCCGCCCCGACTTCTTTGCAGGTTCGCCGGAGCTCCACACGGTCAGCGGGAGAGCCGCGTCATCAACTAGGAGAGCACCACGTGCCCAGCGTCCGCTGGTTCAGCGATTCGGACAGGATCACCTATCATTATACCTAAATCCATAATTATGCATGGGTACATAATTTTCAATATTCCTAACAAGCATAAAGGAATTTGAACTTGGATTAAACTTTAAAAATAGGGGTTACCTTCCCTTTTACCTTTGAAACACTCCCTTGACTTGTGCTCCTCTTCTTTTCCCATTTCTTCAAGTGCGCCAATTTCTTGAGCTCTCCTCTCCTTGGGCACTTTGTGTGGTAGTGACCCCACTCACCATATGTAAAGCACCTAATATGCTTCTTCTCCTTCTTCTTCCTATAACTCACATTAGTTTCTAAATTAACTTTAGTGAGTTTAGGGTTTACCTTCTTTATCTTCTTGAGCGACGGACACCTACTCTTGTAGTGCCCCATCTTACCACACTCAAAACATTTGATGTGGTCCTTTGTGCTCTTCTTGGTAATTGAGGTGGAGGGTTGAGCTTCCAAGATCTCCTCTTCCTTGGATTACTCTTCTTCCACTTCACTTGAAGATGTGGGTGGTTCCACTTCTTCCTCCCTTGATGATGTGGATGATACCTCCTCATCTTCCTTCTCCTCCTCGGATGTTGAACACGTGTCAACATCCGATTGGTTCTTCTCCTCTTGGACTAATGAGCCCTTCTCCTTGGACTCCTTCTCTTCTTGGATTTGTGTAGAACTCTCATGAAGTGCAATTATCTTTTTCCAAAGGTTACTTACGTTCTTGTATTCACCTACATTCAATATCGCGTTAGGAGGTAATAAATTAATTAAAATTCTAGTTACCTCCTTATCCATCTCCAATTGCTCCCTTTGCTCCTCGGTCCAATATCGACGTTGGAGACGCTTTCCCTTTTTATCTGTTGGAGCTTTAAATGGTTCCTCCAACGCAATCCATTGGTTCCAATTTATTTGGAACCATATCTCCATGCACTTCCTCCAATAGTCGAAGTCCTCATGCTCGTATGGAGGTGGCATTCGGATGCCCCATCCGAGAGGTCCCTCCGACTCCATCTTCTTTCTCTAGCCGCTCTCTTGGCGATTAGTCCAACAAGAGCTCACCTAGCTCTGATACCACTTGTTGAGACCTTGACGTCCGTTAGAGAGGGGGGGGCGAATAATGTTTTACTAAAATCGATCACTTCTTTCTACACTTGTTAGTTACGTAGTGGAAATACAAACAAACAAGTAGAAAGCCAATCTAAATACAAAACAAGAAATACAAACCAAGCTACACGATCATTTAACGTGGTTCGGAGATTAGGGCTCCTACTCCATGGCTATCCGTAAGGTGGACAATCTCGATCCGTCGGTGAATAACTCCCCGATAAACCCCGGCTAGCTCACGTAGCTCCTTGTGGCTGGATAAACCTCACCATAACTCTCACAAGAACACTTGAGATGCTAAGGCACAGGTAGACTACTAATAGAGGTTAACCACCTCTATTTTGTCAACCTCAACCAAACTCCCAAGTCTTAGTTATATAGGCCATGGGTTGAAAAATCCCGCCTACCAGTCGACTGCCAAAATCATCAGTCGGCTGCCCTCTGTGGAAATTCGATCGTTATAGCCCAACGACATGATACTAGTCCTCTGTTTGCTCTCAGTTGACTGCACCAGTCGACTACACCAATCGACTGATGAAACCATCAGTCGACTGCTACAGTACTGCTACAGTAAATCCTAATCCTAAGATTTAACCCCCGAATACATTCACTCAGAACTCGTCCTCGCCCGACCAACCTAGACCTAGCCCTTTAGCCTCCTCCATCAGCCTTGCGCCCCTCGGATGCCTCCCCATCCTTCACGTCTTGCCTTTTGGAGCTTCCATCGACCTTGTCATTGTTGTCTGGTCTTCTTTTGCTAAGAGGTCGTTCCTTCGGGACTTCATCCATTGCCAAGTCATACTTGGACTTACGTTGCCAAGACTACATGCTTGGACTTACATCGCCAAGACTCATCCTTGAACTTTCCTCCTTTGCCAAGATTACACTTGGACTTACGTTGCCAAGACTACATGCTCGGACTTACACCGCCAAGACTCATCCTTGGACTTTCTTCCTTTGTCAAGATCACACTTGGACTTTCCTTGTTGTACCTGTATCCTGCACACTCACAATGAATATCAAATACAACAATAAACCTAACTTAAACCTTTGCCCAAACATCAAAACCTAGGGTGCCCAGATTGCTCCAACAATAAATAGGTAAGAAATAAAGTCTATTTAAAATACTCATTTAAATGAGGAGTTGATTGAGATAAAGTTAGGTTTTCTTTATCAAACCCTAAGTTTAATTCCTCCCACTGTTCATCTCTTCGGCATCGCTCCCCCTTCGTGCACGGGCGATGCCTTGAGGCCATCGCCACCGTGTCGACTGCCCGAGATCTTCACCTCCGACGCCTCGCACCCCAACCACCCATTCTCTTCCCCACGTCGCACGATCGGCAGCGACCTGTACGCACCAATCGATAGCGCCGACCACCGCATGATGCACCGCACGTCAACGAAGGCCAAGGATGACCGTCGCCTCACCTCCGCTGGCATCTGGCCTCGCTACTATCCATTCCTCATGAGCTGCACCCTTCTTTCTCTTCTTTATGTCTCACAACAGACACCGAGCTTGAGGAAACGCGGATGAGTCTCCACCTAATGTCGTGTCTAGGCCAAGACCATTATCGCCGAAAGCTGGCTTCCATCTTTCCCATAGCATCTCTATCGTGAGCTTGACCACTGGCGCAACCCTCTACCCTCGCGAACAGTAGCATTGCACCATCTTGCTGTTTGACTGCCATATCATCAACTACCTCCGCTGGCAACGCCGACAAGCCCCACCAATCACCATGAGCAGACGTCCCTGTTGTTCTCATGTACTTGAGTTGTAGTGCCCCTCACCACCGGCCTTGCTCTGTTCCACTGTCATGACTTGCTACGGGTGATTAGGGCAATTAAGTTACTAGATTCGAGTTCGAGACAAATCATTTGACTTGAATATGGTTAGCACAATCTACATTTGAGGTGGGTAGATCTTGCTTATCTTCTTGATAGCTTTGATTATAGTGTATGATTATTTACGACCATATCTGATGAGGTTACAGTTACTCGCTTACCTTAAATTTGTCTTATATTACTCCTGAGTTGATACCTTATTGGTTATCCTTATATGTTGATCTATTATCGATAGCTATGTAGTTATATTTAATATTCATGATTGTGTTTATGGATATCCATGATATTACCATACCATAGTGTAGGACATTGGATATTCTGCTAGACCCCTTAGTAGATGATTTGACTTTGTGTTTATTGTTAGGATGATCATACCATACTATAGGATACCGAGTATCCTAGTAGATCTTTACTTGTTATATAGACTCATACCTATACATTGGTAAGATTATACCATAGTGCAGTATTTTGAGTGTCCTGCTGGACCCTCAGTTGTTATATCCTGTCGATCATTGTCTTCCATTCGTGGTTGAGAGAGTTGTCAATGACCGTTAGTTTATCCTATCGACCATTTATGGTAGAGAGAGTCATCAGCGATAATGATATAGATACGACTGCCCACGAGACCATTCATGGTAGCGAGTTCGTGTGCAATCCGTAGCTAGATAGTTACGTATATACCCTATCTGCCCATGAGACCATTCGTGGTAGCGAGTTTGCCCGCAGATAGTTACCGTTTACTTATCCTGTCTGCCCACGAGACTATTCGTGGTAGCGAGTTCGCCTGCAAACAGTGACTAGTATTTTACCCTGACTGCCTAAGGGATCATCCGTGGTAGAGTGTTCTCCCGCTGTTAGTGTTTGTTATATACTTGCTATATATCGGTCATACATTTGTTCATGCTGGTTTGGATGTACTGTATGTACTCACGATTTATTGGTTATACTCGATTGAGCAGGTTAGTGAGGTGCTATATTATTGATTATACTTTTGGTTAACTGGTGATTATATTGGGACACCTACGTTGGTTAGTAAGTATTTTACTTGAGACTACATCCTTTAATCTCCTGTCAGTATATTATGCATGCACTATTTTCTTCCACCCAATGAGTGGTTGTATTCACTACCCTTTACTTTTCCCTTGACTTTCAGGTTAGCTAATAGAGGAGGTGTTGTGTCACTCAGAGGTCCTGGCTACCACCCCCGCTCGAGTTGAGTTTATGTTGAGTTGCTTTATATTATTGTTCTTATTGTTTATGGTTGCAGTTTCTTTCTGTATCAGATTTTGAGTATGTTCACATGTACATACATACATACACGCATTATTATTTTGTGACTTGGTGTTGTTATATTACATCGGTATTTTTATGTTGGCTTGAATTGGTTCGATATCTATTTCCTATAATGTCACTAGGGGGTACCGTCCGGTTTGGTGGACAAGTATACTCTTGGGGCGTGACAAATAGTAAACTATATATGTTTCACTAAATATGGATCTACAGATGTCCAAATTTCATGAAATAAGTTTCTATACATTCGTAATTTTTTCCTGATCATAAAAATATCTCATTCATAATTTTAACCTAATATATTTCATGTGGTGATTTTTTAACTAGAATTTGACCTAATTCATGTTAAAAATCATCATGTGAAATATATTATGTTAAAATTCTGGATGAGGATATTTTTATCATCAGAAGGAAAGTACGGACGTATAGAAACTTGTTTAATAAGATTTTGATATCTCTAGATCAATATTTAGGGCTTCCGATTCATTCTTCTTTATTTTTTTTTTTGTTTTTCCAATTCTAGGATGAATCCTGGATTCATCCCAGATTTGGGGCCGAATCCACTGATTCATCCCTAAACCTGAGACGAATCCTGAATTTGTCTCATATTTGACTTTATTAAAATATTAAATTTCTACGACTAATTTTAAATTTGTCATAAAATATGCAATGAATTATTAGTTTGTCACAGAATTTACAACGAATCTCATTTTCGTTGCAAAAGTGCCAACAAATATTTTATTTATCATAGAATTTGGAATGAAAATTAAATTTTGTTGCCAAACTACAATGAAATTTGTGATGAAATTTTATTTGTTGCTAATTCTGGGATGAAATTATTTTGTTGCAAAATTTATTGCTACTTTGGGACGAATTTTGTTTTTGTTGCTAAATTTGTTGGCGATTTGGGATGAAAACTATTTGTTCCTAAATTTTATCCCTAATCCATTGATTTTTTGTAGTGATAGCAAGTAGCTTTACAGAGAAAATAAATTTTCAAAAAATAACTTTTCGAGAATTTTTAATATTAAAAGGTACCATTTGGATAAATAATTCATATAAAATTCAATAATGGGCAAAAAAATTTTGAAAAGATTTTTTTGAACAGAGAACATGATAACTTTTTACAAAAAAAATGAGGTTTACAAAAATTACTCTACGAATTATTTTTAAATTAAAAAAATATATTTTTTGCTAAAAAATTCATAAAAAATAAGTTAATGGTCAGAAAAATTTATAATTTTTCCTACAGATAAGTAATAAAATTCCTTTTCTCCAAAGAATTAAAGAAGAAATTAATTTCCAATAAAAATTATATGAAATAATTTATTTAGTTAATTCTGAGCAAACAAAAAAAATTAAATCAATTTGAAAGTATGACATGCATAAAAATTTAATTTAAGTACAATTTTGGAACCCAATATAGGTTCCTACCTACTAGATTAATCAAGAATTTTCTAAGAACATATTTTTTTGATAATTATCTAATTTAGCCCTTGAGATATCTAAAATACCAATTTAGTTCTTGATAATTTTTAAATTTGACTTAGCAATATTCGAATATGTAGAATTTTTTAAATTCTCTATTTGTTCTTGTAATTTTTTATTTTCTAATTTTATTTTGTCAAAATTTTCTAGTCGACAAGATTTTCTTAAAGTTCCTTTAGCTCTTTGTTTTCTGTTAATAATTTTTTATTCTAATTTTTTTATTTATAGGAATGTTTTGATAACATTTTAATAAATTCATATAGTTGGTCAGGAGGTAGAGACCGTACCTGACTTACCTTGTAACGCCCCGGCCCGGGCGGGCAATACCTTGATTCTGAGATTCTAGTTAAGTATGACTTAAAAGGTTAGATGGTACTATCCATATCACCAAGGTGCACCTTCCTTTTCGGAAGCCCAAACTTAAGAACTCCAAAGTTAAGCATGCTTGGCTTGGAGAAATCTGAGGATGGGTGACATCCTGGGAAGTTTTCCAGGGTACGTGCAAGTGAGAACAAAGCACGTTGAAAGGACCTCCGGAGGTTTGTGGAGCTAGTCGTCAACCCGATAGACAATTCTGGTGGCGTTTCTAGTTTGATCGGGTGGGGCCCACCCGGGCGGGGGTGTTACAGATGGTATCAGAGCAACCTTACAACTGTGAGTGCGCTTGTGGCAAGAGCACCTAGGGCACCACCTAGCAAGGGAGATTCTGGGATTTGTTTGTGGTGTGATTCGTGGTTACACAACGAAGACGTTGTGTCTTTAAGTGGGGGTGATTGTAATACCCCAGTTTTAAGATTCTGGTTAAGTATGACTTAAAAGGTTAGATGTTACTATCCATATCACCAAGGTGCACATTCCTTTTCGAAAGCCCAAACTTAAGAATTCCAAAGTTAAGCGTGCTTGGCTTGGAGAAATCTGAGGGTAGGTGACCTCCTGGAAAGTTTTCCAGGGTGTGTGCGAGTGAGGACAAAGCACGCTGAAAGGACTTCTAGTGGTGTGTGGAGCTAGTCGTCAACCCGATGGGCAATTCTGGTGGCATTCCCGGTTCGGTCCGGGTGGGGCCTGTTAATACAGTCTGACCTGGCTGTTGTTTTGATGTTGACACTGATTTAAGTTTGTATCAAATATTAATTAAACTCAGACTGATTAATGATCAAGGTTGATCATGTGGAGAGGAAAAGTCCAAGTACGGATACTTGGCACGCGAAGTCGGAGAGGGCTCGGTAGCTCGTTCTCCGGACTAGGTCAGAGAGGGCTCGGCAGCTCGTTCTCCAGACTAGGTCAGAGAGGGCTCGGTAGCTCGTTCTCTGGACCGGACAAAGTCGGAGAGGGCTCGGCAGCTCGTTCTCCAGACTAGGTCAGAGATGGCTCGGTAGCTCGCTCTCTGACCCGGACGTGGAAGTCGGAGAGGGCTCGGTAGCTTGTTCTCCAGACTAGGTCAGAGAGGGCTCGGTAGCTCGTTCTCTGGACCGGACAAAGTCGGAGAGGCTCGGCAGCTCATTCTCCAGACTAGGTCAGAGAGGGCTCGGTAGCTCGTTCTCTGACCCAGACGTGGAAGTCGGAGAGGGCTCGGTAGCTTGTTCTCCAGACTAGGTCAGAGAGGGCTCGGTAGCTCGTTCTCTGGACCAGGAAGACGTTAGGGTTTAGGGCTGGGAAGCTCTAAAACCAACAAAGGCATTGGATCGGTCTGTTGACCGATCAAGTGATACTTTGGCTGTCTGGATCGGTCTGTCGACCGATCCAGTGATTCCTTAGTTATCTGATCGGTCTCGTGACCGATCAGTAACCACACAGCAGCTTTCTGTGGGTTATCTGATCGGTCTGGTGATCGATCAATAAGAAGCGATGTGATTCAGAACAATAGGGGGATCGGTCTGTGGACCGATCCACCTATAGGCTGATCGGTCCACAGACCGATCAGCATCATCCCAGACCAATCAGGATGTGTCCTGATCGGTCCAGAGGGCTATGGATCGGTCTGTTGACCGATCCACAACGATATCGTTTGTCTTCTGCTGTTTCTCTATGATTTCTGATTCATTTGATCTAACCATCTGCTGTAAGCTTTTTGAGTTACAGGTTGCAGGTGTCGTGCCAATGCTTAAATTCAAATTAAGCTCCATCAGAAGAATAATACCAAGTGCTCTTTCTGCTGTGTTTCGCTGCAAATGGTGCAATTGGAGCGTCAACGTTCACTGGCTGCGATCAGTTGGCAACAACTTGACTCTTGCTTATTAGTTCGAGCTCAGAGACACCAGTGAAGACCATGAATGGTATTGGTGTGAGTTCAGAGAACCAGATGAGGAGGAAGAGTGATTGGCGATGCCTGAGTTGGTCGCAGTGATTCGATACAGGTGACAGTGATTCAGCTCTGGCTGAAGACAGTGAGAAAGCAGAGGAATAAGAAGAAGGAAGAAGAGAGGTTTGAGTGAGGATTTTCAAAAACTCTCTGTCGATCAAGCAAGAGTGCTGTGTTTTTGAGCTCTTGGCTGAGGAACTTCTTCTGTCTTTGCGCTTTGCTTTCATCGTGGCTGTAAGTTTATTGTTCATTCCTTTTAGCCACTAAACTCTGTAAGTCTTGTGCTTCATTTCAAATCTTTTCTGAGACTTTGTGGAGAGGTTACTCCACCGAGAAGGAGAAATACTTAGCCGGAATCTGTCCGGGGTGTGATCTACCGAAAGATCAAGGGATCGTCCTCCTTACGGATACGCCGAGGAGTAGGGGTAAGTTATCCCCGAACCTCGTACATCCTTGTTGTGTTAGTGGTGGGTTGTTTCTTTTCCTTGCATCAGTTTTCCTTTTGCTTATTTCCGCTGTGCTAACAAACTTTTGTGAGGAGATTAATTGAGTTTTTAGAGGAGGCTATTCACACCCCCCCCTCTCTAGCCATCCGAAGGTCCTAACAAGTGGTATCAGAGCAAGGCGCTCTTCATCTGGATTAACACCCTAAAGAGCAAGAAGATGACTATGAAGGAAGGTTTTAGCATCAATCGTCCACCCTACTTCGACGGAGCGGACTTCCAATATTGGAAGAGCCGTATGGAGTATTATCTCAAGACCGACATCTCCATGTGGTTCTCGGTCAAGGAATGGTTCACACCTCCGAAGGACGAAGAAGGTAAGGAACTAGAGTCGTCAAGGTGGTCCGCCGAGCAAACTCGCAAAGGACAAGCCATGCCAAGGCGGTGGTCACTCTACAATGTGGGATAGCCAAAGATCAACTTGTCAAGGTAGGTCCATTTGTGAGCGCAAAAGATTTGTGGAACAAGCTCATCGAGCTCCAAGAAGGAACCCGAGACTCTCGGATCGCCAAGAGAGACTTGTTCCTAAACCAACTACAAAATCTCATCATGAAGGAGAATGAAACGGTAAGTGAACTACACGGAAGGTTCAAAGAGATCATCAATGGTCTTCATTCCGTAGATGAACGCGTAGAGAATCGCGATCTTGTAAGGTACGCTCTCAAAGCCTTTCCGAGGAATGCCTTGTGGTCATCTATGGTAGATGCCTACAAGGTCTCCAAGGACCTTTCAATTGTTAAATTAGATGAATTCTTTTGTGAAATGGAACTTCATGAACTTGCTAACAAGGGTCAAAAAGAGAAAGGTATTGCCTTAGTTGCAGGAGAAAAGAGCAAGGATGGAAGAAGGAAGAAAGAAAAGAAGAAGGAGAAAGAGATTCCTACATCCTCATCCTCCTCCGAGTCCGATGATGAAGGTGGATCATCATCAAGCGAGATGGCCAACTTCGTAAGGAGAATCATGAGAAGGAGCCGGAGATACAAAGGGAAAGGTAAGTCTATTGATCAAAATGTTGATAAGACTAATGTTACGTGTTATGAGTGTAGCAAGAAAGGACACTATCGGAGCGAGTGTCCAAAACTCAAGAAGAAGGAGGAAAGGGCCAAGAAGAAGAAAGCTCTCAAAGCTACTTGGGATGAATCCTCCTCAAGCTCATCGGTGGAAGAGAAGAAGGAGAAAAGCACTCGTCAATTAGCGCTCATGGCAAGGGAGGAATCGGATTCCCGAAGTGATTCATCAGCCGCGGCTTCATCATCTTCGGATGATGAAGAGGTAACTTCTCCTCACTTAGAAAAATGCTATAAAACTATTGCACATTTATCTACTTTGCTTAAGAAATCAAAAAGTGAAATCAAATCATTAAAAGATGAAGTAGAACACTTGAAGACTCTTAGGGAAGATGAGGTTGATGACCTACATCAAGAGCTTCTTGAGGATGAAAACAAAGCCTTAAAGAGTGAAGTTGAGAAACTCAAGAAAATGCTTGAGAAATTCTCAACTAGTTCTAAGACCTTAGATATGATTCTAAATGCCCAAAGGGCGGTCTACAACAAGGCTGGGTTAAGATATCAACCTAAGGAGTCTAGTTTCATTTCCCTAGTGTCTAGAACCCAATTTCATAGATCACATGCTTCTAGGGTTCATGAGACTAGGAAGGGTGTGACCAAGGCATGGGTTCCTAGGTCTTTCATTGTAGATGCATTAGGTCCCAAGATTTGGGTACCTAAAACATCTATCTTTCGTGTCTTGTAGGCATTTATCAAGGGGGAGCATCTATCAACTTGGTTTGTTGATAGTAGATGCTTCAAGCACATGACCGGGGACAAGTCACTCTTTACTACCCTTCAAAACAAAAATAGAGGTAATGTGTCCTTTGGTAATAATGGTAGTCTTAAGGTTATAGGAGTTGGAGATATTCATATATCCGAATGTCTCCAAATCAAAAATGTCCTTCTAGTCAAGGGGATGACCTTTAATCTCCTAAGTGTCAGTCAATTGTGTGATACGGGTTACACAATTGAGTTTCATTCAAGTCAATGTCTGGTCAAACACATTGACACACTTGACACGGTACTAGTAGGCACAAGGGTAGATAACATTTATCAAGTATTTTTTAAAAGTGCTACTAATGCCTCTGCTAAGTGTTTCATGTCGTGGCATAGGAGGTTGGCCCACGTAAACATGAAGAATATTCGAAAGCTGGCCAACAAAGGATTAGTGCGAGACTTACCAAGCATCAAGTACCAAAAGACAAAATTATGTGATGCATGTCAAAAGGGTAAGCAAACAAAAGCGTCTCATAAAGGTAAAAGCGCTGTAAGTACATCTACTGCTTTAGATTTATTGCATATGGATTTGTTTGATTGTAGTAATGTTATTTCATTGAATGGAAGTAGATACTGCTTAGTGATCATTGATGATTTTACTAGATATACATGGACTTTCTTTTTGAAAAATAAGGATCAAACCATAGATGTTTTTGTTTCTTTTTGTAGAGGAACTGAAAATGAAAAATCAAGAACAATTAAAACAATTAGAAATGATCATGGTGGAGAATTTCAAAACCATAGATTTTTAGAATTTTGTCAAGAAAAAGGATATAGGCATGAGTTCTCTACTCCAAGGACCCCACAACAAAATGGGGTTGTGGAGAGAAAGAACCGAGTCTTGCAAGAGGCTGCACAAAGCATGCTCAATGAGTACTCACTACCGAGCTACTTATAGGCTGAAGCTGTAAATACCGCTTGCTATGTGCAAAATCGAGTCTTGATACATAGGTTTTTAGGAAAGACTCCCCATGAACTTTGGTTTGGGAGACCCCCTACAATTAAACATCTTAGGGTATTTGGTTGTAAGATGTTTATCTTGAACACCAAGGATCATCTTGGAAAGTTCACGGCTAAGGCTGACGAAGGGATACTAGTCGGGTACTCTCTCATCAGCAAAGCCTATCGAGTCTACAACAATAGGACTAAATTGATTGAAGAGTCCTCGGATGTAGCATTTGAAGAAATTCCTAAATCAAATGATCAATCAAGGGATGTAGGAGAAATTCAATTTGAACTTAGAAATCTAAGTTTAAATGATCAAAACATAGGAAGAGTTGAAATTGACTCTGATGATGATGAGCAAAGGCAAGAGAGGGCTCAGTCTGATCCTCTGCCTGATACTGAGCCCTTGCCTGTGCCTAGTGAGACCACTCATGAGGCACCGCCAACACCAAGGCAATCTAGGATAGCCTCTAGTCATCCCCAAGACCAGATTGTGGGAGACATTCAACAAGGGGTTAGGACTAGATCATTCTTTAGAAATGAGTCTAATGAGGTCGCCTTGATCTCAGAAATCGAACCAAAATTAGTTGATGAGGCATTGCACGATCCTGATTGGATCATAGCTATGCAAGACGAGTTAGGTCAATTTGAAAGGAGGCAAGTGTGGGACTTAGTTCCTAGACCTAAGAAGACCACCATTATTGGAACCAAATGGGTCTTCAAAAATAAGTTAAACCAAAAGGGAGAAGTCATAAGAAACAAGGCAAGACTTGTAGCCAAGGGCTATAGTCAAGTCGAAGGCCTCGATTATGATGAGACTTATGCTCCCGTGGCTCGATTATAGTCCATTCGTTTAATGCTAGCTTTTGCTGCACATAGAGGCTTCAAGCTCTATCAAATCGACGTTAAATTGGCCTTCTTAAATGGTTTCATTAAAGAAGAGGTTTATGTTGAACAACCACCAGGGTTTGTTAATACCGAAACTCCAAACCACTTGTACAAGCTCAAGAAAGCTCTTTATGGGCTTAAACAAGCACCTCGAGCATGGTACGAAAGGTTGTCAACTTACTTACTAGAAAAGGGTTTTGTAAGAGGTCAAATAGACCCAACACTATTTCTGCGTAGAGATGGTGAAAACATATTTGTAGCCCAGGTGTATGTCGATGACATAATTTGTGGCTCAAATAATAAGGACTATTTGAATGAATTTATCACTCACATGGAAAGTGAGTTTGAGATGAGTCTGGTGGGAGAATTGACATTCTTCCTTGGATTTGAAATCAAACAAACTCGAGATGGCATTTATGTCCATCAAACAAAATACACTCAAGAGATGCTTAAGAAATTCAAAATGAGTGACTCTAAGAAAGTATCCACTCCAATGGCGACAAACACTCGCCTTGACAATGATGAGAATGGAAAACCAGTTGATCTAACGCAATATAGAAGCATGATCGGTAGTCTTCTATATCTCACAGCTAGTCGACCGGACATACTTTTTGCTGTGGGCATGTGCGCTAGATATCAAGTATGTGCCAAGGAATCTCATTTAATTGCAGTTAAGAGAATTCTGAGATACCTTAAGGGCACAATTAGAGTAGGTCTCTGGTACCCTCGTACTGAGTCTTTTAATTTGATAGGTTATACCGACTCCGATTATACTGGGTGCAAATTGGATCGGAAAAGCACTAGTGGGGGTTGCCAATTTTTAGGTTCATCATTGGTTAGTTGGTCAAGTCGGAAGCAACATTGCGTTGCTCTCTCCACAACCGAGGCTGAATACATTGCCATGGGAGAGAGTGTATCACAATTGTTGTGGATGATCCACACCCTAGAAGATTATGGGCTTTCATATAAGAGAGTGCAAGTGTTGTGTGATAACATCAGCACAATAAACCTAACAAAAATTCCAGTCCATCATTCAAGGACCAAACATATTGAAGTACGTCATCACTTCATTAGAGATCACGTAGCTAGGGAAGACATTGCACTCACATATGTTGAGTCAAAGTCAAACCTAGCCGATATTTTCACCAAACCTCTTCCGGAAAATGAATTTAGTCATTTGAGGAGAGAATTGGGAATGTGTTTGGCTCAATAGGTCATTAGGACCACGTCATGATCAATAAGGACAATTAAAACGATAAGGAAAAAAAAGGGAAATTAATTTGGGCAACTTGAGAACATCTCACACAAACTATAAGGTTTAACAAATTATTTTTGTTTGCTAGAAATGGGGTGAGATGCTAGGATCAGCCGAATTATTCAAAATGTATCATGCATCCCTTGAATAATTAGGTTGAAGAGATATAAATTGAGTATGGGGAAGACCATTACATAATTCATATATATTTGGTTCCTAGATCTTACTCATATATTCCAACCAAGGAAACTTGGTTGGACCTTTACCTAGAAATTATGTAACTTTGGTTGATGGACTGTTTGATACCTTTGATCGATACTCTTCATGATTTTGATTGAAACTAGGACAAGTCCTTGAAATAATGATAGCAATTTGGTTATATTTTGACAAACTTGAAACATAACAAAGGTCAAAATTTCAGTTTTCAAGCCTTGAGTTGTCTGTTTTTCTAAATGTCTGAAACTTTCGGGCTATAAACAATTTCAGACCATAAATCTTTAGGAAATAGTTATGCATGTAGATTCTTCAGGTTCTAGGTACTGAATTTGGAAGTTTCTGGACTTCTGTTCTGAATTATCGAACACCTCTACAATTTCGATTCTGAAATTCTGGAGAAACTTGATGTCGAGACAGATCGGTCTGACCCGTCGGAAGAAGGTGGATCGGTCTGTCGACCGATCCAAAAATCTCTCCAGACCCTTCTGTTTGTAATCTGATCAGTCCAGGGACCGATCAGGTTCGTTTTGTACGCCAGAAAGTCTACTGATCGATTTACAGACCGATCAGGAGTTCCCTGATCGGTCCAGAGACCGATCAGGAGGTTCCCTGATCGGACTGGTGACCGATCAGGAAGTTTCTGATATCTCCTGATCGGACAGCCGTCCGATCACTTCAACACCTGGACCCTAGCTGATCTCTCTTAAATCTTCCCGATCCTTTCTCTTCTCCTTTCACGCTGAAGCCCTAGCCGACACTTTCCTACATCTCAACTCTTCTCTTCTCTTTGCACGTCGAACCCTAGCCAAAGCCCTAGCCAAAAGATACTTCAATGGCACCAAGGTAACTCCATACTTCCCTAGAACTACTCACCTTGGCATTTCAGTTTCATTTCTCACTGTATCTGTGCATTTTGTTTTGACTTTCGGTTGTTGGTGGCTCCGGTGCTCACTTATTTGCCCCATTGTATCACATTGTTAAATCTTAGAAAGAAACAAGCTGGTGAGGGAACTTCTAAGTCATCAATTGAGAAGTCTAAATCTAAGGCTCCCTCCCGACCTCAACCATCTGTTTCTGGAAGATTTCCAAATCATCACTTTGAGCAAGCCTTTAAACAAAGAACCTTCAAATTGCTCCCTTGTAGGTCTGTGGATCGAAAATTCATGGACGAATTTTGTCCATCTGTGTCAGAAATCATTGCCTATTACAAACTTGATTCACTTGTCTATTTAGAACGAGATATCAATTATGACTTAGTATCTGAGTTTTATAACAATCTTCATCAAACTAATGATGTAAGTTATAAAACAAAAGTTTCTAAGCAGACTCTTGATTTCTCCTTTTCAGCCTTCTTTGATTATCTAGCTTGCCGGAGGTATTCAGGAAATGTCTTTTGCATATATCCTGATTTACCAGACCCCTTACCTTCTCCCTTTGATATCTCATCTGACTCCATTTATGAGTATTTCTTCGGACATCCTAGACCGGGTGGACTAGATGAGTTAGATGTTGATTTTCCTACCTTTGCAGCCCTAAGACTATCTGCCCCAGATTACATTCTCTTTAAGATTGTCACGAATTGTCTTCTGCCAATCACATCAAAACCCTTGTCAGAGATTCAACCATATCACTGCCTGATGCTTTATGGATTGCGTCGGCGTCTCAATTTTGACATCATGTCGAGTATTTACTCTTCTATCATCTCCTATAGTGAGCCTAACAGCTTCACAGTTTATATGTCTTATGGGCATATAATTACAGATTGGCTCGAGACCCTTCAGATTGATGTCTCCAAGGGTAGAATAGTCAAGATGGTCAGGCAGGACTGCAGACTTGGGAAACGGGCATTTTCTAAGTCTGGCATCATAGGACAGAATGGGGAGGTTCGGTGGAAGGATGGGAGAGCACTAGGTGAGTTACCACGGGCACCTCCACGACAAGTTGCGGCTGCTCCTGTTGCTGCTCCTCCTGCTGCTGCTGCTGACGATGGAGAGGCAGATCCTGATTTGCGCTGGCAGATCGCCGAGCTGGAGAGTCGCATTGATCAGCACGATGAGCTCCACGGGCTGCGCGTTCGGATTGACCAGCGCTACGATGATCTACGCAGTCAGCAGTTGGCGACACATTAGGCGATTATGGGATGGATGGCCAGATACCCACCTCCACAGTATTTCCTGGGCTATCCATCCTCGAGCAGTGGCATGCCACCTCAGGGACCCACTCCTCCAGTTGATGATGCTGATGCTCCTCATGATGAGGAGGTTGATTGATACACATTGTTCTATGCTGTCATTTTGATTATCTATGTTTTAGATGTTGTTTGTTGGATACTTATGTCTGACCTGGATACTTGCTGATTTCATATATTTATGCTGCTCATTTTCTTATTTTTCTTTATGTTTCACTTCCTATTGGCTATTAATATGTCATGTCTTGTATGTCTCTTATTTCTTTATTACTGTCTTATAATACACTTAGAGGGCATTCTAGGTGGATTAAGAAAAAGATAATATGGGTTAAGGGGGAGTCCTTTAACGTTTTCTTACCTAATTCGCACCTTTTCGGTGTTTGACAAAGGGGGAGAAGATAACTAAGTTTAGAGATAAATGAAAGTTTGGCTTTAGGGGGAGGATCTTGATTCCCCTATCCTTACATGGTGTTGTATCTGTCTTAGGGGGAGGATCTTGATTCCCCTAAAATTAGGGAAATATGAACATTTCTGATCTAAACTTAAATCGTATTGTCAAACAACAAAAAGGGGGAGATTGTTAATATAGTCTGACCATGGCTGTTGTTTTGATGTTGACACTGATTTAAGTTTGTATCAGATATTAATTAAACTCAGACTGATTAATGATAAAGGTTGATCATGTGGAGAGGAAAAGTCCAAGTACGGATACTTGGCACGCGAAGTCGGAGAGGGCTCGGTAGCTCGTTCTCCGGACTAGGTCAGAGAGGGCTCGGCAGCTCGTTCTCCAGACTAGGTCAGAGAGGGCTCGGTAGCTCGTTCTCTGAACCGGACGAAGTCGGAGAGGGCTCGGCAGCTCGTTCTCCAGACTAGGTCAGAGAGGGCTTGGTAGCTCGCTCTTTGACCCGGATGTGGAAGTCGGAGAGGGCTCGGTAGCTTGTTCTCCAGACTAGGTCAGAGAGGGCTCGGTAGCTCATTCTCTGGACCGGACGAAGTCGGAGAGGGCTCGACAGCTAGTTCTCCAGACTAGGTCAGAGAGGGCTCGGTAGCTCGTTCTCTGACCCGGACGTGGAAGTCAGAGAGGGCTCGGTAGCTTGTTCTCCAGACTAGGTTAGAGAGGGCTCGGTAGCTCGTTCTCTGGACCAGGAAGATGTTAGGGTTTAGGGCTGGGAAGCTCTAAAACCAACAGAGGCATTGGATCGGTGCATTGGCCGATCGGATGATCTGGCATGCGGATCGATCATCGACCAATCCGGTGATACCTTACTTATCGATCGGTCTCGTGACCGATCGGTAACCACATAAAACGGTTACTGCTCGGTCTGGTGACCAATCAATAAGAAACGATGTGATTGAGAACAATAGGGGATCGGTGCGTGGATCGATCCACCTATCTAATCGGTCCGAGGCCGTCGGCATCATCGAACCGATCGGGATGTGTCTGATCGGTCGAGCTATGGATCGGTCTGTTGACCGATCCACAACGATGTCGTTTGTCTTCTGCTGTTTCTCTGCGATTTCTGATTCATCTGATCTAATCATCTGCTGTAAGCTTTTTGAGTTACAGGTTGCAGGTGTCGTGCCAATGCTTAAATTCAAATTAAGCTCCATCAGAAGAATAAGACCAAGTGCTCTTTCTGCTGTGTTTCGCTGCAAATGGTGCAATTGGAGCGTCAATGTTCACTGGCTGCAATCAGTTGGCAATAGCTTGACTCTTGCTTATTAGTTCGAGCTCAGAGACACCAGTGAAGACCATGGATGGTATTGGTGTGAGTTCAGAGAACCAGATGAGGAGGAAGAGTGATTGGCGATGCCTGAGTTGGTCGCAGTGATTCGATACAGGTGACGGTGATTCGGCTCTGGCTGAAGACAGTGAGAAAGCAGAGGAATAAGAGGAAGGAAGAAGAGAGGTTTGAGTGAGGATTTTCAAAAACTCTCTGTCGATCAAGCAAGAGTGCTGTGTTTCTGAGCTCTTGGCTGAGGAACTTCTTCTGTCTTTGCGCTTTGCTTTCATCGTGGTTGTAAGTTTATTGTTCATTCCTTTTAGCCACTAAACTCTGTAAGTCTTGTGTTTCATTTCAAATCTTTTCTGAGACTTTGTGGAGAGGTTACTCCACCGAGAAGGAGAAATACTTAGCCGGAATCTGTCCGGGGTGTGATCTACCGAAAGATCAAGGGATCATCCTCCTTACGGATACTCCGAGGAGTAAGGGCAAGTTATCCCCGAACCTTGTACATCCTTGTTGTGTTAGTGGTGGGTTGTTTCTTTTCCTTGCATCAGTTTTCCTTTTGCTTATTTCCGCTGTGCTAACAAACTTTTGTGAGGAGATTAATTGAGTTTTTAGAGGAGGCTATTCACACCCCCCCCCTCTCTAGCCATCTGAAGGTCCTAACAGGGCCCGCCCGGACCGGGGCATTACAGATTGTGATACCTCGGTTCTGAGATTCTGGTTAAGTATGACTTAAAAGGTTAGATGATACTATCAATATCACCAAGGTGCACCTTCCTTTTTTGAAGCCCAAACTTAAAAACTCCAAAGTTAAGCATGCTTGGCTTGGAGAAATCTGAGGATGGGTGACCTCCTGGGAAGTTTTCCAGGGTGTGTGCGAGTGAGGACAAAGTACGCTGAAAGGACCTCCAGTGGTCTATGGAGCTAGTCGTTAGCCCGATGGGCAATTATGGTGGCGTTCCCGGTTCGATCCGAGTGGGGCCCTGTGGCAGGAGCACCCAGGGCACCACCTAGAGAGGGAGATTCTAGGATTTGTCTGTGGTGTGATTTGTAGTTACACAACGAGGACGTTGTGTCTTTTAAGTGGGGATGATTGTAATACCCCGGTTCTGAGATTCTGGTTAAGTATAGCTTAAAAGGTTAGATGATACTATCCATATCATCAAGATGCACATTCTTTTTTGGAAGCCCAAACTTAAGAACTCGAAAGTTAAGTGTGCTTGGCTTGGAGAAATTTGAGGATGGGTGACCTCCTGAGAAGTTTTCCAGGGTGCGTGCGAGTGAGGACAAAGCATGCTGAAAGGACCTCCAGTGGTTTGTGGAGCTAGTCGTCAACTCGATGGGCAATTCTGGTGGCATTCCCGGTTCGGTCGGGTGGGGCCCCGCCCGGGCCGGGGTGTTACATACCTTGTCGATCTCATTATTTGATGCTCCCCTGTAGAGTTGCTTTCTTTTGACGTTGATCTCCCTTCATCGATGCTCTCAATGCTCATCTCCGATGAACTGCTCAGTCGTCTTCTTGGTGACTTATCATCAATGCAAGTCCGGCATAGGCTACGACATCCGAATCTGATGAAGATGTTTCATCCCATGTCAGCTTTAAATTCTTGTGCTTCTTCTGGGTCGCTCTTTTGTCTTTTTTTTCTTGTCCTTGTTATTGTTCTTCAGTTTTAGGCAGTTATTTTTGACGTGCCCTTCTTCATTACAATGATAACACCTTATTTTCTTTTTCCTTATTTTGGCCAACACTTGATTAAACTTATTAGTTTTATTTTTTATTTTTGGAACTTCCTTACCATGAATGTCGTTTAATCATCATCGAGGGATGTTTCGAAATCTGGTTCATCTATTTTTGTCTTTAAGGAAATGTTATACTTTGACTCTGTAATATACCAAAAATATAATAAAGATTTAAATATAATTCAAATGTGACATAATTAAATTATTTTAAGGGAAATAAATATATTTTAGTGGATAATATATGGAAATAAGATTTTATGAATTTATATAATTTTATAGAAATTTGTTTCAGAATTTAAATAAGTTAGTTTAGATTTGATGGGGTTAAATAGATAAAAGACAAGTCTATTTAGAAATATCCAATTAAAGTGAGAGTTGATTGAAATATAAACATAGGTTTTAATTAGTTTAACCTAAGTTTATATTCTCCTCGCTGTTCCCCCACCCGAGCGCCGACGTAGGTGACACGAATCGTCGACGCCCGCATGAGCCAGCTGCCACCTCCCTTAGCTAATGCATGCTCTCCGTCCAACTCCTCCCTCCACCGCCCAATGCCTCTGCGATGAGCCTGTGCGTCATCGCTGTGGGTCATAGGCCTCCCTGCCATCATCCAACCTTTCCTTAGCCGTGTGCGCACAGTGCCGCCGCTACCCCTCCGCTCACCCACAACATGAGTCGGTGGCACAAGCGACCGACCGCGCCCTCCACTGATCACCGACACCGCATCCGTCCACACAACAATAGCACTGGAGCTGTGTTCGCCTCCTGCCCGAGGCCATCGTCGGTCGTTGGTCGTGCTCCCCGCCAGTGACAGTGGCCACCAATCGTCGTTGTCCATGCAACAGACTACTGGGATCTGCATTCATCTCCTGCCCCGATGTAGTCTTCGACTGTCTGCGATCGTCGTCCTGACTGCAGCGGTTGTTGTGCACCCAACTACCGGCGCAACTTTTTGCATCATTGTGAACGAGAGCGCCTCGCTGTCGTTGTGCCGACTGCTCGGGATCCTCACCGTCGTCACCATTGTGCCCCTGTCGCCACCACTAGACTTCGTGAAGTCTGAGCAGCCACGTTGTGCATGGTAGTCACGCTTGTTGGTGCGGGAAGCATCCGACGATCGAACCGGTGTTTTGATTATGTCAAAGAGTTCAAGTTAAGTTGTTTTGTTATCTAATGTGCTTGAATAAGTTTGCAGGAAAGTCCTAACTGCGGTTAGGCAGGTGAAAAACCCTAGGGGGTGGTAACCCTAGGTGGTAGAAAACTCTAAGGGGCGGTAACCTTAGGTCCTAGGGGGTGGTAACCCTACGTGGAGGAAAATCCTAAGGGGCGGCAACCTTAGGTCCTAGGGGGTGGCAACCCTAGGTGGAGGAAAATCCTAAGGGGGGTAACCTTAGGTCCTAGGGGTGGTAACCCTAGGTGGCAAAAAACCCTAGGGGTTGGTAACCCTAGGTCCTAAGGGGCGGTAACCCTAGGCGGAAAAGTCCAGTCGATTTGGAGGGGAGTAGGTGAGGATACGTTCCCCGGAAGAGGGAACAGTAGGCGTCGGTTCGACCTAGGGTTTCCGGTCGGAAATCCAAAGTCAGAACCGGACAGTCTGGAGACTGTCGAACACTTTATTTAATATATTTATTTGTGCTAACTTTGTTTTTGCAGGATATGTTTGTGTTTTGGGACTAACATGTCTTGCAGGTACAAAAGAACAAGGTTTTTCCTCAGATGAACAGTGTCCGAGGTGCCTCCATGGAGCTTGGAGGCGCCTCGGGGTGTAAAGGGGTTAGCTGGCTGCAAAGTGAGGCTTGAGGTGCCTCAAATGGAGTCTGAGGCACCTTGGACAGCTTTGAGGCGCCTCAAAGGATTGATGGAGACGCCTCCAGGTAGGGATAACGAGCAGGCAGCAAGGCTTATCGCAGCGCACGACTCGGGGATAAAACTTCATATTTGAGGCGCCTTGGAGGAGCTTTGAGGCGCTTCCAACGACCTATTTAAGGCAGTCTCGTGGCAGCAGCAAGATCACCACATTGCAAGCAACCCTTCAGCTACGTGCTGCTAAAGAGACCTTTCGACGAAGCTACGACTTGAAACCGACAACCCGGAACTCTGAATCTGTGATTTCTATTGTTGTCGGTATATTTTTCTGTATTCAATTGTACTTCATTTGTAATCATTTTACGAAATAGTAGGTGTTGCCCAAAGTAAACGTTCTACGAACGTGGGCCTTGGAGTAGGAGTGGCACAATGCTCCGAACCAAGTAAATAATCTGTGTCTTTGTATGTTGTTCCTTTTATTTTCGCTGCTTTAACACTCGAGTTTTACGAATCGAACGAAATAGCCACGAGCGCTATTCACCCCCTCCTCTAGCGCTTCTCGATCCAACATCGCGTTAACGAGCTTAGCTCTCCTCGTTGGCAAATGACACTGAAGGCAGCTGCTGCCATGGGCCACCGACCATCACCCTGTATGCCTTCGTCATAGAAGTAGGAGTGAATGAAATAGTAAGTGATCCTGTCCGAACCAGGAGTCAACGGACGCTGGGGATGTGGCGCTCCCTGCTGGATCCTCGAGTGCTCCGGCGAACCTGCAACAAAACCGAGCCGGGGGGGGGGGGTGTCCTGGCGACGACCCTCCGACGCTTAAGTTAGGCGAAGGAATAAGAGAGTGGCTTAGAAAAAGTAGACTTGTGTACCTCCGGTTGAAGAAGTGGAGACCTTATATAGACCTCTCGAAGGAGCCTGGGCACACCAATCGAAGCAATCACCTGCTTTCGACCATACCTAGGTGTGAGCCTGTCAGAAGGGCATCCATAAGACCATACTGTTACTGTATCAACCTTTCCGTGACGTGATGGTGGGGCCTTTAATAGTGCCATCTTGCGTACAGTCTAATCATCATGCCTTTGCTGACATACCATATCCCGAGCCGATCGAATAGACCGCTCGGCTAACCACTGTTCCCTCGCCACGATTCCGGCCGAGCGGACACCTCCGCTCGGCCATTCGGCTCCGGTTCTTCTGCTTTGGCGTCGGAAACCCAAACCTTTGGCTGGGTAATCTCTGGTTCCGCTCGGACGGGACCCCATCTGTGGGTCCCCCATTCTTACCACCGGATCACTTGCCTCCCCTTCAAGTCTAGTCGAAGGAGGCAGTGAGTCCGACTGACTGGACTAATCGCTGCTGCTGATATCCCTTGAGCTGTTCGGCCCTCATGCCAAATTTATCCGCTCGGCTCTTCGCTTTGTATGCCTTGGCGCCCAACGTGGATGTTTGCTTGTCTAAATCCTCTTGAAAATCGCGCAAGTCTTTTTCATTAAGCCGAAGCATGCGCGGTATGGGCGCATTAATTGCACTTGGTGACAGAGCGCCACGTGGCTTGTCTCTAGTGGCGGTGACGCTCCGTACGATAGGACACCCTTTGTTTTGAAATGAACGGCTAGATGATGACCTCGTCTCTTGTGCCCTTCATCCGACGGACGAGGCTGAGCGGTCTCGTTTGTATAAAGCCCTCGTTCTGGCCTTCACGCCGCACTCTCTGTTTCATCCCGCGTCCTCTGTCGAAGCTACCTGCTGCTAGCTTACTCCGGCGACTCCCCATGCTTGCTTTCTGGTGGTTTTCGAGTTCCTGGGCTTCTTTCCATTGATCTTCCCTCAGTAAGCTTCTTCTCTTCTCTCATCCCCTTGTTTCCGAGTATTGCTAGGCTTCCTTCCCTTTTTTAGTCATGGCGAGTACTTCTGCCTCCGCTACCGAGGTTCACGGTCCGTGGTATATGAGTATGGAGAGTAGGTTAGATGAGGAGCGCGCCCGGCGCGTTGAGACCATGAAATAGTTGTAGCCAACCGACCGGCCCCATAACCCGCCGATCGGTACTATTTGTTTTTTTCTGGATCAATTCCAGGGCGGCCTTAGATTTCCTACTCATCCATTTATTTTGGAAGTTTGTAATTATTTCCGCATCCCGCTCGGCCAACTTGTGCTGAATTCCTTTAGGCTACTGAGCGGGGTTGTCGTCCTCTTTAAGCTGCTCACTTGACCCCAAAATATTCCACTACTTCTTCTACCCCAAACAATCCGAGTTATGTACTTTTATTTTCCAAAGTAGAATAGGCTTCAAATTTTTTGAGAACATGCCGACCTCCAACAAGCACTGGAGGGAGTTCTTCTTCTATATACGACTTCCCGAGCGGCCAGCATTCCGAACCAAATGGCAGACCGCTGTGCCGACCCAGCCGGAGCTCGGCAAATTCAGAAGCAATCCGGCCTACCTTCATGCGGCAAATTGCTTGTCCGGTCAGCGGTACAAAATCGACCAGTTGCTTCTCAAGGGGGTGTTGTACATTTTTGGATTATCTCCCGTTCGGGCCAATCTCCCCTACCGCATGGGTAAGGACTCTTTACTCCCTTCGCCTTTTTTTGTCTAACTGATTTTAATTTCTTCCATTGCAGCTGAAGTCATGTGGCGCTCCAAGGCCACCGATCATCTGAAATTGAAGGCCGTGGAAATTGAGGCGGCTACCAAAAAAGAACTCGCCGAGCGGGGTCTTATCCCAAGCCGTCCGGCAGAGGAGGTTGAGGCGGATCCTGTTTCCTCTGCTCCAGCTGAGCTGGGAGTCCCGCAGGCTGGGGATTCACCACTGGAAGTTCGGCGAAAACGTCGAAGAGGCTCCAGCCTTCCGCCGACCCAAGAGGGCGAACCACAGGCGTCGATCGAGATCGCTTCTCCAGATCGCGCGCCGTCGCAGATCAGGACCCCCGTGGCCTCGCCCACCGCACAGCCCTCTGGCTCTCCTCCACGGACTCGTCGTCGCTTACGACGGTTGGGCGAAACTTCAACCATAGGGGAGTCCTCGGGCCAGGCGACTGCGGCTGAAGAAGTGCCTGCCGGCCCTCCGACCATCAAGACTACCCTTCGATTCCCATCGGAGGAATATTTATTGTCTGCCGATCGGCCATCGAGCCCCGTTCATGAAATAACCTTGACGGGTCCGCTCGCCAAACTTTTCGAGGATGCCCGATTCGGGTGGCCCTCATGACGCCCAAGCAGCTCGGCGATAACCACATGCAGCAGGCCACTCAGGTAGGTTCATTTTTCTTCCTGTACCATTCTACTGTTCGGTTCCTGATTTTATTATTTCCCTTACAGCATTGGGCTGAGCAAATCGCCACTAGCCATCGGCTGGCCGAGCTGGAGGATCTTATGGAAAAGCTCCAAGTCTCGGGGGGTCCATCGGCCGAGCGGGAGAAATAAGCCCGCGAGGCCGAGCAGGCCGACACAGCTCGGTGGCTCGACTTGAAGGCTTGGTGAAGAAGCGCGACGAAGACATGAAGCGCGCTAGCAGCCGCAAGCGATCGCTGATCCGGACAAGATGAAAGTTGAAGTCCGAGCCCTGGATCGGCGATCCAAGGAGTTGGAAGCCCAATCGAACGGGATGGGCGCTCAGCTGAACGCACTAAAGCGGAGGTGGACCAGAAAGTTCTCCAAGATTCACTAATGGCCTCCCGGGCGGCGCTCAGAAAGTACAAGGAAGAGGAGCCGAGTCGTCTGGCTGCTGCGCGTCAAGATTACCTCCGTTCGGAGAGGTTTGGCACGAAATTTGGCGGCAGCGTCTCTTCAACCTTTGCCGAGGCCGTTAAGGTCACTATGGCCTACTTGAAGAAGGGTGGCCACCTTCCTGAGGGAATGCACATTCCCGCATCCGATCTGGCGGCCATGAAAGACGACATTCCGGACGATTTCTTCAACTTCGAAGACCCCGAGTGAAGAGTGTTCCTCGTCTCTATCTGGTTTTTGCGCTTCTTACGCCCAGCGCAACTTTTTGTACTTGCCGTTCGGCATGCTTTCCCTTTAATGCAATTATGTCTTTGCTTGCGTCTCCCTGATCATTATCCATAATGTTCTTCTGTTTGCTTAACGTTTATGCTTAGAGTCAGTCATGCTCTAAGTATTCTCCGTCACGCGGCCGATCAGCTTAACCCATTAAACAAAGTCCGAGCGGGAGGGCCTACTCACTATACACGTATCTAGCCTGTGTGAAGTCAACAAACGCCAAGTATAGAAGGACTAACGCCCGATCGGGCCTAAATGTTTTAATACTTGTGGTTTCCGCGGTTTCTTATTCTCTGATATTCGTTCATCCGCCCGGGGTATTTATAGTCGCCGGACCGACTCTCGATTTTTAACGATGGTGCTCATCGATTTTCCGCTCAGACGTTTATAGACGCCGGCTAGTCCCTCGATATTTAACGTCGGAGCTCGACGGCGCGGATATTTATAGCCGATCGGCGCGGTTCTCGATTTTTAACGACGGGGCTCGTCGGCTTTCCGCTCGGACGTTTATAGACGCCGGCTCGTCTCTCGATATTTAACGTCGGAGCTCGACGGCGCGGATATTTATAGTCGATCGGCGCGGCTCTCGATCTTTAACGACGGAGCTCGTCGGCGCGGATATTTATAGCCGGTCGGCGCGGCTCTCGATCTTTGCCGACGCGGCGCGGATATTTATAGCGGTCGGCGGCTCTCGATCTTTAACAGCGGAGTCCGGTCGGATATTTATAGCCGCCGGTCGGCTCGATATTTAATGTCGGAGCTCGGCGGCGCGGATATTTATAGCCGATCGGTGCGGCTCTCAATATTTAACGGAGCTCGTCGGGCGGATATTTATAGCCGATCGGGCGGCTCTCGATCTTCATTGTCGGAGCTCGACGGCGCGGATATTTATAGCCGATCGGCGCGGCTCTCGATATTTACGGAGCTCGTCGGCGCGGATATTTATAGCCGGTCGGGCGGCTCTCGATCTTTAACGGAGCTCGTCGGCGCGGATATTTATAGCGGTCGGTGCGACTCGATCTTTGACGGCGGAGCTCGTCGGCGCGGATATTTATAGCGGTCGGCGCGGCTCTCGTCTTTAACGACGGAGCTCGTCGGCGCGGATATTTATAGCGGTCGGCGCGGCTCTCGATATTTAACCGGGCTCGTCGGCGCGGATATTTATAGCATGGCAGCGCGACTCTCGATCTTTAACGGCGGAGCTCGTCGGCGCGGATATTTATAGCGGTCGGCGCGACTCTCGATCTTTAACGGCGGAGCTCGTCGGCGCGGATATTTATAGCGGTCGGCGCGACTCTCGATCCTAACGGCGGAGCTCGTCGGTAGCGGATATTTATAGCGGTCGGGCGGCTCTCGATCTTTAACAGCGGGCTCGTCGGCGCGGATATTTATAGCCGGTCGGCGTGGCTCTCGATCTTTAACGACGGAGCTCGTCGGCGCGGATATTTATAGCCGGTCGGCGCTGCTCTCGATATTTAACGACGGAGCTCGTCGGCGCGGATATTTATAGCCGGTCGGCGCGGCTCTCGATCTTTAACGACGGAGCTCGTTGGAGCGGATATTTATAGCCGGTCGGCGCGGCTCTCGATCTTTAACGACGGAGCTCGTTGGAGCGGATATTTATAGCCGGTCGGCGCGGCTCTCGATCTTTAACGACGGAGCTCGTCGGGCTTTTAAGCCTAATTTGGACAACGTTTACCTGGCCGAACGGCACAGGGTCTTCGGAATTGAGCCTTTGGCTCGTACAATATACCTCCGGCTGAGCAGCTCGGGGCCTTCGTCGTCGAGCGCTTGGCTCGGATAATTTACCTCCGGTCGTACGACACGGGGCCTTCGTTTTCGAGCCGGTGGCTCGGATATAAACCTCCCAGCCGAACGGCTCGGGGCCTTCGTCCTCGAGCCGGTGGCTCGGATATAAACCTCCAGGCCGAACGGCTCGGGGGCCTCCGTCTTTGAGCCTGTGGCTCGGATATAAACCTCCCGGCCGAACGGCTCGGGGGCCTTCGTCCTCGAGCTACCAGCTCGGATATTAACCTCCCGGTCGATCGGCTTGGGGGCCTTCGCTCTCGAGCTGGTGGCTCGGATATAAACCTCCCGGCTGAACGGCTCGGGGGCCTTCGTCATCGAGCCGGTGGCTCGGATATAAACCTCCCGGCTGAATGGCTCGGGGGCCTTCGTCCTCGAGCTACCAGCTCGGATATTAACCTCCCGGCCGATCGGCTCGGGGCCTTCGCTCTTCGAGCACTTGGCTCGGATAATGTACCTCCGGCCGAACGGCACGGGGCCTTCGTTCTTCGAGCACTTGGCTCGGATAATTTACCTCCGGCCGAACAGCACGGGGCCTTCGTTCTCGAGCTCCCAGCTCGGACATTAACCTCCCGGCCGATCGGCTCGGGGGCCTTCGCTCTTCGAGCGCTTGGCTCGGATAATTTACTGGATGCTTGCGACCTTGCCGATTTCCTGATTCTTACTCTTATATTTCGATTGCACAACTACACGTGTAAATTATATTAGCGCACCTTTCCCTTCCTGTTATCCTGAATGGGAGCTTTGTCGGAAGAAGATCCACGTTCGATACGGGCGAGCGCATTTTCTAGAGGCATCCGGAATAAGGCTCTAGGGAAGCCTCCAGTAGAGACAGGCTCCAGTCGGTCCGCCAATATAGGCCGACCGGCCGAGGTTGATGTTGCTTGTTGCGGCGCTCGCTCGACTTGCGCCTTCTGTCGCTGTTGTTACACTATCTTTGTTGCCCTTGCCTTAATCAGAGCGTCCAACTCCTCTTGAGAGGGCGACACCATATGCGGTCTTCCAGCCTCGTCCATTGCTTCCGGTCGGATGCAGGAGCGTTCCCACAGACGGCGCCAAATTGATCCTGTCCGAACCAGGAGTCAACGGACGCTGGGGATGTGGCGCTCCCTGCTGGATCCTCGAGTGCTCCGGTGAACCTGCAACAAAACCGAGTCGGGGGGGTGTCCCGGCGACGACTCTCCGACGCTCAAGTTAGGCGAAGGAATAAGAGAGTGGCTTAGAAAAAGTAGACTTGTGTACCTCCGATTGAAGAAGTGGAGGCCTTATATAGACCTCTCGAAGGAGCCTGGGCACACCAATCGAAGCAATCACCTGCTTTCGACCATACCTAGGTGTGGGCCTGTCAGAAGGGCATCCATAAGACCATACTGCTACTGTATCAACCTTTCCGTGACGTGATGGTGGGGCCTTTAATAGTGCCATCTTGCGTACAGTCTAATCATCATGCCTTTGCTGACATACCATATCCCGAGCCGATCAGATAGACCGCTCGGCTAACCACTGTTCCCTCGCCACGATTCCGGCCGAGCGGACACCTCCGCTCGGCCATTCGGCTCCGGTTCTTCTGCTTTGGCGTCGGAAACCCAAACTTTGGCTGGGTAATCTCTGGTTCTGCTCGGACGGGACCCCATCTGTGGGTCCCCCATTCTTACCGCCGGATCAGTAAGTATATATATATATTATTTCCTTAAGTTTAATTGGTAACTAATACTGCTTAATTAACTCAATAATATTTGTAGTTAAACAAGTTAATGTTTAAATCAGAGTTTATTTATGTAATTAAATTGGTTTCATTAATTGAGTAATTGGTGTGATAAGTTTAATAAAGTAGGTTCATTGATTTAATTGACTTAGATGTGAACAAATGGTAACTTATTCACAAGTTAGTAAATATGGTTAACTGACCTAACCACAAAGGATTCAAATTACTAAGTTGAAAATAAGTTGATTAATTAATCAATAGGATTTGATTATTGATTAATAGACTCTTAGGTTCCTTGTATCCTATATTTGTAGGATTTGAGCTCAATGCGATCTCACGAACTTGAAGATGATTTAGACACGCTACATCGAGGTGGGTAGATCCTGCTTATCTTCTTGATAACTTTGATTATAGTACATGATTGTTTACTGCCATGTTTGATGAGGCTATAGTTACTCGTCTACTTTAAATTTGTCCTATATTGCTCCTGAGTTAATACCTTATTAGTTGTCCTTATATGTTGACCTATTGTTGATAGCTATGTAGTTATGTTTGTTATTCATGATTGGGTTCATATATACATATGCATGATATTACCATATCCTAGTGTAAGACGATCATACCGTAGTATAGAATATTGAGCATCTTGCTAAACCTGTGCTTGTTATTCATACTATAGTCTAGAATATTGAGTAACCTAATAGACCTTTGTTGTTATTTATGCTTATAGCTTATGTTCGTGAATTTGTATTATAGTATGGTTATATACTTAGACTCGTGTTTGCAGGGTACTGATATTATATGTAGTATAGTTGTATACTGATGCGAAAGCGTATATATTAGTGAGATTATACTGACCTAGACTTGATGGAAATCACTCCCTAGCAAAAGGGTAATGCATTCCACTAGACTTTCCCCTCTGAATCAGACCCTAAGATTTCTTGATATTGATCCCGTTATTTATTATATCTGTGATGATTCCATAGAATTAGTCGAGATATTAATACTGACTTACTAGTAACTTGGGGACATGATTGTCTATTTTCTGCCCATATATTAGTAGGATTATATCGTAATATAGGGTACCGAGTATCTTAGTAGACCCTTACTTATTATATAGGCTCATGCCTATACATTAGTAGAATTATACCATAGTGTAGGATTTCGAGGATCCTACTAGACCCTTGGTTGCTATATGTTGTCGATCATTGTCTCCCATTCGTGGTTGAGAGAGTTGTCAGCAACCATTGGTATATCCTATCGACCATTGTCTCCCGTTCATGGTTGAGAGAGTCGTCAACGACCATTAGTATATCCTGTCTCCCATGCGTGGGTGAGAGAGTCATTAGTGACCATTGGTATACACCCTCTCTGCCTACGAGACCATCCGTGGTAGAGCATTCTCCCGTAGACAGTGACTAGTTATTTACCCTGTCCGTCCACAAGACCATTCGTGGTAGAGCGTTCTTTCGGGGGCAGTGACTAGTCATTTACTCTGACTGTCCATGAGACCATCCGTGGTAGAGTGTTCTTTCACAGCCAGTGTTTGTTATATACTTGTTATATGTCGGTCATGTATTTGTTCGTGCAGGTTTGGATGTACTATATGTATTCCTGATTTGTTGGTTATTCTTGGTTGAGCGGGTTAGTGAAGTGCTATGTTATTGATTATATTTTTGGTTAACCGGTGATTATGTTTGGACACCTACGTTGGTTAGTAAGTATTTTACCTGAGATTGCATTCTTTGATCTTCTGACAGTATATTATTCATGCGCTATTTTCTTCTACTCACTGAGTTGTTGTACTCACTACTACCTTGCTTTTCCTCTTACTTTCAGGTTACAGATAGAGGAGGTGTTGTGTCGCTTAGAGGTCCTGGTTGCCAGTTCCACTCGAGTTGGAGTTATGCTGAGTTGCTTCGTTTTACTGTTTCTGTTACTTATAGTTATATTTCTTTTTGTTCTGGATTTTTGAGTGTTTCACATGTACATGCATACACACATGCATTATTTTTGTGACTTGGTGTTATTATATTATATTGGTATTTTGTGTTGGCTTAAATTTGTTTGATATCGTAGTTCTTATATTGTCACTAGGGGATATAGTCCGGTTTGACGGACAAGTATACCCTCGGGGTGTGACAGACTCTTTCTTTAGATTTGCACATCTAAACTCATGAATTTCAAAAGTTGGAAAAAATTCTTCTAAATTACTTACCTTTAAGTCCCTAGAGATGAAGTATGCATTTACTAGGATTGATCATTCAGGAGTTAAATGCGTACCTTAGTGAATCTCGCTATATACTCAAACAAGCCTAGACTTGGGTAACGTATAGTTATTGCTTTATATTTCTCTCGCTTTCTTCCTGCATATTATCTTCTAAGGTTGATAGTCCTGTTACTAATCTATCTTTTGTAAAGAAGCGATTTGATAGTGAATTACCCATTGGAAAGATCCAAAGGATCTGTATCTTGGAGTAAGAGTCATCAAAAGTTTCAAACCAAGTAAATCGACTGTGTTTTGTACGTTTATTTTCTTTATTCCGTTTTATTTAGTTGTTTTGCTTCCGCTGTGCACTTAATTTTTAAAAAGAAAAAAAGATTTTTTTTTAAAATCACGTAATTCACTGCTGCTCTTGTGTGTATATCGATCTTATATAAGAGAAATGAGATTTTTGGTTATAGCTCTCTTACCAGATTGAAGGAAGAAAAAGAAGGGCTAAGAATTGAAGGAATTTGAGAAAAAAGAGAAGATTATGAAGTAAATTGGATTTTTTTTATTGAATTTTTTGTTGCTACCATACTCTACTCAAACTTAACACTTCATCCATATTTATACATTTTTGAATGACATGAAAATCAACAAGATATTAATTTGATTCTTGTAAAAGTAGAAGAGAACATTTGAAATCAATTTATAATTTGATTCTTGAATTTGGTTTTAATCCAATAGTCTCCCTGTGGGATTCTTGGCCTAGTTCCCAGGTGAACCGGAAGATCTTGGCGGCGCAGAAGGTGCGCATCCTCGTCCTCCTACCTCTTCCCTCGACTTTGGTATCCTGGTCCTTGTTTGAGCCCCTCTTTGGCGCAAAGCTTATCTCTTGGCCCATCCTTCCCAGCTACAGCCACTTGCAGTCCGCTGCCTACAACAGTGGAGGGAAAAAGGTGTCTCCTTTCCGCCGCCGATGCTTCTGAGGATGGCAAGGGTTCCTTTTGCTAGCTGCATAGCCATGCATGCTCATTCTCTCTAATTTGATACAATAGCTCACATGTGTTTGCTATAATCAAGTAGCATGCATGTCCATGCTCAAGTCTTCTTTGAATTAGGTGTACTTCACTGTGTTATCAAGTTTCAGCACCTATAACACAGATCAACAGATACAAGTTCGTCAAGACTCATCACTACATATATAAACTGATCTTAAAATCACGACTCTTCTCAAGTATGTATTATATGAAGCATGCAAGACTTTGTTTGTCATGTTTAGCATATTTCTCCCTTTCGACATCTTTGATGATAACCAAGCAATAGACTCCTTGCTTCAAACCTCCATTGCTGGTTGACTCTTGCAATTAGATCCTCTGACCTTCTGTTCAATTCAACCAAATCCTCCTCCTCCTCCTCCTCAGCATCATCATCATGCAAAGCCTTCGTGCAGTAGTTGATATTGATAATGTACTCCATGTAATCATCCATTACGGAGGTTGAAGAAAACCTCGAGAACTTCGAATCACTGACCAGGAAGACGACGATGAAGATGCACAGGAGAAAGAGGCATTTGGGCCCAACCATGGCGGACACCATGAGAATTACAGAGAAGAAATAAGGAAGCCATTTGAGGCTTAACAGGAGCAAGCTTAGAAGTAGTGCCATTACCATGTAGAAGAAGATGAGGCTTGATGGCAGCAGCACTTGCCGCCTCCTCTTCCTATATCTCTCCATGGCATTATGGAACTAAAGCTTAACTCGCCTCTAATTAAATAGTGATCGACAAGGAAATCAACCATTAATTAATTTGTGCTAAGTGAGTAAATGTGATGATTAAGTACATATCGCGGACTAGTTAATTAATTCCTTGTGGGTATAGAAGGTGAGGGTTTAACGACAAGTTAATGATGTGTCGATCCATCTGAGTCTGTTCTAAATCACTCTGAGTCTATTCTAAGTCACACTCCACTGTGCTTAACGATCAATTTTAGCTTTACAGACCGCAGTCCTAATTTATATTATCTCTTCCAATTCCAAGGCAGAAAGGAAGGAAAATTTCTGGATGTTGTGGTTTATATGCATGCATGGACATTGGAAATTAATCTTGCACTTTTTGATTACTCCTGCGTGAGTAGGATATTACTCTTTATGACGTGTATACACATTTACTTTATGGGCATGCAAGCTCAGGAAAGTGATTTTCGACAGATGTTAATAGGTAAATTAACATTTTTTTTAATATTATATATAATTTTTTTATTATTTTAATATTGGAGAATTTCTGTATTATATCACACAGTTTGCAAAACAAGTCAACAGTTTGACCACAAAACCCGTAAAACCCAGCTATCGGTCGTTAACTCTTGCGTAGCACCGATGGATCGAGATCCCACGGTCGAGTTCGTTCCGTACGAGCGCTTAGCGTTTTCAAGCTAATCTCACCGTTCTGCACGCGCTCCGCACGTGACTTGGGATCCAACAAATCCTTCGTTGCGCCCCGCTTCCGATGGCGCTGCGTTCTCTGGTTCGCCGCCTCTCGCTCGGTCGTCTTCTCCCGTTCGCCCCCTTGCTTCACTCTCGTAGCCAAGTCGTTGTGTTCGGCTTCGGATCTTGAGGTTAGAGTTCCGTTTGATACTTCTCGCACCGTTTAGTTTTTTTTGCTGTCCCGTTCGGGTTTCTGGTTGGAAACACACAAAAGATGCTTTTTTGACCACCCGAGTAACTATATTCTCTGGGTCTTCATTTGTATGTTGGGATGCTTGTTTGCTAGAAGGAGAGTTTTTGAGCTTCTGTTTGTTTCCTGCTAGGGTTTGGCATGCGCCTTCGTTTGGGGCTTCGGTTGCTGCAGCAGTGTGGTTACTAATGTCGGAACTGTAGCTGAAGTGGTGGTCTGTCATGGATTCCAAAAGAGATGGGACGTCGATCACGCCCCTGCGGACCAGTGACCGGCTCCGGCGACGGCCTAAGTACTTTGGCCGGCCTTACTTGTACTACAAGCCTATGATTAGGAAGAGGATCAAGTCCAAGAGGAGGACCGCAGCTTCCCAGATTGTGAAGAAGTTGCTGAGGCCTAGAAATCGCTCTATTAAGATGCCATCTTCAAATGTAAGAGCTTTGGCGTTGCTTCAAATACATATGACTTCTAAGCTGATACTGCACTTCAAAATGGGAAATTAGAACCGCTGCATGGCGTTGCACAACTTTTATATGTGCATGCAAGGGAAGATGGTTACTGAAAACACATTGAGTTTATAACTTACTTTTTTTTTTCTTTTCATGCATGAGAAAATTTTCATAGAACCTACATTACATTCCTTTAGATGACATTACTGAAATGTGCAAGTAGGATCATGCTTGTCTTACACTTTATTAGCCTGCTACATATTCATGCTAATTGACTTGGAAGGCTTGACATTGAAAGGCATGCTAATAGATACCGGAGATTAAATTTTTGCTTCTTGACCTTTGTTTAGATTATGATATATGGTATTCACATTTCATCTCAGAGGAGAAACGGCATGGTATTCTCACTGCATCTTAGAGGGAAAACTATGTGGTGACTGTTTTTTCTATTGAAGTAATTGATACCACATTAAAAGCACTTTCTTAGACTTCTGAAGAAATTCTTAGTGTAATCATGTTAACATCTGAAAGATACGTGGTTCAAATTCTCTAGATTGACAGTTGGAAATTGGAAGATAAGAAGTTCAACATTTGCGGATGTCAACATCCATTAAAGTATTATTTCGAGTCTTCTGAATGACTATGAATACAAATGAAAAGTCATCATAACTGAAGATTCATAGATAATATACCTGGTTCTGTAGTTTCTTTGATTGAAAATTCATTCAATAGTTTTGTTTAAAGAGACAGGAAAATGTCTTCATGACTCTATCTCAACGATAGGGAAGCAATTAAAAAGCTAAAGAACGGAAGGTCACAATATAAATTGACTAGACTTGAAAGAAGGAAGGGGTAGAGGGAGACACACAATTCTATTTAATGTAATTAAAACAGATTCAAATGATTTGAGACTAGAACCCTGCATAAATTTGAAAGGTCTTATAAGCTCCAGGTAATTGAACCAAAATAGTTGTCTATCAGCCTGTTCTACTTTTTTTTAATATTTGATCAAGCATCTTTGTTGCTCTAATTTCTTTTTGTTGTTTGTGCAGTCTATTGTAACAAACTTACGCCGTTCCACAAGAAAAAGAAAGATGTCTATAAATTTAGAAGATTATGACACAGATACCTCTGCATCAGAAGATGATGATTTAATGGTACTGAAGTTACCTGTATATGCAACTACATATTTGTGTATTAGCATCTTCCATTAGCCATTTGAAATGCATATTGCAATTTGCATTTTCTTTTTAATTTTGATAATTTAATTTCCTATTGTTTCTTATTCTCCTAGGCTCCCAGGTATCGATCTTCAAAGAACAAGACAGAGCATAATGTTCGCCATGACAGAGTATCAGCCTCGCTCAGGAGGGAAAAGATTGCAATAACCAACTCCCTTCCTCGTCGTGAGGGATTGCGACCTAGAAGGTCTCTCAATGGGAGAAGAGCACAACCATATCAAGAATCAGAGGAAGGTCAAGACAGCTCTGAAGACCAAATGACCGAAGATGAGACAGAAAATGGAAATGATGTGGATGAGGATGCTGTCAATGAAGAGGATGGTGATCTGGGAGATGATGTAGCAGAATATGAAGATGTGGGAGATCAAGTAGCAGAAGATGGGGATGATGAAGAGGGTGAAGAAGAACATGATGGAAGGAAGCGATACGACTTGCGGAACCGTGCAGAGGTTCGTAGGCTTATTCCTGAAAAGGAAGGAAAACAAAAATCCCAATCCCCTCGAAAATCACTTCATCAGGGTGTGAGTTCTAAGAGTAATAGATATCTAAGAAAAGGAGGACCTCGAGTTCATAGACGTCATCGGATGTCATTGCCTGACGATTCAGATGATTCTCTTCTTGTGGATGAAATGAATGAAGGTCCATCTACTCAATGGTTACGCAACAGAAGTGGGACACCTTGGCCCATGGGTGGTCTAGAGATGCATGGCTCAACAGCTTGGGGATTAAATGTTGCTGCATCTGGATGGGGTTATCATGGCGACAATATTAGCTCGTTAACTCAAGGTATTCAAACAGCTGGACAAAGCTCAAAGGGAGGGGCAGACATTCAGCCGTTGCAAGTAGATGAAAGTGTGAGTTTTGAAGACATCGGAGGTCTATCAGAGTACATTGATGCGTTAAAGGAAATGGTGTTCTTTCCTTTGCTATATCCTGACTTCTTTACCAACTATCACATAACTCCTCCAAGGGGTGTTCTTCTTTGTGGTCCTCCAGGCACCGGGAAAACTTTGATTGCTAGAGCATTAGCATGTGCTGCTTCTAAGGCTGGCCAGAAAGTCAGCTTTTATATGCGCAAGGGAGCTGATGTTCTCAGCAAATGGGTTGGTGAGGCAGAAAGACAGCTGAAACTGCTTTTTGAAGAAGCTCAAAAGAATCAACCTTCAATTATTTTCTTTGATGAGATTGATGGCCTTGCTCCAGTTAGATCCAGCAAGCAGGAGCAAATTCACAATTCAATTGTTTCAACATTACTGGCTCTTATGGATGGGCTTGATTCTCGTGGACAAGTTGTGCTGATAGGTGCAACCAACAGAATTGATGCCATTGATGGAGCTTTGCGCCGCCCAGGACGTTTTGACCGTGAATTTGTTTTTCCTTTACCTGGTTATGAGGCACGAGCTGAAATATTGACGATTCATACACGCAAATGGAAGGAACCTCCATCAAAGGAGCTAAAGATGGAACTTGCAGCTAGTTGTGTGGGCTATTGTGGAGCTGATCTGAAATCTCTCTGCACAGAAGCTGCTATCCGTTCTTTCCGAGAGAAGTACCCTCAAGTGTATACTAGTGACGACAAATTTGTAATTGATGTTGATAGCATTAGGGTTGAAAGGCATCACTTTATAGAAGCCATGTCCACAATTACTCCCGCAGCACACAGAGGATCTATTGTACACTCCAGGCCATTGTCCTCAATCATTGCTCCTTGTTTACAAAGGCATCTTCTTAGGATTATAGAATGTCTGTCTGATATATTTCCTTTCCTTTCAACTTTAGATGCCAGCAAGCTCTCTGTTCTTTCATATGGCTCTGCAATTCCTCTTGTCTATAGGCCTCGTCTTTTGATATGTGGGGGTGAAAGTGCTGGATTGGTATAAATTTCTGAGTTTCTTTATTAGTAAATGTAGGTTTTTAATTAGTAAATTGGAGGTCACGCTGAACTCTGTTGCTAAACCTGTTTTAGCCTTACAGGATCATGTTGGACCTGCTGTTCTACATGAGTTGGAAAAATTTCCTGTTCATTCTCTTGGACTTCCATCTCTACTATCGGATCCTAGTGCCAAGACACCAGAAGAGGCTTTGGTGCATATATTCAGTGAAGCAAGAAGAACTACACCTTCTATTCTTTACTTACCACAGTTCCATATTTGGTGGGAAACAGTGAGCACATACGCCTTAAAAATCTGAATTTACTGATTTACGAAACATGTTTAAGATGCACTCTTATGTTATGTTTGCCTTTTGCAGGCTGATCAGCAGCTTAAGTCTGTTTTGATGACTCTTCTGGCTGAATTACCTTCCAATCTTCCTGTCCTCCTAATAGGAACATCATTAGTACCCTTGGCAGAAATGGATGAAGATGCAACTTCCATCTTTGCTCTCTCTAACATGTATGCCTGCTTATCTTTAAAATATTCCCCTCCCCCTTTATTATAATTGGTAAGACCATACTCAATCTTATCAGATTTCCTTGATGCCGATTAGTTTTTCGCCTAGATATTGTTGTATTTGATGTGATCAGTTGTTTTATTTCCAATCATTGTGTTTCGGCTAGGTATGGAAATTGGGGTGGGTCAGGGTTGACAGTTCCTGTCACAAGGCAAGATCCTCTCCTTATTTTGCCATATGAGTAGGTTGGGACAAAAGGAGACAATGAATAAGATATTAGGAAGAGAATACTAAATATCCTGATTCCTAGCTGTGTGGGCTAGATCATTTACCTTTGCTTCAAGCATTGCCTTTGGCTGAGGAAATGCTATATAAGAGAGAGGTAGAGGATATAGATGCGGTCTTTAAACTCTTAAAGAAATAAATTATTGTGTCAGAGAATCCAAATTATCTGAAATCATGTTCGGTGCTCACTATTCCTTTATTTATATTCTCTAGTAACCTTCACATATGGATCTTAATATTTCATTTCTGCTGTATTAACATTTTGTAGCTGCGGTTTTCTATTTTTTCAAAAAATTTACCAACATAGTCTGGTTAGTCATACCACGATGATACAAGCTTTAAACTTTTCTTATTAGCCTAAGAGACACATGACTATTAAACCCTCCTCTCCATTCTAACTACTTAGTAGAAAAATTTATCTAAAGCACACGACAATTATTCTAAGTTCACCAAGAATCATTGCTGTTGTATGGGTATTGTTTGGAATGTATAGCAGAAGTAATGGTTTTTGAAGAATACTGTTATATGTATACTGCACCAAGGCTCTTTATTGAAGGGCTTTGCACCTTAGGTTTTCTTCTTTTAGGCTTTTTAGTTGCTCATGGTCATATATAATCTAATTGCTTAGTACTTTTTGTTGATTATTCTTAAATTTTTGAGGCTCACTATTGTGCAATTTACCTATTGAGTTTGTTTGTAGGTCTATTTCTTGGCTTCAATTGGACTAAATTGCATACTTATCATTATCAGACCATGTTAGTTCCAATTATTTGAGTCTGGCTTTATGGTTCTTACCTTTATATTGAATTCTATTCATAACTATTTCCCGTGACATCTTCAATTCTAATTGATTCAACATGGGTAACTGGATTGCACACTTTATTCCGAAATGTTTATTGACATCCATTCATACATGTCGCATGGTTGAACAAAACAGATATATATATCTATACTTGTACCTTTTATTTTCAGAATATTTACTTGTGAAATAATATGAATTTATGCTTGTCTAATAAGCATGGCAATTATTTTTTTATTGATAGGTATCAAGTAGACAAGCCAACTGCAAATGACAGGTCACAATTTTGGAATACAGTGGTTGAAGCTCTTTTGTCTACCCAACTTGATCAGTCAACAAACAAATTGAAAGAACCCACTAATCTTCCTCAACTCTCCAAGGCCCCAAAGGATGCAAATTGCCCCAAACCCTCAGAGCTTAAGGCAAAGATAGAGGCTGAGCAGCATGCTCTTCGCAGACTGAGGATGTGTCTCCGAGATGTTTGTAACAGGTATGTTTCCTAATGCCATGTTTACCCCGAAGGATGGATTGCATGAGAATCAAATAATTTCCTCCATTTACTTGACTCAGATTTAAGGACAAAATTAGAGAAAGGACAGATTCAAAATTTGTCTGCTGATCAATTTTGTCTATTTCTTCATCCATCCAAATTGGGCAGAACTAGTTTTCTTTCATCCCTAACCAAACTCTCCGGCAAACTAACAACCCAACAACACCCAACCTGTAGCCCCCTATGACAAGCTTGCAGTTTGGCCAAGATTCATGGCAGCGGCCAGCTCGTGGTGGCGTTTGGTTCTTTCCTAGGAATCGGAATGAGAATGAATATCATAGTATTATGGAATGGGAATGAGTATGAGTTTGGGTATCATTCTTAAAAATAATATTTGGTTAGTTGAATATTTTCAATCGGAATGAACCTAAATTTTCTTTTTTATCCTTAGAGAAAAATAAGAGAAAAAATTAGATAGGAGGAAAAGTTGAACGTGAGAGAAACATATGATGAGAGAGAAAGTATGATGAGAGAGAAAGTGTGATGGAAAAAAATGAAAAGAGAGAAAGTATGATGAGAGAAAATGAGGAGAGAGTGCATGATAGGAGAGATTGAGAAGAGAAAAAGTATGATGAGAGAGAAAGTGGGTTGAGAGAGAAAGAGTGATGGGAAAAAATGAAGAGAGAAAATATGATGAGAGAAAATGAAAGATTGAGGAGAGAGAAAATATGATGAGAGAGAAAGTGGGTTGATAGAGAAAGAGTGATGGAAAAATGAAGAGAGAAAGTTTGATGAGAGAAAATGAGGAGAGAATGGTAAGAGGGATTGAGAGAGAAAGTATGATAAAAAAATGAGGAGAGAGTGTGTAATGGGAGAGAAAGTGTGATGGAAGAGAATGAAGAGAGAGAAAATGAGAAGAGAGAGTGTGATGGGAGAGAATATAGAAAGAAAATGATAATGTGTGATGAGAAAGAAAGTGGCAAAAGGCGATATCGCTCGCCCCCGCCGCACCACGCCTAAGGTCTTCACGAGAGAGGTAAATCACGGTAATTGGAGAAGTTAGTGTGCAGTGAGAAGAGGTGCGCAGTGATGAGAAAGAAAGTGTGATGATAGAATAAGGAGAGAGAAAATATGATGAGAGAGAAAAAGGAGAGAGGGTGTGAAATGAAAGAAAAATTGAACAAATATACTAAGGATATTTTTGTCCAAAATTTAATTCACATTCCTATTCCATCAAAACTCGAGAGAGGGGGTGGGTTTCATCCATACCCTTGGGTTTTATTCTAAAATTTTGATTTCATTCCCATCAACCAAATACAAGGTTTGGGAATGAATCCATTCTCTCATTCCCAAACCCCTAAACCAAACGCCACCCAACTTTCTAATCTTTTTCTTCCCTCTTCCTCCTTTCTTTCCCTCTTTTCCATATTGATCCTTTTATACTTGTTTTCCCCCTTTTGTCCACTCTCCGGGGTGGGTAAACAGAGCCGAAAATCTCTATTTCAAGGAGTTCACATATCACCAAGGAATCCCTTGTGTATGAGTAGATATCTTCGTATGCATTGTCATTTAGGGTCCTGCAGGCACTAAAATCAGTGTATATTGCTATGTAAAATAGAGGAACTCTTTGGTTTTACAAATCACATCATTTTGAACTTAGATTGATCTTTAACACATGCTGTTTATATATATATTGTTTCTGTTTGATGGGTTGATGGTTTATGTGGCATATACAAAGTTATGAAGCTAACCAATCTACAAGGTTTATCCATGAACATAGTAAATTTAGCTTATATCTTGTACTGTTGTCCAGGCATTCTTTTGCTATTGTTCTAAGTTTTTATCCTGAACCGGCACCCATGTTTATTTGGATTAGCTAAGTATCAGTCAAAGGAAGTTGGAAGGTTCGTGTCATCATGCACGCTTTATATAGGATGTTGGTATACTGTAATTATTCTTTCCTCTCAGGATTCTCTATGATAAACGATTCAGTGCATTTCACTATCCGGTGTCAGATGAAGATGCTCCTGGTTATCATTCTATTGTTCATAATCCGATAGATATCGCCACTATGTTGCAGCGAGTTGATTGTGGTCAATACCTCACACGTGCAGCATTTTCACAAGACATTGACCTCATTGCGTCTAATGCTAAGGTATCTATTTTTTGTCAGGATGTGCTTTCTTGCTGGTGTCACTAGGCCATTCTGGCCTTGAGTTTTGATAACCTTTAGTCTTGGAGATAGTTCCTTAAATCGGATTTCAGGCTGAGCTGCAGGATATTGTTCGGAGAACCATAAATTTTGCACATTACAAATTGTTAAGATTTCCTTGTGTTTGATTTATTTTCCATTTGTATAGGCATACAATAAAGATGACTATAATGGAGCAAGGATTGTAAGCAGAGCTTATGAACTCCTGGATGTGGTAACATATATACATATAATATTTTTCTCTTCTGTCTACACAATTTTCTCAAAATTTGTTTAGTTGTTGTCATTTTTGTTTAGATGCAAGGTATGATGGCGCAAATGGATCCAGCATTAGTTTCATTTTGCGACAAAATTTCATCACAAGGTGGCCCGCTGCACTTGGATGGCATGGAAGGTTTGGATGTTCCAGGAGCACCTGTTGTTCAACTAGCTGCTGTTACAAGAACAAGTGCCAGACTCCGTAATGTGCAGCCAGAGGTTAGTCTGGCACAAAGTTTTGAAGCAGTTAAGCGCCAAAAGAAAAACCCGGACAATGACCATACAGGTAAAGGGATCTCGTTGAACTCTCGTTTCACTCTTGAATTCCTTCTTGAAGCAAACTAGTTACAACTCGTTTCATTCCATCATCAGGTAGCGAGGCAAGAACCACCCCTGAACCTGATTCTATCAAGGACAGTTCTCATTCACAAACTGAAGATCAAGATGGAAGTGCTCGTGTTCAACTAGAAGATGATACGAATAACGAACAGCTGGAAGTATCAAAGGTATCCACCAACCAACCAATCGCGGACGAAAACATTGCTGATGCAAATATTTCCGAACAATTAGACACCGTGAAACAGCGGTTTATGGAGCGAACTGAAGGCTACGGCATCCCTGAGCTTGAGCATCTCTACACACGAGCAATAAAATGTGCGACAGCAGTAGGTAGCAAACATGGAGAAGGTGGTAAGCTTCTGGTTTTGAGGCATCTTTTGGAATTTGTAGAGGATGATGCAAATTTTTAACTTCTATTGTTAAGTCCCTTAATGCAGTTCTTGTACATTGAGCTTTTTATAAAATTTTCCTCCCTGATTCAGCATGTTTATGCTTATTGATGTCTGACACTTTGGTTCGTGAAAATTTGTTGGGGTTTGATTTTCCTTTGTCAGAAAATAAATTCTAAAAAATAAAATAAAATGGATTGTACATTGAGCAATGATTTTTTTGTACTGAGGGCTATAATGCAGGCCACGTGGTGGTTGATCTGTGCTTGTCACAATTCAAATCGAAACATGTCATGGATTGGCATTAGAAAGAATCACGTTTTCTTTTATTTATTTTTTATTTTAACAATTTTTATCTGTATTTTGTTTTAAATGGTCCTACTTGACATAAAGAGAGACCATGAGTTCTTGTGGGGCTCCTGCAATATTGAAATATGAAGTGGACAGGGCAGCATATAACATACCACTCATTTCCAAACGCTGCTCTTTTTCATCTTCGAAATTCATTTTATATTATTTTAAATTTTTGAAAAGAAAATCACTTGTGGTTAAAGTTATATCGCTGGAAAAAAAATCATTATCAAGATTATCACTTTAGTCTTTCATGTATATCCCAAAGAAATATGGATATCATTTTCTGTCTCTTTCCCTCTAGCATGAGTCTCTGTCATGCTTGTATAAAGCACATGAAATGCAGGCTTATGAATGGCTGCAACTGCTGGACCAGCTCGATGGTTCCATATCATGCTTTATCTGACAGATGAGCAATAGAGTTGCTGATGAAGGAAAGCCACATATTGCATTTATTGGGACTAATTCATGGAAGAGGACACCATTAATCCTGTGGATAATCCTGTCTGCCATGTGAGCCACAAGGTTGATAAACAGATGAGAACAGGAACTTTGTTTCCTGGTTTGTTTGTTTGCTCACTTGCAAGAAATCTGTACCAAGGATAAATTATTAAAGGAAAATATTGTTCTTTTTCGATGTTTTTGTTTTGTTGTTTCTTAAAAAGCTCAAACCAACTGTGAAGAAGCTTTGAGCTTTTAGAAAGAGGCCACCTAAAAGTATGTTTGCATGATCACCCAAACAATCCACAAATTGTGAAGAGGTTCTTTTGTTGTTATCTTGGTATTTGTGGATACAAAGTTTTTGATATGATTTGTAGAAAATTATCTTTTATTTATTTTAAGTGAATCCTAATGAGTCTCGTGCATCATCCTTGTGATCCCTTTGTTACCTCATAGTTCTCCGTTAATCTTAAATCTTAAATCTTAAATTTTAAAATGATCTCATCAATAAACTAAAGAATTGTATATCAACTACGATTGTAGATATTTTGTGCATTAAATGTGTGTAACGAATGTAGATTTGATATGTATCAATATCTATTATAACTTGACGTTGCAACTAGTCAAAATGTTGAAGTTCCAATATTAATTGAACTGAATAACCTAGATGCAATTTTTTAAATATCAGCATTAGAAGAGCTAAAAAAAATTGCAAAATAAAAGTTTTTATTGGTAGATCATAAAAATATCTTCTAGTGGCAAACAACATCAAAGAGAATAATTTGGATGTAATTATTAATTATCATTAACTTGTGTGAGACCGACAGCAACATAGCATTGATCGCATCAATTTTTAATAATATATTCTTACAAATTATCTTGATTAATTATTCAAGCCATTCATACTTAATCCATTACTCCTTTCTAACCTTTCTTAGAATCTACTCTTCCTTCTATAGTTTCCCTCATTTAACTTTAAGAAAACGTATTAAGATACCTCAATTAGCTTCGTTAAGCCAATAAAGCCAAATTAAATTGAAATTGAAAATTTAGTTAATGCATCACATTGGAATATATAATTGAATTAAATTTTTTCAAAGAGATTAAATCCACTAAATTAGATCGACCACCAATTAACAAATGGCGTGACATGCCATGGGCATCATCCTTCATCATGCACCGGAACGTGATCATCATCCATGCCATCGCTCCATCTCGCCTATTTAAATGCTCAGACCCAGCCATCCCGGCCATAGCGACCAAAGGGAGATGGGAACTTACTCTACAGAAGTGAGGGAGGAGGAGGTGGAGGAGACGGCGGTGCCGGCGTGGTCGGCTCAAGTGGAACAGGGGAAAGAGCATGATGCGGCGGAGAAGGAGCAGTATCCGCAGAAGCGGAGCAGGGTGAAGCTCGAGGGCTACGTGGACGGAGGAGAGGCGGACGGCGAGGGACAAGGCCCGGACGACGCGGCGTGGACCAGGAGCTTGACGGAAGGTGACCTCGAGGAGCTCAAAGGGTGCCTCGACCTCGGATTCGGTTTCAGCTACGAGGAGATCCCCGGGCTCTGTAACACGCTCCCGGCGTTGGAGCTCTGCTACTCGATGAGTCGTGGCTTCTTCAGCGATCGTCGGCAGCTGCACCAACGACCGCTCGCCGACGCCGCCATCGATCCGTGCGCGTCTCCGCCGTCTCCTCCCGTTGCCAACTGGAAGATCTCCAGCCCTGGTAAAAATTCTGATTTTACTAAATATTCTTCGATTTCGAGATTTATTTATTTGATACTGAAGCTATTTGATTCACTTGTGTTGTTAGCAGGAGATCATCCGGATGAAGTTAAAGCGAGGTTAAAGTATTGGGCTCGAGCAGTGGCTTGTACTATTAAACTATGCAATTGACAAAAGTTGCATCTGTTTAACTTCTCCTGAACTCTGAAGGTTGGAAGAAATGAGCAGTGAGCTAATGGAGTTTGGTGCTGAATCTAATCTTTTTTTTTGGCAGATTTAATCCTCTGCTTAGCACATCAAAGATGCTGCAATTTTTTGCTGGAGATTTTCATATCAGAATCGTACATAGTAAGTAGATCACAAGTGAGGCATAGAAGAAGAGTGAAACAATTTCATGTATGATAGATAGCATAGTGAAGTACTTTTCTTCTTTCTTATACTGTTAGTATCTGTATAGTATCTGGTGTAACATAAGTATAAAAATGGATTTTGGATGTTCTCGATCCTATTATGATCAGTCTTGAGTTACAGTTGGATAATTCAGCAGTGGCTCTTCCATAACGTTGATTTTATCTATCATGAACTAACTGTGTGTGTTTCGCAGTACTCCCTAAACTTTACTAGTCTCCTCAACAAGATGGAAGTGACTTAAATCGATATGTAAATGGATGAAATGGAACGAATGACTTGAGTTGTCAGATAAACTGCAATGGAATTTTTTCCCTTGAAAATTTATTGTTTTCTCAAAATAGGTCTATTCGATTATTATCAAATTATTCCTCAAATTATTTAACGAATTTAGACTTCCACGGCAAATTTTTTAAAAGTAAAAAAAAAAAAATCGTAGGGTCAAGAATGAGATTATTCGAAGCATAAAGGGATAAAAACCCTTTCCAGATAAATAGCAATATGCTCTTTTCTGGTCGTTTTAGTTTAGTATATACTGAAGGACACGCCTCTCTTGGACACGTGTCCTCAACTCACGATCCACATCTTGGCATCCAACGGTTCATATTTTATTTTATTTATTTTTTCGGCTATATTAATTTCCATTGTTGGCTTTGACTCGAGGAGGATGGGCGCCTGTTCACCGACCAGTCGACGGATTCCATCCGATTCCGACGTAGATGCCCTTTAAAGCTCAACTACTTCCCAATGCCCGCCTCTCAAGAGTAACATGTTCGGCGATTGCGGCTTGCGCTTCCCCTCCCTCCGGAGCTGGATCGGCGGCGGCGGCCGGCGACGGGAGGCGGACCCGGACCTCGACCCTGTGCTCCTGGTCTCCGGAATGGGGGGCTCGATTCTGAACGCGAGGAGCAAGAAGAACGGCTCCACCATCTGCGTCTGGGTCCGGATCCTCCTTGCCAATCTCGAGTTCAAAAAGTACCTCTGGTCCCTTTACAATCCGGAGTCCGGTTTGCCCTCTCCCCTATACCATGTTTCGTGCTCGCTTGTCTTGGTCTTTTGTTTCGCTTCGATGGATTGCCCGCTTTTCTGTAATTTGTAGTTTTGGTAAAGTAGTTGGTCTTTTGGCGATCGGGTCTGGCGTTCTGATCTTTTCTGGTGTTCAAGAATCTGGAGTCTGATAGACAGATGATTTGGCAGGGTATACGGAGTCACTCAACGAGAACAACGAGATTGTTGTTCCTGACGATGATTACGGGCTTCAAGCGATCGACATTTTGGATCCATCGTTGGTGAGCGGTCTCTCTCCTTTTGTTCTTTTATGGTTCGTTCTCTTTCTCCGTGCATATTGTGATTGTTTGCAAGGATCTGTCGTGTGCTTGCGTGGCTATCCATGTTTAGTATAAGAAGTTAGGATGATTAATGAGAGTGTTAGTGAAGTTCTGTAAGCGGATGAAGCAGAGCGGAGGGACACTTCTTTACTAATAAATCCTTCTTCTGTAACGTTGTGAGTTATTTTTCAATGTTACGCCACGAAAGAATGAAAAGTACTTATTAAATTACTTGACGAGTAAATATAGTTTATTAGCGTGCTGGTTCAAAATTACATAATCTTAATTGTGACATTTCTTCTTCTGTCAAGTATTCTTTTCTTGCCTACAATTTTGTTTTGAATCCATGCGCATAGAAGAGTCGTATAAATAAAAAAAATGACCAACTCTATATACATTTGTTATCAATCAGATTTGAAACTTTCCTTCTTAAAGACTGGCTGATCCTACAGTCCACTATTTTACATGCAAAGCCATGTGACAAATGTAGCAGGCTATTTCATGCGAGCAAACACATAGATATGTATCTGGTGTCGGTGATAGGCTTGCCACTGGATGATTTTATTGTTTCATCTAGATTTCATTTGCTGCATGGTGCTAGGTTTTGGCAAATGTTTCTTATCAGAATTTGTTTTTTCCTGTCTTCAGTGGGCAAAGCTATTCCATCTGACTGAGGTATATCATTTCCATGATATGATAGAGATGCTTATTGGATGCGGTTATGAGAAAGGAACCACACTCTTTGGATTTGGTTATGATTTTCGTCAGAGCAATCGGTAGTGATATTATTTTTTATTGTATTTTCTAATAATTTTGCCAAGTTCACGAATACAACAGAAGTCTAATGAACAATTGTTGACCCTTTTGATATGTTGCTTCAGAATTGACAAAACAATGGATGGACTGAAAACAAAATTGGAAATGGCTTATAAAGCTTCTGGCGGTAAAAAAGTAAACATAATATCACATTCTATGGGCGGAATGCTCATCCAATGCTTCATTTCGCTGCATAATGATGTACGTGCCCCTTCATGTTTCATGGCTAAATTTCTTCTTTGTACTCTACCTTTCTTTAACATAAATAATTATTTTGTGTTGCAAAGAAAATGATAAACTATTTTTTTGACAGGCTTTTGCTAAGTATGTCAATAAATGGATCTGCATTGCTTGCCCCTTCCAAGGTGACAATGATCCCGAAGTTGTATAATGTGTTAGCATTTACCCACTTCACTTCATATTAAATCTTGAACTTTCATGATTATGCAAGCTCTATATTGAATCTGTATAATGTGTTTTGCCACTATATCTTATTTTTCAACAGGTGCACCAGGATGTATCTATGATTCCCTTATAACTGGATTGCAATTTGTTTATGGTTTTGAAAGCTTCTTCTTTGTTTCTAGATGGACAATGCATCAATTGGTAATTCCTTAACATGTGAGTTTATTTCATAGTACATACAGCCTACTCATTGAATGCCATACCTGAGTCAATTACATAGTTGCAACTATAAGTACAGATCTTTCTTTACCTTATTCTGTTGTTGTTTTTTTTTTTCAGAACATGAAGGTTCTGATAGAATTTTTCCTTTTTCATCTATAATTTTTCTTTCAGAAGTTTCAAGAAATGACGTTTAGTGCAATTTTCATAGAAATTTTCAGTCATTATGCAGTCGTCTTATTCATCAACATTGTGTTAATTAAGTCATCAAATGAACCATGCAAACTGTATATTATTTTCAATTCTGTGGATGCACCAAAATGAATAAACCCATTAAAATATAAAATATTAGTTAAAGTTAAACGAAAGTATGGTAACTGTGTTTCTACAATTGCATGTATGCTAACCTCAAATCCAGTCCATTAACAACAAAATTGTTTGTTATGCACAATTGAGTGTATGCTAGCCTACAATTTTTAATATTTTAGTCTAATATTCTATAAATTTATCTACTCCATTGATATTTACATTTACATTTCATATTCATACTTGTTCAATTATTTTAATTAAATGTTTACTAATTTCATATTTTAATTTTAAATTTATATGTTTTCTTTTTTACTGTTGGGCAAGTATGCTTGAAATAAATCAATTTGTTTTTTTCTCTGTGTTATAATATATTTGTACAATTATCTTTTAAATTTGAATATATTTTCTTATTTAAATTATTTTAAATTTCATAACATTTAATACTTATATTTTCTTTTATAAAAATTTATTGTTTCATGATAATGATAGTATTCACCTAGAGTGATAAATTAGTTGTATCAACTTAAGTAAAAATAATAGATAGCAAATCAAGTATTAATGAGAAAATCGAGATGAGAATATCTCATTGTTATCTTTTAATTTTGACTGGAAATATTTTGGTTGGAAAAAGTTTTCTGTTTACGGAACACAAAAACAATACATAATTTTTTTTTGGAAACAATTTTTTGGTGAAATAAATGGAAAACACTTTCAGCAAATAGCATCTCGTGAAGCATATAATCCACCATGGCTGCCGTTATGTAATTTTTAGTTCAGGAAGTAACTCTGGTCTGCTTATGGGCTGACTTCTGGACAATTTGAACTTTCTTGTTTTGGTTGTCTTATAAATTGAAAAGTTACTTTGTTCTATTCGTATATATATTTATTGCAGTTTTCATTAAAATTCTTCACCTAAAGAATTTTCTACATTTGCAGTTGGTTGAATGCCCATCTATCTATGAATTGCTGCCAAACCCAGACTTTCAATGGAAAAATCAGCCCATGATACAGGTTTGGAGGAAATTATCTGAAGATAATGGAGTTGTGAAGTTGGAAGAGTATGATTCATCTACATGCATCTCTTTATTTGAGGAAGCTCTAAAAAATAATGAGGTAGTGTGTGGCTTATATACGCAGGTCCTATTTCAACCCAATGCACAATTGAAGAATGAATATTCTATGTCAAAATTTTGTCTATTAGGTTAATTATTTTCCTTGTGAGATGTAAAAGAGACTAGTCATAACTTGTTTACGGAGATACTATTTTTAAAGAGAGAAATAAGTTGGCATTTGAATTCAAATTCAGAACTACAAGTTACCCTATTTTGGTTTTTCACATTTTGATCGAGCAGATCTTGCAGGAACATGTTTCTACTATATAAATGTTGTGTATTTGTTGTCCTTAATTGATTTCTCATAATCATACCTTCCTTTTATTTAGCATGAATTTTATATGCTTTGGATATTTTGGTGACAATAATGTTTAGCCTACAGCTTATTCCTTGATGGTTCTTATAGAATCTATAATGTTTCTATTATATCATGCCTTTAGTTAACTTATCATAAACACTGTTTTAATTAGCATGAACTCTACCTTCCTAAATATCATGAGAATGTTTAGTGCTCAATCTTTTTTTTCCATCTTGGATCAAATATGCAAAAATGTTGTTGTTTCCTTAGAAAATAGTTGCTAATTAAACTTTAATCAGCAACTTTTTTTTTTTTGTAGCTTAATTACAGTGGGAAGTCAATTGCATTACCATTCAATTTTTCTATCCTTGAATGGGCTACCAACACTCGGAAGATCATTTATGATGCCCAGTTACCTGCCAGTGTCAGCTTTTACAACATATATGGGACATCATATGAGACTCCTTTTGATGTTTGGTATGTGTTACTGAGTTCTTTACATTTGTTTTAAGTAAAAGGCCCTAAATTAACTATTTTCCCTAGACATTTATTTATCTTAATTACTCTACTCTAGTGTTCTTTACATAAGAGGATTGAGCCTCTGTTTACTTAGCAATTAAAATGTTTTTTCAGAGGCTGGATCTATATTCTTTTTCCATATTAATATGTACTCATTGATGTACTAGCAACAATGGAATCCATTTTAAGGATGGTGACCTTACATGAAAGAGGTCGGTTTGTTGGAATGTCAAACTCCCAGTTCATACTTTTCTTTGTTCCAGTATTTATGAAATAATGTTCAATTAAGTACTTTGCAGTTGGAATTTGTAAGCTCTTCCCTTGCAGTCGGAACCTCAAGACAATCTATCAAACACCCTTTAGGATACAAGATCAAGCTTCCTGTGTAACAAATTCTACTTAGAAACTAAATCCTATCTATACCACAATTTATCCAAAATAAAGCCAAGATAATACATTGGTCGATACAATAAATAGGTATTTAAGTCCATCTTCAAGCTTATGATCAACAGAAGTCAAAAGCTCCTCTGACTTCACACTTGATTCATGAAATCCATCATCCAAGCTTGATCACTTCAATCTTCAATTCGTATGATATCATATACACTGTGATAAAATAGACAACTAACTTCAATCATATTACTAAACTATCAAAACACTAGCTAAACTTAATCACAAGGAACCATTATTCCCCTAACAGATTAGTCAACTCAAGTCTAACGGGTAAGGAGTAGTCAATTGTTCAGGATCATTGATGCTTGAAGAATGTCTAGATCTATACGTCCTAGGTAGATTTTGCAAATATTTTTATTAGAGAATCCAGTAGTATATATTCTTTTGTAACAGTGGCTATTCAGACTTTGTGTTTAAAGAAGAAAATGACTTTTAATGACATGGCACGCTGTCTTCGATCAACAAGATATATATTGTTCATCGTTCCATTGAAACATTGAATTATTATTTTTTTAATTCTGTTTGCTAGTGTCTAAAATACTTTAAGGACTTATCATGATTGCTTTGGTCTCTCATATATTTAGTTCTGAAATCATTATCAATCATTTGACTTTATTTATTGAATTTTCTGCTGAACTTTATATATGACCTACGTGGCACCAAAAAGATAATGCTTTGTATACTCTCTGCATCAGCTTTGGATCTGAAACTTCCCCTGTTGACGACTTAACCAAACTGTGTCACACAATGGTACTGCATATGCCCCTATTTTCTTTTGAAATTTAAGTTATTGTCATCAGTTGTCAATCATTCGCTTGCCTTCTGTTTTCAGCCTGAGTATTCTTATGTAGATGGGGATGGGACTGTTCCTACCGAGTCTGCTAAGGTAAGTGCACAATTTTATATCTTAAAGAGCCTGTATCACAGTTGATCGATGCTGAGGCAAACAAGCATATTTCCTATACCAAAAGAATAGTGTATTTTAAATCCATGGAATCCATGCAAGGATGGCCATAACCGTTCTTCTATTTTGGTGTTAAACTCCACTGTGCTTCACCAATTTGTAATTGTGGAAGTAGTATTTTTTTGGCACTTTCCATGCAAATTCTTCAAAGTCACATACAAAATCATTGGTAGTCTTCAATGGACATGACACCTGCCTGAAACCTTTTTGAGAAACGTTAAGGTCTAGATTCTAGAAGAAAATAATTAAATATCTGAAGATTTAGCATGGATCTTCATCTTCTCTACAGGTTGTCCTTAAATATAGTATTTTAAAATGTTAAATTGCCATCAGATCATAGAAAATTAGGAAATATCGAATTTTTGCTTCTATATCAGAAAAAATAGTCATTACTATGTTGTTAATTAGAAGAACAGCACATGAAACAGCAAGCAACCCTTTTGAAAGTTGTGTTTTCCCTAGCATTACTGGATGCCTCTTTGCAACATATTTGGCGGCAGATTGCATGTTCGTGAAATAATTGCAGATGTTTTCTATTCCTCAGTAATCTGTTTTAGTTCGAAGTCTTTACTGGCTGAATATGTTTAAAGCTTATTGATGCGACAAAATCCCTTTAACTTAAATTCTATAATATTGGAATATGCTTTTATTATGTTTCACGCCTAACATATTTTCGTTTCCTTTTTTATGATAGGCTGATGGATTTACGGCGATTTCAAGAGTTGGTATTAAAAATTCCCACCGAGGTTTGCTGAGCGATAAGAAACTCTTTAACCTGGTGAAGCAATATTTAGGCGTGAGTGAAAAATCGAAGCGCTCCTCAAGTTCCAAGGTGATGGATATACATTTCCCCTCTCGGTCTCAGTTGTCTACAAAGGAAATTTTGTGACTGCTGAGGGTGTGGAAAATAAATGTTGATAGTCGAGTTACGTCTAGGGGGAATTTGTCTCCGATTTAAAGTTGGAACTTCTCGACTCTTTAGACATTGGTAAATCAATAATTGATAGAATTGTCGAAGAGATCAAACATTGTACAGAATAACACAGATTTTCTATTCTCTTTTCCACAGAAATAATATAAGTCTATCATAATTCTTTTGGCATGGATCTTAAAAACGGTCAACCAGTCTTTATACAATTGATGTAGACAATTGGAGGAGTTAATAGTGCTGTCTCCTCTAGTCCAAAATGTCTAAATCGCTCCTATTTGAGATGCTCAAGTAACATGATTCAACGGTTTAGTGAATCGTTTGCGATTAAAAAAATCTTGAATGCCCATTAAATTTATTCTATAAATATGTTTTTAATAATAGTTAAAACTAATAATTTCATTTCATATGAATATTTGGTTTACCATGGACTAAATCTAGTAAAATTAAATTATTTTTAAATTTATCTTTTGGAAAAGATAAATAATTCATTTAATTAAACATGCTTTTGTCTCTTTTACATAAATTATATATCAGAGGTTCAAGCATTAGTTTAAAAAATTCAAATACCAATTAAATATAAGATACTTTTATTTTTAAAATATTTGAATTATTTTAGTGAATCAAGTTATTAAATTAAAAATTTAATGGTATGAAGAACAATTATTATTATTATTTTTAAAAAATATAATTTATTTCTAAAATAAATGCGCATCTTGAGATGATTAATTTCTTCTTTAGTTAATATCAATAAATATCTTTAGTTAAATTTAGAGTATTTTGAGTTAATTTTGACGAAGGACGAACCATTTTTTCTTCGGAAATGTGACGAAGCTGCAACGTTATGGCTTTGCGTGCATAGCCCGCTGGAACCACATACAGAGATGTCTATAATCCAAATTTCTAAATTTTACTGATATATAGAATTAATAATCTGTTGAAAGTGTTCAAATTATTTACTTTATTCTTTGATTCTTTGGTCCTTTTTTTCTTTTCTTACTTCGCTTTCTGTCTTGGCATTCTGAGTTGAGGAACAAATTAACTTGGAAACGAGTAATCTCCATCCATCATCATATCCACAACCCACTTGAATATTTTTGAAGAGTGAATTAATTCTTATGGACCAGAGAATATTTTGTTTTCTGAAACAATAATTTCATGTGAAAACAACAATATAATTAATCAGAGAGGTGGCTTCTCTTCAGCTGATCAGAACCAGCTCAATTAAACCCTGTGGATCTTGCACTATGTTGTTTCATTCTTGCTCACTGAGAAGATGCTTCTCAGCTCTTCATGCACCTGCAAAATTCACGGTCAGTGAAATATATATAACCAAATTGATGCTTTTTCGTCAGCATGCATGATTATTAATTCAGACCATTTAGGTTTTGTTTTTGCAAGAGGCATCTGCAGTGCATCATAGTGTCCATAGCCATCATACAGCACTCGAATCGGGTTCTCTTTGCCATATTCCTGACCGTACTCGGCTATGATTTTCGGACCAGCAGAGCTGCTGCTAGACATGTAAACCGTGATCGGCATCCTGCAGAAACTAGCTAGGCCTTCAAATCATGGACAAAACTGGTTGATTAACTCAAATGATGTCTATTAGATTGACACTGACTGAAGAACATGAGAACACATAAGCAGCTCTGGTTCACCTCCCCAAATGTGAGGCATCCTGATCTGCCTCACGTATGTGTCAAAGTCAGACTCAAGAAACCTGCAGTCGCAAAAAATAATTTCTGAAATATTAAATTTAAGATAATTTTGAGGAGATTTCTACGTACCATTCTGTGTCTGTCCTCCTCCTGATGAATTCATCAGCTACCTGATACAATGAACAGTTTCAGTAATTTAATTTTGTTTTTTTTGCAGGAATTAAAGATAAAAAAGAAGAGAATTTATGTTACTTTTGATCTCAGCTCATCTGCAAGTTCTTTCTGAAGGTTTTCAATTGGAGATGGCTTTCCTTCTCTGAGGCAGGCACCATGGACTACTGATCTGAACAAGCATCTTCCATCACCAGGTATTCCTGCAACAAGAATTAATGCAGCCTCATAATTTTCTCTATCTCATGATCTAAAGAAGGCATCTTGAAACAAACCTAACCCAGCACTTCCCATTCTCGATCGCCGTTAAAATTAGAACGAGGTCAGAAGGCACATGGACGACCACAAATAGCACAAGCTGTGAAAAATTTCACCAAACTTTGAGCAAAAGGAAAGAACAGGGGAGTGCATCCTTTGCTTGCAAGCAGAGACCGGATTATGCTAAATTAGAAGAAAACATTTTGGAAGCAGAGGGAATTAAGTGTTTCTCGCTGGACATTAGACGACGTACGAATGGATCGCAGATGGTTGCTTGGATGTGCTCTCCGATCCCGACATGGATTGAGGAGCACGGAAGGCAGGTGCGCATTCATGAAATGGGCAGCAATTCTCTGAGGGAGATATATCGTTGAGAGTTGATTTGAACTATCTGTCTATTATCCGTCTATTAGGGGGAGGGGAAAGGGTAGGAATCCTTGGATTAAATCGCGGCGAAGAGTAAATTAAATAATGTGGACTACAAAGGAGGAATCGATTCCATGCTTTTGTTTCTTGCTCCAATTGCATCTTGTTCTCTTTGTTAATTGCGACTCTTTTCCTTCTGCTTTCAAAGTTCGACAGCTCTGGCCAGTGACGGAGTAATGGAGGTAGGGAAAGATTGATTCTATCATCTAGCTTATTCATGTTTTTAAGAGAAGGAGAGGAACTTTGGCAACACTAAAGAAAATCAGGATTATCGACGAATTATTCCGTCCTAATTCTGTTGGTGAAGTTGTTTACCGACCGAATTATGATGAAAATAGTTTGTTGGAAATAATTTTACCGACAGAATTTAGAATCCGTCGGTAATCATCGACGGATCAAAGGTTCAGTTGGTAAAATTTACTATGAAAATTAAATTTCAGTAGTAAAAAAATAATTGATATTTACCAAAGGAAATCGAGTTTCCGTTGGTATAAAGTGTCGATATTTATCGATAGAATACTCATTATGTCGGTAATTAAAAAAAATACCAGAGAACATTTATATTTCTGGATCTACCTTATTTACAATTTCTATATATACAAGAAATCATTACAGATGATGACATCTCATACATTTCACATTTCACACAGTCCACCCATAAAAACACATTTCATACATCTTAACAATTTATACATTTTTTACAATCCGTAATATCACAAACACAAATATTCTAACATCCATACACACAAACATACTAAATTATAAAAACAAATTAGAAAGTAACTAAATATTCAACAATCACAAACATCTAAAACAAACAAAATTTAAACAAATCATAATAATAGAAAAAACTAAACTATCCAAATTTTCATATTTAAATATATATCATGAATACATCATATATAAGATAGTAATAGAAAATCCAATGGAAAGTCAAATACAAAGATTTATATCAAATTTATGTATAATTAAAAATTTTACATATATGTATAGCTAATTTTGATACATATATAGAAATGAGTAGATGACGATGATCAATAATATGTTAATAGGTCAGGACTCCTGAAACATATAGTTACAATAGTTAGAAATGAGCAGATTAAAATAAAAATAGAATAAATATATTTTGTATGGTTTATGTATGATCAATAAAAAACTAAGCTGTAGTTGAACAAATCTCAGAAAAAACTAATCACCACGGTTTTATGGGTCTTAACTCTCTTATGACTCAAAACCATGTGGTGTTTGAGCCTGAGTGACATTAGCCATGACTGCTTACATATGGGCCATGAGAGCCTTATGGTCGACTCTCTTTTGATCGTCCTCCGCTCTCCTCCGATCATCTTTGACTCTCCTCTACTCATCATGAGCAGCCATCCTCTGCTCCTCAACGACCATCCACTGATTCATCCTTTGATCCATTGAGGCAATTTGAGTACGTAGTTCTTGATTTTCTCATCTTAAATATTGCACCTTAGTAGAAGAAGAGAAAGAGGAACTATCACGACCCCTAGTAGTTCTCAAACGATCAAATACAACTTTGATATGAGAGCCAAGGCTGTAGAGGGTGAAATTTTTTGTCTGCCCACCAATAACATCATAATAAATCTCATTTAGTGCCTCGGTGGATATAGGTTGTGACTTCCCCTTCTGCTAGTGGCTAAGATGTCTGAGCCACTCTATTTGTCATTTGATCATGTGTGGAAAAATATAATAGAATTAATATTCAATTTGATCACAATTACTAAAGTTCATCAAGATAGAAATGATTAAATGTAATAAAGTTAATAATTTTACGTATATGCCCTAGGATTGAGGATCGACAAATGTGTCATCCTTCTTCTTGTGGGTCTTGAGAAAGACCTCCATATAAGTAGAGCCGTCAATTTGGGTTGGGCCCGTCGGGTTGGCCCGCCCCGGTAAACAATTTAAGCGGGTTGAGTTGAAATTTTATCAATCCAAGTCCGCCGTGGGTTGACTCGCCACTACAACAAAAACCCTCATAGACATCGATTTTCCACCGGTGTCTATTACATTTTCGACCGATGTCTATGAAGTCGGTGTAAAAGGTCTGCCATTTTAGACATCGGGTTAAAACCGGTGTAGTATCACTTAACGACATCGGTGTTCGAATCGGTTATTAACCGGTGTAGTATCACTTAACGACACCGTTTCATCAACGGTGTAAAACCGATGTAATATTATATGTTAATAATACCAGTTTTGGCAGCGGTCTACGACCGATATAAAATTAGTTAATAACACCGGTTTTGCAGCGGTGGAAAGCCGATGTAATATCTATATTTTTTAACAACATAAATTTGATTTCCGAAACAATGAAAAACCGACAGTAACAAAAAAAATACACAAATATTCACAAATTACACAAATATTCTTCATTCAACAATATCCATAAAATACACAAATATTCACAAATTACATAAATAATCTTCTTACAATGGTATCCATAAAATACACAAACATTCTTTTTACATCAAAAGCTAATAGATATCAGAATCAAGGTAGAACATTCTTTTAACAACACATCAAGGTAGAACCGCACTTCAAATGTAATCTAGCATGCATTCAGCCCACTCGAACCGCACTTCATCAATTTCAACTCTGGAGTACTTGAGATTTGTAAACTATAAAAACACATAAATAATATATTAGTAAACCAAGACCAAAAATCATAGTTGAAAAAACAGTAAGGGCATCAGGTAACAAGATGACTAACTGAAATGCTTAAAAAAAGAAACATTCATCAATTATCACATAAATATAAGGGATTAATTTGTAACAACAACTCAACAAAATGAACTACCTCCCTAAACTAAGGGATTGGTGTGCATTGAGATCAAGAAAGGTGAAACAAACAACTGTATATATCCACTAAAGAACTTGAGCTTTTCTGACTTGTAATTCTCTCCCCTAAACAATCCAAAACTCTTGTACGTATAAAAAGTGACAAAGAATAAATTTCCTTTAGAACCAACAGAACTATGAGATCAACTTAATAATCAAATTACTAATATTGTGGTCAATATATAACTGTATATAATTTCCAAGGCCTATAATATATGGATGAGGATGCTCAATAATACATCAAGTAAAACAAGAAATAAGTAAAGAAGTAAATTCACCATATATCATCATTGCTTATTGTATATTGTTTATAATGTGCATGTGTAGATCATATCATAAAAGAATGAAGTGGTAATTAATCACATAGAAATTACTTTAAATAGGGAAACAAGAGAGGATATGTATTCCTGTCCCACTGTCTTTAGTGCATGCAACTGATCAATGGAATCTTTGAACGGTAAGGTCTCTTAAAAAAAATCAAGAAAATCCCAAAACACTTTTTGTTGGATTCATAAACCCCAAGCGCAACAACTAGAGCAACGAATATGATACTGACGTAGTGTTGGAAAATGCAACAAATTTTCTTTAGGGCTTATATGCAGAATGGAAGATATTGTATTATTACCATTGCTGGAAGTGAATCCTTGTAGTTAACTCCAAAATTTTCAATTATATCTTTGAAAAGAAATATTGGAATAACTCCTTCGAGGATAGTGAAACAGTTGCTAATCAAAAGGACATACCTTGACAACTACCCATGTTGGTTGTTTTTTCCCTTTCCTTCCCGCCTCCACATTATACATTTTCAAGGCCCTTCATGCATATAATCAGTGGGAATTGTATTGCCTCATCAAAATACATCCATGTTTCAACAAAGGTAAGAAAAGAAGCCAAAAAACTTACATGTTGACAACATATTTCCAATACTATCACCTATTTCTTGGCATCTATTAATTTTTTCCCCCTTGATTTTCCTCAAAGGACTGTGTAGGAATCCCATGACCAGCATGAGGAGACAAAGACATGTTCTGCATATGATCCTTAAACAGTCTACACTTAATCCTGATTGGAGAATAAAAGAAGGAAAACATATAAAACACAGTTTACGTTTTAAAGAATTCATAAGATGGTGATGTCTTAAAGTTTGATTGGTGCATCAGCAAGTTGGATAAAATGTTTTAAAGTCTACAAACAGATAAGCTAGAAACCTGGTCTAATCACTGTAGGATCAATAAATTAGAAGCAGCTTGACATCTACATTTGGCAAAGTCAAGAAGGTAATAACCACTGAAAAAAGAGATTAAATTAATTGAGAATCTTAACTTGTATAAACAACCACATAGGACCACACTATATTGTAGGAGAGAGACTCACCTGCTGCCATAATATTTTTCCTTAATGGAGTCCATGCTGTAGTATGTTCAGAGGGGAAGCCCTTCATAGCAAGAAAAAGACATGAAGGATTAATAGGTTGCCCTGTTTTTAGTATAGCTTTCTTCAAACAAAATGAAAGCATAATAGCACACTAGCTCCAAATTGGTAAAGAAAAAGAAATATTTGTTTACACGGAGCCCATGAGAGCACTGGCTCTATTGGGATCTAATGTAGTTGAGCAAATAGAACAGAACCAAAAAATATGCAGTGAAATAATAGAATTTTCTGAGTGAAGCTAGCCTAATTTAGGAATTGACAGCGACCAAATAAATGATTTTGATGCAGAAAAGAAAGACAATATGCCAAAACATGTATTAGTGAAAGATTAATGTTGCCGACTAGAAAAAAGAAGTCTTTAGATGAAGTCCCGGAAGGATTCATATAAATGATTGTTGCTGAAAGGAGGAATCTTCTGGTAACCACAAGAGAGATTATAGCACAAGATTTGTTTCACTATGCAAAATCACTGTGATTAGCCACACAAATACAGTCGAAATCTAGAGAAAGCATCAGCTCGAACAACAACAAACCCTGAGCTTACACTGGACACCTCCAGAAGAGAAGAAACAGATCGAGAGGTGGGAACTTGTGGTCGACACGAAAATGAGAGATCGAGAGGTGGACACCTCCAGAAGAGAAGAAATCAAACCCTATTCACCGACAGCGGCGAACAACACAATCTGCTCTCCTTCTTCCTCGTCGGCTGCTGCCTCCACCGCCGCCGCCGTTGCTAGCGTTAGGCAATATCAAAGTCAGTCAAATTTGTGAAAATAGTTCTTCACTTGAAAAATGGTAAATCTATATAGTTAGTGTCACATAACACAGGGGCAGTATACAAGTACTACCAATCTACCATTAAGTATAAAAACTGTAATATGAAATCCAAATCAATTGAACTGGTTAAGAATGTTAGAAATACAAGCTTAACCTTTTTTATCCCAATCAAATTAAGCCTATCATCATTGCCAATTGCAAGGATAGCCTCCACAACCATGTTTGCAAAAAACTCCTTCTCACCACCAATTAACTTTGAAGAAAGTGTAGTAGCTGCACATTTAGCCAACAAGGATTTCTTCTCTTCAAGACTTTTTCCCTCTATGCTTACGACAAGATCTTTAATTTTGTTGATGGCCTAGATAATATGACATGTGGTCTTTTTCCCTCTTTTTATGACATGTGATTTTCAGCAATTTCTAAAATACATTTTTAGTATGATAGGAAAGGTGATCTTTAATTTTGTTGATGGCCTAGAAATATCCCAAACATTTCTTGTATGAACAATTAGTTTTCTACATACTGCAGACTATTACAAAGAGCACTGTGATATATACTGCAAGTAAATATTCAGCATCTTCATGTTAATCCCTAAAATTTTTACCTACTTTTTCAAAATGCCTTGCAGAAATTTAAGATGATCAAAAGGCCCTTAGAGTTTGAAAATTCTTGAGTCTCTGATCATTTTACACTTCAACCACAAACTACCAAGTCACCATTTTATTGTTATTTAACAGTTTCATTGGTGAAAGAGTAAAATAACAAGACTTTTCATATCCTAGGGTATTTTGAAAATCCTAGAATTATAGCAGGCATTTTTAAAAAGCAATCAAACCTCGATGGTAAAATGAAATTTCCCTTAACATATATAGGGACTTACAGAATCTTTGAACAACCAGATCATTAGCAATGAACGTATAGGTTTAGTAACCTTGCACAAATATTTCAGAAAGGATTGAATAATGATGTCACAGTAGTAATGTTTAATGGCAAGAAGATAACAAAAGCATATATATATATATAAAGCAGAAAGCTCCTATAACTCACATTTCTTAAATGAACCAGCAAGACAAGTTAGTCTAGATTTCGTATCAGCCTCAGCCAAATGATTTGGTTTATCTTTAGCAATCATCCTAGCATCCCACACGCGTATCATACCATCCGAGGATGCAGAAGCAATCAAATTTGATTCATCAGAAGTCTCGGACTTGCTTCTATTTTTCAAAACAACAAGTCCTTTCACCCGAGTTGAATGTGCATTTTCAAAGCTATATGCGATTTCCCCACTTCTCATATCCCCAGAGCACTGAGACAGCGGTCCTCTCCACTAGTAAACAACACTCCATTCTGATATCATGTGGCATAAGAAAAAACTCATGCGCTATACTAATATGGAACATATCAAAACTTAATCTTGACATGTAAAAGACATTACACCAGTTTCCTCAAATTGAAGAACTATGCGTACTAGAAAATATATTGCAGTGCAAGAACTAATGAATCAGCTTTTATATGGGTGTTATACTTATTAACATCCTATTATCGAAGACCACATAATATGCTAATCTAGAGAACATTCACCAGAGCAATAATACATCAACCAGAAGTTCAACAAGCCTTCTAAGATTCGTGTTGCAACTTAGTAATCCATCAAAATTTCAAATCGCTAGTACTGTCTTGCAATTAGCAAGCTGCAAAATTTTATTTTGGAGGGTTGCTTTGCCTTTGCGTCCCCTTGAAGGTCCCTAATTGTCCCTCCAAAAAAAATGAAGCAGAAGCAAAACCAATCAAAGATTTGTACCTCTGACCTGAGAAGCGAAGTCAAAACCAAGAATAAAAGTAAATACTAAAAAATATTAATAGATCTACACCATCACCTTAATTTAACAAGCTTTAAACCCCTCAAAAGAAAGTCTAGCCATCAAAACAACCAGCGCGAAGAAATTCCAACAAGGAACTCAAAAATCCCAACAGATCTAGCCCAAAGACGATCGATTTCCTCCAAGAAAACACTAAGAAACAAGCTAAGCATACAAGGATCAACGAGGGATCACCTCCGCGTTTGACGAGAGCCACCATGAGTGCAGACGACGAAGGAGCAGCCCCGAGGAGCCAAATCCGAGCACCAGCAGCGAAAACAACAACGAAATCAAGACGATTTCTGGGGAAAAGGCCGCCGATGAATCAACGGAGAAACCAGAAAGCATGAGGAGAAGAAACCCTAAGAGATGGAGCAACCCGCGAGAGGGCAAAGACGGAAGGGAGAGGAGAAGAGAAGGGGAAAGAGGATATGGATGTGGTCGTTTGGGAAAGCAGGGCATTCCGCAGACCTCACAAGGGAGGGAGTCGTGTGTTGATTCTGATTGGGAGAGGAAGGGGCGTCTATCTAGGAAGGGGAAGGACGACGCGATCTAGGAAGAGGAAGGTTTAGGTTTGGAGGGAAGAGTGAAGTGTTGTAAATTTTGGCTAAGTATTGTTGGAAAAATTAAATTATTTTATTTATCATAAACACCGGGTTTTAAAAACCGCTGTTAAAATCGGTGTCTATTAATAAAAAAAAGCGTTTATAGATATCGGCTAAAAAACCGATGTCTATGAGCGAAAATCTGCACTCATAGACATCGATTTTTGGAAAAACTGGTGTAAAATACTCAAAGACATCAGTTTTTGCTTAAAACCGTTGTTGTTCCACCGATGTCTATGAGGGTTTTTCTTGTAGTGCGCCTAGGCCCGCGACTCGCCCGGGTTAGCCCGTGACAGGCTTGGGTTGACCCGCAGGTTGAGAAACACATGTAAACTAAGTTTTATGCCAATTTATTATCTTTCTTTGTTATAATTTTGGCGAGCTAGTGTTCCTACATACATAATTGGGATAAAATTATACAAGTTTGGTAATAAATATAAAATTTTCTTATATAAATTTAAATTAAACTCACCAGATCCATGACATGCTCAACAATAGATCTGGATCCGGACGTATACCAAGTGATTCTTATGCTCGGGTCACCTGGCTATGTATTCCTGTCTGTTCATGCTTTTTCAACATTTGCTTACCACCTTTCTGCAACCCAGGTGGCCGTCCATGCACTCTATATTTCTGTTGACACAAGCATCGGTCTGGTGCACTTCTTTCTCATATAATAAAGAAGGTCTTTGTAAATTTTGGAACAATAAGTATTCCAAGTATTTTTAAATTGTTCCTTGTGACCTTCCTCCCAATTATATATTTTTTTGCTATTATAAGTTGAATAAAAAATTTAGTATATTAAAGGATAAATATATTATCGATTACAAAATATATTAAATTTACTTACTATAAATTCATTATAATTAAATGTCTTCATCTCTTGGTCGACATGCCTCCATATAGTACTAGAAGCGTATACTCTTTCTTTGATATTTTTGGTTATATAGGTGGCAACTTAGTGGCCATCTGGAGTAAATCTATACGGAAAAATATCAAGGTATGAGAAATATATTATAAATAAAGTCATATATGAACTTAAATTACTAATAACAAAAAATACTTACGATTTCCCAACACCTTATAACACCTTGTAGCTACGGAGTGTTACTACCTGATAGCTACGGAGTGTTACTACCTGATGCTGCTCTACCATAATAATGTCTACAAAATAATATTAGAACACATCATAATAAAGTTTACTAACATGATAATATAAATATAAAATAATATGGAAGCATAACTTATTTAATGAACAATAATACTGATATTGATATTATCATTAACATCTGACTAATCAATATTAGCAGTTTCTAAGTCCTCATCGCTAGACTCTATTAGTTCAACAAGATCCTCACTGCTGGACATCTCTCTATTATCTATATTCTTATAAGTGATATTAACATCTACAAGTAATTGAGATGTGGATTGGAGTTCTGAATCAACCGAATGTCTCTCCACTTTATTCTAAAATGCATCATGGTTTTGAGTAGTGATAGTATTCAAAATTTCTATGGTTGAGTGAGGCTTCATTTGACAAACAAGCAACCATTTGCTAGATCTTCTTCTCATCGTAGGGTATTCAAAATAGAAAACTTAACCTGCTTGCACTCTGAAAATGAAAAGTTTAAATTTGTTGAACCTTTTGTTTGCATTAACCTCACCTTAACTAAATTATAATCTGGATGTATTCTGGTACCTGTTCTTGGGGTCGGATCATACCATGAACATTTGAACACAACACACCTTTTTATAGGTAATGCAGGATATTCAACCTCTATAATTTCGTCAAGTCTACCATAGTAATCAAACTTAGTGTTCTTGTTGTTCATAGATCCTTTGACATAAACACCAAAATTATAGGTTAATTTCCGTGAATCTCGTTGTGCCACGTGAAATTTGAGGCCATGAACATAGTAACCAGAGTACACCATTTTTTATAGAGGGATTCTGATGCAATATTCATTATCCTATCATCATGTACATTTGATATTTTACGGTATTTCACTAATAAAAATAGTTATGATATAAAATAGGACACTTCTTAATATACATGAACTAAAAAATTTCATAAATTCTCTGACTTACATATATTTGGAACTCTAATGCAAATTTGACCTCTAACTTGTTGCTAACTCACTTGTACCCATTGATGGATTTTATAGATATAGTTGTTGGGACCTTGATCACATACTAGAGGGGTGAATAGATGGTCACCCACTTTATTCACTTTCCTATACTTATTAGCACAGTGAAAATACAACTAAACAAGTATGAAAGATGACCCTAAAGACAAGAAGAAAGAAAATAAACCCTAACACGTTTGTTTATGTGGTTCAAAGATGATGCTCCTACTCCACGACTATCCGGAAAGGTGGACGATCCCTTAATCCGTCAATGGATTAGTCCCAAGAACTTCGACTAGCTCAATCCTCCTTGTTAGTAGAGAAACCTTATCACAAACTTGATCAAGAACTCTTGGATTACTCTGAGCTAGCCAATCTAAGTTCCATTATATAAAGCTTATGAGGAAATATCGAAGCTATATTTTCACGACAAGCCGACTGTAATACTTACTAGTCGACTAACCTCTGTGGAATTTGACCGTTAAAACCTAATGGCTTGATTCTAGTCAACTGCTCACTATGAATCAGTTGGCTGGTCTTTATGGGGTGAGCGAACAGAAGCATTCTGTTCTCTCCCAGAATACTGCCTAGTCGACTGGTACTTTACTAGTCGACCGGTGACCCTAGAACCACAAACCCTGGAATTCCATTTCAGGTTTGCTAGTTCTCAACTACAAACCGACTGAGATATATACCAGTCGACTGGTAAACCCTAACTTAGGATTTTACCCCCGAGTACAATCACTCATGCATTCGTCCTCACCCGCATAACCTTGACCTTGCCTTCTAGCTTCCTCTATCAGCCTTGCGTCCCTTGGATACTTCCCCATCCTTCATGCCTTGCCTTTAAGAGCTTCCTTCAGCCTTGTCCTTGTTGTTGGGTCTTCATCCTTACCAAGAAGCTCCTCGCTCCCAGAACTTCACTTGCCAAGAGCTTCTCGCTCCAAGACTTCATCCTTTCCAAGAGCCCCTTGCTCTAGGTGTTTACCTTGCCAAGTCACACTTGGACAAGCTTGGACTTACACCGCTAATACTCCCATGCTTGGACTTCACCTTTGCCAAGATTACACTTGGTCTTTCCTTGTACCTATCACCTGCACACTTAATAGAGCATATTAAATATAGATGCAAACTTTAACTTAAACCCTTTGTCCAAACATCAAAATCTAAAGGTACATTGATTGCTCCAACAATAATTGTTGATTGTACAAGCTGGGAAAGAATATAATTTTAAGACAATTTGGATATCAAGCAAACAACTTAAATGGGGTATAAATATTTGATTAGAGAAGTCAATTTACTTTATGTATAGTTTGACCTCATCATAGTTTAAGAGTATGTATCTTCTTACAGCATGATATTCTTCTCGAGTTAGTCATCTAGAAAAATATACACCCATTGTGTCACGCCCCTAAAGGAGTCTCTGCCAGACAAAAATTCGGCAACATCTCCCCTGTACCAATGACAATCTGAAGCATCAATACAAACAAAATACATCAGCCACATGCGGCTGGAATATATATGTATACAACCACGTAGTTATAATCACAGCCCACTCGGCTGGAATGAAACAATCACAACCACACAGTTATATATAAAACAGCTCACACGGGTGTACTAAAAACACAGTGAAAAAAATGAAGGAAAGCCCACATAAACCAAATAAATACAATGCATGCCGGCACGGCTTAAACACAAATACAACACCAAAATCATAAGATAGCCACATGGCTACACATAAATACAATGCCAAAAAAATAATAAAAAGATATACAAAAGAAAACAAGCACTTGGTGAAGCCGTAGGACCCGGCAGACAGGATACTCCGAGCGACACCAACCATCTACAAGCTACCTGAAAACATAAATGTATATATGCGGTGGTGAGTATAGGTAACTCAGTGGGTAATAGACAAGATAGTGCATGGTCCATAAACAAACATGGAGATCATAAGTATACAGTCTCAGTAGGGAATAAAGAACATGATCATACTATCATAATCAATGCACCTAAACATATCTGACATAATAACCTGACATATAAACTGTACAAATCACAACTAACATAATGACAGATACATATCCAATCTAGAATCGACACATGGTACAATGATCAGTAAACTCACCGGATCTGCAACAGATATACCCGTGACACCTGTGCAATATAAATACGACTGCATATACATATAAAATAAATGACATGTATGCAGCATGATAACCAAATGCAACAACCATATCTCAATCAAGTGCAACAATGACAATTACATGCAACTAGTATCTACTAGGCATGTATGCAAATGCAGATGCACCACGTATCAAATACAAGAATAATAACTACGTATGCATGCTCCATGGTCACCCCCGACACCTCTCCAGACACCACGACCCCAGTATGGCCGAGAGGCTTGGGTCCGTGACAACTGTACTACCCTCCAGCCCACTATATAGTGGTCGAGGTGGACAGTCCACTAGTAGCTATCTAGCTACATAACATCAGGGTCCCTGACTGCTTACAACGCCGGATCTCACTAAACCTCGTGACCGGGTGGCACAACAGGACGAGCGTCAACTGTTCCAGCTACCACTACCCATGAGTGGCCTAGTGTGCGGCGCTAAACCAAACCGATGACTCTCTCAACAACAAAGGAGACAATGGTCATCAGATGCAATGAATGATGAACATGATATATATATATAATCATCATCCATGCAACACCCCAAATCTCATAAATACCTTCAACATGAGTATAATCGTCATGATACCTCCACGTATCCCACCACACATATGTACACACTACACATGTATAATCAACCAAAAATCTCCAATAATCCCACCAAACACATGTACACAAAATATAAGTATAATCAACATGTATCCTCCAGTAAAAACACAACAGACATGTGTATATACCCCAAACATACAATCAACACAACTCCAAAAGTACATGACAAATACGTATGTACACACCACATGTAAATGCACGGTCAACAAGATAACTCCTATAACACATACCCACCTATGTACAGTCCACATCATATACTCAATCAGCATGGGAATACCAACAACCTGACAATCCCTACAAGACATACTCTACACGTGTAATTACAACAGAGTAGATATCAAGAGTGGAGACTGTATATGAATTAAATAGATCATCACAAGGGTCAAGCATAAGTATCATGCAGGAAAAACAGCAACCGATCATGATATAAGATAAAGCAGCCTAATTCATCCAATAATAACCATGCACTAAGTACAAGAAAATCTACATGGAGGCCAAGGAAGAAATACCCGCCTTAAATCTGTCGATCGTGATCCGAAAATCCCACGTCGAGACACTCGTCTCAAACCAAAGTCCTGCAATCAATATGTTTATATTTTATTTAGCTAAATTCATACGAATTAAAATAGCTAAATAAAATCCCCACCCAATCAGGATAACTCCACTCAAATCTGATCTCTGATTAATCTTCCAAATAATCTTTAACCACCATATCTGATAACCCAACCAACAATCAATCCAATAATCCAAAGAATGATTACATAACAATCTATATCAACCAATCACCATATCCACAAATTCCAACCCAATACAAACCCCAATCAATCCAACTCATACCAATAACGATCATGTTTAACTCCACCTAATGATCCAAATCCAATACGATAATAAATCCATCCTTAATCCCATCCCTTCTAAAACCAAACATAATCCACAATCCTTCACTTCGATCCAAACAACCACAAATCACAAAGTCTCCAATATAATATGATACAAATCTTGATTTACCCATCCACAACACAAATGATATCAACCTACAATAACCTATCAACTAAATCATCAAACCATAATCAACCACAAACTCCAACAATCCTCAATCTATATCAACAACTATCAAAGTAAAATCCCCAAAACATGTATCCTACATATTTCCTTACCTCCTCTTTTCCAGCTGCTACTAATGGCACAACACAAGCAGAGTTAGTTGCTGACTTCGGTGATGTGGTCACTAGCACCAAGAAATGCTCAATACTAAGCAACGTTGCTGCCTTCCAAAAGATAACTCTCCAAATCAATACCATGAAAAGGCTTAATATCTAAATCAAGAGCTAGAGTAGAACCAATTACCTTCAAGATCAAGGCTAGGGCAAATGATCAGTTCTTGCCCATGAGCAGAGAAGAAGATCAAGATCCACTTCAATTGGTGATGATCTGGTTCGCCCTCCAGTGAACTGATTGAAGAGGAGAAGCGAAAGGAGCTCAATTGGTCGGGAACGATACGAATCGACTCCTCACTGCCGTGCCCTAGGCCCCCCCTGGCCGAGTCATTGCCGCGCGCGCAAGCCCAGCCGAAGAGAGGATCGCTCCGTCGAAGATGGTCGGAACCGTCTAGATCCGGAAACGCCTTCCCTCCAACGACGTGTGATGACGAGATTGCGGTGGAGAAGTCGCTCTCTGTTGGCGTTGGCAAAAACTAGGGCACGAAGATGAAATCAGGAGAAAGGGGGATTACGCCGACGTCAAGAGCAGAAGAGAGGTAGGACTCCACGCGCCTGGAGGGAGAGGGAAGAAAGGAGGCTCGGCCGGCGGCGTCCACTAGTAGCCGGTGATGAAGAGGAGATGGCTCGTGATCGGGGCAAGGAGAGAAGAGGAAGGCGAGAGGCACGGGTTCGGTATCGTGGGTTAGGGGAGAAATCGCGAGGGAGACGGAAAGAAGAATCAGGGAGGAGAAATAGAAATCGGAAAAATGATATAAACCTAGGCATCATTAATTAACCCTAAGGTTAATTTCTCAATCAACTCCCACTTTATTGGTGTTCCAAATAGGCCTCCACTGTACCCCAAATCCATCCCCTCGAAATGGGTCATACGATCTCCGTTTAAATCCCAAAAAATTTCTAAAAATTCCTGAAAAATCCAATAAGATTTTTCGTCCAATAATATTTATTATTTTAAATTTTACGATATCTTACACATTGACTTACCAGGAAACTTGAAAATAGAAAGCATTGATGGGTATATTAATTGAACATCATCAGAATTTTTAGGACACTTGTGATGTCTAGTTTTCACATTATCGACAAAATAATAGGAGTAGAAAGATATTTTTTCAACTAAATAAGCATTAGACCCCTCAACTCTTGCTTTGTTATGAATATTATTCTTTAATTTCATCAAAAATCGTTCGAATGCATACATCCATCTGTACTACACATGACCAGTTATTTATGGCTTATATGGTAAATATATTGGTAGATGTTCCATTAAATAAAAAAATTGGGTGAAAATATGCACTCTGGCTTACATAGTCTGAGAGGAATGCCTGTCTCTAGCCGAAGCATATCATCCATCATAATATACCTTGTTGTCAAATATCTAAAACATAGACTCAATTCTGTGAGTGTTAGCCAAACATTTTGATAAAGTAAGTCATGAAAAACTATTGGAATAAGTCTTTACATGAATATATGATAGTCATAACTCTTCATTCCAAACATCTTTAACTTGTTCATATCCACACATCGAGCTATATTTGAGGCATACTTATTTGGGAATTTGATTTCTTTCAACCAACTACATAAAACTTGTTTACCACCTTTGTCTAATATATAACAAGTCTTTAGAAATTTATTGGTTATTTCCTTCTGATACAACTCTGATCTATTGACTAGTTATTTTAATTCCTCATATGATTTTATAGTGTCTTTATTTCTTCCAGGCACATTTATCATAGTGTTGAGGATAATATCTAAGAATTTTTTGTCAATATGGATGATGTTTAAATTATGTTGAATGAGTAATGAGTAGATACTTCCAATACTACAGCTCCAAAAAATACTCCTTTTCTTCCAATAATACTTGCACATCCTAGCAATGTATTTTTTTATCTCATTAGAACCAGGTTGAGATACTGGTAGAAATCCATAACTATCTATTTCTTCAATGATTTCTTCACTTGAAGCATGACTATTGGAGGAGGTTATTTCACTACAACATTCTTTAGGATTTTTTTATTTCCTCTAAACGGGTGATCAACTAGTAAAAATTTAAGGTGATTGTCAAACCAAGATACCTTTCCGCTACAAGGTAATAAAAATTCAACAAACTCTATTGTGGGCATGTTAATTTACCAGCCGTGTTCCACCCCGACAATATTGAGTATGCTGAAAAATTATTGATCATAAAAAATAATGTAGCATGCAATCTAAAATTAATTTTACTTGCAACATTATAAGTGACCGACCCTACATTCCATAATTCATTCAACTTGGCAATCAAAGATTGAAAGAAAATATCTATCTTTTCTTTAAGATTGGTTAGATAAGGAATAAGTATAGTAAGGAACATAAATTCATCTTTCATGCATATCCATGGTGGTAAATTGTATGGTATTAATATAACTAGTCAAGATGAATATTGTTATCCCGATTGACCAAATGACTAAAATCCATCTTAAAAAAGTCTCAATCTCACATTACATGATTCTATTGCAATGGAGGAAAATATAGTATCAAGATGTTTCCATGTAGGGAAATCATAAGGATGACACATAATACCTCCTTCGTACTCATGCTCATGATGCCACATCATGTGGTAAGCTGTAGCAGCAGATACATACAATTATTGAAGTCTAGCAGTTAAGATAAAATAATACATTATTTTCCAAGTAATGTTTTTCTTTTTTCCCCTAGTATGCAAGAACGATGCTTATATTGAGGGTATAAATTTTACATTCACTCAGTTTGTTGTGTTCATTCCAAAATATCATGCATTATTTATACAATAATCAATGTTCTTTATAGATAAACTTAAACCTCTAACCAATTTCTTTATACTGTAGAAGGTATTAATTATTATGTTATCCGCAAGGAGCAACTCTGACATTAATTGACATATGACATTGTAACATCATTATAAAAAATGATGTTCTTCTTTCATATTCAATAACCTTATAGTAGCTAATATTTGGGAATGACTACAAGGAATGTCTTCCCTCAATTTTCTTTTATTAGCCTTTAACATTTCATATAGTTGCTGATCTTCAGGTGTTGATATTTTATCTATATTAGAATAAACATCTACATTCATCGCATCGTGAACCATTGATTGCATTGCAATATCATTAGTTGATAGTTCTCTAATAATAGTTATGCCAGATAATGAACCATCGGAAGACCCAATTGATTTATACAAATAAGACTCTCCATAATAGTACCAATTGTAGTAATTTGACACAAACACATTTCTACATATATGTAGTTTCATGATATCCTCATCACGGAAGACTCTATTTCTACATTTGAAATGATTACATGGACACTATAACTTGACACTATTCATATATTCTGGATGACTCTTAACAGAGTTTATAAAGTATTCAACTTCAATAATAAAATTATCTTTAATAAATCTATTTTCTAATTGATTGTTTGTCCAATCTTTGTTCATAGACATTGTCACCTAATGTGAATTCAATTTCATATAATTTGTTACAAAGTATATGGATTTAACAAAATAAGAAACTATACTATCTTTCATGTTCTAACTAAAGACAATGAGATATAAAATTATCTTAGATTTAAATATACCAACACTAAAATAATAAAATGACTATATCATGTTATAGATAAAAATATAACTTAACATAGGTACTGTTTAATAAATTATATCGTCGAATGTGGCTTGCCATACAGGCAACGACATAGTTGTCAGTCGTGGCCAACAGTTGCCCACCGCCCAAGCGATGACCGGCCAAGCTGTAAGTTATGAGTTGGTGCCTGGCCAAGACGTCGACTGCATTTTGGCGGTAGGCCACACTGCCAGCCCCGGCCGGTTGCATTCTGCCAGCCAACCAAGGAGCCAACTGCCATCGGATGGCAATGTTCTTCTGGCCAACCAAGCGGCTGGCCGCATTCTGCAGGTTGGCCAAGGCACCAGCAGCTACTCGCGTGGTGGTAAAGTGGCGAATGGTGGCCAACAATGAAACAAACAACATGCTTGCGGCTTGCAAAGCCTCTAATCGCCATCACGCCGGAGGTTGGGGAAGAGGGAGAGATTGGGGTGGGTAGAGAAATCTTATCAGAGATTGCTGGTGGGGTTGGAGAGACAACGGGGCTCAGGAAGGGATGCGAGCTTGAGTGAAAATCGAGGTTGTGCTCTAGATTTTTACTAAGGATCACCAACGGAATTGGAATTTCCTTGGTGATTTCCAATGAAATCTAATTTTCATTTATGTTTATCGATGAAATTCCAATTCCATCGACACCCGTGGGAAATTAGGGTTTGCCCGGGGTTTTCGATGATAATAACAGTTCGTTGGTAACCACTCTTTCAAAGGAAGAGTGTTTCTATTGGTGGGTCCTTCCTTCTCGACGGAAACAACAATCCATCAGGAATCTATTTCTAACGAAATTGTATTTCAATGGGTATCCATCGGTATCCTCCAAAATGGTCATCAGTTTGAAACTTTTTTGACGAAAATCATCTTCAGTCTTTGACAAAAGTTTATTTTAATCCGGGATCTTTGACGAAATTAAACTCCGTTGGTAAATTTGTCAATACTCGAGGGGTTTTTTATTTTATAGTGCAAGCTACTGGAGATTGATGAAGAATTCATGGTATTCTCTACATGGGTTCATTTTTTGGATTCAATACAAGGTTGATGTAATTGTATGAAAAAATCATAACAAAATCAGATCAACACAACCCACCTTATTTAATCAACCAACATTTTCTCCATGATCAAATCTTTTATTCAATCGCTTTATGTATATCATTGCTGCCTGAGATCATCGACAAGTGAGACACCGGTGAGGTGTACCTGATGTTGACGAAGTCACCATGACCAGTAGGAAGGTGGGGCTGCCAAAGACGCCCATAGAAGGGAGTCGCCAAGCGCTGCCAAGAAGGTTTAATCACCTAGAGAGCTTACGAGGAGTCAAAAGTGAGGGAGGGAGTTAGAATGGAAGACGTGGTGCTCTGGCTCGTCCACTTCTACGATCAAGTCAGTCTCTAGTGGAGAGAAATGATGAAGAACAATAGTAGACTAATGGAAATGGATGTGTGCGAATATATCCGCGTATCTTGGCCTGCGAGGGTAGGCTCCATTTATACCATGAAGGAGTGGAATGTCATATCCACGGTTGTTAGAGGGAATGATATACTTTTGATAGGATGTCATATCTCGATAGGAGGGTGTTCCATCGCTATATCAGAAAGTCGCATCATCTATATCTGGTACCGTGGGAGATCTCGTGGGATCATGCTACGTCAATCATGCTGCTCCATGTGTTCTCATAATCCACGTGCTATTAACCAGTTCGGATGAATGGATCAGAGGTTGGACTTGTGAAAGGGTGTTAGATCAGAGTGGAGGTGAGTTAGAGTGTTCGAACGGTGAAGCCGATCAAAGTTGAGCTGGATCGAGATCGGCGGGGTCGAATGGAGTGTTAGGTCGATGGTGTTGGAACCCCAAGGTTGTTTTGGTGTGATTAACAAGTTAAGTTAGATCCTATGTGTTTCTAACCTTGTGTCTAAGTGTGTAGGAACTTAGGAGCACAGGTACTCGAGCGGAAGACACAGCTAGCGAGAAGGACGACACGTGGTGCGTCCGAGGGACGAGGCGCTGCGGAAGAGTACACTGGCGGACGAGAAGGAAGTGTGCGGTGGTTTCGAGGGACGAAAGCCAGAGCGGAAGATTGCTCGGGGAGCAAGAGACGCAGCTAGCGAGAAAGTCGGCGACCGAGGGACGAAGATTGCAGATGAGTACGCTGGTGGACGAGAAGGAAGCACGCGGTGATTCTGAGGGACGAGAAGCCGGAGGGAAGCCTGCTCGAGAAGACCGAAAGTTGGGTTCGGGTGAGCCCTTTTCCGGATGGCAGAGATCACCCATGCGAGTGAATCCGGAGCGGAAGACCCGGATCAAAGGCGGACTGAAACGGAGCAGAGAGCCCGGACCAAAAAGTTAACCAGTGTTAACTTAATGGTCCGGGCGCCCGGATTCATTCCGAGCGCCTGGACCATCCGGGTGCCCAGAACCATTCCGGGCGCCCGGAATTGAGTTTTGACCAGATCGAGTCTTTGACTCGATCTGAAAGTCGGGGGATAAAATTTATCCCCCCAGGGCGCCCGGAACCCTTTCAGGCGCCTCGACCAAGGCTATAAATATAGCCTTGGTCCAGAAGCTTTTCAACAACTCAGTGCATTCCATTTCCAACACTTGTACACTACTGTTCTAGATTAGCTTCTCTATTTTGCGCTTTCACTGCTGTAAGAGGCTTCTCCACCTGAAGGAGATACTAGTGCTACATTCCTTGGATTAACAACCTCCTTGGTTGTAACTAAGTAAAAACCTTCTGCCTCTTTCTTTCTGCTTTTTATTTACTACTTTAATTTTATACAAGTGTACTGTTGAGAGTTCGAGAAAGGGTTGTCTTATTTTTGCAGGCTATCCAACCCCCCTTCTAGCCGGCTGCAACGGTCCTACAGATGGGCTCGAGAGGAGCACTGATTGAGATTGGTGGGGCCGAATGAAGAGCTTGGTCGGTAGAGTCGATAAGAGCGCTGGATCAGGGTCGGCAGGGCCAAATGAAGAGCTAGGTCGGTAGAGGCGATAAGAGTGGTGGATCAGGGTTGACGGGATCGAACGGAGTGTTGGGATGGTGGTTGCGGAATCACTCCTAAGCAGGATGAGGGTGCTAGGGTCGGAGAAGACCTCAGAGACGAGAACTAGACTGGAAGAAGCGTGGCTCCATCACAAGAGACAATCTCTATGCCCTCTTGGTGTTGGGGCTAGAGCCTGCGGATGGCTATGTCTTGGAGGCCATAGGGCTCCAGGAGGCATAGCATGGTAGGGGGATCGACGGCCAGGGCTTGGAGGCTGGAGGGCTCTAGGATGCGGAGCACGACAGGGTCGCGTGCAATACCAAGGGCTTGGAGGTCGTAGGACTCCGGGTGGCGGATCATGATAGAGGCGCGAGGTAGCGAGGTCTTGGAGTCCATGGAATGGTTACATAGAGGAAGGGCGTGCATAGCGTGATTAGATGATGAAGGAGCGACCGACAGAGCTGGTAAGGGAGGAAATGAGGTGGTTGCTTGAGGCGGCAAGGGAGGAGAGGGTGTTGCTTAGTTGAGGCGCTAAGGGAGGAGGGGGCACTACTCAGTTGAGGTGGCCAGGAAGAAGAGGAGTCACTCGATTGAGGCAGTGAGGGAGGAGAGTGTTAGTAATAGCCCTAAGAGCCAATCATGAGATGATTAGGTCTTTTGGATTAATCATTGAGTTAGATTCGAATGAACCCATTAATTGGATTAAGTGTAATCCGAATTGGACTCTTTGAGTTAGACTCAAATAGATCCAATTGTTGGATTGAGTCGAATTGCATGGGAATCAATGAGTTAGACTCATTGGGTGAACTTGAGTTCACTAAGGAAGTTGCATGGTCAAAATTCAACTATTAGATTGAATGGTTGATTTTGAACCATTGGATGAGAAGATGAAAGGGTGGAGACTCTTGATATTCCATGGGTGGTTATAAATATCATTTGGATGATATTTTTTGAGAAGTTTTTCATTTTGAGACCCTTGGCATTCTTCTTCTTCCTCCTTCCCTCTTCTTGGCCGAACACATCCCTTAAGGTTGCTAGCACAACCTTGTGTGTTCTTCTCCATCTTGTTGAGTTTGTGAGACAAACAAAGGCAAAGCTTGTTCGTGTGGATACCGTAGAGGCGCGAACGCTTGATCGTGCTGTGATCCGAGCTGTCGGGAGATCGTGAGCACGCTTCAAAGGTATAACTCTTTCATGTAGCTTAGCATAAAATAGTTTATAGAAATTGTTTCTTCGCTTCGCATGGATCCGCTGGATAAGAGGATCTAGTTGTTTTTTCGCTGCGTTTCTGTGCCTTTGGCGCGCTAGATCCCAACAGTGGTATCAGAGCCATTTGCGAAGGGATATGCCAAGTTATTAGAATTTTTATATATGATATAGAAATTGCATGATAGGGTTTTCTATGATTGGAAAATTATGATTTTCGACCACACAAGACTCTCGGCCAGTTTATGGGTCTCGGCCAGACTATGAGTCTTGGTTAGATTCTGAGCCTCGGCTAAATCCTGAGTCTTAACCGAAGTAGGTGTTTTGTTAGGAATGAAACAGGGACCGCCGTGGCGTTGCGGCTCATAATTTATTATTGAAATCATAGTAAATTTATGCCATTAGTATATTGTGAATATAAATGACATGGTGCATGGTTATGGCCCTATTGACCACCCCAATGTGATTGGATGTGTGTAATGTTGTAATTCATAATACGACCTGCGTGTCGTGCCTTCTTCCTTTTATTCTAGTTGTAAAATAGACTACACTCGAATGTAACTCGAGTTTCTTTAGATTTTGTAATGTACAAAATTAGAAAGAGATAGTCTTCTGGACGACGGGTGAAAAGGAAGGAAGGACAACAACACATGACAACCAAGGAAGCGCTTGGAGAAGCTGCTTGGACCTAGGTTGACTTATCACTCTTCTCATTGGCTTGAGAATATTGTAGTTTATAGGGGTCATAACCATGTCACGTTTAGACTTATGTATATATGTTGATATATGCCATGATATGCCATGATGTATGTGATATATGTGTAGCTATCGTAAGTAAGTCTGTGTCATATGTCTATCAAAGTTTGGTACTCACTACTACCTCAATCATCTGTAGTCAGGTTTGCCAAAACAAAGTGACTCGTTTTATCTTGGTAGAGTGCGACAGGACAATTGTGAGGTCCGACTATTGAACTTTGGATGTGACTTAACTAAGTTACCTCAATTGGATTGAGAACTTAAAGGCATAACCCATGAGATGTAAATCATATTATACTAGTCTTGGGTGATTAGCCAAAGCTAACTCAAGATGAATTGTAATATGTATTTCATAAGATGGGAAAAATGAACAAATAGTGTTGTTCATCTAAGGATACAAGAGTTACATAGGATGTAATTGGTGAACGTTGTCTACCTAAGTTATACAAATCTTGAGTGATTAACCAAAGCTAACTCAAGAAAAGTATAATATGGATTTTGTCCAATTGGTACAAATTGCCTACCTATTTATACAAGTCTTGGACGATTAGCCAAAGCTAACTCAAGATGAGGTATAATGTGGATCTTGTCCCACTAGAATGTCTTTGCTTATGAATTTAGAACTAGTAGTGACTTGCTTCTATCAAGCTTTAGAATTTAGTGGGAGAATTATTTAATTAAAGACCTAATTAAATGATCGATATATGATACTAAGACCTGCATTTCACTATTTTAGATTACCATGCCGTCAAGTACAACAAATATCCTGTCTTTGTGATCTGTCCTTGATAAGGACAAACTCAATGGAGCTAATTTCCTGGACTGGTATAGAAACTTGAGAATAGTCCTCAAGCAAGAACGAAAACTGTATGTCCTAGAGTAGCCTATTCCTGAAGCACCCCCTGCTAATGCCACTAGAGCTGATAGGGATGCTTACAAGAAGTATCAAGATGACGCAGTAGATGTGTCATGCCTCATTATCGCCACCATGAACTCTGAGCTTCAGAAGCAACATGAGAACCTGGATGCTTATGATATGGTTGAACATCTTAGACAACTATATCAAGGACAAGCAAGGCATGAGAGATTCGAGATCTCTAAAGCACTGTTTCAATGCAGAATGCAAGAAGGAAGTCCCGTAGGGCCTCACGTGCTCAAAATGATCGGGTATGTGAAGAATCTACAAAGGTTGGGATTCCCACTAGGCCAAGAATTGGCCACTGACCTTATCTTGCAGTAGTTGTCTAACAGTTATAATCAATTTGTCATGAACTACAACATGAATGAAATTGATAAACCACTGCCTGAGATGTTAAGCATGTTAAGAACTCCTGAAATCAACCTTAAGAAGGCAAAGCCTAGTTCCATTCTGATGGTATCTAAGGGCAAAGGGAAGTGGAAGCCTAAAGGTAAGGGTAAGACCCAAGCCAAAGGCAAGGGTAAGGCTAATGCACTGAAACCCAAAGGTGGGGTTGCTAAGGAAGGAACCTGCTTCCACTGTGGTGAGACCGGACACTGGAAGAGGAATTGCAAGGTGTACCTAGAGGAACTAAAAAGGAAGAGAAGTGAGACCTCTACCGCAGGTATCTATATTATAGAAGTCAATCTATCTATTTCTTCTTCATGGGTATTAGATACCGGATGTGCATCTCACATTTGTACTAATGTGCAGACACTGAGAAATAGAAGATTATTGACAAAGGGTGAAGTGGACCTATGAGTAGGCAATGGTGCAAGAGTTACTGCTGTCGCTGTAGGAACCTATTCCTTATCTTTACCCACTGGGCTTGTTTTAGAACTAGAAGAATGTTGTTATGTGCCTGCTTTAACCAAAAACATAATCTCTGTCTCTTGTTTAGACAAGAAGGGATTCTCATTTATAATAAAGGACAAATGTTGTTCTATTTATTTAAATGATATGTTTTATTGTAGTGCACCTCTGATAAATGGACTCTATATTTTAGACTTTGAAAACCCGATCTATAACATAAATACCAAATGGTTCAAGTTGAATGATCTGAACCAGACATATCTCTGGTGATCCTGTCCGAACGCTAAATCGATGGACGCTGGGCACGTGGCGCTCTTCCAACCGATGACGTGGATCTATGACCAGATGTATGGATCTCCGGCGAACCTGCAAGGAAGTCAGGCCGGGAAGGGGTTCCCGACGACGACCCTCTGACGCTTAAGTCAGACAAGAGGAAAATGAGAGTGGCTTCGAAGATGTGAAATCGCGTGATTGCGTACCTCCGCCGAAGTCTGAGGGCTCTTATATAGAGCTGTGGGGAGGCTCAGATACACCTAACGAGGCGTATACGTGTCCTTTGCCCATACCTTAGCATGGGCTTACCAGAGAAGCATGCCTAACACCATACTGCTACAGTCCGAGAACCTCTCTGATGGGACAGCAGAACCTTCTGTCGTAAGATTTTGCGTATGGTTTGATCGTTGAACATGCCGATTGTCAGAAGATGTCTCCTAATGTCCCCTTGTCCTTTTGTCTCTTCTTTCCCCGCGCCGAGCATTCATCCGCTCGGCAGGCATCAGTCCGACCGGTGAGATTCCACTCCACGTTCTTCGGTCGGCTGAGACGGTTCCTCCACCATTGCTGCTTTACGCTTCGACCGAGCGGGCTGCTCGCTCGGCCCCGCGACCCTGTTCACCATGAGCGTCGGAAACCCAACTCCCCATCGGGCTGTCTTTGATTCCGCTCGGAGCCTTCCGGCCGGTCGACCCTACTCCTCTCCGATCGACCATTTAACTTTTGACCTCTACGTGTCATTGACTCCCCTCAAAGGGGGTCCCGCGTCCGTACCGCCGGATCACTTGCCTCCCCTTCAAGTCTACTCGAAGGAGGCGATTAGTCCGACTGACTGGACCGTCAGTCACGCCGAGTGGCGTCTATAACTAATTCTTCCTCCGGGGCCGAGGGTAGCTATAAGGTCAGTCAACGCCAACATTCCTCGGATCTCTTCGAAGTTTGCGCCAATCTCCATCATTAAGGCCGAGCACGCGCTCATTAAATGCGCTCCAGTAGCTGAACGACATGTGGCGATGCTGCCGTCATCGTACGACGGCGGCGTGGTGTCCGACGGGATCTAGGCGGTTCGAAATGGATGGCCCGATGCGTGCTTCGGTTCCCGTGACCTGCATCCGACGGTGGAGGCCGCTCGGGCCCAACCCTATAAAGCCTTCGCCTTCTCCCCAAGCCGCATCTTTGCCTTCGCGTGCTCCCCCGTAGCTTCCTTTGGCGTTTCAGTGCTCTGGTGATCTCGTTGCTACTTCTTCCGGTGACTCCGTGTTCCTCCTCGATCTCTATTTTTCTCTGTAAGGCTCTTCTTCTTTCCTATCTTTGGTTTTCTTTGCGTTTCTTTCCCGAGTTTTGGTCCTCTGGGCGCTGTCTCGCTTGTTGTCCTCTTCTTTCTATCATCTGCCTTTTGTGGTTTCGTCTGTTTAGACAATGGCTAGCTCCTCTCAGCCTCAAGACCAATCCCTCGGCCCATGGTATACTACCATGGAGTCGCGCTTCGATCGGCGCGACGCTGATATTCTGATGGACTCTTTTGAAATCCCTTCTGATTTTGAACTTATCTTACCCTCCCCCTCCGCTCGGCCACACAAGCCGCCGCGCGAAGCTTTCTGTGTTTTCCACGACCAGTTCGTAGCCGGTCTGCGCTTTCCAATCCATCCATTCATCGTTGAAGTTTGCAATTTTTTCGACATTCCGCTCGGAAGCCTAGTCCCTAACACTTTCCGCCTTCTATGCGGCGTCATCGTCTTGTTCAAAATCCACAACATCCCCCTCCGACTGGAGGTTTTCTATTATTTTTATTATCCTAAACAATCCGAGCTGGGCACATACATGTTCCAGGCTCGGCCTGGTTTAATTTTCTTCAATAAACTGCCCTCTTCCAATAAACATTGGAAAGAGTTCTACTTCTATCTTCGTCTCCCCGAGCGGGCCGCTTTCCGAACCTAGTGGCAGGTCAGACTGCCAATCTCCCCAGAGCTCAAAAGGTTCAAGACTCGACCGGATTATCTGAACGCTGCCAACATGTTAGCCGGTCTGAAGTTTGACATCAATAAGTTTCTGCCTGAAGGGGTGATGTACATATTCGGCCTGAGTCCGATCAGGACCCCCCTTTCGAGCGGCTTTGGTAAGAATTTTACTTGCGTATTTGCTTTGATTGCTAACTGATTTTCTCCTTTTTCCTTTGCAGTGGACATCGTCATGGAGTCCGTGATGGCCGACATTTTGAAGAGGAAAGCGGCGGCACTCGAGGCCGCAGCTGCCAAAGAGATGGAGGTGCTGGGCATTGAGCCGGTCGGCTCGCACGAAGGAGAGAGCGACACGAATGCGGGGGAGTCGGCCGCTCAGGCTTCTCCCCCGGAGCCGACGGTTGGCATAACTTCCAGCCGAGGGCCTTCCGCTCGGGAGGAGGGCTCCGCTCAGGAGGAAGAGCGTCCTCTTCGACAAAAGAGGCGCCGAGCGGAGACACCCCTGCGATCGGCCACTTCCGCGGTGCAGCCGTCCGATCGGGCCACCGCCGATTCTCGCGGCAAAGCCCCAGCGGTCGAGGTGATTTCGTCCGATCGGACCCCATCCCAGCTGGATGCATCCGCGGACCCCCTCGAGGCCATTCCCGTCAGCGTCCTTCTGCCCGCTCCCCGCCAAGTTCAACGTTCGGCAATTTTGTCCCAGATGTCTGCGTCGACCTCCGATCCTTCTCCAGCTTCCGCTCAGACGACTCCCGGACGGCACCGTACCATCAGGGTCTCCCTGCATCTTCCCACCGAAGAGCTGTTGCTCGAGTCCGCTCGGCCAACCGCGCCCGAGAACATGATCACAATGAAGGGGCCCTTGGCCGAGATGTGGGCCGACGCTCGGGCGCGCGTCGCGATGATTCCGCTCAGCAACCTGGCCAACAACCACATGCAGCAGGCCATTGGGGTAAGTATGTTTTCTTTGAAGTCTTTTACGTATTCTTTCCGATCGTCCACTAACAATCTTGCTTATGTCAGCGATGGGTGGAGGAGATTGCTGTCTCCAACCGTCTCACCATGGTGGATGAGGAGCTAAAGAGGTTGAGGGCTTCGGGTGGCCTGCTCGGCTCTCAAGGCCCCTCATACGCCGAGCTGCAGAAAGAGCTCAAAAAGACCCAATACCTGTTGGCGGCTGAACAAAAAAAGGCGGCCGATCAGGCCCATACCCTAGACGAGCTCGAGCGACAGGTCAAATCACGGGACCGCAAAATAAGCCTGGCAACCGAGCGGAAGAACACGGCTATCGCCGATCTAGAGAAGAAGAATGTCGAGGCTCGGGGCCTGGAGCAAAGAGTCAAGGAGCTGATGGAGCAGCTAGATGGTGAGAAGGCAAGCCGCTCGGCCGAGGCGATTAAACACAAAGATGAATTGAAGGCATTGCAGGAGTCTCTCGAAGCTTCTCAAGTCGCCTTCAAGGAATACCAAGAGGCGGAACCTCGTCGAGTCGCCACCCTGAGGCTGAATTACATCCGCTCGACCGAATTTTCTGAAAAAGTGTGCGAGCGGATGTATAATGCTTTTGAGCTTGCCATCACCGCTACAACGGACTGCTTGAAGTCCAAGGCTCAGCTTCCCGACTCCACAACTATCCCGGCCGAAGATTATGTGGCGCTTCTCTCCTCCATCCCAAAGGACATTTATGATTTTCTTGAGTAAAAGTCTTCATGTAATTAGGCCGCTCGGCCAAAACTATCCTTGTTTTGTAATTCGGCCGCTCGGCCTTAATTTCTCTAATGATATGCTATCATTTCACCTGCCTTTTCTTTTGCTAATCAATACGCGTGTCGTCCGCTCGGCTCACCAAACACCGTTCATGTTCCCGTACTTCTCCCCGTTATTCGCCTCTCATCCCACTTCTCTTGTGTTCGAAAGGGATTTTTTACGAAGTATTTTGCATAGCTGGTCCGCTCGGCTGAATATATCCTGTTTTGCAAATGAACTTTTCGCTAGATGTTCATGAAGTACTTATGGTTACTTGGCCGATCGGCCAAACGATTCACAAGTCGACTTCTTTATTGTCTTCTTTCGACCGGAGTATTTATAGTCGCCGGCGCGACTCTCGATCTTTAACGTTGGAGCTCGACGGTCTTCCGGCCGGAGGGTTTATAGTCGCCGGTGCGACTCTCGATTTTTAACGTCGGAGCTCGACGGTCTTCCGGCCGGAGGGTTTATAGTCACCGGCGCGACTCTCGATTTTTAACGTTGGAGCTCGACGGACTTCCAACCGGATGGTTTATAGTCGCCGGTTCGACTCTCGATATTTAACGTCGGAGCTCGACGGTCTTCCGGCCGGAGGATTTATAGTCGCCGGCGCGACTCTCGATTTTTAACGTCGGAGCTCGACGGTCTTCCGACCGGAGGGTTTATAGTTGCTGGCGCGACTCTCGATTTTTAACGTCGGAGCTCGACGGTCTTCCGGCCAGAGGGTTTATAGTCACCGGTGCAACTCTCAATATTTAACGTCGGAGCTCGACGGTCTTCCGGCCGGAGGGTTTATAGTCGCCGGTGCGACTCTCGATTTTTAACGTCGGAGCTCGACGGTCTTCCGGCCGGAGGGTTTATAGTCGCCGGCGTGACTCTCGATTTTTAACATCGGAGCTCGACGGTCTTCCGACCGGAGGGTTTATAGTCGCCGGCCGACTCTCGATTTTTAACGTCGGAGCTCGACGGTCTTCCGCTTCGGCTGCCGATTCCTTATACTTGCGCTAATTTTTCGATTTTTTACTCCTGCATTTTAAATATACAGCCGAACGGAAAATATACAACATACATTACATTGGCGCACCTTTCACCCCGCCCGGTAAGGCTGGAGGTGGTTTGCGCTCCATGGTCGATCCAGTTGTCGTCCGTCTTCATCCTCTAGATAATAGGCACCCGAGCGGAGCTTTTCGATGACTTTGAAGGGGCCCGCCCAAGGAGCCTCCAGCTTGCCAACGTCCCCGACCGGCTTTACTTTTTTCCACACTAGGTCGCCAACCTGGAACGCTCTAGGGATCACGCGTCGGTTGTAGTTCTGCTTCATTCTCTGCCTGTACGCCATAAGCCGGACGGACGCTTTGGCTCGCTCTTCGTCGATCAAGTCCAACTCCATGTTCCTCCGCTCGGCGTTGTCATCATTATAGTTCTGGATCCGGACGGTCTCCACGCCGACTTCAACTGGGATAACTGGTTCGCCGCCATACACTAAATGGAACGGCGTGACGCCCGTTCCCTCCTTTGGAGTCGTGCGGATAGCCCATAGGACGCCCGGCAGCTCGTCCACCCAGCTTCCTCCCATATGGTCGAGCCGAGCCCAAAGAATGCGAAGAATCTCCCGGTTGGCTACTTCGGCTTGACCATTGCTCTGGGGATACGCCACGGAAGTAAAATGTTGTTCGATGCCAAACTTTTGCACCATTCTTCGAGCTGCTTCCCGATGAACTGTCGCCCGTTATCAGATATGAGCCGGCGAGGAACGCCGAACCGACAGATTATATGCTGCCAGATAAACTTTTTGACCATCTGCTCGGTAATCTTGGCCAGTGGCTCAGCCTCCACCCATTTGGAAAAGTAGTCGACCGCCACCAGTAGAAACTTCAGTTGACCGATCGCCATAGGGAACAAACCCACAATATCCATTCCCCACTGATCGAACGGACAGGATACCGTAGACGCTTTCATCTCCTCTGCCGATCAGTGGGAGAAGTTGTGGTACTTCTGGCAGAAGAGGCACGTCGCGACGGTCCGAGCGGCGTCTTCTTGCAGTGTTGGCCAGAAGTACACAGCCAGCAGGATCTTCCTAGCCAGCGATCGTCCGCCCGGATGTCCTCCGCATGATCCTTAGTGCACTTCCTGGAGTATGTACGCCGCGTCTTCCGAGCTCACACATTTCAAAAGTGGGCGAGAGAAAACCTTCTTGTAGAGTTGGTCTCCAACGAGTGTGAACTGACCAGCTCTCCTCCTCAATAGCTGGGCTTCCTCCCGATCGGAAGGTGTAGCACCCGAGCGGAGAAACTCCATGATGGCTGTCCTCCAGTCGCTCGGGAATGTGAGGCCTTCCATCCGGTCGATGTGCGCCACCAAGGATACTTGCTCAATTGGCTGTTGGATGACGACCGGTGATATTGCACTTGCGAGTTTAGCTAACTCATCTGCCACCTGGTTTTCCACTCGGGATATCTTCTGGATAATAACTTCTCTGAAGTGGGCCTTGAGCTTTTCGAAGGTCTCAGCGTAGAGCTTGAGCCGAGCGTTGTTAATCTCAAAAGTGCCTGAGAGCTGCTGGGCGGCCAGCTGAGAGTCTGAATGGAGTGTCACCTGACCGACACCTACATGCCGAGCTGCCTGCAAGCCGGCTATGAGGGCCTCATACTCCGCTTCATTATTGGTGGCTTTGTAGTCCAGCCGAACGGATAGGTGCATCCGTTCTTCTTGGGGAGAAAGTAATAGCACACCAATCCCGCTCCCAAGCCGAGTAGACGACCCATCCACAAATATTTTTCACATAGCTTCGGGCTCGGGATTTTGCACTTCGGTAACAAAATCTGCCAAGGAATGCACCTTTATCGCCGACCGAGGTTGATACTGAATGTCAAATTCGCTTAACTCCGTTGTCAATTTGATGAGCCATCCGGACGCTTCTAGGTTCAGCAGCACTCTTCCCAATGGGCTATTTGTCCGGACAATGATTGTATGTGCTAAGAAATAAGGACGAAGTCTCCGAGCGGCAAGGACCAAAGCAAAAGCCAGCTTCTCGAGTCCAGTGTAGCGAGATTCAGCGTCTTTTAGAATATGGCTCAAGAAGTACACTAGTTGTTCTTCACCGCTCGTCCTCACTAATGCCGAGCCTACTGCCCGCTCGGTTGAAGATAAATAAATATAGAGCGGCTCACCTACAGCTGGCTTGGCTAGCACGGGCAAGGAATTCAGGTATATCATCAGCTCCTCAAACGCCTGATCGCATTCCTCGTCCCAATGAAACTTAGTAGTTTTGCGCAAGATCTTGAAAAAAGGGAGCTCCGGTCGGCAGTATTGGAGATGAATCTTGACAACGCAGTTATCCGACCGGTCAGGCGCTGTACTTCCCTTAGATTTCTTGGGGGCGGCATATCTTGCAACGCTTTTACCTTGCTGGGATTTGCCTCTATGCCCCGCTCGGTCACTATATAGCCCAAGAAACGTCCGTCTTTTGCTCCGAACAGACATTTCTGAGGATTCATCTTGACTCCATACTTCCTCAGCGTTTGGAAGGTCTCCTCCATGTCCGCAAAAAGATCAGCCGCTCGGACGGACTTGATGAGAATATCATCCACGTATACTTCTAAATTACGTCCGATCTGCTCCTTGAATACTTTGTTCAACAAACGCTGGTATGTTGCTCCTGCGTTCTTCAATCCGAACGATATTACATTGTAGCAGTAAGTGCCGTCGGCTGTGACGAAGCTGACCTTCTCTTGATCTTTTCGGGCGAGCGGCACTTGATGGTAGCCCTGATAGGCGTCTAGCATGCATATCAGCTCGCAGTCGGCTGTGGAGTCCACCAGTTGATCAATCTGGGGCAGAGGGTAAAAATCCTTTGGGCATGCTTTGTTGAGATCCCTAAAATCGATGCAAACCCTCCACTTGTTGCCCGGCTTGGAGACTAGCACTACATTTGCGAGCCAGCTCAGGAACTGGACCTCCCTTATATGGCCGGCCTCCAGGAGATTCTCGACCTTCGCTCGGATGATGGCGTTTTGTTTGGCGCTGAAGTCCCTCTTCCTTTGCTTCACCAGCCGAGCATCCGGTCGGACGTGAAGCTCATGCTGCGCTATACTTGGTGAAATTCTCGGCAGCTCATGCGTTGACCAAACGAAGACGTCGCAGTTTCTCTGGAGACATTTGATCACCTCCTTTTTCTGGCTTGCCTCCAGATCGGCCACAATAAATGTGGTGGCCTCCGATCGGGTCAGGTGAATCTGCACTTCCTCTTTTTCTTCATAAACCAAAGAGGGTGGTTTTTCGGTTATGACGTTCACCTCGATCCGTGGCGTCTTCCGAGAGGAGTTAGCTTCGGCTCGGACCATCTCGACGTAGCATCGCCGAGCTGCCAGCTGGTCTCCTCACACTTCTCCAAGTTTATCTTCAACCGGGAACTTAATATTTTGGTAGAAGGTGGAGACAACCGCTCGGAACTCACTGAGCGCCGGTCGTCCCAAGATAACATTGTATGCTGAAGGAGAGTCGACCACGACGAAGTTGGCAGTCCGTGTCCTTCTGAGCGGTTCTTCTCCCAGCGAAATAGCCAGTCTGACCTGTCCAACCGGCAGAACTTCATTGCCTGTAAACCCGTAGAGGGGGGTTGTCATGGGCAGCAACTCGGCTCAATCAATTTACAGTTGGTCGAAGGCCTTTTTGAATATAATGTTGACCGAGCTTCCTATATCGATGAAAATGCGGTGAATAGTATAGTTAGCTATTACCGCTTTAATGAGGAGGACGTCGTCATGTGGCACTTCGACTCCCTTAAGATCCCTGGGTCCGAAACTGATTTCGGGCCCGCTCGCCCGCTCTTGACTGCAGCCGACTGCATGGATCTGCAGCTGCCTGACACTTGCCTTCCTTGCTCTGTTGGAGTCACCTCCGGTTGGTCCGCCAACGATGATGTTGATTTCGCCGCGGGACGTGTTGCTTTTGTTTTCTTCCTCCCGTGCGAACGACCTAGGCCGCTCCTTAGATACCCAGGGATTGTCCTCGTGCCTCTGAGGATGATACCGCTCGGGGGACTGTCGTCGATCGGCTTCACGGTGTCGCTGTTGCCTGTCGGATGATGGCGATCGACGGTGGCCACTCCGGGGAACGGGGTGGGCGATCAGGGGAAGGCTTCGGCAATCTCTTGTGTTATGCGTGTCAGTCCGGTGGAACGAGCAAAATATGGGGGTCCATACCTTCTTCTTTGGTTTGGGCCGCTCGGCAGCTACCTCTTGGATGCCATGGGACCTCGCATGGTGAGAGCGGACTGCTTCGGTCCGCCGTCCTCTGGGCGGCTCCTGTCGAGTGACAGCCTTCCGCTCGGCAGGGGCTAGCCGCTCAGTTGGAACTTCTTTTCTTCGGGCCGCTTGTGCTTCCTCCACATTGATGTATTCATTGGCCCGGTGTAACATATGATCGTAGTCTCGGGGCGGCTTCTGAATGAGTGAACGGAAGAAGTCACCGTCCACGAGGCCTTGTGTGAACGCATTCATCATCATTTCTGAGGTGGCCGTTGGAATATCCATGGCCACTCGGTTGAATCGTTGGATGTATGCTCTGAGCGACTCCCGGAGCTCTTGCTTGATGGCGAATAGGCTGACACTTGTCTTCTGGTAACGCCGACTGCTTGCAAAATGATGGAGGAAGGCTGTGCGGAACTCCTTGAAACTTGTAATGGATCCGTCCGGCAGCCTTCGAAACCACCATTGCGCCGATCCCGAGAGGGTGGTAAGGAATACACGACACTTTACTCCATCTGTGTATTGATGTAGGGTAGCCGTGTTGTCGAACTTACCCAGATGGTCGTCTGGGTCGGTGGTTCCATTGTATTGCCCGATCGCCGGTGGAACATAATGTTTTGGTAGAGGGTCCCGCAGGATGGCCTCTGAAAATTGCCGGTTGATCCGCTCGGGGGAGGCATCCGTGCGGGGAGCCTTGCCTTTTCTGTTGTCTCGAATGGGCGCCTCGTCGGACGAAGATCCTTGGTCACGATTAACTGTTGCGGCTTCAAGAGGTGTACGAAATAGTGCCCGATGAAATGGAACTGTGGATGGTGGTGCTTCCGCTCGGCCTCCCGACGCGGACGTCGCTTGTTGCTCCATCCGCTCGGCTTGCGTCTTTTGTTTCTGTTGTTCCGCAACCTTAGCTGCTCTTGCCTCGATCAGAGCGTCGAGCTCCTCCTGGGAGAGCATCACGGCGTGCTGTCGTCCAGCTTCGTCCATCTCTTCCGCTCGGATGTAGGTGCGTTCCCACAGACGGCGCCAATTTGATCCTGTCCGAACGCTGAATCGATGGACGCTGGGCACGTGGCGCTCTTCCAACCGATGACGTGGATCTCTGACCGGCTGTATGGATCTCCGGCGAACCTGCAAGGAAGTCAGGCCGGGAAGGGGTTCCCGGCGACGACCCTCCGACGCTCAAGTAAGACAAGAGGAAAATGAGAGTGGCTTCGAAGATGTGAAATCGCGTGATTGCGTACCTCCGCTGAAGTCTGAGGGCTCTTATATAGAGCTGTGGGGAGGCTCAGGCACACCTAACGAGGCGTATACGTGTCCTTTGCCCATACCTTAGCATGAGCTTACTAGAGGAGCATGCCTAACACCATACTGCTACAGTCCGAGAACCTCTTTGATGGGACAGCATAACTTTCTGTCGTAAGATTTTGCGTATAGTTTGATCATTGAACATGCCGATTGTCAGAAGATGTCTCCTAATGTCCCCTTGTCCTTTTGTCTCTTCTTTCCCTGCGCCGAGCATTCATCCGCTCGGCAGGCATCAGTCCGACCGGTGAGATTCCACTCCACGTTCTCCGGTCGGCTGAGACGGTTCCTCCACCATTGCTGCTTTACGCTTCGGCCGAGCGGGCTGCTCGCTCGGCCCTGCGACCCTGTTCACCATGAGCGTCGGAAACCCAACTCCTCGTCGGGCTCTCTTTGATTCCGCTCGGAGTCTTCCAGCCGGTCGACCCTACTCCTCTCCGATCGGCCATTTGACTTTTGACCAATACGTGTCATTGACTCCCCTCAAAGGGGGTCCCGCGTCCGTACCGCTGGATCATCTGGCATTGTCGCTTAGGTCACATAAATGAGAGTCATATATCACAATTCCAAAAGGATGGACTTTCGGACTCATTTGATTTTGAATCATATGAGGTATGCGAATCTTGTCTTCGAGGCAAGATGACGAAGACTCCATTTAGTGGACATGGCGAAAGGGCTAATGATCTGTTAGAACTCATACATACTGATATATGTGGCTCTTTCAGAATAGCAGCTAGAGGAGGCTATTATTACTTCATTACCTTCACTGATAATTTCAGTAGATTCGGATATGTGTATCTGATGAGACACAAATCCGAATCCTTTGAAAAGTTCAAAGAATTCAAGAATGAAGTACAAAACCAACTTAGTAAGAGTATTAAGATGCTTCGATCAAATCGAGGTGGGGAATACCTTAGCCAAGAGTTTCATGACCATCTCGTTGAGTGTGGGATCATATCTCAACTCACTCCACCTGGAACACCACAATGGAATGGTGTATCAGAAAGGAGGAATCGTACATTATTAGATATGGTATGATTGATGATGAGTCATACAGATATTCCTACTTCCTTCTGGGGACATGCTCTAGAGATGACTGCTTTCACACTTAACCGAGTTCCATCCAAGGTCGTCATAAAGACACCATATACGATATGGACAGGGAAGAGTCCCAAGCTGTCTTTTATGAGTATTTGGGGTTGTGAGACTTACGTTGGACGACAAGTCTCAGATAAACTAGGACCTAAATCAGATAAGTGCTATTTTGTTGGATATCCCAAGGAAACGAAGGGATATTACTTTTATAATCCCATGCATGACAAGATGTTTGTTTCCAGAACTGATGTATTTCTAGAAAAAGAAAATTGATGATTAAAGAAGGAATGAATCTAACAAAAGAACAAAGAGGAGATATGATAAATGCAGATAATAGTTCTGATCCTGGTGATGATAAAAAAACAAAAGATGCAAAAGAAGATGAGAAGAGTATACAAGCTAGTATTGAAATTGCAATCATTTGGTCTCAATGCTTGATCACGTATACAATCTACTTTTATACAACATGTATGTTTCTTTTAGGATGAATATCTCAAGGCGTACTACGAAGCTATATTAAAGAGGCAGAAAGAACAGGAAGAAGCTTTAAGCATACAACAAGGGATAGAAAGAACTCAGATGCAAGATGATGGTGTTTCTGAAACAGAACGCCAAGTGGGGAAGAAAGCTAAACGACAAGTTTATGAAAAAGATATTGTGGAGTGGGAAGATGCTCCAACTTCCGGTTTGTCCATTCTCATTCAGTTTCAGTGTCATTCAGTTCTTTCAATTGAGTGCAGTAGTGACAAACTCACATTACATATTTGACACACAAGCGCGCGCGCGCACACTGTATGTTCAATCGTTTGTTCTAGTAACGATACATCATACATGTTTGTGTGTGGGATCACATAAGATAGACCATGCTGACTTAGCTCTAAGCAATTAAATCTTGAATCTTTTTTCCTGCATGGATTTGTTGTGGGCACTAACAATTCTACTTATTGATTAAATAAGAAAGTTGCTTATTTTTCAAGTGGAGGTCTCTCTAAAATTATCATTTGACAGTGATATTGAGATACTTACATATTGTATCTGATCTCACTTCATCGAATGATTGCGTCTAACATTGAAATTCGATACTATTGTCTCATCACGTTTCTTTGAAATGTTAATTATAGGTTCAGGTGAAAAGTATGTACTTGCGGACTTGAACATGGAGGCGACTGAATCCGGTGATGAAGAGGACGACATCGACTGGGAGGAAGGCTGAGGTACATATCTCAAAATGAAGGAAACTAAATCTTGTTTGTTCTATCATCTCTTCTCCCAGCACTAGTGTTTCTGTAATTGTCAATCTTATGTGGCATTTCTTCCAACAAGTTGGATGGTAGAACATCAAGTTTGTGTTAGATTGTGTACCTTTTGGCTGGTTGTCTAATTGTAAATGTAATGTTAGCAAGTCTATTGTCAAACTACATTGACAAATTACACTGTGGTTTTTTTTTTCTTCATCAACAATTACTTGGTCTCGGCTTAATATCTATTTTATTAATAAATATAATATATTTTTTAACTTAAATCTTTGTTTAAAGATCAAAATTATTTAATAACACATTTATTGAAGCGGTGTATTCTATTTTATGGTGATAAAAGATGAATACGCTCGTCTCAAGTGTTCCCATCAATTCGTCTCAAAATTAATACGAAGGAGGTAAATTACAAATGATTACTAACTTTTGGAACATAAGAAAAGTATTTATCTGTATTTTTTATTTCATAGGACTAGGGAGATTATACAAATCATTAACAAGAATGTAATTTTAGATACATTGGATGAGTTCGGGTTGAACTAAGAATATTATAAAAAAATTAATTCAATCTGAATTTGAACTCAATATGAAAATCTTAAATAGAGTAACTCGAATAAATCGGCCAATTCATTTTTTTTCTATAATTTTTAATTTTATTATAATATTTTATAATTATTATATTACTATTTTATTATTGATTTTTATAAAATATTTTAAAATTTAAAATTTAATTTAATTTAACCTATAAAAAAACTCGGATCCTAAATCTACATCGATCCATAAACCTCTAACTCGAATTCAATCCGATGACTCAGATCGGATTAGACTTGACGGGTCAAATTAATTTTTACACCCCATTCATTAATGATTTTAGTCATTTTTTTATATTGTTTTGGTAATCATCAAACTTTATTATTTTTTAAAATATAGTTTTTTCATGAAATATAATTTAACTAAAATTAAAAATTTGCATGAACCAGATAACAATTATTTAATCCGTCCAAAAATAAAAGATTTGAGTATAATTCCCATCGAACCGGATTCACGTGGAGGTAAACCGGGTCTAGAAGCTGGAACTGAAACCCTCCCACTTAACTCATTAATATCTCGCATTCCTCTCCCTCTTCCGGCCTGCGGCGGCGTGCGAGACAAAACGGCGACCACCGAGATCCGGCGAGATCCTCCGGCACATCCTCGTCTCTGATCGGTAACATCTCTATGCCATTGCGTCTTATTCCGTTGCTTCTCCTGTTCGATGGCCGCGCTTGTCTCATTGCCTGATATGGGGTGGACCAATTGGAAAGTCCTAGGTTTTGGATTTTTGTGGCGCTTTTCCCCTTCCCTCCTCTTTTGGGTTTCTTGTATCACGTTGGATTGAGTTTGATTGCTCCTAGGGTTTTCCAATGGTACTGAATTGGAAATCGATCTGTGATTTTCCTTTTTATGTTAGATAGATTTGTCTTCTATTCTCAAATGTGGAGAATTTTGGCTTCTTATACTCTTATTTGTATATCATAGCATGATATTGATATCTTTGTGTAATTATTTTTTTATTAATTATGTTTTTCTCACAAAAAAAAAAAAACTGATACATAGGGTTCTAACTAGGTTTTGAAACCACCTTTTGTTCTTTCAGCTGGGAGATTCTTGTTTAATCTTTATCCCATCTTACTCACTCCCATTTCAAGATGGCTCTCAACTTTCATGACGTCAGAGGTCTCCTAGCGGCCTTCAGCCCTTCTTCAGAGTTCTTTGCCATTTGTTCGGGTGACGGTCGTATTAAGGTCCTCATCTACTCTGTCATTACCTGTTTAGTTTTGTGTTTTGGTTAATAGGTTTTGTTTTTGTGCTTATATTCTTTGAATGTGTTGACTGTTAGATATGGGACACTATAAAAGGTCAGTTGCAGACGGAGTTTTCAGATTTATCGCCTTCTGATGCATCAAGCATTTTGTCTCAGCCTAAAAGTGGGCACCTTTCACTTGACTATACCTGCATGAAATGGGTTCCACTTGAAAGAAAGGTTTTATTTTAGATATTTCTGCTCATCATCCGTTAACCAGGACAAAACAACTTATGTTGAAAATTGCTTTTCTTATCTGCCTTGTAGAAAAAAAGAAAATCAGGAAGCTCCTTCTTGGTGTTGGGAACTGGGAACGGCGATGTTCTAGCGTTGGATGTATCTGCTGGACAATTGAAGTGGAAAATTAGTGACTGTCATCCTGGGTGCGAATCTCTTTGAGGATTATACTTTGACTTGAAATGTGCCTATATTGTGGTAAACTAATTGTATTTTTTTAGGGAAAGAAAAATAGTGAACAAAGTCAATGGGTGCCAGTACTGAACAATTCTTTCATTGATATATGGTCAAGAACTGTTAATGCTTTGACATTCATGATTTAGACTTTTGGTGACATTTATTATAGATCTTAGGTACAAGGACAAAGTACCATTTTTCAGTATGTCTTTTCTATATAGCTGTATTTTGTCCCGGGCTTATCATTGGACGCTTAATTGTTGACTTCTCTTTTAACCATAATCATGAGGTGCAAATATCTGTACATTTAAGCTTGGCATTTCAGAATAAGCTTTTACACATTCTTGCACTGTATCTAACTCTGCATATGAATATTGTTTTTATTAGATATTTCATCTTCATGTTTTCATGGTAAGTTTATTGAACAATTTGAAGGGTTCTATTCTGTCACTATCACTTAATTTGTTTTTAATTCTCATGCGTAAATCCTTAGATATAGGGAATAATTAGATCACTGCTAATCTTTAAATGTTCACTATACATCATAGAATATATCCATTTTGAAATATGAGAACTGATGTTTAACTTGAGCGTTCCACCAAGATTTTTTTTTTTATAATTCTTTCACACTGAATAATTTTTAATTATCTCAGTTTTTGATTGCTTGAATAAGTTAAAAGTTCGAAGCTTAGGAATGCTCCTTTAAGTTATTTCCCCTTGTTATGATTATAATCTATAAGCCTGTTCGTATTTGCATGTAATGCTTTAACTTTTGTTCTTTCAATTGCTTCTGTAATGTTTTTCTTTATTTTGTTATGATTCCTGCTAATCATTGGCAGGGGTGTGAATGCTGTTTGTTTTTCTGAGTTTCATCAATCTGTGTACACAACGGGTGTTGATGGTATGGTTTGTGAGATTGATGCAGCGAAGGGGAGCTTGATAGGAAAATTTAGGGCATTTACTAAATCAATTTCTTCTATGGCTGTTTCTGCTGGTAATGTTTAATTACGAGACAAATTTTTTCTCCTTGATATCTTTGTTTTAATAGTGTATTTAACTTTGTTTCAGTTCTGTATTTAACTTTGTTTATTGAACTACAGATATTTATTTTTGTGTATCAGAACTACATACAGAAACAATATATTATGGTATTCTAACTAATGAGGATTCTTGCAATTTGGACCAATAAAAGATCAAATCTGTTATTATTTTTTAGTGGTAAGAAATTTTATGCCAAAAGAAACTATTTTTTTGTCAATTAGCTTATTTGTCTTCATAGATATGCTTTGATTGGTTTAGATGATCCACATATTAGCTTTTGTGTTTATTTTTTTTAATCTTTCTGTTGACAAATATCATGCCAATACTGCATTTAACCTATTTTTAATTCTTTCCTAGTTTTAGCACATAACTTTGTTTTAAAATGTTGACTTGTAGCAATATCGTGGGCAAAATCCCACGTTTTATTTAATGCTTGTGTTAGCTTCTACATTTAGTTAAGGCTTGTGATAGTTGATGACAATCTTTCAAAAAGTGTATGCATACAACATTTCAGCCTGTTGTTTGATAACCCTATCGTGCATCTGCAATATGTGGTGGACGCATGTGGATGCATCATGCATGTATTCATTACTAAGATAGTTGTTGGTACAATTCTTTTCAGGTTTCGCAGTCATTTGAATTTTCTTTCAGCAACTATTTTTTATAGTCCATATCTAATACATCTAAATGTTCATGGCTTTTTTACAATGCACATGTTTTTTATAAACTTCAATCATGGGCGATTGATATTTATATGGATGAATTTATAATCTCATCAGATGGTAAAATATTGGCCACTGCATCTGGACAGCTGAAGACTTTTGGTTGTTCTGATAACAAGAAACTACAAAAGTTTTCTGGACACCCAGTATGTTATTTATATACTTGCAACACTCTCTTCCTTCTTTTACATCATGTCCTCTATCTTTTTTTCATTCATCAATTCATTACCACTTGAATTACTTAACTAAACACCAAGAAGTTATTCAGGTGGCTGTTCAGTGCATGATTTTCAGTCAAGATGGGCAATATATCATGACATCTGGAGTTGGTGAGAGACATATTGCCATTTGGAGAGTAGGTGGAGACAAAAAGCAATCTGCTAGTTGTATTCTCTCAATGGAGCATCCAGCTGTTTTTCTGGACGGCAAAGATGTACAAAAGGATGAAAAATTTGGAGAGGGGTTTTCTGTTGTGGCCATTTCTGAAGTTGGCATGGGTTATTTTTGGTATGGAAGTAACCTTGAAGAATTGCGCCATAGTCAGCCCACAAAGATCTCAGTTTTTATGGAGCCAAAGATAAATGATTTGGGCATATATGGAGCAAAACTTCTAGATACACCTAAAGCTGCTTCAGGACATGTTTTCCTTGCTTATGGTTCACTAGTTAAGCCTTCATTTCAGAAACTGTTGGTACATTATGGAACAGACATTAAATTAGATGACTCCAAAGGTGGTATTCTTTTGCCAATTGGCAGCTTTCCTCATCCTCAGAAGCCACAAATGAGGAGCATGAAAGGTACGATTTACAAAACAAAAAAATATTTAACTTCGAGTAACTGGTTTGTGTTGTTAAATACTTGAAATTTGGAAAAGGACTATTTTTTTGCAGCCTATAGTTACATAGCACAACCCTACTTTGATTTGATAATTACTACTATCTACTTCCTACTTTTATGTCTTCACAGGTGTCTTATTTTTGTGTTGTAGGAACGGTTACTGCACTAGATCGAACAAATGCAGAACATGCTGTTCTTCCAATTCCAAAGCTACATACGCATGATAAGAAGAGAAAGCATTCTGTGGCAAAATTGACTGCAGATATTGAGGATGCTATAACTGATCCAATAATCAAGGAAGTGAAAAAACAATCAACTGATAGAAGAGGTACCGTGTTTTTCCTTTTTTAATGCATAGATTATTCTTAGAACATTTGATTTTGATCCCATTAACTGTGAAATGAAATGGATGTTTTTTTTCTTAACTATGTTGTGTTTCCATACAAACTTAGAAATCTTGTGAAAATGCTCAGATAAAATAATTATAACAAATTTGTTATGCTTGATATAGTGGCAGGTAGAGTCTAATAGAATCAGTTGTCTAGTTGTGCATCAATGCTTGTGAAATAGCTAGCAGAGGAACTGATTAAATGCACTAAGAATAGGTTGTTCCATTATATGCTTCCATGATTTTAAGTTCATGTTGTTGATCTATTAGAAATATATTTAAAATAAATTTCTACGCATTTCTATAGAAACATATTAATAATTTTGATACTGATATTAATTGCATGGATGAAGTTGTGATTCTGTTAGCATTTTCTGAATTTGGAATGAATGTGCTCTTCATATATCTTGAGCAAACTCAAAAGTTTGTTGACTTTGGAATTTGACAACTTAAGTTTTTCATTGCCATCTTCAAGTTTAAAAATGTTCACTGGTGCAGTTGTCCTGCAAAGAATGGAGGAAGATACAATATGCTTAGAAGATAAGCTGAGAGAACTGGGATTTATCAGTGAAAATGATTTTTCCAAGGAAGCAAGTGATCCAAGTAGTCCTACTAGTACTTCTCTAGATCTCTACAGTGGCGACATGATATCAACTGATGCAAAGATTTCTTCAAGGAAGGTCTGTTGTGTTTCTAATGGGTAGACAGTATATTTTTTTTTTGTAATTCCTTTTCATTGTTACCGGTGGAAGTTTAGGTTGCAATTAAATAAATAAACATGTAAATTGAGATTCTCTAGATGTAACAACTGACTATAGTTTGTGCTATGAGTAGATAAGGCTGCACGTCTCGTCCATGAACTCTGCTGATGCGTACAATTTCCTTGAAGACCTTATTTCTGCTTGGAGGAAAAGGTATGTAAGGATTTTCTTTTGTTTGAACTAATGATGCTTGCAGTTGGGGCTTTGTTTTGAAAAATGTGATTCTCCCATTTCTGCGAGATTATTGACCAAATTTCAGTTGCCCCATGGAAAATTGGTTAGATTTGTTCCGACTGTAGGATCTTCAGTTATGTTTTTACTGTCTGCGCATGAATTTTAAGCAAAACAAATACTGTAAGAATTTACTTTTCAGCACACTTGAAACTATGCTCTTACCTTCATGTGTATTCTTGTGTCATGGCATATGAAGAGGTTTTTTTAACAAGATCCCAATCTCATTGATTTACTGGAACATTTTGCAGTTGTTGCCAAGTGATAAAAATAGATTATGCAAGGGAATTATAATAGCAACTATTAGCAAATTTGGTTTTTGCCACTGTGTTAAGTCAATCCAGGAACAATATTTCAATTTTTTGTTTAGATTTTCACTTGTCAAGTCGTACAATGATGATACTGGATTTGACTTGAGATTCACGGTGTTATCTGATTTAACAATTGCATTTTTAAAACAACTTAATCAATCAGAGTGGAACTTGGAAGAGGTGGAAGAAGATCAAGATAAAAGAAAATATTATAGTTACAATAATAACAACTAATTCTTATCCCACTTGTTACTCGGGTTGGCTAAACATTATAGTTAATATAATCAAAATGATTTAATAACTTAACATAGTTATTAATGATCTCATATAAAGTTCAATAGATGGATAGTCTTTATATAGTAGGATCTTAGATAGTTGAGATAAACATGGTTTGATAAAGATAATTGTGATGATGAAATCTTTTTCTTTGACAGAACACCTGGTTTAAAGAATGTTCTTCAATGGATATATTATATTCTGCTCATGCACGGTCAGTTTGTTGCAAATAAAGATTCATCAGCTGGAATGCTAGACGGTCTGCAAAGGGCATCTAAAAATGTACATTCCTTGTTTGTGTTTATTTGAGAAAACAGCAACCATTTTGAGTCGTCTGATCATTGCTTCGTCTTCTTTCCGGCAGATGATAAGGTTAAGATGTGCGTCCATCAATCATTTACTGAAGCTATCCGGTAGAATTCGACTAATCATGACGCAGGTATCATTCACATCTAATTTTCTGAACTATAAATTTGTTATCCACTTCAAAAATGGTTGGTTCCTTTTCAGATCGATAAAATTGGTAAGAAAGTATCAATGGATGAGCACCTCGGTGACGGTGTCAAAATGCTGAGCGACGACGATGATGAAGATGTTGGTTTCAGCGATGAAAACAATGAAGACGAAGAGATCGATGAGATGTTGTATGGAGAAGATGAGAGCAACAGCGATGATGACCATGAACTGGGTCAGACATGATCGCTCTCGAAGTTCTTTTTGTACCTTATTAGATGTATCAACACTCTTGAACTATGTATTTCAATGGTGTGCGTGGTGTGTATCGAAGATTGAGATTCAAAACCCAACTTCTATGAAAAATTTTGTTTAGTATACAATTTTGCGGCGCTAAAGTCTTTTTTTTATCTTTTCTTGAATTTGAATAAAAATATTGAAGAGAAAGTTATTGAGAAAATTATGATCATAAAATTATGATAAATGTGCAAAAGCGTTCAGGGCATATCTTATTGTGTCACGATTTTCAAGACTATGCCTGACCAGGTGGAGGCCGTTTAGGATGTCCTTCAGTCGAGCGTGCAGTTGCGAGGCCGTCTCTTCAGGAAATATTTTTATATTCAATAAATTGTTTAAAAGTAAATATCGTTTGTTTACCTTCGAGTCGTCGGTCCCTTCATGTAGTTTGACTAGTGAGTCCCACAATTCTTTGGTGTTGTCGTAGGGATCAACTCGGTTCAACTCCTCCATCGTGAGCCCGCACTTAATGGTGTTGATCGCCTTATAGTTCAGTTGTGTCTTCTTGATCATTTGGGGAGTTCATTCTTCTGGTTCTAGTATTGTTCCGTCCTTCGTTCGGGGAGTATAGCCTTTCAAAACTGTGAACTAGAGCTCGATGTCGAACTTTAAGTAACACTCCAGCCTATTCTTCCAATAGCTGAAATTTTTTCCTTTGAATAGTGGAGGTCGGACAGTACTGTACCCTTCTTGATACGAGTTCATCGTTCTTGCAAGAAAAAAACTAAGAAAGAAATATTTCCAAGACTTTCGTCTTGGGATTAGTAGTGCTTGAGAAGAAAATAGAGATAGAAAAATATTTCTAAAAGAAAAGAAAAAAGTTTTTAAAATGCTTTGAAAAACGGTTAAGTTATTTCAGAGCTAACGAGGCTCTGATATCATTTGATAGATCGGATGAGTACGATAGAGGGGGGGGGGGGGAGGTGAATATCGTACTCTTTTAAAAAACTATTCTTTTTATATTTTTAAAACAATTCAAGTAAGTAGCGGAAAATAGAAAGAGACACAATCGTTTTACTTCGTTCGGAGCCTAGCTCGACTCCTACTCGAAGGCTCGCGGTCCTTGACCGCACGGATGGGCAAAGTACGATAATCCTTCTTTCCGAAATCCTTGGAAAGAAGTGAATCGTACAATGGAGCAAGATAGTAACACCCTACTATCTTGCTTAAATGAAATTACAATGCAAGCTTAATTTAAATTATACCGACAAGTAAATTGCAGATGAGGCTTAGGTCGGCACTTCTGGATGATGTGGCTTCTGGACTGATGAAGACGAGTCGTTTGCAAAACATAATTTTTTGATCAGAAAAGGTTGTATATGGCCTCTGACTTCGAGCCTCAATTTATAGGTGTGATGGAGGTTCGATCGACCGATCCCTCTGTTCGGTTGACCGAACCAGCTCCGATCCCTTCCAGCTGGAGTCAGATCAGAGGCAGATCAGAGCATGGCCGTGCAAACTTGCACGACCATGCCCTCCACAACTGAAGCCAAGCAAGGAACGACCGTGCAACCCTGCACGACCATGCCCCAGGAGCCGAGCTCGAAGTTCAAACGGTCGTGCAGCTCGAAGTTCAAACGGTCGTGCAGCGCGGCCAGAGACAAGAAAGGGCATAGCCGTGCCATATTGGCACGGCCGTGCCGCCGCAACTGTGCCCTAGCCTATAAAAGGGTTTTAACCCTTCTCCTCGAGGGGAGAGCGGAGAAGCGAGCCGTCAGCAGGAGAATCACCTTGGTGCCGTTCCACACCGTCCAGGACCTCTGCCAGCGATCCTTCATCACCACATCAACTCCAGAAGCAAAGGATTGGATTCGAAGATCACTCGTCGTCGTTGGATAAACATCTTTTCTCTTCCTCTCTTCGTGTTTGAGAATTTGTATGCTTAATTACATTATGTCTTCAGGTTTTTCTTCGACGTCTATGGAGTAGAGTCCTTGTTCAAGGATTAGGGAGTAATTGTGGATTGGTTTTGATGTAAGACTCATACTTATGCCTCTATTCATTGGATGATTTCGCTTACTTTGTTTCAACTATTATGCATGCTTGTTGTGTATTACTTGATTGTGTAGGAATTGCTAACCTTGTAGAGAGAGTATCCTAGATCGTACACCCTAGGGGCCCTAGTGACAGGGGTAACCCGTTCACGGACATCTAGGGTATTTCTTTGAAAGGAGAGGCAACTTCTCCACAAGAAAGTGAGCGACCAAACTAAGCTCCTTATTTTTATCCTTAATGACACCAATTAGAGTTGCGTTCTTGTGATTTACTAAGGCGTCCTAGTGACAGGGGTTAACCGTAACATGATTTCATAGGGATCTTCTCTATTTGGTACTTAGGGATAGTTGCTTTAGATTCCGGCGAATGCATGTTGATGGATAATGAGTAAAGGATAGAATGTGATACATCAATACCACTACAATGAAACCGAACTCCTAGAACTCTTCATAAACCAAGTCAATTACTTCTTCTTTGCTAGTTATCATTTTCGCTTCCCAATCTCTTTTCTTTAGATAACTTACAACCATCGGTAGTTTAGTTAATCCTAAGTGAGCTATCGCTAGTGCTTATAACCAATCCTCGTGGGATCGATAATCTTTATTACTGACGACGAATCCGTGCACTTGCGGAATCGTAACAAGTTTTTGGCGCCGTTGCCAGGGGCTGCGTCTATAATATTAGCGAAAATCATATTAGATTAGACTAGACTTTGTTTTTGTTTCTTTCCTTTTTTTCTAATATTCTGCATTTCACAGATAAATAATTTTGTTTTTCTTTATTTTCTGCAATCTTATTAAAATGAAATATTCCATATCTTGTGCTTGCATGCGAAGAGCTAACCTTACAGGAGATTCAACTACCCCACATGTTTGTCTATTTCACACTCCCAGTCTGTTCAGATAGGACATGATGTTAAGACCATTAAAGGATTATGGAACCCCGAAGTCTGCTAAAGAGCTAGGGCCCATTGTGTTTCCAGAAATCCCAACGAAGAACTTTATGCTCAGACCTTTGTTCATCTCTAAAGTTCAAGAAAATCAGTCTGGGGGATTAAATTTAGAAAAATCTTACTTGCATCTCCTAGATTTCCACAGTTATTGTAATACACTGAGAGTTGAGGGGGGTTCGGCTGATTCAATACAACTCATAGGTTTTCCATTCAACCTCAAAAGTAATGAGAAGGGTTGGTTCAACACTCTACAACTGAGAAGCATCAGGACATGAGATGAATTAGAGAGAAATTTTTTAAATAGATACTTTTCTCCAAAAAGGACTGCTCAGTTGAGGGAGGAGATTCTGCACTTCAAGCAACATGACGAAGAAGCACAGCATCAAGCTTGGGATAGGTACTTATCAATTCTATATCAGTGCCCGCATCACGGTATTGAGAGTTGGTTGATTCTTCACGTATTTTACATTGGACTTTCGTTCTAGAACAAGAGCTTTCTGGACGCAGCGGCTGGGGGGGGGGGGCACTCATGAAAAAAAGTTTGGATGAAACACAAGAAATAATCCATATGGTGGTTTCAAATCTTAGCGAGTGGTCAGGACAAGATGTGCTAAACTTATCTCTACGCCCGATTGAAGCAGGAGAGGATATGAGAGTGCCTATGGATGAAAACAAATTAAGACACGCATGAAATGAGGTTCAGGAAGAATTAGAGGAATCCATCAGTATGCGGTGCAAGGATGTACAAAAATTATTTCCTTGGTGTGGAGAGGTCTTATTAAAATCGCCGGGAGGTTTGATATCTACCTCAGCATCATTTATGGAGGAGGACTTGGATGATGACGATGATATTGAGAGAATGGCTCAAGAAATTGAGGGAGTGCCAGAAGAAGTCATTGTAAACGAGGAAATACGGTTATTAGAATAGGAACCAGCCTTGCTTGAGATTGTACCACCTCAAGTGGAGTTAAAACCTCTGCCGCCTAACCTTAAATTTGCATTCCTTGGTCCAGATTCCACCTTCCTAGTAATAATTAATGCAAATTTGACTGAGATGGAGACACAAAAATTGATCAAGGAGCTGAGAGTACACAGAAAAGTAATCAGATACACCATTGATGACATAAAAGGGATCAACCCTTCGATCTGTATGCACAGAATTCTGCTCGAAGAAGGATATAAAAATTCGATTGAGTATCAAAGAAGATTAAATCCAAATCTGAAAGAAGTTGTGAAGAAAGAAGTATTGAAACTTCTTGACGGCAGAATCATTTATCCTATATCAGATAGTAAGTGGGTAAGTCCGGTCCATGTGGTCCCCAAGAGAGGGGGAATGACGGTGGTTAAAAATGAAAACAACGAATTGATTCCAACAAGGACAGTTACAGGATGGTGGGTGTGTATTGATTACAGAAAGCTAAATAAGGAGACTAGGAAAGATCATTTTCCCTTACCATTCATTGATGAGATGCTAGAAAGACTGGCAAAATATTCCTATTTTTGCTATCAGGATGGATACTCTGGCTTCTTTCAAATTCCAATACATCCCCTAGATCAAGACAAGACCATCTTCACGTGCCCTTTTGGTACCTATGCTTATCGACGAATGTCGTTTGGACTCTGTAACACACCAACTACATTTCAGCGATGTATGATGGTAATATTTTCAAATTTCATAGAAAAGTTTATGGAGGCAATCATGGACGATTTCTCAGTCTATGGGAATGACTTCGACTCCTATCTTCTGAATCTTTCTAAAGTTCTCCAGAGATGTGAAGATGTAAACTTAGTTCTGAACTAAGAGAAATGCCACTTCATGGTCAAAGAGGGAATTGTTTTAGGACATAAGATTTCAGAACGAGAAATTGAGGTAGATAAAGATAAAATAGAGACAATTGAGAAACTACCTCCACCTCTTAACGTAAAAGGGGTTAGGAGCTTTCTAGGGCATGTTGGATTTTACAGGCATTTCATCAAGGATTTTTCAAAAATTTCCAAGCCACTAACCAACTTGTTGATCAAAGATACTGGATTCTGTTTTGATGATGACTGCAATGAGGCGTTTAAGAAAATCAAGAGTGCTCTCATCTCAGCTCCCGTAATTCAAGCTCCAGACTAGGAACTCCCATTCAAAATCATGTGCGACGCTAGTGACTTTACAGTGGGTGCAGTTTTAGGATAAAGAAAGAACAAAGTACTGCATGCAATCCACTATGCGAGCAAGATATTAGATGCAACCCAAATGAATTATTCTACCACTGAAAAGGAATTGTTGGCCATAGTGTTTGCAATCGACAAATTTAGGTCCTATCTAGTAGGCTCAAAAGTGATAGCGTATTCTGATCATGCTACCACAAGATATTTGCTAAATAAGAAAGATGCCAAACCTCGTTTGATTAGGTGGATTTTGCTTCTTTAGAAATTTAATCTGGAAATTAGAGACAAGAAAGGGGCTGAAAATGTTGTGGCAGATCATCTATCCCGAGTATGGCCAAATGGGCAGAAAGATGTGGATTTTGATCCACCCATAAATGATGTTTTCCCTGATGAGCATCTGTTGGCAGTAAATTCTGAGAGAGTTTCTTGGTATGTGGATTTTGTTAACTATCTTTCAAGTGGACTACTTCCCCCAAAATTCACCTGGTAGCAGAAGAAGATTTTTTTCTCAGACGTTAAACACTACATATGGGATGAACCACTGCTTTTTAGGAAATGCGGAGATACAATCTATCGAAGGTGTGTGCTGGAAGACGAGATCAAGGATATTTTATTTCACTGTCACTCATCATCTTACAGTGGACATTTGGGAGTGTCAAAAATAGTTGCAAAGATTTTACAAACAGGATTTTTTTGTCCAAGTCTATTTAAAGACAAAAAATTTTGTGCAGTCTTGCGATCAATGTCAAAAGACCGGGAACATCACTAGGAGAAATGAGATGCCACTGAATTACATCTTCGAAGCGGAATTGTTCGATGTATGGGGAGTATACTTTATGGGACCCTTTCCTTCATCATGTAGAAACAATTTTATTTTAGTGGCAGTGGACTATGTATCGAGATGGGTAGAAGCCATAGCTTCTCTTGCCAGTGACACCAAAATAGTAATTAAACTGTTTAAAAAGGTGATTTTTCCATGGTTTGGTGTGCCTAGGGCAGTTATTAGCGACGGGTGTTCGCACTTCATTGAAAGACAGTTTGAAAATTTGCTAAAGAAATATGGAGTTAGCCACAAAGTAGCGACACCCTACCATCCCTAGACCAATGGACAAGCTGAGATTTCCAACCAAGAGATCAAAGTAATATTAGAAAAGACAGTGTCCAATTCTCGCAAAGGCTGGTCATTGAAATTGGATGATGCTTTATGGGCATACTGTACTGCTTTCAAGACTCCAATCGGTATAACCCCATTTCGACTTGTGTACGAGAAGCCGTGCCATCTTCTAGTAGAATTAAAACACAAGACTTACTAGGCGATAAAACAGCTTAACATGGACCTGAAGTTAGCAGGAGATAAAAAGAAACTCCAATTAAATGAGCTTGATGAGTTGAGGATGGATGCCTACGAACATGCCAAATCCTACAAAGAGAGAACAAAGAGATGACATGATCAACATATCATGTGGAGAGAATTCAAGGACGGAGACTCAGTGTTGTTATTTAATTCAAGATTGAAGCTCTTTCCTGGAAAGTTAAAATCGAGATGGATAGGACCATTCCAAATCAAAAAGGTTTACCCGTTCGGAGCTGTTGACAATTGGAGCGAGGAGCGTAGATAATTTAAAGTAAATGGGCAGCGTTTAAAAAAATACCTCCACGATGTACCGGTAGAGGAAGATATGCGAATATACTTCTCGGATCCACGCCCACCTGAATGAGTTAAAACGGGGTCGAGCTAAAGACCTAAAACAAGTGCTTCTTGGGAGGCAACCCAAGGGGTTTTCATTTTAGTTTATCATTCCGTTTATCATTTTATTTTTCTAGTAAAGTTCAAGTTGAGTACTTTTATTATTTCTTTATTTTTAGGTATTCGTTTTCAGGATGTGCATAGTCTCCAAGAGCTGGCTGTGAGCGTTTCATGGGCGTGTAGGCGTCAGAGGAACCAAATTGACGAAAGGTGAGTCACCGTGCGCTTAAAGGAGTCGGCCGTGTGACCCCACACGGTTGTGCGAAGCCGATAGAGGGACAAAGTCCACGGGCCATGCAACCTTGCACGACCGTGTGGCTTATGTAACAACCCAAATTTCCTCATTATGAGTCCTAATAGTGCTTAAAAATATTTATAAATATTTTAGAAATATTCTAGAGATTTTTAGAAATTTTTAGAGTATTTTTATGTAATTTTTGGAGTTCGTTTGGTATTTTTACCAAAAGAAAGAAGTTTCAAAAAATAAAGAGGTTCAACCGAGGTTCGAACCCGTAACCTCTGACCTAACCCGAGTCTTAAGCGAAGCGTGATGACCAAGAACCCAGCAGGGCCGTGTTGATAAAATAGATAGTGAAATTTATTTAAGCAATAGTTGGTAACGGAATACTGGAGTTATAAAGGGATAACTTAGGGATTAATTGTCGTGACCTAACCTTTCTTCTCTCCTCTTCTCTCTCTCGCGCGGAGTCTCTGCTAGGGCGAAAACGAAGCCAGGATTAGAGCTTCGTCCCCGACGGCCGGTTAAGGAGAGTTTTTCGTGGGTTCTTTACACGGTTGTGATCCTCTCGTCCAGGAGAATCTGTGGGCACGAAGAAGAGGCCGAAAACTTGCAAAACTCAAGCTCCTCCAGAAACCCTAGAAACCTAATTCGGGTTGTAAGTCCAAGAATGCAATGTAAGTGCTACTCACCTGCGGTAAGGGTAGTTTCGAGTTTGATTTGGTGTTTCTGTTATTTTTTTTGGGAATATGCCGTAAAGATGGTTGATTTAGAAGTTTTTCTGCCGTGAGTTCTTTAAGAAGATGAGAAGGGATTTAAAATAACATGGATAGTTAGTTCTAGAAGTGTTTGGATTTCAGTTATGATCCATTGGTTATGTAGCTTTGCAAATCTCGGTTTGTGTTTTGAAATAGCATGGATGGCTCGTTCTGGGAGGGTTCGAATGGCAGACTTGATCCATTGGTTGTATTGTGTAATTTAAATTTCAGAATTTCTTTTGTTAAATCTGAGCATGAGGAATGGTGTTTATTTTGTTTCCTTTTGCCAATTTGTTTCCTTTTTTGCTTCACTGCTGTAGCACAGGGTATGAGGAATAATTGTTGTAGCAATCGGTTTCCCTTTTTCTTCATTGCCGTGGCACAGGGTATGAGGAATGGTTGTGTAGTATATTGGTTTCTTTTGTTTTCTTGCTGTGGTACTGAACATGAAAAAGATTTAGTTTTCAGTTTGTGCTTATGGCTAGTGTATTTTAGTTTAGATCTTGTTATTTATTGTCAGGCATACAGATTTAAATCTCTTTGCCACCTCAATATGCATGAACGGTTTTGTTTATAAGTATGCAAATTTTTCTTTAGAGTTTATAATGCAGATTTTTTTTAGAGCTCATAGTGCAGATTTTGTTAAGCTTTGTATGCAGATTTCTGTTAAGCCTTGTATGCAGATTTTGTTAAGTTTTGTATGCAGATCTCTGTTAAGCTTTGTATGTAGATTTTTGCTAAGCTTCACATGCAGTTTTAGAATCTGTTTAAGCATTTCAGTTTTGCCGAGGCATTCTTTTATTAGAAGTATTAACAAGTAATAAGTATTTTACTTTAAGAGGCTAGTACCCGACTTTCGAAGTTGTCATTAAACAAATCCAGGTGGCCGTTTCCGAGGTCTCGGCCCTGGTAAGACCGAGGTCTTTACCCTTATAAGACTGGTGGCTTGCTACCTCAGTTTCTATTAGGGAGCGCGCTTTGGTACTACGCTTGGGCCTAAGAAGAAAGAGATTATTATTATTATTTTGAAGTATAAAAGTATAAGATTTTTAAACAAGTGAAATAAGCTTCACATAAGTTTAAAGTTCAGCAAGTTTAGTTTCTGATATGCTAGCATGTTGTTTAGATTTTCATATTGTTGTTAGATGAGCATGAACATCTTTACATGTTTAGCATTTCAGTATGTTTTGATCCCTCTATTATCAAATGAGCATGTGTAGTCATTCCTTTTAAGCATTCAGTTTTAGATTTATTCCTATTCACATGCATATTCGAGTTTTGTGAGTTAGATAGCGCTTACTAAGCATTTTGCTTATAATTGCATTTCCTCTTACTGCAGATAAAGAAAAGGAAAAGGTATAGCGAAGGAAGGCAACAAGGAGGTGCGGATGGATGTGTGATGTTTGGACTATGGAAGCCTTGGGAATTAGCTTAAAATTCATTAAGATTTTGTATTGAATATTTTATGGTTTAGAACTTTTCCTTTTAATTGCTATGAACATTAGTTCCATTATTTGAGTGATATTATTGTTGCATGCATGATCAGATTAATATATATATATTTTGTTTTAGCATGTTCAGAATGATGTATAGTTTTAGTTTTGAACATAAGCCTGAGTAGTATGTATAGATGAGTTATTTATGTTTTCCGCTGTTACGTATTGTATGTTTATCATTTTTGAGAATTTTAAGTATAGATATTTTCATATGAGCAACATTAGTTAAGATAAGTTAGTAGTCCAGTAGCGCTCCACCCTCGCAGACTAGTAGTGAAGAGGGTGGGGTACTACAAGTTGGTATCAGAGCTGTCCCCATTCTCTAGCATCACACATCTGCAACAGTCTTGCCGTCTTCAAGTAAGAAAGTATTTAATTTTTTTTAGTATGCTTTTCTTATTTCTTACAGTAAAGAGAAATTTTTAGAAGTATTAGATTATATGTGCAGAATAATGAGGTGTTTAGAAGTGCTTACTCATAAATGTTTAAAGTCAGGAATTTTGCTTAGTTTCCTCTCTCTACATAACTAGATGTCAAGAAGAGAACGTCCCCGTACCGCTCGTACTGAGGACCCAGCATAGGAGAACGAAGAGCCCAGAACAGCTGAACCAAATCTCTCTGAAGTTGTTGCTCAACTCCAGAGACAAGTTGCAGAGCAGCAACAAGTGATCGTCAATCTAATGGCTAATCAGCAGCCAGTCCCTCCCACTCCCCCAACTATCAATATGGAGACCCCAATGGTGACTGAAGTTCCACCAGCTGCCCTGGAAGTCGCCACAACACCTAAAAGACAAGAAGCATATCTGATACAGTGGCTGAAGCTGAAGCCAGAAAGTTTCTCAGGCACGACTGAGCCCTGGGATGCTCAAGCTTGGTTCAAGACACTAGAGAGCACAATGGAGCTTCTTGACTGACCAGAAGTCGAGAAGGTCAAGTGTGCCTCTTTTTGCATATCTGGAGATGCCCGTATGTGGTGGGAGAGGGTGAAGAGCAAGAGAGCAGTCAATCAGATGAGCTGGGCTGACTTCGAGACAGAGTTTTACGAAGAATTCTTCCGCCAACGGATCACCAATAAATATTATGAGGAGTTTATAGAATTCAGACAAGGTGATTTGCCAGTAGAAGAAGCAGTAAAGAGATTCAACAGACTAGCTAGTCTCTGCCCAGAGCTAGTAAGTACAGAGAAAGAACGAGTCAGACTGATGCTCCGGATGCTGAGGCCAGAAATAGCACTTAACGTGAGTAGTGAAACTCACCGACCACAGACTGGTGAAGAGCTGGTCAGCAGAGCATTAGTCGCTAAGCACTATCTGAACAGCATCAAGGCACAACAAATGTAATTCAAGCCAGTCAAGATGGAAGACAAGACAGCAGGGAGTCATAAACCTCAGGCAAGTAAGCAACACTGGAAGGGCAAAGATAACAAGAGGAAATGGTGGAATACAGGAGGAAGCCAAAAGGGAGGTTCTACAGACAAGCAGGCTAAGTTCCCTCCCTGTCCCAAATGTGGGAGAGTACATCCAGGAGCCTGTCTTTCGGGTATGGCTGGATGTTATTCGTGTGGTCAAGAAGGACATCTGGCTAAGGCATATCCTAACAAGCTTAAAGCACCTCAGCAACAAACAACACAATATGGGAACAAGCCTCAGTTACACTACATGCCTGCGACTCTGGACGGACCTCAGCTCAGTCAAGGAAGATTGGAAGCTCCACCAGTTTCAGCCAGTGCCAGAGTATTCTCCCTCACAAAAGAGGAGGCTGCTAGTGCCTCTACAGTCGTAATAGGTCAAGTAGTTATTTTTCAGCATTTAGCTACTGCACTATTTGATACTGGGGCGACCCATTCTTTTATATCAGTACTCTTTGCCAAAGAATTTTAGATACCTACAGAGAGTATGAACTCTAAGTTTTTAATGACCCTACCTTCTGGGGAAGTTATGGAGTCCAACCAGTGGCTTCGGGCTGTACCAGTCGGAATTTCAGATCGAGAGCTATATTTTGATCTAGTAGTCCTTGCGATGCAAGATTTCGATGTCATTTTGGGTATGGATTTTCTCAGCAAGTACAATGCTTCGGTGTACTGCCGCAGAAGGAAAGTAATTTTCAGCCCAGAAGGTGAACCATCCTTTGAGTTCACGGGAGTGCCGAAGAGGAAGACTCAGAAATTCCTCTCTTCCCTAACAGCTCACCAGATGTTAGCTAAAGGATGTACTGGTTTTCTTGCGTACATTGTGAATGCAGAAGAACAAGAAAGACCCAAGCAGAAAGATCTTCGGGTAGTCTGTGAGTATCCAGAGGTATTTCCAGAAGAGCTACCTGGACTACCTCCCAATAGAGAAGTGGAGTTTGAAATTGAGTTGGTTCCTGGTACTGGTTCAATTTCAAAAGCTCCGTACCGGATGTCTCTAGCAGAACTGAAAGAGCTACAAGAACAACTTCAGGAGCTGCTTGACAAAGGTTTCATTCGTCCTAGTCATTCACCATGAGGAGCTCTAGTGTTGTTCATTAAAAAGAAAGACGGATCTATGCGGATGTGCATAGATTATAGATCGCTGAACAAAGTGACAATTAAGAAAAAGTACCCTCTTCCCAGAATAGATGTTCTATTTGATCAATTAAAGGGGGCAACAGTGTTCTCTAAGATAGATCTGCGCTTTGGGTACCATCAGTTGAAAGTGAAAGAAAGTGATATACCCAGAACAGTTTTCAGGACCAGATATGGACACTACGAGTTTGTAGTGATGCCTTTTGGAGTGACTAATGCACCTGCAGTCCTCATGGACTTAATGAACAGAGTGTTCAGAGAATACCTTGACAAGTTTGTCATCGTGTTCATTGACGACATTCTGATCTATTCAAGGACCCCAGAGGAGCATGACATGCACTTTAGGATAGTACTGCAGACCCTTCAGCAAAAGTAGCTTTATGCTAAATTCTCGAAGTGTGAGTTTTGATTGGAGTAGGTGGCGTTTCTAGGTCACATCATTTCTAAAGAAGGTATCCAGGTGGATCCTGTCAAAATAGAAGCGGTTAACAACTGGAGTAGACCCAAGAACGCTATGGAGATCAGAAGCTTCCTTGGTTTAGCTGGGTACTACAGGAAATTCGTGGAGGACTTTTCCAGGATAGCTTCTCCACTAACGACCTTAACCAGGAAGAACAAGAAGTTTTAATGGTCAAATAAATGTGAGCAAAGTTTCCAAGCATTGAAGAAGAGATTGACCAGTACTCCTATCCTGACTGTTCCAGAGAGTGACAAAAGTTTTGATATATACAGTGATGCCTCCAAGATGGGCCTCGGAGCTGTTCTCATGCAAGAAGGGAAGGTTATAGCTTATGTTTCCAGACAACTCAAAGATTATGAGAAGAATTACCCCACTCATGATCTCGAACTGGCAGCTGTAGTTTTTGCACTAAAGCTCTGGCGACATTATTTGTATGGTGTTCAATGCAGAATCTTCACCGACCATCAGAGCTTGAAGTATTTCTTTACTCAGAAAGATTTGAACATGAGACAGCGTAGGTGGCTAGAGTTAGTTAAAGATTATGACCGTGAAATCTTCTACCATCCAGGTAAAGCTAACAAAGTGGAGGATGCACTAAGCCGAAAGTCCAGTGCAACTCTGATGCACTTTTCATTATTAGCACCGCCACTTCTGACCACCACTGTAGAAGGAACTGTTAGATTTTAGAGTCAAAATTGTTTATGGGCAACTCTCTGCATTGACCTTAGAGTCAACCTTGCTTGAGGATATACAGGGAAAGTAAAGTGAAGATCCAGATATCCAGAAGATCAAGCAAGGGATACAAAAAGAAGAAAATTCAGAGTTTCGAGTATCAGACAGTGAAATCCTTTATCAGAGGAGTCGCCTTTGTGTCCCCAATGATGAGGAATTGAGGAGGCAGATTCTAGAAGAAGCTCATAGCACACCATACTCCATGCATCCAGGTTCCACCAAGATGTATCAAGATTTGAAGCAGAGATTCTGGTGGTCTGGACTCAAAAGAGATGTTGCAAAATATGTCAGTACCTGCCTAACATGCCAGAGAGTCAAAGAAGAACACCAGAGACCAGGAGGAGTTCTATAGCCTCTCCCAATACCAGAGTAGAAGTGAGAAGAAATATCCATGGACTTCATAATAGGCCTTCCAAGAACTACTAATGGATATGATGCGATATGGGTGATAGTGGACAGATTGACCAAGTCTGCCCATTTTCTAGCTATCAAGGTGTCCTACTCTATAGAGCAGTTGGCGCAGCTATATGTTAAGGAAGTGATCAGACTTCATGGAGTCCTGAAGTCGATTGTTTCCGATAGGGATGGGAGTTTCACCTCTCATTTTTGGGAATGTGTCCAGAATGCATTAGGCACCAAACTCAAGTTCAGCATAACCTTCCATCCTCAGACTGATGGACAGACAGAACGAGTAAATCAGATTCTAGAAGACATGCTCAGGGCTTGTGCATTGGATTTTAAAGGCACTTGGTGCAAGTATCTATGTTTAGCTGAATTCGCCTACAACAATAGCTATCAGACCACTATCAAGATGGCACCGTATGAAGCACTATATGGCCGAAAGTGTAGATCACCTATATGCTGGTTGGAGGCTGGAGAAAGAAAAGAGATAGAATCAGAATTGGGCAGGCAGACCGAGATGATAGAAGAAACCACACAGGCTATCCAGAAGATCAAACAGAGGATTGAGACAGCTCAGAGTAGGCAGAAAAGTTATGCTGACACACGCCGTAGACCGCTTGAATTCCAAGTCGGGGATTCAGTCTTTCTCAAAGTTGCTTCGATGAAGGGAGTGATGAGATTTGGCAAAAAGGGCAAGTTAAGTCCCCGCTACGTAGGACCCTATCTGATTACAGAGAGGATTGGGAAAGTAGCTTACAAGCTGGACTTACCACAAGACATGTTAGCAATACATAATGTATTTCATGTCTCCATGCTAAAGAAGTGCCTTCACGACCCTAGCCAAGTGATTCAGCCTCAGTCAGTGCAGATCCAGGAGGATCTTAGCTATGAGAGAAGACCTACACAGATAGTGGACAGAGAAGTTAAGAGACTAAGGAACAAAGAAGTACCACTAGTGAAGGTCATCTGGCAGAATCAGAAGCACGAGGAGGTTACTTGGGAGCATGAGGACAACATGAGACAGAAATATCCAGAATTATTCTAAGTTCGAGGACGAACTTTTTATAAGATATGGGGAATTGTAACAACCTAAATTTCCTCATTACGAGTCTTAATAGTGCTTAAAAATATTTAGAAATGCTTTAGAAATATTCTAGAGATTTTTAGGAATTTTTAGAGTATTTTTATGTAATTTTTAGAGTTCGTTTGGTATTTTTACCAAAAGAAAGAAGTTTCAAAAAATAAAGAGGTTCGACCGAGGTTCAAACTCGTGACCTCCGACCCAACCCGAGTGTTAAGCGAAGCGTGATGACCAAGAACCCAGCATGGCCGTGTTGATAAAATAGATAGTGAAATTTATTTAAGCAATAGTTGGTAATGGAATACTAGAGTTATAAAGGGAGAACTTAGGGATTAATTGCCGTGACATAACCTTTCTTCTCCCCTCTTCTCTCTCTTGCGCGGCGTCTCTACTAGGGTGAAAATGAAGCCGGGATTAGGGCTTCGTCCCCGGCGGCCGGTTAAGGAGAGTTTTTCGTGGGTTCTTTACACGGTTGTGATCCTCTCGTCCAGGAGAATCTGTGGGCACAAAGAAGAGGCCGAAAACTTGCAAAACTCAAGCTCCTCCGGAAACCCTAGAAACCTAATTCGGGTTGTGAGTCCAAGAATGCAATGTAAGTGCTACTCACCTGCGGTAAGGGTAGTTTCGAGTTTGATTTGGTGTTTCTGTTGTTTTTTTTGGGAATATGCCGTAAAGATGGTTGATTTAGAAGTTTTTCTGTCGTGAGTTCTTTAAGAAGATGAGAAGGGATTTGAAATAGCATGGATAGTTAGTTCTAGAAGTGTTCGGATTTCAGTTCTGATCCATTGGTTATGTAGCTTTGCAAATCTCGTTTGTGTTTTGAAATAGCATGGATGGCTCGTTCTGGGAGGGTTCGGATGACAGACTTGATCCATTGGTTGTATTGTGTAATTTAAATTTCAGAATTTCTTTTGTTAAATCTGAGCATGAGTAATGGTGTTTATTTTGTTTCCTTTTGCCAATTTGTTTCCGTTTTGCTTCACTGCCGTAGCACAGGGTATGAGGAATAATTGTTGTAGCAATTGGTTTCCCTTTTTCTTCATTGCCGTGGAACAGGGTATGAGGAATGGTTGTGTAGCATATTGGTTTCTTTTGTTTTCTTACTGTGGTACTGAAAATGAAAAAGATTTAGTTTTCAGTTTGTGCTTATGGCTAGTGTATTTCAGTTTAGATCTTGTTATTTATTGTCAGGCATACAGATTTAAATCTCTTTGCCACCTCAATATGCATGAACAGTTTTGTTTATAAGTATGCAGATTTTTCTTTAGAGCTTATAATGCAGATTTTTCTTTAGAGCTTATAGTGCATATTTTGTTAAGCTTTGTATGCAGATTTCTGTTAAGCCTTGTATGTAGATTTTGTTAAGTTTTGTATGCAGATCTCTGTTAAGCTTTGTATGTAGATTTTTGCTAAGCTTCGCATGCAGTTTTAGAATCTGTTTAAGCATTTCAGTTTTGCCGAGGCATTCTTTTATTAGAAGTATTAACAAGTAATAAGTATTTTACTTTAAGAGGCTAGTATCCGACTTCCGAGGTTGTCGTTAAACAAATCTAGGTGACCGTTTCCGAGATCTCGGCCCTGGTAAGCCTGAGGTCTTTACCCTTATAGGACTGGAGGTTCGCTACCTCAGTTTCTATTAGGTAGTGTGCTTTGATACTACGCCTGGGCCCAAGAAGAAAGTGATTATTATTATTATTTTGAAGTATAAAAGTATAAGATTTTTAAACAAGTGAAATAAGCTTCACATAAGTTTAAAGTTCAGCAAGTTTAGTTTCTGATATGCTAGCATGTTGTTTAGATTTTCATACTATTGTTAGATGAGCATGAACAACTTTACATGTTTAGCATTTCAATATGTTTTGATCCCTCTATTATCAGATGAGCATGTGTAGTCTTTCCTTTTAAACATTCAATTTTAGATTTATTCCTATTCACATGCATATTCGAGTTTTGTAAGTTAGATAGCACTTACTAAGCATTTTGCTTATAGTTGCATTTCCTCTTACTGCAGATAAAGGAAAGGAAAAGCTATAGCGAAGGAAGGCGACAAGGAGGTGCGGATGGATGTGTGATGTTTGGACTATGGAATCCTTGGGAATTAGCTTAAATTTCATTAAGATTTTGTATTGAATATTTTATGGTTTAGAACTTTTCCTTTTAATTGCTATGAACATTAGTTCTATTATTTGAGTGGTATTATTGTTGCATGCATGATCAGATTAATATATATATTTTGTTTTAGCATGTTCAGAATGATGTATAGTTTTAGTTGTGAACACAAGCCTGAGTAGTATGTATAGATGAGTTATTTATGTTTTCCGCTGTTACGTATTGTATGTTTCTAATTTTTGAGAATTTTAAGTATAGATATTTTCATGTGAGCAACATTAGTTAAGATAAGTTAGTAGTCCAGTAGCGCTCTACCCTCGCAGACTAGTAGTGAGGAGGGGGTGTTACAGCCTGTGCAGAGAAGAGAAAGACCCCGGTCGTGCCAATTGGCACGACCGTGCAGGAAAACCCGAAGAGAAAGAGACACAGGCCGTGCCAATTGACACGACCGTGCGATCAATGCATAGAAGAAGAAGGCATGGGTTGTGCCAATCGGCTGACCGTGCGACCTTGTTGAGGGGAGAAGAGAGGGGGCCATGACAATTGGCACGGCTGTGCAGTATCACCAAGTGAGGGGCGTGTAACCCTACACGACCCAGCCCAAAATCCCTCCTATTTAGGTCATGGGTGTGCGGAGGCTTGCACGCCCGTGCCGCCACCTTCACCCCCTTCCTCATACCTCCTCTCTCGCCCTTCCTTCCTCTAACTCCCCAAGGTGCTACCACCCCTTCCCTGTTGGTGCGGGAAGCATCTAACGATCGAACCTGAGTTTTGATAATGGCAAAGGATTCAAAGTTAAGGAGTGTTGTGATCTAACATGTTGAATGAGTATTTCAGGAAAAGTCCTAACTGCGGTTAGGCAGGTGAAAAACCCTAGGGGGTGATAACCCTAGGTCCTAGGGGGTGGTAACCCTAGGTGGAGAAAAGTCCTAGCTGCGGTTAGGCAAAGGGAAAAACCCTAGGGGGTGGTAACCCTAGGTCATAGGGGGTGGTAACCCTATGCGGAAAGTCTTGGCAGGTCGATGGCTTCAGGCAAAAGTCCTAGGGGGTGGTAACCCTAGGTGGAAAGTCCTGGTGTCGCGAACCAGGTGAAAGTCTGAACTGGCCGGTGAAGCGGATGTTCAGCAGAAAGTCCGGAAGCATCGAGTGCCGAGCAAAAGTCCAGTCGATCTGGAGGATCGTACTGGCAACAGGTAAATCTCCTGAGTGGAGTAGGTGAGGACGCGTTCCCCGTAGAGGGAACAGTAGGCGTCGGGTCGACCTAGGGTTTCCGGGAGGAAACCTGAAGTCAGACCCGGACAGTTCGAATGCTGTCAAAACTTTTATCATTCATTATGTTTCTGTGCTAACTTTGTTTTGCAGGGTATGTGTTTGAGACTAACACATTTTGCAGGAACAAAGGAGCAAGTTACAACTCGGATGAACAGTGTCCGAGGTGCCTCCATGGAGCTTGGAGGCGCCTCGGGTGCGAACCAGGAAAAGCCAGCGCAGAAGGTTGGAGGCACCTTAGATGAAGTTCAAGGCGCCTTGGGTCGAAGGTTGAAGGCGCCTTGGGTAGGCTGAAGGCGCCTTGAACTGGATGAAGTTTGACCAAGTCTGTGCTGATCTCCGCGGGTGACTCGGCCTGTTTAAGGCGCCTTGAAGGGCTTCAAGGCGCCTTGAACACCCTTTATAAGGGGTCTCGAGCAGCAGCACCAGTATAACGAATTCCAAGCAATCCTTACGCTACAAGCTGCTCTAGAAACACCCAGAAGTGCTGTTACAAGTCCCTGACAACCCAGAGCTTCAGATTCTGCTACTTTATTGTTGTTGGTATAATTTGTTTTAGTTCTTTCAATTGTAATATCTTATTGTACATTTTACGAGCTTATAGTTGTTGCCCACGGAAAGCGATCAAGGATCGCGGGCCTTCGAGTAGGAGTCGCCTTAGGCTCCGAACGAAGTAAAACTTCTTGTGTCCCTCTGTGATTGCATTCGTTATTTCCGCTGCGTATATTTACTTTGATAGTTTTACGATTCCGATACGATCAAAATAGCCACGAGTGCTATTCACCCCCCCCCTCTAGCGCGTCTCGATCCAACATTCCCCACGTTCATCTCACTCAAGTCTACCTTTCTCATCATCCGTGATGTCGAACTTCATCGAAAGGAGCTCTCATCAAAGGAAAGGAAAAGAATTATTGGTTGTCTCAAACGAGGAGAATGCACGCTTCAAAGGTATATCGAACAACTTCGACAATACTTTCTCTAATGACGAACAATTGCATTGTTATCATTCTTTATCTAAACGTTCCATTTTAAGCATTTGGTTTATGGATCGAGAAACCTTAGAAGTATTGGGGTTTGGGAATGATATTGATTGGTTGCTTGATAGAATAGGTTGGACTAGTGTAATGGCCTTGAGGTACCCAACTTATCCTCATATTGTCTTGGAAATTTTAAGCTCCATCACTGTTGATAATGTTCAAGGAGGAGGAAAACTAAAATTTTGTTTATTTAATGATGACTACGAATGGAGTCTTGAGGATTTTAATATATGCTATGATTTGCCTAGGGATGGAGCTTATATAATCCTACCTGCTTTTGAAAATTCAAATTTATGGGAGCAAATTGGTGGGCAGTCTTGCTTTAATCTACATGTTTCTAATGGTAGTAGTATCATTAACCTAATTTTTCGATATGTCCATATGATAATGAGGAACACGATATTTGGAAGGGGCGGTAAAGAAGGAATTGCAAGACTTTCAGACTTGTATTATTTATGGGGAATGGTAGAAAATGTGTCTATTAATTCAGGATATTTTTTTTGAAGCACTTGGTAAAATTAAGGAAAATTTCTTCCCCTACCCCCATTATTTTAGGTGGATTGCTTACTCATATTGTAGTAGTATTAGGTTATGATCTGAGTGGTCTTGAGATGATTGAAGATGTTTATCAAATGGATTTAAATTTTTGTTTAACCACTCGATTGATTCGTCGAGAGGAATATGGGTATAGTCTTGTGATTAAGGATAGTTTTCCCCTTAGATTGCCCAATCCAGCTCTGACCACGATCCATGTTAAGGAAAATTGGCATTTAACTTTAGCAAAGCAACAGATTAACCCACCTCCAACTTCCCTTCCTAGAAATATACCTTCGGTTAGTTGAGATATTTTGCAATTTGATTTCCAAGATTTTCGCCCTATTATTGACTCTCTTCATCATGACTTAGAACAAAATAATGGATTGTTCACTAGTAATATTTGCATGAAGGATGAGCAATTTAAGTGTTTATAGGAGTGTTTTAAGAGTGAGAGAGAGTTATGCACACGAATGCTTGAATTTATAGAGGCTCATAGAAAGAGAATGCTTTGGAATGAAGATTTTAGGTGGTATATGAGGAACTTTCAGAGTAATATTGATGAGTTGTTCGCGTATCATAAACGGGTAAGGGACTTGAGATGGGTAGTTGAGACTTATCCTGAGCTTCCAGATCTCCCCGACCTTCGACCTCATCAACCATTTTGATTTCATCGAGACGATGAAAAGTCTAAGTCTGGAGGGGTGTTGTGTTTGCACAACCTGAGTCGAGTCGAGTTTTCTTTTCTTTCTATATATTTTATTTTTCTGTTTTACATATTTTATTAGTCTGCTCTATTTATTCACAGTTTATTAGTTTCATATTTTTATTTGCAATTCATTTTATTAGTTTCATAGTTTTGAGGCATATTTGAGAACATCAAACCTTCTACTTTTTCTGCTACTTGTTCGATAGCAAAATGACTAGCATTTTCTTAGTTCATGTGTTGTCAAGATAGTGTTAGTATGTTTGGTGTATCTCCTTTCTCTATCTTTATTAGTATGAAATAAGCTAAGTATTGTATGGAGTTTGGTATAAGTCTTGGCCTAACCTTAAGGATCTTATTTTCACTACACTTAAGTACTTAAACTTGAATAGTAGAAATATTTTTGAAATAGTTATGATTCATCCAAATTATTTAGTACTTTTGTTCCCATGGTGATTTCTTATTTACATTTTGGTTACTAGATGACCTCGGATCATGGAAGCTCATTTGGAAAAATCTAAATCCCAACATATGCTAATGCTACACCTCTTTAGCACCCAATATATATATATATATACCTATTTCTGTCCAAACTTCAATATGACAATCCTGGACTTTATAGAACATATTAAAATTTCAGTACAAGTCAGAGGGTATGGAGACTTTCAAAGACATAATATTCAAATAGACATAAACTTTCTAGGAAAAACCATGACAAATATTAACAATAGTTTTAAAGTTCAAATTACTAATGTTATTGAAACCCTTATGACAAAAGGCATTTATTTCCTCAAACCTAAGGACTTCCCATCAACATTACTTGCAGGATTGGATTGGACTCTTAATTTAGAATTAAACAATAAACCACAAACCTTACAACCAACAGAATCCATTATTTATAAAGATAGACATGGAAGCTCTATAGTAAGATTTCATAATTATAAACCTTCAACATCACAAGAAGAAGATAATGAAGAAACTTAAACTAATATGAATTTAATGAACATTGAATATAGCATACTGGACACTCCTATAAGCAATAATGCGGAAAATAATTATTTATTTTATGATGATCTAAATGAATATGCTTACATTCCATTTGAAATAACCATCTATTTCACTAAAGAAGATTTAAAAGAATTAGAAACTTTTGATCTTTTACACCATAAATTAGAGCCTAACTGGATGTTATATTTCGACGAAGAGCATAACATAATTGCTAAAAAACAAGATTACTTCTCAACAGTAAATCTAATGAATTTAGCAGAATCCAGTAGCACTAGTAACTTTAGACCACAACCGCTACAAGTAAGATATCCTGAAAGCTCTATGAGAACTATGGATTATGGGGAAGGACATCCCCCAAGAACAAAGATTACCCCATATACTAATAATAATCCTTTATTAAGAACAATAGGAAAAAGAAGACCGCCTGAAATTACTTATTTTGGCAAAAATTCGGTCTTGTTAAATATTGGAGAATGCGATGATCCTCAACTTTATGATACTTACCTAGAATAGTAGATAGTCTCTGTTAAAAGAGATTATCAAGCTAGACATGAACTAGACATAGAAACAGGAGAAACCATGATAAGAGTAGGAGAAAATTACCTAGGTGATGTTGCCAGAGCAGCATGGGAAGCCTATAAAACTATATATCCCGAGGAAGTAGCCAGGATGGCATCATAAGGAAATAATATACTCAATTTTTGCTATACAATTCATAGGTTGTTTACCGCCAGAGATGCTAATACTGGATTAGATATAAGACAAAGAGAAGCTATGAGAGACTTAGAATAATTACAACTCTTTAGTTGGAACTGGATTAAACCTTTTTGTAATGACTTTCTAGCATTAACAGCAGTCTCGGGAAACTATTGTAACCCGGAACTAGGGGAAAGACTTTTTAGCAAACTTCCAGGAGACTTAGGAAAGGAAATACATAAAGCCTGGACAGATATGAATGTAGCACCACAATACGATAGCATTGGAGTAAGAATTCAACACATTATTTCCATACTTAAAGAAAAATGTACCTATATCCACATACAAAAGCAATTAAAAAATCAACAATATGGATTTTGTAGCCAGATATATACCCCTCAACAATATGGCCTCACCCAACCTAGACCAAGACTAAATCATTCAGCAAGAACACCCATAAAATTAGTAACAAGGCCAAAGGCAATAAAACCTAAAAGGACTTATTATCTTAGAAAAAGTAGAGAAAAGAAACCTTACTTAAATAAAGAAAAACATGTACGGAAGTTCAAACCAAAGAAGACATATGCCAATACTATCACATGTTTTGCCTGTAATGAACCAAGTCATTTATCCTCTGCCTGCCCAAATAAAAAGAATTTATATACCCGAGAAGAAAAACTAGTTACCTGTACAAATCTAGATTTAATAGAAGTACAATCAGACGTTTCTGATACATCCTCCATCTACTCTATTGTTTCTGTAGATGACATAGAAGAAGTTGTTCCTTCTTCTGATTACAGTCTTGTAAACTCTTTCTTGCATCCCTCGCATCAACAGTATAACCTATATCCTGAAAATGACATACCCTATGATACACTAGACAATCTAGATGAATTATGGGATGACTCTCCATTTCCAGATACAAATCTAATATTTAAACAACTCAACAATAAGACTACAGAAGAATTTAACTGCCTACATGAGTGGATACTCAAAACAGGAACTGATAACATTCCTTGTTTCTTTTGTAGTTATTATCCATCTTTAGATAAAAGAGGAACCTGCAAAATATGTAAAAAAACAAGCCTGTAATCTTTGTCTTCAACAACTGTTCTCTATTACGATACCCATAAGCCAGCTCTCTAAAGGAGGCACTCGAAATTTTTTATTAGAAACAAGAGTTTCTGTATTAGAAACACGTATTAATAAATTAGAAACAGAAATTGAGACCCTAGATAAACAAATAAAAGAAAACCTTCCTCCACATTCTTCTGCTCAGGTTACCCTTGATAAAGGTAAAGGTTTACAACTTACACCAGCCGATATAATAGATCGAGATCTAGTCTTTATAAAAGCCTCTAGTATATGTAATACAGGAAAAACTCTAGACATTAGAGTCAAATGTCTAGTAAATATCCATGGCCATGAATTCACACTACATGCCTTTTTAGATAGTGGAGCTACCAACTCCACCATAGATGAAAATACATTTCTTTCTGTCTTATAAAAACTTTTATAAAAACAGCATCACAACCATTACTAAGTACACAATTTGATGGCCAACAGTTAGCTTGCACGCAATTTGTTACTAACACCCATCTAAGGTTTTATAACAACCGTGGTAAATACGGCACACCACTCTCACTTCCTAAGCTATGGATTAAACCACTATTACATCCTAATATTCACTTAATCCTAGGTTTAAATTTTCTTGTAGCATCAGATAGAGCTTGTCTTCTAACTAAGGATTATGCTCTTTTCTTTTCCTCACCCATAATTGTTGGTGCAACCTTAGGTCAAGGTTGACCTGGTTGACCAGACTCGAGTTGACTTGACTCGAGTTATGTTTTGATGTTTGACGAGTTATGACGTGAACAGAAAAGTTGTATCTTGATGTTTGACAAGGATACAAGCTTGGGAGATTGTGGGTGCAACTCGTGGTCAAGGTTGACCTGGTTGACCCGAGGAGAGTTGACCTGACTCGGAAAAGTCCAAGCAGGGAGCTTGGCACGGGAAAAGTCCAAGTATGGAGACTTGGCACGGAGAAGTCCAAGTATGGAAGCTTGGCACATGGGAAGACGGAGAGGGCTCGGTAGCTCGTTCTCCGGACTGTGGTCAGAGAGGGCTCGGTAGCTCGTTCTCTGGACCGGATGTGGAAAGTCCTGGTGAGTGAAGCCAGGTGAAAATCCTAGCGAGTGAAGCTAGGTGAAAGTGGAAGTCCTGGTGAGTGAAGCCAGGCATTCGGGAAAGTCCTGGTGAGTGAAGCCAGGTCCTGGTGAGTGAAGCCAGATTGGAAATCCTGGTGAGTGAAGCCAGGTAAAAACCCTAGTAAGTGAAGCTAGGTGAAAGTCCTGGTGAGTGAAGCCGGGCAAGGGAAAATCCAGATGGATCAAGGGTGATCGGACATCTGGTGTTGGGAAGTCCAAGTAGATCAAGGGAGTGATCGGATACTTGGCACGAAGAGGAAAGCCCAAGTGGGTCAAAGGGATTGACCGAACACTTGGTGGAGAATTCTAGCAGGTCAAGGGAGTGACCAGATGCTAGGAATGATGAACCAACAGGTCAAGGTTGACCGGATGTTGGTGTAGAAGCCTGAGGTTTAGGGCTGGGGAGTTTGGATCGGTCTGGGACCGATCGGATACATCGATAGCCCGATCGGTCACCGCACCGATCGGTAACCATCCGAGTTTACCTCAGGTTATCTGATCGGTCTGGAGACCGATCAGACAACGATCAGGAGGCGCAAAGAAGTTCGGGAGAAGAGAAGCCTGATCGGTCTACGGACCGATCAGGAGGTTCCCTGATCGGTCCATGGACCGATCAGAGACGAAACAGAAGCGAAGGGGATCGGTCTGTGGACCGATCCACATGGAGCCTGATCGGTCCACAGACCGATCCAGGCACTAGCCGTTGCGACGCAACGGCTAGATTTCTTCTGTGTTTCTTCGTTTTCTTCGCAGGTTATAAAAGGAGGGCTGCTGCTGCGAGCCTCCAACTTCTGCGACTTCTACTTCTTCTTCTTCCTTGGATTGAAGCTTCTGCTTCTGTGCTCTGAGGTTCTGAGCTTTGTTGAGCTCGCTTCCGAAGCTTCGCGTGAGCTTCCAGTCGTCGATCAGCTGCTGCGTTTGGGTTGTGAAGTTGCTGCTTCATCGCCTCCGATCGACAGAGAAGGCAAGCGAGTGTTGCATTCATATTGTTGTTTGTATTTGCTTCTTGCTTTCCTTGTACTCCTTTCTTGTTGTTACAAGTATTGTGGCGAGGTTTCTCCACCCACAAGGAGCATTTATTAGCCGGTTCTCCGGGGACTCATCCACCGACGGATTGATAGGCTTCGTCCACCTTACGGACACGCCGAGGAGTAGGAGTTTATCTCCGAACCTCGTTACATCGGTTTGTTTGAGGTTTGTCTTCTTTCCCTTTCGTTTCTGTGTTTATTTTCCGCTACGTTAACACGTTTTGTAGAAAGAAACGACGATTTGGGGTCGGCTATTCACACCCCCCTCTCTAGCCTCCGTACGAAGGATCCTAACAAGTGGTATCAGAGCGAGGTTGCTCTTCGTCGGATTAACACCCGGAGGAGCACAAGCTAGAGAATGGATCGACTCGGAGAAGACATCATGTTTCCACCCTTCTACGAGTGTTGCGACTTCGCGTATTGGAAGGTAAGAATGAGGTATTTTCTTATGTCTAACTTTGAAAATTGGAGTTGTGTTCAATTAGGTTTCAAGCCTCCGATGGACAAGAAAGGAGAAACCCTAGAGAAGAAGGAGTGGACCAAGGAGCAAATCCACCAATCAACCATCAATGATGAGGTAACGAAAATCATTGAATTCTCTTTACCTAATGATGTTTTGTGTAGGATAGGTGGATATAATGATGCCAAGGAGTTGTGGAATAACTTGGCAAAGTTCCATGAGGAGAACTCCACTTCAAGTCATGAAGAGGAGTCAAGTGAGCCAAGGAGTTCACATCATGGAGGAATGGATTTAGAAGTTGAGGGCCACTCAACATCTAAAGAAGAAGAGGAGAGTTCTTCTTCAAGTTCGGAGCAAGAAGAAGAAGCTTCTACCTCCGGAAGGGATGAAGGAGAGAGCTCACACCCATCCTCAACCCTAGGTAACTCAAGCCATTTAATTTCAAATAAATTACACATAATGTGCTTTGAGTGTAGGGAATTTGGGCATTACAAGAGTAAGTGTCCAAAGAGGGTTAGGAAGACTCCACCGGCGCCAAAGGTCAAGGAAGCCGGAGTCCCGACACGCAAAGGCAAGGAGCACGTGGTGTGCTTCCAATGCAAGCGAAGGGGACACTATAGGAGCCAATGTCCAAGGGGGAGGCAACCTCACAAGGACAAGAAACCAAGCACATCGATAGGGGGAGCTAAGGCAAACCCTAAGGTAACCTTTAAGGCTCATTATTGCAATTCTAATAAGACACATGCTAGCAGTTTTATTGCAATTGCTAATAATGATAAGCATGTTAATTATAGGAATCAATATATGTGCTTAGGTGCTAAACATGTTAGCTTGAATAAGGACAACTCTAGAAATGTCAACCCTAGGATCAACTCATCTAAGGTTAAGGGAAACCTAGATAGGAATCCCAAAACTACTAGACATATGCCTAGGAGTACCTCAAAGAACAATGACAAATTAAAACTTGAGGTATTAGAAAAGGAGAATCAAGTCTTGAGGTCAAGACTTGACACTTTAGAAAAGACCCTTAAAAATTTAGAGAAGTCAACTCTAGGGTCTAAGGATCAAATTTCAAAGCCCAAGGACAAGAAAGGTTTGGGTCACAAACCTAAGTCCCAAATGGTCAAGCCCACCTATCATAATGTTCCATTCGATTATGGAACAAAACCTAGGGCTAGGAAGAACAACACCAAGGTCACAAGGGGAGTCACCCCTAGAGTTGATCTTGATGAGTCCCAAATGATCAAGGCTTTAAAGCCTAAGAGGGTCATTATGAGGGTTGCTAGGGAAGTCATCCCTAGTGAATATTTAGTGAACCCAATGAGCTCAAATAGGTATTGGGTTCCTAGGAGCGTGATTTCATCACGCTAGATGAGTTAGGGTGTGCCAACCTTACTTGAATAGGTAGTTAACCTAATCATGGCAAAAGGTGGCACTTTAGGAAGTTTCAAGGTGCAATCAAGCCTTGAAAATGAAATTGAAAAATATTCCTAAGGTGATTAGGATGTGCCAATCATATTTGAGGAGTTGTCTAGAGTCAATTTAATTGGCACATAGTGATCTAAACATCCTTGATATATGATCTTAGATCTATTACACTTAGGAATATAGAACCCATGGCAAGATGATCAAAATTATCAAAAATGGCAACTAAGGCTAGTTTTAGATATTTTCTATACCTTTATGTGCTATTTGCCATATATTATTTGCCATATACCATGTCATCACATCATATTTATTTTATGATCATTTAAAATGTCATGATAATGCTTAGGTTAGTTTAAATGTCATGCTTTATTTAAGTTTCACACTTTATGCCATGACATCATGACATTGGCACATATTTTTACTTATGAAATCATTATATGCCATGTCATCATCTTGTGCATTAATGATCAATGAAATTGATTTAAGGATAAAAACACATTTTGATATTGAGATCAAAGTGTAGTTTAGCAAATGCATGAGAACTTAGCCTAAGATGACCTAAACCCATATCTCACATCAAAATTAACTTGGATGTGTTTGATACACTTTAGATGTGTGTGAGATATTAGGATCATGAGTTAGGATCAAGGTACATAGTTCTTGTACCTAGATGAGCCTAATTCAAGAGATTGGGGATCATAGGGAAAGCTTGTGTACAAGTTATGTGCATATAGCCCTAAGATTGTGGTCCTAAATTAAAGGGTTTAAAATTATTTCAAAATTGATTAGAAAAACCTTGGTGAAGCTTTTCTAGTGATAGCATTCATCATTGAACAAAGTGATACAAAGTTTTTGAAACTTTGAGCTATTTCAAAACTTTTCGAACTTTGTATCAAGATTTGAAAATGGAAGTTATTTTCATAGAAAACTATTTTTCCTTGATAGTATATGTTATGAGGAATATATCCTCAAAATTTTATAATTTTTGGAATTTTCTGGAATTTGTTGTGAGTTTCTGAATTTCGGGAGAAGGAAATCAGAACTCGAGTCTGTCCAAGGCTGGATCGGTCACTGGACCGATCCAGGGAAGGCTGGATCGGTCTGGGGACCGATCCAGAGGGGTTCTGATCGGTCCGGTAACCGATCAGGCGTGCTGAATTTGCTGAATTTCGGCTGTGGTCTGAAATTTCAGCTGTGGGAGTTGAGTTTCGGGTTTCTAAAGGTTTGAAACTCTCCAAGACATTGTTGGTGCAATGGTCAAGGGGGAGTTGACCTTTAGGGGGAGTCTTAACTAATTGTCAAGGGGGAGTTGACTTTTAGGGGGAGTTTTTACTCCTTAAGACTTTTGAGGATTAGCGATATGAGATTGTCACTAAGTTGAGTGTTGAGTTTAGTATCAAGGGGGAAATTAAGAGTTTCAATGAAAGGTATGGGACTTTCATTGGGAAGAAACTCTTGACCTTGATTCCCTTTTTTTTGATGTGTGTCAAAAAGGGGGAGAGATGTCCCAAGGGGGGAGAATGTTTTGGAAAACCTAAGTTAGGTTATCGGGTTAACCTAACTTGTTTATGGGTTTTGGGGAGAATGTTTTGGAAAACCTAAGTTAGGTTATCAGGTTAACCTAACCTGTTTATGGGTTTTGTCAAACATCAAAAAGGGGAAGATTGTTGGTGCAACCTTAGGTCAAGGTTGACCTGGTTGACCAGACTCGAGTTGACTTGACTCGAGTTATGTTTTGATGTTTGATGAGTTATGACGTGAACAGAAAAGTTGTATCTTGATGTTTGACAAGGATACAAGCTTGGGAGATTGTGGGTGCAACTCGTGGTCAAGGTTGACCTGTTTGACCCGAGGAGAGTTGACCTGACTCGGAAAAGTCCAAGCAGGGAGCATGGCACGGGAAAAGTCCAAGTATGGAGACTTGGCACGGAGAAGTCCAAGTATGGAAGCTTGGCACATGGGAAGACGGAGAGGGCTCGGTAGCTCGTTCTCCGGATTGTGGTCAGAGAGGGCTCGGTAGCTCGTTCTCTGGACCGGATGTGGAAAGTCCTGGTGAGTGAAGCCAGGTGAAAATCCTAGCGAGTGAAGCTAGGTGAAAGTGGAAGTCCTGGTGAGTGAAGCCAGACATTCGGGAAAGTCCTGGTGAGTGAAGCCAGGCAGTTTGGAAGTCCTGGTGAGTGAAGTCAGGCAGAATGGAAATCCTGGTGAGTGAAGCCAGGTAAAAACCCTAGTAAGTGAAGCTAGGTGAAAGTCCTGGTGAGCGAAGCCGGGCAAGGGAAAATCCAGATGGATCAAGGGTGATCGGACATCTGGTGTTGGGAAGTCCAAGTAGATCAAGGGAGTGATCGGATACTTGGCACGAAGAGGAAAGCCCAAGTGGGTCAAAGGGATTGACCGAACACTTGGTGGAGAATTCTAGCAGGTCAAGGGAGTGACCAGATGCTAGGAATGATGAACCAACAGGTCAAGGTTGACCGGATGTTGGTGTGAAGCTCGAGGTTTAGGGTCGGAGTTTGGATCGTGGGGACCGATCGGTGATACATCGATAGCCCGACGGTCACCGCATCGATCAAGAATCATCCAAGAGTTCATCAGAGTTATCTCGATCGGCGAGACCGATCGACAACCATCGAGGCGCAAAGAAGTTCGGGAGAGAAGCCCGATCGGTCTACGGACCGATCAGAGGTTCCCTGATCGGTCCATGGACCGATCGAGACGCAAACAGCGAAGGGATCGGCGTGGACCGATCCATGGACTGATCGGTCCACGCATCGATTCAGTAACCGCCGACGCAACGGCCAGATTTCTTCTGTGTTTCTTCGCTTGGTTATAAAGGAGGGCTGCTGCGAGCCTCCCTTCGCGACTTCTACTTCTTCTTCTTCCTTGGATTGAAGCTTCTGTTTCTGTTGTTGAGCTTTGTTGAGCTCGCTCAAGCTTCGCGTGAGCTTCGACCGTCGATCACCGCTGCGTTTGGGTTGTGAAGTTGCCGCTTCATCGCCTCCGATCGACAGAGAAGGCAAGCGAGTGTTGCATTCATATTGTTGTTTGTATTTGCTTCTTGCTTTCCTTGTACTCCTTTCTTGTTGTTACAAGTATTGTGGCGAGGTTTCTCCACCCACAAGGAGCATTTATTAGCCGGTTCTCCGGGGACTCATCCACCGACGGATTGATAGGCTTCGTCCACCTTACGGACACGCCGAGGAGTAGGAGTTTATCTCCGAACCTCATTACATCGGTTTGTTTGAGGTTTGTCTTCTTTCCCTTTCGTTTCTGTGTTTATTTTCCGCTGCGTTAACACGTTTTGTAGAAAGAAACGACGATTTGGGGTCGGCTATTCACACCCCCCTCTCTAGCCTCCGTACGAAGGATCCTAACAATAATATCCCCAATAGTATCAGACTATCCCTCTATTGTCCATCCCTTAACTACAAAATCCTATATATATATATATATATATATATATATATATATATATATATATATATATATATATATATATATATATATATATATATATATATATATATATATATAAGGGATAAAAAAAATAGTTATCATGAGTGGAAACTAATAATTCATCCTTTTGAGATCGAGTTAGGTTACTGGGGAAATGAATGTTATGTTTCTTTTGATTCCGAGCAGTATCCTTTAAGACCTTGTGTAATTTAAGGAAAATAAACCAAGTGTGTGGCAGGTAAGTGTCTTTCACCAGGAACATTAGGAACTCAATTGTATGACGACTTAACTAGGACAGAGAATTGAAACTTGAAGAGTTTGAGTTACTTATTGCACCGAGCACAAAGAACTTATGATTAGGTCATACTTAGGTTACTCCACAATCGTGCTTATCAATGAAACTAGTTAATAGAGTTTGGCGAATGCACTAGGGATTATAAAACACTGCCAGACGCTCATGAACATAGTTTGCAGCGTTTTGCTTGAGGACAAACAAAGGTTCAAGTATGGGGGTATGATGTGCGTAAATATTATGATCGTTTATGCATGTTTTAACACACGTTCACTTGCTTTATATGTATATATTCTTTGCATGATCTCCTCTTTTATCATATACTCATCATATATACTCTTTTGTTCGGATATCTGCTCTTTGTTTGGTTTTGTGTTGACAGGGATAACTTTCGGTGCAAAAACAATGATTGTCGACGCATCGAAACGAGCCAGAGAACACGACCATGTAACCTCACACGGCTGTGTGGCCAAACAGAAGAGGAGCAGTGCACAACCGTACAACTATTGCACGACTGTGCGGCCAACCAGAGGCAGATTAGAGCATGGCCGTGCAAACTTGCATGACCGTGCCCCCACGATCGAAGCCAAATAAGGAATAGTCGTACAACCCTGCACGACCTTGTCCTAGGAGCCGAGCTCGAAGTTCACACGGCCGTGCCAATTGGGACGGCTGTGCAATGCGACCAGAGACAAGAAAGGGCACAACCGTGCCATATTGGCACGGTCGTGCCGCCGTAGCCGTGCCCTAGCCTATAAAAGGGTTTTAACCCTTCTCCTCTAGGGGGAGAGCGTAGAAGCGAGCCGTCAGCAGGAGAATCACCTTGGTGCCATTCCACACCGTCCAGGACCTCTGCCCAGCGATCCCTCATCACCACATCAACTCCAGAAGCAAAGGATTAGATCCGAAGATCACTTGTTGTCGTTGGATAAACATCTTTTCTCTTCCTCTCTTCGTGTTTGAGAATTTGTATGCTTAATTACATTATGTCTTCGGGTTTTTCTTCGGCGTCTATGGAGTAGAGTCCTTGTTCTAGGATTAGGGAGTAGTTGTGGATTGGTTTTGATGTAAGACTCAGACTTATGCCTCTATTCATTGGATGATTTCGCTTGCTTTGTTTCAACTATTTTGCATGCTTGTTGTGTACTACTTGATTGTGTAGGAATTGCTAACCTCGAGAGAGAGTATCCTAGATCGTACACCTGAGGGACCCTAGTGACATTGGTAACCCATTCACGGATATCCAGGGTATTTCCTTGAAAGGAGAGGCAACTTCTCCGCAAGGAAGTGAGTGACCAAACTAAACTCCTTATTTCTATCCTTAATGATGCCAATTAGAGTTGCATTCTTGTGATCCACCGAGGTGCCCTAATGATAGGGGTTAACCGTAACAGGATTTCATAGGAATCTTCTCTATTTGGTACTTAGGGATAGTTTCTTTAGCTTCCGGAGAATGCATGTTGATGGACAATGAGTAAAGGAAAGAATGTGATACATCAATACCACCGCAATGAAACCGAACTCCTAGAATTCTTCATAAACCAAGTCAATTACTTCTTTGCTAGTTCTCGTTTCCGCTTCCCAATCTCTTTTCTTTAGATAACTTATAACCATCTATAGTTTAGCTAATCCTAAGTGAGTTATCGCTAGTGCTTATAACCAATCCTCGTGGGATCGATAATCTTTATTACTGACGACGAATCCGTGCACTTGCGGAATTGTAACAATAGTTCAGAGAAGGACAAGTGACTTACAGCCATGAAGTCGAAAATGAATTTCATGTACGAAAACCAAGTTTGGAATTTGGTGGATCCACCTGAAGGCATTACGCCTATAGGGTGCAAATAGGCTTTCAAGAAAAAATTGACATGGATGGTAATGTAATTACCTACAAGGCAAGGTTGGTGGCGAAAGACTATCGTCAAAGGTAAGACATTGACTATGACGAAACCTTCTCACCTGTAGTCATTCTTAAATCTATTCTGATACTCCTGGCCATATCAGCTCATCATGATTATGAGATATGGAAAATGGATGTGAAAACATCTTTCCTTAATGAAAACCTGCTTGAGGACGTGTATATGATATAGCCTGAAGGTTTCACATATGTTAATAAGAATAAAGTATGCAAGCTTCAACGATCCATTTATGGACCAAAGAAACATCCAAGAGTTGGAATATCCATTTTGATGTGTAACGCCCGAAAATTCTCAAAACTATATTATAAATATTCTATGATTTTTCTGAAATTTTTAGATATTTTTCCGAAATTTTCCGAGTAGCGGAAGCAGCAAAAATAATTAGAACCGCAAAATAGCTTAGGCGGGAATCGAACTCGGAACCTCTCGGATCCGATAACTTTTAGTTAGCCTTAGTAACCGGTGAACCCAGCAGGGCCGTGCTGAAAGAAAGAGAAATCAATTATATTTATATTAGAATTGGGTTCAATTATCCACTTAATATAAATAGAAGAGTTAGGTTGGGTTTGGTTTATTTTTGAATTTGGTTCGGCAAACTCCTCCCCTCCAAACCCTCACGCCGAACACCCTTCTTCTCTCCTTCTCTCGGCGCCAACCACAAGGAAGACCTAGGGTTCTCTCCCTAGGGCCCCAAGGACATCTTCCGGCAATAACTCCGGCACGAGGACGCTCTCCTTCGCGAAGGGAACGCTTAGACGCGAGAAGATCGTCGAGAAGTCGTCTCCACAGGAAATTCTAGCGATTAGAATTGTAAGGAAATTAGCGTACGAGGTAAGAAACCCCTCACCTGCAGTATAAGTAGCTCCGTTTGGGTTTTCTACGCATTAGTTTAGCTATACGCAGGTTTTTATCGACGCTTAGCGTGAAATTGATCCTCCTCGCAGGTTTAGGGATTTAGTGAGCACTTCTGGATGGGCCGGACACGTAATCCCTCTTCAGTGGGGGTTTCTAGACGTTGTCGGGTGCCTAGAAGTGGTCTCCCTAATAGAGAGGAGAGTTGGGACACACTAAGTGTTCGATAAAATAGCTAGTTAAGTAAAAATGCAAATTAGGCATTTTAACAGCTCAGTTGAATGCGTTAGAAGCATCTAAATCAGTAAATCAATTTATTCTAGCTTATATGGGACTACGGTCCAATGGGTGGGCTCCCACAGTCGCCTCTGGGTTCAGACAACCTAGCTCTAGGTTCAGATAACCTAGAAACAGCAATTTAGAACAGTTTAGCTATATTCAGTATTTTACTTTCAGTTGACACTGTACCGGATTAGATATCCATTGGGTTGGACTCCCACAGTCGTCCCTAGGTTCAGATAACCTAGTAAACCCTACTAAATTCGAGACTTGCAAACCCGGGTTTAGTTAGGGATGTGCACACAGTAAGTACAGTTGCCGGGCCCAACATCACATGATTATTATTTTGATCTACTATGCTATTAGTTTTCAAAACTCATAAAATCAGTTATGTTAGTTGAGTTTGATTTCAGCTTCAGGTTAGCTTCAGTTAGCTTAGTTCTCTATTATTGTTCTATGTGATTAGCTTGCTATGCCATGTTTCAGCTTACATGTTCAGTTATTTCAGTTTATGCTTGCAACCATAGTATGCCATGCCAGGACATGTTTTCAAATAGCATTCTTTAAAAGCATGTTTGCATCGTTGCATGTTTTAGTGAGGTAGTTGGTTTCTTACTAAGCTTTAAGCTTACAGATTCTACTTTCCTTGTACTGCAGATAAAGGTAAAGGGAAAATGGACTAGCAGAGGAAGCTGGAGTTCAATGCAAAGATGGTGTGTGTGGCAGGAACTAGAATAAAAGATTCTCAGGGGTTTTAGCAAGCTTAAATAGTTGAATTCTTAGTATTTCTTCTTTCATGCATTTTTAGACCTTAGAATGTTTAAACCATGGGAGATTTATTTAGTTTGTTAGTAATTATGTTAGAACGCTGGTTAATAGTTGCTAGAATATATTCCAATTGAATTTAGAATTGTTGTGTGAGGTTTTGGTACGCCAGAGTGCTGAAATCAGAGTTCCAGTGCGAAATCAGAAACTCCGATCGATCCATGGATCGATCTGGGGTCCCCGATCGACCCATGGGTCGATTGAGGGTTGATTCCGTGAACAGAAGGCTTCTGGATCGATCAGCCGATCGATCCAGTCACATTCTGTCACGAACAGAATGCCTCTGGATCGATCGGTCGATCGATCCAAGCTATTCCTCGCGAACAGAAAGGTTTTTGATCGATCATTGGATCGATTGACTTATGTTGGATCGATCAGCCGATCGATCCAAATAAAGTCCCGTGCACAGAAGCACGCTGGATCGATCACTGGATCGATCAGTGAGCTTGGATCGATCAGCCGATCGATCCAGATTATCACCCGAGCACAGTAGCGGTCTGGATCGACCCATGGATCGATCCAACAGAGAGCCATCGACCCAGTTCAGTCTGGATCGATTGGGAAGTTCAGTTTCGACCAAGAAACTTAGCAGATCAGCTTCTAGTCCATAGGGGATGTGGGATACACCTTGTATCCTTTAGATTACACCCTTCAGCACATGTAGAACCAAGAATAGTTAGCAGTTAGCAACTAAAATTTAAATTAGATCAGTTTTCCGCACAGTTAGCACAGCATAACTGTAGCAATCGGCCTTACAGCTTAGTTAGTAGAAGGCGGGTCGTTACATGATGAGACAATCAAAGAGTTTAATTTCTCACAAAATTCAAACAAACCTTGTGTGTATCAAAAGATTAGTGAGAATGTGGTCATATTCCTAATATTATATGTTGATAACATATTATTTATAGGAAACGATATGCCAGTTCTATAGTCAGTTAAAGTTTGATTATCCACGACATTCTCCATGAATCACATGGGAGAAGCAACTTGCATCATAGGGATAAAGATCTATAGAGATAGACCAAAAAGGTTGCTTTGTCTTACCATCGAAATATATAGATAGAGTGCTAAAACAGTTTAGCATGCCTGAATCTAAGAAAGGTTTCATACATATGAGGCATGGAATTTACCTTTCAAAGTTTATGTACCTACGCACAAAAGATGAGAGGTTTTGCATGTATAAGATACCTTATGCGTCTGCGATAGGATATATCATGTATGTTATGTTATGTACAAGGCCTGATATATCATATGCTCTGAGTGTTATGAGTAGATACCAGTCAGATCGAGGAATGGATAATTGGGTGACTGTCAAAACAATTCTTAAGTACTTAAGAAGAATTAAAGATATGTTCTTAGTATATGGATATGGTGATATAATCATATGTGAGTATACAGATGCCAGTTTCCAAACAGATAATGATGACTCCAAATCCTAATTTGGATTCATATTCATATTAAATGGATGCGTAGTTAGTTAGAAGAGTTCCAAGCAAGACACTGTAGTAGATTCTACCTATGAGGCGAAATAAATTGCAGCTTCGAAAGCAACAAAGGAAGCAATTTGGATCAAGAAGTTTGTTACCAAACTTAGTATGGTTCCATCCACTGTTGAAGAATTACCTATTTACTACGACAACACTATATCCATTGCACAAGCAAAGGAACCTATATCTCATCAATGATCCAAACACGTGCTTTACCGCTATCATTTGATCAGAGAGATCATTAGTAAGAAAGAAATACAACTTAAAAAAATTTCCACTGAAAGGAACCTAGTGAATCTTTTAACAAAGGCTCTACTACAAAGCAAGTTTGAGAGTCACGCCCATGCTTATGGTTTAGGACACCGTGGCAATTGACATTAGGCCAAGTGGCAATGTTAGATTTTGAGGGATGTCTTAAGGTAATTGCCTTATGATTTTACTAGTTATTTGATAAATATAGATTCATTATTTGAGTGCATACTATATGTTTAAATAGTCTTAAATTTATTTACTGAATGTCTACAATACAATTCATAGTATGAGAGAATTTGTAATTGGATCACAACTTATGATTATCTCTACATATGTAATTATAAACGTATTAGAATTTTCCTAGTCGACAAATTAGTGCATTTGGACATCATCAATTTTGTAAGACTAGTACGAGTTATACTCTTTGGTTCAGCCAAGCAACTATTTCTAACTAGATGGAGACATTGGGATATCGAGAGTTAAACGTGGATGCTAGTTATTGTAACTAGTTCATTGGAGTGACTTGTTGTAAAACTTCATATGGTTCTTTACATATATGGATATGTTTGTGAAGTTTTTATTGTAGCTCGAGTTCAAGTTTCCTTCGACTTAAGGTATACAAGTCATCTTGGTCATAAAGACTTATACTTTGACATCTTAAACAAACATCTCTCGGAGGTGTGGAGAAGGTGTTTAGATAGCCCTTAGAGGATTCACCGCTCCTTGCGAGTAGACGTATACCTTATGGTCACTCGTTAGGATTATTACTCTAAGTTTTTAGCCAAAGCATCACATGTTAAGAGTATGAGACCCTTGTACACATGTACAAGTAATTTAAATTCGCAGAATGAGTAAGTAATACTTGGGCTAAGTGTGACGTAATCAACTTAGTGGGGGCAGATACATAGATCATGTCTTGAACCAAGTGAGTATAAGATAAGTGAAAGGTCAAGACATGACTCACTATAGATGTTGAAGTGTTCAGAATTAGTTTTGAGATCAACTGTGATTTTTCGATTAATTAGGGATCATGATGTACTACCAGGTGTCACTCATGATCATTCTATAATTAATTAGTTAATTATGGATGACCAAGATAAATCAAGACCTATTGAGTCGTACGCACTATGAGTTTCTAAAAGACATAAAATAAGTTAGAGAATATGATTATCAGATCAAGAGATAAATGTTTGGTTGAACCATACATAAGACAAATATGAAAATATTTATCGAAATTGAAGTGCGGATGGGCCACATCTCTTATGAAAGAGTTGAATCCTATTTGGTTTAGTCATAAACCAACATAATTTAGTTGTGAACTAAACCAAGGGGTTAATGGGTTAATTTTTGGTTAAGGAATAATGGATTAGATTTGAGCTTTCTAATCCAACTCATTAAAGAGGACTATATATTGATATGGTTAAGAGAGAATTAATAAACAATTCATTATTGGCTTATTTAGGTTTTGGAAACCTAAACTCAATACCTCTCTCTCCCTCTCCCTTTCTCTTGCCGCCGGCCATAATGTGAAGATCTCCTCTTGTTGCCGTGAGCCACCTAAAGGAAGAAGAACTTCCTTTTGTTTCTTCTTCCTCTTCTTGATCCTTCTCCTTCTCTCGTGGCTAGTACCTTCCAAAGGTGAAGCTTGTTCTCTTGGAGTTGTCTTGAAGAGCTCGGCGTGGATACGAATAGAGTCGAGGTTCGATAACATCACTAAAGGTTGATGTTTTTCTCATTACAGGCTATCCGTAAGGTATACCTAGAATAATTATTATTAAATTTTGTTTTATTTTATGAACTTGTCTTTGTGATTGTATTTTGCATGTGTATGGTGTGTGTGATATAATAAATTAGTTTATTTATCGTTAAGTCTTCTGCTATGCATGTTTACAAAATATATTTTTAGCATACACTGCACTGGGCATATCCCAACAGGTTGGACCAGGAATAAGCATAGTAAGGAACATAAATTCTTCTTTCACGTACATCCATAGTGGTAAATTATACGATGTTAATATAACTGGCCAAGTTGAATATTATTCTCCCGATTGACCAAACGACTGAAATCCATCTATGAAAAGTCTCAATCTCACATTACTGGGTTCCATTGCAAAGGAGGGAAATACAGTATCAAAATGTTTCCATTCAGGGAAATCACAAAGATGACACATAATACCTCCTTTGTGCTCATACTCATGATGACACATCATGCGGCAAGCTGTAGCGTTAGATGCATACAATCGTCGAAGTCTAGCGGTTAAGATAAAGTAATATATTACTTTTCAAGCAATATTTTTCTTCTTCTTCCCTATTATATGAATATGATGCTTATAACGAGGGTACATATTTTGCATTCACTCAATTCATTATCTTCATTCCAAAATATCATACAATTGTTTATACAATAATTAATCTTCTTTACAGGCAAACCTAAACCTCTAACCAATTTCTTTGTACTGTAAAAGTTATTAATCATTATGTTATCAGCAAGGAGCAAATCTAACATTAATTAACATATGTCATCATAACATCTTTCTAAAAAATAATGTTTTTCTTTCATATGATCAATAACCTTACAGTAGCTGATATTTGGGAATAACCAGAAGGAATGTTTTCTCATACTTCTCTTTCACTAGCCTTTAACATTTCATATAGTTGTGATATTTAGGTATTGATATTTTATCTATATTAGAATAATCAACTACATTCATGGTATTGTGAACCATTGATTACATTGCAATATCATTAGTTGATAATTCCCCAATAATAGTTATACTAGATAATGAACCACCAGAAGATCCAATTATTTTATACAAATAAAACTCTTTGTAACAATACCAATTGTAGTAATTTGGCACAAACCCATTTTACATATATGTACTTTCACGGTATCCTCATTATGAAAGACTTTATTTCTACATTTGAAATGATTATATAGACACTATAACTCGACACCATTCATACATTCTGGATGACTCTTAACAAAGTTCACAAGCTGTTCAATTTCAATAATAAAATCATTTCTAATAAATCTATTTTCTAATCGATTATACATCCAAGCTTTGTTCATAGACATTGTCACCTAATGAGAATTCAATTCCATATAATTTACTACAAAGTATATGAATTTAACAAAATAAGAGACTATATAATCTTTTATGTTTTAATCAAAGATAATAATAAGATATAAAATCATCTTAGATTTAAATATACTAATACTAAAATAACAAAATGGCTATATTATGTTATAAATATAAATACTAACTTAATATAGGTGTTGTTTAATAAATTATACTTGAAAATGAGTGGTATAGTTGGAGAAGAGTAGCAAATACAGTAACCTACAAAACAAAATAAAAAATAAATTAGCTAAAAATAATCACAAAGAATGGCAAGCTAAGAAAGTTGTGGCTGGCCAAGCCGTCGAATGTGGCTCGTCATATAGGCAACGGTGGAAAAACTGCCAGCCATGGCCAACGGTTGCTCACCGCCCAAGCAGTAGTCGGCCAAGCTGAAAGCTATGAGATGGTGGCCAGGCAAGCTACTGACCGCATTTTGGTGGCAAGCCACGCTGCCAGCCGTGGTTGGCAGCATTCTACCGGTTGACCAAGGCGCCAACCGCCAGCAATCGACCATGTTCTGCTGGCCAACCAAATGGTAGACCGTATTCTACAGGCTGGCCAAGGCGCCAGCTGCGTGCTGGCAAAGCCACGGTTGGCGGCTGCAATGAAACAAACGGTGTGCTTGCGGCTGGCAAAGCCGCTAGACGCCAGCTGCCATCACGCCGGAGGTTGGGGAAGAGGGAGAGATTGGGGCAGGAGGACAAATCTTAATGGAGATCATTGGTGGGGTTGGACAGACAGCGAGGCTCAGGAGGGGATGTAAGCTTGAGTGAAAATCGGGGTTGTGCCCTAGATTTTGTTGGTGCGGGAAGCATCAGACAATTGAACCCAAGTTTTGATAATGGCAAAGGGTTCAAAGTTAAGTTGTCTTGTGATCTAACAAGTTCATGGAACTTGCAAGAAAGTCCTAAGTGGTACTTAGGCAAAAGTCCTAGCTGCGGTTAGGCAGGTGGAAAACCCTAGGGGGTGGTAACCCTAGGTCATAAGGGGTGGTAACCCTATGCGGAAAGTCTTGGTAGGTCGAGAGCTTCAGGCAAAAGTCCTATGGGATGGTAACCCTAGGTGGAAAGTCCTGGTGTCGCGAACCAGGTGGAAGACTGGACGGGTCGGGAAGCGGAAGTCCAGCAGAAAGTCCGGAAGCTTCGAACGCTGAGCAAAAGTCCAGTCGATATGGAGGATCGCACTGGCAGCAGGTAAATCTCCTGAGTAGAGTAGGTGAGGACGCGTTCCCCGTAGACGGAACAGTAGGTGTCGGGTCGACCTAGGGTTTCTGATTGGAAATCCGAAATCAGACCCGGACAGTCCGATGACTGTCAACTATCATTTGTTATATAATTTTTGTGCTAATTTTGTTTTGCAGGGTATGTGTTTGGGACTAACACATTTTGTAGGAACAAAGAAGCAACTTTGGCCTCGGATGAACAGTGTTCGAGGCGCCTCCATGGGGCTTGGAGGCGCCTCGGGTGCAAGCTGAAGCCAGCTGTCCAAAGGAGCTAGAGGCACCTTGGACCAGGGCTTGAAGGCGCCTTAAACCTGATAAGATGCGACCAGGTTTGCGCTGATCCACCCGTGCGACTCGGCGGCCTGGAGGTGCCTTGGACAGGCTTGGAGGCGCCTCCAGCACAGTATAAAAGAGGGGTCGAGGCAGCAACTCAAAACAACAACTTCCAAGCAATCCTAATGCTACAAGCTGCTAACGAGACGATCCCGAAGTGCTGCAACATCATCCTGATGATCCGGAGCTTCAGCTTTCATTTCTTTGTTGTTGGTATTAAGTTAATCACTATTTTTCTCTATACTTACCTTGTAATATATTTTTGAGATTATAAGTGTTGCCCAACGTAAACGCTCAACGAGAGTGGGCCTTGGAGTAGGAGTCGCTCAAGGCTCCGAACCAAGTAAACTCCTCGTGTCTCTGTGTGTGGCTTTGTCTTCTTTACTATTTTCTGCTGCGTTTGTTATCCCGATTAGTTTTACGATTCCGAAATGAATGAAATAGCCATGAGTACTATTCACCCCCCCTCTAGCGCTTTTGATCCAACAATTAGTATCAGAGCGGGATCGCGTTGATTTGGTGCAACCACCAATCACGTAAATTTTTTTCGTGGTGTTTTTGGTTTTACGGGTTCAATTAGAATCTAGCTTAATAGCTACATTCTAATTCTTTTTTCGAATCGGTTTTAGCTCGAAGTTGGTGCAACACCACTCGAGCTCGTAATCTTAAATTTATTTCCCGCACTGCTAATCCAAGACCTAGTCTTGGGACGTTTCTTTTTTTCTTTTATTTTGTATACTATCAATGGCCCAACAAGAGGGTTTCAGCACTGTTCGCCCCCGCTCCTCACCGGAGAAGATTTCGGGTACTGGAAGGGACGAATGAAAACCTTCCTCAAAATCCAGTTCGAGATATGGATGATCGTCAAGACTGGACTGCAACTTCCAACTGACGAAGATGACAAGCCTACACCCTGCGAAAAATGGGAACCATCCCTAATCAAGAAAGTGGAATCCGATGCCAGAGCAACCTTCACCCTCCAATGTGGCCTGACCAAAGAAGAGCTCAATAGAGTTGGACCATTCTCCAACGCAAAAGAGCTATGGGAGAAGCTGATAGAACTCCACGAGGGCACCTCCGACACCAAGGTTAGTAAGAGGGATTTGTTATTTAATAAATTATATAATCTAAAGATGCAGGAAGGAGAGATAGCAAGTCAACTCCATGCTCGCATACAAGACATTCTCAACTCCCTCCATGCGATCGGGCAGAAAGTCGAAAATCGGGATATTATAAGGCACACTCTAAATGATTTTCCAAGGAGTATATTGTGGGCATCAATGGTAGATGTCTACAAAGTCTCCAAGGACTTATCTTCCATTAGACTAGATGAATTATTTTCTGAATTCAAACTGCATGAACAGACTAATACACAACCAACTGAGAAGGGTATTGCTTTGGTTGCAGGTACCAGTCGAACACGCGAACCAAGATCACTACGAAGAACTGAATAGGAGTCGGAAGATAAACCCGACTCAAACGATGAAGACGAAGAATTAACCTCCGAACTTGTGAATCTTGTGAAGAAGCTCTACAAGAAGAAGAAGGGCTTCAACAAGAGAGACCTAAAGAAAGCAGTCCAATCCAAGGAGAGTCAACCAAGCTCAAAAGTCAAGTTCGAGGTAACTTGCTACGGGTGCAACCAGAAAGGGCACATCAAGGCCAACTGCCCAAATCAGAAGGATGCAAAGAAGCAGAGGAAAAAGAAGGTGTTGAAGGCGACATGGGATGAATCCTCAGAAGAAGATATTGACGACGAACTCGAACAGACGAGTCTCCTCGCACTGATGGCCCGGGACTAGATCGTTGTATCCGAGAGCGAGAGCGAATTGAAAGCCGAGTCCGAATGAAGCCACGGATCCATATCCATTTTCGAAGGGCTTGACACCGCTGTAAGTATTCCTCGATTAAATAATTTAGTTAATTATTTATTACGCAAATTAGCAAAATCAAACCTTAGGGTCAAGTCACTTCTAAAAGAAGTAGCAGTCCTTAAAGAAGTGACTAGCTCCAAGACCTTGCCTGACCCAGTTCAGACTGGAAGTTTAACTCAAGTCCAAAAACTTGAGGAAGAAAATTCTAATCTGAAAACTCAGGTCAAGGATTTGGAGAAAACTTTAGAACGGTTCTCTTTGGCCTCCAAGAACCCTAAGCTAATTCTTGGGACATAGAGAGCCGTTTACAACAAAACTGGGCTAGGTTATAAAACAAAAAGAAAATATAGATCTTATCTATCCTTAGTAAACATGCATAATAGAAAATCAGTCCAAGCATGGGTACCCAAGTCCAACCTGATTAATCAAGTTGGACTTGATCAATATTGGGTCCCTAAGGATCAAATACATTACCTCGATAGACCATACTGAGGTTATGATCCAGGGGGAGCTAGAAGAAAAATAATAAAAATTAAATTAAAATCAAGTTAAATCAAAAATCAAATTAAAATTAAAATTCAATTTAAATTAAAATTCAATTTAAAATTCAAATTAAATCAAAAATCAAATTTAAATTAATTTCAAATTAAAAATTCATATTAATTCAAAATTTAAATAAAATTTAGAAATTAAATTTTTACAAAATCTTAAAAATCCAAGGGAAGACTCCAGAATAGCTGGCACCTCCAAATTTAATCCACACGACAAGGGTAACCAAGAGTAGACTACCCGGTAGGGTAATTAAGGTTAGAATAAAAAGGGTTAGGGTTAACTTGATTCACGGTACTAGTGAAGTATTGGATGATGGTACGTTGGGGAAGCTTAGTCATCACATGTCTAGGAAGATATGGCTTCGACCTGGTGCATTTGGCTAAGTGGAACTGACCGAAGCTACCCTTTATGGATCCTAACCAGTTAGACCAAGGTTTTGTACTAAGTTCAATGGGTAGGACTATTTGAAAACCTCGAAGGCATGGTTACTTTAATGATGTCCTTGTGACTCACCATAGCCCAGAAGTTTATCCAAAGAATGCCTATTTGTTGAACTCAAAGCTAAACCTGAATCTAACACAAAGTTAAACCAAACCCTAAAATTAAACTTAATTCATCTCACGATATTATAGGATTCCCTGATTGAAAACTTAAATTGGGTGAGATGACTAAGGACTAAAAATTAAAAGAAATTCAAATTCGAAATTCGAATTAAAATTTGAAATTCGAAATTAAAATTCGTAACTAAAATTAAATTAAATGAAATTGAAAATTGAAATTCAAATTAAAATTAAAATTAAAATTAAAATTAAAATTCGAATTAAAATTATAAATTAAATTAAAATTTGAAATTAATTTTCAAAATTGAACTAAATCAAAATTCGTAATTAAATTAAATTAAAATTTTTGTAATTATTTCTCAAAATTTAATTAATTCAATTTAATTAACTTAAATATTTTTCAAAAATTAATGAACTTAAATATATTTTTCAAAATTAATTAACTTAAATATTTTTCAAAATTAATTAACTTAAATAATTTTCAAATTAAAATTAACTTAAATATTTTTCAAAATTAATTAACTTAAATATATTCCTCAAAATTTAATTAACTTAAACACTTTTTCAAAATTTAATTAACTTAAATATTTTTCAAAATTTAATATGTTTCAAAATTTAATTAACTTAAATATTTTTCAAAATTTAATTAACTTAAATATGTTTCAAAATTTAAAATCAAAATAAAAATTAAATCAAAATTAAATTAAACTAGAATTAAATTAAAACTGAATTAACATTATGTTAAATTTAAACTAACTTGATGATCTGAAAATTAATATTCTTTCAAAATTTAATTAAATTAACACTTTTTCAAAATTTAATTAACTTAAACACTTTTTCAAAATTTAATTAATTTATTTTTTTTCAAATTAAGTTAACTTAATTATTTTTCAAATTAAATTAACTTAATTATTTTTCAAATTAAATTAACTTAAATATTTGTCAAATTCAATCAACTTAATTTTAGCTAAATATCTCTTTTACAACTTAATCAACTTAACATCATTTATATTAAAAATAAAATTAAAATAAAAAAAAAATCTTACACGTGGCGTCTCTCGGAGGCGCCTCCCACACAAGGGAGGCGCTCTCAACAGCGGCAGGAAATGTGTGGGAGGTGCTCTCAACAACGGCAGGAAATTTCCCACCGCCTTCACCTAAGGCGCCTTGGATAATCTCTGAGGCGCCTCAAACACCTCTTATAAGGCACCTCAAACAACCTTTAAGGCGCCTTCAACCCGCGATATTGCCACGAACAGAAGGCCTTCTGTTCGTTTTGTCACGCCCCCAGAGGAGTCCTTACCGAAAAATTTCGGCAGTATCTCCCCTGTACGGGTGACAATCTGCGGCATACATACATACATACAAAATACATCAGCCACATACGGCTGTAATATATTTACACAACCACGCAGTTATATAATCAGCCCACTCGGCTGGAACAGAAATAAACACAACCATGCAGTTATATAATCAGCCCACTCGGCTGTACTAAAATCAACACAGCGGAAATTACAAATAACGATCACAAAACATAAAGCAACTAACTGCGAGCCGGCTCGGCTTGACATAATAATATCAAACCAAATACAAGAGAACACAAATACTTAAACAAGTACAAAACCCAAAATACAAATAGCGTAAGAAATACCAAAATCGTAAGGTCGTCCTCGAATGTGACGTGGGACTGGCGGACAGGCTCTCCAGGCGACTCCATAAATCCTTTACCTGCTACCTGACGAAATTACCAATATACGGGGTGGTGAGTATAAAGACTCAGCGGATAATAGACAAATAGTGCATGAGTATAGTAAAGAACTAGAGATGCAAATGTATACAGTCTCGTATGGAAATAGCAGATACTACAGTGATATCATAATAAGTGTCCATACCTGAAACCATATCCTAGGCTAGTAGTAAAAGGTAAAGTGTAGCAAAGTCCTGCTACAATACTGCTCATAACTACATGGTATCCTGTGAGGTATATACATGTCAACAGTAGGCAAGTCAGTGTCTAAACACATATCACAGGTATAAATCTCAACCTATGTAAGCATAACAGCATAAATAAACAACAACAGCATAGATAAGCAATAACAGCATAAGTAAACAACCAGCAGATATAATAACAACAGCGTATGTACGGATGGTCACTCCCGCCCACCCCTCAAGTCCATGACCCCAGTATGGACGAGAGGCCGGGACAATGACAGACTGTACACCACTCCAGCTACCACTACTCTTGAGTGGCCAAGGGGACAGTTGCATTGTAGCTGAATAGCTACGTCTGCAACGGGGTCCCTACTGCCCGCGACTCCAGCAGACACTACCCATGAGTGTGCGAGTGGGGGGCATGACAGGACATGCGGCACGCTCCAAGCTACCACTACCCATGAGTGGCCGAGCGTGCGGCCCTGGCCAACAACCGCCTCAACCACAAGGGAGACAGGATCGTCGGCAATGCATGCAATGACATGATGCGAACAATGCAACAGTCATCATATATATATAAACAGAAACAGGTATGCTACATGAAGCCAGCAAGGTCAGTAAGGTGTGTAAACAAACAGCAATCAAAGCATGTAAACATGGTATCAGGTGTCTATATATCCAATACCTAATATCTAATGTCTGGCATCTGGTATCTGGTATCTGGTATCTGGTATCTGGTATCTGGTATCTGGTATCTGGTATCTGATACCTAGTAATATAGTATCTGCTAAATATCATCGATAGCAACGAGAGACTGTATAGATACAGAAACGAGTAGCTCAAAGATTGAGTGGAAGTATCAAACGCAAGAAAAATAAGAGTGGAGTCAAGATAGATACAGCAACTATCTGAACGTAAAGCTCATGCACTAGGATCAACATACTAAAGAGATAAAGCAAGAAATACCCGCCTTTATCTGCCGATCGTGATAAACTAATCCCACGTCAAAACGCACATCCCGAATCCAAGTCCTGCGATCACATAATATATTTAGCTAATTATATATACAACAACTAGCTAAAACCTAAAACCCAATTCTAATTCAATTAGATAACCATTTAATTTCACCTAATAATCCAAATCTAACCAGATGATAAATTCATCTTTTATCCACCAATCAATTCAAGATCTACCACAGTCCACATATCACATAGAATAATCTAACCCATCATCACTAATTATGATATCAATCTTATGATTCTATTACAATCATGTACTCCTTTAAATCAACCATAAACCTTCATCTCAATAACAAATCATCCACATGATAATTACATACAAACTAAAAATCCACTCAAACAATAAATCACAACTAAATAGGACTAAAACACTCTAACCATTTCACAACTAAAATCAAATATGGTTAATACACAAATTACCTTCTCAACTTACTCAAATCCAAGTAGGTTGCTGGTAACTCACGATTACAAAAATCCATGACCAAAAATAGGTTGCTCACATCTGTGGATCGTCCTCAACAAAGTCGGCCAGAGCTACAAAGGGTCAACCAACCTAATTAACACAATCTTCCATTCTAAAATGGGAATCCAGATCTCTACAAATTCAATTAAAATACCAAACATGTCTTACCTTCAATCCAAATCGGCAGAGGTTACTGTGTTGAAAAGGAAACTCTCCAGGCAGGCCCATAACCGTTCGATGATGATCCTGGTCATTGTTGTGAAGGAATAGAGATTTCCTCCTGATAGATGCCCTCCTCCCTCAATCATGGCCAGTGATAGCGAAGAGATGGCCTACCGGCAGAAGTATCTGGCTCCCAAGAACAACTGTTAGTGGAGAGCCAAGCTACATGTTAGATCGAAACCGCGCTAGAGGGGGGGGGGGGGGTGAATAGCGCTCGCGGCTATTTCGTTTTTCGGAAAACACTCGAGTAGAATACGCAGCGGAAAATGTAAATAAACACAAACACAGAGACACGGTCGTTTACTTCGTTCGGAGCCTAAGGCGACTCCTACTCGAAGGCCCGCGATCCTTGATCGCTTCCAGTGGGCAACAACTATAAGTTCGATAAACGATTACAAGTTGAAGTACAATAAACGACAGTAAATAATTATACCAACGACAAAGAAATGAAGATTCGGAGCTCCTGGTCGTCGGGCACAAGTAGCAGCACTTCGGAACGTCGTTTGGAGCAGCACGTAGCACTTGAATCACTTGGAAGAAGATGTTTTGAAGCTGCTGGTCGAGATCCCTTATAAAGGGGGTTCAAGGCGCCTTATACTGTTCACCAAGGCGCCTTGAACGAGCCGAGTCACCCGCGTGGATCAGCACGGACCTGGTCGAACTCTATCTGGTTTAAGGCGCCTTCAGCCTATCCAAGGCGCCTTCAACCTCCGGTCCAAGGCGCCTTGAACTCCATTCAAGGCGCCTCCAGTCTGCTGCGCTGGCCTTTTCCTGGCTCGCACCCGAGGCGCCTCCAAGCTCCATGGAGGCGCCTCGGACACTGTTCATCCGAGTTCTTCTTTGTGTTTTTGGTACCTGCAAGTATGTTAATCCAAAAATACCTGCAACACAAAGTTAACACAAAATAATAGTATGAATATGAAATTATGACAGTCTCCGGACTGTCCGGGTCTGACTTCGGATTTCTGACCGGAACGCGTCCTCACCTACTCCACTCAGGAGATTTACCTGTTGCCAGTACGATCCTCCAGATCGACTGGACTTTTGCTCGGCACTCGATGCTCCCGAACTTTCTGCTAAACATCCGCTTCACCGGCCAGTTCAGACTTTCACCTGGTTTGCGACACCAGGACTTTCCACCTAGGGTTACCACCCCCTAGGACTTTTGCCTGAAGCCATCGACCTGCCAAGGCTTTCCGCATAGGGTTACCACCCCCTATGACCTAGGGTTACCACCCCCTAGGGTTTTACCTTGCCTTACCGCAGTTAGGGCTTTCCTGAAACACTCAGCAAAAGCTGTCAGAAAACAAAGCACCTTAACTTTGAATCCTTTGCCATTATCAAAACTTAGGTTCGATCGTTGGATGCTTCCCGCACCAACACTACACGCACAGGGAACATCTTCTCGGAACAAATGAATGGGGAAGAGTTCAGATTAGGGCAGAGGGTGGCGGCCACTCACAGCGACGATCAGAGGCGATGGAGACTTGAGGAAGAGGAGAAATGGGAGAAGGTCGGAGCTGACAGTGGTGTGCTCCTCCGCAACCGACGGCTGGACCTAAGGAAGCTCAACACTGGCGAGATCGGCCAAAGGAAGGCTCGCAGCGGTGGTGTCGGCAAGATGAGGAGATCGGGATGAAAGAAGGCGCTCGAGCGAGGTAGTTGTGACAGGGAGCATCACCGGTGACAGTGGCTCAAGGAAGAAGAAGTGGCCGACAGTGGATTTGGGGTGAAGGGTTCGACGAATCGGGAGGATGAGGAGGAGATGGCGACGACGCATAAAGGGGAGATCGTAGGAGAGCAAGGGATCGGGAGGAGAGGAAATAAAAATGAAAACAAAACAAATTAAAACCTAGGTTTTTAATTGAAACTTAGGTTTATTAACCCAATCAACTCCCACATTTGGGTATCCAAAATAGGCTTCCTCTAAACCCAATAATTGATCCTCTTAAAATATGTCAAATGAGCTCCGAAAAATTCCCAGAAAATTTCTAAAAATTTTTGAAAAATCCAATAAGATTATATGTCCAATAACCTTATTATTTAATTATGTTTTTGGCACCGTATTTTACACGTTTTCTACCGAAGCTTCACACGGGTTTCCCGTGCGATTTCTCCCCAAACCAAGGCACCTTCCCAACTCTTCCTCCTCTACTCCTAGCAATGCCTCCTAGGTATGCTCTAATCCACCCTTACTCATCTACTACATGATTCTATTACTAGTTTTTGCTATTTTCTTGTATATTGTTAAAAATAGGAAACGTCGCATTGTTGATCCTACACCGGCTAGGGCCCCTTCTATGGACCCTAGATTCCCCTCAGAGCAGCATAGGGTAGATTTTGCTAGGTTTACATTTAAGTCTATTAAACCTAGGTATGTAGGTAGGACATTTTTTACCCAGTTCTGTCACCCCGCAATTCAGATGATAGATTACTATCAATTAGGGAAATTGGTTTACTGCAACAATACAGTAAACCAGGACTTGTGTGCACAGTTCTATCACAACCTCGAAAAGGTTGATGATAGTACGTATTCCACTAGAGTTGGTGGAACTGACATCCAGTTTACCCCCTCCCTGATTCGTATGAGTTTAGAGCTTAGGGAGTCTACATGTACCTTCCTGTGCTACCCGGGTAGGGATCTACCATTCGGTGATCCCTATTCCCATATCACTTTAGACACCATCTACACACATTTTTTTTGGAGAGGAGAGACCATTTGGACTGACTGAGTTCTGGTCGATTCTTCTTAGGGTTCAGGACTACGTTATGTACAGAGTCCTGACAGCATGCATTTTGCCGATCACATCTTGTGACGTCACAAAGATGCGATCCTCTCACTCATTCTTTTTGTACGCCCTGAGTCAGTGCCTAGATATAGACATTGCACTGCATATGTTCCATAACATTATCCATGCATCTAGTACAGTCACGTCTGGAGTAGTCCACATGCCCTACTGTCATATCTTGACTCAGATTTTCTCCACCTCTAGGATAGACATGAGTTAGGGCAGCGTAGTCTTCAATTAGCCGGTATAGAGGTCACTGCTGAGGGGATTCTGGCCTGGAAGGGTCGGCCACAGCCAGCCGCTGCTCCTATCACTCCAGAGGCCGAGGATGCATCGGGCGAGGGAGAGGAGTGGCCCGACTTCCTAGCAGAGGAGTTTTTCGCAGATCTGTTACCTTCCACCTCTGCTGAGCCTTCCACATCAGCCGGACCTTCGACTTCGGCACCACTTTCCGTAGAGGACAGACTCGCTCAACTCGAGATCCAGTCCATTTAGACGCGACGGACTGTGCTAGATAGCCATCCTTTCCTCCGATCTCTCCAATCTGAGATAGTTGCGGGATTCGCTTCTCTTCGGGGGGAGATACGTCGCCAGGGCCAGCCTGCACCCGAGCAGCCCCTTGCACCACCTCCAGCTGACGACCCCCCAGCTGATGACCCTACTTTTTGACATCATCATTTCATGTACCTTGATATTAGACAGATATTTCCATTTTCTACTTTGGTTGCACTAGTGTTAGAGAACTCTACTTATTTATGCTTACCGGTTTTATTTATTAAACTCTGCACAAATAGGAATGTGTTGGATAGAATAGATCTTATTTTCAAATTTCCTACAATCTCACTTTAAAATTTCTATTGATCTTCAAATCTGCTTAAGTTTAAAATTATATTTTAAAAAACTAGGAAAAATAATGTTTTCAAAATTCCAATTTTACTAGATTTTCAAATTTGGACTTAGCCTAGGCTCTACCTTAGAAATCATGTTCCCCTAGAATTCAGCCAGAGTATCTCACAAATACCTAGGCTTACCTTGATTGTGCTTGAAAAACTTAGAATGGTGTGAGATGCATAGGGTACAGTCTGGACTTAAGAATGCTTATATCTGTGCATCAATATGAGTCTGGGCATTAAATACCTAATTTAAAGTAATCTAGTCAAGTCATCCAGCCCTAGTCAAATCTAACTGGATCTATTGACTTAACTTGACTAACCAAGTGAAAGTTGTTGTCCTCTAGGCAATCAACTAGTAGCTAGATGGTTAGACATGTGGCTAAGAAATTAAGTGTTTGATTTTTAGGGTTACTCGACTTGCACATTAGGGTTCTGATACCTTACTAAAAGAACTTAGTTAACTTGCAATCAATTTAACTCGACTCATGCTTGGACATTAAGGTTTAAACTTATTGCTCCTCCTTGGCCGTTAAGTATTTTGGAATTCATTATTCGTTTAAATATATATTTTTTTAAAAAAATAGTCTTAGACTTTCTTAATATTTTTTATATACTTTTCAAAGTCTTTTGAAAATTTAGTGAAGTTTATTTTTTTCTCTTTCCAAGTTATTGTTCAAAAAGCTTATTCAAAATTAAGAAAATATTTACCAACAAAGCTTTTCGAATCTATCTAACAGAGTTTGAAAATTTATTTTTCCCCAAAGATTTCAACTAAGTTTCAAAATTGGATAAAGTTATTTTTCAAAGTAAACTTTTTACTAGATCTTTAAACTTAGTTGAAAGAAAATTATCTCTTTAGACATTTAGCTAAGAGTTTTACAATGAAAATTAATTATAAAAAGCTAAGTGTTTGAAAAGTTCTTTTATCCTTTCTTTAAAGCTAAAGTGTTTCCTTTAAAAGTTTTTCCCAAACTTAATTCAATTTTCGTACTTAAGAAAATCCCTTTTTTTTAAAGACTTTTTAGTTTAATGAAAAATCTTTAAATAAAGTCTTTAAAAGCTTACGTTTTCAAAATTTTGGCTAAATAGAGTTGTTTTGCACTTAAATTATTTTCACTTAGTAAAATTTTACTAAGCTTTTTCCTACAAAGTTTTCCCTACAAAAGTTTTAAAAGCCAGGTGTTTTAAATGTTATTTTTGGGCTTCAATATTTTTACTAAGTTTTTCCTACAAAGTTTTTTGATATATGGCAAAGGGGGAGAGTAGGACAAAAAATTCAAATTAAGGATAAGAGTTCTCTTATTAAGGGGGAGCCTTAACTTTGAGCTTTGAAAATTTTAAATTTACCTTAACTTTTATAAAGTTTAAAATTTCTTTAGCTTGTACTTAACTTGTTACTTAAGTATGCTTACGTTTGTGCTTAAACTTCTTATTTAAAAGCATGCTTACGTTCATGGAGCTTGCAGGAAAGTCCTAAGTGGTACTTAGGCAAAAGTCCTAGCTACGGTTAGGCATGTGGAAAATCCTAGGGGGTGGTAACCCTAGGTCATAGGGGGTGGTAACCCTATGTGGAAAGTCTTGGCGAGTCGAGAGTATTGGTGCAGCGGAGGCCGGCAAGAGGGGGGTGAATTGCTGTAAACAAAAATAAAATATACCCTCCTCGTACTTTCAACTCAATTAGTGCAATAGTGATAAATTAATAAAGAAATACGAAAATATAGAAAGACAGAGAAGATCGGGAGTTAACCTAGTTACAACCAAGACGGTTGTTAATCTAGAGCAATGAAGAGCTCAGTAGAAAAATTCTCCTTCTCTGAAGGCGGAGAAGCCTTTTACACTTTGGAAGCTTAGAACTATTGCTAGGAATGACTACACAATGATTGCTTGAGTTATTGTTGAATTCCTAGCTCCAGAGGCCTTTAAATAGCCTCTGGAAATATGATCTCGAAGCTCCAAAGCGCCTCCAACGAGGGTCCAAGGCGCCTCTAAGCGAGTGATCGGATAGAACTCTATCCGAAGGCAAACGGTCGGATTGACTGGGTTGAAGGCGCCTTCAACCTGGCTGAAGGCGCCTTCAAGCTGGAGGCGCCTTCAACCTGGCTGAAGGCACCTTCAAGCTGGCAGCTCAGCTTCTTGACTTCATTTCCAGCTTGCTTTGACTTCCAACGCTCCGATCTTTTGGGTGATTGCGGCCAATCGGAATAGGGCTCACCAGAACCCAATTCCCGGCCTTCTCCTCGAGCAGCCTTCCGTCCCGGCTTAACGTCCCTCGAACGCCGCACACGCTCTTTACGCCCACCGGAGTACTCTTCCGCAGCTCTCTCGTCCTTCGGACGCACCGAGCCCGTTGGCTCCCTTCCCGTGCCGTCCTTCTTGCTAGCTGCGTCTTCCGCTCGACTTCCTATGCTCCTAAGCTCCTGCACACTCAGACACAGGGATCAAACACAAAGCAGGACCTAAACAACTTGGTTGATCACATCAAAACACCACGGGGTCCAACAATCTCCCCCTTTTTGATGTGCATCAACCCAAGTTCAAGTTAGGGAAAAAATAGACATAAAAAGTAATTTTAAAGAAAAATTACTAAACTAACCAGTTAAGCATAACTTTTGCAATAAATAAAATTGCAACAGATTTTCAAAAAATAGGTAAAATTTTAATTTTCTTAACTCCTCCTAAACTTGTACTTTTCTCTCCCCCTTTGATCATAGCAAAAATGGAGTACCAATAAGAGAATACTAATCAAATTATTAAGGTAGAAAAAATTTTGAGTAAAAATAAATTTTTAGAAAAAAAAATTTCTAAGTGAAATTGAATTTTTAGAAAAGTTTTCTAAGCAAAAGTAAATTTTTTAGAATTTTACAAAAAAAATTCCTAAGTTAAACTTAATTTTTGAATGTTCCCAAAAAAAAAAAAGGTCTAAGTCAAATGAAGGTTTCTAGAATTTTCCAGGAAAAAAAAGATTTCTAACCAAAAAAAATTTTAAGTTAGAATTTTCAAGAAAAATTTCTAAGTAAAAGAAATTTTTTGTTTATTTTAAAAAATGTTTGATAAATTTTCAAAGCATTATTTAATTCTTGTTTAATACTTTTTTAGAAAGTTAATTAAACAATTTCTTTCAATATTTTAGCTTCCAGGTCGTGGCGAGGCACTAGGCCTTCTTGGTTATTGGAGCAACAACCACTTCTTTAGACAAAGCTTGCATAAAGAATTTCAATGTTTAATTTTCTCACTGTAAGCTTTTAACTAAAAGAGAAATTTAAACCAGCAAAGATTTTAGAACCCAATAAAGGTTCCTTCCTACAGGATTAGTCAAAAACTTAGGGGGTATATAATTCTTAGGAATTTTCCTAAGTTGACCTTGATGCTTCCTTATATACCAGTTTAATTTTTCATAAATTTTAAGTTTTGATTTTGGAAAAACATTTATCTTTAAGCATGCATCAAATTTCAATTTTTCAATTTCCAATTTTAAATTTTCATTTTCTGATTTCAAATTTTTATTTTCTTTTTCTAATTTATCTAATTCTTTAGAAAGAGCTTTAATAAATTTAAAAGATTGAGTCGGGGTTAGATTGCGTACCTTACTTACCTGATCTGGTGACGCTCCCCCTTCACTGCTGCTTTCTTCTTATGATGTTCCTCCCCCTTCATCGATGTTTATCTCTGTGCTTGAGTCTTCTTTCGACTGATGGTTCGCCATTAGTGCTAACCCCAAGAATTCTTCGATGTATGACTTAGAGGATGACGAATCTGACCAAGTAGCCTTCAGGTTCTTGTGCTTGGAGGGTTCTGGTTTCTTGTATTTTGACTTTTCCCTTTCTTTCTCCTTTCTCTTTAGCTTTGGGCAGTCATCTTTGATGTGCCCCTCTTCGTTGCAGTTGTAGCAACAAACTTGTAACGCCCGAAAATTCTCAAAACTATATTAGAAATATTCTATAATTATTCTGGAATTTTTAGATATTTTTCCGGAATTTTTAGAGTAGCGGAAGTAGCAAAAATAAATAGAAAACGAAAACGGCATAAGCGAGGATTGAACCCGAGACCTATGGCTTAGGGATAATGCTAGTAACCAGTTGAACCCAGCAGGGCCGTGCTGAAAGGAAAGGGAACCAATAAAATTTATATTGGAGTTGGTCGAATTAATTCTTTAATATAAATAGGAAAATTAATAAGTGAAGAGAGGATTTGGATCGTGATTTCTCCTCACCCTAGCCCTCACGCCGCCCCCTTCTCTTCTCCCTCCTTCTCTCGGCGCCAACCACAAGGAAGCCTAGGGTTTCATCCCTAGGGCCCTAGGAGTACATTCCGGCGACGACTTCAACGCGAGGACGCTCCCCTCCGCGAGAGGAACGTGTAGACGCGAGAAGATCGTCGAAAGGATCGTCTCCACCGGAATTCTAGCGAATAGAATTGTAAGAAATTAGCGTACGAGGTAAGAAACCCCTCACCTACAGTATAAGTAGCTTTTCGTACGATTGAATGCTTTTAATTTAGCCATATGTAGATTTTTCGACGCATAGGGTGTATTTAACCCTCCTCGCGGATTTAGGGATCTAGTTGAGCACCTCTAGATGGGTCAGACACGTTTTCTCCTTTCAGTTGGAGATTCTAGACGATGTCGGGTGCCTAGAGGTGATCTCCCTAATAGAGAGGAGAGTTGGAGCACACTAAGTGTTCGATAAAATGCTTAGCTCAGTAAAGTGCTACAGTAGGCATTTTTAATAGCTCAGTAAATGCAATAGAAGCATTTAAAATAGCTTAGTTAGTCTTGCTGCAGCATATATGGGACTACGGTCCAATGGGTGGGCACCCATAGTCGCCTCTAGGTTCAGATAACCTGGTAAAAGCAAGATGAATTAGTTAGCTATGATCCAGTATTTTACTTTCAGTAGGGACACTGTACAGGATTAGATATCCATTGGGTTGGGCTCCCATAGTCGGTCCCTAGGTTTAGATAACCTAGTAAACCTTACTAAATTCGGGATTTGCAACCCCGGGTCTAGTTACGGATGCGCGCATAGCATGTACAGTTGTCGGGCCCATTAGCAATATGATTATGTATTTTGATCTATTATGGTAATAGCTTTCCAAACTCACAATCAGTTATATGATTATGTTTTGAAATCAGTTTTAGTTCAGCTTTAGTTAACTCAGTTATGTTTCAGTTTAGTTCTTCTTGTTGATACTTTAGTTATTGCCACGAGTAGCTCTTGGTTTTTATGTCTTGTATGATAGTATGCCATGCCTAGCACTCTCCATCATGTTTTCATTCAGCATCTTTCAAAGCATGAATTTATCGTATGCATGTTTTTGTGAGTAAATGGTTTCTTACTAAGCGAAAGCTTATAGATACTTTCTTTTCCTTATACTGTAGATAAAGGTAAAGGAAAGATGGATTAGGGGAGGCTGGAGGGCAATGCTACGAAGATGTGTGTGGGCAGGAACTTGGAATAGAGATCTTAGGGAACCTTAACAAGCTTTGTTTTAAACATTAGAACTTTTCAGTGTTTTTATCATTTGCACTTTAGTATGTTAGTTGTCATGAATTAGGTAACTATGCACTCTATTATGCTTAGAACACTTCCTTTTTGATGTTAGGATGTTATTTGTTATTGGTAGAGTGTTTCCTAGTTATTTTAGAACTGGTAATGTGGTTGAGGCACGAAACAGTGCTGAAATCAGACATTTGGCACGAAATTAGTAACTCGAATCGATCAGCTGATCGATTCGAGGGTTCCCAATCGATCAGCTGATCGATTGGGCAATCTGTTCTGCGAACAGTAGGCCTCTGGATCGATCAGCCGATCGATCCAGCCATTTCCGTCATGAACAGAGAGCTCTGGGATCGATCACTAGATCGATTGACCAGCCTGGATCGATCAGCCGATCGATCCAAATTATTGTCCCGAGCACAGTAGCGTGCTGGATCGATCGCTGGATCGATCCAACCTATGTCCCGCATACAGTAGTCGGCTGAATCGATCACCGGATCGATCCGACTATTCCAATCGATCGGTGGATCGATTGGGAGGTCTGATAACAGCGGGAAAATGTTTAAGTTCAGTTCCTTGACCATGGGGAAGGTAAAACATGTTATGAATAGTTAGTTTACACCCCTTAGCATGTATAGAACCAAGAAATGTTAGTAGTTTAGCAAAATTTCAGTTAGTACAACTTCCGCACCTAGATCTAATGGTGGTCAGGGAATAGTTTAGCACAACATAATGTGACGATCGGCCTTACAGCTTAGTTAGTAGAAGACGGGTCGTTACAGAACTGTCCTCTTCTTTCGATGATGCCTCTGCGATTTAAATTTATTAGTACTGAAAAACTTATTGAAACGTCTTACCAGTAGTGCCGCTTCGGATTCGTCGACTGAGGCTTCGGAGTCAGAACTGTTCATTTTTGCCTTTAAGGCAATGTTCTGACTGGTCTTCTCTACTCCATTGGGCTCTGAAACTCGAGATTCGTGAAGTTCAAAAGTGGAAAATAATTGTTCTAAAGTACTTACCTCGAGGTCCTTAGAGATGTAGTACGCATCTACTAAGGAGGCCCACTCTGGAGTTCTCGGGAAGGCATTGAGCGCGTATCGGATGGAATCCCGGTTGGTTACTTCTTCTCCAAGGTTCGTTAGTTGCATTATCAGCTCCTTGATTCTCGCTTGGAGTTGCGCTACCTTCTCGCTGTTGTTCATCCGGAGGTTTGTTAGTTGTGTCCGGAGGATGTCGCGTAGTGCCAGCTTCGCTTCAGAGGTACCTTCGTGAAGCTCCAGGAATTTCTCCCAGAGATCTTTCGCTGAGTCGTAGCTTCCGATATGACTTACCTCCTGAGGTGGCAGAACGCTGAGGAGGAGGAATTCAGCTTTTCCATTGGCGACAAAATCTGCTTGCTCCTTTTTCGTCCAGGTATTTTCCTCCTTATCTTTCGAAACTGCATAGCCATATTTCAGTATTAAAAGAATGTCAAATTAGGTTTTAAAAAATACCTCCATTTTGCGCTTCCATGTGGCGAAGTCTCCGTCGAACTTCGGGGGATGGATGTTCGCTCCGGCCATCGTCTTGATCGTAGTGCTTCAGTTGGCGATTAGTCCTTCTGAGGCGATCAGGCTCTGATACCACTTGTTGGTGCAGCGGAGGCCGGCAAGAGGGGGTGAATTACTGTAAACAAAAATAAAATATACCCTCCTCGTACTTTCTACTCAATTAGTGCAATAGTGATAAATTAATAAAGCAATACGAAAATATAGAAAGACAGAGAAGACCGGGAGTTAACCTGGTTACAACCAAGATGGTTGTTAATCCAGGGCGATGAAGAGCTCAGTAGAAAAATTCTCCTTCTCTGAAGGCGGAGAAGCCTTTTACACTTTGGAAGCTTAGAACTATTGCTAGGAATGGCTACACAATGATTACTTGAGTTATTGTTGAATTCCTAGCTCAAGGGGCCTTTAAATAGCCTTTGGAAATCTAATCTCGAAGCTCCAAGGCGCCTCCAATGAGGGTCCAAGGCGCCTCTAAGCGAGTGATCGGATAGAACTCTATCCGAAGGCAAACGGTCGGATTGACTGGGTTGAAGGCGCCTTCAACCTGGCTGAAGGCACCTTCAAGCTGGAGGCGCCTTCAACCTGGCTGAAGGCACCTTCAAGCTGGCAGCTCAGCTTCTTGACTTCATTTCCAGCTTGCTTTGACTTCCAACGCTCCGATCTTTTGGGTGATTGCGGCCAACCAGAATAGGGCTCACCCGAACCCAATTCCCGGCCTTCTCCTCGAGCAGCTTTCCGTCTCGGCTTAACATCCCTCGAACGTCGCACACGCTCTTCACACCCACCGGAGTACTCTTCCGCAGCTCTCTCATCCTTCGGACGCACCGAGCCCGTCAGATCCCTTCCCGTGCCGTCCTTCTCGCTAGCTGTGCCTTCCGCTCGACTTCCTGTGCTCCTAAGCTCCTGCACACTCAGACACAAGGATCAAACACAAAGCAGGACCTAACCAACTTGATTGATCACATCAAAACACCACGGGGTCAAACAGAGAGCTTCAGGCAAAAGTCCTAGGGGGTGGTAACCCTAGGTGGAAAGTCCTGGTGTCGTGAACCAGGTGGAAGACTAGACGGGCCGGGAAGCGGAAGTCCAGCAGAAAGTCCGGAAGCTTCGAACGCTCAGCAAAAGTCCAGTTGATCTGGAGGATCACACTGGCAACAGGTAAATCTCCTGAGTGGAGTAGATGAGGACGCATTCCCCGTAGATGGAACAGTAGGCGTCGGGTCGACCTAGGGTTTCCGATTAGAAATCCGAAATCAGACCCGGACAGTCCGATGACTGTCAACTATCATTTGTTATATCATTTCTATGCTAACTTTGTTTTGCAGGGTATGTGTTTGGGACTAACACATTTTGCAAGAACAAATAAGCATCTTTGGCCTCAGTTGAACAGTGTTCGAGGCGCCTCCATGGGGCTTGGAGGTGCCTCGAGTGCAAGCCAAAGCCATCTGTCCAGAGGAGCTGGAGGTGCCTCAGATGAAGCTGGAGGCACCTTAGACCAGGGCTTGAAGGAACCTTGAGGAGGCTTGAAGGCGCCTTAAACCTGATAAGGTGCGACCAGGTTTGCGTTGATCCACCCGTGCAACTCGACGGCTTGGAGGCACCTTGGACAGGCTTGGAGGCGCCTCCAGCACAGTATAAAAGAGGGGTCGAGGCAACAGCTCAAAACAACAACTTCCGAGCAATCCTAACGCTACAAGCTGCTAACGAGACGATTCCGAAGTGCTGCAACATCATCCCGACGACCCGGAGCTTCAACTTTCATTTCTTTGTTGTCGGTATTAAGTTAATCACTATTTTTCTCTGTACTTAGCTTGTAATATATTTTCGAGATTATAAGTGTTGCCCAACGTAAATGCTCAACGAGCGTGGGCCTTGGAGTAGGAGTCGCTCAAGGCTCCGAACCAAGTAAACTCCTGTGTCTTTGTGTGTGGCTTTGTCTTCTTTACTATTTTCCGCTGCGTTTGTTATCTCGATTAGTTTTATGATTCCGAAATGAACGAAATAGCCACGAGCGCTATTCACCCCCACTCTAGTGCTTTCGATCCAACAGATTTTTACTAAGGATTATCAACAGAATTGGAATTTTGTGAATGATTTCCAATGAAATCTAATTTTCATCTGTGTTTGCCAGGGGAAATTAGGGTTTGCCAGGGGTTACCGATGGCAATAACAGTTCTTTAGTAACCACTCTTCCAAAGGAAGAGTGTTTCCGTCAATGGGTTCTTCCTTCTCGACTGAAACAACAATCCATCAAGAATCTATTTCTGATGAAATTGTTTTTTTGTCAATATCCATCGGTATCCTCCAAAAATAGTTGTTGGTTTGAAACTTTCTCGACAAAAATCATCTTCCGTTGGTAGTCTTCGACAAAAGTTTATTTCCGTCAAGGATCTTTGACGGAATTAAATTACGTAGGTAAATCCATCAATATTCCAATGTTTTTCTATAGTGCAAGTTGCTGGAGATCGATGAAGAATTCATGGCATTCTCTACATGGGTTCATTCTTTGGATTCAATACAAGGTTGATGCAATTGTATGAAAAATTCATAACAGAATCAGATCAGCACAACCCAACTTATTTTATCAACCATCATTTCTTTCATGATCAAATCTTTTATTCAATCACTTCATGTATATTGTTCCTGTCTGAGATCGTCGACAGGTGAGACATCGATGTAGACAGATGTTGACGATGAAGCTGACCACGTGGGAAGATTGCCAAGCTAGAAAGAGAGAAAGCATTGTCGGGAGGGTTTAATTGCCTAGAGAGCTTATGAGGAGTAAAAACATGAGGGACGAGGTGAGGATGGAAGCTGGAGGTGCCCCGGCTTGTCCACATCAACCATCGAGTCTGTCTCAAGAGGAGAGAAATGATGAAGAACAATAGTAGGCTAATGGAAACGGATGTATGCGACTATGTCTGCGTATCTTGGCCCGCGAGGGTAAGCTCCATTTATACCATGAAGAAGTGGGATGTCATATTCACGACTATTAGAGGGGATGATGCACTTTTGATAGGATGTCATATCTCAGTAAGGAGGGTGTTCCATCACCATATCAAAAAGTCACATCATTTATATCTGGTACTGTGGGAAATCTCGTGGGATTACGCTACGTCAATCATGCTGCCCCACGTGTTCTCATAACCCACGTGTTATTGACTAGTTGTGTAACGCCCGAAAATTCTCAAATTTATTTTAGAAATATTCTACTATTTTTCTAGAATTTTAGGATATTTTTATGGAATTTTTAGAATAGTTGAAGTAGCAAAATTTAATAAAAACGTAAAATAGCCTAAGCGGGGATTGAACCCGCGACCTATGGACTTTATGACATAGAGGGTGACTTAGTAACCAGGGGGCCCCAGCAGGGGTGTGCTGAAAGAAGAGGAGAACAATTATACTTAAGATTTAGTTGGGTGGTATTAATCACTTAATATAAATAGGGGAATTAAGTGGGAGATTTTATTTTTGGAACGACACCTCTCCCTCACCCTCACTTGACGCCGCCCCCTCTCCTCCTCATCCTCTCAGCGCATAAGCCCAAGAAACCTAGGGTTCCACCCTAGGGCCATAGGAACACCTTCCGGCGACAACTCTGACACAAGGACGCTCCCCTCCGCGAGAGGAAAGCGTAGACATAAGAGGATCGTCGAAACGATCTTCTTCTCCGGAAATCTAGCGATCGGATTGTAAGGAAAGTTAGCGCAGGATGTAAGTAACCCCTCACCTACAGTATAAGTAGCTAATCGCATGTTTTTGTGCTCTTAGTTCGCATTTATATTCTTAGTACATCCACATGCAGAGATAGAGCACACCAGGTGTTCGATAAAATGACTAGTATAATTATATGCTACAGTAGACATTTTTAATAGTTCAGTTGAATGGCATAGATGTAATTTAATAGCATGCATGGTCTTGCTTCAGTTATATGGGACTACGATCCAATGGGTGGGCTCCCATAGTCGCCTCTAGGTTCAGATAACCTAGTTCTAGGTTCAGATAACCTAGTTCTAGGTTCAGATAACCTAGTCAGACAAGACAAAATAATTAGATTAAAAATCAGTATTTTACTTTATCAGTGGCACTGTACTGGACTTCAGTTGTCCTTGGGTTGGGCTCCCATAGTCGTCCCTAGGTTTAGATAACCTAGTAACCCTACTAGATTCGAGACTTGCTACCTCGGGCCTAGTTAGGGATGCGCACATAGCAAGTACAGTTGTCGGGCCCATCAGCAGCATGATTAGTATTTTTATCTATTTATGAAAATAGTTTTCAAACTTCACAACCAGATATGTGAATACAGCTTAGCTTCAGTTTAGTTTTCTTATTGTTATAACAATTAGCTTAGCTTATGTATCGATTTAGTTAGCTTGTTGATACAATGAATAGCTTTTTGTTCAGTATTTGTTTAGCATGACTTACATGTCCATATGCCATGTTTTTAGCATTTCCAGTATGATCATCAGCATGTATTTCAATAGCATCTTTTAAAAGCATGATTTCATCGAATGCATGTTTTGTGAGGTAGATGGTTCTTACTAAGCTCCCAAGCTTATAGTTTCCCTTTTTCCTTATGCTGCAGATAAAGGTAAAGGGAAGATGGAATAGCGGAGGTTGGAGGGCAATGCGATATAGATATGTGTGAAAGGACTTGGAATAAAGATTCTTGGTGACTAGCAAGTCTAAAGACTTAATAATGCTTATAGTTTTACTTTTCCGCACTTATAGATGTTTAAGTGTCTTGAACTATGAAAATGTGCTTGGATTATTAGTTGTCTTGATATTAGATAGCTAACCATGAGTAATGACATGTCTAGTAGTGAAATTATACTTCTAGTTTATTTCTGGAAGACCCTGTATGAGTTTGGGTGGGATTTCTGCAGAATTCAGAAACCCAATCGATCAACCGATCGATTGAGGAGTCTTCAATCGATGGGAAGCGATCTGCCGCGTACAGAAAGCTGACGAATCGATCAGCTGATCGATCGACCATGGATCGATCAGCCGATCGATCGGGAATTCATTCCTGTGAACAGAGAGCTTTTGAATCGATTATTGGATCGATTGGTTGGCCTGGATCGATCAGCCGATCGATCTAGATGGGAGTTTCGTGCACAATAGCACGCGGGATCGATCAGTGGATCGATCAAATAACTCCAATCGATCCGCCGATCGATTGGAGAGTCTGATTTCAACTAGAAGTGTCTGGTTTTAGTTTTTTGTCAGATAGCAAGTTTAGCTTCCATTCTTCAGTGTACGTACAACAATGACTAGGTATTTAGAACACAAGTTATAGGTTCTTACTGGTCGTTAGCAGACTAGACTTTAATTAGTACAGCTTTCCGCACAAAATAGTTTAGCATAGCATATTGTCAGGTAACCCCCTGCATCGCAGCCTAGCCAGTAGGAGGCGGGGCGTTATAGAGTGGTATCAGAGGAAGTTTCATACTTCCTCCACACACACATCAGCATTGAACCTGCAGCTTCCAAGTAAGAATACCTCTCGCTTTATTTATGTTTTTGCTTTCGTGTTTATAGATAACTAAAGCTTGTTTATATATGATAACATCTAACATGATAATAGCAGTTATGTACCTATGATTGTATTAGTTATGTATGTCCTTTATTCCTCTAGAAATGGTACGAGGACGTCCAGTTAGAAAGACACCAGCTGTTGAGCCCCAGCATGAGGCAGGCAGCTCAGTGCCTCCTCCAGACCTTGCAGAGGTAGTGGCTTAGTTATAGAAGCAACTAGCTGAACAGCAATAGGAGATAGCCATTCTAAGGGCTAATCAGCAGAGCACTTCCACTGTCACTCCAGAACCTAACTTAGCAACCCCAGTAGTGATAGAGGTTCCACCAATCCAACCTACAGCACCAGTAGCCCCAGCAGCAGGGGCAAGGAGGGAAGCCTATCTGATCCAGTGGCAGAAGATCAAGCCCGAGAACTTCTCAGGCACCAGTGAACCATGGGATGCCCAAGCCTGGTTTAAAACACTGGAGAGTACGATGGAGCTTCTGGACTAGCCAGAACATGAAAAGGTGAAATGTGCCTCTTTCTGCCTGGCAGGAGACTCACGTATGTGGTGGGAGAAAATTAAAGCGAAGTGCCCAGTGAACCAGAAGACATGGGCTGACTTTGAAAGGGAATTCTTTGAAGAGTTCTTTCACATGCGGGTCACAAACCGCCACTACGATGAGTTCACTGAGTTTCGCCAGGACAACCTTTCAGTTGAGGAGGCCTTGAAGAAATTCAACAAACTGGCTCGTCTATGCCCTGAACTAGTCAGCACTGAAAGAGAACGAGTCCGGTTGATGCTCAAAATGCTAAGGCCGGAAATCACACTGAACGTGGCTAGCAGCGTCCGTAGGCCGCAAACCACTGAAGAACTGGTAATTAGTGCTCTGATCACCGAGCATTACCAGAACAGCATCAAGCAGCAGAAGTAAGCCCTCTCAGAGTCGAAAGGCCAAGGAGGCTCAGGTACTCAGAAACACCAGGGCCATAACTCTAACTGGAAAGGGAACTCCAGTAACAAACGTAAACCAGGGAGTTACCCGAAAGGAGGACCAGCTAGTAAACAGCCTAGTTATCCCAAGTGTTCTACTTGTGGGAAATTCCACCCAGGAGTTTGTCGCAAGGGCACACGAGGATGCTTTGAATGTGGCCAGGAAGGGCATATGGCTAAACAATGCCCGAACAAGACTAGTTTCCCTCCACCACAGCCGATTCAGTACGGAGGTAACCCAACACAGTTACATCAGATGCAGGTTGCTATAGATGGTCCACACATCAGTCAGGGCCGACTAGAAGCCCCCTCAGCCACGACGAACGCGAGGATCTACTCACTCACCAGAGAAGACGTAGCGAATGCCTCGACAGTTGTTACAGGTCAGATTAGTATTTTACAGCAAAGTGCAACTGTCTTATTCGATACTGGGGCAACCCATTCTTATATATCCAGGACGTTTGCCGAAAAGTTAGAAATACCTCCAGAGGTACTCAGTGGTTAGTTTTTGACAACACTACCTTCAGGAGAAATCATGGCATCCACACACTGGCTCCGAGCAGTGCCAGTTATTATAGCGGACAGAGAACTCTTTAGTAATTTGATCGTGCTGGATATGGCTAATTATGATGTCATTTTGGGAATGGACTTTCTGATCAAGTACGGTGCCTCCATAGAGTGCCGTAAACAGAGAGTCGTATTCCAACCCGAAGCAGGAGTGCAATTTGGTTATATTGGAGAATCAAAGAGAAGGGCCAAGAAGTTTCTGTCAGCTCTGAAAGCACAGAAACTACTTGATTCAGGATGTACGGGATTCTTAGCACATGTAGTCAGTACCAGTCAGGACAAGGATCAAAAGCTAGAGGAGGTCCGGGTTGTATGTGACTACCCAGCAGTTTTCCCTGAGGAGTTACCAGGCCTAGCACCAGACAGGGAGGTTGAATTTGAGATAGAACTTATTCCCGGTACGAATCCCATCTCCAAAGCACCCTACCGCATGGCTTTAGCAGAACTGAAGGAACATCAGGAGCAACTACAGGAGCTGCTTGACAAGGGCTTCATACACTCTAGTCACTCACCATGGGGAGCGCCTGTATTGTTCGTGAAGAAGAAGTATGGGAGCATGCGCCTGTGTATAGACTACCGAGTATTAAACCAAGTCACAATTAAGAACAAGTATCCTCTTCCCAGGATAGATGACCTGTTTGATTAGCTAAAGGGAGCAGCAGTGTTATCTAAAATAGACCTCAGATCGGGATATCACCAAGTGAGAGTTAAGGAGGGTGATATACCCAAGACCGCTTTCAGGACCAGATACAGACATTATGAGTTCGTAGTCATGTCCTTTGGCGTGATGAATGCTCCAGCTACTTTCATGGACCTCATGAACAGAGTATTCAGAGAATACTTAGATAAGTTTGTTATCATGTTCATCGACGACATTCTTATCTATTCCAGAACTCAGGAGGAACACGCAGAGCACCTGAAGATAGTACTGCAGACCCTTCAACAGAACCAGCTGTACGCCAAGTTCATGAAATGTGAATTCTGGCTTGATCAGGTGCCCTTTCTGGGTCACATCATCTCCAAGGATGATATTATGGTAGACCCCAGTAAGATAGAGGTTGTGAGTAACTGGAAAAGATCTAAGAATGCCAGTGAGATCAGAAGCTTTCTGGGACTAGCAGGCTATTACAGAAAATTTGTAGAGGATTTCTTCAGGATAGCCTCCCCACTGACAACTCTTACCAGGAAGAACAGAAAATTTCAGTGGACAGAGGACTGTGAGAATAGTTTCATGGAGCTCAAAAGAAGATTGACCAGTGCACCCATTCTGACTCTGCCAGAAAACACAGATAGCTTTGATATTTATAGTGATGCCTCTAAATTGGGACTAGGAGCAGTACTGATGCAAAATGGAAAGGTGATCGCCTATGCCTACAGACAACTCAAGGACTATAAGAGGAACTACCCTACTCATGACCTTGAGCTTGCAGTAGTTGTCTTCACCCTTAAAATTTGCAGACATTACTTATATGGAGCTCAGTGCAGAGTGTATACAGATCATCAGAGTCTGAAGTACTTCTTCACTCAGAAGGATCTGATATGCGACAGCGCAGATGGCTCGAACTGGTCAAAGACTATGACATAGACATCCTCTACCACCCATGAAAAGCCAATAAGGTGGCAGATGTACTTAACAGGAAATCCAGTGCTACCTTACTATCCCTAGCAACCATGTCACCACCCCTACAAAAGGAAATCACAGAGTTCGGTCTCGAACTTATAGTTGGACAGCTCTTTACTATGACATTAGCACCTACCCTGCTTGGTGACATCCAGATAGCTCAGGATCAAGACCCTGAAATTCAGAAAATCAAGTAAGGGTTAGCAGAATCAGAAAGTGGAGAGTTCAGAGTGTCCGATAGTGGGGTACTACATTTTGGTGGCAGACTATGCGTTTCGAATCAGGAAGAACTACGGAGGAAGATCCTAGACGAGGCTCACAGGATTCCCTATGTGATGCACCCTGGTTCCATCAAGATGTATCAAGACCTGAAGAGACGTTTTTGGTGGCCTGGGATGAAAAGAGACATCGCTAGATATGTCAGTACCTGTGTGACCTGCCAGAGGGTCAAGGCAGAACACCAGAGACCAGGAGGAGTTCTGCAGCCTATTCAGATTCCAGAATGGAAGTGGGAGGATATTTCCATGGATTTCATAGTGGGACTACCCAAGACCACGAATGGTTTTGATGCCATCTAGGTAATAGTCGACAGATTGACTAAATCAGCCCACTTCTTAGCTATCAGAATATCCTACTCCATGGAGCAACTAGCTCAGTTGTATCTCAAGGAGATTGTCAGACTGCCTGGAGTCCCACGGACCATCATTTCAGACAGAGACAGTAGGTTCACGTCACACTTCTAGGAGTGTGTACAGTCAGCACTGGGCACCAAGCTAAAGTTTAGCACAACCTTCCATCCTCAGACAGATGGTCAGACGGAGCGAGTAAATCAGGTACTCGAGGATATGCTCCGAGCGTGTGCCCTAGACTTCAAGGGAAGTTGGTGCAAATATCTGTGTTTAGCAGAATTTGCATACAACAATAGCTATCAGGCCACTATCGGCATGGCACCCTACGAGGCTCTCTATGGGTGGAGGTGTAGATCTCCAATCTGCTGGTATGAAAGTGGTGAACAGAAAGAACTAGAACTTCAGACAGATCTAGTAGTAGATACCACGACAGCTATACAACATATCCGCCAGAGGATAGAGACAGCTCAGAGCCGCCAGAAAAGCTATGCTGATACACGACGTCAACCTTTAGAGTTTTCAGTTGGGGATACAGTATTTCTCCGAGTGGCTCCCATGAAGGGAGTAATGTGTTTTGGGAAGAAGGGAAAATTAAGTCCTAGATATGTGGGACCATACCTTATCACTAGAAGAGTTGGCAAGATAGCATATGAGCTAGAGCTACCCCAGGAGATGTCAGTTATCCATAACGTATTTCATGTCTCTATGCTGAAGAAGCATATCCCAGATGTCACCTAGATGATTGAGCCCCAGTCGGTACAAATCCGCGAAGACCTTAGCTATGACAGTCGGCCTATTCAGATAGTAGACCGAGCAGTCAAGAAATTGCGAAACAATGAGGTACCATTAGTAAAAGTCATATGGAAAAGTCACACAACAGAAGAGGCAACTTGGGAGACAGAAGCTAGTATGAGACAGAAGTACCCAGAGTTATTTTAAGTTCGAGGATGAACTTTTTATAAGGTACGGGGGATTGTAATGCCCAAAAATTCTCAAATTTATTTTAGAAATATTATACTATTTTTCTGGAATTTTAGGATATTTTTATGGAATTTTTAGAATAGCCGAAGTAGCAAAATTTAATAAAAACGTAAAATAGCCTAAGCGGGGATTGAACCCGCGACCTATGGACTCTATGACATATAGGGTGACTTAGTAACCAGGGGGCCCCAGCAGGGGTGTGCTGAAAGAAGAGGAGAACAATTATACTTAAGATTTAGTTGGGTGGTATTAATCACTTAATATAAATAGGGAAATTAAATGGGAGATTTTATTTTTGGAACGACACCTCTCCCTCACCTTCACCCGACGCCGCCCCCTCTCCTCCTCATCCTCTCGGCGCATAAGCCCAAGAAAACCTAGGGTTCCACCCTAGGGCCATAGGAGCACCTTCCGGCGACAACTCCGACATAAGGACGCTCCCCTCCGCTATTCACCTTTTCGTTGGTATAGTTTATTTACTGCAATTACTTGTACTTATTCACTTGTAAAGATTTGCGCTATATAGTTGTTGCCCATCGAAAGCGGTCAAGGATCGTGGGCCTTCGAGTAGGAGTTGAGATAGGCTCCGAACGAAGTAAATCAATTGTGTCTTTGCATTTAATTTACTTTTCATTTCCGCTGCGTTACTTTAGTTACTCGAACGATTTCCGTAAATCGATAAAATAGCCACGAGCGCTATTCACCCCCCCTCTAGTGCTTTCAATCCATCAATTGGTATCAGTGTAACTCCCCGCCTTCTACGGACTAAGCTGTAAGGCTGGGGGTTACATTATGCTGTGCTAAACTATATCCATGACCATTACTAAGTCTAGGTGTGGAAAACTGTACCAATTTAAAACTTTGCTATGCTAACACAAGTTCTTGGTTCTAAATGTGCTAAGGGATGCAATCTAAGGTATACATGGCATATCCTACATCCCCTATGGTCAAGGAGCTGAGTTACAAGGTCACTGGGTCAAAACCCAGCATCCCAATCGATCCAAGTGGAACCCAATCGATTGCAAGCTGTTGGATCGATCTGCAGATCGATCCAGCTCATTACTGTACTCGGGTAAAATTCTGGATCGATCGGCTGATCGATCCTGGCTAATCAATCGATCTAAGGATCGATTCGGGAGCTCTCTGTTCGCGGGAGCTAATTCCCTGATCGATCCATTGATCGATCCAGCGTGCTTCTGTGCACGGTAGAAATTTCTGGATCGATCGGCTGGTCGATCCAGACTTGCTAATCGATCGGAGGATCGATTCAGCAAGGTTCTGTTCGCTGGTGTCAGGCCCGATCGATCGGCTGATCGATTGAACTGAATCAATCGATCAGCTGATCGATCTTGAGACCTTCTGTTTGCGAATAATAGCTACCCCAATCGATCAACCGATCGATTGGGAAGCCTCCAATCGATCGGCTGATCGATTGGGGGTTTCTGATTTCGTAGTTGAGCTCTGATTTCTGCACTGCTTCGTGCCGAAATCACATGTATCAATTTTATAACATCAAATAAAACTACTAGGCATAATACTACTCATGGTTAGCTAACTAAAATCATGAAAACCAAAGATTCTATGCATAACGGTCACAATTCTAAACACTTAAACAACTCAAGTGCAAGAAAGTAATGACATAAAGAGAATGCTATGTTCTAAGTGGGCTGTTCCCAAACATCGTTATTCCAAGTTCCTTTTTCCACACACACCGTCGTTGCATTGTCCTCCAGCCTCCGCTAGTCCATCTTTCCTTTACCTTTATCTGCAGTATAAGGAAAGAGTATCTGTATGCTTTGTGCTTAGTAAGAAACCATCTACCTCACTAAAACATGCATACGATGCAAATTATGTTTTTAAAACATGCTATTTGAAATACATTCTGTATATGCTAAGCATGACATGGCATACAACACATAGAAGCAAAACTGATCATGGCAATAAGAGCTAATCATAAACTATCATATGTATCAAAAATGAAAACTAAGCTGAAGCATGAACTGAGCTGAAACTAAAAATAAGCTAGAACTGAGTTTAAACTGTATACACAACTGATTTGTGAGATTTGAAAACTATTTAATCATAGATAGATAAAAATACATAATCATGCTGTTGATGGGCCCGACAACTGTACTTGCTGTGCGCGCATCCCTAACTAGACCCGGGTTTACAAGTCCCGAATTTAGTAGGACTACTAGGTTATCTAAACCTAGGGACGACTGTGGGAGCCCAACCCAATGGATATCTAATCCAGTACAGTGCCACTGCTAAAATAAAATACTGGTTATAGCTAAATTCTCTTGTCTTGCTATTTCTAGGTTATCTGAACCTAAAGCTAGGTTGTCTGACCCTAGAGGCGACTGTGGGAGCCCACCCATTGGACATCTAGTTCCATAAAAGCTGTAGCAAGACCATATGAACTGTAAAAATGCTTCTATTGCATTTATCTAAGCTATTAAAATGCCTAGGATGGCATTTAACTAAGCTAAGCATTTAATCAAACGCTTGGTGTGCGCTAATTCACACCCTTTTGCTAAAAATCTGCATACAACTAAAACAATACATACAATCATACGAAAGCTACTTATACTACAGGTGAGGGGTTTCTTACCTCCTGCTCGAAGTTTCTTACGATTCTAATCGCTAGATTTCCGGAGAAGATAGTCCTTTCGACGATCTTCTCGTGTCTATGCGTTCCTCTCGCGAAGGGGAGCGTCCTCATATCCAAGATGTCGCTGGAAAGTCCTCCTATGGCCCTAGGGACGAAATCCCTAGGTGTGCTTGTGGTTGGCGCCGAGAGAAGAAGAGTAGAAGGGGGCGACGTCGGTGAGGGTTTGAGGAGAAGAAATCCCGATCAAAAAATAAAACCCCACTTAATAATTTCCTATTTATATTAAGTGGGTAATTTCACTCAACTCTAATATAAATTTAATTGCCTCCCTTTTCTTTCAGCACGGCCCTACTGGGTTCACTTGGTTACTAGAGTCCGCTATAAGTCATAGGACCCAATAGGTCTCAGGTTCAATTCCCGCATAGGCTATTTTACGACTCTATTTGTTTTTGCTACTTCCGCTAGTCTAAAAATTCCATAAAAATATTCTAAAATTCCAGAAAAATCATAGAATATTCCTAAAATAATTTTGAGAGTTTTTAGGCGTTACAATCCCCCAAACCTTATAAAAAGTTCATCCTCGAACTTAGAATAGCTCTGGGTATTTCTGTCTCATGCTGGCTTCTGTCTCCCATGTTGCCTCTTCTGCTGTGTGATTTTGCCAAATGACATTTACTAATGGTACCTCCTTGTTCCGCAATTTCTTAACTGCTCGGTCTATTATCTGAATAGGCCGACTATCATAGCTGAGGTCTTCGCGGACTGGTACCGACTGGGGCTCAATCACCTGGGTGGCATCTGGGATATGCTTCTTCAGCATAGAGACATGAAGTACATTGTGGATAGCTGACATCTCCTGGGGTAGCTCTAGCTCATATGCTACCTTGCCAACTCTTCTGCTGATAAGGTATGGTCCCACATATCTGGGACTTAATTTGCCCTTCTTCCTAAAACGCATTACTCCCTTCATAGGAGCTACTCTGAGGAACACTGAATCTCCAACTGAAAATTCTAAGGGTCTGCGCCGTGTATCAGCATAGCTTTTCTGGCGGCTCTGAGCTGTCTCTATCCTCTGGCGGATCTGCTGTATAGTTGTTGTGGTATCTGCTACTAGATCTGTCTGAAGTTCTAGTTCTTTCTGTTCACCACTTTCATACCAGCAGATTGGAGATCTACACCTCCACCCATAGAGAGCCTCGTAGGGTGCCATGCCGATAGTGGCCTGATAGCTATTGTTGTATGCAAATTCTGCTAAACACAGATATTTGCACCAACTTCCCTTGAAGTCTAGGGCACACGCTCGGAGCATATCCTCGAGTACCTGATTTACTCGCTCCGTCTGACCATCTGTCTGAGGATGGAAGGTTGTGCTAAACTTTAGCTTGGTGCCCAGTGCTGACTGTACACACTCCTAGAAGTGTGACGTGAACCTACTGTCTCTGTCTGAAATGATGGTCCGTGGGACTCCAGGCAGTCTGACAATCTCCTTGAGATACAATTGAGCTAGTTGCTCCATGGAGTAGGATATTCTGATAGCTAAGAAGTGGGCTGATTTAGTCAATCTGTCGACTATTACCTAGATGGCATCAAAACCATTCGTGGTTCTGGGTAGTCCCACTATGAAATCCATAGAGATGTCTTTCCACTTCCATTCTGGGATCTGAATAGGCTGCAGAACTCCTCCTGGTCTCTGATGTTCTGCCTTGACTCTCTGGCAAGTCAGACAGGTGCTAACGTATCTAGCGATGTCTCTTTTCATCCCGGGCCACCAAAAACGTTTCTTCAAGTCCTGATACATCTTGGTGGAGCCAGGATGCATCGCGTAAGGAGTCCTGTGAGCCTCATCTAAGATCTTCCTCTTTAGTTCCTCCTGATCTGGAACACAGAGTCTGTCACCGAAGTATAATACCCCACTACCGGACACTCTGAATTCTCTACTTTCTGATTCTGTCATCCCTTGCTTGATTTTCTGAATTTCAGGGTCCTATTCCTGAGCTGTCTGGATGTCACCAAGCAAGGTAGACTCTAATGTCATAGTAAAGAGCTTCCCAACTATGAATTCGAGGCCGAAATCTGTGATCTCCTTCTGTAGGGGCGGTGACATGGCTACTAGCGATAATAAGGTAGCACTGGACTTTCTGCTAAGTGCGTCTGCTACCTTATTGGCTTTCCCTGGGTGGTAGAGGATGTCTATGTCGTAGTCTTTGACCAGCTCTAACCATCTGCGCTGTCGCATATTCAGATCCTTCTGAGTGAAGAAGTACTTCAGACTCTGATGATCTGTATACATTCTGCACTGAGCTCCATACAAGTAATGTCTCCAAATTTTGAGAGCGAACACTACTGCTGCTCAAGGTCATGAGTAGGGTAATTCCTCTCATAATCCTTGAGTTGTCTGGAAGCGTAGGCGATTACCCTGCCATCTTGCATCAGCACTGCTCCTAGTCCCCACTTAGAGGCATCACTATAAATGTCAAAGCTGTCTGTGTTCTCTGGTAGAGCTAGAATAGGTGCGCTGGTCAATCTCCTTTTCAGCTCGCTGAAACTGTTCTCACAGTCCTCTGTCCACTGAAACTTTCTGTTCTTCCTGGTGAGAGCTGTCAGTGGGGAGGCTATCCTGGAGAAGTCTTCTACGAATTTTCTGTAATAACCTGCTAATCCCAGAAAGCTTCTGATCTCACTAGCGTTCTTGGGTCTTTTCCAGTTACTCACAGCTTCTATCTTACTGGGATCTACCATGATACCATCCTTTGAGATGATGTGACCCAGGAAGGACACTTGATCTAACCAAAATTCACATTTCGTGAACTTGGCGTACAACTGGTTCTGCTGAAGGGTCTGCAATACTATTCGCAGGTGCTCTGCGTGTTCTTCCTGAGTTCCTGAATAGATAAGGATGTCATCGATGAATACAATAACGAACTTATCTAAGTATTCTCTGAATACTCTGTTCATAAGGTCCATGAAAGTAGCTGGAGCATTTGTCACGCCAAAGGGCATGACTACGAACTCGTAATGTCCGTATCTGGTTCTGAATGCCGTCTTGGGTATATCCCCTTCATTAACCTTCACCTGATGATAACCTGATCTGAGATCTATTTTAGAGAACACTGCTGCTCCCTTTAGCTAGTCGAACAGGTCATCTATTCTGGGAAGAGGATACCTGTTCTTGATTGTGACTTGTTTCAGTGCCCGATAATCTATACACAGGCGCATGCTCCCATCCTTCTTCTTCACGAACAATATAGGCGCTCCCCATGGTGAGTGACTAGGGCGTATGATACCTTTGTCAAGCAGCTCCTGTAGTTGCTCATGAAGTTCCTTCAGTTCTGTTGGAGCCATGCGATACGGTGCTTTGGAAATAGGATTGGTACCGGGAATGAGCTCTATCTCGAATTCAATCTCCCTGTCTGGTGCTAAGCCTGGTAACTCTTCAGGGAAGACTGCTGGGTAGTCACATACGACTCGGACCTCTGCTACCTATTGGTCCTTGTCCTGACTGGTACTGACTACGTGTGCTAAAAATCCCGTACATCCTGAATCCATTAATCTCTGTGCCTTCATAGCTGAGAGAAACTTCTTGGCCTTTCTCTTGGGTTCTCTGATGAACTCGAACTGTGCCTCTGCTTCAGGTTGGAATACGACTTTCTGCTTACGGCACTCGATGGAGGCACCGTATCTGATCAAGAAGTCCATTCCAAAGATGACATCGTAATCAGTCATCTCTAGCACTATCAGACTACAAAAGAGTTCTTTGTCTGCTATAATGACTGGCACTGCTCTGTGCCAGTGCGTGGATGCCATAATCTCCCCTGAAGGTAACATCGTCAGAAACTGACTACTGAGTACCTCTGGAGGTATTGCTAATTTCTCGGCAAATGTCCTGGATATATAAGAGTGGGTCGCCCCAGTATCGAATAAGACAGTTGTACTTTGCTGTAAAATACTAATCTGACCTGAAACAACTGTCGAGGCATTTTCTACGTCCTCTCTGGTGAGTGAGTAGATCCTAGCATTGGTCGTAGCTGGAGGGGCTTCTAGTCTGCCCTGGCTGATGTGTGGACCATCTAAAACGGCCTGCATCTGATGTAGCTGTGCTGGCTGGCCTCCATACTATATCGGCTGTGGTTGAGGAAGACTTGTCTTGTTCGGGCATTGCTTAGCCATATGCCCTTCCTGTCCACATTCAAAGCATCCTCGTGTGCCCTTGCGACAAACTCCTGGGTGAAATTTCCCACAAGTAGCACATTTGGGATAACTAGGCTGTTTACTAGCTAGCCCTCCTTTCGGGTAACTCCCTGGTTTGCACTTGTTGCTGGAGTTCCCTTTCTAGTTAGAGTTGTGGCCCTGTTGTTTCTGAGTACCTGAGTCTCCTTTCCCTTTGGACTCTGAGAGGACTTGCTTCTGCTGCTTGATATTATTCTGGTAGTGCTCGGTGGTCAGAGCACTGCTGACTAGTTCTTCGGTGGTTTGCGGCCTATGAACGCCGCCAACCACGTTCATTGCTATTTCCGGCCTCAGCATCTTGAGCATCAACCGAACTCGTTCTTTTTCTGTGCTGACTAGTTCAGGGCATAGGCGAGCCAATCTGTTGAATTTCTTCACGGCTTCCTCCACTGAAAGGTTGCCCTGGCGAAATTCAGTGAACTCGTCATAGTGACGGTTCGTGACCCGCATGTGAAAGAATTCCTCAAAGAACTCCTTCTCGAAGTCAGCCCATATCATCTGGCTTACTGGGCGCTTCGCTCTAATTCTCTCCCACCACATACGTGCGTCTCCTGTTAGGCAAAATGAGGCGCATTTCACCTTCTCGTGCTCTGGCCAGTTCAGAAGCTCCATCGTGCTCTCCAGTGTTTTGAACTAGGCTTGAGCATCCCATGGTTCACTGGTGCCTGAGAAGTTCTCGGGCTTGACTCTCTGCCACTGGATCAGATAGGCTTCTCTCCTTGCCTCTGTTGCTGGGGCTACTGATGCTGCAGGCTGGACTGGTGGAACCTCTAAGACTACTGGCGTTGCTAAGTTTGGTTCCGGGGTGACTGTGGGAGTATTCTGCTGATTAGCCTTTAAGGTGGCTATCTCCTGTTGCTGTTCAGCTAGTTGCTGCTGTAACTGAGCCACTAATGCTGTAAGGTCTGGGGGAGGCACTGAATTGCCTGCCTCATGCTGGGGCTCAGTAGCTGGTGCCCTTCTAGCTGGGCGTCCTCTTGCCATTTCTAAAGGAAAAGAGGACATAGATAACTAATACTATCACATGTAACTATCTACTATAATCAACCATGTTAAACATTATCATATATCAACATGCTTTAGCTATCTATAAACATGACAGTAAGAAAACATAAGTAAGAGGAGAGGTGTACTTACTTGGAAGCTGCAGGTTCAATGCTGATGTGTGTGTAGGAAGTATGGAAACTGCTCTGATACCACTCTGTAACGCTCCGCCTTCTACTGACTAAGCTGTAAGGCCGGAGGTTACATTATGCTGTGCTAAACTATATCCATGACCATTACTAAGTCTAGGTGCGGAAAACTGTACCAATTTAAAACTTTGCTATGCTAACACAAGTTCTTGGTTCTAAATGTGCTAAGGGATGCAATCTAAGGTATACATGGCATATCCTACATCCCCTATGGTCAAGGAGCTGAGTTACAAGGTCACTGGGTCAAAACCCAGCATCCCAATCGATCCAGGTGGATCCCAATCGATTGCAAGCTGTTGGATCGATCTGCGGATCGATCCAACTCATTACTGTACTTGGGTAAAATTCTGGATCGATCGGCTGATCGATCCAGACTTGCTAATTGATCGGAGGATCGATTCAGCAAGGTTCTGTTCGCTGGTGTCAGGCCCGATCGATCGGCTGATCGATTGAACTGAATCAATCGATCGGCTGATCGATCCTGAGACCTTCTATTTGCGAATAATAGCTACCCAATCGATCAACCGATCGATTGGGAAGCCTCCAATCGATCGGCTGATCGATTGGGGGTTTCTGATTTCGCAGCTGAGCTCTGATTTCAGCACTGCTTTGTGCCGAAATCACATGTACCAATTCTATAACATCAAATAAAACTACTAGGCATAATACTACTCATGGTTAGCTAACTAAAATCATGACAACCAAAGATTCTATGCATAACGGTCACAATTCTAAACACTTAAACAACTCAAGTACAAGAAAGTAATGACATAAAGAGAATGCTATGTTCTAAGTGGGCTAGTTCCCAAACATCGTTATTCCAAGTTCCTTTTTCCACACACACCGTCGTTGCATTGTCCTCCAGCCTCCGCTAGTCTATCTTTCCTTTACCTTTATTTGCAGTATAAGGAAAGAGTATCTGTAAGCTTTGTGCTTAGTAAGAAACCATCTACCTCACTAAAACATGCATACGATGCAAATTATGTTTTTAAAACATGCTATTTGAAATACATTCTGTATATGCTAAGCATGACATGGCATACAACACATAGAAGCAAAACTGATCATGGCAATAAGAGCTAATCATAAACTATCATATGTATCAAAAATGAAAACTAAGCTGAAGCATGAACTGAGCTGAAACTACAAATAAGCTAGAACTGAGTTTAAACTGTATACACAACTGATTTGTGAGATTTGAAAATTATTTAATCATAGATAGATTAAAATACATAATCATGCTGTTGATGGGCCCGACAACTGTACTTGCTGTGCGCGCATCCCTAACTAGAACCGGGTTTGTAAGTCCCGAATTTAGTAGGACTACTAGGTTATCTAAACCTAGGGACGACTGTGGGAGCCCAACCCAATGGATATCTAATCCAGTACAGTGTCACTGCTAAAATAAAATACTGGTTATAGCTAAATTCTCTTGTCTTGCTATTTCTAGGTTATCTGAACCTAGAGCTAGGTTGTCTGACCCTAGAGGCGACTGTGGGAGCCCACCCATTGGACATCTAGTTCTATAAAAGCTGTAGCAAGATCATATGAACTGTAAAAATGCTTCTATTGCATTTATCTAAGCTATTAAAATGCCTAGGATGACATTTAACTAAGCTAAGCATTTAATCAAACGCTTGGTGTGCGCTAATTCACACCCTATTGCTAAAAATCTGCATACAACTAAAACAATACATACAATCATACGAAAGCTACTTATACTGCAGGTGAGGAGTTTCTTACCTCCTGCTCGAAGTTTCTTACGATTCTAATCGCTAGATTTCCGGAGAAGACAGTCCTTTCGACGATCTTCTCGCGTCTATGCGTTCCTCTCGCGGAGGGGAGCGTCCTCGTATCCAAGATGTCGCTGGAAAGTCCTCCTATGGTCCTAGGGGTGAAATCCCTAGGTGTGCTTGTGGTTGGCGCCGAGAGAAGAAGAGGAGAAGGGGGCGGCGTCGGTGAGGGTTTGAGGAGAAGAAATCCCGATCAAAAAATAAAACCCCACTTAATAATTTCCTATTTATATTAAGTGGGTAATTTCGCTCAACTCTAATATAAATTTAATTGCCTCCCTTTTCTTTCAGCACGGCCCTGCTGGGTTCACTTAGTTACTAGAGTCCGTTATAAGTCATAGGACCCAATAGGTCTCGGGTTCAATTTCCGCGTAGGCTATTTTACGACTCTATTTGTTTTTGCTACTTCCGCTATTCTAAAAATTCCATAAAAATATTCTAAAATTCCAGAAAAATCATAGAATATTCCTAAAATAATTTTGACAGTTTTCGGGCGTTACAATCAGAGCAAGGTCATTTTGAATCGGTGCAACCACCATTCAAAATAATTTTTCGTGGTATTTTCAGATTTTTCGGAGTCAATTAGAATTTAGCTTTATAGCTATATTTTAATTCTTTTCTCAAATCGGTTTTCTGCTCGAGGTTGGTGCAACACCACCCGAGTTCGTGTTCTATTTTCTTCTTTCCGCACTACTAATCCAGGACCAAGTCCTGGGATTTTCTTGCTGTTTATTTTTCATTGTTGATCTAAAATGGCCCTTCAAGAAGGCTACAGTACAGCCCGCCCCCCGCTATTCACTGGAGACGACTTCGGGTATTGGAAGGGTCGGATGGAGGCATATCTCCAGACTCATTTCGAAGTCTGGATGATTGTCAAAACCGGATTCCAACTACCAACTGATAGCACCGACAAATCACTACCATACGAGGACTGGGACGCATCTCTGATTAAGAAGGTGGAAGCCAATGCCAAGGCGACCTGCACCCTCCAGTGTGGCCTATCAAAAGAAGAACTCAACCGCGTCGGCCCTTTCAGCAGTGCCAAGGAGCTGTGGGATAAGCTCATTGAACTTCACGAGGGGACGTCTTACACCTAAGTAAGTAAGAGAGACTTAATTTTCAATAAATTGTTTAATATCAAACTGCAGGAAGGTGAGACAGCTGCCCAACTCCATGTCCGGATTCAAGATCTGCTCAACGGTCTTCATGCAATTGGACAGAAGGTAGATAACCGGGACATCATAAGGTATTCTTTAAACGCCTTTCCGAGGAACACCTTGTGGGCATCCATGGTAGATGCCTACAAGGTTTCTAAGGATTTATCTACTATTAAGTTAGATGAACTTTTTGCAGAATTCGAACTTCATGAACAGACTAATGCACAGCCGACCGAGAAAGGGTTGGCTTTGGTTGCAGGAACAGGAAGAATGCGCGAATCAAAGATGAAGCGCAGAACCAAACCTGAGTCAGAAGAAGAACTAGATTCGGAAGACGACGATGAGCTTGCAACCGAAATAGTCAACCTGGTAAAGAAACTCTGCAAAAAGAAAGACTTCAACAAAAAGGATGTCAAAAAAGCTATCCAGTCCAAAGAAGCCCAACCAAGCTCGAAGGTCAAATTCGAAGTGACCTGCTACGGGTGCAATCAAAAAGGGCACATCAAGGCAAATTGCCCGAACCAGAAGGATCCAAAGAAACCAAAGAGAAAGAAGGCATTGAAGGCAACATGGGATGAGTCTTCTTCCGAGGAATCCGACGACGAAGAACTCGAGCAAACGAACTTTCTTGCGTTGACAGCCCGGGACTACAACAACGAATCCGGAAGCGAGGACGAATCAGAAGCCGAGTCCGAGAGAAGCCACGGATCCGCATCCGTTTCTGAAGGGCCAAACCCCTCTGTAAGTAAAAATCGCTTATATAGCTTAATTAATTATTTAATGCATAAAGTAGCTAAGTCCAAAATTCGAATCAAGTTGCTTCAAAAGGAGGTAACACTCCTTAAAGAAACAACAAATAACGAATCCTTGACTGATCCAGTTTAGACTGGAACCTCAACTCAAGTTCAAAAACTTGAGGAAGAGAATTCTAACCTGAAAAGTCAAGTCAAGGATTTGAAGACAACCTTAGAACGATTTTCCCTGGGATCCAAGAATCTTGACTTGATTCTTGGAACACAAAGGGCAATCTACAATAGAACTGGACTAGGATACAAATCTAAAAAGAAATATAAGTCATATTTATCTCTCATACAAAGAACAAATAGAAAAATGGTTCAAACATGGGTTGCCAAGTCCAACCTGATCAATCAAGTTGGACTCGGATAATATTGGGTTCCCAAGGATCAAATACATTACCTCGATAGACCATATCGAGGCTATGATCTAGGGGGAGCTAAAACGATTAAAATTCGAAATTAAAATTAAAAATTCAATTAAAAATTTGAAATTAAAATTAAAAAATTCAATTAAAAATTCGAAATTAAAATTAAAAATTCAATTAAATCAAAATTCAAAATTAAACTTAACATAGAAAGAGGATCCAGAATAGTTGGCACCCGCAATTAAACTACCCGACTGGGTAACCAAACTTAATCTACCCGAAATGGGTAAACAAGAGTAGACTACCCGGCAGGGTAATTTAAGTCAGATAAAATAGACTAGGTTTAACTTGATCCACGGTACTGGTGAAGTTTTTGGATGATAGTACGTTAGGGAAGCTTGGACATCGCATGTTTAGGAAGATATGGCTTCGACCTGGTGCATTTGGCCAAGTGGAACTGACCGAAGCTACCCTTAAATGAATCCTAACTAGTTAGACCAAGGTTTAGTATTAAGTTCAATGGGTAGGACTATTTGGAAAACTTCGAAGGCATGATTACTTTAATGAGTTCCTTGTGACTCACCATAGCCCAGAAGTTTATCCAAAGAATGCTTACTTGTTAAACTCAAAGCTAAACCTGAATCTAACATAAAGTTAAACATACTCCTAAAATTGAATCTCAATTCATCTCACAAAAATTATAGGAGTCCCTGATTGAAAATTTAGATCGGGTGAGATGACTAAGGAATTAAAAATAACTTAAATATTTTACAAATTAAAGATTAACTTAAATATTTTTCAAATTAAAATTAACTACTTTTTCAAAATTTTAAAAAAAATTAACTTAAAATATTTTTCAAACTTAAACATTTTTCAAAAAAAAAAATTCTTCAATAGAATTAACTAATTATTAACTCAGATTGGGTAGGATGCAAAATTAAGGACTTACTTCAATCAAACTGTCTTTTGATCCATCAACTACTTTATGTGTAGGAATTGGATCAATGGGTGTTGGACAGTGGATGCTCCAGACATATGACTGGAGATAGGTTGAAGTTCACTAAGCTAAAACTAAAGAACCTAGGATCAGTTGCATTCGGCAACGATGGTGTAACGACCACCCTTCTTACTACTACTCTCTAAGGGCGACCGTTACCTAACTACTACTCTACTTACTAGTATCACTTATGCTATTATTAGTGACACTTAGATTTATCACGGCCCAGAGAAATTCCTACCGAAAAATTTCGACAGAGTCTCCCCTGTACCAGTGACCAAATCAACAATACAAACAGTGTATACTCAGCCACAGGCGGTTGGAACATATAATTACACAACCACGCAGTAAATAAAAAAAAACAATAACTCAAAGGAAACTATTCTAGCAATGGTAAACAAGTATATATCTCCAACAATAGACATAACAAACTACAAGTGCAGAATAGACTCAATTACAATCTCAACTCCATCATAGCATTAAGGAGAAAAGAAAAGGAAACTCTAAACAGGTGAGTTTAAACAACTCCTTAGCAAACTCTTGATCTCTCCATAGTCCAACCATCACATACCTTCATCACCACCACCTTGTCGCCTTCCTTTCATACTATAGCTTTTCCTTTATCTGCAGTAGGAGGAAATGCAGTCTATAAGCATAAAGCTTAGTGAGTGCTATCTAACTCACAAAAACTTGATATGCATGAATATAAATAAAAACATGCTAAAACTGAATACTAACTGATCCGGCGGTAAGAATGGGGGGCCCACCCTCTGAAGGGTCCCAGCCTAAGGACGGATGGAAGGCTGGTCAAGCGGGTAATGGTCCGAGCGGAGCTTGAAATAACCCATCCATGGGCTTGGGTTTCCGACGCCAAGGCAGGAGGATCAAAGGGCCGAGCGGAAGACCGATCGGCTGGGATCGGAGGGCCGAGCGGGTGGTCCGTTCGGCCAAGATAAGGGCGAGGGTACAGAGGTAGCCGAGCGGCCTATGCGCTTGTCTCGGGATATGGGATGTCAGAGAAGGCATGTCTGATGATTAGGCCGTACACAAGATTGCACGATGGAAGATCTCGCCGTCACATCAAGGAGAGGTGGATATAGTAGCAGTATGGCCTCATGTATGCTCTTCTGACAGGCCCATACTTGGGTATGGTCTAAAGCAGATGACTGCTTCGATTGACGTGCCTGGGCTCTTTCGATAGTTCTATATAAGGCCTCCATTTCTTCACCGGAGGTACGCGCGTCTGGATCTCTGAAGCCACTTCTTTGCTATTTCCTCGCCTGACTTGAGCGTCGGAGGGCCGTCGCCGGGACACCCCTCCCGGCTCGGTTTTGTTGCAGGTTCGCCGGAGCATCTGAGGATCTAGTAGGGAGCGCCACGTCCCCAGCGTTCGTTGACTCTTGGTTCGAACAGGATCAATTTGGCGCCGTCTGTGGGAACGCACCTGCATCTGACCAGAGGCAATGGACGAAGCTGGAAGAATGCATACCGTGGCACTCTCACAAGAAGAGTTGGACGCTCTGGTCGAGATAAGGGCCGCCAAACTTGTGGAGCAAAAACAGAAAGCATCTGCCGAGCGGCCTGAGCAGCAAGCAACATCAGCATCTGGTGGCCGAACGGAAGCACCGACTGCCACAGTCCCATTTCCCTCAAAAGCAGATACTTCATCTCCCGAATTCAACTTATAGCAAGCCCCTCCTTCTGCAACCTCAAGAGCGGGAGTTTGATGTCAGGCGATGAATCGACCGCATACGAGGGAGTTGGGTGGACGAGCTGCCGAGCAGATGAAGATGGATTGACACTTGGATCCACCATGAAGCGCAAATTATCTCCAGCCTATCCGGGGCAGGGTGAAAGGTGCACCAATAGAATATGTGCTATATATTTTCCGTTTGGTTGTATATTTGAAATGTAGAATGCAAAATGTTATAATGCGCGCAATTGGCATCTTCGGCCGAGCATCCTATCTTCATGGTGAATAAGAACCGAGCCAGGCGCTCGAGGAACGAAGGCCCCCGTGTCGTTCGGCCGGAGGTAAATGGGTCGAGCCAAGCGCTCGAGGAACGAAGGCCCCGCGCCGCTCGGCCGGTGGTAAATGGGTCGAGCCAAGCGCTCGATGAACGAAGGCCCCGCGCCGCTCGGCCGGTGGTAAATGGGTCGAGCCAAGCGCTCGATGAACGAAGGCCCCGCGCCGCTCGGCCGGTGGTAAATGGGTCGAGCCAAGCGCTCGATGAACGAAGGCCCCGCGCCGCTTGGCCGGTGGTAAATGGGTCGAGCCAAGCGCTCGATGAACGAAGGCCCCGTACCGTCCGGTCGGAGGTAAATTATCCGAGCCAAAATGCCCGACGAAGCAGACCCTGAGCCGTTCGGCCCGAAGAAGTAAAAGATGAAAGCACATTGAGTATTTTCTGCTGAAAGGAAGGCCAAGGTCGCTCGACCTAGTAAGGAGTTAGCCTTAAAGGCCGTCTAGCCCAGACGTTAAACCGTAGAGCCGCGCCGACTGGCTATAAAAACCGAGCGGAAAACCGACGAGCACCGTCGTTAAACATCGAGAGCCGCGCCGACCGGCTATAAATAACCGCGCCGTCGAGCACCGACGTTAAAAATCGAGAGACGAGCCGGCGTCTATAAATCCCCGAGCGGAAGACCGACGAGCACCGTCGTTAAAGATCGAGAGCCGCGCCGATCGGCTATAAACATCCGCGCTGACGAGCACCGTCGTTAAAGATCGAGAGCCGCGCCGATCGGCTATAAACATCCGCGCCGACGAGCTCCGTCGTTAAAGATTGAGAGCCGCGCCGATCGGCTATAAACATTCGCGCCGACGAGCTCCGTCATTAAAGATCGAGAGCCGCGCCGATCGGCTATAAACATCCGCGCCGACGAGCTCCGTCGTTAAAGATCGAGAGCCGCGCCGATCGGCTATAAACATCCGCGCCGACGAGCACCGTCATTAAAGATCGAGAGCCGCGCCGATCGGCTATAAACATCCGCGCCGACGAGCTCCGTCGTTAAAGATCGAGAGCCGCGCCGATCGGCTATAAACATCCGCGCCGACGAGCTCCGTCGTTAAAGATCGAGAGCCGCGCCGATCGGCTATAAACATCCGCGCCGACGAGCTCCGTCGTTAAAGATCGAGAGCCGCGCCGATCGGCTATAAACATCCGCGCCGACGAGCTCCGTCGTTAAAGATCGAGAGCCGCGCCGATCAGCTATAAATAATCGCGCCGACGAGCTCCGTCGTTAAAGATCGAGAGCCGCGCCGATCGGCTATAAACATCCGCGCCGACGAGCTCCCGTTGCTAAAGATCGAGAGCCGCGCCGCTCGGCTATAAACACCCGCGCCGACGATCTCCGTCGTTAAAGATCGAGAGCCGCGCCGATCGGCTATAAATAATCGTGCCGACGAGCTCCGTCGTTAAAGATCGAGAGCCGCGCCGATCGGCTATAAACATCCGCGCCGACGAGCTCCGTCGTTAAAGATCGAGAGCCGCGCCGATCGGCTATAAACATTCGCGCCGACGAGCTCCGTCGTTAAAGATCGAGAGCCGCACCGATCGGCTATAAACATCCGCGCCGACGAGCACCGCTGATGAAGTTGATGACGCCGCCCACCGCGTCCGATCCCCAGGAGGCCGAGGCGCCGCCGGTGACGACGTCGACCCGCTTGATCAGCAGTTGCGGAAACTGGCTGATGTCAGGAACGCCGGTGACGTTCGCGCCGACCACCCGCTGCCCGTCGAGCAAGATCAGAGCCGCTACCGATCGGCTTATAAACATCCGCTACCGACGAGCACCGCCGTAAAGATCGAGAGCCGCGCCGATCGGCTATAAACATCCGCGCCGACGAGCTCCGTCGTTAAAGATCGAGCCGCACCGATCGGCTATAAACATTCGCGCCGACGAGCTCCGTCGTTAAAGATCGAGAGCCGCGCCGATCGGCTATAAACATCCGCCCGACGAGCACCGTCTAAATCGAGAGCCGACCGATCGGCTATAAACATCCGCGCCGACGAGCTCCGTCGTTAAAGATCGAGAGCCGCGCCGATCGGCTATAAATAATCGCGCCGACGAGCTCCGTCGTTAAAGATCGAGAGCCGCGCCGATCGGCTATAAACATCCGCGCCGACGAGCACCGTCGTTAAAGATCGAGAGCCGCGCCGATCGGCTATAAACATTCGCGCCGACGAGCTCCGTCGTTAAAGATCGAGAGCCGCGCCGATCGGCTATAAATAATCGCGCCGACGAGCTCCGTCGTTAAAGATCGAGAGCCGCACCGATCGGCTATAAACATCTGCGCCGACGAGCACCGTCGTTAAAGATCGAGAGCCGCGCCGATCGGCTATGAACATCCGCGCCGACGAGCTCCGTCGTTAAAGATCGAGAGCCGCGCCGATCGGCTATAAATAATCGCGCCGACGAGCTCCGTCGTTAAAGATCGAGAGCCGCGCCGATCGGCTATAAACATCCGCGCCGACGAGCTCCGTCGTTAAAGACCGAGAGCCGCGCCGATCGGCTATAAACATCCGCGCCGACGAGCTCCGTCGTTAAAGATCGAGAGCCACGCCGATCGGCTATAAACATTCGCGCCGACGAGCACCGTCGTTAAAGATCGAGAGCCGCGCCGATCGGCTATAAACATCCGCGCCGACGAGCTCCGTCGTTAAAGATCGAGAGCCGCGCCGATCGGCTATAAACATCCGCGCCGACGAGCTCCGTCGTTAAAGATCGAGAGCCGCGCCGATCGGCTATAAACATCCGCACCGACGAGCTCCGTCATTAAAGATCGAGAGCCGCGCCGATCGGCTATAAACATCCGCGCAGACGAGCACCGTCGTTAAAGATCGAGAGCCGCGCCGATCGGCTATAAACATCCGCGCCGACGAGCTCTGTCGTTAAAGATCGAGAGCCGCGCCGATCGGCTATAAATAATCGCGCCGACGAGCTCCGTCGTTAAAGATCGAGAGCCGCGTCGATCGGCTATAAATAATCGCGCCGACGAGCACCGTCGTTAAACATCGAGAGCCGCTCCGACCGGCTATAAATAATCGCGCCGACGAACACCGTCGTTAAAGATCGAGAGCCGCGCCGATCGGCTATAAATAATCGCGCCGACGAGCACCGTCGTTAAACATCGAGAGCTGCGCCGACCGGCTATAAATAATCGCGCCGACGAACACTGTCGTTAAAGATCGAGAGCCGCGCCGATCATGATCGTTCGCAAGTACTAGACTGATTAAGGCCGATCGGCCGTCGGTTTGCCAACACTCCACATTCACTGAAGGCAATTAGTATAGCCAAGCGCTAAACGATTCTGAGGAAACAAGTCAATTGGTTAACCGGATCGGCCGTTTAGTAGGAAGCTAGGGGAGTCCAACTGATTCTACGAATAAGCCGCAACACACTAGAACGAGACAATGAAGGGCAAACAAAAAATGCAAGCAAAGGAACATAAGGAGGCTGAACGGCACGTACAAAAATTTTTGCATCCGCTGAGCGGATGAAATACAGAAAGCACTTGAAACAACTCGCCTCACTCTGGGTCTTCAAAATTAAAGAAGGCGTCCGGGATATCATCAATCATGGCCGCCAGGTCGGAGGCTGGAATATGCATTTCCGCGGGAAGGTGGCCACCCTTCTTCAAGTACGCCATGGTGACCTTGACCGCCTCGAGGAAAGTTGAGGAGATGTTGCCACCGAATTTTGCGCCGAACCACTCCGAGCGGAGGTATTCTTGGTGAGCTGCTGCTAGGCGACTCGACTCTCCCTCCTTATATTGTCTGAGCGCCGCTCGGGAGGCAATCAACGAATCTTGAAGAACTTTTAGGTCCACCTCCGCTTTGGTGCGTTCAGCTGAGCGCCCTTCCCGTTCGGAAGCTAGTTGGGCTTCCAGATTCTTAGACTGCTGATCAAGGGCTCGGACTTCAACTTTCATTTTGTCCAGATCAGCAATCGCCCGCCTCTTCCGGCTGCTGGCGCGCTTCACGTCTGCGTCGCATGTCTTGACCAGGCCTTCAAGTCGAGCCACCTCTGTCGCCAAGTCGGCGGACTTCTTCTGTTCGGCCTCGAGGTTTTGTTTCTCCCGCTCGGCCGATGGACCCCCTGACACTTGGAGTTTCTCCAGGAGATCCTCCAGCTCAGCTAGCCGATGGCTAGTGGCGATTTGCTCAGCCCAACGCTGTAAGGGAAATAATAAGATCAGCGACCCAACGGAAACATGGCACAAGAAGAGAAATGAATTTACCTGAGTCGCCTGCTGCATATTGTTATCGCCGAGCTGCTTAGGCGTCATGAGGGCCACTTGAATCTGGGCGTCCTCGAAGAGCTTGGCGAGCGGGCCCGTCAGGGTTATTTCATGGACGGGGCTTGATGGCCGATCGCAGACAAGAATATTCCTCCGATGGAAATCGGAGGGTAGTCTTGATGGTCGGATGGCCGACGGTGCTTCTTGCGGCCGCCTGATGCGAGGACTCCCCATGGTGGAAGTTTCACCAACCGACGAAGCGACGAGTTTGGGAGGAGAGCCGAGGGCGTGCGGTAGGCGGCCACGGGGTCCCGATCTGCGTGTGCGGTCCGGCGATCTACCCGATCGGCCAGGTTCGCCTTGAGTCGGAAGGTGGGGTCTCTTCGACGCTTCCGCCGAACTTCCAGCGGGGATCCCCGACTGGAGACTCCGCTGGAGCAGAGGAAACAGGATCCGCCTCAACCTCCGTTGAAGCGCCGAGGTGATTGCTTTAAGGCATCGCCCCCTCTCCGTAGCCGCCGGGGGATAAGTCCCCGCTCGGCGAGTTTTCTTTTAGTCGCCGCTTCGATTTCCACGGACTTCAACTTCAGATGATCGGTGGCCTTGGAGCGCCACATGACTTCAGCTGCAGTAAAAGAAATTAAAATCAATTAGACAAAAAAGACTAAAAAGTAAAGAATCCTTACTCATGCGGAAGGGGAGATTTGCCCGAACGGGAGACAGTCCGAAAATATACAACACCCCCTTGAGAAGCAACTGGTCGATCTTGTATCGCTGACCGGATAACCAGTTCGCCGCATGAAGATAGGCTGGGTTGCTTCTGAACTTGCCGAGCTCCGGCTGAGTCGGCACAGCGGTCTGCCATTTGGTTCTGAATGTCGGCCGCTCGGGGAGTCGTATGTAGAAGAAGAACTCCTTCCAATGCTTGTTAGAGGTCGGCATATTATCAAAAAATTTAAAGCCTATTCTACTTTGGAAAATGAAAGTGCCCGGCTCGGATTGTTTGGGATAGAAGAAGAAGTGGAATATTTTGGGGTCAAGTGGGATACTGTGCAGCTTAAAGAGGACAACCACCCCGCTCAGCAACCTAAAGGAGTTCGGCACAAGTTGGCCGAGCGGGATGCGGAAATAATTGCAAACCTCCAAAATAAAGGGATGGGTAGGAAATCTAAGGCCGCCCTGGAATTGGTCTAGAAAAAAACAAATGGTGTCGATCGGGGGGTCATGGGGCCGATCAGTCGGGTCGGCTACAACTATTTCATAGTTATCGGGAATCCCATACGTCCGAGCAAGGCGCCGAGCACCCTCCTCATCAAACCGACTCTCCATGGTCAGATACCAAGGGCCATGAACACCAACAGCGGGTTCGGAGGAGCTTGCCATCTCGAAGAAGCAAAAAGATAGCGAGGAATCGAAGGAATGGGAGCAAAAGAGGCAAAACAAGTTGGGAAGACCTTGTAAACGAAGGGAGAAGACTCACTGAGAAGGAAACGGACGGAAAAGATCACCGGGGAGAAGGTAGCAGCCGGAAGGTGGAACTGGATCGCCGGAGGCTGCAGCGGCAGAGGAGGCAGAAGGAGAAAGCACGAGCGAGCGTGCGGCAAAGGAGGAGAACTGAGGCTTTATATAGCCGGGATCAGTCGGCCTCCGCCGTCCGATCTAGGTCACGACAGACAAGGACGCCATCGGGCCGTCCATTTTAAACGGGGGCGTCCCATCGTGAGTGACGCCGCCGCCACACAATGGTCGACACGTGGCGCTCCGTCACCAAGCGCAATTAATGCGCCCATACCGCGCACGCTTCACCTTAATGAAGAGGATTTGCGTGATTTTCGAGAAGATTTAGACAAGCAAACATCCACGTTGAGCGACAAGACAACCATAACTAAGAGCCGAGCGGCTGAACTTGGCAGAAGGGCCGAACGGCCCCAGGAATATTATAAGCGACTGAAAGGCGACGACCGCCCGCTCGGACACATAGTCCAGTCAGTCGGACTCACTGCCTCCTTCGACTAGACTTGAAGGGAAGGCAAGTGATCCGGCGGTAAGAATGGGGGGCCCACCCTCTGAAGGGTCCCAGCCTAAGGACGGATGGAAGGCTGGTCAAGCGGGTAATGGTCCGAGCGGAGCTAGAAATAACCCATCCATGGGCTTGGGTTTCCGACGCCAAGGCAGGAGGATCGAAGGGCCGAGCGGAAGACCGATCGGCTGGGATCGGAGGGCCGAGCGGGTGGTCCGTTCGGCCAAGATAAGGGCGAGGGTACAGAGGTAGCCGAGCGGCCTATGCGCTTGTCTCGGGATATGGGATGTCAGAGAAGGCATGTCTGATGATTAGGCCGTACACAAGATTGCACGATGGAAGATCTCGCCGTCACATCAAGGAGAGGTGGATACAGTAGCAGTATGGCCTCATGTATGCTCTTCTGACAGGCCCATACTTGGGTATGGTCTAAAGCAGATGACTGCTTCGATTGACGTGCCTGGGCTCTTTCGATAGTTCTATATAAGGCCTCCATTTCTTCACCGGAGGTACGCGCGTCTGGATCTCTGAAGCCACTTCTTTGCTATTTCCTCGCCTGACTTGAGCGTCGGAGGGCCGTCGCTGGGACACCCCTCCCGACTCGGTTTTGTTGCAGGTTCGCCGGAGCATCTGAGGATCTAGTAGGGAGCGCCACGTCCCCAGCGTTCGTTGACCCCTGGTTCGGACAGGATCACTAACATATAAAGCTACTCATGCTCATAAATAGCAAAGGAATCATACTAACTGAAATACTAAACATGTATAGCTAATCATGCTCATAAATAGCAAGTAACAGTAAACTAACTCATGCTCTTCGATTAGTAAAGAAGCATACTGAAAGGCTAAACATGTAAGGCAAGTCTATACTATCATGCTTGCATAAAAAACTTAACTTACTGAATTCTAAACACCTTCTATATCTTATTTCACTTGCTTAAAGACTTATTCTTTAATACTTATGTGAAACTTATCTTGTTCAAAAACTTATACTTATAATACTTCAAAATAATAATCAACTTCTTCTTGGGCCCAAGCTTAGTACCATCTTATGCGCGTTCCCTAATAGGTTGGGGTAGCGAGCCACCAATCCTAAAAGAGCAAACCTTGGTCTACCAGGGCCAAGACCTTGGAATTGGACACCTGGATTTGTTTAACGACAACCTTGTGGAGTCAGGTACTAGCCTCTTCTTAAAAGTAAAATACTTATAATCTTAATTACTTCTTCTTTAAATGCCTTGGCATTTTAATAGACACCTTGTGTGTCAAAATCCCTAAAGTCTTGATTTTGGAATTTACTTAAGGTCTTGACCTTTTTCTTTCTTTTCTTTACTCATACTTCTCATAATTCTTTATTAGAGCTTACTAGAACACTGTGAATTGATCTAACAAGTTGAGAATAGCAACTAACTGAGCATGCTATATAAAATAAAGCAAAGTCAATCAACTACAATATAAACTTAATAACTGTTCATGTTAAACTAATCATGTTTAATTATTAGCAAATGAAAGCTAAAAGATCTGCTCATGTATATCTATATAAACTAAATTTGCTACACAAAGGTTCTAAAAATGAAGGTCGTTCATGCTTGTTCAAGTAAGGAAAATTAACTGTATGTTTCACTTTAAAGAGCTTTTAAAAGCAAATGAATACATATATGCATATATATCAAAAATCCGCACAGCAAGCTTAAAGTAAGGAATGCTAGTTATCTAAACCTATTACACGTGTTAAGCTTAAGGTTGTTCTTGAAACGTGGATTTACTAGAACAGAACCTGAGAGATACTACTCATTCTAAATTAATTCCTTCCAAGCAAAGCATAAAGGAAAATTACTGTTGCCATCACAAATTGAAACGTGCTGGAGTTTAAAACCCACATAAAACTTGTTTTCATTTCAAATACCCAACACATACAAAACCAGAACCTGCCAAAACTAAAGATTCCTGTAACTTGTTCATAGCTATACTTTTATCAAGCAACATAACCCTTTAAACTAATTACAGCATAATTAAACAAAAGAAACCCAAAAACTCAAAATTCCTCATCGAGCAACAGATCCTTAAACTGTAAAATTCCACACGAACAGAGCAGGGTATTCCTTCGTAAGAAGCATGGTGAAAAGAGTAAGAATCTGAAATGTTTCAAGAAAGTGAAACAAACTATGAAAACTTATTCCCAGCTTATGTTTATATAGAGTAAAGGAAACCTTTTAAACATGCCACAATGCTTTCAACTACTGAAAACTAAGACATTAATTGTTCTTTATCCTATGTGCCACGACAACAACAAGAACTGAAGGTTGCCACTGTTCAGTCCACGACAAAGAACCAAAAAAAAGATTTCTCATTGCTTAGTATAACAAAATCCGAATTCAAGCTATAAAGCTTGAGGTATAAAACCCACATGCTTGAATTTTACCCATCCTATTCTTTCTTTGAAGGTCACGGCGGCAAACCCTAAACCAACATCACAGAAAAATTCGAAAACAAACGAAATAGAAATCCGAAACTATCCTACTGCAGGTGAGTAGCGACTCACCTCGCTGTTCTTGGACTTACAACCGAAGAAGAGGACTCTAAAGCTTCTAGGGTTCGGAGAAGGTGAAGATCTCGGCGATCCCTTCCTTTCCGCGTGTTCTCCTTGACGAGGAGAGCTCGGATCCGCAAGATTCGCCGGAAGAAGCCTTCGCCGGCCGCCGGAGAGAAGCTCCAAAGTTGCTGTGGTTCCGCCCGAAACCAGCGACGCCGACGCACCTGAAGAGGAGGAGGAATAGAAATTAGGGCTTGGGAAGAAAATTAACCCTTTAAAACCTAGGTTTATTTCTTCCCTTTTCTATAACTTAAATCTATTTCTCTCCATATTGGGTTAACAAAACCCTCGTAGCTCAGCTGGTCGGCTGCATCCGGTTAGATCGGATTCGACCCGAGGTCACGGGTTCGAGCCTCACCTTCAACGGTTTTTGTCAGAATTTCTTTCTTTTTTTTGTAAACATACTAAACGACCTCCAAAAATTATGTAAAAATACTCTAAAATTTATAAAAATCTCTAGAATATTTTAAAGGTATTTCCAAATATTTTTATGGACTTTTAGAACTTGAAATAGGGAAAATTGGGTCGTTACAGATGGAAAACTGAAAGTAATCGGAAAAGGTAATATCGAACTTAACTCCGATTTTATTATTCGAAAAGTGTTATTAGTTGAAAATTTTAATTTTAATTTATTAAGTATAAGCCAATTATGCGATACTGGTTACTCAGTTAATTTTACCAAGTCCGAATATATAGTCAAACATATTGATAATCCAAAAATCATACTTAAGGGCACAAGGAAAGATAATGTCTACACAATTTATCTATCAACACCCTCGATAAAGTGTTTTCTAACACAACAAGAGGAAACTGAGTTGTGGCACAGGAGATTGGGTCACACTCACACAAGACTTATTTCAAAAATGAGTCAAAATGGCCTAGTCAGAGGATTGCCCAAATTAAAAGTTATTGAAAATTCAATCTGTAATGCGTGTCAACAAGGAAAACAAACCAAGTCAACCCACAAGTCAACCAATCTAGGTAGAACTACTTGTTTACTTAAGCTCCTTCACCTAGACCTATTCGATTCACACGGAGCCAAGTCACTAAGCAAGAACCAGTATTGCTTAGTTATAATAGATAATTTCTCCAGGTTCACCTGGGTAAAATTTCTAAAAACAAAAGATGAAACCTTTGAAATATTTAGTAATTTTTGTAAATTAACAGAAAATGAAAAAGTCACTAAAATTAAAAGAATAAGAAGTGACCATGGAGGAGAATTTGAGAATCACAACTTTACTGAATTTTGTGAAATAAATGGATACAAACATGAATACTCCTGCCCTAGGACCGCTCAACAAAATGGTTTAGTAGAACGTAAAAACAGAACCCTACAAGAAGCTGCTAGAACCATGTTAAACGAATATAAACTATCTAATCAATTCTGGGCTGAAGCAGTTAGTACAGCATGTTACATTCAAAATAGGATTTTAATTAACAAAATTCAAAATAAAACACCCTATGAAATTTATTATAATAAAATTCCCAACTTAAACTATTTAAAAGTATTTGGGTGTAAAATCTTCATTTTGAACACTAAAGACTACTTAGGAAAATTTACATCAAAAACAACCCCGGGAATATTTTTAGGATATTCAACAACTAGTAGAGCATATAGAGTGGATAACAAAAATACCCTAAAAGTAGAAGAAACAATAAATATAATATTTGATGAAGAAAATAAGTTACCCAACACAATAAATGAAACTGAAAATACAGAAAATATTAACCCAATAAACAGAGAAGATGACGAAATTCAACCTGAACCTATTGAATCTGAAGAACAAATCAATAACTCAAATGATATACGACCAACTAGAACAAGCACAAATCACCCATCTGACCAAATTTTGGGTGACCCAACTGTAGGAGTCAGAACTAGATCATCTTATAGAAACCAGAGCCAAATAGCCTTGATTTCAAAAATCGAACCCAAAATCATAGAAGAAGCCCTACCAGACCCAGATTGGACTTTAGCAATGCAAGAAGAATTGGCCCAATTTGAAAGAAATCAAGTCTGGGAATTAGTGCCAAAACCCGTTAACAAATCCATAATTGACACTAAATGGGTTTTTAGAAACAAATTAAACGATCAAGGTGAAATAGTTAGAAACAAAGCTAGGTTAGTAGCTAAAGGATTCAATCAAGTAGAAGGGTTAGATTATGACGAGACCTATGATCCAGTAGCAAGACTTGAATCCATTAAGATGTTGCTAGCCTATGCAGCACACAAAGGATTCAAGCTATTTCAAATGGACGTAAAATCCGCATTTTTAAACGGATTTATTAAAGAAGAAGTGTATGTAGGGCAACCCCCAGGATTTGAAGATTTAGAACAACCAAATTATGTCTTTAAATTAAAAAAGGCCCTATATGGACTAAAACAAGCACCTAGGACTTGGTATGAACGTCTATCCAATTACTTAATATCAAAAGGATTTAAACAAGGTCAAATAGACCCAACCCTTTTCGTAAAAATCTTAGAAAATGATATTTTTATAGCCCAAATTTACGTTGACGATATTATTTTCGGTTCCACAAACTCTAAATTTCTAAAAGAATTCACCAAACTTATGGAAAATGAATTCGAAATGAGTCTGGTAGGAGAACTTAATTTCTTCTTAGGTTTACAGATTAAGCAAACTAAAGATGGAATTTACATTTATCAAACTAAATATGCTAAGGAATTAATTAGAAAATTTGGCATGGAAAACTCAAAAATAATCAATACACCAATGGCGACAAATGCTAAAATTGACTCAGACTTAGAAGGTAAATCAGTAGACTTGAAATACTATCGAAGTGCGATAGGAAGTCTACTGTACCTAACTGCAAGTCGACCAGACATTATTTTTATAGTAGGTATGTGTGCACGATACCAATCTTGTGCAAAAGAGTCTCACTTAACCCTTGTCAAAAGAATCCTTAGGTATGTTAAGGGAACCCTAAATGTAGGACTATGGTACCCTAGATCTGACACCCTTGACCTAAACGGCTACTCTGACTCAGACTATGCCGGATGCAAGTTAGATAGAAAAAGCACAAGTGGTAGCTATCAATTTCTAGGACAATGCCTAGTAAGTTGGTCAAGTAGAAAGCAACACTGTGTTGCTTTATCTACCACTGAAGCTGAATATATAGCCTTAGGTGAATGCACATCTCAGTTGTTGTGGATGATGCATACCCTTAAAGACTATCAACTGGAGTATCATAAAACTAAAATCTCAATTGATAATATAAGCTCAATAAATCTAACAAAAAACCCAATTCATCACTCAAGGACTAAACATATAGAAGTGAAACACCACTTTGTAAGGGATCACGTAGCTAAGGGTGATATTGAACTCAACTATGTTGAGTCAAAATCAAACCTAGCTGACATCTTCACAAAGCCCTTACCTGAACTTGAGTTCAGCTCACTTAGAAGGCAAATAGGAATGTGCTGGGTAGAATAGATATTAATTTTTCAAAACTCACTGTCTTACTTCAAAACTCGTTCTTTTATTCTTTTCAAAATCTAGGAAAAATAATGATTTTAAAATCCCATTTTCTTAGAATTTTCAAAAATATGACTTAGCCTAGGATCTACCCTAGAAATCTTGTTCCCCTAGATTTAAGCCAGAGCATCTCACAAACACCTAGGTATACCTTGCTTGTGTTTGTAAAACATAGAATGGTGTGAGATGCATAGGGTACAACCTGGACTCAAGAATGCTTATTACTGTGCATCAATATGAGTCTGGGCGTTAAATACTTTATTAACAGTAATCAAGTCAAGTCTTCCAGCCTTAGTCAAATCTAACTGGACTAAATGACTCTACTTGACTAACCAAGTGAAAGTTGTTGCCCTCTAGGCAATCAGCAAGTAACTAACGGTTAGACAGTTGGTGAAGGAAATGTTAAGCTTAAGCTTGCTTCCACTTTAGGGCTCTGATACCTGATCAAAATAATTTAAATAATTTAACAACTATTTAACTTGACTCATGCTTGGACTATAAGACCCTAAGAATTTATTAAGACATTAATCAAGGGGGAGTGAATTTTTCTTTTCAAGCTAGTTTTCTTTTAAAATAAAAATTATCTTTGACTTAGTTTTAAAAATTATTTTTGACTTGACTTAAAATAAAAAATTATGTTTAACTCAGCTTTAAAATAGAATTAACATTATTTCTAAAAGCTTGGACTTTTAGATAATCAATTTTCAAAACTAAGCACTAGAATTATCCAAATCCTTTACTAAGTTTTTTTTTTTAAAAAAAATAGTTTCTCAAAGCTAAGTACTTAAGTTAAGCTTTTATGAAAATCCTTTTAAAGTTAAATACTCAAGCAAAGTTTTTTTTTAAATATATATATATATATATATATATATATATATATATATATATATATATATATATATATATATACCTTTAAGTGTTTTGTCCAAATTTTTTATATAACTCATTTTTTCAAACAACAATTAGTTTCAAAAGATTAAGTTTAGCTAATCTTTGTTGAAAATGAGTTAAGTATTTTCAAAACCATTTCAAATTGAGCTAAGTGTTTTTTAAAAGACTTGTTAAAATTTAGCTAAAACTTCTTTCCAAATTTAACTAAGAGACTTCTATAGCCTTTTTCAAAATTAACTAGGTTAAATATTTTTTCACGAAAGGCTTTTCAAATTTAGCTAAGTGTTTACCAAAGTAATGATTTTCAATTGCTAAATTTTACTAAGTTTTTGTTGAAAACACTAAGTATTTTCCAAGGCATTTCCTAATTTAAGTAAAATAATTCTTTTTGAAATACTAAGACATTAAATAAAGGGCTACTCTTTAGGGGGAGCTTAAACTAATTATTCTTTTCTCTTCCTGATATTCTTTTTGATTTATGTCAAAGGGGGAGAGAAAAGTCAAAATTAAAGAAATTAAGAATTAAGAATTTAAACATAAAGAGGAGCATAAGTTTTACAAATTTTTATACATTCATGTTTAAATTTCTTAATAATTTCATATTTTAATTTTGTCATACTTTTACTTAACTTTGAACTGTGTTGTCATAATCAAAAAGGGGGAGATTGTTGGTGCGGGAAGCATCCGACGATCGAACCGGTGTTTTGATTATGTCAAAGGGTTCAAGTTAAGTTGTTTTGTTATCTAATGAGCTTAAATAAGTGTGTAGGAAAGTCCTAACTGCGGTTAGGCAGGTGAAAATCCTAAGGGGTGGTAACCTTAGGTTCTAGGGGGTGGTAACCCTAGGTGGAGGAAAACCCTAAGGGGCGGTAACCTTAGGTCCTAGGGGGTGGTAACCCTAGGTGGAGGAAAACCCTAAGGGGCGGTAACCTTAGGTCCTAGGGAGTGGTAACCCTAGGTGGAGAAAAACCCTAGGGGTCGGTAACCCTAGGTCCTAGGGGGTGGTAACCCTAGGCAAAAAGTCCAATCGGTCTGGAGGACCGGACTGGCATCAGGTAAATCTCCTGAGTGGAGTAGGTGAGGACGTGTTCCCTGTAGAGGGAACAGTAGGCGTCGGGTCGACCTAGGGTTTCCGGTCGGAAACCCGAAGTCAGACCCGGACAGTCCGAAGGCTGTCAATTCATTTGTTTATATATTATCTTTTGTGTTCTAACTCTGTTGTACAGAAACTACCGAACCTTGGGATCGGTCGACCGAACCTTCAAGCTACCAGATCAGATCTCCAGAAGTTGGACCGGGTTCGACCAGGGATCGGTCGACCGGACCTCGGGATCGGTCGACCGAACCTGGGATAGGTGTCGACTGGATCAAGCCGAGGTGTGCGGGTCAGAGGAGACTGATCGGTCGACCGAACCTTGGGATCGGTCGACCGAACCCAGAGATAAAGTTTGACCAGATCGAAGCGGAGCGACGGATGGACGGATCAGATGCAGTGGAGATCACTTGATCAGTCGACCGAACGTGGGGATCGGTCGACCGATCCGCTTCGGGTCAAATCTGATCCCGAGATTGGGGATTTGGATCAGACCTTGCAGAGCTATAAAAAGAGGCCTTGAGGTGCAACTTAGAACATCAACTTCGAACAAAAAACTCTGCTCTTCCGTGTGCTGCTGCTAAACGCCTCAACAACGCTCTGCTCCAACGAATCAATCCAAAGTTTTCTATTCTCCTTTTCGTTGGTATAGTTTATTTACTGCAATTACTTGTACTTATTCACTTGTAAAGATTTGCGTTATATAGTTGTTGCCCACTGAAAGCGGTCAAGGATCGCGGGCCTTCGAGTAGGAGTCGAGATAGGCTCCAAACGAAGTAAATCAATTGTGTCTTTGCATTTACTTTACTTTTCATTTCCACTGCGTTACTTTAGTTACTCGAACGATTTCCGTAAATCGATAAAATAGCCACGAGCGCTATTCACCCCCCTCTAGCGCTTTCGATCCATCATGTATTGCCCTACGATAACAATTTTGAATCCGTTGTCTTTGTAGACATTCGACAATGGTTTTTATTCGTTGTTGTTTATATGCTCACAATTTATTTACGAAGGATACGACAACTTTTTAAAACCATTGTGGTAGATAATTTCGACAACAGATATAAATCGTTGTGGTAGACTCTTTTTACAACAGATATAAACTGTTGTGGTAGACTCTTTTTACAATAGATATAAACATTGTGGTATATAATTTTAATATGTTTTATAATGGATAAAACCGTTGTCTTTTATCACTTTTTACAAAAAAAAATCTGTTGTGGTTACGTAATTTTTACAACGTTTTTAATCGTTGTTTTTAATGTTCATGATGTAACATGATAATACCAAATAACCAATCTTTATTTAATATAAACAACCACCAATACAAAATTAAATCCAAAATATGACAGCTAAAATATACAAAATGAGTTGTACTCATCAAACTTAGTAGTACCAAACCATAAATCACATGTTTTCCATTATTGTTCTCCATATGGCTTTTACACATTAGAAAGGCAAGATAGAACCTAACAAAGCTCACTCCTTGCATCAAAAATCTCAAGCCTCACGAATTGCCCGAGTTACGTACCTACAAGAGAAAAATTAAACAAAACTTATCGAAAAAAAATAAAATATAAGAAAAAAGAGAATTGTAGTAAGTATTGCATGAACTATAACCAAAGAATAAATATTTCACATAGCTCTAATATCTGGACATGAGAGAAGGATTTCCAGAATTCTAGGACAACACTCAATGTCTGTAAAACGGAAGAGAAAAACTTATTCAATACAAACTTATAATATCTAAGAAATAAAACTTATGCAATAGAAACTTATGCAATACAAGCAATTTAACCAACTTAGAGTTGTCTTGGTAACTTCCATGTGCACCATATCAATCACCTTTAAACCTTTTATAGAAAGTGACATAAGAAACTACCATGTGCACCTGCATTCATATTTCAATAGTGAGGGAGTTAGGCTTAATGGTCTAAAAATAGGAACTAATGTAATAAAAACTAACAGCAGATACAGGAACTAAAGAAAAGCAGAATTTAGAACTGATTTTAAAATGAGAGGATAAAATGAAAGATATTTTCAGGTGACTAATGCATATCATCCAGTTCAGAGTTCTGGTATAACTTGAAATTACAAAGATCTAAAAACAATTTTTCTAAGAAAAGTGTAAAACTAACAAATGACTGGTGATTTCAGGATTTAGTATTTGTATGATCTGTCAAAAGGTTTCTTTCAAGTTCTTGTTTTATGTTACCTTTATGACAAGGTTATCCAGCAGTTGTTGGATGAACATAAGATCCACTCTTTGCATATTACGTTCTTTGGCTAAAATAGAAAGTAGTTGCCAAGCTACCTCAGAGGTAATAAGTTCTCTCCCATACTGTCTAAAGCTCTAGAATACAAGGAATGTTCTGTAACAAATATAAACCATTAAAATCTGACAAAATTGCATTAAACATCATGCAAAGGATATCATACAACTTGAATGAGTTTTTTCACTTTTAGAATATTTAAATTTTAGATAAACTCTTCACTATGAAAATGAGTTAGATGCAAAGAAAGTACCATAATTACTTTGGATATCCAAGTTTAGTACCTCTTATTTAGCACAACTTGATGCTATTATTACTTCACCATGTAAATATCTGCCAGATGTAAATTCATACTACTTACCAGAAGTATCCTAAACTTTGATTGGTCATCTACATCCTCCGTATGTCAATTGTACGTGACAACCAAAATCTCTGCAGCATAGCCCTTATTGCCTGCTTTTATAGTTTCTATTTTATACCAATGATTTTACTCGGCTCAGAAATCATCAAGAAACTAAGTGTTTGATAAAGGACAATAAGCTGAGCCACTTATAGTCAAAGTATCTGGATGTCGAACTACCGTCGCCTTAATTTCTTTCAATAAAGCATCACTGAAGAGTTTCACAAGACAACATTTCGGTAAGGAAACTAGAGAAAAAAAATTTAAGATAACTCTTATAACTGGAAACATGAATAGCACAACATTCATCAAAATTATCAATTGTTCAAAGAAGAACATGCCTCCACGCGTCAAAATAGAGCAATCACAAGATGAAAATTTTCAAACCCTTAAAAAAACTTATTCAATACAAACTTATAGTCTGTAAGAAATAAAACTTATGTAATACAAACTTATGCAATACAAGCAATTTAACCAACTTAGAGTTGTCTTGGTAACTTCTATGTGCACCATATCAATCACCTTTAAACCTTTTATAGAAAGTGACATAAGAAACTACCATGTGCACCTGCATTTATACTTAAATAGTGAGGGAGTTAGGCTTAATGGTCTAAAAATAGGAACTAATGTAATAAAAACTAGCAATAGATACAGGAACTAAAGAAAAGAAGAATTCAGAACTGATTTTAAAATGAGAGAGGGATAAAAAGAAAATTATCAATCATAGAATTTACAAAATGATTCAAAATGATCCCAAATGAAGTTCAGCCATCTTTTGAAGTGTTATTTAAAGGTAGAGGAAATTTATTTGCATTTTAATAGAATGGGAACACCAAGAAGGTAAATAAAATATGCAGGAACATAGATATCAAACCTTTAGTTAATTCAATTTATCAAATTGTATAATACTTTTCCTTACCAATGGTATAATTTCCGACACCAAACTTAATTACTTGAACTGTCAAACATTATCTATAATATTGTTTGCATTTGATTAAGGAGCACACAACCGTTAAAACACTAATATTAAATACTATATTCAAGGATATTTTGGTATTGCTAACATTAACTTTCATATGTATGTTTTTAGTGATAATAAACTGAAATCCTTAAATTCATATCCTTGTATCATAAATCAAAATTAAAATTAGTTGATTATTCAAACTAATCCTCACTAAAAAAGTACACAAAATCAAATTATTCTACAAAAGAGCAACGAATTATAACAACTTATAATACAATGAGAAAGAAGGCTTATCTGACAAATGCAATGCTTCTTTGATGATTGAAACTATGTCAAAAATCTGTTTAAAATGTATGTACATATGAAAGTCGGTAGATTATGCTAGAATACCGCATATTGGTTTGAGTTAAACTGGGTGACAGTAATGCTGAATATTAAAGGTGTAAAGGACAACACTCTAAATAATACTGAATAGGGAATAAAGCAATAGCTAAGAACAATTTGATCCAGGAAGGAAAAAAATACAGAAATAAGAATCATTTAGGAATGTGTTAAATAACTATCAAACTAAAGTTCCTTGATATAGGAAGAAAAAACAATGAAAGCATGAATTGGGCACGGAGCGATAATATCAATTTCGAACCGATCCAATATATTGGGGAATCTCTTTCAATGTAAACCAGATTTCAATAATAATCAACAGGGCAAGAGGCAACAATCGAAGAGAATAAAAAGCTAAAATTAACTCAAATATGGGCCTCCAAAAGAGTAAAAATCAGATTTCGATCAAAAGCTCAAACTCCAGTTTTTAAGGAATCGGTGACGAAGAAGATAACAGAAGAAGGATTATTAATTACCCGTAACCGTCGATGAATCACTGCTACTCTCAGATTACAAAACTGTGTTCGCCAATTCACACCTCTCTGTAGTGTTCGCCAATCGCTCCTGCAGTCTAGAGAGAGAGAGAGAGAGAGAGAGGACTTACCGAATCCCCATCTGCGCTTCTCCTTGTGGTCCGCCGAGAGCTCGTCGATGCCTGTCTTCTTCCCGCCGAGAAGTCCCCGGAACCACCTGGCGGCGGGCCCTATCTGCTCACTACTCCGTCGCCTGTGATGACTCCCCCATTCCTCACTCAAATCCGCAGCTAAGGCCACCAAAGAGCGGGAAACCAACCCTAAAGCCACAACAGCAAGGAAAAGGAAGAAAGCTAGCAAAGAGAAGATCAGAATAGATTGGAAGAGAAAATGCGTGCGAAATATGGAGTCAAAGAGCCAAAGAAGCAGCAGTGGAAGGTACTCGTCGAGCTTAGAAACCCGCTCACCAAGAAACGAGAAGAGTGCACACCGTCGTGGAGGAAGATCCAGTGGAGACGGCACCCCTTATTGTCGCGCGATTGACAGGATGGTGTGAAGAGATGGTATTAGGAGAGGGAAAGAAAAATGGCTTAGGGTTCGGGAATGCGAAGGGGAAAATAAGGCACCGAAAAGATTTGTGGAGAGAGGGAAATGACGAAACGAATAAAGTTAAAGACAACAATTTTATCAAAACTGTTGTCGTAGCCCCAAAAAAGCGCTTAAAGACAACAGATTTAGAAAACCGTTGTAAAAAGTGTTGTTGATTAAAAAAGAAATTGCTCAATGACAACAGTTTTTCCAAAATCGTTGTCTTTTATATTTAATGGGGAGTTCAAAGACAACAGTTTTGGCAAAAACCGTTGTCTTTGAGCAAATACGCAATGCTTTCTCTTAAAACCGTTGTCGTAGGGGTGTTGTCGTTTGCAGTTTTTGTTGTAGTGTTATATCATGTTTCACAAGTTAGACTTATTTTTGTCTTTAATGCAATATATTATTTATTTATGAAATTATGGTTAATCATTTGAATGTGGTCTTTGTAGGCAATGAAGGGGACATGGACTCAAGTCAGATCAATTCAGAGATTAATTAGGGAGATTAAGCTCTAAAGCAATCTAGGTAATCCATGCAAGATCCGAGAAGATCTAAGCTATTCATCATGATCTGGTCCATCCTAGTTAAAGATAGAGTAGATCAGGACCACTGATCTAGATCTGAAGCTTTTGATCCAAATCTGGACCGATCCAACTGTTGATCAAGATTTAGAGAATTCTAGGCTGTTGACTCAGATCTAAAAGATTTAAATTGAGAAACTACAGTAATAGAAAATTTCATCAAAATTGCTACAGGGCAGAAGCAAAGGAGGGGTCGCGTGGGAGATCGAGATCATCATCTTCCACCTTCCACCACCAATCATTGTCGGAGCTCCATACACCACCTAAGGGTTAAGGGTTTTTTCCTTCCCTGTCCACTCCAACCGGCTCCGACGTTCCATCGGCATTCCATCATCGTCATGACATTTGACGGAGGCAAGGATGTGCATGAATAGAGCTTCGTCTTCGATCCACCATCGCCTTCCATTGAGGTCTAGGGTTGCAGGCGACATCTTGAACAACTTCCTCTATTCATCTTCACATTCGGCTAAATTTGATACAAGTTAGGGAAACCCCAATTTTCTCTGTAAGAATCATTCAGATAAGTAGAGTCCTCCATCGTTTGCGTGTATTTCCTTATTCATGAGATTGAATTGTTGGAAGAATGTTGGTTTAATTCTCTATGCATTCGATCTTGGTAGTTTATTTTGTAGATTAGTTGATTTGCATCTAAGTGTTAAAATGTTAACTATTCTATTCTTGTTCCATTCAATTCAATAGATTGAATTAGGTCATTTGCTTGCTTCCATTCTCATGAGTTGATTTGCATTTATAGTATGGTTTGTTTCAATCTCTTATAAATTGCATGTTCTTTAGTTTCCTTGCCTCATATTTTCATGAATGCTTTGTGATCATAGTTTAGTTTGTATGTTTTCTATTAGTTGCCTTATTTTTTTCATGAATTGTTTTTTGATGCAAATTAGCAAGATTTTAGTTTCATTAGTTGCATCAGAGATTTTAATATTTTATTTATACCCATTTTATAATAAAATATGGATTTATCAGTTGGCAGCTATTGAATAACTCTTGAACGGGGGCGAGGGTGCTGGGGAAGACCTTAGAGGCGAATCCTAGACCAACAAAAGTATGGCTTCATTACAAGCGATGATCTCTATGCCCTCCGGACCTCAGGGCTGGAGCACGTGTATCACGAGGGCTCAGAGGCCAAAGGGCTCTGGGAGGCGGAGCATGACAGGGGTGTACGTCGGCGAAGGCTCAGAGGTTGGAGGACTCCGGGAGGAAGAGCATGACAGGGGCAACGAGGGCTCAGAGGTCAGAGGGATCTAGGAGGCAGAGCATGATAGGGGGCGTGCATCGATGAGGGCTCGGAGGCCGGAGAGCTTCGGGAGGCCAAACCACGGCAACGACACATGTGCCAGCGAAAGTTCGGAGGTCAGAGGGCTCCGGGAGTTGGAGCACCGTAGGGGCGTGCAACAGCGAGGGCTCGAAGGCCATGAAGATAGTTGTGTGGAGGAAGGGGTGTGCGCGGTGTGATTATGTGACGAAAGAGCGATTGGAGGAGGTGGTGAGGGAGGAGAGGAGACGGTCGTCTGAGGTGGTAAGGGAGGAGAGGAGGTGCTCGATTGAGGCAGGGAGGGAGGAGAGAGTGTTGCTAGGCTGAAGCCACTTTTTGTGATCTAGGGGATCAGGGACGGATCCATAAAAAATAGATGGACTAGGCTATAGAAATGAAATGGCTGAGATAAATAAAAGAAATTATAAAAAAATTAAAATGTAATATTTTTAATAGTAAAAATATAATAAATTATAATAAATAATAAAAAATATAATGTTATTCATATTAAAGTAATTTTAAATTTCTCGAATTTCACGATGTACCCTCTTATACATTAACACATCTTCTTGAGGTTTTCGACCTTCGCAAGCTTCTGCCCTTCGCTTTTGGTGGCTCCGACAGCAACAGCGCCAACAAGCCAGGATCCGGAGACTCCCACGGGCCACGGGTAACAGCAGATGGACCAGACCGAGCTCTTCTCAAGCGCCACAGTGGCAGAGGACGTGACCAAATCCGCCTTCCTTCGGCGGCGCCGTTGCAAGGTCGATAAGTCTTCCACCTTTGGAGCGACCTCTGACTTGCTCAGTGTTGTGTCTCACTACATGAAGATCGAGGAAAACAGTTACGGAAGACGTATCTGAAATAATACCGCACCACTGATGGTTCGGCCGCCACCGCTATAGAGGAAGTAGTAGCGAAAGATGAAAAAATAGAGGCTACTGTTGCCTCAAAGACGAAGGAAGTGGGTACGAAATCAGAGGAAGCATAAGCTCAATCTGGAGGTGGCTTGGAAGTAGATATGGTTCTCAAATAGGGCTGGGCTACAGCCCAGGACAGCCCGTACATAAATCCGTCTCTGCAGGGGATGTGCCACTCATATTTGTGGTCGGGTCGTGGCCACGATCCGACCGCAAATGGTTGCAATCCCTTTCTGGGTTCACCATCCCATCAGATTATAGTTTTTGTTTGGAGCGGGCGCCCGAAGGCCGCCCGGAGGACACCCTCGCTTGGCGCCCAGTAACCTGGCCACTTATACACCACCGAAGGCTTCCAGATGGCCTCCAGCCGCCCGCTCCGAACAAAAACTATAACCTGGTGGGAACGATGAATCCAAGAAAGGGTCGCAATAATTTGCGGCTGGATCGCGGCCACGATCCGGCCACAAATACGAGTGGCACATCTCCTGGATCACAAAAAAGTGGTCCAAGAGAACTGTGCTCCATTACATAATATTAATTTTTTTATTATGTTTGTTAATCTATACAATCCATGTTGCAAAGTCCACGACTTAGACATAGTATGTGTATATTTGTACGCAGTAATCAATATTTCAGCTGACGAGCAGGTGTAGTTGATATTTATAGAAATATCGAAAATAAAATATCACGGTCGCTATTGAGCGTTATACTTAATCTTCATTGAAGGTTTCAGCGATAGTGAATTTACATATATGTTATTAATTAAAACTAAGTCTTTGGATAACTGATATGTTTTAATTCATTATCAACTAAATTATTTATAGAGAAAGGTGGTTAGTTAGAATTAACCAAAGACTTAATGAATTAAAACACATCAATATCATCCTAAGACTTAGTTTTAATTAACCATGATACACAACAATGACTTAATACACACCATTTCTCGTGAGAAAGCATGTTAATTCGTAGATCAACCCAACGTTGATAAATTAATTCTCTGACGCATGCATAATGCTTATCACTTTGCTTAATACACACCCTTTCACTAATTAATTGGGTTGAACTACGAATTAACATGCTTTCTCACGTGAAATGGTGTGTATTAAAGCAAAGTACGTGGTAAGCATTATGCATGCGTCAGAGCATTAATTTATGAAAGTCAGAGAATAAAGTTATGATCTTTCATAATTTTTTCCTAAACCAATATATGCAACTGCATTGAGTGATGACTGATTTTAGTAAATAAATAATAAACTAGCATATTTTTCCACCTATGAAAATATTTTCCTAATCCTTCTGTTAGAAGCAAACTTTTATTTTATATATATATAGAGAGAGAGAAATAATATGTTGCCCGACGCTTCCTGCATAATCATGAGTGACATCCGATATCGTCGATCCTATACAGCCAAAACTCAATTTTTTTAATCTCTCTCACCTGCATGTAATAATTTTTTTCCTCTTAAATTAAAATAAAATTCTATCTTCTCTCTCCTATTATACATGCAATAATTACTGTAGTACTGATATTACAATATTGTAGCAGCTATTACTATGTAGTAGCTGCTATAATGGTACAGTAACGGTTACAATTGTGTAATAACTACTACAACGGTGCAGTAGCTTATATAATAATACATTAGCTGCTACAATGGTGTGATAGCTGCTAAAACGGTGTAGTAGCTGTTACAACATTGCAGTATCTGTTATAACAGTGCAGTAGCTGCTACAACGGTGTAGTAGCCGCTACAATGGTATAATAGTTATTATAACGTTGTAGTAATTGCTATAATGGTGCAGTAACTGCTATAACACAGTAATTACACAATAGTTATTATAATGTTGTAGCAGCTACACCACCTTTAAAAATCAGCACCACAGTAATTGTTGGATGCAATCATATATATATATATATATATATATATATATATATATATATATATATATATATATATATATATATATATATATATATATCGGCATTTAATTTAAATGAGTTGAGTTACAATTTTATCAAGTTTTATGTAATTTATTATCTTTTTTTTTATAATTTTAAAATAAAATAGTACTTTTCATCAGATATGAGACATGAGCAATCGTTTGTGTTCATTTACATTAAATTATCTATTTTTGGATACATTTGATCGATGAAACATTTTCGAAGTAAAACATTGAAGATATGATTTTTTTTTTAATTTTTTTTTTTAAAAAATTGATGGACTCGTGGATTGGTTTGCTTAACTCACAATCTGCCTTGGATTGGAGATTTTCCAATCCACCAAGATGACGAGTCGGCCCGCCCAATCCTGCCATAGATTAACCCGTCTGACAGCTCTCTCTCTATATATATGGGTAAAATCTCATCTCTAAAACCTAAACTCTAAATCCTTTAAATTCTATAGGATGCCATGAGTTGCCTATAGATGGATAGATGAGTAAGGTAATATATATAAATTTGACTTTTCACAGTGTGCAATAATTATATCCACAACACCTAGCGCTCATTTGCATATTGCATAACTATAAGCTATTAAAAGTTATAAGACATTGACAACACACTTCGCATACTATAGTTAAGAATATTCACATCACGTATTGCAAGTTGCGGTTAAGAGCATTAATAGTACGCACTACGTGCTACAGTTAAGAGCATTTCTAGCGCATGGTGTGTGTTGTGGTTAACAAGATTCGCAGTGTGCACCATGCATTATAGTTTGGACGTGCTGTTAACCACTTATAATTATCAGCATCACACAAATATAAAATCTAAACTCAAACAATTTCAGCACCATATAATTATAATACCACACACAAATATCACATATAATTATAATACCACCTATAAATACGACACAAAAAAATTTCACTTAGTAACAATCCAAGTTGATAATAAGAAATTTATTTGGTAACATGATTTATTTTCTAAAAAATATATATGATAAAATCAGTAGAATCTATATCAGTTACACAAAACTATAAACTCAAATAAAGATAAAGTGACTATGCTTCCTATTACATGTTTAAGAAAAAGTATTTTTCCATTTGGTCGAATTAGGTTCACCTTCTCCACTCTATCAATCTAAACTTTCGAACAAGATCCAGGAACGTGATATCTCTTAGCTATATCTTCCTACAAAATAGCATAAAGAGATTTAAATGTATAAGAATACTTTATTATAGTAAACTAAAATTTTAAAAAAAATATAATATCACTTGATTTCATCTATATATATATTTTGCTGTGTTTTTTCCATTTTTCTCATCTTTTAAACACCTACCAAATTTATTTATCATCAGTTCAAGAAAGTAGAACATCAATTATTTTTCATTTCTTTTGTGTGGTTATTTGAATCAAATGGAAAAACATAAATAATGTATTATATTGAAAAGACAAATAATTAAAGAAATAATAAAGTAGTTGTTTGTTATGTATCTTTAGAACAAGAAGTAAAACTACTTAAAACTTTTTTAACCTAAAAATTCTAATTGATTTTCTCAATTTTGAAGAAATCCAAATAAGATAATGATTATTCAATCCGATCTTATAGTTGAAATAGAAGTTAGAGAAGAACATAAGCCTTAAAGATGACGAGGAAATGTTGGAGAAACACATGAGCCACACTGATGATTATGAAAATGAAGTATTAAATAAATACAAGGATCATTTTCCCACAAGGTAACCATCAATGACAATGAAGAACAAATCTGAGATCCTGTTAAAAACAAACTAGTTGATTGGCTTTAGAAAATCTTTAAAAAAATGGAATCAAGCTAAAAATATAACTATGATAGTCAGGCTTTACTGCCAATTTGATTTCATAAATGACTGGAACAGGAACGATGATAAGTTTTATTAACAAAATTATCAAATAAAAACATAGTTTGATAGTTACCCACTGATTACAGAAAATTGGAATGAATCAGTTAGAAAGCTGCAGATATGTCTCATCAGTGGCGTAGTTAGGATTTTCACTCAGGAGTGGCAAAGCGACAAAGTCAACGAACGATGACGATGATGCTAACAGTAAATAACTGTTTCAGCTAAGCGAAAGAAATCAATTAAGTAAATTTCACCTCAATTAAAATATATTTTTTAATGGAGCATTGGCGAAGAGACGACGTTAGCCAAGTGAAGACAATGACCATGTAACAAATGACAGTGACGATGATAGCAACGGTGTTCGACGATAGCGACTTAGGCTATAACGGCAGTGACATGTCGTGAAAGATTTTGTGGGTAAAATTAGAGTTAGAAAAAAGAATATGAAAGAAATTATAGGAAGAAAAAAAATGAAAAGAGGAAAACAAAAGTGGGATTAGAGAAGGAAGAAGAAAAATGGATAAAAAAAATTGACTTGAGAAAAGAGGAAAATGTGTTAGGTTGAAAGGATTTTAATTGAAATTTTTTACTAAAAAGATGAGAAAATTTCAAAATTTATAATTATGTATATATTTTTTTATTTTTTTCCTATTATATTAATATTTTTCTTGAATTCTATGCCCCTGTGTCTGACAACTCTTGATGAATAAAATTATCTACTTCCATGGAACAACAACAGAGACATCAAAATGAGATCAAAATTAGTCAACGTAATGCGCAGAGCGACTTATGTTCATGTAAACATAACCATCACTTCCTTTATAAAATGATACAAACAAAATTCACACGACTTAAATTCTTGTCTAAAACATCAATGTATAAACTATTTCCTTATAACCGATTAGATACAAACAAAAATAAACCCTTTCAGAAATAAATTTGTTGTGCGAATTTCAAATTTTATGTTATTTTTGCTTGGTTTAATTACTATATTTTTCTTTTACTATTTCTAGCAAAGCAAATCCAATTTTGGCGCCTAATGCTCTAAAGGATGGATCAATCGAGGGGCATATTATACGTGAGTCAAGATGCTATCCACCGGTCTCATGGTGAGAACAATGAAATAAACTAATCTGAATTAGAAGAGATAATACTGTATGAAAAGAACATGATTCTGATAATGGATTGAAGGACTTTAAATCATAATAAAAGAAAAACAAAAGCTAACAAAAAAGAGATCGAACGTGAGAAAGAAGAAAGGATTGTGAGAGCGCTGAGTCAGACTGCTACGGAGAGAGAAAAAAGGTGGGTTTGGCAGAAAGATTTCGGTGAAGAGGGAGTCACGGAGGGTTTTGGCAAAATGAAGTTCGGCGATAGGGTTTTGGCAGAGAGAAGATCGTCGAAGGGTTTGCGAGGTGTGATCGCGGAGCATTTTGGGGATTTAAAAATTCTTAAATTTTTAAAAAGACTTTTAATAGCAGCTCTGCGCAGTGTTAATATTTTGATTTAATATCATACTTTACACAATGAAGATAATATTTATTGATAACATGTTTTTTTCTCTCACGCCCTCAATTAGTTGCTATAATAATATTAACAATGCACTTTACATACAGTAGAAAAATTTATTAATAATATACTTTTTTTTTTTTTTTACACATCATTATTTATAAAAATATAATATTATCCATAAAATATTTAATTATGTGTGTCGTAAAAATTATTATTAATAACACATTCTAACCATATGCTGTTGATAAAATAAATCTAATCTATCAACTCGACCCAAAAAATCAAGTTCGGATTGATGGTTTCAGATTTATGTTGGAGTTTTTTGGGTTGGTTTAGTTTAAGAGGTTTGGATTTATCTAAATTTAAGATTTAGGGGGTTTTTAATTAGTAGTTAAATCAAAATTTTTTAAATTAAGTTGTTTTATGTAGCTAAGTAATAGAATATAATATAATAATGATGAAATATTAAGATAATAGTGAAAAATTATAGGAAATAATAATAATAATAATAAATCAGGTTAACCTGGTTATTCGGGTTTAGGGATGGCAATGGGCCGGGTTTAAACCTGACCTCGTATTAAACCCGTCTCGTTCTAGATGGATTTAAACCTGATGAAACGGGTTACGGGGCGGGTCTAAATCCATTGACCGAGTTTAGAAACGGATTCGGTGCGGGTTATGGTCTTACGAATTTCAATGAAGTCACCCCCTAATAATAATAATAATAATAATTATTATTATTATTATTATTATTATTATTATTATTATTATTATTATTATTATTATTATTATTATTATGCTTTATATTTATATAATATAAAATATATAATAATAATAACTTATTTTTTACTTGTATTTTTTTTAAGCTTGGCAGTTTAGCGAGTCCTACCCGCTATGGACTTGTTGGGTTTTGAGTGGGGTCGGGACAGGGTTGGCTGAAAAATTAGGCGGGACGTGTCCGGATTCGGGTGCATTTTTTTTGGCTAGATGGATTCTGGGATTGGCCAAACCCGCCCCGTTGCTATCCCTATTCGGGGTTATCCGGGGCCAAGTTTAGGATTTTCGGGTTGAGCTAAGGTTTGGGTCGGGTTCAGTTAGGATTTTTATTAGATAATCGATTTTCAATCTGACCCGAACCCACTCATCCTATTCAAATTGACACCCCTATTGATGCGCTATAGAAAGTCACATTTGTTATAGTGTTTGTATATTAAGACAACATACAGATGCATATCGATAGATTGTGCATCAATGGCTTTCAATCTCAACCACTAGCTATATATGTGAAGTGCATGATATTTAATTTTATGAGATCTTGGATTTTAAGCTATGTTACACATGAAAGAGTTGACTAAGAAATAGAGTGAGTATTATTATAGATAATTAATTAAAATATAAAGTTGTAGGAAGCGTTAGAAAGAGGATAAAATTATAACTCTCAAGATAATAATGACGAAAGAAATTATAAACATAATTAACATATATGCATCTCAAGTAGGATTAGATGAAAATATTGGTGCAGGAAGTACTAGATGATCGAACCCAAGTTTTGATAATGACAAAGAGTTTAAAATTAAGGATTATTGTGATTCTAATAAGTCTGATTGAGTGTGCAAGAAAGTCCTAAGTGAGTTTAGGCAAGATAAAATGTAAGTACCCCGGAGTAGTTTTGATGTGGTCAACCAAGTTTAGTTAGGTCTTGTTATGTTTTGATGCCCTGTGTCTAAGTGTGTAGGAACTTATGAGCAAAAGAAGTCGAGCGAAAGACGTAGCTAGTGAGAAGAATGACACGGGAAAGAGTCGACGAGCTTGGTGTGTCTGAGGGACAAGGTGCTGCGGAAGAATATGTTGGCGGATGAGAAGGGAGCGCGTGACATTTCCAAGAGACAAGAAGTCAGAGCAGAAGCTTGCTCCAGGAGAAGGGCGGAAGATGGGTCCGGGTGAGCCCAATTCCGGATGGACGAAATCACCCAGGCAATCGACGCAGCGGAAGAGCCAACGGGAAGCTGCGGAGCTACTGGAGGCACCCCTCAATGTGGTTGAAGGCGCCTCTACGCCTTTCTGTGGAAAGGCGCATTTAACCACTAAGGCGCCTTCAACCCTTTGAAGGCACCTTAGACTAGGCAGAATTAACCATTAACTAAGATAAAACTTTATCTTCACTTGTGTAAAATATCAAAAATGGATGAAATACCTTAACAGAATTTTTCAGAATTTTTAAAAATTTTTTGGAAATTTTTCAGAGGTCGTATGGTGTAGGTTACGGGGATAAATATTTGATCACGGGAAAGCCTGTTTAGGCTACCCCATTTAACGAGGAAAAGTTTTATTTTCCTTTTCCTTTTCTTTTCTTTTCCTCCGTTTCCTTCCTGTGCCCGAACTCTTCCTTAAGCCTTGCGACGCCAATTCCCTTCTTCTTCACATATTCGGCTCCTCGACCCGACGGCGCCACCGCAACTCCTCTTCTCCCCCATGTACAAAGTCCCTCGGCCAAGGAAGCCCGAGCCTTCACTTCCTCCTCTCATTTTGCACTGACTCATCTCCTTTTTCTCGGCTCTTCCCCGACTCTTTCTTCCCTGAGCCCGTCGTCTCCTCTCTTCCTCTCCTCTACCAGCGTCGATTTGCCCACCTCCTCTTCTCAGCTTGATCGCTGGTCGCGCCACTACATCTAGGCAGTCTTGTTGCCAGCTAGGGGCTGATCGATCATCGCCGCATGACAGATCAGTGCCATAGCGCCGGAGTAGATTCAGCACGCTCTTCTTGAGCGTGCCCTAGCGTGGATCCACTACCCCTCTTCCAATCTAGAACCATGCCCTAGTTTGGCACTGCCGACGACTACTTTCTTGTCTAGCCGATTGTTGAAGCCACTTTCACAGAGTGCTTAGCGCATCCTTCCCCTGTGCCATAGCGTCGATCCACATCTCGCAGTAGGTACAAGCCGATGATCCTCCTCTTATCTTTAGATCTCTTGTGATGATCTCTTATGCTCGCTGCTGTTGTTAGTGTGTATACTAAAAGCCTAGCTTTTGTAAACATTTATTTTGAAATAAAGAATCACATTGGTCAAAAATATCTACATTTATAGTTGTTCAATTAATTTATATTGTAGATAACATGGTGTGTGGTGTCACACACAGAAGAGCATGTTATCAATTCTTTATAAATTATAAACAGATGCTCACGACTAAGATGGAAAGGAACAAACCGTTGGAATAGTCATAGTGTAATTAGGTATTAGTTTATCTTGACTAATAAATTACACTAGTACACTCTAAATGTATTGAGTAGGACCATTTAAGGTAAGTTCTTTTTATACTGACTTAATAAAAGAACAACACCTTAGTTATTATGGAAGTGTGTGCTCTTAATCCTAATATAATAACAAGCACATATATTTAATATTTATTTCTTTAACTTATCAAAGGGTGAGATTTAGCTCGATAAATCAAAAGGCTCGATAAGTTGGGAAATGATATTACTTATAGTGTGTATTGTTGATTATAGAAGGAAACTGTGTCCTAGTAATCTAGGTTGAGAATGCCCCTAAGAGGAGCTCATAAGGATTGTCATGTTAAATCCTGCAGGTGGACTTAGTCCGATATGACGATGAGGTTGAGTGGTACTACTTTTGGATTAAGACATTAATTAAAATGAGTTATCAGTAACTCAATTAATTAGTGGACATTCGATATCTTAAACACAGGGAGATTAACACACTCATGATAAGAAGGATTCCATAATGTAATTTGGGATTGGTGTGATAGTGCAATAATAACTCTCTAGTGGAATGAGTTGTTATTGATGAACTTGAGTTGTGTGTTCGGGGCGAACACGGGATACGCAAGCTCGTCGGGAGGCCAAAACCAATTTTTCCTCTAGATCCCTATCGTAGCCTCATTAATGCCTCATATCCACCCATGAAAAGTCCATTTTGGTATCCAAGAGTGGGCCGACCCAAGGCTTAGTGACCAAGCCAAGGGTCAACCACAATCTTCTCTAAAGGGGCCAGCCATAAGTCTTGCAAAGGGGGCCGACCACATAATTCAAATTATGAGGGGTGTTTTGAATTTTTAAAATCTTCTCTTTGTAGATATCTACAAGTTTTAAAAAAAGATATTTTAAATTATAAAACTTTTCTTATTTGAATTAGGCCACATGGTTTAAAAGAAAGTTTAAAAGTTTTAAAACTTTCCTTTTTAACCATCCTCATGGTTTTTAAAAAGGGAGTTTTAAATTTGAAACTTTCCTTTTTTGTCACCATATTAAAAAAGAAAATTTTAAATGAGAAGTTTTAAATTTTAAAACTTGTTTTAAAATAAAGAAAACTTTCCTTTTTAAACATCCACATTAGGAGATTAAAAGAGAGCTTGTAAAATTTTATAAGAGCTTTCCTTCTTTGCTTATAAAATTTTTATTTCCTTCCTCTTAGGGTCGGCCACCCTTGCTTGGTGCCCAAGCAAGGCGCCAGCCAATCAATTGAATCAATCAAAGAGGAGAAAAAGGAATTAAAAAGGAGGAAAGGAAAAACAAGAGGAAGATTTTAATTTTTTGTAAAAATCATTCCTTGTATACCTTGGGCAAGTATTATAAAAGAAGGGGAGGAGAGGCCTCATGAGACATCAATTCTTATTCTCTTGCTTGTGCTCCCTCTTGTGGCCAACCCTCTCCCTATGCTTTTCTCCTTGCTCTCTTTTATTTCTTTGTGGTGGTGGTGGCCAGATTTTAGAGAAGGAGAAAGAAGCTTTTGGGTGGTGTTCATCTTGGAGGATCGTCATCCACACGACATTCAAGAGAAGGCGAGGAATACAGCAGAAGATCTCGAGGTTATTAGCATACAAAGAAAAGGTATAACTAGTAATTATTTTCTGCATCATGCTAGTTTTTCTTTATATGAATTCCAAACACAAGAGGTATGCGATTCTAGAGTTTCGAATTTGTGATTCGAGTTTGTGTTTTTTTTTTTGTTTTTCGAATTTGTGATTCGATTGTTCTTTTTGGTTAAACCTAGAGTTATATAAGGAAATTAAATATTAGCTTTCCTTAAAAGGCTTTGTCTAAGCGGTGGTGGATGGTCCCGTACCCAAGAAGGACTAGTGCCTTGTCATGCAGTCCTGGAAGCTAATTTTGGAAATTAATATTTAATTGAATTTATAACATAGGTGGATTTGGATCAATAATGTTAAGCATCGTTTGCAATCCAAATCTAAACCATTAAGAATAGATAAGTTAAATTTGAAATCAATAATGTTAAGTTCCGTTTGCAATTCCTAATTTAATTTCTAAAGAACACAATAGGTTGTTTAGGAAAGGTTCGACACTTGTACAAAATTTTTGTACAGTGGAGCCGGTACGATCTTCCTAGGACCAACCAACAACTGTCACGGGTGTGGACTGCCGCTAGGGATTCATCGACAAAGAAGGAGGAAAGGGTTGAATTGGAGAGCTGGATTTGGAGATCAACAACTTTCCCTTGCCCGGCTACAATTTCCGACAGTGGGCTGATACAAGAGAAAATGGAGTTAGGTAAAGATCCTTGTTAACTTCAACAGCGATGTGGATTTAGGTAAATTATTGTTAGAATTCCTAACCAGTTGGATTTGGGATTGTTTTGCAAATGCCAGTGGCGGGTTGAGTGCAGTTGCTTGGTTCCAGCTTTGGACCCAGCTGCTATAGCTCCGGTTGTGAGCAACAACACGAATAGATTTTTGGGTAAATTGTGCTATGAAATTATTACATTTAGTATTGGTTTAGATTAAGTTGTTGTGATTGATTATGCTTATTGCAAATCCTAATTTGAATAGATTAGTTAAAATTGATTGAGGAGTTAGATGATCCAATTAGGGTTTATAATTGGATTTGGATTTAGATTAGCTTCTCGGGGATTTAATCTAGCTAATTAACTTATATGTGATTAGCTAAATCTGTATATCATGTATTACAGGACTTTGATTCGAGACGGCGTCTCGATGTGGGGTCTATTTCGGAGATGATCTCCACTTTTTGAGACGGGTACCTTGACTTATCTCTTATGATAATGTCATATTGATATACGTAGTAGGTTATAGCCTCTAGCAATAATTATGTTTATCTTTGCTTTGGTATGTCACTACATGATACCTATTGCATGCTTTTATCTGTTCTGCATTTAAGTTTTTACCCTCTTGTTTATTACCATGATTATTTATGCTCATAGAGGTAGTGACATACCATGCCTTATGATACACCGGACTTGACATTTACTGTTGGATCGTGTAATTCGATAGAGAGGGGGGGTGAATATCAATTTGAATCATCGAAAAGAATATTGAGTACGTAGTGGAAAACACGAAAATAGAACAATAATAACACGAACCTTTTTAGTTGATTCGGAGCCTTGGTCGACTCCTACTCTAAGGCCCACACTCATTGAGTGCTTTCGTTAGGCAATCCACTAGCAATTCGAATAATTATTTTACAATTGAAAGTACAGATGCTTTAAAGAAAGAATACCGACAACCAAAAAGAAATAAGGAGGCACGTCGTCGGAAGAGCTTTCGCAGCATCGCAGGAGTGCAGCACGGTAGAGCAAACGTTGGAAGATCTTGTTGTTCGTTTGCCCTTTGCTTCAGGGTGCATCCTCCTTATATAGGAGGCTCGGGACGCCCGGATCCCTTCCAAGCACCTGGAGTGTGACGTATCCCGTCCAACCAGAGCGCTCCATGTTGTGACGTGCGTTGGGGATAAGTTTTGCACTCCGGGCGCCCAGATCCCTTTCGGACGCCCGGACCTTCGGGCGCTCGGATCCCTTCCGTGTTCCCGAACAACTTTTTCTCCAGGAAGTCCTTCTCCTGCAAGAAATTGTTAGTCCAAGATAAAGTGCAATTTATATTATCCTGCAAAACAAAGTGTTAGCACAGTTATAATTAATAAGCAGAGTATTAATTAGATTCCGTCTCCTCGAGACGGGAATCTAGTCACGATCCAACTTAGATCCATTTCGAAAATTTAAGTTGAGATCAACGCCTAATGTTCCCTTTCCGGGAACGCGTCCTCACAGTCACTCCCCTCCAGTGACTTACCTCAACTTGTCTGCCAAACGTCCGGCCAGCCCTTCAACCCATCTAGACTTTGTGCCAGCTATCCGGTCGACCCTTTGACCTAGCTGTACTTTGTGCCAAACGTCTGGTCAGCCCGTCGACCCATCTGGGCTTCGTGCCAACTATCGGGTCGACCCGTCGACCTAGCTGGACTTCGTGTCAGACATCAAGTCAGCCCATCGACCTGTCTGGGCTTCTCCTGTACATTTCATAGAAGTGTTAGATCAACATGAAATTAACTTAACCTACTTTGTCATTCATCAAAACTGAGTTAGACTGTTAGTGCTAACCGCACCAACATTTACCATATCTGACTGTGTACTTAGATCTGTTTATTTGATTCATTTATTTTTGGTACATGTTTTATGGAGGTAGATATAGTCAGGATTTTCATGCTTAGTGTCATGCACCATCTCGCATGATTGCATGCTGAGCGATTGTCGGCTCAATTATTGTTGAGCACATCGCCAGTTACATGGATCTTCACACACAACCACTCATGGGTTAGTGGTTTTTTTATTCAGGCAGGGTGTGTTGCAGCAGGTTGATCTGTCGGTGCTCCACTGGTCTACTCATGGGTAGTGTGACTGCACGTGGTAGCAGGACAGGGATCCCTCCTCTGGATTGTCTCAAGGAGATGAGAGCATTGAGCTCCCTCACTTATGATTTGGGGTAGGAGGATAGGTGTACTCTGACAGTATCCTGTCTACTCGGTCACTCATCAGGAGCAGTGATAGAATAGTACACAGTTGTCATAGTCCTAGCCACTCGGTCTCACCATCATGTGTGAGATGGCTGACTGGCGTCAGGGGTGACCAGAACATCTCATTGACATCATATGCATGATTACATTTATTGCTTGTGGTTGCTGCATTTTATTTGTTGTATATTGGATGAATGCATATGTTTGACATGCATACAGGGACATGTTACCTTTGGTCTGACGACCTTATTATTCTGATAGGAGGTCCTAGTGAGTACAACTTCTCATTTTCTTACTGTTTTGCATTTTCCATTTCTTCAGGAGACTGTACACATATTTATTGCTATTAGTTATTTCTTATATAGCATGCCAGCCCGATACCCACTGAGTTGTTGGACTCACCCCGTTGATTATATCTATTTCAGGTTGAGGCGGTCAGGATATTCCAGTCACTAGTCCCCACTTTGTGTCGCGACAACTTTCTGCTTACGAACTTGGTTCCTTGTTTTTGTGTTGATCTACTTATTGATCTATATACTTGTGATTGTACTCGAGGATTTTTATCGAGTTTTGGTCTACTACACTTATTTTTTTCGTTGCGTTGGATTCCCTGTTGTGGGTTTGTGTTTTTCCATCGTTGTAGTGGAGTAGGTCTTATTTAAATATAAACTGCGTGGTTGTATCAACAAGAGGCTGAAATATATAAATTGCGTGGATTGTTAGTTATGTTTGTTATTATTGTTTCGGACGTGTTGGGCGAGGTTTGTGTGGCCTGGAGGGCTTGTAGTAAAGTTTCATATTGTCATTTCATATTGTCACCCGTATAAGGAAGATGCTGCTGAAATTTCTTCTAGCAGGGACTACCTGGGGCGTGACAGCTTGTCTCGCTGGAGGCGCCTTCCACCTTGTTAGAGGCACCTTTGAGCTTTGGATAAGATTTTTCAGCGGTTATAAAAAGACCCCTGAACCTAAGAAAGAATGTACAACTGAACAACTTATGCATTAACTTTCCTAGTCATTTCTGAGCTATCAACATGTGTAAAAGGCTTCTCCACCTTCAACAAAGGAGAATTTTAGTGAGCTTTCATATGTTTTAGATTAACAACCATCTAAATTGTAACCAAGTAAATCCTGACCTTTTACCTACTCTTTTAAGCTATTATTTCTTTATGTCAATTATTTTTTATTAATTAACCAATGTTACTAATCTAAGTCAAAAGAAGAAGAAAGAGGTTGTTTTTATTTTACAGGTAATTCACCCCCTCTTACTTGTCCCGCTGCACCAACAATTGGTATCAGAACCCAACCGCTTCAGAAGAACTAACCGTCGACTAAAGTACAAAAACTATGGCCAGACCTAGCATCCACCCACCAATGTTTGAGGGGGAGTTTGCGTTTTGAAAGCGACGAATGGAGGTATTTTCTAAGACAAATTTTAATATTTTATTAATAATGAAATATGATTTTGAAGCACCAAAGAATACGAATGGAGAAGAACTCGAAGAACACATCTGGACCAAAAAATAGCGTGATGAATTTATGGCAAATTGTAAAGCTGAATTTCACCTTATAAGCGTATTACTGGTTAAGGAACTCGACAGAATCAACAATTATAAAAGTGTAAAATAACTTTGGGAAAAGTTCTTAAAGCTTTATGAAGAACCAAAAGAAACCGAATCTAACTCCTTCATGGACACTGAGTCGTCGTCCGAAGAACCCGAGACTGAGGAAATTACTAGAACAATATTTATAGCCAAATACCTACCTAAAGACAAAGAAAGCTCATCCGAGATAAACATCGATGAAGGGGGAGAGTCTTCGGAAGAAAGCAGCGATGAAGGGGGAGTATCAGACAACGAAATTATAACGGTAAGGTATGTTCCCAACCTCCTAAGGAATTATTTGAATTCATTAAAATACTTTCTAAAAATATAGTAAATTTAGGAAAAAAGAATGCAAAGTTAAAATTGACTTTAACAAATGCATGCGGTCTGTAAGACTTTGATAAATTGAAATTTAAAAATGATAAATTAAAAGATAAAATAGAATTGCTAGAAAAAAATAATTCATGCTCAAATTCTTTACATGCTCTAGAAAGAAATTAGAAATATCATTGAAAGCTTAACTGGTATTTTAAATATCATAAGGACCAAATTATAAAAGTAGAAAGACAGCTAATTCCGAGAAAATATTTGGTTAACCCAGTAGGACACAACTTGTTTTGGGTTTTCTAAATCTTGTTTAGATAATTAAATATTGTTTTTGCAGGCCTAAATTATCTTTATCTTGTTAGACAAAGTAATGCATGCTAGAAATTTAATTTACTTGATTTATTCTTGTTGATAAAATCAATCATTTTTGTAACTTTCTAGTCAAATTTTTTGCTTAAAATTTTATATGTGCAAAATGGAAATTATTTTTAAAACATGTTAGCTTATTGATAATTCTTGTTAAGTACCCCTAGAAATTTATTTCAAATTTTTTCCTACCTGTTTATTTTTTTCCTATAATTTTGGTGTGATCAAAGGGGGAGAAATAGGTACAAGTTCAGGGGGAGTTTGGATATTTTCAGAATTAAGTATTTTTTATCCTTTCACTTAATTTGCAAAATTCTTTAATTTATTGTATTGCAATTGTTATTTACAATCTACTTATGTTATTGCATTTTGTTGTTTTATCCCTAATTTGAATTTGGGTTGATGCACATTAAAAAAGAAAAGATTGTATGTACCCTGGGATAGTTTTGATGTGGTCAACCAAGTTCAGTTAGGTTCTATTATGTTTTGATGTCCTGTGTCTAAGTATGTAGAAACTTAGAAGCACAAGAAGTCGAGCGAAAGACGCAGCTAGCGAAAAGGATGACACAGGGGAGAGTCGACAGGCTCGGTGCGTCTGAAGGACGAGGTGCTGCGGAAGAGTACGCTGGTGGACGAAAGGGAGCACGTGAAATTTTCGAGGAACGAGATACTAGAGCGAAAGATTGCTCGAGGAGAAGGCCGGAAGATGGGTCCGGATGAGCCTAATTCCGAATGGACGAAATCACCCAGGCGATTAGTGTAGTGGAAGAACCAACGGGGAGCTGCTGAGCTGCTGGAGGTGTCTCCACGCCTTTCTGTAGGAAGGCACCTTCAACCTGTTGAAGGCGCCTTCACCCACCCATGGAAGGTGCCTTCAACCTTTTGAAGGCACATTAGACTAGGTAGAATTAACCATTAGACTTTATCTTCGCTTGCCTTGCTGGAGGTGCCTTCCACCTTGTTAGAGGCGCCTTCCAGCCTCGAATAAGATTTTTCAGGGGCTATAAAAAGACCCTTAGAGATAGGAAAGAGTGTACAGCTGAACAACAACTTCTGTATTAACTTTCCTAGTCATTTTTGAGCTATCAACGTGTGTAAAAGGCTTCTCCACCTTCAACAAAGGAGAATTTTAGTGAGCTTTCATCTGCCTTGGATTAACAACTATCTAGGTTGTAACCAAGTAAATCCTGACCCTTTACCTACTCTTTTAAGTTGTTATTTCTTTATGCCAATTGTTTTTTTATTAATTAACTTATGCTACTAATCTAAGTCAAAAGAAGAAGAAAGGGGTTATTTTTATTTTACAAGCAATTCACCCCGCTCTTGTTGGCCCCGCTGCACCAACATACAAGTCCTAATGAATACTAGGTAGATGGAAAGCCCTAGTTGTGGCTAGACAAGAAAGTCCTAGTCCAAGGGATTGGGCAGAAGTCTTAGTAGGTTGAGGACATCAAATGAAAAATCCTACGGGTCGAGGACAGTAGGTGAAAGTTCTAGAGGACGCGGACACCAGGTAAAAGACTAGACGGGTCGGGAATCGGACGTCCATCGGACGTCCAGCAAAAAGTTCTAAAGTCTTAGATGCTGAGCAAAAGTCCAAATGGTCTAGATGACCGGTTTGACATAAGGTAAACTCTCTTGAGAGGAGTAGGTGAGGACGAGTTTCCTATAGAGGGAACGGTAGGGGTTGGTTCGACTTATGGTTTCATGGAAATTTGAAAGTCAAAATCGGACAGTTCGGAGGCTGTCAAATATTTTATTTCTATATTATTATTTATTGTGCTAACCTTGTGATGCAGGAAATCATGCGGCTAGAAAAAGGCTCTAGGCGCTCGGACATAGTCCAGGTGTTCGAAAGTCCGATCGCTCGGAGTTGTTCCAGGTGCCCAGGAAGGGACCGAATTGATGACTGGTAGGAGCTAAGGTGATGCATGCTGATTGGCCAGCATGCATCACAGTTCAGGCCCTCGAACGGGTTTGGACACTCGAAGATGCATGGATAAAGTTCACCGAATATAATAGAGATTCATTGAGGTCATGCCACGTCAACCTTATGAGGGCGCTCGGGACCGATCTAGGAGTCCGAACTGTGCTATAAAAGGAGGGTTCGACCAGCACCTCCAGAACAAAAATTCCAACAATTCATTCTCTTGCGCGTTTCTCCAAAGACGACTCAACGATGCTGTAACACTGCTCCGATGATCGAAAGCACGAATCTCTGAATCTTTAAGTTGTTAGTAAATTTTATATTCACATTTACATTGTAATCGAGATCTCTTTTGTAATTCTTTGAATTATTAGTAGATTGTGCCTCAAAATCGATCAACGATAGCAGACGTTGGAGTAGGAGTCGTCACAAGCTCCAACCAAGTAAAAATAATGTGTTAGTATTATCTTCTTAGTTCTTCACTTAACTCTTTATTTCTGTTGCAATTCCTCGATAGTTTTAATGAAAAATGTAAAAAAAATCATGAGCGTTATTTACCCCCTATAGTGCCTTTCGATCCTATAGAAAATACCAAATCAAGGTTTTTGGATGACCTAGATGAAATATTATAAATATTCTACCAAATGAAATGATTTTAATAGGAGAAGATTTAAATGAGTATGCTGGAGTAAAAAATGAGGAATATGTGAGGATGCATGAGGGTTATGAGTTTGGAGCAAAAAAATGAAGAAGAGATAATTATATTAGATTTTCCAATAACATATTACCTTATATTAGTTAATACATTTTTTAAGAAAAGAGAAGAATATTTGGTCACGTTCAAAAGTGGGAATAATAAATCACAAATTAACTTTCTTAGCAAGAGGGATAGAAACATTTGTAAAGATTGTAAGCTTATGCCTAGAGAAATCATAACTACCCAACATAAGTTAGTAGTGTTGAATATACACATCAATCATAGTATCAATAGAGAAAAATATACACAACTCCTAGAATTAAGTGATAGAAGAAAGGATGAGAACCAAAACATATTTAAAGAGAAGGTAGGATTACAAGCATTAGGTGAAATATACAAGCATTCTAATATGACATGAGATAAGATAGTATCAAAGTTTAAAATTATAGTTAAGAGTATACTCAGTGAGTCAAAGCGGTATGCGCGACCAAGTAAAGAATCTTGGTGCTAGAATAATAATGTACAAGAGAAAGTGATGAAAAAAGAAACAAAATATAAATAATTATATATTTATAAGAACTAAGAAAATTTTAAAAAAATAATAACTAAAAAAAGAGGTTAAGAAAGTAGTGAATAAAACAAAAAAAAATATAAACTTTTGAATGATTATATTAAAAATTAGATAAAAAGAAGGGGAAGAAATAATTATAGAATAGTTAAAGTGAGAGAGAGTAAGACAAGAGATCTTTTTCAAATAAGATATATTAAAGATGAATGCAATAAGGTACTAGTAAATGATGGAGAAATAAAGGAGAAGTGGAAGAGTTATTTTCATTAATTTTTTCATGAAGGTTTAGGTAACCAACTTACCTTAGAGAATTTAAGTAGGTCAAATTAGTATAGAAATTTAATTTTTTATCATAGAATTCAAACATCAGAAGTAGAATAAGTTTTAAATGGGATGCAAATAGAAAAGTCATTGGATCAGATGATATTTCGATAGAGGTATGGAAGTGTATAGGAAAATAAGATATTGAATGGTTTATAAAATTATTTAACATAATATTTAAAATGAAAAAAATGTTTGATAAATGTAGGATAAGTACTCTAGTTCCTTATATAAGAACAAGGGAGATGCACAAAATTATACAAATTATAAGGGTATTAAACTAACGAGTAATACCATGAAACTTTGAGAAGAGTAATCGAAAAAAAAATAAGGAATGAGACCATGATGATTGAAAGTCAATTTGGGTTCATACTGGGAAAGTCAACAATAAAAACTATATATCTTATAGAGTTCCAAGAGAAATTATATGGGGAATTTTAGAAAAAAAATGTATTAGCGTAGTATATATTGAACTAATTAAGTATATGTATGTGGATGTAATTACCAGAGTGAAAACTTTAGGCAGATTAATTGAAGTATTTTCAATAAAGATAGACTTATATCAAAGATCAACTTATTTCTAGATAATATTATTTTGGTAGATGAGACAAGTGAATGAGTAAATACTAAACTAGAATCTTGGCGAGAAATAGTAAAAGGTTTTAGGCTTGGTAGAGTAAAAATAGAATATATGAAATTTAAGTTTAGTAATATTAGCACAATGAGATAATTATTAAGATAAGAAATGTCGAGTTGTTTAGAATTGAGAGTTGTACGTATTCAGGATCATTTGTGTAAAATAATAGAGAGATTGAGAAAGATATCATACATATAATATAAGCATGATGATTGAAATAATGGAGAATATTAGGTGTTTTATGTGATCATAAAGTATCTTTAAAACTTAAAGGAAAGTTCTACAAAATGGAAATTAGACCTACTATATATTATATGATACTGAATATTGGGCTATGATTAGAGCACATGAGTAGAAGATGAGAGTTGTAGAGATGAAGATGTTAAGATAGATGTATGAACATACAGGTATTGACAAGATAAGAAATTAGAGAGAAAGTCAGAGTTGCATCTATTAAGTAAAAACTCTAAGAGACACCTTTAAGATGATACATACATATAGTTAGAAGATTAATAAATATTCTAGTTAGGTTATGTGAAACTATGATAAATATGCATATCTAATGAGGAAGAGGAAGACGTAAAAAGATTTGATTAACAACAATAAAATAAGATAAAATTTATTTAAGTATAAATGATAATATAATAGGAGATAAAGTCTAATGGTATAGACAGATCTATATAGTCAATCCTATTTAATAGGATAAAACTTGATTATTGCATGCTATCGTAGATATATATCAAATTCATAGATTGTCATCACGTGCATGTTGGGGTCATTGGCTTAGAATAAATCCTTATCCACCATTGCTCTATTGACGTCGGATAGAATAATGATTATTCCGGAGGTGAAAGTTTAGAGAAGAATTGTAGAAAAGACAAGAAATCGTTAAATATAGAGAAGTTGTCTTTAAGTTTAACTGAAATAGATTGATTCAAAACAAAGATAATTCCTAATATCAACTAAATAATTATTTAAATAGACACAAAACTTGAGATATAAAAAATGAAAAATCTAATAGAAGAAAAAATCTTAACAAAAAAGAAAAAAATCTTAATAGAAAAAAATCTTTGGAGTCTCTGAAAAGCTTTAAATGTCATTTTTTAGGGGCCAAGACTCGGCCGTTATGAGTTCAACTCGAATCAAAAGTTATGACCACTAAAAGCTCATGTTCTCCTGCACCAGTAATCTCAGGTTAAAAAGAACTCATTCTCAAATCTAAAGTAGTGACATTAGAATCCACAAAATAAAGATTTAAGTGCTTCACATTAAAGACATTAGATGTCTTCAAGTGACTAGGAAGGCACAACTTGTAAACATTATTATTGATCTTCTTTAATATCTCGCAAGGTTCAATCTTTCAATCTTTAAGCTTATTTTACTCACTAAAAGTGAAACGGCTATGAGTTAATACTTCTCAAATAAAATCATCAATATCAAAAAGTACCTGTCGACGATGATTGTCAAAATGAGTCTTGTACTTAGTATTGTTCTTATAAATAGCCTATTTCACCTACTCATGAATGCCCGGAAGACACTCTATCATTTCATCTACTTTAGGAGTTAATCATACTATACGTGAGATAGGGGCTAAATCTAGCATCCCAAATTCCTAATAGAAATGCCAAAATTCCCACGGACCAACTATTTATTTATATATTTTTTTTATCTAACCCAAATTAGGGAAAAAAACATATTCTTCTATGACAATAAACTAGTTATTTGGAACACATTCCAACATATGTAAGTTTTCCATTTTTTTTATTGAGAAGAAAATATATATTTTTCCTCTTTTAAATAACATCAATAAAAATATTAAATCTATTTTAATGAATTTTGTGAAGAAAAAACCAAAACTAGAATTAAAAATTGAAAATTTGTTTTGGTTCAATGTTTTGATAGGGTTACACGTGTAATCTAATTCAATTATTTTTTTTATTTCAATCGTATCTACATATCCAACTTTTTGTTTTGAAGGGTTGGGTTGCTAACTCAACGATCTCGGCTTTTAAGTGTGGCTATGATCTTTTATATATTTTGATGAAGCAATCAATTCGTCTAGACTTTTGGTAGAGTTTATAAGACCATGACTGATCCTCAAAGCTAATGAATGGAAAAAAGTAACATGTCGTAATATGTAATATAATAAAATAATAGATTTATTATTTTATTTTTATTGAAAATTTTTAAATTAAAATGAAATTGAAATTAAGAATTTCTCCTTACTTAATTCTTACCTTTTTTTTTTTTTTGATAGGGAAGTGGACAAAACAAATTCAAATTCATAGTTTGGTCTAGTGAATAAATGGATAGAGCTTCATGGCTCCAATTCTAATTCTAATAAGCAAAAAGCAATGAGTTTATGTTCTTAATTTGAATTAAATGATCATCGCTAATGAGTTAATAGTGCTCAAACAAAATCACCGATATCAGAAAGTACCTAACGACGATGATTGTTAATCTGAGTCTTGTATTTAGTATTATTCTCATGAATAACCTATTTCACCTGCTCATGAATACCCTGAAGATGTTTTATCATTTCATCTACTTTAGAACTAAATCATACTATACATGGGATAGAGGCTAAGTCTAGTACCCCCGGATGAGTTCTGTCCATAGACAACTTCAAAAAGACTTAAATCTGTGATTCTATTTCTTGATCTGTTATAGGCAAATTCTGCTTGGGGAAATGCCAGATTCCATTGCTTTAGCTTAGCTCCCGTGAAACACCTCAAAAGATTGTTTAAACTCTAATTCACCATCTCGGTCTGACCATCTATTTGGGGTGGTAGGCACTACTAAAATTTAATCGTGTTTTCAATTTTCTCCATAAGCTCCTTTAGAAATAACTGATGATATCAATTTTTCCTTCATATACTCATTGCCCCATTTTGTACCCTACCTCACACATGAAGTCATTGAAACAAAGTTTGAGTGTAATCGAAGGGAAGAAAGTGACTTTTTATTTTTCTCTCAAGTAGTGATCTTGGCTTTGCCTTGTCTATCACGTGATCACCACAACTGCTCCCACGACGCTGATGCTCAGTATTTGAGTTTGATGGAAATTAGTTTCACTTTTACATGAATGGACACTTCCTTATAATAAAAAAATTCTCTCCACTTCATTAATCCAACCAACGAATCATTCCACTTATAATGTGCCACAAAACTCAAGTAAATCAACTTGAAAATTGAGATCTCCATATCATTCCTCTCGACCACAACATTCTCAGAATTTAGCACGATTCTGATATAAGTTTTTTTAGAAAGTGGAATCATAATCAAGATAAGTGATCACACAATCTTTAAGATCTCGCGCCTGTTGGTTAGTCCTAGGAAAAACATACCGGCTCCACTGTACAAAAATTTTGTACAAGTGTCGAACCTTTCCTTAAATAACCTATTGTGTTCTTTAGAAGTTAAATTAGGAATCACAGACGGAACTTAACATCATTGATTCTAAATTTAACTTATCTGTCTTAATGGTTTAGATTTGAATCGCAAGTGGAACTTAACACTATTGATTCAAATCCACCTATGTTATTAATTCCATTAAATATTAATTTCTAAAATTGGCTTCCAGGACTGCATGGCGAGGCACATGACCTTCTTGGATATGGGAGCAACCACCACCGCCTAGACAAAGCCTTTTAAGGAAAACTAATATTTAATTTCTTTAAATAACTCTAGGTTAACCAAAAAGAACAATCGAATCACAAATTCGAAAAATAAAGAAAACACAAACTCAAAAAATAAATTCAAAAAACTAGATCTAATGCCTCTTGTGTTTGGAATTCTTACAAAAAGAAATAACTAACATGATGCGGAAAACAATTGCTAATTATACTTTCTCGTTGTATGCTAATGACCTCAAGATCTTCTGCCGTATTCCTCGCCTCACCTTGGACGTCGTGTGGGCGACGATCCTCCAAGATGAACACCACCCAAAAGTTTTCTTCCTCTTCCTCTAAAATCTGGCCACCACCACCACCAAGAAGAAGAAAGTAAAGGGAAAGGAGAGAGAGAAGGGGAGGGGCCGGCCACACCAAGATCTCCAAGCAAGAGAATAAGAATTGCCTCTCATGAAGCCTCCTCACCTCTTCTTTTATAATACTTGTCCAAGGCAAATAAGGGAAGAATTTTTACAAAAATTAAAATCTTTCTCTAGTTTTTCCTTTTTCCTTTTATTTTTCCTTTTCTTTCCTCTTGATTGAATCAATCACCAAACCAATGGTTGGATTGATTTAATCTTGGTCGGCCTCTTGCTTGGGCACCAAGCAAAGGTGGCCGGCCACTTATAGGAAGAAATAAATTTTTTTTATAAAATTTACAAGAAGAAATTCTCTTATAAAATTTTACAAGCTCTCTTTCCTAAAGTGGATGTTAAAAAGGAAAGTTTTAAAAAATTAAAAACATATTTTAAAATTTAAAACTTCTCTTCAAAAGTTTCCTTTTTTAACATGAATAGAAAATTTTAATTTTTTAAAACTTCTCTTCCTTTTTTTTTAAAACCATGAGGATGGTTAAAAAAGGAAAGTTTTAAAACTTTTAAAACTCTTTATTAAACCATGTGGCCTAATTCAAATAAGGAAAGTTTTTAAAATTAAAATCTCTCCTTTAAAACTTATAGTTTTCTACAAAGAGAAGATTTTAAAAATTCAAAACAACCCTCCTTGTTTGATTAATGAGGCCGACCCCTACTTGTTTGGTCACCAAACAATAGGGTCGACCCCCATAGAAGAGGATGTGGCCGACCCTTGCTTGGTTACCAAGCAATGGACCGGCCCCCTTCTTGGACACCAAGATGGGCTTATATTTGGATGAACTTGAGGCTTTAATGAGGCTTCGACAGGGACCTAGAGGAGAAATTGGTTTTGGCCTTCCGATGAGCTTGAATATCCCATGTTCGCCCCGAACACACAACTCAAGTTCATCAATAATAACTCATTCCACTAGAGAGTTATTATCGTACTACCGCACCAATCCCAAATTACATTATGGGCTCCTTCTTATCATGAGTGTGTTAGTCTCCCTGTGTTTAAGATAACGAATGCCCACTAATTAAGTTACTGACAACTCACTTAATTAATATCTAGCTCCAAGAGTAGTACCACTCAACTTCATTGTCATGTCGGACTAAGTCCACCTACAGGGTTTAACATGGCAATCCTTATGAGCTCCTCTTGGAGACATTCTCAATCTAGATAATTAGGACACAGTTTCCTTCTATAATCAACAACACACACTATAAGTAATAATCGAGCCTATTGATTTATCGAACTAAACCTCACCCTTTGATAAGTCAAAGAAATAAATATTAAATATATGTGCTTGTTATTATATTAGGATTAAGAGCATACACTTCCATAATAACTAAGGTCTAATTCTTTTATTAAGTTAGTACAAAAAGAACTTACCTAAAATGATCATACTCAATACACTTAGAGTGTACCAGTGTAATTTATTACTCAAGATAAACTAATACTTAATTACACTTCGACTATTCCGATGGTTTGTTCCTTTCCATCTTAATCGTGAGCAATTGTTTATAATTTATGAAGAACCGACAACATGATCTTCTGTGTGTGACACCACACACCATGTTGTCTACTATATAAATTAATTGAACAATTATATTTAACAAATAAATGCAAATATTGACTAATGTGATTCTTTTATTTCAAAAAAAAATGTTTACAAAAGCTAAGCTTTTAGTATACACTCTAACAATCTCCCACTTATACTAAAAGACTAAGCTATCATATCTGTTGTCATACATCTGATTTCCATCCCCTCCACATGTCGATCAAAAGCTTTCGCCAGAAGGGCCTTAGTGAAAGGATCTGCCAGGTTATATGCTGATGCAATCTTGGCGATGACAACTTCTCCTCGCTTGACGATGTCTCATATCAGGTGGTACTTGCACTCTATATGTTTACTCACCTTATGGGCTCGTGCTTCCTTCGAGTTTGCAACTGTACCACTATTATCACAATAAATTGTGATGATTTTGGGCAAATCAGGAATCACATCTAAGTCCATTAGAAAGTTCCTGAGCCATACAACTTCTTTGGCTGATTCAGAGGCTACCACATACTCAGCTTCTATAGTTGAGTCTGAAACGCATTTCTACTTAACACTCCTCCACGCAATGGCTCCACCTCCTAAAGTAAACACATAGCCTGATGTAGACTTACTGTTGTCCCTATCTGATTGGAAATATGAATCCGTGTAACCCACAGGGAGTAACTCGTCTGCTTGGTAGACTAGCATATAATTTCTAATCCTTGTCAGGTACTTTAATATATGCTTTACAACAATCCAATGTCCTTGTCCAGGGTTACTCTGATATCTGCTAACTATGCCCACGGTAAAACAGATATCAGGTCTCATACACAGCATTGCATACATAAGGCTTCCTACAGCCGAAGCATAAGGAACTGCCTTCATATCCTCTATCTCCTTTGATGTCTTCGGTGACATCTCTTTAGATAGAGCTACTCCATGCCTAAAAGGTAAGAAACCTTTCTTGGAGTTCTGCATGCTAAAACAAGCAAGGATTGTATCTATATATAAAGTTTTGGATAGGCACAACATTCTTTTCTTGCGATCCCTTATAACTTTGATCCCAAGAATGTGTGCACATTCTCCTAAGTCTTTCATATCACATTGTTTGGACAACCATGCCCTTACGTCCGATAATACCTTGACATTGTTGTCAATTAGCAAAATATCATCTATGTATAGTAAAAGAAATACCACCACGTTTCCATTACACTTCTTGTATACACAAGACTCATCCGGACACTGAATAAATTCATATGACTGGATTACTTCATTAAACCGGATGTTCCAAGATCTTGAAGCTTGTTTCAGTCCATAAATGGATCGATTCAGCTTGCATACTAGAATACTAGATGCTCTTTGCCTTTTTCAATGAATCTTTCTGGTTGCTTCATATGGATGTTTTATTCAAGACTTCCGTTAAGAAAAGCTGTCTTGACATCCATTTGCCAAATCTCATAATCCATATGAGCAGCAATGCATAAGAGCATTCGGATAGAATTAAGCATAGCTACCGGCGAAAAAGTCTCCTCATAATCGATTCCCTCTTTTTGAGTATACCCTTTCGCAACAAGCCTTGCTTTGAAGGTTTCTACCTTTCCATCTGTCCCTCTTTTCCGTTTGTAGATCCACTTACATCCAACGACTTTTACACCATCAGGTGGTTCTACAAGCTCCCAGATCTTATTAGAATACATAGATTCTATTTCAGAATTCATTGTATTTTGTCAAGATACTGCATCTTTATCTTGGAGTGCTTCGTCATATGATCGGGGATCAGGTTCATGTTTACCAGGGATCAAGTCCGAAGACTCTCCCAAAAATATAAATCTCTCAGGTTACCTTACAACCCTCCCACTACAACGAGGCACTGTCTCTAGTTGTGTATCATGTGTGACACGTGTTGCAGTTTCAAGTGGTACTTCATCTTGTACTGTTGGTACTAAAATAGACGTGTCCTCTCTTATTTCTTCTAGAACTATTTCACTCATGGGCTTATGGTTCATTACATAATCTTATTCTAAAAATCGAGCATTGGTGCTAACAATGATCTTTTAATTTTTAGGATTATAAAACAAACCACCTTTCGTTCCCTTAGGATATCCCACAAACAGACAAACTTCTGTACGTGATTCTAACTTGTCAGTATCTCCCTTCAGCACATGTGCTGGATTACCCCATATCCGGATATGATTCAGACTAGGCTTACGCCCATTCCATAATTCCATGAGAGTAGAAGGAACTATTTTAGAAGGTACCATATTCAGAATGTACACTGCTGTTTCCAGAGCATATCCCCAAAACGAATTTAGTAATTCTAAATAACTCATCATTGATCTAACCATTTCCATAAGAGTCCTATTCATTCGTTCTGCCACACCATTCTGTTGGGGTGTACCAGATGCAGACAATTGGGACTGAATCCCGACTTCTGATAAGTAATTCCTAAACTCTCCAAAGAGGTATTCGCCACCACGGTCAGACCGTAGTGTCTTGATACTTTTACCAAGACATTTCTCCACATCAGCCCTATATTGTTTGAACTTGTCAAAGCATTCAAACTTGTGGCACATCAGGTAAATGTATCCATATCTTGAATAATCATCTATAAAGGAGATGATGTATTCATAACCACCTCTCGCCTGGATGACCACACAAATCAGAATGAACCAGTTCTAACGCATCTTTGGCTCTATACCCCTTGGCCTTAAAAGGTCTCTTGATCATTTTACCTTCCAAGCAAGGTTCACATGTTGGAAAGTTTTCCAACTCTAATGAACTCAAGAGTCCATCGGCTACAAGCCTTTGAATCCTACTTAAGTTAATATGATCAAACCTTAGATGTCAAAGATACGTTTGGTTCATTTCCGAAGGTTCTTTTCTCTTATTAGAGTTAGAAGATGTGTTATTAATTTTCATATTTTGCATTGTGGGAGAAATTGGATTTAAAGTATATAAATTACCAACCAATGCTCCAGAACAGATAATCACCTTATTTCTCTTTATAACCACATTGCTACTAAAGGAAACAGAATATCCATCCAAATACAGTTTAGAAACTGAAATTAAATTCTTTCTAAAACTGGGTACATAAAGACAATTTCCTAAAATCAAATTTCTATTCCTATCAAAAGATAAGTAGACGTCTCCCACTGCAACAGCCGCCACCTTAGTAGCATTGCCCATGTAGACGGTTATCTCTCCTTCAAATAGTCATCGGGTTTCCTAGAACCCCTGCAAAGAATTGCAGACATGATCAGTGGCTCTCATATCTACACACTAGGTGCTGGTAGATAACACCGCTAAACATGTTTCAACTACTAGAGTATGAGATATACCTTTATTGTTCTGATTCCTACGAGGACAGTCCGCCTTCCAATGCCCTGATTGCTTGCAGATGAAGCACTTGCCCTTCGGCTTCTTCATTCCTGCTTTCTGTCCTGTACCCTGAGGTTTATTCACCTTCTTTGCTAAAAAGACATATTTCTTCTTCTTCTTGCCTTTCGACTTAGAAGTATAATCATTTTCAACATAGTGAATTTGAGAACTGTGACGAAATATTCCTTCTGCTGCCTGTAGTTCTGTTAGAAGTTCCGCCAACGTATACTCTCTTTTGTTCATATTATAGTTCAGGCAGAACTGTTCAAAACTTCTGGGTAGCATTTGGAGAATTATATCGACCTGGGTTTCCCCATCGATTTCTCCTCCAAGGACTTGTATTTCGTTCAGATAAGCCATTATTTTGAGGATATGATCCCTTACGGGTGTCCCCTCAGACATGGTGGTTGTCATTAGCTTTCTCATTGCCTCTTGCCTAGCAGTCTGACTTTGATGCCCAAAGAGTTCTTTGAGATTGTTTATTATATCATAAGCTGTTGGTAAATCTTGATGCTGATGTTGCAATACATTTGACATTGAAGCCAAAATGTAACACCACGCCATCTCATCTGCTTTTACCCATTTCTTATGATACTCAATCTCCTCTGGGGTAGATTCACCGTTAGGTGCATCAGGGCAAGCCTCAGTCAGTACAAACTTATAACTCTCAGCAGTAAGAACAATGTCCAGGTTCCTTTTCCAATCAATATAGTTGGGACCAGTAAGTTTGTTTTCTTTCAGTATAATGGCCAGTGGGTTGAAAGTCATCCTAAAATTACAAAAAAAAACTTTGGTCAAGAGTCTAAATTTAGAATAATATTGATTCCTCAAATAATACTATTTTAAATTAACCAACACCTCAAATCACCGTGAATATTGTGTGCCACGTTAGTGTGGACGTATACAAATTCAACATTTGTAAGAGGAGGGTGTAACCCATTAATTTTATTATCTTGTCATCCTAACTTTATTACAAATAAAATTAATAATTGGTTTTTCTTTGGTCACACAAAACAATAGCAGTGACTCCGTTGGGGAGGATACTATTGAATGCGTCTAAGTGTATACCATTACTTGATACTTAGTCCATTAAATAGGATTGTGCCCCTTCAGTTGGAGAAGATCACACACTCTAAATAATTTCCTATAACCATCCATAAAGGAAGTTTGATCTAGTGATCCGCAACAAACTCATCCGTTGTAGAGGGAGGCACTCAGAGCCAACACGTAAGCTTGTTGCATCACTTACAAACCAGTAATGGAGACCATGAGATTTATTTAAAATCTCTCTCTCACTTAGTTATTTAAAATAAGGATTTTAACCTATGCCAGCATACATCACATGCACATAAACATCACAGTAAATAAAAGTAATAAATTTGGAAATTAATTTTTCAACTATTATGGCATTTTCCATCACTGTCTTCAGTATGCTCCAACCCAAGCTGCTGCTATCTTTAGCCACTGCCATTGGGTGAGTTGTCGCATCTATCTTGCTTCTTATTCCGCTGCGCCTCTGGTCCTCCAATAGCACCACGCCTCGCAAAGATACGATCCGCGACAAATATAGAATTTTACAAATATCGATCCTATATTTCATAAAGGAATGTACATGTATCATAGATCAAACAAAAATAAAATTCTAAAAATAATACAGCTCCTGCTGTATTTGATACATACAATCATGCACACAAAATAATGCCCTTGACATGTCCAAGGGTCCAATCACACACAAAATCTATATGTCATAATAGTTGGAGCCTGCAACTACAAAGTTAGCACATCCTACTATTATCCTACCTAAATTTTGTATGACATGTGCATAATTAATTTGAAAACCAAAACACACAGAGGCAAACCCTAACTCGATACCAATTGTTGGTTAGTCCTAGGAAAACGTATCGGCTCCATTGTAACAAAATTTTGTACAAGTGTCGAACCTTTCCTTAAATAACCTATTGTGTTATTTAGAAGTTAAATTAGGAATCGCGGACAGAACTTAACATCATTGATTCCAAATTTAACTTATCTGTTCTTAATGCTTTAGATTTGAATCGCAAGCGGAACTTAACACTATTGATTCAAATCCACCTATGTTATTAATTCCATTAAATATTAATTTCTAAAATTTGCTTCCAGGACTGCATGGCAAGACACATGACCTTCTTGGATATGGGAGCAACCACCACCGCCTAGACAAAGCCTTTTAAGGAAAACTAATATTTAATTTCCTTAAATAACTCTAGGTTAACCAAAAAGAACAATCGAATCACAAATTCAAAAAATAAAGAAAACACAAACTCAAAAAATAAATTCGAAAAACTAGATCTAATGCCTCTTGTGTTTAGAATTCTTACAAAGAAAAATAACTAGCATGATGCGGAAAATAATTGCTAATTATACCTTCTCTTTGTATGCTAATGACCTCAAGATCTTCTGCATATTCCTCGCCTCGCCTTGGACGTCGTGTGGGCGACGATCCTCCAAGATGAACATAACCCAAAAGTTTTCTTCCTCTTCCTCTAAAATCCGACCACCACCACCATTAAGGAGAAGAAAGCAAAGGGAAAGGAGAGAGAGAAGGGGAGGGGTCGGCCACACCAAGATCTCCAAGCAAGAGAATAAGAATTGCCTCTCATGAAGTCTCCTCACCCTTTCTTTTATATTACTTGCCCAAGGCAAATAAGGGAAGAATTTTTACAAAAATTAAAAACTTCCTCTAGTTTTTCCTTTTCCCTTTTATTTTTCCTTTTCTTTCCTCTTGATTGAATCAATCACCAAACCAATGGTTGGATTGATTTAATCTTGGTCGGCCCCTTACTTGGGCACCAAGCAAAGGTGGTCGGCCACTTATAGGAAGAAATAATTTTTTTTATAAAATTTACAAGAAGAAATTCTTTATAAAATTTTACAAGCTCTCTTTCCTAAAGTGGATGTTAAAAAGGAAAGTTTTAAAAATTAAAACCATGTTTTAAAATTTAAAACTTCTCTTCAAAAGTTTTCTTTTTTAACATGAATAGAAAATTTAAATTTTTAAAACTTCTCTACCTTTTTCCATGAGGATGGTTAAAAAGGAAAGTTTTAAAACTTTTAAAACTCTCTATTAAACCATGTGACATAATTCAAATAAGGAAAGTTTTTAAAATTAAAATCTCTCTTTTAAAACTTATAGTTTTCTACAAAGAGAAGATTTTAAAAATTCAAAACAACCCTACTTGTTTGGTCACGAAACAATAGGGCCGACCCCCATAGAAGAGGATGTGGCCGACCCTTGCTTGATCACCAAGCAATGGACCTGCCCCCTTCTTGGACACCAAGATGAGCTTATATTTGGATAGACTTGAGGCTTTAATGAGGTTACGACAGGGACCTAGAGGAGAAATTGGTTTTGGCCTTCTGATGAGCTTGAGTATCCTGTATTCGTCCCGAACACACAACTCAAGTTCATCGATAATAACTCATTCCACTAGAGAGTTATTATCGCACTACCGCACCAATCCCAAATTACATTATGGGCTCCTTCTTATCATGAGTGTGTTAGTCTCCCTGTGTTTAAGATAACGAATGCCCACTAATTAAGTTACTGACAACTCACTTAATTAATATCTAGCTCCAAGAGTAGTACCACTCAATTTCATTATCATGTCGGACTAAGTCCACCTGCAGGGTTTAACATGACAATCCTTATGAGCTTCTCTTGGGGACATTCTCAACCTAGATAATTAGGACACAGTTTCCTTCTATAATCAACAACACACACTATAAGTAATAATCGAGCCTATTGATTTATCGAACTAAACCTCACCCTTTGATAAGTCAAAGAAATAAATAATAATATCTTTAAAACAAGAAGTTCTACAAAATGAGAAATTAGACCTACTATATATTATATGATCTGAATATTGGGCTATGATTAGAGCACATGAGTAGAAGATGAGAGTTGTAGAGATGAAGATGTTAAGATAGATGTATGAACATACAGGTATTGACAAGATAAGAAATTAGAGAGAAAGTCAGAGTTGCATCTATTAAGTAAAAACTCTAAGAGACACCTTTAAGATGATACATACATATAGTTAGAAGATTAATAAATATTCTAGTTAGGTTATGTGAAACTATGATAAATATGCATATCTAATGAGGAAGAGGAAGACGTAAAAAGATTTGATTAACAACAATAAAATAAGATAAAATTTATTTAAGTATAAATGATAATATAATAGGAGATAAAGTCTAATGGTATAGACAGATCTATATAGTCAATCCTATTTAATAGGATAAAACTTGATTATTGCATGCTATCGTAGATATATATCAAATTCATAGATTGTCATCACGTGCATGTTGGGGTCATTGGCTTAGAATAAATCCTTATCCACCATTGCTCTATTGACGTCGGATAGAATAATGATTATTCCGGAGGTGAAAGTTTAGAGAAGAATTGTAGAAAAGACAAGAAATCGTTAAATATAGAGAAGTTGTCTTTAAGTTTAACTGAAATAGATTGATTCAAAACAAAGATAATTCCTAATATCAACTAAATAATTATTTAAATAGACACAAAACTTGAGATATAAAAAATGAAAAATCTAATAGAAGAAAAAATCTTAACAAAAAAGAAAAAAATCTTAATAGAAAAAAATCTTTGGAGTCTCTGAAAAGCTTTAAATGTCATTTTTTAGGGGCCAAGACTCGGCCGTTATGAGTTCAACTCGAATCAAAAGTTATGACCACTAAAAGCTCATGTTCTCCTGCACCAGTAATCTCAGGTTAAAAAGAACTCATTCTCAAATCTAAAGTAGTGACATTAGAATCCACAAAATAAAGATTTAAGTGCTTCACATTAAAGACATTAGATGTCTTCAAGTGACTAGGAAGGCACAACTTGTAAACATTATTATTGATCTTCTTTAATATCTCGCAAGGTTCAATCTTTCAATCTTTAAGCTTATTTTACTCACTAAAAGTGAAACGGCTATGAGTTAATACTTCTCAAATAAAATCATCAATATCAAAAAGTACCTGTCGACGATGATTGTCAAAATGAGTCTTGTACTTAGTATTGTTCTTATAAATAGCCTATTTCACCTACTCATGAATGCCCGGAAGACACTCTATCATTTCATCTACTTTAGGAGTTAATCATACTATACGTGAGATAGGGGCTAAATCTAGCATCCCAAATTCCTAATAGAAATGCCAAAATTCCCACGGACCAACTATTTATTTATATATTTTTTTTATCTAACCCAAATTAGGGAAAAAAACATATTCTTCTATGACAATAAACTAGTTATTTGGAACACATTCCAACATATGTAAGTTTTCCATTTTTTTTATTGAGAAGAAAATATATATTTTTCCTCTTTTAAATAACATCAATAAAAATATTAAATCTATTTTAATGAATTTTGTGAAGAAAAAACCAAAACTAGAATTAAAAATTGAAAATTTGTTTTGGTTCAATGTTTTGATAGGGTTACACGTGTAATCTAATTCAATTATTTTTTTTATTTCAATCGTATCTACATATCCAACTTTTTGTTTTGAAGGGTTGGGTTGCTAACTCAACGATCTCGGCTTTTAAGTGTGGCTATGATCTTTTATATATTTTGATGAAGCAATCAATTCGTCTAGACTTTTGGTAGAGTTTATAAGACCATGACTGATCCTCAAAGCTAATGAATGGAAAAAAGTAACATGTCGTAATATGTAATATAATAAAATAATAGATTTATTATTTTATTTTTATTGAAAATTTTTAAATTAAAATGAAATTGAAATTAAGAATTTCTCCTTACTTAATTCTTACCTTTTTTTTTTTTTTGATAGGGAAGTGGACAAAACAAATTCAAATTCATAGTTTGGTCTAGTGAATAAATGGATAGAGCTTCATGGCTCCAATTCTAATTCTAATAAGCAAAAAGCAATGAGTTTATGTTCTTAATTTGAATTAAATGATCATCGCTAATGAGTTAATAGTGCTCAAACAAAATCACCGATATCAGAAAGTACCTAACGACGATGATTGTTAATCTGAGTCTTGTATTTAGTATTATTCTCATGAATAACCTATTTCACCTGCTCATGAATACCCTGAAGATGTTTTATCATTTCATCTACTTTAGAACTAAATCATACTATACATGGGATAGAGGCTAAGTCTAGTACCCCCGGATGAGTTCTGTCCATAGACAACTTCAAAAAGACTTAAATCTGTGATTCTATTTCTTGATCTGTTATAGGCAAATTCTGCTTGGGGAAATGCCAGATTCCATTGCTTTAGCTTAGCTCCCGTGAAACACCTCAAAAGATTGTTTAAACTCTAATTCACCATCTCGGTCTGACCATCTATTTGGGGTGGTAGGCACTACTAAAATTTAATCGTGTTTTCAATTTTCTCCATAAGCTCCTTTAGAAATAACTGATGATATCAATTTTTCCTTCATATACTCATTGCCCCATTTTGTACCCTACCTCACACATGAAGTCATTGAAACAAAGTTTGAGTGTAATCGAAGGGAAGAAAGTGACTTTTTATTTTTCTCTCAAGTAGTGATCTTGGCTTTGCCTTGTCTATCACGTGATCACCACAACTGCTCCCACGACGCTGATGCTCAGTATTTGAGTTTGATGGAAATTAGTTTCACTTTTACATGAATGGACACTTCCTTATAATAAAAAAATTCTCTCCACTTCATTAATCCAACCAACGAATCATTCCACTTATAATGTGCCACAAAACTCAAGTAAATCAACTTGAAAATTGAGATCTCCATATCATTCCTCTCGACCACAACATTCTCAGAATTTAGCACGATTCTGATATAAGTTTTTTTAGAAAGTGGAATCATAATCAAGATAAGTGATCACACAATCTTTAAGATCTCGCGCCTGTTGGTTAGTCCTAGGAAAAACATACCGGCTCCACTGTACAAAAATTTTGTACAAGTGTCGAACCTTTCCTTAAATAACCTATTGTGTTCTTTAGAAGTTAAATTAGGAATCGCAGACGGAACTTAACATCATTGATTCTAAATTTAATTTATCTGTTCTTAATGGTTTAGATTTGAATCGCAAGTGAAACTTAACACTATTGATTCAAATCTACCTAAGTTATTAATTCCATTAAATATTAATTTCCAAAATTGTCTTACAAGACTGCATGGCGAGGCACATGGCCTTCTTGGATATGGGAGCAACCACCACCGCCTAGACAAAGCCTTTTAAGGAAAACTAATATTTAATTTCCATAAATAACTCTAGGTTTAACCAAAAAGAACAATCGAATCATAAATTCGAAAAATAAAGAAAACACAAACTCAAAAAATAAATTCAAAAAACTAGATCTAATGCCTCTTGTGTTTGGAATTCTTACAAAAGAAATAACTAACATGATGCGGAAAACAATTGCTAATTATACTTTCTCGTTGTATGCTAATGACCTCAAGATCTTCTGCCGTATTCCTCGCCTCACCTTGGACGTCGTGTGGGCGACGATCCTCCAAGATGAACACCACCCAAAAGTTTTCTTCCTCTTCCTCTAAAATCTGGCCACCACCACCACCAAGAAGAAGAAAGTAAAGGGAAAGGAGAGAGAGAAGGGGAGGGGCCGGCCACACCAAGATCTCCAAGCAAGAGAATAAGAATTGCCTCTCATGAAGCCTCCTCACCTCTTCTTTTATAATACTTGTCCAAGGCAAATAAGGGAAGAATTTTTACAAAAATTAAAATCTTTCTCTAGTTTTTCCTTTTTCCTTTTATTTTTCCTTTTCTTTCCTCTTGATTGAATCAATCACCAAACCAATGGTTGGATTGATTTAATCTTGGTCGGCCTCTTGCTTGGGCACCAAGCAAAGGTGGCCGGCCACTTATAGGAAGAAATAAATTTTTTTTATAAAATTTTATAAAAGAAGAAAACCTCTTATAAAATTTTACAAGCTCTCTTTCTAAAAGTGGATGTTAAAAAAAGAAAGTTTTAAAAAATAAAATCATGTTTTAAAATTTAAAACTTCTCTTCAAATATTTCCTTTTTTAACATGAATAGAAAATTTTAATTTTTAAAACTCCTCTTCCTTTTTTTAAAACCACGAGGATGGTTAAAAAAAGGAAAGTTTTAAAACTTTTAAAACTCTTTATTAAACCATGTGGCCTAATTCAAATAAGGAAGTTTTTAAAATTAAAATCTCTCTTTTAAAACTTATAATTTTCTATAAAGAGAAGATTTTAAAAATTCAAAACAACCCTCCTTGTTTGATTAATGAGGCCGACCCCTACTTGTTTGGTCACCAAACAATAGGGTCGACCCCCATAGAAGAGGATGTGGCCGACCCTTGCTTGGTTACCAAGCAATGGACCGGCCCCCTTCTTGGACACCAAGATGGGCTTATATTTGGATGAACTTGAGGCTTTAATGAGGCTTCGACAGGGACCTAGAGGAGAAATTGGTTTTGGCCTTCCGATGAGCTTGAATATCCCATGTTCGCCCCGAACACACAACTCAAGTTCATCAATAATAACTCATTCCACTAGAGAGTTATTATCGTACTACCGCACCAATCCCAAATTACATTATGGGCTCCTTCTTATCATGAGTGTGTTAGTCTCCCTGTGTTTAAGATAGCGAATGCCCACTAATTAAGTTTACTGACAACTCACTTAATTAATATCTAGCTCCAAGAGTAGTACCACTCAACTTCATTGTCATGTCGGACTAAGTCCACCTACAGGGTTTAACATGGCAATCCTTATGAGCTCCTCTTGGAGACATTCTCAATCTAGATAATTAGGACACAGTTTCCTTCTATAATCAACAACACACACTATAAGTAATAATCGAGCCTATTGATTTATCGAACTAAACCTCACCCTTTGATAAGTCAAAGAAATAAATATTAAATATATGTGCTTGTTATTATATTAGGATTAAGAGCATACACTTCCATAATAACTAAGGTCTAATTCTTTTATTAAGTTAGTACAAAAAGAACTTACCTAAAATGATCATACTCAATACACTTAGAGTGTACCAGTGTAATTTATTACTCAAGATAAACTAATACTTAATTACACTTCGACTATTCCGATGGTTTGTTCCTTTCCATCTTAATCGTGAGCAATTGTTTATAATTTATGAAGAACCGACAACATGATCTTCTGTGTGTGACACCACACACCATGTTGTCTACTATATAAATTAATTGAACAATTATATTTAACAAATAAATGCAAATATTGACTAATGTGATTCTTTTATTTCAAAAAAAAATGTTTACAAAAGCTAAGCTTTTAGTATACACTCTAACAATCTCCCACTTATACTAAAAGACTAAGCTATCATATCTGTTGTCATACATCTGATTTCCATCCCCTCCACATGTCGATCAAAAGCTTTCGCCAGAAGGGCCTTAGTGAAAGGATCTGCCAGGTTATATGCTGATGCAATCTTGGCGATGACAACTTCTCCTCGCTTGACGATGTCTCATATCAGGTGGTACTTGCACTCTATATGTTTACTCACCTTATGGGCTCGTGCTTCCTTCGAGTTTGCAACTGTACCACTATTATCACAATAAATTGTGATGATTTTGGGCAAATCAGGAATCACATCTAAGTCCATTAGAAAGTTCCTGAGCCATACAACTTCTTTGGCTGATTCAGAGGCTACCACATACTCAGCTTCTATAGTTGAGTCTGAAACGCATTTCTACTTAACACTCCTCCACGCAATGGCTCCACCTCCTAAAGTAAACACATAGCCTGATGTAGACTTACTGTTGTCCCTATCTGATTGGAAATATGAATCCGTGTAACCCACAGGGAGTAACTCGTCTGCTTGGTAGACTAGCATATAATTTCTAATCCTTGTCAGGTACTTTAATATATGCTTTACAACAATCCAATGTCCTTGTCCAGGGTTACTCTGATATCTGCTAACTATGCCCACGGTAAAACAGATATCAGGTCTCATACACAGCATTGCATACATAAGGCTTCCTACAGCCGAAGCATAAGGAACTGCCTTCATATCCTCTATCTCCTTTGATGTCTTCGGTGACATCTCTTTAGATAGAGCTACTCCATGCCTAAAAGGTAAGAAACCTTTCTTGGAGTTCTGCATGCTAAAACAAGCAAGGATTGTATCTATATATAAAGTTTTGGATAGGCACAACATTCTTTTCTTGCGATCCCTTATAACTTTGATCCCAAGAATGTGTGCACATTCTCCTAAGTCTTTCATATCACATTGTTTGGACAACCATGCCCTTACGTCCGATAATACCTTGACATTGTTGTCAATTAGCAAAATATCATCTATGTATAGTAAAAGAAATACCACCACGTTTCCATTACACTTCTTGTATACACAAGACTCATCCGGACACTGAATAAATTCATATGACTGGATTACTTCATTAAACCGGATGTTCCAAGATCTTGAAGCTTGTTTCAGTCCATAAATGGATCGATTCAGCTTGCATACTAGAATACTAGATGCTCTTTGCCTTTTTCAATGAATCTTTCTGGTTGCTTCATATGGATGTTTTCTTCAAGACTTCCATTAAGGAAAGCTGTCTTGACATCCATTTGCCAAATCTCATAATCCATATGAGCGGCAATGGATAAGAGTATCCGGATAGACTTAAAGCATGGCTACCGGCGAAAAAGTCTCTTCATAATCGATTCCCTCTTTTTGATGTACCCTTTCGCAACAAGCATTGCTTTGAAGGTTTCTACCTTCCCGTCTGTCCCTCTTTTCCTTTTGTAGATCCACTTACATCCAACGGCTTTTATACCATCAGGTGGTTCTACAAGCTCCCAGACCTTATTAGAATACATAGATTCTATTTCGGAATTCATTGCCTTTTGCCAAGATACTACATCTATATCTTGGAGTGCTTCGTCATATGTTCGGGGACCAGGTTTATATTTACTCAGGATCAAGTCCAAAGACTCTCCCAAAAACATGAATCTCTTAGGTTGCCTTACAACTCTCCCACTACGACGAGACACTGTCTCTGGTTGTGTATCCTGTGTGATACGTGTTGCAGTTTCTAGTGGTACTTCATCTTGTACTGTTGGTATTAAAGTAGACGTGTCCTCCCTTATTTCTTCTAGAACTATTTCACTCATGGGCTTATGGTTCATTACATAATCTTCTTCTAAAAATCGAGCATTGGTGCTAACAATGACCTTCTGATTTTTAGGATTATAAAACAAACAACCTTTTGTTCCTTTAGGATATCCCACAAACAGACAAACTTCTGTACGTGATTCCAACTTGTCAGTATCTCCCTTCAGCACATGTGCTGGACTACCCCATATCCGGATATGATTCAGACTAGGCTTTCGCCCATTCCATAATTCCATGGGAGTAGAAGGAACTATTTTAGAAGGTACCATATTCAGAATGTACACTGCTGTTTCCAGAGCATATCCCCAAAATGAATTTAGTAATTCGGAATAACTCATCATTGATCTAACCATTTCCATAAGAGTCTTATTCCTTCATTCTGCCACAACATTCTGTTGGGGTGTACCAGGTGCAGACAATTGGGATTGAATCCCAACTTCTGATAAGTAATTCCTAAATTCTCCAAAGAGGTATTCGCCACCACGGTCAGACCGTAGTGTCTTGATACTTTTACCAAGACGTTTCTCCACATCAGCCCTATATTATTTAAACTTATCAAAGCATTCAGACTTGCGGCGCATCAGGTAAATATATTCGTATCTTGAATAATCGTCTATAAAAGAGACGAAGTATTCATAACCACCTCTTGCCTGGATAGACATAGGACCACACAAATCAGAATGAACTAGTTCTAACGCATCTTTGGCTCTATACCCCTTGGCCTTAAAAGGTCTCTTGGTCATTTTACCTTCCAAGCAGGATTCATATGTTGGAAAGTTTTCCAACTCTAATAAACCCAAGAGTCTATCAGCCACAAGCCTTTGAATCCTACTTAAGTTAATATGACCAAGCCTTAGATGCCAAAGATATGTTTGGTTCATTTTCGAAGGTTCTTTTCTCTTATTAGAGTTAGAAGATGTGTTATTAACTTCCATATTTTGCTTTGTGGGAGAAATTAGATTTAAAGTATATAAATTGCCAACCAATGCACCAGAACAGATAATCACTTTATTTCTCTTTATAACCACATTGCTACTAAAGGAAGCAGAATATCCATCCAAATACAGTTTAGAAACTGAAATTAAATTCTTTCTAAAACTGGGTACATAAAGACAATTTCCTAAAATCAAATTTCTATTCCTATCAAAAGATAAGTAGACGTCTCCCACTGCAACAGCCGCCACCTTAGTAGCATTGCCCATGTAGACGGTTATCTCTCCTTCAAATAGTCATCGGGTTTCCTAGAACCCCCAAAATGGGTTCGATCGTCGGATGCTTCTCGTATCAACATAACACCGCTAAACATGTTTCAACTACTAGAGTATGAGATATACCTTTATTGTTCTGATTCCTATGAGGACAGTCCGCCTTCCAATGTCCAGACTGCTTGCAGATGAAGCACTTGCCCTTCGGCTTCTTCATTCCAACTTTCTGTCCTGTACCCTGAGGTTTATTCACCTTCTTTGCTAAAAAGACCTATTTCTTCTTCTTCTTGCCTTTCGACTTAGAAGTAGAACCATTTTCAGCATAGTGAATCTAAGAACTATGACGAAATATTCCTTCTACTGCTTGTAGTTCTGTCAGAAGTTCCGCCAACGTATACTCTCTTTTGTTCATGTTATAGTTCAGGCGGAACTGCTCAAAACTTCTGGGTAGCGTTTGGAGAATTATATCGACCTGCGTTTTCCCATCAATTTCTCCTCCAAGGACTTGTATTTCATTCAGATAAGCCATCATTTTGAGGATATGATCCCTTATGGGTGTCCCCTCAGACATGGTGGCTGTCATTAGCTTTCTCATTGCCTCTTGCCTAGCAGTCTGACTCTGGTGCCCAAAGAGTTCTTTGAGATTGTTTATTATATCATAAGCTGTTGGTAAATCTTGATGCTGATGTTGCAATACATTTGACATTGATGCCAAAATGTAACACCACGCCATCTCATCCGCTTTACCCATTTCTTATGATACTCAATCTCCTCTGGGGTAGATTCACCGTTAGGTGCATCAGAGCAAGCCTCAGTCAGTACAAACTTATAACTCTCAGCAGTAAGAACAATGTCCAGGTTCCTTTTCCAATCAATATAGTTGGGACCAGTAAGTTTGTTTTCTTTCAGTATAATGGCCAGTGGGTTGAAAGTCATCCTAAAATTACAAAAAAAAACTTTGGTCAAGAGTCTAAATTTAGAATAATATTGATTCCTCAAATAATACTATTTTAAATTAACCAACACCTCAAATCACCGTGAATATTGTGTGCCACGTTAGTGTGGACGTATACAAATTCAACATTTGTAAGAGGAGGGTGTAACCCATTAATTTTATTATCTTGTCATCCTAACTTTATTACAAATAAAATTAATAATTGGTTTTTCTTTGGTCACACAAAACAATAGCAGTGACTCCGTTGGGGAGGATACTATTGAATGCGTCTAAGTGTATACCATTACTTGATACTTAGTCCATTAAATAGGATTGTGCCCCCTTCAGTTGGAGAAGATCACACACTCCTAAATAATTTCCTATAACCATCCATAAAGGAAGTTTGATCTAGTGATCCGCAACAAACTCATCCGTTGTAGAGGGAGGCACTCAGAGCCAACACGTAAGCTTGTTGCATCACTTACAAACCAGTAATGGAGACCATGAGATTTATTTAAAATCTCTCTCTCACTTAGTTATTTAAAATAAGGATTTTAACCTATGCCAGCATACATCACATGCACATAAACATCACAGTAAATAAAAGTAATAAATTTGGAAATTAATTTTTCAACTATTATGGCATTTTCCATCACTGTCTTCAGTATGCTCCAACCCTATCTGCTGCCATCTTTAGCCATCACCATCGGGTTGAGTTGTCGCATCTATCTTGCATCTTATTCCGCTGTGTCTTTGGTCCTCCAATAGCACCGCGCCTCGCAAAGATACGATCCGCGACAAATATAGAATTTTACAAATATCGATCCTATATTCCATAAAGGAATGTACATGTATCATAGATCAAACAAAAATAAAATTCTAAAAATAATACAGCTCCTGCTGTATTTGATACATACAATCATGCACACAAAATAATGCCCTTGACATGTCCAAGGGTCCAATCACACACAAAATCTATATGTCATAATAGTTGGAGCCTGCAACTACAAAGTTAGCACATCCTACTATTATCCTACCTAAATTTTGTATGACATGTGCATAATTAATTTGAAAACCAAAACACACAGAGGCAAACCCTAACTCTGATACCAATTGTTGGTTAGTCCTAGGAAAAACGTACTGGCTCCATTGTAACAAAATTTTGTACAAGTGTCGAACCTTTCCTTAAATAACCTATTGTGTTATTTAGAAGTTAAATTAGGAATCGCGGACAGAACTTAACATCATTGATTCCAAATTTAACTTATCTGTTCTTAATGCTTTAGATTTGAATCGCAAGCGGAACTTAACACTATTGATTCAAATCCACCTATGTTATTAATTCCATTAAATATTAATTTCTAAAATTTGCTTCCAGGACTGCATGGCAAGACACATGACCTTCTTGGATATGGGAGCAACCACCACCGCCTAGACAAAGCCTTTTAAGGAAAACTAATATTTAATTTCCTTAAATAACTCTAGGTTAACCAAAAAGAACAATCGAATCACAAATTCAAAAAATAAAGAAAACACAAACTCAAAAAATAAATTCGAAAAACTAGATCTAATGCCTCTTGTGTTTAGAATTCTTACAAAGAAAAATAACTAGCATGATGCGGAAAATAATTGCTAATTATACCTTCTCTTTGTATGCTAATGACCTCAAGATCTTCTGCATATTCCTCGCCTCGCCTTGGACGTCGTGTGGGCGACGATCCTCCAAGATGAACATAACCCAAAAGTTTTCTTCCTCTTCCTCTAAAATCCGACCACCACCACCATTAAGGAGAAGAAAGCAAAGGGAAAGGAGAGAGAGAAGGGGAGGGGTCGGCCACACCAAGATCTCCAAGCAAGAGAATAAGAATTGCCTCTCATGAAGTCTCCTCACCCTTTCTTTTATATTACTTGCCCAAGGCAAATAAGGGAAGAATTTTTACAAAAATTAAAAACTTCCTCTAGTTTTTCCTTTTCCCTTTTATTTTTCCTTTTCTTTCCTCTTGATTGAATCAATCACCAAACCAATGGTTGGATTGATTTAATCTTGGTCGGCCCCTTACTTGGGCACCAAGCAAAGGTGGTCGGCCACTTATAGGAAGAAATAATTTTTTTTTTATAAAATTTACAAGAAGAAATTCTTTTATAAAATTTTACAAGCTCTCTTTCCTAAAGTGGATGTTAAAAAGGAAAGTTTTAAAAAATTAAAACCATGTTTTAAAATTTAAAACTTCTCTTCAAAAGTTTTCTTTTTTAACATGAATAGAAAATTTAAATTTTTTAAAACTTCTCTACCTTTTTTTTTAAACCATGAGGATGGTTAAAAAAGGAAAGTTTTAAAACTTTTAAAACTCTCTATTAAACCATGTGACATAATTCAAATAAGGAAAGTTTTTAAAATTAAAATCTCTCTTTTAAAACTTATAGTTTTCTACAAAGAGAAGATTTTAAAAATTCAAAACAACCCTACTTGTTTGGTCACGAAACAATAGGGCCGACCCCCATAGAAGAGGATGTGGCCGACCCTTGCTTGATCACCAAGCAATGGACCTGCCCCCTTCTTGGACACCAAGATGAGCTTATATTTGGATAGACTTGAGGCTTTAATGAGGTTACGACAGGGACCTAGAGGAGAAATTGGTTTTGGCCTTCTGATGAGCTTGAGTATCCTGTATTCGTCCCGAACACACAACTCAAGTTCATCGATAATAACTCATTCCACTAGAGAGTTATTATCGCACTACCGCACCAATCCCAAATTACATTATGGGCTCCTTCTTATCATGAGTGTGTTAGTCTCCCTGTGTTTAAGATAACGAATGCCCACTAATTAAGTTACTTACTTAATTAATATCTAGCTCCAAGAGTAGTACCACTCAATTTCATTATCATGTCGGACTAAGTCCACCTGCAGGGTTTAACATGACAATCCTTATGAGCTTCTCTTGGGGACATTCTCAACCTAGATAATTAGGACACAGTTTCCTTCTATAATCAACAACACACACTATAAGTAATAATCGAGCCTATTGATTTATCGAACTAAACCTCACCCTTTGATAAGTCAAAGAAATAAATATTAAATATATGTGCTTGTTATTATATTAGGATTAAGAGCATACACTTCCATAATAACTAAGGTCTAATTCTTTTATTAAGTTAGTACAAAAAGAACTTACCTAAAATGGTCCTACTCAATACACTTAGAGTGTACCAGTGTAATTTATTAATCAAGATAAACTAATATTTAATTACACTACGACTATTCTGATGGTTTGTTCCTTTCCATCTTAATCGTGAGCAACTGTTTATAATTTATGAAGAACCGATAACATGATCTTCTGTGTGTGACACCACACACCATGTTGTCTACTATATAAATTAATTGAACAATTATATTTAACAAATAAATGCAGATATTGACTAATGTGATTCTTTTATTTCAAAAATAAATATTTACAAAAGCTAGGCTTTTAGTATACACTCTAACAGCGCCACCAGACGCTGGGTTAATTCTATGCCTTGTCTTTGTAAATCCTCAATCCTTATGCTACGATCATGATGCGAGACGTACTCATTCGAAATATGCCCATTACGATCACAACTACGACAACTCGCCATTGAAACTGACAAAGTTTCATCGAAGTAAATGTCAAGGCTCTAATATCAATAACGCTGGACAAAATAACTATTATTTTGGAGGTGAAAGTTTAGAGAGGAATTATATAGAAGATAAAAAAATCGTCAAACGTAGAGAATCCGTCTCTAGGTTTAACCGAGATAATTTGATTCATAAAAAAAATAATTCTTAAATCAACTAAATAATTATTTAAATATACAAAAAAAATTTAAAATGTAAAAAATGGAAAAAATCTTAACAGGAAAAAAAAAATCTTCGGGACTGAAAAGACTTTAAAAGGAATTTTAATTTGTTTTTTTTTTGCCTAACCATTATGAAATCAACCCGAATAAAATTATAACGACTAAAAGATCGTGTCCTCCACTATCAACTACGATATATTGCACAAATGTAAACGATGAGCACGTCGCATCAACTGAATTTAGTTTTCCTTGTAGTGCACACCACAACATGCTAAAGGTACGAAAAATGATAAAGAATTTAAAATGGCTTGTAGTTTATTTAGCGAAGAATTGATAACTTGTGTTAGTGAACAACAATATCATCATCATCCTCAATTTTTGTTATTTTTTACATCTTTGATCAGTTCAACCACGACGACGCAATGCAAGACGATATTTTACAGATACAACCAGAAAAACCGGTTAGCCTAGAGGTTGACCGGTTCAGCCCCGGTCCAATTTACTTCATACTGCCTCTCTATAAATATCTCGGTTTGAAGGTTGCAATTGATAGGAAATAGCAAAAGCATAATAATCAGTTAAAATGGGGAGGAAGGTGCTGTTTGTGGCCATGCTTCTTGCAGTGGCCTTCACCGTGTCTCGATGCATTCCCTTCACTGAGGAAGATTTGTCGACCGAGGACAGCCTGTGGGCGCTCTATGAGCGATGGCGCAGCCACCACACGGTGGCGCGGGATCTCGAGGAGAAGCGCCGGCGTTTCAACGTGTTCAAGCACAACGTCAAGTTCATCCACGAGTTCAACAAGAAGGACGAGCCGTACAAGCTCAGGCTCAACGCCTTCGCGGACTTGACCAACCAGGAGTTCCGGGGCTTCTACGCCGGCTCCAAGATCGAGCACCACCAGATCCGGCGAGGGGAGAAGCCGGAGGGGGAGTTCAAGCACGGCCACGTCGATCTCCACAAACTCCCTGCGTCGGTGGATTGGAGGACCCAGGGCGCAGTTACACCCGTCAAAGATCAAGGCCAATGCGGTAAACACACACAGTAGCTAGATCGATCGATCAATTAGTTATTTCTTTTCGCATGCATATTTAATTTAATTTGTTAATTTCCAGGGAGTTGTTGGGCATTTTCGACGGTCGTTGCTGTTGAGGGTATAAATCAAATCGCGAGCAGAAAGTTGATATCGTTATCTGAGCAAGAGCTTGTGGATTGCGATACGGGCAACAGTGGATGCGACGGAGGGTTGATGGATAATGCATTTGAATTCATCAAAAATGTTGGAGGCATAACTACAGAGGCTACGTACCCTTACACAGCACAGCAAGGACCCTGCAGTGCCTCTAAGGTTTAATTATACGTTATATTATTTTTATATATGATATACTTCCCAATCAAGATTAAGAAACTAATTGTATTGTTTGTTTTTCATAAATATAGGTGAATAATCCCGTTGTGACAATTGATGGATATGAAGATGTTCCATCAAACAATGAGAATGCTCTTCAACAAGCTGTGGCAAATCAACCTGTATCAGTCGCTATTGATGCAGGTGATCAAGCCTTCCAGTTCTATTCTGAGGTAGGTTTAGAATTTATATAATGATAATTAACTATGTAGGAAGTAGGTTGATGGCAATTAACATTAGTGCACTAGCATTGATTAGTGAGGATTATAATAAAACTTGTGCTTAATGTTATGTTTTATAGGGGGTCTTTACGGGACCTTGTGGCACGAGCTTAGATCATGGAGTTGCGGTTGTTGGATATGGAGTTACACAAGATGGAACTAAATATTGGATTGTGAAGAATTCATGGGGGACAAGTTGGGGAGAGCAAGGCTACATAAGGATGAAACGAGGAATCCCAAACAGGAGAGGAACATGTGGTATTGCCATGTCAGCTTCCTATCCCATCAAAACATCACCCAACCCTAGCAATGAATCAGCCAAGGATGAACTCTAGGAGCATAAACATAGTTATGTTGTTGTCCAACGATGGTGTTGTATTGTCTTTACTTTGCAATCTCTATTTTGCAATGTCTTGTTGTGTTCTTATTGCACTTAGATGAATGGCTATGTTTCTTAATAAATACGCATGTAGATTAAGTTATCAATGAAAGCTTGTGGTGTTTTATGAAGTCAACATGATTCAAATTAACATGCCTTGAGTGGCAGTAGATGGATAAGATGTCACAATTACATGACAAAGTCTATATATATATATATATATAGTTTTGATACTGTGCGCGTCTTCTTATACGCTCCCGTGCGCGTCGCGTCTTTTTTTTTTATTTTTTTTTTAAATCCAAGATTTTCTCATCGATAATTTGCTTTTATGTTTTAAAACCTTACTTTTCTCCTCGCACCTAACTTTTCTCCTCGCCGTTCCTCGCCGAAACCTAACTTTTCTCCTCACTCGCCTCGCGTCTTCTTTTTATTGCATTTTTGGGATTCTGCATCCGTTTCGTCATATGTGTTTTTCTCTGTTTCTCTAGGGTTGCTTCGGCTCCTGGAAAGGTCTTGATCACAGGTGGCTACCTCATCTTGGAGAGGCCAAATGCTGGCATAGTTTTCACCACCACCGCTCGCTTCTATGCCATCGTCAAACCGCTGTACGACGATATCAAACCTGATAGTTGGGTCTGGGTGAGTGGTGCCTTTCCTTTTGTTCTTCGATCACATTATCATATGATGCAAGTGAAAAAGATCTATCCTTGATTCGCCAATGGGATTTTTTCGGTGAATAAGTAGAAAAGAAAATCTAAACTTGAAAATAGCCATCAACAATATTGGTAATTATAAGTTTCCTTGCTAATTTAGTTTGGGGTGAAGAGAAGTGCATGTGAATGCAATTGCATTGTGTTTGTGCCTTGAACGGCGAGGAGAAAAGTTAGGTGCGAGAGAAAAGTAAGGTTTTAAAACATAAAAGTAAATTATCGATGAGAAAATCTTGGATTTAAAAAAAAAAAAAAGACGTGACGCGCACGGGAGCGTATAAGAAGATGCGTATAGTATCAAAATATATATATATATATATATATATATATATATATATATATATATATATATATGATACGGCAGGTATAAATGGCCGATCAAAAGGTTAATTTTCTATTATATATATATATATATATATATATATATATATATATATATGGTATATGGTATATGATACGGCAGATATAAATGACAGATAAAAACGTTAATTTTCTAATCGACATGAAAGTCAAAATCAAGCACATCAAGTCCGTAAGAGATGTTAACAAATTGAAATTTTAATGAGGAGGATCTTATAAAATCATACAGAAACTTGTATCAGGCGCTTATTACCTCCAAGAAGCAGAAGGGAGGAAATTCGAACGGTCTTGGAGTGCTAATCATTTGCAACCATATAGAACTTAGCAAATATTGTAAGTCATTTATGTATTTTGTTTGAACATTGTTAATACAAATAACAAAGAAAGTGCAGAAAGATATATACTCTTTTTTGAATCAAAAGTGCAGAAGATATATACTCTTCTTTGAATTATAACAGTCGATTGGGGACCTAAGGAGTGGACCGGCTTGACTTCCTTAGGGGGAACCGGAGATTTTAAACCTCCATAACAGTCGATCAGGAACCCTAAAGAGTGAACGACCTGGCTTCCTTAGGGGGAGACTAAGACTTTAAACCTCCATAGCAATTGATCGGGGGCCCTAAGGAGTGACCGACCTAGCTTCCTCAGGGGGAACCGGAGACTTTAAACTTCTATAGCAGTCGATCGGAGACCCTAAGGAGTGACCGGTCTGGCTTCTTTAGAGGGAATCAGAGACTTTAAACCTCCATAACAGTCGATCGGGGACCCTAAGGAGTGACTGGTTTGACTTCCTTAGAGGGAAACCTCCATAATAATCGATCAGGGACCCTAAGGAGTGACCGTCTTGGCTTCCTTAGGGGGAACCGGAGACTTTAAACCTCCATAGCAGTCGATCGAGGACCTTAAGGAGTGACCGACCTAGCTTCCTTAGGGGGAACTGGAGACTTTAAACCTCCATAACAGTTGATCGGAGACCCTAAGGAGTGACCGGCTTGGCTTCCTTAGGGAGAACCGGAGACTTTAAACTTCCATAACAGTCGATCGGGGACCCTAAGGAGTGATCGACCTGACTTCCTTAGGGGGAACCGAAGACTTTAAACCTCCATAATAGTCGATCGGGGACCCCAAGAAGTGACCGGCATGACTTCCTTAGGGGGGACTGGAGACTTTAATCCTTCTCTAAGATCAACCATGGGTTTTGGCATAAACAGTACTTATTGATATTCAATTTCCTTCGGGCGTACAAATCTGACCGGTCCTCTATAAAGTCAGGAAAGCCCGAAGGAACATTTACATAGCAGATATTTAATTTTGCTCGGGCATACAAATCTGACTGATCCTCTAAACAGTCGGGAAAGCCCGAAGGAACATTTACATAGCAGATATTCAATTTCGCTCGGGCGTACAAATCCGACCGGTCCTCTATACAGTTGGGAAAGCCTAAAGGAACATTTACATAGTAGATATTCAATTTCGCTCGGGCGTACAAATCCGACCGATCCTCTATACAGGCGAGAAAGCCTAGAGGAGCACATATATAGCAGATAGTTAATTTCACCTGGGTATATAAATCCAACTAGTCCATGGGACAAGTCAGAAATGTTTCATATATAAGTAAGGAACTTAACTTATCATATGAACTTGGAGATCATTGGAAAAAAGTTCATTCATAACTAGGAGGTCTACTTCCTCTTATTATAATTTCTTCTATAGGATTTCTCTACATATGGTTAACATATTGAGAAAGTTTGTTTATACAAACGATTGGGTGGTTCTGAAGATAAGGAAATCACATAAAGGAAAGCAGGCAAGTGTGAATTTTCATTAACATTTTATAAACAACAAATAGTATACATCATTTATGAAATTGTGAGAACATGCAAATACAAAATTCTAAGTCTACTCAAATTTGCTTAAAAGATCTTTTGGGAGTCTTGGTTGAGTCGACGACGATCTATAAACAAGGGAGGAGGGACTTCAGATAGACAACCCCCCTCTCTCAGTTGTTAGATTACTCCTTCAACAGAGTGAGTAAGAGTTACTACAATTCATTTAGTATACTCCTCACCAAATTTAGGAGAATTTAAATAGGCTCTGCGCCTGCTGTGCCAGCGCTCTTCCTCGCCTTCCTTATATGTTTGAAATTCGGACTGTAGGTTATCTTTTTCCCCTTGTAAAGTAGTTTTCTCTGCCTTAGCCTCCGTTATTTCTCTTAGGAGTGAGCTTATTTGTGAGTCTTGGGCTCATAATCTTTCTTGTTGTTGGAACAGGGTAAAGTCTTTGGAGACCAATTCTAGGGCTAACTCAAGAGACCCCAAACCATACGATTGTTGTAACTGGTTCAGCAGAGTGGTTTTGTGAGCCATATCCGAGAGAGCTTTGTCTTTTAGAGCCCTTTCAACGCTAAGTGTAGAATTAAACCCCTTTAATTACAGCTCTAAGTTTCTTTTTTCCTCCTCTCTGGATTATAGCATTTGACGGGTGTCTTAACGAGCATATTTTAAATTAGCAGTGAACTCAACTTGTGACTTTATTTTATCTTATAGTTGAATGAGTTCGTTGTTGGGGAGGTCGGAGGCAGCTTGCAATTCCTCCACTTTATCTTTTAGATTTTGGTTAGTCCTCTCCAAATCTACAACTAGTTTTCCCAAATGTAGGCTTGAAGCATATAGCTGAATAGAATAATAACAGGGTTACATTTTGTAAGTAAGGAATGAGGAAATTAAAATCAAAAGCTTACTGCAGTGGCTTGACGATTGTAGTCGTCGGCACGCTCAGATAAGGTGCTTCTTCTCATATGCTCCTGAGATTGTAGCCAAGATTCAGCTAGTCCTCCCTTTGGTTGCAGTAATCCATACAAAGCAGGGGTAGAAGTTTGGCCAAGCTAGAACGGTAATCCATGGCCTTGTTGGAATAATATAGAAGGGCGAGGGGAACGTGTAAAGGGTGAAGAAGAGGAAGGAGGATGTTCAGAGGCTTGTAAATAGGGGTTAGGATATGGGAGGCTCACTAATGGAGGATCCTGTTCAACGGGTGCTATAATAGATCCGGAAGTAATTGATCTCCTACAAGGAGTTCTTTTAGCACGAGACCTAGTGGAAGAGGAAGGTAAAGCGGGGAGAAGGGGTAATGAATCCGCAGGAGCAGTGTAACCTCCTCCAGTAAAGAAGCAGCTGGAGGAGTAACAAGAGACATAGGAATGAGAAGTCCTGGTCTCATCATATTTAATGCAAAATGGGAATGAATATGTGTAGGAGGAGCAATTTATTTATCTCTAGAGTGGGAGATTTCGGAAGGAATAATAGGAACTTGCTCAAAATTAACTATAGTGTGTGAAAGGGGACAAGGAGCTAAGGAATGAGGTCTTCGACATTTCGCCACAAAGGGACCCTCTTGGTCTGAAGGGCTTGAGGGTTCAGATGGAGGTAGTAGGCTAAGAGAAGAAGAGGGTTGATTAAGATGGTGATCTCTCAATAATTCTTTACCCATTCTAGTTAAGGTCGCCTTGGTCAAGTGAGCATTCTTGTACATAAGGGCAGGAAGGATATCATCTGCTGAAGAAAAAAGAGAAATTTATGTTAGGAATAACACAATAATGGTTCAAAACATGAGTAAGAAAAATAATCTTATCAAAGGAAACATCCAAGGTTGTGTCTACTGTGCTAAGTGTTGGTTAATCCTAGGAAAATGTACCGGTTCCACTGTACAAAATTTTTTGTACAAGTGTCGAACCTTTCCTTAAATAACCTATTGTGTTTTTTAGAAGTTAAATAAGGAATCGCAGACGGAACTTAACATCATTGATTCCAAATTTAACTTATCTGTTCTTAATGGTTTAGATTTGAATCGCAAGCGGAACTTAACACTATTGATTCAAATCTACCTAGGTTATTAATTCCATAAATATTAATTTCCAAAATTGGCTTCCAGGACTGCATGGCGAGGCACATGGCCTTCTTGGATATGGGAGCAACCACCACCGCCTAGGCAAAGCCTTTTAAGGAAAGCTAATATTTATTTCCTTGAATAACTCTAGGTTAACCAAAAGGAACAATAGAATCACAAATTCGAAAAAAAAAGAAAACACAAAATCGAAAAATAAATTCGATAAACTAGATCTAATTACCTCTTGTATTTAGAATTCATACAAAGAAAAATAACTAGTATGATGCGGAAGAAAAATACTAGTTATACCTTCTCTTTGTAAGCTAATGACCTCAAGATCTTCTGCCGTATTTCTCGCCTCGCCTTGGACGTCGTGTGGGCGACGATCCTCCAAGATGAACACCACCCAAAAGCTTCCTCCTTCTTCTTCTAAAATCCGGCCACTACCACCACCAAGGAGAAGAGAGCAAAGGGAGAGGAAGAAGGGAGATGGCCGGCCACACCAAGAGATCACCCAAGCAAAAGAATAAGAGTTGTGTCTCATGAAGCTCCCTCACCCTTTTTTTTATATTACTTGCCCAAGGCAAATAAGGAAAAACCTTTTATAAAAAATAAAATCATCCAAGAGTTTTTCCTTTTCCCTTTTTATTTTTCCTTTTCTTTCCTCTTGATTGAATCAATCACCAATCAATGGTTATGATCAATCCTATTTGGTTTAGGATTGAATTTGGTTTAATCCTATTGGTCGGCCCTTGCTTGGGCACCAAGCAAGGTGGCCAGCCACAATTAAAGGAAAAATAATTTTTTAAAAATTTTACAAGAAGAAATCCTCTTATAAAATTTACAAGCTCTCTTTCCTAAAGTATGAGTTAAAAAAGGAAAGTTTCTAAAAATTAAAACCATGTTTTAAAATTTAAAAACTCTCTTATAAAATTTCCTTTTTTAACATAGTGATAGAAAATTTAAATTTTAAAACTTCTTTTCCTTTTTTCTTAAACCATAAGGATGGTTAAAAAGGAAAGTTTTAAAATCTTTTAAACTCTCTATTTAAACATGTGACCTAATTCAAATAAGGAAAATTTAAAAATTAAAATCTCTCTTTTAAAACTTATAGTTTTCTACAAAGAGAAGATTTTAAAAATTCAAAACAACCCTCCCTTTTTGAATTATTATGGCCGGCCCCTACAAGCTTGGTCACCAAGCTATAGGGTCGGCCCCTTTCAAGAGGATGTGGCTGGCCATTGCTTGGTCACCAAGCAATGGTCCGGCCCCCTTCTTAGACACCAAGAAGAGCCTTACATTTGGATGGACTTGAGGCTATAATGAGGCTACGACAGGGACCTAGAGGAGAAATTGGTTTTGGTCTTCCGATGAGCTTGAGTATCCCGTGTTCGCCCTGAACACACAACTCAAGTTCATTGATAATAACTCATTCCACTAGAGAGTTATTACCGCACTACTGCACAAATCCCAAATTACATTATGGGCTCATTCTTATCATGAGTGTGTTAGTCTCCCTGTGTTTAAGATTACAAATGTCCACTAATTAAGTAAGTTACTGACAACTCACTTAATTAATATCTAGCTCCAAGAGTAGTACCACTCAACTTTATTGTCATGTTGGACTAGGTCCACCTGCAGGGTTTAACATGGCAATCCTTATGAGCTCCTCTTGGGGACATTCTCAACCTAGATAACTAGGACACAGATTCCTTCTATAATCAACAACACACACTATAAGTAATATCATTTCCCAACTTATCGGGCATATTGATTTATCGAGCTAAACCTCACCCTTTGATAAATCAAAGAAATAAATATTAAATATATGTGCTTGTTATTATATTAGGATTAAGAGCACACACTTCCATAATAACTAAGGTTTAGTTCTTTTACTAAGTCAGTATAAAAGAGCATACCTAAATGATCCTACTCAATACACTTAAAGTGTATTAGTGTAATTTATTAGTCAAGAGAAACTAATACTTTATTACACTACGACTATACTGATAGTTTGTTCCTTTCTATCTTAGTCGCGAGCAACTGTTTATAATTTATAGAGAACCGACAACATGATCTTCTGAGTGTGACACCACACTCCATGTTGTCTACTATATAAATTAATTGAACAATTACATTTAATAAATAAATGCAGATATTGGCCAATGTGATTCTAAATGTTTACAAAAGCTAGACTTTTAGTATACACTCCAACATTAAGACCAAAAGCGAATAATAAGTCTTCGACTATTAGGGCAGGTAAGTTGAATTTTGTGCCCTTCAATTTTCCCATTGAAGAACGAAGAATCAGATCTTCTAAGATATTTCCCAATTGATGGATGAGGGAAAGATCTTGATGCCAAGTTATTGGGTATGGAGGTGAAGAAGGAAGAGGCATAAAGAAAAACTTGTCTCGCCATTCTCCTTGAGGAGGAATTCTATAGAACAGGGTAGTTTTAGAGTGTGATTGAAACTTAAAAATACTATCTTCCACTTGGTGAGGAACAAAAAAGTGATGGAAAAGTCGAGCAGATAAGGAAAAATCTAGTAAACAAAAAACAACGACAAAATCAACCATGATAGAAAATGATTGGGGTATAAGTTGATTTAGGGGGAGATCAAAATATCTACTAATGTCAACAAAGAAAGGATGAATGGAAACCTAAAACCACATAGAACCTGTTCTCAGAAAATCGCCACATTTTCTAGAGGAGGAAGATGAGGACAATCTCTAGGGGTAGGAAAGGCTATGTATGAAGGGAAGTTGTAATTCCATTGAAGCTCATAGGCTTCCACTGTGGAAAATTCGGAAGGGCACTAGGTGTACCATTCATTGAGGGTTGACATTGTTAACAGAATGAGGTAGGAAGAACAAGAATAGTTAGCAAAAAGTGGAGAACAAAAGATATACGAACTAGAAGAAGAAAATGAAGTGTTAGGGATTTTTCCTCTCGTGTCCCTTTAAAAGCCTTAGTAGGGTATCAAAAAAGGCGTTTTAAGTAGAAACGTTGGATTGAGATGATAAGAAAAGCGGGACTGAAGAGGAGTCGTTGGATGGATTAGTTATACAGAGGATAAAGTAAAACAGGTACACACAAACATTATAGGCAGGCGTGTCACCAATAAGAAAAAAGTATGGGTAGACGATACAAAAAATTGTATTCCCAAGATACTAGAATCATGATTGAAGTTAAGCTTAAAAAATTCAGAGAGCTCGGAAGAAATTTCTTGTAGTACTAGCCAATCAAAATTCCAGGTTAGTTTAATATATATATATATATATATATATATATATAGGGGTCGGTCGAGTATTAAGTTTAGAGAAAACCAAGACATAAACATAAACTCGATCGGTCGCTAAAAATTAGCCGAATATTAAATTTTAATTAAAACATAGAAATAAATTCGATCGGTCACTAAAGGCCAGCCGAACGTTAAGGATGAAGTTGAGCATAAATGTAAGTTTGACCGGTTATCAAAGGTCAGTCAAATATCAAGTGTAAATGAAATCAAACATAAAACTGAGCCTGCTCGATCGAAAAAAGTCGAATGAAAATGATTATCAAAGAAACAGAAACAAAGAGTGACACCAATTAGAATATCCTAAAAGATAAGAAATTGTTCTTCAATACAAAAATATCCTGATTTACAATTAAAATAACTTGGGAAACAAGTCGGGAGGTATTTCAGCAAGTAGTTCCTGATGATCTAAGAAGTTGGGTCATGGGTCAGAAACCAAGTGGTCTTGCTTCTTCAATTGTTTCGCACCCCCCTTAGCTCCCTTGGTGAAGGCTTTGATAATGGAGGCAATGATAGGAGCATTAAATTCAGGAGATTCTAACATTTCCCTTTTTCTCCTTTCGAATCTATCATCTTCACCCGCCATGTACTCTGTCAAAGCATCTTAATAAGCTTTCAACTCAGACTCTTTAGAAGAAAGCTCTGCTTTAATTGTAGTTAAGGATGAACTTAGGGAAGTTAACTCGAAATTCTTAGGTTCCAGAGTAGCATCCTTAGTAGCTAATTCAAGAGTGTGAACATCCTTCTACACTTGTAGTTGAGATAATAACTAAGCATTTTCAGTAGCATATGTATCCAGTTTGGATGTCAGTTCAGTGCAAAAAAGGATCTCTGTCTTAGCTTGAGATTCAAAATCTTTTGCAGAAACTTTACATTTGCTTGAATTTGCGAGTTCCACCTCAAGAAGCCTACGAGTTTCTTGTAATTGGCGGGATAACTCTTCAGAGGTGTGAGTGGAGAATGCTCCAGAAGCTTGCAGTTTTAGCTTGGCAACTTCTTGGGATAGATCATATAGGTGTCGGACTATATTCATACTAATAATCCACCACTTTTAAAAAGTTGTTATTAGAATGCATCAATGAGAAAACAGAAGGGTGAATGGCACATTACCTTAGTTTTCTCAAAATAAAACCTGTCAACCCAGACAATAGAAGTAAGCTTCTCCAATCCTTTACAAACTTCTGCTCAAACTGTCATTAAATAACCCCAAACCAATAATATAGGGAGGGTAGGAGTAGATGTGGAAGATGATGATAAAGAGCCATGGAGAGAAGGAGAAGAAAAAAGAAGAATAGAAGAACCCTGAGTTACTGAGGTTGGTAGGGGAATTGGCTCTGAAAAAATCATTATAAATTCAGGGTTAGAACTAGCACTAGGAAGAGGGGATCTTCCAGTAATTGAGAAGGGGAAGAAGCAAATATAGGATACAAAGAGGAGAGGGTAGGCTCCGGAGAAAAAGAGGGAATATCCCCTACGGGTATCTCCTCAGAGGTAGAGATAACTCGTTTCTTAGACTGGGGCGCTAATGTTAACCGACGTCCGCATTTTCTCATAAGAATAACCCCAGGTACCTATTCTGGTATCTCCCGAGGGGTATCTTTTGAAGGTATGCTAGTGGATGCTTCCCCAAAAGTGGTTTGAGAGCTAGAAGCAAGCGTTGGTTGAACTGAAGGCTCAGGTAAAGAAGCACCAGAGGCTTGGGTTGATGCGATATTAAGTTCATCTCTAAGCTCTTGTTCCTTAGCTAGTACTTCCTCTTCTTCTAGGCAGATCTCCTTATTAACCAAAGTTATGAAGAAAGTATCCACTGCAAAAAATAAAAAAGTATTTTAGTTAGTAAATGAGGGATAGTTAGAAGTTTGAAACTTACCAAAGGAATATTGTAGGCTCTTTTGAACATGGCTCAAGCCAAAAAGACATAAGAGATCACCGCGTATCGATTGGTAAATATAAAAGCGGTGGCCTAGCAGTTTACTAGAGTATTCAGAGAAAGCTGGTTGTTGATGAAGCTCCCTTATGTCAGGGAGAGGAGGAAGGGAAGATTGCCATTTAGAAGACCACACGACGGGGCTAGGAAATTTGACAAAGAAAAAACATGATTTTCAACCCTTGATGGATGAAGGCATTTCTTCAAAGAACACCATCTTCGGGCGAGATTAAAAAAGAAATACCCCTGGCTCTGATTTTTTGGGGTAGGAAAATATGAAAAAATTTTGAGGAGTAAAAGGTATAATGAAGAGGCGAAATACCATATATAATCCACATAGATATTTGAAGGTGTTTGGGGCAAATTGTTATAGAGGAATGCCAAAATATTGACTTATATCTATCAAGAACGTAGGAATGAGAAAGCGTGAGCCTGCGGTTAGTTGATCTTTAAAAAAGATAAAACAGTCATCAGGAGGAAGACAAGGATGAGCGTCAGGTTGTGGGACCCTAATATGGTATTCTTTAGGGATTCCATACAATGCACAAATGGAAGCTCGGTCGGTAGTGATAAAGGAAGAACGAATTTGAGAATACCAAGGCAGCAAAAATTCTTCAACCATGAGAGAAAACAAAAACGTTCAAGGAGTAAATGACTTACTGAGTTCTTAAGGGGAAAAGGTCACAGAAGAAGACCAAAGAGGATGAAGGAGCGCGAGTTGTTGAAAGAAGTTGGAAAAGAAAATCACCAAGGAGTAACTGGAGGAAGACGAAGGGTAAAAGGTGAAAAAAGGTTTATGGTTTTAGGGCGATATAAGGATCGTCGTCAAAATAAAACGATTCAGCAAAGGAGAGCCATTGATCTGCCAAGGAGAATGTGTGATAAGACACGAGCGGAAAATGTACTGAGGATTACTTAGAAAAAGGAGAAAAAAGGATACGTGGCGCTTGCCCAGGAAGAGGCATTTATGATGGATAAAACAAATCAAATCATATATGGAACCACCATATCTTTGAACATTCTCTGTCACGCCTCCAGAGGAGTCCCTATCGAAAAATTTCGACAGCATCTCCCTTGTACCGGTGACAATCTGAAGTATATATGTTGGAATGTATACTAAAAGTCTAGCTTTTTGTAAACATATATTTATAAATAAGAATCACATTGGTCAATATCTACATTTATATGTTAAGTGTAGTTGTTCAATTAATTTATATTGTAGATAACATAGTGAGTGGTGTCACACACAGAAGATCATGTTATCAATTCCTTATAAATTATAAACAGTAGCTCATGACTGAGATGGAAAGGAACAAACCATTAGAATAGTCGTAGTATAATTAAGTATTAGTTTATCTTGACTAAATAAATTATACCAGTACACTATGAGTGTATAGAGCAAGACCATTTTAGGTAGTTTCTTTTTATACTGACTAAATAAAAGAACAATACCTCTGTTATTATGGAAGTGTGTGCTCTTAATCCTAATATAATAACAAGCACATATACGTAATATTTATTTCTTTGATTTATCAAAGGGTGCGATTTAGTTTGATAAATCAATAGACCCGATAAGTCGAGAAATGATATTACTTATAGTGTGTATTGTTGATTATAGAAGGAAACTGTGTCCTAGTAATCTATGTTGATAATGTCCCCAAGAGGAGCTTATAAGAATTGTCATGTTAAACCCTGCATGTGAACTTAGTCCGACATGATGATAAGATTGAGTGGTACTACTCTTGAACTAAGAAATTAATTAAAGTGAGTTGTCAGTAACTCATTTAATTAGTGGACATTCGACATCTTAAACACAAAGAGATTAACATACTCATAATAAGAAGGAGCCCAAAACATGTGCGGTAGTTCAATAATAATTCTTTAGTGGTATGAATTATTATTGATGAAATTAAGTTGGGTGTTCAGGGCGAACACGGGAAACTTAATTTCATCGGGAGATCAAAACCAATTCCTCCTCTCAGTCCCTATCGTAGACTTTTATTTATAAAGTATTATACCCACCTTTACCCACCTTTATACCCATCCTAATGGGGTCGGCCAAGCTAGCTTGGAGCCCAAGCTAGGGGCCAGCTAAGACCAATAGGATGAGCCAAGTAGGTGGCCGGCCTATGCTTGGAGCCCAAGCATGGTGTGGCTGGCCCTAAGAAAATTAAAAGGATTTTTATTTTTAAAATTTTCTTATGTTGATTCCATGGTTTTAAAAGAGAGTTTAAAATTTAAATATTTCCTTTTATACCTTTATACAAAAGATTGAGAAAAGATTTGATCTCTTTCCTTATTTGTAGATTGAAAGAAAAATTTTAATTTTGATAAAACTTTCCCTTTTTGTAACCATGTTCATGATTTAAAAAGAGGATTTTAAAATTAAATATTTCCTTTTATAAGTTTCTACAAAAGATTAAGAAAAGATTTGATATCTTTTCTTATTTGTAGATTGAAAGGAGATTTTAATTTTAAAGATAACTTTCCTTTTTAGAAATCATCTACATGTTTAAAAGAAAGATTTTAATTTATAAAATTTCCTTTTATAACCAACCATGAAGGGAAAATTTATTAGAGAAATTTTAATTTTAAAATTTCCGGAAACAAATAAGGAAGTTTTAATTTTGTGTTTAAAACTTACCTAATTTGGAGCTCTTTAGGTGGTCGGCCATGATATTTAAGAAAAGGAAATTGATTTTAATCAATTAAATTTTCCTTTTCATGGCAAAGATAATAAGGAAGGTTTTATTTAATTTTTCCTTATTTGCTAAGACCAAGGATTATAAAAGAGGGGGTAGGGGTGCCTTCATGGCCAACAACTCTATTCTATTTTACCTCCCTCTCTTCCTTGGTGGTGGTTGGCCATTGTTTCTAGCTCTTCTCCTCTTCTCTTCCTCGTTTGTGGTCAGCGGCATCAATACAAGAGGAGTCCTTGGTGGCCGGTTCAATCTAGGAGAAGAAGGAGAGAAAGGAGATTTTGTTTCTAGCATCCCTTGGAGCTTGGTGGTGGTGGCCGAACCTCTACATCCTTGGAGGAGCTTTGGTGGCCATGCTAGTTTTCATCTCGGTGGATGATTTCTAGCATCCCTTGGAGCTTGGTGGTGGTGGCCGAACCTCTACATCCTTGGAGGAGCTTTGGTGGCCATGCTAGTTTAAAACTTGGTGAAGAAGAAAGAAGGGCTTGGGTGGTTCTCATCTCGGTAGATCGTTGCCCACACAACGTCTGAGATAAGAAGAGGAATACGGTAGAACATCAAGAGGTCGTTACATACAAAGAAAGGTATAACTAGTAATTATTTTCCGCATCATGCTAGTTTTCTTTGTATGAATTCCAAACACAAGAGGTATATGATTCTAGAGTTTCGAATTTGTGATTCGAGTTTGTGTTTTTTTTATTTTTCGAATTTGTGATTCGATTGTTCTTTTTGGTTAAACCTAATGTTAGTTTAGGAAATTAAATATTGAATTTTGTTAAGAGGCCTTGTCGAGGCAATGGTGGATGCTCCCATACCCAAGAAGGTCATGTGCCTCGCCATGTTTGACCTAGGAGCCAATTTTCGAAATTAATATTTAATAGAATTTATAACATAGGTGGATTTGTATCAATAGTGTTAAGTTCCACTTGCGATCCAAATCTAAACCATTAAGAACAAATAAGTTAAATTTGGAATCAATAATATTAAGTTCCGTCTGCGATTCCGAATTTAATTTCTAAAGAACACAATAAGTTGTTAGGAAAGGTTCAACACTTGTACAAAATTTTTATACAGTGGAACCGGTATGATCTTCTTAGGACCAACCAACAATATATACATACAAAATACATATATATATTCATCAGCCCACACGACTGGAATATACATAAAATAGAAACAACATAACTACACAATTTAATATACTCAGCCTACCCGGCTGAACAACAATGAAATAAATAAAACAACCATGCAGTATAATAATAACCCACACGACTGTAAGTAAACGCAGCGGAAAACATAAAATAATACGAACGTAAGACCAACAACAACACTAACAAAAATACCTGCAATCACCAGACTTGACTCCAAAATTCAACATCGACTTATTGAAAAGAAAAATAAACAAAATTAACATACCACCCAAATGATAACAGAACCAAAAAGAAAACTATCCTTGAGTGTGACGTGGGACCGGCAGTCAGGACTCTCCAAGCATCCATGCCTCATCTACCTGTTACCTGGCGAAAGAAAACCAATTTGCGAGGTGGTGAGTATTGAAACTCAGTGGGTAAGGAAAGATAGTGCATGAACATAATATACAAATAGAAAGTGAGCCAAGAGTATACAGTCTTAAAAGAAATAGCAGATACTAAAATAGAACCATAATAATTGCTCATACCTGAAACCATATCCTAGGCTAGGTATAGAAGGTCAGAAATAGTACTAATCTGCTATAGTACTGCTCATAACTACAACGGAAATATGTAAGGTATATACAAACTTCCAACAAGTAGACCAAGGACTAAACACCTACAACGAGGGTATATCTCAACATAAGCAAGCATAGCAGCATAAGTGAGCAACAGTAGTAAGTAAGCAATAACATCATATGTAAACAGCAGTAGCCAAAGCAAGTATAACAACAGCGTATGCACGAATGGTCACTCCCGCCCACCTCTCTACACCATGACCTCTGTATGGTCGAGAGGCCGGGTCAGTGACAGATTGTACACCACTCCAGCTACCACTCTCTCAAGTGGCCGAGGGGACAGTTGCATAATAGCTAACTAGCTACATCTGCGACGGGGGTCCCTGCTGCTCGCAACTCCAGCTATCACTACCTATGAGTGACCGAGTGGAAGCACGACAGGATAGCAAAATCAACTCCAGCTACCACTCTCTCAAGTAGCCGAGGATGTGGCCCTAGTCAACGACTCTCTCGACCGCAAGGGAGAATTGACCGTTGACATGCATGCCATAATATGATGCGCCAAATGCAACAGACATCATACAAATATAAGCAGAAATTAGGTATGATACATGAAGCCAACATGCTCAATATGATACATAAACAAACAACAGTCATCATACCAATATAAGTAAAAATTAGGTATGCTACATGAAGCCAGCATGCTCAATATAGCATATAAATAAACAACAGTCAAAGCATACAACATGGTCTCTAGTATCTGCTACTTATCATGGACGACAACAACAAGAGGCTGTATAGATATGGAAACGAGTTTCTCAAAGATCGAGTGGAAGTATCAAATGCAGGAAAAATAAGAGTAGAGTCAAGGTAAAACAATCCTTATACCAAAAATAGCTCATGTACCAAGTTCAAAGGACTAAAGAGTCAAAGTAAGAAGTACCCGCCTTTACTTGTCGATCGCATCAAAAATCTTACGTCGATACGCTCGTTCCGAATCAACGTCCTGCATCAATCAATACATATATTTTATTTAGCTAAATTCATATGAATTAAACAGCTAAATAAAATACTCAAACCTAATTAGGAAAAATCCTAATCGCCCGTAGACATTAACCTTAACTATATATAATCCACAGGTCAACTAAGGTTAGTTTTCTTAACCCTAATCATTCCACCATTCGGATTTAAACCTATTAAACCCTAAACATCCTATACTCAAAATTAAATCTAGCTTGTAATCGAAATCTACCTCCACCACTTACCCACAACCAATCGTGGTATTGCTGACCTGAAATCGAAAAGTTTGACACTGGAGATTGGTGGCCCTGGTTTTTGGTTCCGCTCCCTAGACTGTCGGCAGACCTTCTCATCAATGTGGTCAATTAGCAAGGAGCCTGGATCAGCATGTGAAGATGACTACATGCAATAAATCAAAACCTACCCATACAAGAATTCGGATTGCTACCAAAATGAGACTAATAGGTCTTACCTAAATTCAGATCTGTGGCTTCCTCTCTATTGAAAATCCAGATCGACACAGGGAGGAGGGGTGAAATCGAAAGATGAGGCAACATCATCAAGCTAACAACGTCGCCTCCCCCACAGGAGCTGGTTGCTGTGTTGTCGGCGGTCCCGTGCGGATGGCTGACGACCGTGGCGTCGACATGGAAGCTAGGGCGCAACCTGCGACTTCTTGGGGTTGGGCGATTGGTGGAAACAGGAGGAAGAAAAGAATTCAACCGACGAGGAATGGCTAGGGCACGGGTGCTCGTGGTCGAAGGAAATCAGAGGTAGAGATTACAATGGCCAACTCTCTCACGATCGGCGGCTGGTGGTGCGACATCGGGCGACGGCGATGTGTGGCACTGCGGTGAGACTGGGAGATGAGAGAGGAGGGTCGGCGATGGTGCAATTGCGAGGGAGGGAAGGAGGAGTTCGGCGTTGTGAGTTAGGGCACGGGGAGGTGGTGGATTTCGGCGACAAGGAGGAAGAATAGGACACGGGTAAGGATTAATAACCGGAATCGATTAATCAATTTAGGAAACTTATGTTTCCTTTTATAACTTAGGATTAGTTTAATTAAAGCTAAGTTATTTCCTTAATCAATTCCTACTTAAATTGGATTCCTTAAACAGACTTTCCCCGGGCCCAATACTTATCCCCTTAACCTATATCACACGAGCTCCGAAAAATTCTCAGAAAATCTCTAAAAATTCCTAAAAAATCCGTTAAGGTTATTACTCCAATAACCCTTATTATTTAATTTCTAGATTTTACATTATTTTTCTGTTGAAAGACCAATTACCAACGAGATCATTTTGAAAAACCACACGAATCTTAAAATGTAAGTAAATAAACAAAATTTATAAACAATGAAGGAGCCTTGAATGATTGTAATCTCGACCGACCATGTGTACAAAAGGGAAGTCTAAAGCCCGGTTGAACTCATATCCATTCGGGCATATGCATGAGACCCTCTATTTGAACCAAGAAACAATTGGTAAGGTAAATAGTATAGCCAAACATAAATATAAAACTTTATATTATCATTAGTAATTATAAAAACACAACCCTTAGGCTTTTAAAGATCTTCCATAGACAGATATAGCAGATAAATAGTTTTCTACTTGTCTTGATCCCGGGAGCTACTAGATTGTTCCTTCCACTCCAAGTATGGACATGTAGTAGAATGACAACCTGGACAAAGAGGAGAAGTTCGTCCTGTTCTCTTGCGCTTGTGTGATTCACCCTCCGAGGCCTGTGGCTAAGAAGCTATCTCTGATCTAATCTGATCTAACTCAACTTATAGAAATTCACCTTAGCCTTCTGCTGGTCTAAGTCTTGTCGTTGTTGTGATATCAGCAAACCGTCTACATGAACCTTCCTGGTTAGAATGATTATTTATTAAGCATATTGAGCTTTCAAATCATCCAACTCCTCAGTCTTTTGCTTTAAATCTAAATAAACTTTGTCCCTCAAAGCCACTTCCGACCGAACTTGAGACTTAGTTGCTAGAAAACATACCTCTAGCTCTCTTTGATGTGAATGGTGTAGATCTAAGGCTTGCATAGCCTCAGCCAAAGACTTTTCCTTCTCGGATAATAGTTGATCCCAAAGGGGAAGATCCGAAGCCATAACTCTCAATAATATCTCTAGAGGAAAGTAAAACAAGAAAGAGTCAAGGTTGATGTTGTAGAAGTTAGAATCACACCTCTATTTAAGTTAGTTTCAAGATATGTGTTGGGGTTATCACGGGATCATTGTAGAGGGTGTCACAGGATCACTGTAGTAAATGTCAAAAGGATAAAAATAGACTTAGGTCTAGTCAGTCGGTTATACTTTCTTCGACTAGACTTGAAGGGGAGGCTAGTAATACGAGTTATGATAGATCGGTCGAGCGAGTGAAGGAGGGGTTTAGGTCAAGAGAGATATAAAAAGTATATAGCCGGTCGAATAAAGGTCGAGCGAGTACCCACATGCTCATATGTGCTCGGTCGGGCAGAGCCTGCCCGAGCATAAAGGCACTTAGCCTTATGTATAAGTCTCTACGCAGTACTGGCTGACCACAGGCCGAGCGAGTACCCATGTGCTTATATATATTCGGTCGGGCAAAGTCCGTCCAAGCATAAAGGTATTTTGCCTTATATATAACTCTTAGCATATTATCGGTCGACCGTAGGCTAAGCAAGCGCTCACGTGCTCATATATGCTTGGCCAGGTAAAGCCCACCCGAGCATAGAGGCATTTGGCCTTATATTATTCTCAGCATATTACCGGCCGACCGCAGGCCGAGTGAGCGCCCACGTGCTTATATATGCTTGGCCGGGCAAAGCCCGTCGGAGCATAAAGGCATTTTACCTTATATATAACTCTCAGCATATTACCGGCCGACCACAGGCCGAACGAGCGCCCACGTGCATATATATATATATATATGCTCGGTCGGGCAAAGCCCACCCGAGCATAAAGGCATTTTTCCTTATATATAACTCTCAGCATATTACCGGTCGATCGCAGGCCGAGCGAGCGCTCCCGTGCTTATATATGCTCGGCCGGGTGAAGCCCGCCCGAGCATAAAGGAATTTAGCCTTATATATAACTCTCATCATATTAACGATTGATCGCAGGCTGAGTGAGTACCTACGTGCTCATATGTGCTCGGTCAGGTAGAGCCCGCCCGAGTATAAAGGCACTTACCCTTATGTATAAGTCTTTGCGTAGTACCTACCGACCGCAAGCCGAGTGAGAACCCATGTGCTCATATATGCTCGGCCGAGTAGATCTCACCCGAGCATAAAGACATTTGGTCTTATATATTATTCTCAGCATATTACCGGCCGACTGGAGGCCGAGCTAGCGCCCACATGCTCATATATGCTCGGCCGGGCAAATTCCGCCCGAGCATAAAGAATTTAACCTTATATAAGATTCTCACCATATTACCAGCCCACTGCAGGTCGAGCAAGCACTCAGGTGCTCATATATGCTCGGCCAGGCAAAGCCCACCCAAGCATAAAGACACTTAGTCTTATGTATGATTCTCAACATAATATCTGCTTGAATGACCGACGGAGACATATTCAACAGGAGACATTCTTAACAATATATACGGCCGGCTTGAACGACCGAACGAGACATATTCACTAAGAAGCATTCTTAACAGTATATACGGCCGACTTGAACGACCGACCGAAACTTATTCAGCAAGAAACATTCTTAACAGTATATATAGCCGGCTTGAATGACCGGCCAAGACATATTCAACAGGAGACATTCTTAACAATATATACAGTCAGCTTAAACGACCGGTCAAGACATATTCAGCAGGAGACATTCTTAACAGTATATACGGTCGGTTTGAATGATCGACCGAGATATATTCAACAGGAGGCATTCTTAACAGTATATACAGCCGGCTTGAACGATCGGCCAAAACATGCTTAGCAGAACATTTGACGGGAAATATCTTCTAGAAGCTTCTTCAATTATAATAATGTATCCCTATTATAAATACAAGTCATAAACGACAAAATGAGTACATTTGGGGTACATAAAAGATTCCTTAAAGGATTATTACACGGAATATAGAAGATGACTTCATCTCCTAACAAACCCTAACGAACCGAGGACCACTTCACGACTACGTAGGTCACGTGAGGCAGTATAAAAAGGGGATCCTCTCCGTTGGTGAGGTACACAAGTTCTAGCATCTAAACTCTGTTTTCACTTAAGTTACTGTTCTTCTTCTTCTTCTTCCATTTGTGAGAGGAACTGACTTGAGTGTCGGAGGACCTAACCAGGGATCTCCACCCCAGTATTAGGTCACTAACGCTTTGTTGAGTCGTCTCATTGTGCGTAGGAGCGTTGAGGAGTTTCTTCAAATCCTCGAAGTTCATTTTCATCGGAGGTTATTGTCATTCATCGGAACCAATGTTCATCTTCGTAGATTTCAAACAGGATCATTCAATAATACAATCTATAGTAAACTTCTACGCCTACAAACTAATGAAGTTCTATAAGAACTTCTGAGATATTCATGGTCTATGGAGTTTTTTTTTATAAATTTCTCCTCAGATTTTGAATCCTTGTGGATGTTGTGATGCAGTCAAGGAAATTTTTGTCACTCTCATATCAAGTGTTTGTTGAATTGTTGCTGAGAACCCACGTACGCCAATGGTGATCTTTAAATATGCACGTTGAATTGGCGAGGAAAGTTGACTGAGCATCACGATGAATATCAATTCTCTGTTGCGTCTGCGATCTAATACTCCAATTCCAGATTCGTAATTCTTCTCTTTTAATTTGTTCATCCCAATCTTTATACTTTATTTTTGAGCTTTGAATACTATAATTTTTTCTAGCATAAATTTAGTAGAGTCATTAATCTCAATGTTCGTGATTTTTTTCGATGTATGTGCAGGTAGAAGTTATTATCACAACTTAAAGATGTATGATAGTTCGACACCCCTTTATGGTGTAATGCTTCAGAAAGTAATATGATGTTTTAGTTATGATCATAGTTAAGAACTATTAAGGAGATTTTTTTGAAATATCTTCTGGATCACTCCTAATTATTTTTTGGCGATTCTGTTTTCAATATGTACACTCTCCATTAATACTAAGTAATTGGGGTATTTTGACTATTTCCTTTATTTTTTGAAAAATGACTTTAATAATTTAAGAAAATCCTTACATGTTGCAGGGATTTACGCATCAAGATTTGCCCCTAGATTTCATGAGGTAAACCAATAATCACTTACCAACTCAGCTAAGTCTGTAGGGGCAAAATGATTAACTAGGTTGAGAAGTCCAGTATCACTTAGTTGCACGTCGTCTATTTGAAGGAAAAATTATTATAAATACGTTGTAGTTGGAAATTAAACCATGAGTACTTGAAAGATAATTGAGCGCCTTTATCACCATAGCCCCGGGGGCTTTTAATAATTTGATTCATGATATGATAACTAGGAGTCCAAGTATATAATATGGAATCTTATTGATTCAGAATAAATTTGAATTATTGCCTTTGTTATCCATGTATCTAGCTAATTATCATGCTCAAACGCATATATCACTCTTTATCCTCATGAATACTACTATTCTTTGAAACGATCAGATCTTTCTTTTGATTAGCTCATGCTTTTACTCGTTCAAATTATTACCATTAATTTTAAAATTCATGTATTTATCCTCCAAGTTGTCAAGTCCACATCTACAAAACTATTTATATACTTGCACTTAAATGCTCTATCGCGCCCATATGAAAGCATGTTGTTCTTTTTTGCACTTATGACACTTTTAAGATGGTAAATATTTATATCTTTATTATACTTGTATATTGTATACAAATCTTTAAAACCGGTCACTTGTGTCTACTAGACTAACGTACCTATTTTTGTAAACTAATGAATTTTGGAAAAGAAAACTTGTGCACCTACAATCTTAAGTAATAGATAATAAAATTGGTGCATTGACATCTATTGACCTAATAAGCGTTTGTAACAACTGATGGATATCGAGATATATATGTTCCGTCAAACAATGCATGAGAATTATAACTTTTGGTACATCAACCAGGGTTGGTCGTGGATACGATGCATGATAGTAGGGTCGAATAGTTGACGTGATCGGAAGTCAAGTTCATGGGACGGTCAGAAGCCAAGTCCACGAGGCGGTCAAAAGTCAAGCTCACGTGGCGGTCAGAAGTCAAGCCTACGTGGTGGTCAAAAGTCACGTCAAAAGTCTGGCTTACGTGGTGGCCAAAGGTCCAGGTTACAGGATGGTCCCGGTCGGGCATAAGTTGCATTCCGGAGTTAGGCCTACATGTCGAGTAAGAACTCGAAAGGTAGGACATACAGGTCGGGATACACGGACCAAAGACGTACAGGTCAGGATATGCGGAATAAGGTTTACGGGTCGGGATTTACATGATAAGACTCGCAGAGCAGGATACGCGAACCAAAGATGTACAGGTCGAGATACGCGGACCAAAGACGTATAGGTCGAGATACGCAGACCAAAGACATGCAGATCGGGATACGTGGACCAAAGACGTACAGGTCGGGATACGTGAACCAAAGATGTACAGGTAGGGATACATGGACCAAAGACGTACAGGTTGGGATACGCGGACTAAAGATGTACAGGTCGGGATACACGGACCAAAGACATATAGGTCGGGATACGTGGATCAAAGACGTATAGGTCGGGATACGCGGTCCAAAGACGTACAGGTAGGGATACATGGACCAAAGACGTACAGATCGGGATACACGGACCAAAGACGTACATATCTGGATTTACGGGACAACAAACATAAGCCAGGGAATGCGCCAGGAAATGCAGGTCTGTGCTTACAGGTCAAGACTTGCAGGTACGGGGACCCAGACTAAGGTTAACAAACCAGGGTGAGCAGGCACTACACGACAATCAATTCAAGGAATCGTAACAACTCGTCAGAGAATAATCACCGCATGTCAGGGAATATGCTAACGATCTAGGGCTCATTTCCCACTGATCCCTCTTTAGACCTATAGGAAGATGTCATGTGTCATTCATCACTAGACAAATCCTGACACCCGATATTCCCTGACACCCGTTAGACTCCAGAAGTATCCACGGTCATATAAAAAGGGAGGCTTTGTCTCTACGCAGGTACACTCACTCATCTTTTCACACTCATCTTTTACTTTTCATCCTTTCACTGTGGTTCTGGGAAAAAAGTACCTGACTTGAGCATCGGAGGGCCTGACCCGGGGACTTTTTCCCTAGTTCTTGGTCTCTAACGTGAAGGCGACTTGTCTGAGTGTGTGCAGAGCTCTCGCCTCGTCGTCCCTATTATCCCCCCCCCCCCCCCCCCTCCCCGGTCATCCACCCGTGGGAACCTTTCTAGGAGGTACCAGGTCAACCAGGCGTCTCAACGACTTTTCGTCAACATCAAGGACAGCGCGGCCAGCCTCCGTCCAACTCAGCTTCTGGACGGAATCAAATTTGGCGCCATCTGTGGGAACACATCTACCTGTTCCGGAATATGAAGATGGAGGACTTTGGTCGAATTAACTTGACCATGACAGTGGGAGAGTACGAACTATTCAAAGAAACCAAGAAATATGCGGCCTCCAAGAAGCAAACTACTACCTCCCGACCACGAAAGCTGCCAGAAGTTTCCAAGGAGCCGACTCACGCCTCGGATCGGGGTTCTAAGAGGAAGCAACTCATGGACTTTCCCCCCGCCTTCTACAGGGAGCCCGGTCAAGGTTATTATCAGCCAGAGCTGGGATGCTAGAACCACAAGGAGCAACCACAAGTTTCTATGGCCGAAAGCTCTCTGCCTAAGGATACGAAGAGGGGAAAGGCTACCATCCTACGCGAAGAACGTCAGGTGGAGCCAGAAGAAAAAGTGCCCTTCTCCTCCAAAATATTGGAGGAAAAGCTGCCAAAAGGATACAGACCCCCAGCTATTGGGGAATATGATGGCAGTAAAGATCCTAAAGATCACCTCCGCAAGTTTAGAAACACGGCTTTACTGCACCAGTATAGCGATGCCGTCAAATGTCGAGTATTCTTGAATACTCTGTCGGGTTCTGCCCAGAAGTGGTTCGATGGACTGCCGCACGGGCCCATCACCTGCTTCTTAGATTTCAAAACCGTCTTCCTGCGCCACTTCACCACCAGCAGGAAATATCAAAAGACTGACCACTGCCTGTTTGCTCTCAAGCAAGGGCCCTCTGAGCCGTTAAGAAGCTATATCAAGCGCTTTAACCAAGTGGCCCAGGACGTCCCCTCAGTCACATCAGAAATACTCATGAGCGCCTTCTCTCATGGCCTGACAGAAGGAGAATTCTTTAGGGACCTCATCAGAAATCCCGTAAGGAATTTTGATGAGATGTTAGAGAAGGCCACCAGCTACATCAATGTGGAAGAAGCGCAGGCGGCCCGAAGGAAGGCAAACAAACCACCCTCCTCTGCCAATTAGCCGGAAAGAAGAGTACCCCAACCGCCTGCTCAACATCTCCCACGCGCTCGGGAAGCCCGACCTACCTTCGACCCTAGTCAGGATGTTCGGTCGATCTCGCGCATAGCTGCAGTCCATACCCCCCAACCTGGGCCTTGGGGGCCGTGCTATTGCACTTATCATTGGTCACACACGCACGCCACCAGTGATTATTTTCAATTCGCCCGTGATTCTCATCGTGCTACTGAGTTGGGCCCGCCACCCCCCGAGCTAGCTCCTCAGGTCCAAAGAATGATGGAGGAGAGGCGCGATGCAGCGGGACAGGCGAGCAGACCCCGGGCAGATCAGGGGGGCCGAGCATGCAACCACAAGTACGTATCGGGGAGCAAGGAGAAGCTAGCGAAGTGGAGAATAGGGGCAATACGGTCATTCAGGACATAGGCATGATCTCTGGAGAGCATACCGATGGAGATTCAGGCAGGGTGCGCAAATCCCATGAACGTCGGTTGGAGATTCACGCTGTTAGATGCAGTTAGGAGCAGGCTGCTGGCCCTGTCATTAGCTTCGGACCACAAGACTTGGAGGGTTGAAGCTGCCTCATGATGATGCCCTCATCATCAAAGCCGTCATAGCCAACAGTCGTGTGGCCAGGATCTTCGTCGACACCGGGAGCTCTGTCAATGTATTATTTAGGAATGCTTTTGAAGAAATGCAGATTTTCACCAGCGAGCTCCAGCCGGTGGCTACTTATTTATATGGCTTTATTGGTAACGAGGTAAAACCCATGGGCTAGATCAAGTTGGCCATATCCTTGGGGAGCGAGCCATTAGTGAGGACCAGGAGGAGTACCTTCATAGTGGTAGATTCACCCTCGTCTTACAACGTCATTTTGGGCCGACCAACTCTGCATGAATTCCGAGCTGTTGTCTCTACCTTCCACCAAAAAATCAAGTTCCCCGTGGGAGAGCAGGTCAGGAAAGTTAAAGGAGAGCAGCGGGTTTCTCTGCGATGCTATATTGACATGGTCAAAGTGGAGGCTCGCAAGGCGCAAAGGACTCAGGATAGGGTCGTGCATGCTATTCAAGAAGAACCTATGCCTATGGCGGAAGAGCCCATCCCTTGGGAGGAAGCCCAGCTATATCCTGAGCGCCCAGAGAGTCTCACTCGTATAGCCGGTGACTTACCGCCCGAGCTTAAAGAGGAATTGATCTAGTGCTTGACTCGCAATAGGGACGTCTTCACCTGATCTACGACAGAATTACCGGGAGTGAGGCTCGAAATAACAGAGCATAAGTTACATCTCTTTCCTGACGCCCGGCCGGTCAAGCAGAAGAAGCGAAATTTCTCGGCCGATCAAAATAAAATTATTCATGTTTAAGTAGATCAGCTCAGGAAAGCGGGCCACATTAGGGAAGTACAATTCCCGTCCTGGCTCTCAAATGTGGTCTTGGTGGCGAAACCCAATAATAAGTGGAGAGTTTGTATAGATTTCTGGGATCTCAACAGCGTCAACCCTAAAGATTGTTATCCTCTTCCAAGAATCGACCAGCTAGTAGATTCAACAGCCGACTGTGAGAGGATTTGCATGCTGGATGCTTATCAGGGGTACCATCAGATCCCCTGGCCCTAGAGGATCAGGAGAAGATCTGTTTTATTACGGCTAATGGTACTTTCTGCTATACTGTTATGCCTTTCGGATTCAGGAATGCTGGAGCTACGTACCAAAGGATGATGGATAAAATCTTCCGGGAGCAGGCTGGGTGCAACATGGAAGTCTATGTGGATGATATACTTATCAAATCCCCTTTAGCCACAAACCTTATAGCTGATGTGGAGGAGACCTGTTGAACCCTTCGACAGTATGGGTTAAAATTGAATCCCTTGAAGTGTTTGTTTGGAGCAAAAGGAGGAAAGTTCTTGGTATACTTGGTGATGGAGTGAGGAATTGAAGTCAACCCTGAGAAGATCCAAGCACTCCGGGACATGAAGGTTCCCCAAAACCTGAAGGAGGCTTAAAAGTTGGTGGACAGGATAACAACCTTGTCCAGATTTATCTCCCGATCAGCAGACAAAGCGGCACCCTTCTTTAAAGTGCTCAGGAAAGCCTCCAAATTCCAGTGAGACGAGGAGTGCACGTGGGCTTTTGAAGAGCTAAAAAAGTATTTAGAGACATTACCTTCTTTATTCAAGCCTATTATAGGAGAGCCGCTCTAGGTCTACTTGTCAGCCACCCCTAAGGCCGTGGGGGTGGTGTTAGTAAAAGAGTAGGATAATATACAACGACCAGTGTACTTTTTTAGTTATCTATTGAAGGGGCTGAATCTAGATACAAGCCCTGGAAAAGTTAGTCTACGGACTGATGCTCATGGCCCAATGTTTAAGGCCTTATTTTCTGGCACATCCCATCACGGTCTTGACCAATAGCACATGGGTAAAGCCCTTACCAATGTAGAAGTTGCTGGCCGGCTTATCAAGTGGGCGACATAATTAGGAGAGTATAATATAGTTTATCAACCTCGCACGACTATTAAAGCGCAGACCTTGGCTGATTTCTTGACCGAGATTCATCAAACTGATTCCGAAGAAACTTGGAAGGTATATGTGGATGGATCGGCCACACAGCAGGGAAGTGGCGTCGGAGTTCTTCTGATATCCCCTCAAGAAGACATCTTGCAGCTAGCCGTGCGGTTGAACTTCAGAGCCACTAACAACGAGGCAGAGTATGAGACTTTATTGGCAGGGCTACAGGCAGCTCGGCATGTTGGAGCTACCCGAGTAATCATCTACTCAGATTCTCAATTAGTGACCCAGCAGGTAGTAGGTAACTTTGAGGTCAATAATGACAAGCTGCAAGTATATCGAGAGGCTTATGAGAAAATGAAAGAAGAATTCGAGGTCATAGTGAGAAAGATTCCCAGAATAGAGAAAGGCCGAGCTGACGAGTTAGCCAAAATGGTCAGTTCTCTGACCACATGGGTCTTGGACAAGTCAATAGCGCAGACATTTCTCATAGCCCAGATAGATCTTCAGAATAACATGGAGGAGCTTATTGATTGGATAGCGCCAATGATTGGTTACCTTCAACAAAGTATCCTGCCAACTGACCTAGAGGAAGCACAGCTAGTCAGGAAAAAGGCTCGCGCCTACACTATGATAGGAGATCAGTTATATAAGCGAACATTTTCCAGGCCTTTACTCAAGTGTCTAAGCATGGAAGAGGTAGAGCATGTCTTACAAGAAATACATCGAGGGTGTTGCGGCAGTCACACTGGAGGCAGAACATTAGCTCGCAGGGTACTGCTGGCTGACTATTTCTGGCCTACCTTACAGAAGGATGCTCAGCAGTTGGTAAACACTTGCTTATCTTGCCAGAAACATCAAAATTTGACACATATGCCTACCTCAGTGCTAAAGACATCCATAGTTTCTTGCCCCTTTGATCAGTGGGGTATGGATATTGTAGGAGCATTCCCTATGACGCTCGATCAAAAGTGATTTCTGCTTGTGGCAGTGGACTACATTTTCAAATGGGTAGAAGTCAAAGCCCTGGCCAGAATCACAGAGGGAGTAGTTATTAAGTTTTTGTGGACAAACATTCTGTGTAGATTCAGCATTCCCCATAAATTGGTATCAGACAACGGAAGACAGTTTCAAGGTCGGAAGATCCAAACCTGGTGTCAAGGGTTCGACATTATATAAGCCTTCACATCCGTGGCATACCCGTAAAGTAATGGTCAGACAGAAGTTATTAATCGAGAAATTGTGCGGGGACTGAAGGTTAAATTGGATCAGATTGGGGGAGATTGGGTGGAAGAATTACAAAGTATTCTCTGGACCTACCGTACAACACCCCGGGAGAGCACGGGCCTTACCCCGTTTCATTTAGTCTACGACAATGAGGCAGTAGTACCTATAGAGATCGGGGTGCCCTCAACTAGGAGAATGTTATATGATGAAGAGAATGCTGAATGACGACTTGCAGAGATGAACTTTATTAGTGAAACTCGCGAGCGGACGGCAGCTAGGCTAGCAGCCTACCGACAAGGGATGAGGCAGAATTATGATAGAAGGGTGGTTCCTCATTTCTTCGAAAAAGGGGACCTGGTCTGGAAACGAGCAAAGCCTGTCGGGGGCGTAGCCAAGTTATCACCCCAATGGGATGGACCCTATAAAATTATTAAAAAGTTGGTGTCAGGTGCATATTACCTGCAGGACGACCGAGGTAGGAATCTAGACCGGCCCTGGAGCGCTAACTATCTCCGACCTTACCGCACATAGACAACTTTCTTTTTTGTAAAACCTGGCCCTGATAAGTGTGGGTCTGAGGGAGGTAGGATAGATCAGGTCGGGAATATTTACCTGACCGGTCAATGAGAATGTTTGCCTGGTCAGGATTGTTACGTCCTTTTTCTTTGTAAATCATCAAACTCATTTTGAACTCATACCCAGAAATCAAGAAGTGAGATAGAACATTAAGCAGGGAGTAGTTCGGCTTATACAATATACAAATACAAATTACTTAAAGGAAGAAAAGACTTCGTCGGGTATTTCGTTCAAAATACGACGATGATCTAAGAAGTCTTTGGGAGGAGCGGAATTAAGGTATCCTTGTTCATATAGTTGCCACAAGGCCCCTGCCGCACCATACGCTATGGAGGTCATGAAGCGATCCCCGACCTGGATGCCAAACTCTCTGGAATGGAGGTAGGCCTCTCGACTCAACCTGCAACGTCTGTTCTCTCCATCCCTATATATTTCCAGAGCTGTGGTAACTCTAGAGGAAGCAGAGCGGGCTTGGGCTAATTCAGTTTACACCGCACGTAATTCTGCTGCTTGAGATTCCAGAGTGTTGCTCTGTTCATGTAATAGTACCTCCTTGAATTGCAGCTCCTTATGGAATTGATCCACGATTTACTGATGAAGAGCCGCGACCTGGCTTTTTTCTCACGAAGGCCCTTGATTTCCTGGTATGCTTCCCTCAGGGATTGCCTATAAAGAGCGTTTGCTCTCTTCAAGGTCTCTATCTCAGCCCGTGGTATTTGGTTGGCCTCCGCCGAGTTATTCAATTGAAGTTCCACTTCAGCCACCCTGTCCTTCATAGCCTTATTCTCTTGATATAGAGTGGACAGGATGTGGCTCATTGCCAAGGATTCAGCGAGGTTCTACGGAAAGATAAGTATAAGAGATAGTAGGAATAAGGGAAGGAAATAATATGGGAAGCTTACGGCTATAAATCCTTCCGCAATCAAGTCCAGTTGGTCTGGCACTGGAAAAGAATGTATCTGCTCCATGTGTTATTGCCAGCTGTTAGACAATAGTCCTCGTAGAGTGATGCGGCTAGTATGGGCCTCTTCTTGGCGTTGCAGGTGCCATTCTGAAGGTAGAGTGGCCCTGAAGTGTGAGTAAGTTGGGTGTCGTACTCTAAACGTTCCAGCTTCACCTCCAGCTAGTGGGTGTTGTGATCCAGATGGTCCAGCTTCACCTCCAATTGCAGGGGCATGAGTGGAAGATCCTGCAGCCGTAATAGAGGCTCCTGGATGATGGGGCGCAGAGGTCGGAGAGGAAGGAGGAGATGTCGGGGGCGAAACAAGACCCCTGGGGGGCAGGTGAGATTCGCCTTGGGCTTCCTCAAGGATAATTGGAGGCATCCCTAGAAAAGTTCTCTCTGGGATTTCTGAAGGAGGCACATAAGTAACTGGGAATCTCGATCTTGAGGCAGCCGTCGGAGATAAGGAGGAAGGTTGAGCAGCAGGAGGAGCAGTAGATATGGGGTCAATAACTCTGTGTCAGAATCAGAGTATCAAGGGTTGATCGTCCGAATCTGAATCTTCGGGGGAAGGTCGGGATCGACTAGTAGAAAGAGGTGCATCATTTCGACTTGTGGGGTCAATAGCAGAACAGCCCGGCATAGTAGAAAGAGGTGCATCATTTCGACTTGTGGGGTCAACAGCAGAACACCCCTGCCAGGCTGCCTGGGAAACTGCTCGAAAGGAAGGACCGGCAGGAGGTAGGTCCGGCCTGGGTGGTCTGAGAGCCGGTTGGAGAGTAGGTTCGAGAGTTGTTCGGGGGGCGGACAGGGGAGTTGGTTGAGGAGCTGATTGAGGAATTGTGGCGGTAGGCGCTCCTAACCGGGTAGGGGCAGAATGTGGGAGGGGTCTCCTTTCCAATATGATTCTATCTCTACGCATTATTTCCTGGTCACTAAAGGAGAGATGTTGGACGTCTGAGGCACGGAGTAGGGTGTTGGCTGCACGGGGAAACTAGAGTTGTAGTAACGATACCAAAAAACTAGGGCGGAGTAATTCATTCAAGGGCAGGCAGGACTCACCCAGGGAGCGAGGCAGCTCAACAGAGGAAATGCGGCTCAGCCGAAAGAAGGACAACACGTCGTCGGATAGCAGTCTCGTTAAATCCAGTCTCCAGCATCTCAGCTGAGCCAAAGCTTCTGTGAAGAGGGGGTTAGTACTAAAGTCCCCCACATAAGGTGCTACATGAAGCACTCGTTTCCACCTAGTGAGTCATTCCACAGCGGAGGGAAACTTAAGGAAAAAATATTTATCCTTCCAATTAGGTTTGGAGGTGGGAATGGGACAAAAGAAAGTAGTGCGGGTGCGGGCTTGGAAACGAAACAAGCCTTCACTTTGTTGGCGAGGAGTAAAGAAATAATGGAACAAGCGAGCAAACCAGGATATGTCACAAACTTCACACAAGACCACGAATCCGCACAGGATCTTTATAGAATTGGGAGTAAGTTGGCCCAGAGAAATTCTAAAGTAGTGGCTTATGTCAGAGAATAGGGGTGAATGGGAAAATGAAGCCCCACGACGAATTGCTCCTTATAAAAAGTGATATATCCTTCTGAAGGAGAGGAGGCCCGGTACAACAAGTTAGGGATAATGATATGCGTGTCTTCTGAGATTTCGTAGGTGAAACGAAGATCATCCAGATCCACGCCAGTGAAAGAAGAAACCCCAGGAGTAAAAGATGGTAGGGAAAGCCATAGGACGGATTCAGGCACAAGGTAGAGGGCAAGAGGAGGAAGTAGAAGGCAAGAGGAAGCGAAAGGCCAGAAGGGGCAGAAAGCGAGTAGAAAGTGAAAGCAGAAGGAAGAAGCAGGCGAAAAAGTCCCATGGGATAAGAGGAGGCATCGTATTTATAGACGATATTCATGCATGAGGGTATTATGGTCAAACCACCATCCAACGGCTTACAATAAAGGTGGTTTAGGATATCTAAGTAAAAGGGGTCGTAGGATCATCACAGAAAATGAAGCTAGGGGAAGGGGGTTGGAGAAAGTAAATGGCACGACATACGAGGGTCATCATGAGGCTAGATTGCCTCGGGAAAGAACACCACTGTAGAACGAATCGTGTGAGATCTCCACATGCTTTCTCTATTTCTCCGTCTTTCGCCTTTGCTTGTTAAGTTCGAAGGGTGAACTCGGTTAGGGAACCAGCTCGAGACACTAAGCGATCAGAAGCCCAAGGCAGGGGCACTAGTCAAAATGCCATTCTGATCAAAACAGATCCAGGGTCGGGAAACAAGTAAAATAAAGAATTCTCAAGATAGAGGGAGTTGCCGATAGATTTCCTAAGCTTAAGTAACTTCAGATAAAAGCATATATGAAATGTTTATATATGGAAATTTTTACATCAAGGCTGAGGAGGTAGAATGCTTGGGGGAGGTACAGAAACAGCCGAGAAGTCGTCATCGGCAATGAAGGAAGGGAAGGCTTCGTCGGGAAGTTCTTGCACAAGCCGAGCCCTGTCCAGGAAATCATCCGAGGGGGCAGAGCGGAGAAGCCCCTGTTCAAACAACTGGCGTACGCCGCCTACGCCCCTATAGCAGATCATCAAATTAATCAGATTGCCTATCTTCTTTTGAAAGAGTGGAGACTTAACGTATGAGATTCTATAGGCTTTGAGGTGATCAGTTTCGCCCGACCAGTACTCCACCAACTCGACCTTGACTTTGTTCGTATCCTCAAGAGCCAGCGCCTTCTCCTGTTTAAGGATGGAGGCATCCGCCTGGACCTTGAGAAGATCTACTTGGAGGGACTTAAGGGTAGCTTGGTCAACGTCCCACTGGATCTTGAGAGCCTTTTCCCGATCGGTGCTTGTAGCCAGGTCTGTTTGAGCAACTTTCAACTCTTTTGCAGGACCTCATAAGATTTCTGAAGGGCCTCCAGATTTACAGAAAGAGTGGCCAGCTCTGATTCTCTCTCATCCAAATCAGTCGCAAGATGGCGACGACGTTGCCCTTCTGAGTTCAGTTTCGATTCACTGGTATGTAGGGCCGCTTGTAGTTCTTTTATCTTTTCGGATGATACCTGAGCCAGATTCCTAGCTGACCGAGCGGACTCCCCTACTGTGTGAAGATAAGAATCCAGAGGGTCATCCGAAGTTGAAGGGTCCAGTGGATCACGAGGAGTTAGTGGCAACTCTAATTCCCGAACCTGAGACTTTAGTGACTCATTCTCTCTCAATAGATCTGCGGTAAACTGAGTCAAGCTCAAGCTCGCGGAGCAAGCCTGCTCGGCAAAAAGAGGAAAGTCAAAAATAATGTTAGATAGTCAGGCCAGGAAAAGGAAGACTCACCAATATAATATGTTAATAAATCAGATCTAGCTCTTCCCACTGGGAGCCTCCCCAGAACTGCTCATTAGCCGACCTCCAGGAGGTGGCTAAGGCTCCATGAAGTTGAACTTGGCCGCGGAGGGGAGAAGTGCCACCCACATTTGCTGAACTCCCTGCCGAATCCGGCCCGGTCACAGAGGGCAGGCTCCAGGAAGCCGTGAAATCGTATTTACTCCTGCTGGACCATGCCCTAGAGCGAGCAGCTGAAGGGGAGGAGGTGACAAGAGCTGTGGAAGGGGTCGCAGAACTCCCGGGTTGGTCTCCTGTATAGGGTCGACCTGCGCGGGGGCTAAGGCCCGGACGGGAGTAGGTGCAGGGGCTTTCGTCACGAGAGGAGACTCCTGGATAGGGGTTTTAGTTGTTTTAACTCGAACCTTTGGCACTTGGGAAGAAGCCTGCCCGAGAAGGAAGCGAAGGGGAGGACTGGACTGATGGTGTGACTCTTTTACGCTTATGCTAGAGGCGCAGGCGCTTATCGGGAGGCGAAGAAGGAGCCTGCTATTCCTCGATTGGTTCCAGAGGCATAGAGCCAACCTCAGGGAGGGCAGCTTCTAGAAGAAGTTGGCCGGAGGACTCTGCTGGTTCCTCCGCTGTTTCGTGCGAGGAGGTGGCCGAGGGAGCGGCGAGGCCTTTTGCAACCTCTTCGCCTATGGCCTTCAAAATGTCGCTGGGCATCTTGATTAACTCGGCCAAGTAGGCCCGAAACATGGCAGCCTCTGTAAAGCAGGAAGGAAATACCTCAGTTAGTGAAAACGAGCGGAGGGAAAAACAAAGTCTTACTAAATGGAGCGCCTGTAGCCGCAGTGATAGGGCTGAGTCCAAAAAGATGTAAAAAAACCTTCTCGTAATATTACGGATAGGAGAAGGCGGACTCCCTTTAGTTTCTCTGAAGTTGTAGGGAAAATAGGTTGATGCCTGTGTTCGGACAGTTCAAAGGGTGAAGGAAGGTTGGAGCATCATTGGGTCGGCCAGGTCATCGACTCGGGCAGCCTGATAAAGAAGAAGCGAGATTTCCAACCTTTGTTGGAGGAAGGCATATCAGGGAAGAATTTACACCCGACCCGAGATTGCACCATGAACACACCGGGCTCGGATCGTTTGAGAGAATAGAAATTGTGGAAAAGTTGGGCAGTTAAAGGAATTTAGTATACCTTATAGAGGATAACCATGCCACAGATAGCACGAAAAGCATTGGGAGCAAACTGCGAAAGAGGGATACCAAAATATTGACTCAAGGAAGAGAAAATTGGGTGGAGAGGAAAGCGAAGACCTCCCAAGAGTTGGTCCTTGAAGAAAGTTATAAAGCCTTGGGGAAGGGAAGAAGGGTGCTCATCCGGTCGGGGAGGTCGTAGTTGGTAATCTTCAGTAAGATGCAGACTAACACGGATTTGGGACAGGTCGCTGTTATCTAAATCCGAGATATAATACGAGTACCAAGACGCCTCATTACCTTCAGCCATGAGGAAGTCGGGGGGGGGGGGAGGATGAAGAGGAAGAGGAAGAGAGGAAGCACTCGCAAGAAACAGGAAGACTTAGCAGGAAGAGCAAACAGAAGTGGAAGAGTTGAACGCAGCACAAATGGTGAGAATGTGACGGTGGACAACCTTTAGGGTGCGTTTGGTTCAAGTTATCATGTATAACCTTGGTTATGTGATTACTAAGTAATCACATAACCAAGGTTATGAGGAATAAAACATAACCAAATGTTGTTTGGTTCAATCTAGGTAATGCAACAAAAACATTTTGTTTGAAGGTTTTAATGAATAACCTAGTTTAGTATTTTACTAGATTACCCTTAGTTACAAAACCAACTATACATAATAATAATAATAATAATATTATTATTATTATTATTATCATTATTATTTAAACTCTATTCTATTTTACTATATTTTCACGTTTTTATATATATTTTTATTTTTTTATTTTGTTTTTTTATGTTATTTTTTATTTTTACTTTTTTTAAAAAAAATTTAAGTTTTTTTTTACTTTTTTATTTTTTTTTACTTTTTAAGGGTTTTTTACATTTTTCTATTTTTAATTTTTTTTAAACATTTTTTATTATTTTTTACTATTTTAATTTTTACATTTTTTATATTTTTTTTATTTTTTATGGTTTTTTTAAAATTTTTTTTAATGTTTTTTCTATTTTTAAATTTTTTTATTTTTTAAAAGTTTTTTTACCATTTTTTTTTAAAATTATTTTTTAATGATTTTTTATTTTTTAAAAAAATTTGACGTTTATTTTATTTTATTTTTTTATATTTTCCATTTTTTTTACATTTTACTTTTTTTTTCACATTTTCCTTTTATCCGAGGGTATTTTGGGTAAAAAAATTTTGATAACCCCGGAATCAAGAAAAACCTCAGTTTTCCGAGGTTTTCCGATTCCTGGTTGCATGCCCCTTTTGCTGAGGTGTTGGGCATGGAACATTACTCGGGAATCATCGATTACCTAAACCAAACAGGGTTTTTGTTGATAATCTTGGATGGATAACCAAGGTTATCAAGAATAACCCCCAACCAAACGCACCCTTAGGGTTTATAAAGCCAAACCCCTAGGAAGCATCGAAAGGGAGGGGTGTTGGAGTGTATACTAAAAGCCTAACTTTTGTAAACATTTATTTTTGAAATAAAAGAATCATATTTGGTCAATATCTACATTTATTTGTTAAATGTAATTATTCAATTAATTTATAAAGTAGATAGCATGGAGTGTGGTGTCACACTCAGGAGATCATATTGTCGGTTCTCTATAAATTATAAACAGTTGCTCACGACTAAGATGGAAAGGAACAAACTATCAGAATAGTCGTAGTGTAATTAAGTATTAGTTTATCTTAACTAATAAATTACACTGATAAACTATAAGTGTATTGAGTAGGACCATTTAGGTAAGTTCTTTTTGTACTAACCTAGTAAAAGAACTAGACCTTAGTTATTATCCAAGAAGGTCATGTGCCTCGCCATGCAGTCCTGGAAGACAATTTTGGAAATTAATATTTAATGGAATTAATAACCTAGGTGATTTGGATCGAACGTGTTAAGTTACGCAGGAGATCCAAATCTAAACCTAAAAAAACAAATAGATTAAACTTTGGATCAAATGTGTTAAGTTCCGCAGGCGATCCAAGTTTAATTTAAAATAACACATGGTAGCTAGGAAAAGGTTCAGACCTTTGTACAAAATTTTTGTATAGTAGAACCCTTAGGTTTTTCGAGTAGCAACCTGTTGGATCGTAAAGTGTCGATAAAGGGGGGGGTGAATATCGATTCGAAAAACAACGTTGAAAAGAGTTAAGCGCAGCGGAATTTAAAAGAACAGACATAGTAATTTTACTTCGTTCGGAGCCTGTGACGACTCCTACTCGAAGGCCCGTACTCTGTGAGTACTTTTGTTGGGCAATCACTATCAATTCGAATGATGATTATAAAATAATTAAGTACAAGAATTGACAGAAATAAAATACCGACAAGAGAAGAAGAATTAGACTTAAGAAAGCGCTTTGTCGGAATAGCCTCGCGGCGTCGCAGGAGCGTAGAGCAGCAGAGCAAGCAGTAGATTCTCAGTTGATATAGAAGCTCCACCTCTGGAGCTTCTTTTATATGCTACTCCGGGCGTCTGGATCCCTTCCGGGCGCCTTGGTGCGACGTGGTAAGTCTAATCAGCGAACTCCACGTGGCGACGACTCGGCTTGGATAAAACTTGCCTCCGGGCGCCCGGATCCCCTCCGGGCGCCCGGACCCCTCTTCTCCAGAAAGTCCTTCTCCTGCAAGAAATGGTTAGTCCGAGGCAAATATACCCTGCAACATAGATTGTTAGCACAGTTTTATAGAAAAGCAAAGTGAGTATGAATTTGGCAAAAAGAGTATGACTTAGATTCCGTCTTTCCGAGACCGGAATCTAGTCACGATCTCGACTTAGATATTTGAAATGGATCTAAGCCGGATCGACGCCTAATGTTCCCTTCCCGGGAACGCGTCCTCGCAGTCACTCCCCTCTAGTGACTTACCTCACTTACCTGCCAGACGTCTGGTCAGCCCGTCGACCCATCTGGACTTCGTGCCAGCTATCCGGTCAGCCCGTCGACCTAGCTGGACTTCGTGCCTAAGCGTCCGGTCAGCCCGTCGACCCGCTTGGACTTCATGCCAGCTATCCGGTCAGCCCGTCGACCTAGCTGGGCTTCGTGCCAGACATCTGGTCAGCCCGTTGACCTGTCTGGACCTCTCCTGCACACTCGATCAAAGTGTTAGACAACAACAAACTAACTTAACCTGATTTGTCATTCATCAAAACCTGAGTTAGACCGTTAGTGCTACCCGCACCAACAATCTCCCCCTTTTTGATGGAATGACAACCTGGTTAAGTTAGTGAAACAGATGCAAGAAAAAATAAGAAAAAAATGAGTAAATGGTTTTTAAGTTAGTTTGTATTTTCAATTTGGTTTAGCTAACTTAACCACCTAACCCTCCCCCTTTGTCATTCATCAAAAGAACTAATGTCAAGCAAGCATAAATACAGACTTTAGACAAAATAATGTCAAGTTAACCTAGGGGAGTTTAAGATTAAAAGATAGGGTTATCTTTACTTCTTAAATCCTTAAAAAAACTAAGTCTTGAAAAATAGCTGATTTATAACTTAGTAACTTTAAAAAAAAATTTAAGTTTGCAAACATTACTTTCAAAAAGGTAATTTTCAACACTAAGTTTTTGCAAATCAAATTATCAAAATTAAGTTAAACCTAATTTTTCAGAACTGGATTCAGGATAATTTTCAAAGTGAGGTTAACTAAAATTTAAACATTAAGAAAAATGATTTTGAACTTTACTTTTAGTTTTTGGTAAAACTAATTTTGGTAAAGTAAAATAATTTTTAAAATGAAGGAGTTTTCAAAATAATTTTATAAAATTCTTTTTCCAAAATCAACTTTTCAAGGTTCAAAAGTACTAGTTTCAAAACCATGGTTTAAAATACTTGAAAAGTTCAGTTTTCAAAGACTAAGTAAAAAGGATAAAAAGTTTGTGATTTAACACAAACAATTTTGAGTTGATTTAAAAAAAAAATCATAATTTTAAACAAGTTGATTTTGAAGATTGATTTTTAAACTTTGATTTTCAAAATTAAGTTTAAAATTCAATTTGAAAAACTAAAATAGTTTTATTTCTCCCCCTGAACCTGACATTAAATCAAATGTCTAACCAGTTAGTTACTGACTGACTTATCAGAAGATAGCAGCTTTCACTTGGTTAGTCAAGTTAAGTTCAACCTTAACTTGATTAATGTATATTTTGTATTTAACGCCCAGACTTATATCGATGGACTGATATAAGCATCTTAAGTCTTAGGCAAGTGGCCTATGCATCTCACCTCTTTCTATGTTCGTCAAACACAAGCAAGGTAAGTCTAGGGTTTTGGTGAGATGCTCAAAAACTAGTCCTATGGGTACATGCTTTCTAAGGATTTTGAACTAGTCTATGACTAAAAGTATTTTTTTAAAAAAATCTAAAAATAGGAAAGTTTTGAAAATGAAACATGTTTAACCTATAATTTGAGAACAATCATTTTTGAAAATATTTTTGAAATTCGAAACTTCTAGACTATTAAGATAGAACATAATCAATCCATATCATAAATAACACTAGATAGATCAAAAGTATTCTACAAGTGATGTAGATAACAGAAGTGTGTCATAACTAGAGCTACTGAGATGAGGAAGGGGGTGGTCCAAATCCCAAGGAGCGGAGTAGTGTCATCAGCTCAGTGTGTCGGGTCTGCCCGTCAGCTGGTAACTCGGAGACCTCTCACCGCATGTCTCGCTGAAAGTCAGAGTTCTCCCGCTGGAGACTCGCTATAGCTCTCTCTAGTCCGGTCATACGGTTGGCTAGAGTGCGAGGAGCGTGACGTGGTGCTCGAACTGGGGGTGATGGTGGAGCCGGAGCAGCCTCCTCCGGAAACAGTGCAAGCATGAACTCATCCTGCTCGGCCTCCCCCTGTGCGTCTGGATCGGACTGGTGTTGTGCCCCCCTCCGCCAAGACATAGTACTGTCGTCCTCATCTATGTGGATACCAGCTAGGGAGAAGTTCCTAGCTGCTATAACATCAAATTCGGTCATATAGCAAATGTCTCCTCTAGTGACATCAATATCCAAAGAGGACATATATGCTGTCAGAATGTGACAGTAAGGCATGTGGACTCGTCTATTAGTCATGTATCCAGCAGAGTAGATAATGGTGGAGAAGATATGTAGGTTGATGTCAATATCTAACCTATGATTCAGGGCATAAAGTAAAAATGAGTCAAATGGGCGCATCACGGCGATGTCACGTGCGGTTAGTGGTAGAATGCAGAAGACTAAGACCCTATAAAGAGCGTAGTCCTGGACTCGAAGGTCTACTAACCTAAATTGGATCACAGTGGGTACTCGCTCTCTCCCAAAAAAATATGAATAAATCGTATCAAGAGTGATATGTGAGTAAGGATCTCTGAATGGTAGATCCCCGGGAGGATAGCACAAAAAAGGACAAGTGGATGGACGTAACTCTAAAAACTCCCGGATAGTCGTAGGAGATAGCATGATATCAGTACCCGCTGCCCTAGTAGTATAGGTAAAGTCGTCTACTTTCATTAAGTTGTTGTAAAATTCAGCACGCAGACTTATGTTTACCGGACTAGTACATTCAACAAGGTTTCGTAAGTTATAGTGGTTTATAACCTCCATCACGGGAGCACAAGAAACTAGAAAGAACGATCTATCTAGACATTTAGTCCTGATGGCCATATAAATGGTTGACTCAAACTTGATTCTAAGTTCATCTGTGGGAAACCTAGGGTCAGTACTAGCATTAGAGGGCCCAACACCAGTATTTATTCGTTTCCTACTGTATATAAAAGAGATATTCTAAGTGAAAATATCAAGACAAATTTAAAGAATTTTTAGACAAGGAAAAAAGATTTACCGAGGAGCCATCGTAAAATATAGAACTGATGACCTCGGTTGAGTCCCAGCAGCGTCTTCACAGCAAAAAAATTTAATTTTAGAGCACTCTCGCACTAAGGTTCGGATAGAACCTTGGTAAAAGTGAAAGGATCGTGGGGCAAGTGTTGGGGGCGCCTGCTGCCCCCTATTTATAGGGAGCTCCGGGCGCCCGGGGTTGATTTTGGGCGGGGCTCCCGGATCCCCTCCGGGCGCCCAGGAAGGGAATACCAGGGGTGCCCGCCCCTGGTTTTGACCTTTTTTTTAATTTAATTTAATTTTTAAAATAATTTTTAAAGTTAATTTAATTTTTAAAATAATTTTTAAAGTTAATTTTAAAAAAAAATTAAAATATTTTTCAAAATTAAGTAATTTTTTTAAAATAATTTTTAAAGTTAATTTAATTTTTAAAATAATTTTTAAAGTTAATTTTAAAAAAATAATTTTTAAAAATTTTTAAAATAATTTTTAAAGTTAAGTAATTTTTTTAAAATAATTTTTAAAGTTAATTTAATTTTTAAAATAATTTTTTTAAAAAAAAAATTTAAATAATTTTTAAAGTTAATTTAATTTTTAAAATAATTTTTAAAGTTAAGTAAATTTTTTTTTAAAAAAATAATTTTTAAAGTTAATTTAATTTTTAAAATAATTTTTAATAATTTTTTTAAAAAAATTTTAATAATTTTTAAAATAATTTTTAAAGTTAATTTAATTTTTTTTAAAATAATTTTTAAAGTTAATTTAATAAATAATTTTCTAAAGTTAATTTAATTTTTAAAATAATTTTTAAAGTTAAGTTAAATTTTTTTTAAAATAATTTTTAAAGTTAAATTAATTTTAAAATAATTTTTAAAGTTAATTTAATTTTTAAAATAATTTTTAAAGTTAATTTAATGTTTAAAATAATTTTTAAAGTTAATTTAAAAAATAATTTTCTAAAGTTAATTTAATAATTTTTAAAATATTTTTTAAAGTTAAAATTTAAAATAATTTTTAACGTTAAGTTAAATTTTTAAAGTTAAAAATAAATTAATCGTAATTCATTTTAGTTATTTAATTCGAAATTTGATTAATTCAAAATTTAATGTTACTTAATTTTAATTTAATTTGAAATTCGAAATTTAATTTTAATTTGAAATTCAATATTTAATTTTAATTTAATTTGAAAATTAATTAATTTAATCCTTATTCATCTCACCCGATCTAGATTATCAATCAGGGAATCCTATAATTTTGTGAGATGAATTAGATTTAATTACAGAGTTTGGTTTAACTTGTGTTAGATTCAGGTTTAGCTTTGGTCTCAACAAATAGGCATTTTTCAAATAAACTTCTAAGCTTGGTGAGTCACTTGGACGTTATTAGAAGTAACTAACCTTTCGAGGTTTTCCGAATAGTCCTATCCACGGAGCTTAGTACTAAACCTTGGTCTAACTAGTTAGGATCTATTTAAAGGTAGCTTCGGTCGGTTCCACTTGGCCAAATGCACCAGATTGAAGCCATATCTTTCTAGACATGCGATGCCCAAACTTCCCCAATGTACTATCATCAAAAAATTTCACCAGTACCATGATTCAAGTTAAACTGGGTCCCTTTTTAACTAATCCTAATTACCCTGCCGGGTTAGTTTATTTGGGTTATCCTGTCGGGTAAGTTAGTTTTGGAGGTGCCAGCTATTCTGGAGCCTCCCCCTGAATCATTGGCCTTTAATTTAAATTTTCATTTTAGGTTTGTGTCTATTGCTTTTATAATTATAATTAACTTGGTGATAATTTATATTTTGTTGAGTTTTAAAATGTTTAAATTTTGAATTTTTTTATTTAGGTTTGTATTTTGGTTTTTGATTTGGTTTATTCGAGTTTATATAATATATTTTTTCTTTAGGTATATAATATTGATTAAGTCCTACTTGCGTGGTCAAACACGCTTTCGGAACCCAAGCTTGATTAGTTGATTTGTATTGAGTTATTAATGATTTAAAAGTTTTATTTGAGTTCGACTTGTATCCGAGTCCGGTTTTATTGTAACACGCCTTTTGATTATTCAGGATTAAGTCTAGATTTTTTGATCTTATTGTGAATTTTTCTAGCATTTCTTTTAACTTATTAATTTCTAATTTTAATGATGAATTCTCCTCAAGTGTTAGATCTTGAGTTGGATTTGAATTTTTGATTTGTTCCTTGAGGTCTTGATTTTCCTCAAGGAGTGATTTGTTTTCATTTTCTATTTTAACCAATTTACTATTTAAGTAGGAAATAATTTTAAAAAAAAATTTGTTTAAATTGAAATATACCTCATCCGGGCCTTCGGAAACGAGTACGAACTCGTGGCTCGATTCGGGTTCGGACCCGTCTTCCGATTCATCTCCCGATTCGTCTTCCGTTTCAGCTTCGCGGGCCATCTGCGCGAGGTGGCTCTGGTGCTTCTGCTCTTCTACCTCTGATTCGTCCGAGGAGTCGTCCCACGTTACTTTGAGGGCCTTCTTTTTGGTCGGCTTCGGTTTGTCGAGCTTCAGTCTTGGGCATTCGTTCTTGTAGTGCCCCTTTTTGTTGCATTCGAAGCAAGTCACATTCTTTTGTTCCGCGGGAGAACTGATCTTTTGAATGTCCTTCTTGCTGAAGCTCCTTTTTCTCCTGGTGAACATTTTTCTTACCAAGTTCACCAGGTATTCTTCGTCTTCGGAATCTTGATCGAAATCTTCTTCAGATTCAGACTTGCTCTTCTTTTCTTTGGAGGAGCCTGCAAATAAAGCAATACCTTTCTCGGCTCCAGCATTAGTTTGTTCATGCAGTTCTAACTCACAAAAAAGCTCGTCTAACTTTAATTTAGATAAATTTTTAGAAATTTTGTAGGCGTCTACGATCGATGCCCACAAACTATTACGTGGAAAAGCATTTAGTGTGTACCTTATTAAGTCTCTGTTTTCCATCTGGTGGCCTATCGCGTGGAGTCCATTGAGGATGTCCTTGATCCTCGCGTGCAGTTGACTTGCCGTTTCCCCTTCCTGCATTTTTATATTAAATATTTTATTTAAAAGTAAGTCTCTTTTTGTTACCTTTGCGTTGCTCGTTCCTTCGTGCAGCTCGATCAGTTTGTCCCATAATTCTTTAGTGTTCTGATGCGGTCCAACTCGGTTCAGCTCTTCTCATGTTAGACCGCAGTGTAGCGTGTTGATTGCTTTGTTTTCTGTCGACGCCTTTTTCCTCATGTCCGGAGTCCACTATTCCGGGTCTAGTGGGTTTCCAGAGTTGTTGACTGGAGCTCGGTAGGCCTTTATGACGCTGAACCATTGATCGTAGTCCGTCTTTAGGTACACCTCCATTCTTTTCTTCCAGTACGAGAAGTCATCCCCATTGAATAGGGGAGGACGTACTGTGCTGAAGCCTTCTAGTTGAGACATCCTGCACACAAGTAAACAACGACAAAAAATATCCCAAGACTTGGTCTTGGATTAGCAGTACGGGAAAAAATAATAGAAGTATCTAAATTGGTGTTGCACCAATTTAGATTTAATTGCAACGAAAAAAAATTCAAAAACAGGTAATAATACCGGATTGGAATTAAGCGTAAAACTGAAAACCAAAAAAAATAAAGGTTAATATTTCACCCCCTGTCTGATTGGTGGTTGCACCAAATCAGAGCGGTACCTGCTCTGATACCACTTGTTGGATTGTGAAGTGTCGATAGAGGGGGGGGGGGTGAATATCGATTCGAAAAACAACGTTGAAAAGAGTTAAGCGCAGCAGAATTTAAAAGAACAGATATAGTAATTTTACTTCGTTCGGAGCCTGTGACGACTCCTACTCGAAGGTCCGTACTCTGTGAGTACTTTCGTTGGGTAATCACTATCAATTCGAATGATGATTACAAAATAATTAAGTACAAGAATTGATAGAAATAAAATACCGACAAGAGAAGAAGAATTAGACTTAAGAAAGTGCTTTGTCGGAATAGCCTCGCGGCGTCGCAGGAGCGTAGAGCAGCAGAGCAAGCAGTAGATTCTCAATTGATATAGAAGTTCCACCCCTGGAGCTTCTTTTATATGCTGCTCTGGGCGCCCTGGTGCGACGTGGCAAGTCTAATCAGCGAACTCCACGTGGCGACGACTCGGCTTGGATAAAACTTACCTCCGGGCGCCCGGACCCCTCTTCTCCAGAAAGTCCTTCTCCTGCAAGAAAAGGTTAGTCCGAGGCAAATATACCCTGCAACACAGATTGTTAGCACAGTTTTATAGAAAAGCAAAGTGAGTATGAATTTGGCAAAAAGAGTATGACTTAGATTCCGTCTTTCCGAGACCGGAATCTAGTCACGATCTCGACTTAGATATCCGAAATGGATCTAAGCCGGATCGACGCCTAATGTTCCCTTCCCAGTAACGCGTCCTCGCAGTCACTCTCCTCCAGTGACTTACCTCACTTACCTGCCAGACGTCCGGTCAGCCCGTCGACCCGTCTGGACTTCGTGCCAGCTATCCGGTCAGCCCGTCGACCTAGCTGGACTTCATGCCTAAGCGTCCGGTCAGCCCGTCGACCCGCTTGGACTTCGTGCCAGCTATCCGGTCAGCCCATCAACCTAGCTGGGCTTCGTGCCAGACATCTGGTCAGCCCGTCGACCTGTCTGGACCTCTCCTGCACACTCAATCAAAGTGTTAGACAACAACAAACTAACTTAACCTGATTTGTCATTCATCAAAACCTGAGTTAGACCGTTAATGCTACCCGTACCAACACAACCAACATTTGTAACTAATACAGCAGGAGCTGTATTAGCCCTAGGATTTTAGAATTTTATTTTCGATCTAGATTACATGTACATTCCCTAGTGGAATATAGGATCGATATATGTAAAATTCTATTTTTGTTGCGGATCGGATTCTTGCGAAGCGTGGTACTTTTGGAGCACCAGAGGCACAGTGGAATAAGAAGCAAGATGGATGCGGCGACTTGACCCGATGGTGGTGGCTATAGATGGCAGCAGCTATGGTTGAAGCATACTGAAGATAGTGAAGGAAAATACCATAATAGTTGGAAAATTAATTTTCAAATTTATTGCTTTTATTTACTGTGATGTTTATGTGCATGTGATGTATACTAGCATAGGTTAAAATCCTCATTTTTAAATAACTAAGTGCAAGAGAGATTTTAATAAATCTCATGGTCTCCATTATTGGTTTGTAAGTGATGCGACAAGCTTGTGTGTTGGCTCTAAGTGCCTCCCTCCACAACGGATGGGTTTGTTGCGGATCACTAGATCAAACTTTCTTTTATGGATGGTTATAGGATATTATTTAGGAGCGTGTGATCTTCTCCAACTGAAGGGGCACAATCCTATTTAATGGACTTAGTATCAAGTAATGGTATACACTTAGACGCATTCAATAGTATCCTCCCCAATGGAGTCACTGCTATTGTTTTGTGTGACCAAAGTGAAACCAACTATTAATTTTATTTGTCATAAAGTTAGGATGACAAGAAAATAAAATTAATGGGTCACACCCTCCTCTTACAAATGTTGAATTTGTATACGTCCACACTAACGTTGCATGCAATATTCATGGTGATTTGAGGTGTTGGTTAATTTAAAATAGTATTGTTTGAGGAATCAATATTATTCTAAATTTAGAGTCTTGACCAAAGTTTATTTTTGTGATTCTTAGGATAACTTTTAACCCACTGGCCATTATACTGAAAGAGAACAAACTTACTGGTCCCAACTATATTGATTGGAAAAGAAACCTGGACATTGTTCTTACTGCTGACAACTATAAGTTTGTACTGACTGAGGCTTGCCCTGATGCACCTGACGGTGACTCTACCCCAGAGGAGATTGAGTATCATAAGAAATGGGTAAAAGCTGATGAGATGGCGCGGTGTTACATTTTGGCATCAATGTCAAATGTATTGCAACATCAGCATCAAGATTTACCAACAGCTTATGATATAATGAACAATCTCAAAGAACTCTTTGGGCACCAGAGTCGGACTACTAGGCAAGAGGCAATGAGAAAGCTAATGACAGCCACCATGTCTGAGGGGACACCTGTAAGGGATCATAACTCAAAATGATGGCCTATCTGAACGAAATACAAGTTCTTGGAGGAGAAATCGATGGGGAAACTCAGGTCAATATAATTCTCCAAACGCTACCCAGAAGTTTTGAGCAGTTCCGCCTAAACTATAACATGAACAAAAGAGAGTATACGTTGGCGGAACTTCTGACAGAACTACAGGCAGCATGAGGTATTTTTCATCAAAGTTCTCAGATTCACTATGCTGAAAATGGTTCTACTTCTAAGTCAAAAGGTAAGAAGAAGAAGAAAAAACAGGTCTTTTCAACAAAGAAGGTGAATAAACTTCAGAGTACAGGACAGAAAGCTGGAATGAAGAAGCCGAAGGGCAAGTGCTTCATCTGCAAGCAGTCTGGACATTGGAAAGCGGACTGTCCTTGTAGGAACCAAAACAATAAAGGTATATCTCATACTCTAGTAGTTGAAACATGTTTAGCGGTGTTATCTACCAGCACCTGGTGTGTAGATACGGGAGCCACTGATCATGTCTGCAATTCCTTATAGGGGTTTTAGGAAACCCGACGACTATCTGAAGGAGAGATTACCGTCTACATGGGTAATGCTACTAAGGTGGCGGCTATTGCAGTAGGAGATGTCTACTTATCATTTGATAGGAATAGGAAATTAGTTTTAAGAAATTGTCTTTATGTACCCAGTTTTAGAAAGAATTTAATTTCAGTTTCTAAATTGCATTTGGATGGATATTCAGTTTCCTTTAGTAACAATGTCGTTATAAATAGAAATAAGGTGATTATCTGTTGTGGTGCATTAGTTGGCAATTTATACACTTTAAATCCAATTTCTCCCACAAAGCAAAATATGGAAATTAATAACACATCTTCTAACTCTAATAAGATAAAAGAACCTTCGGAAATGAACCAAACGTATCTTTGACATCTAAGGCTTGGACATATTGACTTAAGTAGGATTCAAAGGCTTGTAGCCGATGGACTCTTGGGTTCATTAGAGTTGGAAAACTTTCCAACATGTGAATCTTGCTTGGAAGGTAAAATGACCAAGAGACCTTTTAAGGCCAAGGGGTATAGAGCCAAAGATGCGTTAGAACTGGTTCATTCTGATTTGTGTGGTCCTATGTCTATCCAGGCAAGAGGTGGTTATGAATACTTCGTCTCCTTTATAGACGATTATTCAAGATACGGATACATTTACCTGATGCGCCGCAAGTCTGAATGCTTTGACAAGTTCAAAGAATATAGGGCTGATGTGGAGAAACGTCTTGGTAAAAGTATCAAGACACTATAGTCTGACCGTGGTGGCGAATACCTCTTTGGAGAGTTTAGGAATTACTCATCAGAAGTTGGGATTCAATCCCAATTGTCTGCACATGGTACACCCCAGTAGAATGGTGTGGCAGAACGAAGGAATATAACTCTTATGGAAATGGTTAGATTAATGATGAGTTATTCAGAATTACCAAATTCGTTTTAGGGATATGCTTTAGAAACAACAATGTACATTCTGAATATGGTACCTTCTAAAACAGTTCTTTCTACTCCCATGGAATTATGGAATGGACGTAAGCCTAGTCTGAATCATATCCGGATATGGGGTAGTCCAGTATATGTGCTGAAGGGAGATACTGACAAGTTGGAATCACGTACAGAAGTTTGTCTATTTGTGGGATATCCTAAGGGAACGAAAGGTGGTTTGTTTTATAATCCTAAAAATTAGAAGATCATTGTTAGCACCAATGTCCGATTTTTAGAAGAAGATTATGTAATGAACCATAAGCCCATGAGTGAAATAGTTCTAGAAGAAATTAGAGAGGACACGTCTACTTTAGTACCAACAGTACAAGATGAAGTACCACAAGAAACTGCAACACGAGTCACACATGATACACAGCCAGAGACAGTGCCTCGTCGTAGTGGAAGGGTTGTGAGGCAACCTGAGAGATTCATGTTTTTGGGAGAGTCTTCGGACTTGATCCCAGGTAAACATGAACCTGATCCCCGAACATATGACGAAGCACTCCAAGATATAGATGTAGTATCTTGGCAAAAGGCAATGAATTCCGAAATAGAATCTATGTATTCTAATAAGGTCTTGGAGCTTGTAGAACCACCTGATGGTGTAAAAGCCATTGGATACAAGTGGATCTACAAAATGAAAAGAGGGATAGATGGGAAGGTAGAAACCTTCAAAGCAAGGCTTGTTGCGAAAGGGTACACTCAGAAAGAGGGAATCGATTATGAGGAAATTTTTTCGCCGGTAGTCATGCTTAAGTCTATCCGGATACTCTTATCCATTGCCGCTCATATGGATTATGAGATTTGGCAAATGGATGTCAAGACAGCTTTCCTTAATGGAAGTCTTGAAGAAAACATCCATATGAAGCAACCAGAAGGGTTCATTGAAAAGGGCAAAGAGCATCTAGTGTGCAAGCTCAATCGGTCCATTTATGGACTGAAGCAAACTTCAAGATCTTGGAACATCAGATTTAATGAAGTAATCCAATCATATGGATTTATTCAGTGTCCGGATGAGTCTTGTGTATACAAGAAGTATAACGAAAACGTGGTGGTATTTCTTGTACTATACGTAGATGATATTTTGTTAATTGACAACAATGTCAAGGTATTATCAGACGTAAGGGTATGGTTGTCCAAATAATTTGATATGAAGGACTTAGGAGAATGTGCACACATTCTTGGGATCAAAGTTATAAGGGATCGCAAGAAAAGAATGTTGTGCTTATCCCAAGCTTTATATATAGATACAATCCTTGCTCGTTTTAGCATGCAAAACTCCAAGAAAGGTTTCTTACCTTTTAGGCATGGAGTAGCCTTATCTAAAGAGATGTCTCCAAAGACATCAAAGGAGATAGAGGATATGAAGGCAGTTCCTTATGCTTCGGCAGTAGGAAGTCTTATGTATGCAATGCTGTGTACAAAACCTGATATCTGTTTTACCGTGGGCATTGTTAGCAGATATCAGAGTAACCCTGGACAAGGACATTGGATTGCGGTAAAGCATATATTAAAGTACCTGAGAAGGACTAGAGACTATATGTTAGTTTATCAGGCAGATGATTTGCTCCCTGTGGGTTACACAGATTTGGACTTCTAATCAAATAGGGACAATAGTAAGTCTATGTCAGGCTATGTGTTTACTCTAGGAGGTGGAGCCATTGCATGGAGGAGTGTTAAACAGAAATGTGTCTCAGACTTAACCATGGAAGCTGAGTATGTGGCAGTCTCTGAGGTAGCCAAAGAAGCTGTATAGCTCAGGAACTTTCTAATGGACTTAGATGTGATTCCTGGTTTGCCCAAGATCATCATAATTTATTGTGATAATAGCGGTGCAGTTGTAAACTCGAAGGAACCATGAGCCCATAAGGCAAGTAAACATATAGAGCGCAATTACCACCTGATACGAGACATCGTCAAGCGAGGAGAAGTTGTTGTCGCCAAGATTGCATCAGCAGATAAACTGACAGATCCTTTCACAAAAGCCCTTCCGGCGAAAGCTTTTGATCGGCATGTGGAGGGGATGGGAATCAGATGCATGGCAATAGATATGGCGGCTTAGTCTTTTAGTATAAGTGGGAGATTATTGAAGTGTATACTAAAAGCCTCGATTTTGTAAACATTTATTTTTAAAATAAAAGAATCACATTTGGTCAATATCTACATTTATTTATTAAATGTAATTGTTCAATTAATTTATAAAGTAGATAACATGGAGTGTGGTGTCACACTCAGGAGATCATGTTGTCAGTTCTCTATAAATTATAAACAATTGCTCACGACTAAGATGGAAAGGAACAAACCATCAGAATAGTCATAGTGTAATTAAGTATTAGTTTATCTTGACTAATAAATTACACTGATACACTTTAAGTGTATTGAGTAGGACCATTTAGGTAAGTTCTTTTTGTACTGACCTAGTAAAAGAACTAGACCTTAGTTATTATGGAAGTGTGTGCTCTTAATCCTAATATAATAACAAGCATATATATTTAATATTTATTTCTTTGACTTATCAAATGGTGAGGTTTAGCTCAATAAATCAATATGCCCAATAAGTTGGGAAATGATATTACTTATAATGTGTGTTGTTGATTATAGAAGGAATTTGTGTCCTAGTTATCTAGGTTGAGAATGTCCCCAAGAAGAGCTCATAAGGATTGTCATGTTAAACCCTGCAGGTGGACTTAGTCCGACATGACAATGAAGTTGAGTGGTACTACTCTTGGAGCTAGATATTAATTAAGTGAGTTGTCAGTAACTTACTTAATTAGTGGACATTCGTAATCTTAAACACAGGGAGACTAACACATTCATAATAAGAAGGAGCCCATAATGTAATTTGGGATTGGTGCGGTAGTGTGGTAATAACTCTCTAGTGGAATGAGTTATTATCGATGAACTTGAGTTGTGTGTTCGAGGCGAGCACGGGATACTCAAGCTCATCGGAAGGCCAAAACCAATTTCTCCTCTAGGTCCCTGTCGTAGCCTTATTATAGCCTCAAGTTCATCCAAATGTAAGGCTCTTCTTGGTGTCCAAGAAGTGGGCTGGTCCAATGCTTGGTAACCAAGCAAGGGTCGGCCACATCTTCTCCTATAGGGGCCGGCCCTTTGCTTGGTGACCAAGCATGAAGGGGTTGGCCACAATATTTAAACAAGGAGGGTTGTTTTTGAATTTTTAAAATATTCTCTTTGTAGAAAACTATAAGTTTTAAAAGAGAGATTTTAATTTTAAAAACTTTCCTTATTTGAATTTGGCCACATGTTTTAATAGAGAGTTTTAAAAGTTTTAAACCTTTCCTTTTTTAACCATCCTCATGGTTTAAGAAAAAAAAGTAAGATAAGTTTTAAAATTAAAATTTTCTATCATCATGTTAAAAAAGAAAATTTTATAAGAGAAGTTTTAAATTTTAAAACTTGGTTTTAATTTTTAGAATTTTACTTTTTTAACTCCTACTTTAGGAAAGAGAGCTTGTAAAAATTATGAGAGGAATTCTTCTTGTAAAATTTTATTAAAAAAATTATTTTTCTTTCCTAAATAAGGTGGCCGACCACCTCGCTTAGTGCCTAAGCAAGGGGTCGGCCAAACCCAATCCTAAACCAAATAGGATTGATCACAACCATTGATTTGGTGATTGATTCAATCAAGAGAAAAGAAAAGGAAAATAAAAAGGGAAAAGGAAAATTGTAAAAGTTTTTCCTTATTTGCCTTGGGCAAGTAATATAAAAGAAGGGGTGAGGGGGCTTCATGAGTAACAATTCTTATTCTTTTGCTTGGTGATCTCTTGGCGGTCGGCCCCTCTCTCCCTCTCTTCTCCCTTTGCTCTCTTTTCTATTGTGGTGGTGGTGGCCGAATATTACAAGGAGGAGAAGCTCTTTTGGGTGGTGTTCATCTTGGAGGATCGTCGCTCACACGACGTTCAAGGCGAGGCGAGGAATACGACAGAAGATCTCGAGGTCATTAGCTTACAAAGAGAGGGTATAACTAATAGTTTTCTTCCCAATCATACTAGTTATTTTCTTTGTAAGAATTCTAAATACAAGAGGCAATTAGATCTAGTTTTTCGAATTTATTTTTCAAGTTTGTGTTTTCTTCTTTTTCAAATTTGTGATTCGATTGTTCTTTTTGGTTAACCTAGAGTTATTTAAGGAAATAAATATTAGCTTTCCTTAAAAGTCTTTGCCTAGGCGGTGGTGGTTGCTCCCATATCCAAGAAGGTCATGTGCCTCACCATGCAGTCCTAGAAGCCAATTTTAGAAATTAATATTTATGGAATTAATAACTCAGGTACATTTGAATCAATAGTGTTAAGTTCTGCTTGCGATTCAAATCTAAACCATTAAGAACAGATAAGTTAAATTTGGAATCAATGATGTTAAGTTCCATCTGCGATTCCTAATTTAACTTCTAAAGAACACAATACGTTATTTAAGGAAAGGTTCGACACTTGTACAAAAAATTTTGTACAGTGGAACCGGTACGTTTTCCTAGGACTAACCAACAAGGGGAAGGTATGATAACATGAGTCTTCGGATCTAGGGTCGCGTGCCAAAAGGCACTGATCAATCATAGTGGCAGGAAAGGTTCATGGGACATGCGCCATTCCCCTATGAAAGGTATTAATGATGGATGTGACAAGGAAATCATGGAAGGAGATTTTTGTACGGTAGCATTCCGACGCAGGAAGGCTATACATCAGAGGAAAAGATGGTCATGCGGTTACCTCGGGAAAAGCAAAGGAAAGCTATACATCAGGGTTATGAGGGCACCTCGAGAAAGAGGGAGGAAAATGAAGAGGAGCATGAATTGAATTTGGCTCTTAATAAGATTTAAAATGAACAAATAGATTGACTGACTAAAGTTTGCGTGAGATATTTGCAGGAAATATCTCGAGTAGCGCACAATTGGCTAGACACTTAAAATGCGACACCAGAGCGGGGATTTTGGAGGATAATCCCCAGGCCAGTCCTCAAATATCAACCCCATTCCTGGACCAGACCTGAGAAGTTTCCTAAGCGGCTTCCTGTCCACAGTCCTAGACTCTCGCCCTAGTGCGAGTTATAAGTGAGCATGCTCTCACGCCCAACGACCTTCCAGGTCGGTGTCCCAGACTCTCGCTCCAGTGCGAGTTATAAGTGAGCATGCTCTCATGCCCAACGACCTTCTAGGTCGGTGTTCCAAACTCTCGCCCCAGTGCGAGTTATAAGTGAGCATGCTCTCACGCCCAACGACCTTCCTGGTAAATGTTCCAGACTCTCACCCTAGTGCGAGTTATAAGTGAGCATGCTCTCACGCCCAATGACCTTCCAGGTCAGTGTTCCAGACTCTCGTCCCAGTACGAGTTACAAGTGAGCAGGCTCTCACGCCCAACGACCTTCCAGGTCGGTGTTCCAGACTCTCACCCCAGTGCGAGTTATAAGTGAGCATGCTCTCATGTCCAACGACCTTCCAGGTCAGTGTTCCAGATTCTCGCCCCAGTGCGAGTTATAAGCGCCCAACGACCTTCTAGGTCAGTGTTCCAGACTCTCGCCCCAGTGCGAGTTATAAGTGAGCATGCTCTCATGCCCAACGACCTTCTAGGTCGGTGTCCCACACTCTCACCCTAGTGCGAGTTATAAGTGAGCATGCTCTCACGCCCAACGACCTTCCAGGTCGGTGTCCCAGACTCTCGCCCCAGTGCGAGTTATAAGTGAGCATGCTCTCACGCCCAACTACCTTCCAGGTCCATGTCCCAGACTCTCGCCCTAATGTGAGTTATAAGTGAGCATGCTCTCACGCCCAACGACCTTCCAGGTCGGTGTCCCAGGTTCTCGTCCCAGTGCGAGTTATAAGTGAGCATGCTCTCACACCCAACGACCTTCCAGGTTGGTGTCCCAAACTCTCACCTCAGTGTGAGTTATAAGTGAGTATGCTCTCATGCCCAACGACCTTCTAGGTCAGTGTTCCAGACTCTCACCCCAGTGCGAGTTATAAGTGAGCATGCTCTCACGCCCAATGACCTTCCAGGTCAATGTCCCAGACTCTCACCCCAGTGCCAATTATAAGTGAGCATTCTCTCACGCCCAACGACCTTCCAGGTCAGTGTCCCAGACTCTCGCCCCAATGCGAGTTATAAGTGAGCATGCTCTCACGCCCAACGACCTTACCGGTTGGTGTCTCCAATTCTCGCCTCAATGCGAGCCACAGGGGGATATACTTTCGTACTCAACGAGTCTGCAGGCCATATTTTTACTTCAAGTCTAAGTTAGCAGTTCAAATTTAAGCCTCAAGAAAGCGCGCCTGTATGAGCCATGACTTTCCAACCTTTATGGTAAGAAAAAGATTTGGTAAGTAAAATATCCTTTCTAAATTATCCTTTCTAGCAAATATTTTCTAGCAAATTCTCTTGGGGACATGCGTCTATGGAACATGATAACAGAAGAGACAAGGAAATACAGACTCACACCCTAATAGGCAGATAATGCGTAGAACATTGTTTATTGAAACAGAGTTGAAGAACATTTTTCAAGAGGTCACATTAGTACAAGAGCAAGGCGCCTGGTTCCTCTTCGCTAGATGAGCCTACGCTTGAGCCAGTTCTTCCTTGATACATTGGATGCTGCTTTGTAGATGAGCAATGGTTCCGTCTTTTATTCGGCTTTCCTCTTGCAGGAGGGTTACAGTATCCTCGTGCTTCAGTTTCAGATAGGCAATAAAATGAGTCTGACTCCTCAGGTCTGAATGAGCCTTATGCTTTAGAACTACCTCAGCTCGAGTTCTGGATTTAGCCGCCAGCCAGAGTTCTTCCATTTCCTGCTGGAGAGAGGATTGAAGGTCCCTACTCTGCGTCATCTCAAGCAGAGCCTCATCTTTATGAGTTAATAACTAGGTCAAATGAGTGAGCTGGTGACGTAAAGAAGATACTTCATCTGATTCCATGAGCAAAGAGGAAGGATGCCTAAGGAAAGTGAAAACAGCATTATACGCGATCCCTTTTGAAGAGAGGAATGTGAAGGGTGAATCTTGGAGCACATAAAGATGTTTGGGAAATAGTATGACATTTATGGAAAAGTAGCGTGATCGAGGATGGGAAAATGAATGCGCGCGCAATAAAACCCACCTATCATTTATGGAAGGTGATGAAGTTTGAATGGGATATTGGGAAAAGGGGCAACAGCTCAAGAGACACAAAGGCAAGGTCAGGTAAGAACGAGACTCGGGTCTAGTCAGTCGGACTGGAGCCTCCTTCGACTAGACTTGAGGGGGAGGCTTGTGATACGATGTATGATAGTAGGGTCGGATAGCTGACGTGGTCGGAAGTCAAGCCCATGGGGCGGTCAGAAGTCAAGCCCACGAGGCGCTCAAAAGTCAAGCTCACGTAGCGGTCAGAAGTCAAGCATACGTGGTTGTCAAAAGTCCGGCCTATGTGAGGGGCAAAAGTCCGACCTACGTGGTGGTCAAAGGTCCAGGTTACAGGATGGTCCCAGTCGGGCATAAGTGGCATTCCGAAGTTAGGCCTACATGTCGAGTAAGAACTCAGAAGGTAGGACATACATGTCGGGATACGCGGACCAAAGACGTACAGGTCATAATATATGGAATAAGGTTTATGGGTCGGGATTTACAGGATAAGACTCGCAGAGCAGGATACGCGGACCAAAGACGTATAGGTCGAGATACGCGGACCAAAGACGTACAGGTCAGGATATGCGGACCAAAGACATACATGTCGGGATACGTGGACCAAAGACGTACAGGTCGGGATACGCGAACTAAAGACGTACAGTAGGGATACATGGACTAAAGACGTACAGGTCGGGATACGCGGACCAAAGACGTATAGGTTGGGATACGCGGACCAAAGACATATAGGTCGAGATACGTGGACCAAAGACGTACAGGTCGGGATACGACGGACCAAAGATGTACAGGTAGGGATACATGGACCAAAGACGTACAGATCGGGATACACGGACCAAAGACGCACAGATCTGGATTTACGGGACAACAAACACAAGCTAGGGAATGTGCTAGGAAATGCAGGTATGTGCCTACAGGTCAAGACTTGTAGGTACGGGGACTCAGTCTAAGGTTAACAAACCAGGGCGAGCAGGCACTCCACGACAATCAATCCAGGGAATCGTAACAACTCGTCAAAGAATAATCACCGCATGTCAGGGAATATGCTAACGGTCTAGGACTCATTGCCCATTGATCCCTCCTTAGACCAATAGGAAAGTGTCATGTGTCATTCACTGCCAGACAAATCCTGACACCCGTCAGACTCCAGAAGTACCCACGACCATATAAAAAGGGAGACTTTGTCTCTACGTAGGTACGCTCACTCATCTTTTCACACTCGTTTTTTACTTTTCGTCCTTTCACTGTGCTTCTGGAAAAAAAGTACCTAACTTGAGCGTCGGAGGGCCTGACCTGGAGACTTTTTCCCTGGTTCTTGGTCTCTAACGTAAAGGCGTCTTGTCTGAGTGTGTGCAGAGCTCTCGCTTCGTCACCCTTGTCATCACCCCCCCCCCCTCGTCATCCACCCGTGGGAACCTTTCCAGGAGGTACTAGGTCAACCAAGCGTCTCAACGACTTTCCGTCATCAACGTCAAGGACAGCGCGACCAATCTCCGTTCGAATCAGCTTCCGGACGGGATCAATCGCCATTAATGTATAAGTGCTCTAACCTTCCAATTCTACTCTACTCTGAGGTAGGTATATGAATCTTGTAAATAAGTTTCAAGAATTTTATTGATGATCATCTAGTTCACACTTGCAAACACACCAATGCACACTCGAGGATTTGAGCTATTTATAGTGAATATATAAATTTGTCAAAGTGTGAACTAATTGTTCAACTTTGTTTTTGATGGAGTAGTTATATGGTGGGGAAGTTGGACAACAAGAAAATAGAAAGATACTTTAGAGATATGCTAATTCAACTTCATAAGAGATGCATCAAGAAGAAAATAAAATAGATAACCCTATTTTCAATATTATTCTTAATCCAAAAAATCCTCCTCAACTCCTTTAAATACAAACTATTTAAAGACTTAAATTAAATGTAATAATAAATTGTTTAGTTTTTTGAAACGTTGGCACAGCTTTATCCATAATCTTTCCCTGCTTTGGACTTCAATTTCCAGGCCTTGTAATTTACAAGCAGCCCTTTTAACCCTCCAACCTTTGACTCCAACTCCCTAGACTTTGAATGTCCGGTGAGTATGTTTATATGTGATAGCAGCTCAAGCTTGTAGGCATTACTATTTACTTTATTCAAAATCCGACATGGTCCGATCTTCTTTTCCTTGAGCATGTCCTATGTTCCAAGAGGAAATCTCTCTTTCTTCAAATAAATCCAAACAAGATCATTTTCATTGAAAATCTGAATTCTTATATAGGTATTTGCAGCTTCTTCATCGGATTTATTACTTTCTTACCACTTCTTTTTAACCTCCTCTTGGACCCTTGCCATTGTTGTTAATCTTCTACCGCCTTACTAAGGGTAGGAACATCAACAAAGTCTAGATAGCGACGAAGATTACTCTCATACATTATTTCAAAAGGAGTTTTCCGGTAGAGAAATTCACAATAGGATTATTGTTAGGAATATAACTATAGTTTCACATTAAAAATATATGAAAAAAAATTATGAGTTTAAAAAATGAAGATATTTTTATTAGTATGAGATATTTTAGGTAGAACTCAAAAATAAATCCATGAGTACTTAGACTCAAACGGGATAATATCATAATACCATTTTAGAGGTATATGAATTCTTTTCGTCCTAATAAGTGGTATCATAGTCATGGTTTAGACTAGATACCATGTGGGGTAGCCTTGAATGAAGTTAAGAGGAGGTCCGAAGCTGGTAAAAAATAATCGAATGCTTGCAGGAAGGCCCTGAGTAGGTCAAGAGTGACTGAATGCTTCTAAGAAAATCTGGAATAGATCAAGAGGGACCAAATACTTGAGGGGAGACCCAAACTATGAGAGTAACAATCAAAGTTCCACATTAGAAATGCATAGAAAAAATCTTACGTTTAAAAGATAAAAATAACTTTATTGGTATGAGACCTTTTGAATAAAACTCAAAAATAAATCCATGAGAGATTAGATCCAAAATAAATAATATCATACCATTATGATGATATGTGAATTTTTTTAGTCCTAATAATTATAAGCAAACTCAGCTCTAGAAAGGATAATATCCCATTTCTTTAGCCTTTTCGAAGCAAAGCTTCGAAGTAAGTTTCCCAATGAGAAATTGACAACCTCAATTTGGCAATCCATTTTGAGTGGTATGCGCTACTATAAAGTAGTTTAGTACCCAATTTCTACCAAAAAACTTCTCCAAAAATTACTAAGGAATTTTGAGTCACACTCTAATGTAATAGTCTTGGGGAGTCCATGAAGTTTGATGACTTCTTTAAAATAAAAATCAGTAATATAGGAAACATCCATGATCTTTTTGCAAGGAATAAAATATATCATTTTTGAGAAGCGATCCACCATCACAAAGATAGAATCAACACCTCATTGTGTTTTTCGTAATCCAACAACAAAATCTATGCTAAAAGTCTCCCAAGTAGTATCTGGAATAGGTAAGGAAGTATAAGCACCAAAGTTTTAACTTTGTCCCTTGCAAGTTTGGCATACTCGGCACATTTTCACAATTTTGCAATATCTCGATAAAGTGTAGTCCAAAAATGCTTCTCCTTAATCAACAACTAAGTTTTATCTTGTCCAAAATGTCTACCAAGCCCTCAACCAATGAAGATTTCTAATGATATGATCTCTGAAAGAACATGTAGAAATGCATAAACGAACACCCTTAAAGAGAAAGCCATTATGTAGTAAGTAATCTTCGTGTACTCCCTCCTTACACTATTAGCAAATGATCTAGAAAATAATATCATCTTCATACATATCTCAGAGGCACCAACTCCCTCTACTAGCAGAGCCATAAAATTAATCAATGCAACTCTTCGTCTAAATGCATCGACAACTTTGTTAAGTTTTCCACTGTTGTATCACAACATGAAAGTTATTCTTGTAGGAATGAGACCCAACCAGCATGTCTTCTATTCAAGTTGGCATGAGGATTTATATGTTTGAGGGCTTCATGATCTGAGTTAAGAACAAATTCCCTTTGAATGATATAAGGTCGCCAGTGCTAGAACAATTGCATAGAGTTCCACATCATAAGTAGATTATTTCTTCCTTGTCTCATTTAGTTTTTAGTTTTTCACTAATGGCCTATTTATTTGGGAGGACAGATTTAAAAATTAAGAAAATAGTTTTCTCCCAGATAACTTTCCTCCATTTATTTCAGGTAAGAGGATTGATTTTGTATTCTTTTCATTGTTTACTTGATATAAAATAACGGACGAATGGATTTATAAATCCATTTGTTAATCCATTTATGAATAAAATTTTCTTCAATCAAAATCAGATGGAACGCCTTTTCTTTCCTTCCTTATCACGTCGTTGCCCTCAACCATGAGCACAAGTTGCACTATGCTGGTAGCAGCCTAGCACAGTGCAACCTAGTGCAGGTTGCGATCACCTACCCTACCCGACCCTACACGGCCACCTCACTCGGTCGTGAGCCATGGGCCATGCCACATGACCACCTCACTCGATCGCTTGCCGCCTTGTGCTCGTCACCCGTGGCGAGTGATCCCACACGACCACCTCATTCAGTTTCCTGCAACCTGCCATGCAGGGCCTCCTCCTACTCGTCGCGAGAGACCCGACACACCATCTCATTCGGTCACCTATCGCCTGCCATGCAAGGTTGCCTCATGATTGCCGCGATCGACGAGCGGCCATGTAGAGCCATCTTGCACCTATCGCGAGGAGGGTGGCCCTATATGACCGCCAACGACTTCATCGATTGTTTCCTTCTTTCTTCCACTTGTTTCACTTCCGTTCCCTTTTCCTTCTCTTTTCCTTCCAAGAGATTCTTTTTTCTTCTCTTCCCTTCTTTTTCTTTTCTCTTCCTTCCCCGATTGGAAGTTTTTTCCTTTAGTGATTTCTTTCCTTCCTTAATCCACACCGCCGAATAAACAGAGCATAAATAATGCTGTTGGATGTCCCTCTTGACTAAATACTCCTCTGATTCCCACATGGGATGCATCACAATCAACTTCAAAGATTTTTTTTTTTTTACAAAATTAGGGAGTGCTAGGATAGAGGCATTGGAGAGCTTTTCTTTGACAACATTGAAGCTCTTTTCTACCTCAAGAGTCCACATGAACTCTCTTTTCTTTAAACAATATGCTAATGGTGCTGCAATGGTAAAATTCCTTATGGAACGATGATAAAATGAAGCCAATCCATGGAAACTACATGCTTCATGCAGGTTCTTAGGATCATACCACTCTTGGATAGCTTTAATCTTTTTATCATCCACCATCACATCACACCTGAAGGAGTCAAGACAAAGCCTAGAAAAATTAGGCAGCTAGTCACAATTACACTTTGTAAAATTTACACAGTTCTACCTTCCTCAAAATCATCAAAACAGTTCTTAGATGCTCCATATGGTCACACACATTTTGGCTATAAACAAGAATATCATCAAAGTAAACGACAATAAATTGTCCAATGAAAGGGTGAAGAACTTGATTCATTACCCTCATGAAGGTGATTGGAGCGTTAGAAATCCTAAAAGGCATGACGAGCCATTCATACATGACATCCCTTGTTTTGAATGTTATTTTTCATTCATCCCTTGGTTTGATTTTAATTTGTTGGTAGTTGCTTCGCAAATCAAGTTTAGAAAGACTTGCACCAACCAACATATCAAACATATCATGAATTCTTGTTATGGGGAATCTATATTTGATAGTGATACGGTTGAGCGCTCTACTATCAATACACATGCATCATAAATCATCTTTCTTAAAAGGGTAGAGATTACACAAGGACTTAAACTTTATTGAATGTTACTCAATAAATCAAGTATCTGTCATTTTAACTCCTTATACTCCTTTGGGCTCATTCGATAATATGATTTATTTGGAAGTGCATCTCTAGGAATCATATCTATTTGGTGTTGAATTTCTAGCAGAGGAAGGTCATTAGGTAACTCCTTAGGTAATATATCATTGAATTCCTCAAAGAGAGCTTTGACATTTTCAAGTACTTCTATGGCCCCTTGTCTTCGTTAGCAACTAAGACATACACGATTCCATTTCTTTGAGTTTCATTTTCAAACTATGATAAAGTAAGAACTGCATTCTCCTCCTCTTTTGAAGATTTAGGTTTGTAAAAATCTTTGCAAGTCAAAAGAACAATTTCTATTTTTCCTATAAAAAAAAGTACGTGTATGTATTCTTTCGTCCATCATGATCCTTATCAAATTGCCAAAGCCTACCCAATAGTATATGCCCAACATCCATAGGAGTTACGTCACACCAAACATTATCATGATAGTTCTTTTCCATAGAAAAAGAAACAAGACACTTTTCGTCAATTCTTACCTCATTGTCCCTCTTTATCCATGAGACTGCATATGGGTGAGTATGGATCACCACTGAGAGTTTGAGCTTACCATTTCTTGAGAAACAAAATTCTCAAAACTGCCTCCAACAATGACTAGTGAACACACCTTCCCATTTGACTTGCACCTTGTTTTAAAGATATTGTGTTGAAGCCAATTTTGATCATTTTCTTACTTAGAAGCTGCGAGTACTCTTTGAATAACCAAACATTCACCATCTTCATGTTCAATATCTTCTCTTTCATAGTCGCCATAATCATTATATTTTTGTGCTTCGTCTTCACCCTCGTGTCCCTTATCTCCATTTATATTTGTTGCATGCACATCACTTCTCCAAATTCGCCACTCATTCATGTAATAACCTATTCCACTACACGTGAAACATGCATTGGCCTTATTTTTGTTAGATGTCATACCACTTCCATCCTTTCCTGCTTCTATCTTTGGTGCACCCTTGTTGGAAGATTCGGGCTTTTGTGGATTAAAAGTCCGAACATCAACAAACTCTTTTACTCTCCACCTTAAAAGTCTTGTTTCAACTTTTAAGGCCAATTGAAAAGCATCATTTAGCCTCCATATCTGTTGTACCTCAACTTCATCTTTGATTAATAGTTTGAGCCCATTAGTATACCTTGCTATAAGTTAGTCTTCTGATTCTTGAATATCACATCTAGCTATTAATTTGTAGAAATCTTCTATATAATCAATTACTTTGATTGCCTTGATGCAGAGTACTAAATTTCATAAAAATGCTTTGATCAACATTTAAAGGAAATTTTCACACACGCTTGCTTTCATCTTTTTACAAGAAGCAATTTTAGCCTTGCCTTTCCGCACTCTCATCTCTTGTGTTTTATCACACCGTTTAGCCTCGAAGTCGTGTTGCAAGTAACTTGACTTTCTAATTTTTTTTGGAACCTCCTTATATCAAAAACTTTTCTACAATACTAAGCTAATCCAAAAATTCATCAGGTTGAAGACGATCACAAAAACTCCAGGAGGTCAACCCTGATAGTTTTGAAATGTATGAACTCTCATGCTTGTATGTAGGAAAAATGATTCGCATGCTTGGATACACCATTAGAATAACCATGGCTCAAACCTCATCCACTCTAATGCTTAAGATGTAAGGTCAATTCTTCAACTTGTCTTCGGAGCGCCTAAATTTTAGCTTCTTGTCAATCTTCCATATTTTCAATGCCTTTGGCACGTCCAACCCCTTCCTCGTCTTGTTGCCATCACTATAAGAAAATAAAGGCCTAGAGCAAAAGCTCGGGCTATGATACCAAATGATGGAGTTAGATGATGGGGAAGTTGGACAACAAGGAAATAGAAAAAATACTCTAGAGATATACTAATTCAACTTCACAAGACGAGCATCCAAAAGAAAGTAGATAACTTTATTCTCAATATTATTCTTAATCCCAAAAAAATCCTTTCCAACTCCTTTTCACAAAAACTATTTAAAGACTTAATTTAAATACAATAATAAAGTGCTATAGTTTTTCTAGACATTGACACAACTTTATCTATAATCTTTCAGTTTCCCAACTTTGGACTTCAACTCCCAAGCCTTTGTAATTTACTAGCGGCCCTTTCAACTCTTTGACTCCGACTCCCTAACCTTTGGTGATCTTCCCTACAGCAAATTTGTTAGGGAGTCTTCACGGGTCCTTATGGCACGAACTTTGATCATGGAGTTGCATTTGACGGATATGGAGCAATATAAGGCTGAGCTAAAGTTTGGATTGGGAAAAATTCACAAGGGCCCAACTTGGGGAGAATAGGCTACATAAGATTGAAGACAGGTGTCTCAAACAAGCACAAGAAATGTAGTATTACGATCTCAGCTAATTCATATCAAATTGTAGTTGTGGTTGATAATGGTAGTGTTTTCTCTAGGCTTTTATAGATAATTTCTTCTAGAGTGTCTTTATAATTTGAGTCAAAGGAATGTGCACCACCAAATAAAGAATTTTGATGGTAAAATGAGAAAATATAGAAGTAAATGAAGGTAAAACTGAATAGGTATTATATATTTATAAGAATGAGGAAAACTTTAAAAAAAATCAATAGATAAGAAAGAGGCTAAGTCAAGAACGACCTGGGTGCTCGTCTGAGTGTGCGCAGAGGACACCTGCCTCATCGTCCTCGTCGTCATCCCTCATCAGTAGTCCGTGCGGCCCTTCTCCTAAAGGTGGTGCCAGCAGGGTGCTCCAGTCTTCCTCCGTCAACGCCAACACCAATGCAGCCGGCCTCTATCTGACTCAGATTCCGGACGGGATCAATTTGGCGTCATCTGTGGGAACACATCTACCTATCTTGGAGCGTGAAGATGGAGGACTCCGGCCGAATCAACGTAACCATGACAGCAGGAGAGTATGAACTATTCAAAGAAGTCAAAAGGCGGGCGGCTTCCAAAAAATAAACCATTGCCTCTCAACCTCGCAAGCTGCCTAAAGCCTCTAAAGAGCCAGTTCACGTTTCTGACCGGGGCTCTAAACGAAAGCAGCCCGAGGAGTTCACCCTGGCATTCTACAGAGAGCTTGACCTGGGGTATTATCAGCCAGGTCCCAATGGCCAGAGTCTCAAGAAGGAGCAGCCACAAGTCTCTATGGCAGAAAGCTCCCTTCCTCGGGACTCAAGGAAAGGGAAAGCTGTAGTTCTTCGGGAAGAACCCCATATTGAACTTGATGAAAAGGTGCCCTTCTCCTCAAGGGTACTGGGAGAAAAGTTACCCAAGGGGTATTGACCCCCAGCCATCGGGGAATACGATGGCAGTAAAGACCCTGAAGATCATCTTCGCAAATTTAGGAACACAACGCTGCTACATCAATACAGCGATGCTGTCAAATGTCGGGTATTTTTGAACACCCTATCCGGCTTGGCGCAAAAATGGTTTGATGGACTACCACATGGGTCCATCATGTGCTTTCAGGACTTCAAAACCGCCTTCCTATGCCACTTCGCTAGCAGTAGGAAGCATCAAAAAATAGACCATTGCTTATTTGCTCTCAGACAAGGGCCTGCTGAGCCATTACGGAGTTATATTAAGAGATTCAATCAAGTGGCTCAGGATGTCCCGTCAGTCACTTTAAAGATTCTAATGAACGTCTTCTCTCATGGGTTAGTAGAAGGAGAATTCTTCAGGGATCTCATTCGAGATCCAGTAAAGAATTTCAATGGAATGTTAGAGAGAGCTGCCAGCTACATCAACGTGGAGAAGGCAGCTTTCTACCGTTAATATGCTGGAGAGACGTACGCCTCAACAGCCAACCCAACCACTTCCCCGGGCAAGGGAAGTCAGACCTTTTTTCTCGCCCGGTCAGGATCCTAGACCAGCTCAACGGGTAGTTGCTGTCCACGCTTCCCGACCTGACCCATGGGGTCCCCGGTACTGCACTTACCATCGATCTCACACACACGCTACTAACGATTGTTTTCAGTTTGCTCGTGATTCTCGACGCGCCGCCGAGTTGGGTTTGCCACCGCCCGAGCTAGCTCCCCAGGTCCAAAGAATGATGGAGGACCAACATGCTGCGGCAGGTCAGGCAGGTCAGGCAGGTCGACCCCACTTAGACCCGGTGGGGACAAGTACTCAGCAACCCAGTCGCGTTGGGGAGCAAGAAGAAGCTCGTGAAGCAAAGAACAGGGGCAATGCATCCATTCGGGAAATAGGCATGATCTTTGGAGGGCCTACCGATGGAGATTCAGGACAGGCGTGAAAGTCCATAAGATCTCGAAGGAGTATGCCATGGGATGCCATTGGGGAGCAAGAAGAAGCTCGCGAAGCAGAGAACAAGGGCAATGCAGCAATTCGAGAAATAGGCATGATCTCTGGAGGGCTTACCGATGGAGATTCAGAACGGACGCGAAAGTCCACAAGATCTCGAAGGAGTATGTCGTGGGATGTAGTCAAGAACAAGCTGCTGGCCCTGTCATTAGCTTCAGGCCACAAGATCTCGAAGGAGTAGAGCTGCCCCCCGATGATGCCCTCATCATCAAAGCTGTGAAAGCCAACAGTCTCGTGGCTAGAGTTTTCGTTGACACTGGAAGCTCTATCAACGTGTTGTTCAGATCTGCTTTTGAAGAAATGCAGATTGATGCCCACGAGTTTCAACCAGTAACTACTTCTTTATATGGTTTCACTGGTAATGAAGTAAAACCTATGGGCCAGATCAAGTTGGTCATATCTTTGAGGAGTGAACCATTAGTGAGAACAAGGAGAAGTACCTTCATCGTGGTAGACTCGCCCTCGTCCACAATGTCATCCTGGGCAGACCGGCTTTACACAAGTTTAGAGCTGTTTTTCTACCTTTCATCAAAAGATCAAGTTCCCGGTGGGGGATCAAGTTAGAGAAGTCAAGGGAGAGCAGAAGGTCTCCCGTCGGTGTTATATGGATATGGTTAGAGTGGAGGCTCGCAAAGCGCAGAGGACTCATGATAATGGTGTACATGCCATTCAAGAGGAGCCTCTCCCCCTAGCGGAAGAGCCCATCCCCTGGGAGGAAGTTCAATTGCATCCCGACCATCTAGAGAGCCTAACACGTATAGCGAGTCATCTACCAACCGAGCTCAAAGAGGAACTGATACAGTACTTGACTCGCAATAGAGATGTCTTTGCCTGGTCTCCTGAAGAGTTACCCGGGGTCAGGCCCGAAGTTGTAGAGTATAAACTACATCTCTTGCCTGATGCCCGATCGGTCAAGCAGAAGAAGAGGAATTTCTTGGCCGATCAAAATCAAATCATTCGAGCTGAAGTGGACCAGCTCAAGAAAGTAGACCACATTAAGGAAGTGCAATTCCCGTCCTGGCTTTCTAATGTAAAATACGGTGCCCAAAACATAATTAAATAATAAGGTTATTCGACAAACAATCTTATTGGATTTTTCAGGAGTTTTTAGGAATTTTCTGAGAATTTTTCGGAGCTCGTATGACGTATTTAAGGGGATGAATTTATGGGCTAAGTGAAGGTCTGTTTGGAATACCTCTTTTAGTTAGGAGTTGATTGAGGAATTTACTTAGATTTAATTAACTTAAACCTAAGTATTTAAGTGTTATTGAAAACCTAAATTCCCTAATTTCCCCATCCGATTCTTTCTTTCTCCCCCTCTCGCTCGAAACGCCACAGAAACCATCTCCTCCTCACCTTCGATCGTCGAAGAGGGATCTGCCGCCGAGCTCTCGGAGTTGTCCTCCCTTGCACGGGCTACCTTCGACCAAGAGCAGGGAGGTATTATCCTCTCTCGTGCGGCACAATCTCGCGGGACCAATCGGCGACACAGGCGGCTGTCGCAAGAGCTGCAAAGCTCCCTTCGTTGCCGAGGTAGTGCCCTAGATCCAATCCCCTTTCTTCTCGACTTCTCATAGTCATCTGATTAGACGTCGTCCACATACCTATGTCAGAGATGCCGGAAGGGAGGAGTGAACACCAGGGAGGGCAGCAAGGCCGCACACTTGCGGATTTGGGCGGAGTCGCTACCTTTAGAGGTCATCGGCTCCATCCCCTCTCTGCCACGGTACGCTGCAACCCATTTCATCGTCGACACAGGTTGGTTGAGCTCTTATTGTTCCATTTTCCATCATAGTGCCGAGTCATCTCTTCGCCGGAGTAGACCAACTGTTAGCGTCGCAGCTACCTAGGCTGGTGCACCACCTCTAGTGTTTTGATGCTCGTCATCAAGCTCTCTCGGATGGTTTTGTTGGTGTCGAGTTCAACAACCAACTCATGAATCCCTGCTTTGTTCCTCTGCCTATGCTGTGCCAACAGATCAAGTAATCGTTGCCCTAACCTTGCCCTGGCTCACTGCCATCGCATCAACCAGATTTTCTTTCTGAGGGATCTTGGATGTAGTGTAGTGTAAGTCTTGCTCGGCGTTGGATTGGTATGTTTTGATTGCATATTTTGTTTAGGATGTGGAGATATGATGCTTGTCTGGATTTTGTAGCACTCAAGGATTGTTCGCTGGTGATCCACAATTCCGACGACCCTGTTTCGGTAGTGAATTCCTCTAGTTATGTTTCACCAGCGGTCACCTTGAACTTGGATGAGATTTTTGAGGTAAGCCATAGTTGTAAACTCTAATGTAATTTGGTACGTTGGATTTATGTTGAGTTGGCTTGTTGGTAAATCTATTGCTATATGGACTAATCAAGGAGTTGGTATTAGTTAGAATTAATCATTAACTAAGGTTAAACTAGTTTAACTCTAGTTTAAGTGGTTAATCAATAATCGGATTAGGGTTAAGTTAGCTAATTGGGTTATGATTGGATTTAGCTAACTAGTTCCTAGTTGACTAGTTATATTATACTTATTGTGATCGCAGGACTTAGGTTCGGGACGAGCATCTCGACGTGGGATTACATGTCGTGGTATACATTTAATGCGGGTACTTCTTGCTTTATCCCTTTAGTATTTTGATCCTAGTGCATGAGCTTTATGTTCAGATAGTTGCTGTATCTATCTTGACTCCACTCTTATTTTTCCTGCGCTTGATACTTCCACTCAATCTTTGAGCTACTCGTTTCTGTATCTATACAGTCTCTCGTTGCTATCGATGATATTTAGCAGATACTATAGTACTAGGTATTGGATACCAGATACCAGACATTAGATAGTAGATATTGGATATATGGACACCTGATACCATGTTTACCTGCTTTGATTTCTGTTTATTTACACACCTTGCTGAGCATGCTGGCTTCATGTAGCATACCTGTTTTCTGTTTATATATATATGATGACTGCTGCATTTTCGCATCATGTCATTGCATGCATAGCCGACGACTTTGGCTCCCTTGTGGTTGAGACGGTCGTTGGCCTGGGCCGCACGTTCGGCCACTCATGGGTAGTGGTAGCTTGGAGCATGCCGCTTGTCCTGTCGTGCCCCCCACTCGCACACTCATGGGTAGTGTTTGCTGGAGTCGCGGGCAGCAGGGACCCCGTCGCAGACGTAGCTATTCAGCTACTATGCAACTGTCCCCTCGGCCACTCGAGAGTAGTGGTAGCTGTAGTGGTGTACAGTCTGTCATTGTCCCGGCCTCTCGTCCATACTGGGGTCATGGACTTGAGGGGTGGGCGGGAGTGATCATCCGTGCATACGCTGTTATTATTATACCTGCTGATACTGTTGTTTACTTATGCTGTTGTCGCTTATCTATGCTGCTGTTGCTAGATTATGCTGCTGTTGTTTATTTATGCTGTTATGCTTACATAGGTTGAGATTTATACCTGTGATATTTGTTTAGACACTGGCTTACTTACTGTTGACCTGTATATACCTCACATGATACCATGTAGTTATGAGCAGTACTGTAGCAGGACTTTGCTATATCTACCTTCCCTTACTAGCCTAGGATATGGTTTCAGGTATGGACACTTATTATGATATCACTGTAGTATCTGCTATTTCCATACGAGACTGTATACCTTTTTGCATCTCTAGTTCTTTATGATACTCATGCACTATCATTCTATTACCCGCTGAGTCTTTATACTCACCACCCCGTATATTGGTAATTTCACCAGGTAGCAGGTAAAGGATTTACGGAGTTGCCTGGAGATCCTGTCCGCCAGTTCCACGTCACATTCGAGGACGACCTTATGATTTCGGTATTTCTTACGTTATTTGTATTTTGGGTTTTGTACTTGTTTATGTACTTGTATTCTCCTGTATTGGGTTTGATATTATTGTGTCAAGCCGAGCCGGCTCGCAGTTAGTTACTTTATGTTTTGTGATCGTTGTTTGTGATTTCCGCTGTGTTGATTTAGTACAGCCGTGTGGGCTGATTTATATATTTATATGACTGCGTGGTTGTGTTTATTTCTGTTCCAACCGAGTGGGCTGCTTATATAACTGCGTGGTTGTGTAGATATATTCCAGCCGTATGTGGCTGATGTATATTGTATGTATGTATGCCTCAGATTGTCACCCGTACAGAGGAGATGCTGTCGAAATTTTTCGGTACGGTCTCCTTTGGGGGCGTGACAGTTGTAGAGTATAAACTACATCTCTTGCCTGATGCCCGATCGGTCAAGCAGAAGAAGAGGAATTTCTTGGCCGATCAAAATCAAATCATTCGAGCTGAAGTGGACCAGCTCAAGAAAGTAGACCACATTAAGGAAGTGCAATTCCCGTCCTGGCTTTCTAATGTAGTCCTGGTAGCTAAACCCAACAATAAGTGGAGAGTCTGCATTGACTTTCGGGATCTTAACCGCTCCAGTCCTAAGGATTGTTATCCGCTTCCCAGAATAGACCATATGGTAGATTCAACCACTGGCTGTGAAAGGATTTTCATGTTGGATGCTTATTAGGGGTATCACCAAATCCCCTTGGCAATAGAGGACCAAGAGAAGGTCAGTTTCATCATGACGGATGGTACTTTCTGTTATACTATCATGCCTTTTGGACTCAGAAATACAGGGGCTATATATCAAAGGATGATGGATAAGATCTTCCGAGATCAGATCGGGCGTAACGTGGAGGTCTACGTAGACGATATACTCGTCAAATCCCCTTTAGCCATAAATCTGATAGCTGACGTGGAGGAAACTTGCAGTACCCTCCGGCAATATGGATTAAAGTTGAATCCATCAAAGGGCTTGTTTGGAGCTAGAGGAGGAAAGTTCTTGGGATATCTGGTGACTGAGCGGGGAATTGAAGCCAATCCTGAGAAAGTTTGAGCGCTTCGAGACATGAAAGCTCCCCAAAACCTAAAGGAGGCACAGAGTTGGTAGGCAGAATAATAGCCCTGTCCAGGTTCATTTTCCAATCGCCAGACAAGGTAGCACCCTTTTTTAAAGTACTCAGGAAGGCTTCCAAATTTTAGTGGGACGAGGAGTGCACGCGAGCTTTTAAATAACTGAAAAAGTATCTGGAGACCTTGCCTTCCCTGTTCAAGGCCATTACGGGAGAGCCGCTCTGGGTCTACTTGTCAGCCACCCCTGAAACCGTGGGGACAGTGTTGGTAAAAGAGCAGGACAATGTACAACGGTCAGTGTACTTTTTCAGTCATCTGTTGAAGGGGCTGAGTCTCAATATACAACCCTGGAAAAGTTAATTTATGGACTGGTGCTCATGGCTCGTCGCTTGAGGCCCTATTTCTTAGCACACCCCATCACATTCTTAACCAACAGTACCATGGGCAAAGCTTTAACTAATGTAGAGGTGGCAGAGCATCTCATCAAATGGGCAACTAAACTAGGAGAGTATGATATACAATATCAACCTCGCACTGCCATTAAAGCGCAAGCCTTGGCAGATTTCTTAACAGAGGTTCATCAAACAGACTCTGAAGAAACTTGAAAGGTTTATATAAACAGGTTGGCCACTCAACAAGGAAGCGGTGTAGGGATCCTTCTGATATCCCCCCCCCCCCAAGAGGATATACTGCAATTAGCTGTCCAGTTGAATTTCAGAGCTACTAATAATGAAGCATAGTATGAAGCCTTATCAGCAGGGTTGCAGGTAGCTCGACATGTGGGAGCTGCCCGGGTAATAGTTTACTCAGATTCTCAATTAGTGACTCAACAAGTGGCAAGCAATTTTGAGGTGAATAGTGATAAGTTACAAATATATCAAGAAGCATATGAAAGGATGAAGGAAGAATTTAAGTCACAGTATCCAAAATTCCCAGAGCAGAAAATGAAAGAGTAAATGAATTAGCCAAGATGACCAATTCTTTGACTACTTGGGTGTTAGATCGTTCAATAACGCAAACCTTCCTCATATCTCAGATAGATTTACAAAGCAACAGGGAAGAGTCGATTGATTGGAGGGCACCAATGATCAGTTATCTTCAGCAAGGCATTTTATCGCCCGACCCTGAAGAAGCATGACTAGCCAGGAAGAAAGCTTATGCCTACACCATGATCGGGGATCAATTATATAAGCGGGTATTTTCTAGGCCGCTGCTCAAATGTCTAGGAATGGAAGAGGCAAGACATGTTCTGCAGGAAACACATCTAGGATGCTGTGGTAATCACACGGGAGGTAGGACGTTAGCTCAGAAGGTGCTACTGGCCAGGTATTTTTGGCCTAACCTACATAAAGATGCTCAAAGGTTGGTGAATACCTGTTTGTCCTGTCAGAAGCACCAGAATCTGGCACATAGGCCAACGACACTGCTAAAGACTTTCATAGTTTCCTGTCTCTTTGATCAATGGGGCATGGATATAGTAGGACAGTTCCCCATAGCGCCTGGTCAGAAACGTTTCTTGCTTGTGGCTGTAGACTACTTTTCCAAATGGGTAGAGGTCGAGACCCTAGCCCAGATCACGGAGGGAGCAGTCATTCAATTTTTGTGGAAAAAATATTCTGTGCAGATTCGGCATACCCCATAAATTGATCTCAGATAATGGAAGACAGTTTCAAGGTTGGAAGATCCAAGCCTGGTGTCAAGGGTTCGACATTATTCAGGCCTTCACATCCGTGGTGTACCCGCAAAGTAATGAACAGACGGAGGTTGTTGATCGAGAGATTGTTCAAGGGTTGAAAGTAAAATTAGATCATGTAGGAGGTGACTGGGTGGAAAAGTTACCAAGTATTCTCTGGGCTTATCGTACAACTCCTCGAGAAAGCACGGGACTCCATTTCATCTAGTCTACAGCAATGAGGTAGTGGTGCCCATAGAGTTGGGGGTGCCTTCAGTCAGGAGGATGTTGTATGATGAGGGGAATGTTGAACGGTGACTATCAGAGCTGGATTTTATCAGTAAAATCCACGAGCGAACAACAACAAGGCTAGTTGCTTACCGACAAAGGATGAGACAGAATTACAACAGGAGGGGGATCCCTCGGTTCTTTGGAGAAGGGGACCTGGTCTGGAAGCAAATCAAGTCTGTGGGCGAAGTAACTAAGTTAGCACCTCAATGGGACGGACCTTACAAGATTATTAAGAAGTTGACATCCGATGCCTACTACCTACATGACACTCGGGGTAGGAAGTTAGATCGGCCTTGGAGTGCTAATTACCTCCGACCCTATCGCATGTAGCCAATTCGGTCCTTTATAAAGTGGGTAAGTGTGACAGCGGATACGATTGGGTAGGATGAGCTAAGTCTTGAACGCTCAAACTATTAACCGGTCGGGATATTAGCCTAATCAAGCTTGCTGCACTTGGACTCTTTGTGATCCAGAAAACTTACCCGAGATTCAAGTTTGGATTGGTCCACACAGGTCTTACTAAGTTAAGGTTCAAAATATAGATAATAGCAAATAGAATAAAATATTAACACAGTATAGCTATCATGGATTTAAGTACATGAGTGAAGGATTACTTAAAAGCCGCGAAGACATCGTCCGACATTTCCTTCAAAACCCGGCGATGGTCTAAAAAGTCTGCAGGGGGAGCAGTGGTTAGGTACCCCTATTCATAGAGTTGCTTCAGTGTCCCCAGCGCTCCATGAGTCGCAAAAATGACAAAGTGGTCTCTCACCTGAGTACAAAACTCTGGAGATTGCAGATACACCTCTCTGGAGTTGGGGGTGCCTTCAGTCAGGATGATGTTGTATGATGAGGGGAACATTGAACGATGACTATTAGAGCTGGATTTTATCAGCAAAATCCACGAGCGAACAGCAACAAGGCTAGTTGCTTACCGACAAAGGATGAGACAGAATTACAACAGGCGGGGGATCCCTTGGTTCTTTGGAGAAGGGGACCTGGTCTGGAAGTAAATCAAGCTTGTGGATGAAGTAACCAAGTTAGCACCTCAATGGAATGAGCCTTACAAGATTATTAAGAAGTTGGCATCCGGTGCCTACTACCTACATGATGCTCAGGGTAGGAAGTTAGATCGGCCTTGGAGTGTTAATTACCTCCGACCCTATCGCATGTAGCCAATTCAGTCCTTTATAAAGTGGGTAAGTGTGGCAGCGGATACGATTGGGTAGGATGAGCTAAGTCTTGAACGCTCTAACTATTAACCGGTCGGGATATTAGCCTAATCAAGCTTGCTGCGCTTGGACTCTTTGTGATCTAGAAAACTTACCCGAGATTCAAGTTTGGATTGGTCCACACAGGTCTTACTAAGTTAAGGTTCAAAATATAGATAATAGCAAATAGAATAAAATATTAACACTGTACGGTCATCATGGGTTTAAGTACATGAGTGAAGGATTACTTAAAAGTCACGAAGACATCGTCCGACATTTCCTTCAAAATCCAGCGATGGTCTAAAAAGTCTGCAGGGGGAGCAGTGGTTAGGTACCCCTGTTCATAGAGTTGCTTCAGTGTCCCCACCGCTCCATGAGTCACAGAAATGACAAAGTGGTCTCCCACCTGAGTACAAAACTCTGGAGATTGTAGATACACCTCTCTGCTCAACCGGCAGTGCTCGTCCTCTCCTGCCTTATAGATTTCCAGAGCTGTGATAACTCTAGACAGGATAGAGCGAACTTGAGACAGTTCAGCTTTCACTGTGAGTAGTTCTGCGGCCTGGGACTCCAAAGTCCCGCTCTGATCTTGAAGAAGAGCCTCCTTAGATTGCAGCTCCTGAGTCAGCTGATCCAAAGTTTGCTGGTGAAGAATCTCGGTCTTGCTGTTTTCTTCATGAAGGCTTTTGACTTCCTGATCTGCTTCTCTCAGGGATTGGCTATGAAGAGCGTTAATCCTCTTCAAGTTCTCTATCTTAGTCCTCAGTATATAGCCAGCTGTCGCTAGGTCATTTAACTAAAATTCCACTTCAACTACTCTATCCTCCATGGTTTTGTTTTCTTGGTACAAGGAGGACAGTGTCTGGCTCATTGTCAAGGACTCGGCGAGGCTCTAGATAGGAACAGGTGTAAGATAATGATAGGAATAAGGAGGACGAGTAAGAAAGAAAACTTACAGCTATAGCTCCCTCAGCGATTAAGTCCTGCTGAAGGGGTACCAGAATAGAGTGCATCTGTGTTAAATTCTCTCGCCAACGGTCGGACAATATTCCTCTGAGGGTGATACGACTAGTGAACGCATCTATTTGCTTCCGCGGATTCCATTCGGAAGGCAGGGTAGCTCTAAAATGAGAGTAAGGGGTGTCGCGATCTGGACGGTCCCGCTTAAGTCCTCAAAGAAGGAGGGTGAGTTAAAGGTTCTGCAGTTGCATCTAGGACTTCGGGAGGATGGGAAGCAGCAGGCGAAGAAGTGGTAGGTGGTACATGTGATGAAGCAGGACCCGTGGGGGGCGGGTGAGATTCGTCGAAGACTTCTTCCGGGATAATTGAGGGCATCCCTTGAGGAGTCCCCTTTGGGACCTCTAAAGGAGTTGCAGAAGCACCTAGGAATCCCGGGCTTGAGGTAGCTGCTGGAGGTGATGAGGCAGATACAGCAGCAGGAGGATTGTTAGAGGTTTAGGCGGGATCAACAGGTCTGTGTTGAAGCTTGTGTACCAATGGTTGGTCGTCTAAATCTTCAGGTGGAGTTCGGGATCGACGAACTGGGAGAGATGGGGCCCTCTAACCTAGGGAAGCACCAGCGAAACGTACGCGATGGGCTGCCCGAGAAGCTGATCGAAACTCTGGACTGGCAGGAGGTACGACAGCCGACCTGTAGGTTGATACAGGGACCAATCGAGAAGTAGGTTCAAGAGCTTATCGGAAAGCTGAGGGGGAAGCTGATCTGGGAGGGGAGTGAGGAGTAAATCTAGGAGCAGGTCGGGAAGCTGAGGGGGAAGTTGTTTGAGGAGTAGACCGAGAAACTGTAACGGCAGTTTCTTCCAGCCAGGCAGGGGTGGAATGAGGAAGTGGCCTTCTTTCCAATATGATTCTGCCTCTACGCATTATTTCCTGATCACTCAGGGGGAGAGATTGAACATCTGACGCACGGTTCAAGGTGTTGGCTGCACAAGGAAAACTAAGGTTGTAGTGGCAATACCAAAAACAGAGCGGAATAAGTTAAAAGACTCACCTAAGGAGCGAGGCAACTCAGAGGAAATGTGACTCAGCCTGAAAAAGACTAGCATGTCCTCAGACAACAGTCTCATTAAGTCTAGTCTCCAACATATCAGTTGAGCCGAAGCCTCTGTGAAGAGGGGATCAGTATTGAAGTTCCCTAAGTAAGGTGCTACAAGGAGTGAGCGTTGCCATCGGGTGGGTCATTCCACGTCAAAAGGAAGTTGAAGGAAAAAATATTTATCCTTCCAGGTCGCGTCAGAGGAGGGAATAGGACAAAAGAAAGTAGTACGGGTATGAGCCTGAAAATGAAACAAGCCCTCATGCTACCGGCGAGGGGTAAAGAAGTAGTGGAACAGGCGGGCAGACCAGGATATTTCACAGACTTCACATAAGATAACGAACCCACATAGAATCCTTATAGAGTTGGGAGTTAGTTGGCCTAGAGGAATTCTGAAATATCAACTTACAGCAGAAAATAGAGGGTGAATGGGGAAGCGAAGTCCAACGACGCATTGTTACTTATAGAAAGTGGTATATCCCTCTGGAGGAGAGGATGCCCAGTAAAGTGAATTAGGAATGATGATATGCATGTCCTCAAAAATCTTATAGTTGAAACGAAGATCGTCCAGATCCACACCAGTGAAAGAAGATACTCCCGGAAGGTAAATGATGGTAGGCGAAACCATGGGAAGGATATAGGTATAAAATCGAGGGCAAGATGAAGTAGAAGGTGAGAGAAGAAGGAGAGAGGGCAAGACGAAGCAAAAGACGAGAGCAGAAGGAGGATGCAGGTAAAAAAGTTTAGAGGGAAGGAAGGGGAGGTATATTTATAGTCGATACATAGGGGGGTATTATGGTTAACCACCATCCAACGACTTACAATAAAGGCGGTTCAGGTTACCCAAGCAAAAGGGGCCATTGGATCTTCATGGAAAATAGGGCCAAAAAATGGTGTCAGAAAAAGTAATGGTGAAAAGTACAAGAGTAATCAAGAGGTAAGGCAACCTCAGAAAAGGGAGCAACTACAATGGCAGCTCTTTAAGGCATTCATGTGCGCACTTTCTATTTTTTAATAGCAGAACTAAAGGACAGACCAGGGAAAGAGGAACACAAGTAGAAACTCAAGTATGTAGCATCGGCCAGGACATCAACAAGCAAACCTAAAGAACAGACCAGGGAAAGGCAGACGCAGTTAGAAACCCAGGTCTGTCATGCTGGTCGAAATATTAACAAAGTCAAAGCAAAGTTTTGAGCGTATGGTTAGAAGGCTAGGTCTGTAACACTGATTGGAATATCAGCAGGGTTACAGCAAGGCCTCGGACAGGAAACAAATAAGTTTTGCTGGAGATCATAAGTATACAAGGAGCATAGAAAAGGCACGCGCTCAGTAGATTTTCTAAGTAAACCAGGATAGAAGCAAGCATGGAATATGCATTATAAAGATGTGTTCCGAGGAAGGTTTTTACATCCAGGTTCAATTTAAGGTAAAGGTATAGAAGAAAGTTCAAAGTTCTCATCTTCTTCAAAGGAGGGGAAAGATTCAGCAGGTAGCTCCTCCACAAGGCGCGTCCAGTTTAAGAAGTTGTCCGGGGAAGCAGAACGTAGGAGACCTTGCATAAATAGCTGACGAACAGCGCCCACACCGTCGTACCATATCATCGCGTCAATCAGGGGAACCCATTTTCTTTCCAAAGAGAGGGGACTTGACATAGGCGAGCCTGTATGCGTTTAGGCGATCGATCTCTCCCGCTTTGTAAGTAGTCAACTCTCCCATTACTTTGTTTGTGTCCGCCTATGCCAGAGCCAGCTCTTGTTTTCCCTTGGAAGTAGGGGTGTCAATTTGGGTGGGTCGGGTCGGGTTGGGTTGGGTTAAGTTTTTTTTTTTTTAACCCAACCCGAACCTGACCCGAACCCGAGTTCAACCCAAAACACCTAAACCCGAACTCGACCAACCCGATCAACCCGAACCCGACCCATATAACCCGAAAATCCGATTCAAAACAACTTTTTTGGGCTATTTTCCCTATAATTCTTCACTTTGATCTCAATACTCCATCATTATCATACAAATATACATAAAAACATCTAAAATTTTAAAATAAAATTTGATTTAATCCCCAAAAAACCCACAAAACCCTATATTTAAGTCAACCCGGGTCAACCCGAATCCGACCCGACCCAACCCGAAAATTTTTTACTCTCCAACCCTCCAACCCAAACCCGACCCGAACCCGAAAATGCCCAACCTGAACCTGATTTTTTTCGGGTCGATTCGGGTTGGGTCGTCGGGTCGGGTTCATTTTTGACACCCCTACTTGGAAGCATCCTCTTAGGATTAGAGAAGATCTGCTTGAAGCGCTTTGATGGTAGCTTTTCTAACCTCCCACTGGCTATTGAGAGCTTTCTCTCGTTCTATACTCGCAGCCAGGGCTGCCCGGGTGGTGGCCAGATCTTTTTTGAGAGCCTCATAGGACTCCTATAGGGTCTGCACGTTGGGTTTTTTGGGCCGCGAAAACTGCATTTTCGCGTCGCGGAAACCCCGAAAGCCCCAGCCACCGGATCCGTGCAAAGAAAAATCTTTCGAAAAATACGAGTACGAGTTTCTAAACTTCGATCTACATAGATCTACAAAGGATAAACCTTTTATACCTTCGATGCGTGCCCTTTTCGTATCCCGCTCGTCCAAAGAGATGCCGGATCTCTAGTTGTCAAGATAGACAACTCTCTATGTGTATCCACACGAACACACTAGATGGAAAAGACCAAACAAAGGTGTGCTAGCACCTAGGATGTTCGGCCAAGAAGGAGGAGAGGGAGAGGAGAAGGAGAGAGCTCAAGGAGGAAGAAGAAGTGAATTGCCTTCAATGAGGAAAAATTAATTCCCTTCACTATGTGTGGCCGGCCACAATTGTAACTCCTCTACAATTAATGTGGCCGGCCACATTAAAGGGAAAGGAGGCTTGTAACCTCCATGATGTGGCACACACTTAAGTAACCATGATGATGTGGAGTATCATCATTGGTCCACATCTTGCCAACTCACCAATGAGGTGGCATAAAATTAAGTCAAACTTGACTCTTCATCTTCCTCTCAAGTCAAGTCAAACTTGACTTAAGCTCTCTCATGGTTGATCTAATCCAACCATTTAATTCAAGCCAATTTAATATAATGAATCTAATTCATTTAATTAAATTGATTCAATGAGTCATAATCTAAATTAGACTCATTGAACACATGAATTAACTTGAGTCTAACTCAATTAGCCCAATTAGGATTACTCTTAATCTAATTTGATTCATCAAATGAATCTAATCCTTTTGGTTCATCATATGAACCTAATCTCCATCTAATTGTCCTTAGTGTGTAACCATATAGGTTCTTGTAACGTTGGCAATGCCCCTAAACCCATTTAGGAGCATAAGTAATGAGCGGTATCTAGCAACACATCATTACTATCCAAGTTACAAGAATGTTGAGATCCAACATCACCTTGTGACTACTAATTGTGACTCCTCACAATATATGACAAGTGTCCTTCTATCCAAGACATCTAGATTGATCAATGTGAGGCATAGACCGTGTCATCCTCTAATCAATCTAAATCTTGAACTCCAAGTAGACTCACTAAATCAAATGAGCTCAATATCTCATATTGACTCATTTGGGCATGGCCATGCACTTCGTGGTCTCACTCTATCAAGAATATCGATGTCGCTCCCGTCATATAGGAGGGATAGATCTCATCTACATCACTCACATCCCTCTGCATAATTCGTTACATACCCAGTAATCGCCTTTATAGTCCACCCAGTTATGGGTGACGTTTGACGAAACTAAAATACATAACTCCTTATGTAGGGATCCATGGTGACTTCAGGTCCAAGGACTAGTAGTCATACTAATAGCCACATGAGAAAATATATGACACTCATATAACGATCCATGATACTTTCTCATGGCGGGTCATTCAGTATACATTCTCCAATGCATACCTATGTGTCAACTTGATATCTCTATATCCATGACTTGTGAGATCAAGTCATCGAGTTGACCTACATGCTAGTCTTATTGCATTAATATTGTCCCTGAATGTTAATACTCGACTAGGAATGATTAAGAGTAGTGTTCCCTATATCATCTCACTATCGGTTCAACTAACTAATTGATATAGGTGAGAACCTTTTACTCAAGGACGCTATTATACTTAGTTTATTGGACACCAATACAAGTAAGTATAATAACCAAAAACAAATGCCTTTATTTATACAAGAATATGATACAACAAGTCCATAATATAATCATCAAATGATTGGCTCTAGGGCTCTAACTAACAATCTCCCACTTGCACTAGTGCCAATCAGTGTAGGCTCTAAGCTCCAATGACCCAGTGTGACCATCATGCTTCCTCTGTGCCAAAGCCTTGGTCAAGGGATCTGCGATGTTAGCTTTTGTAGGTACTCTGCAAATCTTCAGATCTCCTCTCTCGATAATCTCTCGAATGAGATGGAAGCGCCGTAGTATGTGTTTGGTCCACTGGTGTGAGCGAGGTTCCTTCGCTTGTGCTATAGCTCCATTGTTGTCACAATAGAGCTCAATAGGGTCAGCGATATTGGGAACCACCCCAAGTTCAGTGATGAACTTACGGATCCAAACTGCCTCCTTTGTTGCCTCTGATGCAGCAATGTACTCGGTCTCTGTCGTAGAATCAGCTACTGTGTCCTGCTTCGAACTCTTCCAGCTCACAGCACCACCATTAATGCAAAACACGAACCCTGACTGCGATCGATAGTCATCCTGGTCGGTCTAGAAGCTGGCATCACTGTAACCCTTTACAGCTAGCTCATCATTGCCTCCATATATCAAGAAATATTCTTTAGTCCTTCTTAAGTACTTAAGAATATTCTTGACCGCTATCCAGTGACTTTCACCTGGATCTGACTGGTATCTGCTCGTCATGCTCAAAGCATACGAGACATCAAGTCGAGTACATAGCATGGCATACATGATAGATCCTATGGTTGAGGCATAAGGGATCTGATCCATGCGGTCTCTCTCCTCTCTAGAAGAGGGACCTTGAGTCTTCGAAAGACTCACGCCATGTGACATCGGCAGAAAATCCTTCTTGGAGTTCTGCATGGCAAACCGAAGGAGTACCTTGTCAATATATGTACTCTGACTTAGGCCAAGCAATCTCTTAGATCTATCTCTATAGATCTGTATCCCTAGAATGCTTGATGTCTCACCTAAGTCCTTCATTGAGAAGCAACTCCCTAGCCAGGTCTTGACAGACTGAAGCATAGAGATGTCCTTCCTAATGAGCAGTATGTCATCCACATACAATATGAGGAAGACAACTATATCCCCTACAACCTTCTTGTAGACACAAGACTCATCTTCGTTCTTGATGAAACCAAATTGTTTGATTGCATCATTGAATTGAAGATTCCAGCTCCGAGAAGCTTGCTTTAGTCCATAAATGGACCTATGCAGCTTGCATACTCTGCTAGTATGCTGTGGATCTACAAAACCCTCAGGTTGTGTCATGTACACATCCTCAAGTAGGTTTCCATTCAGAAATGCGGTTTTGACATCCATCTGCCATATTTCATAGTCATGGTAAGCTGCAATAGCAAGCATGATTCGAATGGACTTAAACATCGCTACTGGAGAAAAGGTTTCATCATAGTCAATACCATGAATCTGCTTGAAACCTTTAGCTACCAAGCGACCCTTATAGATAAGTCCATCCATGTCAGTCTTTCTCTTAAAGACCCACTTACACCCAATGGGTTTTACCCCTTCAGGTGGATCAACCAATGTCCATACTTGGTTGGTGTACATGGATTCCATCTCGGATCTCATGGCCTCTAGCCATTTCTCGGAATCTGGTCTCATCACAGCTTCCTGATAGGTGGTAGGCTCATCCTCTATGAGCACAACGTCATCATGGTCAGACAAGAGAAATGAGTATCTCTCAGGCTAACGACGTACCCTATCAGACCTGCGAAGAGGTATGTCTACTTGAACTGGTTGTTGTTCCTCAACTCTTTGTGGAACAACATCATCCACAACACTTTGTGGTTCCAGTTCAACTTCCATCGAGGCTTCAGTGCTATTATTCACATCTTGAACTTTTTCAAGATCGAACGTGCTCCCACTAGTCTTTCTAGAAACAAAGTTCCTTTCTAAAAAGACCCCAGTCTTTGCCACAACTACCTTGTGCTGACTGAGAATGTAGAAGTAATATCCCTTAGTTTCCTTGGGATATCCAATAAAGTAGCACTTGTCGGATTTGGGTCCTAACTTGTCTGAGACTTGACGTCGAATGTAAGCCTCACAACCCCAAATCCTCATGAAAGATACCTGGGCATCTCTCCCAGTCCATATCCTATATGGTGTCTTTATCACGGCCTTGGATGGAACTCGGTTGAGTATAAAAGCTGCCGTGTCTAGAGCATAGCCCCAAAGGCATGTCGGAAGATCTGTGTGACTCATCATAGATCGTACCATATCTAATAGGGTACAATTCCTCCTTTTGGATACACCATTCCATTGTGATGTTCCAGGAGGAGTGAGTCGGGATGGAATCCCACACTCAGCTAGGTAGTCACGAAACTCATGGCTAAGGTATTCTCCATCTCGATCTGATCGAAGTATCTTAATACTCTTGCCAAGCTGGTTCTATACTTCATTCTTGAATTCTTTGAACTTTTCAAAGGATTCTGACTTATGTGTCATCAAGTACACATAATCATATCTACTGAAGTCATCAGTAAATGTGATGAAGTACCTATAACCGCCTCTAGCAGCAACATTGAAAGGGCCACATACATCACTATGTATGAGTCCTAACAAATCAGTCGCTCTTTCGCTGTGCCCACTAAAGGGAGTCTTGGTCATCTTGCCTAGTAGGCATGACTCGCACGTCTCATAATATTCAAAATCAAATGAGTCCAGCAAACCATCCTTATGGAGCTGGGATAAGCGCTTGTCATTTATATGACCTAAGCGACAGTGCAAGAGATAAGTTTGGTTCAGGTCATTTGACTTGAACCTCTTGGTATTTATGTTATAGATAGGGCTTTCAAGATCTAGAATGTAGAGTTCATTCATCAGAGGTGCACTACAATAGAACATATCTTTTAAATAAACAGAACAACATTTGTCCTTTATAATAAAAGAGAAACCTTTCTTGTCCAAACAAGAAACTGAAATTATGTTCTTAGTTAATGCAGACACATAACAACAATCATCCAACTCTAATACATGCCTAGAGGGCAGAGATAGAAAATAAGTCCCTACAGCAACAGCAGCAACCCGTGCTCCATTGTCTACGCGTAGGTCCACCTCGCCCTTCGCCAATGCCCTGCTATTTCTCAGCGCCTGCACATTAGTACAAATGTGAGATGCACATCTGGTATCTAATACCCATGATGAAGAAATAAATAGATTGACTTCTATAACATATATACCTGAAGTGGAAGTCTCACTTCACTTCTTCTTAAGATCTTCCAGGTACACCTTGCAGTTCCTCTTCCAGTGTCCGGTTTGACCGCAGTGGAAGCAGGTAGCATCCTTGGAGACCCTTCCTTTAGGCTTCAGTGTCTTGCCTTTGCCCTTGGCTTGGGACTTTCCCTTGCCTTTGGGCTTGCCCTTGCCCTTATGTTTCTGAACCATCAGAACAGAGTGGGGCTTAGCCTTCTTAAGGTTCAACTCAGCAGTTCTTAACATGCTAAGCAGCTCGGGCAGTGGCTTGTCAATTTCGTTCATATTGTAGTTTAGAACGAACTGACTATAGCTATCCAGCAAGGATTGCAAGATCAGGTCAATGGCCAGCTCTTGGCCAAGCAGGAATCCCAACCTCTGTAGGTTTTCTATGTACCCAATCATTTTGAGTACATATGGGCCTACGGGAGCCCCATCTAACATCTTACACTGAAACAGTGCCCTTGAGATCTCAAATCTCTCATGCCTCCCTTGTCCTTGATACAGTTGACGAAGATGTTCAACCATATCATAAGCGCCCATTAACTCGTGTTGCTTCTGAAGCTCAGAGTTCATGGTCGCGAGCATTAGACAGGACACATCTAATGTGTCATCTTGATGCTTCTTGTAAGCATCTTTATCTGCTCGCGTGGCATTAGCAGGAGGAGCCTCCGAAATGGGCTGCTCCAGAACGTGCAGTTTACGTTCCTGGGTGAGAACTATTCTCAAGTTCCTGTACCAGTCCAGGAAATTTGCTCCGTTGAGCTTGTCCTTCTCAAGAACAGAACGCAGAGAGAAAGTGTTCGTATTCGACGTCATGGTTTATCTACAACAGGAAAAATGCAGAAAATAAATATCATATTCTTTAAATCATTTAATTAGGCCTTTAACTAAATGATGCTCCCACTGAATTCTATAATTCATGTGGGACAAGATCTACATCATACTAACCCTTGAGTTAGCTTTGGCTAATACGCCCAAAATTTAGTATGGTCGATAGGTAACGATTTACCAATTATATCTCTATGCAACTCTTGTTTATAAGATCATTATCCGCAGTTATATTACAACTTGAGTTAGTTTTGGCTAATACGCCCAAGAATTAATATAAATGTGATTATGTCCTATATTCCAACCGTTGGAAATATGCCTATAGTTGTACTCGATCCAACCGAGTTAACTAGGAATACTCAATCTAATTGAGTTTGTATTCGCCCATGCGTTGATAAGCGGGACCAAGATTGTCCCTCCGTACCCTACCAAGATAATATGTGTTGCTCTGCTTTGGCAGATTCAACAACACATGTGATTGAGGTAGTGATAGGTATCACGGCACGGTAGGCGTTAGAGTTGACATGATTTAGATCTAATCTAAACGATGATGCGTATCATATACTCGATATAGATCTAATCTAATCGTGGAGTGCATCATGTGCACGACTTAGATCTAATCTAATCGTTAGGCACTAATTAATTACTTAATCATGCATCACATATACACAAGCAATTAATTAAATTAATTTGTGATTTTGTCATGGCCCTACTACGATCTTCTCAAGCCAATGAGAAGATCGGATGGTCAACCTAAGGTCAACAGCTTCTCAAGCTTCTCCCTTTGACCACCTTGTGTTGCTCGTGCCCTCCTCGTAACTTCGTCTCGTGTGGACCTTCCACAGCTCCAATTTTATACATTACAATTTTGAAACTCGAGTTACATTCGAGTCTAAACTAATTTACAACAAGAATAAAAGAGAAAGGCACGACGCGCAGGTCGCGAAAAATAAAAATACAACACGCACATCACATCACGGCACGCAGGCCGTATTATGAATTACAACACATTTATTCCAATCTAATTGGGTCTTTTGGGCCATGACTATCACAAATTATACATAATTCTAAATTATATATTTCCTATAATTTTCTGCAATTTTAATACTAATTTTTACAATTTTTACGAGTAAAATTTCCCGGCAGTCCCGTTTAGCGGTTTTCGGGCGCAATCGCGGAACGAATTGTTGGTTGCTACTCGAAAAGCCTAATGGTTCCACTATATAAAACTTTTGTACAAAGATCTGAACCTTTTCCTAGCTACCATGTGTTCTTTTAAATTAAACTTGGATCGCCTGCGGAACTTAACACGTTTGATCCAAAGTTTAATTTATTTGTTCTTTTAGGTTTAGACTTGGATCTCTTGCGGAACTTAACACTTTCGATCCAAATCACCTAGGTTATTAATTCTATTAAATATTAATTTCCAAAACTGGCTTCCAGTACTGACGTGGCGAGGCATATGACCTTCTTGGATATGGGAGCAACCACCACCGACTAGACAAAGTCTTTTAAGGAAAGCTAATATTTAATTTCCTTAAATAACTTTAGGTCAACCGAAAAGAACAATCAAATCACAAGGAAAAATAAAAACAAAAGAACACAACATCGAAAATAAATTCGAAATACTAGAATCACATGCCTCTTGTATTTGGTATTTTTACAAAGAAATAAAACTAGCATGATGCGGAAAAACATTACTAATTATACCTTTCTTTTGAAGACAAAGACCTCTTGATCTTCTACCGTATTCCTCTTCTAACCTCGGACGTTGTGTGGGCAACAATCTTCCAAGATGAGAACCACCTTTCCACCTTCCTTCTTTCTTCTAGATTTCGTCCACAATAAATTTCTTCAAGGATGAAGAATTTCGGCCACCACCAATGCTCCAAGGGATGCTAGAGACGAGGCTTGCTTTCTCTTCTTCTTCTCCTTCCTTGATCCGGCCACAAACAAGAGCTTCACTAAGAAGATAGGTTTCGGCCAACAAGAGGAGAGGAGAGAAATAGGGCCGGCCACCAAAACCAAGGAAGAGAGGGAAGAAAAGAATAGAGGTTGTTCACCCATGAAGGCTCCTCTACCTCCTCTTTTATAATCCTTGGTCTTAGCAAATAAGGAAATTTTAATAAAAACTTCCTTAATTCCTTTACCATGAAAAGGAAAAATTTATTTAATTAAAAATAATTTTTCTTCTCATTATTATAATGGTCGGCCACACCAAATCTCCAAACAAATAAAAATTTTAAACACAAATTAAAACTTCCTTATTTGCTTCCGGAAATTTTATAAAAAATTTCTCCAATAATTTTTATCCCTTCATGATTGGTTAAAAGGAAATTTTATAAATTAAATCTTTCTTTAAACATATGGATAATTTCCGGAAAGTTATCTCAAAAATTAAAATCTCCTTTCAATCTACAAATAAGGAAAGATATCAAATCTTTTCTTAATCTTTTGTAGAAACTAATAAAAGAGAATTATTAATTTTTAAACTTTCTTTTAAATCATGAACATGGTTAAAAGGAAATTTTTTACCAAAATTAAAATCAACCTTTTAATCTACAAATAAGGAAAGCGATTTAGCTCTTCTCTTAATCTTTTGTAGAATCTTATAAAAGGAAAGATTTAAATTTTTAAACTCTCTTTTAAATCATGTTATCCACATAAGAAAAATTTTAAAAATAAAAATCCTTTTATTTTAATTTGGGCCGGCCACACCAAGCTTGAACCCAAGCTAGGGCCGGCCACCTTGAAGCACCCATAAACCAAACTTTGGCCGGCCCTAGCTTGGTCTTCAAGCTAGCTTGGCCGACCCCTATAGGATGGGTAAGAAGGTGGGTATAGTACTCTATAATTAAGAGGCTACGATAGGGACCGAGAGGAGGTATTGGTTTTGGTCTCCCGATAAAATTAAGCATCCCGTGTTCGCCCCGAACACACAATTTAATTCTATCAATAATAATTCATTCCACTAGAGAACTATTATTGAACTACCACACCAATCCCAAATTACATTTTGGGCTCCTTCTTATTATGAGTGTGTTAGTCTCCCTGTGTTTAAGATAACAAATGTCCACTAATTAAGTAAGTTACTGACAACTCACTTAATTAATATCTAGCTCCAAGAGTAGTACCACTCAACTTCATCGTCATGTCGGACTAAATCCACCTGCAGGGTTTAACATGACAATCCTTATGAGCTCCTCTTGGGGGCATTCTCAACCTAGATCACTAGGACACAGTTTCCTTCTATAATCAACAACACACACTATAAGTGATATCATTTCCCAACTTATCGGGCTTATTGATTTATCAAACTAAATCTCACTCATTAATAAATTAAAGAAATAAATATCAAATATATGTGCTTGTTATTATATTAGGATTAAGAGCACACACTTCCATAATAACTGAGGTCTTTGTTCCTTCATAAAGTCAGTATAAAAAGAACGACCTCAAATGGTCCTACTCAATATACTCTAAGTGTACTAGTGTAATTATATAATTAAGATAAACTAATACTTAATTACACTACGACCTTCGAATGGTTTGTTCCTTTCCATCTTGGTCGTGAGTTACTGTTTATAATTTATAAGGAGCCGATAACATGATCTTCTGTGTGTGACACCACACACCATGTTATCTACAATATAAATTAATTGAGCAACTACATTTATCGTAAATGTAGGCATTTGACCAATGTGATTCTTATTTCTAGATAAATGTTTATACCAAAAGCTAGGCTTTTAGTATACATCCTAACAATCTCCCACTTATACTAAAAGACTAAGCTGCTATATCTGCTACCATACATCTGATTCCCAACCCTTCAACATGCCCATCAAAAGCTCTTGCCTTAAGGACCTTAGTGAAAGGATCTATAGGTCATCACCTGATGCAATCTAGGCGGCAACAACTTCTCCTCGTTTATACGATTTCTCGTATTGGGTGGTACTTGCGCTCTATTATGTTTACTTGCCTTATAGACTTATGGTTTCTTCGAGTTTGCTACTGCACCACTATTATTACAATAAATTGTAATAATCTTTGGACAAACCAGAAATCATATCTAAGTCTATCTTGAGATTGTTAAGTCATTCAGCTTTTATGGCTACCTCAGAGGTTTGCCATATACTCAGCTTCTATGGTGGAGTCCAGAAAAACACCTATGCTTATCACTCTACCATAGTTATGACTTTACCTCCTAAAGTAAACACAAAACCCCGAGGTTGACTTATTATTGTCCCTATCCGATTGGAAGTCAAAATCCGTGCAACCCACAGGGACCAAAATAACTGCCTTGTGAGCTAGCATATAATCTCTAGTGCCTCTAAGTTACTTCAATATATGTTTTACTGTAGACTAATATCCTTGTCCAGAGTTACTTTGACATCTACTAACTATGCCCACGGAAAAATAGATATCCAGTCTCGTACACAGCATTGCATACATTAGGCTTCCCACAGCCGAAGCATAAGGAACTGCCTTCATGTCCTTTATCTCCTTTGATGTCTACGGAGACATTTCTTTAGATAAAGTTACTCCATGCTAAAAAGGTAAGAAACCTTTCTTGGAGTTTTGCATGCTTAAAATGAGCAAGGATTTTTTTCGATATATGAAGCTTGGGATAATTAAAATATTTTTTTCTTGCGATCCCTTATTACTTTGATCCCAAGAATATATTCATTCTCCCAAGTCCTTCATATCGAATTGTTTGGACAACTATACCCTTACTTCTGACAACATTTTGATATTGTTTCCAACTACTAAAAATGTTATCTACGTATAGTACAAGAAATATCACCACGTTTCCATCACACCTTTTGTATACACAAGACTTATCTGGTTACTAAATAAATCCATAGGTCAGGATTCCTTTGATAAACCGGATGTTCCAAGACCTTGAAGCTTTGCCTCAGTCCATAGACTGATTGAGCTTGCACACAAAATGTTCTTTGCCCTTTGCAATGAACCCTTCTGGTTGCTTTGTATGGATGCTTTCTTCAAGACTTCCATTAAGGAATGTTGTCTTGACATCCACTTGCTAAATAGATAAAAGAATCCGGATAGACTTAAGCATGACTACCAGTGAAAAAGTTTCCTTTTTCATCAAGCCTTGCTTTGAAAGTTTCCACCTTCCTGTCTATCCATCTTTTCCTATTGTAGACATATTTTCACCCAATGGCTTTTACACCATCTGGTGGTTCTACAAGCTTCCAGATTTGATTAGAATACATATATTCTAATTCTGTATTCATTGCTGTTTGCCAAGATGCTACATCTTTATTTTGGAATGCTTCATCATATTTCCGGGATCAGACTCATGTTCATTTGGGATCAAGTCCAAAAACTCTCCCAAAACATGAATCCTTTTGGTTGTTTGACAACTCTCCCACTACGATGATGTACTGTCTATAATTGTGTATCAATTGTGATACGTGTTGTAGTTTCTTGCGATATTTCATCTTGTACAGTTGGTACTAGATTAGACATGTCCTTTATAATTTCTTTAAGAACAAATTTACTTATGGGCTTGTGGTTTATTACATAGTCCTTTTCTAAAAATCGATCATTGATGCTAACAATGACCTTTTGATTTTTAAGACTATAAACCTACTTTCATTTCTCTAGGATAACTTACAAACAAGTGAATTCCTGTCCAACTTATCATTGTCTCTCTTCAGCATATGTGCTGGACTACCCGAATCTGAATATGCTTCAAAATAGGCTTATGCCTATTTAGCAATTCTATATGAGTAGAGAGTTCTGACTTTGGAAGGTACTATGTTCACTTCCGTTTGCAGAGTATATCCTTAAAATAAATTTGGTAATTTTCCAAATAACTCATCATCAATCTACTTATTTTCATAAGAGTCTTATACCTTCCTTTTTCTACACCATTATGTAGGGGTGTACCAGGTGCAGTTAGTTGGGATTGAATCCCTACTTTTGATAAGTGACTCCTAAATTCTCCCAAGAGGTACTTGCCACTACGATCTCACCGTAGTATCTTGATACTTTTACTTTGACGTTTCTCCGCATCAGCCTTGTACTCTTTGAACTAATCAAAGCACTTAGTCTTGCGGCACATTAAGTAAATGTATTTGTATCTTGAATAGTTGTCTATAAAATATTCGATACTACCTCTTGTCTGGATAGTCATAGGATCACACAAATCAGAATGAAACAATTCCAACATATCTTTGGCTCCATACCCCTTAGACTTAAAAGCTTCTTGGTTATTTTTCCTTCCAAGTAAGACTCGCAGGTTGGAAAGATTTCCACTACCAATGAACTCAAAAGTTCATCAGCTACCAATGAATCCTACTCAAGTTAATATAACCTAGCCTTAGATGCCAAAGATATAATTGGTTCATTTCCGAAGGTTGCTTTCTCTTAAAGTTAGAAGATGTGTTATAATTTCCATGTATTGCATTGTGGGAGTTATTGGATTATAAATTGTCAACCAACATACCAGAATAGATAACTTCTCTATTTTTCTTGATAACAGCTTTGTTATCAAAATAGACACAATATCTATTCTATAATAGTTTAGAAACTGAAATCAGGTTCTTTCTAAACTTAGTACGTAAAGACAATTTCTAATAATCCATATTTTATTCCTATTAAAGGATAAACATCTCCCACTGCAACAGCTGCCACTTTTACAGTAGTGCCCATGTGGACGGTGTGTTTATTTTCATTTAGTTGTCAAGTTTCCTGGAACCCTGCAATGAATTGCGGACATGATTAATGGCATCTGTATCTACGCTCCAGGTTCTGGTAGATAACACCACTAAACATGTTTCAACTAATGAATTAAATACACCTATATTGTTCTTAGTTCTAAGAACACAGACTACCTTAATGTCCAAGTCCTATTTCCAATCATTACAATTGGGACTACTAAGTCTTTTCTATAGTATAACAACTAGGGAATTGACAAACATTTTAAATCCTAAGAATCACAAAAATATTTGGTCAAGATCAATTCCTTAAAATCCCCATGAATTTTGTATGCCACGATAGTATAGACGTATACAAAATCAAAGAGAAAATTTTATCCATTAATTTTATTATCTCGTCAACTTTACTTTATGACGAATAAAATTAAATAGTTGATCTGTCTTTGATCAAATATTTGGTCAAAACTTTTGAATTTAAAATAACATCGATTCCTCAAACAATATTATTTAAATTCACCAACACCTCAAACACCGTGAATTTTGCATGCCACAATAGTGTGGACGTATACAAAATTTAAACATTTGTAAGAGGAGGGTTTTACCCATTAATTATCTTGTCAATAAGTCTTTATGACAAAATAAAATTACCTCAAACACCGTGAATTTTTTATGCCACGATAGTATGGACGTATACAAAATCAAACATTTGTAAGAGGAGTTTTTAATTTTATTATCTTGTCAACCTATTTATTTGACAAATTAATAGTTGGTTTTCTTCAGTCACACAAATAATAGCAGTGACTCCGATGGGGAGGATACTATTAGACGTGCCTAAGTGTATACCATTACTTGACACTAAGTCCATTAATAAGATTATGCCCCTTCCATTGGGGAAGATCACACGCTCTTAATTAACTTCCTATAGTCATCCAAAATGGAAGTTTAAGCTAGTGATCCGCAAACAAGCTCATCCGATATGGAGGAAGGCACTCAGAGCCAACGCGCAAGCTTGTTGCATCACTTATAAACTAGTAATGGAGACCGTGGAATTTATTTAAAATAAATCCCTCTCCCACTTAGTTATTTAAAGTGAGGAATTTTGACTATGCTAGCCTACTTAGCATGCATACTAACAAGCACACACAACACAACATAAAAAGCAATAAATAGAAAAACTAATTTTCAACTATTATGACTTTTATCTATTGTTGTCCTCCGTGTGTCCCCAACCCTAGCTGCTGCCATCTTTGGCCACCACTACCAGGTCTAATTGTCGCATCCATCTTGCTCCTTGTTCCGCTGCGCCTCTGGTCCTCAAAAGGTTCCACGCCTTACAAGATTCGATCCGCGACATAAATAGAATTTTACATTTTTCGATCCTATATTCCTCGAAGAAATGTACATGTAAACTAGATCGAACATAAAATAAAATTTACATCCATCGATCCTATATTCCATAAAAGGAATGTACATGTAACTAGATCAAAAAATAAAATTCTAATAAAACTAAATATAGCTCCTGCTGTATTTTATAATACAATCATGCACACACAATAAAATGCCCTTGACATGTCCAAGGGTCCAATCACACACACATAATAACTATAAGCCATAATAGTTGGATCCTGCATCCACAAAGTTAGCACATCCTACTATTAACCTGCCTAAATTATGTATGACATGTGCATAATTAAACTAATACCAAATACACAGAGGCAAAACCCTAGCTCTGATACCAATTGTTGGTTGCTACTCGAAAAGTCTAATGGTTCCACTGTATAAAAATTTTGTACAAAGATCTGAACCTTTTCCTAGCTACCACGTGTTCTTTTAAATTAAACTTGGATCGTCTGCGGAACTTAACACGTTTGATCCAAAGTTTAATTTATTTTTTCTTTTAGGTTTAGACTTGGATCTCCTGCGGAACTTAACACTTTCGATCCAAATCACCTAGGTTATTAATTCTATTAAATATTAATTTCCAAAATTAGCTTCCAGTACTGACGTGGCGAGGCACATGGCCTTCTTGGATATAGGAGCAACTACCACCGACTAGACAAAGCCTTTTAAGGAAAGCTAATATTTAATTTCCTTAAATAACTTTAGGTCAACCGAAAAGAACAATCAAATCACAAGGAAAAAAAAACAAAAGAATACAACATCGAAAATAAATTCGAAATACTAGAATTGCATGCCTCTTGTATTTGGTATTTTTACAAAGAAATAAAACTAGCATGATGCGGAAAAACATTACTAATTATACCTTTCTTTTGAAGATAAAGACCTCTTGATCTTCTACCATATTCCTCTTCTAACCTCGGATGTTGTGTGGGCAACGATCTTCCGAGATGAGAACCACCTTTCCACCTTCCTTCTTTCTTCTAGATTTAGGCCACAATAAATTTCTTCAAGGATGAAGAATTTCGGCCACCACCAATGCTCCAAGGGATGCTAGAGACGAGGCTTGCTTTCTCTTCTTCTTCTCCTTCCTTGATCCGGCCACAAACAAGAGCTCCACCAAGAAGATAGGTTTCGGCCAACAAGAGGAGAGGAGAGAAATAGGGCCGACCACCAAAACCAAGGAAGAGAGGGAAGAAAAGAATAGAGGTTGTTCACCCATGAAGGCTCCTCTACCTCCTCTTTTATAATCCTTGGTCTTGGCAAATAAGGAAATTTTAATAAAAACTTCCTTAATTCCTTTACCATGAAAAGGAAAATTTTATTTAATTAAAAATAATTTTTCTTCTCATTATTATAATGGCCGGCCACACCAAATCTCCAAACAAATAAAAATTTTAAACACAAATTAAAACTTCCTTATTTACTTCCGAAAATTTTATAAAAAAATTCTCTAATAATTTTTATCCCTTCATGATTGGTTAAAAGGAAATTTTATAAATTAAATCTTTCTTTAAACATGTGGATAATTTCTGGAAAGTTATCTCAAAAATTAAAATCTCCTTTCAATCTACAAATAAGGAAAGATATCAAATCTTTTCTTAATCTTTTGTAGAAACTAATAAAAGAGAATTATTAATTTTTAAACTTTCTTTTAAATCATGAACATGGTTAAAAGGAAAATTTTTACCAAAATTAAAATCAATCTTTTAATCTACAAATAAGGAAAGAGATTTAGCTCTTCTCTTAATCTTTTGTAGAATCTTATAAAAGGAAATTTTTAAATTTTTAAACTCTCTTTTAAATCATGTTATCCACATAAGAAAAATTTTAAAAATAAAAATCCTTTTATTTTAATTTGGGCCGGCCACACCAAGCTTGAACCCAAGCTAGGGCCAGCCACCTTGAAGCACCCATGAACCAAACTTTGGCCGACCCTAGCTTGGTCTTCAAGCTAGCTTGGCCGGCCCCTATGGGATGGGTAAGAAGGTGGGTATAGGTGGGTATAGTACTCTATAATTAAGAGGCTATGATAGGGACCGAGAGAAGGAATTGGTTTTGGTCTCCCGATAAAATTAAGCATCCCGTGTTCGCCCCGAACACGCAACTTAATTTTATCAATAATAATTCATTCCACTAGAGAACTATTATTGAACTACCGCATCAATCCCAAATTATATTTTGGGCTCCTTCTTATTATGAGTGTGTTAGTCTCCCTGTGTTTAAGATAACAAATGTCTACTAATTAAGTAAATTACTGACAACTCACTTAATTAATATCTAGCTCCAAGAGTAGTACCACTCAACTTCATCGTCATGTCGTACTAAGTCCACCTGCAGGGTTTAACATGACAATCCTTATGAGCTCCTCTTGGGGACATTCTCAACCTAGATCACTAGGACACAGCTTCCTTCTATAATCAACAACACACACTATAAGTGATATCATTTTCCAACTTATCGGGCTTATTGATTTATCGAACTAAATCTCACCCATTGATAAATTATAGAAATAAATATCAAATATATGTGCTTGTTATTATATTAGGATTAAGAGCACACACTTCCATAATAACTGAGGTCTTTGTTCCTTCATAAAGTCAATATAAAAAGAACGACCTCAAATGGTCCTACTCAATACACTCTAAGTGTACTAGTGTAATTATATAGTTAAGATAAACTAATACCTAATTACACTATGACCTTCGAATGGTTTGTTCCTTTCCATCTTGGTCGTGAGCTACTATTTATAATTTATAAGGAACCGATAACATGATCTTCTGTGTGTGATACCACACACCATGTTATCTACAATATAAATTAATTGAGCAACTATATTTATCGTAAATGTAGACATTTGACCAATGTGATTCTTATTTCTAGATAAATGTTTATACCAAAAGCTAGGCTTTTAGTATACATCCTAACACGAATCCCCTTACGGGGCCAGGGACAGCGCCCCTACCCGCGATCTAACCATTGTGAGGGTTCCTTGGCGATCCTACAGTGCCTTAGCCCACTGTCCTAAAAGGATTTGGGGTGAAACCAAGCCGTTTTGGAAAAATCTTCCCGGTAGCAGAATCCTACAAGTGCTGAAACACTTGTGCTTCGCTTCTACGAGAAAATTACCCATAAAAACTATAAAAAACCTAAATTTACAGAAAATCACAGAAGCTATATTTTTCATAAAAAACAAAAATAAACTCGTATAAGTCTTTGCACGTGGCTATGATACCACTGTTGGATTTTTCAGACCGTGAAAACCGCGTTTTCGCGTCGCAGAAACCCCGGAAGCCCCAGCCACCGGATCCGTGCAAAGAAAAATCTTTCAAAAAATATGAGTACGAGTTTCTAAACTTCGATCTATAGTAGATCTACAAAGGGGAAACTTTTTATACCTTCAATGCGTGCCCTTTTCGTATCCCGCTCGTCCAAAGAGATGTCGGATCTCTAGTTGTCAAGATAGACAACTCTCTATGTGTATCCACACGAACACACTAGATGGAAAAGACCAAACAAAGGTGTGCTAGCACCTAGGATGTTCGGCCAAGAAGGAGGAGAGGGAGAGGAGAAGGAGAGAGCTCAAGGAGGAAGAAGAAGTGAATTGCCTTCAATGAGGAAAAATTAATTCCCTTCACTATGTGTGGCCGGCCACAATTGTAACTCCTCTACAATTAATGTGGCCGGCCACATTAAAGGGAAAGGAGGCTTGTAACCTCCATGATGTGGCACACACTTAAGTAACCATGATGATGTGGAGCATCATCATTGGTCCACATCTTGCCAACTCACCAATGAGGTGGCATAAAGTCAAGTCAAACTTGACTCTTCATCTTCCTCTCAAGTCAAGTCAAACTTGACTTAATCTCTCTCATGGTTGATCTAATCCAACCATTTAATTCAAGTCAATTTAATATAATGAATCTAATTCATTTAATTAAATTGATTCAATGAGTCATAATTTAAATTAGACTCATTGAACACATGAATTAACTTGAGTCCAACTCAATTAGCCCAATTAAGATTACTCTTAATCCAATTTGATTCATCAAATGAATCTAATCCTCTTGGTTCATCATATGAACCTAATCTCCATCTAATTGTCCTTAGTGTGTGACCCTATAGGTTCTTGTAACGTTGGTAATGCCCCTAAACCCATTTAGGAGCATAAGTAATGAGCGGTATCTAGCAACATATCATTACTACCCAAGTTACAAGAATATTGAGATCCAACATCACCTTGTAACTACTAATTGTGACTCCTCACAATATATGACAAGTGTCCTTCTATCCAAGACATCTAGATTGATCAATGTGAGGCATAGACCATATCATCCTCTAATCAATCTAAATCTTGAACTCCAAGTAGACTCACTAAATCAAATGAGCTCAATATCTCATATTGACTCATTTGAGCATGGCCATGCACTTCGTGGTCTCACTCTATCAAGAATATCGATGTCGCTCCCGTCATATAGGAGGGATAGATCTCATCTACATCACTCACATCCCTCTGCATAATTCGTTACATACCCAGTAATCGCCTTTATAGTCCACCCAGTTACGGGTGACGTTTGACGAAACTAAAATACATAACTCCTTATGTAGGGATCCATGGTGACTTCAGGTCCAAGGACTAGTAGTCATACTAATAGCCACATGAGAAAATATATGACACTCATATAACGATCCATGATACTTTTTCATGACGGGTCATTCAGTATACATTCTCCAATGCATACCCATGTGTCAACTTAATATCTCTATATCCATGACTTGTGAGATCAAGTCATCGAGTTGACCTACATGTTAGTCTTATTGCATTAACATTATCCCTGAATGTTAATACTCGACTAGGAATGATTAAGAGTAGTGTTCCCTATATCATCTCATTATTAGTTCAACTAACCGATTGATATATGTGAGAACCTTCTACTCAAGGACGCTATTATACTTAGTTTATTTGTCACCAATATAAGTAAGTATAATAACCAAAAACAAATGCCTTTATTTATACAAGAATATGATACAACAAGTCCATAATACAATCATCAAATGATTGGCTCTAGGGCTCTAACTAACACTGCAGCTCCTCAGAAAGGGTGCCCATTTCTTCTTCTTTCTCGTCCAGTTCAGCTGAGATGGCGCAACGATGCTGCCCTTCTAATTTTAGCTTGGACTCACTGGTTTTCAGAGCAGCCTCTAAAGCCTTCATTCTTTCATATTTTGCCTAAGCCAAGCTTCTGGCAGATCGAGCTGATGTCTCAACTGCCTGAAAGCAAGATTGGAGGGGGTCAGCAGAAACCGTCGGAGCCAATACATCTCATGGGGTCATAGGAAGTTCCAGCTCTTGAACGCGAGCCTTCAGTGACTCATTTTCTCTTAATAGGCTGGCCACGAGGCGGGAGAGGTTTAAGACCATAGAACAGGCCTGAACAAAGTGAAAATGAATCAGATTCAACTGTAGACGTCTGGACCCAAGAAAGAAGAACTTACTGATAATAGGCATTGAGAAAACAAGTTTGTCCCCTCCAACAATGGCCCTCCCAAAATTGATCAGCGGTCGTCTACCATGAGGTAGCCAAGGCTCCATGAAGCTGAACCTGGCCATGGATGGGGGGGCATGACATTGGAAGACAGGGACTCCAAACCTATTAAAGAGGCAGGTGGAAAGAAGAGGAGAAAGCGTATATGCTCTTAGATCGCTCCTTGGTACGGGAAGGAGCTAGAGCGGGGATGGTTGTTGGAGAAGGAGCAGAGGGGGTTAAAAACCCTCGGGCTGGTCTTCGGTTGGGTGATCTGCCTGCTCAGGAGCCGTAACTGGTACTGGAGTAGATGCAGTAACTTCTCTAGTAGGGGGAGTAGGGGCTCGAGCCGGTATTTTGGCCTTGGCCTTGGAGGCCCTGAAGGAAGTCCGGCTAGATGAAGGTAGAGAGGGGGAGGTTTGGACAGAAGGGGTAACTCTTTTTCTTTTGCGTTGAATGTGTAGGCATTTGACTGGAGGAGGGGAATGCTGCTCTTCTTCCTCGGGCAACTCCGCAGGCAAAGAACCAATGTCAGAGGGGGCGGGTTCTACAGGAGGTTGGGTTGAAGGTCCCACTGATTCACTTACGGTGGTCATAGAAGAAGCCAAACCTTGTGCGATTTCCTCTCCTACAGCCTTCAAAATACTACTAGGTAGTTTGGTAGACTCCATTGAGTAAGCACGAAGCATGGCAGCCTCTGCAGAGCAAGAAGAAAATACCTCAGTTAGCGAAGACTGAGAGAAAAAAGACACCAGACCTTACCAAAAGGAGCGCATATATCCGAGGGTATCGGGCTTAGCCCAAAAAAAAAAAGCAAAAAGCCTTCTTGCATGATCATGGACAAGAGAAGGCGCCTCCGCCCAATTTCTCTAAAGCTATATTGCAAGTGAGTTGGTGCTTATGATCGGGTAACTCGGAAGCCAAGGGGAGATTGTCGCGCCATGTGGTTGGCCAGGATATCGGCTCAGGCATCCTAACGAAGAAAAAGCGAGATTTCCAACCTTTGTTGGAGGAAGGCATGCCAGGGAAGAATTTGAACCCGACCTTGGATTGTACCATGAACACACCAGTGTCGGATCGCTTGAAGGAGTAAAAGTAGTGGAAAAGTTGGGTGGATAGAGAAATTTGGTACAGGCGACATAGAATCACCATTCCGCATATAGAGCGAAAGGCATTGGGGGCGAACTGAGAAAGCGGGATTCCAAAGTACTGACTAATAGCAGAAAAAAAAGGATGAATAGGGAAGCGGAGACCTCCAAGGAGTTGATCCTTGAAAAAGGTTACAAACCCCCGGGGAGGAGTAGACGGATGCTCAGTTGGCTTTGGAGGTCGAAGTTGATAATCATTAGAAAGATGCAGACTGGCTCTAATTGACACAAGGTCACTTTGGTCTAGGTCAGAAATATAATATAAGTACCAGGGCTTCTCTCGTTCTTCTTGTTCTTCGGCCATGGGAGGAGTGAAAATGGAGAAGAAGAAGAAAAGATGTCACTTACAAGGAGGGAAAACGAAGAAGAAGACGGATAGGCGAGAGCAATGAGAACATGGGAAGTCGGCGGCCAGCCTTTAGGGTTTATAAACAAGAGATCCTCGGAAATATCAAAAAATGAGGCAGATGACTTAGGGAGCAAGCTGCACGACGGTCGCCAGATCGAAAAAACAAAGAGCATCGGGAGGTGTGCATAAAAAGTGATTATCATATGGTATAGGCCATAAAGTTATAAGACACGTGTTGGTTCTCAATGAAGGGTATTTATGATAGATGTGACAAGGAAATCATAAAGAAGGATATGCGTACGGAGTCTTCTGGTCTCTAGAAGACCATGTATCAAGGACTGGAAAAGCCATGCGGTTACATTGGGAAATGGAGAGGAAGACGGCGGGAAGCGTCGATTCAAATCATGCATCTTCATTTCTCTCTCTGGCCTCGAAATCAGAGTAAGACTTAAATATTGTTTGGTTTATTTTTAACACAAGGTACTTTGTGATTACAACAGAGCTGCAAGATAAGCTCAATTGTTCGTTCCTGATCAAGTCATCAAGGCATACTCCTTGGAGTTTTTCTGATCAGGTCTTTAAATTAGTCCTGATCGGTATCTCAGACTCTCGCCCCAGTGCGAGTTATAAATGAGCATGCTCTCACGCCCAATGACCTTCCTGGTCGGTATCCCAGACTCTCGTCCCAGTACGAGTTATAAGTGAACATGCTCTCACGCCCAATGTCCTTCCCGATCAGTGTCCAAGACTCTCGGCCCAGTGTGAGTTATAAGTGAGCATGCTCTCACGCCCAACGACCTTCTCGGTCGGTGCCCCAGACTCTCGCCCCAGTGTGAGTTATAAGTGAGAATGCTCTCACGTCCAACGACCTTCCCAGTCGGTATCCCAGACTCTCACCCCAGTGCGAGTTATAAGTGAGCATGCTCTCACACCCAATGACCTTCCCAGTCGGCATCTCAGACTCTCGCCCCAGTGCGAGTTATAAGTGAGAATGCTCTCACACCCAACGACCTTCCCAATCGGTGTCCCAGACTCTCGACCCAGTGCAAGTTAAAAGTGAGAATGCTTTCACTTCCAACGAGCTTCCCGGTCGGTGTCCCAGACTCTCGCCCCAGTGCGAGTTATAAGTGAGCATGCTCTCACGCCCAATGACTTTCCCTGTCGGTGTCCTAGACTCTCGTCCCAATGCGAGTTATAAGTGAGTATGCTCTTACGAGCAACAACCGTTCAGGTTGGCACTCCCGAAGTTTCGCCCTACCATAAATTACAAGTGATCATGCTTAGGCGAGCTGCGACACCTTAGCCCTTATGATAAGGGAAATGCTCGATAAGTAAATAACCTTTCTCGAGAATAATTAACAAATTCTCTACAAGAATGCGTATTCAGAGGAAAACAAAGAAGTGCAGGTCACGGCCAAAATATGCAGGCAATATATAAGATACATCTTACAGGTTTCATTCTTATTTTGCATAAAGGCGCAAAAGGAATTCTAAAGAACACCCTTCCATACATCAATTTTTGGCTGACCCGGGAGGAATCCTAGTCTTTTCTAATTCATCTTTGAGAAGCTTAATCAGGTTTTCCTGTTGAGCGATGGTGGTGTCATTAATGATAATTTCTTCTTGTAGAAGAGCTATGGAATCAACATGTTTATCTTTCAGAAAGATTTGGAAGTGGTTTTGACTCTCCAGATCAGAGTAGGCCTTATGCTTTAACGCCACTTCAGCTCGAACTCGAGACTTGGTAGACAGCCACAAACCTTCAATTTCGTGACGAAGGAAAATTTGAAGATCTCGGTCTTGTGTCATTGAAGCATCGGGTCACCTTGACCTGCTCAAGGTCTTCCCAACTTTGTTCAAGGTTTTACCTACATGGTTCGATCTTGGATCATGGCTCTAGCTCGTGCTTCTTCCGACGGTTAGTCTAGTGAAGAGCGAGCTCGCTCTGATACCAATTTTAGGATCGAAAAAAATTTAGATATCTCCACAATGGTATGATATTGTCCACTTTGGGCTTAAGTCCTCATGGTTTTGTTCATGGGCTCTACCCAAAAGGTCTTATGCCAATGGAGATATCTTTTTCTTATAAACCCATGATTTTTCCCATGTGCTTTTAATGTGGGACTATATTTACAACCTTACAACCCCAACAGAAATCACCTAGCTCAACTGTCGGAGGAAGAGATAGTTGCCACTTTGTGGGCTATGACATGGGGGTTGGGAGTCAAATAAAAAAGTACTTGTCCCTCCATTCAACGACATGATAAGAGATTTTAATAAAAAGAGTAACTTTTATGCGAGCACAGAAGGAAAAGAGGCTATCAATTATTTGATGAGGGTAAAAGAAGTAATGGAATATTTGAGGATTCAAGGGAAGTCTAAATAAGCGGAGTCGAAGTGCCGCACGACGACACTCTTATCATCCGAGCGGTAATTGTGAATTACACTATTCACCGAGTGTTCATTGATATAGGGAGCTTGGTCAACATCATTTTCAAGAAGGCATTTGACCAGCTCCAGATCGACCGTGCCGAGTTGCTACTGATGGCGATCCCATTGTATGGATTCACGGGTAACGAGGTCCAGCTGCTCGGCCAAGCAAGGTTGGCCATATCACTGGGAGAAGAGCCGCTCCGGAGGACACGGACCACCAACTTCATCGTTGTAGACTCTCCATCCGCCTACAATGTCATTCTGGGCCGGCCGGCCCTTAACGAATTCTAAGCGGTGGTTTCCACTTATTGCCAGAAGATCAAGTTCTCGGTCAAGGACTAGATCGAGGAGGTCAAAGGAGATCAAAAAGCCGCTCGGCGATGCTACGTGGAGATGGTCAGGGCAGAAGCAAAGTCCGCTCGGAAGGCGCCTCGGCTGGAGGTAAGTGCCATAACAAAAAAAACCCCTACTTTAGTTTATGAAGAAAAGGAGAAGATGCAGATACATCCAAGCCAAGCAGAAGCAACAACCTTCATAGCGTCTGATCTGGAGCCCAAGCAGAAGGCCAAGCTGGTCAGTTGTCTCTAGAGGAACCACGACGTGTTTGCCTGGTCAACGAACGAGCTGCCTGGCATCTCTCCGAGTGTCACGCAACACGAGCTCCACATCTGACCGGACGCTCAGCCGGTTAGGCAAAGAAAGAGGGACTTCAGTGTCAAGCAGAATGTCATTATCCGGGCGGAAGTCGAAAAGCTGCTTGAGGCAGGCCACATACGCGAGGTCCAATTCTCGAGCTGGCTCGCGAATGTGGTGCTCGTCTCCAAGCCAGGCAAAAGTGACGGGTTTGCATCGATTTCCATGATCTCAACAAAGCCTGTCCAAAGGATTTCTACCCCCTTCCGTGGATCGATCAAATGGTGAACTCCATGGCCGGGTGCGAGCTGATATGCATGCTGGACGCATATCAGGGGTATCATCAAGTGTCACTCGCCCGCGAGGATCAAGAGAAAGTAAGCTTCATCACTGCGGACAACACCTACTGCTACAACGTGATGCCGCTCAGATTGAAAAATGTCGGGGCCACCTACCAGCGGCTCATGAATAAGGTATTCTGGATGCAAATCGGACGCAACATAGAGGTATACATTGATGATATACTTATTAAGTCCCTTCAAGCGGTCGATCTCTGCACAGATATAGAGGAGACATGTCAAACACTTCATAGCGGTCCTTTATAAAGTCAGTATAAAAGGAACGACCTCAAATAGTCCTACTCAATACACTCTAAGTGTATTAGTGTAATTATATAGTTAAGATAAACTAATACCTAATTACACTACGACCTTCCAATGGTTTGTTCCTTTCCATCTTGGTCGTGAGCTACTGTTTATAATTTATAAGAAACCGATAACATGATCTTCTGTATGTGACACCACACACCATGTTATCTACAATATAAATTAATTGAGCAACTGCATTTATCATAAATGTAGACATTTGACCAATGTGATTCTTATTTCTAGATAAATGTTTATACCAAAAGCTAGGCTTTTAGTATACACTCTAACACCTGGTAGGTCTTCAGTGAAGCGAGAGAGGCCTCCAGACCCTCTTCAAGGGTCTTTACTTGCCCTTGAAGCTCGGCCTCCCGAGCTGAACAGCTTTCCCGCTCGGCGGATAGAAGTTCCTTCGTCTTCTTGTGCTTGTTGGCCAGATTTCGAGCCTCCTGGTTCTTCAGCTCCAGGTCATTTATGGCTCTGTTCTTCCTGGTTGTGACCATCTACATCTTTTGATCATAGCTCTTCACCTAGGTCTCGAGCCGACCCAGTATGATTGCCCGATCGGAGGAGGTCTTCCGCTCAGCCTCCAACAGTTTGTTGGCCTTCTCTAGATCGGCCTTCAGTTGGGCAACAGATGGCCCTTGGGAAGAAGACGCTTCGCCAGAAGCCTTAAGCCTCTTCAGCTCATCCTCCACAAGGGCGAGCCTTTGGCACATTGCCACATTTTCCATCCAATACTGCAACAAAAGAAGGTGTCAGCGCCGAGTGGAGGTAATGAATGAACTAATTCTCTGAACTGAATACATACCCCGGTGGACATCTCCAGGTGACTGTCGACGAACGTCCCTAGAGCCATTACAGCCACCCGCGTACGGGCCTCCACCCAGATCTTGGCTAGCCACCCGCGAATGACAATCTGATGCTCAGGAGAAGATGGATGGGCGTTCGGGTCAAGGAGGTCCTCCGTCGGCAGGCGAAGGATCGCCGTTATAGAGCGTCGACCGGAGGGGGCCGATTGGGAGGACGCGACGGGGCCTGAGTGTTACGTGTTGGAGCAATCTCAATGGTCCGCGGGACCATGTGTTTTGGTGTTTGGGCAAAGGGTTTAAGTTAGGTTTACCCTCGTTATTTGATATGTGTACTTGAGTTGTGCAGGATTGCAGGTGACACATGTGACTCAGGTTGACGGCTTCGGGTCCGATGAAGGATGGCATTGAGGACAAGCCGCGGGCTTGAATGCATCTGAGGGATCGTGGACAAGGCAGCAAGGACAAGGGCCGAGGGAAGCGACTTCGAGGCATACGCGAAGGATGGCATTGGAGACAAGCCGCGGGCTTGGATGCATCCGAGGGACGAGAGCCAAAGGAAGTAGGCTTGAAGGCAAGAGGTCAAGGCTGCAAAGAAGAGTCAAGAGAGTCGTGAGGGTCTGAGTGCGAGTGAAATGTACTCGGGATGGGAAACCCTAAGTTTAGGGTTGTACCAGTCGACTGGTACTGGGATCAGTCGACTGGTGGTGAGCACAGAAGCATGCTGTGCCCGAAATGGCTGGGATCAGTCGACTGGTCATGGGACCAGTTGACTGATAGATAGCCGTTGGAGTGCCGTTTGGCTGGCACCAGTCGACTGGTGCATGGACCAGTCGACTGGTAACGGGCAAATCAGCAAGGCTGATTTCCCCAAGCTCTATAAGAAGGAGCTTGGTATGGCCGGCCAAGGCGACGAAATTAGACTTAGTTAAAGCCTAATTAGTAGTCACAAGAGTTCTCAAGCGCCTGTGTAATCCAAGAGGTCTTCGTGTGTTTGTGGTGAGGTTTCTCCACCCACAAGGAGCGACTTGAGATAGCCGGAGGTTGCCGGGGGCTAATCCACCGACGGATAGGGATCGTCCACCTTACGGACAGCCGTGGAGTAGGAGCATCATCTCCGAACCACGTTACATCGACGTGTATTGGTTTGCTTGTTTTTTCTTTGTCTTTAGCTTTCGTATTCGTAATTAGTATTTGTATTTCCGCTTGCGCACTAACGAATACGTAGGAAGCGAGTGATTGGGGGCGCCGTCCATTCAACCCCCCTTCAAGCCAGCCACCGATCCTCCAACAAGTGGTATCAGAGCGAGGACGCTCTCCGTTGGACTAACCGCCAAGGAAGCATAAGATGGCCGGGTTGATTGTCCCTCCAAAATTTGAAGGAGGAAGCCTTGGGGACATCACCTATTGGATGAAGAAGATGGAGATCTTCTTCAACACGGATTGGGACACCATGATGGTGGTAAATGAATCGTTCAAAGTCCCAAAGGATAAGAAAGGAAAGAAGCTCCGAACATGACGTTGGACGGAGGAGCAAACCTCACGATCGGAGGCAAACTCAAAGGTAATAGCAATTTTAATTGATTTATTGCCTCCTAATGTGATAAGTGGTGTAGGTAAATATGAGAACGCCCATGAATTGTGGAGCAAAGTGAAGAAATTTCCATGGGAAGAATTCATGCCTACACAAGAAGAAAGAAAATCCGAAGAAAGTGATGAAGTGGTCCAAGAGGAGAAGAAGGACCAATCGGATGTGGAGCCCATTGAGATGGGTCTAGTTGCTCAAGTTGAAGAGGAGCAAACGGAAGTTGAGCCATGCTCAACATCCGAGGAGGATAAGGAAGATGAGACATCCTCTACAAAGGTTGAAGAAGAATCCAAGACAAGTGAAGAAGAAGTCTTGGAGGTCAACCTAGTGAGCACCTCCACCGAAGTCAAGTCAAAGGACCATATCATTTGCTTCGGTTGCAATGAGAAGGGACACTACAAGAGTAGGTGTCCATTGGGTAAGAAGAAGGTAACTCCTAAGCCCACTCAAATTATTTTAGATACTAATTTGGGTTGTAGGAATGATGGTGCCAAGAAGAAGAACGAGAAGAAGCACATTAGATGCTTCACTTGTGGTGAAATAGGGCACTACCACACCAAATGCCCAAGGAAGAGAGAGCTCAAAAGGTTGGGGCATTTAAGGATGTGGGAAAAGAAGTGGAGGAAGAATGGAGGCTCATGTCAAGGGGGAGCTCCAAAGGTAAAGGGTAAGGTAAACCCTAATTTAAATTTGAAGTCAAATTTAAATTCTTCCATGCATGCTAGGAAAAATAATGTTAATCATTATATGCCCATGCAAAATTTTGGTTTCAAATATCATGATCGGAATAGGGTAAATGTGGATCATAACCCTAGGAAATCTATGCATGATAAATTTAGAAATGGTAGACCTAAGGAGACCCAAGGCATTAATCCCAAGAAGGGGAGACATATGCCTAGAAAGGGTAGGTCTAGGAATGTCCAAGGTGGACATGTTGACTCTAGGGTTAGGAACCTAGAGAGGGAAAATCAAGCTTTGAAGTCAAAGCTTGATAATTTGGAGAAATTCCTTAAGAGATTCACTATTGGATCTAAGGGATTAAGTATGGTGTTGGGGAGTCAAAAACCCAACAATGATAGATCGGGCTTGGGATATCAATCTAGTCCCTCCAAGGCCAATGAGAGTTCATATGCTAGGGTGGCAAATGATCATGGCAAGGGAGAGGTCTCCAAAGCTAAGGGAAAGTCTTATGCTAGGGTTGCATATGACTATAGCAAGGAGAAGCCAATAAATGGCAAGGGAAAGCCATTTAATGGTAAGAAGAAATTAATCAAGGACAAGGTGTCCAAGGTTAAGAAAGTTACGTTTGTAGGCCAAGTGTCACCGGGGGTGGACCGATGTGGCCTAGCCATTGTGGATGAGTCACCTAGGGAGGTGGCTAAGGCTAAGAGCTCTAGGGGGAGCTCTAAGAGTCAAATTGGGACCCATGGCCAATGGATCTCAGGTGGGTTCTACTTGGGGGTCTAGAGGAGCCATGGAGTGTGCCAAGTGGTTTAGAGACGGACTTGAGTCTCAAACCTAGGGATTTGGCACACATGGTTGGTGTTTCATGCAAGAAATATGACATTTGGGGTCATATAGCATGACAATTGGTTTTGGATGTATAGATGCCATATAAACCAATGCTAGGGATGCATTGTGGGTTGGTATGGGCAAATACATCAAAAGGAAGGCAAAATTAGGACTTTAGGTCAAGGTTCAATTGAACCATTTAGCTAGTTTTGGATTTTGTGTCAATCTTGGGATTAGTGATAGATATATTTTGTAATGTATTTTTCCCAAGTAGACACTGGTACAATAGACCTCTCCACAAAATTTGGAAATTTTTGGAGGTCTAGGGAATTATTGGTGCATTTCTGAAGTTGGCCTGAAAAGGCTGATTTTTTCAGAAATAGGGTACCAGTCGACTGGTACAGATACCAGTCGACTGGTAACAGTAGATTTCGACCACAGAATGCTTCTGTAAGGTTCTGTCGAAGGGGGCAGTCGACTGGCACTTAGGGCAGTCGACTGATACCAGCTTGATATTGTTTTTCAGAGCTGTTCTTGACCATTTAAACTCGTTTAGATGTATGGGATCCATGGGGGATAGATACATGAGTTTAGGGTCAGTTTGGATGATAAGTTTTCAATAATTGGGATATTGTTGGAGAACTTTTTGGATGTTAGGCAAAGGGGGAGAAGTAAGGTTTAGTTGGGAAAACCTTTGGTGCCTTTGCGTAGGGGGAGCCTTGTGATAGGTTCTTAAAAAGCCTTGTGATAAAATCCTAGCTCAACGGGGAGCGTAGGTGTAGGGGGAGCCTTGTGATAGGTTCCAATGCTTGGTGCATTGTTTCGGCGGTTGCCAAGTGTGTAGCCTTGGCAACGTAAGTCCATTCGGCGGTTGCCAAGTGTGTAGCCTTGGCAACATAAGTCCATTCGGCGGAGTAAGTCCAAGTGTGTAGCCTTGGCATCGTAAGTCCATTGTATTAGCATGTTTATTTGCTATTTGTTTTCCCTAACTTAAACGTATTGCCAAACACCAAAAAGGGGGAGATTGTTGGAGCAATCCCAATGGTCCTCGGGACCATATGTTTTGGTGTTTGGGCAAAGGGTTTAAGTTAGGTTTACCCTCGTTATTTGATATGTGTACTTGAGTTGTGCAGGACTGCAGGTGACACATGTGACTCAGGTTGACGGCTTCGGGTCCGATGAAGGATGGCATTGAGGACAAGCCGCGGGCTTGAATGCATCTGAGGGATCGTGGACAAGGCAGCAAGGACAAGGGCCGAGGGAAGCGACTTCGAGGCATACGCGAAGGATGGCATTGGAGACAAGCCGCGGGCTTGGATGCATCCGAGGGACGAGAGCCAAAGGAAGTAGGCTTGAAGGCAAGAGGTCAAGGCTGCAAAGAAGAGTCAAGAGAGTCGTGAGGGTCCGAGTGCGAGTGAAATGTACTCGGGATGGGAAACCCTAAGTTTAGGGTTGTACCAGTCGACTGGTACTGGGATCAGTCGACTGGTGGTGAGCACAGAAGCATTCTGTGCCCGAAATGGCTGGGATCAGTCGACTGGTCATGGGACCAGTCGACTGATAGATAGCCGTTGGAGTGCCGTTGGGCTGGCACCAGTCGACTGGTGCATGGACCAGTCGACTGGTAACGGGCAAATCAGCAAGGCTGATTTCCCCAAGCTCTATAAGAAGGAGCTTGGTATGGCCGGCCAAGGCGACGAAATTAGACTTGGTTAAAGCCTAATTAGTAGTCACAAGAGTTCTCAAGCGCCTGTGTAATCCAAGAGGTCTTCGTGTGTTTGTGGTGAGGTTTCTCCACCCACAAGGAGCGACTTGAGATAGCCGGAGGTTGCCGGGGGCTAATCCACCGACAGATAGGGATCGTCCACCTTACGGACAGCCGTGGAGTAGGAGCATCATCTCCGAACCACGTTACATCGACGTGTATTGGTTTGCTTGTTTTTTTCTTTGTCTTTAGCTTTCGTATTCGTAATTAGTATTTGTATTTCCGCTTGCGCACTAACGAATACGTAGGAAGCGAGTGATTGGGGGCGCCGTCCATTCAACCCCCCTTCAAGCCGGCCACCGATCCTCCAACATTACGCTCCGCAAGTGTACGGAAATGTCGCAAGTAATATAAAAGATTATCGTATCCATAGGGATTGGAATAAGCGCTAGGAGTGTTTCAATGCGAATTAGTTAAACAACTATCCAATCGTTTCAAATGCAAAGTAAAGGTAAACAAATCTAATATTAAAGATTAACAAGCAAGAGTTTAGTGTTTTGGGTTATGATAAAGGGAGATTCTAGGAGTTTCGGTTTCTTTGTAGGATTTCTCGAATGTAAATGGTTCACCAATTCTTATCCCTCAATTGCCAAACATGTAGAAAGTTGTCGGTTCTCTCTTGCAATAGACAACCGGCTAAGGACTGAGAAATGTATCTAAATAGGATTAATTAGACATGGACCCATGTTGTCCTTACACAGAAGCGCACCTATTACTATGCCTTCCTCGGATATCAACATAGAAGCCCACGACTTATTAATCTATCAAGATACAAGAAACTAATCACAAAATCCATCCTACTCTCTTGAATATTCCTATTTCCTCTTCAACTTTGTCTCTCAAACGTCCTTACACGGGCTTGCACCTGTCACGTGGATCCCTCGGATGATCGAGTGAGAGTTTATCTTTACAAAGTCCATAAGAAATCCAAACAATTAATCAAGAATGAGAACTAAGCACGAATCACCATTAATCATTCAAGATCTAATTGATACAAGCAAGATAATGTCATTGAAACAAGAAAATGGCAAATCCATAAGAGATTACTTCAATCCATCATACAAATACTCCCTTCATCCTAGAATACAAGATCTACTCCATGAATCGAGGAAGATAACCCGAAGAAATAAAGAATACAAGCATTTCTTCAATCCCCAATCCAAGAAACCAAGAAAAGGGGGAAAGAGAAAACTTATCTACGAAGAAGCCTCGTCTTCGGATCCAATCCTCGCTCCAGAGTCAAAATCGCCAAGAACTCCCCTTGAATCGCCCAGAAATCCTCCCAAGATTGGGAGGAAACCACCAAATCTTGCTTTCTCCCAAAGGGGGAGAGATCCCCTTTCAATTCATGAAGAAGGGTTTAAATAGAGGAGGGAATCGGGCGCCACACGGTCCCGTGACACGGCCGTGTGAGATTCACACGGCCATGTCCAGTTCCCTCTCTGCCAAAGCTGCACGGCCGTGTGACTCCACACGGCCATAACCCTTCTGCTCTCTGGAAATGCTACACGGCCGTGTGGTGCACACGGCCACAGCCTGCTTGGTCTCTGGAAACCTCACACGGCCGTGTAGATCCACACGGCCATGTAAGGCTTCTGCTCTGGTTGGCTTCAAATCTTGACACGGCCATGTCATCTTCCTCTTCTGTTGGTGCCAAACTCCACACGGCCCGAGCTCCATACCAGTGCAGGGCCGTGTGAAGTACACGACCCGGTGCTTTCTCCCTTTGTTTCCTCCAATGCATGCCTAAAGATGTAGATTCTTCACCAAATCGACTCCTGTGTACAGAAAATGCACAAAAAGCAGATCTCCGAACCAAAAGAGTAAATATGCTAAAAGGAAAGCTGGAAGTATAAAAATGCATAGATCAAGCATGCTCAAAATATGTAAATGTGCGTAAAAACATGCATAAAAAAGTATATAATCTACGCACATCACTGAGGCTTATGAAGCGGAAGCCGAGAAGATGCCGGATCGATGAATCCTTCGTCGAATTGGAGGAAGTGAAGCGAGCGGCTCGACAGCGATGGCCTCTGTGGGCAAATCGATTTAAGAATGGGTCCAATCAGAGGATATAGCCTCTACAGTCTCCGGAGTAGAAGCATCTCCCCGCTCAGAACCCCCTATAGCGGATATGGTCGAACGAGAACTAGCGCCCGTTTGGCGTCTCTTACGCTGAGTTAACGGCACGTTGCTCGAGGATCCCGAGCCCTCGGTAGGAATGGTGAGAGGCACTTCGGAGACCTAGTGCGGGTCGGCCACTCCTCTGACACTGGCCTTCCTTTCAGCGGTCCCCTCGCCAGCAGTTAGGGTCCCCATAGGCGCACCCTCTTGTGAACCGATCGGGGTCAACCCAAGCCTCTCCGCTTCCTTGGCAGCCGCTGCCTCTATCTCAGCCTTCTTCAGCTTTATAAGGTTGGTTGCCAGTGAACACATCATGATGTCAGCTATAGAAAAAAGAAAGAATCATTTAGATCCTAGAAAGGGGGGCTCAAAGATGTCATACCCATGCCGCTCGGGAGTTTCGCTCGGATCAGACTCAGCCCGAACAGGTATAGCACCCCCTCCGACAGTAGCTGATGGATGTTAAACTTCAGGCCGGACAGCTGGTTGGTTGCATGAAGATAGTCCGGTCGGCTCTAGTACTTTTGCAGGTCGAACTGGGTAGGAAGGCCGACCTGCCTCTGGGTCCTAAAAATTGGCTGCTCGGGAAGTCGAAGGAAGAAGAAATATTCTTTCCAATGTTTATTGGAGGTTGGCATCTTGTCAAAGAAGACTAGGCCGATCCAAGACTGAAAAAGATAGGCGCCCAGCTCGGATTGTTTGGGATAGTAGAAATAATGGAATACGCGAGGGGTCAAAAGAATGATATGCACAATGAACAGAATGACTACCCCACACAAGAGGCGAAAAGAATTCGGGACGAGCTGGGCAAGAGGGATGCGGAAATAGTTGTAAACTTCTATTATGAAGGGATGGATAAGGAACCGCAGACCGGCTACGAATTGATCGCGGAAAAAATAGAGAGTGTCAGTCGGTGGATTGGGCCGATCGGATGGAGACGCCAAAACTATCTCATGGTTGACCGGGAGGTCAAAGGCATTTACTAGGCTCGCCGCATTGCCCGCGTCGAACCGGGTCTCCATAGTGGTGTACCATGGGCCGGGAGCAGGGTCAACTGGCAAGGAAGAACTGGCCATGGTCGGAAAATAAAGTGGAAGAAGGATTAGCTAAGGAGACCGCCGGAAAACCAGAAAGCAGTATCGACAGGAAAAGAGGTCACCGGGCAAAATGGCGGAATGTCGGAAAAGCGCTAACAGGCGGAAACTGAGGACAAAGGAATAGAAGAGGAAGCTTACAGAAAAGGAATCACTGGAGTAAGAGGTCGAAGGACGTCAGAGCTCTGAACATGAACGAAGTCGCCGGAGCACTCGAGCACGAAGACGTAGAGATTTCCAAGGAAGAAGCGGCGGCTTTATAAAGATCGCGCCCGGCCGACCAAGGTCGTTCGATCTAGGGAGCAGAAGCCAAAGCTCACATCCGTCCATTGAATTTGAACCGTCGCACGTTACATCGCCTCGGACGCATCAATCGCAGGGTGACGACGGCAGCGCCACGTGACAGTCGCCTATAGGCAAGCATTTAATACCGGGTGTGGCCGCGTGCTCTATTTAATGATTATGATTTGCACAAATTCTGAGGAGATTCGAGTGACGTTAGCTTTGACCGCCTGCGGATCGGGACATGGAGCGATAAAATTTTGCACAAAGTACTGGGCTACGCTTCACCGAGCGGCTTCGAGGGGTCGGTCGGATCCTCTTTAGTAGCACGACTGAGCGGTCGACGAAGCCACAGACTAATTTTGTCCAGTCAGTCGGACTTTCAGCCTCCTTCGACTAGACTTGAAGGGGGCATGTGATCCGGTGGTAAAAAGGGGCTCCCGCCCCAAAGGAGGTCAATGACATGTGGAAGGTCAAAGTCAAGATGGCTAACTCCCAGAAGATAATCCGAGCAGGTGACCCACCTCCCCTGCTCGAGCGGATGTAGTGTCAGGCGCCTGGCTCGGCATTACTACAGCTTGGCCTGACGCCAAGCTTCCGACGCTCAGAGGGCTCAAGCAAGGCTCCAGCAAGGAGGGATGAGGGTTGAGCGACCCCCTCTCTAGACTGAACGGGGAGCACACCCTGGGCCTGGCAGATATGGCTTCTTCGTTCGGCAAGACGGAGCAAGTACAGTAGGATGATGGGCCGAGCGAACGTCTAACTCGGCCCGGCCGTGGTAGCACCCGAAGGATACTAGCCGAGCGGTTCCTCCATTCGGCCCCGTAAAGGACAAAGGGAGTAGTTGGGAATATCTTCCAAGGAACCCGTGTCACCGACAGGCAGCATGGTCGGCGGCACGCTCAGATAGAGAATCGTCCGGTGGAAGCTTCCACTATGACGTTAGGGATATGCTCGTACTATTGCAGTATGGCGCCAGACACGCTTTTCTGACACGTCCATTCCAGGTATGCTTTGAGGAGCGTGCACGCCTCGGGGAGCATGAACGCGCCTCTGGGGAGCCCTATATAAGGGCCCCCAGACTTAGACGGAGGTATGCTCACATATCTACTGTAGCTACAATTTTCGTCTTGTTACTCTGCTTCATTTTCTCACCGGGATCTGACTTGAGCGTCGGAGGGTCGTCACCGGGAACCCCTTCCCGTCTCAGTTTGTGCTTGCAGGTCTACGACAATAGGAGATTTACGCCTACAGTCTTCGACCGGTCACATGAATATTATATCCTCAGTGTCCATCGACTCAACTCTCGGACAAATCTTTGTCACATGAACTGGAGTAAATTAAAATGGTACAAGCATTACGCGTGCACTAACTAGAGAATTAATTTATTACTTCACCAAATTTTTTTCTAAGTTAATATGGAAATGGAATATGTACTGACAATTGATTTTAGTAAATAAATAATAAATTAGGATATTTTTCCACGTAGAAAAATGTTCTCCTAATCATTTTACAAGCAATTTTTTATTTTTTTCTGGTGCCTGGGAAGAAAAATATCATATGTTTAGATCCACTCGTAATAGATAATTAAAATTCAAGACTCAGTTAAATATATTATTAAAAAAATTTCTTCTTAATAATAGATAACGGACCTAAGAATATTAATTGTTAGATAAATCTTTATATATACGATTGATGAAAATTTTACATAGATTTACCTTAGGGTTGATGTTATCTTATAAATTGTATATGTCGACACATGAATTGATTCTTAACAAAGTTGACTTTTGAATAATATATATTAAGTCAACAGTCAGATGCATCGTGAGTCAACGGTTTTCCATCTCAACAACTACTATGGATTCTTAACAAAGTTGAGTTTTGAATTATATATTTTAAGTCAACAGTCATTGTCTATATTAAGTCAACAGTCATATGCATGGTGCGTCAACGGTTGTCCATCTCAACCACTACCTCTATGTGGATCCTAATCACTTTAAGTGTATTTATATAACAAGTTGTATTTTACTTTTTATATATATTTAGTTTTTTGTTTTCTTAATTTGAGGTATTATGGTTTCCCCGATACAACCAGAAAAACCAGCTAGCTAGCCGGTTCAGCCCCGGTCCAAGCTGCTTAGTACTGCCTCAGTGCATCTCTATAAATATCTCGGTTTGAAGGTTGCCTTAGCTCACAATGCATGCAATTTATAGCAAATAGCAAAAGCATACATAGTAATCAGTAGTTAACATGTGGAGGAAGGTGCTGTGGGTGGCCATGCCTCTTGCACTGGCCAGTCTGGCCTTCACTGTATATCGATGCATTCCCTTCACTGAGGAGGATTTGTCCAGTGAGGAGAGACTGTGGGCGCTCTATGAGCAATGGCGCAGCCACCACACGGTGTCACGGGACCTCGACGAGAAGCTCAGGCGGTTCAACGTGTTCAAGCAGAACATGAAGTTCATCGACGAGTTCAACAAGAAGGACGAGCCATACAAGCTCAAGCTCAACGGCTTCGCGGACTTGACCAACCAAGAGTTCCTGGACCTCTACGCCGGCTCCAAGATTGAGCACCACCGGATTCACCGTGGGGAGAAGCCGGAGGGGGAGTTCAAGCACGGCCACATCGATATTTACAAACTCCCTGCGTCGGTGGATTGGAGGACCCAGGGCGCAGTTACACCCGTCAAAGATCAACGCCAATGCGGTAAGCATATAGTAGATCGATGATCGATCAATTAATTCTTTCTTTTCGCATGCACACTTGTTCGAGATGTTAATTTAATTTGCACGATCGAGTGATGGCAAGCAAATCCTACTTGGTCCAGGGAGTTGTTGGGCTTTTTCGGTAGTTGCTGCTGTTGAGGGTATAAATCAAATAGTGACCAGAGAGTTGATATCGTTATCTGAGCAAGAGCTTGTGGATTGCGATACGGGCAACATGGGATGCAACGGAGGGTGGATGGATAAGGCATTTAGATTCATCAAAAATGCTGGAGGCATAACTACAGAGGATACGTACCCTTACACAGCACAGCAAGGACCCTCCTGCAATGCATCTCAGGTTTATATGTCATATTATAAATTAATTAATTTATATATGATACTTCTCGATCGATCAAGATTTAAGAAATTAATTGTACGATTGTTTATTTTTCATATATATCGGTGAATAAGCCCGTTGTGACAATTGATGGATATGAAGATGTTCCGTCAAACAATGAGACTGCTCTTCAACAAGCTGTAGCAAATCAACCTGTATCCGTCGCTATTGATGCAAGTGGTCGAGACTTCCAGTTCTACTCTGAGGTAGGTTTAGAACTTTTATACTGATAATTTAACTATGTGAGACATAGCTAGGTTGACGGCAATTAACATTAGCGCACTAGCATTTATTAGTCGGGACTACTATAATATTTGTCCTTTATTAATTAATAATATTGTTATGTTTTATATATAGGGGGTCTTCACAGGATCTTGTGGCACGAGCTCAAATCATGCAGTTGCTGTTGTTGGATATGGAGAAACAAAAGATGGAACTAAATATTGGATAGTGAAGAATTCATGGGGGACGAATTGGGGAGAGCAAGGCTACATAAGAATGGAACGAGGAACCCCAAAAAAGGAAGGAACATGCGGTATTGCCATGTCACCTTCCTATCCCATTAAAACATCACCCAACCCTAGCAATGAATCAGCCAAGGATGAACTCTAGGAGCATAAACTTAGTTCGGTTGTTATCAGACAATGGTGTTGTATTGTCTTTACTTGGCGATCTCTCATTTGCAGTCTCTTGATTGGTCTTCTTGTGTTCTTATTGCACTTAGATAAATGGTTATGTTTCTTAATAAACATGTAGACCAAGTTATCAATATAATAAAAGCTTGTGGTGTTTTATAACGTGTAACTTGATTCAAATTAGCATGCCTTGATCAAAATGACTATAACTTGAGAGATCAAGCTTGTTAATACAAGGCCACGCGCTAATAAAGTGCTAGCAGACGATGGATAAAATATCACAATTAATATGACAAAGTGTATATGAATACAAGAAATTTATTATTATTGATATTCAATAATAGATATATATAGTGCAATCCATTTTTTTTCTAAGAAATTGAGCCTATTATGTAGTACATATATATATCATTGAAGTTTTAGTTATGAATTGCTCGCACCGTGTAGCACAAATTCACAAGGATTATTCTTGAATCAATCGTGGAATAACAGTACAAATTTAACAAAATCTATCCTTGATATATACTATCTGTCAGTGCAAAATACATTGTTAATCGATCTTATATTTTGATATATGATAAAGAGTTTAAATTCAGAACATATGTATTTGATATGTTTCTTAAGCATGTAGACTCAAATACCTTGATCGATCTAGAGGACAAGACATCAAGTAGAAAGTTCAGATGGATTAAGAGGATCAGCCTAGCAGAAAGTCCAGATAAGTCGGAAGGAACAGATATCTGGCAAGAAAACTTGGTGGGTCAATGTAAACCAGACATCGAGGCGAGGAAAGATCTGGTGGGTCAAGGATCGAACATCAAGCATGAAAGTCTGACATATGATAAGTGAGGTATGTGTTGGGATTGCAAACATAGTCTCACATTGAAAATACATAAAAAAAAATCATAGATATATAAGAAAAAGATATCTCTATTAGTATAAAACCTCTTGGGTAAAGCCCAAAAATAAAATCATAAGGACTTATTTCCAAAGTAAATAATATCATACTATTGTGAAGATATCTTAATTTTTTAGGTCATAACACTAAGCTCTTGTAGTGAGGTATGCTCCTGGAGTGAGTGCAATGAGCTCAGGTCCCAGCAAGGATAAACCTAGGTACTAATCCAATTGAAGAAACCAACGGAGATTTCTAAGTTGAGTTCAAGACAGTCCTTACTGTCTTCATATTGCATATTATATTTGTTCTAACTTTGTTTTACAAAAATAATATTGTGCTATTATACTAACATTGTTTTGTAGAAATTGGTATTCCATTAACGAAACAGGATTGTTCAATCAAAGGATCGAAGAAAGATCAGAGCAGTAAAATTCGATCAGGACGCAAAAGGGAACATTCAGTTTCGTTGACAGATCAAGGGAATTAGTTGATGGATCAATTTATTTCTAGATTTAATGGAGATTTGAATCAAAGCAAAGAAGGTAAAAAATTATTCAATCGATGGAACAGAGTTGATCAGTCGACAAAACGATAAAATTTATGAGATTGAACCGATCGGATCTCAGCAAACAAGAAAGAAGTTGTGGTTTGATTGACAGATAAAAGGTTCAGTTGATGGATTAGTTCAATCGACGTAACGGTTTTTCAATGATGGAATGGTTTTTTCGTCGACAAAATGAAAGCTATAAAAGAAGCCACCGAGGTTCAAGCCAGAGACAACTTTCGGTCTTCTGATTTATTACTATGCCTCTTCTGTGCTGGTGCAAGCTTCGACTATTATGATGCCATGAAGTCTCCGACAACCTGTAACTTCTTTTTATACTCATATGTTGTCTGTATATTTAATTACTTATATACTTTATATTCACATCTATAATATTTCTTTACCATTTAGTGGATTACCTAACAAAAGCGATCGACAATCACAGGCCTTGAAATAGGAGTCGTCAAAGGCTCCGAACTAAGTACAAAAATGACTTTGTCTTTTTGCTTATCTTTTTATTCCACTGTGTACTCTGCTTTTAACTAAAGTAAAGAAAAGTTTTAAAGCGATGAGATTCACCCCCCCCCCCCCCCCTCTCTCTCAGCCGCAATGATCTTTCAATTGGTATCAGAGCAAGGACTCTTGATTTTGGTGTAGCCACCCATCAAGAATTTCTTTTCTTTACTTTTATTTAATATGGTGTTATTTTTATTTTTATTGCATTACTTACCCCAAGACAAAAGTCTTGGAATTTTTGTTAAGTTTTCTTTGCAAGTGCAATGACTTATCCTACAGGAAAAGGAGGATGGAAGTCTTTCTCAAAACGAAAATTGAACAATGGTTTTGCATCCTCCAAGGCTACAAAGTTTCAGTCAAATCCTGAGAAGTCCTCCCACTAGAAAAATGGAATGACAAAATAAAGAGGAAGATCCAAGTTGACTCAAAGACTCTCAACACACTCCAGTGTGGACTAACAAAGGAAGAGCTCAACCGAGTTAATCCATACAACTAGCCTCATGGCCTCCAAAATTTAGGTATGATCTTAGAGCCCACTATAAGTTCCTTCCTACTGGATTAATCAGAAATATTTTTAAAACATGTTTTTGTGGGATTCTTCTAATTTGGCTCTGGTGATTTCTAATGTACCAGTTGATTCTACCATAATTTCTAAATTTTGACTTTATAAATTATTTGAGCACGCATGGTCATGTTTCAACCTTTCGATTTCTATTTTCAATTTTTAATTTTCTATCTTAACTTATCAACCATATCTTATCCTGTCCGAAAGTCGATGAGATAGATGCTGGGGATGTGGCGCTCCCGTGGACTTCCAGCGGACTTCGCTCCCACCTGCAATACAACTGACGTTAGTGCCAAGCCAGGGAAGGAGTCCCCGGAGATGGCCTTCCGACGCTCAAGTCAGTCTCCGGCGAAGCAAGTAGAAAAAGCAACAAGAACTGTAGCGCAATAGTAAAGATTGCGTGTAACGCATATCTCCATCGATGCTTGGACCCCCCTTTATATAGAGCTCCTGTAGCGCGTGTGTACTCTTCCCGAGGCGGGCACACTTCTCAAAAGTTTTCTTGAAAAGATGTGTCAGTAAAGTGTCCCTGACACAGTACCTTAACAGGTCGAGCATATCTCTGAAGTGACAATGGAAGCTTCCGTCATACGATCCTCTATCTGACCATGCCGTCTGTCAGCAACACTAGCTCCTAAAAGGATATCCAAAGATAGTCTGCTGCGTCTGTTGCTTGGCGGAGCGGAATAGCCGCTCGGCCAGAGTTCTGCCGTTCGCGTGTAGTCCGTATCGGGCTAAGCGGGATAGTCTCTCAGCCGGAAGTCCACTGTCCAAGTGTTGTTTGTTTCTGGGCCGAGAAGGATAGCCGCTCGACCGGAAGTCCATTGCTCGAGTGCTCGATTGGTGCCAAGGCCACTGCTAGGCCGAGCGAAGAAGCCGCTTGGACGAAGTTGAACTCTTGTCGATGTCATACCTTGCTGTCTGGCCGAGCGGGGTAGCCGCTCAGCTTCTGCACATTGTTCTCCCTTGAGCGTCGAGTGTGTGAATGTTCTCTGTGTCAGAGCTGACAACGGATTAGGGTTGTATCCCTAGTCGAGGGATGTTTCGTCTGACTAGCAGATGCCCTGTACATTTGACTGTCTTGACTTTGACTTCCTTTGACCTTCACCGCGGCAACGGGGTGGGGCCCTTCATCATCACCGCATCACAAGCCTCCCCCTTAAGTCTAGTCGAAGGAGGTTGTAGTCTGATTGACTGGACAATTGTGTGAGCGGATTTTCTCCCGATCGGCCTTTGACACTGTGTGGTTTCCGATCAGGATAGGACCGATCTTCGTCCAATCGGCTTGCTGAAGATTGTTGTTTGGGCATAGGTATGCTCCCTCGATCCGATCGACACGACGAAGATTGGCACTTATAAAAATTCACCTTAGGGTATCTCGGGCGAGCACGAGCTAGGCTGACGTCACCCAGATTTCTCGAAAATCGTACAAATCTTGTGCATTAATGCTGAGCATGTTCCCATGCCTTCATTAATTGCTGACCCATGGTGGTGCGCCACGTGTCCCGCCTACTGCCGCCGCACGCCTGACATGGCAAGCGTGATGTGACGTTTGGCAGTTTGAATTCAACGGTGAGATCTTGGCTTGGATTTTCGTGACCTAGATCGGACGACTCCGGTCAGCCGAGCCCGAACCTTATAAGCCAGTGGCGTCGCTTCCTTCACACATTTCTTCACATTCAAGCTCTCCAATAGTCATCCGTTCCCATTTCCTTCGTTCTCCGATGATCCTCTGTTTGAGTACATCCTTTGCTCCCCAGTGACCCTCACAGTAAGCTTTCTTCCAATCAAGGTCGTCTTCATGCTTTTCAACCTTTCTTTTTGTTCCGACGACATCCCATTAGGTTTCTTTTCGCCTTTCCTAGTTTTTGAAATGGCAAGTTCATCACAGTCATCTGCCTCTGTCCCTGGACTCTGGTATACATCCATGAGTCTAGGTTCGATGGGGGCGATGCTGAGAGCTTGCGAGATGCTTTTGAAATTCCTTCTGATCATCAGATCATTTTACCTTCTCCGTCCGATCGGCCTAATTCTCTGCCGACTGGCTGTGTTTGCTTCTTCCGGGACCAGTTTATTGCCGGTCTGCAGTTTCCCCTTCATCCTTTCTTTCCCGCAATTTATAAATACTTCCGTATTCCCCTCTCTCAACTTGTGTCGAACTCCTTCCGACTGCTGTGCGGCGTCATTGTTTTGTTTCATCTACACGACATCCCCTTATTCACCGATCTTCCTCTATTTTTACTATCACAAACTGTCTGAGTTGGGGGCATTCCCTTTCCAGTCTCAAGTGGGTCTTGTTTTCTTTGATAAAATGTCGACCTCCAACAAGCACTGGAGGGAATATTTTTTCTTCATGCGCCTTCCCGAGCGGCCAGACTTCCCGACCCGCTGGCACCTCGAAGTGGCGCCTCAGCCTGCCTTGAAGAGCAACAAGAGCTGATCGGACTACTTGAATGTAACGACCCGACCCCTCGGCCCCTTGGGCGGCCTAATTGGCGGCCCAATTGGCGACCCCTTATGTCGTCGACCGACGACCCTCGGCCGTGCCGTTACTCACTAGGTCTTCCCACCCCTGGCCAATGGATTTTTGCCTTCCCCAGGATTCGAACTCTAGACCTCCAGGCTAAGTACTAGAGTTTATGAATCCTGGTAGCCAAATGGGCCGCCAGTTGGGCCGCCCAATGGGTCGAGGGGCCGGGTCGTTACATTGAACGCCACCTCCATGCTTGCTGGTCAAAAATACGATATCCATAAGCTGCTGCTGGAGGGAGTTATGTACATCTTCAGCCTAAGTCCGATCCACACCCAGCTGCCGACCAGCTTAGGTATGAAGCTTCTTTAATTCATCCTTTGATAGTAACTGATTTCTCCTTCTTGTTGGGGCAATTTCCCTAGGTCAAGTTTGACAAGTTTGACTAAGCTTGAGTCAAGGTTTGAGTTTTGATATTTAATAATATAGGGAGATTGCTGAAGCAATCATCTGGTTATAGAGATGGTCAAAGGGTTGACCAGGATGAGGAGAATACAAGTCAAGTAGGTCAAGGGTGACAGGAGATTTGACTGGGAAAGTTTTAACTAAAGGTTAGGCGTATGGAAGTCCTAACTGGAGGTTAGGCGTATGGAAGCCCTAACTGGAGTTTAGGTAGTGGTGGAAGTCCTAACTGGAGGTTAGACAAATTGGAAAGTCCAAGTGTGATCTTGGCAAAGGAGAAAGTCCTGGTGAGGAGCCAGGCATTTGAAAAGTCCTGGTGAGGAGCCATGCAACTGAAAGTCCAAGTGTGATCTTGGCAAAGGAGGAAGTCCTGGTGAGGAGCCAGGCAACGGAAAGTCCAAGTGTGATCTTGGCAAAGGTTGTAAGTCCAAGCATGTGGTCTTGGAAAGGTAAGTCCTAGTGTGACTTAGCAAGGAGAACTCGATAACTAGGATGAGGCCGAAGGAAGCTCTTGAAGCCAAGGTATGAAGGATGGGAAGATATCCGAGGGACGCAAGGCTGATGGAGGAGGCTAGAAGGCTAGTTCGAGGTTAGTCGAATGTGGTGGTATAATCTGACAACTAGGATGAGGCCGAAGGAAGCTCCTGAAGGCAATGCGTGAAGGATGAGAGATATCCGAGGGACGCAAGACTGATGGAGGAGGCTAGAAGGCTAGTTCGAGGTTGGTCGGGTGTGGCTAAATGCTAGGCATGGAGACCCAACAGGTCACGGTTGACCAGGAGTTGGGTTGGAGACTTTGGACTTGAGTTTGAGTCAAGTTCAGGCTATTCAATCGATCGGGCGATCGATTGAACCAGAGTCGAATCGATCAGTGGATTGATTCGGGTGTGCTACAATTGTGGGAAGGCCCAATCGATCGGTCGATCGATTGGGATGAGAAATCGCGAGCACAGAAGCTTTCCCAATCGATCAGGCGATCGATTGGGAGCTGCCAATTGATCGATCAATCGATTGGGCAGCAGAAGCTCTCGTGCGGACGCGAGAGCATAAAAAGGCTCTGAATCGATCAGGCGATCAATTCTGGAAGTCCCAATTGATTGGTCAATCGATTGGGAAGTGACTGTTGCGCAGGAAATGAGCGATGGACGGCTGGGATCAAGCGGTGCTGACGTGGCAATCGATTGAAGATGATTTGGATCGATTGGGAACACAGGATATAGCCGTTGCGGAGCGTTTTCTCTGTAGTTCTTTACAAGCTTTCCTCCTGCGATTTTGCTGCGATCTTCAGCGACTTTCTCCGATCTTCACCGCCAGTTCTTGAAGGCTCTTGAGAGTGTTCTCTCAAGGTTCAAGAGGCAACAACAAGCACAAGTAAGCAAGAAGAGAGTGTATTCATTTGTATTTGTATTTCTCTTTCTTGTGTGAGTGTTGTGTTGTAGTGTGAGTTTGTACGAGGCTTCTCCGCCTCCGGCTGCGACCGAGAAGGAGGTTTTTTCATAGTGGAAATAGCGTGTTGTGTGTGGATCCTTGGATTAGTCACCTCATCTTGAGGTGGATACCAAGTAAATCTACTTGTTAGCGTTATGTGAGTCTTGTATTTCATTTCTGCTGCATATCATCATCAAGACGAAGCAAACGACGAAAGGAGCGCAATGAAATACTATTCACCCCCCTCTAACGAGCACAAAGGTCCCAACAATTGGTATCAGAGCGAGGTCGCTCTTCCATGGACTAACCGCCAAGAGAGCAAGAAGCTAGAGGAAGAAGAAGATGGAGAGTGAAGGACCTCTCAGATGGGACATCCGGATTCCACCTCCATATGACAAAGAGGACTTCAATTTTTGGAGAACTCAGTTGGAGACATGGTTCCAAATGGATTAGAATCAATGGGTTGTTTTGGAGGACCCATTTGAAGCTCCAATGGACAAGAAGGGTAAGCACCTCCGACCTCGACATTGGACTGAGGAATAAAAGGAGCTAGCGGAGGCGGATAAGGAGGTAACGAAAATATTGCTTAATTTATTACCTTCTAATATAATTTTGAGTGTAGATGAATGCACGAGTGCAAATGATCTATGGAAAAAGATCATTGCCTATCATGAGAACCCCACTCAATTTCAAGTAGTGGAGGATCCCCAGGAGAAGGGTTCATTGGTCCAAGAAGAGAAGGATCAATCCAATGTTAACACAAGGTCAACATTCGAGGAGAAGAAGGAAGAGGAGGAGAAGGAAGAAGATGAGAGATCTTCTACATCTTCAAGAGAGGAAGAGATGGAAGTATCCACATCCTCAAGAGTTGAAGAGGTGAAAGCACCCACATCCTCAAGAGGAGAAGAAGAAGATGATGCCAGCTCCACAACACAAGATAAATCAAATAGAGAATCAAGCATCACCCCTACACATGAAGGTATAATTAGTTCAATTAAGAATAAAAATCATATCATATGTTTTGAGTGTAGGGAACATAGGCACTATAAGAGTAAGTGCCCCAAATTGACTAAGAAGAAGGGCCAAATGACACTAAAGGCTAAGGAGAAGCCTAAGGTGGTTGATCCCGTGGAACACAAAAGCAAGGAGCACATTGTGTGCTTCTTATGCAATCAAAGAGGACATTATAGAAGTCAATGTCCTAAAGGGAAGAAGACAACCAAAGTCAAAGGAGGAAATACAAGTCAAGGGGGAGCTTCTAAGAGCAAACCTAAGGTAATCTTTAATAGTGCAATTCCTCTTAGTCATGATAAAATGCATGTTATAAATAACATTTATCATTTTAATACTAATTATCATGAAAGTAGGAAGCATGATGGCACTAAGGATAGATACATTCCTCCTCATGCTAGAACTACGACACCTAAGGTTAGGAAGGTAGATAACTACTTAGGCAATAACTCTAAGGACTTTAGATATATGCCTAAATATAGAAATACTCATAGGAATCAAGAAAAATCCAAATCTATGAATTTAATGACGGAGAGCCAAGTCTTGAGGTCAAGACTTGATAACTTAGAAAGAACCCTAGCAAGAATGGAAAATCTTCTTAAGGGTCAAAATGAGCAAACTCTAGGGAGAACTAGACAAGAGACATCCAATGGCTATAGAGATTTGGGATACAAACCTAAAGCCAAGAAAGATGTGACTTCCTTTTATAGAGTTCCATATAGCTATGGGACTAACTCTAGGTTTAGAGGTCAAGTCAAAGATACTAGGGAAAGAATCCCTAAAGGTTCTTTTGACAAGATCAATGTGACTAAGACTTCTAAGAAGTCTAATAAAGTCACAAAGAAGGTTACAAGGGAAGTTATCCCTAGGAGTGACCTAGTAGAAGTGACCAAGGCTTCTAAGAAGCTTAAGAAGGTCCTTAGGAAGGTATCTAGGGAAGTTATCCCTAGTGAGTACCTAGAGTATCCAAGGAGCACCAATAGGTTTTGGGTTCCTAGGAGCATATTCTCTACACCCTAGATGGGTCTAGAGAGTGTCAACTCTATTTGGAAGGGTAGTGAACCCAACCTTGATGAAGTTGACACTCAGAGAGCATTTTCAAGGTTATTGTTAACCTTTGAAAATGAAAAAGATTATAAGTGTTACTCTTTGAAAGAGTAAAATGTGTCAAACTTTGAAGAGTTGAATATAATTTAAATTGACACATTTGAGAGAAGCAAAAGTAATACCAAATTTGGAATTCGGCATTTTTTTATGGAATTAAGGGAAATGTAAACTTTAATCCAAATCATCACTCTTGGAAAGAGTAACATGTGCCAAAACCTAAGAAAATTAGATTTAATTTAACTTGGCACAATTGGGAAAACATAAGAAACACCAAATTGAGGTTTTAGTATTTTCTTAGGGTAATTAAAGGAAATTCTAGGTCCTAATGTAAGATGTTTACTCTTTGGAAGAGTAAAATGTGTCAAACTTTGAGGATTTGAACTTAAGTTAAATGGACACATTTAGAAAAGGATAAGAAATGTCAATTTGAGGTTTTGGCATCTTCTTAGAAAGTTAAAGGCGAATCTGAGCCTTAATTTGATTTCATTTACTCTTTGAAAGAGTAAAATGTGCTAAATCTTAAGGAATTATGTTTGAATTACATTGGCACAATTTGAGGAAACTATAAGAAATACCTGTTGGGACCGATTATGTAGCTAGAGGAAGGGGGGGGAATAGCTCGGTGCGCTCGTCGTGCTCCTCGTTGCTTGTTTCTTCAAGATATGCAGCGAAAAATACAAAAAAACAATATACACAACGCTAACAAGAGGATTTACTTGGTATCCACCTCACAAGAGCTGACTAATCCAAGAATCCACACATTCACGCACCCTCCACTATGAAAACACTCCTTTACGGTAACTACTGAAGGCAGAGAAGCCTTTACAAACTCTCAATACAACAAGAAAGCAAGGGAAGACAAATACAAGAAATATCTTACAAGATATGCAGTGAAAACCCTAACCCTAGCTTCTTCCTCTTGTTGTAGTCACGCCTCTTGACTTGGATGTCTCTCCAAGATCCTTCAAGAACTAGAAGTGAGAGTGGAAAACGCTGTGGAGAAACTGCTGTGAAGATCGGAGCTTAACAGTGTAAGAGTTCTGCGAAGAAAGAGCTCGACAACAGCTTTAATCGACGCCAACGGTCGGATCCCGATCGATTGGATTGCTCCCAATCGATCGGGGAGGCTTTGGATCGATCGGTTGATCGATCCAGAGCGCCTCTATGCTCCTGGGAATTTGCCTGGATCGATCGACCAATCGATCCAGGTCCCATCGCGCGAAATCGTGCCTCCCAATCGATCGCCCAATCGATTGGGGGCTCTGGATCGATCGACCGATCGATCCAGAGCTCTTCTGTTCACGCGACACTTCTCCCCAATTGATCCACTGATCGATTGGAAGAAAGTTTGTCGCGGGGACTCACCCAATCGGTCGGCCGATCGATTGGGCATGTGCCAATCGATCCAATCGATCGGCTGATCGATCCAACTTCTTGTTTTTTGCCCAAAAATAAGTCCAAAGTCCCCTAAACCAACATCTGGTCAACCATGACCTGTTGGTTCATCATGCCTAGCATCCAGTCACCCTTGACCTGCTAGGACTCGCTCACCAAGTGTCCGGTCAATCCCTTTGACCCACTTGGATTTTCCTCCTCGTGCCAAGTATCCGGTCAATCCCTTTGACCTACTTGGACTTTCCACCTCATGCCAAGTATCCGGTCAATCCCTTTGACCTACTTGGTCTTTCCAACACCAGATGACCGATCAGCCTTGATCCATCTGGATTTCCTTGTGCCTGACTTCACTCACCAGGACTTTCCCAATTGCCTGGCTTCACTCACCAGGACTTCCTTCTGCCTAGCTTCACTCACTAGGTCTTTCACCTGGCTTCACTCACTAGGATTTTCAACTGCCTAGCTTCACTCACTAGGTCTTTCACCTGGCTTCACTCACTAGGATTTCCATCTGCCTATCTTCACTCACTAGGTCTTTCACCTGGCTTCACTCACTAGGATTTCCATCTGCCTGACTTCACTCACCAAGACTTTCATCTGCCTAGCTTCACTCACTAGGACTTTTATCTTCTGCCTAGCTTCACTCACTAGGACTTTCACCTGGCTTCACTCACCAGAACTTTCTCAGTCAAGTATCCAGTCAACCTTGACCTACTTGACTATCCTTCACAATCTCACCACATGAACAATTGCACCTGTAATCTTCATGTGCTGTCTACATGTATTGTCAAACATCGAAAGCCAAACATCAAGACTCAAGTTTGACTCAATCCAAGCTCAGTCAACCAGGTCAACCTTGACCTAGGGATATTGCACCAACAATCTCCCCCTTTTTGATGTTTGACAATACCACTGACGATACCACTCTTGAGTTAGGCTAATCCCATAACCTCAACTTCTTTCATGCCAATATATGAATGAGGATTCCCTTCATTCTTCCCTTTTTGTCATAGGGCGATGCACATTCTCCCCCTATTTAGGGAATGAAGGCCTAACTTAAACCATACATTCTCCCCCTATTTGCACACATCAAAAAGAAACTCTCCCCCTGAAGAGTTACTCACACGATTAAATAAAGGTCTCATACCCTTTATTTTCATCAAAAACTCATCCTTGAGCATATACCACTTGGTATATTCACTTGTTGTATACAACTTCACTCGTTGTCTTCAACACACGATTCAAATGAAGGTCCCATACACTTCATTATCCTCAAATGCTCATTCATGAGCATGCACCACTTGAAACAATGAAGATATCCACTCTCCATTGTAGTCAAATACCCAACCTTGAGCATTTTCACGAAGAAGGTTAACCACCTTCCAAGGTGTATGAAACTTAAATTTTCATGTCCTTAAAGAGTAACTCCCCCTAAAGACATGGTCGTGACTTCTGTCATTGCACCAACAATGACTTGGAATCCCTAAACCTTTAGGAAACCCAAATTTAGAAGTTTTGAGGTTCAAAAATTCAATAATGAAATCAAACCTCAACCTAAACCTCTACTTAGTCTTCCTTAACCAATCCATTCTTGTTTTCATCATGAAAACTCCTCCTAAATATATACAAATGTGTTTTGAGAGGTTAGGAATGGTTCCCTAGACTAAAAGGGGTTTAAAATACTGAAATCAGGCTTTCCCAGCTAAAATCAACATTCCCAATCGATTGGAGTTGGGTCCTAATCGATTGAACCTGCTTGAATCGATCTACTTATCGATTCAGGAGAGTTGGATCGATCGGTGGATCGATCCAGGAAGCTTCTATTCACGAGAAGCTTGCTCTCAATTGATCGCCCGATCAATTGAGACCCTTCAATCGATCGGGTGATCGATTGAAGCTCTGAAAAAGCTGAAATTCCATTTAAGTCAATTTCAGAAACCCCCCAATAATTCTACAAAATTCAAAAAATTATGAAAATTCATGTAGACATTCCTTAGGGCATATATTATCATTGAAAAATAGTTTTCTAATAAAATACTTCATATTTTCAAAGATGGACACAAACTTGAAAACTTGTAAAAACTTTAGTGTTTTTTTCAAGTTTGTGCCTAACTTTTCAATGATGATCACTTTCAAAAGATAGTCTTCATCAAGGTTTTCCAAAGGCATTTTAAAATGATTTTCAAAATCAATATCCAACCATGTTCTTTGGGCTCAATGCACATGACTTGTACATTAGCTTTCCCAATGATTGGAAAACACATAACTATGTGTTTGATGAACCTAAAACTCACAAAACTGCACTAAATCAACATCTTGAGTTTTGTTCATCATCCTAACATCTCACTTGTATCTAGTGTGCATTAAAATACATACAAGTCACCTTATAGTTCTTAGTGAGATGTAAACTTTTGGTTGTGCCCTAATCTAGGGATCATGCATATTTACCTAGGCATTTAGAGGTTATGAACATCCACCAAGGATGTGATTTGATAATAAATGTCATTTGTCCTTAAATTGCAAGGAATTAAAATAATGCATGATATGTTATGACATACATCAAAAAGAAATAATTTTCAAAAGAAAATTTCCTATCACTATATGATGTATGTATGACATGACATGGTATTTTTGTATTTTTCATAATAAAATGTGAATGCAAGAATAAATATGATGTCATGACATATTATGGGCAAACAAAGCATGGCAAATTAGCATACATAAAATACCTAGGTTGTCTACCTAAGTATCCTTAAGTCTTAGCTAAATTAAGGTTTAAAACCTAGATTGCCCACTATCTCCCAAGAAAATGCCAATAATCTAATTTTGACATTTCTTTTGCTTTTCCTAATTTGTGCCAATTTAAATTAAACATATTTCTCAAATTTTGGCACAATTTTCTCTTTTAAAGAGTAACCAATTGAGTTAAGACATTTATTGTCTTTAATTTCCTAAGAACATACCAAAATCTCAACTTGGTAGTTCTTATGATTTTCCCAATCCGTGTCACTTAAAATATCATCCAATTTATCAAATTGTGACACATTTTACTCTTATAAGAGTAAATAAAAATTATTTTCATTTTCAAAGGTTAACAATAACCTTGAAAATGCTCCCCGAGTGTCAACTTCATCAAAGTTGGGTTAACTACCCTTCTAATCGGAGTTGACACTCTCTAACCCATCTATGGGGTAGAGAAAATGCTCCTAGGAACCCAACACCTATTGGTGCTCCTTGGATACTCTAGGTACTCACTAGGGATAACTTTCCTATATACCTTCTTAATGACCTTGTTAGGCTTCTTAGAAGCCTTGGTCACTTTTTCTAGGTCAACTCTAGGGATTTCTTCCCTAGTGACCTTCTTTGTGACTTTCTTAGACTTCTTAGAAGTCTTTGTCACATTTATTACAAAAATACTCTTAGGAATACCTTTCCTTATATTTTTGACTTGACCACTAGGCCTAGGGTTAGTTCCATAGCTATATGGAACCATATGGTAAGAAGGCACATCTTTTTTGATTTTAGGTTTGTATCCCAAACCTCTATTACCCTTGGATGACCCTTGTTGTTCTAAACCTAGATTTTGCTCATTTTGTCCTTTTAGGATATTTTCCATCCTTTTTAGGGTCTTTTCTAATTTATCAAGTCTTGACCTCAAGACTTAATTTTCCACCATTAAATCCTTAGTTTTTGGCTTTTCAATGAATTCATGAGCATTTTTATTTCTAGACCTATAACTAAAATTCTTAGTTTCCTTGTCTAGATTTTTATCTACCTTTCTAAACCTAGGCGTGGTAGTCTTAGCATGAAAAGCTACATGATTTTCCTTAAAGCTATCATGCTTTCTATTCTTATGGTAAATAGCATTAAAATGATAAAAGTTAGAACTACCATGCTTTTTACCATTATTCAAGGGAGTAGGCTCAATAAATGATACCTTTTTTTTTACCTTGGAGGCTCCCCCTTGAGTTGTGCTTCCTCCATGAGCCTTGACCACTTTCTTCCCCTTGGGACATTGGCTCCTATAATGTCCCTTTTGGTTGCACAAAAAGCACACAATGTGCTCATTGCTCTTCTTTGTTGAGGGAGCGGTCTCTTTGGGCTTCTCCTTACCCTTTTGTGCCACTTCGCTCTTTTTCTTGGCCAATTTAGGGTATTTGCTCTTATAATGCCCATGCTCCCTACACTCAAAATATATGATATGATTTTTATTTTTATTTAAAACATTTATACCTTCATGTGTAGGGATGGCATCTTCTCCTTTTGATCCGGAGGTAGAGGCTTCCTCTTGATCCGACAATGATGCTCCTTCAATAGATTTGACTTGACTTGTAGAGGTGGAAGCTTCTTCATCCTCTTCTTCTCTTGACCCGGATGTGGAGACTTCTCCTTCTTCTTGATCCGGTGTCACCGAAGGTCGCTCCCCCTCAATCCTAGAGGTGGAGACTTCTTCATCTTGTACATGGAACAAGGAGTATGCCCTCTCCTTGCCCTCTTCATTGCATTCTTTTGAAGATGAAGTTTCTTGGACCTCTTCTTCGGAAGTTGAGTATCTCTCAACCTCGGAGTCCTCTTCCTCTTGGTCTTGATCCAATGAGTCACCCTCTTTGGATTCTTTTTGATCTTGTACAGTGGAGAGGATCTCATGAATCTTTGCCAACTTGCTCCATATCTCTTTGGCATCCTTGAATTCTCCAACTTGAGCTAAAATATCGCTTGGCAATAAATTGACCAAAAGCTTGGTCACTTTATCATTTGCTTTGCTCCTTTGTTCTTGCTCTTGACTCCATTTTCTTTTCTTGAGAGGCTTGCCCTTGGAGTTTGTTGGAGCTTCAAAACCTTCCATAAGAGCAAACCATTGCTCTATCTCCATCATCAAGAAATTCTCGATCTTTGATTTCCAAAGATCGAAGCTTGTTGAAGTAAATGATGGAGGCACCCTTGTATCGAATCCAAGCCCATCTTGGAATTCCATGTTGAAGTTGAGCTTGATGAATTCTTTCAGTTGAAGAATTTTGCTCCAACTTCTTCACCCTCTAGCTCTTTTCCCTTTCCGGCGATGATTCCGGTGAAGAGCGACCTCGCTCTGATACCACTTGTTGGGATCGATTATGTAGCTAGAGGGGGGTGAATAGCTCGGTGAGCTCGTCGTGCTCCTCGTTGCTTGTTTCTTCAAGATATGCAGCGGAAAATACAAAGAAACAATATACACAACGCTAACAAGAGGATTTACTTGGTATCCACCTCACAAGAGGTGACTAATCCAAGGATCCACACACTCACGCACCCTCCACTATGAAAACACTCCTTTACGGTAACTACCGAAGGCGGAGAAGCCTTTACAAACTCTCAATACAATAAGAAAGCAAGGGAAGACAAATACAAGAAATATCTTACAAGATATGTAGTGAAAACCCTAACACTAGCTTCTTCCTCTTGTTGTAGTCACGCCTCTTGACTTGGATGTCTCTCCAAGATCCTTCAAGAACTGGCAGTGAGAGTGGAAAACGCTGTGGAGAAGCTGCTATGAAGATCGGAGCTGAACAATGTAAGAGTTCTGCAAAGAAAGAGCCGACAACAGCTTTAATCGACGCCAACGGTTGGATCCCGATCGATTGGATTGCTCTCAATCGATCGGGGAGGCTTTGGATCGATCGGTTGATCAATCCATAGCGCCTCTATGCTCTTGGGAATTTACCTGGATCGATCGACCAATTGATCCAGGTTCCATCGCGCGAAATCGCGCCTCCCAATCGATCGCCCGATCGATTGGGGGCTCTGGATCGATCGACCGATCGATCCAGAGTTCTTCTGTTCACGCGACACTTCTCCCCAATCGATCCACTGATCGATTGGGAGAAAGCTTGTCACAGGGACTCACCCAATCGATCGGCCGATCGATTGGGCATGTGCCAATCGATCGGCTGATCGATCCAGCTTCTTATTTTTTGCCCAAAAACAAGTCCAAAGTCCCCTAAACCAACATCTGGTCAATCATGACCTGTTAGTTCATCATGCCTAGCATTCGGTCACCCTTGACCTGGTAGGACTCGCTCACCAAGTGTCCGGTCAATCCCTTTGACCCACTTGGATTTTCCTCCTCGTGCCAAGTATCCGGTCAATCCCTTTGACCTACTTGGACTTTCCACCTCAAGCCAAGTATCCAGTCAATCCCTTTGACCTACTTGGTCTTTCCAACACCAGATGTCCGATCAGCCTTGATCCATCTAGATTTTCTCGTGCTTGGCTTCACTCACCAGGACTTTCCCAATTACCTGGCTTCACTCACCTGGACTTCCTTCTGCCTAGCTTCACTCACCATGACTTCCTTCTGCCTAGCTTCACTCACTAGGTCTTTTACCTGGCTTCACTCACCAGGATTTTCAACTGCCTAGCTTCACTCACTAGGTCTTTCACCTGGCTTCACTCACCAGGATTTCCATCTGCCTAGCTTCACTCACTAGGTCTTTCACCTGGCTTCACTCACCAGGATTTCCATTTGCCTAGCTTCACTCACCAGGACTTTCATCTGCCTAGCTTCATTCACTAGGACTTTCATCTTCTGCCTAGCTTCACTCACTAGGACTTTCACCTGGCTTCACTCACCAGAACTTTCTCAGTCAAGTATCCAGTCAACCTTAACCTACTTGACTATCCTTCACAATCTCACCACATGAACAATTACACCTGCAATCTTCATGTGTTGTCTACATGTATTGTCAAACATCGAAAGTCAAACATCAAGACTCAAGCTTGACTCAATCCAAGCTCAGTCAATCAGGTCAACCTTGACCTAGGGATATTGCATCAACAATACCAAGTTGGGATTTTGGTATCTTCTTAGTGAATTAAGGGAAATCTAAGTGTTAATTTAAATTAATTACTCTTTGGAAGAGTAAGTTGTGCCAAACCTTGAGGAATCACATCAAAGGTAAGTTGGCACACTTGGAGAAAGGATAAGAAATGTCTAGTTGAGATATTAGTATGTTCTTAAGGGATTAAGAGCAAAATTAAGTCTCAACGTTTAATCCTTAAGAGGAGTAATTTGTGTCAAACAAAAATTTGAGGATTGAATTCTTAATCTCAATTGACACAAATAGAAAAGGATAAAAGAAATGTCAAGTTGGGTTTTGTCATTTCTTCAAGAAATGGGCAATTTAGGATTTAATTTTAAGATTAGCTAAGGTTTAAGGACACTTAGATAGGTAATTTAGGTATTTTATTTATGCTAATTTGACATGCTTTGTTTGTCCATCATATGTCATGACATCATATTTATATTTAGCATTCATGCTATATTATGAAAAAGACAAAAATACCATGTCATGCCATACATACATCATGTAGCTATAGCTTGCTTTCGTTTTGAAAATTGCTTATTTTGATGTATGCCATGTAACATCATGTATTATTTTAATTTCCTTGTAATTAAGGACAAAAGATATTTATTAAGAATGATAAATATCCCAACAAGTGGGATTACACCAAATGACATCCTAGGTAGATGATCATAAATTTTATAATGCCTAGATAGATATGCATGATCCCTTAGTTTAGCGCAAAACCAAATATACATCTCACAAAGAATCATAAAGTGACTTGTATGTGTTTTAGTACACATTAGATACAAGTGAGATGTTAGGATGGTGAACAAAACTCAAGATGTTGATTTAGTGCATCTTGTTGAGTTTTAGGTTCATCAAAGTGCATAGTTATGTGACTTCCAATCATTGGGAAAGCTAATGTACAAGTCATGTGCATTGAGCTTAAAGAACATGGTTGGATATTGGTTTTGAAAATGATTTTAAAATGCTTTTGAAAACCTTGGTGAAGATTATCTTTTGATAGTATTCATCATTGAAAAGTTAGACACAAAATAGGAGAAAACATTGAAGTTTTCAAGAGTTTTTAAATTTATGTCAATTTTTTAAAATAGAAAGTATTTTCATAAAAAATTATTTTTTCTTAGTAGTATATGCCCTAAATAATGTCTGCATGAATTTTCATGATTTTTAGAATTTTGTAGAATTTTTGGGGAGTTTCTGAATTTCGCTGAAATTGAATTTCGCTGAAATTGAATTTCGCTGAAATTGAATTTCAGGAAATCAGAAACTCAATCGATCAGCTGATCGATTGGGATGGGTTTGATCAATCAGTCGATCGATTGAGAAGTCATTTCCTGCGAATAGAAGGGTAGTGAATCGATCAACCGATCGATTGACCCAGGCTAGATTGATTAGTCGATCGATTCAGAGGGTATTTCTACGAGCAGTAGCTTGCAGAATCAATCAATGGATCGATTGAAGTGATGTTAATCGATTGAGTCCCAACATCAATCGATTGGGAAATCTGATTTTGGTCTGAAAAGCCTGATTTCAGCACTTTAAATCACTTTGAGTCGCAATAATCATTATAAACCCCTTGGAATACATTTGTAGACATTTAGGGGGAGTTTTCTTGATGAAAACAAGTATGGATTGGTTAAGAGAAACCAGAGTGAAGTTTAGGATAAGGTTTAATTTTAATTCTGAATTTTGGAACCTTAAAACTTCAAGTTTTGGTTTTCAAGGGTCATTAACCATTCCTAACCCTTTGAAGTATATTTGTATACACTTAGGGGGAGTTTTCATGATGAAATCAAGCATGATTTGGTTAATGTAGATTTAGGTGAAGTTTAGATTGATGTTTAGTTTCATTATTGAATTTTGAACTTCAAAACTTAGAGTTTTGGTTTTCCTAATTATTTAGGAACTCCAAGTCATTGTTGGTGCAATGATAGAAGTTTAGGTTGAGGTTTAGTTTCATTATTGAATTTTGAACATCAAAACTTCGAGTTTTGGTTTTCCTAATTATTTAGGAATCCCAAGTCATTGTTGGTGTAATGATAGAAGTTTGACCATGTTTTTAGGGGGAGTTACTCTTTGAAAACATAAAAATCTTTTCAAAGACTTTGGAAGGGGGTTAAACCTTCGTGATGAATTAATACTCAGGGTCGAGTATTGGGGAGCAATGGAAGATTGGTTATCTTCATTGCTAGGATGATAAATGTTCTCGAATGAGCATTGTGGAGTAGATTACTACTCAAGGGGGAGCATTGGGTTCATGAAGGGGATCAAACCTTCATTGGTAAAGTGAAAAATGCTCTTGGATGAGCATTGTGAAGTGAAGTAGAGCTCAAGGGGGAGCTTTGGCAGCAATGAAGACTATGAGATCTTCATTGTGGGGCTAACTCTTATGGAGAAGAGTTTGCTTTTAGTTTTTGATGTGTGACAAAGGGGGAGAATGGAAGGTTAAGTTAGGCCTTCATCCCGAGAAGGGAGAGTTCACCCTCTAGGAAAGGGAGAGAATGAAGGAAACCTTCATTCATGCCTTGCCATGAAAGGATTAAGGCTATGAGATTTAGCCTTATGGTAAAGAAAAAGTTAAGGCTATGGGATTTAGCCTTGTTATGAAGAATGGTGTTAAGGCTATGGGATTTAGCCTTGTTATGAAGAATGGTGTTAAGGCTATGGAATTTAGCCTTGGTATAAAGAAGATGTTAGGGCTATGAGATTTAGCCTAACTTAGAGGTATTGTCAAACATCAAAAAGGGGAAGATTGTTGGGGCAATTTCCCTAGGTCAAGTTTGACAAGTTTGACTAAGCTTGAGTTGAGTCAAGCTTGAGTCAGGGTTTGAGTTTTGATGTTTGACAATATAAGGATATTATTGAAGCAATCATCCAGTTATGGAGATGGTCGAAGGGTTGACCAAGATGATGAGAATACAAGTCAAGTAGGTCAAGGGTGATAGGAGACTTGACTAGGAAAGTCCTAAATGGAGGTTAGGCATATGGAAGTCCTAACTAGAGGTTAGGCGTATGGAAGTCCTAACTGGAGTTTAGGCAGTGGTGGAAGTCATAACTGGAGTTTAGGCGTATGGAAGTCCTAACTGGAGTTTAGTCAGTGGTGGAAGTCCTAACTGGAGGTTAGGTAAATTGGAAAGTCCAAGTGTAATCTTGGCAAAGGAGAAAGTCCTGGTGAGGAACCAGGCATTTGGGAAGTCCTGGTGAGAAGCTAGGCAACTAAAAGTCCAAATGTGATCTTGACAAAGGAGGAAGTCCTAGTGAGTTTCCAGGCAATTGGGAAGTCCTGGTGAGGAGCCAGCCAATGGAAAGTCCAAGTGTGATCTTGGCAAAGGTTGTACGTCCAAGCATGTGGTCTTGGCAAGGTAAGTCCTAGTGTGACTTGGCAAGGAGAACTCTATAACAAGGATAAGGCCGAAGGAAGCTCTTGAAAGCAAGGCATGAAGGATGGGGAGATATCCGAGGAACGCAAGGCTGATAGAGGAGGCTAGTTCGAGGTTAGTTGAGTGTGGTGGTATAATCCGACAACTAGGATGAGGCCGAAGGAAGCTCATGAAGGTAAGGCGTGAAGGATGGGAGATATCCGAGGGACGCAAGGCTGATGTAGGAGGCTAGAAAGCTAGTTCGAGATTGGTCGTGTGTAACCAAATGCTAGGCATGGAGACCTAATAGGTCACGGTTGACCAGGAGTTGGGTTGGATACTTTGGACTTGAGTTTGAGTCAAGTTCAGGTTGTTCAATCGATCAGGCGATCGATTGAACCAGAGTCGAATCAATCAGTGGATCGATTCTGGTGTGTTGCGATTGTAGGAAGGCCCAATCGATCGGTCGATCGATTGGGATGAGAAATCATGAGCATAGAAGCTTTCCCAATCGATCGGGCGATCGATTGGGAGCTGCCAATCGATCGATCGATCGATTGGGCAACAGAAGCTCTCGCGCAGACGTGAGAGCACAGAAAGGCTCTGAATCGATCCGGTGATCGATTCAGGCAGTCCCAATCGATCGATCGATTGGGAAGTGACCGTTGCGCAGGAAATGAGAGATGGACGCCTGGGATCAAGCGGTGCTGACGTGGCAATCGATTGAAGATGATTTGGATCGATTGGGAGTACAGGATATAGCCGTTGCGGAGCATTTTCTCCGTAGTTCTTTGTGAGCTTTCTTCCTGCGATTTTACTGTGATCTTCAGTGACTTTCTCCGATCTTCACTGCCAGTTCTTGAAAGCTCTTGAGAGTGTTCTCTCAAGATTCAAGAGGCAACAACAAGCACAAGTAAGTAAGAAGAGAGTGTATTCATTTGTATTTGTATTTCTCTTTCTTGTGTGAGTGTTGTGTTGTAGTGTGAGTTTGTACGAGGCTTATCCGTCTCCGGCTGCGATCGAAAAGGAGGTTTTTTCATAGTGGAGATAGCGTGTCATGTGTGGATCCTTGGATTAGTCACCTCATCTTGATGTGGATACCAAGTAAATCTACTTGTTAGCGTTGTGTGAGTCCTATATTTCATTTCCACTGCATATCATCATCAAGACGAAGCAAACGACGAAAGGAGCACGACGAAACGCTATTCACCCCCCCCCCCCCTCTAGCGAGCACAAAGGTCCCAACACTTCTCTTTTGCAGCCAAAGTTATGATGTGAGAACGTGTGGCTGGTAGGGCGAAGCTCAAGGACACCGCGATCTCTACAGTGGCCGTTAAAGAACTGGTGAGCCGCCTCTTGCAGCCAGTCAGCTCATACAAAGAGCCCTAAGATGAGAGCAAGGCGACGCCCATCTTGGTGAGCGAAGGTGAGGCCAGCCATGCTCCGAGCGGAGAAGCGGCCGCGGGATCACAGCCTCCCTCCGAGCATTGCCCGATCCTCCCAGCTGAGGAACTAGCAGACTCGACCTCCTCTGACGTACCACTAACCAGGCGCAAGAGGCGCCGAGTATAGTCCTCATCCCGCTTTGCCACATCGGGGGTGCGATCTACCGAGTGGGTCGAGACTTCGACCCCTACACTCCTAGAGATTGCGACAACTACATCGTCTGATCAGACTCCTTCTCTAGCCGAGTTGCCGGAGGGAACTCTCGCCGCCCCGCCAGTGGCCTTCATGCAACCACCTTCAAAGTCCTCGAAGGTGAAAAAGTCTGGCATTCGTCTGGTGCCTGCCCCTCGACCGTCCGACCGAGCAACTTTGGCTCAATCAGCTCCGAGCGGCCAACGCCATATCACGATGATCCTCCACCTATCAACTGAAGAATATGGCAAGCCGAGCGCCGAGTCTCGAGCCCCCGAGCACCAGATCATCATCCAGGGGCCGCTCGCTAAGATTTGGGAGGACGCTCAAGTCTGCGCGGCGATGATGCCTCCGGGCGCACTCACGAATAGCCACACCTATATGTCCACTAGGGTAAGTTTCACCTATACATTCACATAATTCGCTTTAGATCAGCGCTCACATTTGCTTGTTGTCTACAGTACTGGGTGGATAGCCTGACCATGTGCCACAGACTCACATTTTTAGAGGAGGAAGTAAAGCAGCTGAAGGCGTCGAGCGGCCAATCCTCTGCCACTCAGGAAAAAATAGACACCGAGGTGACCAAGCTGCGGGCCGCTCTGGAGAAGAGCGACAAATTGCTTGAGGCCGAACCGGCCAAGAGTGCCGGTTAGGACATGATGCTGGAGCGGTTCAACAAACAAGTCTCCACCTTTGATAATAAGATTGAGTCGACGAACGCGAGGAAAATTCGGGCCATCGCCGACCTCGGCGAGAAGAATAAAGAGGCCCAGGCTCTCGCCCAGAAGCTCAAGGTGGTTGAAGACTTTTTGGTGGTCGAGCGAGAAAGCCGCTCGGCCGAAGAAGCGGCCCTTCGCGGCCAAATGACCTCCAAGGACGCTACGCTAGCCACCACAAAGGATGAGCTTGAGGGTTCTTGAGCGGCTTTGAAGATTTACCAAGATGCCAAGTCAAGTAGGTTTGAGGCCAGGAAGCAAGCCTATATCCACTCAGACGTATTCTGCGATAAAGTCACCGATTGAGCCCTCCGGCTATTCGACCTGGCAATTGACGGGACGATCAGCCAGCTCTAAGAAGGAGGCCATTTACTAGCTGCTCTGACCAGCAACGTCATCAGCCAGGATAAGCTCACCGTCGCTCTGCCAGACGACGCCTTAGACTATCTTGAGTGAGGCTGAGCGTTTATGTAAAATGCAAAACTTTTGAAGTTTAAATGCATGCTCGTCCGCTCGGACGAGCTTTACCTCCTTGCATGTTTTTAAACTTCTTTTGATTATTTGCAAAAGCTCTCAACTTCGTTCATAATTATTCTATCAGCCGATCAACCCCCTCTGGTATTCAGGGTCCATGATTCCACGATCTCCCTCTCGGCCCCGGGAGTACTTTAAGGAGTAGCACCGAATAGTCGCTATATTCTGAAGACTTCGAGCTTCTGAGCAGTTCAGATTCATGGTTGGCTATTCATAGATGCTTGCCCGCTCACTGAGCTTCTGAAAACTACGCGACCTCGAACGGGAGAGATAAAGGGAATCCTCTAAGCTAGTCCGAGACCAGTGAAGACAGCTCGACCCCGAACGGGAGAGATAGAAGATTCAATATACTGATCTATGACCAGTCAACATGAGAGGGCCCATGGCTCAAATACCGTTCAAGGCCCGACCGATCGGCGCAAGAGTCTCTGACTCGGGTTTATAGTCTCCTCTCGACTGTTGATAAAGACGCGGGGTTTAGGTCACCGCTCGACCGTTGATGAGGACATGTGTTTAAAGTCGCCGCTCGATCGTCGATGGAGACAAGGGTTTAACGTCACCGCTCGACGATTTGAGGCAGACTCGCGTTTAACATCTCCACCCGACGATTTGAGGTAGACTCGTGTTTAACGTCACCGCTCGATGATTTGAGGTAGACTCGTGTTTAATGTTGTTGCTCGATGATTTGAGGTAGACTCGCATTTAACGTCGTCGCTCGATGATTTGAGGTAGACTCGCGTTTAATGTCACCGCTCGACGATCTGAGGTAGACTTGTGTTTAACGTCGGCGCTTGACGATTTGAGGTAGACTCGTGTTTAACGTCGCCACTCGACGATATGAGGTAGACTCGTTTAACGTCGCCACTCGACAATTTGAGGTAGACTCGCATTTAACATCGCCACTCAACAATCTGAGGTAGACTCGCGTTTAACATCGCCGCTCGACGATTTGAGGTAGACTCACGTTTAACGTCATCGCTCGACGATTTGATGTAGACTCGTGTTTAACGTCGCCGCTCGACGATTTAATGTGATCTTGGGTTTAAGGTTGCCGCTCGAACATTGATATAAACTTGATGCACCTGGGTTTAAGGTCGCCGCTCAACCGTTGATGGAGATGCACTTAGAGAGTCCTTTGCCTTTTTATTCAAATTTTTCCCTACATTCGGAAGGAATACAAGAAATATAAAGTGTACAGTATTCATTCACGCACCTCTCATCCAGCTCTGTAGGGTTAAAGATGATTCACGCTCCATGGCCTCTTGAGCTACCTCCCCTCTTCATCCTCTAGATAGTGAGCGCCCGAACGGAGCTTCCGCAGGACCTTGAAAGGCCCTACCCATGGGGCCTCGACCTTGGTGATGTCGCCGACCGACTTTATTTTCTTCCAGATGAGATCTCCGACCTGGAAGGATCTTGGGATTACTCTCTGGTTGTAGTTTTGCTTCATCCATTGTTGGTATGCTGTTAGCCGAATGGTTGCTTTAGCGTGCGTTTCGTCCACCAAGTCGAGCTCCATATGCCTCCGTTTGGCGTTGCCTTCATTGTAGAGCACTCGATTGAATTCTACTCCGACCTCCACGAGAACGACTGCTTCACCATCATACACCAAATGGAATGGGGTTACGCCAATCACCTCCTTTGGAGTTGTGTGGAGAGCCCACAACACGCTAGGGAGCTCGTCGACCTAACTGCCTCCCATGTGCTCGAGCTGAGTGCACAAACTTGGAGGATCTCCCGATTAGCGACTTCGGCTTGCCCGTTGCCCTGAGGATAGACCACTGAAGTGAAGGCTTGTTGGATGCCATAGCCTTCGCACCATTCTTTGAGCCTATGGTCGGCGAACTGCCTTCCATTGTCGGATACAAGTCGGTGTGGGATTCCGAACCATCAAATAATGTTTTTCCAAATAAATTTGATGATCATCTGCTCGGTGATTCTTGCTAGCAGCTTGGCTTCTACCCACTTTGAGAAGTAATCCACTGCAACGAGCAGAAACTTCCGCTGACCGGTTGCCATGGGGAAATGTCCAACAATTTCCTTGCCCCATTAGTCAAACGGGCATGATATCGTGAATACATTCATTTCCTCGATGGGTTGGTGCAGCATGTTGTGATACTTCTGGCAAGATAATCAAGTGGTCATCGTCCGAGCGGCGTCTTCTTGGAGGGTTGGCCAAAAATATCCGGCCAAGAGTATCTTTCGGGCTAATGCACGACCACCCGGATAACCCCCGCGAGAACCTTGGTGCACCTCCTTCAGGATGTACTCAACATCTTCCGCTCCAATGCACTTGAGGAGGGGCCTAGAGAAGGCTCTCATGTAAAGTCGATCCTCAATCAAGGTGAACCATCCAGCCCTCTTCTTCAGCAAGAGAGCTTCTTCCGGATTGGCAGGTGCAACTCCCGACCGCAAGAACTCTGTCAGGGTTGCTCTCAAGTCATTCAGCAATGTTATTCCCTCTATCCGGTCTATGTGCGCCACAAGTGAGACTTGTTCGATCGGCTGACATATGATGATCGACGTCAACGAACTAGCTAGTTTCGCCAACTCATCCGCTGCCTGATTCTCTAATCGAGGGATTTTTTTATATACTGACCTCTTGGAAGTCGGTCTTTAGCTTCTCGAAAACCTCTGCATAGAACCTTAGCCGAGCGTTTCTTATCCCGAATGTCCCGGATTGCAGATGGGTGGCGAGCCGGGAGTCTGAGTGGATGAGGACTTTAACCGCTCCCACATGTCAAGCCGCCTGCAGGCCGGCTATCAGTGCCTCATACTTTGCCTCGTTATTAGTTGCGCAGTGGTCCAGCCAAACGACCAACTGTATCCGGTCCTCCCGCGGCGAGATAAACAATATGCTGATTCTGCTGCCCTACCGAGTGGACGAGTCATCCACATATATCTTCCAAGTTGCTGCTAGCTCGTCACTCTGGACTTCTATGACAAAATCTGCCAAGGCTTGAGGCTTGATTGCCACTCGGGGTTGATAATGAATGTTGAACTCACTAAGTTCTGTCGTCCACTTAATCAGCTGTCTGGATGCCTTTGGGTTGAGGAGAAATCTTCCCAAAGCACTTGATCCGGTGGTAAAAGCCCGGGACCCCCTAATGAGGGGTCAATGCCACGTGGAGGTCAAAGGGCCAGGTGGTCCGTAGAAGAAGGGTGAGCCGACCGGACTCATGAGAAAAGGGCAGGCCGATCGGTCTGCCAGTAAACATCTGATAGTAAAAGGCGCCCTGACAGGGATCGGGGTTCCGATGCTCAATGAAATAGTAAATAATGACCGAACGGAAGGCCTAAGAGAAGGCAGGACGTAATGGGCGTGCCGCCCGGCCTGCGCAGGGAATTAGGGCCGCCCGGACGGCGCTCTTCGTCTAGCCGGCCGGACGGACGTCCTGGCCGGCGGTGGGTAAATAGGGACAGGAACACCTGCTGACAGCCGTCAAGTCGTATGGCTAGGCCATACTCCTAGTCTGACAACGGGGTGTCCTGTTGTCCCATCGAAGGCGCGATGGGATTGTTGCAGTATGGCGTCAGGTAAGCTTTCTGACAAACACATACCGAGGTATGGGCTGCGGACACGTACACGCCTCGGTGAGCGTGTAGAAGCTCTTTCACCGCTCTATATAAGGAGTCGCAGACTTCGCCGGAGGTACGCGTTCTACAAGCTTTGGAGCTACTTTTTCCACCACTTGCTTGCCTGACTTGAGCGTCGGAGGGTCGCCGCCGGGAATCCCTTCCCGGCCCGACTTCTGTGCAGGTTCGCCGGAGCTTCGTGAGGCTAGCCGGAGATCTACATCGGCGACCCGGAGAGCGTCACGTGCCCAGCGTCCGTTGATTCAGCATCCGGACAGGATCAGCACTGTTAGTCATCACAATTATTGAGTGCGCCAGGAAGTATGGGCGAAGCCTCCATGCGGTGAGTACTAATGCATAAGCCAACTTTTCAAGACAGTGTAGCGGGACTCAGAATCTTTTAATATGTGGCTCAAAAAATATACAGGCTGCTGCTCTTGGCCATTTTGCCTAACTAGAGTCGACCTAACCGCATGCTCATTGGATGACAAGTAGATCTAGAGCGGCTCACCCACAACCGGCTTGGCTAATACAGGCAATGAGTTCAGATACTCCTTCAGCTCCTCCAGTGCCCGATCGCACTTGGCATCCCATTGGAATTTTGTGGCTCAGCGAAGCATCTTGAAGAACGGCAGGCTCCAATCAGACGACTTGGATATGAACCTGGATAGCGACGTGATCCGGCCAATCAACCTCTAAGCTTCCTTCAGGTTCCGAGGCAGAGGCATGTTTTGCAAGGCTTGGACCTTGCTCGGGTTAACTTAGATGCCCCGTTCGGTGACTATGTAGCCCAGGAAGCGGTCACTCTTCATGCCGAATAGGCACTTACTCGGGTTCAACTTGATTCCATTCGTCCTCAGTGTCTGGCAAGTCTCGTTGATATCTGCGCATAGGTCAGCAGCTCGAAGGGATTTAATTAGTATATTGTCAGCGTATACCTCCATATTGTGACCGATCTACCGTCGGAATATTTTGTTCATCAACATCTAATAAGTGACTTCGGCATTCTTCAGTCCGAATGACATGACGTTGTAGCAGTATGTTCCATCAGTCGTAATGAAGCTGACATTTTCCTCATCCTCGCGAGCGAGCGGTACTTGGTGGTACCCCTGATAAACGTCGAGCATGCAGATTAGCTCGCAGCTCGCCATCGAGTCCACCATTTGGTCTATCCTGGGCAGTAAATAGAATTCCTTCAGGCATGCCTTGTTAAGATCATGGAAGTCGATGCAGACCCATCATTTGTTGTCTGGCTTGGAGACTAGCACTACATTGGCTAGCCAGCTCGGGAATTGAACTTCCCTAATATGGCCGGCTTCCAGTAGCCTCTCTATTTCTGCCCGGATGATCACGTTCTGCCCCGCGTTGAAATCCCTTTTCCTTTGCTTCACTGGCCGAGCGTCCAGTCGAACATGAAGCTCGTGCTGAGCCACGTTCGGGGAGATGTCAGGAAGCTCATGGGTAGACCAGGTGAATACGTCGTGATTTTGTTTGAGGCAGGCGACCAGCTCTGCCTTCTTCTCCTCCTCCAGGTCGGCGACAATGAAGGTTGTAGTCTCCGCTTGGTTGGGGGTGGATCTGGACCTCCTCCTTTTCTTTGTATACCAAGGTAGGGGTTTTTAAGTGATAGCGTTTACCTCTAGCCGTGGAGTCTTCCGAGCGGCCTTCGCCTTGGTCTTGACCATCTCCACATAGCAGCGCCAAGCGAATAGTTGGTCACCTCTAACCTCGCCCACCTGATCTTCCACTGGGAACTTTATCTTCTAGGAGTAAGTTGACACCACCGTCTGAAACGCGTTGAGGGCTGGTCGGCCCAAGATGACGTTGTAGGCTGATGATGCGTCCGCCACTATGAAGTTGGTGGTCCTTGTCCTCCTCAATGGTTCTTCTCCCAGTGAGATGGCCAACCTCGCTTGGCCAATTGGTAAAACTTCGTTGCTTGTGAATCCATAAAGTAGGGTCGCCATGGGCAACAGCTCGCTTCAATCAATCTACAGCTGATCGAATTCCTTCTTGAAAATGATGTTCACCGAACTCCCCGTGTCGACGAAAGTCTGGTGAATGGTGTAGTTGACGATCATCGCTTGGATGATCAGAGCATTATCATGAGGGATTTCCACTCCCTTCAAGTCTTTAGGGCCGAAGCTAATCTGGGGGCCTTCGGCCTTCTCCTTGCGGTATCCTACGGTGTGGATCTCCAATCACCGAGCGTATGACTTTCTGGCTCAGTTGGAGTTGTCGCCAGTCGGCCCTCTGGCGATCATGCCTATCTCTCCTCGGGAAGCGTTGTTCTTTTTTTCTTCTTCTCGAGCGGATGACCTATTTCATTCGGCAGGGATCCTAGAGGGATCGGTGTCCTCCCTTCATTGATGGTGATGACGCTCGGGCTCCCTTCTTTCTTCCTCTCACTGCCCAGTCGATCGATGCCTTTGTCGCCGATCGGGGGAAGGAGATCGACGACGGTGTCCTCTTGGGGCCAGTCGGCTGACGATCGATGTCAATTCTCGGCAGTCCCGCGTATTGTGCGTCGTCGACTGGTGGAATAAACAAAACATAGGCATCCATACTTTGCCCTTCGATGCCTTAGGTTTACCAGACACGACATGCTGCACGGCATGTGCCCTGTGTTAGGATCGACGGTCGCGGCTAGAGAGGGGGGTGTGAATAGCCGACCCCAAATTCGCGTTTCTTTCTACAAATCAAGTTAGTGCAGCGGAAAAATAACAACAGAAACGTAAATGGAGAAATCAAACCTTAAGCACAGCGATGTAACGAGGTTCGGAGATGAAACTCCTACTCCTCGGCATGTCCGTAAGGTGGACGAAGCCTATCAATCCGTCGGTGGATGAGACCCCGGAAAATCGGCTAATAGAAACTCCTTCTGGGTGGAGAAACCTCGCCACAAACTTCTTGCAACAGCAAGAATGGAGTACAACCAATAGAGAAAGGAAAACAAGAACAATATGAATGTAAAAACACTTTGCTTGCCTTCTCTTCAACTGGAGTTCGATGAAGCAGCAACTTCACGATGTCAACAGCAGCTGATCACCCAGTCAGAGGAGCTCACGACCTTCAACGTGGCAATAGACTTGCGTCAAGTAGGCTCTTCTTATCATCGCATCATAAGCTTCCCCTTTAAGTCTAGTCGAAGAAGGCTGCAAGACCGACTGACTAGACAAAATGTGTTTTTAGTGAATTTGAGGTCCGCTCGGCCCGATCGCTCCATTATCCGATCAGACTATGCTTGATCTGCAATCATGGATCTGACCGATAGCCGACATTGCTCGGTCTGTGGACCGATCAGGACTCAAGTGGATCGGTCCACAGACCGATCCCCCTCTTTCTTCTCCCGATCTTCTTCGCTTCTGATCGGTCACCAGACCGATCAGGTAATTCACAGAAACACACTGTTTGGTTACTGATCGGTCACCAGACCGATCAGTCAACCAGGGTATCACTGGATCGATCACCATACCGATCCAGGTTTAGAGCTCACAGCCCTAAACCCTACCTGGTCCTGAGAACGAGCTACCGAGCCCTCTCTGACCTAGTCCGGAGAACGAGCTACCGAGCCCTCTCCGACTTCATCCGGTCCAGAGAACGAGCTACCGAGCCCTCTCTGACCTAGTCCGGAGAACGAGCTACCGAGCCCTCTCCGACTTCGTCTGGTCCAGAGAACGAGCTACCGAGCCCTCTCTGACCTAGTCCGGAGAACGAGCTACCGAGCCCTCTCCGACTTCGTCTGGTCCAGAGAACGAGCTCCCGAGCCCTCTCTGACCTAGTCCGGAGAACGAGCTGCCGAGCCCTCTCCGACTTCGTCTTGTCCAGAGAACGAGCTCCCGAGCCCTCTCTGACCTAGTCCGGAGAACGAGCTGCCGAGCCCACTCCGACTTCCCATGCCAAGCTTCCATACTTGGACTTCTCCCGTGCCAAGCTCCCTGCTTGGACTTTTCCGTGCCAAGTCTCCATACTTGGACTTTTCCCGTGCCAAGTCTCCATACTTGGGCTTTTCCCGTGCCAAGCTCCCTGCTTAGACTTTTCCGTGCCAAGTCTCCATACTTGGAGTTTTCCCGTGCCAAGTCTCCATACTTGGGCTTTTCCCGTGCCAAGCTCCCTGCTTGGACTTTTCCGTGCCAAGTCTCCATACTTGGACTTTTCCGTTGCCAAGTTCCCTGCTTGGACTTTTCCCGAATCAGGTCAATTCAAGTCGGGTCAACCAGGTCAACCTTGACCAAATATTGCACCCATAATCTCCCAAGTTTGTATTCTGTCAAACATCAGAATACAACTTTTCTACTCTCGTCAAACATCAGAATAGAACTTTTCTATTCTCGTCAAACATCAAAATACAACTCGAGTCAGGTCAACCTTGACCTAAGGTTGCACCAACACCCTGGTCTCCTGGTGCGGTCGTGCTCCCTCAGCTCTCGACCCTTTGGGTGGCTGATGGCTGCTTGACGGTCAATGCTTGGTCGGCACTGAATGCTCGGTCGGCACCGAATGCTCGGTCGACACCGAATGCTCGGTCGACACCTTCTTTCTTCTAGCCGCCAAGGCTTCTTCTACATTTATGTATTCGTTGGCCTTCTTGAGCATGTGGTCGAAGTCCCTAGGCGGCTTCCTGATGAGTAACTAGAAGAAATCTCCCTCAGCGAGCCCCTGGATGAAGCCATTCATCATGGTCTCGGATGAGATCGAGGGGATGTCCATGACCACTTGATTGAAGCACTGAATGTACACTCGGAGTGCATCCTTAGGCCCTTGCTTTAGGGAAAAGAGGCTGATGCTTGTCTTCTGATAGCGTCAGCTGCTAGAGAAGTGATGCTGGAACGCAGCTCAGAAATTCTTGAAACTGCAAATCAAGCTGTCCGATAGTCTTCTGAACCAGTGTTGCGCTGATCCGGAGAGAGTCGTGAGGAAGATACAACACTTCACTCCATCAATGTATTGGTGCAACGTAGCTTCGTTATCGAACCGATCTAGATGATCATCTAGGTCGGTAGACCCATTGTCGTTCCGATCGCCAACGGGGTGTAGTGTCGGGGCAGATGGGCTTGTAAGATCTCCTCTGAGAACTGCCTGTTGATTCATTCGGGAGACATGGCGCTTCAGGGTGCCCTTCCCTTTTCATGTATCCCGTACGGGAGCATCATCTAAAGATGATCCTCGCTCCTGATGCGCTTGGGCTATCTTCGAGGGGGTTTGGAACAAAGCTTGGTGGAAGGGGATCGGTGTGGGCGGTGCTTCCCCCTGTGTGCCGGTCGACCTTTGGTTCTGTCCCCATATGGAGAGTTGCTCCGCTCAGTCTTCTTGCCCCACTTGCCTATCAGCCGCTGAGGTTGCAGGCTGCGGCGCTACCCGATCGGCTAACGGTTGTTGTTGTTGTTGCTTGATTATTTTTACTGCCGAGGCTTGAATGAGCATCTCCATCTCCTCTTGAGTGAGTGTCACGGTGGTTAGTCGTCCAACGTCTTCTATCTTCTCGGCTCGGATTTAGGTGATGTTCCCACAAACGACGCCAAATATGATCCTGTCCGAAAGTTGATGAGATGGATGTTGGGGATGTGGCGCTCCCGTGGACTTTCGGCGGACTTCGCTCCCACCCGCAACACAACTGACGTCAGTGCTGAGCCAGGGAAGGGGTCCCCGGCGATGGCCCTCCGACGCTCAAGTCAGTCTCCGGTGAAGCAAGAAGAATAAGCAACAAGAACTGTAGTGCAATAGTAAAGATCGCATGTAACGTATACCTCCATCGATGCTTAGACCCCCTATTTATATAGAGCTCCTGTAGGACGCGTGTACACTTCCTGAGACAGGCACGCTTTTCAAAACATTATCTAAAAAGACGTGTCAGTAAAGTGTCCCTGACACAATACCTTAACGAGCCGATCATATCTTTGAAGTGACAGTGGAAGCTTCCGTCGTACGATCCTCTGTCTGACCATGCGGCCTGTCAGCGACACTAGCTCCCAAAAGGATATCCAAAGATAGCATACTGTGTATGTTGCTTGGCTGAACGGAGTAGTCGCTCGGCTGGAGTTCAGTCATTCGCGTGTTGTCCGTATCGGGCCGAGCGGGATAGCCGGTCAGCCGGAAGTCCACTGTCCAAGTGTTGTCTATTTCCAGGCTGAGCGGGATAGCCGCTCGGCCGGAAGTCCATTGCTCGCGTGCTTGGTTGGTGCCAAGGCCACTGCTAGGCCAAGCGGAGAAGTCGCTCGACCGAAGTTGAAATCTTGTCGATGTCATGCCTTGCTGTCAGGCCAAGCGGGGTAGCCGCTCAGCTTCTGCACATCGTTCTCTCTTGAGCGTCGGGTGTTTGAATGTTCCCTGCGTCAGAGCTGACAACGGATTGGGCCTAATCCTCGGTCGGGGGATGTTTCATCTGATCGGCTGGTGCCCTGTACGTTTAACAGTCTTGACTTTGACCTCCTTTGGCCTCCATCGCGGCAACGGGGTGGGGCCCTTCATCATCACCACATCAATATCTAAGGGGCATGATCTTACTTAGTTTAATTTTAAATTAGCATGATCTTTTTCCAGTTTTACTAAAATCTTTAGAAAGTGCTTTAATAAATTAAAATGACTTTTCAGGGGGTAAAGCATATACCTCACTTATCTCGTGTTCTAATACTCCCCCTTCATTACAGTTTTCCTCTGATGATCTTCCCCCTTCATCAATACTCATCTCTGAGCTGCTTCCATATTCCTTTTGATGGTTTACTATTAGGGCTAGTCCGGCATAGGCTTCAACTTCGGATTCTGATGACAATGTTTCATCCCACGTCACATTCAAGATTTTGAGCTTCGATTTCATTGATCTTTTGCCCTTGTCCTTCTCATTTTTCTTTAGTTCTGGGTAGTCATCTTTGATGTGCCCTTGTCTTTGACAGTTGTAACACCGGACCTTCCTTTTTCTTTGAGTTTATTTCTTTGCCTGCGACTTATTAAATTTATTAGATTTAAAAAATTTATTGAATTTTTTTACTATTAGAGATGTTTTGTCTTCATCGATTGATGCTTCGAAGTCTGGATCTTCCTTCTTGGCTTTCAAGGCAAGATTGTTGTTCGACTTTTCAATTTCTTTAGGATCTATATATTGAGTTTCGTGAAGTTCAAAAGTAAAATATAAATTCTCTAGTGTACTTACCTCGAAGTCCTTAGAGATGTAGTATGCATCTACTAAGGATGACCATTCTGGAGTTCTCGAAAAGGCGTTGAGCGCGTACTGGATTGAATCTCAGTTCGTTACCGATTCTCCGAGATTATTGAGCTGTGTGATGAGTTCTTTGATTTGTGCTTGGAGTTGAGCTACATTTTCTCCATTGTCACCCGCAGGTTTGTTAGCTGGGTTCGAAGGATGTCTCGCCTTGCTAACTTTGCTTCCGAAGTACCTTTGTGGAGTTCCAGGAATTTCTCCTAAAGTTCTTTGGCGGATTCATAGCTATCGATTCGATTAACCTTCTAGGGCAGAAGGACTCTCAGCAGATGGAACTCTGCTTTACCATTCGCCATGCATTCAGCTTGTTCTTTCTTCGTCCATAAACACTCTTCCTTTCCAGCTCTATGTTGGTTTTTAGGGGTTACAAAATCATATTTCATAATTAACAGAATCTCAAAGTCCGTTTTAAAAAAATACCTCCATCCGACATTTTCATTGCGCGAAGTCTCCCTCGAATTTTGGTGGATGGATGCTTACACCGACCATCATTTCGTTGCTTCAGTTAGCAGTTAGTTCTTCTGAGGCATCCTAACTCTGATATCACTTGTTGGACCAGATAGGCCGGTAAGAGGGGGTGAATTGCCTGTTGTAAACAAAAATGAACCTTTCTCGACTTTTAACTCAAATTAGTAGCAACAGTATAATTAGAACAAGTAAATTAAACAACTACAAAATGAAAGAAGAAGCAAAGAAATTTACTTGGATATAACCTAGGTGGTTGTTAATCCAAGACAAATGAAAAGCACTAAAAGTCTCCTTCGATGAAGGCGGAGAAGTCTCTTACACTCGTTGAATGCTCAGACAGTTGCTAGGAAATAAATACAAGAATTGATATCTAATTCCTAGCTCCATGGGTCTTTTTATAGATCTTGAAAAATCTTATCCGAAGCTAGAAGGCGCCTTCAATTGGGTGGAAGGCGCATTCAGCATGGCAAATCCTATCCGTGCGAAGATAAAGTTTATCTTCGTAACAGTTACTGTTTGAAGGCGCCTTCAAGGGGTTGAAGGCGCCTTCTGGTGTCTTCAATATCATTGAAGGCGCCTTCAACAACTGCTACTAAGCTCCAAACTTCTCCTTTGGCTCTTCCGCTGCTCCGCTCGTTTGGGTGATTTCGACCATCCGGAATAGGGCTCACCCGAATCCATTTTTTGACTTTCTCCTCGAGCAGGCTTCCTCCGCAGCTTCTCGTCGCTCGAATGTCGCACACATTCTTCTCGTCCACCGGTGTACTCTTCCGCAGCCCGTCGGCTATCTCCCGTGCCATTCTTCTCACTACTTACGTCTTCCACTCGACTTCTTGTGTTCCTAAGTTCCTGCACACTTAAATCACATGGATCAAATACACAGGACCTAACTTTAATTTGGTTGACTACATCAAAATTACCACGGGTACTAACAGTTGCAGGCTTGGGGATTGTCTTACTCAAAAGACCTAGACATTATCGAATCTGCAACACTAGGCATATCCTCATAAGTGAAGAGTCTTTGCTATCTGTCACTGAGGTGAAAGTCTAGTAGATGCTAGTAGATTTTGCTAATTTGATGCTAGAGTATCTTTCTCCTGGGCTACCATTTAACACTATTCTAAATTAGAGGATAAGTTTTTTTTTAACTTAGGATGATTGATACAAGAGGATTCGGAGATTTTATATATTTTTAAATTTATTTTACTCTTATGTATTTTTGAATTTTTGAGTCTTTCAGTCTCTTACGATTTTTTTTTTCTATTAAGATTCTTTTTCTTTTGCATCTTTAGGATTTTGGGTCTATTTAAATAAATATTTAGTTGATATTAGATTTTTCGACAGTGCTTTTTTATTTTTAGATTTTTTTAGGTATTTTACCGAATCAATAAGTTTTAAAAAATTATTTTCGACTTTTGTGTTTAAACTAACGGAATTAATATAACTTACAGTATAATTGGCATCTCATCCGACCTCAAATACTACGTTAATTAGTTAGTTGATTGTACGAGGTTCACTAATTAATTGGGTTGAACTGCGAGTTAACATGCTTTTATCATGTGAAATTGTACGTTAATTAGCTAGTTAACGGTACGAGGTTCACTAATTAATTGGGTTGAACTGCGAGTTAACATGCTTTTATCATGTGAAATTGTACGTTAATTAGCTAGCTAACGGTACGAGGTTGACTAATTAATTGAGTTGAACTACGAATTAACATGCTGTGTCACGTGAAATGGATATATATATATATATTTATCGAGGTCGGGGTATCGACACATGAATTGATTCTATAACAAAGTTGACTTTTGAATTATATATATTAAGTCAACAGTCAGATGCATGGTTCGTCAACGGTTTTCCATCTCAGCCACTAGCTAGCTATGGATTCTCACGTGCCACCTCTATGTGGACCCTAATCATTTTAAGTGTGTATATATAACAAGTTGTACTTTTTATATATAGTTAGTTTTTTGTTTCCTTAATTTGAGGTATTTTGGTTAACCAAACGTAGATACTGTCAAATATTGTACCATAAATCCATCATAGCATAAAGCTAAATGATAAAAAAATATCTCGTTTGGCCTTTAATTTTTTCCATATAAAAGATATATTTAGTTTTCCTTGCAGTGCACACAGCATGCGAATTAAAAATGTTTAGTAGTTGTTTTATGAACAAATTAAAAGATGACTCGTTTTAGTGAACAAATATCATTATCATATATGATCCTCATTTTTAGTTATTTAAAGTTTTTTAAATATCATTATGATTTCCCCGATAGAACCAGAAAAACCAGCTAGCTAGCCGGTTCAGCCCCGGTCCAATTTACTTAGTACTGCCTCAGTTCCTCTCTATAAATATCTCGGTTTGAAGGTTGCCTTAGCCCACAATGCATGCAATTTATAGCAGCAAATAGCAAAAGCATACATAGTAATCAGTAGTTAACATGGGGAGAAAGGTGTTGTTGGTGGCCATGCTTCTTGCACTGGCCTTCACTATATCTCGATGCATTCCCTTCACTGAGGAGGATTTGTCCAGTGAGGACAGACTGTGGGCCCTCTATGAGCGATGGCGCAGCCACCACACGGTTTCACGGGACCTCGACGAGAAGCGCAGGCGGTTCAACGTGTTCAAGCACAACATCAAGTTCATCCACGAGTTCAACAAGAAGGACGAGCCATACAAGCTCAAGCTCAACGCCTTCGCGGACTTGACCAACCAAGAGTTCCTGGACCATTACGCCGGCTCCAAGATTGAGCACCACCGGATTCGCCGCGGGGAGAAGCCGGAGGGGGAGTTCAAGCACGGCCACATCGATATTTACAAACTCCCTGCCTCGGTGGATTGGAGGACCCAAGGCGCAGTTACACCCGTCAAAGATCAAGGCAAATGCAGTAAGCATATAATCTATATAGTAGATGACCGATCAATTAGTTATTACTTTTCACACATTTGCTCGAGACGTTTATTTAATTTGCACGATCGAGTGATGGCATGCAAATCCTACTTGGTCCAGAGAGTTGCTGGGCTTTTTCGGCAGTTGCTGCTGTTGAGGGTATAAATCAAATAGTGACCAAAGAGTTGATATCGTTATCTGAGCAAGAGCTTGTGGATTGCGATACGACCGACTGGGGATGCAATGGAGGCCTGATGGATCATGCATTTGAATTCATCACAGATTTCGGTGGCATAACTACAGAGGATATGTACCCTTACACAGGACGGCAAGGACACTGCAAAGCACCTCAGGTTTATATGTTATATTATAAATTAATTAATTTATATATATGATACTTCCCGATCGATCAAAATTTAAGAAATTAATTGTACGATTGTTTATTTTTCATATATATATATCGGTGAATAAGCCCGTTGTGACAATTGATGGATATCAAGATGTTCTACCAGACAATGAGACTGCTCTTCAACAAGCTGTAGCAAATCAACCTGTATCAGTCGCTATTGATGCAAGTGGTCTAGCCTTCCAGTTATACTCTGAGGTAGGTTTAGAAGTTTTATAATGATAATTTAACTATGTGAGACATAGCTAGGTTGATGGCAATTAACATTAGCGCACTAGCATTTATTAGTCGGGACTATAATTAATATTTGTGCTTTATTAATTAATATTGTTATGTTTTATATATAGGGGGTCTTCATAGGACCTTGTGGCACGAGCTTAAATCATGGAGTTGCTGTTGTTGGATATGGAGCGACACAAGATGGAACTAAATATTGGATAGTGAAGAATTCATGGGGGACAAGTTGGGGAGAGCAAGGCTACATAAGGATGAAACGAGGAATCCCAAACAATAGAGGACAATGTGGTATTGCCATGTCACCTTCCTATCCCATCAAAGCATCACTCATCCCTAGCGATGAATCCAAGGATGAACTCTAGGAGCGTAGACTTAGTTATGTTGTTGTCCGACAAGGGTACTGTCGTATTGTCTTTACTTAGCGATCTCTCATTTGCAATGTCTTGATTGGTCTTGTTGTACGTCTTCTTATTGCACTTAGATAAATGGTTGTGTTTCTTAATAAACATGTAGACCAAGTTATCAATATAATAAAAGCTTGTGGTGTTTTATATAAAATTTCATCCCAGATTTGCGACAAAACTTTTTTTAAATTTTTAGTTATGAATTTTTAGTACATATTATGTAGTACATATTATTTAGTACATATTATGTAGTACATTTTTAGTACATATTGATAGTTAAGAAATTGAACCTATTATGTAGTACATATTTCATTGAATTTTTAGTTATGAATTGCTCGCACCGTGTAGCACAAATTCATAAGGATTATTCTTGAATCAATCGTGAAATAACAATACAAATTTAACAAAATCTATCCTTGATATACTATTTGTCAGTGAAAATTCATTGTTTATCGAGCTTCTATTTTGATATATATTGTAAAATACCAGAAAAATGACGATTTTTAATAAAGGAATTTTCCGGAATTTTTGGACATTTTTCGGGAATTTTTCGGAGCTCGTACGGACGAGTAAACGGGGATAAAAACGGGGCCGGGGGAAAAGCCTGTTTAGGCTATCCGATTTAAGCGAGGAAAAGATTATATTTATATATCCTTTTCCTTTTTATTTTATTTATTTCTTGCTTTTTGTTGCCGAACCCGAGCCATTCCCCGCATCTCTTCCCTTTTCTCCCCGATGCCGCCGCGCCCTCCTCCTTGCCCTAACCGCCGGCCGCGGCGATTTCTCCTCTCCTCCTACTTCATCTCCTTCTCCTTCTCCACACCAGCGCCGCCGTTTGTGCCCTAGCCAGCCCGACGCCACTGCCGGCACCGATTCCCCAGCGCCGGCCGCCGTCCCTCTGTGGCCTAGCATCTCCACCGCCGCCGACACCCTTTTTGCCCTAGCACTGTTGCCGATTATTCTCCACGTTGTCACCCAACAATCATCTTGGAGGTTAGTGCTCTGCCCTAGTTGTGGTTTGGGGTGTTCGATACCTTTCATAGCCTGAGTTGGGGTGATGATGGAAGGCAGTGGCTACATTAGGTTTCAGCCACCACAACGTTGGTAGAGGATTTTTCTTCTACGCCGGATCCTTGGTCACTACAGACAATTGGAGTGGAAGAGGTAAAGGGGAATAATTTATTTCTAGAATTAAATTGTTAATAGTTTGTTTTGTGAATGTTTTTGATCATTCTTCTTGATCTGGTCAGAGTAAATGGCTCCGACAACCACTTTTCCAGCAGCTGTTTCTTTTGGGCAGCAACTTTCTGACTTTCAGCAGCGGTTGAATTAAGGTAAGGATTTAGTACATATATAGATTGTTATGTGTTTGATTTGGGTTCGTTAATTGTGTAGGAATTGGTCTCCGTTGTAGATGGTTTCTAGATATGTTAGCAATAGTTATTAATTTAGATTTGGAATAAATCTAATGGTGTAATTAGGGTTAATGAAACTAACCCTAGATGGTTGGTGGATTTGGAAGTTGTTTAGCTATTTGTTTATAGTTAACTTAGCTAAACTGTACGATTTATTACAGGACTCTGATTCGAGACGGTATCTCGACGTCGGATTGGACCTTTCTATTTTGTCGGAGGCGAGTACTTTTGACTTATGTCATTTGATATGCTTAGTAATTAAATTAACATGTTGCATTAATTGTGTTTCTTATCTGTTTCGGTTAATCACTACCCAAATCTTACATGCTTGATTGATTGATTGGTTTTGCATCTCAGGTATATTTTACCTGTTTATACATGCTTATAGGGGTAATGATATGCCATGCTTGACCATGTTCAGGACCTAGGTTTTTATACCTTCTGTGTACCTTTGATTCGATATGATTCGTTGACCTAGGGTGCACTTTTCTATATATATGGATTAGGTCAGGATATTTTTATGGTTATTGCCATGCACCATATGCATGATTGCATGCTGTGCGATAGTCCGCTCCATTATTGTTGAGCACATCGCCAGTTACATGGATCTGCACACACCACCACTCATGGGTTAGTGGTCGATTCAGGCTGAATGTGTTGCAGCAGGGACTCTGTTAGGCACCGTTGGTCCGCTCATGGGTAGTATGACACAACGTGTTATCTGGCAGGGATTCCTCCCCGTCTTTGAGTACCGGGAGTTGAGAGCATTGTGCTCCCCCATCTATGATTTAGGGTAGGAGGATAGGTGTACTCCGACAGCATCCCGTCCACTCGGTCACTCATCAGGAGTAGTGACGGTTGTCACAGCCCTACCCACTCGGCCTCACTTTTGTATGAGATGATCGACTGGCGTTAGGGGTGACCAGGACGCATCATTGGCATCATATGCATGATGCATTTATTGCTTGTGTTTGTGGTTGCTGCATTTATATGCTGCATATTGTTTGGATACCTATGTTTGACATGCATACAGGATTTCCTTATCCCTCGGACTGTTTGACCTTATACTCAGGACCTGGTTAGTACAGTATTCTCCTGTTTATTTCAGATGCATTCTTATCTTTCTTATCAGGAGACTGTACGCATGATTAGTGCTAGGTGTTGTTTCTTTACTTTGCATATCAACTGTACCTGCTGAGTGTTGGACTCACCCCGCCTCCATTGTTGATATTTTCAGGTTGATGCTGTCAGGAGGGAGTTCCAGTCGCTAGTCCCCACTGCACGTAGTGCTACTCCGCTGCTGGTTTTTGAGTTGTTGTTTCATTTTAGCTTTTCGCTATCAGACTTTGTTTTAGTCTTGTTTTGGACTTACATATGGATATTGTATGGAATCTTTCCGTTGGATGGACTTTTAGTATGATTTGGATTTACTCTACTACATGCCTGCCTGGACGGCAGAAGAGGTAAGAAAAAAATCGGATTTGGGCTTTACGAGTGTAGTTGAGTAGGGTTGATTTCGAGTCAGAGTATTACTATGTTGTTTATTATATAAACTGCGTGGTGATTGATTTTATTTACTGTTATTATTCCAGCCGCCTATGGCTGAGTATTTAGTGCTTGTAGAAAATTTTTGATTGTCCGCCGTACAGGGGAGATGCTGCCGAAATTTTCTCGGACAGGGACTCTTCTGGGGGCGTGACAATTCAGTGGTATCAAAGTCAGGTTATACGATCTTTTGTTTTCGTATTTTGGATGTTTGGGATAACCTGATACCAATTTATTTATTTGGTATCAGAGCGTCAAGTTTGGCGATACTTGTTGGATTTTTGTATTATGGATTTTCGAGATTTATCTGATACCAATTTATTGGTATCAGAGCGGGTTATGATACCTGCTTTTGGTGTTCTGGAGATTTATCGGATACCTGTTGTGGTATTCTGGGTATTTTGTTAGCCAGGTTTGCGAGTCAAACTGGGCATTTATTCTGGATTTTCGGATTTTCGATATGGTTATGTTTCGGATTTCCGTTTCAGATTTATATGGATTTCCGGCGATTTTCTCGTTCGGAATTTTGAGGTCAGAAGTTGGGGACTGGACAGCGATGAAACATCTCCAGACGGCAAATAGGTATGATGTTTATATTATGATAGTTAGTGCAGCTATTAGCACTTTATCTTTATTACCTGTCTGGTTGTTGTAGCTATATTACATGTGATGGGTTAGCCATTGAGCATGATTGACCTAATAGAGATCAAGGATTATAGTCTCTAGTGATTTTTCAGATCATACCATCAGTAGTTTTAGCTTCTATTACTACTAGTAGGAGATGGAGGCACATACCAGCCTCTGCTATTGTTAGCTGGTTAATGGATGATATCTACATATTCCTGTTGATTTAGCCAGTAGAGTTTTATACTCATATCTTTTGGATATTAGGATATCCGTTACGATGAAAATTGGTCATTTGGGGAGTTATCATGTTTGATCATTGTTGAGAATGATTTGAGGTTGAGAGATATTGGGAGATCAGATATTGTGATGTGTTGATTTCTAATGATTTATGAGAGTAAATGTTATGTGGTTGTCTGATGATCAATTACTAGATATTTATTTTGATGATCTATTAGTGGATAACTATTTTGATGATCTATATTTGGGTTGTCATTGATGGTGACATAGTGAGTGTCATTTATGATATTCACAGGTTTGATGATTATGGTTGGTGATCAGATTATAAATTGGGTGCTGGAGAGTTTTACGGTTGAATGTGCTTATGAGATTTTAATAAATCTGGTTGGTTATGGATAGTTAACAGGATGGAAAAAAAATGATATATGCTTCCTCTGATATTGGACTTCGTGGATAAATAATGATTTGATGTTTTTGAATGCTAACTTGCCCTCATGGGGAGTAGAGACTTATTCATCTGATATTATGTGGGCTGATATTTTTTAGGATAAAAAAAAAAATGAGAGTGTCTTGATGTTCTTGAATTCTGACTTTATCTTTTGGGTCGTACCCCTTTATACATATGATTATTGTGGGTTTCTAGTAGATTATACCCGAGTGGTTAGACATACATGTCTGATTGTTTATTGGAGGTATTTGCCAATTAAAAACTATATTGTGGAATGTGCACATATGTTTGAGTGTTTTATTGGATGTATCTTATCGATCTAATCTGAGTTATGATATGTGTGGATGTGTTGGGTGTAATATCTGAGGTATCTTGTTTATTATATGATTGTTTTGAGAGTATACTTGTGTCGATTATGATTTGTTGGAAGTATTACGTTGATTATACTCTTGGCATAGGTGTACATATGTCATGTGAGTGTTGTTGAGGTGTATTGTTGATTATACCTTTGTTGATATATGCACACGGGTTTGATAGGTATTGTTGGAGGTATCACACTGATTTATACCCGTGCTGTGAGTGTGTTTGGTGTGTACAAATTGGAGGATTATGTCGATCATACATATGTTGTGTGTGCATGTGTACCAGGTGTATGGTGGGTAGCATCATGATGATTCTACCTATGTTGAATGTAGAATGCTGAGTGTCTACATTATGTTATTGGTTGTATAACCCTGTCAACTAATTCTCCTATTTAGTGGGTGACCAACCCACTAGGATGATGATAGAGTTGACTATGGATTTGATTTGTTTACTAGGTTGTTTATACCTTTGGCAGTGATATGTGGTTGAGTGGTCTCGTGCAGCCTCTAGTTGGATAGTTAGGTGCCTTGGACACTTATGGATCGTTTGTGGTGGAGCGGAATTCCCACATATACATATTTCGGATTTCTTGTAGCGGAGCATTGCTCCTATATCTATTGCAGATACATGTTATAGATTATTTGTAGTGGAGTGTTACTCCTACATATTGAGGATTTATTGTGGTAGAGCGTTGCTCCCACATATATGGTATTTTCTGTGATGGAGCGTTGCTCTCACACTGGAGGATCTATGCTTAGAGGATTTATATCGTTGATGATTATATTACAGATTTATTGTCAGGGATGTTATGGTTAAGAAGGTTTGTGATACAGACATTATGTATCTTGGTTTTATCATTAAGGCTTGCAGAACCTTAGATGTTTTCAGAGACTGGATGATTTTGGTATTCCCAGGATGTTTGGATCGGTTTACATTGTCTTTGTTGACGATGTTGTGATTTGTTTTGGATCCACGGTGAGTCACGCACATCATCTTTGCATAGTTCTAGAGATGTTTCGATGGAAATGTCTAGATGTGAAGATCAGTAGTGTGTATTTTGGTTGTCTTCTGTGAGATGTTTGAGACACACGGTCACCAGTAGGAGTATACCGTGGTTCCACAAGAGATCGAGGTTGTTACCGTTGGAAGTAGGCGGAGTCTATAGAAGAGGCTCGCAACTTCCTTTGTTTGGCTCGATATTTCCGGAGATACGTTGAGGGTTTCTCTCGGATAGCTATGTCACTGACACGCCTGACCTGGAAAGGTGTGAAGTTCACTTGGACTAAGGATGACAAGACCAGCTTCTAGGAGCTGAAGCGGAGACTAGTGTCGGCTCCAGTTTTGGTTTTACCTTCTGGAGAGGATGGATTTGTACTTTACACCGACGCGTCTCTACAGGGTTTGGGCGCTGTTTTGATGCAGCACGGCAGAGTAGTCTCTTATGCTTCTCGTCAGCTGAAGGAGCATGAGAAGAACTACCCAGTTCATGACTTGGAGTTAGCTGTCATCATCTTTGCTCTGAAGCTTTGGCGTCATCATTTATACGGTATCACATTTGAGATTCTCACTGATCATAAGAGTCTCAAATACATTTTCACTCAGAAAGAGCTTAATCTCCGACAGAGGAGATGGATGGAGTTCCTGAAGGACTACGATTGTACCATTAGCTACCACCCGGGAAAAGCTAATGTGGTTGCCGATGCGCTCAGCAGGAAGTCCAGAGGGACTTTAGCTTGCCATCGGATTTCGGTTACGGATTTGATTCAGAGTTTTTCTGAGTTAGACCTGGAGGAGCAGGGACCGACAGAGCAGGGTATTCTGGTTACCATGGTTGCTCAGTCGTCGATCAGGACGAGGATCCGAGAGGCCCAGGCTGGTGATCAGCATTTGCAGTTTATTAGCAGTCAGATAGCTTCCGGGCAGCAGACCGAGTTTACACGAGACGAGGAGGGTATTATATATTTCCGAGGCAGATTATGCGTACCTCAGTCTCATCCGGTCTTACAGGAGCTACTTCAGGAGGCACACCGTTCTCGATTTGCGATCCATCCAGGCGGGACCCGTATGTATCGAGACTTGAGGCGTTCCTACTGGTGGAACGGCATGAAGAAAGACATCGCGGATTTCGTAGCTAGATGTCTTGTTTGTCAGCAGGTGAAGGCTGAACACCAGAGACCTGCAGGATTACTTCAGAGGATTCCTATTCCTGAGTAGAAGTGGGATCACATTACCATGGACTTTGTGGTAGGGTTGCCGAGGACACGACGAGGCCATGACGCGATTTGGGTAATCGTTGATCGATTAACCAAATCAGCGCACTTCTTAGCGACCCGGATGACTGATTCTCTAGATCGATTGGCAGGTCTATATCGCCGGAAGATCATTAGATTACATGGTGTCCCTTTGACTATTATTTCGGATAGAGACCTCGGTTCACGTCTTGTTTTTGACAGAGTCTGCAACAGGCCTTGGGCACGCAGCTCTGTTTCAGTACAACTTTCCATCCGCAGATAGATGGACAGTCAGAGCGGACCATTCAGACTTTAGAGGACCTGCTGAGGTCGTGTGTTATGGATTTTGGAGACAGTTGGGAGGATCATCTGCCGTTGGTAGAGTTTGCCTACAACAACAGCTTTCATTCGGCTATCCAGATGGCACCGTTTGAGGTGTTGTACGGTAGACCTTGTCGGACACCCGTCCTTTGGGATGAGGTTGGAGAGGCTCAGTTGTTGGGACCTCATAGAGTTCAGCAGGATGCAGAGTTGGTCCGTACTTTCAAACGGAGGATGTCAGAGGCGCAGGATCGCCAGAAGAGTTATGCTGATCGGAGACGCAGACCACTAGAGTTCTCTGTTGGCGACCATGTATTTCTACGAGTTTCACCCACGAAAGGGGTGAAGAGATTTGGCCTCAGAGGTAAGCTAGCTCCGCGGTATATTGGTCCCTTCGAGATCTTGGAGAGGATCGGAGCAGTAGCTTACCGACTGGCACTACCACCGTCCCTGTCAGGCGTGCACGATGTATTTCATGTATCCATGCTGAGGAGATACGTGCCCGATCCGACGCATGTGCTGACAGATATTCCAGTTCCCCTTCAGTCTGATGCTACCTATGAGGAGGTTCCGGTACGGATTCTCGACCGGAAGGAGCGTCAGTTGCGGAACAAGACTATCCGGCTGGTTAAAGTCGGATGGCAGCATCATTCGGATGAGGAGGCTACTTGGGAGCTCGAGGACACTATCCGAGCTCGATATCCCCATCTTTTCACTTGAGGTATGTGATTTATTTACCGTTCAGCATTTATAGTCTATATCTGTTGTTTGTACTTGCTGATGGTAGATAACGAAATTTGGGGACCAAATTTTTATTAGTGGGGGAGAATGTAAAATACCAGAAAAATGACGATTTTTAATAAAGGAATTTTCCGGAATTTTTGGACATTTTTCGGGAATTTTTCGGAGCTCGTACGGACGAGTAAACGGGGATAAAAACGGGGCCGGGGGAAAAGCCTGTTTAGGCTACCCGATTTAAGCGAGGAAAAGATTATATTTATATATCTTTTTCCTTTTTATTTTATTTATTTCTTTCTTTTTGTCGCCGAACCCGAGCCATTCCCCGCATCTCTTCCCTTTTCTCCCCGACGCCGTCGCGCCCTCCTCCTTGCCCTAACCGCCGGCCGCGGCGATTTCTCCTCTCCTCCTACTTCATCTCCTTCTCCACACCAGCGCCGCCGTTTGTGCCCTAGCCAGCCCGACGCCACTGCCGGCACCGATTCCCCAGCGCCGGCCGCCGTCCCTCTGTGGCCTAGCATCTCCACCGCCGCCGACGCCCTTTTTGCCCTAGCACTGTTGCCGATTATTCTCCACGTTGTCACCCAACAATCATCTTGGAGGTTAGTGCTCTGCCCTAGTTGTGGTTTGGGGTGTTCGATACCTTTCATAGCCTGAGTTGGGGTGATGATGGAAGGCAGTGGCTACATTAGGTTTCAGCCACCACAACGTTGGTAGAGGATTTTTCTTCTACGCCGGATCCTTGGTCACTACAGACAATTGGAGTGGAAGAGGTAAAGGGGAATAGTTTATTTCTAGAATTAAATTGTTAATAGTTTGTTTTGTGAATGTTTTTGATCATTCTTCTTGATCTGGTCAGAGTAAATGGCTCCGACAGCCACTTTTCCAGCAGCTGTTTCTTTTGGGCAGCAACTTTCTGACTTTCAGCAGCGGTTGAATTAAGGTAAGGATTTGGTACATATATAGATTGTTATGTGTTTGATTTGGGTTCGTTAATTGTGTAGGAATTGGTCTCCGTTGTAGATGGTTTCTAGATATGTTAGCAATAGTTATTAATTTAGATTTGGAATAAATCTAATGGTGTAATTAGGGTTAATGAAACTAACCCTAGATGGTTGGTGGATTTGGAAGTTGTTTAGCTATTTGTTTATAGTTAACTTAGCTAAACTGTACGATTTATTACAGGACTCTGATTCGAGACGGTATCTCGACGTCGGATTGGACCTTTCTATTTTGTCGGAGGCGGGTACTTTTGACTTATGTCATTTGATATGCTTAGTAATTAAATTAACATGTTGCATTAATTGTGTTTCTTATCTGTTTCGGTTAATCACTACCCAAATCTTACATGCTTGATTGATTGATTAGTTTTGCATCTCAGGTATATTTTACCTGTTTATACATGCTTATAGGGGTAGTGATATGTCATGCTTGACCATGTTCAGGACCTAGGTTTTTATACCTTCTGTGTACCTTTGATTCGATATGATTCGTTGACCTAGGGTGCACTTTTCTATATATATGGATTAGGTCAGGATGTTTTTATGGTTATTGCCATGCACCATATGCATGATTGCATGCTGTGCGATAGTCCGCTCCATTATTGTTGAGCACATCGCCAGTTACATGGATCTGCACACACCACCACTCATGGGTTAGTGGTCGATTCAGGCTGAGTGTGTTGCAGCAGGGACTCTGTTAGGCACCGTTGGTCCGCTCATGGGTAGTATGACACAACGTGTTATCCGGCAGGGATTCCTCCCCGTCTTTGAGTACCGGGAGTTGAGAGCATTGTGCTCCCCCATCTATGATTTGGGGTAGGAGGATAGGTGTACTCCGACAGCATCCCGTCCACTCGGTCACTCATCAGGAGTAGTGACGACAGAGTGCACGGTTGTCACAGCCCTACCCACTCGGCCTCACTTTTGTATGAGATGATCGACTGGCGTTAGGGGTGACCAGGACGCATCATTGGCATCATATGCATGATGCATTTATTGCTTGTGTTTGTGGTTGCTGCATTTATCTGCATATTGTTTGGATACCTATGTTTGACATGCATACTGATTTTCTTATCCCTGATTGTTTGACCTTATACTCAGGATCTGGTTATACAGTATTCTCCTGCTTATTTCAGATGCATTCTTATCTTTCTTATCGTGGACGCATGATTAGTGCTAGGTGTTGTTTCTTTACTTTGCATATCAACCTGCTGAGTGTTGGACTCACCCGCCTCCATTGTTGATATTTTCAGGTTGATCTTTCAGGAGTTCCAGTCGCTAGTCCCCATCGCACGTAGTGCTACTCCGCTGCGTTTTTGAGTTGTTGTTTCATTTTAGCTTTTCGCTATCAGACTTTGTTTTAGTTTTGTTTTGGACTTACATATGGATATTGTATGGAATCTTTCCGTTGGATGGACTTTTAGTATGATTTGGATTTACTCTACTACATGCCTGCCTGGACGGCAGAAGAGGTAAGAAAAAATCGGATTTGGGCTTTACGAGTGTAGTTGAGTAGGGTTGATTTCGAGTCAGAGTATTACTATGTTGTTTATTATATAAACTGCGTGGTGATTGATTTTATTTACTGTTATTATTCCAGCCGCCTGTGGCTGAGTATTTAGTGCTTGTAGAAAATTTTTGATTGTCCGCCGTACAGGGGAGATGCTGCCGAAATTTTCTCGGACAGGGACTCTTCTGGGGGCGTGACATATATAAGAAAGAGTTTAAAGCCAGAACACATGTATTTGATATGTTTCTTAAGTGCGTAGACACAAATACCTTGATCGATCTAGAGGACTAGACATCAAGTAGAAAGCTCAGATGGATTAAGAGGATCAACTTAGTAGAAAGTTCAGATAAGTCAGAAGGATCAGATATCTGACAAGAAAATTCGGTGGGTCAATGTAGACTAGACATCGAGGTGAGGAAAGACATGATGGGTCAAGGACCGAACATCAAGCATGAAAGTCTGACATATGATAAGTGAGGTAAGTGTTGGGGTTTCAAACATAGTCTCACATTGAAAATACATAAAAAAATATTATAGATATATAAAAAAAAGATATCTTCATTAGTATAAGGCCTCTTGGGTAAAGCCCAAAAATAAAACCATAAGGACTTATTTCCAAAATAAACAATATCATACTATTATGGAGATATCTTAATTTTTTGGGTCCTAACACTAAGCTCTTGGAGTGAGATAAGCTCCTAGAGTGAGTGCAACCATCCATCAAGAATTTCTTTTTTTTGGTCCTCACCGATCTTTCAATTGGTATCAGAGCAAGGACTCTTGATTTTGATGCAACCATCCATCAAGAATTTCTTTTCTTTACTTTTATTTAATAGGGTGTTATTTTTATTTCTATTGCAATACTTACCCTAAAACAAAAGTCTTGGAATTTCTGTTAAGTTTTCTTTGCAAGTGGAATGGCTCAGTCCGAATGGAATTCAACCGTATGTCCTCCACTCTTCAACAGGAATGACTTTCCCTACAATAAAAGAAGGATGGAAGTCTTTCTCAAAATAGAAATTGAATAATGGTTTTGCATACTCCAAGGCTACAAAGTTCCAGTCAAATCCTGAGAAGTCCTCCAACTAGAAAAATGGAATGACAAAATAAAGAGGAAGATCCAAGTTGACTCAAAGACTCTCAACACGCTCCAGTACAGACTAATAAAGGAAGAGCTCAACCGAGTTAATCTATACAACAAGCCTCACGTGCCTCCAAAATGTCCTTACCTATTCAGTTCATGGTGGTGTTAGTCAACCAGCCAATTTTAGAAAGCAAAGCGTTGGATATGACCATCGCTGTAATAAGAAAAAGAAAAAAGTTTCAGCCAGGAACAAGAGAAAAAGAAAGTTAAAATCTCTTACCAAAGGTGTCGCTCAGCCCTATCCGGACGGGCTTAGCCTGAACATGTATAGCATGCCTTCTTGGAGTAGCGTGGTAATGTCAAACTACAGGCCGGTTATTTTCTTTGCAACCTCATTAAAGGTGAGATCCTAGTGGAAATCACCTAGCTCAGGTGTCGGAGGAAGAGACAGTTGCCACTTTATGAGCCAGGATATGGGGGTTGGGAGTCGAATGAAAAAGTGCTTGTCCCTCCACTCAATGACATGATAAGGAATTTTAACAAAAAGAGTAACTTTTTTGCGGGCGCGTAAACAAAAAAGACCATATGTTATTTGATGAGGGTAAAAGAAATAATGAAATATTCGAGAAATCTAGGGAAGTCCAAATAAGCGGAACACAATGGTGACCCCGCATAAGATGCGAATAGAGTTGAAAACTAATTGCTGCAGGGGAAGGCGAAAATATCGACTCACCCTGTCAAAAAAAGAGGGGAGAGGAAAATGTAGGCCCGCTAGGTTTTGTTCCTTGAATAAGGTTGTATAACCCATGGGAGGAAGGCTTTACAAGCATCGGTGGAGGGTCCAAGTATCGGCTGAGGTATGTTTTATACGAGATTTCTACTGTTGCGCTATAGTTTTCGTTGTTTCTTTTTCTTCTTGCTTCGCCGAAGACTGACTTGAACGTCGGAGGGTCATTGCCGGGGGGCCCCTTCCCTGGCTCAGCACTAACGCTACTTGTGTTGCAAGTCGGAGCGAAGTCCACCGGAGATCAACAGGAGTGTCACATCCCCAACATTCATCTCATCGACTTTCAGACAGGATCATATTTGACGTCGTCTGTGGGAACTTCACCTGGATCTGAGCCGAGAAGATGGAAGACGCTGGACGACTAACCACTGTGACGCTCACTCAGGAGGAGCTAGAGATGCTCGTGTAAGCACGAGCAGGAAAAATGATAGTGCAACAACAACAACAGGCGCTAGCCGATCGGCTAGCACCACAGCCTGCGACATCAGTGGTCGACAGGCAAGAGGGGCAAGAAGACCGAGTGGAGCAACTATCCGTATGGGGACAGAACCAAAGATCGACCGGCACACAGGGGGAAGCACCGCCCACGCCAATCCCTTTCCATCTAGCTCTGTTCCAGACCCTCTCGGAGATTGCCGAAGCGCATCAGGAGCGGGGATCATCTTCAGATGATGCTCCCATTTGGGATGCACGGAAAGGCAAAGTGCCCCGAGGCAACATTTCTCCCGAATGGATCGACCGGCAGTTCTAGTTTTTGTACTATTACTGCCTCATCGTTAGCCAGCTCCCGAGCCTCCTACACTTTCTTTTCCAGCTCGCTCAGTGGGTCAGCTTGTGTTTGAGCCCCCTGTTGTGCATCCATGTTTGGGATCTAGGTAGGGATCGGAGAAGATTTCTATTCTGCTATCCACCCCCTTAATGCCTCATTCGCATGTTTCAGACCCACCAAGGCTTGGGATACATTCATCTCAGCCACCCAAAACTAAAGAAAATCATCATTAGTAGTATTCCAGTTAAAAGGATAAGCCAACCAAAACTTACCGTGGTTAGGTCTTGGGCAAACCCATCTGTCAGCCCTATTATCATGCATCCTTCCGTTCAGGTCATTGTGTCCTCCCAGGCATCCGCTAGTAAACCTTTCAATTGTATCTGCCCACAGGCCAAAGAAGGATCCGAAGAAAAAGCAACCCCTGGATGGATAGCATATTAAAGGCAATAAAGAATTGGAAGCGAATTTTTGACTTGTAGGACGAATTACGTTTGGAGGAAGCCCCCGTAAGTAGGATGGCCAAACAAGGGGATGACGATTGAGGAGTCGGGGCAATAGGAGATCCGCTCGACTAGGAAACAATTTCCCCTAGTTGGTGTGGATCTTAGGGAAGGCATCCGGGGTAGATCCGAAAGTATCTGCTCGGAAGACAAGGTTGGAGCTTTCCCTAGTTGGTGTGGATCTTAGGGAAGGCATCTGCTCGAAAGATGGTTGTGTTGGATCGGGTAGGCCAACTAGAGAGGGTTGAGTTTCCTGAAACACTAAAACAAAAACTCCTTTCTCGTCTTTCGACTTAGATTAGCAAAACAATTAAAATAGAAATAACAACTTAAAGAAAATAAGTAAAAGGCCAAGAATTACTTGGTTACAACCTAGATGGTTGTTAATCCAAGGCAGATGAAAGCTCACTAAGAATCTCTTTCGCTAAAGGCGGAGAAGCCTTTTACACACAATGAAAGCTCAGAAAAGACTAGGAAAGTGAATACAAAAGTTGTTATTTCTTTCCAAGGTCCAGGAGTATTTTTATAGCCCTTGAAAAATCTTATCCGCGGGCTGAAGGCGCCTTCCATAGGGCTAGGAGGAACCTCCAGGGAGGCCAAGGATAAAACTTTATCCTTTTCCACAACGGCCAGAATTGCCTGGTCGAAGGCAACTTCTATGGCCATGGAAGGCGCCTTCTATGGCTAGTTAAAGGCGCCTTCTGCCTGAAGGTCACAGAGGCGCCTTCAACTCCTCTTGAAGGCGCCTCTAGTAGCTCCATAACTCAACTTTAGCTCTTCCGCTTCTCCGATCACTTGGGTAATTTCGATCAACCGAAATAAGCCTCACCCGAACCCTAATTTCTGGCCTTCTCCTCGAGCAGGCTTCTGCTCCAGTTTCTCGTCCCTCGAACGTCACACACATCCTTCTCGTCCATTGGTGTACTCTTCCACAGCATCTCGTCCCTCGGACACGCTGAGCCCGTCGACTCTCTCCCATATCGTCCTTTTCGCTAGCCGTGTCTTCCACTTGACTTCCTGTGCTCCTAAGCTCTTGTACACTTAGACACAGGGATCAAAACATAATAGGACCTAACCTAAACTTGGTTGATCACACCAAAAACAACCTTGGGATTCCAACAATCTCTTCCTTTTTTGATGTGAGCAACCCAAATAAAGTTAGGATAAACTAACCATAAATTAAATATTGTAATACCAAGTAAAAAATTGCAATACCAAGTAAAGATAATAAAATTGTAATAAAGTGCAAAAAGATTTTCAATTGTAAATTAAAATTTGAATTTTAACTACTACCCCCTAGACTTAATCTTCCCTTCTCCCCCTTTGATCACATAAAAAATTGGGGTACCCAAAAAAATCTAAGGATAACTTTTCTAAAAAATTCAAGTTTTCAAAAAAAAAAATGAAAAACTTATCAAGTTTTGTGAAAATAATTTTTGATAAACTTTGAAAATAATTTTGTTATTAAAAAAATTGTAATGTCAATATTTTAAGTTTTGAAAAAAAAAATTTAAGTTATGAAATTTTTAAACAATTGACACGGATTGAATGCATTATTTTAATTAACTATTATATACTTATCAGTTTGTCAATTAAATATTCAATTAGTAATTAGCTTCCAAGCTATGGTGAGGCACTAGACCTTCTTGATTATTAGATCACCAACCACTACTAGACAAAACCTCTTAAAGAATTTAAACATTTAATTTTACTTTCTGGAAGCCTAACGGAAAATTCAATTCAAATATTCTTTAGGAACCCAATATAGATTCCTTCCTATTGGGTTAATTAGAAATTTGCAGGGTACATAACTTTTTAGAACTTTTCTAATTTGACCCTGTGAAATCTAAGATACCATCTTAGTCTTTTAAAATTTTGAGCTTGAACAGTTAAACATGTATGATTTTCTAAGTTTTCTACTTGTGTCCTTAATTTATTATTTTCAATTTTTAATTTTTCAAAATCTTCTAACAAACAAGATTTGGCTAAAATTATTTTTAATTCTTTATTTTCTTTTTCAAGTTTGCAATAGTCTTTAGTTAATAATTTAACACATTATTTAAACAACTTATCAGGTGAAAGAGATTGTACCTGACTTATCTTGTCAATCTCATTGTCCGTAGCTCCCCTTGAACTGTTACTTTCTTCTATTGACGCTCCCCCTTCATCGATGCTCATTTCGGATTAGCTTTCTTCGTGTTCATCTTCTTGATGACTTGTCATCAATGGAAGTTCGAAAAAGACTTCGACCTCTGATTCGGACGACATTTCATCTCACATCGCCTTTAGGGTCTTGTATTTGTTCTTTTGGACGGGCTTCTTGTTCTTGCCTTTGTCCTTCTCATTGATCTTTAACTTAGGGCAGTTGTCTTTAACATGCCCTTCTTCATTGCAGTGGTAGCATCTGATTGTTCTTCTTTTTCTACCTTGTGGATTGTTAGATTTTCTAGATTTAAGTAATTTTTTAAAACGTCTTACCATCATTATCGTTTCATCGTCGTCGAGAGAGGATTCTGAATCTTGTTCGTCTATCTTTGCCTTAAGGGCAATGTTGTGCTTTGGCTCCATCTTTGGATCTGCACATCTCGTTTCTTGGACTTTAAAAGTAGAAAATAATTCTTATAAAGTAGTTGAATCTAAATCCTTATATATGTAATAAGTATCTACTAATGATGCCCATTCAGCATTTCTAGGGAATGCGTTAAGTGCGTACCTTAGTGAATCTCGGTTACTTACCTTTTCTCCGAGATTCGTGAGTCCAATGATGAACTCCTTGATCCTTGAATGAAGGTGTGCAACTGTTTTGCCTTGTTCCAGTTTGATGTTGCTGATCTGGTTTCTACGTAGATCTTATCTCGTGAGTTTCGCCTCCGAGGTTCCTTCGTGTAGTTCCAAGAATTTCTCCTAGAGCTCCTTCGTAGACTCGTAGACTCCAATCTGATTAACTTCTTGTTGCGGTAGAACGCTTAACAGATGGAACTCTGCTTTGTAGTTTGCCACGAAATTAGCCTGCTCCTTTTTAGTCTAGTGGTATTTTTCTTTACCTTCAGGTGCTACAAAACCAAACTCCATTATTAAAAGCAAATCAAAATCAATTTTGAAAAATACGTCCATCTTTTTTTTCCAATTGGCGAAATCCCCTTCGAACTTTGGTGGGTGTGTTGGTTGCTACTCGGAAAACCTAGAGGATCCACTGTACAAAAATTTGTACAAAGGTCTGAACCTTTTCCTAGCTACCATGTGTTCTTTTAAATTAAATTTTGGATCGCCTGCGGAACTTAACACGTTTGATCCAAAACTTAATCTATTCGTTCTTTTAGGTTTTGACTTGGGTCTCCTGCGGAACTTAACACGTTCGACCCAAATCACCTTAAGTTATTAATTCCATTAAATATTAATTTCCATAATCGGTTCCCGGTACTGACGCGGCGAGGCACATGGCCTTCTTGGATATGGGAGCAACCACCACCGACTAAACAAAACCTTTTATAGAAAGCTAATATTTAATTTCCTAAAATAACTTTAGGTTAACCGAAAAGAACAATCAAATCACAAGGAAAAAATAAAACAAAAGAACACAACTTCGAAAAATATATTCGAAATACTAGAACATAAGCCTCTTGTATTTGGTATTATTTCCATAAATAACTAGTATGATGCGGAAAGAAAAATTACTAGTTATACCTTGTAGAAAAATAAACTCTTGATCTTCTACCGTATTCCTCTTCTAACCTCGGACGCTGTGTGGGCAACGATCTTCCGAGATGAGAAACCACCAACCACCTCCTTCTCCTCCTAGCTAGGTTCGGCCACAAAATAAGAAGCTTCACCAAGGAAGAAAATCAAAACACTAACCAAGCTCCAAGAGATGCTAGCTTTCTCTCCTTCTTCTTCTTCTTCTCCAAGTAGTATCCGGCCACCACAAGAGCTCCAAGGGAGAGAGAGAGGTTCGGCCACCACAAGAGGAAGAGAGGGAGAGGATGGCCGGCCACACCAAGGAATAAAAGATGGAGAGAAATAATAGAGGTTATCACATGAAGGCACCCTCACCCCTTCTTTTATATTCCTTGGCCTAGGCAAATTAGGAAATTTAATTACAATAAAATTTCATCAATTTCCTTGACATGATTTAATTGAGAAAAATAAAATAAAATTTCTCCAATTGAAATCTTATGGTCGGCCACATCAATGAAAACAAATTGGACAAGTTTCAATCAACAATTAAAACTTCCTAATTTGTTTCCGGAAATCTTAAAAAATAAAATTTCTCTTCAAAATCTCTTCATGGTTGATAAAAAGGAAATTTCTATAATTTTAATTTTACAACATGTGAATAATTTTTAAAGAGAAAATAAAATATCTCACCAATCTACAAATAAGGAAAGAGATCTAATCTCTTTCTTTAATCTTTTGTAGATCTTTTACAAGAGAGATATTTTTAATTTTAATTCTCTTTAATAAATTATATCTTCCACATAATAAAAATTAAAATTAAATTTCTTTTTTAATTTAATTTGGCCGGCCCTCACTAGCTTGGGTTCAAGCTAGGGCCGGCCACCCAATCTTATACCTAGGCCGGCCCTAGCTTGGTTCCCAAGCTAGCTTGGTCGTCCCCCTATTGGTGGGTATAGAAGGTGGGTATAGGTGGGTATAGTACTTTATAAATAAGAGGCTACGATAGGGACCGAGAGGAGGAATTGGTTTTGGTCTCCCGATAAAATTAAGCATCCTGTGTTCGCCCCGAACACACAACTTAATTTTATCAATAATAATTCATTCCACTAGAGAACTATTATTGAACTACCGCACCAATCCCAAATTATATTTTTTGGGCTCCTTCTTATTATGAGTGTGTTAGTCTCCCTGTGTTTAAGATATCGAATGTCCACTAATTAAGTGAGTTACTGACAACTCATTTAATTAATATCTTAGTCCAAGAGTAGTACCACTCAACCTTATCGTCATGTCGGACTAAGTCCACCTGCAGGGTTTAACATGACAATCCTTATGAGCTCCTCTTGAGGACATTATCAACCTAGTATCTCTAGGACACAGTTTCCTTCTATAATCAACAACACACACTATAAGTGATACCATTTCCCAACTTATCAGGCTTATTGATTCATCGAACTAAATCTCACCCATTGATAAATTAAAGAAATAAATATCAAATATATGTGCTTGTTATTATATTAGGATTAAGAGCACACACTTCCATAATAACCGAGGTCTTTGTTTCTTTATAAAGTCAGTATAAAAGAAACGACCTCAAATGGTCCTACTCAATACACTCTAAGTGTACTAGTGTAATTATATAGTCAAGATAAACTAATTCCTAATTACACTACGACCTCCCAATGGTTTGTTCCTTTCCATTTTGGTCGTGAGCTACTGTTTATAATTTATAAGGTACTGATAACATCATCTTCTATATGTGACACCACATACTATGTTATCTACAATATAAATTAATTGAACAACTACAAACAAATGTAGATAAATTGACCAAATGTGATTCTTTATTTAACATAAATGTTTACAAAAGCTTAGGCTTTCAGTATACACTCCAACAATCTCCCACTTATACTAATGACTAAGCTGCCATATCTTCTACCATACATCTGATTCCCATTCCCTCCACATGCCGATCGAAAGCTTTCGCCGGAAGGGCCTTAGTGAAAGGATCTGCCAGGTTATCTGCTGATGCAATCTTGGCGATGACAACTTCTCCTCGCTTCACGATATCTCGTATCAGGTGGTACTTGCGCTCTATATGTTTACTTGCCTTATGAGCTCGTGGTTCCTTCGAGTTTGCAACTGCACCGCTATTATCACAATAAATTGTGATAATTTTGGGCAAACCAGGAATCACATCTAAGTCCATTAGAAAGTTCCTGAGCCATACTGCTTCTTTAGCTGCCTCAGAGGCTGCTACATACTCAGCTTCCATGGTTGAGTCCGAAACGCATTTCTGCTTAACACTCCTCCATGAAATGGCTCCACCTCCTAAAGTAAACACATAGCCTGATGTAGACTTACTATTGTCCCTATCTGATTAGAAATCTGAATCCATGTAACCCACAGGGAGCAAATCGTCTGCTTGGTAAATTAGCATATAATCTCTAGTCCTTCTCAGGTACTTTAATATATGCTTTACCGCAGTCCAATGTTCTTGTCCAAGGTTGCTCTGATATCTGCTGACCATGCCCACGGCAAAACAAATATCAGGTCTCGTACATAGCATTGCATACATAAGGCTTCCTACAGCCGAGGCATAAGGAACTGCTTTCATGTCTTCTATCTCCTTTGATGTCTTAGGAGACATCTCTTTAGATAGAGCTATTCCATGCCTAAAAGGTAAGAAACCTTTCTTGGAATCCTGCATACTAAAACGAGCAAGGATTGTATCTATATATGAAGCTTGGGACAGACACAACATTCTTTTCTTGCGATCCCTTATCATTTTGATTCCAAGAATGTGTGCACACTCTCCTAAGTCCTTCATATCAAATTGATTGGATAACCATACCCTTACGTCTGATAATACCTTGACATTGTTGCCAATTAACAAAATATCATCTACGTATAGTACAAGAAATACCACCACGTTTCCGTTACACTTCTTGTATACACAAGACTCATTCGGACACTGAATAAATCCATACGACTGGATTACTTCATTAAACCGGATGTTCCAAGACCTTGAAGCTTGCTTTAGTCCATAAATGGACCGATTGAGCTTGCACACTAGATGCTCTTTGCCTTTTTCAATGAACCCTTCTGGTTGCTTCATATGGATGTTCTCTTCAAGACTTCCATTAAGGAAAGCTGTCTTGACATCCATTTGTCAAATCTCATAATCCATATGAGCAGCAATGGATAAGAGTATCCGGATGGACTTAAGCATGGCTACCAGTGAAAAGGTTTCCTCATAATCGATTCCCTCTTTCTGAGTGTACCCTTTCGCAACAAGCCTAGCTTTGAAGGTTTCTATCTTCCCGTCTGTCCCTCTTTTCCTTTTGTAGATCCACTTGCATCCAACAGCTTTTACACCATCAGGTGGTTCTACAAGCTCCCAGACCTTATTAGAGTACATAGATTCTATTTCAGAATTCATTGCCTTTTGCCAAGATGCTGCATCTATATCTTGGAGTGTTTCGTCATATGTTCGTGGATTAGGTTCATGTTTACCCGGGATCAAGTCCGAAGACTCTCCCAAAAACATGAATCTTTCAGGCTGCCTTACAACCCTCCCACTACGACGAGGCATTGTCTGTGGTTGTGTATCATGTGTGACACGTGTTGCAGTCTCTTGTGGTACTTCATCTTGTATTGTTGGTACTGAAGTAGACGTGTCCTCTCTAAGTTCTTCTAAAACAACTTTGCTACTGGGCTTGTGATCCATTATATAGTCTTCTTCTAAAAACTGGGCATTGGTGCTAACAATGACCTTCTGGTCTTTAGGACTATAAAATAAACCACCTTTCGTTCCTTTGGGATATCCTACAAGCACGCGAACTTCTGTACGGGATTCTAACTTATCAGCATCTAGTTTCAGCACATGTGCTGGACTACCCCAAATCAGAATATGTCTTAGACTGAGTTTTCGCCCATTCCACAATTCTATGGGAGTAGAAGAAACTGATTTAGAAGGTACTAAGTTCAGAACATACACTGCTGTTTCCAGAGCATATCCCCAAAACGAATTTGGTAATTCTGAATGACTCATCATCGATCTAACTATCTCCATAAGAGTCCTATTCCTTCGTTCTGCCATACCATTCTGTTGGGGTGTACCAAGTGCGGACAGTTGGGATTGAATCCCGGCCTCTGATAAGTAATTCCTAAACTCTCCTAAGAGGTATTCGCCACCACGATCTGACCGTAGTGTCTTGATACTTTTACCTAGTCGTTTCTCCACATCAGCCTTGTATCTTTGAACTTATCAAAGCACTCGGACTTGCGGCGCATTAGGTAAATGTATCCATATCTTGAATAATCATCTATGAAAGAGACAAAATATTCAAAACCTCCTCTTGCCTGGACAGACATAGGACCACACAAATCAGAGTGAACCAATTCTAACACTTCTTTGGCTCTATACCCCTTGGCCTTGAACGGCCTCTTGGTCATTTTACCTTCCAAGCAGGATTCACAAGTTGGAAAATTTTCCAACTCTAATGAACCCAAAAGTCCATCGGCTATAAGCCTCTGAATCCCACTTAAGTTAATATGACCAAGCCTTAGATGCCAAAGATATGCTTGGTTCATTCCCGAAGGTTCTTTTCTCTTATTAGAGTTAGAAGATGAGTTATAAATTTCCATGTTTTGCTTTGTGGAAGAAATTGGATTTAAAGTATACAAATTGCCAACTAATGCACCAGAACAGATAATCACTTTATTTCTTTTAATAACTACATCGTTACTGAAAGAAACTGAATATCCATCTAAAAACAGTTTAGAAACTGAAATTAAATTCTTTCTAAAACTGGGTATATAAAGACAATTTCTTAAAATCAAATTCCTATTTCTACTAAAAGATAAGTAGACGTCTCCCACTGCAACAGCTGCCACCTTAGTAGCATTGCCCATGTAGACGGTAATTTCTCCTTCAGATAGTCGTCGGGTTTCCTAGAACCACTGCAAGGAATTGTAGACATGATCAGTGGCTCCTGTATCTACACACCAGGTGTTGGTAGATAACATCGCTAAACATGTTTCAACAACTAGAGCATGAGATATACCTTTGTTTTGGTTCCTACGAGGACAGTCCGCCTTACAATGTCCTGCCTACTTGCAGATGAAGCACTTGCCATTTGGCTTCTTCACTCCAACTTTAAATCCTGTACTCTGAGACTTATTCACTTTCTTTGCTGAACTAGCTTGTTTCTTCTTCTTCTTTCCTCTCAGTTTAGAAGTAGAACCATTTTCAGCATAGTGAATTTGAGCATTGTGACGAAATAATCCTTCTGTCAGGAGTTCCGCCAATGAATATACTCTTTTGTTCATATTGTAATTCAGGTGAATTGCTCAAAACTTCTAGGTAGTGTTTGAGGATCATATCAATCTGGGTTTCCCATCAATTTCTCCTCCAAGGATCCATATCCGTTCGGATAAGTCATCATCTTTAGGATATGATCCTCACAGGAGTACCCTCTTGCATGGTGGCCATTATCTTTCTCATGGCTTCTTGCCTAGAAGCCCTATCCCGATGACCAAAGAGTTCCTTGAGATTGTTCATAATATCATAGGTCGTTGGTAAATCTTGATGCTTTGATGTTGCAATACATTTGACATTGAAGCCAAAATGTAACACCGCGCCATCTCATCCGCTTACCCATTTCCTATGATATTCAATCTCCTCTTGGGTAGATTCACCGAGGGTGCTTCTGTGGCATCGCTCAACAAGATAAATTTATAGCTTTCAAGAAGAAGAACAATGTCTAGATTTCTTTTCCAATCTATGTAGTTTGGTCCAGTAAGTCTATTCTAGTATGATGGACGATGGGTTGAAAGTCATCCTAAGAATCACAAATAACTTTTGGTCGAACTCTAAATTTAGAATAATATTGATTCCTCAAACAATACTATTTTAAATTAACCAACACCTCAAGACACCGTGAATTTTGTATGCCACGTTAGTGTGGACGTATACAAATTCAACATTTGTAAAAGGAGAGTTTTATCCCATTAATTTTATTATCTTGTCAACCTAACTTTTTGACAAATAAAATTAATAGTTGGTGTCTTTTGGTCACACAAATAATAGCAGTGACTCCGATAGGGAGGATACTATTAGATGTGTCTAAGTGTATACCATTACTTGACACTAAGTTCATTAATAAGATTATGCCCCTTCCGTTGGGGAAGATCACACGCTCTTAATTAACTTCCTATAGTCATCCAAAAATGGAAGTCTGTTCTAGTGATCCATAAACAAGCTCATCCATTATGGAGGAAGGCAATCAGAGCCAACGCGCAAGCTTGTTTGCATCACTTACAAACCAGTAATGGAGACCATGGGATTTATTTAAAAATCCCTCTCCCACTTAGTTATTTATAAATGAGGAATTTTAATTATGCTAGCCTACTAAGCATGTAAACTAACACATACACACAGCACAATATAAAAGCAATAAATAGAAAATCTAATTTTCAACTATTATGGCTTTTATCTCTAGTTGTCCTCCGTGTGTTGTCATCCCAAGCTGCTGCCATATTTGGCCACCGCCACCGGGTCTCGCTGTCGCATCCATCTAGCTCCTAGTTCCGCTGCGCCTCTGGTCCTTAGAAGGTTCCACGCTTTGCAAGATTCGATCCGCGACATAAATAGAATTTTACATTTTTGATCCTATATTCTATAAAAGGAATGTACATGTATCTAGATCAAAAATAAAATCCTAATAAAACTAAATACAGCTCCTGCTGTATTTTAATACAATCATGCACACACATATAAATGCCATTGACATGTCCAAGGGTCCAATCACACACATAAAATTATAAGTCATAATAGTTGGATCCTACATCCACAAAGTTAGCACATTATACTATTATCCTGCCTAAATTATGTATAACATGTGCATAATTAAACTAATACCAAATACACAGAGGCAAAACCCTAGCTCTGATACCAATTGTTGGTTGCTACTCGGAAAACCTAGAGGTTCCACTGTAAAAAAATTTTGTACAAAGGTCTAAACCTTTTCCTAGCTACCATGTGTTCTTTTAAATTAAATTTTGGATCGCCTGCGGAACTTAACACGTTTGATCCAAAACTTAATCTATTCGTTCTTTTAGGTTTTGACTTAGGTCTCCTGCGGAACTTAACAAGTTCGACCCAAATCACCTTAAGTTATTAATTCCATTAAATATTAATTTCCATAATCGGTTCCCAGTACTGACGTGGCGAGGCACATGACCTTCTTGGATATGGGAGCAACCACCACCGACTAGACAAAACCTTTTATAGAAAGCTAATATTTAATTTCCTAAAGTAACTTTAGGTTAACCGAAAAGAACAATCAAATCACAAGGAAAAAATAAAACAAAAGAACACAACTTCGAAAAACATATTCGAAATACTAGAACGTAAGCCTCTTGTATTTGGTATTATTTCCATAAATAACTAGTATGATGCGGAAAGAAAAATTACTAGTTATACCTTGTAGAAAAATAACCTCTTGATCTTCTACCGTATTCCTCTTCTAACCTCGGACGATGTGTGGGCAACGATCTTCCGAGATGAGAAACCACCAACCACCTTCTTCTCCTCCTAGCTAGGTTCGGCCACAAAAGAAGAAGCTTCACCAAGGAAGAAAATCAAAACACTAGCCAAGCTCTAAGAGATGCTAGATTTCTCTCCTTCTTCTTCTTCTTCTCCAAGTAGTATCCGGTCACCACAAGAGCTCCAAGGGAGAGAGAGAGATTCGGCCACCACAAGAGGAAGAGAGGGAGAGGATGGCCGGCCACACCAAGGAACAAAAGAGGGAGAGAAATAATAGAGGTTATCACATGAAGGCACCCTCACCCCTTCTTTTATATTCCTTGGCCTAGGCAAATTAGGAAATTTAATTACAATAAAATTTTCTCAATTTCCTTGACATGATTTAATTGAGAAAAATAAAAAAAATTTCCCCAATTGAAATCTTATGGCCGGCCACATCAATGAAAACAAATTGGACAAGTTTCAATCAACAATTAAAACTTCCTAATTTGTTTCCGGAAATTTTAAAAAATAAAATTTCTCTTCAAAATCTCTTCATGGTTGATAAAAAAGAAATTTCTATAATTTTAATTTTACAACATGTGAATAATTTTTAAAGAGAAAATAAAATATCTCATTAATCTACAAATAAGGAAAGAGATCTAATCTCTTTCTTTAATCTTTTGTAGATCTTTTACAAGAGAGATATTTTAATTTTAATTCTCTTTAATAAATTATATCTTCCACATAATAAAAATTAAAATTAAATTTCTTTTTTAATTTAATTTGGCCGGCCCCCACTAGCTTGGGTTCAAGCTAGGGCCGGCCACCCAATCTTATACCTAGGCCGGCCCTAGCTTGGTTCCCAAGCTAGCTTGGTCGGCCCCCTATTGGTGGGTATAGAAGGTGAGTATAGGTGGGTATAGTACTCTATAAATAAGAGGCTACGATAGGGACCGAGAGGAGGAATTGATTTTGGTCTCCCGATAAAATTAAGCATCCCGTGTTCGCCCCGAACACACAACTTAATTTTATCAATAATAATTCATTCCACTAGAGAACTATTATTGAACTACCGCACGAATCCCAAATTACATTTTTTGGGCTCCTTCTTATTATGAGTGTGTTAGTCTCCCTGTGTTTAAGATATCGAATGTCCACTAATTAAGTGAGTTACTGACAACTCATTTAATTAATATCTTAGTCCAAGAGTAGTACCACTCAACCTTATCGTCATGTCGGACTAAGTCCACCTGCAGGGTTTAACATGGCAATCCTTATGAGCTCCTCTTGAGGACATTATCAACCTAGTATCTCTAGGACACAGTTTCCTTCTATAATCAACAACACACACTATAAGTGATACCATTTCCCAACTTATCAGGCTTATTGATTCATCGAACTAAATCTCACCCATTGATAAATTAAAGAAATAAATATCAAATATATGTGCTTGTTATTATATTAGGATTAAGAGCACACACTTCCATAATAACCGAGGTCTTTGTTTCTTTATAAAGTCAGTATAAAAGAAACGACCTCAAATGGTCCTACTCAATACACTCTAAGTGTACTAGTGTAATTATATAGTCAAGATAAACTAATTCCTAATTACACTACAACCTCCCAATGGTTTGTTCCTTTCCATTTTGGTCGTGAGCTACTGTTTATAATTTATAAGGTACTGATAACATCATCTTCTATATGTGACACCACATACTATGTTATCTACAATATAAATTAATTGAACAACTACAAACAAATGTAGATAAATTGACCAAATGTGATTCTTTATTTAACATAAATGTTTACAAAAGCTTAGGCTTTCAGTATACACTCCAACAGGGTGAATGTTTGATCCGGCCATCTCGTGTGCTTTGTTTGGTGGTTAGTCCTCCTGAAGTTGTTAGACTATGATACCACTTGTTGGACCGGGTAAGCCGGCTAAAGAGGGTTGAGTCACCTGAAATACTAAAACAAAAACTCCTTTCTCGTCTTTCGACTTAGATTAGCAAAGCAATTAAAATAGAAATAATAACTTAAAGAAAATAAGTAAAAGGCCAAGAATTACTTGGTTACAACCTAAATGGTTATTAATCCAAGGCAGATGAAAGCTCACTAAGAATCTCCTTCACTGAAGGTGGAGAAGCCTTTTACACACAATGAAATCTCAGAAAAGACTAGGAAAGTGAATACAAAAGTTGTTATTTCTTTCCTAAGTCTAGGTGTCTTTTTGTAGCCCTTGAAAAATCTTATCCATGGGTTGAAGGCGCCTTCCATAGAGTTAGGAGGTGCCTCCAGTGAGGCGAAGGATAAAACTTTATCCTTTTCCGCAACGGCCAGAATTGCCTGGTCGAAAGCGCCTTCTATGGCCATGGAAAGAGCCTTCCATGGCTGGTTGAAGGCGCCTTTAGCCGTTGAAGGCGCCTTCTACCTGAAGGTCACGAAGGCGCCTTCAACTCCTGTTGAAGGCGCCTCTAGCAGCTCCATAGCTCGACTTTAGCTCTTTCGTTGCTCCGATCGCCTGGGTGATTTTGGTCAATCGAAATAGGATTCATCCGAACCCTAATTTCCGACCTTTTCCTCGAGCAGGCTTCCGCTTCGACTTCTCATCCCTCGAACATCGTGCACGTCTTTCTCATCCACCGATGTAGTCTTCTGCAGCATCTTGTCCCTCGAACGCACCGAGCCCGTCGGCTCTCTCCCGTGCCATCCTTCTCTCTAGCCGCATCTTCCGCTCGACTTTCTGTGCTCCTAATCTCCTACACACTTGGACACAGAGATCAAAACATAACAGGACCTAACCTAATCTTGGTTGATCACACTAAAATAATCTTGGGGTTCCAATAGGTTGTTTAGGAGTGCTAGAACGACATCTCTTGCATTTGACCCTTAGTTGAGTTTTATATTCGAGGAAAGTAATTTTCTCCTGTGATGTGAGAGGGTCGGGAGGTAACCTTTCTTCCACACATGCTGCTGCACTAGTACCACCCGCTCGGCTACTAGAAGCCTCTCCAGAGAGGTCAGTCGGCTAATTTTCTCATTCTACCAAAAGAGCTTAGCCTCACTGATCTAGTTTGGTCTCTTCCAATTGTTGAGACTCAGAAACCAAAGCCTTGAACATGGTCCTCGCTGCACAACATATAAAGGACCTCAGTTAATGATAACATAAAACTAAGTTACCAATTGTTACCAAAAGAGAAGGGAAGTGCTGCTTGGATTGGACTCAATCTGAACATATAGAGGAAGCCCTCCTACAACAGCTAGGAGTTGTTGAATTGCAGGATGGTCAACTCCCCCAAAGTAGAATTTGAAGGATCAAAATAGCGATAGAGGGGGGTGAATATTGCTCATTACAAAATCTTTTCTTTTTTGTATAGAAAATAAAGATTAGAATAAGCAGTGGAATAAGATAATAAAAGTAAAGCACAAATACACTGTTGGTTACTTGGTTTAGAACCTGTGTCGACTCCTACTCCAAGACTAGAGATCTGTAACGACCCAATTTTCCTTATTTCAAGTTCCAAATGTCCATAAAAATATTTGGAAATGCTTTTAAAATATTCTAGAGATTTTTAGAAATTTTTAGAATATTTTTACGTAATTTTTGGAGGTCGTTTAGTATGTTTACAAAAAGAAAGAAATTTTGACAAAAACCGTTGAAGGTAAGGCTCGAACCCGTGACCTCCGGCCGAACCAAACCCAACCGGACACAACAAACCAACCGAACTGCGAGCACTTTGTTAACTAAGTATGGAGAGAAAAAGATTTAAAGTATAGTTATATGGGAAAACCCTAGATTTAAAAGAAGCTTAAGTTTTCTTTTCCCGGAACCGAAACCTCTTCTTCTCCTCTGCTTCTGCGTGTGCGACGGCGGGCTCGGGCGGAAGGCAAAGGGAGCTAGGTTTTCCTTTCCCCAGCGGCCGGCGAAGGCTTCTTCCGGCGAACCCTTGCGAATCCGAGTTCCTCCCGTCGAAGAGAGCCCACGAGCACAAGAGGAGACCGAGATTTCGAGCTCCACCCGGAACCCTAGCCGCCCCTTCCTCCTTCTCGGTTGTAAGTGCAAGAAAAAGGGGTAAGTACTACTCACCTGTGGTAGGAGTAGCTCCGAGGTTAATTTCTTATTCCTCTTCTGGTTTCCGAGTTTAGGGTTTGTTTTCATTCCCTTTTGTTTTGTTTTTTTGTTGTGCCATGGTTCCGGGAGGAATATGCTTATGCTGGCTTCGGATTTTGGATGATGCTAGGGATTAGTTTCATTCTTTCCTTCAATTGCTGCTTAGTTATGTTGCCGTGTAGTGCTATGTAGTTTGGATTCTTCATTGCTTCCTTGTTGAACTGAATAAGAACGGCCTTAAGGTTTGCTGTTTTGTGATAGTTTAGGTTCATTTGCAGAAATCCTCACAAGGTCTTAGATGGAAATTTCTTCTGTTATTTCCTGTTGTAACCGATCATGTGATTAGGGAATTAGTTGCTCTTTCCTTGCTTTTAAACCTGCTGTACCAGATTTAGCCTTATTGGTTGGTTCCCTTATAGTTTAACAAGCCCGTATAGTTGGTGATTTGGAAGTGCAGTTTCAAAATTCTGTTGTTTGTTTTTTTTTATAGCTGTGAGATATGCCTCCTCCATTATTTAGCCATGACCATTAGTGTTTAAAGCTTGAAACATTGATGTTTTGTGCTTTTGTGCTTGCTGCCATGGGCTTTGAAGGAAGGAGAAGAAGGGACAGGTTGTGGTCACTGGAATGGATAGTCATGGGTAGCATTTTTGGTCTCTTTTGCTTGTTACTAGGGTGCTGAATAGTGGCAGGAGTAGCCTGTATAAGTAGAAGAAGTATTGCAGATTTGGTTTAGCTTATGTGGCTTGCATTATCTCGGATTAATGGGGCTGGTAGTTAGCTTTCTTTTGCCCTATTTTGCAGCATGTATAGGAAGCTCAAAGTTGCATTCTTTTGCCCTATTTTATAGCATGTATAGGAAGCTCAAAGTTGCATTCTGTTGCCCTATTTTACAGTATGTTTAGAAAGTTTAAAGTTACTCTCTTTTGCTCTATTCTATAGCATGATTAGTAAGTTTAGATGTGCTTTCTTCTCCTTTGTTTTACAGCATGTTTAGAAAGTTCAGATTTGCTTTTCTGTTGCTTTGTTTTATAACATGCTTAGAGAGAGTTTAGATTTGCTTCCCTTGTATTATTTTTATATAGCATGCTTAGTTAATTGTAATCCTACACTTGTTAGGTATATCTAAAGGATTCCAATAAACTCTAATAAAGGATTATGAGGAAATTGAGTAAAAAGAAAGAGACCAAGGTCTAGTTAAAAAGAGATAACAAGTAAATTAAAGTAAGAGGCTAGTACCCGACTTCCAAGGTTGTCGTTAAATAAATCCAGGTGACCAATTCCAAGGTCTTGGCCCTGGTAAGACCAAGGTCTTTACCTCATAGGACTAGAGGCTCGCTACCTCAGTCACTATTAGAGAGCGCGCAAAACAAAGATGGTACTAAGCTGGGCCCAAAGAAGAAAAGAACAAAGAAAAGAAAAGTAAGAAAAGAAGAACAAGAAGAAGAAAGTGAAAGAGAAATTAAAAGATTAATTTCTATTATAAGGATATAAGAAAATGAAACAAGTTTATGCTTAGAATCAATAAAAGTTTAGTTCTTTAATTCTAAGCCTACAGTAGTAGTTTCATTACTTTCCTGTCAGTTAGTGAGCATGTTTAGTATTCAGTTTTATTCCTGTATACCATGAGTACATGCAGCTTCGCTTTAGCATTACAGTTTTAGTATTATTGCATTACTTTTATGCACTTCGAAGTTTTTGTGAGATAGATTAGTACTTACTAAGCGTTTTCGCTTATAGTTTTGTTTTCTTTCCTCCTACTGCAGATAAAGGAAAAGCTAAGATATGAAGGGAGACGACAGGGTGGTGGTGGTGATGAAGGTGTGTGGTGACTGGACTATGGAGAGATCCAGAGAGTGCTACCAAACCTGCAGGACCTATTTGATCAGAGTTTATGCTTTAGTTCTTTTCTTTAACACTATTATGAAGTTGTGAGATTGTAGTTGAGTTTATTTCCGCATATGCATTTAGTCACTTTAAGTATTTGTGGAGTGATATAGTTGGTTGTTTTTACTGGAGTAGTTCTTTCTTTTATTGTTGTTTTTATAATTGTGTGGTTGTGAAAAGTGTGTTCCAGCCGCCTGTGGCTGTGTATATATCTTATATACTATGGATTTGGTCACCGGTACAGGGGAGATTCTATCGAAATTTTTCGATAGGAATTCCTCTGAACCGTGATAAATCTAACTGATTCTAATAATAGCGTCAGTGACACTAGTAAGTAGAGTAGTAGTTAGGTAACGGTCGCCCTTAGAGAGTAGTAGTAAGAAGGGTGGGTCGCTACAAGATCCTTGATTACATCGTTAGGCAATTTAGGGGGTGTTTGGTTCTTTCCTAGGAATAGGAATCGGAATCGGAATCGGAATCATTGTATTGTGGAATGAGAATGAGTATGAGTATGGATATCACTCTTAAAAGCAATGTTTGGTTAGTTGCATATCTTCTATCGGAATAAATCAAAATTTCCTTTTTTACCCTTAAAGGAAAATAAGAGAAAAAATTATATGTGAGAGAAAGATGAATGTAAGAGAAAAATATGATGAGAGAGAAAGTGTGATGAGAGAGAAAGTATGATGAGAAAGAATGAAGAGAGAGAAAGTGTAATGAGAGAAAATGAGAAAAGAGAGTATGATGGGAGAGAGCATGATGAGAGAAGATGAGAGAGAAAATATGATGTGAGAGAAAGTATGATGGGAGAGGATGAAGAGAGAGAAAATATAATGAGAAAAATTGAGGAGAGAGAGTGTTATGAGAGAGATTGAGGAGAGAGAAAGTGTGGTGAGAGAGAAAGTATGATGAGAAAGAAAGTGTAATGAGAAAAAAAACAGTGAGTATGATGGGAGAGATTGAGGAGAGAGAAAGTATGATGAGAGAGAGTGTGTTGAGAGAGAAAGTGTGTTGAGGAAAAAAGGAGGGAGTGTGACAAGAGAGATTGAGGAGAGAGAAAGTATGATGAGAGAGAAAGTGTGATGAGAAAAAAGAGAAAAGAGAGTGTGATGAGAGAGATTGAGGAGAGAGAAAGTGTGATGAGAAAAAAAGGAAGGAAGAGAGTGCGATGGAAGAGATTGAGCAGAAAGAAAGTATGATGAGAGATAAAGTGTAATGAGAAAAAAAAAGGGAAGAGAGTGTGAAAGTAGAGATTAAGGAGAGAGAAAGTATGTGATAAAATGATGAGAGAGAAAATATGATGAGAGAGAACAAGGAAAGAAGTGATATAAAAGAATAAATAAATAAATATATTTTGATATTTGATATTAATGAAGAAAATTTTAGTTTTAAGTCAAGGGTATTTTTGGAATAAGGGAATATTTTGATTGATGAAAATAGGGTAATGACTCATTGAAGGGGAGGTACATGGGAATAAGTTATTATCTAATTTCAAGGATTCATTCCCTTATTTGTATTCCTATTCCTATAATCCAAACATTAACAATGGCAATCAATGATTCTCATTCTCATTCCCCACTCCTATTACCCTAAACCAAACGCCCCCTTACTAAAAGTAGTTCTTCCAAAGGAAGCAAATTCGTACAAGTATGTTTACAAAAGATTATGCAAGCTAAAACAAATATACCGACAATAGAGATACAATATGAAGATTGTTGGATCTCTTCGGTGTAGTAGCTTACACACAAAGTTGATGCGTAGAACAGTAGTAGCACAAACAGAGAGGCAGAAGATCAAACAGTTGTACAGAGGAGTTGTTGTCGACTTAGATGTCAAGGTACTTTTATAAGTCATGTTCAATTGACCAAAAAGTTGTTTGGCCGATTGATCCTTTCGGTTGATCGATCTCTCTACAGGTCAACTAATCAACCAGTTTTCTTCTTCACCGAGATCTGATCTTCGTGTCATTAATGTCATTTAATGTTCAGTCAATTGATCATCTTGATCGGTCGATCAATCCCTGAAACTTTCTTATTCACTGTAATCCAAATCTACCACTATGTATACCAAAATAGGTTCAGTCGACTGATCCATGGGTCGGCCGACCAATTCGCCTAACTTCCATCTTTGCTTTATGTGATTTAAACCCTGCCACATCAGCTAAGTTCGGTCGACTAATCCCTTCAGTTTCTGCAAAATAGAGTTAGTTCCACAATATAAAAAGTATTCCAGCAACACAAAGTTAGCACAGTAGTATAATGTTGCATGAGTAAGAAAAGACAGTAAGATCTATCTTAATCTTAACTTAGAAACCTCTCGATATTTTCAGTTGGATCAGTGACTTAGGGTTTGTCCCTTCTCAGGATATGACTTCCCCATCGCTCTACTCCAGTTGCTTACCTCAACTTACTTGTCAAATATGTGGTCCTTCAGACATGTTTAGACTTTCTTTGCTTAGTATCTGATCGCCTAATCCAGTATGACTTTTCTTGTAATACTAAATTAGCCAACAACAATAATAGTAATATAAAATACTATGGTAAAATTAAACTTAGGTTTAATAAGATCTGCTGGTTCAATCGACCGCGCATGATCAATCGAAAATCTTTCGATCAACCTTGCTTGGAGTTTACTCCTCCAAAACTTTTCGTTACATAAGATTACCTCCCCCTAGAGTTTTTACCATTTGAATTTACTCACTAAGATCTAGGATTACCTCCCCCCTAGGGTTTTCATCACCTGACTTCACTCACCAAGACCTACGGTTCCTACCCCTAGGGTTTTCATCACCTAACTTCACTCATCAAGACTCAGCATCGGATTAGCCTGCCAGGGATTTGATATCAGGTCCTCCAGACCTATCGAATACTACCTGATTTCCATGATCTACCGAGATTTCCATTGCCTAACCACGGCTATGACTTTCCTTACCTAATCACAGTTAGGAATAGTCACTTGGTAGATTTTTCACCCTATCCTTACTAGTCATCCAGTCAACCTTGACTTGTCTATACTCTATTAATATGTTGTCAAACAAACATCAACCCTAAAGTCGATTGCACCAACAGAAATGAATGTAGGTTCACAGCGGTGGTCTCCTAACTCGGTAAAGGGGGAAAGGTCTGCTTGCCAATCGATTGGCCAAGACACGAAAGTAGATACTTGGATGAAAAAGAAATGAGATTTCCATCCCTTATTAGACGAAGGTATTTTCTTGAAGAAAACTATCTTGGGACAGGATTGAAATAAGAAACCCCCATGCTCCAATCTTTTAAGATAATAAAAATAGTGGAAAATATGAGGGACTAAGGGAATATTATACAGATGAAATAGGATCATCATTCTATACATTAATCGGAAGACGTTGGGAGTAAGTTGTTGGAGCAGAATATGGAAGTATTGACTTATTTCGGATAGAAAGTGGGGGATAGGGAAGCGCAAACTAGCTTGAAATTGATCTTTGAAGAAGGTGATGTAGCCCAGGGGAGGATAGTGGACACAGTCTTGAGAACTAGGAATAAGAATTCACAGGTTTTTAGGGATCTTCAGAGTTAGACGAACCATCTCTGTTAGGACCGAAAAGTAGCTAGAGGGGGGGGGGGGGGGGGGGGAATAGCTCTTCGCGTGCTCGTTGTTCGGCGTTGCTTGTTTCTTCAAGGATGCGCAGCGGAAATACAAAGAAACAAATACAAACACGCTAACACTTGGATTTTACTTGGTATCCACCTCCAAGGGAGGTGACTAATCCAAGGATCCACACAACGCACGCACCCTCCACTAATGAAACTCTCCTTTATGGTAACTACCAAGTGCGGAGAAGCCCTACAAGACTCAATACAAGAAGAAGAAAGGGTAGTAAAGAAATACAAGCTTACAAGCTTACAATGAGTGCACAAACCCTAACCCTAGTTTCTTCTTCTTGCTTTGATCCGCCTCTTGACTTGGAAGAGCCTCCAAGAACCTTCAAGAACTGGCGATCTCGAGCTTAAGAAGAGTTGTGGAGGAGCTGGTGAAGATCTGAAATGAATCTGTGAAGTTGTGCTGAAGGAATCGCACGCCAACAGCTATAAACGACGCCAACGGTCGAATCCCAATCGATTGGATTGCTCCCAATCGATCGGGGAGGCTTTGGATCGATCCACGGATCGATCTAGAGCGCCTCTGTGCTCTGGAAACATGCCTGGATCGATCTACGGATCGATCCAGCGCTTATCGCGTGAAGCAGCAGCGTCCCAATCGATCCACTGATCGATTGGGACCTCTGGATCGATCCACAGATCGATCCAGAGGGGTTCTGTTCGCGGGGACTCACCGGATCGATCGGCGGATCGATCCAAATCTTCTGGATCGATCCACTGATCGATCCAGATCTGCTGGATCGATCCACGGATCAATCCAAACCTGCTGGATCAATCCACGGATCAATCCAAACCTGTTGGATCAATCCACGGATCAATCCAAACCTGCTGGATCAATCCACGGATCAATCCAAACCTTGGTTTTTGCCCAAAACCAAGTCCAAAGCCCCCTAAACCAACATCTAGTCAACCATGACTTGTTGGTACATAAGACCTAGCATCCGGTCACCCTTGACCAGCTAGGACTCTCTCACCAAGTGTCTGGTCAATCCCTTTGACCCACTTGGACTTTTCTCTTCTTGCCAAGTATCCGGTCACTCCCTAAGACCTACTTGGACTTTTCTTCCTCGTGCCAAGTATCCGGTCAATCCCTTTGACCTACTTGGACTCTCACCAGATGTCTGGTCAACCTTGACCCATCTGGATTTCTCTTGCCTGGCTTCACTCACCAGGACTTTTCCAATTGCCTAGCTTCACTCACTAGGTCTTTCACTTGGCTTCACTCACCAGGATTTTCCTCCTGCCTAGCTTCACTCACTAGGACTTCCCAATTGCCTAGCTTCACTCACTAGGTCTTTCACCTGGCTTCACTCACCAGGATTTTCCTCCTGCCTAGCTTCACTCACTAGGACTTCCCAGTCAAGTATCCGGTCATCCTTGACCTACTTGACTCTTCTTCAATCAACCTTGCATTGTCAAACATCGAAACTCAAACCAAGACTCAAGCTTGGTCAACCAGGTCAACCTTGACCTGAGGGATGTTGCACCAACAATCTCCCCCTTTTTGATGTTTGACAATACCAACACTATTACTTACAATACCACATGTAAGTTAGGCTAATCCCATAGCCTAGACCTTCTTCATGCCACTAGGTAATGAATACATAAGTTAAGCCCTTCATTCTCCCCCTAAGAGGGCAAACTCCCTCTAGGTGATAAAAGCCTAACTTACTCCCTTTCATTCTCCCCCTATTGGCACACATCAAACCATGCCCCATTTTTGGGCACACATCAACAAATTCACTTGTTGAAAACTCTCCCCCTGAAGAGTTGTTCATCGTTGTTCACAACTTCACTCGTTGTGATCAATACGATAATGAATGTCCCATACCCTTCATTATCCGTAACCCTACATTCTCCCCCAATGTAGGCAAATGCCCATCCTTGAGCATTATCCACTTGAAGTCACTTGAACAATGAGGATATCCACCCCCCATTAAATTTCAAACGCTCAACCTTGAGCATGTTCTTAACGGAAGGGTAACCACCTTCCAAGGTTCATGAAAAAAATAATTTTCATGTCTTTAAAGAGTCTCTCCCCCTAAAGATATGGTGGTAACTTCTGTCATTGCACCAACAATGACTTGGAATCCCTAAAACTTTAGGAAACCCAATTTTAGAAGTTTTGAGGTTCAATTATTCAAAATTTGAAACAAACCTCAACCTAAACTTCAACTTAGCCTTCCTTAACCAATCCATCCTTGTTTTCCACACGAAAACACCCTTTTTATGTATACAAATGTATTTTCAGGGGTTTGGAATGGTGTCCTAGACTAAAATAGGTTCAAAATGCTGAAAATAAGCTTTCCTAGCCAAAATCAGCATCTTCAATCGATTGGAGTTGGATTCAGTCTTCTTGGATCGATCGGCTGATCGATCCAGCGAGCTTCTGCTCTTGAGAAATGCCTTCTCAATCGATCGACTGATCGATTGAGGCACTCCAATCGATCGGCTGATCGATTGAGGCACTCCAATCGATCCACTGATCGATTGGAGGCCTGAAATTGCTGAAATTCAATTTCAGCCAATTTCAGAAACCCCTAGAAAATTCTACAAAATTCTAAAAATCGTAAAAATTTGTGTAGACATTATTTAGGGTATAATTTATCATGGAAAAATAGTTTTCTATGAAAATACATCATATTTTCAAAGATTGACACAAACTTGAGAACTTGCAAAAACTTTAGTGTTTTCTTCAAGTTTGTGTCTAACTATTCAATGGTGATTACTATCAAAAGATAGCCTTCACCAAGGTTTTCCAAAATCATTTTAAAAACATTTTCAAAACCAATATCCCACCATGTTCCTTGGGCTTAATGCACATGACTTGTACATTAGCTTTCCCAATGATGGGAAAACACATAACTATGTGTTTTGATGAACTTAAAAACTCAAACGAATGCACTAAATCAACATCTTGAGTTTTGTTCATCATCCTAACATCTCACTTGTATTTAATGTGCACTAAAACACAGACAAGTCACCTTATCGTCCTTGTGAGATGTGAGATTTTGGTTTTGTCCTATTCTAGAGATCATGCATATCTATCTAGGCATTTTAGAGATATTAGACATCCACCTAGAATGTCACTTGTTAATAAGTGTTGTTAAATGTCATTTGTCCTTAATTACAAGGAATTAAACTTAATGCATGATTATGTTATGACATACATCAAAAGGAAATAATTTTCAGAAGAAAATTTCCTATAACTACATGATGTATGTATGTCATGACATGGTATTTTTGAGTTTTTCATAATAAGTCATGAATGCACAAATAAAACATGATGTCATGGCATATAATGGGCAACCAAACATGGCAAGATTTAGCATAATTAAAATATACCTAGATTATCTATCTAAGTATCCTTAACCCTTAGCTAATCCTAAAGCATAAACCCTAGATTGCCCAATTTCCTTAAGAAAATGTCAAAACCCGACTTGACATTTCTTTAATCTCTTGATTTGTTTATGCCACTTAAAAATTAAGCATATCCTCAAATGTTGGCATATTCCATTTTTCTTCAAGAGTAAAAACGTAAATCAAGGCCCGGATTGCCTTAAATTTCTAAGAGAATACCAAAATCCCAACTTGGTATTTCTCTAGGTTCTCTCAATTTATGCCATTTAAGATAAAATCAATTTTTCCACCATTTGGCACATTTTACTCTTCCAAAGAGTAAATGATAATTCAATTTCATTTTCAAAGGTTAACAAAAACCTTGAAAATGCTCCTTGAGTGTCAATTTCTTCAAAGTTAGGTTAACTACCCTTCTTCTTAGAGCTGACACTCTCTAACCCATCTATGGGGTAGAGAAGATGCTCCTAGGAATCCAACACCTATTGGTGCTCCTTGGATGCTCTAGGTACTCACTAGGGATAACTTCCCTAGATACCTTCCTAATGACCTTGTTGGGCTTCTTAGAAGCCTTGGTCACATTTTCTAGGTCAACTCTAGGGATAACCTCCCTTGTGACCTTGTTAGTGACTTTCTTAGACTTCTTAGAAGTCTTAGTCACATTTTTCGCAAAAATACTCTTAGGGATAACTTCCCTAGTATTCTTGGCTTGACCACTGGACCTAGGGTTTGTTCCATAACTATATGGAACTCTATGGTACGAGGGCACATCCTTCTTAGCCTTTGGTTTGTATCCCAACCCTCTATGGCCATTGGATGGCTTTGATTTTCCTAGCCCTAGGTATTTCTCATTTTTCCCTTGTAGGATATTTTCCATCCTCTTTAGGGTCTTTTCCATTTTATCAAGTCTTGACCTCAAGACTTGATTTTCTATCATTAAATCCTTAGGTTTTGGTCCATGAGCATTTTTGTTCTTGGGCATGTATCTATTATCCTTAGTGTTCCCGCCCAAGTGTCTATTTACCTTCCTAACCTTAGGTTGGATAGTTTTGGCATGTAGGGCCACATGCTTTTCCTTAAAGCCCTCATGCTTTCTATTCTTATGGTAAATTGCATTAAAATGATAAAAATTTGAACTATCATGCTTTTTACCATAATGTAATGGGGTAGGCTCAATAAATGTTACCTTTTTCTTTACCTTGGAGGCTTCCCCTTGACTAATGCCTCCTTGAGCCTTGACCATCTTCTTCCCCTTGGGGCATTGACTTCGGTAATGCCCCTTTTGGTTGCACAGGAAGCACACAATGCGCTCCTTGCTCCTTTTTGTTCCGGGGATGGTCTCCTTGAGCTTCTCCTTGACTTTTTGTGCCATTTGGCCCTTTTTCTTGGCCAATTTGGGGCACTTGCTCTTGTAGTGCCCATGTTCCCTACATTCAAAGCATATAATATGATTTTTATTATTAATTGAAATATTTATACCTTTGCTTGTAAGGGTGGCATCTTTTCCTCCATTTGATATGAATGTAGAGGCTTCCTCTTGATCCGAAATCGATTTCCCTCCAATTGATTCATCTTGACTTGTGGAGATGGAAGCTTCTTCATCCTCTTCTTCTCTTGACCCGGATGTGGAGGATTCTCCTTCTTCTTGATCCGGTGTCACCAAGAGTTGCTCCCCCTCAATCCTAGAGGTGGAGGCTTCATCATCTTGAATATGAAACAAGGAGTATGCTCCCTCCTTGTTCCCTTCGATGCATTCCCTTGAGGATGAAACTTCTTCTTGGACTTCTTCTTCGGAGGTTGAGCATCTCTCAACCTTGGAGTCCTCCTCTTGGTCTTGCTCCAAAGAGTCACCCTCTCTGGATACTTCTTGCTCTTGTACAGTGGAGGGGATCTCTTCATGAAGCTTGGCCAATTTGCTCCATAAATCCTTTGCATCTTCAAATTTTCCAATTTTGCAAAGTATGGTGCTTGGCAATAAATTTACCAAAAGCTTGGTCACTTTGTCATTGGCCTCGCACCTTTGGACTTGCTCCGAGCTCCATTTGCTTTTCTTGAGAAGCTTGCCCTTGGAGTTTGTTGGAGCTTCAAATCCTTCCATTAGAGCAAACCATTGCTCTATCTCCATCATAAGAAAGTTTTCGATTCTTGATTTCCAAGAATCGAAGCTCGTGGAAGTGTATGGTGGAGCCACCCTCGTGTCGAATCCGAGCTCATCTCGGAATTCCATTGTAGAAGTTGAGCTTTTAAATTTCTTTGACTTTGACAACTTTGCTTCAACTTCTTCACCCTCTAGCTCTTCTTGTTATGCTTGACCCTTCCGGCGATGATTCCGGTGAAGAGCGGCCTTGCTCTGATACCACTTGTTAGGACCGAAAAGTAGCTAGAGGGGGGGTGAATAGCTCTTCGCGTGCTCGTTGTTCGGCGTTGCTTGTTTCTGCGCAGCGGAAATACAAAGAAACAAATACAAACACGCTAACACTTGGATTTTACTTGGTATCCACCTCCAAGGGAGGTGACTAATCCAAGGATCCACACAACGCACGCACCCTCCACTAATGAAACTCTCCTTTATGGTAACTACCAAGGGCGGATAAGCCCTACAAGACTCAATACAAGAAGAAGAAAGGGTAGTAAAGAAATACAAGCTTACAAGCTTACAATGAGTGCACAAACCCTAACCCTAGTTTCTTCTTCTTGCTTTGATCCGCCTCTTGACTTGGAAGAGCCTCCAAGAACCTTCAAGAACTGGCGATCTCGAGCTTAAGAAGAGTTGTGGAGGAGCTGGTGAAGATCTGAAATGAATCTGTGAAGTTGTGCTGAATGAATCGCACGCCAACAGCTATAAACGACGCCAACGGTTGAATCCCAATCGATTGGATTGCTCCCAATCGATCGGGGAGGCTTTGGATCGATCCACGGATTGATCTAGAGCGCCTCTGTGCTCTGGAAACATGCCTGGATCGATCTACGGATCGATCCAGCGCTTATCGCGCGAAGCAGCAGCGTCCCAATCGATCCACTGATCGATTGGGACCTCTGGATCGATCCACGGATCGATCCAGAGGGGTTCTGTTCGCGGGGACTCACCGGATCGATCGGCGGATGGACTCACCGGATCGATCGGCGGATCGATCCAAATCTTCTGGATCGATCCACTGATCGATCCAGATCTGCTGGATCGATCCACGGATCAATCCAAACCTGCTGGATCAATCCACGGATCAATCCAAACCTTGGTTTTTGCCCAAAACCAAGTCCAAAGCCCCCTAAACCAACATCTAGTCAACCATGACTTGTTGGTACATAAGACCTAGCATCCGGTCACCCTTGACCAGCTAGGACTCTCTCACCAAGTGTCTGGTCAATCTCTTTCACCCACTTGGACTTTTCTCTTCTTGCCAAGTATCCGGTCACTCCCTAAGACCTACTTGGACTTTTCTTCCTCGTGCCAAGTATCAGGTCAATCCCTTTGACCTACTTGGACTCTCACCAGATGTCTGGTCAACCTTGACCCATCTGGATTTCTCTTGCCTGGCTTCACTCACCAGGATTTTCCTCCTGCCTAGCTTCACTCACTAGGACTTCCCAATTGCCTAGCTTCACTCACTAGGTCTTTCACCTGGCTTCACTCACCAGGATTTTACTCCTGCCTAGCTTCACTCACTAGGACTTCCCAGTCAAGTATCTGGTCATCCTTGACCTACTTGACTCTTCTTCAATCAACCTTGCATTGTCAAACATCGAAACTCAAACCAAGACTCAAGCTTGGTCAACCAGGTCAACCTTGACCTGAGGGATGTTGCACCAACAATCTCAAGGTCGTGATTGTCGAAATCAGAATGAGTGGACATACACCAAGGGGTAAAGATTTCTTGGGCCTTGGATAAACTGAGAGATGTAGAAAGAGCAAAAAAAGCACTTACTATAAAGATCACGTGAAAGGGGGCGTAGTCGATAGAAGTCACTGAAGAAGAAAATTGAAGAAGACAAGACATGAATGAATTACTTCTTGAAATGCATAGGGTTTTTGACAAGAGCCTGAGATATCTTTAGAGCCTAACCATCCAATCAAAATGGCATGATCGATTGCACTGTCAGATCAGAGGGGATGAATCACCGTCAATTTAAATAAAAAGGCATGCATCAGTTGTCGAATCAAAGAAAGGGGATTTGGTAGAACACATAATGGATGCCCATAAAATGATATTTATGATAGACAATGCAATCAAATTATTTCGCGAATATGCTCTCACTGGTGCCTTATCTTGCATTTCAAGCACCTAACGGGCATTTTTTCAAGAAAGATAATGTTAACGGTAATATTAAGGGTTGATAGTTAGAGTCACCAGTCGATCGAATGATTGGACGGTAATAGGCACGAGGTCTAGTCGGTCAGTAATGATATGATGCGTTGTAAGTAGCCCCAAAGGTAATATGAGGTCAATAGTCAAAATAATATGATAGTCAAAGTCAAGGTAAGATGGTAATCAAAGTCAATGTGCACATAGCCAAATGGACCACTTTCAATGGGGCTCAACTCTCCATCCCTCATGGGCATGACTCCTAGCATACAGTTAATCGGTCCCAGAGCCGGTTGGACCTCCGAGGCTTAGCTCCTCACTCCTCATGGGTATGACTCCTAGTATACACCCGTTCGACTCCAGAGCCGGTCAAACCTCCGTGGCTCAGTTCTCCACTTCTCATGGGCATGACTCCCAGCATAGACCTGATTGGCCCTAGACGAGATTGGACCTTCAAGACTCAGCTCTACACTTTTCATGGGCATGATTCCCAATATACAGCCGATCGGCCCTAGACGGTCAAAGCTCCGAGGCTCAGCTTCACACTTTTCATGGGCATAACTCTCAACAAACACCCAATTAGCCCTAGACGGTCAGACCTCCGGGGCTCAGCTCCACACTTTTCATAGGCATGACTCTCAGCATAAACCCAATTGGCCCAGAACCGGTCAGACCTCCGAGGCTCAACTTCTCACTTTTCATGGGCATGACTTCCAGCATACACCCGATGGGCCCAAGAGCCGATCGGATCTCCAGGGCTCAGCTATCCACTTCTCATGGGCATGACTTTCAGCATAAACCCGATAAGGCCAAAGCCAGTCGAACCTCCAGGACTTAAGCTTCCTAATTTTCATTGACATGACTCCCAACATACACCCGCTTGGCCCCAAAGCCGGTTAGACCTCCGGGGCTCAACTCCCCACACATGGGCATGACTCCCAGCATACACGCAATCGTCCCTAGAGCTGGTCAGACCTCCAAGACTCAGCTCCCTAGTCCTTATGGGCATTGTAAGTACCCTGTGGTAATTTTGATGTGATCAACCAAGTAAACTTAGATCCTGTTGGTATTTAACCCCTATGTCTAAGTGTGCAGGAACTCAAGAGCACAGAAAGTCGAGCGAAAGATGCAGCTAGTGAGAATGATGGCACGGGAGAGAGCCGACGGGCTCAATGCGTCCGACGGACAAGTTGCTGCGGAAGAGTAAGTGGACGGATGAGAAGGGGGTGCGGGCATTTCCGAGAGACAAGAAATCGGAACGGAAGACTGCTCGAAGGCCGGAATATGAGTTTGGGTGAGTCATATTCCTGATGGCTGAATTCACCCAAACAAATGAAGTTGGAGCCGGAGCAGAAGACCCGGACCCAAGTGAGCCACGCTGGAGCTAGAACCCAGACCAAACAAGTTAACATAAGATTAACTTTGGTCCGGGTGCCTGAACTAAGTCCGAGCGCCTGGACTAAGTCCAGGCGCCCGAACGGTCCAAGCGCCCAGAGTAGGTTTTTATCCGAAACATGGCGTGGTGCGTTCCGTTGCGGCGAAGATAAAAGTTTATCCCCCCAAGTACCTGAAGATCACGTGAAAGGTGTTGGTCCCTCTGGAGGCCGGCAAGAGGGGAGGGGTGAATTGCCCTACAAAATAAAACTCGAACCTTTCTCGGATTTCAACTATATAATGAACACTTGTAATAAATAAATAAAAGAGACTAAGTAAAGAAAAGTAGACACCAGAGTTTTACTTGGTTTGCAATCAGGGGATTGCTAATTCAAGGAATGTAAGCGCACTATCTGATTATCCTCTGGGCAGAGTAGCCTCTTTACAACGTTGACAGCACAAATGAAAAGAACAGAATTGAAAGCACAGAAAGAATTGATTACAAGATCGTTGAATAAGCTGTGCAGATCAGTGCTATATTTATAGCACTGGTCGGGACGCCCTGAAGGGGTTCAGGGCACCCTGGGGGGATAAATTTTATCCCCCAACGGTCGGATCGAGTCAAATCTCAATCCTGGTCAAAAAGTCATCTCCGGGCGCCCGGAAGGGTTCCGGGCGCCCCGGAGGGGTCCGGGCGCCCCGGAGGGTTCCGGGCGCCCCGGACCCCAAAAATCAACTCTGGTTGACTTTTTCCGTCCGGTCGCTCCGCTTCGGTTCAGCTCGTTTCGGTCCGGGTTTTCTGTTCCGGCTCCACTAGCTTGGGTGATCTCGGCCATCTGGAATAGGGCTCACCCGAACCCATGTTCCAGCCTTCTCCTCGAGCAGCCTTCCTTGCCGGTTTCTCGTCCCTCGAACGTCGCGCACGTTCTTCTCATCCACCGGTGTACTCTTCCACGGTCACCTCGTCCCTCGGACGCACCGAGCCCGTCGGCTCTCTCCCCGTGCCATCCTTCTCGCTAGCCGCGTCTTCCGCTCGACTTCCTGTGTTCCTAAGCTCCTGCACACTTAGACACAAGGGTTAAACAAACGCAGGACCTAACTTAGCTTGTTTGATCACATCAAAACACCTTGGGGTTCCAACAATCTCCCCCTTTTTGATGTGAGCAACCCAAATTAAGTTAGGGTAACCATATGCAATAAAAACGATTTATATTCCAATAAGGCCAAATATTTTTCAATTGAAAAATTATAGTACCTCCCCCTAGACTTAACATACTTCTCCCCCTTTGATCACATAAAAATTTGGGGTTATAAATAAGTCTAAGGTAAATTCAAACAAAAAACTTTAAGTGTAAAATATTTAATAATGTCTAAGTAAAATTCAATTTAAAGACACTCTTCAGAATTTTTCTTTCGAAAAAAAAATATTTAAGTAAAACATTTTTCAGATAAAACAGTCATAAGTGTTAAAAAAAATTTTAAGTTTGAAACTTATCTCAGCATCCCAAAAAAAATTTTCTAATTAATTAAAAAAATTCTAACTTAATATTCATAAGAAACAATTCTAAGTCAATTTTAAAAAATTATAAGGCAATATTATCATAAAAAAAATTCTAAGATAACTTAAAAAATTTCTAAGTCAATTTTCATAAAAATTTCTAAGATAATAAAAAATTTAAAAAAATAAAATATTTTCTAACACAAATTGAATAACTCTTTTAAAGCATCAAGTAATTTAAATTAATGCTTTTTCAATTAGTCAATTAAACTTTTCATTTCGATACTTGGCTTCTAGGTCGTGGCGAGGCACTAGGCCTTCTTGGTTATTGGAGCAACAACCACTTCCTTAGACAAAGCCTCATAAAGAAATTAGTTGTTTAATTTCCTTGCAGAAAATGCTAAGTCTAATTTTTAATTTTAAATTAAATAGGTTTTTGGAACTCAATAGAGGTTCCTACCTACAGGATTAACCAAGTATTTCCTAGGTATATAGATTTTTGATATATTTCTAATTTGATTTTGATGAAATCTATAATACCAATTTAAACCTCCATAATTTCTAAAAGTAGAAATATTTGAACCATTAGATTTTTTCAATCTTTCTATTTCTTCTTTTAGTTTTTCATTCTCAATTTTTAATTTTTCAAAATCCTCTATAAGACATGATTTTGCCAAAATTCTTTTTGTTTCTAAAATTTCATTTTCTAATTTGGCATTTTTATTTTCTAATTTATACATGGATTTAGTCATAGCTTTGATACCAAAGTAAAGTTCATCAGGGGGTAAGAGGCATACCTCACTTACCATATCAGACTTAAAGCCTGAATCTCCCCCTACTTCGCTACTTCCATCTGAGGTCGCTCCCCCTTCATCGATGCTGAGTTCTGATGTACTTTGTCCTTCGTGGCTTGCCATCAGTGCAATCCCCGCATATTCTTGAGCTTCTGATTCAGATGAAGAACTGTCGTCCCAAGTTGCTTTTAGGTTGTGTTTCTTGGGTGCCTTCATTTTGACCTTCTTGAGTTCTGGGCAGTCTTCCCTTAGGTGTCCCTCCTTCTGACACTGGTAGCACCGTATTTTTCTTCTACCTTTTTGATTCTTTTTATTCTGCATTTTAAATTTATTAGATCTAAAAAACTTTTGAAAGTTTCTTACCATGTACGCTTCTTGATCGTCTTCGGAGTCTGACTCGGGTTCATCCTTGTTGGTTGCGTTCAGCGCCATAGTCTGGGTTGTGTCCTTTGATATCTCTGCATATCTAGTTTCGTGTAATTCAAGGGTAGAAAACAACTCTTCTAAAGTACTTACCTCCAGGTCTTTTAAGATGTAGTAAGCATCGACGATTGATGTCCATTCCGGAGTTCTTGGAAACGCATTGAGCGCGTAACGAATAGTATCCCGGTTTGTTACCTTTTCACCAAGGTTTTCGAGACCAGTAACTAGTTCTTTTACCTTTGCATGTAAACCGGCTACTTTCTCACCTTTCTCCAAACGGATGTTCATCAGTTTGTTGCGGAGGATGTCCCTTCTAGTGAGCTTTACTTCGGACGTGCCTTCGTGGAGTTCCAAGAACTTCTCCCAAAGTTCTTTAGCAGATAAATAGTTTCCGATGCGGTTGACCTCTTGAGGCGGTAACACGCTCAGCAGGTGATGTTCCGCACGGATGTTTGCTACCGACTCATTCTGCTCCTTCTTTGTCCAATCGCTCTCTTCTTTTTCTTTTCCATCTTTATCTATTGGAGCTACAAAACCATATTTCATAATAAACCGAATTTCAAAATCTATTTTTAGGAATACCTCCATACGACGCTTCCAGTCTGCGAAGTTCCCCTCGAATTTTGGTGGGACGATACTTGGTTCGGCCATCTTGTTGCTTCGATCGGCGGTTAGTCCTCCTGAAGCGCCTTGGCTCTGATACCACTTGTTGGTCCCTCTGGAGGCCGGCAAGAGGGGGGGTGAATTGCCCTACAAAATAAAACTCGAACCTTTCTCGGATTTCAACTATATAATGAACACTTGTAATAAATAAATAAAAGAGACTAAGTAAAGAAAAGTAGACACCAGAGTTTTACTTGGTTTGCAATCAGGGGATTGCTAATCCAAGGAATGTAAGCGCACTATCTGATTCTCCTCTGGGCGGAGTAGCCTCTTTACAACGTTGACAGCACAAATGAAAAGAACAGAATTGAAAGCACAGAAAGAATTGATTACAAGTTCGTTGAATAAGCTGTGCAGATCAGTGCTATATTTATAGCACTGGTCGGGCCGCCCTGAAGGGGTTCCGGGCGCCCTAGGGGGATAAATTTTATCCCCCAACGGTCGGATCGAGTCAAATCTCGATCCTGGTCAAAAAGTCATCTCCGGGCGCCCGGAAGGGTTCCGGGCGCCCCGGAGGGTTCCGGGTGCCCCGGACCCCAAAAGTCAACTCTGGTTGACTTTTTCCGTCCGGTCGCTCCGCTTCGGTTCAGCTCGTCTCGGTCCGGGTTTTCTGTTTCGGCTCCACTAGCTTGGGTGATCTCGGCCATCCGGAATAGGGCTCACCCGAACCCATGTTCCGGCCTTCTCCTCGAGCAGCCTTCCTTCCCGGTTTCTCGTCCCTCGAACGCCGCGCATGTTCTTCTCGTCCACCGGTGTACTCTTCCGCGGTCACCTCGTCCCTCGGACGCACCGAGCCCGTCGGCTCTCTCCCCGTGTCATCCTTCTCGCTAGCCGCGTCTTCCGCTCGACTTCCTGTGTTCCTAAGCTCCTGCACACTTAGACACAAGGGTTAAACAAACGCAGGACCTAACTTAGCTTGTTTGATCACATCAAAACACCTTGGGGAGTGTAGTCGATAGAAGTCACTGAAGAAGAAAAGTGAAGAAGACAAGACATGAATGAATTACTTCTTGAAATGCATAGGGATTTTGACAAGAGCCTAAGATATCTTTAGAGCCTAACCATCCAATCAAAATGGCATGATTGATTGCACTGTCAGATCAGAGGGGATGAATCACCGTCAATTTAAATGAAAATGCATGCATCAGTTGTTGAATCAAAGAAAGGGGATTTGGTAGAACACATGATGGATGCCCATAAAATGATATTTATGATAGACAAGACAATCAAATTATTTCGCTAATATGCTCTCACTGGTGCCTTATCTTGCATTTCAAGCACCTGACAGGCATTTTTTCAAGAAAGATAATGTTAACGGCAATATTGAGGGTTGATAGTTAGAGTCACCAGCCGATCGGATGATTGGACGATAATAGGCCTGGGGTCTAGTCAGTCAATCATGATATGACGCGTTGTAAGTAGCCTCAAAGGTAATATGAGGTCAATAGTCAAAATCATATGATAGTCAAAGTCAAGGTAAGATGGTAGTCAAAGTCAAGGTGCACGTAGCCAAATGGACCACTTTCAATGGGGCTCAGCTCCCCATCCCTCATGGGCATGACTCCTAGCATACAGTCAATCGGTCCCAGAGCCGGTTGGACCTCCGAGGCTTAGCTCCTCACTCCTCATGGGTATGACTCCTAGTATACACCCATTCGACTCCAGAGCCGGTCAGACCTCCGGGGCTCAATTCTCCACTTCTCGTGGGCATGACTCCCAGCATAGACCTAATTGGCCCTAGAGGAGATTGGACCTTCAAGACTCAGCTCTACACTTTTCATGGGCATGATTCCCAACATACAGCCGATCGGCCCTAGACGGTCAAAGCTCCAAGGCTCAGCTTAACACTTTTCATGGGCATAACTCTCAACAAACACCCAATTAGCCCTAGACGGTCAGACCTCCGGGGCTCAGCTCCACACTTTTCACGGGCATGACTCTCATCATAAACCCAATTGGCCCAGAACCGGTCAGACCTCCGAGGCTCAGCTTCCCACTTTTCATAGGCATGACTTCCAGCACACACCCGATGGGCCCAAGAGTCGATCGGATCTCCGGGGCTCAGCTCCCCACTTCTCATGGGCATGACTTTCAGCATAAATCCGATAAGGCCAAAGCCAGTCGAACCTCCAGGACTTAGCTTCCCAATTTTCATTGACATGACTCCCTACATACACCCGCTCGACCCTAAAGCCGGTTAGACCTCCGGGGCTCAGCTCCCCATACATGGGCATGACTCCCAGCATACACGCAATCATCCCTAGAGCTGGTCAGACCTCCGAGACTCAGCTCCCTACTCCTTATGGCCATTGTAAGTACCCCATGGTAGTTTTTGTTGGAACCCCGAGGTGTTTTGATGTGATCAAACAAGTTAAGCTAGGTCCTGCGTAGTTTAACCCTTGTGTCTAAGTGTGCAGGAACTTAGGAACACAGGAAGTCGAGCGGAAGACGCGGCTAGCGAGAAGGACGGCACGGGAGAGAGCCGACGGGCTCGGTGCGTCCGAGGGACGAGGTGTCCACGGAAGAGTACACCGGTGGACGAGAAGAACGTGCGCGGCGTTCGAGGGACGAGAAACCGGGAAGGAAGGCTACTCGAGGAGAAGGCCGGAACTTGGGTTCGGGTGAGCCCTATTCCGGATGGCCGAGATCACCCAAGCTAGCGAGACCGGAGCGAACAAGACCTGGACCGAGGAGAACTGAACCGGAGCAAAGAGCCAGGGCCAAAAGTCAATTGTGTTGACTTTGGGCTCCGGGGCGCCCGGAACCCTTCCGGGCGCCCGGAAGTTGATTTTCGAGCAGATCGAGCTTTGACTCGATCTGAACGTTGGGGGATAAAATTTATCCCCCCCAGGGCGCCCGGAACCCTTCCAGTGGCCCCGACCAAGGCTATAAATATAGCCTTGGTCTAGAAGCAAGATCATTAATCAAGAACAACTACTTGTAATCCAGTGCTTTCATTTGTTATTTCTTTCTGTGCTTTCAACGCTGTAAGAGGCTACTCCGCCCAGAGGAGAATCAATTAGTGCGCCTTCTTTGCCTTGGATTAGCAATCCTCTGATTGCAAACCAAGTAATTCCTCTGTGTTTATTTTCTGTTTTAATTAGTCTCTGCCCTTTCAATTACAAGTTCTTTTAAGTTAGTTGAATATCCGAGAAGGGTTTTTGGTTTTATCTTGTAGGGCAATTCACCCCTCCCCTCTTGCCGGCCTCCAAAGGGACCTACAAGTGGTATCAGAGTGAGGATGCTTCAGGAGGACTAACCGCCGATCGAAGCAACAAGATGGCCGGACCAAGTATCGTCCCACCAAAATTCGAGGGGAACTTCGCAGACTGGAAGCGTCGTATGGAGGTATTCCTAAAAACAGATTTTAAAATTCGGTTTATTATGAAATATGGTTTTATAGCTCCAGTAGATAAAGATGGAAAAGAAAAAGAAGAGAGCGATTGGACAAAGAAGGAGCAGAATGAGTCGGTAGCAAACAGCCGTGCGGAACATCACCTGCTGAGTGTGTTATCGCCTCAAGAGGTCAATCGCATCGGAAACTATGTGTCTGCTAAAGAACTTTGGGAGAAGTTCTTGGAACTCCACGAAGACACGTCCGAAGCAAAGCTCGCTAGAAGGGACATCCTCCGTAACAAACTGATGAACATCCGTCTGGAAAAAGGTGAGAAAGTAGCCAGTCTACACGCGAAGGTAAAAGAACTAATTACTAGTCTCGAGAACCTCGGAGAAAAGGTATCAAATCGGGATACAATACGCTACGCGCTCAACGCATTTCCTCGAACTCCGGAGTGGACTTCAATCATCGACGCCTACTACATCTCAAAAGATTTGGAGGTAAGTACATTAGAGGAATGTTTTTCTACCCTTGAATTACACGAAACTAGATGTGCAGAGACATCAAAGGACACAACCCAGACTATGGCTCTAAACGCAACCAACAAGGATGAACAGTCGACCTGCCTGGAAGCGACGAAGGCGGTAAGAAACTTTAAAAGTTAATTTAGAATCGTAATCAAAAGAATCAAAAAGGTAGAAGAAAGGTGCGGTGCTACCAGTGTCAGAAGGATGGACACCTAAGGGAAGACTGCCCAGAACTCAAGAAGGTCAAAATGAAGACACCCAAGAAACACAACCTAAAAGCAACTTGGGACGACACTTCTTCATCCGAATCAGAAGCTCAAGAATATGCTGGGATAGCGTTGATGGCAAGTTACGAAGGGCAAAGCTCGTCAGAACCTAGCATCAATGAAGGGGGAGCGACCTCAGATGAGAGCAGCGAAGCAGGGGGAGATTCAGACTTCAAGTCTGATATGGTAAGTGAGGTATGCCTCTTACCCCCTGATCAACTTTACTCTGGCATTAAGGCAATGACTAAATCCATGTATAGATTAGAAAATAAAAATACCAAATTAAAAAATGAAATTCTGGAAACAAAAAGAATTTTAGCAAAATCATGTCTAATAGAGGATTTTGATAAATTGAAAATTCACAATGAAAAACTAAAAGAAGAAATAGAAAGATTGAAAAAATATAAAAGTTCAAATATTTCTACTTTTAGAAATTATAGAGGTTTAAATTGGTATTATAGATTTCATCAAAGTCAAATTAGAAATATATCAAAAATCTATGTACCTAGGAAATACTTGGTTAACCCTGTAGGTAGGAACCTCTACTGGGTTCCAAAAACCTGTTTAATTTAACTTAGCATTTTCAGCAAGGAAATTAAACGACTAATTTCATTATGAGGCTTTGTCTAAGGAAGTGGTTATTGCTCCAATAACCAAGAAGGCCTAGTGCCTCGCCACGACCTGGAAGCCAAGTATCGAAATGAAAAGTTTAATTGACTAACTGAAAAAGCATTAATTTAATTTACCTAATGCTTTAAAAGAGTTATTCAATTTATATATTTAAAATTAATTTATAATAATTTTTTTTGGAAATTAAATTTTTTTTTAATTGACTTAGAAAATTTCTGAAAATTATTGACTTAGAAATTTTCTGAAAATTGACTTAGAAATTCTTTTTGGAAATTGACTTAAATCTTTTTAAATTAACTTAGATATTTTTTTTAACTTAGGAATTTTTCTATGAATATTGTCTTAGACATTTTCCTTTGAAAATTGCCTTAGAAATCTTTTATAAAAATTCACTTTAAAATTTTCTGAATATTGACTTAGAATTTTTTTTAAACTAGATATTCTCTTTTGAAACATTGCCTTAGAAATAAATATTAATTGCCTTAGAATTTTTTTTCACTTAAATTTTTTTACCTTAGACTTGCTTAGAGAACCCCTATTTTTTATGTGATCAAAGGGGGAGAAGTATGTTAAGTCTAGGGGGAAGTATACACTTATTAAATTGAAATATCTTTGGACTTAATTGCAAATAAATTGTTTTTACTGTATCTGTATTACCCTATCTTAACTTGGGTTGCTCACATCAAAAAGGGGGAGATTGTTGGAACCCCGAGGTGTTTTGATGTGATCAAACAAGTTAAGCTAGGTCCTGCGTAGTTTAACCCTTGTGTCTAAGTGTGCAGGAACTTAGGAACACAGGAAGTCGAGCGGAAGACGCGGCTAGCGAGAAGGACGGCACGGGAGAGAGCCGACGGGCTCGGTGCGTCCGAGGGACGAGGTGTCCACGGAAGAGTACACCGGTGGACGAGAAGAACGTGCACGGCGTTCGAGGGACGAGAAACCGGGGAGGAGAAGGCCGGAACTTGGGTTCGGGTGAGCCCTATTCCGGATGGCCGAGATCACCCAAGCTAGCGAGACCGGAGCGAACAAGACCTGGACCGAGGAGAACTGAACCGGAGCAAAGAGCCCGGGCCAAAAGTCAACTGTGTTGACTTTGGGCTCCGGGGCGCCCGGAACCCTTCCGGGCGCCCGGAAGTTGATTTTCGAGCAGATCGAGCTTTGACTCGATCTGAACGTTGGGGGATAAAATTTATCCCCCCTAGGGCGCCCGGAACCCTTCCAGGTGCCCCGACCAAGGCTATAAATATAGCCTTGGTCTAGAAGCAAGATCATTAATCAAGAACAACTACTTGTAATCCAGTGCTTTCATTTGTTATTTCTTTCTGTGCTTTCAACGCTGTAAGAGGCTACTCCGCCCAGAGGAGAATCAATTAGTGCGCCTTCTTTGCCTTGGATTAGCAATCCTCTGATTGCAAACCAAGTAATTCCTCTGTGTCTATTTTCTGTTTTAATTAGTCTCTGTCCTTTTAATTACAAGTTCTTTTAAGTTAGTTGAATATCCGAGAAGGGTTTTTGGTTTTATCTTGTAGGGCAATTCACCCCTCCCCTCTTGTCGGCCTCCAAAGGGACCTACAGTTTTGATGTGATCAACTAAGTAAACTTAGATCATTTTGGTATTTAACCCCTATGTCTAAATGTGCAGGAACTCAGGAGAACAGAAAGTCGAGCGAAAGACGCAGCTAGTGAGAATGATGGCACGGGAGAGAGCCGACGAGCTCAATGCGTCCGAGGGACAAGGTGCTGCGGAAGAGTAAGTGGGCGGATGAGAAGGGGGTGCGGCCATTTCCGAGAGACAAGAAATCTGAACGGAAGACTGCTCGAAGGCCGGAAAATAAGTTTGGGTGAGTCATATTCCTGATGGCTGAATTCACCCAAACAAATGGAGTTGGAGCCGGAGCAGAAGACCCGGATCCAAGTGAACCAAGCCGGAGCTAGAACCCAGACCAAACAAGTTAACATAAGGTTAACTTTGGTCCGGGCGCCTGAACTAAGTCCGAGCGCCTGCACTAAGTCCAGGCGCCCGAACGGTCCAAGCGCCCAGAGTAGATTTTTATCCGAAACTTGACGTGGTGCGTTCCGTTGCGGCGAAGATAAAAGTTTATCCCCCAAGTACCTGGAATCCTTCCAGGTGCCCTGACCAGGGCTATAAATACAGTCCTGATCCCAGAAGCTTAGACAAAACTCTTATAATCATTTGTTTTTCGATTTAGCTTTGTAATTGAGTACTTCAAGTGCTGTAAGAACCTTCTCCGCTTACACCTGAAGAAAAATTTGATTAGTACTTCAGAGCGTTGGATTAACAACCTTCCCAGTTGTAACTAAGTAAAAATCATAGCATCTTCCTTTCTTTAATCAATCTCTTATTTTTTATGCAAGTGTTAGATTTATTAAAGCTGTAAAAGTTTGGGAAAGATTCTTTTTATTTTTATTGTGCATGCTATTCACCCCCCTCTAGCCGATTGCCAAAGGGACCAACAAGTCAGAGCCTAACAGCTTCAGGAGGACTAACCGTCGAACTAAACACATGAGGTGCATGGTCGGACCGAGCATCTATCCACCAAAGTTTGAAGGACTAACCGTCGAACGAAACACATGAGGTGGCTGGACCGAGCATCTATCCACCAAAGTTCGAGGGGGAATTTGTGAGATGGAAGAAAATGATGAAGGTATTCTTTAAAACATATTTCAATTTACTTTTAATAATGAAGGAGCAGGTCAACTTCGTGGTAAACGAAAAAGTAGAGTTTCATCTGCTAAGCGTCTTGCCGCTATAAGAATTCAACCGGATCGAAGCCTACGAGTCAGCAAAAGAGCTCTGGGAGAAATTCCTGGAACTACATGAAGGGACATCAGAGGTAAAACTCGCGAGACATGATCTGCTCAAGAACCAGATTAGCAACATTAAATTAGAAGAAGGAGAAAATGTTGGACATCTTCACTCAAGAATAAAGGAACTCATCACCGAACTCATGAATCTCAGAGAAAAGGTAAGCAACTGAGATTCGCTAAGGAACGTGCTTAATGCATTTCCTAGAACTACTGAATAAGCATCATTAGTAAATGCTTAATATATATCTAAAGATCTAGAATCAAGTACTTTAAAAGAATTATTTTCAACATTTAAAGTTCATAAAACAAGATGGGCAGATCTAAAGGAGTCAAAGCACAACATTGCTTTAAAGGCAAAAACAGACGAATGAGATTCTAAATCTTCTCTTGATGACGACGAAATGACACTGATGGTAAGAAAATTTAAAAAGCAATTTAAAACTAAGAAATTTAATCAAGTACAGGGTACAAGAAGAAAAAGAAAAGTAAAATGCTACCACTGCAATGAAGAAGGACATGTAAAAAATAGCTGCCTAAAATTAAAAAGCAAGGACAAGGAAAAGAACAAGAAGCCAGCTTAAACCGGCAAGCATAGAAATCTCAAAGTGATATGGGACGAAACGTCGTTCGAATCGGAGATAGAAGCCCTCACCGGACTTGCGCTAGTGGCAAGTCACCAAGAAGACGAAGACAAAGCAAGCTCGTCCGAAATAAGCATCGAGAGCATCGATGAAAGGGGAGCGATATCGGAAGAAAGTAGCACTTCAGGGGGAGCTTCAAATTATAGTATCGACAAGGTAAGTCAGGTACGGTCTCTTCCTCCTAACAAGTTATTTTAGTTTGCAAAAATATTATCAAAAATTTACTGTAAGTTAGAAAAAATAAAAAATTAAAATCAACTTTAGCTGTTTCTTGTCGATTAGAAGACTTCGACAAAATGAAAATAGAAAAGGACAAATTAAAAATAGAAATAGAATATTTGAAAAATCGTGCATGTTCAAATAATCAAAATATTAGGAGATATAATAGTTTAAACTAGTATTTTAAATACCATAAGGGCTAAATTAGGAAAATATCATAGAAATACATTCCTAAAAATTTTTTGATTAATCCTGTAGGAAGAAACCTATTTTAGGTTCTAAAATCATATTTAGATTAATTATTTTTTTTAGCTTTCATAGAGAAAATTAAATATTTAATTTTTTAAAAGACTTTGTCTAGAAAGTAGTTGTTGCTCCAATATCCAAGAAGATCTAGTGTCTCGCCACAGCCTGGAAGTCAATTATTGAAATAAGTATTAAATTGACTAACTATTAAGCAATTAGTTGTTATAAAAGTGTTTTCAATTGTTTATCAAAAATTTTATTAGAAATTATTTAAAAGTTAATTTTTCTGAGAACTTTATCACTTAATTGTAAGAAAATTTTCAAATGTTAAAATTTTCTAAATGTCATTTTTTTTTAGAATTTTTTTTAACGATAATTTTGACTTTATATGAAATTTTTTCCTACCTTAAATATGTTAAAAAAAATTTGAAACTTAAACTTTAATATTTTTTTAATTGACCCTTAGACTTTTTATTATTGTTAAGTAGAATTTTTTTAATGTACCTCATTTTTAATGTGATCAAAAGGGAGAGTGGTAAAGATTAAGTCTAAGAAGAGGCTAGTGCAATTTTTAATTTTTGTACTTGCAAAAATCTTATTTTATAACTGTTATTTTTTTTTATTTTACCCTAACTTGACTTGGGATTTGCTCACATAAAAAAGGAGAAGATTGTAAGTACCCCATGGTAGTTTTGATGTGATCAACCAAGTAAAGTTCAATCCTGTTGGTATTTAACCTTTGTGTCTAAGTGTGCAGGAACTTAGGAGCACAAGAAGTCGAGCGCAAGACACAACTAACGAGAAGGACGACACAGGAGAGAGTCGACGAGCTTGGTGCGTCCGAGAGATGATGTGCTGCGAAAGAGTACACGGGCGGACGAGAAGGAGGTGCACGGCATTTCCAAGGGACGAGAAGTCAAAGCGGAAGCTTGCTCGAAGGTCGAAAAATGGGTTCGGATGAGACCTATTCTGGATGGCCGAATTCACCCAAACAAGTGGAGCTGGAGCCGGAGCAGAAGACCCGGACCCAAGCGTGCGGACCCGGAGCTAAAACCTGGACCAAACAAGTTAACATAAGATTAACTTTAGTTCAGGCGCCTGGACTGAGTCCAGGCGCTCAGAACAAGTTTTTATCCGGAACGTGACGTGACACATTTCGTTGCGATGGGGATGAAAGTTTATCCCCCCGGTGCTTGAAACCCTTCTAGGCACTCCGACTATGACTATAAATACAACTCTGGGCCCAGAGGCTTAGGCAGAACACTTGTAATTATTTCTTTTTCAATTTAGCTTTGTAATTGAGTGCTTCAACTGCTGTAAGAGGCTGCTCCGTCTACACCTGAATGAGAATTTAATTAGTGCTTCAGAGTCTTGGATTAACAACCTTCTCAGTTGTAACTAAGTAAAAATCAGAACCTCTTCCTTTCTTTAATTAGTCTCTTATTTTTTATGCAAGTGTTAGATTTATTAAAGTTGTAAAAGTTCGAGAAAGGTTTTTATTGTGAAAGCTATTCACTCTCCTATAGTCGATCGCCAAAGGGACCAACAGGCATGACTCCAAGCATATACTTGATTAGTTCCAAAGTTGATCAGACCTCCAAAGCTCAGCTTCCCATACCTCATAGGCATAGCTCCAAGCATAGACCTAATCAGTATTATCAAAATCAAGAGTTTAAGTAAAATCATCAGAGCAGTCATAAAATCATATCGTACAATCGTAAGATTTTACATCATACTTTAAATCAATTTTAAAAGAAACCTGATATACTCTTTTTAATTGATCATTAAATATTTTAATCCAAATTATAGCATAAATCTACATATAGAACATTTTAATTCATATAATTATAAACTCCTCATATTTAAACTTTTAAACAACCAAATACTTATTATGAAAATACAACATAAATATAAATTCAAGTCTAAACTTAAATCTAAAAATAAATAAAACACAAGATAACAAATTAATATAAATCATTATAAATGTAAATCTAAAATCGTCTCAAAACGATATCATTTTATCCAAAATAGTTCCCTTTTATTTACGACACAAAATCGATAAAATTATCTCAAAAATCATGCTTTTACAAGTTTAAATACGATTTTGATCTGATTTTACGATTTTGCTCCGATTTTACTTTAATACACGATTTCACTCGATTTTCATAAGTAAACTCACGATTTGGTACGATTTTATGAGTTCACTCGTGATTTTGATAACATTGGACCTAATCAACCCTAGAATCAGTCGGATTTCCGGAGCTCAGCTCCTTACTTTTCATGGGCATGACTCCTAACATACACCCAATCGACCCTAGAGTTGATCGGACCTTCGAAGCTCAGCTCTCCACTTTTCATGGTATGACTCCAAGCATAAACCTGATCGACCCCAGAGCCGAAAGGACCTCCGGGGCTCAGCTTCCCTCTTCTCATGGGCATGAATCCCAACATAGACCTAATAGGCCTAAGAGTCGATCGGATCTCCGTAGCTCAGCTCCCCACTTCTCATGAGCATGACTCCTAACATAAACTCGATCAATCCCAAAGTCGATCATACCTTCGGGGCTCAACTCCTCACTTCTCATAGATAAGGCTCTCAGCATAAACCCGACCGACCCTAAAGCCTATTGGATCTCCTGGGCTCAGCTCCCTACTTCTCATGAGCATGGTGCCCAATATAAACTTGACCGACACACATCGATCAGACTTTAACGGGGCTTAGCTCTCCACCTTACATGGACATGACTCCTAACCTAAACCTGATCGACACAAGAGCCAATCAGACTTCCTTTAGCAGAGAACATTATTAGATAATCACAACTACCTATTAGAGAATAACAGTTGCTCATCAGGAAATATTCCACTACAACGAAACCTTCTTCTGCCTAGAAGAGGGTTGTCGTACATCCCCCACCACCCGACATATTATGACAATAGATATTCTCTGACGTCTTATTATTACATAGGTTATGAGAAGATGTATAAAATGGAGTCATCTCCATTGGACAAGTATGCATACACATCGACACTCACTACAAAAAACTTATTCAATTTTATCTGTTGTCTTTGTCCTTCAAAAGTTATTATAATAGATACTGTTGTTAAAAGTACACTGAAACGATAACAATTTTAAAATTGTTGTATTTGAGCATCATAGACAATAAACTTTTCTCAACTTCTTGATTCATGGGGACAGTAGAATCTAATGTTCTTCCGGTTGCTATTTGTCATCTGGAGAACTATTAGATAAAACTTTCTCTCCGTGACCACTGCTGTAGGTTCCTGTGTGGAGGAGAAAGATGTCTAATAAGCATTTGGTGAGATGCCAAAGCAAAACTTTGAAAGCTCATCGAAAAAAATAAACAAGCGAGCTATTCATTCTTTTTACATGCACCGCCTTTTTATCCTAGCTAGCCCTTCAATTTCGAATGTGTAAGCATGTAACTGCCATGTAGGGGAGCCCATCCAGGCTCATTGTTGTTTCCCTTATTAGAATCAAATCAGATCTACACAAAGCATGCATTTTATATTAGTCTAGTTCACGGTAAAACAAGTCATTGAGGGAACGCATTGATAAAAACCTCAACAGTTTATTCATTAATTATAGAGAATCTCAATGTCAATTTAGAGCAATCATACTAGAGCTTTGCAAGAGAAGGCAAGAAATTTAAGAGTCTTGTGACAATAATTACATTGAAATTATTTGTCGGTAATATGAGAAACATTATGCATATAATGACTAGATTGTAAACAGAAGAATAAATCATTCTAGAAAGCTAAAAAACATTAAAATATCTATGTGAAAGAAAAATGAAGAGTAACAGTATGCACGTTGCATTTATATGGTGACTACAACAGAAATGAGTCATGTGATGAAGAGTAATAGCAGACTCGTGGTGCTGGCTTCTGTAGCTCTAAAAAAAAAGGCTTATTTTCTTCTTTTTGCCAGCACTATTGAAATCACAAGAAATAGAAGAGTCACTAGAGAATGCTGTGAAAATTGAATTTACATTTTTAGTCAGTAATACGAGTGACCATTTTTAGGCTATGTTTAGCATATGAGTGCATAGTTCAATTTGTGAACTAGATCATAAAATTACTAAGACACTAATGTTCTTAGAAATAGAGAGATGATCTTCATAATTAGATACAGTATCAAAGCATGTCACAGTATGGATTCACCATTCATTACCTTTTGCATCTTTGGAACTAGAAGGATTAGAGCCACTTTATGAACTCTATGCCTTACCTGGGAAGAGAGTTAGATGTTCAAAAATAGCAAAACCACCGTATGCAATAAGATAATTTACAACTCAAAAGTGGAATGCTTGTTTTCTTACTGCATTAAATAGCTTCACAACTGTGAATCCAAGACATCAACACACATGCAAGAAGAATACTATTTAGTTAGATGTAAAAGAAAGAAAAACAACTTGCAACTACTATTTGAAATAGCACAACTTGTGTAAGTTTTAAGTGTTGTCTTTTGCAGCACTTAGATTACCTTCTTAAGTTGCAACACTGATAAAAACTACAAAACAGTGTATAACTACCATTTGGAATAATAAAAGTTGTGAAGTTTTTAATTGTCATCCTTTAGAAGCACGAAGATTACCTTCTTTAGTTGCAACACTGATAAGAAACTTCTCCTTCGCATCTAAGAAATTGTCGGGCTTTGTGTGACCCTTCTCGTCAGACTAAAGTATATATTAGAAATGAAAATGAAAATAAATACACACTATATTTATACGGACCGTAGTGAAGCCAACATAAAGGATAGAAACAAAATGAAAGGTAATAAGAATATTGACGAAATGTTTGTGCTTTTTCGTCGCCCCCTTCCTCTTCTGTTCAGAATCCTCTTCTGCGAGCTTCTCCGCGACAAGCTTTTTGTGCGCTGACAATATTGGGCCCTAAGATGACCAAAGATAAAAGATTTAAGTCAAAAACAATCTATTAATCTCGTTAAGAATCAAACACCTCTAATTATAACGCTTACAAGGGGATCATCAGGGAGGTTCCTCATCAAAATCTTTGTAAAAGCAACCTTAAAAGCCCTGCAACCCTCGAGGAGCCTGGTAATCCCGTGCTTCACTCCTCATTGACTTTAGAGCCGCTGCTTCCATAATCTCCCACACCTGAGTCCTCGTCTTTTTCGTCATCACTAGAAGGATCCTCTGGGAATTCTTTGTCTACGTAGTCCTCGTCTGTGTGATACTCCCTGGCTCTCTTCCGCAACAGCTTCTTCATCTTCTTGGTAGGAGAAAGGAGATTCGGTGCACAGTACTAACCTACCTTGAACCAAAAGCGGAACTGGTTCTGTGGCGAAATGAGGGATTTGAAGGAGAAAGGGGAGACGGTCAGTGAGAGGAGAAGAACATCGAGCGAGTGGTGGCAAAGGCGCAAGGGACGTAGGCGGAGAGGAGGCGGGATCTCCTGGACCTTGTGGTTCCGAGTACGTGTCACTCGTATTTGTGATCGGATCGTGGTCGTGATCCGGTCACAAATGGTTACGATCCCTTCTTGGATTCACCGTCCTCATCAGATTATAATTTTTGTTCGGAGTGGGCGGTCAGAGGTCGCTTGGAGACCTCAGGTGGTGAATAAGTGGTGTGATTACTTGGCGCCGAGCGAGGTTGGCACACAAAGCGATCGTAACCCAAAAAGAGATCGTAACCTGGTGGCACATCTTGTTGGTGCAACCTTAGGTCAAGGTTGACCTGGGCGACCCGACTCGAGTTGACCTGACTCGAGGTATATTTTGATGTTTGACAAGAATAGAGAAGTTATATTTTGATGTATGACATGAATAGGAACTTGGGGGATTGTGGGTGCAACCTTTGGTCAAGGTTGACCTGGTTGACCTGACTTGAGTTGACCTGATTCGGGAAAAGTCCAAGTATAGAGACTTGGCACGGAAAGGTCCAAGCAGGGAGCTTGGCACGGGAAAAGTCCAAGTATGGACACTTGGCACGGAAAAGTCCAAATATGGAGACTTGGCACGGAAAGGTCCAAGCAGGGAGCTTGGCACGGAAAAAGTCCAAGTATGGAGACTTGGCACGGAAAAGTCCAAGCAGGGAGCTTGGCACGGGAAAAGTCCAAGTATGGAAGCTTGGCATGGTAGGTCAGAGAGGGCTCGGTAGCTCGTTCTCTGGACTGGATGAAGTCGGAGAGGGCTCGGTAGCTCGTTCTCCGGACTAGGTCAGAGAGGGCTCGGTAGCTCGTTCTCTGGACCGGACGTGGAAGTCGGAGAGAGCTCGGTAGCTCGTTCTCCGGACTAGGTCAGAGAGGGCTCGGTAGCTCGTTCTCTGGACCGGACGTGGAAGTCGGAGAGGGCTCGGTAGCTCATTCTTCAGACTAGGTCAGAGAGGGCTCGGTAGCTCGTTCTCCGGACTAGGTCAGAGAGGGCTCGGTAGCTCATTCTCTAGATCAGGAAGGCTTTAGGGTTTAAGGCTGGGAAATTGAATCGGTCTGCTGACCGATCCAGTGATACTATGATTCTCACTGTGGGTCATCTGATCGGTCTGGTGACCGATCAGTAACCAAACAGATTGGGAGAAGGAATAGGAGGGATCGGTCGGTGGACCGATCCACCTATGGCATGATCGGTCCACAGACCGATTCATCTGATCGGTCTGGTGATCGATCAGTAACCAAATGATCGGAGAAGGAATCGGACCGATCAGGGTGGAGCCTGATCGGTCCAGGTCTAGCCGTTGAGTCACAACGGCTAGATTTCTATGTCTTCTTTGTCTTCTTCGCAGGTTCAGGTTATAAATCGAGGTTGAGGGCCTCTACAGGGGGTGTTGACTTCTTCTTGCTTCTGCGATCTGAGCTTTGTTGAGCTCTCCATTACTGAAGCTTCGTGTGAGCTTCCCTCGGCTGGGTCTCCAACTGAACAGTTGCTGCTGTGGTTGGCATCCGTGAAGTTGCTGCTTCATCAACAGTCGACGAGAAGGCAACCAAACTAGTGTTTTTACATTCATATTGTTCTTGGCTTCTTGCTGTATTTCTTGTACTCTGATCTTGTTGTTGTAAGAGAAATTGTGGCGAGGTTTCTCCACCCAGAAGGAGTTTTCATTACTCGATTTTTCGGGGTCTCATCCACCGACGGATTGATAGGATTCGTCCACCTTACGGACACGCCGAGGAGTAGGAGTATCATCTCCGAACCTCGTTATATCGTCGCGTTTGAGGTTTGATATTCTCCCGTTTCGTTTCTATTGTTTATTTCCACTGCGCTAACTCAAATTGTAAGAAGAAACGAGAATTTGGGGTCGGCTATTCACACCCCCCCTCTCTAGCCGCGTCCGAAGGTCCTAACAAGTGGTATTAGAGCAAGGTCGCTCTTCGTCGGATTAACACCCGGGGGACCACGAGCTAGAGAATGGATCAACTTGGAGAAGACGTCACGATTCCACCTTTCTACGATCGCGACGACTTCGCGTATTGGAAGGTAAGAATGAAGTATTTTCTTATGACTAACCTAGTAAATTGGAATTGTGTACAAGTAGGTTTTATTCCTCCGGTGGATAAAGAAGGAGAACCTCTCGAGAAGAAGAAGTGGACGAAGGAACAAATCCACCAATCCATAATCAACGACGAGGTAACAAAAATCTTTGAATTTTCATTACCTAATGATATCTTGTGTAAGATAGGTAGATACAACAATGCCAAGGAGTTGTGGAACAACTTGGCTAAGTTCCATGAGGAGAGCTCCAATTCAAGTCATGAAGAGGAGTCAAGTGAGCCAAGTAACTCACATCATGGAGGTATGGAATTAGAAGTTGAGGGCTACTCAACATCTAAGGAAGAAGAGGAGGAGAGTTCTTCTTCAAGCCTGGAGCAAGAAGAAGAAGCCTCTACCTCCGGAAGGGATGAAGGAGAGAGCTTATATCCATCCTCAACCCTAGGTAACTCAAGCAACTTAATTTCAAGTAAATTACATATAATGTGCTTTGAGTGTAGGGAATATGGACATTATAAAAGTAAATATCCAAAGAGGATTAGGAAGACTCCACCGGCACCAAAAGTCAAGGAAGCCGGAGTCCCGATACGCAAGGGCAAGGAGCACGTGGTGTGCTTCCAACGCAAGCAAAGGGGACATTATAGGAGTCAATGTCCAAGGGGGAGGCAACCTCACAAGGACAAGAGACCAAGCACATCTATAGGGGGAGCTAAGGCAAACCCTAAGGTATCCTTTAAGGCACATTCTTGCAATTCTAATAAGACACATGCTAGTAGTTTTATTGCAATTGTCAATAGTGATAAGCATGATAACCATAAAAACCGATACATGTCCTTAGGTGCCAAACATGTAAGCCTAGATAAGGACAATGCTAGAAATGTTAATCTTAGAGTTAACTCATCCAAGGTTAAGGAAAACCTAGATAGGAATCCCAAAACAACTAGACATATGCCTAGGAATACCTCAAAGAAAAATGGAAAATTAAAGCTTGAGGTATTAAAGAAGGAAAATCAAGTCTTGAGGTCAAGACTTGACACTTTAGAAAAGGCTCTTAAGAATTTGGAGAAGTCAACTCTAGGGTCTAAGGGTCAAAAATCAAAGCCCAAGGACATGAGAGGTTTGGGTCACAAACCTAAGTCTCAAGTGGTCAAGCCCGCTTATCATAATGTTCCATTCGATTATGGAACAAGACCTAGGGCTAAGAAGACCATCACCAAGGTCACAAGGGGAGTCACCCCTAGAGTTGATCTTGATGAGTCCCAAATGACCAAGGCCTTAAAGCCTAGGAGGGTCATTAGGAGGGTTGCTAGGGAAGTCATCCCTAGTGAATATTTAGTGAACCCAATGAGCTCAAATAGGTATTGGGTTCCTAGGAGCGTGATCCCTTCACGCTAGATGATTTAGGGTGTGTCAACCTTAATTGGATAGGTAGTTAACCTACTTATGGCAAAAGGTGGCATTTTAGGAATTTTCAAGGTGTAATCAAGCCTTGAAAATGAAATTAAAAATTATTCCTAAGGTGATTAGGATGTGCCAACCACATTTGAGGAGTTTTCTAGGGTCAATCTAATTGGCACATAGTGATCTAAAAATCTTTAGTATATGATTTTAGGTCTATTACACTTAGGAATATAGAATTTATGGTAAAATGATCAAAATTATCAAAAATGGCAACTAAGGCTAGAATTAGGTATTTTCTATACCTTTATATGTTATTTGTCATACATTGTTTGTCATATGTCATGTCATGACATCATCTTTATTTTATTATCATTTGAAATGTCATGATAATGCTTAGGTTAGTTATATGTCATGCCTTATTTAAGTTTCATACTTGATGACATGACATCATGACATTGGCACATGTTTCCACTTATGATATTATTTTATGTCATGTCATCATCTCTTGCATTTATGATCAATTAATTTGATTTAAGGATAGAAACACAATTTGATATGGAGATCAAATTGTTGTTTAGAAAATGCATGAGAACTTAGCTTAAGATGACCTAAACCCATATCTCACATCAAAATTGACTTGGATGTGTTTGATACACCTTAGATGTGTGTGAGATATTAGGATTATGAGTTAGGATCAAGGTGCATAGTTTTTGTACCTAGATGAGCCTAATTCGAATTTGAGGATCATAGGGAAAACTTGTGTACAAGTCATGTACATTTAGCCCTAAGATTGTGGTCCTAAATTAAATGGTTTAAGATGATTTCAAAATTGATTTGAAAAACCTTGATGAAGCTTTTCTAGTGATAGCATTCATCATTGAGCAGGTTGATACAAAGATGGATTAACCTTGAGCTATTTCAAAGTCTTTCGAACTTTGTATCAAGATTAAAAAATGGGAGTTATTTTCATAGAAAACTATTTTTCCATGATAATATATATTATGAGGAATGTATCCTCAAAATTTTATAATTTTTGGAATTTTCTGTAATTTTTTAGGGGTTTCTGAATTTCGGGAGAAAAATCAGAAATTCTTATCAGAGAATTGTGGACCGATCAGAGAAGATTCTGATCGGTCCAGGGGAAGTCTGGATCGGTCACTGGACCGATCCAGGGCAGTGTGGATCGGTCTGGTGACCGATCCAGTGGAGTCCTGATCGGTCTGGTGACTGATCAGAGCGTGCTAAAATGCTGATTTTCGACTGTTGTCTGAAATTTCAGCTATGAAAGTTGGTGTTTTAGATTTCTAAAGGGTTGAAACTCTCCAAGACATTGTTGGTGCAATGGTCAAGGAGGAGTTGACCTTTAGGGGGAGTTTTACCTATTGGTCAAGGGGGAGTTGACTTTTAGGGGGAGTTTTTACTCGTCAAGATTTCTGAGGATGAGTGATATGGGATTATAACTGAGTTGATTGTTGATTTTAGTATCAAGGGGGAAATTAAGGGTTTCAATGAAAGGTATGGGACTTTCATTAGGAAGAAACTCTTGACCTTGATTCACTCCTTTTTGATGTGTGTCAAAAAGGGGGAGAATGTCCAGAGAATGTTCAAGGAAGAACATTGGAGTTTGGGGAGAATGTTCAAAGAATGTTCAAGGAAGAACATTGGAGAACTATTGGAAAACCTAAGTTAGGTTATCGGGTTAACCTAACTTGATTATGGTTTTTGTCAAACATCAAAAAGGGGGAGATTGTTGGTGCAACCTTAGGTCAAGGTTGACCTGGGTGACCCGACTCGAGTTGACCTGACTCGAGGTATATTTTGATGTTTGACAAGAATAGAGAAGTTATATTTTGATGTATAACTTGAATAGGAACTTGGGGGATTGTGGGTGCAACCTTTGGTCAAGGTTGACCTGGTTGACCCGACTTGAGTTGACCTGATTCGGGAAAAGTCCAAGTATGGAGACTTGGCACGGAAAGGTCCAAGCAGGGAGCTTGGCACGGGAAAAGTCCAAGTATGGAGACTTGGCATGGAAAAGTCCAAGTATGGAGACTTGGCACAGAAAGGTCCAAGCAGGGAGCTTGGCACGGGAAAAGTCCAAGTATGGAGACTTGACACGGAAAAGTCCAAGCAGGGAGCTTGGCACGGGAAAAGTCCAAGTATGGAAGCTTGGCATTGTAGGTCAGAGAGGGCTCGGTAGCTCGTTCTCCGGACTAGGTCAGAGAGGACTCGGTAGCTCGTTCTCTGGACCGGACGTGGAAGTTGGAGAGGGTTCGGTATCTCGTTCTCCGGACTAGGTCAGAGAGGGCTCGGTAGCTCGTTCTCTGGACTGGACATGGAAGTCGGAGAGGGCTCGGTAGCTCGTTCTCCGGACTAGGTCAGAGAGGGCTCGGTAGCTCGTTCTCTGGACCGGACATGGAAGTCGGAGAGGGCTCGGTAGCTCGTTCTCCGGACTAGGTTAGAGAGGGCTCGGTAGCTCGTTCTCTAGATCAGGAAGGCTTTAGGGTTTAAGGCTGGGAAATTGGATCGGTCTGCTGACCGATCCAGTGATACTATGGGTATCTGGATCGGTCTGCTAACCGATCCAGTGATACACTGATTCTCACTCTGGGTCATCTGATCGGTCTGGTGACCGATCAGTAACCAAACAGATTGGGAGAAGGAATAGGAGGGATCAGTCGGTGGACCGATCCACCTATGGCCTGATCGGTCCACAGACCGATCAGGGCTCGGCAACCAACTCTCTGTGAGAGTTGGGATCGGTCTGGGGACCGATCAGCCTAGGGCCTGATCGGTCCCCTGACCGATCAGATCCGCCCTGGACCGATCAGGGTGGAGCCTGATCGGTCCAGGTCTAGCCGTTGAGTCACAACGGCTAGATTTCTATGTCTTCTTTGTCTTCTTCGCTGGTTCAAGTTATAAATCGAGGTTGAGGGCCTCTACAGGGGTTGTTGACTTCTTCTTGCTTCTGCGATCTGAGCTTTGTTGAGCTCTCCATTACTGAAGCTTCGTGTGAGCTTCCCTCGGCTGGGTCTCCAACTGAACAGTTGCTGCTGTGGTTGGCATCCGTGAAGTTGCTGCTTCATCAACAGTCGACGAGAAGGCAAGCAAACTAGTGTTTTTACATTCATATTGTTCTTGGCTTCTTGCTGTATTTCTTGTACTCTGATCTTGTTGTTGGAAGAGAAATTGTGGCGAGGTTTCTCCACCCAGAAGGAGTTTTCATTACTCGATTTTCCGGGGTCTCATCCACCGACGGATTGATAGGATTCGTCCACCTTACGGACACGCCGAGGAGTAGGAGTATCATCTCCGAACCTCGTTATATCGTCGTGTTTGAGGTTTGATATTCTCCCGTTTCGTTTCTATTGTTTATTTCCGCTGCGCTAACTCAAATTGTAGGAAAAAACGAGAATTTGGGGTCGGCTATTCACACCCCCCCTCTCTAGCCGCGTCCGAAGGTCCTAACAGTGATCCGGTCACAAATGGTTACGATCCCTTCTTGGGTTCACCGTCCTCATCAGATTATAGTTTTTGTTCGGAGTGGACGGCCGAAGGTCGCTTGGAGACCTCAGGTGGTGAATAAGTGGTGTGATTACTTGGCGCCGAGCGAGGTTGGCACACAAAGGGATCGTAACCCAAAAAGAGATCGTAACCTGGTGGCACATCCCCTGGACCACAAAAAAGTGGTCCAGGAGATCTGTGCTCGGCGGATAGGGTCGGGTTCGAGAAAGAAAGACTTTTATAACCTTGGTTCAAGTTATCATGTATAACCTTGGTTATGTGATTACCAAGTAATCACATGACTAAAATTATGAGGAATAAAATATAATCAAATGTTGTTTGATTTAACCTAGATAATGAAACAAAAATTTGTTTATCTTAAAATTTTAAAAAATAATTTAGTTTAATATTTTACTATATTACCCTTAGTTGCAAAATTAACCCTATATTATTATTATTATTATTTAAACTCTACGTTTTTTATTTTTTTTTCTTTTTCACGTTTTTCTTTATTTTTATGTGTTTTTTTTTTGTTTTTTTTTATTTTTTTCGTTTTTATTTTTTTAAAAAAAAATTAAGTTTTTTTAAATTTTTTCCTTTTTTTAAAATTTTTAAATTTTTTATGTTTTTTTATTTTTTCCTATTTTTAAAATTTTTTTATATTTTTTTTCTATTTTCCATTTTTTTATATATTTTAAAAAAAAATTAAGTTTTTTATATTTTTCTTTTTTTCCCTTATTTTTTAAATTTTTTTATGTTTTTTCTATTTTTAAAAATTTTTTATGTTTTTTTTACATTTTTCTTTTTTTAAAAGTTTTTCATTTTATTATATTTTTTATTTTATTTATTTTTTTTCATTTTCCTTTTTTATCATATTTTTCTCTTATTCGAGGATATTTTAGGTAAAAAAAATTCTATTAACCCCGGAATCAAGAAAATCTCAGTTTTTCGAAGTTTTCTGATTCCGATTTGCATGCCCTTTTACTAACGTATTAGGCATAAAATATTATTCGGGAATCATCAATTACCTGAACCAAACAAGATTTTCATTGATAACCTTAGATGGATAACTAAAATTATCAAGGATAACTCCGAACCAAACACACCTTTAAGATTTTGACTTAAAAAAAATATATAAATAGATAACCATTTTTAAAAATGGTTATTGTAGCCCCTAAAAATAAGGGCATATATAGATAATGATTTTTAAAAATTACTGTTATAGTCTTAAAAAATTACTCAAAGATAATTGTTTTACACGGGCCAATATCTTTGATTAAAAACAAAGTGCTCAAACAATGGTAAAGATTACAATTTTAACATAAAATCATTGTGTTTTAAGTGCTGTTGAATATAGATTTTCTTGTAGTGCTACTATTTACTGTTTATTTTTTACCAATGCTACAGTTCTCTCTAATATTTATGTTTACTCTCTTTGTGATGTGCGCATGCTCGTGACTTCTAACTCTACTTTCTTTCCCGTCAATATTCCTATCTTTTTATAGATCAGCTTCTGGATGAGATCTATCCAAACAAAGAATCTTGTATCGTTCAGCTGATTATTATATTAATCTGTCTCAGACTCCCAGTAGCCAAAGCCACTTCAACAACATTCCTGAAATATCCATGAACAGGCTTACCCATATATGTATACCATTTCTCGTACTTCAATTACATCAGCTGCACACACTCTATAGATCCTTCTTCCTCACTTGGATATATATTTTGTTTACATCACTATGTTTATAGATTAGCTTCTGGCACAAACGAGACAGGCAGACTCTCCTCTAGCATAGCATTGTCATCCTCCATCTAACTTCTCTCGTGCTGCTGTCCTGCCTTCACAGAAGGCCTGCTCGGCTCCAGCGATTGTCTAACCTTCACTCCTCGAATCAGCTGCATATACCCGTTTCATGTCACCGGCCGTACTTATCAATATCCGAGATATATGGAAACCTTTAAGAGAAACAGTGAAAGCAATTACATATTTGCCGGACTTGACGTCGGAGTAGATCACAATGAAATCGCCTTCTTGTAGCCCGTTGCATCTCACAAAATCCCCTGAAATTGAAATTTCCTCGATCGAGTCATTAGCATACACAACAACTGCGAGCTAGGCATGAACTGTTTTAGAACTGTAGTTCACCTGTGTTTTCCAAGAGGTACATTCTGCTCTTGTTGTTCGGCCAGAATCTGGAGCATTTGATACATAATTCAATGGAAACTTGCGAGCTCGATCTATAGGATTATTATTAGATTGGTGAAATTAATGATAGAGATTGCGTGTACCTGTAACGCATGTTCCAGACCTGGGAAGTCCCGATGTCCTCCATTGCAATGGAGATTCCATCTCTAGCGTCCAGCTCCGGCAGGTGCATCTCTGCTTCCTTCTGTTCCATGCAAAGAAGACATGCACAGATGCATGTGATAGATCAGTTCTTCCATTAACTGAGCGAAGGTTTATTAAAGATGAAAGAAAATTAAGCGATTTGATTACTTTGGGTAGCACAATCCTCCCCAGACTGCCCACGTCGCTCTGCTTCAACACCTTCTGTAGCAGAAACTTCAAGTTCTTTTCACCTTTCAATCCCTGTTAATCAACATATTTAAAGAATTATATTAATTCCAACGTTTTATTGAAACGAGTAAATTTTGACGGAGAATGGGATGGGAGAAAAGGACCGGCCGCATCAGTGAGTTCGAAACTGCACCGTCAGCTTGCGGCGTCTTCTTCGGCGGCGGAGGTGCTTGATCTCCGATAAGAGACTGCATCAGCTGCGTGTTGGAAGAAGTACTGCGGGTCTTGGTCATGTTGGTCCGAAAATCCCAATTCCGGGCGGTACTAGGATTCGACGACGCCCCGGCGGCGGAAACTTCAGGGGAACGCTGAGCATGCTGACGCTGGCCCCTGTGGTGGCGCTGGTGGTGGTGGTAATGGTGGAGGGAAGAGAGTCGCCGCTGCTGCCGCGCCATCCGCTTCCTCCTGGCCTCCTCCGTCTTCGAAACTCCCGTTGTTGTTCCCCCGTCAAGCACTCCTTGGCCTTGCAGAAACATGGGAGGAAACGCGCCCACCATGGCCGCACCAGGAAATGGTGCAAACTGCGATAGCACCGGCCCTGCCAAATGTCCCCCTCCGCCACTGTAGTGGTGGTAAGGATAAGGAGCGGTTGCACCGGAAAACATATCGCCGCCGTAGGCCATCATATCGGCGCCAGGGAACCAATTAGAACCGTAATTGTAGTCGAGCTGGTGGGTGTACGGCGGACTTTGCATGGGTTGGTAATCGACAAGAGGCGGGTGTGGCGGCGGAGCGAGAGGGTGGAGGGGGTTTCGGCGAAGGTGGTTGTGCTGGACCCAGGCAAGGATCAGCTTCAGTAGTTGGATGCGCCCCTGCTTGTTCCGTCCGAGCCGCCGGGCGGCGCTCTCGATGGTGGACCGGTTCAGTCGGATGCTCCGCAGGTCTTCCGGCGAGATCGACTCCTTGTTACTCCTCAGCCACTCGAAGAACACCTTCGCCAGCTCATCGGAAAAACCACCCGCCTCCTTCCCCTTCTCCTCACCTTCTCCTCCGGCCTCCTGTGGTCCGCCGCAGCACGCCCCGGCAACGTCACCGCCTCCGGAGGCGCTTCCGTGGAGGTCAGGACGCGAGTCCTCGAGGTCAAAAAGTCCTTCAAAGTTGGTGAAAAAACTCATATCGTCAGAGATCTCGCCCTGGGGGAGATCTAGGAACGAAGCTGGCCCGACCATCGCCGCGTTGTCAGAGGCGGCGGCGGCGGCCACTTCGGGGGCCTGCAGGAGAGACGACCAAGAAGTAGAAGAGGAGGAAGAGGCCGTGGAAGAAGAGGAAGACAGGATCGACCCCTTCGGTTTGAAAGTGGTCGTCGACGGCGAGAAGGTCTCCGTCGGCGGTTGCGGCGGCAACATAGAGAAACAAGAGAAGTCCGTGGGGATGGAGGCGAAGGCGTCTTCGGAGAAGAAGAAATCATCTCCGGCGTCCATGTCCACCACGAGATTCCCATCGTCGAAATTTGCTTCAACTTCTCCCATTAATTCACCTTCCATTTCCACAATTCCCCACAGAGGTCTGAAGGAAGGCGTGACTTGAGGAGGAGGAACGAGCAGTTCGCAAGAGAAGAGAAGCTACATATAAACGACGAAGCTCGACAAGGGGTGACGTATCACTTTATTAATTATCTATTTGTATTATCCTCTTTATTCAACTCTGATAAATTTTGAAGTTTACACAACGGACAAAAGAGTTACCGGAGAAGCAATACAAAAAAAATTGCGAAGAATTTAAGGACTGAAATAATTAAGATTTTATAAAATGGAGAATTCTCTTAATTCAGGGATAACTTTTATATCAAATCTGAAGATTAATTTGTGAAGGGAAACTTTCAAGTTTATATGTTAAATTATATATATAATGTAACAACTTAAGAGAGACTAAATGACAGGCATGCACTTCAATCAAATCATAATGCCTACTATAATCGATCTAATAATCTGAACTATAATCGCCTTGTTCATTCTTCATGCATGCATGCATGCAAACAAAAGTAACCTGAAAACAAAGCGGATAAGAAGAAGAATAGATTGCAATGGTGCGTGCATGGCAGCATGGGCATGCGTCGTAGTAGTATAGAAGATATGGCCCAAAGATTTGGTGCGAAAGCAACAGCTGCTGCTGCCTTCTCCAGGGAAGCAAGGAGACAGTAATAATAATAATACAAGGGAGGAAAGGGACCCTCGAATAATTATCAGATTAGTAAAAAAAAATTAAGATCAAAATGGGAAAATTATATAATTACGTTAATCAAGCAAACCATGAAAAGCATTGTTTGGTAGCAGAAGCAAAGCACATATCGACCACTGTAATTGGATCGAAATCCTTTATACGAAACCACAAGCAACAGCCAAGCGTTGGAAGCTCAGTGGAGACGCCCCGCGGCGCCTCTGCCATAGTGCCATCCGCTGCTCCTCCTCAGACACCCTCGGCGACTCCAACAACCCACGCGCATTCTCCGTTGTCCACCCGCCGCTGGCTCGCGTACGTGAACGCTGTCTGCGTGCCGCAGCGGATGGCGCGTGCCGACCGAGCTGCTGCTCCATCGGTGCAAGTGTAACCACCGGGAGCATGCACATAGGCGTGAGGGAGGCGGCGACGAGGGTGTCACGTGGGAGGCACATGCGGGATAAGTACTGCGGCGGAGTCCGACGTGGTTTCAGCCGATACGTGTCATTAATTAATTGTTGTGTGGCTCGTTGTTTCTTTGCTTCTTCGTCGTCGTCGTCGTCGTTCATGGCTTTGCATTCAAATCAAAGGGCCAGCCAGATCCGAAGAGTTCTATACATAATATAATGGCATTGGGCAGCTTCTGTTCACCCTTCCTATCTATCGTTTTTGTCTTTACCAAGTTTGTCATGAACGATCTTGCTCAAAAATATACATAATATCAGATTTTATTGTTATTATTATTATTATTATTATTTTTTCGTTTTATGTTTGCAATATATATAAAATGTGTTCCAGCTGTCGATGTCTGTCTTTTTCATTAAATGGGCATGCACTGAGAAATCTTGTACTTTCGATTTTGTCTTCATTTGTGGGTCTGAGTCAACGCGATGCGGTGAAATCATCGCTACGACTTGTTTCGCCAGCTAACTGACCGTTCCATTCCCACCGTCATCGACGGGCTAAACATTGATTAAATGCGGAGGATCTGACCGATCGCTGCGTAATTTTGACTTCCCTCCAATTTATTATTTTTGTCCATATGGCCCAGGGCAATACTTCTACCATTTTATTTAAATCATCCCAAAAAATAACTAAATGGTACTTATTTTTATATTTAAAATATCTTTCAACCCATTCCATTTGATCCATTGTAATGATATATCTTTTTATTAACTTAGGAATAAGCTGGTTGAGGTGCTGGAATGTCTTAACTGTATTATAATTTCATGAGCCCTGATTCTATTGTGCAATAGTAAAATAGTAAAATTGACTTTTTAGACAATGAATATTTAAATTTCATTCAAACATATTACATTCAGTAAATTTGAAAAAATTATGATGTTGGACTGTCTTAGTAGGATTTATCTATATTTTTTGATTTACTTTAATGATGATGACCTATAATTTTTTTTTTACAATAGTAAATAGTAAAATTGACTTTTTAGATAATGAATATTTAAATTTCATTCAAACATATTGCATTCAGTGAATTTGAAAAAATTATGATGTTGGACTATCTTAGTAGGATTTATCTATATTTCTTTATTTACTTTGATGATGATGGCCTATAGAATTTTTTTTTAACTAAAAAGATCAATTTATATATTAATTGAATTGAGAAAACTCATACTTGAATTATTAAAAGAAATCACTAATTTTCAAAATAGCACTGATTTGGATGGCGGTCGTGCATTTGAGATTGATACATCCATGAAGCTACCAATCTAACATAACGTTTAGTTTATTTTTGGATCAGGAGTTACTAATAAATAGAATTTCATTGATCCTACTTGTATAATAGGTAGGGTCTATGAGATCTCATTTATGAATAAAATGGTACATCTTCTAAATTTCATTTTACGGTCTAGAGAATTCGACCTCAATCTGAGGACACATTCGACATATGTTTGTTGTCTTAAGTATAATCTAGAGACGGATTGACGGGGACGTTGGGGATAAACGTATTCGCCTTTTGTCACAATAAAATATGAGCCAAAATAGTGTGACAAAACATTCCCCCAGATTTATTTAACTGGTGAGTTTTTTTATATTTAATCCTCAAAGATTTTGGGATGCAATTAAATATCCCAACGTTAATGGAATACGCTAAAAGATATTCGATTTTTTTTTTATTAATTTTAGACTAATCATGTGGCAAAAGACGATTCGCTCGTCCCCAGCGCCCCCGCCAACCTGTCCCTAGGCCAACACGGAGGAGGTAAATCACGGGTGGCTACTAGCCATTAGTGTAAATGGCCAAGACATGGGAGAGGTTATGCTCGGTCATGCCAAGTTTCGACCTCAAGATCTCATGTGGCAACACCCCATATCTTAACCATCGCACCGCCCCCGAAGGGACAATTTTAGACTAAGGGTAATTTTGCATGCAGTCCCTATTGGCAAACAAATCTTTGCATGCAGTCCCCATCCATGGAAATCTTTGTTTTCACTCTCCAGTCAAATATCTTTACCTAATTATCCATGATATTTTTAGGTACAAAAAGTCTAAAAATCAGTATAAATCCTCTTAAATTGAGTATATTAACTTAGAATCTAGTATATTTTCTATCAAATTGAGTACGATTCTTTTTTCACCTTAAAATATACTCGATTTTAGTTTAATGTGTTGAATTTAATAGGAATTATACTCATTTTTAGACTATTTGTACCGCAAAATATGAGGGTTAATTTCAATAGAAAATATACTCGATTCTATTATTGAGTACTAGATTATAGTGTAAAGTACTGAATTTAACATGAATTCTACTTATTTTAGACTTTTTATACCTAAAAAATAAGAGGGACAATTTTGATAGAAAATATACTCGATTTTTAATATAAAGTACTGACTTTAAGAAGAATTATATTCATTTTTGGACTTTTATACTCAATTTTGAAATTTTTGTACCTAAAAAATTTAAGGGGCAATTTAGATATCAATATTTGCACGAGGAAGTTGAAACAAGTAATACTTTACATGCAGGGAGTGGAAACAAAATTTTTTGGACATGGGAATTACATGTAAAGTTAACATTATGATTGAGGATTTTTCTCTAATTTACCGTTAGACTAATCATAGACCTGGTCATTAACGATATTCACTAATTGTATATTAAATTTAGCACAATTTATGATCACTATTCCAACTTGGTGCATCAAATCAACAACATGGACCGGAATAGGAAGGACCTTTCTAAACGCAACACATCTTTTCAAAACATATCATTTATATTCATTAACGATATTCACAACCAAGAAAATAAATATCCACGTTTTAGACATCCAATATTTTATAGGAAAAAATAAAAGAGTGTTTTAGTATGTGAATATTTATAATATAAATTCAAAAGTTATATAGAAAATAAGTGTGCTATATGTTCATTATTTTACTACCATTATTTATTTTATTATAAAAAATTGATTCTAGATTAGATCTATTTTTTTTACCAATAAAAGTTCAATTAAAAGATCCTTTTAATAATTTGGAAAAAAACCGTGCCCTATTTGGTGATACATCTAGTTATATATTTGTTCCTGAGGAAATGAGCATTAGGCTTCATTTATTCTTGTGGGAGAAGTGGCAGAAATCCGACGGGATGTCGGCATCCGCCTCGCTGCTTCGTGGTCTCTACGCCGTCCGAAGCGAACTGGGAGGAAGAGGACGACAACGGGGTGTGCCAACTGCTGTATCTTTTACTTCCACTGCGCGCTTCCCGTTCCTGCTCCATCGGCGACGAAGCCCCTCCTTCTCCCGGCCTCTTTCTTCCGCCCCGGCCGATGGGGCAGTCGCCTCGGAGAGAGACGTCGCTGACGCCGGTATGGACGCTGTCCAGAGGCGCCTGATGTTCGAGGACGAGTACGATTGTTGACCTTCTTCTTGTTTTTTCTTCCGTTAACTAGGTTTATCGCCCTTTAGTGAGGTTGCTGTGCATGTCGATTGCTGTTCTCCTGCAAAGCTAGACCTTTTTTTTTTTATTGATGTAATTAGGATTTTTCAGAGTCTTCAGGTATCGGCCCTCTTGAGTTTAGAGATGGATCTCAAGTGGCTCAATGTTCCCTCTTCGTTGTTCGCTTAAATTTCTGTGTTTTGAAGTTGCTTTCTTAGCCAGTAGTAATCTTCATAATCAAGTAGAGTTTGTGCCAGAGAAGAAGTTCTAACTTTAAGATTATGATTCTTCTAATGTGTGGATAAAAGCAAAATGCGAAAAGGAAATATAAATCAAAGATGTACTAATGATAAACATCATTTTTGCATCTCTTGTGTGGTGTTCACTCTGTTGTCTTCAAAGTTCAAACTATGGCTAGATTTGGAACACTTCTTTTTTCCTGTAAATATAGTTGCTTAGTTTTTTTTTTCCCTCCACTTTTACAGCCTTTGCTATACTAAGCATGTATCTTGATATAGTATTTACTATCTAACTTTTCTAATTCTGTAGGCTTATTTGAACTTTAAGCAGAAAATACAAATATGGTTTCCTAATTACTGAGCCTTTGTTTCACCGACCTTGTTCTTGCCTTTATGATTTCAGTCAACATAAATCTAGTATAATTTCTTACAGGTGCATTTTGGTAGATGAACATGACAATGTTGTCGGGCATGACTCCAAGTACAATTGTAAGTAATATATACTTCTAATCCACATAGAGCTTTCAAGTTATGATTTTTATTCCATTCTCTGACAAGTGGCAACAATTAAGCATTATCCTAATTCCCAAATCAGAACTTCGAACTTTCATGTATAACCAAATCAATAGAAACAAAGTTTTCATTCATATGCTGCTTATGAAAGTATACTGTATATCTTTTAGAAAGACTGATGTCAGGAATCTTCTTCCTCTCTTTTGATCAAATGCTCATGATCTCTTATAAGCTACAAGTTATCTGAGGTAAATCTCAGATTTGAAATGCTGAAATATAAAATATAAATCTATTTACTGATTTTAATGTAGGTCAATGGGAAGTGATTCATGATATATTTTCTCTGAGTTTGGGTTGATTACTTCCATTTTAATCTATTCTAACTACTTCACACTTTGACAAGAGTGACTTAAAGTAGTAATCTAATACTATTCAATTTTATGGGTGGGTGGTACTACCGAATGTTATTTTCATAATCTTACTCAAGTAGCAGAAGGAGAACCTAGTGCAATACTCTTGGCTCTTGTATGTTCAATGAAAGCATAAAATTGACACAATGAGTCACTAGATGCCAATAATAATGAATATGAAATCCCTCCATTCTGGAAAGAGTTTTTGAATGCTAGAATTTCATTTTCTAGACTTTTTTTAACAACATAGGGATTTAACTTGATGAAAGGGTTAAGAAAAAAAATTCACAATAATTAACGTCAACAGTATCTTAACTCTTAAAAGATTTAAGAAGGCTGTGGCTTTTCTTTTCCTTACCTTTTTTGGACTCATTTGGTTTCCTGGTTTATGGTCTGAAAAATTTTTATGTAGGTCACCTGATGGAAAAGATAGAATCTGAGAATCTGCTTCATAGGGCTTTTAGTGTTTTCCTGTTCAACTCAAATTTTGAGTTGTTACTTCAGGTATTTTACTCTTATTTAATAGTTGATAATCAATTTAGTTGGATTGCATAAACTTTTATTATTTGTAATAAAATTGATTACACAAAACTTTTATTATTTGTAATAAAATTGATTACACAAAAAAAAAATGTGGAACTGCCACATTAACGGCCCCCCATGCGACGATCCCACGTCGATGGAAGGAGGTTCATTAGGAGCACAGGTGAATAAAATTGATTACACGCTCATATATATGTTTGACTGAGATATATGCAATGACTAAATACTCCATCTGGAACTAAGTCTATAAAAAAAAAAAATGTGGAACCGCCACATCAGCGGCCCATATGACTATTAGGTATCACTTCATTTTTATGCTTATGTTATCACTTCAAATTTTATGCTTTCATTGAACATACAAGAGCCAAGAGTATTGCACTAGGTTCTCCTTCTGCTACTTGAGTAAGATTATGAAAATAACATTCGGTAGTACCACCCACCCATAAAATTGAATAGTATTAGATTACTACTTTAAGTCACTCTTGTCAAAGTGTGAAATAGTTAGAATAGATTAAAATGGAAGTAATCAACCCAAACTCAGAGAAAATATATCATGAATCACTTCCCATTGACCTACATTAAAATCAGTAAATAGATTTCTATTTTATATTTCAGCATACATAGTAATCAGTAATCTTACTCATCAGCGGCCCATATGACTATTAAGTCTAACAAATTTGAAGTGATAACATAAGCATAGATAAATTAATTTCTCCTGGGTCAATGCAAATTGATTTTTCTTCCTGGTTTAGTATCTGATTCTACATGGAAGAATTGGTTAGGATCCTTCTAATTGTCCTTTCACTCAAAATTTTCCCCTGAGCTTGTTGACAACTGGAAAAAGTTTCCGTTCTTACATGTTATAATCATTAGATTTTTCCTTAATCTAGTGAATTTTGTTTTCTTTTATGGTAGCAACGGTCTGCAACAAAGGTTACTTTTCCTTTGGTCTGGACTAATGCCTGTTGCAGTCATCCTCTCTATCGTGAATCCGAGCTTATAGAAGAAAATTTCCTTGGTATGCATCAATGACAAGATAAATATGCTTGATTTTCTAATCCATGGTACTGTTAAGAGTGCTGACTCTTAGAATATTGAACAGGAGTGAGGAACGCTGCACAGAGGAAACTTTTCGATGAACTAGGCATACCAGCAGAAGATATACCTGTGGACCAAATTGTTTCACTTGGCCGAATACTTTACAAGGCCCCATCTGATGGAAAATGGGGTGAACACGAGCGTATGTTCTACAGATTTTCCTTTTTGTTTTTTCTAACAAATGGAATTAGGAGTTCTTACCCTATGCATCTACTTTGGCAGTTGACTATCTCCTCTTCATTGTTCGTGATGTAAACTTGAATCCCAACCCTGATGAAGTTGCTGGTGTTAAATATGTCAATCGGGATCAATTGAGAGAATTGGTGAGAAAAGCCGATGCTGGTGAAGATGGTATAAAGCTGTCCCCCTGGTTCAGATTGGTAGTGAATAACTTCCTGTTCAAATGGTGGGACCATGTCGAAAGGGGCACACTTCAAGAGGCTACTGATATGAAAACCATTCATAAATTGACCTAAATGAAGTCCAGGTGCTCTACAAATTTCTTACTCGACTTCTAGTTATATATACTTAAGTGCATAAAGTATAAATTTCCTGTTGGAGGCTATAAATAATGTTGCCTGTTGCAACAATATTTAGTCTTTTTATTACCATCCTTTGAGCCCTATCCAGCTCTATTACTAATATACATGAGAAAAATACAGCTTTTATCTACCTTTCCTCTATCTGGTGTGTGTTTATACGGTTATTATTATTTAATTTTTTTGAGCAATATTTGCTTCAGATACCTAGTAAAGTTTCACGATGCGTGCTGGAAGAAACTTTAGTAGTATGCAATAGAAATTTACACATGGACCAATAGAGAGGGAACATGCTTGTTTGTAGATAAACAGATGATTCTCTTGATTGTTCTTTCCCTCGCTTAATAGCAGTACAACTTAGGAGATATAATGTTATCTACTTTAAGATGCTCTTCTTATCCATGAATGAACAATTGATCATCGATAATCTCAAACAAAGCCTTGTAGCAATGCATCCACTCCCAGTAAAGGTCACACTCTACATGGCCAAAGAAGTAAATGTGTCAAAAATAACAAACTGGACTCAAATCAGAAAGATTTATTCTCTAGTGAGAAACTACTATATGAAATAGCATTTATAATATCATTTATTAGAAATATAAGAAGGAAAACAACATACTGAAAGATACTATTCTTTTGAAATAACATTTCTAGTGTGATAAGAATTGTCTGTATATTAAATTAAAATTTGCAACCATGATCTATAAATCACCCAGATATATATAAAAACAGAGCATTAATATGATTAAAATTACAGTTATATATAATTAGGGCTAATAAAAATGGAAAATGGAGATAAATCTTTGGGAGTAGGGAAAGTTATGGATTGTTGGCACAATTTTGGAGGAAGGCTGCAATGTTCCATTTCTGTCAAGTTCTTCAGCAGCATGATAGCTAAAGCCAGAATTCCACATGCGTTTTCTGCCTGATGGAACTACCCAACAACAATTTGATGAGATCTTACAGACATAACACGATAACTTGAATGCTCTTGTGTTTTTTTGCTACCTCAATTCAACTTATTCACCTGATCTGCTTCACTTTTCACACACTATGGACCGATAGTAACTTGCCAACAATCACTTAGACTCTGTCTCTCTCTCCCCTTCTGCTCCTTGTTTGAAAGGTTTAACTGTTCTGAATCATGCGTGGATGGCTATGCCGTATCTACAATAGTAATGTTTCATCATAGAGGCTTTGTCAGTGCATGCACCACCAGTTCAGAAACATAAAATTTATGTTCATGACACAAATTTCTCAAGCTCACTCTTTTTTGTTTTTGTTGCCTTTAGTCGGCTCACATTGTGGTCACTCAATTGGCCCCCCATTTGAGAAGAACACAAGTCTTCCAAAGTTTCATTTGGTAGCTTCCAGCAAATGCCATGGCTGGCAACAACTCGACTGCCGGTGCCTTTCTTGAATTATGCATGTGTTCTTGATCAACCAATCTATTTCCTTGTAGCCTTGCTCATCTGAAAGGGCCAAGTCAATGAAAAAGATGATTATTTAATTTGTCTAGTTGCTGTGTTTAACTGCAATTTTAAATGAATTTTTGAAGTAGTTGATTATTATTATACGTTGGAAACGCATCAAACCGTGTGAGTTGTTGGTTCTTTACAACTTTGTTAGACTTTATCCGAACTATTTCTTAGTTGGAATTGTCCTTTGATAGTACTCAATTGAGATCGCTTGAATCATTCATCTCCATTTTACCTGGACCATTAAAATGCTCCTGTAAAAGAATCATTCTTCTCTTTCTTACAATCAAAGACAAACTAATCAATTGGGTCAATGAATGCCATGCATCTTATGAACGAGAAATGCCAAAGGAAACTAATTTCTCTCACCAAACATTTTTTCATACACCAAACTCATTTGCCGGTGTCTGCACTGAGTTTGTGGCTATCAGTATCACTCCGACACGCCCTTTCAGACAGACAGCTATAAATACTGAAAGCCCCGACAACACTGCCTGCAAATGCCAATTGGGACCGTCCTTCAATCGAAAGTAAAACAACTCCCTGCCCTTCTTCAATCTGAACTGTAATTGTGTCAGATAGCTGCCTCCGATTACTACTGTTCTCTCCATTTTCAGCTCAATCCAAATCCAATCCATTACAAAACTCACGCCCAACAAAGCAATTTCTTTCTTTAAATAAAGATGATCACACCACTTGTGGCTACAAATAGGATTTATTGACTCGGATAACAGTTCTTGATACGCATGCTTAAAGATCTCACAATGTATAGAAACCGAGAATGAGAAAGAAAAAACAAATTACTCACAAGAAAATCAAACAACGAGGGAGAACAGAACAGGGAGCTCGTTTGGCGCATTACATACATAATCAGATAATCCTAAAGCTGATTTGTTTACAGTGCTTCGATCTGTCTTGCCATTGCTTCTGCAGGTGATTGCGTAGTTACACGGCCAAAATTGAAACTTTCTTCATCTTGTCTCTCAAATTGCAGATTTTTGAGAAACGTCTTGATGGATTTCGCATCGTGAGTTGACGGATTGATTCTGCGCAATAATAATAATAATAAGATTTTGAGTTGCAATTAAGGAAATCGGGAGCAGGGCCGGAGGGAGGACCTGGGCGGACAGCGAAAGCGGGACGCAATCAGGAGGGACCTCGAAGAGGGAGAGGGGGAATTGCTTGTCGACGACGCCTACGTCGAAGTGGATGATGCCGCTGGAGTTGTCGTCGAGGCGGATGGCGAGGACGGGGAACCAGAGGAATAGGTCCTGGGCGGACATGCCGGAGAGGGCGGCGATCTGGCCGGGGGAGATGGTGCCAGAGATGCTGGCGTTGTAGAGGACCTCGCTCTCGAAGGTGGCGGTGCAGGGGGCGTCGAGGCCGGCCTGGAAGCGGCCGTCGGCGTCGATCGAGAAGTCACGGACGCCTTTGGGCAGGAGGCCTATGGGGAGGCCGTTGGAGCGGAGCACCTCGTAGGCGTTGTCGCCGGCGGCGAGGGGGAGGAGAAGGAGGAGGAGGAGAAGAAGGGGAGGGAGAGGGAGGGAGATCATGACGTTGGCTTTCTTGTTTGTTTTTTTTTAAAGAAGACTCGCTTTTTAGATTTCTTGGAGAGAGAGAGAGAGAGAGAGAGAGATCGTGGTGTTGCAGGAAGGGAAGAAAGAGTATGAATGCTTGAGATATCAGAGGCCGAGGAGGAAGGAAAGAAAGAATGCGATGGATGGAGAATGAATAATTGAGAAGAAGGCGAGGCCGCTGGGCCATTTAAAGACTTTTATTTTCTTAAAATTTTCTTTTTTTTTATTTATTGATTAAAATTAGGTCTTCGACAAAAATAAAATGTTGCTGTTCTTATTCGAACAAGGATCATTATAATTTACTAGTAAAATCCTCAAACTAATGACGATGAATGAAGTTCTAAAAATCCTCAATTTTTATTAAAATTAGGATGAGCTTTTACTACAATGAAAGTATAAAACCGTTCACATTTCAACTTATACAAAGGATATGCAGAGATGGTGAGATACTCTTGTAACATGAATCAAAATTTACTTTTAACCACTAAAAAGAGCCAAAAAAACTAGGAAACTTCACGATAAACACAGAACAAATGTACAATAATAAAAAAACTTAAAAAAAGTGAGAGGAGCAATAAACTGAAAGAAGGGATTTAATAGTTTGTAACTAGGCAACTAGCTAGCAAAGGGTTCCTGTTCTTGGATCTTGAGGTAGATTTAGCTTACAATCAAAGAGTGATAATCCTACACGAGTGGTAAATGTGTGGTTGTGGCTCAACATTTTGGCAATATCTTGTCCAAGCAATAACAATAATGCACAAGGAATCTGGAAAAAAAAATACATGAATATATGTTTAACTCCTGATGCAATGCAGGGTGCAAAGATAAGTTTCACTGGTTGGTTGTTGAATTAATGAGGTTTGACAATAGTGCAATTTTTGTCTAGGCATGCTGATTGAATTGCAAATTGGTGCACAGTGAGTTCTATAATAATGCCTTGTCCTTGTCATGAGCTTGTATGAATGATTTTAACGAAGGCTCCACCTTGGCACATGCACTTGTCATCATTAACAGCGATGTTTCCATGATCATACTCGATGGATAGATAAGCGGATAAGTATACTAGGTAATGATTTTCCATTGAATTGATCAAAAGATTAATGAATTAAAGAAAACGCTAGATTAAATGACTTGGAACTGACCTCAGATTAAATGACTAAGGAGGAGAACATTTTGTTTAACTCAATGCCTGAAAGCAAAAGCATCAGAATTCACTGCCTGTTACGTACCTCTCTTGTTCAACCTTGACGGCGTCCCGAAGGGGCATTTCGTCGAACACTTGGAGGGCGTCGGGAGGAAAAATCCAGTAAGGTAATAAGGTCAAGCAGCTAGCGATCTTGACAGTGGCAAAAAGACGAAACCCTCGCCCTCAGGGCCCCCGCCGCACCCTGCCCAGGGTCATCACGAGGGAAGTAAATCACGGTAGCTCGATGGCAAGTACGCAGTGGGCCGAGACTTTTTGCACAGGGATAGGGAATAAATCCCCGTTGCCCTGCGGACTCGAACCCATGTTCTCAGTGACAAACTTCCACACCTTTACCAGCCGAGATAACCCCGTGGGGCTGAGCTAGCGATCTTGACAGTGAGTGCATGGGGCCTGGTCCGAGAAAGCGAAGGATTTGTTAGCGGCTAGGAAGGAAGGAAATTCGTCGGCGGTGGAGATCATCGAGACTCCTGCAAATAAGTATTAGTCGATATTTCAACCCTACAAACTTACCAATCTCCATACCGACTTTCATTTCATTGAACTAAGCCACTAAGGCATATCCGGTGGGCCCCACTAGGACAGCATGAGTAATTGGGTAAGAAAGCCGTGCCACGTAGAATATAAGTCACTCTGGTTTTGTGTGAGATAGAGGAGGACGAAGCCCTATGAGGCATTTCGTCAGTCGGTTGTCGTTCGCACGCCCCTCCGGCTTCCTTCAGGCGCGATATCAATGCTGTCCGCCCCCTCCGCCGCCGCCTTCCAATCCCAAATTGTTTGTGGGAGGTTAGCTTTGCTTAGTCTCTTGGTTATCATCTTCTTTCTTATGCGTGATTCTTTCGGTGATGATCTGGTCGTTTTGAATTTGGTGAAGGTCTCTCTTGGTCTGTTGATGAAAAGTCTCTCAGGGATGCCTTCTCTTCCTTCGGCGAGGTCACGGAAGGTTTGCCTTCATTCTCTTTTCTCAAATTTAGCTTTTAACCCGTCTGCTGCGCTGCGGAAGGATAGTAACGATCGCAGAAGTTTGCCAATAGTAATGTTTGATCCTACTTTCTCTTTTCTTTTTCATTTTTTTTTTTGGTGAATGTCCAAATCCTTGGGGATACTTGTTTAGAGTCTTGCATTCTTATTATGCCAATGAGACGTCTTGCACCCGAAATGTTTGATGAATTGTCTCTGTGATCTCTTACACGTTATGACAAGTTTCAGTAAATAATTATCGTCTTGATTTATCTCATAGGTGAGAAGTAAGTCGGTCTTATTAACATATGTAAGCTTTATATCATGCATGTTTGTTTCAATCTTTTTCAAACTAGTCACCATTGAAACAAAGAAACAAAAGATAAACATAGAGGGGCAAGTGTATCCTCAAAAGTCAAGGACAACAAAGAAAACAAAATTAAAGTACGGAAATCAAGTTTCAATTTTGAAGAGACAAATAAACCAACTTGAAGTGATGAATGGACGTTAATTTCTCCAGGTTTTACTAGTTTTCTTAACTGAGAACCATCTACCTAGTTTTAACTTTTGTGTGTTTGAAGATGTTTCAGCAAAAATTATTCCATTATGCATCCATAGGTGACAATGAGGCGTGTGCCACAGTCTCCAACGAACAGCAAACAACAAACAACTAACAAAAGGATTATAACTTCAATGAGGGTGAATTAGATTTTTTTTTTTTTCTTTTTTTGAAAGAGTAAGGTAGAAAAACAAAAGGTCAAGTAAAGAATCTCCATTACATCTGTTGTGCACCTACTATTTGAAACAAAACCTGGATATTCAACTCATCAATTTCTCTTGTCTCAGACTCCTCAAACTTGTGTGTGTAAATTCATGAATTATGAGGGGACTTGGACCTCCGAAATTTTTATAACCCTGTTGCACCTTAGTTAAACCCTTTGCCTAAAAAGTTCATACTTTTATTTAAGATTTGTTTAATATGTTCATCATTGTTTATCATTTAAAATGTTCTTTGACTATGCATGTTGATGCTTGATACATACCCCCGTGCTTTTAAACAAATCATATATCAAAAGACGACTCTGTTTATTAACTACCTTCTTTCTTTTGCGCTTAATGCTAGACCCTTGCCTCTAATCTCCAAGTTTTACAAACAATATCATACTCAATATGTCTTCTTTTTCTGTTTGTTTCAGTTAGGATCATGTATGACAAGAGCACTGGAAGGTCAAGAGGATTTGGGTTCGTCCGTTTTGCAACTGATGATGCAGCTAAATATGCTAGAAATGCCATGGACGGAAAGGTAAGTGAGGAGTGATCACTTCAATTTGAATATAGTGCAAGGAAAAAAATTGAGATAGACGACGCATTTTCTAAAAACAGTAATGCTTGCAGGCATTTCTTGGAAGGCCTCTGCGAATAAGCTTTGCCGTCGATAAAGTTCGTGGTGTACCAATTGTTGTTCCTCGGCTTCCGGCAGATGAAGAATCAACAAATTGAGAGTTGTTTGATATTTACCCAAACAACTTTAAAATATTATTATTGTTTGCCTCTCTCGATTTAAACCAGTCAAATTTTAGGACATTTAAGCTTGTTATATAACTGAGTCAAGCTGACTCATGAGCCTAAAATAAATCAAGTCATTGAAAGTTGATTGTTCAAATTTGATTTGATTTATTTTTTATAAGTTTGAGTTTGGTTTAAACTTGGCTTGAGTTTGATTCATTTCGATGTTATCAAACATTTAAACTGATTTGATTGTTTGAAACTTTTACATGTTTGATTAATTGAAATTTTTATATGTTTGGTTGATTATTAAGTTTGATAATTTAAATTTATATATCCATTTTAAAAATTTCTTTGTTTATTTAATATATTTATAAAAAATTTATTAATGAATATGATTTGTGAATATTATTCATGAATATTTTTTTATAAATATTATTCATAAATATTAAATTTGTTTATTTAATTTAATAAATTATTTAAATTTATTTATTTAATTAATTTTATATAAATTTGTTTATTTAATTTAATAAATTATTTAAATTTATTTATTTAATTAATTTTATAAGTAAAATGAATATAAATAAATTTTTACTTAGTCTAATGTCAAATTTGTTCATTTATTCATGAACATTTAATTCGTTCATTTATTCAGGAGCATCAATTCCTTTACCGACCAACCAGGAAAATAGTTAAATTGAAATATTACAAGGAAAATAGTTAAAATGGAGTCAGCATGAGATATTCTTCTTTTCTTCTTCTTCTTGTTTTCTTTTTTGTTTTTTTGAATGAATTCAGGAAAGAGTTTGTTTATTGTTTATCACTATTCTTTTTTAAAAAGTTGAATAAATTGTCATATGAATTAGGAGATTCGTTTTGGATCTCCTATTGTGATGTGGTAACGAAGGAATGAGCTCCCGCACATAATCGGAAGGAGCCTTTGATTTTAATTAGGGATGAGTATTCAATTAATTCGGTTAATTTGATATTAATTTTGTATAAATTCTTTTTATTATTATTTTAAATAAATTTAGTTAATTCGATGTTAACTAAAATAACTAATTCGATTAATTCAATTTTAATAAAATTTTGATTTAATTCGATTAAATAACACTAAATCGATTTTCGATTAATTTGAATAATTTATGGATCGAATTAATCTAATACACACCCTTAATTTTAATGTAGTAGCGGCTCTGTGTTTAAGTAGTTGCTCCTTCATTTTTTTTTAATATTAATTTTTATTTTTAATTTCTATTTTAAAAAATAAAAATAATAATATATTTAAAAAAAAAGTTAGTGCAGTGTTTTTTTCCATAAAGAGATATATAGAATTTTTTTTATTTTTTTAACGTGATGTCAATATAACAGCGGAGTTCTCACTGACCTTTGGATGCTCTTAGTTTAATAGTCAATCTTAGCTTAATAGTTAATCGATGTTTTATATAAGAGAGGGTTTGATTTATTTGTATTTTTATTTTTATTTTTATTTTCAAAAAAATTGCATTCCCCAATTTTCTAGAAAACGAACCAAACATATTTTTTATTTTCTCAGAAAATAAAAAAAAAATAACATAAAAAATACAAACCATACTACTTTAATACTCTTAATCGTTTTTAAATAAAAATAAAATATGAAATAATTCAGTAATTTTAATTAAGCAATTTTTTTTTTCATTTTTTAGGGAAAAAAAGATTTAACCTGTGGACACAAGAATGGAAGTAAAATCTTGAGCTCGCCAAGCTGCTGTTCATCCCGCGCCACCTGGGCTCTAAATCTTGTCGCCTTCTACTTTCTCTGACCAAGGGCACAGGCTGTCCTCCATGTCCTCCCTCTCTCCAATATCAACGTGTCCGCCATGAATATCCTTCTTTAGCTCGAGAGACATCTACAAGTCAAGGCAGCCATTACAACTCTATACGGCGGAAGAAAGAAGGGATTAAGCTATTTGAGCGGCGTCAATTTACAGACCTTAAAGAGAGAAAGGAAGCTCGACGATCGAGTTTCCTTTCCGATTCCTGCTCTCAAAATCCAATCTTTGACAGAAACAAACCACCAAATTGGGAGCTAAAAATAAAGATGGTGGTTTGGGGAGGCGGCGGCGGGGAGGAGGAGGCTGAGGAGTACCTGTTCAAGGTGGTGATCGTCGGCGACTCGGCGGTGGGGAAGTCGAATCTGCTGTCCCGTTACGCGCGGAACGAGTTCGACCCCCACTCCAAGGCGACCATCGGGGTGGAGTTCCAGACGCAGAGCATGGCCATCGAGGGCAAGGAGGTGAAGGCGCAGATCTGGGACACCGCCGGCCAGGACCGCTTCCGCGCCGTCACCTCCGCCTACTACCGCGGCGCCTTTGGCGCCCTCGTCGTATACGACGTCTCCCGCCGCTCCACCTTCGACAGCGTTGCCCGCTGGCTCGACGAGCTCAACAGTGAGTAGTACCCTCCTGCCCTGGCACCAATCGAACCTTATTGAAGTCGATTAGTGTGTTTTTTTCTCAAGAACAAAGATCTGAATTTACAATCAGTCTTTTCTATATTACAGTTCTTGAGGGAAGGTAGATTTCTAGACTAGATCTTAAATTGATGCGAGATAGATCAATCGAGAAATTCAAAGAACAAAATACCTGAGAAATTCTCATCAAGCTCAAGAAGCAATTGCAAACAATTACATGGTAGATTAGCATGGCGATCAGATCAGGTTATGAGAATGATTTGTCCTATTCTCGTATAATCTCAGACTATTCATGTTGCTTGATCTATAGTTGCTTTCATATGTTGTTACTAGAAATGGCTTCTGCTTGAAATAGTTGCTTAAATTAAACATTTGATGTCTTTTATCCCGCAGCTTATAATTCAGACTCAACTGTGGCCAAGATGCTGGTCGGCAACAAGTGTGACTTATCAGCTATTAGAGAGGTATCGATCGAGGAAGGTAAACGGTTCGCGGAAACTGAAGGGCTTTTCTTCATGGAGACTTCAGCCCTCAACTGCACGAATGTGAAGACAGCCTTTGAGATTGTGATCAAGGAGATATACGACAATGTGAGCAGGAGGGTCTTGAATTCAGACTCCTACAAAGTCGACCTTTCACTCAACAGTGTTGCCCTTTCTGGAGATGAAGGCTATGAGCAAAAACAAGATCCAAGCAGGTCCTCTTGCTGTTAGCACCATTTGTTAGTTTTCATTCAGTCAGCAGATTTAATCCTCTCTACTTTTTGCTGTAAGTCTACTCACGTATCCACTTTCTACTTCAAATAGATGTTTTGGCATGACAATGAAATGTTCTTATCTGACCTAAAAAAGGTAGGTACACACACTATTTTCTTTCCCCTCAAAGCACTTTACTCGGTTGTTAACTTTTATCTTTCAGTAGAATGAAACTTTGAAGCCTAATGGATGAGTTGAGTATCTATTAAAAAAATAATAATAAATTATAAAAAACAAACTGAATTATTATTTTTTTGGGAGAATGTATTTATTTAACAACACCCTTTTGAAATGGATTTATTTAATAATTATTTCAATTATTTACTTATAAATATATATTATTACAATAATCCAGATTTAATCTAATAGAAAATTATATAATTTACGAAATTTCTCATCGCGGCGAAAATACAGATTCACACAACAGTCTTGAAGTTGCATTAATTTCTGTGTTGGAAATTTAAGTCTCCGTCTGCACGTTCATATATTAATATTTAATTAAACTGCATCTGTGAAGATTCGGTTGGAGCCCTCGAAATGGTGCAAAATTTTCAAAAATAATTGGAGAAGTGGGATATCGATCCCCATACCTCTCGCATGCTAAGCGAGCGCTCTACCATCTGAGCTACATCCCCGTTGTTATGAAATATAATTTTTATTTATTTATATATTAAATACATTAGTATTAACTAGTTTATTAATCGTTTCACATATATTATATTATATCATCGGCAAATAAATTATGGCAATTTATAAGAACAAACTGTGAAAATCATTCCAATTTATTGTGCAATTAGTCCCCTCTATTTCGATTTAAATACACTGGTAATTGTGATTCTATTTTTAAAGAAGGCTATAATCTAAATATATCAAAAGGTTCGTTGACGTTGCCTTAGTAGGTATCATTCAAAAACAGGCGACGTGTCTCCACACCAGTCAACCATCAAGATCTAATCCACGCTACGTTGACCTCCATTTTTCTGATGTTTTTTGAACATTCCTCATTAAAAAATATTATCGATATTTTAGCATGTTTGACTGTCGAGACTTCGATATAGTATCATTTCTTCTGTCCACAACTTTTACTAAAGTTAAAGAAAATGACGGCCACTTTGAAATTATCCACTTAACACGGCACACGTTTAACATGTAAATGTATATATTTAAATTTAAGGCATAATTTTTAGGGTCATAAATAAATTGATACAATTGTAATTAGATAAGAGAATCTAATAGATAAATTATAATTTGGATAGCATCTCCCCCTAATGACTCCATCCCAAGAACATCAACTTGAGTGTCCAACTCGGAACCCACCAGCGGCAACGATTCATGAAGGCCTAACGCATGACCTATCCATTCGGGACAGGATACAGGATATTTACCTCATTCTGCACGAATCCCCTATTTAATTGTAGCGCGTCCAATTTTCATATGTGAGAGTTCCCGTCGGCTGTTTGCGATGATGCGGCGATGAAATACATAATATCTTTCGCAAATCGCAATTCCCTTGTTTGGAAATGGATTATCAGATTACTCCGACCGAGATTTGAAGGTACCCTTGTGGCTCCCGCACTGACTATTCAATCGAGGATAGGGTGCGGCGATGGGTGAGAATATATTGTGCGAGAAAATTCCGCTGCGCAATCCTCTTATGTTCCCATGCCCACGAAACAAATGCGACGGCTCTTCTTCTCCCCTCCTCGCTGCTCGCGACTTCGCGTGCGCCATTGAGAATCCACTGTTGCAGCTTCGTTCCCGCGGCGGAAAGAAAGAAAAGTGAAGCGGAAAGCTGTTTGCATTCTCCGCTTACTTCTTCTCCACTCTTTCCCCTTTCTGCTCCAATCAAGAGGCGAAATCTACCGAAAAGACGCCATTTTTCTGTGCCCTTGGTGCTCGTGCGCAGGCGTTGACTCTTCTGGGAGGCCTCTGAAAGTCATGCTTGATCGATCATGGTGAGCGACTGTCGTTCCCTTTCTTGTTGGTTTGCTTCTGACCAAAAGATCATGTTTTGGGGACTGGGTTGTTGCTATCAAACATTCTACGATTCTATCGCAGCTTTATGCAACCGTTCAGTGTTTTAGTTTCTGTGTTGTGGGCGTGATCATTAGTTTTCATCTATGCCAGTCGGTTTGTAAGTGTGATTTTATGGTTTGTAAAAGTGACTATATTTTTTCGAATCAATTCTCTGTTCAATAAAGTGGAAAAAGGGAACTCTGGTATTGGGTTGTTGCATCAGTGACTGTTTTTGCTCTGAATTTACATCAACTATTTTCTTAAAAGAGATTTTTAAAAAAGTTAAAATTGATTAACATTTTCTTGTCTGAAAGTTTTGCAGAAGAATTACACGCGAAGTCAAATCGTATTTCTTTTGTGGCAATTTTGTGCCACGGATGTTAGCGACTTTGTTGCTACGTTGGTAGCGACGATGTCTATCATTGATTACTGTTCAATTCTCGTGATAAAATATAGTAACTTTATTGATGGTTTTACAAGGATTTCTTTCCTTAATTTATCTTTTATTATATCCCTCTTTGGAATCTAGTAGATGGATTCTTGATTAATAATTTATAGTACGTTAATGTTTTTCCCTAAAAACTTATGGCAGGCGACCTCCAATCACGGACCACTCAAGCCGGAGACTTTGCTATTGTAGTATCTGGAATGTAGCTGCTTTCCTCTTTTTTTCCTTCATCATTGGAACCGCCTATATTGCAACTGATTATAAGGAGGTTTGATTAATTTTTCCTTACCATTTCATTATTTAGTTTTATCTGAACATGAGCTGTTTTGTCTCAATTTAACTGAAAATCTTGATGCATATAGACTTATATTAATTTGATTGAATGATTTTTCCATCACGGATATTGCTTTCCATGTCCATGAACTTCTTAGACTCCAGTTTTTAAGTCGGATTATTTTGTGAACTCTTACATTTTCTATTAACTTGTAGCCACACTTTTCATTCTTCTTCTTTTTTTAGAAAATGATAGCTGGTTCACTAACTGGCTTTGCAAACATCACCCAAAGCTTTTCAAGGAAGAGTACATTCAACTTGGAGTCCACTCAATCTGACTTATGCAAGGTTTTCTTTCCAGGACTTCTTCAAATTTATAAAAGCAATTGCACATTAAATTACTTTTTCTTTATTGTAGTCTTACACTCATTAAGATTGTTAAATTCCATTTGTGTTCTGATTATTTAGTTTACGTGGTTGTTAGAGTCCTTGTAAGGCATCAGGGTCTGAACCACTTCCCAAAGGAATTATTAGCCGGACGTCAGACATGGAAATGGTGCCTCTTTGGGGTGCTCCAAAAAAAAAGGTCCGCTTCCTGTTGATTTCATTAGTGTAGTTGACTGTCTTCTAGGTGTTAATTTTAGATTCCTTGAGTTGTTAATCAGAGATAAGGTGTTCAAGTACAAGGTTTTTATGTGAAAAGTTCTCAAGTATAATATTGTTTTGAGCTACTATTTACCATCTAAGATATATATATTTGGTTGATAATTTTATTTTTTTGCATCAATCTAAATGAAGCTCCTAATGAATGTTTAGCACTTTTAAGCTTTAAGATAAGTACTGGACAAAATCATGTGGTCGTCGATCATTGATTGATACAGTTATTATCTTTTATGACTAAATACAACTTCTAGCATACATACATTGATTTACCATTTGGGTTGAAGTTAATAGTGATTTTTATGATAATTCTTTTTGCAAAAATTGAGACAGAAAATTACAAGTTCACAGAAGAATTTATTGGCAATGGCAGTTGGTATAAAGCAAAAAGAAATTGTGGATAAAATCGTAATGAAGGTAAAATAATATCCCCTGCCTCATATTCCTCGTGTGTATGGATCTTCTTTAGTCACTCTCTTCTTTCTCATTATAGTTTGCTTCGTCTAACTGCATGGTAATGCTCTTTCACTATGATGGTATTGTTGACAAATGGAAAGATCTACAATGGAGTGACAGTGCTTTGCATATTTCTGCAATGAATCAAACAAAATGGTTGGTGTTTCCCAACTTATACTTAGTTTTATCTTTTTTATTTTGTCTATTCTAAAATCAGTAATGTGTTCTGCAGGTGGTTTGCAAAACGCTTCTTACATCCAGACATGGTTGCACCATACAAGTACATATTCTTATGGGATGAGGACCTCGGAGTGGAAAATTTTCATCCTGAAAGGTTGCTGTTGCTCTTTTGCTATTTCTCTGTTTATTGAATTTTTAAAACTAGGATGATCATCATCTTAATGATCGATAGCTTGCTCCTATAGCTTAACAATTATGTCATCCTGGACTAGCTGTCAATAACTTCTTTTGACTAGTCACATTCTGCCTAGTATAGTACTTATCTATTTTCCATTTTTTATGTAGTTAGAAATTTTAAATGTTTTTTTCTTTTAAAAAATATTCCTAGTTATGATTCACTGACTTCTTGAAATTTTCTAATTTGATTATTCAAGATTGATTTGAAACTTTTTACAAAGAATTTTACATAGGAATGTTGTATGAATTGGATAACTCTTCAGATATTTGACAATTGTGGAGAGGGAAGGCTTGGAGATATCGCAACCTGCTCTTGATCCTGCAAAATCATCTAGAGTTCACCACCAAATTACTGCACGTCAGAGTCATGGAGATATACACAGGTGATGGCTTCTTTTTTTGCCAATATGATTAATCAATACTTGCATATTCAGTTTCGCTGTGACATTTTGTACTTTTAGTATTTTGTTCTTGTAGTAGCTGGAAATTATGAGAAGTAATTTTTTCAATTAACAGAAGAATCTTCAAGTTAAATGGCGGAGGAAGATGCTACAGGAACAGTACTGCCCCACCTTGTACTGGGTGAATTCCTTTCCCACTGCATATTTGTCTTAAATTGTATTAATTAGGCACATTTACATATTTGTAGGTCTTGTTTGGCAATTGAAAATTTCTATTAGAAAGTAACATAAAGTCATTAGAAAAAAGGGAAAAAATATTTACCACATCATTCACCTCTAATAAATTTAAATGTGCTAAAAAAGTCCTCTAAGTTATTATTTTATTTTTCTTTTCAACTTTTAAATTCTATTTCTAAGAAACAAGAAAAGTAGGAAATAATGTACTACTATCATCTTGCCTCTATCCAAACGAATGAAAACATAGAACTTGGAAGGAAGTTTTGAATTAGGCAGACTGATTTTGAGAATTCAGAATTTCAGATGACATCTTAGGTATGGTGTTCCAAGTGTTGAGCTTAGCCACCCCTTTAAATAACTTTTTTCCCAACCTTGATCTTAGTGACAAGATACAAGGCTTGTGTAATAAGTTGACATGTGGCTCATTGGAATTTTGGAGTTTAATATCTGTGGACTGTGGTGAGAGCAAATGGTTGGAACATCGACACCATTTGGCGCTAGTTGCTATAGTTAGAATAAAGGTCCTAAATGAATTGGCTTATATTTCCATGTACTGGTAGAATAAAGGTCACACTTTCAAATATCGACTCAATCATATAGATTAGATACTTCCTAAATGAATCTTATATATAAATTTTGCTTTGAAGTTTGGCCCCTCAATCATATGAAAGCGCAGCGTGATATGTAATTTTAGCTGCATAGTGTCAATAGTCAATCTTACTGAAACATGCTAGCTCATAGTGTCAGATAACAAGTTGTTGCTTAGTTAATATCTTCATGTGAGGTATTTTCACACATCAAGGCAATGCTCGGGCTATAAATGAACAGAATGTTCATATTCATGAATAAGCTCGATACTAAACTTGTCAAGAGTTCATTTGTGTTTTTTGTGAAAAAATATAAAATAATAAACTTATGTTTTAAATGAACATGCTTAAAAAATAGAAGCCCTCCTGACTGTTAAATAAATATTTGCTTTCTTGTATGTTTACCACCTCCATTACTAAGAGATTCTGCTATTGCAGGTGGATAGAAATGATGGCTCCTGTTTTCTCTCGGGCTTCTTGGCGTTGTGTGTGGCATATGATACAAGTGCGTAGAAATATCTTGATTCTTTATGTGTTTGAGTGTTTGTATATTTTGGGAAATTATTTACTAATCTATTTTCATTTGCCTGTAGAGTGACTTGATTCATGCTTGGGGTCTGGATTTGAAACTTGGTTATTGTGCTCAGGTAAATTTCCATTAGAGCTTGGAGTATTCCAAGTTGTCTTTCTTGTGTATTAGTAGTCTAAGCTCATTGCTGGTAGGGTGACCGGATCAAAAATATCGGAGTGGTGGATGGTGAATACATAGTTCACAAGGCACTTCCTACGCTTGGTGGGCTTGACAAGAAAGAGGTAGGCGATATAAATAATTTTCGTCTTTAACTATTTGGTCTTAGCTACATCAATCTTGTTATTAAATAAGACTTTTTAGTCTTCCACTATTATGTGTACCTTCAACGAAAACGAAGGAATCTTTTTAGAGATGATCATGGTGTTTTGGATGCTATATAACCATGTACTCGCAAATGTTTTTGTCTGTTCATGGTCTTAATATTCATTCTTTTTTCGTTCGATGATGCTTAACATTGTTTCATATAACCCAATCCTTCATTCTATTACTTTTGTCCAGATGATAAGTTTCTTTACCAACCTAACTCGTATGCTTGTACTTTCAGATATCCCCTGGTAAACCTACAACTAACGATAGATTTGCAGTAAGCAATCTGAATTCGATATGTTTGGCATTTTCATTATCTTTTCTCTGTTTGGTGTTTGACTTAAGCTCCATACAGGTAAGAATACGATCGTCTATCGAATTGAAGATCTTTAAAAATCGATGGAGAGAAGCTGTAACAGAAGATAATTGCTGGACGGATCCATACCGTGAATGAACCTGCTAAACCAAGGATATAGAAGTTAGTTTTCATATATCTTGACTCGAGCAAAATTTGGAACAAAATCATCTGCATAGGAGTATACCAACAAATTCTTTATCGTCACATTTGTGGCATTAAAATTGCTGTACAGTTTTTTATATCAACTACATGACAATCGAAATACGACGATAGATACATATATATGATCCCGCTTAATCGTTGTTGAGTTGATACAAAACGAATTTATCTTGTACGTATGGCTTTTACATTCATAATTGATGGTGTCGTTTTTCGTTTGCACGGGCTCCTCTCTGCAAACCTCCGATGATTTATTCGTTATCAATTTTCTCTAATGTGTCTGCCGACAATAATTAATAATTTTTTAATTTTGAAATTAAAACAGGTTAGATAATTTGAATCTAAGGTGTTAACCCATACGCTGGTTGAATCGAATTATCATCTTTGGGTGATGTGATGAGCCATTGTTTATGAGGGACCTTGCTGAGGCTAGAGAAGGTTTACGATCATTGTTCCATTGGGTGACACTCTAGTGGCTTAGTTAGCAGAGTTCGGATGACCCTCTCAGAAGCTCTTCTTTGGTTGTGTTTTGCTTGATCAACTCTCTAAGTGATCTAGTGAAGATTCATAGGTTTGATCTGTTCAGATGAGTTCAGAGAAGAGAATCGTCTTCTCTACTCTCTTCTTTTAGTTAGTTCAATAATGAGCTCTTGTTTTGGGGTTTATGGTGTTCTGGAGTGGTTCAGCTTGTCATGTTAGTATTTTCTTGTTGGCATTTTGTTTTGTTTTGTTTTATTGGATGCCTCTAGTCAAGGATAAGAGTGATTGCATAATCTCCCGCTTGATCGAGTGATTGTTCCCAAGGCTCCTTATTCTCCAGACTTGCTTGTTGTGAAGCTGAGGTATGTGGATCTCAGTGTTGAGAAGCTAATTGTGCATCTTTTTTCGGAGACGAGAGAAGGGGAGATTCACTGGAAGTTCTTAGCAATGGGTCAAGCCTTTTGGAAGCCTCAAAGATATGAAGGTCTTTGCTCCGTGATGGGATGGGCCTTGTTCAGTTCTGGCTGCTGGTGGATATTCAAGTGGCCCCATCATTGTTTCTTGTGGTGGATTATATGGAGAGGTTATTGCCGCGCTTGTTGTGGAATAAATTTGTTGACTATCTTCTACTAATCTTCTAAGGTTTGGATAGTCCATTTATGTTTTTGTATCAAGGCCTACAGCTACGGCAATAAGTTCATCCCCACCATCTTCGGTTGTGAACGGGTTGAGCCATTCATGATCATTATAGTCATCCCATAGGGGTTGTTTGTCAGAAGATTCACATTCGTAAAGAGTGTTGTTTGTCAAGTATTGTATGTAGTCAAGGAAGTCCTCATTTTCAATTGCATTCATAGAGATATCCATGGAATGGGGTTCAGAGGTCCATGAGCTTGTAGTCCCTGCATGTTCCTCAGACAAATGCTGCTGAAAGCAGGTGTCTTAGAAAATGAGTGCTGATATTATATGTAGTTCTTGTGGAAGTAGCTCAGCCATCATCGAAGAAGGTATTCTTTCAGAAGTTGAACCCAAACTAGTACCTCCTCGAGGTGTTTCTAATAAGCTCTTCGCTTCAAATATTTCAGGCATAATGATTTTTTCAAATATAATTTGAGTAATATAGTCTCCTTGCCTGACCTGATATTCAAAATCAGAGTGATTGAATAATAGAATAAAAATTTCACCTCGATAATCAAAGTCAATGACGCCTGCTCCTACGTCAAGACTGTGGTTCCAGGCAATTCCGGATCTAGTTGCAATTCTGTCATACGTTCTGAAAGGAATTTCCATACGAAGGTCTGTTGGAATTAATTTCCTGTCTCTGAGTGGGATTAGAACATCCTCACTGGCTGCTAAGTCAAATCTTGCAGCTCTAGATGATTTTTGTTTTAGGTAAAATAACATTTGGAGAAAGTCGTGTTACTAGAATGGTTGGTGTTGCGCCCCCAAGTGATCCTGAAAGGGATCCATCATCTAGATCGATTTCTTGTTGTATTTTCTCCTTTAGCTTCCTCCATGTAACCTGTCTATCAGTAATAATTTCAGAGAATACCCATTGGAAATTATTAGGAAGGTGTGGTAATGAGTCCTCTGTCGAATTTGTAGGCCAGGGTCGATAATCTTCTTCTTCAGGGTAATTCTTATACACAAATACCCTTGGTGCTTTTTCTATGAGAACGGTAAGAGCATGGAAAGACTCCTCATCGCTCTGGATTTTCTCATCCTTTTTGTTATAGCATATTGCTCTAGAAGTTGTTGATATTTGATAATTATTAAAACTCAAGGATTCATCCATCAGGTTTCTTGTATTCAGTTCTGATGGTTGCATTAGCATTACGACTTGTGTTGGCCTGAGTGTCTAGTTTAATCCTTGTAAGTGGGACGTATGATATCGTCGTTCCGGGAGAGCCCTTACTCCATGGCTTGTGAGGTATTCTACGACTCCCTGTACCTCATAAGGAAAGCCAACATTAGGAGTATTAGATAATCTTCCTACCATATGTCGAGTGATTAGAAAATTAGCTTCACCGCCTTGCCATTGGTCATATCCTTTTATAAGAATAGATACCTGGATATTTCTATAGAAATCCCCAATTGTAAGCATAATATTTGGAATTACATAAACTAGTTGGCTTCCTTGGGTGAGATCTACTTTTATTGTGGCAAGAATAGCTTGGTCTCTCATCTAGCGATTATCCCTGAATACAATCAGAGCCATGGTTCCTTCTTCTTGTCTATGTAGAATTTGTATACGCACCTGAAGGACACCAAGATGTATGTATTGCATTCGGCTCCTTTGCAGTTGATTAAAATTATCCTCTTGAATAAATATGTGATCCTGTTGGTTGCCATCTGTAACCAGAAGCAGTTCTTCTGATCTATGGACATACACCCGATGATAGGGATGACAATGAGTCAGGTTCGGGTCAGATTCTATATCCTCCGTACCCATACCCATCGGGTATAGGATATCAAATGGGTATACCCATACCTATTAAAGGACCGGATATATTCTATACGTGTAATTTTTCTTCTTTCTATCGAGCTATTATCATTCACCAAAAACATATTAAAATTAACATCCTATTAAAATATATATATATATATATATAATTAAAAAATAGATTAAACATCTATATAGGCCTACTAATATCAACAAAAAATAGTAAGTTGATTTTAGAAAAAGGAAATTTTCTTTAATATATGTATATATATTATTTAATCGGGTATTCGAGTCGGGTATCAGGTATTGATATTCCTTCCATACCCTCCTCCATTCGGGGTCGGATGTCGGATCCTCTATCGTATTCGGGTGAAATTGTCATCCCTACCCGATGATGAGCATCATCTCTTCGTGAATGGTATGGTACCTCAGCTGGCACTATGGCCGCCCTTGCTTGCATAGACAACCTCAACTGAGCTTGAGGGTCTATTTATTGTTTCAGGGTGTGTACTGGTACGGTTCTTCCAGTTAATCTCCTTCCAATTCTCCTTGTGACTTGTCGGGTATTGTAGATTCTTCTTTGGTTCCGTCTGAACTCCTTGATTTCATCATCAAACAGGGGCGTTATAGTTGTTATTGAGGGTTGTTAATTCAGTGACTGTACTTGCCATTTAGTTATTGATCTTGGCTTGTTCTTCTTGGAGGATTTTGTAGGGGTCACGAAAAACTCGTAGCTGCCCCCTTCCTTCTTTGGGTTTTTTAGATATTCCCAAAGATAGGTTCTTTAGCTTGTCAATCAGTTCGTCAGGGATGGATGAAGTTTGAACTTCCCTTCTAGTTTGTTCCAGGATAGTTTTGGAGTCTGTCTGGATATCTCTGAGACTTTTAACGATCTGCACAAGTAATTGAATTTGGGTATTATTTTGCTTAATTATAGCAGAATTTCCTGAAGTTGGTCCCTGATGTTCGCCTGATTTAGTGAATCCTATAGCAGGAGATTCAATCTATTCTGTGGATTTGACAGCTTCCCTGTATGAGAGTGTGCTTTTGTGATAGTGTTGCTTTCATTCATGAAGTTGTCCACTGTTCAAGCTTATGGAGGAGTTTCTCCACTCGGTCGATCTTTTTGTTGAGGTCTTCAATCAACCTCAAGGCTTCCTTTTCCACCAATTTTGGTTGCTCTGCAATCTTTGTAACAAGCTCTCTAACTTCCTGCTTGGTTAGAAGCTTATTTTCTGTATAAATAATAGTTAGATTTCGCAGGGTAGAATTAAGCTTAGAAACCTCCTTTTCATGTTTTTGGCACCCTTCTTGGATTTGTTTGAAGTTTTTCAAGTGGACTCTAGATGATAGGTAGATTCTATCATATATTACAACGAGGTTGTTGGCTAACTGATTAGATGTAACTTTTGGGATGGAAGGAAGGTCAAGGTATTCGAGGTTAGATGTATGGGAGTTGGTATACCATTCTTGTATGGCATTTTCCTAGGTTTCTGACATTAGGCTCTTAACATGATAGACATCAGATTTTTGTTCATACAAGTGTGCCCTTGGTTTTATAGAGGTCGTTTGCCTTTTTGTCAAGTTATGACATGTTCTTTTGCGCTATATGAAGTTTATCAAATTAAGGTATACAAATATGGGTATAGTAGACCCCGTAATCTTTCCATTTATACTTTAACCCTTAAGGCTTTAGGTTCCCATAGTCATCTCTTTAAACCTTGCTCTGATACTAGTGGTGGAGTGGTAGTGGGGTTGCGTAAAATATGTAGAAAATATACAAAGAGATTAATAGAAATAAGGAGAGAGATGAAGAAAGAACTCACAGATTCTATTAATTTGGTAGATTACACAAGACCACAAGACCCTAATAGAGCTCAGTTTATGCCTGATGATCTACAAGGGGGAGAGGAGGAAGAGTTACTTATAGGTAGGGAAACGATGAATTGAGTATTTATTGGGCCCCATCGCCACTCATCATTTTTCTTCCTGATAAGAATGAATCCTCTTTTTAGATCACGAATATCTCTATTTAACTCGTGATCACACACTTATCAATTAATACAGTACTACAAGTTAGTCACTATAGTATCGACATATTGTAGCGTAATGCAGTAGCATGACATCCGAAAACCGTGAGGGCTCATGATAGGATTACTCAGAGTTTTTGGGAATAAATTAGGATATTATCCGATGTTCTTCCTTCAAGTTAGACTAAGGAGCGAAATAAAATGGAGTATGATAAAAGGATGGGTTCGAAGATGATCAATTTGAGAATAAATCCAGATATCATTGTAAGATACTTGCATCCAAGACACGGATGATCTCAGTAATTCTCTGCATAAAAATAAAATTATCGACCACTTTCAGAAGCAGTCAAAACTGAAGCTTCAAAGCGTTTTTGGACCATTAGTTTTTTACCCCGAAAAAAAAGCAATGTAGTTTATTATTGTATTATGTTGTAAGCCAAAACTCATTGTACTGTGCATGGCGAAAAGGAATATCTAAAATATTGTTGCATCCTTGCGACATCTATATATATATTTAATTTAATAGAAAACTCCATTACAGCAATATATATACTTCAACACGTTACGTTCTTCATTACATTTCGCTTTCAGTAAAAAGGAGAATGATAATGAAGATGGAGGAGGAGAAGAAGATTTCAGTAAGCACTAAGCAACTCGAGTTGGCTAAAAAAATCCAAGAATCACATAGTACGCCACAAGAATAGGCAAAGACACTAGCATCCCAAAAATTACCCTGCAAAATATATTAACGAAAGGATTATATTAATGAATTTCTAACTGATGGAGCATTAAGAAAAAAAAATAATTATATTATACTTTGAATAGAGACTTACGCAGTGCTGAGGACATCAGCATGCAACTGATATTCTCTTGCAAAAATAAAAGAAGTGATCGACTGTGGTAGTGCAGCCTGTGTTACATGGTAAATCAATTTTCAGCAATCTCTACAACAAAATGTATGTTCAACTTATAATTTGAATAGAGACTTACACTTAGATGATATATAGACGGGAAATTATCCTTTGTCATTAAAATATAATTAGAATGTATTCTAAAATTATAAATTGATTAATTAATAGATATTATTTTCAACTTTTCATCATTAAGTATTTAAAATCTTATCCAACACACAATTATCATTTTAATTAATACACAGGTATATGATTACCTGTATAATCGCTAGATGTAGGACTTCACCGCGAATACCAACAGCAATGGATCCGATGGCCATGGCTGCCGGTCCCGCAATAAACTTTAGCACCATCCCATATGCCGTCAATCTCGGTCCACAGGCAAGTATCTTCTCTTGTAATGCCATAAATAACCCTATGATTATAAGTTAAAATATTTAATATATATATTTTATAGTATTAATTTTATTCATATATAATCCAATTAAATAAAAAAAAAACTGGTCAAATTTGAGTTACCCATGCTGTACATGGCCATCCCCGTCCCCGCCTTGGACATGATCAATATCGAACCCTCCATGATTCTCGGCATTTCGAAATGCCACCTAATTAGTCAATCAAATCATTTGATAATAATGAAATGTTCAGGGATGTTTTAATATAAAAAAGTAATTTATAGAAGTGAAATGTAAATCTAACAACGGTACGATACCTATTGGCGACAAATGCCCACGTTATGCCAATTATGCTGGCGTACGAGTTTGGGTTCAGCGCGAGTTTGAGCCACACCACTTTCATCAGCGCCCAAAACGACGGCCTGGCCGCCGCCACCTCCGGTGCCTTCCCGGCGGCCCCCTCCACATCCTTGGACGCCGGCAGAGGCGGCGCCGGCTCCGTTGCGGCTGCGAACAAGCCGCACCCGGCCTTCCTGAGCTCGAACACAAACAGCAGCAACGTGAGCCACACGATGGCCTGCACCACCGACAGCTGCACCACCACATCCTGCGCCCACGGCCCGTACATCGCCGCCACCAGCGGGACCCCCACCACCAGCGAATTAGTGAGCTGGGCCAACGAGAAGCTGGTGATGGCCCAACAATAGCCGGGCCTTTCCTGGTCCTTGTGGCCGTGCAGCCGCCAGCAGCTCGGCCATGCCACCAGCAGCGCTGCCACCAGCACCTTCGAGATGGCGTCGGCACCGATCATACGGTAGTTCATTGCGAAGGGGTCCGTGTGCAGCGTGAACTGGAACGTGAACAGTGGCAGCGTGATGCAGGAGACGAGGCGGTTGATGGCCTCGCACTGCTCCGGCGAGATGATGCGCCACCACCGCACGGAGCCGTAGCCCAGCCCCAGCGCCACGTACAGTGGCACCATCGCCTCCGCCACCTTGTACACGCCCCCAACCTTTATCATCTTTGTTCTTGTTTTTGAACTCACTGTAAAAAAATCGTCTGTGTTCTCATCTTGGAATGATAAGTATATATATAGAAGACAATTGCAACGTTCGTTGATGGTGTCTCTAAAAGTATATAGAAGACAATTGCAATGTCGAATATAATGAGGAATTGATTCGAATGCTATATTTTGATCGATGCTCATATATCATATCGGAACACCAGTTGATAGTTGATGGAGGAGAAGGAAAGGTGTGTCTTCTGCAAGAATGAATGCATCATGCATGATATCGCTTGAGATGCTGCCAGGTTTATTCCTCCTTTAACTGCATGTTGGCTTAAATTATTGTCATACATGGATCGTTCGTTCCTCTGCAAACGCAACAAGAACTATTCTAAGTGTAAGGCCACATCCTCCATGATAGTGTTGCGTCACTTGCATGAAGGAATCTTTTTGTGGGTTTCAGCCTTTCAGGATACATTTCTGCAAGCTCAAGGGCTCTTCTTGTATCTCCCTGCGCTACTAATTATTATTATTAAACAGTATGATTATTTTATATACAGTTTGTGGCTTCCTGCTGAGAAGAATATACTTCCATGAACTTTAACATGCATGCATGTGCATGTATGCATTTGCGTGTATCAGATCTCACGGCAACGTAACAGATCCCGTCAAAACCGTCGTTAACAGTAATTAGCTACCGCTTAGTCTCCGTCTCCATTATTTAGGTTGCCACTGTACATTAACGACGAATATAAATTTCCTCGCTAATAATTACCTTAAGCTTTATATGATCGAATACAAATTTCCTCGCTAATAATTACCTTAAGCTTTATATGATCGAATATAAATTTCATCTCTAATAATTATAGCAAGCTTAATAGGGATAAATTTCGTCATTAACTTTAAATAATTTTTCTATTTAACTAATTTGAGATTAGATACAGGAAGATTAAGATTTCCATCACTAATTATCATAAATAGCAACTGAGATTTATAATTCCGCCGCTAATAGTGACATAAAATTATATTTATTGATCCGGTAGTAAGGTCGGGGGACCCCCTCTGGAGGGGAATCAACGTCACGTAGAGGTCAAAAGTCAAAACGGTCAGCATGAGGTTCGGCCGATCGGAGAAGGGGTGGGTCGACCGGCCAAACGGGTCCGGGCGGAATCAAAGACAACCCGACGAGGAGTTGGGTTTCCGACGCTCATGGTGAACAGGGTCGCCGGGCCGAGCGGGTGGCCCGCTCGGCCGAGGCGTAAAGCATCAATGCTGTGAAGGAACAGTCTCAGCCAAGCACCCGGTCGGACCGATACCTACGCCCGGTCGGATCGATGCCTGCCGAGCGGACGGACGCTCGACTTGGGGAAAAAAGGAGACAAGGACAAGGGGACATTGGGGAACATCATCTTCTGACATCAGGCATATTCGACGACCAAACCATACGTAGAATCGTACGACGGAAGGTTCTGCTGCCCCATCAGAGAGGTGCTCAGACTGTAGCAGTATGGTGTCAGGCATACTTCTCTAGCAAGCCCATGCTAAGGCATGGTACAGGACACGTGTACGCCTCGGTAGGTGTGCACAAGCCTCTCCACAGCTCTATATAAGAGCCCTCAGACTTCGCTGGAGGTAGGTGATCTCTCTTCTTTGGAGCCACTTCATCATTTTCCTCTTGCCTGACTTGAGCGTCGGAGGGTCGTCGCCGGGAACCCCTTCCCGGCCCGACTTCCTTGCAGGTTCGCCGGAGCTCCATAGGCCGGTCAGAGATCCGCGTCATCATCTGGAAGAGCGCCACGTGCCCAGCGTCCATCGACGCAGCGTTCGGACAGGATCAAATTGACATCGTCTGTGGGAATGCACCTGCATCCGAGCGGAAGAAATGGACGAAGCTGGACGACCGCACACCGTGATGCTCTCCCAGGAGGAGCTCGACGCTTTAATCGAGGCAAGAGCAGTTAAGCTCGTGGAGCAACAGAAACAGAAGGCGCAAGCCGATCGAATGGAGCAACAAGCGACGTCAGCGTCAGGAGGCCGAGCGGCAACATAGTTCTGACCGGAGAACATCTCAGCGCGCGAACCACCTCCAGCCTTACCGGGCGGGGAGAAAGGTGCGCCAATGTAATGTATGCTGTATACTTGAAATGCAGGAGTAAAAATTCGGAAAATTAGCTCAAGTATAGGGCATCGTCAGCCGAATCGGAAGACCGTTGAGCTCCGACGTTAAATATCGAGAGTCGAGCCGGCGACTATAAACCCTCCGGTCGGAAGAACCGTCGAGCTCCGACGTTAAATATCGAGAGTCGTACCGGCGACTATAAACCCTCCGGTCGGAAAAACCGTCGAGCTCCGACGTTAAAAATCGAGAGTCGCGCCGGCGACTATAAACCCTCCGGCCGGAAGACCGTCGAGCTCCGATGTTAAATATCGAGAGTCGAGCCGGCGACTATAAACCCTCCGGCCGGAAGACCGTCGAGCTCCGACGTTAAATATCGAGGGTCGAGCCGGCGACTATAGACCCTCCGGTCGGAAGAACCGTCGAGCTCCGACGTTAAATATCGAGAGTCGTACCGGCGACTATAAACCCTCCGGTCGGAAGAACCGTCGAGCTCCGACGTTAAATATCGAGAGTCGTACCGGCAACTATAAATCCTCTGGCCGGAAGACCGTCGAGCTCCGACGTTAAATATCGAGAGTCGAGCCGGCGACTATAAACCCTCCGGTCGGAAGACCGTCGAGCTCCGACGTTAAATATCGAGAGTCGAGCCGGCGACTATAAACCCTCCGGTCGGAAGAACCGTCGAGCTCCGACGTTAAAAATCGAGAGTCGCGCCGGCGACTATAAACCCTCCGGTCGGAAGAACCGTCGAGCTCCGACGTTAAAAATCGAGAGTCGCACCGGCGACTATAAATCCTCCGGTCGGAAGAATCATCGAGCTCCGACGTTAAATATCGAGAGTCATACCGGCGACTATAAACCCTCCGGCCGGAAGACCGTTGAGCTCCGACGTTAAATATCGAGAGTCGAGCCGGCGACTATAAACCCTCCGGTCGGAAGAACCGTCGAGCTCCGACGTTAAAAATCGAGAGTTGCGCCGGCGACTATAAACCCTCCGGTCGGAAGAACCGTCGAGCTCCGACGTTAAAAATCGAGAGTTGCGCCGACGACTATAAACCCTCCGGTCGGAAGAACCGTCGAGCTCCGAAGTTAAATATTGAGAGTCATACCGGCGACTATAAACCCTCCGGCCGGAACGAAAGATGCTTCAAGATAAGCGGCAAGGGAAAGTGATGACAAGTCATATGCCACCTACGCCCGCTCGGGGGGCCTAGTGGGTCGAGTTGTGTGTCATAGGCCCCGACTAGTCACCCACAAGCATGCAAAATAAAAGTGAAGTTGAACAAAGATAAATTTTTCATTGAAATTAGAGAAATTAGGGCCGAGCAGCCGAATTACAAAAAAGGAAGTTTTTTTGGCCGAACGGCCGAATTACATGAAGACTTCTACTCCAAAAAATCATAAAGGTCCTTAGGGATGTTGCTGAGGAACGCCGCATAGTCTTGAGCTGGGATGCTGGCGGAGTCCGGGAGCTGACCATTGGACTTCAAGTAGTCCGTCGTGGCGGTGATGGCAAGCTTGAAAGCAGTATACATCCGCTCGCATACTTTCTCTAAAAATTCGGTCGAGCGGATGTGCTTCAACCTCAGGGTTGCGACTCGGCCGGGTTCCACCTCTTGATATTCCCTGAAGGCAACTTGAGAAGCTTCGAGAGACTCCTGCAAAGTCTTCAGGTCATCCTTATGTTTAGTCGCCTCGGCCGAGCGGCTCGCCTTCTCGCCATCCAGCTACTCCATCAGCTCTTTCACCCGTTGCTCCAAGCCCCGAGCCTTGACATTCTTCTTCACCAGGTCGGCGATGGCCGTCTTCTTCCGTCAGTGGCAAGACTTATCTTCCAATCGAGCGTCTTCACCTATCTTTCAAGTCCTCCCAGAGTGTAGGCCTGATCGGCCGCCTTCTTTTGCTCAGCCGCCAACAGATCTTGGGTCTTCTTGAGCTCTTTCTGCAGCTCGGCGTATGAAGGACCCTGGGAGGGCGCGCCGCCCGAACTCCTTAACCTTTTTAACTCTGCGTCCACCATGGCCAGGCGTTTGGAGACGACGATCTCTTCTACCCACCTCTAACATAAACAAGATCATTAATAGCCGATCGGAGAAAGTGCGTAGAAGACTTCAAAGAAAACATACTTACCCCAGTGGCCTGCTGCATATGGCTATTGGCCAGATTGCTGAGCGGAATCATTGTGACACGTGCCCGAGCGTCGGCCCACATTTCGGCTATGGGCCCTTTCATGGTGATCATGTGCTCGGGCGCGGTTGGCTGATCGGACTCGGGCATCAACTCTTCGGTGGAGAGATGCAGGGAGACCCTGATGGTATGGTGCCGACCGGGAGTCGTCTGGGCGGAAGCTGGGGAAGGATCAGAGGCCGGTGCAGACAACTGGGACAAAATGGCCGAGCGTTGGACTCGGCGGGGAGAAGGCGGAAGGGCGCTGACAGGCACGACCTCGAGGGGGTCCGTGGGCACGTCCAGTTGGGACGGAGTCCGATCGGATGAGATCACCTCCACCGCTGGGGCTTTGCCGCGAGAATCGGCGGTGGTCCGTTCGGACGACTGGACCGCGGAGGTCGCCAATCGAAGGGGTGTCTCCGCTCGGCGCCTCTTTTGTCGAAGAGGGTGCTCTTCCTCCTGAGCGGAGCCTTCCTCCCGGACGGAAGGCCCTCGGCTAGAAGTTATGCCAACCGCCGACTCCGGGAGAGAAGCCTGAGCGGCCGACTCCCCCGCATTCGTTTCGCTCTCTCCTTCGTTAGAGCCGACCGGGGTGATACCCAGTTGCTCCATCTCTTTGGCAGCTACGGCCTCGAGCACCGCCGCTTTCCTCTTCAAAATTCCGGCCATCACGGACTCCATGACAATGTCCGCTGCAAAGGAAAAAGGAGAAAATCAGTTAGTAATCAAGGCGAATGTACAAGTAAAATTCTTATCGAAGCCGCTCGGGAGGGGGGTCCGGATCGGACTCAGACCAAAGATGTAAATCACCCCTTCGGGTAAGAACTTGTTGATGTCGAATTTCAGACCGGCTAGCATGTTGGCAGCATGAAGATAGTCCGGTCGGTTCTTGAACCTCTTTAGCTCAGGGGAGATTGGCGGTCCGACCTGCCACTGGGTTCGGAAGGAGGCCCGTTCGGGAAGACGCAGATAGAAGTAATACTCTTTCCAATGTTTATTGGAAGAGGGCAGTTTATTAAAGAAGACTAAACCGGGCCGAGTCTGGAACATGTAAGTACCCAGCTCGGACTGTTTAGGGTAATAAAAATAATAAAAGACCTCCGGTCGGAGGGGAATGTTGTGGATTTTGAACAGGACAACAACGCCGCATAGAAGGCGGAAGGTGTTAGGGACTAAGCTTCCAAGCGGAATGCCGAAAAAATTACAAACTTCTACGATAAAGGGATGGATGAGAAAGCGCAGACCGACTATGAACTGGTCGCGGAAAACACAGAAAGCTCCACGCGACGGTTTGTGTGGCCGAGCGGAGGGGGAGGGTAAGATAAGTTCAAAATCGGAGGGGATGTCAAAATTGTCCATCAGAATATCGGCATCGCGCCGATCGAAGCGCGACTCCATGGTGGTATACCATGGGCCAAGGGCTTGGTCTTGAGGCTGAGAGGAACTGGCCATTGTCCGAACAGACGAAACCACAAAAGGCGAGGAAAAGCAAATGACAGAAGGAAGAAGATGACAAGCAATACAACGACTAGAAAGCGAGAACACAGCAAAAAACACAAGGATGACAGAGAAGGGGTAAGGATCTTACAAAGAAGCAGACGAAGATCGAAGGAAGAGTGTGAGAGGTCGCCGGAAGAAGCAGCAACAAGATCACCAGAGCAGGAACGGCAAGGAAAGCTTCTGGGCACGCGAAAGCACAAATGCGGCAAGGAGGGGGAGAAGGCGAAGGCTTTATAGGGTTAAGCCCGAGCGGCTTCCACCGTTGGATGCAGGTCACGGGAACCGAAGCACGCATCGGGCCGTCCATTTTAAACCGCCTCGGTCTCGTCGCTCGCGACGCCGCCGCCGTACGATGACGACAGCAGCGCCACGTGGCATTCGACCACTGGAGAGCATTTAATGAGCGCCTTCACGAGACGCAGAGAGCATGCCCGGCCTTAATGTCGAAGATTGGCGTAAATTTCGAAGAGATCCGAGGAATGTTGGCGTTGACTAAGGCCGTAGCTACCCCCACACAAGCCGAGCGGAGGATGGTTTCTTAAATGCGCCGCTCGGCACTACGGGCGTCCAATCAGTCGGACTATGCGCCTCCTTCGACTAGACTTGAAGGGAAGGCAAGTGATTCGGCAGTAAGGTCGGGGGGCCCCCTCTGGAGGGGAGTCAACGTCACGTAGAGGTCAAAAGTCAAAAGGGTCAGCATGAGGTTCGGCCGATCGGAGAAGGGGTGGGTCGACCGGCCGAACGGGTCCGGGCGGAATCAAAGACAACCCGACGGGGAGTCGGGTTTCCGACGCTCATGGTGAATAGGGTCGCCGGGCCGAGCGGGTGGCCCGCTCGGCCGAGGCGTAAAGCATCAATGCTGTGAAGGAACAGTCTCAGCCAAGCACCCGGTCGGACCGATACCTACGCCCGGTCGGAACGATGCCTGCCGAGCGGACGGACGCTCGGCTTGGGGAAAAAAGGAGACCAGGACAAGGGGACATTGGGGAACATCATCTTCTGACAGCAGACATATTCGACGACCAGGCCATACGTAGAATCGTACGATGGAAGGTTCTGCTGTCCCATCAGAGAGGTGCTCAGACTGTAGCAGTATGGTGTCAGGCATGCTCCTCTGGCAAGCCCATGCTAAGGTATGGTACAGGACACATGTACGCCTCGGTAGGTGTGCACAAGCCTCTCCACAGCTCTATATAAGAGCCCTCAGACTTCGCCAGAGGTAGGCGATATCTCGTCTTTAGAGCCACTTCATCATTTTCCTCTTGCCTGACTTGAGCGTCGGAGGGTCGTCGCCGGGAACCCCTTCCCGGCCCGACTTCCTTGCAGGTTCACCGGAGCTCCATACGGACTGTCAGAGATCCGCGTCATCATCTGGAAGAGCACCACGTGCCCAGCGTCCATCGACTCAGCATTCGGACAGGATCATTTATGTATCAGCGATAGACATCCATAATTCTGTCACTATTATTTATATTTCAATTGCTAATAGCTATGGAATTATAAATATCTGTCGCTAATTATAAATTTCCATCACTATTTTATCGTAAAAAATAACAACAAAAATTTATAATTTCATCTCTAATAGAAAAACTTAGGGTGCGTTTGGTTTGCCCAATTTTATTTTCATTTTCTGGAAAACGCGCGTTTTTCGTTTTTTAGAAAATGACTTTTCCGCGTTTTTCGTTTTCTTAGAAAACACTCTCTCATTTTCTTAAAAATGAACGTGGAAAACGCAAACCAAACGCATTTTCCATTTTCTCATAAAATGAAAACAGAAAACAGCGTGGAAAACGCAAACCAAACGTCCCCTTAAAATTCTATCACTAGTTTTACAATAAATAGTGATGGAATTATAAATTCCCGTCACTAAATTTGATAAAATTTTACTAGAAACTATTCCTTTTGGCGTTTTTCCTATTTACATAAAGTATAACAATTGATAAATCATCACAATTCACAAACGATGGTTATTACAACGATACAATCGATAATACAATCCAAACACAAAAATCCAAAACATGACAAATGATAATAAAATTCAATCCTATCTGATCCGAACATAAGAAACGATATAAACCAAACATCTAAATACAATCAAGAAAAATCCAATACAACAATCTATATTATCTAATAACTCAAAATCTAATACAAAATCATCTTCAATCCTGTAGAAAATAAGATATCATAGGTTATAAAAACAACAATAGTTTTTGAAGTTAAACTGCATATATAAGGGATAACTACTTATCATACAAATACATAAATGGATAAACATAAATTTTACATTCTTTAAAAAAACATACATTTGTTCAAAAATTTTGGATATCTACATATGGTGATAGAAATACCATTGACTGAAATGAACCACAAAGAAATATAATATAATTAGAGATGCATATAATTTTAAAAGTACTAGCAATATGTTTTAAAAAACTAAGTTATATGATAACATACCTCAAAATGAGCTACTAATCAAGGGCATTATTGGGATCCTTGGTATCCTGGGACTCAAAATGATATGATTGTAGCTGTGGCTCCTATGTTGGAGTGAACTGAGCTGCCATGGCACACATATGGCAATACATCTCCTTATCTTTAGCGTTCCGAGCAATCATCGACTGCTCCAATATCACAAGTTGATCCCTCAATTATTGATTTTCTTGTCGCAACACTTGTACCACACTAAATGACGTGGAACTAGGACAACCCCTGGTCCTAGAAGGAGCCACTCATACGATCAAAGATAAGTTTGACTTTAGAGTCAAGGTCGTAGAGGGAGGTCTTCTTCCTTCTACTGATGATATCATAATAAATATCATTAATTACATCAGTGGATAGAGTCAGTGACTTCTCTTCCGTTATACCAGGCTGAAATGCTAGTTCAATTCTATTTGTCATTTTATCACGTGAAAAAATAATTAAATAATTAATATTCACATACTGTCTATAAATATATTGAATGATAATTGTGTAATTGGATAAAGTTAATATTCTTATACGTTGACTGCTTGGGATCACAAATCGACAAATGCGACATCTGTCTTCTTATGCATCTTGTTAAATACCTTCCAACAAGTGTAATGTCTCTGTAATTCAGCAATCTACGTAGAAAAAAAATACAAGTACATTAAAACAAGGTCAATAATAGCAATAAATTTTTCCCTCAACATTAAATTAACAAACTTACCAAGTCTACGTTATACTTTATGGATTCGGTGCTTGGTCCAACATTACGATTGCTTCAAGCAATTGTTGAATTTGACTGCCATCTCTTGGCAGCCTAAATGGCTCTCCAAGCCTCCCAAATATCATCAAGCACCTTGGATGGCCTGGTTCCCCTCTTCCTCCACTTGTATAATAAGCCCTTGTAAAGTTTAGCGCAGTAGATGTTCTGTGTTTTTAAATTTGACTTCATAGTCCTCCTCCAAATATATATTTTCTGCAACAATATTGAGAGAATTAGTATCAAAAGAATTTTATACTACACAGATGTTCCATTTATATTCAAAATACTTATAAAAAATCACTATAATAGAAAATTTTCAATTCCTATTCTACATGATTCCTTGTGGTGCCTGTTGGGACACTTTGGAGATAGAGGAGGGTGAATAGCTCATCGCACTTTGTTTGCTTGCTTCGTGATGATGATATGCAGCGGATAAAACTCGAAGCAAGCTCTCAATGTTAACACAAAGGATTTACTTAGTATCCACCTCAAGAAGAGATGACTAATCCAAGGATCCACACTCAAGCACACACTCCATTATGTAAACAACTCCTTCTCGGAACAACCGAAGGTGGAGAAACCTCTTACAACTCTCACACAAACCTACAACTCAAAACAAGAAGTAAATGTACATAAGTATAACAAAAATCTCTTCTTGCTTGACCTTGTTGCTTGTGATTGCCTCTTGTAAGCTTCGGAAATATAGCAACACCTCAACCCTGAGCTTACAAGAACTGGCGGAGAAGATGAGTGGAGCGATGTTTGGAACAATGCACACAAACCCTTTTTATCGGGCTCACAACAGACTAGCCTAATCGATTAAGCCTTCCTAATCGATTAAGAAGCTTTCTGTTCATGCGAGAACAAGCTGTAAGCGATTAAGCCTTCCTGCTTAATCGCTTACTGAATTTTCTTTGCCTTTTGCGAAGACAGGCTTAAGCGATCATCCTGATCGCTTAAGCTTCAAACAGAACCATTCTGTTCGAAGCAAAAAGCACCGTAAGTGATTACCCTTATCGCTTACAATGTCTTAATTGATTACACTAATCGATTAGACAACCTTTCTCGTGATTCCAAACTTAAGCGATTACCTTAGTTCCTTAAGCTATGGTATTCGACTACCATAGTCGATCACCAAACCCTAACTTCCCAACCGAAGTCTAGGATTCCTTTATCCAACATCCGGTCAATCGTGACCTGTTGGGACTCCTCCTTGCCTGATATCTGGCTGATTTTGACCTGCTAGGACTTCTTTGCCAAGTGGCCGGTCAATCCTTTGACCCACTTAAACTTTCTTCCTCGTGCCAAGTGTCTGGTCCTCCTTGACTCACTTGGACTTATCGTCTCATGCCAAGTTTCCGATCAACCTTGACCCACTTGGACCTCTACATGCCTGGCTTCACTCACCAGGATTTTCCTACTACCTAGCTTCACTCACTAGGGCTTTCACCTGGCTTCACTCACCAGGATTTTCCTTCTGCCTAGCTTCACTTACTAAGACTTTCACCTGCCTTCACTCACTAGGACTTTCACCTGCCTTCACTCACCAGAATTTTCCTTCTGCCTATCTTCACTCACTAGGACTTTCTATCTGCTTGGCTTCACTCACCAAGACTTTCACCTAGCTTTACTCACTAAGAGTTTTCTACTGCCTACCTTCACTCACTAGGGCTTTCACCTAGCTTCACTTATCAGGATTTTCCTTCTGCCTAGCTTCACTCACTAGGACTTTCACCTGGCTTCACTCATCAGGATTTTCCTTCTGCTTAGCTTCGCTCACTAGGACTTTCCATCTACCTGGCTTTACTTACCAGGACTTTCCACACCAAGTGTCCGGTCAACACTGAGCCACTCAGATTTTCTTCTTCTGCCAACCTTCCCATTGGACTTGCCCTTGCCTAACCTCTAGTTAGGACTTTCCAGTCAAGTATCCGGTCAACCTTGTCCTTCTTGACCAACCTTTCTAAATGGACAATTGCAACGACAATGTCTATATATTGTCAAACATCGAAACTCAAATATCAAAACTTAAACTTGAGCTAGCTCAAGTTTAGTTAATCTGGTCAACCTTGATCCAGGGGATATTGCACCAATAATTTCTCTCTTTTTGATGTTGACAATACATTTAACTTAGGCTAAACACATAATCTCAATTTTTTCTTCATGCTAAAGCATAAATGAGAGTTTCTTTCATTCTCTCCCTTTCCTAGAAGCAAACTCCCTCTTTAGGAAATGAAGGTCTAACTTAAGCCCTATATTTCCCCCCTTTAGCACACATCAAAAACTCTTCCCCCAAAGAGTTACCCAACCGTTATTCACAACTTCACTTGTTATTCATAACATCATAATAAAGGTCTCATACCCTTCACTATCTCCAATGCTCACCCTTGAGCACTAAACTACTTCACACTACTCATCCTAGAGCATTTCACTCGTTGGGCACAACACTATACTGAAGGTCTCATACCCTTCATTGTATCCAATACTTACCCTTAAGAATACTTCATTCTAACAATGAAGATATCCAATCTTCCATTTTTTTTCTTTGTTTACAAGTAAAAGTAAACTATGTTTTCAAGGAGTAGCTCCCCCTTAAAACATGCCCGAGCTTCTGTCATTGCACCAATAATGACTTGGAGTTTCTAAACCTTTAGAAAACCCAAAATATGAAATTATTAGATTCAAAATATCAATATTGAATGCAAACTTCATCCCAAACTCCAACGTAGTCCTTCTTAACCATTGCTCCTTGTTTTCATCATGAAAACTACCCTTAAACATTCACAACTTGGTTTCATAGGGTTAAGAATGGTTAACACGGCTAAACACAGCTTGTTCAAATGAAATCAACTTATTCAAATTGAAAACAAGATCTTAAGCGCCTAACCAAGGCTCTTAATCGCTTAAGACCATCCGTAATCGACTGAAGTTGGGATTCAATCGATTCCCAAGGGTTAATCGATTGATGTAATCGATTAAGGTCTTTAATCGATTACATTCCGTGAGCTATTGTGCTCACGGGAATTCACCTAATCGATCAACCTAATCAATTAGGATGTGGTAATCGACTAGCCTAGTCGATTACCATTTTTGATTTCTAAAATTCAATTTCAGTCGAATTTCAGAAATGCCTCAAAAATTCTATAAAATTCTAAAAATCATGAAAATTCTTGTAGACATTATCTAAAATATATACTCTCATGGAAAAATAGTTTTCTGAGAAAATACTTCATATTTTCAAAGATTGATACAAATTTGAAAACTCATGAAAAATTCAATGTTTTCTTCTAGTTTGTGTCAAACTCTTCAATGGTGATTACTATCAAAAGATAGTTTTCACCAAGATTTTCCAAAAGTATTTTAAAATCATTTTCAGAATCAATTTCTAACCATGTTCTTTGGGCTCAATGCACATGATTTATACATTAGCTTTTCCAATGATTAGATAACACATAACTATGTGTTTTGATGAAATCCAAACTCAAAAGGATGCACTAAATCAACATCTTGAGTTTTGTTCATCATCCTAACATCTCACTTGTATCTAATGCGCACTAAATAACATACAAGTCAACCTATAGTTATTGTGAGATTTAGATATTGATTTTTCCCTAAGCTAGAGATCATGCATATCTATCTAAGCATTTTAAAAATATGATTATCTACCTATGATGTCACTTGTTGATAAATTCTTTTACCACGCTTGTTGATAAATGTCATTGTCCTTAATTACATGAAATTTAAAATAATACATGATGACTTATGACATACATTAAAATAAGCATTTTTCAAAAGAAAAACTGCTATAGCGATGCATGTATGACATAACATGGTATTTTTATTTTATTTTTCATAATAATATAAATGTAAACTATGATGTTATGATATATGATGAGCAATCAAACATGGCAACTTAGCATAAATAAAATATACCTAGATAATCTATCTAAGTATCCTTAATTCTTAGCTAAGCTTAAAATTAAATCTAGATTGCCCCCATCTTCTTCAAGAAAATGTCAAAACTCAACTTGATATTTCTTTTACTCTTTTCTATTTGTGTCAATTAAAATTAAGTCCAAATTATCAAATTTTGACACATTTTACTCTTCTAAAGAGTAACCAATAATCCTTTACATTTTCAAAGTTTAGCAAAAATCTTGAAAACACCTCCAAGTGGCAACTATATCAAGGTTGGGTTAACTACCCTTCCAAATAGAGTTGACACTCTCTAACCCAACTAGGGTGTAGAGAATATACTCCTAGGAACCCAACACCTATTGGTGCTCCTTGAATGTTCTAGGTATTCACTAGGAATGAATTCCCTAGTGACCTTCTTAATGACCTTTCTAGGCTTCTTAGAAGCCTTGGTCACTTCCTCTAGGTCAACTCTAGGGATAGCTTCCCTTGTCACCTTCTTGATGACTTGCTTATGCTTCTTAGAAGTCTTAGTCACATTGGTCTTTGCAAAAATACTTCTATGGATAACTTCCCTTGTATCTTTGATTTGACCCCTAAACATAGGGTTGGTTCCATAGCTATATGGAATCCTATGATAAGATGTCACATCCTTCTTAGCCTTAGGTTTGTACCCCAAACCTCTACGACCATTGGATGAATCTTAATGTCCTAAACCTAGGATTTTGTTCTTGGACCTTTGTTCTTCATGTGTGGGTTTTCTAAGAGTCCTATCTAATTTATTAAGTCTTGACTTCAAGACTTGATTTTACTTCTATAATAGCTCAACCTTAGATTTTTCATTAAAACTTTTATTTTTATTTCTCTTAGGCATGTGCCTAGAATCATTTGAGTTATTGCCTAAGTTGTTTTCTACCTTCCCAACCCTAGGTTAAGTTGTTTTAGCATGATAAGCCACATGGTTTTCTTTAATTATATTATGTCTTCTATTTTCATTATAAATAGCATTAAAGTGATATAAACTAAACCTAGCATGCTTTTTATCATGTGTCAAAGGAATTGGTTTAACAAATAATACCTTGAGTTTCCTTTTAGAAGCTCTCGCTTGAGTTGAGCTTCCTCCTTTGACTTTGGCCGATTTCTTCCCCTTAGGATATTGACTTCAGTAATATCTTTTTTTATTGCAAGAGAAGTACACAATATACTCCTTGCTCTTTTTTTTTTCACGGGGGTGGTCTCCTTGGGCTTCTCCTTGCCCTTAGGTGCCACTTGGCTCTTTTTCTTAGCCAATTTGGGACACTTACTCTTATAGTGTTCATGTTCCCTACACTCAAAGTAAATAATATGATTTTTATTATTAACAATTGACATTTCTATACCTTTGCTTATAGGGGTGACATTTGATCCTCCATTTGAATTTTCTTGACTTTTGGAGATTGTCTCATCTTCCTCTCCACTTGACCCAGTTGTTGAAGCTTATTCTTCTTCTTGATCCGATGTCAACGAAGGACACTCCCCCTCAATCCTAGAGGTGGAAGCTTTATCATCTTCATCATCATGCCCATTGAACAAGGAGTATGCTCCTTTTTTTTCCCTTTTCATTGTACTCCATTGAAGATGAAGCTTCTTGGACTTCCTCTTCTTGAGTTGAGCATCTCTCAACTTCGGAGTCCTCTTCATCTTGGTCTTGATCCAATGAGTCTGCCTATTTGGATTTCTCTTAGTTTGGTGTAGCGAAGGGTTCTTCATGAAGCTTGACCAATTTGCTCCAAATCTCCTTGGCATCCTCAAATTCTCCCACTTGCTTCAAGATGTTGCTAGGCAATAGATTGACCAATAGCTTGGTCACTTCATCATTGGCCTCACATCTTTGGATTTGCTCTTGGTTCTACTTGCTCTTCTTGAGAATTTTGCCTTTTGAATTCTTTGGAGCTTCAAAGCCTTCCATTAGAGCAAACCATTGCTTTATCTCCATCATGAAGAAATTTTTTATTCTTGATTTCCAAGAATCGAAGATCGTCATTGTGAATGGTGGAGGGACCCTTGTGTCGTATCCAAGTCCATCTTAGAATTCCATTTGAAGTTGAGCCTTTGATGAATTCTTTGACTTTGTTAAACTTGCTTCAACTTCTTCTCCCTCTATCTCGTTGCCCTTTTCGGTGATGATTCTAGTGAAGAGCGACCTTACTCTGATACCACTTGTTGGGACACTTTGGACCTAGAGGGGGGTGAATAGCTCGACACGGTTCGTTTGTTTGCTTCATGATGATGATATGCAGCGGATAGAACTTGAAGCAAGCTCCCAATGCTAACATTTACTTGGTATCCACCTCAAGAAGAGGTGACTAATCTAATGATCCACACTCAAGCATATACTTCACTATGTAAACAACTCCTTCTCGGAACTGGAGGTGAAGAAACCTCTTACAACTCTCACACAAACATACAACTCAAAATAAGAAGTAAATGTACACAAGTATAACAAAAACCTCTTCTTGCTTGACCTTGTTGCTTGTGATTGCCTCTTGTAAGTTTTGAAAATGCAACAACACCTCAACCTTGAGCTTTTAAGAATTGGCGGAGAAGATGAGTGGAGTGATGTCTGGAACAGTGCATGCGAACCCTTTTTATCGAGCTCACAACGGCTATATTTTCAAGTTTAATTGACTAGCCTAATCTATTAAGCCTTCCTAATCGATTAGTCTAATCGATTAGGAAGCTTTCTGTTCGCGTGAGAACAAGGTATAAGTGATTAAGCCTTCCTTCTTAATCACTTACTGAATCTTCTTTGCCCTTTACGAAGACAGGCTTAAGTGATCAGCCTTCTTAATTGCTTACCGAATCGCTTACCAAATTTTAGGCGCTCAGACTGGTCCAAGCGCTCAGGAGCGAAGATCTATTGGAAAGAAGCCGTTATAGAGTGGATTGAGGCGACCAAGTTCAAGTGCCCACACTGGGTCCAGGCGCCTGGGAGATGCCATGCCAGCTAATGACTAGCTTCGACTAGTGGGCTATAAATAGAGCCCTGATGCTCGAAGTCCAAATAACATACTTGTACTTTTATTCTCAAATTCTATTGTTGTCGTTTTACGCTTCAACGTTTGTAAAGAGACTACTTCGCCTGCTTCAATCAAAGGGGATCTTTTATTAGAGCTTTCATTATCTTAGATTAGCAACCTTCTTGGTTGCAAATCAAACTATTCACCCCCTTCTTGCTAATCTACCTGGATCTGCAATTGGTATCATAGCTCAACGGCTTCAGAAGGACTAACCGTCGACAAAAATAACAAGATGATGGTCTGATCGAGCATTCATCCACCGAAGTTCGAGAGTGATTTCACCATATGAAAAAAGAAAATAGAGGTATTGTTTAAAACTAATTTTTATATTTTTTTAACTATAAAATATGGTTTTATAGAACCTATAGATCAGCATGGAGTGAAAAGGAAGAGCACTTGTGGAGCAAAAAGGAGTAGGCTAATTTCGTGGCCAACGAAAAAGTTGAATTTCATCTGTTCAGCGTACTTTCACTTCAAGAAGTCAACCAAATCGGCGCTTACGACTCCGCTATAGAGCTTTCAGAGAAATTTTTGGAACTACACGAGGGAACCTCAAAGGTAAAACTCGCAAGACACGACCTTCTCCGGAACTGACTCAGTAACCTCCGGATGGAAAAGGAAGAAACAGTAGCTTATCTACAAGAACTGATTACCAGACTCACGAACCTCAAAGAAACGGTAATGAATCAGGATTCATAAAGGTATGCTTTAAATTCTTTCCCGAAAATACCCAAATGGACGTCTATACTGGACCCCTACTGCATCTTCAAGACATCGAGGTAAGTAGTTTAAAAAATTTATTTTTTACTTTCAAATTACACGAGTCGAGATGTGTAGGTTTATGAAATAAAGAAGAGAAGTCAAATTAGAACCTAGCACTCAAAGCCAAGAAGATCGAGCCAGAGTCAAAATCATCGCTCGACGAAAATGAAAAAAGTTATATGCTAAGAAAACTTTTAAAGTTCTTTAAGTCTAACAATTTCAATAAGAAACATGCCAATAAGATTCTCCGGAGAAAGAGAAAAGTCAGATGCTAAAATGGACATATCAAGAACAATTGCTTGAAACTAAAAAGAAAGGATAAAGGGCCAAGACGATCGAAGCATAATAATCTAAAAGCTATATGGGACAAGTCGTCATCAGGGTTCAAAATCAAGGCCTACACCAGACTTACACTAATAGCAAGTCATCAAGACACTATAAAAAAAAAAAGATGTTATAGGACTAGTTTATTTGACTTGTAGGAGTAATTTTCCATCGCTACTACAAATATTGCAACAGTTTGGCAAGTGCATTTGTTGCCACCATTGCTAGGCCCAATTAGAGCGGAAGATAAAAGCGATGGTAAATGTTGTCCTAACTGCTCTAACATGTTGGTTTTTGTCAATGAAGGAGGGACATAGTACTTCACGACCACCGTTCTATGAAGGCAGCAATTTTGCTTATTGGAAGAGCCGCATGGAACACTATCTCATGACCGAAATTGATATGTGGTTCTCAATCACGGAGGGATTCATGGCGCCAACTGAAAATGGAAAAATGCTTGAGTCATCCAAGTGGACTGTTGAACAAAAAATGAAGGCTCAAGCAAATGCAAAGGCGATTGTGACTCTTCAATGTGGATTAAGCTCGGAACAACTCAACAAAGTTGGACCCTTTAAGAGTGCCAAGGATTTGTGGGATAAGCTTATTGAACTAAATGAAGGCACCAAGGATTCAAGAATTGCAAAGAGGGATTTGTTGATAAATCAACTTCAAAACTTCACCATGAAGGATGGAGAAACGGTAAGCTCACTACATGGGAGATTCAAGGAACTCCTAAATGGTCTTCATTCAGTTGGAGAGAGTGTGGAGAACCGAGATCTCATAAGGTATGCTTTAAAATCTTTCCCAAGAAACTCTTTATGGTCATCCATGGTGGATGCTTATAAGGTTTCAAGGGATTTGTCAATAGTGAAATTGGATGAATTATTTTGTGAACTTGAATTACATGAGCAAGCTAACACAAGCCATAAGGAGAAAGGTATAGCATTGGTTGCAGGTGAAAAGAGCAAAAAGAAGCACAAGGAAAAGAAAAAGGAGAAGAAGGAGTCATCTTCAGAATCCGAACAAGATAGTGATAGTGATAGTGATAGTGATAGTGATGAAGAGCTATCATCAAGTGAAATGGCAAACTTCGTTCGAAGAATGATGAGACATTCAAGGAAGTTTGACAAAAAGGATGTTAAGAAAATCTTCAATGATGAGAAAAGAAAAGGTAAATCTCTTGTGGATTCTAAGAATAAAACTGATGTAATTTGCTATGAATGTAAGAAAAAGGGGCACTACAAAACGGAGTGTCCAAAGTTGAAAAAGCAAGAGGAAAAGATCAAGAAAAAGAAGAAGGCGTTGAAAGCCACATGGGATGACTCATCATCAAGCTCATCGGAAGAAGATGAAAGGAAGAGCTCAAAGCACATGGCTCTCATGGCCTTAAGTCATGTAGAAGATAGTGAAGATGAAGATAGTCATGAAGAAGATGTGGAGTCTTCAAGTGAGTCATCTTCTAGTGATGATGAGGTAATTTCTCCCAAGCTTGATAAGATGTATGCCACCATTGCATGCTTAACCAATGCACTAGCTAAATCAAAAGGGAAGGTCAAAAGATTGCAAAGTGAATTGAAATCACTCAAAAATGAAATTGTGCCATGTGAAAGTTGCATGCTTCATGAAAATGACAAAAATGATGTTGATGATCTTGAAAAAGAAAATGTATCATTGAAATCACAAGTTGATGATCTTAGATGTGCTCTAGTAAAATTTACTTCAAGCTCAAAATACTTAGATATGATTCTAGGAGCTCAAAGAGGCGTGTACAATAAAGCGGGACTAGGTTTCAAATCTCAAGATAAGGAAGTTAAATTCATGTCCCTAATTAGTAGAAACCATGCTTCAAGGGTTAAGGTTGTTCAAGCTTGGGTACCCAAGCAATTTGTTATTGATGCTACCGGACCCAAAGTGTGGGTACCAAAACATTTAGTTCATCGTGTTTAAACAGGCATGCACAAAGGGGGAGCATCCAACAACATGGTTCGTAGATAGTGGATGCTCTAAGCATATGACGGGAGACTCATCAAAATTTTCATCATTTAGACACAAAAGTAAAGGTACCGTTTCTTTTGGTAATAGTGGTGAGTTAAAAGTTATAGGAATTGGAGATATTAGAATTTCCGAGAAATTTGTAATAAAAAATGTGTTACTAGTAAAAGGCATGACTTTTAATCTCTTGAGTGTTAGTCAACTATGTGACTCGGGGTATAGAGTTGAGTTCAACTCATCTCAATGCCTAGTCAAACATAGTGAACTAAACACCAATGTTCTCATAGGCCATAGAAAAGAAAATATTTATCAAGTTGAACTATTTGGTGCTACTAATGTGTTTGCTAAGTGTCTCATGTCCAAAGAAGAGGAGACGTGGCATTAGCACCAAAGAATCGCTCACACCAACATGAAGAATATCAAAAATCTCTCAAGGAAGGAGTTGGTGTACGGATTGCCAAAGTTGAAGTTTCAAAAGGACAAAATATGTGATGCATGTCAAATGGGTAAGCAAACCAAAGCTACTCATAAAGGTAAAAATGTTGTAAGTACTTCAAATGCTTTAGAGCTCATTCACATGGATTTATTTGATAGTAGCAAATATATTTCTTTAAACGGTAGTAGATATTGCTTTGTGATTGTGGATGATTACACTAGATATACATGGGTGTTTTTCTTGAAACATAAGGATCAAACTCTAGATACCTTGATTGCTTTTTGTAATAGAGTAGAAAATGAAAAGGCCCATAAGATAAACAAAATAAGAAGTGATCATGGAGGTGAGTTTGAAAATGATAGATTCACAAGTTTTTGTATGGAAAAAGGCTACAAACATGAGTTTTCAACCCCTAGAACACCTCAACAAAATGGAGTTGTTGAGAGGAAAAATAGGGTGTTACAAGAGGCCGCTAGGAGCATGTTAAATGAATATTCACTACATAGTTTCCTATGGGCCGAAGCAATCAATACGGCTTGTTATGTCCAAAATCGAACTTTAATACATAGGTTTCTAGGAAAAACACCTCATGAATTGTGGTTTGGTAAACAACCTACAATTAAGCATCTTAGAGTATTTGGGTGTAAGGTCTATATTCTAAACACCAAGGATCACTTGGGAAAGTTTTCCGCTAAGGCGGATGAGGGGATTCTTATAGGATACTCAAGTCATAGCAAGGCATACCGAATTTACAACAAAAGATCAAAACTAGTTGAAGAATCACTAAATGTTGTATTTGAAGAAAATCCCTCTTTAAACGCTATAAGAACAAACAATGAAGGATTACAATTTGAGTTAGAGAAACTAACACTAAATGAGGTAAATCATCAAGGAGAAGAAAATCAAGAAAGTGATGGTGAGAAAAATGAACCTTTGCCACTTGAACCCGAAATTACAACAAATCAAGACTCAAGACCTATTAGGACTCATGTAAATCATCCCTTAGATCAAGTAGTAGGAGACATTACTCAAGGAGTGAGAACTCGATCTTACTTTAGAAATGAAGGAAGTCAAGTTGCCCTAATATCTCAAATAGAACCAAAAACCATTGATGATGCCTTGTTTGATCCGGATTGGATTTTAGCAATGCAAGATGAATTATCTCAATTTGAGAGAAGTCAAGTTTGGGATTTAGTTCCTAGGCCTAACAACAAATCAATTATTGATACAAAATGGGTTTTTAGGAACAAACTTGATGATAAAGGAATAGTGGTGAGAAACAAAGCTAGATTGGTCGCTAGGGGTTTCAATCAAGTAGAAGGGTTGGACTATGATGAAACTTATGCACCCGTAGCAAGATTGGAGTCAATTAGAATGATGCTGGCCTTTGCCGCCCACAAGGGCTTCAAATTGTACCAAATGGATGTAAAATCAGCATTTTTAAATGGTGTGATAAAGGAAGAAGTATATGTTGAGCAACCACCGGGATTTGAAAATTTGGAGTGTCCAACCCATGTATATAAACTTAAAAAGGCCTTATATGGACTATAACAAGCTCCTCGGGCTTGGTATGAACGATTGTCAACATTTCTAGTATCAAAAGGGTTTCATAGAGGCAAAATTGATCCTACTTTATTCTTGAAAAATAATGGTAATGATTTGTTTGTGGCCCAAGTATATGTAGATGACATTATTTGTGGTTCCACAAATAAATATTTTTTAAATGAATTCATTAATCACATGGAGAGTGAATTCGAAATGAGTTTGGTTGGTGAGTTGACATTTTTCCTAGGATTACAAATTAAGCAAACAAAAGAGGGCATTTACATTCATCAATCCAAATATGTCAAAGAGCTATTTAAGAAATTTGGAATGGAAAATGCAAAGGAAATATCTACCCCCATGGCCACAAATACTAAGTTGGATAAAGACATTGAGGGGAAAGAAGTTGACTCCAAAGTGTATCGTAGTGCTATAGGAAGTCTTCTCTATCTCACGGCTAGTAGACCGGATATACTTTTCACCGTAGGTATATGTGCTAGGTATCAATCTTGTGCCAAGGAGTCACATTTGAGTGCCGTTAAGCGAATTCTTCGTTATCTCAAGGGGACTCAAAATGTTGGTCTTTGGTATCCTAGAACCGAAACTTTTGACCTAGTGGGCTATACCGATTCCGACTATGCCGGATGCAAGTTGGATCGCAAAAGCACTAGTGGTAGTTGTCAATTTCTAGGGTCCTCTTTAGTAAGTTGGTCAAGTAGAAAACAACATTGTGTAGCTCTCTCCACAACCGAAGCGGAATATATTGCCATGGGAGAGTGTGTATCGCAATTATTGTGGATGACTCATACTCTAGAAGACTATAAACTTACCTATAACAATGTTCAAGTACTTTGTGATAATGTGAGTACAATCAATTTAACAAAAAATCCCGTTCATCATTCAAGAACGAAACACATAGAGGTTAAGCATCATTTTATCCGTGATCATGTAACTCGAGGTGATATCATTTTAAATTATGTTGGATCAAAATCTAACTTAGCCGATATCTTCACCAAACCTCTTCCCGAAGTTGAATTTAGCTTTCTTAGAAGAGAATTGGGAATGTGTTATATTGATTAAATCAAATCCTCATGGTCACTTTATAGATAGAGCCTTTGGGTTCTTCACCTTATTTTTTTTGCCTCTCACAAACACATAGGGTTATCTTCTTTGTGTGATTTAGATGGGGGTGAGAGGTTAGGAACATTTATCTTGGTCATAATGCTTGTTATGATGCATTAAGTTGGCCAAGAAAAATGATTTTCACATGAAACATTCATTTGTCCAATCATAGGGAAAGCAAGTGTACAACTCATGTGCCCGTTGCCCTACGATTATGATTGGAAATTTCCAATTGATCATGTCACAACTCACTTCTGAAACATTGGTTGAAGTGTGTTATTGGATGGGGATTATTATGAAAAAGATAGATACAAACTTCCTCATATCTTTGAAGTTTTCAATAATTTGTGGTTTTGTGTAAGTTTTCACTAAGACGAGTTTATTTTTATTAAACTTTATTTTTCCTTGATAATATGGGACATATATAGTGTCTATGCAAAATTTCATGATTTTTGGAGTAGTGTACAATTAGTTGTGCTTTTCCAAATCTTGGTTCTGAAAGTTTTTCAGACATGCACAACTATCAGGCTTCCCAATCGATTGGTCAATCGATTGGGAGGCTCGCACTTGGCCTCAGAAGGCACCTGAATCGATCAATGGATCGATTCAGAGTACCTCGATCGATCAATGGATCGATTGAGACGCTCGTCGGTTTTCACAGAAGGCATCTGAATCGATCAATGGATCGATTCAGAGAACCACAATCGATCAATGGATCGATTGAGACGCCTTTTCGGCTTTCCACAGAAGGCGTCTGAATCGATCTATGGATCGATTCAGACGTTCGTTCGATTTTCACAGAAGCATTGTGAATCGATCTACCGATCGATTCAATTACTCTCAATCGATCGGTCGATCGATCGAAGCCCTAAAACCCGTCTTAAACCTGTGGATCCGAATCGATCCCTTACCTTTTCCTTTTCTCTTTCTCTCTCGACGCGGCTTTTGCCCTAGGCGATTTTCCAGGCGACGGCTCTGCCTGTCTCGATCGTCACTCCGGCGTGCTTCTCCGGCGAAGAGGAGCTATCCCACTTCTCTTCCAGTCCTCTCTCGACACACTGGGCAGCTCCTTTCCTCTTCTCCGCGTCCTCACACAAAATGCGGACTCAAAACCCTAAACCTAGGTAAAACTCGTTGCTCTACTCCTTGTTGTTCCTTTTTGCTGCTATTCTTGACCTAATCTGTATTTTTGTATGTCTTTGTGCATTGCATTATCCCTCATTGCACTTATTGCATTACCCTTAAATCTTTGCATTACTGTCAAACCATTCCCAGTCCTTTTCTCACGCACTTTGTATTCCTTCCCGTTCACTGTCAACCCTGGGCATCTCGTGCATTTGTTTTCTATCCCACAGAAAGAAACAAAAGGTCCGTGAATCGGGCGAAGGGTCGTCTGTTCCTTCCTCACGCCCTCAACCTCCCACTGACCCTAGGTTTCCAAATGCTGCAATGCAACAATCTTTCACCAAAAACACCTTCAAACTTATTCCCCCTAGATCAGTGAATTTGCAATATTATAGATCTTCTTGTTTTGATACCTATAATAGGTTCAAGCATTATAAACTTGACCCTTTGTTGACTTGTGAGAGGGACATCAATATAGGTCTTGTCTCCGAATTCTATAATAATTTACACACTTCAGATGGTGTAAATTATCGCACTCGTGTTGCCAAACGGAGCCTGGACTTCTCTTATGAGATTCTTCAATCTTATCTCGAATGTCTTCCCTCAAACAATGACTTTGTCTTTTATCCGAATCTTCCCGATGAGTTGCCTCCACCTTTTGAGCATATTAGCATTGACTCCATGCATCAGTTCTTCTTTGGTCATCCTCGTCCGGATGGGCCAGATGCTCATATCACTAAGTTTTCTTCTCTTGAGTTATCGACTGAAAATGCCGCTTTGTTTAAAGTGATCATCAACTGTCTTTTCCCCATTGCCTCTCGTGCCCTAGCCATTCTACGACCGCCTCATATGTTTGCTCTTTACGCCATTCGTCATTCCCTTGACATCAACATCACTCTGAATATCTTTCATTGCATCATCCATTTCACCCAGCCCGTGCAGCAGACGATCCATATGCCTTTCGGGCATCTTATCACCGATTGGCTGGCGTCCCAGAAGGTTGATGTCTCCCGGGGACGGCTGGAGCACATGACAGTGGCTTATTCGGGATTTCTTCCCGCTCTTTCAAGAAGTCGGGTCTGATTGGTGGTCCAGCTGGAGTTCGATGGATCGATGGCCGTGCTTTTGGGGAGGGACCCCGGGCTCGCCAAAGGGGGGATGCACAGGCCTTGGCTCCTGCGGAGGATGAGGCTGAGGAGGAGTTCCACGGGCCAGCTTCTCCGACTCTTGAGGAGACGGTTTTCACTCGCCTTGAGGAGCTGACCTTGGAGGTAGCCAGCCTGCGTACCACGTTGGATACCGTGGTCCAGCAGCAGACTTCGATGCAGACGACTTTGGATACACTGTGGACTTAGTGGGCTCGTGGGTGACGGTTCACCCGTCTCAGTCTGGTCCATCCCCCGCCCCTGTTCCTCCTGCTGAGGATGCCCCTGATCCTGACTCTGCGGCGGTTCCTGCTCCGGCTACTACGTCTGCTCCAGCTGCTGATCCTGATCCTCCTCCTCCTGGCGACGAGCTTATCGAGTTTTATGTTCCTATATGATATGTTTTTATTTGTTGTATGGATGGTTATTCTGGAGTCCTTTTTGTGAACTCTATTTTATTTTGAATGTATGATATTTTTGTGCTACACTCTCCTTTTGATTCTACATTTCAGTGTTGTTATGTTCTGTTGATATATGTGTTTTAGGGGGAGCATTCCTTGGATGTATCATATTTGCCTTGTGCACTTATTGAGGGGGAGTTATTCGCTTTTGATTTTTGACAAAGGGGGAGATCTATGTTGAAGTTCATGCTTATTGCTTATGCCTATCGTAGTAAATTAAAATCAAGCTTACTGCAATTATGCAATTATTATTTCAGCAAGCTACAATCATTATTTATCGTTGTATTGGAAATTAGCCTAAACTTAAATAGATTGTCAAACATTAAAAAGGGGGAGATTGTTGGTGCAATCATGCCCTGGAAGTTTCAATGTGTTGACATTTATTTAAGTTTAGGTTAATACGGTGAAACTAACATGGATTGTGAGTTTGCAGGAGGAGTTTCTTGCAGGTCAGAAGACCAGATGCAAGAGAAGACCAAGAAGGTCGAGGACTGGATTCTTGGCAAAAAGAGTTCTTGCAGGTCAGAAGACCAGATGCAAGGCAAGAGAAGTCCAAGAAGGTCGGGGACCGGATTCTTGGCAAGAGAAACCTCCTGCAAGTCACAAGATTATGTGTGTGATAGGCTCACTGTCAGAGATCGACTGGAAAATCAATTCAGACATGGCTGTGCGGCAAATTGCCTCTGAATCGATCAGCCGATCGATTGAAGGTAAGGCAATCGATTGGTAAAGTTCTGCGCAGCACAGAATGCGTCTGGATCGATCAGCCGATCGATTCAAGGTACTGAATCGATCGGCCGATCGATCCGTGAACATTCTGTGCGAAGCACAGAATCGTTCTGAATCGATCATCCGATCGATTCAAGGGATTGAATCGATCGGCCGATCGATCCGTGAACATTCTGTGCGAAGCACAGAATCACTCTGAATCGATCAGTCGATCGATTCACGCAGCTGCTAAATTCATGAGCAAGCGTTTGAATCGATTCAAACGCTGCCCCAATCGATCCAAGTCAAATAAAAGAATCTGCACCGTTGATCTTGACGCGATGGCTTCCAACGGATAGTTGTGAATCGATTGGAATATGACCTCAATCGATCCACGGCGACGGCGGCGTGAGAAACGGCTAGTTTTCTCAACGTATAAAGCACGGAAAGAAACGGGAAAACAGATACAACAAACACTATACTGTTCCATTGCTCTCCAGGCCTTTTGAAAGCTCTCAAGTGATAAAGATTCAAAGCAAAGGGTCCAAGCTCCTCTCTACTACGTACTGAAATCTCACCTGCAAAGAAGAAGCTGGTTAAATCTTGTAATCCTTCTCTACTTCTTCTTTGTAGCTTTTGTGATATTTATTTTGAAGAAAAGGGAGAGGTGTATTTCTGTTAAGGTTTCTCCACCTTCGGTGTGATTCCGAGAAGGAGGGTTTTCGATAGTGAAAGAGTGTGAGTGGTGTGGATCCTTGGATTAGTCACCTCCTTGAGGAGGTGGATACCAAGTAAATAACGGTGTTAGCATTGCCTTCAGATTTTCGCTGTGCAAAACAAAGTTAATCAGAAAAAGAAGTGAGTCATTCACCCCCCCTCTAGCTCAACCGATCCTAACAGTCATCAGGGTTCAAAATCAAGGCCTACACCAGACTTACACTAATAGCAAGTCATCAAGACACTATAAAAAAAAAAAAGATGTTATAGGACTAGTTTATTTGACTTGTAGGAGTAATTTTCCATCGCTACTACAAATATTGCAACAGTTTGGCAAGTGCATTTGTTGCCACCATTGCTAGGCCCAATTAGAGCGGAAGATAAAAGCGATGGTAAATGTTGTCCTAACTGCTCTAACATGTTGGTTTTTGTACCGGTTAGAAACTGCTCTATTATATGCTCAATTGGAGTGGTTTTTGAAATCGATCTAAAATTTGTATATTAGGTACGGTTGTTAACCAATTTTGCAAGTGAGGATGTTGAATCGATTGACCAACCAATTGTGAAACATGGATATTGCCACGGGGTTTTAGCCACTGCAGAAGGTGAAACCTAGGAGTGGTTTATGAAATCGCCTTTGTTTGCACATATCAGGAGCACATAATAACCACTTCTAAATATGGGTTGCAAGAGTGCTTTTGTTCACTGCTTCTATATGTGTTCATGTGGAGCGGTTTCGTAACTGCTCTTGAAAGCCATATTCCGAAGCAGTTTTTGTAATTTTGGAATGGTTTAACATTATTTTTTTTATTTTTTGGAACGGTCTTTTGTAGATGGCAGATTTTTTATTTTTTTTTAAAATATTGATGTTTCCTTCTAAAAGAAATCATTCCATAACTCAACATAATAAATAGATGAAAAAACAATGACAGTCCATCATAAAAAAAATAAGTATATAACCCTTAAGAACAATCTGTTGGATCGAGAAACGCTAGGGGGGGTGAATAGTGCTCGTGGCTTTCACTTGTTTCAGAATCACAAAACTTGAGTAATAAACGCAGCGGAAATAAAACAATCAACAAGCGAACACAAGTGATTTACTTGGTTCGGAGCCTGTGGCGACTCCTACTCCAAGGCCCACGCTCGTTGAGCGTTTACATTGGGCAACAACTATAATCTCATAAAATTCAGTACAAGTATAGAATGAGTACATAAGAACTTTAAAGTAATACTGACAACTAAATTATAGAAAACGGTGCGCCGGGTTGTCGGGAACTTGTCGCAGCTTGATCGGAAGCTTTCGTTAGCAGCACGTTGGAGATGGTTCGCTTTAGAAATGTTGTTCTTGGCTGCTGCTCGAATCCCTCTTTTATATAGTGCTGAAGGCGCCTCCAAGCCTGTCCGAGGTGCCTCCAGGTTGCCGAGTCGCACGCGTGGATCAACACAGAACTGGTCACACTTATCGGCTTTAAGGCGCCTCCAAGCCTCTTCAAGGCGCCTTCAAGGCTTGGTCCAAGGCGCCTCTAGCTACGCCCGACGCGCCTCCAGCTCCTCTGGACAACTGGCTTCGGCTTGCACCCGAGGCGCCTCCAAGCTCCATGGAGGCGCCTCGGGCACTGTTCATCCGAGGCTTAACTTGTTCCTTTTGTACCTACAAGATATGTTAGTCCCAAAACAATACGGTACCCTGCAAGACAAAGTTAGAACTGATATAAACATGATAAATTAAGAGTTTGACGGTCATCAGACTGTCCAGGTTTGACTTCGGATTTCCGACCGGAAATCTTAGGTCGACCCGACGCCTACTATTCCCTCTATGGGGAACGCGCCCTCACCTACTACTCTCAGGAGATTTACCTGTTGCCAATGCGATCCTCCAGATCGACTGGACTTTTGCTCAGCATCCGATGCTTTCGGTCTTCATGCTGGATGTCCGGTCCTCGACCCATCCAAACTTCTACCCGGCTCGCGACACCAGGATTTTAACCTAGGGTTACCACCCCCTAGGATTTTTGCCCGAAGCTCCAACCCGCCAAAACTTCCCGCATAAGGTTATCGCCCCCTATGACCTAGGGTTACCACTCCCTAGGATTTTCCACTTGCCTAGCCACAGCTAGGACTTTCCTGAAACACTCAATCATACACATTAGATAACAATTAAGCTTAACTTTGAATCCTTTTGTCATTATCAAAACTAAGGTTCGATCGTCGGATGCTTCCCGCACCAACAATCTCCCCTTTTTTGATTATGACAATCGAAATTCAAAGTTAAGTAAAAAATACAATAAAGATAAACATAAATAAGTACAAGCATAAATAAAACATAAACACATATAAAGCTCCCCCTTAATAGAAGCTCCCCCTTAACAAAAATTTTCTTTTTGTTTTGAATTTTCTTTAGTTTTCTTTGAATTTTCTTATACTCTCCCCCTTTGCCATATATCAAAATAAATAAGAGAGAAAAATGAGTATAGAAGTAAACTCTTAGCTTTTTTAAAATTAATTTTCTTGTAAACATTTAGCTAAGTGTGAGACATACTTTTAGCTAAGATAAAATTAATTTGTCTTTGAAAAATAACTTAGCTAATTTTGTGATATCAAAACACTTAGTTAAATTTTTGAAGAGTTTTTGAAAAATTACTTAGTTAAATTTGAACGAGACATGTTAGCTAAGCTTTTGAAAATAATTACCTTTTGAAAAATTGAGTTGTTAAAGGATTTTTCAAATGATTTTGAAATTGAAAAAAATTATAAATGATTTTGAAATAATTTTAAAGAATTTTCAAATAATTTTGAAATTGATTTTTTTAAAGATATTTTCAAATAATTTTGAAATTGATTTTTTAAAGAATTTTTCAAATAATTTAGAAATTGATTTTTTAAAGAATTTTTCAAATAATTTTGAAATTGATAAAATAATTTTGAAATTGATTTTTAAAGAATTTTTCAAATAATTTTGAAATTGATTTTTAAAAGAATTTTTTAAATGAAATTAAGTTTTAAAAGATTTTTCAACTGATTTTTAAAAGATTTTTTTAAATGATTTTCAAGAATTTTTAAATTATTTTTAAAAGAATTTTTAAAGAATTTTGAAATTAAGTTTTAAAAGATTTTTCAACTGATTTTTAAAAGATTTTTAAAATAAATTTTCAAGAATTTTTAAAATAATTTTCAAATAATTTTGAAATTAAGTTTTAAAATATTTTTCAACTGATTTTTAAAAGATTTTTTAAAATGTTTTTTCAAGAATTTTTAAAATGATTTTTAAAAGATTTTTCAAATAATTTTGAAATTAAGTTTTAAAAGATTTTTCAACTGATTTTTAAAAGATTTTTAAAAGATTTTTCGAATAATTTTGAAATTAAGTTTTAAAAAAAATTTCAACTGATTTTAAAAATGTTTTTAAAATGATTTTTCAAGAATTTTTAAAATGATTTTTAAAAGATTTTTCAAAGAATTTTGAAATTAAGTTTTAAAAGATTTTTCAATTGATTTTTAAAAGATTTTACAAATAATTTTGAAATTAAGTTTTAAAAGATTTTTCAACTGATTTTTAAAATAATTTTTAAAATATTTTTCAAATAATTTTGTGTTGCCCTAAGAATTTTTAGTTACATTGGAAATTCCAAAAAATAACCTAGTTTAGAAATCCAAAAAATACATATAGCATGAGAAATTACCATGATATCTAGTAAGAAGAAAACATAAACTTTCCTAAATTGGAAATCCAAAAATTACACAAAACATAGAAACTAAACTAAAACACCAACCCAATTGAAAATATGCTTATTTTATATGGCCGAATCATGATATCCTAGCAAACTACCTAATCCGAAATTTCATAAGACTATTAAAGCTAATTAAAAGCATCAATTTAATTGAATACATGCAAAATTCCTAGGGTCCAAAACATGATGTCATAGCAACCTATCCAATCCAAACATCACAAGGCTAGAGGAGCTAATTCAAAGCATCAACGTAATTGAATACATGCAAAATTCCTAGGGTCCAAAACATGATGTCATAGCAACTTATCCAATCCGAACATCACAAGGTTAGAGGAGCTAATTAAAAGCATCGATGTAATTGAATACATGCAAAATTCCTAGGGTCCAAAACATGATGTCATAGCAATCTATCCAATCCAAAACATCACAAGACTATAGAAGCTAATTAAAAACAATAATATGGTTGAGAACATGCACAATTGGTGTGGCTGAAGCATGATATTATAGAAACAAATCATGACCTTACGAGTTATAGAAACTGAAACTTCACAAGACTCTAGTAGCAACTAAATGCATTAATCATAAATGGAAACATGCACAATTTATAGGTCCATAACGTGATACCATAGCAAGGAGAAACATGTCAACCTCACAAGTTATAAAAACCGAAACTTGGCAAGGCTCTAATAAAAAATTAAATACATTAACATAAATGGAAACATGCACAATTTATCGGTCCATAACTAGATACCATAGCAAGGAGAAACATGTCAACCTCACAAGTTATAAAAAAAATTGAAACTTGATATCATAGCAAGAAAACATGCCAAACTTACAATCTATAAAATCTGAAACATCACAAGACTAAAGAAACTAATCTAACACAATAATATGGTTGAGAACATGCCTTATGTACTTAGCCATCCACTCCTTGTCTTCTTTGGAAATCCTAGCACCGGTGAGAACAAGAGGGTGAGAAGATCTTCCTAGGGTCGTGGAAACAAGAAGGTAAGGAGAAGTTCTACGTGAGGGTTTAAATAGAAGAGATGCTTAGGACTTGGTCTAAGTTTTAATTTTTTTTATAAATTTTATAAATGCTAAGTCATATATATTATTTTCATAAAACTTTTTATTAAGTCTAGATAGAAATCTACATCCATGATTATTTAATTCCATATATATTTTACTTAGTCATATAAGTTTTATTCATAATATATAAATTATATTACTATAATTTCTTAATTGGTTACTAATTGCACATTCAACATCTATTAATCCTATATTTTTCTTATTTAATTCTATTTATTTTTTTGTAATTTATATTATACCTTATATATTATGTAATATATTATTTTATATTTTACATAATATTTATTTATTACACATTCTTACAATTTTTTTTATATAATTTAGATTATATATTCTATATTATAGATAATATTTCTTAAATTACATATTTTATATTATACATAATATTTACACGTTCTTACCATTTTTTCAAGCAAGAAATTACCTCCAAGAACCAAAATCAGTTGCAATGTTCTCCCTGAGAAGTATCGGTAAAAGGAGATGAGTAAATGAAGTGATATGTATCAATATATTAGATAGGTAGGTTTAGGGTTCTAGAAATTAAAAGGTGGTATCACGAAAAAAATAGCAAAATAATGTGGGGACTAAAAAAAAGGGGAGCCCTTTCATAGCCAATAAACATGGTATTTTAGTTTCTATTTTGATAATATTTTATGATTAGAATCTTGGTGAACCATATTAAAATTGTGCAGGCATAGTAATTTTATTCTTTCTTAAAATAATTTACCAAGAGTAAATTTTTCATTGCATCCATTTATATAAATAAAATATGATTATATTTTAAAATATAGACAGAGATAAGATTGATAATGAGTTGTTATAATGAGTATTTAAATAAAAATAAGTGAAATGAATGGTTTAGTTAACACTTTTATTTTATGATTTTTTAAATATATACGGACCATTTTCTTGCAAATGGTCTTATGCTACTTTATAATTGAAATTGAGAAATGATAAAATTGAAAACACACAATTGAAAACACATAAATGGTCTTATGCCTACTTTATGTGATTTTGAGGAGATGGCTTTGTTAACCACTTTAAAAAGTCTAATAAACTATTGCCAAATATAAAATTGAATCGGCTTATAAAACCACTCTTAAATTTCATCATGTTCAGAATGATTTTAAATAACTGATGCTACAATTAATTAATTAGATCGGTTTTCCAACCGCTCCTATGACTCTTACCTTTTACAAGCTGTTTTATTTAACCGCTCTTGTTGCTATACGTATTTAGAGCAGTTAATCAAACGCTCTTGGAAGACCGGTCCTAAAACATTATTTTTTTTTGTAGTGAGAAGAAGATGAGCAAAGCTCATCCAAGATGAATATCGAGAGCAACAATGATGGAGGTGCGTCGAACTACGAGTCTGATAGACTAAGTGAGGTACGTAACCCTCCTTTCAATCAATTATATGAAGTTGTACGAATACTAAGTAGATCACTTCATAAAACTAGGATGAAATATATGAATGAAAAGAAGAAATATGCAAGTGTGTTAGAAGATCTTGATAAACATAAAACTAAAAATACAAAGTTAAAAAGGTAAAATAAAATTATTAGAAAATTTTGAATGCTCAAATCCTAACATTCTTTGTAGTTCAAATTTTAGGAATTAAATACTAGGAGGATAAATTGGTATATTAGAAATCATAGGGGTCGAATAGTAAAAGTATCAAAACAATTATATTTCAATAAAATATTTAATAAATCCAATAGGTAGAAATTTATTTTGGGTTCCTAAATTATGTCTAACCTGTTAAATTAATTTTATATGCTTGCTTAAATTTAATTTTGTTTAATTTTTACATTATTAGAAAAATTAATTATTTTGTAAATATTCTATTTATATTTTACATTGAAAATTTTTTCTGTGAAAATTGAAGATATTATCTACTAAAAATATTTTTCAAATTTTTTTTACCATTATATTATTTTTAAAATTTTAATTTTAGCAATTAAAAATGTTTCAAAAATTTATTTTTGAAAAAAATAATTGTGTGTGATAATATATTATGCTTTCTATTAGATTAAAAATATTTGAGATTTTTTAATTATCATATAATTTTTTATGAATTTTTTATTAAAAAATATAATTTAAAATTTAAAAAAAATTGGAAATGAATTTTAAAAAACCTATTTTTTTTTACTGAAGACCATTATATTTTGGATATTCAAAAAAATAAGCAAACTTTTTAGATGACAAATTTTATTTTAATCATTTAAATTTGAAAATGATTATTTCTACATAAAAATATGACTTCTGGTTAAAATAAAAATATGTTTATTATGACAAATTTTATCCTTATCTGGTTATTTCTATTTGACTATAGTAAATTGTTGGTCCCTTTGGAAGCCGGTAAGAGGGGAGGGGTGAATTATCCTATAAAAATAAACCACAAATCTTTCTCGGATATTCAATTAATTTAAAAGAACTTGTAATAATAAACAAAAGAGACTAATTAGAGACTAATTTAGACACAGAGGGTTTACTTGGTTTGCAATCAGAGGATTGCTAATCCAAGGTAAAGATGACGCACTATCTGATTCTCCTCTGGACAGAGTAGCCTCTTACAGCGTTGAAAGCACACAGAAGTTGATTACAAGTGAGATGAATTAACTGTGCAGATCAGTGCTATATTTATAGCATTGGTCGGAGCGTCCCGAAGGGGTTCTGAGCGCCCTGGGGGGATAAAACCTTATCACCCAACGTTCAGATCGCGTTAGAATCGATCTGGTCAAAAACTTCATCCCGGGCGCCTGGAAGGGTTCCGGGCGCCCCGGGCTGCTCCGGGCGCCCCGAGCCTTAAAGTCAACAGAAGTTGACTTTTTTTGGCTCCGCTAGCTTGGGTGATCTCGACCATCCGGAATAGGGCTCACCCGAACCCAAGTTCCGGCCTTCTCCTCGAGCAGCCTTCCTTCCCGGTTTCTCGTCCCTCGAACGTCGCGTAGGTTCTTCTCATCCACCGGTGTACTCTTCCACGGTCACCTCGTCCCTCGGACGCACCGAGCCCGTCGGCTCTCTCTCTGTGTCGTCCTTCTCGCTAGCCGCGTCTTCCGCTCGACTTCCTGTGTTCCTAAGCTCCTGTACACTTAGACACAAGGGTTAGACAAGACAGAACCTAACTTAACTTATTTGATCACATCAAAACACCTTGAGGTTCCAACATAAACATTTTCAATATTTTTTTAAACTTTAAAATAATTTTTAGATTATTTTAGTACATATAGAGAATTAATTGGTAAAAAATTACTCTGAAAAATAATTTTGGTAAAAAAACATGTTCTTGTTTTCTTTATTTTAAACCCTTAGATTTTTTTAAAATTTTTTTCTAACTATTTTCATATTTTCTCTAATATTTTTTTTTAATATGATCAAAGGGGGAGAAATTAAGAATTAAGTTAAGGGGGAGTATAATATTTTTCTTGTATTTATTGTAAACTTATTATTTGTACTAAATTATAAATTTATTTGTTTTAAAGCAAATTATTTTATTATTTATTTTACCCTAACTTGAATTGGGTTGATGCATATCAAAAAGGAAGAGATTCTAAGTACCTGAGTTGATTTTGATATGATCAATCGAGTTAAGTTAGACTCTACGATTTTGATCCCTACTGTCTAAGTGAGCAGGGACTTAGAAATATAAGAAATTGAGCAGATGATGCAATGAATGAGAAAGATGGCACGGAAAGTGAGTCGATAGGCTTGGTGCATTCGAGGGGCGAAGAGGTATAGAAGAGTACACCAGCGGACGAGAATGATGCACGTGACACTTTTAAATGATGAGAAGCCGAGGAGGAAGACTGTTTGAGGAGAAAGCTAAAATTGGGCTCAGGTGAGCTTAACTCTGGACTGTTGGAGAATCATCCAAGCGACCGAACGAGAAAATGGTAAACTTTAGAGTTGACTGTGTCCAAACGCCATACCAGGTCCACGCACCCGGACTCTACGTACCCAGACTAGGTCCAAGCGCGTGGACTATTCTGCCACATTAGTGAGCCATTACAACAAAGAGGATCAACGTAAAGTCCATGTCAGTCGACTCCAAGCACCCGTACTTGTCCAACCGCTCGGGAAGTGAAGATCCGTTGGAAAGAAATCATTGTGGAGTGGATCAAGGTGACCAAGTTCAGGTGCCCAGACCGAGTCCATGCACTCGGGAGGAGCCACGTCAGCTAATGGCTAGCTTCGACCAGTGAACTATAAATAGAGCCTTAGTGCTCAAAGTCTAGATAACACACTTGTACTTTCATTTTCAAATTCTGTTGTTGTTGTTTTGCACTTTCAACATTTGTAAAAAGGCTACTCCACCTACTTTGAAGGAGATCTTTTATTGGAGCATTCACTGTCTTGGATTAGTAACCTCCCCGATTGCAAACCAAGCTATTCACCCCCCTCTAGTCAGGTTACTTGGACCTACAGACCCTTGTATGAAATGAAGTTCATTATCGCAGTTTGGAGGATTTCGACCCTGACTATGTCTAAGTCAGGGGAGTTTATGCCCTGAAAAGGATAAATTGATATAGTACTCATTCGACTTTTGGATAAAGGGGAGTTTGCTACAATAATCCTGGAGGATCTCAACCCCAACTATATCTGAGTCAGAGAAGTTTGAGTCTTGAAAAGAACAAGACAATACAGTACTTGCTCGACCCTTGTAAGAAGGAAAGTTTGCTACCATAACTTGGAGGATCTTGACCCTGACTATGTCTGAATCGGGGAAGTTTGGGGTCTGAAAAGAATAAGGAGGTACGATACTCGCTCGACCCTTGTAAAAAAGGAAGTCTGCTACTGCAGCCTGGAGGATCTCGATCCTGACTATGTTTGAGTTAGAGGAGTTTGGGCAAAACCTAAGTCTAAAAGAGAAATAGTCATTTATTCACTGAGAGAAATACAAAGCATAGATAAACCTAGGAGAAATAATCTTAAGGATATCAAAATTGGTTTTAAGAAAAGTAAGATTTTAGGTGGTTGGCTCTCCATGGTCGATCGAGTTTTTGTCATTTGCATCTTCTAGATAGTTGGATCTTGAGTTTTACTTGCTAATTACCTGAAAGGGTCCTCCCTATTATACCTTTAATTTACTCACATCCCTAATCAGTTTAACCTTCTTCCAAATCAGATCTCTAACTTGAAAGGTGTAAGTATCCCGGGTTAGTTTAAATGCGATCAACCCAGTTAGGATAGACACTATATATTTGATGTCTTGTATCTAAATGTGTAGTGACTTAGGAATGCAAGAAGTCGAGCGGAAGATGCAAGGAGTGAGAAGGATGACATGGGAAGGGAGTCAATGTGCTTGGTGCATTAGAGGGATGAGGAGTTGAAGAATAGCACACCAATGGATGAGGGCATTCACAGATCATCTGAGGGGCGAGAAGATGGAGAGGAAGCATACTCAAGGAAAAAGGCGAAGTTGGATTCTGGTGATCTCAACTTCAGACGACCAGAGATCACCCAAGCGAGTGGGGCTGAAAATGGTTAATCGAGTGTTGATCATGAAGACCTGAAGCGCCTTAGTTGGCTTGAGGCTCCTTGGATGCCCTAGCAGAAGAGCTTCCATGGAAGTGACTTAAAGCGGCTCAGATGAACAGTTCTCAAGGCTACTAAATTGACTGTAGATGCCTTAGATGAACTGTAGCCAAGGTACCTCCAGTTGATCTGAGGCACCTCCATTGAACACTAACCATTATAATGCCATTGCTTTGGAAGATAAACTTTTATCCAATTAGAGGTGCCTTCTGTAGGTCTCGTGTAGTCAGTAAGAGGGGGTGAATTGCTTGTCAAATAAAAATAACCCCTTTCTTGATCTTTCAACTTAGATAGATAGCCACTCGCTCGAATCTCAGTGATCATGTTGAGATCTAAGAGTCATTGTTCAAAATTATCCTGCCCATAAGTGCTTCTTCGAATTGATTCTTTGCCAATTTATACTAGAACGATCGTCTCCCCTCCATAGACAAGATGAAAATGAGTTATTCATGTGTTTTCTCGAGGTGTGGTTTGGTAAGTCCATAGAATACTTAGCAACTCGACCACCCAACTACCCTTGACATAGTCCAATTTGATTTTGAGTTCACAGAGTATTTCTCTATTAACCACCTCAGTTTGCCCATTGCTCTATGAGTAGGCTATTGAGGTGAAGGCTTGTTGGATTCTAAATTCTTCACGCCGCTCCTTTAGTCGGCAACCCTGAAATTGTTTATCATTATCTTAGATGAGCTTGTGAGCGATGTCATATCAACAGATAATATTTTTTCACAAAAATAACTCGACTGCATTTTCAGTTATTCAGGCTAAGGCTTCAACCTCAACCCATTTAGAAAAGTAATCTATATCAACCAGCAGAAATTTCTTCTGTTGGTGCCCAACCGGAAAGGGACCCACAATATCTATGCCCTACTAATCAAGGAAGTTGATATAGTGGAGGTCTTCAAGAACTCTATCAAGTTGTGCCTTTGGCAATGAAGGTTGTGACGAATTGGGCAATATCAACCTACATTGTTAGCTAGAAATACTCAACTAGTAGTTCCTTTCGAAGGAGTGTTCTTCCTCTAATGTGATTTCGGTCAATGGCTTCATGAATCTCCCTTATAATATAATCAATGTCATCGAGACCAAGACATTTGAGGAGGAGGCATGAGAAGGATTGTTTATATACTATATCCCCAATTAAAGTGAAACATAGAGCCCTTTTTTTGAGAAGCCGGGCTTATTCCAGATTAATAGGTAAAATCCCTTGCTTAAGGTAAGCAATGATAGGTGTTCTGCAATCAGTAGGTTCATCCTATTTGGAGGCTTGGTCTATCTATGAAATCAGTAGAATCTGAGACATGCAGTCATCCATTGTCTAACCTACTAGTGCACTCACTAGTTTGGCCAGCTCATCTACCTTTTAATTATCCGCTCGAGGAATATTCTGCAAAGTGCTCTACTGAATACCTCTTGGCTGCTACTCGGAATATCATTCTGTTTCCCCTATACAAAAATTTGTACAACCACAGAACTTAACCTAACTACCCATGTGCTCTACTGAAGTTAAACTTGGATTGCAATCGATACTTAACATTATTAATCCAAGTTGCTTTTCAAAAGTTTAACTTGGATTGGAAACAATACTTAACATTTTTACTCCAAATTTAACCGATGTGATCTTCCTAAGTTAAACCATATTACAGAAGTTGATTAAATATCTATTTCAAAGATTGGCTTCCAGGTTAAACATGGCGAGGCACTAGGCCTTCTTGGTTATGGGATCATCCACTACTTCCTAGACAAAGCTTTTCAAAGAAATTGGATATTTAACTTCTTACAATAACCCTAGGTTTAACTACAGAGACCACAATAGAAACACAATTAAGATCGAAACGCAAAATCGAAATCAAAATCGATAGCACAAAATTGAAGCATAAAATCGCTAGCCTCTTGTGTTGGTATTTCAGAATTCATGCAAAGAAAACTAATTAATTAATTCTAAGCGGAAACCATTAATTAGTTATACATTTCTTTTAGTTAAAGACCTCTTGATCTTTTGTTGTATTCCTCTCCTCCTCTCGGACGTCGTGTGGGCGACAATCTACCAAGATGAATCCCACCCGAACCACTTCTTCTTTTCCAAATTCTCAAGCCACCAAGGGATGCCAAAATAGGAAATTTTCTTCTCTTTTTCTTCCCCTCCAAACAACCGGCCACCAAGGAGATGGAGCTTGATGTGCCGCCGGCCTTAAGGGAAGAAAGCAAAAGAGAAGAGAAAAGAAGAGAGCCGACCACCAAGGATTAAAGGAGATGTGATCCGCCGGCCCTTAGGGAAGAAACAAAGGTGTCGTCCACAATGAAGAGAGGAGAGGAGGCAAGACTTAGATTGTATATGAAAGCACCCTCTACCTCTCTTTTATAATCCTTGGTCATGGTAAAAAAGGAAATTTTTATACATAATTAAAACTTCCTTATTTGTGGCCTCCCCTTTTAAAAAGGAAAATTTAACAACAATTAAAATCTCTCTCTTTTAAATTTCCTATTGTACATGGCAACAAAAGGAAAGTTTTAAAATTAATCTCTCTCTTTTAAATCATGTAGACATCTACAAAAAAGGAAAAATTAAAATTAAAACTTCTCCTTTAAATCAGGGTTATAAAAAAGAAAGTTTTATCAAAAATTAAAATCTCTCTTTAATCCTTTGTAGATAGCTATAAAAGAGAAGATTTTAAAAATTTAAAACTCTCTTTTAAAACCATGTGAATCGCTGGAGGCACCTTCAAACGATTAGAGGTACCTCCAAATGGATAAATGACAAAACTTAAGGATCATATTAGATTTGATGGAGGTGCCTTGGTGGACATTGGAGGCGCCTCCAATGACCTATATAAGGAGGATTCGACCAGCTCTTTCAATATAACTTTCTAACAAGCTTCTGAGCTCTTTCTACTATGTCATCTTCATGCTTCTACTATGTTACGATACTACTATGCCAACTATTGCAGTTAGAGCAACACCAACCTCGAGTTACACTCTTCACACCTTACAAGTGTTGGTAATGTTTTTTTCGATTAAATACTATTGTTCTTGCATAAGAAAGTGTAGCTTGTTACACTTTCTTCTTTTGTAACCAAGATTCGATTGTTTAGTGGATTCCCCATCGGATATATCCTAAAGAGGCATGGTCCTTGGAGTAGGAGTCGTCGAAGGCTCCGAATCAAGTAAAACTAACTTACATACTTATTTTCCGCTATGTTATTTTTACTTACTTTTTCGCCGCGCACTTAATTTTTCAACAAGTTTTTAAAAACCAAAAAAGAAGTTTTGAAAATGAGATTCATTAACCCTCTCCCCCTCATTCTTTTTGATCCTATAGAAAATATATGGGGTGTTGTATACTGTCTTCCTGTCGGAGTAGAACTGTAGCAACTGCTCCTTAAGATATTGATAAGCATACTAATAGCATTTATCCTACCATTGATTTGGATAGTAAAGGTAGTCGGGACAAATACTCTTTTAATTCAACAAAAGCTTTATCACATTTTATGTCCCACTCTTACTTGGAAACTTTCTTTAACACCTTAAAAAAGCCCGATTTATAATATTCCCGATCTATTAATTTTGAGGGATGTCCTAAGGAATTGCCTTATAATTTTATTATTTAATTGATAAATATAGATTTACTATTTGAGTACATATTATATATTTGATGAGTCTTACATTCATTTATAGAATGTTCATAATATAATTCATAGCATTAGAGAATTTATGATTGAATCACAACTTATGATTATCTCTATATGTGCAATTATGAACGTATTAGAATTTTCCTAGTCGTTGAATTGGTGCATTCGGACATCATCAATTCTGTAAGAGGAGCACAGATTATACTCCTTGGTTTAGTCAAGCAGCTATTTTTCACTAGTTGAAGATATTGGGATGTCTAGAGCTAAATGTGGATGCTAGTTATAGTAACTAGTTCATTAGATTGACTTACGGTAAAACTTCATAGGGTTCTCTACATATATGGATATGTCCGTGAATTTCTTACTACAGCTCGAGTGTAAGTTTCCTTCGACTTGAGGTATACAAATTATCTTGGTCATGGAGACATATACTTTAACACCTTAAGCAAATATCTCTTGGAGGTATGGACCCGATATGATTGGGTATAAGTCAAAGTACCTGAAGGTATTTGGATAGCCCACAGAGGATTCATTACTCCTTAAGAGGAGACATATATCCTATAACTACTCATTAGGATTATTACTCAAAGTCTTTTGCTAAAGCATTATATGTTAAGAGTATGAAACTCTTGTACACATGTATGAGTGATTTGAATCCATAGAATGAGAAAGTATTACTTGTGCTAGGTGTGACGCAATGAACCCAGTAGAAGCAGACACATAAACCATGTCCTGAACTAAGTGAGTATAAGATGAGTGAAAAGAATGAGGCACAACTCACTGTAACTGCCGAAGGATTTAGAATTAGTTTTGAGATCAACTGTAATTTTTTGGTTAATTGGGGATCATGATATACTACTAGATGCTACTCATGATCGTTCCATAATTATGTAGTTAATTATAGATGGCCAAAATAAACTGGAAACATATTGGGTCATACACACTATGAGTCTTTAAAAGACGTAAAACAAATTAGAAAATAGGATTCTCAGATTAAGAGATAAATGTTTGGTTGGACTGTACATAAGTATTTGTCAAAACAGAAACACAGATGGACTACATCTCTTATGAAAGAGTTGGACCCTATTTAGTTTAGTCATAAATCAATTTAGTTTAGCTATGAACCAACTTGATTTAGTTGTGAATCAAACCAAAGGATTAATGGACTAATTTTTTGTTAAGGCATAATGGGTTGGATTTGGACTTTCTAATCTAACTCATTAAAGAGAACTATATATTGATATGGTTAAGAGAGAATTAACACACAATTCATTATTGATATGATTAGGTTTTGGAAACCTAAACTAAATACCTCTCTCTCTCACTCCCTCTCCCTCTCTCTTGCCGCCGACCACAGCAAGAGGGTCTCCTCTTGTTGACATGAGCCACCTAAAGGAAGAAGATCTTCCTTTTGCTTCTTCTTCTTCTCGATCCTTCTCCTTCACTTGTGGCTAGTACCTTCCAAAGGCGAAGCTTGTTCTCTTGGAGTTCTCTTGAAGAGCTCGGCATGGATACGAATAGAGGCGAGGTTCGATAACGTCACAATAAGGTTGATACTCTTTTGATTACAGGTCATCCGGAAGGTATAATTAGAATAATTATTATTTGATTTCCTTTTGCTTCTTTTTCTTGATCATTCTCCTTCACTTGTGGCTAGTACCTTTCGAAGGTAAAGCTTGTTCTCTTGGAGTTTTCTTAAAGAGCTCGACATGGATACAAATAGAGGCAAGGTTTGATAACGTCGTAAAAGGTTGATACCCTTCTCATTATAGGTCTTTCATAAGGTATAATTAGAATAATTATTATTTGATTTTATTATTTTGTTTGTGTGATTGTATCTTGCATGCAAGTGATGTATGTGATATAATAAATTAGTTTATTTATCATTAAGTATTCCATTGTGCATGTTTACGAAACATGTTTTTAGCACACACCGCATCGGGCATATCCCACAAGTGGTATCAGAGCCTGATCATGCTTCAGCATGATCATAAAATTATTTTAAGGTTCATAATTAGTGTTATAATTAATTTTTTAGATTTTTTTGGAATTATTTAAAAATTTCTATTTTTGGAAGTTTCCTAAATTATTAGAAAATTCCACTTTTTGAAAAGCTTATGAAATAATTTTTTAAAAAATAAATTTATAAATACTCTGTTAATTTAAAAATTATTATTTTTATAATTTTCTAGAATTTTAATAAATATTCTATTTTTAGAAAATTTCATAATTTGTTCGGTAATACTAAATTTAGAAAGATAAATAATTTAAAAATCTAAATTTGAGATATTCTGAATTAAATTATAAAAAAATATATTTTCTGCATTTTTTGGATTTATTAAAATATTTCAGTTTTGGAAATTTTCATAAATTGTTAGAAAATGTCAAATTTGGAAAGATTTAGAAAATCATAAAAAAAAATTCAAATTTGAATTATTCTGTATTAAATTAAAAAATATTAATTATTTATTTCCTAAATTGTTAGAAATTTAATTTAGAAATTTATTTCCAAAATAATTAAATATTCTTAATTTATAGAAAGATTTAAGATGAGATATGTTAATTAAATTTAGAAATTGGTTTTCTAATTTGATTAGACAAATCTTGATTTATTAAAATCAAATTTATAATAAATTTTTATTTCCAAAATCAAATTATAATATATTTAAATTTATACCATGTTCATGCTGTTGGTCTCGTGTCGGTCGGTAAGAGGGAGTGAATTGCCCTGCAAAGTAAATTAAAAACTTTCTTTTGCTTTCTGAATTTAGCAAAGACACACTCACATTAGTTAAATAAAAATAAAAATATAAGGAAGTAAGTGACAACTAGAATTTCACTTGGTTACAACCTAAGTGGTTGTTAATCTAATGCAATGACAAGCTCCACTAATGTTCTCCTTTCAAGCAGGTGAAATAGCCTCTTACAATCGTTGAAAGTATGAACACTTAAGACAAGAGTTAGAAAGTAATACAGAGTGTGTTGTACTGAACTGACTGAACTAGGGCTCTATTTATAATGCTCTGGTAAATTTTATCCGTTGCTGATGTAGCACCGTCTAGGTGCCTGGACCCTCTCCTGGCACCCCCAAGGTGGCAAATTTTATCTCCACGCAACGGCTTCGCGCAACGGTTGGAAGATGAAGTTTTTCATGTCCGGGCACCTGGATCCTCTCTAGGCTCCCGGATCGTTGTTGACGTGGACCTATAAATTGATCACTGCGATAAGGCGCCTACTAGAAACTTTGGTGGTCCGGGTGCTTAAACTATCTTGTTCAGGCGCCCGGATGGTCTAGACACCCAGAGCACTTGGTCCAAGTGCCTAGACCAGTCAACCCAATGTTGAATCATCCAACGCCTTCTCCATTCGGTTGTTTTGTCTCCAGTCACTTGGGTGATCCTTCGGCCTTCCAGAGTTGAGCTCACCCTAACCCAACTCTAGCCTTCTCCTCGAGAAATCTTCCACTCTAGCTTCTCATCCCTCGGATGTCATGCACGTCCTTCTCATCCTCCGATGTACTCTTCTGAAGCACCTCATCTCTCGAATACACCGAACTCCTCTGCTCATTTCCTGTGTCATCCTTCTTGCTAGCTGCATCTTCCGCTTGACTTCTTGTGTTCCTATGCTCTTGTATACTTAGACATAAGGCATTAAACACAACATGACCTAACTTAGCTAGGTTGATCACATTAAAACTTATCCGGGGTACTTACACATGTCATATTGTATGCCATGTAAATGCATTAATTATAACATGCTTAGATTTTGTCATATATGCGATATGATTAGATTTTGTTGTATGTGTGATATGTCATGCTATGTCATGCATGTGATGTGTCATGTCATTATCTATGTCATGCATGTGATGTGTCATGTAATCATTTATGTCATGTGTATAATGTCATTTAGATAGAATATTTACGTGATGTAGATGAAACCAAATCCCTTACATAATATTAAAATCTGCATCTTCTATTAATATGGTAAGAACCAGAGTTTAAGTTTTTATTTTAGTTGTTGGCCAAAGTCAAGCTCAACTAAAAATTAAATATGTTCAAACTATGAAGATGCAATCTCATGATTAACGGGTTGGTTTTAAACTTGAAGTCTCGATTTGTTGTGCCAAAGACATAATCAATATGGATAGATGTGAAGTTGAGTGATATGCATTTGATGTATATTTGTTAATGTGTTAACAACCTGATGTTTATGCGGAAATCAATTAGTTGCTAGTATAATGCAATAGTTTCATATAACTGATATGCAATCGGTAAACTTGTTACCTACCATTATAGCTAAGAATGACTTGTTGACCAAAGTCAAGGTTGTTCTTATCTATGATGGATATCAACTCACTTGGAGAAAACCTACCATCTCCCAAATTCAAAATAAGGGTATTTGAATTTGATAAATAAGTGAACTTTTATTACATGTAAATTATTTACATAACTAAAATCATGTCTCTAATACATTCTTATTTTTATATTTTTAGGTTAATCATTTAATTATGACTTCTGTTAATCTGCGTTCGATTTTGTATTCAAACAAATTGATTGGGTCGAACTTCTTGGACTAGTTTCAAAGTTTGAGAATTGTTCTCAAAGACGAGAAGCTAGCTTTAGTCCTTGATGAGCCTTTTCTCACAAGTCTTGATGTCGATGCAACTACGGACCAATTGTTATCCCATAAAAAACATAAGGATGATTCTATACTTACAAGTTGCATTATGTTATCCGCTATAACTCCTGAACTACAGAAATAGTATGAGCATTTGAATGCTTATGATATTGTCTATCATCTTCGTGAGTTGTTTGATGAGCAAGCTAGATCTGAATGGTTTGAGGTCTCCAAGCTTCTCTTTTGCTTAAAGATGCAGGAGGGTTCGTGTGTAGTATAATTTGTACTAAAGATGAACGACTACATAGAGCGTTTAGCATCACTCAATTTTACTATGGATCATGAGTTAAGTATTGACTTAATTCTACATAGTTTGCCAAAAAGTCATTCATAATTTGTGATGAACTATCGGATGAATAATTTAGAATCGACCATCCCCAAGATGATTAATATGCACAAGACTGTAGAGCCTTATGTTAAAGGTGAATAGAAAATTGTGATATTAATAGACTCTTCCAAATAGGTTCTATGAGGAAGCTGAAAAATCAGGCCAAGACAGTAGAATGAGCACAAAAGGGTCCATGCCATCATTGTAGCAAGATGGGATACTGGAGAAGAAACTGCAAGATTTATATTGAGTCAGTAAAGAAGAATAAGACATCTGATGCCCTATCTTCTTCAGATATTTTTGTTATTGATTGTCATATTATTTCCTTAGACACTTGGATATTAGATACTAGGTGTGACTCACATATATATAATAACATACATGGGCTAAGGAATAGCAAAAGACTCGTCAAGGGAGAATCAAGTCTGCGAGTTGGGAATGGAGTAAAGGTTACTGCAACCACCATCGGAACATACTTGTTAAAGCTTTCTAGTGAACTTATCCTAGAACTGGATAATTGTTATTTTGTTCCTATATTAATAAAGAACATTATTTCCATTTCTTCCTTAAATAAAAAGATTTTCATTTGACTTTTAGTAACAATTGGTGTTATACAACATTAAATGACATTCTTTATGACATTGAAACTTTATAAAATGACATCTACACATTAGATATATCCGGTGACAGATTCAATATCGAAATGAGTAATAAACGTGCTCGAATAGATAATCAATTAACCTCTTACTCGTAGCACTGTAGCCTTGGCCATATAAACAAGAAACATATGTTTGAATTATAAAAGATTACAGTTCTTGAATCATTTGAATTACATATATTTGATATACGTGATTCATGTTTAAAAGGCAAGATGATAAAGTTACATTTTTCTAAAAAGGGTGCACCAGTTGATGAGTTATTTGGGCTCATACATACTGATATGGGTTAGGTTTCATGGATCCCCGATAAGGAAGGGAAAGGAGATAACCAAACGGAGAAGATAGATCAATATCGGCCGGGACATGCCTCCAAAGAGGCATACCCATATTGATCAGCATATACCTCAAAGGAAGTAGGCTAATATCGGCCGGGATATACCTTAAAGGAGGTAGGCTAATATAGGTCGGGATATACCTCAAAAGAGGCAGGCCAATATTAATAAGCATATACCTCAAAGGAGGTAGGTTAATATCGGCCAAAATATACCTCAAAAGAGGTAGGCCAATATTTATAAGTATATACCTTAAAGGAGGTAGACCAAAATCGATCGAGACATACCTTCAGGAAGGAAGGTCAATATCGACCGGGATATGCCTCCAAAGAGGCAACCCCATATCGATCAGCATATACCTCAAAGGAGGTAGGCTAATATCGGTCGGGATATACCTCAAAGGAGGTAGGCCAATATCGATCGAGACATGCCTTTAAGAAGGAAGGCCAATATCGACCGGGATATACCTTAAAAGAAGTAGGCCAATATCGATCGAGACATAGCTTCAGGAAGGAAGGCCAATATCGGCCGGGATATTCCTCCAAAGAGGCAGACCCATATCGATCAGCATATACCTCAAAGGAGGTAGGCTAATATCGGTCGGGATATATCTCAAAGGAAGTAGGCCAATATCGATCGAGACATACCTTTAAGAAGGAAGGCCAATAGCGGCCGGGATATACTTCCAAGTGAGTAGACCAGTATCGACCTAGACATGCCTTTAAGAAGGAAAGTCAATATCGGCCTGGTTGACTAATACTTTGAAAAGATACTTGATAGAATACAACCCAGTGCTAGCTAGAATAATACACATAAAGGAGCCCGGACGAGTACTGCCCCAGGAACCGTATGAGAGGTAATAATAATTGATCAAACCTAGTTAAGCCCAGCTCCGACTGATACAAGGAACATTGGTACATTAAGCTATCTCTGATATAGCAAAAACAGGAGGGGCAAGTAAGAACGATAGAAGCACTTTAAAGGACCTGTGAAACAAGATAGAAGTAAATATTTTAAATAAAATAGTTAATGAAGATATTTGTACTATATGATTGTATAACAGGTGTTATATATTTTGGCGGGAAATATGTTTTTAGACTGTTTTGCAGGTGCTAAACGACAAAGAAGGTACATCTGGGGTACGAAAAATATTCCTTAAAAGTCATTTATGACAAGTACGTAGCTTACGTCATCTCATAACAAGCTCTAACAAACCGGGGTCTACTTCATGACTACGGAGGTTATATGAAGTGGTATAAAAAGGGGAATCCTCTTCGTTGGCTAGGTAAGTTCACATTATTGCGCACACTCATAACCCTAATTTTGAGCTACTGTTCATCATCTTCTTCTTCTCCCTTCTTCCACACCGTGAGAGATCACTAACTTGAGCGTTGGAGGGCCTAGCCAGGGATTCCCACCTCGGTCTTAGGTCACTGACGATAGTGTTGGCTGGTCTCTTGTGCGCAGGAGGTCTTGGAAGCTCCGAATCTAGGTTCTCTTCGGTCGAATTTCTCTCCCGTCATCGGATCTTCGCGCAAGGAGGGTACTCGGTGACTCTATTCTTCCCGATCCGCTTTGGGTTTCTCGGATCGGTGTTCTACAGGCATTATTCTTCACCAGCAGTAGGTTTTTTCTCCCGGCTCTCCGTCTTGTCAAGCTTCTCAGACAGGATCAAATTTGGCGCCGTCTGTGGGAACTTCACCTGAATCTGAGACTACAAGATGGAAGAGGCCGGAAAATCAATTCTACTCACCATTAGCCGTGAGGATCTGGATTTCCTCATTCATTCTCATGTGCAAAAGGCCTTGCAACAACAACAACAACAAATCCAAGCTCATACTGAAGCTACTCTGCCAACAGCTCATAATCCAGCAATTTCAACTACTGAGCACCGGAAGGGAAAAGAACCAGAAGAAGAAGAACATGCATATTTCCCTCCAGTTGCAGTTTCTCCGACAAGACGTCCACGAGCCTTTCTTCGCACTCCCATGGAGTAGGGGGATTGAAGGCCCGTGTTCCAAGAATCTTTTGGCGAAGCACCAGACAAAGACAAGCGTAAGATTAAAATGATAACTAGTGATAGTTCACTGGAAAAAGTCATCTCCCCATTCTCTCAAAGTGTAATGGATGATCCGCTTCCTAAGTGGTATCAAAATCTTCAGATCGGCGAGTACACTGGAACAATAGATCTAGAAGATCATCTATTGAAATTTGAGAATGTATCATTATTACAACAATTCTCTGATGGGGTGAAATATCGGATGTTTCTTACTACCCTCGGAGGAGCCGCACAACGCTGGTTCAAGAGATTGCCAAAGAAGTCTATCCGAAAATTCAAAGATTTGAAGAAAGTTTTCTTACACCATTTTTCTAGTAACAAGAGGCATCATAAGACTCCTTGGAGTCTATTTTCGATTAAGCAAGCATCCAAAGAGTCCATCCGAGCCTATATCAAAAGGTTTAATCAGGTAGCTATCGATGTACCTAATGCTACCACTGAAATCTTAGTGAGCGCTTTCTCTCAAGGTTTGAATGATAATGATTTCTTTAAAGATTTAGTGAGAAATCCTCCTGTTAATTTTGATTCCTTGATTGAGCGTACTACTGAATTTATTAATGTGGAAGAAACTCAAGCCGCCCGTAGAAAGGAGGGCGTTACTTCTTCTCCTACCCTGGTTAAGGAGAAAGCTCCTGCCCCTGTTCCTCCACCGAGAGGGCCTCGAGCGACTCATCCACCTCACCGTCAGCCAGAATATCATCCACAGACAGTACAACACGTAGATATACAGCCAGAGGCACCAAGAAGATGGTGCACTTATCATAAAACTAGCAGTCATCATATTGAAGACTGTTTTGTTTTAAGAAATAAACGAGCTAATAGGGAGCGTTACCAAAGGCAAAGTTATTATCGACAACAGTACCCTAGACAGCAAAGTCCGCTCAAATTGGAATATCGTCTGGTCGAACCTCGGCAGGATGCATTACCGACCCCGGCCGGTACAAGCCAAGTGTCGGAAAAGGCTCCTTCTGAAGCCATGACAACTCGACAAGAAGAAAATAGAAGTAATGCCGCTCGAGACAATATCAATATGATTGCAGGCGGGCCCACTGATGGGGATTCTAATAAGGCCAGGAAAGCACATGCCCGAAGACTGGAAATTCATGCCGTGGGGTGTAGCATGGAACGAGCAGCTGGTCCAGAGATAAGTTTTGGGCCTAGAGATCTTGAGGGGGTAGAAATACCCCATGATGATACCCTGATTATCAAAGCCATGATAGCCAACTATGTTATTTCTCGTACCTTCATAAACACGGGCAGTTCTGTCAATATTATATTCAAGAAGGCTTTCGATCAATTACAGATCGACCCGAGTGAACTTCAACAGATGGTCACTCCTCTATATGGATTCACGGGCAACGAAGTACAATCGCTGGGTCAAATAAAGTTGGCCATATCTCTAGGAGAGGAGCCTCTGATGAGAACAAGGAGATCTTATTTCATGGTGGTAGACGCCCCGTCCTCTTATAATATGATACTGGGTCGACCGGCCCTAAACGAGTTCAGGGCGGTCGTTTCTACTTTTTGCCAGAAAATTAAATTTCCTGTTGATAACCAAGTCGGGGAGGTGCGGGGTGATCAGAAGACAACCTGAAAATGTTATGTAGAGATCGTTCGGGCTGAAGCTAATGCTGCCCGAAAAATTCAAAAAATGGAAGTCAACACAATCTAGGAAAAGACGCTTGTGCTGGTTTATGAAGAGAAGGAAGAAGTCCAGATTCAGGCTGGGCGACCTGAGGCTACTACTTATGTTGCGGCTGACCTTGATCCCACTCTGAAAGCTGAACTGGTGCAATGCCTAAAGAAGAATAATGATGTATTCGCCTGGACGCCCAAAGAGATCTCGGGCATTTCTCCTGCAGTCATGGAGCATTCTTTACATGTCTTCCCAGATGCCTACCCGGTCATGCAAAGGAAGAGAAATTTTAGCGCGGAGCAGAATCAAATCATCAAAGAAGAAATAGCCAGACTCATGGAGGCTGGTTACATCAGGGAGGTACAATTTCCTAGCTGGATAGCTAATGTGGTTTTAGTCTCTAAGTCAGGAAACAAATGACGATTATGCATTGATTTCCGGGATCTCAACAAGGCTTGCCCAAAAGATTATTATCCATTACCCAGGATCGATCAACTGGTAGATTCCACTACTGGATGTGAGTACATCTCTATGCTAGACGCTTATCAAGGCTATCATCAGGTCCCCCTAGCTAAAAAGGATCAAGAAAAGGTCAGTTTTATAACATCTGAGGGTACTTATTGTTATAATGTTATGCCCTTCGGACTGAAAAATGCAGGAGCAACTTATCAAAGGCTTATGAATAAGGTCTTCCAGAAACAGATCAGAAGAAATATGGAAGTATATGTTGATGATATTTTAATTAAGTCTCTTCAAGCTGTTGATCTGTGCAGGGATGTAGAGGAGACTTGCAAGACATTGAGGCAATATGGGCTCAAGCTGAATCTGAGCAAATGCTTATTTGGAGCAAAAGGGGGAAAATCCTTGGGATATATAGTGTCCGAGCGAGGAATAAAAGCCAACCCGAGCAAAGTCAAGGCACTGCAGAACATGGAGCCTCCTCGTAACATGAGGGAGGCTCAAAGACTCACTGGCCGGATTACAGCCTTGTCTTGGTTCATTTCCAGGTCGGCCAATCGCAGTTTCCATTTCTTTAAAATACTCCGGAAGGCAAACAAATTTCAGTAGAACGAGGAATGTGATAAGGCCTTCCAAGAGTTAAAAGATTACTTGTCTGCTCTTCCTATATTAGCTAAGCCTATAGTAGGAGAGACCCTCTGGGTATATTTGTCAGCTAATGAAAGTGATGTAGGCTCTGTATTAGTCAGACAAGAAGGAAAGGAACAACAACCTGTATATTTCTCTAGCCATTTATTGAAAGGAGCTGAGTGTAGATATACTACACTAGAAAAATTGACTTATGCATTAGTGTTGACTGCTCAGAGGTTGCGCCCATATTTCTTAGCACATGAAATTGTTGTATTGACCAACAGTACCCTCGGACGGGTGCTACTTAACCCAGAGGCATCAGGTAGGCTGATTAAATGGAAAACTGAACTTGGTGAATATGACATACAATATCAACCCCGCTCGACCATCAAGGCACAAGCTCTGGCAGATTTCATTATAGAGGTTCAAGGCCCTGAGGAAGAAAATATCTGGAAGGTTTATGTGGATGGCTCCTCAACCAGACAAGGTAGCGGAATTGGTGTTCTTCTCATATCCCCAAGGGAAGATAGACTCCAACTTTCTATCAGGTTGAATTATAGAGCTACTAACAATGAGGCAGAATATAAAGCATTGATAGCGGGATTACAAGCTGCTCGGCATATAGGAGCAGCTCGGGTCCTCATCTATTCTGACTCTCAACTAGCAGCCCAACAACTATCAGGTAATTTTGAAATTAATAATGACAGACTCAAATTACATGCTGAGGCATTTGATAAGTTGAAGTCCCAGTTTCACGAAGTAAATATACAAAAAATCCCTCGATCTGAGAATCAGGTAGCAGATGAATTAGCTAAGCTGGCCTCTGCTATAGTACTATGGAACCTAGATCGGCCAGTAGAATAAACTCTGTTAATATCTTGTATCAAAAGACAAGCTGATGCAGAAATACAAGGCGACTGAAGGGCTCAAATCATATTGTATTTACAACAAGGTATTCTTCCGAGTAATGCAGAACAAGTAAGGATATTTAAGAAAAGAGTTGCTCAGTACACTATGGTAGGAGAACAGTTATATAAAAGAGCTTTTTCTAGACCTCTGCTCAAGTGTATTGACACAGAAGATATACAATTTATTTTACAGGAAGTTCATCAAGGTTCATGTGGTAGTCATATAGGAGGAAGATCCTGTAGGATCGAAAAGAATTTAAATATCTCCACAATAGCATGATATTGTCCACTTTGGTCCTAGACCCTCATGGCTTTGCTCTTGGGCTCTCCCCAAAAGGCCTCATACCAATGGAGATATTTTTTTCTCTTATAAACACATGATCTTTCCCATGTATTTTCAATATGGGACTATGTTTGCAACCTTCCAACCCCAACAGATCCTTGGCCCGTACTAGCAGGATATTTCTGGCCTACTCTACATGAAGATGCCAACAAGCTGGTAAGAACCTGTATGTCTTGTCAGAAACATCAAAATATCCCGCATCATCCTACATAGTTGTTGAGAACCTCTATAGTCTCATGTCCCTTCGATCAATGGGGCATGGACATAGTAGGCCCATTTCCCATGGCAGCTGGATAAAGAAGGTTTTTATTGGTAGCAGTGGATTATTTTTCTAAATGGGTGGAAGCAGAACCACTTGCCCGGATTACTGAGGATGCAGTTATTAAATTTCTGTGGAAAATATCATATGTAAATTCGGCATTCCTCATAAACTACTCTCTGATAATGGAAGACAATTTCAAGGGAATAGAATCTTGGACTGGTGCAAAAGTTATGATATTATTCAGGCCTTCACCTCTGTAGCTTATCCGCAAAGTAATGGTCAAGCAGAAGTAACCAATAGGGAAATTATAAGGGGTTTAAAAACCAAACTGGATCATGTCGGAGGTAGCTGGGTAGATGAGTTACCCAATGTTCTTTGGGCATACCGTACTACACCTCGAGAAGCTACAGGAATTACTCCCTTTCAATTAGTTTATGGAGGAGAAGCAATAATTCCCATTGAAGTGGGAGTAGAATCTGATAGGAAACAATTATATGATGCAGACAATGAAGGTCGATGACTCATGGAGCTGGACCTGATAGAGGAAATTAGAGATAAAGCTGCAACTCATCTCGCCTCATACCGACAACGAATGAGACAAAATTATAACAAAAGAGTCATCCCCAGTTTTTTCCAGGTAGGAGATCTAGTATGGAAGCATAATAAACCTGTCGGGGATGTCAGTAAGTTGGCACCACAATGGGGGGGACCTTACAAAGTGGTGGAAAAGCTCGCATCATGTTCATATTATCTCCAGGATACTGAGGGAAGAATTCTTGAACGTCCCTGGAGTGCAAATCATTTACAACCTTACCGGACTTGACAATATCATACCACTCAAGAGTACATCTGAAAGAACAAATTGTAATTATTTGAAGCAAGTTCCCGGCAAACTGAGGACAAGTATGCTTACAGTTTATGTACTCTATTTTAACAAATGCAATGCAAAGACAAACTCCGCCAAAGAAATAAATGTGGTTCACACAGATTGACAAGTATCAGCAGAACCTTTATAATCTATTCGAATGATCAACAGTGGGGAATCCTAAAGACCTATTTAACTCCCCTAAGAAAAACCCAGAAGTTTTGAAACCATTACAAGGTTAGTACAAACATTATAATTTTGCATAAGAGCATAGTCGATTGGGAAATTTCATGAAGTAACTCGGACAGGTCTTCATAGGAGGAACCGGAGACTTTAAACTATCACAGAACATAGTCGATTGGGAAATCTCATGAAGTAACTCGGATGAGTCTTCATGGGAGGAACCAGAGACTTTAAACTATCACAGAACATAGTCGATCCAGAAATCTCATGAAATAACTCGGACGGGTCTTCATGGGAGGAACCGGAGACTTTAAACTATCACAGAACATAGTCGATCGGGAAATCTCATGATGTAACTCAAACGGGTCTTCATGGGCGAAACCGGAGACTTTAAACTATCATAAGACATAGTCGATCGGGAAATCTCATGAAGTAACTCGGACGGGTCTTCATGGGAGGAACCGGAGACTTTAAACTATCACAGAACATAGTCGATCGGGAAACCTCATAAAGTAACTCAGATGGGTCTTCCTAGGAGGAACCAGAGACTTTAAAACTATCACAAAGCCCAATCGATCAGGATTATATGGATCTGGTAAATGCAAAGTTATGCGGATTTATTCACAAAATTCGATTGACACTTTACACTAAATCAGAAGTCAGAATTCAGGGGGGATTCTATGCATATGTTACATTTTCTATCTGGAGGTCCGTTCACATGGGGATATTTATTTAAAATTGCCCAAAGTATTATAACCAGATTGGAACTTAGGAGTTTTATACAGTTCCTTATATAAAATCTCTCGGGATTATCCATTCTTTTGAAATATGAAGCATACTCGGCACATTCCCATCTGAGTGAAGCACATAAAGATTACGGAAAATTCTACTGATGAAAGCTATATGTTCATAAAAGATATTATCTGCAAAGGAGTTTATTAAGATAAGGTTTAACTTCAAAAATTAAGCCAGGAATTCTTGAATAAAACTTATACTCAATACCCGGAAGCATTTCAGAGGAGGCATTCTTAAATTAACACAAAAGAGAAACATGTAAGTATCAAAACTTTCCCATATATCATGATCACTTAATTACAAAGTTTTTTATTACAGTTCCTTTCATTACCAGTTTTTCCATTACAAGTTTTTTCATTGCCAATCTTTTTGGATGCATAGACATGATTAATTAAAAGGACCTGTTAAATATGTGGGTAATTCTTTTTTAAGTCTGCGACGGCTTATGAAAGAAGAGGGAGGTTCCTTAGGTAGATAACCACCCTCTCTCAATTGTTGGAGAATCCCCAACACAGAATAATTTAGAGCACCCACCATTTGACGGACAAATTCTTGAGCAAATGTCGGAGACTTTAGATAAACTAGATTCCACTCTTCCCATCGGCTCTTCTCCTGCTCCTTATAACTCTGGAAATCAGCTTGTAGTTTAGTGTTTTGATCTTTTAAAGCATCTTTCTCCAATTTGAGTTGTTCCAATTCCTTCTGGAGTAGTGACAGCTCGACATCTTGAGCCTTTCTTTGCTCTTGTTCCTGTAGGATAGCGAAATCATGAGAGGCTAGGTCTTGAGCTTGTTCAGAAAGACAGACATTATGAAGCTTCTTTACTTTCTCTAAAACAAGGCTTTTATGAGAAGCGTCTAAGAGAGCTTTCTCCTTTAAAGCAATTTTCAGTCGAAGACAAGAGTGTAAGCGGTCCACCTATAGCTCTAAAGTTCTCCTTGCAAGCTCTTGTCTTTCAATAATTGTTGTGATTCCTGCAACTCCTGCCTCAATACCATTAGTTATTGATCTTGCAAAACCACTTTCTCTTGCAACTGAGTCAGGTCATCAGGAGAGGGAGGTAGAGCAGCTTTCAATGTCTCTATTTGATCTTTTAGCCTATTGTTCTCCCGGTCCTGAGCCATAAGTAACTGATCTATGTGAAGACTCGATGCAAGGAACTAAACGAAATAATGATACAGTCAGAGATAGTGATAAGAAATTAACAACATATAATCAAGAATACTTACAGCGACTGCCTGACGACTATGATGGTCGGCACGATTTGAAAGACTAATGCCCCTTAGTTGTTCTTGGCCTTGTAGCCAAGATTCAGCCAATATGCCTTGTAGTTGTAGGGAGCCATAACTAGGCGGATCAGAGGTTTGTCCCATTTGGGAAGGTAGACCCACAACTTGTTTGAATAAAGACGGGGGAACGGAGGAAGAAGGAGGCAGAGAAGAAGAAGATGCAACGGAAGGGAAAGAAGTAGTAGAAATAAGAGCAGCAGAAGAAGAATCAGATGGAATAGAAGGTGGCAATATAAGGAATACTGACTCAGTCGTGGAAACGTGAATTGCTGAGGGCCTGACACTAGGAGAAGATCTCCGGCAAGGTGTTCGTTTTGCCCGTGGCCCGGAAGCCAAAGGAGGCAAGGCCAATGTAAGAGGTGGAGAAGACATAGAAGGAATAATGACCATCTCAGAAGCAGAAGCAGAGGGAACTAAAATAATAGCACAAGAAGAGGGGATGATTAGACCATGTCTTATCATCCTAAGAGTAGGATTAGAGATAATATGGGTAGGAGTCATCGATGTCTTACCTCTCTCAAGAGAAATAGGTGCCGGAATAAGAGGAGCTTGCACAAAAGTATCAAAAAGATCACTAAAGGAAGCATCCTCAGTAAGCCTTGGCTTTTTGATTAAAGCAATGAAAGGTTGTTCTTCTTCCTCTTCCATGGCTGCAACAGATTCCGCTTGTTGCTCTTCTTTAGACAGCAAGACCAGAGTATAAGAGTTAGGATTGGCTCGACGAGTTCGTAGTCATTTTTCTCCAAGGCTATTTACAAAAGACTTAGTCATGATAGTATTTCTATACATGAAGGCTAGAAGAAGAGCATCGGCTGAAACGTAGGAATTAAGCACCGTTATAAGGGAGATATACTAATCAGTAAATATAGCATGAAATGTTTATACATACCGAAAGAGTCATCCAAGGGAGTGTCAATGTTACCTATCCCAAAGGGGAACATTAAACCCTCCACAATCAAATGCGGTAAGCTAAATTTTGCTCCCCTCAATTTAGATACAGCAGAAGCAATAGAGGGATCACTGAGGAGATTATGGGTACTAGGAACGGGGGGGGGGGGGGGGGAGGGGAGATCCATTAGATAGGAAAACGAGGAGGAGAAGGGAGACGCATACAGAAAAATTTATGGCGTCATTCCCCTTGAGGGGGAATGCAGTTAAACAAAATAGCCTTAGGAAGAGACTGAAACTTGAAGACACCCATGTCTATCTGACGCAGAACGAAGAAGTGATGAAAAAGACGAGGGGATAAAGGAAAATCTAGCAGTTTAGATACTCCAATGAAACTCATAAGGATAGAAAAAGACTGTGGGATAAGTTGATTGAGGGGAATGTTGAAGTATACACTAACATCAAAAAAAAAAAGGGGGGGGGGGGGAGAGAGGGAATCGGAAACCTTGTAGGACTTGGTCCCGGAAGATAAATATACACCCTAAAGGAGGAAGATGTGGACTATCCAGCGGAGTAGGACGAACTATATAAAAAGGAAAATCATAAGTCGCCTTCAAATCCACCTCTTCTATCTCCGTAAGATCAGAAGCACATGAAAGGAACCATGCAGGAGGGGAAGTAGCCATGGTGGAACAATAGAATGAAAATGAATTGAGGAAGACGAAGAGAAAAATTGAAAAGCGGAAAAGAACCTAAAACCCTTGTTTTCCTTCCGGTCTTGCGCTAAAACCCCCAAATAAAGATAGTAGAAGAAATAGGAAAAGAAAAAGTACTCGAAATTCCAATCATCATAAATAGGAGATGACACGAAAGGATAAAATCAAATTCCAAAAAGGGTAATGAATCCCAAGAAAAAGAGGTTGAATTAAGTAATCTTCCTCGAAAAATGCGAGAAGTTTCTTGGATATAATTTTAATTCTTAAGAGAGTATGACGAATATATTGGTCAGGTACTATAAGTTCGGATTATTTGTTTAATAAAACAACAAATCCAAAGGAACATAATGGACCGGGCAAAAGTTAGGTATGAGGCATTAGTTGATAGACAGGACTTGGTTAGAGGATACTGGACGAGATTCATAAAGGTGAATATGAATCGGTCGATCATAGTAGATCGGCCGAGATAAATGCTATTCAGATATGTCGACCAAAGGTTTGTAATGATAAGCCGGGTAACATCCACCATATAAAATTTGATCAAAATATAATACATAAGATGATATAAGTATAAATTAGTCGAGTATAACAAATCTACCAATGTCGAAAATACTGCAATAGGGTTGCATTAAGTCAAATGGGATACAATTAGCTGTAAAATATCGGACGATATTTGTCAGCATTGGTATATACCGGCCGGTCATGATAAGAGCGGCCGAAATAGAGAATATTATAAGAGGTTGGGCGGAATTTTATGATAGTCGGTCAAGTGACGTTCAATACATTTAAACAAAACAAACAATCATCATGAGGAAAGACAGATTTAACAATGAAAAAGAGACGATCCACTTTACATGAGTTCACTAGATGGTCATCACAAAAGTCCCAGTTCCCCTTTACAGGGATTCGAATTTAAGTAAGAAAAGAAAGTCATACTAAGGTCAGCTGAGGGAATAGATCAGGAGGCCTATCCTCAATAAGTTTGTGACGATTTAGGAAGTTGGGAGGGGGATCACGAGATAAGTAGTTTTCCTCTCACAATTGTTGAACCGCCCCTTTAGCTCCCGCAGTAAAGGCTGCTAAGATTGATTTCACGATCGGCCTATTGAATTCAGTGGATTCAATCATGACAGTGGCCCGTTCCTTGTAGCGAGTATCTTCGTTCGCCTTGTAGACCACCAGAGCCGTTTGGGAAGTCTTCAATTCGTTTTCTTTGACAGAAACCTCAGTTTTAACTGAATTGAGGGAGGTGTTCAAGGAAGTTATTTCATCATCCTTCAGCTGCAAGACTTTAAGTATTTCAGCCAATTCCGCTTCATAATCAGCCTTTAATTCGCCAAGTTTGGAAGTTAATTCTTGGTTAAGATCCGTAGCTGATCTGAATTGTGCTTGAAGACTTTCAATTTGAGCTTCAAGTTGTTTCTTGGAAGCAGCGGAAAATGTGGCAGAAGATAACTTAGTAACTTGTTGTCTCAGCTTGTCATTCTCAGATCTCAACTTCTTGTTCTCATTGTATAAATTGTGCATCAGCCGAGATAAACCCATATTTTCTATCCATCGCTAGAAATATAATAAAGGGCCATGAGATAATTGCTAAGGAATAGAAAGTGAACGTTAATAAACATACCTAATTCTCATTATGGGAAAAATGATCAATTGTTTCGGGAGCGGTGAGTTCTTCAAAAATGGGACGAACTTTATCCCAAGCGTTGGCAAAGGCACCTCCTAGCAATATGGGGAGGACGGGAATAGTAGAAGGACCAGCAGAGAAGGAGGAAGTAGGAATAAATGGAGGAGCAAAGACTAAATAAGAAGAAGGTGAGGAGAGTAAAGATCCGGACGCTGGAATAGACAATGGAAAGGTGAAAGAAACATCGCTAGAAGCATTAGCATTGGAGAAAGGTGAGGTAGGAAAACTAAGAGAAGGGTAAAGTTCAGCCAACGTAGGCTCATCAGAAGGAAGGTCAGCAGGAACAAAACCTTCTGAAACCAGTTCGTCAGCAGGAAGGATAAGCCTCCTTTTTGACGGAGGAACCCTGGTAAGTTTGCGCCCTGGACGCTTGTCGGTAGCAATTTCAGCTATTGATTTACCTGAGCTACCAGGAGACATGAGTTCAATGATAGGAAGAGGGGCGTACGATGAGGTAGCAGCAGCCACTGGAGAAGCAACAGCGGGTAAAGAAGCAACATGAATTTCTGTGGAAAGACCTTCGGGCCTCAAGAACTGCCGAAGAGCTGGGTACCTCAGCTAAAGGAGCCGACTCTTCGATTGGAGGCGGCGGAGTAATAGCGGCCAGAAGCTCTTTTTCTTTGGCGTGAATTTCGTCCTCCGCCAGACACAGTTCTTTGTCAATCAAAGCAGAATAAAAGCTCTCCACTGCATAGAAAAGAAAAATAGTTTAGTTAGTTAAAATCAACGAGTAAGAAATGAGGTTTTACCTAAAGAGCCTTGTGTATCAGGCTTGACGGGGCTTAGGCCGAACAAGTATAGAAGATCGACTTTTAGCCACTTAGGAATAGAAAGTCGAGGGTTCAATAACTTTTCACAATAAATAGGAAAAGAAGGATGGAGATGAAACTCCCTAACATCAGGCAAAGGGGGTAAGGAGGATTTCCAGGCATAAGACCAAGAAATGGGTCCTGGAAACCTTATGAAGAAGAAGTGGGATTTCCAAGTTTTAAAAGACTAAGGCATATCCTCGAAAAGAACCATTTTAGTCCAGGACTGGAACAAGAAAACACCAGGTTCTGAACACTTGGGGTAAGAAAACATGAAGAAATTTTGAGGAGTAGGAGGGATATCTAGCAGACGAAATAACATGTAAACATCACATAGATAACGAAAGGCGTTGGGGGCAAACTATTGCAGAGGAATATCAAAATACTGGCTTATTTTGATCAGGAAAGAAGGAATGGGAAACCTTAAACCTTCTATCAACTGATTCTTGAAAAAAGTCACGCAATTAACAGGGGGACGATGAGGGCGATCATCTGGTTTCGGGATTATAATGTCATACTTCCGGGGGATTTCATATTGATGACGGATGGTAAGCCTATCACTTTTATCAAAGGAAGAAGACATTTGGACATACCAACGAGCAATTGCTTCCTCAGCCATAGACAAGAGTAAAAGCTAGCAGAACAACAGATTACTTACTGAAAGCAAGGAAAGAGATCGCCGAAAAACGATGGACAATAGGTTTAATCGAAAATCGCAGCAAGAAAAGAACGCTAAGGTAAGAAAAGAAAGGACGAAGTCGAAAAGAAGGCAAAGAGTTTAGGGTTTGAGAAACACATAGTCGTCGTCTGATCAAAACATTTTTATCTCAGTAGACGCTGAGGATCACAGGAAAAAGGGTGAAGGCTTACGTGACGTAGCAGAGAGAGAAAGTAGGTGTCACATAATCATAAAGAAATATTTATGCTAGATGTGACAAATTAGATCACGCTGGGGTTGGTAACACCTCGTTATACGCTTCCAACATTCTCTTACCAGAAGGAAAGCCAATCATAAACCAAGAAGTTTTGAAAGAAGACGTAGTTTACTAGGCATAATAAAGAGAGAGGGGCTGAGTTTAACTAGGCCCCGGTTAAGGACAAGAAAAATTAAGGAAAGCTATTTAGGCGTATAACATGTTTTAAATTAATGTCATTACAAAATATAAATCACCATTAATCGAGATAATTTTATTTGTATCGACTGACACAACTATGACAAATAAGTCGAAGTAACTTTGTTTATGATACACAAAAGAATATCGATTAGTATAGTGATTAGCCGCAATAGATGAGTACAACATGGACCGAAAACAACCTTGTCTGTAATAAAACAAGGGAGTATTTGTCGAAATAACCCTGGTTATGATATACGAGTAGATATTGAGCACAACATCACGTCTGTTCTTACAAATTAGAAAGGTTCAATAAAGCTGTCTGATTTAATATAATGGAGTGTCTAAATTTACATTTAGAAGTTGATTAAACACATAATATTACATTTCCCCTCAAAACATCAAGCCTCAAAAAGATAACAAAAGTTACAAACATAAACTCTCGGAATATTTAGAAAATCTCAGTCCCATTGGAGTCAAACTTACCATGGAGCAGAAGTGGAAATATCTTACCTGGCACGAAAAAAGCTTGCCCGGGCAGCAGAAGTGGTAATATTTTGCCCAGGACAAAGAAAACTATGAAGCAGAAAACTCAAGGGCAAGGGGAAGGGGATAGATCTATTCAGACCATGGTGCAGAGGTGATTGAAAGAACCTCTCCCATGTTCGAGCCCCGGAGTTCTACAACTAGAGCAACCAATCCTAGCCCAAGGGCAACATGGGCGACGCGTTTGTAGCAACATCCATGGGCTATTTGGTTGGTCCTCCATAAGTAAGAAGAATTCCTCTGAAGCTCGTTGAGTCTCCAGAACAGTTGCGCCTTCGGTTGGAGAATCTAAACCTCGAGAAACATCATTTTTTAGGAAGATTTCTTGAACCCTAGAGTTAGCCGAAGTAAAAACTTGAATAAATTCATACATAAATCTTGCCTTGTCCAACAAGAATAGCCCCCAATGAGGGGGATTCCAAACCATACTCTTAGCAGGAAAAGTTAGCAAGGAAAGAAAAGAACTGAGGTGGATGAGGAACGAGGAGAGGGTTATAACCGTATTTAAAGGATCAAAGGACCCAAGGAATCACTGTACTAAGGTTCACGGGATCACTGTACTCAGGATCACAAGATAGTTGTACATAAAATCTGTGAGGTCACTTCGGTACCTGTGGCAAAGTCACGGGTAGAAAAAAACAAAATCAAACTTGTGTCTAGTCAATCGTTTACACCTCCTTCGACTAGACTTGAAGGGAAGGCTAGTGATATGGGTTAGGTTTCATGGATCCCCGATAAGGAAGGGAAAGGAGATAACCAAATGGAGAAGATAGATCAATATCAGCCGGGACATGCCTCCAAAGAGGCAGACCCATATCGATCAGCATATATCTCAAAGGAGGTATGCTAATATCGGTCGGGATATACCTCAAAGGAGGTAGGCTAATATCGGTCGGGACATACCTCAAAAGAGGTAGGCCAATATTAATAAGCATATACCTCAAAGGAGGTAGGCTAATATCGGCCGGGATATATCTCAAAAGAGGTAGGCCAATATTTATAAGCATATATCTCAAAGGAGGTAGACCAAAATCGATCGAGACATACCTTCAGGAAGGAAGGTCAATATCAACTGGGATATGCCTCCAAAGAGGTAGACCCATATCGATCAGCATATACCTCAAAGGAGGTAGGCTAATATCGGTCGGGATATACCTCAAAGGAGGTAGACCAATATCGATCGAGACATGCCTTTAAGAAGGAAGGACAATATTGGTCAGGATATACCTTAAAATAAGTAGGCCAATATCGATCGAGACATAGCTTCAGGAAGGAAGGCCAATATCGGTCGGGATATGCCTCCAAAGAGGCAGACCCATATCGATCAGCATATACCTCAAAGGAGGTAGGCTAATATCGGTCGGGATATACCTCAAAGGAGGTAGGCCAATATCGATCGAGACATGCCTTTAAGAAGGAAGGCCAATAGCGACCGGGATATACTTCCGAGTGAGTAGACCAGTATCGACCTAGACATGCCTTTAAGAAGGAAAGCCAATATCGGCCCGGTTGACTAATACTTTGAAAAGATACTTGATAAAATACAGCCAGTGCTAGCTAGAATAATAAACATAAAGGAGCCCGAACGAGCACTGCCCCAGGAGTCACACGAGAGGTAATAATAATTGATCAAACCTAGTTAAGCCCAGCTCCGACTGATACAAGGAACATTGGTACATTAAGCTATCTCTGATATAGCAAAAACAGGAGGGGCAAGTAGGAACGATAGAAGCACTTTAAAGGACCTGTGAAACAGGATAGAAGTAAATATTTTAAATAAAATAGTTAATGAAGATATTTGTACTATATGATTGTATAACAGGTGTTATATATTTTGGCGGGAAATGTGTTTTTAGACTGTTTTGCAGGTGCTAGACGACAAAGAAGGTGCATCTGGGGTACGAAAAAGATTCCTTAAAAGTCATTTACCACAAGTACGCAGCTTATGTCATCTCATAACAAACTCTAACAAACCGGGGTCCACTTCATGACTACGGAGGTTATATGAAGTGGTATAAAAAGGGGAATCCTCTCCGTTGGCTAGGTAAGTTCATATCATTGCGCACACTCATAACCCTAATTTTGAGCTACTGTTCATCTTCTTCTTCTTCTCCCTTCTTCCACACCGTGAGAGATCACTAACTTGAGCGTCGGAGGGCCTAGCCAGGGATTCCCACCTCGGTCTTAGGTCACTGACGATAGTGTTGGTTGGTCTCTTGTGCGCAGGAGGTCTTGGAAGCTCCGAATCTGGGTTCTCTTCGGTCGAATTTCTCTCCCGTCATCAGATCTTCGCGCAAGGAGGGTACTCGGTGACTCTATTCTTCCCGATCCTCTTTGGGTTTCTCGGATCGGTGTTCTACAGGCATTATTCTTCACCAACGGTAGGTTTTTTCTCCCGTCTCTCCGTCTTGTCAAGCTTCTCAGACAGGATCACATACCGATGTATGTGGACCAATGTCAACTCATGGACTAGGAGGTTATAACTACTTCATTACTTTCATTGATGATCACTCTCATTATGAGTATATGTATCTAATGAAAAACAAGTCTGAAGCCTTTGAAAAGTTTAGAGGATCAGAAATGAAGTAGACAAATAACTTGGTAAAAGTATTAAGATACTTCAATCCGATTGAGGTTGTGAGTATTTAAGCCAAGAGTTTCAAGATTATCTAAGGCACAATGGTATATTGTCTCAATAGACTCCGCCTTAGATGCCACAATATCATGGTGTATCAGAAAGGCATAATCGAACCTTGTTGGACATGGTTAAGTCAATGATGGATCTTACAAATCTTCCTAAAACTTTTTGGGGTTATATACTCATGATAGTTGTTTACTTGCTAAACAAAGTCTCGACGAAGGCAATCTTAACCTCTCCATATGAGATATGGACTAGTAAGAAACCCCTCATATCTTATTTGAAGATATGGAGATATCTTACTTATGTGAAGAGGACTGTATCAAACGAGTTGGATGCTGAATCTGATAAGTGTTTATTTATTGGATACCCTAAGGAAACTAAGAGTTACCAATTCGATTATCCCTTGGAACAAAAGGTATTTGTTTCAAGGCATGTTGCATTTCTAGAGAAAGAATTTCTCTTGTAGGAAGCAAGTGGGAGTATAGTTGAACTTGATGAAGTTCAAGAGACTCTAATAGATACTGATGAGATGACTAGTCAAGAACCACAACTGATTATGACACAACATCCTTATAGATCAAGTAAGACATGAAATATTCCTAAGAGATATGGATCTCTTGTAAGAGAATTGAATGACGTGTTATTCATTGAGGATGAGGAAGCTACATATAACGAAGAAGCTCTGAATAGTTCAGAGAATGACAAGTGGCTTACATCCATGAAGTCAGAAATGGATTTCATGTACGAAAACTAAATTTAGAATTTGGTAGACTTACCTGAAAACATTACGCCTATAGGGTACAAGTGAGTTTTCAAGAAAAAACTGACATGGATGATAATATAATTACCTACAAGGCAAGGTTAGTGGCGAAAGACTATCATCAAAGATAAGGCATTGACTATAACGAAACCTTCTCACCTATAGTCATCCTTAAATCTATTCAGATACTCTTAGTCATATCAACTCATCATGATTATGAGATATGACAAATGGATGTGAAAATAACTTTTCTTAATACAAACCTCCTCAAGGGCGTGTATATGATACAACTCGAAGGTTTCATATTTGTTAACAATAATAAAGTATGTAAACTTCAACAGTCCATATATGGATTAAAGCAAACATCCAAGAGTTGGAGTATCTATTTTAATGAGGCAATTAAAGAGTTTGAATTCTTATAAAATCCAGACGAACCTTGTGTGTATCAAAAGGTTAGTTGGAGTGTGGTCGTATTTCTAATAATATATGTTGATGACATATTACTTATAGGAAACGATGTGCCAGTTATACAGTCAGTAAAAATTTGGTTGTCCATGACATTCTTCATGAAAGACATGGGGGAAACAACTTACATACTATGGATGAAGATATATAGAGATAGACCAAAAAAGTTGCTTGGTCTTTCATAGTTGACATATATAGACAGAGTGCTAAAATGGTTTAGCATGTCTGGATCTAGGAAATGTTTAATACTTATGAGGCATGGAATTCACCTTTTATACGTCTGTAATAAAATCTATTATATATGTTATGTTATATACAAGGCCTGATGTATCGTATGCTTTGAGTTTTATAAGTAGATACTAGTCAGATCCAGGAATGAATCATTGGGTGGCTGTCAAGACAATCTTTAAGTACTTGAGAAGAACTAAGGATATGTTCTTCGTATATGGAGATGGCGATATGATCATACGTGGGTATACAGATACCAATTTTCAGACGGGCAAGAATGACTCCAAGTCTTATTTTGGATTCATATTCATAATAAATGAAGGCGCAGTTAGTTGGAAGAGTTATAAATAAGATATTGTTATAGATTCTACCTGTGAGGCGGAATACATTGCAACTTCAGAAGCAACAAAGGAAGCAGTTTGGATCAAGAAGTTCCTTACCGAACTTCGTGTGGTTCCATCCACTGTTGAAGTATTACCTATTTATTGCAATAACACTGGAGCCATTGTATATGCAAAGGAACCTAAGTCTCATCGGCGATCCAAACATATGCTTCACCGCTATCATCTGATCAGTGAGATCATTAGTAGGAAAGAAATACAACTCGAGAAAATTTTCACTAAAAGGAACTTAGCAGATCCTTTGACAAAGGCTCTACCATAAAGTAAATTTGAGAGTCACGCTCATGCTTACAATTTAGGACACTATAGCGATTGGCATTAGGCCAAGTGGGAGTATTAAATTTTGAGAGATGTTCTAAGGCAATCATCTTATAATTTTACTATTTATTTAATAAATATAGATTCACTATTTAAGTACATATTATATGTTTGAATAGTCTTCAACTCATTTAGTAAATGTCCACAATACAATTCATAGCATGAGAGAATTTGTAATTGGATCATAACTTGTGATTATTTCTACATGTATAATTATGAACGTATTAGAATTTTTTTAGTCATCGAATTAGTGTATTCAGACATCATCAATTCTATAAGACTAGCACGAGTTATACTCCTTGGTTTAGCTAAGCAGTTGTTTCTCACTAGTTGGAGATATTAGGATGTCGAGAGTTAAACATGGATGCTAGTTATAGTAACTAGTTCATTGGAGTGACTTGCTGTAAAACTTCATATAATTCTTTATATATATGGATATGTCTATGAAGTTCTTACTGCAGTTCGAGTGCAAGTTTCGTTTGACTTGAGGTATATAAGTCATCTTAGTTATGGAGACTTATACTTTGACATCTTAAGCAAACATCTCTTGAAGGTGTGGATCCGAGATGATTGGGTATAAATCAAAGTGTCTGAAGGTGTTTTGATATCCCACAGAGGATTTACCACTCATTATGAGGAGATGTATACCCTATGGCCACTCGTTAGGATTATTACTCAAAGTCTTTGCTCAAAACATCACATGTTAAGAGTATGAGACTCTTGTACACATGTATGAGTAATTTGAATCCATAGAACAAGGAAGTATTACTTGGGCTACGTGTGACATAGTCAGCTAGTGGAGGCAGACACATAGACCATGTCTTGAACAAGTGGATATAAGACTAGTGAAAGGAATGAGACATAACTCACTGTAGCTGCTAAAGGGTTCAACTGTGATTTTTTGATTAATTAGGGACCATGATGTACTACTAGGTGTCACTCATGATCATTTCATAATTAAGTAATTAATTATGGATGACTAAGATAAATCGGAAACCTATTAGGTCACACACATTACGAGTCTCTAAAAGACGTAAAATAAGTTAGAGAATAAGATTCTCATATCAAGATATAAATGTTTGGTTAGATCATACATAAGACAAATATAGAAATATTTATTGGAACGGAAGTGTGGATGGGCCACATCTCTTATGAAAGAGTTGGACCCTATTTGATTTAGTCATGAACTAATTTGGTTTAGCTATGAACCAACTTGATTTAGTTATGAACCAAACTAAGGGGTTAATGGACTAATTTTTGGTTAAGGCATAATGGATTAGATTTGGGCTTTCTAATCCAACTCATTAAAGAGGACTATATATTGATATGGTTAAAAGAGAATTAACACATAATTTATTATTGGCTTGATTAGGTTTTGAAAACCTAAACCCAATATCTCTCTCTCTCTCTCCCTCTCGCTCTCTCTTGCCACCGACCACAACAACAGGGTCTCCTCTTGTTGTCTTGCGCCACCCAAAGGAAGAAGATCTTCCTTTTGCTTCTTCTTCTTCTTCTTCTTGATCCTTCTCCGCCGCTTATGGCTAGTACCTTCCGAAGTCAAAGCTTGTTTTCTTGGAGTTATCTTGAAAAGCTCAGCGTGGATACAAATAGAAGCGATGTTCGATAATATTACAAAAGGTTAATCCCCTTCTCGTTACAGGTCATTCGTAAGATATACCTAGAATAATTGATATTTGATTTCATTTGGTTTTATGATCTTATCTATGTGATTATATCTTGCATGGCTGTGGTGTGTATGATATAATAAATTAGTTTATTTATTGTTAAATCTTCCGCTGTGCATGTTCACAAAACATATTTTTAGCACCACACTGCATCGGGCATATCTCGACACGATCAACCATTATGCCTCTATGAGATTGTTGGGGAGGGGGGGAGCATGTTCTGGAATGGTTGGATCTTTTCAGGGTTCGCCTTGATTCCTCCCTCGGTCACTATGTACCCATGAAATTTATTGCTCTTGACCCCAGGTAAACACTTATTGGGGTTAAATTTAAGCCCGTATTGTCTGAGCGTTTGTATGTTTCCTCAATATCTGAGATTAAGGTTCGAGACTAGACATAATTAAAATATAATTGACACACACTTCAATATTTCTCCCAATTTGATGTTTAAAGACCTGATCCATGAGTCTTTGATAGGTTGCCCTTGCATTCTTGAAACCAAACGGCATGACAATATAACAAAAAGTTCCATTAGTGGTTATAAAACTAACATTTTCTTGATCATCGAAAGTCAAGAAAAACTAATGATAACCTTGATAAGCATCAACATGCATATGAGTTCACAACAGAAAGTAAAATCTACTAGTTGTTCAATGCGAGGCAGAGGGTAACAATCTTTTGGACAGACTTTATTGAGGTCTCAAAAGTCAATGCAAACTCTCTATTTGCCTCCTAGTTTGGACACCAACACCACATTAGTGAGCCAAGCAGTGAATACCAAGCAAGGAATTGAATCTCCCGTATATGCCCGACTTCTGGTAACTTGTTAATTTCCACCTAAATCACTCGGTCCTATTCTAGTGAGAAATTTCGCTTCTTTTTGTTGGTGCAATCTTAGGTCAAGGTTGACCTGGTTGACCTGACTCGAGTTGACCTGACTCGAGTTGTGTTTTGATGTTTGACGATGTTTGATGAGAAGAGAGTTGTATTCTTGATGTTTGACAAGAATAGGTGTTTGGGAGATTGTAGGTGCAACCTTAGGTCAAAGTTGACCTGGTTGACCGTGATTCGGGAAAAGTCCAAGCAGGGAGCTTGGCACGCGGAAAGTCCAAGCAGGGAGCTTGGCACGAGGGAAAGTCCTAACTGGGATGTTAGGCAGTGTGGAAAGTCCTGGTGAGTGAAGCCAGGCAGTGGGAAAGTCCTAACTGGGATGCTAGGCAGTGTGGAAAGTCCTGGTGAGTGAAGCCAGGCAGTGGGAAAGTCCTAACTGGGACGTTAGGCAGTTGGAAAGTCCTGGTGAGTGAAGCCAGGCAGTGAAAAAGTCCTAACTGGGATGTTAGGCAGTGTGGAAATCCTGGTGAGTGAAGCCAGGTGAAAGTCCGGGTGAGTGAAGCCAGGCAAGGGAAAATCCTGATGGATCAGGGATGATCGGACATCTGGTGTTGAGGAAAGTCCAAGTAGGTCAAAGGGATTGACCGGACACTTGGCAGAGAATTCTAGCAGGTCAAGGGAGTGACCAGATGCTAGGAATGAAGTACCAACAAGTCAAGATTGACCGGATGTTGGTTTGGACTTGGTTTGGGCGAAAACCATGAACTAGATCGATCTGGTGATCGATCCAGTGATACCTCGAATATTCTGATCGGTCGGTGACCGATCAAGAGCTCATCAGTGATAACTGATCGGTCCGGTGACCGATCGGAGTCGATCGGCCGAACAGAGCGAGGCGCAGAGGGGCTGATCGGTCCGGGGACCGATCGGGACTGATCGGTCCCGGACCGATCAGAGGTCGGTCGATCGGTCCATGGACCGATCAGGGACGGAACAAAAGCGAAGGCTTCTTCCCTGATCGGTCCGCAGACCGATCAGGGTTCTAGCCGTTGTGACGCAACGGCTAGTTTCTTCGGAGGGCATCTTCTGTGAGAACACTCTCTTTCTTTTTCCTTCTTAGAACTTCTGTTCTGTTGCTGAAGTTTGAGCTTCGACTGAGCTTTGTTGAGCTCACTTCCGAAGCCCCGCGTGAGCTTCTTTCGGCTGAGCTGCTTGTTGGCATTCGTCCGTGAAGTTGTTGCTTCCAGGACTTCAGTCGACGACAAGAAGGCAAGCTTGTATTGTTACATTCATTGTATTTACTTCTTGTATTCCTTGTATTCTATCTTGCTGTTGCGAGTTATTGTGGCGAGGTTTCTCCACCCACAAGGAGTATCTATTAGCCGATTTTCCGGGGGCTCATCCACCGACGGATTGACTGGACTCGTCCACCTTACGAACACGCCGAGGAGTAGGAGCCCTAATCTCCGAACCTCGTTACATCCTTGTGTTAAGGTTTGGTTTTCTTCTCTTTCGTTTCTTTGTGTTTTCCGCTGTGCTAACTCGATTTGTAGAAAGAAAGTGAATTTGGGGGCGGCTATTCACACCCCCCCTCTCTAGCCGAGTACGAACGATCCCAACAAGTGGTATCAGAGCAAGGTCGCTCTTCGCCGGATTAACATCTGAGGGAGCACAAGCTAGAGATGGATCAACTCGGAGAAGACATCACGATTCCACCCTTCTACGATCGCGACGACTTCGCGTTTTGGAAGGTAAGAATGAGATATTTTCTTATGACTAACCTGGAGAATTGGAGTTGTGTTCAATTAGGTTTTACTCCTCCATTGGATAAAGAAGGAGAACTTTTGGAGAAAAAGAAGTGGACAAAGGAGCAAGTCCACCAATGAACCGTCAACGATGAGGTATTGAAAATTTTTGAATTTTCTTTACCTAATGATGTTTTGTGTAGGATAGGTGGATACAACAATGCCAAGGAGTTGTGGAACAACTTGGCTAAGTTCCATGAGGAGAACTCCACTTCAAGCCATGAAGAGAAGTCAAGTGAGTCAAGTCGCTCACATCATGGAGGCATGGATTTAGAGGTTGAGGGTCACTCAACATCTAAGGATGAAGAGGAGGAGAGTTCTTCTTCAAGTTTGGAGCAAGAAGAAGAAGCTTCTACCTCCGGAAGGGATGAAGGAGAGAGCGTTCAACCATCCTCAACCCTAGGTAACTCAAGCAATTTAATTTCTTGTAAATTACGTATAATGTGCTTTGAGTGTAGGGAGTATGGACATTACAAGAGTAAGTGTCCAAGGAGGGTTAGGAAGACTCCACCGCGCCAAAGGTCAAGGAAGTCGGAGTCCCAACACGCAAGGGCAAGGAGCACGTGGTGTGCTTCCAATGCAAAGGGGACATTATCGGAGTCAATGTCCGAGGGGGAGGCAACCTCACAAGGACAAGAAGACGAGCACATCGATAGGGGGAGCTAAGGCAAACCCTAAGGTAACCTTTAAGGCTCATTATTGCAATACTAGTAAGATGCATGCTAGTAGTTTGATTGCAATTGACAATAATGATAAGCATGATAATTATAAAAATCGATACACGTGCTTAGGTGCCAAACATGTGAGCCTAGATAAGAATAACACTAGGAAAGCCAACCCTAGGATCAACTCATCTAAGGTTAAGGATAACCTAGGTAGAAATCCCAAATCATCTAGACATATGCCTAGGAATACCTCAAAGAAAAATGATAAATTAAAGTTTGAGGTATTAGAGAAGGAGAATCAAGTCTTGAGGTCAAGACTTGATACTTTGGAAAAGGCTCTTAAGAACTTGGAGAAGTCATCTCTAGGGTTTAAGGGCCAAAAACCAATATCCAAGGACAAGAAAGGTTTGGGTCACAAACCTAAGTCCCAAGTGGTCAAGCCCACTTATCATAATGTTCCATTCGATTATGGAACAAAATCTAGGGCTAGGAAGACCATCACCAAGGTCACAAGGGGAGTCACCCCTAGAGTTGATCTTGATGAGTCCCAAATGACCAAGGCTTTAAAGCCTAGGAGGGTCATTAGGAGGGTTGCTAGGGAAGTCATCCCTAGTGAATATTTAGTGAACCCAATGAGCTCAAATAGGTATTGGGTTCCTAGGAGCGTGATTTCATCACGCTAGATGGATTAGAGTGTGCCAACCTTATTTGGATAGATAGTTAATCTATTCATAGCAAAAGGTGACATTTGAGGAATTTTCAAGGTGTAATCAAGCCTTGAAAATGAAATGGAAAATTATTCCTAAGGTGATTAGGATGTGCCAATCTCAATTAAGGAGTTTTCTAGAGTCAATCTAATTGGCACATAGTGATCTAAAAATCTTTTGTATTTGATTTTAGGTCCATTACACTTAGGAATATAGAATTTATGGAAAAATGATCAAAATTATCAAAAATTGCAACTAAGACTAGAATTAGGTATTTTCTATACCTTTATATGCTATTTGCCATGTATTGTTTGCCATATGCCATGTCATGACATCATATTTATTTTATGATCATTTAAAATGTCATGATAATGCTTAGGTTAGTTATATGTCATGCCTTAGTTAAAGTTTCATACTTTATGCCATGACATCATGACATTGTCACATGTTATTATGTATGATATCATTTTATGCCATGTCATCATTTCTTGCATTTATAATCAATGAAATTGATCTACGGATAAACAACAAAATTTGATATGGAGATCAAGTTGTTGTTTTAGAAAAATGCATGAGAACTTAGATTAAGCTAACCTAAACCCATATCTCACACCCAAAATTGACTTGAATGTGTTTGATACACCTTAGATGTGTGTGAGATATTAGGATGATGAGTTAGGATCAAGGTGCATGGTTCTTGTACCTAGATGAGCCTAATTCTAAATGGGGGATCATAGGGAAAGCTTGTGTACAAGTCATGTACATTTAGCCCTAAGATTATGGTCCCAAATTAAAGGGTTTAAAAGCATTTTAAAATTGATTTGAAAAACCTTGATGAAGCTTTCCTAGTGATAGCATTCATCATTGAACATTGTGATACAAAGTTGAGTTAAACTTGAACTATTTCAAAGTTTTTGAACTTTGTATCAAGATTTGAAAATGGAAGCTATTTTCATAGAAAACTATTTTTCCATGATAGTGTATGATATGAGGAATGTATCCTCAAAGTTTCGTAATTTTTAGAATTTTCTGTAATTTTCTGTGAGTTTCTGAACTTCTCCCGGGGAGAAAATCAGAAATCTCTGATTTCAGAGGCTGGATCGGTCACCGGACCGATCCAGGGAAGGCCTGATCGGTCTGGTGACCGATCAGTGACGATCCAGTGCGATCAGTGAATCGTGGATCGGTCTGGGGACCGATCCAGGGGGCTTCTGATCGGTCTGCGGACCGATCAGTGCGTGCCAGTTTCCGATTTTCAGTAGGTGTCTGAAATTTCAGTTTTTGGGAGTGAGTTTCGGGTTTCTAAAGGTTTGAAACTCTCCAAGACATTGTTGGTGCAATGGTCAAGGGGGAGTTGACCTTTAGGGGGAGTTTTACCTAATTGTCAAGGGGGAGTTGACTTTTAGGGGGAGTTTTTACTCCTTAAGACTTTCGAGGATTAGTGATATGGGATTATCACTAAATTGAGTGTTGAGTTTAGTTTCAAGGGGGAAATTAAGGGTTTCAATGAAAGGTATGAGACTTTCATTAGGAAAAAACTCTTGACCTTGATTCCCTCTTTTTCATGTGTGTCAAAAAGGGGGAGAGATGTCCCAAGGGGGAGAGTGTAGGTTTTGGAAGAATGTTCAAGGAAGAACATTGGAAAACCTAAGTTAGGTTATCGGGTTAACCTAACTTGATTTTGGATTTTGTCAAACATCAAAAAGGGGGAGATTGTTGGTGCAATCTTAGGTCAAGGTTGACCTGGTTGACCTGACTCGAGTTGACCTGACTCGAGTTGTGTTTTGATGTTTGACGATGTTTGACGAGAAGAGAGTTGTATTCTTGATGTTTGACAAGAATAGGTGTTTGGGAGATTGTAGGTGCAACCTTAGGTCAAAGTTGACCTGGTTGACCGTGATTCGGGAAAAGTCCAAGCAGGAAGCTTGGCACGCGGAAAGTCCAAGCAGGGAGCTTGGCACGAGGGAAAGTCCTAACTGGGATGTTAGGCAGTGTGGAAAGTCCTGGTGAGTGAAGCCAGGCAGTGGGAAAGTCCTAACGGGAATGCTAGGCGGTGTGGAAAGTCCCGTGAGTGAAGCCAGGGGAAAGTCCTAGCGGGACGTTAGGCAGTTGGAAAGTCCCGTGAGTGAAGCCAGGTGGAAAGTCCTAACTGGGATGTTAGGCAGTGTGGAAATCCTGGTGAGTGAAGCCAGGTGAAAGTCCGGGTGAGTGAAGCCAGGCAAGGGAAAATCCTGATGGATCAGGGATGATCGGACATCTGGTGTTGAGGAAAGTCCAAGTAGGTCAAAGGGATTGACCGGACACTTGGCGGAGAATTCTAGCAGGTCAAGGGAGTGACCAGATGCTAGGAATGAAGTACCAACAAGTCAAGATTGACCGGATGTTGGTTTGGACTTGGTTTGGGCGAAAACCATGAACTAGATCGATCCGGTGATACCTCGAATATTCTGATCGGTCTGGTGACCGATCAGTAACACATCAGTAGCCTACTGTGTGATAACTGATCGGTCTGGTGACCGATCAGGAGTCGATCAGAAGCCGAACAGGAGCGAGGCGCAAGAGGGGCTGATCGGTCTGGGGACCGATCAGCATAAAGCCTGATCGGTCCGCGAAGCTTGATTCATGGTGGGGTTAAAGTGATTTCTTTTTGTCCATGGTACAATTACCTAGCTACCATTCTAAGAGAATCAATATCACTTGGTAATATTGCTTTTTTAGGTTTCTGAAGGAGATCCATTAAGCAGATCAGGGTATGGACATCAAAACTCTCTCTTTTTCTTTCTAACTTCTATATCTATGCAGTTTGAGCTTGCTTTGTTGAGCTCACTTCCGAAGCCCCACGTGAGCTTCTTTCGGCTGAGCTGCTTGTTGGCATTCGTCCGTGAAGTTGTTGCTTCCAGGACTTCAGTCGACGACAAGAAGGCAAGCTTGTATTGTTACATTCATTGTATTTACTTCTTGTATTCCTTGTATTCTATCTTGCTGTTGCGAGTTATTGTGGCGAGGTTTCTCCACCCACAAGGAGTATCTATTAGCCGGTTTTCCGGGGGCTCATCCACCGACGGATTGACTGGACTCGTTCACCTTACGGACACGCCGAGGAGTAGGAGCCCTAATCTCCGAACCTCGTTACATCCTTGTGTTAAGGTTTGGTTTTCTTCTCTTTCGTTTCTTTGTGTTTTCCGCTGTGCTAACTCGATTTGTAGAAAGAAAGCGAATTTGGGGGCGGCTATTCACACCCCCCCTCTCTAGCCGAGTATGAACGATCCCAACACTTTTATCGAACGAGCCAAATTTTTGATAGTGTTTAGCCAGTGAACCATTAAGTTGGGAAAATTCTTGTGACATCTTTTAATGACCAGGCGAAGACATCATGATTGCGTAAGATATATGCAATTAGTTCTTGTTTTAGCCCTAAAGGTAGGCTAGTAGCTACTCAAGTGACCTTGTCTAGACAGTCGAGATGAATCCATACACTTTCATGATTCTCCTCTGGTCAGGATATCGGTGTCTCTTTGGACAGCTTGGACAATATTATCTTGAGTTCAACGGGCTTTGCGTGAGTCCGTCCAGATTATATCTACGTAGCATTTCCTCACCACGTACCAATTGGTTACCTCTTACCTCTCCGACTCGGCTCCCCACCATGAATTTTATTTTCTGATAAAAAGTGGAGACTATCCTTGGAAGTACTCATTGTCGGCCTTCCTAGTATGACATTGTAGACAGGGTGGTGTTTATGATAATAAAGGACGTTTATTAAGTTCACACATGCTTCCTCCCCAAGGAAAGGGAGAGGTTAACCTATCCGATAGGCTATACTTCTTGCCCTGTGAAACCATACAGGAGTATGTATAGGATAAAGTTCCTCCCGATCCATTTGCATTTGATCGAAAGCTACTTTAAAAAAGATATTGACAGAACTACCAGTATCAATAAATACTCTCTTTACTCAATAATCATTAGGGGGCGCTCAATTCAAACCAAATCTTCTAGCCTGAAATTTATACAAGGACCTTGTCCTCTTCCTAGACTAGTGCTAACGACGTAACTTTTGAGCCTTTCAGGTTAGAGTAGAGTCACCATCTATGGGACCATCCGAAATCATGTTCACAGTCCCTTGAAAATTAATTTTGTTCTTACTTGTACTTTTTTCTTCTTCCTTTTGACGAAACTGAGAGGAACCTCAAGGTTACTTTGAGGGAGAATGAGATTGCCTACTCATGGGTCAATTGGTATTAGCATCATGATGGCAATAACGTTTGTAAAGTTCAAGAGATTTTTTTTACTAGGCCCACTCTGATTGGCATTCTGCTGATCAGTTACTCATTTAAATTCCCTCGCATACTACTAATAATCCCGAATTGAATGAGTACTTGTTTGATGATAGACACAATATTAATTAGTCATCTCGAGGGACCTTCAACTAGATTCAGGAGCAGGAGTTGGACAATTTCCACTGCCTGTACCACCTTTTCGGCCCTCCGATTCATGAACTCTAGATTTTGCAAGGGTCGAGGAGGGGCTCTACAATTTGGATGACTGGGGATGGGAGTGGGAGTCGGAGCTTCCTTTCTCTTCATGGACTAGGCTTCCTCGACTTGAATATACTTAAGTGCTCAGATTTGTAATCCTTCAAAATTGGTTGGGGGTTTTTTCACTTGAGACATAAAAAAATCTCCATCGATCAAGTCTTGTGAGATAGCACTAACTTGTATTTCTAGGGTAACTAGAGGAGCATACATGGTCAACTAATTAAACCGTTGATATTCTTTGGGTTCTTTGAATTTTTGCCTGAGGGCAAAAATATCATGCGACATATTTTGGCATCTTCAGCTGGTTGCAAAGTGTTTCATGAAGATAGCTTTAAACTCCTCAAAAGTTTGGATAGAAGAGGTAGGGAGTCTATTAAACCATCTCTATACCGAGTCTGAATGCATGGTAAAAAAAAATAGACACTTGATCTCATCCGTATACTGATGTAACAAAGAAGCATTCTTAAATTTACAAATGTGATCTTCGGGATCTGTAATACCATTATATTCCTCGAACTACAACACCCAAAAGTTTCTTAGCAACTCACCTTAGAGGATGTTCCTCGAAAACAGAGGGCCTTGAAGAGCTTTCGTTCCACTAGATTCGGGGCTCTTTCTCTAAGAAAAATCTTGCTGAGTGTTTCACCAGAAGATTTTATAGAATGTTCTCTCACGACGAACTTACCTATTGATATGAGAGAAGCAGTTTGTGGTGTTTTTGTAGGCCAAGGTACCTTCTAGTGTGTTAGCCTCGCTTCAACCAACCAGGGCATCAGTTCGGTTCGTTGAGGGATTGATTGTTGGTGGAGCATGCGAGGGTTACCCCTTTAATATCGTTTGAACCTTTGTTGCTACCAATTTGTCAAAAATCCTCTGTTGCCATGGAGATGACGTTAGGTCTTTCAGCATCATCCATCTTAACGTCCTGGTTCAAGTCTTTAACTTAGTGTTCTCACAATTGGGATGGTATCAATTTGATCCTACCCGTGAATGCTGACGAGTGAATCATCGGTGAGTTGACTTTATTGTCAACTTTAATCATCAATCACTTGATGACAATGAGGATGATGTGGTTCTGCGAGCCTAGACAGCAACAAACAAGAAAAAAAGGAGGTTAGAAAGACGGTCAGAGGGTTCCTCGGCACAACCATTCTAACGCTTAAGTTAGAGAACGAAGAAGAAAAGTATTAGGGTTTTGACTTATGTATGTGTGTGTATATACTTTTGATGTCAAAAATGGCTACCTTTTATAGGAAGAAAATAGACTTTTTCCTTTCATTTTGATCTCCACGTTATCATTATTTAATTCCTTAAATAATGCAAGACTTATTTGTGCCAATGCCTTTTTTTCGAAATAATCTGAGATTTATGCGATGATTATCCTTTTCTCGAAATAATCTGAGATTTACTCAATGGTTATCTTTTTCCATTTTGAGTCAAGTTGCAAAGGAGATGAAAGACTAAGGAGTCAAGGTATGCCTAAGAAGTCGGGATGCGTCCAAGAAATCGGAGTGCACCCGAGAAGTCAGGATGCACCCAAGTAGTGAGGGTATGGCCTGATGGATCGAAAGCGCTAGAGGGAGGGTGAATAGCGCTCGTGGCTATTTTGTACGTTTATCGAAATCGTAAAACACTCGAGTAAAAACGCAGCGGAAATGAAAGAAACACAAGCAGATGAACACAGTGGATTTACTTCGTTCGGAGTCTTGATCAACTCCTACTCGAAGGCCCGCGATCCTTGATCGCTTCCGGTGGGCAACAACTATAATTCGTAAAAGTTACAATCTGAATTACAATTAAAGCACTAAGTAAACTAATACCGACAACAACAGATCGAAGAGTCTGAGCTTTGGGTTGTCGACGTCGAGTGGTAGCACTTCAAGGTCGTCTCGTAGGCAGCACTTCACAAAAGAAAGCTTAGAAGATTGTTATTTTGAAGCTGCACCTCGACCCTCTTTTTATATGACATTCAGGGCGCCTGGATCCTTTCTTGGCACCTGGAGTGTGACGTGGCCAACCAACCAGGATGCTCCACGTGGCGAAGTCGTGCAGGGGATAAAACTTGGTCCCAGGCGCCCGGATCCATCCCGGGCGCCCGGACCTCCCTTTTTCCAGCAGGTTCTTCACCTGCAAAACAAGGTTAGTCCGAGCAAAATACCCTGCAAGACAGCGTTAGAATCTGATAAAACATAGTAAAGTATAAACGACAGTCTTCGGACTGTCCGGGTCTGACTTCGGATTTCCTAACCGGAAACCCTAGGTCGACCCGACGCCTACTGTTCCCTCTACGGGGAACGCGTCCTCACCTACTCCTCTCAGGAGAGATTACCTGATGTCAATCCGGTCCTCCAGACTGACTGGACTTTCCGCCTAGGGTTACCACCCCCTAGGACCTAGGGTTACCGCCCCCTAGGGTTTTTCTCCACCTAGGGTTACCACCCCCTAGGACCTAAGGTTATCGCCCCTTAGGGTTTTCCCTCACCTAGGGTTACCGCCCCCTAGGACCTAAGGTTACCACCCCTTAGGGGTTTTCACCTGCCTAACCACAGCTAGGACTTTCCTGAAACACTCATTAAACATGTTAGGTCACACACTAACTTAACTTTGAATCCTTTGCCTTTATCAAAACTAAGGTTCGATCGTCGGATGCTTCCTGCACCAACAATCTCCCCCTTTTTGATAATGGCAACCAAAATTCAATGTTAAGTAAAAATATGCAGTTATATATAAGCACAAGAAACAAGATAGGCATGATAGCAAAATAAGCATATACATTGCTCTCCCTTAATACAAGCTCCCTTTAAAATAATTTCTCTACTCTTTCTTTGAATATGAATTTCTATTTTTATTTCTTTCTTTGAATTTCTCTACTCTCCCCCTTTGCCATATATCAAAAATAAGCTAGTTTTGAAAAAAACTTGACTTTTCAATTTTTCAAACAAAATTTTCAACTTCAAGTTTAGAGTTTTTAAACAAAGTTTTCAACTTCAAAAATTTTCAAACAAAATTTTCAAATTTAAAAATTTTCTAACAAGATTTTTAATTTCAACAATTTTCTTGAAAGAAGATAATCAGTTTTAAAGAAAATTTCCAAGGGAAAAAAAATTTTAAAATTTTAAATAATACTGGTTTAGAAAAAAAATAATACTTGAAAGTTTAACTTCGGAGAAGATTTTTGAGAAAGCTGCTTAAGGAATGTTTTCGAAATGTATTTCAAAAATACTTAAGGCAAGGGAGAAGCGACAACCTTATTTCTTAACAGCTTGTTATTAAGTTTTAGTAAGGTATCAGAGCCCTAAAGTCCAAGCATGAGTAAAGATTTGTTTTGATCAGATATCAAATTACTTAAGTACAGACATGCTTAAACTTATTATTTCCTTCACCAACTGTCTAACCGTTTAGCTACTTGCTGATTGCCTATAGGGCAATAGTGTTCACTTGGTTAGTCAAGTCAAGTCAATTGATCCAGTTAGATTTGACTAAGGCTGGAAAACTTGATTTGATTACTGTTAATCATATATTTAACGCCCAGACTCATATTGATGCACAGAAATAAGCATTCTCGAGTCCAGGCTGAACCCTATGCATCTCACACCGTTCTATGTTTTACAAACACAATCAAGGTAAACCTAGGTGTTTGTGAGATGCTCTGGCTGAGTCCTGGGGGAACATGATTTCTAGGGGGAAATCCTAGGCTAAATCCAACCTTCGAAAGTCTAGTAAAGTGGGGATTTTGGAAAATCAGTTTTGCCTAGAAGTTATAAAAAAAATGTGACTAAAAAACTAATCTATTAGATTAAGGTATAGTCAATCAAGCCTGAAGTAAATCAATCTATCAGATTAAAAAGTCGACATAGATAAAAGAGTCATAATAGAGCTGCTACAAGCTGTACTAGAGTCATAATAGAGCTACTGTAGAAGCTACTGAGATGATGAGGGAGGTGGTCCGGAACCCAGCGACCGGAGTAGTGTCAGGAGCTCAGTGTGACGAGCCCGATCGTCCTCTCGTAGATCTCGGCGCAGGTCGGAGAGCTCCTGACGTACGTCTCGTCGTAAGTCGGAGACCTCCTGTCGGACCTCTCGTCGAAGATCGGAGACCTCTCGCCGCATGGACTGATGAAACTCGGAGCTCTCGTGCTGGAGACTCGACATAGCCCTCTCTAGTCCGGAGACTCGATCAGCGAGAGTGCAGGGAGCTGGGTGTGGTGCTCGAGGTGGTGGTGGGGCTGGAGCAGCCTCCTCAGGAAATAGTGCCAACATGAACTCATCATGCTCCGCGTCCTCCGCCTGCTGGTGCTGTGCCCCCCTACGCCAGGACATGGTACCCTCATCGTCTATATGGATATTTGCTAGAGAAAAGTTCCTAGCTCCTATGATGTCAAACTCGGTCATGTGACGGATGTCACCTCCGGTGACATCAATGTGCAATGAGGACATGTAAGCTGTCAGTATGTGACAGTAAGGCATATGTACTCGTCTGCTGGTCACGTATCCAGATGCGTAAATAATAGTGGAAAAGATGTGTAGGCTGATGTCTATGTCTAACCTATGACATATAGCATAGAGAAGAAAGGAGTGAAATGGACGCATCACCGCAATGTCGTGAGTGGTTAGCGGTAAAATGCAAAGTACTAGAACCCTATAAAGGGCGTAGTCCTGAATTCTAAGGTTAAGGGACCTAAACTGAGTCTCAGTGGGATCACGCTGGTCCTCAAAGAAATACGAATAGATCGTATCCAGGGTAATATGTGAGTAGGGATCTCCAAAAGGTAGCTTCCTAGGAGGATAGCATAAAAAGGTACAGGGTGACTCTCGTAACCCTAGAAACTCACGAATGGTAGTGGGAGATAATGTGATATCCGTGCCAGCTGCCCTAGTGGTATAGGAGTAGTCGTCTACTTTCACTAGGTTGTTGTAAAATTCGGCACATAAACTTATGTTTACTGGGCTGGTGCACTCAACAAGGTTTCGCAATCTATAGTGATTTATGACCTCGGAGACTGGAATACAAGAGCGCAGAAAGAACGATCTATCTATACATTTGGTTCTAATGGCCATGTAATTGGTTGACATAAACTTAATCCTAAGTTCGTCGGTGGGAAACCTAGGGTCAATGCTAGGTGTAGAGGGTCCAGCACCAGATTTAGTACGCTTCCTAAATTTGTAACTAATATTATACTAAGAAAAGAAAAAGAATTATAAGAGATAAAGTTTAGGAGGGGATAGAAATTTTACCGAGGAGCCATTGTAATAATTTTTAGAACTGACGACCTCGGTTGAGTCACGACTCCGTATCAACCGCGAAAAATTTTAATTTTGAAAGTCTTCACAGGTAAGCTAAGAAGCTTTAAGGAGGAAGACTTGGGTGCAAGGGTAGGGGGCGCCTCCTGCCCCCTATATATAAGGGAGTCCGGGCGCCCGGGGTCTGAATACCGGGGGCGCTCGCCCCCGGTTTTTGACCTCTGTATATTTTATTAATTTTTTTTTAATGTTTTAATTAAAGATGCTTAAGTAAACTGATTTAAAGCATGTTTAATTGAGAATTAATTCAATTTGAATTTGGTTAAGTTAATTTGAATTAAAATTTAGTTTTAGTAATTTTGGAGGAAAATTTTAATTTTGCTTAGTCATCTCACCCGATGTATGTTTTCAATCAGGGGCTCCTATTATTATGTGAGATGAATTAGTTCAATTTATAGGATTTTGTTTAACTTTATGTTAGATTCGAGTTTAGCTTTGGGTTCAACAAGTAAGCATTCTTTGGATAAACTTCTGGGCTATGGTGAGTCACAAGGAGCTCATTAAAGTAACCATGCCTTCGAGGTTTCCCAAATAGTCCTACCCATTGAGCTTAATACTAAACCTTGGTCTAACTAGTTAGGATCCATTTAAGGGTAGCTTCGATTAGTTTCACTTGGCCAAATGCACCAGGTCGAAGCCATATCTTCCTAGACATGCGATGCCCAAGTTTTCCCAACGTACTATCATCCAAAAATTTCACCAGTACTGTGCTTCAAGTTAAGCTTTAACCTCTTTTAATCTATCCTTATTTACCCATTTTGGGTAGATTAAGTTCGGTTACCCTTGTCGGGTAAATAGATTTCGGAGTTGCCAGCTATTCTGGACCCTCCTTCTATTTGATTTTTGAATTTTAAATTTTAATTACGAATTTTGAATTTAATTTCGAATTTTGAATATAGAATTTTGAATTTAATTTCGAATTTTGAATTTAGAATTTTGAATTAAATTTTGAATTTAGAATTTTGAATTTGTTTTCGAATTTAATTTTGAGTTTAATTTTAAATTTTGAATTTAATCTTGAATTTTGAATTTAATTTCGAATTTAATTTTGAGTTGAATTTTAAATTTTAATTTTGAGTTTAATTTTGAATTTTAAATTTAAGAATTTTGAATTTAATTTCGAATTTAATTTTGAGTTGAATTTTGAATTTTAATTTTAAGTTTAATATTAATTTCGAATTTTTAAGTTTGATAATTAATTTTGAATTTTAATTATTTTAGCTCCCCCTGTATCATAGCCTCGATAAGGTCTATTCAGGTAATGTATTTGATCTTTAGGGACCCAATATTGTCCAAGTCCAACTTGATTGATCAGGTTGGATTTGGCAACCCATGCTTGGACCACTTTTCTATTTGGTTTGTTTATTAAGGATAGGTAAGATTTATATTTCTTTTTATATCCTAGTCCAGTTCGATTGAGGATTGCCCTTTGTGTTCCAAGAATTAAGTCAAGATTCTTGGATCCTAAGGAAAATCGTTCTAGGGTAGTTTTTAAATCCTTTACTTGACTTTTCAGATTGGAATTCTCTTCCTCAAGTTTTTGGACTTGAGTTGAGGTTCCAATCTGAACTTGATCAGTTAAAGATTGGTTGTTATGCGTTTCTTTAAGAAGTGTTACCTCCTTCAGAAGCGCTTTAATTCGAATCTTGGACTTTGCTACTTTATGCATTAAATAATTGATTAAACTGTATAAACGACTATTACTTACAGAGGGGTTCGACCCTTCGGAAACGGATGCGGATCAGTGGCTTCTCTCGGACTCGGCTTCCGATTCGTCCTCACTTCCGGATCCGTTGTTGAAGTCCCGGGCTGTCAAGGCAAGAAAGTTCGTCTGTTCTTGTTCTTCGTCGTCGGATTCCTCGGAAGAAGACTCGTCCCATGTTGCCTTCAATGCCTTCTTTCTTTTGGATTTCTTTGGATCCTTCTGGTTCGGGCAATTTGCCTTTATGTGACCCTTCTGATCGCACCCGTAGCAGGTCACTTCGAATTTAACCTTCGAGCTTGGCTGGGCTTCTTTAGACTGGATGGCCTTTCTGAGATCCTTCTTGTTGAAGCCCTTCTTTTTGCAGAGTTTCTTAACTAAGTTGACTATCTCGATGGTAAGTTCATCGTCGTCTTCTGAATTTGGTTCTTCTTCTGACTCAGGTTTGGTTCTCCGCTTGATTCTTGATTCACGAGATCTACCTGTTCCTGCAACCAAAGCCAACCCTTTCTCGGTTGGGCGTGCATTAGTTTGTTCGTGAAGTTCGAATTCTGCAAACAGTTCATCTAATTTAATGGTAGACAAGTCCTTGGAGATCTTGTAGGCATCTACCATGGATGCCCACAAGGTGTTCCTTGGGAAAGCGTTTAGAGAATACCTTATGATGTCCAGGTTGTCTACCTTCTGTCCGATCGCATGAAGACCATTGAGCAGATCTTGAATTCGGGCATGGAGTTGTGCAGCTGTTTCACCTTCCTGCAATTTGATGTTAAATAATTTATTAAAAATTAAGTCTCTTTTACTTACTTTGGTGTCGGATGTCCCTTCGTGAAGTTCAATTAGCTTCTCCCACAATTCTTTGGCGCTGTTGAAGGGGCCGACGCGGTTGAGTTCTTCCTTTGACAGGCCACACTGGAGGGTGCAGGTTGCCTTTGCATTAGCTTCCACTTTCTTGATCAAGGATGCATCCCAGTCCTCGTATGGTAGTGGTTTGCTGGTGGTGTCAGTTGGCAATTTGAATCCGGTTTTGACAATCATCCAGACTTCAAAGTGAGTCTGGAGATATGCCTCCATCCGACCTTTCCAGTACCCGAAGTCGTCTCCGGTGAATAGTGGAGGGCGGGCAGTACTGTAGCCTTCTTGAAGGGCCATTTCGGTTTTACCTAGAGCGAAAAATAACAAAAGAAATGTCCCAGGATTTGGTCCTGGATTAGTAGTGCGGTAATAAAAAAAAATGGACCACGAACTCGGGTGGTGTTGCACCAATTCCGAGAAAAACCGATTCGAGCGAAAAAGGAATTAGAATATAGCTATGAGGCTAAATTCTAATCGACCCCAAAAAATAAAAATACCACGAAAAATTATTTTGAATGGTGGTTGCACCGATTCAAAATGACCCCGCTCTGATACCAATTGATGGATCGAAAGCGCTAGAGGGGGGGTGAATAGCGCTCATGGCTATTTTGTACGTTTATCGAAATCGTAAAACACTCGAGTAAAAACGTAGCGGAAATGAAAGAAACACAAGCAGATGAACACAGTGGATTTACTTCGTTCGGAGCCTTGATCGACTCCTACTCGAAGGCCCGCGATCCTTGATCGCTTCCGGTGGGCAACAACTATAATTCGTAAAAGTTACAATCTGAATTACAATTAAAGCACTAAGTAAACTAATACCGACAACAACAGATCGAAGAGTCTGAGCTTTGGGTTGTCGACGTCGAGTAGTAGCACTTCAAGGTCGTCTCGTAGGCAGCACTTCACAAAAGAAAGCTTAGAAGATTGTTGTTTTGAAGCTGCACCTCGACCCTATTTTTATATGACATTCAGGGCGCCTGGATCCTTTCTGAGCGCCTGGAGTGTGACGTGGCCAACCAACCAGGATGCTCCACGTGGCGAAGTCGTGCAGGGGATAAAACTTGGTCCCGGGCGCCCGGACCTCCCTTTTTCCAGCAGGTTCTTCACCTGCAAAACAAGGTTAGTCCGAGCAAAATACCCTGCAAGACAGCGTTAGAATCTGATAAAACATAGTAAAGTATAAACGACAGTCTTCGGACTGTCCGGGTCTGACTTCGGATTTCCTAACCGGAAACCCTAGGTCGACCCGACGCCTACTGTTCCCTCTACGGGGAACGCGTCCTCACCTACTTCTCTCAGGAGAGATTACCTGATGTCAGTCCGGTCCTCCAGATCGACTGGACTTTCCGCCTAGGGTTACCACCCCCTAGGACCTAAGGTTACCGCCCCTTAGGGTTTTCCCTCACCTAGGGTTACCGCCCCCTAGGACCTAAGGTTACCACCCCTTAGGGTTTTTCACCTGCCTAACCGCAGCTAGGACTTTCCTGAAACACTCATTAAACATGTTAAGTCACACACTAATTTAACTTTGAATCCTTTGCCTTTATCAAAACTAAGGTTCGATAGTCGGATGCTTCCTACACCAACATGGCCAAGGAATCGAGATGCGTCCAAGAAGTCGGGATACGTCCAAGAAGTCGGGATGCACCTAAGAAGCCAGGGTACACCTACGATGTTGGTGTGCGCTTGAAGAGTGAGAGAAGACCGCGTGTGTTGAAGATGCTATCGGTCGATGATCGAAGTGATAGAAGAAGAGAGTTTGGGAGAAAAGATAGAAAAAAAATGGTCAGGAAAATCTAAAATAGAGAATTTTGCGATAGAATATAAATACCATCATAAAATGAGGACGGAATTTATAATTTATGGTTTCCCGTTGCCTCAATAGCGAAGATATTAGCAATAGAATTTGTCATCCGTTGCTAAGAATTTGTTATTTGTCGCAAATTCCTAGCAACAGATAACAAATTCCGTTGCTAATATCCATCACTAATTAGGGTTTCTTATCACTTCGATAACGATGATATTAGCGAAGGAATTTATTTTCCGTCGCTAATTAGAGACAGAAAATAAATTCCGTCGCTATTTGCTGGTTGTTTTTTTTTTCTATAGTGAATGGAAATCTCAGTCCTAAATCTCTTTGGTAAAGTTAATCTTGTAGTTAAGATTGATCTTTGAGCACATCGTGTTAGCACTTTTAAATGTCTTTCTCCTCTGCTGAAAGAAATCCCTGAGTAGATGTTTATACGAACAGCTGGAAGGAATACGTAAATTGCATGGGGATATATTTTTACTGACTCTGCCAAAATCATACTTCAATTGCAAGGCTTAAAGTTGAAGCTTTCAAAGATTTTGCCTCTTTTCTCCATTTGCTCCTCCCAAGCCTCGTTAATGCATGCACTTGTGACTAGCTATCAAAACAATCTAATCTGCAGTATTATGTTCAAGAGAATCTGATGCTTCTAGCATTCTCATGTTGCACTGTCACACTAACAATGAATTGAACAAGAAGCACACAGATTTTTTTTGCATCCAGAGTCGAGTGCTGGGAAGGGTCATGAACAGAGGATGACGTGCAGCATTGACAACCTCCAGAGGTCAAGCAAGTAATGAAGAAGTATGGATTTTGTGGAGAGCTTATAGATTCCATGGAATGAATGGCTCTCCCAAACTTGATTTTGGAGCAATTTGCGTTGATGGTGGAGAATTTATTTTATCATGAAATGCAATCTTCACTTTTGTTCAGTGGCCTCTAATATGCCATACCAACATCATAATCCACGTGGCAAAGCAAGTTATACAGAGCTTCTATTGAGGCATAAGATCGATGCTATATGTGAAACCCATTACAATGCAATTTGGTCGATTAGTATCGTATAACATCTCCATGAGTTCCATAGATAACTATGCTTTGTTCTCTGTCTAAATCTTGTTGCTTGCCTATGGAGGAAGATAAAGAAGACCAGAGGATTAGCTAGTTGTCTGAAGAAGACAGATATACTCAGGGAAGCCTTGCAAAAGAAAATAGAAGCATCTCGTGTGCACTAAAAGATCCCAGGTGCGACTTGGCTAGATGACCAGTAAAATTCGATGATATTTTAAACCATGATTAATGGTTAAATTTCACAAAATAAGATAATATCAGAAATACCCATAAAAAAAGAGCCATCAATATTGCTTTTAAACTATTTGAAAAAGGTGAGGAAGACATGTAAACAATATAATTTGCCTTAAAAAAAAAAAAAACTCTCATGAGTACATACATTTGTGTCTGTAGGGCAAAGAATAAGTCGCTTTTATAACCTTTCTGTAAACATGACAATTCAAAGAAGACAAATGTCGGGGAAATACTTGGTGTAATTAAAGTGCGACTATACAGTAAAAAGGAGACCCCTTGAAAGAAGACAAATTGGTGCACAATTAACAAGTACATGACTCTTAACAGAATAAGAAAAAACAAAGAAACTGGATAAAAGAGAGATTGAGCAAGCGCCCATTAATCTGGAGATAAGAGCAGTCATTATTGAAAAAAAGCATCAATTGCCAAGATCCTTGATGGTTTCTGCCTTCAGTCGTTTATGGGCAAACTATTTTATTTACTGCAATTTGTAGCTCCAAGGTCAACTAGATGGAAGCTTAGAAAGCAGTGATCCTACAAAATAGAAATAAGCATTTAGTAATAATTTCATTAAGAATTTCCCAAAGGAAAAAAACATAACTGAGTTTACATTGTATATAAATGCTCAATAAACTTAAATATGAGAGGTTACATTAAAAAAATATATATCAAACTAGCATACATGTTAGCAAATGGTATTAAAAATATACACGGCATAACATTGAAAAACAAATATATAGATTGTGAATCAGTGTCGTAACTCATTATATCTTACTTGCTGCTTCTAAGATTGATTGCTAACGTTTACTAAAGCAGGTGTTATATGAGGATGAGAAATTCTCTTGATATATATAGTCAATTAACTATTTCCTATAAATTTCTTCATCTCATTTTGTGTACCAGTATTAGGTGAATAACACAATAGCACAAGATGTGACATATGATACCCTATATATGGCGGTGACATTTGGACGCCAAGAAGTGACACAAAAGAAAGCTATTTCCTAAGCAATATCATCTTAGTCTTCTAATGAGAAACTTTTTTACAAATTACAAAAGCTGGACTATGCTCCAATAGAATATGTTAGGAATAGGCAAGTGTCAATCCATGTGATCAGTGATACTATTTAACAAAAAGAAGATTGATCAAATTAGAAGGGCAGAGAATCAAGATAACAATTGACAAACTGGAGATTTAGTTGTTACAATTTTCTTTTCTTTTGCAGAATTTGAGCTTCAGTTAGATAACCAATTCTTAGAAAATGAGATAACTAATCATATAACTGAGTAATTCAAATGGATGGACAAAGAAAAAAGGCTTATGCAACTACAGGACTTGTCCCAATCATATTGGTGAAAGAATGTAAAGTCAAAGAAATATTTCAGACAAAAGGTGTATCTATTTTAATGTGTTGCCGTCTAAAATTTTTAAAGAAGAAATTTTACGACCATTATGGAAGAGTGTTCCAACATTACAAATGAACTACATACTGCTAGACAGCTGTTAATAAATGCTTTGTACGCTATGCCGCTCAAAAGATACACATAAATAATACAGGAAAATAAAAATTCAAGATAGGATATCAATGGCATCATACTAAAGAAACAGAATATATGCATTGGCAATAGACACATAAATAACATCCATAGAGTTAATTTTTCAATCAAATAAAATGACTTCTCAACATTAAAATTCTCAAAAGAATTATGATATTTGATTTGTGACACCCCGACTGCATTTTTTCAATCAAGCAACATATACATTCTCTGAAGGATATTTTAATTTCTGGAAGCTATTTTTTCCGGTTGCATCAAGCTGCCTTAGATGTAAGTGGTATAAAGATCAGCTTAAAATAAAAGAGCATATAATTAAATAAAAATCATAGGTTCTATGAAAAAGATTAAAATACGAAGTGAAAATTGTACCACTTCTACAAGATGACAAGGATGTTAAAATACAAGAAAGTGAGGTATTTAAAATAAGGGAGGAAGTTCAAAGTGAAGGGTGCCTGTGCATGCAGTAACTCAGATTTGGACGAATCAGACAATGTGGCCATTGAAAGTGAAGTAAACAGGCATCATGGAGATGATATCTAATAGGGATATGCACAAAAAATGTGAATATAGAGAAAAAAAAAGATGACTACTCCTAAATCAGTATATCAAATGGATGGAGACGAGTAATTATTATTTTGTTAGCACAAAAGAAATACGTGTAGGTAAATGTCTCTCTTTGCGGAACAATTTAGTTTAGGAGGGAAAGAAGATCGTTTATTATTTTTTGCACTCACAAGGATTCCTTAAAGATGCAGTTGCGTGCAAAAGGTTCATTAACTACCTACCGAAAATAGTTAAACTTTTTGGATAAGGACATTGTACCGAATTTTGGACAACACAGATGCAATAAACAAAACTATGAGCGTAGAACATTGCAGAGAGTATGAGAAACCGAATAGATCGACAATCTTGAAGGAGAATTGGAAAGACGATTCATTAAATCGATAATAAAAAAATGAGGGGACGATACAGCTTTTATACCTGACATTTCCTTGGGGATGGAGGGGCAGCTATTGGGGAAAAGGAAGGCCCTCCCCCCCGCGGACAAATTGGACAAGATCCCAGCGAAATATAACACCATGACGAGCCCGATCACCCAGGGCATCAGCATGAACCCGATGACAAAGGTGACGGAGCCACAGAGCATGAGGGCGAGCGACGCGCCGAGGAGGAGCGAGGCGAAACCCGCGGGCGACATCCGCCGAGGCAGGCGCCTCCTCGGCGCAGGCGGGGCTCCAGCGGGAGGCAGGGCGGGTGCCCGGTTCAGGAGCGCAACGAGGCGAGAGCAGAGCTCGGAGATGAGCCGCGACAGCTGATCGTCGGTCGCCATCGCGATCGGGACTGGAGACAGAGAACTTTAACCCTAATCCCGATCAAGATCAAGGAAGAAGGGGAAGGGAGCGGTGGACGATATATAGGAAGGAAATAACTTGATTGGAATTGCAAGCTTTATAAATAAAAAATGGAAATGGAGGAAAGCAACGAGTGCAAGTTTTGATTTGGTGGCAATCGAAGTTGAACAAGCTTTATTACGTCTGGTTTAAACAGAAATGACAACAATTGCCAACCTTACTTGTTTTGTTTTTTGTTTTTTTTTTTAATTTTAAATTTTTAATAAAGAAAAAATAATAATAAAAGGTTAGTATCTATCTATTTATTTCATTCTGGAAAAAATACTTAATATTATTAGAAAATTTTGCTTCTTATTTTTCTCACGTAAAATATTCTTCAAAAAATAAAACCAATTTAAAGAAAAATAAACTATTTTTATAGATCATGAAATTGAAAAATATAAGCACTTTTAATTATTCTTTAATAATCATTTTATTCTAGTATTTCAGGGAAACTTTGATTCCAAGCACCAATAATTCATTTCGATCCATCGCGATCCATTCAGTGATGGACCAAAAAATATCAAAAGAATTATCAAATCAACTTATACTTTAAGGAAATAATTAAAATTTACTTTTTAAACAATAAAAAGAAACATACAATTTATCGTAGGAATTTTCTCCCCCTTAATCATACACTTATTTTTCTTAATCACGGAACCAAATTATACGCACGTCATAATCTTTCAGTTTGAATTTAAGAGAAAATTAGAATGAATCAAGGAAACGTGAAATTTTCAAGTATTAATCTGAATCAAATTACCGTTTCACAGGATGAAGTCAAATGTAATAAACAATCTAAATCAGAGAAATGGCATTAATCTGATAGCAACAAATTCTAAATATTTAGATGTTAATTAACATTAATTCCAATTAGTTTTCATTTTTTTTTCCCTCTTTTCTGTATTTTGCGTATTTGCAAACCAAACAAAAAAGGCGACTTCATTCACAAATCACAAGACTATCATGTGTTTGTTTATTATTGCATAACTAACTACTATAAAAGATAAAATATAGTTAAACCAAAAAAGGTAAAATGTAATTAAGCTAAAAGGATAAAACACAAAATAATTTATGCAATAATAGAACTACTATTAGAGAATGGCATATAGCACACATCCGGATAGTTAGACTATTTGCATGCTCATGTACTAGATCCAATGGTAGAGCCACATTCAATGTTATCCGGGGAGACCAGATCTCTTAGTCCATAAACAAGTAGATTAGAAGATGGACCATAAATAATTACGAATGAATTGTAGTCGTGATTCAACCATAATTAATTATGATCCCTCTCTACATTTATTGTCTTCCCATGCTAAAGTTTAGATTAGGATGAACGGTCGGAGGCCGTTGGATCGGAGGTGGACAAGTGGCCAGATTACTGGTCACTAAGTGGGGGACCTCCGACCATCTGTCCCGATCCAAACTATAATCTGAAGATGATGAATCCAAGGAGGGATCGCAATCAATTATGGCCGAATTATGACCACGATCCGATCATAATTACGAGGAGTGATCTATCTCCTGATCTATTTTTTTTGGACTAAGAGATCTACTCTCCTATTCGAGCCCAATGACAATTAGAAAGAAAAAACCTAAATTTATTATAGGAGAAATAAAGAAAATAGGAGAGAGAAAGAAAGCAACCGGATGATGACATCGACGTAGCTCACGGCCCGGGTAATCACGAGGGCTGGAACCAGACCTGCAGCATTATGAAAGTTTGTCTTTATTTTTGCAAGTAGACAAAGATAAGAGTATCTAGACATATATTTAGACGGTCACGATCAGATTACGGAAGTTTAATTAAGTAATTACACACATTAATTAAGGATGGGGACGTGATCAAAACTAAGAACGTCAAAGTCTTAGTATTATAATTGTAGACCATAATTATCTCTAATATATGAATCATGCAAGCCATCCACTCATAAAGTAGCAGTCGCCGAACTGGTGCCAACAATTTGATCAGATTGGAATCTGCACAGATCGAGCAAAGATATAACAGATTTTTGCAAGTGCCAATTATAATATTAATGATTAAAAATTGAGTTGAGACGATATGTACCCAATTTGTGGAGCAGGCTGGCACTCCAATGGGTAGAACAGGCCATCATCACCGTGTGAATGTTGTTGTGGTTGAGCTACGGCATCAACACCATTTTCCCAAGCGTGTCCCCCATGAATGGTATGGCTGATTTCTTCCAACTGTACTCGTCGAAGAAAACTCTAGTTAATATATTAAAGGAAACAACTTGAATTGATTTTGTTAGGAAAAGTTGAAAATCTACCAAATATCGAGAATAAAAAATAGCGCAAGCATGTACAAACACAATTAGTCACATAGTTCAATTTTGGAACTTAGATTTAACGACAATAAGAAAATAAAAGTCTAACCAATCCAGCTCTCTTATAAGAGGAATAATAAATGAACATATAGAATTGAAGGTATATTCTAATAGATTTGGGTATTATAAGAGGGAAATAATGGGATTAAATCGTCTGTGTAACTTAAATCATGTATTTGTAAAACGAGGCTCAAAGGTGATGGGGTTATACTAGCTTCTTACCCGTCTCCTAAGATCCTTGTTTGCCTCACAAAGGACTTGCTCCTGTCAGTAATTAGATGCAAACTTAATTATATTTCGCTACGGGAGGAATTTAGAATATATGCATCCAGCATTAAATAGGGTTCATATACCCTTCTTTGGAGGTCAGTCAGTTGGTCCAGCATCTGTTGTGTCTGCAAGAAATTAAATCAAGGACAACCTGAGATTTTTTATACATATGATAATTATTATCTAATTTTGCTCTGAAATTTAAGTACCCTTGAAGATCTAATTTCCTTCAGTGACATATCAAGTGGTTTCTCAAGATAATCAAGCTCCTTAACGCTCAATGATCCCAAAATCTCGCTGAGAAGGTTCCTGTCGATAGTTAAATCCACGAAAATTCATTATTATAATCGAACTAAAAAAAAGAAACAATACTGAAGATTTATGCACCTTTGTGATCTTTGTAAAGACTCAAGACGAGCTTTAAGTTCCATATACTCTTGACGACTGCTCTGGACAAGCTATAATTACAAGGAAGGACTATAAATATGTAGATATATTTTGATTGATACGCCAAATTAAAATCTTGAATCAGATAAATTAAACGTCTAAATGGCAATATCTCGCTTCCTGTGAATCACATTAATATTCTGAAGATCCTCGATCTAAAAAAAAATGAGCACGCCAGCGAAGTAGGTTCAGTTTAAAGACATCATGTGATATTAGTGTCTTGTAATGGAGCTAATAATGATAATTTTAGCTAGAAAGATTTAATGAGATTGAATTATGGTACCGAGGCAAACAAATGCAAGAATCTAGCGATCATATGGAGAATGTAGAGTTTATGTGTTTAATAAGATATGGCTTTACCTAGATATAAAATTCTATAACTATATAATCTCAAAAAGGCGATTTACTTGGTACAATTTTACTTCGAAACAATAGATGACTAGATAAATCTTTGTCACTATTTGGGGAAAATGATAAGGAAAACACAGATAGAGTGATATTTAGAAGTGTCTAATATGGGTTTATGTTGCAATTATGGTATATATAACTTAGATCAATATTATATGAGAAGATCGTTTTACTACGGGGTTTGTAGGCAAAATCATAGAAAATATTTATCCTAGTACAAATGTTTACAGACTTCTATGAATTCAAATTCAATTCAAACGTTGCTTAACCTTTATCTGTTGGTAAATGACTCACATATTCAGTACCTCAAATATATAGACTTGCACAATCAAATGCTAAAAGATAACAACTAGAAAATAGAAACTGCCAAATAATTACATGGTTTAACATACAATGGACGCAAATAAATTATGAGGTGGAGACATTTTTTTTGAGAAGCATAAGATACTAATATACAGTCTCAGAACTAGCCTCCAACCATTTGACTATTGCCAACCCCAAATTAGCCAAGGATTCAAAGACTACCTCTTCTTTCTGTCAAATTAATGCAAGGAATCCTAAATAGACTCTTTAACACCCAGGCAATAGATCATTAAGAACTAAGTCATTAAAGAAGACACATCCTATCTAGGTGCATTTATCTCAAATAGAGATTGCTTCCACTATTCTTAGATTGCCCATTCAATAATGAGATGAATATGAGTTCCTAGGTCTCCCTTTCTGTCTATTTATTTTTTCCTTTGTACTCCGACTTTGCAATTCATGAATATTGCAACATTATTTTTGGCCTTGGGAAAATAATATTGCATATATATATACATATATATATATATATATATATATATATATATATATATATCTCTTGGGTTACATCAACTCTACTAACCCATGATATATATATATATATATCTTGGGTTACATCAACTCTACTAACCCATGATATTTTTAATTCTCTTTCTATCAAACTAAGACAATATATATAGATCACCACAAGAAGAACCGCAATTAGTGACTGAGGTCGCTAATCGGACTTGTTTAAGTGTTATATAAATTGATTCAGTGTACAAAACATGGGAAAAGATAAAATTGTCAACTATTGAGTATGTTGAAAAATTCATACACAAAATACCTGATTCTCCTTGACTTGAAAGTTGATTTCAGAACCTCCATAGCTACATTTTTGATACCTTTCAAGTGTTTTCATCATACTAGGAATACAAATAATGGAGAATCATTAATAATGCAGTTAAAAATAGAGTGAAATAATTCTTGTACAACATGATGAGATCACAATAAGATGCACAACGCCTAACATTCTTGAACCAATATTTGATCATTCTCCATCATCAAGGATCTGAAGATTTATAGTCTATGTATGGATTGAAAGACTTATACGGAACTTGATTAAGAAGACAAACAAAATAAATTGGAGTTAGCCATAAATTTAAAGGTTTATCAGAACTGAAATCATACAAAAGATTTGAGACAATTACTAGGTAATACTTTATTCAAAGCCATATCAAATTGCATTCTAATAAAATGCAATTACTTAGGTCTTATAAATTGAATGCACCATTGTAAATTGAAATGACTACAAAACAAATTTGTATCTCAAATAATATTTAAATGCAACATAAAAATATTAAAGAAAAAACTTTCGTAGATAGGATATAGGGCCCTTCATTTGCAACGCTTACTATATATTGACAAATGTGAGTCTAAGTATGTTTTTGTTCTTTATTCATTGCTTTTCAAATTTTGTCTTGCCTACATTTAGAAATAATCAAGTCAACTTGGTTCACATGTAGATTTTCAGGATTTGTATCCTTCACATGATAATGGGAGTGCTTATTTTGTTTTGCTCTGTCACCGAGTTTGTGCTTATAGCATTAAAATCATATCATGCTTAATCTAGATATCTATTGTTAAAGTACATTAATTCTTGATAGGGCATATGATCAGATTTTGTAAAGTCTAGCTGAATACTATTAATGAGGATAATGAAAAAATGATTTTCAAACTCCTTTTAGAAAAGTAATTCATATGAAACATTGGCCATATAAGAAGATTTCATATAACATATATAGATGAATGTTTGTTTAATACTTAAGTCTTTGGAATTAGAAGATCTAAAATTTTCCTCAATTTTTCTTTCTCAAGGAATGACAAATAAATTATGTCCTTTTATCTTTGCAAACAAAAAGGGTAAGTTAACAAATATGAGATTAGCTATAATTAACAAATAGCACAAATACACTCAGTACAATTACAATGACGTGTATGTTAAAACTTAAATGTGACATTTTGGGATAAATTTAACTTATACGCTCATCACATGGAGCATCATTCTGTTATACTAAGAAAATTAGATAAGTCAAGGAAATAGAGAGGAATATCATAAGTATTACTGATTAATTGACATACTATGAGAGGAAATATTCTAAAGCTAGCAAAATATAATGCATTTACTTAACGACAAGAACACTATAGGGCATATAATTTAAAGTATACGCTCTAAATTATAAGAGGAGATGTTTTAAAGTATCAACTGATCTGATATATGTATATATAATTCGAAGTATATACCTAAAAATATAACTATTTATAGATCCAAAAGTTAGTTCGGCTAAATATAGGTAGCATATAAGGAAGAACAATTCAGATACATAGAACAGATTCTAATGAGTGCTAATATTGTGAGTTTTATGTTATGGATTATGTAAAGGAAAAGAGCTAGAAGGGTGGAAGGCTTAGTTGGTTCTGATTTCCAAGGAGATAGATATTGAATAAGGATTTTAGACAAGCTTCATTTCTACTAAAATAAATATGAGATGATTCCATATTTTGACGCTGATGGATCGTTAAATTTTTATTTGCGAAATCATTTAAAGTGTATAGTAGAAATGTTCTACTTAGCTCTCCTAATTTACAGTTCGCTTTCACATATATATCACGGAAAACAAGTTCCAATCTGAAACAAAATTTACTTTGAAATTTAAGCTATAGTAGAAATGTTCAACTAAGGTCTCATAGTTTACAGTTCGCTTTACCGATATATATATCATGGAAAACAAGTTCCGATCTGAAACAAGAATAACTCAAAATTTAAGTTCCTTTTGATGTGGAATGAGAAAAGTAAACTATACCTGATATCAGAAGAAACACATGATTCGGTAACAAACATGAAAAACCCCTGCTTCTCCTTGTATGAATATGTAACTAAACATATTCAAGTAAAAAATCTAAGCATGCAACAACTAATCTCTCATATTTTGTTAGACGCAAACTATCGAAAGAAAACATAAAATTAATAAAAATAGTAACAATAAGATGAAACCCTAAGTCATTTTCGATTTGTTATTTAATTTTTACAGATCAAAAGAATGAAGAAGTAGATATCTATTCTCAGCCGTCTTTTAGTAGAGAATTTACTAGATACTGAATACTCGATGCTTGAAGCAGAGCTCTCTTTGCGCTGTGGTTCGAAGTTCCCATTTTCGCACAATTATTAGACCTATATACTTAATCAACAGAATTTACCCTGGAAGGCTGCAGAACTCATAGAGCTTGCCGCGGCTGGAGAAGATGATGACGGCCACCTCGGCATCGCAGAGCACGGACAGCTCGTGAGCCTTTTTCAGCAGTCCATTCCTCCGCTTAGCGAACGTCACCTGACGGTCGAACTTGTTCTCGATCATTCGTAACTCCACCATCCCTCTCACCATATCCAGAACCAAACCCTAGTTCGACCACAAGACGAAACCAAGCACTCAGTCTCTATCCAGTACTCCGGCACAACGGAGTGCCATTACAGCAACAAGTTGAACAGTATTAATTGTGTGAATTACACTATTCCTAAAGTAAATATATAATGGAGAATATATATAGATCACTGTCAAGCTAAGACAATATATATAGATCACCACAAGAAGAACCGCAATTAGTGACTGAGGTCGCTAATCGGACTTGTTTAAGTGTTATATAAATTGATTCAGTGTACAAAACATGGGAAAAGATAAAATTGTCAACTATTGAGTATGTTGAAAAATTCATACACAAAATACCTGATTCTCCTTGACTTGAAAGTTGATTTCAGAACCTCCATAGCTATATTTTTTATACCTTTCAAGTATTTTCATCATACTAGGAATACAAATAATGGAGAATCATTAATAATGCAGTTTAAAATAAAGTGAAATAATTCTTGTACAACATGATGAGATCACAATAAGATGCACAACGCCTAACATTCTTGAACCAATATTTGATCATTCTCCATCATCAAGGATCTGAAGATTTATAGTCTATGTATGGATTGAAAGACTTATACGGAACTTGATTAAGAAGACAAACAAAATAAATTGGAGTTAGCCATAAATTTAGAGGTTTATCAGAACTGAAATCATACAAAAGATTTGAGACAATTACTAGGTAATACTTTATTCAAAGCCATATCAAATTGCATTCTAATAAAATGCAATTACTTAGGTCTTATAAATTGAATGCACCATTGTAAATTGAAATGACTACAAAACAAATTTGTATCTCAAATAATATTTAAATGCAACATAAAAATATTAAAGAAAAAACTTTCGTAGATAGGATATAGGGCCCTTCATTTGCAACGCTTACTATATATTGACAAATGTGAGTCTAAGTATGTTTTTGTTCTTTATTCATTGCTTTTCAAATTTTGTCTTGCCTACATTTAGAAATAATCAAGTCAACTTGGTTCACATGTAGATTTTCAGGATTTGTATCCTTCACATGATAATGGGAGTGCTTATTTTGTTTTGCTCTGTCACCGAGTTTGTGCTTATAGCATTAAAATCATATTATGCTTAATCTAGATATCTATTGTTAAAGTACATTAATTCTTGATAGGGCATATGATCAGATTTTGTAAAGTCTAGCTGAATACTATTAATGAGGATAATGAAAAAATGATTTTCAAACTCCTTTTAGAAAAGTAATTCATATGAAACATTGGCCATATAAGAAGATTTCATATAACATATATAGATGAATGTCTGTTTAATACTTAAGTCTTTGGAATTAGAAGATCAAAAATTTTCCTCAATTTTTCTTTCTCAAGGAATGACAAATAAATTATGTCCTTTTATCTTTGCAAACAAAAAGGGTAAGTTAACAAATATGAGATTAGCTATAATTAACAAATAGCACAAATACACTCAGTACAATTACAATGACGTGTATGTTAAAACTTAAATGTGACATTTTGGGATAAATTTAACTTATACGCTCATCACATGGAGCATCATTCTTTTATACTAAGAAAATTAGATAAGTCAAGGAAATAGAGAGGAATATCATAAGTATTACTGATTAATTGACATACTATGAGAGGAAATATTCTAAAGCTAGCAAAATACAATGCATTTACTTAACGACAAGAACATTATAGGGCATATAATTTAAAGTATACGCTCTAAATTATAAGAGGAGATGTTTTAAAGTATCAACTGATCTGATATATGTATATATAATTCGAAGTATATACCTAAAAATATAACTATTTATAGATCCAAAAGTTAGTTCGGCTAAATATAGGTAGCATATAAGGAAGAACAGTTCAGATACATAGAACAGATTCTAATGAGTGCTAATATTGTGAGTTTTATGTTATGGATTATGTAAAGGAAAAGAGCTAGAAGGGTGGAAGGCTTAGTTGGTTCTGATTTCCAAGGAGATAGATATTGAATAAGGATTTTAGACAAGCTTCATTTCTACTAAAATAAATATGAGAAGATTCCATATTTTGACGCTGATGGATCGTTAAATTTTTATTTGCGAAATCATTTAAAGTGTATAGTAGAAATGTTCTACTTAGCTCTCCTAATTTACAGTTCGCTTTCACATATATATCACGGAAAACAAGTTCCAATCTGAAACAAAATTTACTTTGAAATTTAAGCTATTGTAGAAATGTTCAACTAAGGTCTCATAGTTTACTGTTCGCTTTACCTATATATATATCATGGAAAACAAGTTCCGATCTGAAACAAGAATAACTCAAAATTTAAGTTCCTTTTGATGTGGAATGAGAAAAGTAAACTATACCTGATATCAGAAGAAACACATGATTCGGTAACAAACATGAAAAACCCCTGCTTCTCCTTGTATGAATATGTAACTAAACATATTCAAGTAAAAAATCTAAGCATGCAACAACTAATCTCTCATATTTTGTTTGACGCAAACTATCGAAAGAAAACATAAAATTAACAGAAATAGTAACAATAAGATGAAACCCTAAATCATTTTCGATTTGTTATTTAATTTTTACAGATCAAAAGAATGAAGAAGTAGATATCTATTCTCAGCCGTCTTTTAGTAGAGAATTTACTGGATGAACACTCGATGCTTGAAGTAGAGCTCTCTTTGCGCTGTGGTTCGAAGTTCCCATTTTCGCACAATTATTAGACCTATATACTTAATCAACAGAATTTACCCTGGAAGGCTGCAGAACTCATAGAGCTTGCCGCGGCTGGAGAAGATGATGACGGCCACCTCGGCATCGCAGAGCACGGACAGCTCGTGAGCCTTTCTCAGCAGTCCATTCTTCCGCTTCGCGAACGTCACCTGACGGTCGATCTTGTTCTCGATCATTCGTAACTCCACCATCCCTCTCACCATCTCCAGAACCAAACCCTAGTTCGGCCACAAGACGAAACCGAGCACTCAGTCTCTCTCCAGTTCTCCGGCACAACGGAGTGCCAATAAAGCAACAAGTTGAACAGCATTAATTGAGTGAATCCTAAAGACGTGGACGAGCTTTGTCCGGAGGACTACGCGTCGTATGCGGACTTTTATGATCTGTTGGATCGGAAAATGAACAGTCAGATCAACGCTCGCTCAGAAGCACGGTCGTACGCGGACTTCCAACCGCATAATTGTTCGTATTCTAGTGGGAAAAAAGCAGTGCGAATAAAACGCTAGCGGTGGGTCCCGCGTTCGGTGGTAACGTGTCGAGAGTTAGTCCGGGAAGCGTAAGAATTAAATGCGTGATGTGATTTGTGCTTCCGAAGGGGTCGCGTCAGTGGAATTATAGCGACGTCAATTTATTACAATGAGAAATTTACCCGTCAGAAATCGACGAATGGCAACGCAAAAGCTGCCCTCTGCGGATGACAACTGACGGTGAAGTAACGGGTTGCGTGATGGCCGAACCTTAGGGCTATGTTACTCAAGAGTGTGGATGAGGAAAGGAAAGGAATCAACTATGGAAAGTTATCTTTGGAGGAAAAGAAAAGAAATGGTGAAGAAATCTTTTCCTTTGCACACTTGTTTACCTTGATAGAGGAAGATGAATACTTATGATGTAATTTTGTAAATCAAAAAAGATGCATGCGTCATTTTTTTTGGTACATAGTGTAATTTTATGAGTTAAAAAGACTACATGCGTCATTTTTTTTTGTATATGGTGTAATTTTGTGAATGTAAAAGGGGTACATACGTCATTTTTTTTTCCATCCGCTGTTTTCCGTCCGATTTTGAGATGATCGATTTTGGCTCAAAAATTATCCGCGGATGGATTGCGTTACTTTTCCTTCGGAAAATTTTAATGAAGTAAACGGCGGAAACTTTTCTACTGTGGAAATTTTTCTTTAATTTTGCTTTCCACTCTTCCAAGTAAATATAGCCCTATGATGGATGGATGGATGGATGGGTGATGCATCATGCGACGACGAGAAAGGATATGTCTCTGCGGAAACCAACCGTACGCTGTCGAAAGTCTTTTGTCGTCGTCGTAGGTTTGTAATAAAAGCGCGCAGGCTTGCAGTGCGGTCCCCGGATCCATCGTTAGAGTCAGGTGGACCGTTAGAATTACCGCTAATTGATTAATAATTAGAATTCGATTTCGATTTTAAATACACAGGGATATCATTAATACAGCACGATATTTTGACTTTATTTCTTTAATATTTTTTATTCGAATTCTGTCTTTCTCTGCTAAAAATATTTATTTAACAATTAATGTTAAACTATTCAAAGGGTCTATAAACAGATATTTAATCTATCGACAATCCTTCATCTTACATTTAAACGAGCAAGGAACTGTCTCCGGATGTAACGCAGACGGTAGGTATATGATATCTCTAGTGTAATGATCAGGGGTTGATTCTCAGTAACTGACGACTTGAGGTTTACCCCACCATGCGCCTATGACCTGTGTACCTGCATGAAACTCCTTCTATATCCGTGAGACTGATACTAGGGGGACCGTTAAGATAACAAATCTATTTTTTTTTTTTTTTTAACGAGCAAGGAGCTGCTTTCTATTGACCTTTTTTCCATTGAATCTACAACTTAATATGATAAGATAAACAAGGAAGATTGCTCGATTAAAGTTGAATAGCTCCTATAATTTATTTTCTTACAAAGTGTATGGGATCGTCTTGAACGAGCCACTAAAATAATGACTTCATATTTTACAACCAGATGAGATAAACAACAAATACATGCACGCATGCCTTTAAAAATAAAAGTGAACAGATTCTAGCTTACCACCATGATATAGACAAGTTTTATTATGTAAAGGCATTTCACTACTACTCATCCATTTGATTATATATAGAATTTTGCACTAATAGATTTCTGTTATATATGTCTCTTAATCTACGTGTACTAGTAGTCACTACAAGAAAATAGGGCAGATTTTTAAAATAGAATTAAAATTAGAGACGGATTTACTATAAAATTACTAATTCATTTCAATTTAATAAAATATAATATTTAAAAAATAAATTGAGACAGAAATTGAAATTAATTTGAGATAAAACTACAAATAAATTTTTATAAATAAAAATAAATACGGATTACAAACAAATTTTGAAACGGTATAATTTTTATAAAAAATTGTTTTTAAAAAAAATTGTTTAAAATTTAATGACAAATTGAGAAAGACAAAAATCCATTTTAAATTTATATAAATTAGAGATAATTTTTTTGACTAAAATAAAATCTATTTCAAATTTAAGCAAGTCAAAGATTAATTTGCTACAAAATCTATTTCAAATTTACCTAAGTCAAAGATTAATTTGCTATGGAATTAGTAGTCTGTTTATAAAATATAATTTTTTGAAAAAAAAGTAAGAATAAAATTGAAATGAATCTGCAACAAAACTATAAATAAGTGTTAATAAATAAAAATAAATATAGATTACAAATAGAATTTGAAATATAACTTTTAGCAGAAATTCGTTTAAAATTTAATTAAAAATTGAGATGAAAAAATCCATTTCAAATTTATATGATTGATCGATTTGTTAGAAAATACAAATATATTTCATTTAAAAAATATATAATATCTACAAAGAATTTAAGATGAAATGTAAAACAAATTTAAAATAATATTTCATATAAATTTATAAAAAAAATAATATTAAATACGTGTAAATATAAATATTTTATTTTTTTTCCTTTAACATATTAACTCTAATCAATTTATTTTCCCTTTCCCCTCAAATCTCACTCCTAACCTAATTCCTTTTTGAACCGAGCTCCACCTCCATCCACGATCTCCTCTAGAACCATAACCTCTCCGGTGGGCTGATCCTTAAGTCCGTCGAGTGCTTCTCCTATGACAACGCCTCCTGTCTTCTCGAGGTCAAACTCTGAGGCCCTTGCTATGCGCACTACGAAGATGAGCTCGCCTACTTTCACAACGAGGTGCAGGGGAACCTCAGCTATAGCGGGCTCCATGGGGTGGTCGGGTGGGCGCAGGAAGAGTTGTTCTTTTGGCTCCTGGTCAAGGGGATCATGGTCACCGATCCCTCCTCTAGCATGATCCTCTTGGACATCGGGGTCGTGTGCAAGCGCCTCGCCACATCCACCTTCGTCGTACCGTTGGAAAAATAAGTTGAATAATAGCATGACACACTGTTGCTTCAAAATAACCTAAAATGGCATCTCACATGTTTCTTGCATCTTGTTTTGTCAGCAAAATGGTTGCATTCTACACTGCAGTCATGGAATTTCACTTGGTTTAACAATTAGTATTATCTTTACTTATCATTTAAACCTCACATGCCTCTTGTTCTTCTATTTTCTATGTCATTTGTTTCAAATTGATTTTATTTTGCAGTCTCTTGCGGTGAGTTTCTTGCTATTGAATCCGAGAATTTGAAGATTGATATGGTGCATGATGGTGGGGTTCGATAAAATTAGGCAGCCAGAAGTCAAAGGGACGTGACAGCCAGAAGTAAAGGAGACGTGACAGTCAGAAGTCAATGAGACGTGATAGTCAGAAGTCAATGGGACATGGAGATCAACAGGTATAGAAAGAGGAAGTACGATAGTGTGACGACATCAGCAACATGATTCCCGGTCAGGTTTTCACAGACCGGGACTCTAGATCTAACACATTTTGGTCTAAGACCTAGTAGGCAGTCGGAGTGATACCTGACCTGGATTTGACTGGTCGAGCTCTCACGACCTGGTTGTACCTAGGCCTAGTGCTCTCAGTAAGCTAAACTCCCGGGCAGCCAACTCCCGATCGGCTCTTGGACGATCTCTCCACAGCTCCCGACCCCCACGATTTAGGCCAGGTGGTATACCTGATTGATCATCCCGAGCTACTCTATTCATACCCGGTCCGGACAGAAGGCGCTACGTAACAACAAGGTCAGGGAATCGTAATTGTCTGCCAGGGAATAACTGTGAACTGTCAAGGAATATTCCAACGGTTTGCAATCACCTATGAATGGAACCTTCCTTCAGTCTACAGGAGGATGTCACGTGTCCTCCATCACCCGACAAGTCCTGACACCCGACATTCTCTGACATCAGTCAGGCTCCAAAAAGTACGCACTATCATATAAAAAGGGAGGTACTCTCCCTTACGCAGGTACGCTCTCTCACATATTTGCACTTGTCTTCAACTTTCTTTCTCCTTCGTACACTGTTCTTCTAGGGGAAAAGTACCTAACTTGAGCGTCGGAGGGCCTACTCTGGGGACTTTTTTCTTGGTTTTTTGCCTCTAACGCCCGTGTACATATTTGAGTGTATGTAGAGTACAGGTACCGCCGACTCAATCATCGTCATCCGTCAGCACCACGTGGGAGTCCATCCTTGTACGTGCATACAAGAAAGGTGGCTCAGTCACACCCCCGTCGCCGCCAGAACAAAAACCACCCCCCCTTCATCTGACTCAGATTCTGTACAGGATCAATTTGGCACCATCTGTGGGAGATGTCTGCACTTGTTCTGGAGCGTGAAGATGGAGGGCATTGGGCGAATCAATGTAACCTTGACGGTATGGGAGTACGAACTGTTCAAGGAAGCTAAGAGACAAGTGGCTTCTGAAAAGCAGACCACTGCTTCGCGACCATACAAAATGGCTATCATTTCCAAGGACCCGACTCATGTTTCGGATAGAGGGTCCAAGAGGAAGCAGCCAGAGGAGTTCCCCCCGGTCTTCTACCAGGAATCAATCCCAGATTTTTATCATAAGGGCCCAGATTGCTATAATAAGAAACAGCAACCGCATGCTTCTATAACAGAAAGCTCCCCGCCTAGGGACTCAAAGAAGGGAAAAGTTATAGTCCTCAAGGAGGAGCCCCGAGGGGAACCCGATGAGCAAGTGCCCTTCTCTCTAAGGGTACTAGAGGAGAAGCTACTGAAGGGGTACAAGCCCCGACCATTGGAGAATACAATGGCAGTAAAAGATCCGGAGGATCATCTCCGCAAGTTCTGGAACGCAACGCTGTTGCATCAATACAACGACGTTATTAAGTGTCGAGTGTTCTTGAATACTCTATTTGGCTCAGCACAGAAATGGTTCGATGGATTGTCGAACAGGCCCATCACCTGCTTCCATGATTTCAAAACTGTCTTCCTGCGCCACTTCGCCAGCAGCAGGAAGTACCAGAAGATAGACCACTATCTCTTTGCCCTCAAGCAATTGTTGGTCGAGCCCTTAAGGAGCTATATCAAGTGCTTCAACCAGGTGGCCCAGGATGTCCCATCCGCTACCTCAAAAATACTGATGAGCGCCTTCTCTCATGGACTAGCCGAGGGGGAGTTCTTTTGAGATCTCATCCGAGACCTCGTGAAGAACTTCGATGAGATGCTCGGGAAGGCCGCTAGCTATATCAATGTAGAAGAGGCTCAGGTGGCTCGGCGGAAGGCGAACAAGGCGCCTACTCTCACCAATAAACCAGAGAAAAGGTCACCCCAACTACCAGCTCAGCCTCTTCCACACACTCGGGATGCCCAACCACCCTTCCCTCCCAGTCAAGATCCCAGGCCGACCCAACGTGTGGCAGCGGTTCAATCCCCAAGCCTCGGGTCGTGGGGACCACGTTACTGCACTTACCACCGGTCCCATACCCATGCCACAAGTGATTGCTTCCAGTTCGCCCGAGACTCTCGGCTCACAACTGAGATTGGTCTGCCTCCACCTGAGATCGCGACCCAGGACTCAACAGAGGATGCTGACCAGCCAACAACCCGTGGCAGGTCAGTCTGGTAGACCCCTTCCCGATAATGCGGGACAAGAAAATCAACAGTCCGATCGTAACCAGGAGCCAGGGGAAGGTCGGGAAGAGGAGAACAGGGGAAACATGGTCATCCGCGAGATCAGTATGATCTCAGGAGGGCCCACAGATGGAGACTCCGCTAGGGCTCGGAAGTCTCACGAGCGGCACTTGGAGATACACGTCGTAAGATGCAGCCGGGAGTAAGCTACGGGCCCTTCATCAGCTTTGGGCCACAAGACCTGGAGGGGCTAGAGCTCCCTCATGACGATGCCTTAATAATCAAGGTTGTTATCGCCAACAATCGCGTGGCCAAAGTTTTTGTGGATACCGAAAGCTCTATCAACATAATATTCAAGAGTGTATTCAAGAGCATGCAAATCGACGCCAGTGAACTTCAGCCTGTGGCTATTTCATTGTATGGCTTCACCGGCAATGAAGTACGACCCATCGGCCAGATCAAGCTAACCATATCTTTGGGTAGTGAACCCTTAGTGAGGACGCAGAGGAGCACATTCATAGTGGTAGATTCGTCGTCCTCATACAACGTCATCTTAGGGAGACCGGAAAGAGACCGACACTGCACGAGTTCCGGGTTGCAGTCTCCACTTTTCATCAGAAGATCAAATTCTCTGTGGGGGACCAGGTTGAGGAAGTCAGAGGTGAGCAATTGGTCTCTCATAGGTGTTACATTAACATGGTGAAGGTGGAGGCTCACAAGGCTCAACGAACTCAGGATGGTGGGATCCACGCCATTCAAGAGGAACATTTGCCTATAGCAGAGGAGCCCATCCCTTGGGAGGAGGTTAACTCTATCCTGATCTCCCAGAGAGCCTCACCCGTATATCAAGCGACCTACCTATCGAAGTCAAGATGGACCTGGTCCAATGCCTGACTCGCAATAGGGACGTCTTCGCTTGGTCACCCGAAGAGCTATCTAGGATCAAGCCTGAGGTAGCTGAGCACAAATTACACATTTTACCTGATTCCCGACCGATTAAGTAGAAGAAGAGGAACTTCTCGGTGGAGCAAAATAAGATCATTCAAACTAAGGTGGACCAGCTTAGGAAAGCATGTCACATTAGAGAGGTACAATTCTCGTCCTAGCTCTCTAATATGGTCCTGGTGGCTAAACCCAACAATAAGTGGAGAGTCTGCATTGACTTCCGAAATCTCAACTGCTCCAGCCCCAAGGACTGCTACCCACTGCCCAGGATCGACTTGATGGTGGACTCAACCTCGGGATGCGAAAGGATTTATATGCTCGACGCTTACCAATGATACCACCAGATCCCTTTGGCACAGGAGGATCAGGAGAATGTTAGTTTCATCACGACAGATGGTATTTTCTGTTATACCATCATGCCTTTTGGATTGAGGAATGCTGGAGCTACCTACCAAAGGATGATAGATAAAATCTTCCGGGAGCAAATAGGGCGAAATATGGAAGTCTATGTTGAACCATGTGGTTGTTTTGATGTGATCAACAAAGTTAGGTTAGGTCCTGTTTGGTTTTGATCCATGTGTCTAAGTGTGCAGGAGATTAGGAGCACAGGAAGTCGAGCTGAAGACGCAGCTGGTGAGAAGGATGGCACGGGAAGAGAGTCGACGGGCTCGGTGTGTTCGAGGGACGAAAGAACTGCGAAAGAGTACACTGGTGGATGAGAAGAATGTACACGATGTTCAAGTGATAAGAAGCCGAAGCGGAAGCCTCCTCGAGGAGAAGGCCAGAAATTGAGTTCGGGTGAGCCCTATTTCAATTGGCCAAAATCACCTAAGCAATCGGAGCTTCGGAAGAAGAAAAGGAGTCGAAAGGAGCTAGAAAAGCAAGCTAAAGGAACCCTCAACGCGTGTTGAAGGCGCCTCCGCCTCTTCAGGCAGGAGGGTGCCCTCCATGTCAGTATGTAAAAGGTTTCTCCACCTTCAAAGAAGGAGATTATTAGCGAGCTGTTCAACCGCCTTTGATTAACAACCACTCAGGTTGTAACCAAGTCAAATCCCTGAGTCTTCTTTAGTTCTGTATATTATTTTATTATTGTTGCACTTAAAGAGTTGAAAGATCGAGGAGGGTATTGTTTCCTTTTTCAAGCAATTCACCCCTCCCCTCTTGTCGGCCCGCTGCGCCAACAAGTAGTATTAGAGCCCAACAGTCTCAAGAGGACTAACCGTCATCTGAAGCAGTAAAGATCAAGACGATGACTGGTAAAAGTATTCACCCCCCGAAATTCGATGGAGACTTCGCTATATGGAAACGTCAAATGGAGGTATTTTTTAAAACGGATTTTGATATTTTATTAACAATGAAATATGGTTTTGTAGTACCTACGGATCAGCAAGGAGCCGAGAAAGAAGAATATCAGTGGACGAAAAAAGAGCAAGTCGATTTCATGTCAAACTAGAAAGCAGAGTTCCATCTGCTCAGCGTCCTTTCGCCTCAGGAGGTCAACCGAATCGGCAACTACGTCTCTGTCAAAGATCTCTGGGAGAAGTTCCTGGAGCTCCATGAAGGTACTTCAGAAGCGAAGTTAGCAAGACGAGACATCCTCCGAGCTCAGCTAAAAAATCTCTAAATGAATAATGGAGAAAAGTGTTGGTGCAACAGGGACCGGCAAGAGGAGGTGAATTGCCTGCAAATAAAAATTATACCCTCCTCAACCAATTTAAACTCAAATAAATGCAATAGTTATAAATTTAAGAAAAACTAAACTATGAACAGAAAAAGGAAGACTCAGCTATTTACTTAGTTATAACCAAGAAGGTTGTTAATCCAAGGCAGTAATAAAGCATTATGAACAATCTCCTTCTCTGAAGGCGGAGAAGCCTTTTACACACTTGGAAGCACAGAACTATTGCTAGAATGTAAGTACAGGAGTTGTAGTTCGATTTCGTTGTTTTTTAAAGCTGCCCGAGACCCCCTTTATATAGGGGTTCTAAAGCTTATCAGGTAACCTGATCCTTTGGGATCAGGTTTGACTCGAGAGGGATCGGTTGACCAATCCCCAGGTTCGGTCGACCGAACCTGCTGTACCTGCCCAGTCTTCCGTCCAGGTGCAGTCTCTGTGGATCGAGCTTGGGTTCGGTCAACCGATCCTTATGTTCGGTCGACCTATCGGCCAACGGTCTCCACCTGAGTTGGCCCGATCAAATTGCTCGACTGAGTCACTAGATTTACTTTGGTTCGGTCGACCGATCAGCTTTACCAACGGTCAGCTTTTGACGTGGTCTTCTGACGTGGAATTGTCGGTTTGGCTGCTGATTGAGAGGGGTTCGGTCGACCGATCAAGAGGTTCGGTCGACCGAACTATTGACAAGTCAACTTCCAGTTGACTTGCTCTGGTTCGGTTTCCTTAGGTGATTTCGGCCATCTGGAATAGGGCTCACCCGAACCCAATTCCCGACCTTCTCCTCGAGCAGTCTTCCATCCCGGCTTTACATCCCTCAAACGTCGTGCACGTTTTTCACGCCCACCAGTGTACTCTTCCACAGCTCTCTCGTCCTTCGGACGCACTGAGCCTGTCGGCTCCCTTCCCATGCCGTCCTTCTCGCTAGCTGCGTCTTCCGCTCGACTTTTTGCGCTCCTAAGCTCCTGCACACTTAGACACAGGGATCAGACAAACAGGACCTAACCTATACTTGGTTGATCACATCAAAACTACCACGGGATTCAACAATCTCCCCCTTTTTGATGTGCATCAACTCAAGTTCAGGTTAGGGTAAAACAAATAGATAGTAATTTAAAGAAATTACTAAACTAACATTTTAGAAATAAATTTGAAATTTAAAGTAATTGCAACATCAAAAATTTTAAAAAATTTCAAATTTAAACTCCCCCTTGAGCTTACCTTTATTCTCCCCCTTTGATCACAGCAAAAACGGGGTGCGAACAAATCTTAACTTTGGAAAAAATGATAATTTTTGTTTTCAAAATCCAAGTATTTCCAAGTAAAAAAATTTCAAAGTTAAACAATTTCTTCTCAAAAGTATTTTTCAAAATTCAGGCATTTTAAGAAAAAAAACTTAGTAAACATCTTTCTAAGTCTTAAAGGAAATTTTCTAAGATTATTAAAACATATATCTAAGTGAAAAAAAACTAAGTTAGGTTTAATTTCAAAAATTTCTAAGTTTTGAAAAAAATACTTTTTCAAAGCATTATTCAATTTTATTTTCAATGCTTTTATCAAAAAAGTTAATTAAACATTTCATTTCTATATTTAGCTTCCTGACAGTGGTGAGGCACTAGGCCTTCTTAGTTATTGGAGCAACAACCACTTTCTAGTCAAAGCCGCATAAGGAAATTTCTTGTTTAATTTTCTCTCTGAAAGCCTTTAATTTTTTTTAAAATTTTAGTCTAGCACGGATTTTGGAACCCAATAAAGGTTCCTTCCTACAGGATTAATTAAAAACTTAGAGGGTACATAGTTTCTTGGTATTTTCCTAAGTTGACCCTAATGCTTCCTTATGTACCAATTTAATTTTCCATATAACTTTATTTTTGAATGTGGAAAAATATTTTTAAAACATGCATCAGTTCTCAATTTTTTAATTTCTAATTTTAAAATTTCATTTTCTGATTTCAAATATTCATTTTCCTTTTCTACTTTATCTAATTCTTTAGAAAGAGTTTTGATAAATCGAAAGGACTGTTTAGGGTTTAGGGCACGTACCTTACTTACCTCGTCTTGCGATGCTCCCCCTTCATCATAGCTTTCTTCTTCTTCTGTTGTTCCTCCCCCTTCATCTATGCTCATTTCTGAGCTAGACGTTTCTTCTAGCTGATGGTTGGCCATCAGTGCTAGTCCCGAGAATTCTTCGACTTTAGATTCGGAGGATGATGAATCATCCCACGTGGCCTTTAGGTTGTGTTTGGGTTGAGCTGGCTTCTTACTCTTTTCTTTACTTTTGGTCTTCAATTTTGGGTAGTCATCTTTGATATGTCCTTCTTCGTTGCAATTGTAGCAACGAACCACCCTTTTCTTTTGCTGAAGCTTTTTCGACTGCTATCTAAATTTATTAGATTTAAAAAATTTATTAAAGCGTCTTACCAGTAGTGCCGCTTCGGATTCGTTGACCGAGGCTTCGGAGTCAGAACCGTTTATTCTTGCCTTTAAGGCAATGTTCTGACTAGTCTTCTCTACTCCATTGGGCTCTGCAACTCAAGATTCGTGAAGTTCAAAAGTAGAAAATAAATGTTCTAGAGTACTTACCTCGAAGTCCTTAGAGATGTAGTATGCATCTACTAAGGAGGTCCACTCGGGAGTTCTCGGAAAGGCGTTGAGCGCGTACCGGATCGAGTCCCGGTTCGTTACTTCTTCTCCAAGATTGGTTAGTTGCGTGATCAGCTCTTTGATCCTTGCTTGGAGTTGCGCTACCTTCTCGCCTTGGTTCATCCGGAGGTTCGTAAGTTGAGTCCAGAGGATGCCGCGCCTCTCTAGCTTAGCTTCCGAGGTACCTTCGTGAAGCTCCAGGAATTTTTCCCAGAGGTCTTTCGCGGAGTCGTAGCTTCCGATTCGACTTACCTCTTGTGGTGGTAGCACGCTAAGCAGGTGGAATTCTGCCTTTTCGTTGGCGACAAAATCGGCTTGCTCCTTCTTGCTCCACGTGTTTTCTTCTTTATCTTTCGGCGCTGCATATCCATATTTCATTATTAAAAGTATATCAAATTCAGTTTTAAAAAATACCTCCATTTTTCGCTTCTATGTAGTGAAATCTCCGTCGAACTTTGGGGGATGAATGTTCGCACCGGCCATTGTTCTGATCTTTGTGCTTCAGACGACAGTTAGTCCTTCTGAGGCTTTTGGGCTCTGATACCACTTGTTGGTGCAGTGGGGACCGGCAAGAGGGGGGTGAATTGCCTGCAAATAAAAACTATACCCTCCTCAACCAATTTAAACTCAAATAAATGCAATAGTTATAAATTTAAGCAAAACTAAACTATGAACAGAAAAAGGAAGACTCAGCTATTTACTTGGTTACAACCAAGAGTTAATCCAAGGCAGTAATAAAGCGCTATGAACAATCTCCTTCTCTGAAGGCAGAGAAGCTTTTTACACACTTGGAAGCACAGAACTATTGCTAGAATGTAAGTACAGGAGTTGTAGTTCGATTTTGTTGTTTTTTAAAGCTGCCTGAGACCCCCTTTATATAGGGGTTCTAGAGCTTATAAGACAACCTGATCCTTCGGGATCAGGTTTGACTCGAGAGGGATCGGTCGACCGATCCCCGGGTTCGGTCGACCGAACCTGCTGTACCTGCCCAGTCTTCTGTCCAGGTGTAGTCTCTGTGGATCGAGTTTGGGTTCGATCGACCGATCGACCAATGGTCTCCAGCTGAGTTGACCCGATCAAATTGCTCGACTGAGTCTCTGGATTAACTTAGGTTCGGTCGACCGATCATGGGGTTTGGTCGACCGATCAGCTTTACCAACGATCAGCTTCTGATGTGGTCTTCTGACGTGGCATTGGCGGTTTGGCTGCTGATTGAGAGGGGTTCGGTCGACCGATCAAGAGGTTCAGTCGACCGAACCATTGACAAGTCAACTTCCAGCTGACTTGCTCTGGTTCGGCTTCCTTGGGTGATTTCGGCCATCCGGAATAAGGCTCACCCGAACCCAATTCCCGGCCTTCTCCTCGAGCAGTCTTCCGTCCCGACTTTACGTCCCTCGAACACCGTGCACGTTCTTCATGCCCACCAGTGTACTCTTTCGCAGCTCTCTCGTCGTTCGGACGCACCGAGCCAGTCGTCTCCCTTCCAGTATTGTCCTTCTCGCTAGTTGCATCTTCTACTCGACTTCCTGCGCTCCTAAGCTCCTACACACTTAGACACAGGGATCAGACAAACATGACCTAACCTAAACTTGGTTGATCACATCAAAACTACCACGAGGTTCAACAAAAAGGTAGCACAACTCCAAGCACGAATCAAGGAACTGATAACTCAGCTAAACAATCTCGTAGAATCGGTAACAAATCGAGATTCGATCCGGTATGTGCTCAACGCCTTCCCAAGAACTTTAGAGTGGGCGTCCTTAATAGATGCATACTATATCTCTAAGGACTTTGAGGTAAGTACGCTAGAAAATCTATTTTCTACCTTCAAACTTCACGAATCTCGAATTACAAATTCAAAAGACATAGAAAAGATTAACCTCAACGTTACCCTAAAGGGAAGGATGAAAGATCAAGAGTACGAGACATCCATCGATGAAGACGAAACGACTCTACTGGTAAAAAGGTTCAATAAATTTCTAAGTCTAATAAGTTTAAATCGCAATCAAGAAGGCATCATCGAAACAAAAGAACTATCCAATGCTATAACTGCAACGAAGAAGGGTACATCAAGAATGACTACCCAAAATTGAAGGAAAATGACAAGCACAAAAAACCAACTTCCTCCAAATACAAGACCATGAAGGCAACATGGGATGATTCTTCATCCTCTAATTCTGAGGTAGCAGCCTTCTCTGGACTAGCGCTAATGGTCAACCATCAAGAAGAAGATGAGACCAGCTCAGAGATGAGCATAGATGAAGGGGGAGGATCAGAAGAAGAAAGCTACGATGAAAGGGGAGCATCAGAAATTGAGGTAAGTGAGGTACATGCTCTAACTCCCAAACAGTCCTTTAAATTTATTAAAAGTCTTACTAAAGATATAGTAAAACTAGAAAAAGAAAATGATGAATTAAAATTGAATTTAGCAAAAGCATGCCCTCTACAATTGTATGATAATCTAAAATTAGAAAATGAAAGATTAAAGATAGAAATCGAAAAATTGAAAAATGATCATGCATACTTAAATAAATTTCAAAAATCAAAACTTAGAATTTATGAAAAATTAAATTGGTACATTAAAAAATATCAGGGACAACTTAGAAAGATTCCCAAAGGATATATTCCTCCTAAATTTTTTATTAATCCAGTAGGAAGGAACCTATATTGGGTTCCAAAATCTTATTTAGACTAAATATTTTTTTAAGGCTTTCAAAAAAAGTTAAATATTAAATTCCTTAAAAGGCTTTGTCTAGAAGTAGTTGATGATCCAATAACCAAGAAGGCCTAGTGCCTCGCCATAGCCTGGAAGTCGATTATTGAATTGAATATTTAATTGACAAATTGATAAGCATATGATTAAAATAATACATTTTGTCAATTATTTGAAAGTTTCATAACTTAGAAATTATTTAGAAAATGATTTATTTTAAAAATTAAATTTTTTTACTTAGAAAATTATTTTACTTGAAAATTTTTACTCTAGTTTTTTGATGTGATCAAAGGGGGAGAGATAAATACAAGTTTAGGAGGAGTTAAAAAAGTTTATATTTTCTTTTTGTAAATCAATTTAAATTTAATTGTTGCAATGTTTCTTATTGCAAATTCGTGCTTAACTTTATTTTGCATTTACTATTTGTTTGTGTTTACCATAACTTGAACTTGGGTTGATGCACATCAAAAAGGGAGAGATTGTTGAACCCCGTGGTTATTTTGATGTGATCAACCAAGTTAGGTTAGATCTTGTTTGGTTTTGATCCCTGTGTCTAAGTGTGTAGAAACTTAGGAGCACAGGAAATCGAGTAGAAGACGCAGCTGGCGAGAAGGACGACACGGGAAGGGAGCCAACGAGTTCGGTGCATCCAAGGGACGAAAGAGCTACGGAAGAGTACACCGATAGATGAGAAAAACGTACGCGACGTTCGAGAAACGAGAAGCTGAAGCAGAAGTCTGACCGAGGAGAAGACCAGAAATTGGGTTTGAGTGAACCTTATTTCGGTTGGCCAAAATGACCCAAGCGATTGGAGCTTCGGAAGAAGAAAATGAGTCAAAAGGAGTTGGAAAAGCAAGCTGAAGGCGCCTCAACGCGTGTTGAAGGCGCCTCCGCCTCTTCAGGCGGGAGGGCACCCTCCATAGCATCCGAGGCGCCCTCAAGGCCATTGAGGGTGCCCTCAAACCGGTCAAACTGACCATTTGCGAGTGGATAAAAGTTTATCCACTCGCCTCAGGTGGATGCGCCCTCAAGCCTTTAGATAGAGTTTCCAAGAGATATAAAAAGGCCCCTGGAGTTAGGAAATAATCAATCAACTCTTGTACTAACTTCCTAGCAACTCTTAGAGCTTTCAGTGTGTAAAAGGCTTTTCCGCCTTCAAAGAAGGAGATTCTTAGTGAGTTGTTCAACCGCCTTGGATTAACAACCACCTAGGTTGTAACCAAGTCAAATCCCTGAGTCTTCTTTAGTTCTGTTTATTATTTTATTATTGTTGCACTTAAATAGTTGAAAGATCGAGGAGGGTATCATTTTCTTTTTCAGGCAATTCACCTCTCCCCTCTTGCCGGCCCGCTGCGCCAACAGTCTATGTGGATGACATCCTCATCAAATCCACTCTAGTCATAAATTTGATTGCCGACATAGAAGAAACCTACGACACACTATGGAAGTATGGGCTGAAATTGAGTCCCTTGAAATGCTTGTTTGAGGCTCAAGGGGGAAAGTTCTTGGGATACCTTGTTATTGAGCAAGGGATTGAAGCTAATCCAGAGAATGTCCGAGCACTTCGAGATATGAAGGCGCCTCAGAATCTGAAGGAAGCTCAGAATTTGATGGGCCGAATAACTGCACTGTCTCGGTTCATATCGCGGTCTATGAATAACGCCCTGCCCTTCTTCAAAGTACTCAGGAGAGCAGCCAAATTTCAATGGGATGAAGAATGCAGGCAGGCCTTCTTGGAATTAAAAAAACACCTGGAGACCTTACCCTCACTGTTCAAGCCTACTACTGGAGAGCCACTCTAGGTTTATCTGTCAACCACCCCTGAGGTCGTGGGGGCGGTGTTGGTAAAAGAGCAGGACGATGTATAGCTGCCAATGTAATTCTTCAGCCACTTATTAAAAGAGGTTGAGTCCCGATACACGACCTTGGAAAAATTGGTTTACGGATTGGTACTCATGGCTTGCCACTTAAGACCCTATTTCCTGGCACACCCCATCACAATCATGACTAATATCACCATGGGGAAGGCTCTCACTAATGTGGAAGTAGCAGGTCGCCTCATCAAATGGGCTACAGAGTTGGGAGAATATGACATACAGTACTAGCCCCGAATTGTAATAAAAGCACAGGCTCTGGCAGATTTCCTGACGGAGGTTCATCAACCTGACTTCGAAGAGACTTGGAATATCTATGTAGATGGGTCATCTACTCAGCAAGGAAGCGGAGTTGGGATCCTCCCAATATCCCCTCAAGAATAAGTCCTACAACTAGCTGTCAGGTTAAGTTTCAGAGCCACGAATAATGAGGCAAAATACGAAGCATTATTGGTAGGACTGCAAGCAACTCGGCATGTCGGAGCCTCCCAAGTGGTTGTTTATTCAGACTCTCAACTTGTAGTTCAGCAAGTAGCATGCAATTTTGAAGTTAACAGTGACAAGCTGTAGGTATACCAGGAGGCATATGAGAGGATGAAAGAGGATTTCAAAGAGGTCACAGTGACTAAGATTCCCCAAGCAGATAATCAAAGAGCTGATGAAGTAGCTAAAATGGCCAACTCTTTGACCACTTGGGTGCTGGATAAGTCGATAGCCCAGACCTACCTAATAGTTCAGGCAGACCTGCAGAACAATATGGAGGAGGTAATCGATTAGAGGGCTCCGATGATCATTTATCTTCAGCAGAGTGTCTTACCTACTGATCTGGAAGAGGCCAGGTTGATCTGGAAAAGAGCTCATATGTATACTCTGATCAGGGGCCAACTGTACAAGTGAGCATTCTCTAAACTGCTACTCAAATGCTTAGGAATGGAAGAGACAGAGTATGCTTTGCAGGAAGTACATTAGGGATGTTGCAGCAACCATGCGGGAGGAAGGATGCTGGCCCCAAAAGTATTACTGGTCGGGTATTTTTGGCCCATTCTGCAGAAAGATGCTCAAAGACTGGTGAACACTTTCTTATCCTGCCAAAAGGATCAGAACCTGACCCATCGGCCGACCGACATGCTGAAAGCCTCAACAATTTAATGCCCCTTCGACCAATGGGGCATGGATATTATGGGGTCATTCCCGATGGCGCTAGGACAGAAACGGTTCTTGCTCAAAGCAGTGGATTATTTTTCTAAATGGGTGGAAGCAGAAGCCTTGGCCAGGATTATTGAGGGAGCTGTTATTCAATTCTTTTGGAAGAGCATCCTCTGCCGATTTGGAATACCACACAAGCTGGTTTCAGATAACGGGTGACAATTCAAGGGCCACAAGATTCAAGCTTGGTGTCGAGGATTTGGCATAACCCAGGCCTTCACATTCGTAACTTATCCGCAAAGCAATGAGCAGACAGAGGTTACCAATAGGGATATAGTGCGAGGGTTGAAAATCAAGCTGGATCATGTTAGAGGCAATTGGGTAGAGGAGCTGCCCAGCATCCTCTAGGCCTATCGTACGACTCCTTAAAAAAGCACATAACTCACCCCATTTCACCTGGTCTATGGCAGTGAGGCTGTGGTGCCCATAGAGGTCGGGGTACCCTCAGTTAGAAGACTGCTATATGACGAAGGAAACGTCGAGCGGTGACTTTCAGTGCTGGATTTGATCAGTAAAATTCACGAATGGACAGCTACCCGCTTAGCGGCATATCGGCAAAAGATGTGTCAAAACTACGATAGAAGGGTTGTTCTCCGGTTCTTCAAAGAAGGGGACTTAGTATTTAAGAGGACAAAGCTTGTAGGGGAGGTAATCAAGTTGACACTGTTGGTTAATCCTAGGAAAACGTACCAGTTCCACTGTACAAAATTTTTGTACAAGTGTCGAACCTTTCCTTAAATAACCTATTGTGTTCTTTAGAAGTTAAATTAGGAATCACAGACGGAACTTAACATCATTGATTCCAAATTTAACTTATCTGTTCTTAATGGTTTAGATTTGAATCGCAAGCGGAACTTAACACTATTGATTCAAACCTACCTAGATTATTAATTCCATAAATATTAATTTCCAAAATTGGCTTCCAGGACTACATGGCGAGGCACATGACCTTCTTGGATATGGGAGCAACCACCACCGCCTAGGCAAAGCCTTTTAAGGAAAGCTAATATTTATTTCCTTAAATAACTCTAGGTCAACCAAAAGGAACAATCGAAACACAAGTTCGAAAAAGAAGAAAACACAAATTCGAAAAACTATTTCGAAAAACTAGATCTAATTGCCTCTTGTATTTAGAATTCTTACAAAAAGAAAAACTAGCATGATGCGGAAAATAATTGCTAATTATACCTTCTTTTTGTATGCTAATGACCTCAAGATCTTCTGCCGTATTCCTCGCCTCGCCTTGGACGTCGTGTGGGCGACGATCTTCCAAGATGAACACCACCCTAGAGAGTCCTTCTCCTCCTTGCAATATTCGGCCACCACCACCTCTAATAGAAAAGAGAGCAAAGGGAGAAGAGAAGGGAGAGGGCCGACCACCAAAAGATCACCCAAGCAAAAAAAATAAGAGTTGTTTCTCATGAAGCCCCCTTACCCCTTCTTTTATATTACTTGCCTAAGGCAAATAAGGAAAGATTTTAATAATTTTCTTTTTCCCTTTTTATTTTCCTTTTCCTTCCTATTGATTGAATTAATCATCAATCAATGGTTGAGATCAATCCTATTTGGTTTAGGATTGGGATTGATTTAATCCTATTGGCCGGCCCTTGCTTGGGCACCAAGCAAGGTGGCCGGCCACATTAAAAGGAAAAGAAAAAAAAATTTTATATAAAATTTTACAAGATAAACTCTTATAAAATTTTACAAGCTCTCTTTCCTTAAGTAGGAGTTAAAAAAGGAAAGTTTCTAAAAATTAAAACCATGTTTTAAAATTTAAAAACTCTCTTATAAAATTTCCTTTTTTAACATGATGATAGAAAATTTTAATTTTAAAACTTATCTCCCTTTTTTCTTAAACCATGAGGATGGTTAAAAAGGAAAGTTTTAAAACTTTTAAAACTCTCTATTAAAACATGTGGCCAAATTCAAATTAGGAAAATTTTAAAAAATTAAAATCTCTCTTTTAAAACTTATAGTTTTCTACAAAGAGAAGATTTTAAAAATTCAAAACAACCCTCCCTTTTTGAATTATTGTGGCCGGCCCCTACAAGCTTGGTCACCAAGCTATAGGGCCAGCCCCTTCAAGAGGATATGGCCGGCCATTGCTTGGTCACCAAGCAATGGTCCGGCTCCCTTCTTGGACACCAAGAAGAACCTTTCATTTGGATGGACTTGAGGCTATAATGAGGCTACGACAGGGATCTAGAGGAGAAATTGATTTTGGCCTTCCGATGAGCTTGAGTATCCCGTGTTCGCCCCGAACACACAACTCAAGTTCATCGATAACAACTCATTCCACTAAAGAGTTATTATCGCACTACCGCACCAATCTCAAATTACATTATGGGCTCCTTCATATCATGAGTGTGTTAGTCTCTCTGTGTTTAAGATTATGAATGCCCACTAATTAAGTAAATTACTGACAACTCACTTAATTAATATCTAGCTCCAAGAGTAGTACCACTCAACTTTATTGTCATGTCGGACTAAGTCCACCTGCAGGGTTTAACATGGCAATCCTTATGAGCTCCTCTTGGGGACATTCTCAACCTAGATAACTAGGACACAGATTCCTTCTATAATCAACAACACACACTATAAGTAATATCATTTCTCAACTTATCGGGCATATTGATTTATCGAGCTAAACCTCACCCTTTGATAAATCAAAGAAATAAATATTAAATATATGTGTTTGTTATTATATTAGGATTAAGAGCACACACTTCCATAATAACTAAGGTTTAGTTCTTTTACTAAGTCAGTACAAAAAGAACTTACCTAAATGATCCTACTCAATACACTTAAAGTGTATCAGTGTAATTTATTAGTTAAGATAAACTAATACTTAATTACACTACGACTATACTGATAGTTTGTTCCTTTCTATCTTAGTCGCGAACAACTGTTTATAATTTATAAAGAACTGACAACATGATCTTCTAAGTGTGACACCACACTTCATGTTGTCTACTATATAAATTAATTGAACAATTACATTTAATAAATAAATGTAGATATTGACCAATATGATTCTTTTATTTTAGCAAATAAATGTTTACAAAAGCTAGACTTTTAGTATACACTCTAACAGACACCTCAGTGGGATGACCCGTATAAAGTTGTCAAAAGATTAGCTTGGGGCTCCTACTATTTGCACGATGCTCAGGGTAGGAAGCTAGACCGTCCCTGGAATGCTAACTACCTCCAGCCCTATCATACGTAAGTTAGTACTTTGTAAGACTTTAGATCGGGGAAATATGACTGGTCAGGCATAAAATGCTAGGTCGGGGTACCTCAGTTCAGAACACTCATAAATCTTTTTTAAGACTAGATCAGGACCTCGTGCTCAGGTTAAAGCAGCTCAGGCCCCATTGAGTCAAGACTAAGAAAAGAAACAACATCTGAAAAGTAGAGTACAATAAAATGTGCATACAGTTCATACATAGGTTATTTGAATTCCACGAATACATCGTCGGGCATCTCTCTCAGGATGCGACGATGATCCAAAAAATCCTTAGGAGGGGCAGAGGACAGATAACCTTGTTCCTCGAGTTGCTGAAGGGCCCCCATCACACCATAGGCTACGGATGTGACAAAGCGATCCCCCACCTGTGAGCCAAACTCGGGGGAGCGTAAGTATTCCTCCCAGCTCGCTTGTAAGCGATCTCTCTCTCCATCCTTGTAGGCCTTCAAGGTGCTAACAGAGCTCGATAAAGCAGATTGAGCCTGAGATAACTCTGCCTGCAAAGAACACAGCTCTATTGCCTGAGACTCTAGGTCCCGCCTCTGATCTAAAATCAGCAAGTCCCGGGAACTCAGCTCCTGGATCATACGCTCCATCTCTTGCTTATGTGTAAGCTTAAAGTCCTCTAGAGCTGCAGATCGCTGAGTTAGTGCTGATTGAGTCTCTTAACATTTAGCCTCAGCCGTTTGCAAGAGAGCTTCAAGCTTTCCCTTGTCATCCCTTAGACGATTGATCTCTAACTGGGCCTCTTCCAGGGTCTGTTCCCGGGAGGTGCTTGTTTTCTTCAAGGCCACCACTTTCACCCTAAGTCCAGAAATGACTGCATCATGGTCGGAGATTTAAGACTCTAAGTCTGCAACTCGGTCCTTTAAGATCTTATTAAGCCAGTATATGTGCAGGATTGTCTGATTTAAGAGGAGCGACTGGGCAAATATCTATTCATAATCATGTGGAAGTGAGAGTAGAAAGACAAAGAAGGAGGAGCATAACCACAAAAGAGAGCGGAAGCTTACCCTAGTAGCAGTTTTAGTGGACGAGCCCACCAGGCCAGGTAGAGTGCGGGTGTCCATCGCCTGCCTGGTGTGCTCCCACTGAGATGCTAAACGTCCCCGCAATAGGACATTGCGAGCAGGAGCATGGAGAGAGCGACGTAATCCCCACTCTGTGGGCAAAGTGGCACAGTAGCGGAGATACCGAGGTCGGGAAGAGTCTAGAGCAATCCCGCTCGGGCCAGGCTGGGTGAAAGTAGTCTGACTCAAGCCAGGATGGGTAAAAGTGAATCTTGGTTTAGGAGATGGACCAGTCGGGGTAGGAGCAGCTCCTGGTTGAACATAAGGGTCAGACGAAGAAGAGGCAAACCCAGGATGAGAGTAAGGGATAGATGCTAGAGGGTATACTAAAAGTCTAGCTTTTTGTAAACATTTATCTTGAAATAAAGAATCACATTGGTCAAATGTCTACATTTATGCTAAATGTAGTTGTTCAATTAATTTATATTGTAGATAATATGGTGTGTGGTGTCACACATAGAAGATCATGTTATTAGTTCCTTATAAGTTATAAATAGTAGCTCACGACTAAGATGGATACGAACAAACCATTGGAATAATCGTAGTGTAATTTAGTATTAGTTTATCTTGACTATAAAATTACACTAGTACATTCTGAGTGTATTGAGTAGGATCATTTGAGGTAGTTTCTTTTTATACTGACTCTTTAAAAAGAACAAGACCTCTGTTATTATAGAAGTATATACTCTTAATCATGATATAATAACAAGCACGTATACTTAATATTTATTTCTTTAATTTATCAAAAGGTGTGATTTAGTTCGATAATTCAATAGGCCTGATAAGTTGGGAAATGATATTATTTATATGATGTGTTGTTGATTATAGAATGAAACTATGTCCTAGTAATCTAGGTTGATGATGTCCCCTTGAGGAACTCATAAGGATTGTCATGTAAGCCCTGCAGGTGGATTTAGTCCGACATGACAATAAGGTTGAGTGGTACTACTCTTGGAGCTAGATATTAATTAAGTGGGTTGTCAGTAACTCATTTAATTAGTGGGCATTTGATATCTTAAACACAGGGAGATTAACACACTCATGATAAGAAGGAGCCCATATAATAATATGGGATTGGTGTAGTAGTTCAATAATAACTCTTTAGTGGTATGAGTTATTATTAATGAACTCGAGTTGGGTGTTCGGGGCGAACACGGGAAGCTCAAGTTCATCGAGAGACCAAAACCAATTCTTCCTCTCGGTCCCTATTGTAGCCTCTTATTTATAAAGTCTTATACCCACCCAAACCCAACTTCTTACCCACCTTAAGGCGGCCGACCAAGCCTAGCTTGGAGCCCAAGCTAGGGCCGACCAAACCAAGGCTAGATGGGTTCAAGTGGTGGCTGACCCTTGCTTGGAACCCAAGTAGGCGGCCACAATAAATTAAAAGGGGATTTTAATTCCTTATGTAGAAGTAATGGTTTTAAAAGAGAGTTCAAAATTTTAAATCTTTCCTTTTATAGCTTTCTACAATGGATTAAGAGAAAGGTTTAATATCTTTCCTTATTTATAGTTAAAAGGAGGATTTTAATTTTAGAGAAAACTTTCCTTAATTGTAACCATCTATATGTTTTAAAAGAGAGATTTTAATTTATAGAAGTTTCCTTTTATAACCAACCATGAAGGGAATTTTAAAAGAGAAATTTTATTAAAATTTCTTACCGGAAACAATTAAGAGAGTTTTAATTTTTTGTTTAAAACTTTCCTTGTTTGGAGGACAAGGTAGGGGCTGACCATTAAAGGTTTATAAGGAAATTTTTAATTAAATTTTTCTTCTTAGACATTGGCAAGGAAAATAAGGAAATTTTAATTATGTTTTAAACTTTCCTTATTTGCCAAGACCAAGGAATATGAAAGAGAAGATAGAGGTGTCTCATCTAACTACACATCTATTATTCCTCTCGTCTCTTTTCCTTGGTGGTGGCCGACCCTATTCTCTTGCTCATCCTCTTCTCTTCTTCCTTGGAGGCTGGCGCATCACATCTCTTGGAGCTTTTGGTGGTCAGATCTTGCTTGAGGAAGAAGGAGAGAAAGGAAGTTATATTTCCTAGCATCCCTTGGAGCTTGGTAGTGGTGGCCGAAACTTGCAAAGAAAAGAATGAGGCTTGGATGGATTCTCATCTTGGTAAATCGTCACCCACACGACGTCCGAGATAAGAAGAGGAATACGACAGAAGATCGTGAGTTCTATAAGCTACAAAAGGTATAATTAGTTATTAGTTTTCGCATAATAACTAGTCCATTCTTTTGTTTAGATCATGAAATATCAAACACAAGAGGCTAACGATTCTAGGCTATCGAATTTATGTTTCGATTTTGTGTTTCTTTTGTTTTTCGATCTTGTGATTCGATTGTTCTTAGTGGTTAAACCTAGGGTTACTATAAGGATATTAAATATTGAATTTCATTGAAAGACTTTATCTAGGAAGTAGTGGATGATATCATACCCAAGAAGGTCTAGTGCCTCGCCATGTTTAACCTGGAAGTCGATCTCCGAAATAAATATTTAATCAAATTTGTAACATGGTGGATTTGGTTTAATAATGTTAAGAATCGTTTGCGATCCAAGTCTAAACCTCTAAGAACAGATAAGTTGAATTTGGAATCAATAATGTTAAGTTCTGTTTGCGATTCCAAATTTAATTTCTAAAGAACACAATAAGTTGTTAGGAGTGGTTCGGGACTTGTACAAAATTTTTGTACAGGGGAACCTATATGATATTCCAAGTATCAACCAACAATAGGTTGAGAGGACGCGGCAGGTCGAGGAGAAGGTTTGGCCAGGACACTAGATTTATGTTACCGTCCCGGGTCAATTTCTTCTTTAACAGCCGGGGCCTTCCCTCGTTCAGCTTCAACCCTAGTTCGAGTTGGCCTAATAGGATCACTCGGGGGTTGGGGATCTGGAACGGACGTAGAGGCTGGTTAGGACAATGGAGCAGCAATCCAACTCCCATGGGTCCTGACTCGGACATCAGGTCGGGTCCCACGGGTTGGCATTTAGTCCGTCGTGAGAGCAGCTGCTCATCTGAATCTGACTCCTCTGATGAAGTTTGGGGTTGACGAGCAGGAGGCACGAGGGGAGCATGCTTTGAGGACTTAAGAACGAAGCGAACATGTAGGGTTGTTCGGGTGGCCGACCAAGGAGCAGTTGAGGTGGTTCCTCCTAGGGGAAGGGGAGCCAGGTGCAATATACCCCTCCTATCCAATATTATGCGCCCCAGCGTTGTATTTTCAAATTGCTCAGGGGAAGGGGCCTGATCGGGGATGCCCGAGCCAAAATGTCGGCTACAAGAAAAGCATCAAAATAAGAATAGGGAAATGAAGGTCAGTCGAGGTAGGGTAAGCCATACCTAAGGAATGTGATAACTCTGAAGAGAAGTGGCTCAGACGGAACAGAAACAGTGCGTACTTTATCAGCAGTCTGAGCAGGTCCAAGCGCCAACATCCTAGTTGTGTGGAGGCTTCTGTAAAGTCAGGGTCTGTCTGAAAGTCCCCTAGATGTGGTGCTGGAGGAAGAGTTGGGTGCCACTGAGTAGGTCACTCCACGGCTAGGGGAAAGCTCAGAAAGAAATATTTTTCTTTCCACTCTGAGTCTGAGGATGGGAGGGGAACAAAAAAGGTGGTTCGAGTGCGGGCCTAGAGATAGAAAATGCCCTCACTGTGATGGCTGGGGTAAAGAAACAGTGGAATAAGTGGGGAGTCCAAGGTATGTTGTACATTTCGCAGAGGAGGACAAACTTAGACAAAATCCTCATGGGGTTAAGGATAAGTTGACAAAGGGGGACATGGAAATAACGACTCACTTGGGAAAAGATAGGATGAAGGGGAAGATGAAGGTCGACAACAAACTGTTCTTTGAAGAAGGGCACGTACCCTGCCAGAGGCGAAGAGACCCGGTGGACCTCAGAAGGTATTATGATATAAATGTCCCTGGGGATTTTATAGGTGAAGCGAAGATCATCCAGATCTACGCCCGTAAAGGTCGAGACTCTAGGAGCATAGGTAGGTGCAGGGGAATCCATGGGATGATGCAAATGTAAAACACAAGGGGCAGAGCACAACCAGCACCGAAGACAAGAGGAAGGCTTACTCTTGAGACAAAAAGTTCAATGAAGAAGAAGGAGAAGGATATTTATAGCTGCCAAGGGGGCCATAAAGGGCCTCATCATCAAGGCCCATCAAGCGGTTCATATTTAAAGTAGCTGGCATCAACCATAAATGTAGGAGCAACGCTAGCCGTAGGATCACTTGTTATGCTTCCGCAAGTACACGGATTCGTCGTCAGTAATAAAGATTATCGAACCACAGGGACTATTGATTAAGCACTAGAGATGTCACAAAGTAAGTTATCTAAACAGTCGAAAGTTGGCTTTGACGCTTACAAACTAACAAGTGTGATTAAAGAGAGGGAAAGAAGGTTGAGACGAAGAGAGAGGAGAGAGAGAGAGAGAATTGATCTTGGAGGGAATGAGCTTTGGGAGATGGATTCTAGGATTTCAATTTCATTATAATATTAGGAGATATTACATAGATTGCTTAGTTTCTACCCTCTATGTCCATGCTCTTGCGGAAGTTAAATTAGTCAATATCCCTAAGTATCAAATAGAGATGATTCCTGTGAAATCCTGTAATGGTTAACCCCTGTCACGAGGGCGCCTCGGTAGATCACAGGAATACATGTCTAGTAAATAACAATAAGGATAAAGGTAGAGATTTGGTACGATTTCCTACTTCCTTATGGAGGAATTGCCTCTCCATTCAAGAGAATGTCCTAGACGTCTGTGAACGGGTTACCCTTGTTACTAGGGCCCCTCGGGTATACGATCTAGAGCACTCTTTCTACGAGTGCAGCAATTCCTAAGGGATTGTTTCTCCTTTTAAGGGAACGTCCTATCCATCCGAAAAGGGTAACCCCTGTCACTAGGGCACCTTGGTCAATACGCTTTAGGGCATCCCCTTTTCGTTATTAATAATCCTCCACATCAATCAACAAAACATGCGAAGAAATATAAATATGTCACACACACAATTCATCAAGCATGAACAAGGCATTAACAAGTCATTGAATAGAAATATGGCGAATCTACATAACTACATCTCCATCATATTACAAATATTTCCTAATCCTAGAAGAGGATATCTACTCCATTGTGAGGAAAGAACAACCCCAAAATATAAAGTAAAGCATACTTACAACCCTTGATGTGAGAAGAAGGGGAAGAAGAGATGCTTGTCGAGGTTTCCGATGTCTTGGGGATGCCTCCTTGCTCTGGAGATGGACGGAACGTCAAGGGATGGCGGTGGATGAAGCTCTAGGGTTTCCCCTGAAGGGGAGAACCCTTTCCCAAGGAGAGGGGCGAAGTCCAAAACCAAAGATGCCCCCAAGAATAAGGTTCTTTGACCTTTTTATAAGTTAGGGCAGGGGCGCCGCACGGCCCGTGCCACGGTCGTGTGAGATCTGTACGGCTTGTGCCATGGCCGTGCAGGATCCACACGACCAACTTCCTCCTCCCTTCAGGTTGAGTGGCATGGCCGTGCAAGATCCGCACAGCCGTGTCCTCCTTCTGCACTGGTTACACCACACGACCGTGCAGAATTGGCACGGTCGTGCCTTCCTTTTGCTCTGGTTACGCTGCACGGTCGTGCCAATTGGCACGACCATGTGGATCTGGGGCACTGCTCCTAGGGCACGACCGTGCAGGATCACACGACTGTGTATGGCTTGGTTGTTGGTCATGGAGGCACGACCATGCAGGTTTGCACAACCATGCACGGATCCATCTCTGTTTGGTCGCACGGTTGTGCAAGTGTTGCACGGTCGTGCACTGTCCTTCCTCTGTCTGGCCACACGGCCGTGCAAGGTTGCACGGTCGTGTTCTCTGCCTCGTTTCGATGCATCGACAATCGTTGTTTTTGCTCTGCAAGTTATCCCTGTCAACACAAAATCAAACAAAGAGCAAATCTCCGAACAAAAGAGTATTTATGATGAGTATATGATAAACGAGACGATCATGCAAAGAATATATACGTATAAAGCAAGTGAATGTGCATTAAAACATGCATAAACAATCATAATATTTACGCACATCACACCCCCAGACTTAAACCTTTGCTTGTCCTCGAGCATAACTTGCAATCTAGATTTATGTGTGTAGATGGCATGTAATAATCCCTAATGAATCAATATAAACCTATCATATAGTTTCATTGATGAGCTTGATACAAAAATTATTTGAGTATGGCCTAAGTAGAAGTTCTCCGTGCTTAGTGTAATAAATGGCTTAACTTTTTCAAGTGTCAATCTCTAAGCCTAGTCAATTTTTCATTTAACCGTGTTCCTCATACTTCCAGCGATAGGCATTTGCCTGCCACACGCAAGGTTCGTTCCCCTCAAAAATGCTATGCATCGTCTACACAAGGTCTCAAAGGAATACTCAGTATCAAGAGAAACATAGCATTCATTTCCTCAGTAACCTAACTTGGTCTCAAAGGGATGAATTGCTAGTTTCCACTCACGATAACTATTTTTTATCCCTTATTATTTTTTCCTTTTTTTTCTTTGAATGTTTGCAAAGTATCAAACTTGAACAAACTTTCATTTTAAATTTTTTTTTTGGGATTGATTTTTCCAAATGAGTTTACTTGATCTGAATTTATCCAGTAACCAAAATGTAGTTGAGAGGTCACCAAAGAAGCAAGAGTACTAGTCTAGTTGTATGAATCATGACTATTTTCAAAAATATCTACCATCAAAGTCAAGCATAATGTGAAGAGATCCTAAAACTATGCCAACATTCAAATTCTTTTAATAATAACAATGCTCACTTCATGCTGCTATGGATAGAAAATATAGATCAATAGACATACTAGCATACCAAATCACACAACATAAATATCTAGATGAAATGTGCTAGTATTTTGCATTAAGAAACAAACAATCATGATGTGATGAATGATGCAACTAGGAAAAATTTATTAGGCAAAAGAAATAAGCAAAAACTAAACTAAACCAAATGCATCTTAATGCATCCCCCCAGACTTAAACTTTTCATTGCCCCAATGAAAACTAAAAACAATGTAGAGGAGATTAAGAGTAAGAGAAGTTTCCAAATGATGCGTGCCAAATGTCCATGTCATTAACTTCTCCATCATGTAATTGCACTCCTCCTAATCTTTGAGTCCTATAAAAGAAAATTGACAACAAAAATTAAGTAGAGGATACGTGTTTATTATGAGGAAAGAAATTAAATTGGAAAGGAACTAAAAACATGAATGGAAACAAGATTGAACTTGGGTTGCCTCCCAAGAAGCGCTTGTTTAAGGTCATTAGCTCGACCACCTCATTAGATTCATCGAAATCTCGCTCTTGGAGAGGTAAGATATTTCATCACCCTCTTACCAAGGGCTCTTATTATGGAGGGAGCTTTCATCAAAAAGTGAAGAATCGCTCTCTCCATCTTCATCTTCTTGGAAATTCTTTCAGGAGGTCAAAGACGGTTCAGATTGAGCTTCCAATTATAGGTCCCATGAAAATCTGCACACCCAAAAGAAAAACATATCTCTCCCAAGCATGCTATATTAGATAGAACTAGAACCTTATTAAGATGAACTGAGTATGTATCACAAATTGAATCACATCCAACAAAATCTACTATTGGTACATCTATGAAATTTTCCAAAAGATCACAAACAATACTAACCTTGCTTTGCTGAGAGATACCTGAAAGTTCTAAACATGTGGATGTGACTTTTGAATCTTGTATTAGCTCTAGCTCAAGTAGTGGTGCCTCTAAAAGTGGTGATTCTTAGGGTTTTGCTTCTATCGCACAAGTTCCTACACATTGGTCCACAACATGTTCAATCCTTGCAACTCTCATAATCTCAGAAGGTTGTGTGGATAAAGGAGGTGATTCTTGAGATGCTGCTTCCATAACACAGCTCCCTACAGTTCCTTTCATAACATCATCATCAACACAAGCATCAAAAAATAAACCAACATCAATATCCTCAGTGGGAGAATCATCTATAGGAGGATCACTAACTTCATTTGCAATTTTAAGTTGATCTACCATATCACATTCATCATCTGAAAATTTAATTTCATTATAACACCCTGTAAACCCAGAAGGTAAATCTGAAAACTTGTTATCCATTGCATTATCATCACAATCCTCATCTGAAGAGTCCTCATCTTCATATACATCCAGAAATCTACACTCAATCATATTAGTGTCACAGAATTTTCCAAAATCTTCATTTTTATTGACCCTCACTAGCCTTTGTGGAAAAGGAACCTTTAGTGAAGGTCTTGGGAAAGGTACTTCCTTTTTCTTATATTCCCTTTGAGCTTGCAGAGGAGGTCTAACTCGCTTATCTAGTATAGGTGTGATCAGTCGTTGAGGGAAAGATACTTATGGCCTTTGGGAACTTCCTGGAGTAATGAAACTGAGTTCTTGAGGTCTTCTATTGTTCTTCTCCTCAATTCTAAACAAATCCTTCTTCAGTAGTTCTTCATGATTCTTGCCACTTCTCAACTTAAAATTATTACACTATTCACTACACACTATCTGTGTAGGAGGAGGATTTTGTTTGAACCATTTTGAAACAATGTTATCAATCTTTGCCCCCAAATGTTTAAACTCCTCATTCTGTGACTTGTGGATTTCAAAACTCTTAGATGGTTGAATTGTATTTTGTTTGTCAGACTCTCTTTTATATATGGCTTGTACTTCTTGAATTTCTGAGGGAGATTCCATCCAACTTTTGCTTGACCATTCATGGAGGTTCAATGCTACTTGATCAATCAATGTATATGCTTCGTCTACACTTTTGTCAATGAAAGAACCTCTAGCCGAAGAATCTAGCAAACACTTATTTGAGAAAGAAATTCCCCTATAGAATATGTGCAATGTCAGTCATTTTTCCAAACCATGATGAGGACATTGTTTTTGAAGACTCTTAAATCTTTCCCATGCTTCAAATAATGATTCCCCATATACCCGAGCAAAATTTGTGATGAAATTCCTCATGTAAATTGTTCTACTTGGAGAGAAAAAATAATTCAGAAATTGCTTCTCCAATTGTTCCCAACTTGTGATGCTTTGAGGATGGAGAGAATATAACCAAGTCCTTCCTTTATCCTTGATACCAAAAGGAAATGACATCAACCTGTTGGGTTCTTTGGGCCGCGAAAACTGCTTTTCGCGTCGCGGAAACCCCGAATCACCCAAGGCCAACGGATCCGTGCAAGGAAAACCAAAAATAAATACGAGTACGAATTTGAAAAACCTTTTAGATCTACTCCTAGATCTATGTGTTAAGAATATACCTTAAAGCGTGCCCTTTCGCGTTCCCGCTCGTCCAAGGAGTTGCCGGATCTCTAGACCGTCAAGCGTCGGTCCTCTAGAAGTATCCACACGAACAATTCTTGATGGAGAAAACCTAAACAAAGGTGTGCTAGCACCTTGATAGGTCACGGCAAGGAAGAGGAGGGAGAGCAAGGAGAGAACCCAAGGAAGAAGAAGGAGTTACACCACTTGAATGGAAAAATGAATTCACAATTCAAAACAAAGTGGTCGGCCACTCTTCATTATGTAACTCCCCATTAAATGCAATTAATGTGAAGTTATTATGAAAATGACTTTGTAACTTCCATGAGGTGGCACCCATGATGATGTGGAACATCATTATTGGTCCACCTAATGCCAACTCACCAATGAGGTGGCAAAAGGTCAAGTCAAAATTGACCTTTGGTCTTCCTTCTCAAGTCAAGTCAAACTTGACCCAATCTCTACCATGGTTGATCTAATCTAACCATTTGATTCGAGTCAACTTAATATAATGAATCTAATTCATTAAATTAAATTAATTCAATGAGTCAAAATCTAAATTAGACTCATTGAACACATGAATCAACTTGAGTCGAACTCAAGTTAGCCCAATTAGGATTACTCTTAATCCAATTTGATTCATCAAATGAATCTAATCCTCTTGGTTCATCATATGAACCTAATCTCCATCTAATTGTCCTAAGTGTGTGACCCTATAGGTTCTTGTAATGTTGGCAATGCCCTAAACCCATTTAGGAGCATAAGTAATGAGCGGTATCTAGCAACACATCATTACTAACCAAGTTACAAGAATGTCGAGATCCGACATCACCTTGTGATGACTAATTGTGACTCCTCACAATATATGTGACATTGTCCTTCTATCCTAGACATCTAGATTGATCAATATGAGGCATAGACCGTGTCATCCTCTAATCAATCTAAATCTTGAACTCCAAGTAGACTCACTCGATCAAATGAGCTCAACATCTAATGTTGACTCATTTGGGCATGGCCATGCACTTAGTGGTCTCACTCTATCAAGAATACCGATGTCGCTCCCGTCATATGGGAGGGATAGATCCCATCTACATCACTCACATCCCTCTACATAATTCGTTATATACCCAGTAATCGTCTTTATAGTCCACCCAGTTACGGGTAACGTTTGACGAAACCAAAGTACATAACTCCTTATGTAGGGATCCATGGTGACTTCAGGTCAAAGGACTAATAGTCATACTAATAGCCACATGAGAAAGTATATGACACTCATATAACGATCCATGATATTTTATCATGGCGGGTCATTCAGTATACATTCTCTAATGCATACCCATGTGTCAGCTTGATATCTCTATATCCATGACTTGTGAGATCAAGTCATCGAGCTGACCTACATGCTAGTCTTACTGTATTAACATTGTCCCTGAATGTTAATACTCGACTAGGAATGATTTAGAGTAGTGTTCCCTATATCATCTCACTATCGATTCAACTAATCGATTGATATAGGTATGAACCTTCTACTCAAGGACGCTATTATACTTAGTTTATTTGGCACTAATACAAATAAGTATAATAACCAAACAAATGCTTTTATTAATATACAAGAATATGATACAATGAGTCCATACAATCATCAAATGATTGGCTTTAGGGCTCTAACTAATAATCTCCCACTAGCACTAGTGCCAATCAGTATAGGCTCTAAGGCCTAATGACCTAGTGTGACCATCATGTTTCCTCTGTGCCAAAGCCTTGGTCAAGGGATCTGCGATGTTAGCCTCTGTAGGTACTCTGCAAATCTTCACATCTCCTCTATCGATAATCTCTCGAATGAGATGGAAGCGCCGTAGTATATGCTTGGTCCGCTGGTGTTCCTTAGCCTGCGCTATAGCTCCATTGTTGTCACAATAGAGCGCAATGGGGTCAGCAATGTTGGAACCACCCCAAGTTCAAGATGAACTTGCGGATCCAAGCGCCTCCTTTCACGCTCGATGCAAGAATGTACTCGGCTCGTAGAATCACCATCGATCCCGCTTGAACTCTTCCACGATACGCCACCATTAATGCAAAATACGAACCCCGATTGCGATCTATAGTCATCCTGGTCTGGAAGCTAGCATCACTGTAACCCTTTACAGCTAGCTCATCATTGCCTCCATATATCAAGAAATATTCTTTAGTCCTTCTTAAGTACTTAAGAATATTCTTGACCGCTATCCAGTGACTTTCACCTGGATCTGACTGGTATCTGCTCGTCATGCTCAAAGCATACGAGACATCAGGTCGAGTACATAGCATGGCGTACATGATCGATCCTATGGCTGAGGCATAAGGGATCTGATCCATGCGGTCTCTCTCCTCTCTAGAAGAGGGACTTTGAGTCTTCGAAAGACTCACGCCATGTGACATCGGCAGAAATCCCTTCTTGGAGTTCTGCATGGAAAACCGAAGGAGTACCTTGTCAATGTATGTACTCTGACTTAGGCCAAGCAATCTCTTAGATCTATCTCTATAGATATGTATCCCTAGAATGCGGGATGCCTCACCTAAGTCCTTCATTGAGAAGCAACTCCCTAGCCAGGTCTTGACAGACTGAAGCATAGGGATGTCCTTCCCAATGAGTAGTATGTCATCCACATACAATATGAGGAAGACAACTATGTCTCCTACAACCTTCTTGTAGACACAAGGTTCATCTTCGTTCTTGATGAAACCAAACTATTTGATTGCATCATCGAATCGAAGATTCCAGCTCCGAGAAGCTTGCTTTAGTCCATAAATGGACCTATGCAGCTTGCATACTCTGCTAGTATGCTGTGCATCTACAAAACCCTCAGGTTGTGTCATGTACACATCCTCGAGTAGGTTTCCATTCAGAAACGCGGATTTGACATCCATCTGCCATATCTCATAGTCATGGTAGGCTGCAATAGCAAGCATGATCCGAATGGACTTAAACATCGCTACTGGAGAAAAGGTTTCATCATAGTCAATACCATGAATCTGCATGAAACCTTTAGCTACCAAGCGACCCTTATAGATAAGTCCATCCATGTCAGTCTTTCTCTTAAAGACCCACTTGCACCCTATGGGTTTTACCCCTTCAGGTGGATCAACCAAAGTCCATACTTGGTTGGTGTATATGGATTCCATCTCGGATCTCATGGCTTCTAGCCATTTCTCGGAATCTGGTCTCATCACAGCTTCCTGATAGGTGGTAGGCTCATCCTCTATGAGCACAATGTCATCATGGTCAGACAAGAGAAATGAGTATCTCTCAGGCTGACGACGTACCCTATCAGACCTGCGAAGAGGTATGTCTACATGAACTGGTTGTTGTTCCTCAACTCCTTGTGGAACAACATCATCCACAACACTTTATGGTTCCAGTTCAATTTCCATCGAAGCATCAGTGCTATTGTTCGCATCTTGAACTTCTTCAAGATCGAACGCGCTCCCACTAGTCTTTCTAGAAACAAAGTCCCTTTCTAGAAAGACCCCAGTCTTTGCCACAACTACCTTGTGCTGACTGGGAATGTAGAAATAATATCCCTTAGTTTCCTTGGGATATCCGATGAAATAGCACTTGTCAGATTTGGGTCCTAATTTGTCTGAGACTTGACGTCGTACGTAAGCCTCACGGCCCCAAATCCTCATGAAAGACACCTGGGCATCTCTCCCAGTCCATATCTTATATGGTGTCTTTATCACGGCCTTGGATGGAACTCGGTTGAGAATGAAAGCTGCCGTGTCTAGAGCATATCCCCATAGATATGTCGGAAGATCTGTGTGACTCATCATAGATCGTACCATATCTAATAAGGTACGATTCCTCCTTTCGGATACACCATTCCACTATGGTGTTCCAGGAGGAGTGAGTTGAGATAAAATCCCACACTCAGCTAAGTAGTCACGAAACTCATGGCTTAAGTATTCACCACCTCGATCTGATCGAAGTATCTTAATACTCTTGCCAAGCTGGTTCTGTACTTCATTCTTGAATTCTTTGAACTTTTCAAAGGATTCAGATTTATGTGTCATCAAATACACATAACCATATCTACTGAAGTCATCAGTAAATGTGATGAAGTACCTATAACCGCCTCTAGCAGCGACATTGAAAGGGCCACATACATCACTATGTATGAGTCCTAACAAATCAGTCGCTCTTTCGCTGTGCCCACTAAAGGGAGTCTTGGTCATCTTGCCTCGTAGGCATGACTCGCATATCTCATATGATTCAAAATCAAATGAGTCCAGCAAACCATCCTTATGGAGCTGAGATAAGCGCTTGTCATTTATATGACCTAAGCGACAGTGCCAGAGATAAGTTTGGCTCATGTCATTTGACTTGAACCTCTTGGTACTAATGTTATAGATAGGGCTCTCAAGGTCTAGAATATAGAGTCCGTTTATTAGTGGTGCACTACAATAGAACATATCTTTTAAATAAACAGAACAACATTTGTCTTTTATTATAAAAGAGTATCCTTTCTTGTCTAAACAAGAAACTGAAACTATGTTCTTAGTAAGAGCAGGCACATAATAACAATCATCTAAATCTAGTACAAGCCCAGAGGGCAGAGATAACTGATAAGTTCCTACAGCAACAGCAGCAACCCGTGCTCCATTGCCTACTCGTAGGTCCACCTCGCCCTTTGCCAATGCTCTGCTATTTCTCAGCGCCTGCACATCAGTACAAATGTGAGAAGCACATCTAGTATCTAATACCCATGATGTAGAAATAGATAGATTGACTTCTATAACATATATACCTGAAGTGGAAGTCTCACTTCGCTTCTTCTTAAGATCCTCCAAGTATACCTTGCAGTTCCTCTTCCAGTGCCCGGTCTGACCGCAGTGGAAGCAGGTAGCATCCTTGGCGACTCCTCCTTTAGGCTTCAGTGCCTTGCCTTTGCCCTTGCTTTGGGACTTTCCCTTACCTTTGGGCTTGCCCTTGCCCTTGTGCTTCTGGACCATCAGAATGGGCTTAACCTTCTTAAGGTTAATCTCAGCAGTTCGTAACATACTAAGTAGCTCGGGCAGTGGCTTGTCAATCTCGTTCATGTTATAGTTGAGAACGAATTGACTATAGCTATCCAGCAAGGACTGCAAGATCAAGTCAGTGGCCAGCTCTTGGCCAAGTGGGAACCCCAGTCTTTGTAGGTTCTCTATGTACCCAATCATCTTGAGTACATAAGGACCTACAGGAGCCCCGTCTGACATCTTGCACTGAAACAGTGCCTTAGAGATCTCAAATCTCTCATGCCTCGCTTGTCCCTAATATAGTTGGTGAAGATGCTCAACCATATCGTAAGCGCCCATCAACTCATGTTGCTTCTGAAGCTCTGAGTTCATGGTCGCGAGCATTAGACAGGACACATCTAATGCGTCGTCTTGATCTTCTTGTAAGCATCTTTGTCGGCTCGCGGGGCATTGGCAGGAGGAGCCTCGAATGGGCTGCTAACGCATGCCACGCTCTGGGTGAGAACTATTCTCAAGTTCCTGTCAGGAAATTCGCTCCGTTGAGCTTGTCCTTCTCAAGGACATATCGCAGGGAGAAGGAATTCGTGTTCGACGTCATGGTTATCTACAACAGAAAATTTGCAGAAATAAATATCATATTCTTTTAAAATCATTTAATTAGGCCTTTAACTAAATGATGATCCCACTGAATACTATAATTCTTGTGGGACAAGATCCACATCATACTAACCCTTGAGTTAGCTTTGGCTAATACGCCCAAGGCTTAGTATGATCGGTAGGTAACGATTACCAATTACATCTCTATGCAACTCTTGTTTATAGAATAAAATCCGCATTTATATTAAAACTCGAGTTAGCTTTGGCTAATACGCCCGAGAATTAATATAAACGTGATTTTGTCCTACCTTTCCAACTGATCCGGATATAGTTGAGTGGCAAAGAGGTAATTGGGAGGAAAAAACAGGGGCACTTAGGGCTTTTTACATGCTAGGGCTTTAAAGGAAGAGGAAGGGGGCTCGTGTTTAAGGGGGGCGGGGAGGGGGGGGCTTCTTCTCGCGTGTCTTTCCGGCGCCGGCGCCGACGGACAGCCACTACCCTTCTCCTCTCCACTATCCCTTTCCTCTAGCCTCTTAGCGTCGCCGCCGCCACCATGAGGAGGAAGAGCTTCCTCATGACTGCGTTTTCAGCCACCGGCGAGCAGGAGGACGCTGGTTTACCGGAGTCGAGCCGTCCCCTCCTTCGGTCTCCCGGCGGACAGCGACGGGAAGCACCGCCACCGCTGCCGCTAGCGTGCGCCGCCGCCCCCAGCGGGTACCGCCACCTTCTCCCGCGGCCATAGCCGCTGCCGGCAGCCACCGCTGCCCTCTCTCGTGGCCATAGCCACTGCCGGCAGCCATCGCTGCCCTCTCCCGCGGCCATAGCCGCCGCCGGCAGCCACCGCTGCCCTCTCTCGTGGCCATAGCCACTGCCGGCAGCCATCGCTGCCCTCTCCCGCGGCCATAGCCGTCGCCGACAGCCGCAATAGCCCCCTCACGCGTCTACTGCCGCTGTCTTTAGTGGATATTGTCCCCTTCCAGGTAGCCGCAGTTTGGTATTATATGGGTAATTCTGGCCATCGCGCCGAGATCGGGTTCGGCCATCGAGCCGAGGTTGTTCCGGCCATTGAGTCGTTGGGTTTTACTCTGTGCATCTCTCTTATGATTACGAGCTATCTGTGTTATCCGGCCTGCGTGCCGCGTATCGGCCTGCGAGCCGTTGTGTCATAGCCTACATGCCGCATTCCGGATCCAGGCTGCATCAGATTCCGTGCCGCCACCATTAGATTTGACTTCTCAGCGGGTTCACACCCATCTACTTGTCACGACCGCGACGACTTGATCAGCACCACGACCAGCTCACTCATCCATCCGAGGGCGCCCCCCTGGGCCAGGGTACGTTCTCGTATCTTCTTTGCATTTATTTCAATATTCTACTATTATCTGGATATTTATGCATTTGTGGGATTCGCCTCGAGCACCGAGGTACCAGAGACCGGGGGAACCCGGTCGCTGGATACAGGTACAGTTGACCGGAGGAGGACTTCTGACGATCTGGTCAACGTAGCGGACAGCCCATCAACCGGGTCATGGGGATGCAGTCAACCTTCCAGACACGTCACACCCCGGCAGGTTCGTTTTCTCAGCTTCCAGACAGGATCAAAATGGCACCGTCTGTGGGAACGCGCCTGATCTGGAACGTGAAGATGAATGACGCCGGATAGTTCTGCCATCCTCATGACCACGGTCAGTTTTTCTGTTATCTGTTCTCGGTTAGTTATATGATCTGTATTATTTCTTCGAGCCAAGGCCCCCGAGCCGTTCGGCCGGGAGGTTTATATCCGAGCCGGGATCTCGAAGACGAAGGCCCCCGAGCCGATCGGCCGGGAGGTTTATATCCGAGCCGGGAGCTCGAACACTGAAGGCCCCCGAGCCGTTCGGACGGGAGGTTTATATCCGAGCCACAGGCTCGACGACGAAGGCCCCCGAGCCGTTCGGCCGGGAGGTTTATATCCGAGCCACAGGCTCGATGCCGAAGGCCCCCGAGCCGTTCGGCCGGGAGGTTTATATCCGAGCCACGGGCTCGAAAACGAAGGCCCCCGAGCCGTTCGGCCGGGAGGTTTATATCCAAGCTACAGGCTCGAAGCCGAAGGCCCCCGAGCCGATCGGCCGGGAGGTTTATATCCGAGCCAGGGGCTCGAACCCGAAGGCCTGAGCCGCTCGGCCAAGTACATTTTAGCTGAGTACTTCCTCAGGGAGCGAAGGCCTGAGCCGCTCGGCCAGGTACATTTTAGCCGAGACTACCTCGGGGAGGATTATATACGAGCCAAGCGCTCGATGTGAAGGCCCGAGCCGGTCGGCCGGGTATATGGTTTTCCGAGCCAAGCGCTCGACGACGAAGGCTCGAGCCGCTCACCGGTGTGTAGTCTCACTAGAGACCGACGAGCACCGTCGTTAAAATTGAGAGTCGGGTCACGACTATAAACCTCCCACGACCAAGAGTCGGACGCAATGGCCGGCGACTATAAACCTCCTGGCCTGAATCAAGGTTATCAGCCGGCGACTATAAACCTCCCGGTCAAGACCTCGCACGGACCAAGATATCATATATTCTCCCCTCGGGGTCGAAGCCGAAGGCCCCCGAGCCGCTCGGACGGAGGTTTATATCCGAGCCATGCTCGATGGCGAAGACCCCGAGCCGAGCCCAGGAGGTTTATATCCGAGCCACAAGCTCGAAGCGAAGGCCCCCGAGCCGCCGGGAGGATTATATACGAGCCACGGGCTCGATGGCGAAGACCCGTCGGCCGGAGGTTTATATCCGAGCCACAAGCTCGAAGACGAAGGCCCCCCGGGAGGATTATATACGAGCCAGGGCTCGATGGCGAAGACCCCGAGCCGATCGGCCGGGTTGATCATCACCGGTTTCGGACCGGTTCACCGGACCAGCACATCATATGTCTATATCCCCCTCGGGGTTGAGCGGCCTTCACCGGTCACGGACCAGATTCTTGATCATCTATCTCTGCTCGGGTCGAGCAACGTCCGCGGCATCCGACCGATCGACGTCACTGTCGCACGCGCATCGTCCGCCCGCATCTATCGATCGATCGACGCCAGTCACGCGCATCGTCCGCCCGCATCTATCCGATCGACGACGTCACCGCTGTCGCACGCGCATCGTCCGCCCGCATCTATCGATCGATCGACGCCATCGCGCGCATCGTCCGCCCGCATCTATCCGATCGATCGACGCTATCGCAGCCGCACGCATCGCCCGCCCGACTTCGTCGTCGGTGACCGCGATCCGCGCCAGATGCGCGATGCGCCGAACCGTCTTCTCGTCGACCGACATGCCGTCCCGTTCGTCCCTGCCCGGGAGCGCTCTCCCGAAGTCGGTCGCGCTATAGCATCGGCGCTCGACGCGCGGCATCGTCCGCTCGGCATCTATCTGACTGATCGACGTCACCGCGGTCGCACGCGCGGCATCTATCTGACTGATCGACGTCATCGCAGTCGCACGCGCGGCATCGTCCGCCCGACATCTATCTGACTGATCGACGTCATCGCAGTCGCACGCGCGGCATCGTCCGCCCGGCATCTATCTGACCGATCGACATCATTCTGGTCGCACGCGCGGCATCGTCCGCTCGGCAGTTATCTGACCGATCGACATCATTCCGGTCGCACGCGCGATATCGTCCGCCCGACAGTTATCCGACCGATCGACATCATTCCGGTCGCACGCGCGGTATCGTCCTTCCGGCAGTTATCTGACCGATCGACATCATTCCGGTCGCATGCGCGATATCGTCCGCCCGGCATTTATCGGACCGATCGGCGTCATTTCGATCGCTCGCACGACAGCGTTCGTCTAGCATCTATCCATCCGATCGACTGCACTTCGATCATCCGGTCGGTATCTTCATGGTCGCGTACTAGGCATCTCTCGTCCGCTCGGTCTACCTGTGGTCCAGCATGTTGTTCGGTCTGCTATGCTTGCACTCGTCATGCGCTTGTTGTTTTGTCGCTCATTTGATGTTTTTTCGTTCGCTCGGCCTCGGGCCGATTATCGACTTGATCTGCTCGGCTTGATTACTATCTCATTCGACACCACTATTATAGCGACCGCTCGAGCGACATTATATTATTGGTTCAGCGATTTGGCTTTGACATCGAGAGTGATTCAGCTCTTTGGGATTGACTGTCCAGTCAGTCGGACTAACGCCTCCTTCGACTAGACTTGAAGGGGAGGCTTGTGATCCGGATATAGTTGAGTGGCAAAGAGGTAATTGGGAGGAAAAAACAGGGGCACTTAGGGCTTTTTACATGCTAGGGCTTTAAAGGAAGAGGAAGGGGGCTCGTGTTTAAGGGGGGGGGGGGGTCGCCTCCAGGAAGAGGGGGGGGCTTCTTCTCGCGTGTCTTTCCGGCGCCGGCGCCGACGGACAGCCACTACCCTTCTCCTCTCCACTATCCCTTTCCTCTAGCCTCTTAGCGTCGCCGCCGCCACCATGAGGAGGAAGAGCTTCCTCATGACTGCGTTTTCAGCCACCGGCGAGCAGGAGGACGCTGGTTTACCGGAGTCGAGCCGTCCCCTCCTTCGGTCTCCCGGCGGACAGCGACGGGAAGCACCGCCACCGCTGCCGCTAGCGTGCGCCGCCGCCCCCAGCGGGTACCGCCACCTTCTCCCACGGCCATAGCCGCCGCCGGCAGCCACCGCTGCCCTCTCTCGTGGCCATAGCCACTGCCGGCAGCCATCGCTGCCCTCTCCCGCGGCCATAGCCGTCGCCGACAGCCGCAATAGCCCCCTCACGCGTCTACTGCCGCTGTCTTTAGTGGATATTGTCCCCTTCCAGGTAGCCGCAGTTTGGTATTATATGGGTAATTCTGGCCATCGCGCCGAGATCGGGTTCGGCCATCGAGCCGAGGTTGTTCCGGCCATTGAGTCGTTGGGTTTTACTCTGTGCATCTCTCTTATGATTACGAGCTATCTGTGTTATCCGGCCTGCGTGCCGCGTATCGGCCTGCGAGCCGTTGTGTCATAGCCTACATGCCGCATTCCGGATCCAGGCTGCATCGGATTCCGTGCCGCCACCATTAGATTTGACTTCTCAGCGGGTTCACACCCATCTACTTGTCACGACCGCGACGACTTGATCAGCACCACGACCAGCTCACTCATCCATCCGAGGGCGCCCCCCTGGGCCAGGGTACGTTCTCGTATCTTCTTTGCATTTATTTCAATATTCTACTATTATCTGGATATTTATGCATTTGTGGGATTCGCCTCGAGCACCGAGGTACCAGAGACCGGGGGAACCCGGTCGCTGGATACAGGTACAGTTGACCGGAGGAGGACTTCTGACGATCTGGTCAACGTAGCGGACAGCTCATCAACCGGGTCATGGGGATGCGGTCAACCTTCCAGAAACGTCACACCCCGGCAGGTTCGTTTTCTCAGCTTCCAGACAAGATCACCAACCATTGGAAGAATGCCTATAGTTGACTCGATCCAACCAAGTAACTAGGAATACTCAATCTAATTGAGTTTGTATTCACCCATGCGTTGATAGGTGGGACCAAGATTGTCCCTCCGTACCCTACCAAGATAATATGTATTGCTCTGCTTTGGCAGATTCAACAATACATGTGATCGAGGTAGTGATAGGTATCACGGCACGGTTAGGCATTTAGAGTTGGTTCGATCTAGATCTAATCTAATCGAGAAGGATGCATCTTGTGCACGACTTAGATCTAATCTAATCGCAAGGGTCCATCATGTGCACGACTTAGATCTAATCTAATCGTTAAGGCACTTATTAATTAATTAATTATTAAACATGCATCAGATACATAACAATTAATTAATTAATCTATTTGTGATTTAGTCATGGCCCTACTACGATCTTCTCAAGCCAATGAGAAGATTGAATGGTCAACCTAGGGTCAACAGCTTCTCCAAGCTCCTCCCTTTGACCACCTTGTGTTGCTCGTGCCCGCCTCGGAACTCCGTCTCGTGTGGACCCTCCACCGCTCCAATTTGTACATTACAATTTGAAACTCGAGTTACATTCGAGTCTAAATCTAATTTACAACCAGAATAAGAGAAAGGCACTACGCGCAGGCCGTGGAAAAAATAAAAATACAGCACACACAATCATATGACGGCACGCAGGCCGTATTATGAATTACAACACAAATCCAATATTATTGGGTATTTTGGGCCATGACTATCACAAAATTAATATATAATTCAAAATTATATATTTTCATAATTTTCTATAATTTTAAAATTAATTTTTACAATTTTTACGAGTAAAATTTCCCGGCGGTCCCGTTTAGCGGTTTCGGGCGCAATCACGGAACGGATCCCCTTGCGGGGCCTAGGGGCAGCGCCCCTACCCGCGATCTAACCATCGCGAGGGTTCCTTTGCGATCCAACAGCGCCTAAACCCGCTGTCCCAAAACGATTTGGGCCGAGACATTGCCGTTTCGGAAAAATCTTCCCGGCGGGTTCGTTTTTAGCGATTTCGGGTGCAATCGCGGAGCAAATTCCCTTGCGGGGTTAGGGGCAATGCCCCTACCCACGATCTAACCATCGTGAGTTGCTCCTTTGCGATCTAATGGCACCCAACCCCGCTGTCCCAAACGGATTTGGGGCAAAACGAAGCCGTTTAAAAGAAAACTTTCCGGTAGCCGAAGCCTACAAGTGCCGAGACACTTGTGCTTCACTTCTACGGAAAAATTACTTATAAAAACTCTAAAAACTCAATTTTTACAGAAAATTACAGAAACTTTTAGTTTTCATAAAACCAAAAACAAATTCGTACAAGCCTTGCACGTGGCTCTGATACCACTGTTGGGTTCTTCGGGCCGCGAAAACTGCTTTTCGCGTCGCGGAAACCCCGAATCACCCAAGGCCAACGGATCCGTGCAAGGAAAACCAAAAATAAATAGGAGTACGAATTTGAAAAACCTTTTAGATCTACTCCTAGATCTATGTGTTAAGAATATACCTTGAAGCGTGCCCTTTCGCGTTCCCGCTCGTCCAAGGAGTTGCCGGATCTCTAGACCGTCAAGCGTCGGTCCTCTAGAAGTATCCACACGAACAATTCTTGATGGAGAAAACCTAAACAAAGGTGTGCTAGCACCTTGATGTTAGAGTGTATACTAAAAGCCTAGCTTTTGGTATAAACATTTATCTAGAAATAAGAATCACATTGGTCAAATGTCTACATTTATGATAAATGTAGTTGTTCAATTAATTTATATTGTAGATAACATGGTGTGTGGTGTCACACACAGAAGATCATGTTATCGGTTTCCTTATAAATTATAAACAGTAGCTCACGACCATAATGGAAAGGAACAAACCATTGGAAGGTCGTAGTGTAATTAGGTATTAGTTTATCTTAACTATATAATTACACTAGTACACTTAGAGTGTATTGAGTAGGACCATTAGAGGTCGTTTCTTTTATACTGACTTTATAAAGAAACAAAGACCTCAGTTATTATGGAAGTGTGTGCTCTTAATCCTAATATAATAACAAGCACATATATTTGATATTTATTTCTTTAATTTATCAATGGGTGAGATTTAGTTCGATGAATCAATAAGCCCGATAAGTTGGGAAATGATATCACTTATAGTGTGTGTTGTTGATTATAGAAGGAAACTGTGTCCTAGTGATCTAGGTTGAGAATGTCCCCAAGAGGAGCTCATAAGGATTGTCATGTTAAACCCTGCAGGTGGACAAGTCCGACATGATGAAGTTGAGTGGTACTACTCTTGAGCTAGATATTAATTAAGTGAGTTGTCGAATTTACTTAATTAGTGGACATTTGTTATCTTAAACACATGGAGACTAACACACTCATAATAAGAAGGAGCCCAAATGTAATTTGGGATTGGTAGTTCAATGATAGTTCTTTAGTGGAATGAATTATTATTGATGAAATTAAGTTGTGTGTTCGGGGCGAACACGGGATGCTTAAATTCATCGGGAGACCAAAACCAATTCCTCCTCTCGGTCTCTATCGTAGCCTTTAGTATATAGAGATTTATACCCACCGCATACCCACCTTCTTACCCATCCAATGGGGCCGGCCAAGTCCAAGTGAATGAGCCATGTAGGTGGCCGGCCAAAGCTTGGGTCCCAAGCTTAGGTGGCCGGCCACTAGAATATTAAAAAGGATTTTTATTAAAATTATTTCTTATGTGGATATCATGATTTTAAAAGAGAGTTTAAAAAATTAAAAATTTCCTTTTATAACTTTCTACAAAAGATTAAGAGAAGAGATTAATCTCTTTCCTTATTTGTAGATTAAAGGATGGTTTTAATTTTTGATAAAAACTTTCCTTATTTGTAAATCATCTACATATTTAAAAGAGAGTTTAAAATTTGAAATCTTTCCTTATTTGTTGATTAAAGGAGGATTTTAAATTTTAAGAAAACTTTCAATTTTAATCATGTTCATGATTTAAAAGAGAGTTTAAAATTAAATATTCTCTTTTATAAGTTTCTACAAAAGATTAAGAAAAGATTTGATATCTTTCCTTATTTGTAGATTAAAAGAGATTTTAATTTTTAGAGATAACTTTCTTTTTATCCACATGTTTAAAAGAAATATTTTAATTTATAAAATTTCCTTTTTATTAACCACCATGAAGGAAAAAATTATTTGAGAAATTTTTATAAATTTCTGAAAGCAAATTAGGAAGTTTTAATTCTTGTGTGAATTAAAATTTCCTTGATTTGTGGAATGGTGTGGCCGGCCATTGTATTTGTAAAAAGGAAATTATTTTTAATTAAATAAAATTTTCTTTTTCATGGCAAAATAATTAAGGAAGTTTTTAATTAAATTTCCTTATTTGCCAAGACCAAGGATTATAAAAGAGGGGGTAGAGAAGGCTTCAAGAAGAACAACCTCTATTATTTCTCTCCCTCTTTTCCTTGGTGTTGTGGCCGGCCAACCTCTCTTCCTCTTGGTGGTGGCCGAACCTTTCTCTATTGGCTTGGAGCTCTTGTGGTGGCCGGATACTACTTGGAGAAGAAGAAGAAGAAGGAGAGAAAGCTTGTATCCCTTGGAGCTTGGTTGGTGTTTTGTTCTTCGTCCTTGGTGAAGCTTATTTGTGTTGGCCGAACCTAGCTAGGAGGAGAAGAAGGTGCTTGGTGGTTTCTCATCTCGGAAGATCGTTGCCCACACAACGTCCGAGGTTAGAAGAGGAATACGGTAGAAGATCAAGAGGTTTTTTTTCTACAAGGTATAACTAGTAATTTTTCTTTCCGCATCATACTAATTATTTATGGAAATAATACTAAATACAAGAGGCATACGATTCTAGAATTTCGAATTTATTTTCGATATAGTGTTCTTTTGTTTTTCTTTTCCTTGTGATTTGATTGTTCTTTTCGGTTAACCTAAAGTTATTTTAGGAAATTAAATATTAGCTTTCTATAAAAGGTTTTGTCTAGTCGGTGGTGGTTGTTCCCATATCCAAGAAGGCCATGTGCCTCGTCACGTCAGTACTGGGAACCGATTATGGAAATTAATATTTAATGAAATTAATAACTTAAGGTGATTTGGGTCGAACGTGTTAAGTTCCGCAGGAGACCCAAGTCAAAACCTAAAAGAACGAATAGATTAAGTTTTGGATCAAACGTGTTAAGTTCCGCAGGCGATCCAAAATTTAATTTAAAAGAACACATGGTAGCTAGGAAAAGGTTCAGACCTTTGTACAAAATTTTTGTACAGGAACCTCTAGGTTTTCCGAGTAGCAACCAACAATTGGTATCAGAGCTAGGGTTTTGCCTCTGTGTATTTGGTATTAGTTTAATTATGCACATGTCATACATAATTTAGGCAGGATAATTGTAGGATGTGCTAACTTTGTGGATGCAGGATCCAACTATTATGGCTTATAGTTATTATGTGTGTGATTGGACCCTTGGACATGTCAAGGGCATTTTATTGTGTGTGCATGATTGTATTATAAAATACAGCAGGAGCTATATTTAGTTTATTAAGATTTTATTTTTGATCTAGATACATGTACATTCCTTTTATGGAATTAGGATCAAAAATGAAAAATTCTATTTATGTCACGGATCGGATCTTGCAAAGCGTGGAACCTTCTGAGGACCAGAGGCGCAGCGGAACTAGGAGCAAGATGGATGCGACAGCTAGACCCGGTGGCGGTGGCCAAATATGGCAGCAGCTTGGGATGACAACACACGGAGGACAACTAGAGATAAAAGCCATAATAGTTGAAAATTAGATTTTCTATTTATTGCTTTTATATTATGCTGTGTGTGCATGTTAGTAGGCTAGCATAGTTAAAAATTCCTCGTTTATAAATAACTAAGTGGGAGAGGGATTTTTAAATAAATCTCATGGTCTCCATTACTGGTTTGTAAGTGATGCAAACAAGCTTGCGCGTTGGCTCTGAGTGCCTTCCTCCATAACGGATGAGCTTGTTTGTGGATCACTAGAACAGACTTCCAATTTTGGATGACTATAGGAAGTTAATTAAGAGCGTGTGATCTTCCCCAACGGAAGGGGCATAATCTTATTAATGGACTTAGTGTTAAGTAATGGTATACACTTAGGCATGTCTAATAGTATCCTCCCCATCGGAGTCACTGCTATTATTTGTGTGACCGAAGAAAACCAACTATTAATTTGTCAAATAAAAAGGTTGACAAGATAATAAAATTAAAAACCCCACTTACAAATGTTTGATTTTGTATACGTCCACACTAACGTGGCATACAAAATTCACGGTGTTTGAGGTAATTTTATTTGTCATAAAGATTTATTGACAAGATAATTAATGGGTAAAACTCTCCTCTTACAAATGTTTAAATTTTGTATACGTCCACACTAACGTGGCATGCAAAATTCACGGTGTTTGAGGTGTTGGTGAATTTAAATAATATTGTTTGAGGAATCAATGTTATTTTAAATTCAAAGAGTTTTGACCAAATATTTGATCAAAGACAGATCAACTATTAATTTTATTCGTCATAAAATAAAGTTGACGAGATAATAAAATTAATGAATAAAATCTCCTCTTCGATTTTGTATATACAAAATTCATGGAGATTTTAAGGAGTTGATCTTGACCAAATATTTTTGTGATTCTTAGGATGTTTGTCAATCCCTAGTAGTCATACTATAGAAAAGACTTAGTAGTCCCAATTGTAATGATTGGAAATAGGACTTGGACATTAAGGTAGACTGTCTTCTTAGAACTAAGAACAATTTAGGTGTATTTAATTCATTAGTTGAAACATGTCTAGTGGTGTTATCTACCAGAACCTGGAGTGTAGATACAAGATGCCATTAATCATGTCTGCAATTCAGGGTTCCAGGAAACCCGACAACTAAAAGGTAAATCACCGTCCACATGAGCACTACTGTAAAAGTGGTAGTTGTTGCAGTGGGAGATGTTTATCCTTTGATAAGAATAAAATATGGATTTTAAGTAATTGTCTTTACGTACCAAGTTTAGAAAGAACCTGATTTCAGTTTCTAAACTATTATAGATATTGTGTTTATTTTGATAACAAAGATGTTATCAAGAAAAATAAGGAAATTATCTATTCTGGTATGATGGTTGACAATTTATAATCCAATAACTCCCACGATGCAACAAATGGAAATTAGTAACACATCTTCTAATTTTAAGAGAAAGCAACCTTCAGAAAAGAACCAATTATATCTTTGACGTCTAAAAGCTAGGTTATACTTGAGTAGGATTCATTGGTAGCTGATGAACTTTTGGGTTCATTGGTAGTGGAAATCTTTCCAACCTGCGAGTCTTACTTAGAAAGAAAATAACCAAGAAGCTTTTAAGGGGTATGGAGTCAAATATATGTTGAAATTGGTTCATTCTAATTTGTGTGATCCTATGACTATCCAGACAAGAGGTAGTATTGAATATTTTATCTATTTTATAGACAACTATTCAAGATACAAATAAATTTACTTAATGTGCCGCAAGACTAAGTACTTTGATTAGTTCAAAGAGTACAAGGCTGATGCGGAGAAATGTTAAAGTAAAAGTCACTATGGTAAGATCGTAGTGGCAAGTACCTCTTGGGAGAATTTAGGAGTCACTTATCAGAAGTTGGATTTCAATCCCAACTAACTGCATCTGGTACACCCCAACAGAATGATGTAGTAGAAAGAAGGTATAGGACTCTTATGGAATAATTAGATAGATGATGAGTTATTCAGAAAATTACCAAATTTGTTTTAAGGATAAACTCTGAAAACGAAAGTGAACATAGTACCTTCCAAGTTAGAACTCTCTACTCATATAGAATTGCTGAATAGGTGAAAACCTATTTTGAAGCATATTCGGATTCGGGTAATCTAGCACATATGTTAAAGAGAGACAATGATAAGTTGGATAGGAGTTCACTTGTTTGTAAGTTATCCTAGATAAACAAAAGTAGGTTTATAGTCTTAAAAATCAGAAGGTCATTGTTAGCATCAATGACTGATTTTTAGAAAAGGACTATATAATGAACCACGTGCTCATAAGTAAATTTGTTCTTAAGGAAATAATAAAGGACATGTCTAACCTAGTACCAACTGTACAAGATGAGATACCACAAGAAAACTGCAACACGTATCACAAATGATACACAATTGCAGAAAGTGCCTTGTCGTAGTGGGAGGGTTGTTAGGCAACCTAAATAGGTTCATGTTTTGGGAGAGTTTTTGGACTCGATCCCTGAAGGACATAAACCTGATCTCCAGATATATGACGAAGTACTCCAAGATAAATATGCAGCAGCTTGGCAAAGAGTAATGAATAATAGAATTAGAATATATGTATTCTAATAAAATCTGGAAGCTTGTAGAACCACCAAGTGATGTAAAAGCCTTTGGGTGTAAAAGGTCTATAATAGGAAAAGAGGGATAGACAGGAAGGTAGAAACCTTCAAAGCAAGGCTTGATGAAAAAGGAAACTTTTTTCACTGGTAGTCATGCTTAAGTCTATCCGGATTCTTTTATCTATTTGGCAAGTGGATGTCAAGACAGCATTCCTTAATGGAAGTCTTGAAGAAAGCATCCATATAAAGCAACCAGAAGGGTTCATTACAAAGGGCTAAGAGCATCTTGTGTGCAAGCTCAATCAGTCTATGGACTGAGGCAAAGCTTTAAGGTCTTGGAACATCCGGTTTATCAAAGTAATCCAGACCTATGGATTTATTTAGTAACCGGATAAGTCTTGTGTATACAAAAGGCGTGATGGAAACGTGGTGGTATTTCTTGTACTATACGTAGATAACATTTTTGGTAGTTGGAAACAATATCAAAGTGTTGTCAGAAGTAAGGGTATGGTTGTCCAAACAATTCGATATGAAGGACTTGAGAGAATGTATATATTCTTGAGATCAAAGTAATAAGGGATCGCAAGAAAAGAATATTTTACTTATCCCAAGTTTCATACATCGAAAAAATCCTTGCTCGTTTTAAAGCATGCAAAACTTCAAGAAAGTTTTCTTACCTTTTCAGGATAGAGTAACTTTATCTAAAGATATGTCTCTGTAGACATCAAAGGAGATAAAGGAAATAAAGGCAGTTCTTTATGCTTCGGCTGACAGAAGTCTAATGTATGCTATGCACGAGATCAGAAATCTGTTTTGCCAAGGGCATAGTTAGCAGATATCATAGTAACTCTAGACAAGGACAGTGGACTGCAGTAAAGCATATATTGAAGTACCTTAGAGGTACTAGAGATTATATGCTAACTTACAAGACAGTTAATTTGGTCCTTGTGGGTTGCATGGATTTTGACTTCCAATCGGATAGGGACAATAATAAGTCAACCTCGGGGTTTTGTGTTTACTTTAGGAGGTAAAGTCATAACTATGGAAGAGTGATAAGCATAGGTGTTTTTCTGGACTCCACCATAGAAGCTTAGTATATGGCAAGCCTCTGAGGTAGCCATAAAAGCTGAATGACTCAATAACCTCAAGATAGACTTAGAAATAATTTCTGGTTTGTCCAAAGATTATTACAATTTATTGTAATAATGTTGGTGCAGTAGCAAACTCGAAGAAACCATAAGTCTATAAGGCAAGTAAACACAATAGAGCGCAAGTACCACCCAATACGAGAAATCGTATAAACGAGGAGAAGTTGTTGCCGCCTAGATTGCATCAGGTGATGACCTATAGATCCTTTCGCTAAGGTCCTTAAGGCAAGAGCTTTTGATGAGCATGTAGAAGGGTTGGGAATCAGATGTATGGCAGCTGATATGGCAGCTTAGTCTTTTAGTATAAGTGGGAGATTGTTAGAGTGTATACTAAAAGCCTAGCTTTTGGTATAAACATTTATCTAGAAATAAGAATCACATTGGTCAAATGTCTACATTTATGATAAATGTAGTTGTTCAATTAATTTATATTGTAGATAACATGGTGTGTGGTGTCACACACAGAAGATCATGTTATCAGTACCTTATAAATTATAAACAGTAGCTCACGACCATAATGGAAAGGAACAAACCATTGGAAGGTCGTAGTGTAATTAGGTATTAGTTTATCTTAACTATATAATTACACTAGTACACTTAGAGTGTATTGAGTAGGACCATTAGAGGTCGTTTCTTTTATACTGACTTTATAAAGAAACAAAGACCTCAGTTATTATGGAAGTGTGTGCTCTTAATCCTAATATAATAACAAGCACATATATTTGATATTTATTTCTTTAATTTATCAATGGGTGAGATTTAGTTCGATGAATCAATAAGCCCGATAAGTTGGGAAATGATATCACTTATAGTGTGTGTTGTTGATTATAGAAGGAAACTGTGTCCTAGTGATCTAGGTTGAGAATGTCCCCAAGAGGAGCTCATAAGGATTGTCATGTTAAACCCTGCAGGTGGACTTAGTTCGACATGACGATGAAGTTGAGTGGTACTACTCTTGGAGCTAGATATTAATTAAGTGAGTTGTCAGTAACTTACTTAATTAGTGGACATTTGTTATCTTAAACACAGGGAGACTAACACACTCATAATAAGAAGGAGCCCAAAATGTAATTTGGGATTGGTGCGGTAGTTCAATGATAGTTCTTTAGTGGAATGAATTATTATTGATGAAATTAAGTTGTGTGTTCGGGGCGAACACGGGATGCTTAAATTCATCGGGAGACCAAAACCAATTCCTCCTCTCGGTCCCTATCGTAGCCTCTAGTATATAGAGATTTATACCCACCGCATACCCACCTTCTTACTCATCCAATGGGGCCGGCCAAGACCAAATGGATGAGCCATGTAGATGGCCGGCCAAAGCTTGGGTCCCAAGCTTAGGTGGCCGGCCACTAGAATATTAAAAAGGATTTTTATTAAAATTATTTCTTATGTGGATATCATGATTTTAAAAGAGAGTTTAAAAATTAAAAATTTCCTTTTATAACTTTCTACAAAAGATTAAGAGAAGAGATTAATCTCTTTCCTTATTTGTAGATTAAAGGATGATTTTAATTTTTGATAAAAACTTTCCTTATTTGTAAATCATCTACATGTTTAAAAGAGAGTTTAAAATTTGAAATCTTTCCTTATTTGTTGATTAAAGGAGGATTTTAAATTTTAAGAAAACTTTCAATTTTAATCATGTTCATGATTTAAAAGAGAGTTTAAAATTAAATATTCTCTTTTATAAGTTTCTACAAAAGATTAAGAAAAGATTTGATATCTTTCCTTATTTGTAGATTAAAAGAGATTTTAATTTTTAGAGATAACTTTCTTTTTATCCACATGTTTAAAAGAAATATTTTAATTTATAAAATTTCCTTTTATTAACCACCATGAAGGGAAAAATTATTTGAGAAATTTTTATAAATTTCCGAAAGCAAATTAGGAAGTTTTAATTCTTGTGTGAATTAAAATTTCCTTGATTTGTGGAATGGTGTGGCCGGCCATTGTATTTGTAAAAAGGAAATTATTTTTAATTAAATTTTCTTTTTCATGGCAAAATAATTAAGGAAGTTTTTAATTAAATTTCCTTATTTGCCAAGACCAAGGATTATAAAAGAGGGGGTAGAGAAGGCTTCAAGAAGAACAACCTCTATTATTTCTCTCCCTCTTTTCCTTGGTGTTGTGGCCGGCCAACCTCTCTTCCTCTCTTCCTCTTGGTGGTGGCCGAACCTTTCTCTATTGGCTTGGAGCTCTTGTGGTGGCCGGATACTACTTGGAGAAGAAGAAGAAGAAGGAGAGAAAGCTTGTATCCCTTGGAGCTTGGTTGGTGTTTTGTTCTTCGTCCTTGGTGAAGCTTATTTGTGTTGGCCGAACCTAGCTAGGAGGAGAAGAAGGTGCTTGGTGGTTTCTCATCTCGGAAGATCGTTGCCCACACAACGTCCGAGGTTAGAAGAGGAATACGGTAGAAGATCAAGAGGTTTTTTTTCTACAAGGTATAACTAGTAATTTTTCTTTCCGCATCATACTAATTATTTATGGAAATAATACTAAATACAAGAGGCATACGATTCTAGAATTTCGAATTTATTTTCGATATAGTGTTCTTTTGTTTTTCTTTTCCTTGTGATTTGATTGTTCTTTTCGGTTAACCTAAAGTTATTTTAGGAAATTAAATATTAGCTTTCTATAAAAGGTTTTGTCTAGTCGGTGGTGGTTGTTCCCATATCCAAGAAGGCCATGTGCCTCGCCACGTCAGTACTGGGAACCGATTATGGAAATTAATATTTAATGAAATTAATAACTTAAGGTGATTTGGGTCGAACGTGTTAAGTTCCGCAGGAGACCCAAGTCAAAACCTAAAAGAACGAATAGATTAAGTTTTGGATCAAACGTGTTAAGTTCCGCAGGCGATCCAAAATTTAATTTAAAAGAACACATGGTAGCTAGGAAAAGGTTCAGACCTTTGTACAAAATTTTTGTACAGTGGAACCTCTAGGCTTTCCGAGTAGCAACCAACACTTGATAGGTCACGGCAAGGAAGAGGAGGGAGAGCAAGGAGAGAACCCAAGGAAGAAGAAGGAGTTACACCACTTGAATGGAAAAATGAATTCACAATTCAAAACAAAGTGGTCGGCCACTCTTCATTATGTAACTCCCCATTAAATGCAATTAATGTGAAGTTATTATGAAAATGGCTTTGTAACTTCCATGAGGTGGCACCCATGATGATGTGGAACATCATTATTGGTCCACCTAATGCCAACTCACCAATGAGGTGGCAAAAGGTCAAGTCAAAATTGACCTTTGGTCTTCCTTCTCAAGTCAAGTCAAACTTGACCCAATCTCTACCATGGTTGATCTAATCTAACCATTTGATTCGAGTCAACTTAATATAATGAATCTAATTCATTAAATTAAATTAATTCAATGAGTCAAAATCTAAATTAGACTCATTGAACACATGAATCAACTTGAGTCGAACTCAAGTTAGCCCAATTAGGATTACTCTTAATTCAATTTGATTCATCAAATGAATCTAATTCTCTTGGTTCATCATATGAACCTAATCTCCATCTAATTGTCCTAAGTGTGTGACCCTATAGGTTCTTGTAACGTTGGCAATGCCCTAAACCCATTTAGGAGCATAAGTAATGAGCGGTATCTAGCAACACATCATTACTACCCAAGTTACAAGAATGTCGAGATCCGACATCACCTTGTGACTACTAATTGTGACTCCTCACAATATATGTGACATTGTCCTTCTATCCTAGACATCTAGATTGATCAATATGAGGCATAGACCGTGTCATCCTCTAATCAATCTAAATCTTGAACTCCAAGTAGACTCACTCGATCAAATGAGCTCAACATCTAATGTTGACTCATTTGGGCATGGCCATGCACTTAGTGGTCTCACTCTATCAAGAATACTGATGTCGCTCCCGTCATATGGTAGGGATAGATCCCATCTACACCACTCACATCCCTCTACATAATTCGTTATATACCCAGTAATCGCCTTTATAGTCCACCCAGTTACGGGTAACGTTTGACGAAACCAAAGTACATAACTCCTTATGTAGGGATCCATGGTGACTTCAGGTCAAAGGACTAATAGTCATACTAATAGCCACATGAGAAAGTATATGACACTCATATAACGATCCATGATACTTTCTCATGGCGGGTCATTCAGTATACATTCTCTAATGCATACCCATGTGTCAGCTTGATATCTCTATATCCATGACTTATGAGATCAAGTCATCGAGCTGACCTACATGCTAGTCTTAGTGTATTAACATTGTCCCTGAATGTTAATACTCGACTAGGAATGATTTAGAGTAGTGTTCCCTATATCATCTCACTATCGATTCAACTAATCGATTGATATAGGTATGAACCTTCTACTCAAGGACGCTATTATACTTAGTCTATTTGGCACTAATACAAATAAGTATAATAACCAAACAAATGCCTTTATTAATATACAAGAATATGATACAATGAGTCCATACAATCATCAAATGATTGGCTCTAGGGCTCTAACTAACACAACCGAACAGCATCTGCTGACACTCCTTCACAATTCACCATATCACAAAGCTCTAGAAATGTCTCAAGGTGCAGATAAGGACTTTCTGATACTTCTCCTCCAAATTTGTGACCTTGTATCATGAAAATTAACTCTGGGTCTAGTTGAAAATTTTCTTCTTCAATATGAGGTTGCACAATGGGAGACATAAATCTTGCAAAAATAGGTGCCGAGAAATCTCTTAAGGGTCTGCTTGACATGTTAGTGCTCATCGATATTCAAGAAAAAATATTTGAGTAAAAACAAAAATGAAGAATTAAAGATAAGAAATAGAATGCTATATGAGAAATAAGAAACAAAATGCAGAATTTAGACAAGAAAGAAAATGCAGTTTTTTTTGAATTATGAAAATGGAAAAACAAAAACTATTCACAAGTCTAGATTAACTAAATTGCTAATCTACTAATGTTAATGCGATCAGTCCCTGACAACGGCGCCAAAAACTTGTTACGCTTCCACAAGTGCACGGATTCGTCGTCAGTAATAAAGATTATCGAACCACAGGGACTGTTGATTAAGCACTAGAGATGTCACAAAGTAAGTTATCTAGACGGTCGAAAGTTGGCTTTGACGCTTATGAACTAACGAGCGTGATTAAAGAGAGGGAAAGAAGGTTGAGACGAAGAGAGAGGAGAGAGAGAGAATTGATCTTGGAGGGAATGAGCTTTGGGAGAAGGATTCTAGGATTTCGGTTTCATTATAATACTAGGAGATATTATATAGATTGCTTAGTTTCTACCCTCTATGTCCATGCTCTTGCAGGAAGTTAAATTAGTCAATATCCATAAGTATTGAATAGAGACGATTCTTGTGAAATCCTGTAATGGTTAACCCCTATCACAAGGGTGCCTCGGTAGATTACAAGAATACATGTCTAGTAAATAACAATAAGGATAAAGGTAGAGATTTGGTATGGTTTCCTACTTCCTTATGGAGGAATTGCCTCTCCTTTCAAGAGAATGTCCTAGACGTCCGTGAACGGGTTACCCTTATCACTAGGGCCCCTCGGGTATATGATCTAGAGCACTCTTTCTATGAGAGCGACAATTCCTAAGGGATTATTTCTCCTTTTAAGGGAAAAATATAAATATGTCACACACACAATTCATCAAGCATGAACAAGGCATTAACAAGTCATTGAATAGAAATATGGCAAATCTATATAGCTACATCTCCATCATATTACAAATACTTCCTAATCCTATAAGAGGATATCTACTCTATTGTGAGGGAAGAACAACCCCAAAACATAAAGTAAAGCATACTTACAACCCTTGATGTGAGAAGAAGGGGAAAAAGAGATGCTTGTCGAGGTTTCTGATGTTTTGGGGATGCCTCCTTTCTCTGGAGATGGACGACGGAACGTCAAGGGATGGCGGTGGATGAAGCTCTAGGGTTTCCCCCGAAGGGGAGAACCCTTTCCCAAGGAGAGGGACGAAGTCCAAAGCCAAAGATGCCCCCAAGAATAGGGTTCTTGACCTTTTTATAAGTTAGGGCACGGGCACCGCACGGCCCGTGCCACTGTCGTGCGAGATCGCACGACCAACTTCCTCCTCCCTTCAAATTGAGTGGCACGGTCGTGCGAGATCCGCATGGCCATGTCCTCCTTCTGCACTGGTTACACCCAACGGCTGTGCAGAATTGACACGGTCGTGCCTTCCTTCTACTCTGGTTACGCTGCATGGCCATACCAATTAGCACGACCATGTGGATCTGGGGCACTGCTCCTAGGGCACGGTCGTGCAGGATCGCACGACCGTGTATGGCTTGACTGCTGGTCGTGGAGGCACGACCATGCAGGATTGCACGACCATGCATGGATCCATCTCTGTTTGGTCGCACGGTCATGCAAGAGTTGCATGGTCGTGCACTGTTCTTCCTCTGTTTGGCCACACGGTCGTGCAAGATTGCACGCCGTGTTCTCTGCCTCATTCTGGTGCGTCGACAATCATTGTTTTTACTCCGTAAGTTATCCCTATCAACACAAAATCAAACAAAGAGCAGATCTCTGAACAAAAGAATATTTATGATGAGTATATGATAAAAGAGACGATCATGCAAAGAATATATATGCATAAAGCAAGTGAATGTGCGTTAAAATATGCATAAACAATCATAATATTTACGCACATCATCACTCTAGAAAATCATGCCATGAGGGAATGTTAGAGAAAGCGAGGATGATAGACATGTCGGGGATAGAGGTTTGCCGGGACTTTGGGAATAGGCGATGCTACAGTATCTCTCTCTCAGAACTTGCGAGTATTGAGTGGGTAGCTCGATCGTGTGTAACTAGGTCAGGAGCCCTAAAGTAGACTGGTCAACCAAAGCAACTGACCGGGTCACCCAGTCACCAAACTCGGTTAGGACATTAAGCGTACGGGGTGGGATAGATGCCCAGTCAGGTAAAACCTGACCGGTTGCATGCCTTGACACCTACACAAAGACTAAGTTGACATAACCTAGGCAGGAGGGATAAACACTTAGCAAATTACACAGTGAGAAATAGTATGGGCCATAAAAGAAAGTACTAAAAAAACTATACAACGACACATTACAAAAATAGTTTGCCCAAGCACAGGTCCTTCACAACGCTCAAATCAAAGTCAGAAGAAAGGAAGAGCAAACTAGTCGTCAAAAGAAGGAAAGACATCATCAGGGAGCTCCCGGAGAAGGTGACCCCTATCCAGGAAATCATCAGGAGGGGTTGTTCAGACAAATCCTTTCTCACAAAGTTGTAGCAGGGCCCCACACCACCGTAGCAAACCATCCATTCGATGAGACTGTCTATCTTTGCTCCAAATACTTCAGAAGCAAGGTAGGTGGCCTTATACGCTTCTAGATGGGCAGCCTCACCGGCCTGATAATCCTTAAACGCGTTCTTGGCCTTATCTGCAACAGCTCGGACCAGGGCCAGCTCTTGGTGTGTGGTGGCGGCTTCATCCTTGGCCTTTGAAAGATCCTCCTGCAAAGACTTGAGGGTAGCCTTGGCAACCTCCTATTACTTCTGAAGAGCAACTTCCCGATTGGTGCTAGTGGACAGGTCTGCTTTTTTCACCTCTAGATCTCTCGCCAGAGCAGCATGCACTTCTTGCAATTCCTTCAGCCGCGAAGAGAGGGTACCCACCTCAGCTTCCTTCTCTTCTAGATTGGCCACGATCTGGGCACAACACATCCCCTCAGACTTAAGCTTGGATTCGCTCGTCTTCAGAGCATTCTGCAAGGTCTGCACTTTCTTTGACTCTACCTGAGCTAGGTCCCTAACAATTTTGGGATTTTTCCCTAATAGTTTGAAGATAAGATTGTATCGAGTTATCAGAGATGGTCAAATAAAAAATGTGGCTGGTGGTGGCAGGAGATTCCAACTCTTGAAGGTGAGCCCTCAAGGACTCGTTCTCTCGCTGCAAGCCAACCACGTACTGTGATATGCTCAGACCCATGCCACATGCCTGTTAAAAGTAGGGAAAGATTAGCATTATCTCAAAGATATGAAAAAGAGGCAGAGATAACTCACCGATACTAGTCGATTGGAGAACACGTCAACTAGCTCCAGAGGGGGGCCTTCTAAAATCTAGCCGACAGCAGTCTTCCATGACTTAGCTAGGGCCCCATGAAATTTCACCTGGCCATAGTGAGGAGAGGCACTGGACGATGGGATAGGGCCCTGCACCTGTAGAGAAGGAAGCTAGAAGGAAGATGTGAATGCATATTTGCCCTTAAGGCACTCCTTGGGGCGCGAAGAAGAGGCAGGTGCCGAAGTAGGAGCAGGGGGTGGAAGAGAAGGGGTCTCGGAATCCCTGGGTTGGTCTCCCGCTTGGGAGATGATTTGCTCCAGGACTAAAACGGGGGCAGGAGAGGGCGCAGCCTCTATTACTGGAGAAGGGGTTACCCGGGCAGGGGTTTTCACCTTGGTCTTGTAGGAAAGAGGAAGCCTCGACGGAGAAGATTGTACTGATGGGATGACTCGTTTCCTTTTGCGCTGGAGGCGCAGACGCTTCTCTGGAGGAGGAGAGGAGGCCCTCTCACTCGCGGTCGCTTCAGTTCTGAGGGTCTCGGGGTCCCCGGACGGTTGAGAAGAGACCTCTGCTGAGGTGATGGCTTGTGGGGCATGAGGAACCTCATGTTCCTCCAAAATCTCTGGGCCCAATTTCTTTAAAATATCGTTGGACAGCTTGGAAGAGTCAATGGTATAGGCACGAAACATGACCGCTTTTGTAAAAAATAAAGAAAATACCTCAGTTAATGAAGAACGGGAAGTGAGGGTATTGGATCTTAGCAAAAGGAGCGTACAAAGACGTCTGGATGGCGCTGAGCCTAAAAGTGTATAACATGCTCTCTCGTAGTAGAAAAGGGAGCCGCAGTTATACGCCCTCCAACTTTTCGGATGTTGTGTGGCAGGGTGATGTTGGTGGTCGTGTACCTCAAAGGGAGTGGGAAGAGTATAGCGCCACTCAGCTGGCCAGGATGCTAGCTCGGGCAATTGGACATAAAAAAAATCTAGACTTCCAACCTTTGTTGGAAGAAGGCATGCATCCCGTCAAAAAAATTGTACCCGACCCTAGACTACACAATGAAAACACTCGGCTCCAAGCGTTTGAGGGTGTAAAAATGATGAAAAAGCTGTGGGGTCAAGGGTATTCGATATAGGCGGCAATAGATCACCATTTCGCACATGGCGTGAAAGGCGTTGGGGTTGAATTGGGACAACGAAACGCCAAAGTACCTGCTCAAAGAAGAGAAGAACGGATGGATAGGAAAGTGAAGACCGCCAAGGAGATGGTCCTTAAAAAATGCCACAAAACCGACAGGAGGGGAGGAAGGATGGTCATCCGCCCCCGGAGGACGGAGCTTGTAGGCCTTAGAAAGTTCCAGACTCGACCGAATTGCCCTAAGATCACTATTATCCATGTCGGAATGGAAATATACATACCAGGGCACCTCCATCTCACCAGCCATTACAGGATCAAAAGGAGTGAGAGATGAAGATGGAAGAGTACTTATGGAGGACAAAGGAAATGCACGAAGGAGGAGGCGAGTAAGCGAAAGCAAGAAGGAAAAGAAAACTCGAAGGAAGTCAAAGCGATGAGGAACGACGGTGGACGACCTTTAGGGTTTTTAAATCAAAACTCTTAGGAAGCATCGAGAAGCGAGCCAGACAACTAAAATGGCATATCACACGTCAGCCGTCAGATCGAGAAGCGAAAGCGATTTGGGTTCGCGTGCAAAAAGCATGCGTTATACATTATGACGAGTTAAGTTTATGGGGCACATGTCATCTCCCTAGGAATGGGCATTTATGATGGAAGTGAAAAGAAAATCATGGAAAGGGATATACGAACAAGAAAGCCTTACCTTGTGAAGACCATGCCTCGGAGACTAAAAATTCCATGCGACTTCCTCAGTAAACGAAGAAGAAGACGACGGGAAGTGTTGCTCCAAATTCGGCGCCTTTATGTCTCCTCGAAATCAGAGTAAGGTTTAAATTTACCTAAAACCTTATGTATTACCCTTTGTGGTCGTGGGGGCATTAAGCTAAGTCCTCGAGCACAATCCCTTCAAGCCACACATGTTGCTCTCCAGATCCCTTCCTGATCAGACCTCCATATCCTTTCCTGGTCAGATCTCCAAATCCATTCTTGGTCAAGTCTCCAGATCTATTCCTAGTCAGACCTCCAGATCCATTCCTGGCTAGGTCTCCAAATCCATTCCTAGTCAGGTCTCCAAATCCATTCTCGCTCAGGTCTCCAGATCCATTCCTGGTCAGACCTCCAGATCTATTCCTAGCCAAGTCTCCAAATCCATTCCTGGTCAGGTCTCCAGATCCATTCCTGGTCAGACCTCCAGATCCATTCTTGGTCAGGTCTCTAGATCAATTCCTAGTTAGACCTCCAGATCCCTTTATGGTCAGGCCCCCCGATCGCTTCCTGGTCAGGCTCTCAGTCGGGTTTTCAGACTCTCGCCCCAGTGCGAGTTATAAGTGAATATGCTCTCACGCCTCCATACTCTTGTCCCAGCACGAGTTATAAGTGAGCATGCTCTTATTGGATCGTGAAAGTCGATAGAGGGGAGGGGGAGTGAATATCGATTTAAAAGGTTGAAAAGGAGATCGAGTACGCAGCGAAAAAATCAAAATTAGAACAATGCTAACACAAGTAATTTTTTACTTGGTTCGGAGCCATGATCGACTCCTACTCCAAGGCCCGCACTCGTTGAGTGCTTTCGTTGGACAATTACTAATAATTCGCAAAGTTATTACAAAAATTAAGTACAGGAATTATTAGAAAGGAATACCGACAACACTGAAAAGAAAAACTTGGCCTTTTGTTGTCGGAGTAGCTTCGCAGTGTCGTAGGAGCACAGCAGGGCAGAGCAAGCGTTGGAGGATCTTGTTGTTCGTTGTTCTTTGCTCCACGGTGCATCCTCCTTATATAGGAGGCTCTGGGCGCCCGGATCCCTTCTAAGCGCTTGGAGTGTGACGTAGCTCGTCCAAACATGAAGCTCCACGTGGCGACGTGGCGAGGGGATAAAATTTGCATCCCGAGTGCCGAGATCCCTTCCCGGCGCCCGGACCTTCGGGCGCCCGGATCCCTTCCGGGCGCCCAGATCCCTTCCAGGCGCCCCGACCTTTGTTTTTTCAACAACCTGCAAAAAATATTAGTCCAAGGCAAAATGCAAAACTACCCTGTAAAATAAAGTATTAGCATAGTACAGTTATAATAGTAATAAAATTAGTAATTAGATTTCGTCTCCTCGAGACCGGAATCTAGTCACGATCTCAACTTAGATTTCTGAAATGGATCTAAGTTGGATCGACGCCTAATGTTCCCTTCCCAGGAACGCATCCTCATAGTCACTCCCCTCCAGTGACTTACCTTAACTTATCTGTCAGACGTCCGGCCAGCCCTTCGACTCGTCTAGACTTTGTGTCAGCTACCTGGTCAGCCCGTCGACCTAGCTAAACTTCCCTGCAACACTGAGTTAGCACAATAGATAAAAACAGTGTTAACAAAATTCAAGTATAACCTAGGGTTACCTCCCTAGGGTTGCTTAGCTTCACTCACTAGGGCCCGACTTCACTCACCGGGACTTCCTCCACCTAGCTTCACTCATTAGGGTCAGCTTCACTCATCGAGACTTCCACCACCTAGCTTCACTCACTAGAGCTCGACTTCACTCACCGGGACTTCCACCACCTAGCTCCACTCACTAGGTCTGACTTCACTCACCGGGACTTCCACTACCTAACTTCACTCACTAGGGCCTGGCTTCACTCACCAGGACTTCCACTTTGCCTAGCCTTTGGTTAGGACTTACCTTTGTTAGTCATCTAGTCCTGACTAGACTTCTCTCTCCCAAACATCAAGTCCTGTTTGGGTCAACCCTTGGTCATATTATCAAACATCAAAACCTTAGAAGTCGATTGCACTAACAGCTCTCACGCCTTCAGACTCTCGCCCTAGTGCGAGTTATAAGTGAGCATGCTCTCACAACCAATGACCTTGCGGTCGGGATTCCAGACTCTCACCCCAGTGCGAGTTATAAGTGAGCATGCTCTCATGCCTTCAGACTCTCACCCCAGTGTGAGTTATAAGTGAGCTTGCTCTCACGCCTTTAGACTCTCGTCCCAGTGCGAGTTATAAGTGAGTATGCTCTCACGGCTCCAGACTCTCGCCCTAGTGCGAGTTATAAGTGAGCTTGCTCTCACGCCTCTAGACTCTCGCCCCAGCGCGAATTATAAGTGAACATGCTCTCACGCCTCCAGACTCTCGCCCTAGTGCGATTTATAAGTGAGCTTGCTCTCACACCTCCTGACTCTCGTCCCAGTGCAAGTTATAAGTGAGCATGCTCTCACGACCAACGACCTTGCGGTCGAGATTCCAGACTCTCGCCCCAGTGCGAGTTGTAAGTGAGCATGCTCTCACGCCTCGAGACTCTCGCCCCAGTGCGAGTTATAAGTGAACTTGTTCTCACGCCTCCAGACTCTCGCCCCAACGCGAGTTATAAGTGAGCATGCTCTCACGTCTCTAGACTCTCGCCCCAGTGCGAGTTATAAGTGAGCATGCTCTCACGCCTCCAGACTCTCACCCCATCATGAGTTATAAGTAAGCATGCTCTCACGCCTCCAAACTCTCGCCCCAATGTGAGTTATAAGCAAGCATGCTCTTATGCCTCCAAACTCTTGCCCCAATGCAAGTTATAAGTGAACATGCTCTCACGACCAACGACCTCGCAGTCAGGATTTCAGACTCTCACCTTAGTGCGAGTTACAAGTGATCCTGCTCCCACTATCAATGATCCCTCGGGCAGGATTTCAAACTCTTGTCCTCGCATCCCCAGTACGAGTTATAAGTGAGCATGTTCTCACGACCAACGACCTTATGGTCGGGATTCCAGACTCTCGCCCCAGCGCGAGTTATAAGTGAGCATGCTCTCACACCTCCAGACTCTCGCCCCAGTGTGAGTTATAAGTGAGCTTGCTCTCATAGGGGTGAGAGTTATAAGTGAGCATGCTCTCACGCTTCCAGACTCTCGCCCTAGTGTGAGTTATAAGTGAGTTTACTCTCACGCTTGCAGACTCTCGCCCCAACGCGAGTTATAATTGAGCATGCTCTCACGCCTCCAAACTCTCACCCCAGCACGAGTTATAAGTGAGCATGCTCTCATACCTCCAGACTCTCACCCCAGCACGAGTTATAAATGAGCATACTCTCACGCCTCCAGACTCTCACCCCAGTGCGAGTTATAATTGAGCATGCTCTCACGACCAACGACCTCGTAGTCGGGATTCTAGACTCTCACCCCAGTGTGAATTACAAGTTAGTCTGCTCCCACAACTAATGATCCCTCGGGCAGGATTTCAAAATCTCGTCCTCGCATCTTAGCACGAGCTATAAACAAGCACACTACCACACTTAGTAACTCACGGGCCAGCCTTTTACACTCTTCTTCCTAGGAGGGTTATCAGCAAACAAAGAAGTACCAGAGAAAAAGGAAAAAGAAACAAAGGTTGAGACTCGACCAGATTTACATTTATTTAATAAAGTATTTAATGAAGTACAGGGGACACTCCTTGAAATCTCATTTCCACATTAGGGACATCTAAGTAATCAGAGTTCCTTTTCGGTACCAGTGGATGATCGACACCTCGAGCAAAGGTGTTCTGTATGAGTTGCCTGCCCTGAGTAAGATTGCGCTTGAACCAGCTCTGCCTTGGTAAATTGAATAATGCGACGCTGATGAGCGATAGTTTCGTATTTGAGCTAGTTCTCTTCTTGAAGAAGGGCTATGGAAGCGACATGTTTCTCTTTTAGATAGATCAGGAATTGGGCCTAGCTCTCCAGATCTGCATAATCTTTCTGCTTCAATGCTACTTTAACCTGAGTCTGAGACTTAGCGGCTAACCAAAGTTCCTCAATATCTCGATGGAGAGAAGATTGAAGATCTCTATCATGCGGCATCTCGGCTAAAGCAGTATCCTTTTGGGCAAGTAGCTGAGTCAAATAGGCTAGCTGTTGGTGCAAGAGTGACACCTCATCAGCTTCAGAGGTTGAGGCCATGGTTAGAAGAAGTCAGTAAGAAAAGTACAATGGTGTTGGGGGACTCAGCCCTTTTAAAGAGGGAGATATTAAGAGTCGGCTTCGAAGGGTTGGTGAGGTCCTTCTCCCGAGGTGGATTGGGTGATTAAACCAGTTGCGTATCTGAGGATCTGGGAAAAGGAGTAGCATTTAAGGGTGTCATGGTGGAACAAGTAAACTAGAGGACGAGTCTAGTCAGTTGTACTTGAGTCTCCTTCGACTATACTTGGGGGGAGGCTTGTGATATGGTGCATGATGGTGGGGTCTGATAAAGTTGGACAGTCAAAAGTCAAGGGGACGTGGTAGTCAGAAGTCAAGGAGACGTGGCAGTCAGAAGTCAAGGAGACGTAGTAGTCAGAAGTCAAGGGGATGTAGCGGTCAACAGGTATAGAAAGAGGAAGTAGGACCATGTGACGACATCAACAACATGATTCCCGGTAGGGTTTTCACAGACTAGGACTCCATATCTAAGACACCTTGGTCTAAGATCTAGTAGGTAGTTGGGGTGATATATGACCTAGATCTGACTGTTCGGGCTCTCACGACCTGGTTGTACCTAGGCCTAGTGCTCTCGGTAAGCTAAACTCCCGGGCATCCAACTCCCGATCGGCTCTTGGACGATCTCTCCATAGCTCCCAACCCCCCACGGTTTAGGCCAAGTGGTATACCCGACTAATCATCCCGAGCTGCCCTATTCATACCCGGTCGAGATAGAAGGCGTTACGTGATAACAAGGTTAGGGAATCGTAACTGCCTACCAGGGAATAACTGCAAAATGTCAAGGAATATTCCAACGGTCTACAGCCACCTGCGAATGGAACCTTCCTTCAGTCTACAGGAGGATGCTATGTGTCCTCCATCACCCGACAAGTCCTGACACCGGACATTCTCTGACATCAGTCAGGCTCCAAAATGCGTGCACTATCATATAAAAAGGGAGGTCCTCTCCCTTACACAGGTACGCTCTCTCGCACATTCGCACTTGTATTCTACTTTCTTTCTCCTTCATACACTATTCTTCTGGGGAAAAAGTACCTGACTTGAGTGTTGGAGGGCCTGCTCTAGGGACTTTTCCCTAATTTTTGGCCTCTAACGTCCGTGTGCTTGTCTGAGTGTGCACTGAGTTCAGGTACTGCCGGCTGAGTCATTGTTGTCCGTCAGCACCACGTGGGAGTCTATCCTTGTACGCGCATACGAGAAGGGTGTCTCAGTCCCCCCCCCCCCCCGCGTCAACGCCAGCAACAGCTCATCCGACTTTTATCTGACTTAAATTTCGGACAGGATCAAAACTGTTGAACCCCGTGGTTGTTTTGATGTAACCAACCAAGTTAGGTTGGGTCTTGTTTGTTATCTGATCCTTGTGTCTAAGTGTGCAGTGTTGGTGCAACCTTAGGTCAAGGTTGACCTGGTTGACCAGACTCGAGTTGACTTGACTCGAGTTGTGTTTTGATGTTTGACGAGTTATGTTTGACAATGTTTGACGTGAACAGAAAAGTTGTATCTTGATGTTTTACAAGGATACAAGCTTGGGAGATTGTGGGTGCAACCCGTGGTCAAGGTTGACCTGGTTGACCCGAGGTGAGTTGACCTGACTCGGAAAAGTCCAAGCAGGGAGCTTGGCATGGGAAAAGTCCAAGCAGGGAGTTTGGCATGGTGAAAAGTCCAAGCAGGGAGTTTGGCATGGTGAAAAGTCCAAGCAGGGAGCTTGGCACGGGAAAAGTCCAAGTATGGAGACTTGGCACAGAGAAATCCAAGTATGGAAGCTTGGCACATGGGAAGTCGGAGAGGGCCCGGTAGCTCGTTCTCCGAACTGTGGTCAGAGAGGGCTCGGGAGCTCGTTATCTGGACCGGATGGAAGTCGGAGAGGGTTCGGTAGCTCGTTCCCTGAACTGTGGTCAGAGAGGGCTCGGTAGCTCGTTCTCTGGACCGGAGGTGAAAGTCCTGGTGAGTGAAGCCAGGTGAAAGTCCTGGTGAGTGAAGCCAGGCAGATGGAAAGTCCTGGTGAGTGAAACCATGCAGACGGAAAAGTCCTGGTGAGTGAAGCCAGGCAGATTGGAAGTCCTGGTGAGTGAAGCCAGGTGAAAACCCTAGTGAGTGAAGCTAGGTGAAAGTGAAAGTCCTGGTGAGTGAAGCCAGGCAGTTGGTGAAAGTCCTGGTGAGTGAAGCCAGGCAGTTGAGAAGTCCTGGTGAGTGAAGCCGGGCAAGGAAAAATCCAGATGGATCAAGGCTGATCGGACATCTGGTGTTGTGAAGGTCAAGGGAGTGACCGGATACTTGACACGAAGAGAAAAGTCCAAGTGGGTCAAAGGGATTGACCGAACACTTGGTGGGGAGTCTTAGCAGGTCAAGGGAGTGATCGGATGCTAAGCATGATGTACCAACAGGTCAAGGTTGACCGGATGTTGGTTTGGAAGGCTTGGGACTTGGTTTGGGCAAAAACCAAGCTCTGGATCGATCAGTGGATCGATCCAGTGATACATTGGGTATCTAGATCAGTAATCAAACAGAATGCTTCTGTGGATTATCTGATCGGTCTGAAGACCGATCAGGAAGCAAACAGAAGAGAAGAAGGAGAAAGGCTGATCGGTCCAAAGGACCGATCAGACTCCTCCTGGACCGATCAGGACATTGCCTGATCGGTCCAGGCTTAGCCTGATCGGTCCCCAAGACCGATCAGGGACAGTGTGGACCGATCAGGTTAGAGCCTGATCGGTCCAGAACTATCCGTTGGCTCACAACGATCTTCTGTCTTCTGCTGTCTTCTGGCTTCTTCTTCGCAGGTGGATGCAGGTATAAAAGAGGCCGAGGGCTTCTACAGAGGGACAACTACTTACTTCTTCTTCCTCCTCTGAACTGAGCTGTTGTTCTTCTGAAAGCTGTGCTCTTGAGCTTCTTCGACTGAGTTGCTTGTTGGCATTCGTCCGTGAAGTTGGTGCTTCATCCGGGACTTCAGTCGACGAGAAGGCAAGCGAGTATTTGTACATTCATTGTGTATTTTGTTCTTGCTCTTCGTTGTATTTTCATATTGCTGTTGCAAGCTATTGTGGCGAGGTTTCTCCACCCACAAGGAGTATTTATTAGCCGGTTCTCCGGGGACTCATCCACCGACGGATTGATAGGGCTCGTCCACCTTACGGACATGCCGAGGAGTAGGAGTATCACCTCCGAACCTCGTTACATCCATCGAGTTTGAGGTTTGTCTTCTTCCTTTTCGTTTCTACGATTTCATTTCCGCTGCGCTAACCCTAATCGTAGGAAGAAACGCGAAGAATTTGGGGCGGCTATTCACACCCCCCCTCTCTAGCCGCGACCGTCGATCCTAACAAGTGGTATCAGAGCAAGGTTACTCTTCGTCGGATTAACACCCGGGGGAGCACAAACTAGAGATGGATCAACTCGGAGAAGACATCACCATTCCACCTTTCTATGACCGTGACGACTTCGCGTATTGGAAGGTAAGAATGAGGTATTTTCTTATGACTAACCTTGAAAATTGGAATTGTGTTCAATTAGGTTTCAAGCCTCCAATGGATAAGGAAGGAAAACCACTCGAGAAGAAGAAGTGGACAAGGGAACAAATCCACCATTCCACAATCAACGATGAGGTAATGAAAGTATTTGAATTCTCATTACCTAATGACATTCTATGTAAGATAGGTGGATACAACAATGCCAAGGAATTGTGGAACAACTTGGCTAAGTTCCATGAGGGGAACTCCACTTCAAGCCATGAAGAGGAGTCAAGTGAGCCAAGGAGTTCACATCATGGAGGGATGGATTTAGAAGTTGAGGGTCACTCATCATCTAAAGAAGAAGAGGAGGAGAGTTCTTCTTCAAGTTCGGAGCAAGAAGAAGAAGCTTCTACCTCCGGAAGGGATGAAGAAGAGAGCTCACATCCATCCTCAACTCTAGGTAACTCAAGCAATTTAAGTTCTAGTAAATTGCATATATTATGCTTTGAGTGTAGGGAACTTGGACATTACAAGAGTAAATGTCCAAAGAGGGTTAGGAAGACTCCACCGGCGCCAAAGATCAAGGAAGTCGGAGTCCCGATACGCAAGAGCAAGGAGCACGTGGTGTGCTTCCAAATCAAGCGAAGGGGACACTATAGGAGCCAGTGTCCGAGGGGGAGGCAACCTCACAAGGACAAGAGACCGAGCACATCGATAGGGGGAGCTAAGGCAAACCCTAAGGTAACTTTTAAGGCACATTATTGTAATTCTAATAAGACACATGCTAGTAGTTTTATTGCAATTGCTAATAATGATAAGCATGTTAATTTTAGGAACCAATACATGAGCTTAGGAGCCAAACATGTTAACCTAGATAAGGATAATACTAGAAATGCCAACCCTAGGATTAATTCATCTAAAGTTAAGGAAAATCTAGGTAGAAACCCCAAAACAACTAGACACATGCCTAGGAATACCTCAAAGAAAAATGAAAATTTAAAAATTGAGGTATTAGAGAAGGAGAATCAAGTCTTGAGGTCAAGACTTGATACTTTGGAAAAGGCTCTTAAGAACTTGGAGAAGTCATCTCTAGGGTTTAAGAGTCAAAAACCAATGTCCAAGGACAAGAAAGGTTTGGGTCACAAACCTAAGTCCCAAGTGGTCAAGCCCACTTATCATAATGTTCCATTCGATTATGGAACAAAATCTAGGGCTAGGAAGACCATCACCAAGGTCACAAGGGGAGTCACCCCTAGAGTGGATCTTGATGAGTCCCAAATGACCAAGGCTTTAAAGCCTAGGAGGGTCATTAGGAGGGTTGCTAGGGAAGACATCCCTAGTGAATATTTAGTGAACCCAATGAGCTCCAATAGGTATTGGGTTCCTAGGAGCGTGATTTCATCACGCTAGATGAGTTAGGGTGTGCCAACCTTACTTGAATAGGTAGTTAACCTAATCATGGCAAAAGGTGGCACTTTAGGATTTTTCAAGGTATAATCAAGCCTTGAAAATGAAATTAAGAATTATTCCTAAGGTGATTAGAATGTGCCAATCAAATTTGAGGAGTTTTCTAGAGTCAATCTAATTGGCACATAGTGATCTAAAAATCTTTGGTATAAGATGCTAGGTCGATTACACTTAGGAATATAGAACCTATGGCAAAATGATCAAAATTATCAAAAATGGCAACTAAGGCTAGAATTAGGTATTTTCTATACCTTTATATATTATTTGCCATGTATTGTTTGCCATATGCCATGTCATGACATCATATTTATTTTATGATCATTTAAAATGTCATGATAATGCTTAGGTTAGTTAAATGTCATGCTTTATTTAAGTTTTATACTTTATGCCATGACATTGGCACATGTTTCCATTTATGATACAATTATATGCCATGTCATCATCTTTTGCATTTATAATCAATTAATTTGATTTAAGGACAAAAACACAATTTGATATGGAGATCAAATTGGTATTTAGAAAAATGCATGAGAACTTAGATTAAGCTAACCTAAACCCATATCTCACATCAAAATTGACTTGGATGTGTTTGATACACCTTAGATGTGTGTGAGATATTAGGATTGTGAGTTAGGATCAAGGTGCATAGTTCTTGTACCTAGATGAGCCTAATTCTAATTGGGGATCATAGGGAAAGCTTGTGTACAAGTCATGTACATTTAGCCCTAAAATTGTGGTCCCAAATTAAAGGGTTTAAAATCATTTCAAAATTGATTTGAAAAACCTTGATGAAGCTTTTCTAGTGATAGCATTCATCATTGAGCAAGTTGATACAAAGTTTTGAAACTTTAAGCTATTTCAAAACTTTTCGAACTTTGTATTAAGATTTGAAAAATGGAAGATATTTTCATAGAAAACTATTTTTCCATGATAGTATATGTTATGAGGAATGTATCCTCAAAATTTTACAATTTTTGAAATTTTGTGTGATTTTCTGGATGTTTCTAAATTTCGGGAGAAGAAAAATTCAGAAATCAGAAATCAGAGGTCGTGGACCGATCAGAAGGTTCCCTGATCGGTCCAGGTCTGTGTGGATCGGTCACTGGACCGATCCAGAGGGATCCTGATCGGTCTGATGATCGATCAGGGTGTGCCAAATTGCTGAAATTCGACTGGTTGTCTGAAATTTCAGCTCGGGAGTTGGTATTTTGAAGGTTTGAAACTCTCCAAGACATTGTTGGTGCAATGGTCAAGGGGGAGTTGACCTTTAGGGGGAATTTTACCTATTAGTCAAGGGGAGTTGAATTTTAGGGGGAGTTTTTACTCCTAAAGACTTGAGTGATATGTGATTATCACTAAGTTAATTGTTGACCTTAGTATCAAGGGGGAAATTAAGGGTTTCAATGAAAGGTATGAGACCTTCATTAGAAAGAAACTCTTGACCTTGATTCACTCTTTTTGATGTGTGTCAAAAAGGGGGAGAGTATAGGTTTGGGGAGAATGTTCAAGGAAGAACATTAGAAAACCTAAGTTTGATTATGAGTTTTGTCAAACATCAAAAAGGGGGAGATTGTTGGTGCAACCTTAGGTCAAGGTTGACCAGACTCGAGTTGACTTGACTCGAGTTGTGTTTTGATGTTTGACGAGTTATGTTTGACAATGTTTGACGTGAACAGAAAAGTTGTATCTTGATGTTTTACAAGGATACAAGCTTGGGAGATTGTGGGTGCAACCCGTGGTGTCACGCCCCAGAGGAGTCCCTGTCCGAAGAAATTTTGGCAGCATCTCCCCTGTACGGCGGACAATCTGAAACTTCTACATAACCCATATACCTCAGCCACAGACGCCTGGAATAATAACAGTAAATAAAACCAATCGCCACGCAGTTTATATAAGTATTCAGCCTCTGGCTGTCACAACCACGCAATTAATAAAATAAACAACATAGTAATACTCTGACTCGAAATCAACCCTACTCAACTACACTCGTAAAGCCCAAATCCGATTTTTCTTACCTCTTCTGCCGTCCAGGTAGGCATGTAGTAGTATAAAATCGAAAACAAATCCATCAACGAGACAACTTATATAATATCTAAGTATTCAACATCCAAATCCAAATATAGTCAAGTGAGAATCAAAAATAATACAAACGATAGCAAATAGCTGGAGGTCTGCAGGACCAGCACTACGTGCAGTGAGGACTAGCGACTGGAACTCCCTCCTGACAGCATCAACCTGAAAATATCAACAATGGAGGCGGGGTGAGTCCAACACTCAGCAGGTACAGTTGATATGCAAAGTAAAGAAACAACACCTAGCACTAATCATGCGTACAGTCTCCTGATAAGAAAGATAAGAATGCATCTGAAATAAACAGGAGAATACTGTACTAACCAGGTCCTGAGTATAAGGTCAAACAGTCCGAGGGATAAGGAAATCCTGTATGCATGTCAAACATAGGTATCCAAACAATATGCAACATATAAATGCAGCAAACACAAACACAAGCAATAAATGCATCATGCATATGATGCCAATGATGCGTCCTGGTCACCCCTGACGCCAGTCGATCATCTCATACAAAAGTGAGGCCGAGTGGGTAGGGCTGTGACAACCGTGCACTCTGTCGTCACTACTCCTGATGAGTGATCGAGTGGACGGGATGCTGTCGGAGTACACCTACCCCAAATCATAGATGGGGGAGCGTAATGCTCTCACCTCCCGGTACTCGATGACGGGGAGGAATCCCTGCCGGATAACACGTTGTGTCACACTACCCATGAGCGGACCAACGGTGCCTAACAGAGTCCCTGCTGCAACACACTCAGCCTGAATCGACCACTAACCCATGAGTGGTGGTGTGTGCAGATCCATGTAACTGGCGATGTGCTCAACAATAATGGAGCGGACTATCGCACAGCATGCAATCATGCAAATGGTGCATGGCACTAACCACAAGAATATCCTGACCTAATCCACATATATATAAAAATACATCAAAGGTCAACGAATTCAAAACAATCCAAAGGTATACAGAAGGTATAAAACCTAGGTCCTGAACATGGTCAAGCATGGCATATCACTACCCCTATAAGCATGTATAAACAGGTAAAATATACCTGAGATGCAAAACCAATCAATCAATCAAGCATGTAAGATTTGGGTAGTGATTAACCGTAACAGATAAGAAACACAATTAATACAACGTGTTAATTTAATTACTAAGCATATCAAATGACATAAGTCAAAAGTACCCGCCTCCAATAGGAAAAGTCCAATCAGTCCAAATCCGACGTCGAGATACTCGTCTCGCGTCAAGGTCCTGTATATCAAACATAATGTCTAGTTTAGCTATTTCTATAATACCACAATTAGCCAAACTACATTCTAATCCAATTAAAGAAATTTAAATTGGATCCAACTAATCCTTCCAACAAAATTAATGAACCCTAATTAAATAAAATCAGTGGGTCCACCAGGGTTAGTTCCTTAACCCTAATCATAACATGAGATTAAAAATCTAAAGCTAATCCAATCTACCAATCTCCAACATAAACCTAATCAATATACACGAAGCTCAAAAACCCTAAACCTTACCTCAAATTTTTCCGATGCCTCGGTGCTGCTCAAATCCTGAAGAACTTACTGTCGAGACCCGGAGAAGCTGCTGTGGGAAAACAGTGACAAGTAACATAGTTATCAACCAACAAATTCAGCACAGGATCCAAATCAAAAATCCAAATACCCCTTTTTGCCTTACCTAACTCGCTACACCCTGTTCTCCTCACTGCCGGCGGCTGGTGGCGAAGAAGGAGGATCCAGTGGTGATGTCTAGGGCAGAAATGTTTGGCCGGCTAGGAAAAATTCCAATGGTTGGCAACCGAAGATCGGCAGGGCTCATCTAGGGCTTGCTTCTGCCGTGAACAGGGCGTCTCCGAGAAAAAGGAGGCAAGGCCGGCGGTGAGCTCAAACCTAGGGCACGGCAGAGGAGGAGGTTCGGTGGTGGGCGAGAGGTGGCTGTCGGAGAGGGCGTCGGTGCTTAGGCTCGGCGTCGGGTCGGAGTGACAGCGTCGCGGCTAGAGCCAGGTGGGCCTGGTGGTCGGCGCTCGAAGAAAAGGAGAAGGAAAGGCCGGCGAGTCGCGATCGGGGACCGAGAGCCGGCAGTCAGTGATCGAAATCTCTCGGCTAGGGCGATGGCAGTGGCGAGGGAAAGAGGTGAAACCCTTAGCCGAGGGCTATTGTACAAAAAAAAGAAGAAGAAACCGCCGCGGCCGACGGTTAATGTTCCGGCGGTTAGGGCTCGGAGGCGTCGGCGCAAGGGGAAGAAGGTCGAGGCGTCGAGGGGTTTCGGCGAGGTAAGAAAAAGAAAACAGATAAAGAAAATAAATAGGAAAAAGGAAATGTAATTATAAACATTTCCTCGCTTAACTGGGGTAGCCAAAACAGGCTTTTTTCTGGGCCCTATTTTTATCCCCGTGAACTCGTCCATACGAGCTCCGAAAAATTCCCTAAAAATTTCCAAAAATTCCGAAAAATTCCCTTATTAATATTTCCTATTTTCCGGTATTTTACATTCTCCTCCACTAATAAAAATTTGGTCCCCAAATTTCAATATCTACCATCAGCAAGTACTAATAACCGGTAACGATTATAAATGTTGAACGGTGAATTAAATCACACACCTCAAGTGAAAAGATGGGGACATCGAGCTCGGATCGTATCCTCGAGCTCCCAAGTAGTCTCCTCGTCCGAATGATGCTGTCATCCAACTTTAACCAGCCGAATAGTCTTGTTCCGCAACTGACGTTCTTTCCGGTCTAGAATCCATACCGGAACCTCCTCATAGGTGACGTCAGGCTGAAAGGAGAACTGAGATTATCTATTAACACATGTATCAGATCGGGTACGTATCTCCTCAGCGTAGATACGTGGAATACGGCGTGAACGCCTGCCAAGGACGGCATTAGTGCCAACCGATAAGCCATTGCTCCAATCCTTTCCGAGATCTGGAAAGGTCCAATTTATCGCGGAGCTAGCTTACCTCTGAGGCCAATCTCTTCACCCCTTTCGTGGGTGAAACTCGTAGAAATACCTGGTCGCAAATGGAGAACTCTAAGGGTCTCCGACTCCGGTCAGCATAACACTTCTGGCAGTCTTATGCCTTTGACATCCTCTGTCTGATAATATGGACCACTTTGCCTCACGTTGAGCTCTATGAGGTCTCAACAACTGGGTCTCTCGGATTCTCATCCTGATCGACGACTGAGCAACTATGGTAACAAGAATACCCTGCTCTGTCTGTCCCTGTTCCTCAATGTCTAACTCAGAGAAATCCTGAATCAAATCAGTGACCACAACTCGGTGGCAAGCTAAAGTCCCTCTGGACCTCTAGCTAAGTGCATCGGCAACCACATTAGTTTTTTCCCGGTGATAGATAATGGTACAATCATAATTCTTCAGGAGCTCCATCTATGTCCTCGGTCAAAGATTAAGTTCCTTCTGAGTGAACAGATATTTGAGACTCCGATGGTCAGTGAGAATCTCAATGTAATATCATACAGGTACTACCGCCAAATCTTCAGGGCAAAAATAATAACGGCCAACTCCAGATCATGAACTGAGTATTTTCTTCTCAGGCTCCCTCAACTATCGAGAAGCATATAAGAACGCTCTACCGTGCTACCTCAGAACAGCACCCATACCCTGTAGAGACGCGTCGGTGTAGAGGACAAATTCGTCCTCTTCTGAAGGTAAAAACCAAAAATCAAAGCCGACACTAGTCTCCGCTTCAGCTCCTAGAAGCTGGTCTTGAAATCCTCAGTCTAAGTAAACTTCACGCCTTTCATGGTCACGCGTGAAAGTAGCATAGCTATGCGGAAGAAACCCTCGACGAAAGGTCTGTAATATCCTGCGAGTCACAAAAGACTGCGGATCTCCTACACTGATTTCGGCTGCTCCCAACGGTAACAACCTCTATCTCCTGTGGAACCACGGTACACTCCTACTAGTGACCGTGTGTCCCAAACATCATAACAAAAGACAATCCAAACCAGCACTACTGATAATCACATATAGATGTTTCTCGTCGAATCATCTCTAGATCTATGCAAAGGTAGTGTACGTGACTCACCTCGGATCCGAAATAGATCACAACATCGTCCACAAAGATAATGGAAACCTATCCAAACATCCTCGACATACCAGGATCATCGAGTCCCTGAAAACATCTAAGGCACTGTAAGCCTTTATGGCAAAAACCAAGACACATAATGTTCGTATCACAGACATTCCTATCCATAAGATCTCCAATAATAAATCGAAAAATCTGATCATCAATAACATAAATCACCAAAGAATAAATCCTCCAGGGTGAGAGCAACGCTCCATCACAGGAAACACCACATATATGGGAGCAACGCTCTACCACAAGAAATCCTCAATATGTGGGAGCAACACTCCACCACAAATAATCTGAAATATGTATCTGCAATAAATATAGGAGCAATGCTCCGCTACCAGCAATCTGTGATATGTGGGAGCAACGCTCCACCACAAAACAATACATAAGTACCCCAAGGCACCTAACTATCCAGCTAGAGATTGTACAAGATCTCTCTACCACAAATCACTGTGGTTAGCCTAGGCTATAACTACCTAGTAACTAATCAAATCTATCATCAACTCTATCAACATCCTAGTGGGCCATCCACTGATAGGAAAATTAGTTGATGGTTTAATCCAACAAACGACATAATGCAGTCACTCCACATTCTGCATTCAGTATAAGTAAAATCATCATACTGCTACCAATGTATACACCTAGCACACATGCTCACACAACATATGTATGATCAACAAAATCCTCCAATTATTATACACCAAACATACTCACAACTCAGGTATATTCAGTATGATACATCCAACAATACATACCGAACACGTGTGTAAAATCAACATAGGTAAAATCAACAATACACCTCAAACAGCACTCACATAACATATCGTATAACCGACATATGCTTCCAATAAAACATACTAAACCCAGGTGCACTCACAAATCAAACCTAATCAAAAAGATACCTCAGATACCACACCAAACACATATGTACATATCACAACTCAGATTAAATCGACAAAATGCCTCCATCAAAACACCACCGATGTACTTATACTACATCTCGGATTTAATCAACAAGATATCTTCAATAATACACCCAGATACATACACCGAACTATATAGCTATGATCCACAAGGAAACTTCAAACCATATCAGAACATGGATACATATACTACTTGCAAATGGGCAGTCTACAACATGACTCCTACAACACATAACAATCATAATATACATGTAACATAGACATGCAAAATCAGCACACCAGCTCAATCAAAGAGACCAACCTTATGCTACCAACACTCATGGGTTACCGGTATATCTAAACAAAATTCATTTATATGTATCAAGCATGAATACATCAATCAAAAGCAACCCAAAATAAAGCAGCCTAATCATCCAGTAACAACCCTGCTCTAGGTTCAAAGAAACTGGTATCAGACAAGAAAGATATACACACCGTGGTATAACATTGCCAGTCAATGTCATACACTACTAAGACTATATCCAATGGGAAAAATTTTATCATCATAAATCCAAATGTACTCTCCCAGTATACACTAGTAACGATTGTATCCCATAAGTGTTAAGCAATTAGCTCTACACTTCCTTACACCAGCGGGGTCACATATCCCAACGCACCCTCTAAGTTATCCCACCAGGTATATACAGTCCACGGTCAAAGTCTTCATGGAATAGGATACATCGATCATTTATAAACTATCCAAGCTGAAAATGATTTATGACTAAATCAGTCCTTCCCATGTCAGTACAAAACATGTACTCAAAGGTGCTCTAGATACATAACTAAGCACAAATAACCTAAAGGTTCGAACCTCTAAAAATAGAGTATGGCAATCCTCTACTGATCAACCAACAAAACTAAATCATTCATCTACTAACTAATCAAGAATACCTTAATCCTCCACAAGCAACTAAGGTATATCCAACCACATAATATCATATGTATAAATGTGTACGACCCAAAAGAAAAAGTCAGAATTTAAGAACATCATGACACTCTCATCTTCATCCTCAAAAACATCAGCCCACACTACATCAGATGAATAAATCTCTACTCCCCATGAGGGCAAGTTAGCATTCAAAACATCAATCATTATTTATCCACATAGTCCCATATCAGAGGAAGCATATATCATTTTTTTTTTATATCATCCTGTTAACTATCCATAACCAACCAGGTTTATTAAAATCTCATAGGCACATTCAACCGTAAAACTCTCCAGCACCCAATTTATAATCTGATCACCAACCATAATCATCAACCCTGTGAATATCATAAATGACACTCACTATGTCACCATCAATGACAACCCAAATACAAATCATCAAAATAGTTATCCACTAATAGATCATCAAAACAAATATCCAGTAATAGATCATCAGACAACCACATAACATTTACTCTCACAAACCATTAGAAACCAACATATCACAACATCTGATCTCCCAATATCCCTCAACCTCAAATCATTCTCAACAATGATTAAACATGATAACTCTCCAATGACCAATTTTCATCGTATCGGATACCCTAATATCCAAAAGATACGAGTATAAAAACTCTACTAGCTAAGTCCACAGGAATATATAGGTATCATCCATTACCCAGCTAACAATAGCAGAGGCTGATATGTGCCTCCATCTCCTAATAGTAGTAACAGAAGCTAAAACTACTGATGGTATGATATGAAAAATCACCAGTGACTATAATCCTTGATCTCTATTAGGGTCGACCAAGATCAGTGGCTAACCCATCACATGTAATATGGCCACAACAACCAGACAGGTAATAAAGATAAAGTGCTAATAGATGTCCTAACTATCATAAAATAAACATCATACCTATTTGCCGTCTGGAGATGTTCCATCGCTGTCCAGTCCCCAACTTCTGACCTCAAAATTCCGAACGAGAAAATCGACGGAAATCCATATAAATCCGAAACGGAAGTCCGAAACATAACCATAACGGAAATCCGTACAAACCGAAATAGACATCCAAAAATCCAGAACACCAAAAGCAGGTATCCATAACCTGCTCTGATACCAATAAATTGGTATCAGATAAATCTCGAAAATCCAAAATTCAAAAATCCAACAAGTATCGCCAAACTTGGCGCTCTGATACCAAGTAAATAAATTAGTATCAGGTTATCCCAAACATCAAAAATACGAAAACAAAAGATCATATACCTGTGCTCTGATACCACTAATTGTCACGCCCAGGAGTCCCCGTCCAAGAAATTTCAAGATCTCCCTGGACAATCCAAACTTCTACATAACCCATATACCTCAGCCACACGGCTGGAATAATAACAAGAATAAAACCAATCACCACGCAGTTTATATAAGTATTGACCTCACACAACCACGCAGCTTAATAAAATAAACAACATAGTAATACTCGACTAAATCAACCCTACTCAACTACACTCGTAAAGCCCAAATCCGATTTTTCTTACCTCTTCTGCCAAGCATGTAGTAGTATAAAATCGAAAACAAATCTATCAACGAGACAACTTATATAATATCTAAGTATTCAACATCCAAATCCAAATATAGTCAAGTGAGAATCAAAAATAATACAAACGATAGCAAATAGTGGAGGTCTGCAGGGGACTAGCAACTGGAGGACTAGCATGAACTCCCTCCGACAGATCAACCCGAAAATATCAACAATGGAGGCGGGGTGAGTCCAACACTCGGCAGGACAGTTGATATGCAAAGTAAAGAAACAACACCTAGCACTAATCATGCGAACTCGATAAGAAAGATAAGAATGCATCTAAATAAACAAGAGAATACCGTACTAACGGTCCCGAGTATAAGGTCAAGCGAGGGATAAGGAAATCTGCATGTCAAACATAGGTATCCAAACAATATGCAGTATAAATGCAGCAAACACAAACACAAGCAATAAATGCATCATGCATATGATGCCAATGATGCGTCCTGGTCACCCCTGACGCCAGTCGATCATCTCACACAATAGTGAGGCCGAGTGGGTAGGGCTGTGACAACCGTGCACTCTGTCGTCACTACTCCTGATGAGTAACCGAGTGGACGGGATGTCGAGTACACCTATCCTCCTACCCCAAATCATAGATGGGGGAGCGCAATGCTCTCAACTCCCGGTACTCAAATACGGGGAGGAATCCCTGCCGGATAACACGTTGTGTCACACTACCCATGAGCGGACCAACGGTGCCTAACAGAGTCCCTGCTGCAACACACTCAGCCTGAATCGACCACTAACCCATGAGTGGTGGTGTGTGCAGATCCATGTAACTGGCGATGTGCTCAACAATAATGGAGCGGACTATCGCACAGCATGCAATCATGCAAATGGTGCATGACACTAACCACAAGAATATCCTGACCTAATCCACATATATATAAAAATACATCAAAGGTCAACGAATCCAAAACAATCCAAAGGTATACAGAAGGTATAAAACCTAGGTCCTGAACATGGTCAAGCATGGCATATCACTACCCCTATAAGCATGTATAAACAGGTAAAATATACCTGAGATGCAAAACCAATCAATCAATCAAGCATGTAAGATTTGGGTAGTGATTAACCGTAACAGATAAGAAACACAATTAATACAACGTGTTAATTTAATTACTAAGCATATCAAATGACATAAGTCAAAAGTACCCGCCTCCAATAGGAAAAGTCCAATCAGTCCAAATCCGACGTCGAGATACTCGTCTCACATCAAGGTCCTGTATATCAAACATAATGTCTAGTTTAGCTATTTCTATAATACCACAATTAGCCAAACTACATTCTAATCCAATTAAAGAAATTTAAATTGGATCCAACTAATCCTTCCAACAAAATTAATGAACCCTAATTAAATAAAATCAGTGGGTCCACCAGGGTTAGTTCCTTAACCCTAATCATAACATGAGATTAAAAATCTAAAGCTAATCCAATCTACCAATCTCCAACATAAACCTAATCAATATACACGAAGCTCAAAAACCCTAAACCTTACCACAAATTTTTCCGATGCCTCAGTGCTGCTCAAATCCTGAAGAACTTACTGTCGAGACCCGGAGAAGCTGCTGTGGGAAAACAGTGACAAGTAACATAGTTATCAACCAACAAATTCAGCACAGGATCCAAATCAAAAATCCAAATACCCCTTTTTGCCTTACCTAACTCACTACACCCTGTTCTGACCAAAAATGTGGCGAAGAAGGAGGATCCAGTGGTGATGTCTAGGGCAGAAATGTTTGGCCGGCTAGGAAAAATTCCAATGGTTGGCAACCGAAGATCGGCAGGGCTCATCTAGGGCTTGCTTCTGCCGTGAACAGGGCGTCTCCGAGAAAAAGGAGGCAAGGCCGGCGGTGAGCTCAAACCTAGGGCACGGCAGAGGAGGAGGTTCGGTGGTGGGCGAGAGGTGGCTGTCGGAGAGGGCGTCGGTGCTTAGGCTCGGCGTCGGGTCGGAGTGACAGCGTCGCGGCTAGAGCCCGGTGGGCCTGGTGGCCGGCGCTCGAAGAAAAGGAGAAGGAAAGGCCGGCGAGTCGCGATCGGGGACCGAGAGCCGGCAGTCAGTGATCGAAATCTCTCGGCTAGGGCGACGGCAGTGGCGAGGGAAAGAGGTGAAACCCTTAGCCGAGGGCTATTGTACAAAAAAAAGAAGAAGAAACCGCCGCGGCCGACGGTTAATGCTCCGGCGGTTAGGGCTCGGAGGCGTCGGCGCAAGGGGAAGAAGGTCGCGGCGTCGAGGGGTTTCGGCGAGGTAAGAAAAAGAAAACAGATAAAGAAAATAAATAGGAAAAAGGAAATGTAATTATAAACATTTCCTCGCTTAACTGGGGTAGCCAAAACAGGCTTTTTTCTGGGCCCTATTTTTATCCCCGTGAACTCGTCCATACGAGCTCCGAAAAATTCCCTAAAGATTTCCAAAAATTTCAAAAAATTCCCTTATTAATATTTCCTATTTTCCGGTATTTTACACGTGGTCAAGGTTGACCTGGTTGACCCGAGGTGAGTTGACCTGACTCGGAAAAGTCCAAGCAGGGAGCTTGGCATGGGAAAAGTCCAAGCAGGGAGTTTGGCATGGTGAAAAGTCCAAGCAGGGAGTTTGGCATGGTGAAAAGTCCAAGCAGGGAGCTTGGCACGGGAAAAGTCCAAGTATGGAGACTTGGCACAGGGAAGTCCAAGTATGGAAGCTTGGCACATGGGAAGTCGGAGAGGGCTCGGTAGCTCGTTCTCCGGACTGTGGTCAGAGAGGGCTCGGGAGCTCGTTCTCTGGACCGGATGGAAGTCGGAGAGGGCTCGGTAGCTCGTTCCCCGAACTGTGGTCAGAGAGGGCTCGGTAGCTCGTTCTCTGGACCGGAGGTGAGAGTCCTGGTGAGTGAAGCCAGGTGAAAGTCCTGGTGAGTGAAGCCAGGTGAAAGTCCTGGTGAGTGAAGCCAGGCAGATGGAAAGTCCTGGTGAGTGAAGCCAGGCAGACGGAAAAGTCCTGGTGAGTGAAGTCAGGCAGATTGGAAGTCCTGGTGAGTGAAGCTAGGTGAAAACCCTAGTGAGTGAAGCTAGGTGAAAGTGAAAGTCCTGGTGAGTGAAGCCAGGCAGTTGGTGAAAGTCCTGGTGAGTGAAGCCAGGCAGTTGGGAAGTCCTGGTGAGTGAAGCCGGGCAAGGAAAAATCCAGATGGATCAAGGCTGATCGGACATCTGGTGTTGTGAAGGTCAAGAAGGTCAAGGGAGTGACCGGATACTTGGCACGAAGAGAAAAGTCCAAGTGGGTCAAAGGGATTGACCGGACACTTGGTGGGGAGTCTTAGCAGGTCAAGGGAGTGACCGGATGCTAAGCATGATGTACCAACAGGTCAAGGTTGACCGAATGTTGTTTTGGAAGGCTTGGGATTTGGTTTGGGCAAAAACCACCGGATCGATCGATGGATCGATCCGGCGAAGGCCGGATCGGTCCGGTGACCGATCAAGAATAACAACGAAGCCTCAGAGTCGTCGGGGGATCGGTGGAAACAACGATCGAAGGCAAGAAGTTCGGGAGAAAAAGGAAGGGACATGCATCTTGATCGGTCCTTGGACCGATCGAGGAAGCTCGGTCGGTCCCGGACCGATCGAGTCTTCTGGACCGATCAGACATAGCTGATCGGTCCGCTGCTCGATCGGTCCTCAAGACCGATCGGGATAGCAGTGGACCGATCGTTGGAGCTGATCGGTCCGTAACTATCTGTTGTAAGCCAACGGTCTTCGGCTTCTTCTTCGCAGGTGGATGCAGGTATAAAAGAGGCCGAGGGCTTCTACAGAGGGACAACTACTTACTTCTTCTTCCTCCTCTGAATTGAGCTGCTGTTCTTCTGAAAGCTGTGCTCTTGAGCTTTGCTGAGCTCCGAAGCTTCGTGGGAGCTTCTTCGACTGAGTTGCTTGTTGGCATTCGTCCGTGAAGTTGGTGCTTCATCCGGGACTTCAGTCGATGAGAAGGCAAGCGAGTATTTGTACATTCATTGTGTATTTTGTTCTTGCTCTTCGTTGTATTTTCATATTGCTGTTGCAAGCTATTGTGGCGAGGTTTCTCCACCCACAAGGAGTATTTATTAGCCGGTTCTCCGGGGACTCATCCACTGACGGATTGATAGGGCTCGTCCACCTTACGGACACGCCGAGGAGTAGGAGTATCACCTCCAAACCTCGTTACATCCATCGAGTTTGAGGTTTGTCTTCTTCCTTTTCGTTTCTACGGTTTCATTTCCGCTGCGCTAACCCTAATCGTAGGAAGAAATGTGAAGAATTTGGGGCGGCTATTCACACCCCCCCTCTCTAGCCGCGATCGTCGATCCTAACATGCAGGAGTTTAGGAGCGTAGGAAGTCGAGCAGAAGACGCGGCTAGTGAGAAGGACGACACGGGAAGTGAGTTGACGGGCTCGGTGCGCCCGAAGGACGAAAGAGCTGCGGAAGAGTACACCGGTGGACGAGAAGAATGTGCGCGGCGTTCGAGGGACGAGAAGTCGGGTCGAAAGCCTGCTCGAGAAGAAGGCCGGAAATTGTGTTCGAATAAGCTCTATTTCAGTTGACCGCAATCACCTAAGCAATTGAAGCCTCGGAAGAAGAAAAGAAGTCAAAAGGAGCTGGAAAAACTAGCCGGAGGCGCCTTCAACGAAGTGTTGAAGGCGTCTGCGCTGCCTGCAATCTTGGAGGTGCCTTCATTGCCTTAAAGGCACCCTCAACCTTGTCCAGGGCGCCTTCAAGGCCATTAAAGGCACCTTCGACCCAGTCTAGATGACTGTTGCAAGTTCAGATAAAGTTTTATCCGTTGACTCGACTGGAGGCACCCTCAACCTCGTTGGAGGCGCCCTCAAGGCTCGAGATAAGTTTTCTAGGAGTTATATAAAGACCCCTGGAGCTAGGGAATAAAACAATCAACTTTGTAATCAATTCCTAGCAACTTGTAAGCTCTCTAAGTGTGTAAAAGGTTTCTCTGCCTTCAGAGAAGGATACTTTTCTAGTGTGCTTTTCAATCACCTTGGATTAACAACCTTCTTGGTTGTCACCAAGTCAATTGCTGAGTCATCTTTCCTGTATTGTTTATTTTATTCTGTTTTATTTTATTATTGTTGCTATTCTTGAGTTGAAAGAACGAGGAGGGTTTTGTTTTATTTGCAGGCAATTCACCCCTCCCCTCTTGTCGGCCCCGCTGCACCAACAAGTGGTATCAGAGTCAGACTGCCTCAGAAGGACTGACCGCCGACTGAAGCATCAAGATCAAGATGATGGTCGGAACAAGCATTCATCCCCTAAAATTCGACGGAGACTTCGCTACGTGGAAGCGAAGAATGGAGGTATTTTTTTAAAATAGATTTCCATATTCTTATAACTATGAAATATGGTTTTACAGCTCCAAAAGACAAAGAAGAATACCAATGGACGAAGAAAGAGCAAGCTGATTTCATGGCCAACGGAAAGGTAGAGTTCCATCTGCTCAGCGTATTGCTGCCCCAGGAGGTAAGTCAGATCGGAAGCTACGATTCCGCCAAAGACCTCTAGGAAAAATTCCTGGAGCTCCATGAAGGCACCTCAGAAGCGAAATTAGCAAGGCGCGACATCCTCTGGACTCAGATGACGAATCTCCGGATGAACAACGGCAAAAAGGTAGTGCAACTCCAAGCGAGAATCAAGGAGCTGATAACTCCACTGACCAATCTCGGAGAATCGATAACAAACCAAGATTCTATCCAGTATGCGCTCAATGCCTTCCCAAGAACTCCAGAGTGGGCGTCCTTAGTAGATGTTTACTACATCTCTAAGGACTTTGAGGTAAGTACTTTAGAAAACTTATTTTCTACTTTTGAACTTCATGAGTCTCGAATTGCAAAACCAAATCAAGTGAAGTCAGATCTCAATGTTGCCCTACATGCCAAGATGGATGATCCCGACTCTAAAGCATCAATCGACGAAACTGAAGCGGCGCTATTGGTAAGAAAGTTAAATAAATTTATTAAAATTAATAAATTTATATCGCAGTCGAAAAAGCTTTAACACAACAAAAGGACGGTCCGGTGCTACAACTACAACGTGGAAAGGCACATCAAGGATGACTGCCCAAAATTAAAGAAAAGGGACAAGGAGAAGATTCAAAGATCGACGTCCTCTAAACGCAAGAGTCTGAAGGCTACATGGGATGAATCATTATCCTCTGAATCAGAAGTCAAAGCCTTCTCGGGACTAGCGCTAATGGCCAACCATCAATTGGAAGAAGAAACCAGCTTAGAGATGAGCATAGATGAAGGGGGATGATCAGAAGAAGAAAGCTACGATGAAGGGGGAGCATCAGAAATAGAGATAAGTGAGGTACGTGCTTTAACCCCTAAGCAATCTTTTCGTTTTATAAAAGTGCTTACTAAAGATTTAGTTAAATTAAAAAAGGAAAATAATGAGTTAACAATGAATTTAGCTAAGGAATGCCCTCTAGAAATGTTTGATAATCTAAAATTAGAGAATGAAAAATTAAAAATTGAAATTGAAAAATTGAAAAATGATCATGCATGCTTAAATAAATTTCTAAAATCAAAACTTAGAATTTATGAAAAATTGAATTGGTACATTAGAAAACATCAGGGACAACTTAGAAAAGTTCTCAAAAGTTATGTACCTCCTAAGTTTTTGATTAATCCGGTAGGAAGGAACCTATACTGGGTTCCAAAAACCTTTCTAGATTAAATTTTTCTAAGTTAGCGCTTTCAGCAAGAAAAATTAAACAGTTAATTTCTTTTGAGGCTTTGTCTAAGAAAGTGGTTGTTTCTCCAATAACCAAGAAGGTCTAGTGCCTCGCCACTGCCTAGAAGCCAAAATATTGAAATAAAATGTTTAATTAACTTATTGATAAAGCATGAAAATAGAAATTAGAAAATGCTTTAAAATGTTTTTCAAAATTGCCTAAGTTAGAATTATTTTTCTTTTAATTAGAAAATTTTTCTTGCTTAAATGGTTTTTACTAAATTCTCAAAAAATATTTTTGCAAAAACTTAAATTTGTTTTAGAAATTATGTTGAAAATGATTTATTTTAAAACTTGAACTTTTACTTAGAAAATTTGCAATTGAAAATTATTATCCCATTTTTTTTATGTGATCAAAGGGAGAGAGTTAGTATAAGTTCAGGGGGAGCTATAGTACAAGTTTAGGGGGAGCTAAAAATTTTTTAAGTTATTTTATTTTTTTCTAAATTTTGATAGATAAATTCATTCTATACTTAGTATTGCAATTATTTTTAATTGCAAACTTTATGCTTAAAAATGTTAGTTTTGTAATTTCTTGAAATTACTTGTTCGGTTTACCCTAACTTAAACTTGGGTTGATGCATATCAAAAAGGGGGAGATTATTGAATTCTGTGGTTGTTTTGATGTTATCAACCAAGTTAGGTTGAGTCTTGTTTGTTATCTGATCCCTGTGTCTAAGTGTGCAAGAGCTTAGGAGCGTAGGAAGTCGAGTAGAAGACACAGCTAGCGAGAAGGATAGCACGGGAAGGGAGCCGACGGGCTTGGTGCGTCCGAAGGACGAAAGAGCTGCGGAAGAGTACACCGATGGACGAGAAGAATGTATACGACGTTCGAGGGACGAGAAGCCGGGTCGGAAGCCTGCTCAAGGAGAATGCTAGAAATTGGGTTCAGGTGAGCCCTATTTCGGTTGGCCGCAATCACCCAAGCAATTGGAGCCTCGGAAGAAGAAAAGAAGTTGGAAAAACTAGTCGGAGGCGCCTTCAACGAAGTGCTGAAGGTGCCTGCGCACCCTGCAGTATTGGAGACGCCTTCATTACCTTGAAGGCGCCCTCAACCTTGTCTAGGGCGCCTTCAAGGCCATTGAAGGTGCCTTCGACCCAGTCTAGATGACTGTTGTGAGTTTAGATAAAGTTTTATCCGTTGACTCAGCTGGAGGCGCCCTCAACCTCGTTGGAGGTGCCCTCAAAGCTCGAGATAAGTTTTCCAGGAGTTATATAAAGGCCCCTGGAGCTAGGGAATAAAACAATCAACTCTGTAATCAATTCCTAGCAACTTGTAAGCTCTCTAAGTGTGTAAAAGACTTCTCTGTCTTCAGAGAAGGAGACTTTTCTAGTTCGCTTTTCAATCGCGTTGGATTAACAACCTTCTTGATTGTAACCAAGTCAATTGTTGAGTCCTCTTTCCTGTTTTCTGTATTTTATTCTGTTTTATTTTATTATTGTTGCTATTCTTGAGTTGAAAGAACGAGCAGGATTTTGTTTTATTTGCAGGCAATTCACCCTTCCCCTTTTGTCGGCCTTGCTGCACCAACAAAAACTTTTGACATATCCAAATCATTTGATACGCAAGTGTCTTTGGAAGAAGGCCCAACAATTATCTATGCCCCTACTCGAAAAGAAACTTTAAGGATAGCAGATTATCTTTGCAAGTTTAATGTCAAAGCTGCAGCATATCATGCAAAGGTACTTGTAGACTGAAGTCATCAACAAAAATGATTTTTTTTCATGCCTCATGTTTGTCCACTATTCACTTTTATGCCATGATTGAATGTGAATATGTCTTCATCTTTCAAACGACAAATATTCGTTCAACTAAACCAGTTTTCTTTTTTCAAATTGCTTCTTTCTGTTGGTTTATGTTCAATTTGGAATTCAGAAAAGGACTCAGATGAATTTGCATCAATAACAAACTTATTTCTGAAACAAACAAATTTAACCTACAGAATGTCTTCCGTGCTTTACCCTCTTGTTGGGCTAAAGGAGAGACTGCATCCCTTTATTTCAATAGTTCATTTTATTTCCTCAGTATTGCTTGGTAGTTGTTGCAGTGTCTTCTTTCTTTGCTACATACATAAGACAGAAATTCATTGTATAAAATGTTTTTTATTCTGAAAGTGGAGACCACATTGCCTTATCAAGGCAGGTAGAGTTTAAAAATATGAAACAAACGCATTTTTGGAGTTGGTGAGTAGAGAAAATCAAAGTCAAAGTTGAATTGATCTTTGCATCACATTCACTAGACATGGTGTTCGAGAGAAGTTATGTATTATTATGAATATCTGTTGAATAATAATTGATTAATTTTCTCTGACATATAATAGAGAAGAAAACTTTTATCATATTGAATTTTTAACTTTCTTGACTTGGCCAATAATTGATTATTTTTTTCCAATCTTTCTTAAAGATGATACTTTCACAAGTGTAAATGATACTTTCATTTATTCTGAATATTTGGCACAATCTTCAGGTTCCATATGAAGTATTTACAAAGATTCAAAATATTTATTTCTATTATTAAAAATCTGTCAGCATTTTTCTTTTAATTTTTAGCAGCAGTATTAGAGAGTGCATGGACAACAAATCGGCCTAAGTTAGTGTAAGTTAAAATAATTAATTATTCATTATTTTTTCATTACATCATGTGTGTATATCATTTGTTTGTTTTTATATTTATTAGACTAATATATGTTATTGTAATATGAACAGGAACAATAAAAATAGACAAAATGTTGATGATCATACTACTCATTCTTCATTCAATCTTCAACTATGATGTGATGTGGTGGGTGATAAATTTGCTAGATGATGATAGATAAGCTACAATGTGATGTGGGTGACTCATGTAAGGGAGGGTGTATAGATTTCAATATGATCAACAGTTTGGAAGATCAAAAAAATAAAGTTTTAACATATCTGTTCTAATGAGAAGAACAAAGAATTATCATAAGAAATTGAAAACATGCATGTTACTAGCAAGAGGAAGGAGGAAGAAATTATTAAAAGGAAAAAAGAAATTAGATTCGTAATGTGTGATTGCATTTATCTCAAGATGGATGTGAATATTTATTTATCTCAATGGTAATTATATTGTACTTTTGGATTTAGAAATTAGTTATTTTTAATATTTTTGAAATTTATGATTGTTTATTGCAAAATAATATGTAGATATGAAGTATAGATAAAATTAATGATAAATTTGGAAATAAAGTTTTATGTAGATTTATAAACAGAATTATAAATGGATTGATAAATATGTAATTTGAGATACACTAATGATAGATTTAAAACAAAATTTATATTTGAAGTTAATTTTATTTTGTCAAATTAAAAACAAATTTGTAATAATTTTTTAATCTATTTTTGAAATTAGAGATGGGATATTTCTGTCTCAAAATTAGTCATGGAACTTTCACTAACGGATTTTTGAGACGGAATATTCTATTTCAAATATTTTTTAAAGATAGAAAAATGACTTTTAGAGATGAATTTTTTTATCTTTGAAAACCTTGTTTTCTTGTAGTGAGTTATTTGTTTTAGGGCCTATCTAAAGAAAATTCACAAAAATTTGGATTGTACGAGATGAAGCACCGTTCTTAAAAACTCACTATTGAATTCATAATATATGTTACAAGGAGAGTATTACAAGAAGTAGAACTTCAAAAGAGGGGAATATTGTCCTTCTTGTTAGAGAATAAGAAATGTAGAGAAGAAGAAGCTTTGTAAACTTTCCGTAGGAAATAGAAAATAGAATTTCTTATATACTTATCTCAAGGAGAAATGCAACCCTCATTTTATAGGAGATGAGATGATTATTTAGCCATTGTCAACTAGTCAAATATTAGTTGTATTATAGCCAAATAATGGCAAGTAAATCAAGCAATCAACCAAGCAATGGTTGGTCGGCTAGTCAAATAATGATATGGATTCTAGTTGGATAAAGATTGGTTTCCAACTGTATTATCTTCCTTATTTTCAACACTCCTCCCTCAAGTTTGGCAAATAGATCTTCATGGAGCCCAACTTGATAAGGATGTTCTACATATGGTTAACTGTAGTCCCCTTAGTGAAGATGTGAGCAAGCTACTCATGACTTTGTATTTAAGGAGTAACTACGGTTTATCTTCTATCTTTTGACACACAAAGTGGCAATCAACTTCGATGTGTTTGGTTTGCACATGAAAGGTTGAATTTGAAGCAATATGGATGGCTGATTGATTATCGCAATATAGTTTAATAGGAGTTGTGACCATAAATCCAAGTTCTTCGACTAAAGCCTTCAACCAGACTATGTAACGGGTTGCACTTGTCATAGCCCTATATTTCATCTCTGCACATGATCTGGACACAATTGATTTCTTTTTTTCTTTTCCAAGATATTAGATTTCCTCCAACAAACATGTTGTATCCTATAATCGATTTTCTGTCTTGAGTGTCTCTAGCCAGTCTGCATCATAGTAGCTCATAATCTCTGAGTTTTTGTTATTCTTCATGCATATTCCTCTTCCTGAAGATACTTTAAGATATCTGAGGATTCTTTCAGTGACCTTCTAGTGACTCATCTTAGGTGAGTGCATATGTTAGCTGATTTGTCCAACTGCATATGCAATATCTAGTCTGGTAATAGTCAAGTAGATGAATCTGCCAACCAACCTCTAGCACTTTTGTATGTCAGCGAAAGACTCATCCTTATCCTTCTCTTCATTATATATAGAGAATAGAATGTTGATTAGATTTGCTCCCAACTTACCTATCTCCTGTAAAAGGCCAAGAGCATATTTTCTTTGGGATAAAATTAGCCCTTTAGGAGAATGGGCTAATTCTATACCTAGAAAATACTATAATTTTACTAAATCTTTAATTTCAAATTTAAACATTAAGAAATTTTTAGATTAATTAATGCAGTTCATGCTACTTCTCGTAATAATTATGTCATCTATGTATAAATGTTTTTGACGTCCATTTGATACTTTAACCATATGTTGTTGGTGGCTAATGATAAAAGAACCCTTATTGTGTTCATTTTAGCTACGGGAATAAATATTTTTGTATAATCAACACCACGAGCTTGAGTGTGTCATTTGGCGACTAGTCTAGTTTTAAAGTGATGTATTGAACTGTCACTCTTATATTTGACTTTGTAAATCCATTTACATCCTACTACCTTTTACCCTTGGGTAAGATTGTAATTTCCCATTTTCTATTTTTTATAAGAGCGTCTAGCTCTTCTTGCATTGCCTTTTTTCATTATGGATGTTCATTGGCTTCATCAAAATTCTTGAGTTCTTGTACTTGATCAATGCCACTCAAGAATATTTGACGACTTAAGGAAGTATTATTAGTAGTATAATAATTAGCAATTGGATGAGATATAGCTTTAAGGTTGTAATAATCTACTCATTTAGATGAAGGGAACCTTTTCCTTGTGGATCTTCTAAGGGGAGGTAGAGATGAACTAGAAGTTTCATTTTTTGGTGGAGTTGAGACGATTTGAGACTGATCTCCCCTTACTCAATTCTTGTTTCAATATCTAAGGAGTTAGATAGGGGTGTAATCGAGCCGAGCCGAGTCAAACTCTTGAATGTTTGAGTTTGACTCGTTCATAATCAAGCTGAGCTCGAGCTTTATTTAACGAATATATTCATGACTCACGAGCTTATTCGAGCTTTTATCGAGCTTAAACGAGCTTAATAAATATAAATTATAAATTTAAATATGCATTAAAAACTAAATTATATATTTAGATAAAATTATAATATTCTTATTAAAATTTATAATTTTATGCTAATAAATAAATTTAATATATTTATCTATATTTTTTATAAGTAAAGTTAAAATTTATAAATTCAATATTAAAACTATTATTTTTTTCATTTAAAAGTTATTCATGAGCTTACTAATGAACATATTCACAAGCTAACGAGCCGAGTATTATGAAACTTAAGTTTGGTTTATTTTTCTTAACGAGTCTCATTAAACGAGCTTTTATTGAATCGAGCTTCGAATAGTTCATAAGTGACTTGGTTCATTTACACCCCTAGAGTTATGTTCATCATGTTCTCTTTGTTCAAGAGAGTTGTGTCCTCATTCCTCAGAGTTCATAATATTTTCCTCCTCACTTGATTGTAGAGGAAGAATAGTTGGCTCTTCTGGAGTATATAAGAACATTTGTAAGTCCTCTTTTTTCGGTTCTTGTTTCTTTTCTTGACCTACAAAGTAAAACTCACTTTCTACAAATATCACATCCTTCGATGTGTATACTTTATTAGTACTAAAATCAAGATATATATATTATTTCTGACATAAATCATACCCTATAAAAACACAACGTCTATGTTGGGTTGCAAGTTTGCAAATAAAATCCCACATTAAAAATACATGGAAAAAATCATGAATTTATAAGGAAAAAATATCTTCATTGGTATGAGTACTTTTAGGTAGAGCTCAAAAATAAAAAGATGAGGGTTTTGGCCCAAAGTGGACAATATCGTGCTATTGTGGAGATATCTAAAATATTTTGGTCCTAATAATTGGTATTAGAGCCCGGACCATCAGAAGGTCTAACCACCGACTATGCACAAGAGTTATAGTCTAATTGAGTCATGTGAGTAAAATATTGACCTCAAACAAAGGAAGTGGGGGCTCCCATGTCCGAATCAAGAGGACCAGATATCAGACAGGAAGTTCTAGTTGCGGCTAGACAAGGAAGCCCTAGTAGGTCAGGTGGACCGAGATGTAGGAAGACTTGGTGAGTTGAGGATCAGACGTGGGAAGTCTGTGGTCCTTCGTTTAAAGGGGGGATTGTTAGGTTGCAAGTTTGAAAATAAAGTCCCACATTGAAAATACATAGGAAAGATCATAGATTTATAAGGAAAATGTATCTTCATTGGTATAAGGCCTTTTGGGTAGAGCCCAAAAATAAAACCATGAGGACTTTAGCCCAAAGTGGATAATATCATACTATTGTAAAGATATCTGAAATCTTTTGGTCCTAACAATCTTCCCTTTTATCGAGTTTGTCCCTAGGTTGTTTAGTTATATATACATAACAAATACAACCAAATACTTCCAAATGTGAGATGTTTGGTTTAATGTTAGTGAGTAGTTCCCATAGAGATTTTCCTTTGAGTACTCTAGAGGGTAAATGGCTTATAAGATGAGTAGTTGTACTAACCGCATTGTTCTAGTAACTTTTTGAGATGTTTGTGTGAAATAGTATGGTTTCAAGTAGTTCTAATAGCTATTGATTCTTTCTTTATGCTACATCATTTTGTTGTGGGGTATATGGACAGGATGTTTGATGCATAATTCTCCTTTCTTATAAGTAGTTTTCAAATTCATGACTCATATATTCTCCTCCATTACAGTTCTAAATATTTTCATATTATCATTGTATTTCTTAGAAGTCTATTGAAAGAAATATTGGGACCTTGACGTCCGCTAGAGGGGGGGTGAATAGCGTCTCACCCAAATCGTCACTTCCTACACTTGTCAGTACGCAACGAAAAATAAAAGTACAAACTAACAAGAAGAAAGCTAAATTCTATAAACAATAAGGAAAGACAATAAACCAAAAATAAACAGTAACGCAAGGTGTTTACATGGTTCAGAGATTAAGGCTCCTACTCCACGGCTATCCGTAAGGTGGACGATCCCAATCTGTCGATGGATGACTCCCCGAAAACCTCCGGCTAACTCAAACCTCCTTCTCAATGGAGAAACCTCACCACAACCTTGATCCAAACACTCTTAGATCACAAGAAGAGCTTGGAGGCTTTGGAAGACTACTAATAAGGGTTAACCACCTCTATTTCGTCAACCATTCCCAAGCACCCTGAGCTCTATTAAATAGATCTCGAGAGGAAAACACTAAGCTATTTTCCCGCTACCAGTCGACTGGTGTATGCACCAGTCGACTGGTCCTTTAAGTGAAGCTGATCGTTACCCAACGGTCGACTACCAGTCGACTGCTACAGTGTACCAGTCGACTGCTACAGTATCACAACAGTACTGCTATAGTGTCGCTACAGTACTGCTGCAGTAAATCCTAAAATCATAGGATTTTACCCCGAGTACAATCACTCAGCACTCGTCCTCGCCCGACCAACCTAGACCTAGCCTTCTAGCCTCCTCCATCAACCTCGCGTCCCTCGGATGTCTCCCCATCCTTCACGTCTTGCCTTCTGGAGCTTCCTTTGGCCTTGTCCTTATTGTCGGGTCTTCCTTTGCCAAGAAGCTCCTCACCTCCGGGACTTCATCCATTGTCAAGTTACACTTGGACTTACGTTGCCAAGACTACATACTTGGACTTACACCGCCAAGACTCATCCTTGGACTTTTCTCCTCTACCAAGATTACACTTGGACTTTCCTCGTTGTACTTGTATCCTGCACACTCACAATGCATATCAAATACAATAATAAACCTAACTTAAACATTTACCCAAACATCAAAACCTAGGGTACCTAGATTGCTCCAACAAGAAATGCTTAAATACCTCAAATGCTTGTCCTTTAAATGTAAGCATGTATGTCCAAGTGTATCTAGTTACATGATCAATAAAAGATATTAAATATTTAAAACCTCTTCTAGACATAACTAGGGAAGCCCGTATATCGGAGTGAACAAGATCAAAGGCCTTTTTATATGTTGTTTTAGAAATAGGATAATACATTCTAATCTCCTTTCCAAAAATACAAGCCTCACAGGATCTTTCTTCCTAATTTTTAGATGGGAACAATTTTTATAAGGCTTGTTTATGTGGGTGGCCTAATCTAGTATGCCATAAAGAGTAACTATCTCTTTGATATAGTGTGAGCGCATGACTGTGTTGGTCCAAAAAATAAAGGTTATTTCTTTTGGATCCCTTACCAATCACCTTATTCATTTTGAGATTCTAAAAGGTAATGAAGTTAGGATCAAAAATAACCTTACAATTGTGATCTGTAGTGATTCTGCTAATGGATAGTAGATTAGAATTGATATAAGAAACATATAAAGCATTGGTATTTAAAAAAAAATCTACCTCTACTAGTTCTTTAATTTTTAAATTATGTCCATTAGCTACTTTCACCGTCTTATGGTTAACTAGCGGTTTGAGATTATTAATTTTATTTTTATCCCTAACCATATGATAATCACAACCTGAATCAATTATCCAACTTTGATAACTAAAAAATTTAGAAGAGTTCGAGCAATTACCTTGATCATTTATGGATGTTTTTACTTGCTCGAGCAAATTTGAGATGTTATTGATGGTGATTGCTAGAGTTGCAATCTTGTCCGAGTTATGGGATTATTGATCCTTTTTCTTTAAGTGATCAGGCCTTAGGTGTGGATGAAGTTGCCAACATCTTTCCTCTGTGTGATTCAACTTTTTATAGAATCCACACACAGCTTTGGATTCTTGAACTTTATTCATCTTGTGTTCTTCTAGATCTACAATGAAGTCATGACCCTTTGATTGTGAGGCTTCAAGTCTCATGTTTACTGTAGCTCTCTGAATCATAGCCCTGACCTCTTGATACGGAGGAAAAACTTTCATCCTCAGAATCTCTTGACATAAAGGAGCATATGATTCTTCTAAGGCCAAATATCATATCTTCCTCTCTTTATTGTTATAAAACTCTAAGGTTGGTTGTAATCGGCCTTAAAATATTATATCTCATAGATCTTTGTAGTCACCAAATAACTGGGAAAGAATCTTTTCTTCCTTTTTGATATCTGCAATTTTTCTTTTGATCTCGAAGATTCTTCCCATATTTGATTTTTGTCTATACAAATTACTCATTTGCTCCTAGAGGATCTTTGATGTTGGCGCACAAGTTGTTAGAATTTGAGGGATGTCCTAAGGTAAATCGTCTTACATTTTTTTCTATTTATTTGATAAGTATAGATTCACTATTTGAGTGCATATTATATGTTTGATTGTCTTAAACTCATTTACTTAATGCTCGTAATATAATTCATAGTATGAGAGAATTTGTGATTGGATCGTAACTAGTGATTATCTTTATATGCGTAATTATGAATATATTGAAATTTTCTTAGTCGTCGAATTGATGTATTCGGACACCATCAACTCTGTAAGATTAGCACAGGTTATACTCCTTGGTTCGGCCAAGCAGCTATCTTCTCACTGGCTGGAGGAGAGTTAAATATAGATGATGGTTATGGTAACTAGTTCATTGGAGTAACTCGTTGTAAGACTTCATATGGTTCTCTACATATATATAGATATGTTTGTGAAGTTCTTACTGTATCACGAGTGCAAGTTTCCTTCAACTTGAGGTATACAAGTCATCTTGGTCATGGAGACTTATACTTTGACATCTTAAGTAAACATCTCATTGAGGTGTGGACTCGGGATAATTGGGTATAAGTTGAAGTGCCCGAAGTGTTAGAGTGTATACTAAAAGTCTAGCTTTTGTAAACATTTATTTTGAAATAAAGAATCACATTGGTCAAAAATGTCTACATTTATATGTTAAGTGTAGTTGTTCAATTAATTTATATTACAGATAACATGGTGTGTGGTGTCATACACAAAAGATTATGTTATCGGTTCTTTATAAATTATAAATGGTAGCTCACGACTAAGATGGATAGGAATAAACTATTGGAATAGTCATAGTGTAATTTGGTATTAGTTTATCTTAACTATAAAATTACACTAGTACACTCTGAGTGTATTGAGCAGGACTATTTAAGGTAAGTTCTTTTTATACTGACTTAATAAAAGAACAAGACCTTAGTTATTATGGAAGTATGTGCTCTTAATCCTAATATAATTACAAGAAGATATATTTAGTATTTATTTCTTTTACTTATTAAAGGGTGAGATTTAGCTCGATAAATCAAAAGGCTCGATAAGTTAAGAAATGATATTACTTATAGTGTGTGTTGTTGATTATAGAAGGAACCTGTGTCCTAGTAATCTAGGTTGATAATGTCCCCAAGAGGAGCTCATAAGGATTGTCATGTTAAACCCTGCAGGTGAACTTACTCCGACATGATGATAAGGTTGAGTGGTACTACTCTTGGGCTAAGATATTAATTAAAGAGAGTTGTCAGTAACTCATTTAATTAGTGGGCATTCGACATCTTAAACACAGGGAGACTAACACACTCATAATAAGAAGGAGCCCAAAATATAATTTGGGATTGGTGTAGTAGTTCAATAATAATTCTTTAGTAGTATGAATTATTATTGATGAAATTAAGTTGGGTGTTCGGGGCAAACACGGGAAGCTTAATTTCATCGGGAGACCAAAACTGATTTCTCCTCTCGGTCTCTATCGTAGTCTCTTATTTATAAAGTATTATACCCACCTTTATACCCATCCTAAGGTGGCCGGCCAAGCAAGCTTGGAACCTAAGCTTGGGTCGGCCAAGCAAATAGGATGAGCCAAGTTGTGTGGCCGGCCCTAGCTTGAACCCAAGCTTAGTGTGGCCGGCCACATCAAATTAAAAATATTTTAATTTTTTAAAATTTTTCTTATGTGGATTCCATGGTTTTAAAAGAGAATTTTAAAATTATAAATCTTTCCTTTCTACAAAAGATTAAGAAAAGATTTGATATCTTTCCTTATTTGTAGATTGAAAGGAAGATTTTAATTTTGAGAAAACTTTCCCTTTTTGTAACCATGTTCATGATTTAAAAGAGAGTTTTAAAATTATAAATTTTTCCTTTTATAAGTTTCTACAAAAGATTAAGAAAAGATTTGGTATCTTTCCTTATTTATAGATTGAGAGGAAGATTTTATTTTTAAAAGATAACTTTCCTTTTTGAAATCATCCACATATTTTAATAGAGAGATTTTAATTTATAAAATTCCTTTTATAACCAACCATGAAGGAAAAAATTATTAGAGAAATTTTTATTTTAAAATTTCCAGAAACAAATTAGGAAGTTTTAATTTTGTGTTAAAACTTTCCTTGATTGGAGCAATGAGGTGGTCGGCCATGTGGATTTAAGAAAAGGAAATTAGTTTTAATTAATTAAATTTTCCTTTTCATGGTAAAGAAAATAAGGAAGTGTTGATTTAAATTTTCCTTATTTGCCAAGATCAAGGATTATAAAAGAGGGGGTAGGAGTGCTTTCATGGGTAACAACTCTATTCTATTTTCCTCCCTCTTTTCCTTGGTGGTGGCCGGCCCTAGTCCTTTCTTTTCTCCTCTTCTCTTCTTCTTTGGTGGTCGGCAGCATCATCCCTTGGAGCTTTGTGGTGGTGGTCGGATCTTGCTTGGAGGAGAAGGAGAGAAAGGAGGTTTTGTTTGTAGCATCCCTTGGAGCTTGGTGGTGGTGGCTGAAACTCTTCATCTCAAGGAGAGGAGCTTGGCCAAAACTTGCAAGGAGGAAGAAGAAGGGTTTGGGTGGTTCTCATCTCAGTAGATCGTTGCCCACACAACATCCAAGATAAGAAGAGGAATACGGTAGAACATCAAGAGATTGTTGCATACAAAGAAAGGTATAACTAGTAATTGTTTTCCGCATTATACTAGTTTTTTTTTTGTATGAATTCCAAACATAAGATGCATATAATTCTAGGTTTCAAATTTGTGATTCGAGTTTGTGTTTTTTTTTTGTTTTTTGAATTTGTGATTTGATTGTTCTTTTTGGTTAAACCTAGGGTTATATAAGGAAATTAAATTTTAGATTTCATTGAAAGGCTTTGTCTAGGAAGTGGTGGTTGCTCCCATATCCAAGAAGGCCTAGTGCCTCGCCATTTTTAACCTGGAAGTCAATTTCTGAAATTAATATTTAATTAAATTTATAACATAGGTGGATTTTGATCAATAATGTTAAGCATCATTTGCGATCCAAGTCTAAACCATTAAGAACAGATAAGTTGAATTTGGAATCAATAATGTTAAGTTCCGTTTGCGATTCCGAATTTAATTTCTAAAGAACACAATAGGTTGTTAGGAAAGGTTCGACACTTGTACAAAATTTTTGTACAGTGGAGCCGGTATGATCTTCCTAGGACCAACCAACACGAAGGTGTTTGGATAGCCCACAGAGGATTCACCGCTTCTTGTGAAGAGACGTATACCCTATGGTCACTCGTTAGGATTATTACTCAAAGTCTTTGGCCAAAACATCACATGTTAAGAGTGCAAGACTCTTGTACACATGTATGAGTAATTTGAATTCGCAGAACGAGAAAATATTGCTTGGGATAGATGTGATGTACTCAACCTAGTGGGGACAAGACACATAGACCATGTCCTGAATCAAGTGGATATAAGATGAGTGAAAGGAACGAGGCATGACTCCTCACTGTAGTTGTTGAAGGGTTTAGAATTAATTCTAAGATCAACTATAATTTTCTGACTAATTGGGGATCATGATGACTACTAGGTGCCACTCATGATCATTCTATAATTAAGTAGTTAATTATGGACGGCTAAAATAAACCGAGAACCTATTGGGCCACACGCACTAACAAGTCTTTGAAAGACGTAAATCAAGTTAAAGAATAAGATTCTTAAATGAAGAGATAAATGTTTGGTTGAACCATACATAAGATAAATATGAAAATATTTGTCGTAATGGAAGCGCGGATGGGTCACATCTCGTATGGAAGAGTTGGACCATATTTGGTTTAATCATGAATTAGTCATGAACCAACTTGGTTTAGTTGTGAACTAAACCAAGGGGTTAATATGCTAATTTTTTGTTAAGGGATAATGGGTTGGATTTGAGTTTTCTAATCCAACTCATTAATGAGGACTATTTATTGATATGGTTGAGAGAAAATTATACACATGAGATCATTAATAGGCTTGTAATATTTTTGGAAAAACTTAACCCAATTTTTCTTCTCCTCTCCCTCTCCCCTCTCTCTTTGCCGCTGCCAACAAGGGGAAGCCCTTCCCCTTGTTGTCGTGACCACCACCAGGAAGAAATCTCTTCCTTGTGTGCTTCTCTTCCTCTTCCTCTTGATCCCTCTTCTTCGTTCGTGGCTAGTAACTTCCAAAGGAGAGGCTTGTACTCAAGGAGTTGTCTTGAGAAGCTCGGCATGAATACAAATAGAGGCGAGGTTCGACAACGTCACTAAGATTGATGCCCTTCTCGTTATAAGTCATCCGTAAGGTACACCTAGCGTAAATTTACTTTCCGTAAAAAATTTAATTATGCGATCATGTTTGGCATATTGTATCCTTGTATGCATGTAATGCGTGTGATGTAATAATTTAGAAATTATTATTATTTTATTTTCTACTGTGCATGTTTATAAAATGTGTTTTAGAACATGCCGCATTGGGCATATCCCAACACAAGTAACCATTGTTCTATGGATTTTATCCATAAAATTTGATAGGAAAATTAATATTTCATCATCCTTCTCTTTCCAAGCTTCGAAAGAAAAGTCTAACTTTGCAAGAGGATCATTTGTAATATACTTCAAGAGTCTTGAGTTTAAGGATCTTTTAATATAAGTGGCCCAAGAGAAATAATTAGATAAATTGAAAATGATAGATGAAAAGCAATGGGGTTGTGCTGAACTTGTTGGACAATCTTATAGCCGAAAATAGAGGAAAAAGATCTGAGTTCATAAAAATTAAACTCAAACTTATCTATTGAGTTGACTTGAGTTGATAATCTTACACTGCCAAGTAGGGAAAGAAGAGCTACTTGGGATGGCTAAGTTGGTTGGACAATTGGATTGCCTTGAATACCTGACTCCTGACTCCAAGTGTAGACTTCCAACCACCGAGCCTGAGTGGAAACTCCCAACTTCTAAGTGTAGACTTCTGACTGCTGAGTCTGAGTGCCAAGTTTAAGTGCAGACTCCCGACTTCCAAGTGTAGAGTCTACACTGCCGAGTCCGAGTACCGAGTCCGAGTGCAGACTTCATAGTGTAGGCTCCCAATTGTCGAGTCCCAAGTGTAGAAAAGAATATGTCGATGCCTGCTTTCAAGTAGTTTCCTTTAATTAGATTCATTCTCCTTTGACTGTGCTTTGAGGTTATAATGGATGTCTATTTTCTAGGGCACAATTGCAAAACTACATACACAACCGAACATTAGTTATTCGTGTCAAACTAAGAAAGTACTCGATTGCTATCATGGGCAAACCACCGAGCATAAATACACAGTGGAGAGAAGATTCGGGGAACAAAGGTGGATGAAGATTCTCTTCTTTGCTATAGTTTTCGCTTCTGCATCACTCTCTACTCAAGAGCATTGTCTCTTTATATAGGAGCACCATCCCTCATTTGCATTGAATACCGAGTAAAGGTCATTCAATGCCCAAGGCTTAATAATAGTCGTCAGCCCTCAATGGTTGACAATTACTATTCGGAAGAGTACAAAATCGCCATGAACAATAACTAATGCTTCTGTTACCCTCTTAAGCAGCAAGCAAAAAGAATTCATGTGGCAAGATATTGATTGTTGTACTTGGGTAAATTTTATCATGATTAGTCCATCATTTGTCGCGTGCAGGTCGTACTTGCATACGAGTCAACATAGTTAAATGCAATCTAGGCCCTAGATTTACGTATGAGAGAGAGTCTCTCTCCATGCATTTGTTCACATCATACATATATGTACAACAATATAAACCAACACTAAGGCCATGAAACTTCTAATGTGAAACTAAAAATTCATTCACAGTGAAGTCTCCTTCTTCCATCTCTTGTTTTCCATTGACATTTTTTACCGAACTTGCTTGTAAATCTCTCATATTTACAGATTGTATAAAGGTTCATCAAGGTTGATCAAACTAGTGCCCAAAATAAACTCGAAACATCCTATCGGAACCAACCAACTTGCTCTGATACTATGAAAAAAATTCACAGAAATTTGGATTGCACGAGATGAAGCACAGTTCTTAAAAATTCATTCTTATATTCATAAGATATATTGCAAGAGAGTATTATGAAGAGTAACAGAACTTCACAAGAGGGGAAGATCGACCCTCTTGTTAGAGAATAAGAAACGTATAGAAGAAGAAGCTTTGTAAGCTTTATGTAAGAAATAGAAAATAGAATTTCTTGCTTATCTCAAGAAGAGATGCAACCCTCATTTTATACTAGATGAGATATTATTTATCTGTTATCAACCAATCAAGTATTAGTTGTATTATAGCCAAATAATGACAAATAAATCAAACAATTAATAGTTGATGTGACAACTAACAATAGCCGGTCGATTAACCAAATAATAATATAGATTTATAGTTGGATAAAAATTGATTTTCAACTCTATTATCTCCCTTATTTTCAACACTACCTGTTCTATTAATGCCGTTTTGAACTTCCTTTATTTTATGGTGCAACTGGGTTTTATATATATAATATTAGGTGATAAGCAATGTACTTATATCTTTTTTGTTATGTGAGAAATCTAAAACTGAAGATCCACTAGAGACAAAATGGAAATACACTCATAAAAGAACTAAAAATGAGTCACAGTACTTTGGGTGTAGACTTCTGTGGACAAGATTCAGGCACTTGTTTTCTGGTGGTAAATTGAGTCAGTGCTATCTCACTAGTTCTGAATCTGTCTTAAGTAACTGTTATGTATTGATAAAGTACTAAAAATGAGAAAATCTTATCTCCTTTGAGGTTTACATTTTTGATGTTATGACATTTTTCTGGATTTTGGTGTAGACGACATGTTGGTAGCAATTAAATTGTTTATGCCTTTAGGTTCCCAGTTTCAAACTGTAAAATAAAACACAAGTTGATGTAGCCATGGCGGGCATAGTTAAGGCATTACTTGAAAACAAATTTCTGAAAAGTGATAGCTAACAATATTACTATTCCACTAACACTTGTTTTGCATTATTATTGCTCAATGAAATTCCACAATAAGAGAACACACCGTCATGTTACTTAATTATGGTGGCCCTTTCTCAGCCCCTGCTACGATTTGGTCTTCTAGCAGAGGAAGAGTCAACTGTCAAGTCAAAGGTCAATAAATGTTGTAATTTTTTATCTAGACAAAAAAAAGTGATTGAAAGTAGAGATCAAGATCTCTAGATCCTTAATGATCTCCTACCAGAAAAACGAGTGTTAAAGAAATTAAATTAGTATGGAAGACTAACTTTAATTTGTGGATTTGTTGGAGCGCCAAGTTAGATAGGAAAAAATTTGTGACAAAAAGCATTTGTATATGGCAGATCGTATTTAGAGGTTGCAACGGAAGTGTTTTTTAATTATAACAAGTATATTTATTCAGTTATAGCATATATTCTTTCTAAGTTATATTAGATGTATTTTTTTAATAAAATAAGTAACTAAAAATTTAATTGTATTAGATCGCTTCATTTATCATAACATTTGCACGACAAAAAAAATTAATAACAATATAAATGCACTCATAGTATGCTTTCAATTAGTTGAAAAGATGTATTATTTTGCAAAAATAAAAACAACAAAAATGTAGGTATCTTTGTTTAATTATAGTTAGATTTTTTTTTTTGGAAGTAGGTGCCTTAATTTTAATTAAAAATTATAATAGATATTTTCTATTTTCATTTATTTTTTAATAAATATTATTTTACAATTATGACACGTAATCATGTGCAAATCGGTATAAGCTCCTTAGCTATAGATGAATATTCGATTAAAATTGAATCGAACTGGATTAATTGAAATCGAATAAATTAATTTTTTTAAACTAATGCGGGATTTTCTAATAAAAATTGAACAAATTGAATTAATAAAATATTAATTTTTTGATAAAAAAATAAATTAACTGAATTTTTCAAATACTATGGAAGATTTAACGATTAGTTAGATATTTATAGATTAAAGTAGGGGTGAGCAGTCAACCCACTAAAGTGACCAACCTGCTCATATCAACCCAAACCGAATCGAAAAAAAAAAATTCCTACCCGATATAGAGTCGGATGTAGCGTCCTGATATTACATTATCTGATCTAGTAAGGTCGGATAGTTTTTAACCTCAATAATCGAACCAACCCAATCCATGATCACCCATATTTGTAGCTGCTATTGTCGATAAATTGCTATATTGTAATAGCTACTGCCGATTAGCTGCTACAACATGTAATGAGCAATGTCTATTATCATTTTAAAATATTTTATTTTTTTATTATATTTATATTTATATTTCATTGGATATAGGGTTGAATATCCAAATAACTGATAATTTGTCGGATATCTAATACATAAGAATCATCGGATATAGGATCGAATGTAGAGTCCTAATATTATATTATCTGATATAATAGGATTGGATAATTTTTATCCCAATAACAAAATCAACCCGATCCACGATCACTATAGAACAATTGTATAATCTTAACAATAATTGCAAACCTAAATTTGCATAACTATTAATTATAATTAAGGTTAAGAACAAATTGCATATGAATATATGATATAAAAATATTACATATTCCACATAAAAAGTATTTTCTAGAGAATTAATAACTTCGTTTCTATTATAATATATTATCCTTTTGCTAGTTTTTAGTTTTTGCGCTTAATTACCATAAGACTATATATAATGTTATAGAAGGTTTTTAATTTTTATTTCCAAACTATCAATCTAATTAATAAATTTACATTAAAAATAACAATTTGCTCCATATCTCTTAACAAATTAATTGCCCATCCGCTAGACACACATGCAAAGTTAACTGTGCTTCCAAAATGGTTGTTGCACTTGCTGTATATCACCGACATTCATAAATAACGATTTGATTGTTCTATAATTTTGTCCAACAATAGCTTTGATTCAAGCCATAAATCAACATCTAAATATTGTCAAATTCGTGAAAGCAGACAGACACTGATCGACCATGGCGAAGTCTTCCCATTTTCCTCCTCTTCTTCTTCTTGTTCTTTCCGCGTGGTGCATTAATTTTCACGCAGCGCAGAATCCGATCAAGAACGTGGTGGTGCTGGTGATGGAGAACAGGTCGTTCGACCACATTCTGGGGTGGATGAAGCCCAACCTCGGCCTCCCCTTCGACGGCCTCACCGGCGAGGAGTGCAACCACAGGAACGTCTACGACCCCGCTTCACCCACCATCTGCGTCTCCCCGACCGCCCAGTATGTGGATCCCGACCCCGACCACTCCTTCGAAGCTATCCGCTTCCAGGTCTTCGCCAGCGACAACGCTTCCTCGCCCCCCACCATGTCCGGCTTCGTCCAGGACGCCCTCACCCTCTCCGAGGAAACTGCTGCCGCCGTCATGCAGGGCTTTCCCCCGGCCAAGCTTCCGGTCTACGCCACCCTGGCGAGCGAGTTCGCTGTGTTCGACCGGTGGTTCTCCTCCCTGCCGGGGCCGACGCAGCCCAACCGCCTCTTCGTCTACTCCGCCACCTCCCACGGGGACACGAGCCACAACAAGAAACATCTCATCGAAGGCTACCCGCAACGGACTATCTTCGACTCTATCCGCGACGAAGGCCGCGACTTCGCGGTGTACGCCACCAGCTTGCCCACCACTCTGTTCTACCGCAACCTACGCAAGCTCAAGTACGTGTTCAAGTTCCACAGGTTCTCGACGTTCGCCAAGCACGCGGCGCGCGGGGATCTGAAGACCCTCAGCGTGTTGGAGCCTCGTTACTTCGACCTGTTCGGCAAGGAAGCCAACGACGACCACCCGTCGCACGACGTTGCCAACGGCCAGTGGGTGGTCAAGGAGGTTTATGAGGCGCTAAGGGCGAGCCCGATGTGGAACCAGAGCCTCTTGATCATCACCTACGACGAGCACGGCGGGTTCTAGGACCACGTCCCCACCCCTAACGTCGGCATCCCCAGCCCTGACGGCATCGTCGGGCCGGAGCCCTTCTTCTTCAACTTCGACCGCCTCGGCGTCCGGGTGCCCACCATAATGGTCTCTCCATGGATCAAGAAGGGAACAGGTGACGCATGCTGCGGTGTTCTGTTTTTAAAATTCCTGTTAAGGTAGGATTCAATTCGATCTGCTGATGACTGTTGCTAATTGCTTCTACAGTTGTGTCGCGGCCAAACGGGCCGACGCCCACCTCCGAGTACGAGCACTCTTCCATTCCGGCAACCATCAAGAAGATCTTCAACCTCAGTTCTGATTTCTTGACGCAGAGAGATGCTTGGGCTGGCACCTTTGACAACGTCTACTCCGAGCTGACCTCTCCAAGAACAGATTGCCCTGGTAATCCATTCACAATCGGTCTCCTCTGTTTCTTCCCATTAAAATGACTCGATGCAAGCTCTCACTGCAGAACTGCTCCCCGTTGTGCCACCTCTGAGGGTAACGGAGTTGAACGAGAACAGAAGGATATCTGAATTTCAAAGTGAGCTCGTCCAATTGGCGGCGGCTCTCAATGGCGATCACCACATGATTGACTCGGGTGTGATTGAGGGAATGAGTGTGAAGGAGGCTGATGCGTACGTGAACCATGCAGTTGCCAGGTTCTTCAAAGCGAGCAAAGAGGCCATCAGGAAAGGTGCCGATGGAAACGAGATAGTAGACTTGGCTACAAATGGACAATGAAAACGAAAAAACATGGCCGATTATTTGTAAGAATGAATAATGTTTATTCATGATGTAATCAACTGTTTGCAATCCAATTTGCATACGAAATGCCCCCTACCAACTCCGCCGACGCTGCCGGAGAAGAAGGAAGAGGATTAGAAACCTATTGGAGAGGAAAAGGTCGAGGCCCAAGAGCCGGTTCTTTTTTTTTTTTTGACCCAACGAGCCGGTTCTTTTTTTCTTATCATACTATTTTATTAAAAATCTCTCCCCTTTACTAACTAATTTTGATGAAGCCTAAAATGAATTTACGTTACTGTCCTTTTTTTTCTGTTCACAATAAAAATAATTCCAAAACTTATTAGTAATTCCACAAGCAAAATAATCAGTGATCTAGAGTTCGAGACTCAGCTACGACGTATTATTATGAATTTTTCTTATCATTAATTTTCTCTGATTGTTTTATATAAAAAAAATAAAGTTCTCTTTAGTCCCACATCTTAGAATTGATAACACTATGATAAAATAAATTTCTATAAATATTTTAAGCCGACGATGTTAAAAAATATACTTTTCTTAGGTTTTTTACTAAGATAAGTATAATATTAAATTAAAATAATTTTTTTCATAGGGAAACCCATTATAATAATTTATTGCTGGGGCCCAAATAATTTATATATTATTATATTACATACGCAACGCGTGTGCACGATCACACTAGTAAATAGAATATATTAACCCACTTTAGATTAGATGCCCACGTTCACATATGGATCCGGATCCGCTTCTCATTCCAGTGACTCCTCCCACTCTGTCTCCGCCGGAGAGGCAATCTCTAACGACTCCGACTACGACTACGACTCCTCCGGATCCAACTCCTTCTACGCATGCTATTCCTGAGACTTCCATTCTTTTGCCGCCGGAGGAGCAAACTACGACGACTCCGGCTCCCACAAGTCAGCCTCTATCCCCAGCTCCGCCTCCTCCGTCTCCACCCGTTCTGTTTCCGCCGGAGACCGAGACTCCGACGAGTCCAGCTGATTTTCCAATATTAGATGATCTTGATTCTGAACATTTGGAATGGAAATCGAAATGGAAATCTGAATCAGATTCAATCTAGCGTTTGCTTTCTGAAATTGGGAGAGAAGATCTCCCAAACGTGGATTTACTGTAAGTTAGTCCATTTATTTGTTTGTTTGTTTGTTTTATTGAGGAAAGGGGTTTTAGATTCTGTGAACCGCCGCCGGAGGGACTGAAAAAGTAACCGGAAGAGGTGGAGGCGTTCTTGCGCCTCTTCTTGATGATCTTGACGATGATTTTTCTTTGCAGGCAGGTTTTCCCTGAAGTTAGCGGTGTGACTGCCGCTGACGTTGGCGATGTAGCCGACTGGACAGTTGACGTTTCGACCGCCGCAGATGACGGAGTTGGCGCAGAAGGCCCTAAAGTCCCAGGAGAAATGCTTGGGGGAAGCTTCGCTGCAAAGGTAGCTTGAAGTCGAGAATCCATGGTGGATCGATTGGGTTATTTCTTCCTTCGCAGCACACTCCAATCGATCGGTTGATCGATTGGATCCTGCTTCAATCGATTTCCCATTCAATTGATCATCCTGAACTTGACTCAATCTCAAGTCCAAAGTCTCCAACCCAACTCCCGGTCAATCGTGACCTGTTGGGTCTCCATGCCTAGCATTTAGTCATACCCGACCAACCTCGAACTAGCCTTCTAGCCTCCTCCATCAGCCTCGCGTCCTTCGGATATCTCCCCATCCTTCACGCCTTACCTTCAGGAGCTTCCTTCGGCCTCATCCTAGTTGTCGGGTCTTCCTTGCCAAGTCATACCAGGACTTACCTTATCAAGACCACGTGCTTGGATTTACACCTTTTGCGAAGATCACACTTGGATTTTCCAATTGCCTGGTTGCTCACCAGGACTTTCTCTTTTTGTAAGATCACACTCGGACTTTCCAATTGTTTGGCTCCTCACCAAGACTTTTCCTTTGCCAAGATCACACTTGGACTTTCTCTTGCCTAGCTCCACACTAGGACTTTCCCATTGCCTGGCTCCTCACCAGGAGTTTCCAAATACCTAACCTCCAGTTAGGACTTTTCCAGTCAAGTCTTCTGTCAGCTTTGACCTACTTGGCTTGTATTCTCATTAATCTGGTCAATCCTTTGACCATCTCCACACCTGGACGATTGCTCCAGCAATCTCCTTATATTGTCAAACATCAAAACTCAAATCCTGACTCAAGCTTGACTCAACTCAAGCTTAGTCAAATTGGTCAAACTTAACCTAGAGAAATTGCCCCAACACGACCTCCCCCTCCCATATTTGGTTAAAAAATAATATTATATATTTAAAAACTCTCACCGTCACTTTGATTGACTGATTCATCATATTTTTTGTCGGAAACTTAAATTGATCACATATTTGAAAAGCTCACGACCTAAGCTATCCATTGGTATCACTTTTATTAGGAAATATTGTGACCTGAAATATTAAGTATTGAATTTTAAATAAAATATATAATAATAAATGGATGAACTAAATCGTATGACACAAAGTGAGGGTACTAAATTAAAATTGAATCAAGTTCAAACTAAATCCAACTGGTGAGTGCGGAGATAAGGATTATGTTGACTCAAATCAAGATTGATTTGGAGTTGATTTGGATAAGTTATAACCGAATGAAGTCATATTTAAAAAAGAGTTCAATTTTTTCTTTCAGCAACCTCATTTTGTTGTGGAGATCCAAAAATAATTAACTATCTAACAATCTCTTTATCTTTACACATTGTCTTAAACTGATCAAATAAATATTCACCTCCACGGTCAGTGCATAAGGTTTTAACCTTACGTTCCAACTGATTATCAACTTCGTTTAGATAATGTTTCAAGGAATCTAATACTTCAAATTTATGAGAAATCAAATACACATAATTATAGCGTGTGAAGTCATCAATAAATGTAATAAAATATGAACCTTCATATCTAGTCTTCACATTCATCGGGCCATAAATATTTGAATGAATTAACTGTAATGGTGATTCAGCTCTAATAGTTTTGCTAAATGGTTCTCTAGTTTCTTTTCCAGCAAGACAATGCTCATATATAGATAAGGCAATCTTAGTATGAGTGTCTAATAGACCCTCTTTAACTAATCTATTCATTCATTATTCTCCAATATGTCTTAGTCTAGCATGTCAAACTTCATCATTAATATCAGAATCACTAGTAAGAGTAATATTTTAAAAATAACCATTAATACCATAATTAATATTCGGTTCAATATCAAGAACCATGAAACTATATATTACATAACCACACCAATTAACATAGAGTTAATTCAAAGTTTAACACGTTGACTGAAAAAGTTTATACAATCATCAAAATCAAGAAGACTAGTAACAGAAGGTAAATTATATCGAATCTCAGGAGCATAAGAACATCATGTAGAAACAAGGTATTAGTCCCGGTGGGGTCAACTGGGGAGGGGGTGAATAGCCTGTAATCAGAGTTAGAAGAATCTCTTGCTATTTGAACAAAGCAAGGATACAATATTAATTAAGCAATTATAATATTAAAGACGTTAAACACATGTCTCCACCAACGGTCGAGCGGCGACCTTAAATCCGAATCTTCATCGAATCGTCTAATGACGACATTAAACGTGTGTCCTCGCTAACGGTCGAGTGGAGACCTTAAATCCAAGCTTGCTCTTATGGTCAAGTGGTTAGTCGCAGATACAAGATCATGGGCATTTACAGTCAAAGACAAGAAATGGTGAAAGGAAATGCTTCACCGAACGGGCGCACATATATTAAAACCAAAAATTTCAAGATTATAGTTGCAAGATAATGATAAGAGCTTCGCCGAATGGGCGAGCTTACATTAAGACTTCAAAAAGTTTTCAACGCTCAACCTTACTCAAGGTAATCCAGAGCGTCGTCGGGTAGTGACTCGATCATCTTATCCCGACTGATAACACTGCCCTTCAAGGTCTTGGGAAGGTGGTCACCCCCCTTGAGCTGGTTGATCGTCTCGTCTATAGCGAGGTTACAAAGCCGAATATAACGAGCGACTACTTTATCATTGAATGCGTCTGAGCAGATGTAGTTCTGTCTCATTGTTGCAATTCGGCTCGGCTCGGCGTCCTGATAAATTTTCATCGCCGCTCGGGAGCCCTCCAGCTCAGTCTTCACCTTCTTTAACTCATCCTGGGCTAGCTTCAACGCTGCGTCCTTATCGGAGAGTTGGCCCTGGAGCTTAGTTTCCGGTGTCGACCGGCTCGCTCGCTCGATCACCATGAAATCTTCATCCTCCTTGAGCTTGCTGGCGAGGTCCCGAGCCTCCTTGTTCTTCAGCTCCAGGTCCTCGATGGCCTGATTCTTCCTAGCGGTGACCGACTCGATCTTTTTGTCAAAGGTGATGACCTACTTCTTAAGTCGGCCCAACATCTCCTCCTGGCCAGAGGTTTTAGCCCGTTCGGCGTCAAGGAGCTTGGTCATCTTCTCTAGGTCGGTCTTCAGCTTGGCCATCTCCTTCGAATTGGCGACGGGTTGGCTTCTTGAGACTTGGAGCTTCCTGAACTCATTCTCCAGATGAGTCAGCCTGTGGCACATGGCCAGACTCTCCACCCAATACTACAAACAGGTAAAAGGATTAGAGCCGATCTAAGGAAAGATAATTACAATAAGCTTACCCCAGTTGTCATTTGGGTGTGGCTGTTGGCGAGCACATGGGGGGGGCATCACCGCCACTTGGGCTCGGGCTTCTTCCCAGACTTGAGCGAGTGGGCCTCGGATGACGACCTGATGCTCAGGAGTGCACGACCAGGCGCTCATCTCCCTATACTCCTCAGTTGGAAGATGGAGAATCGCCATGATTGATTGTCGGCCGCCCAGGGCTGAGTGGGCTGAGGCTTCTGGAGTAGCCGACTAGGACGCAGATGCCGGGAGGATGGCCGATTGTCGAACCCTCGATGGCTATGAGGATGGTGGCATGGAGGTCAGGGGCTCTGCGACAATAGGCTCCTGCGACATCTCGACCACCGAAGGAGTCCAATTGGAGGATATCTCAGGCGTGGTCTCAGGAGCTACGGAGGGATTCAAGGTGTCAACCTCGACCCATTCGGCGTATCCCAACGCCGAAGCAGCACAGCGCGAAGACTCTGTTCGGCGCCTCTTGCGCCTCAACAATGGCTCGCCAGAGGAGCCTGAATCCTCCGCCCAAACGACAGGCACTTGCTCGGATGGTTGCTTCGAACCGCTAGCAACCTCAACACTGGGGGCTCATCTAGCTGCCCCTCCACTCGCCAAGATGGGAGTGGTTGCGCTCTTATCTTGAGAGCCGATCGGCTGTAGGCCGTGGTTCGCCAATTCTTCAATAGCAACCACCTCGATCTTGGTGTTTTGAAACTTCGCAAGGTCGGACATCCGAGCACGCAGCATGACTTCGGCTGCAAAAGAAGTAGAAAAATCAGTTAGAATCAAAGAAAAAACGTACATTGAACCTCTTACCTAAGCTGGTCGGGAGCCCGGTGCAGATCAGACTCAGTCCAAAGATGTACAGCACACCCTCAAATAGTAACCTGTGGATGTCATACTTCTGGCTGGCTAGCATGGATGAGGCATGAAGGTAGTCCGAGCGGCTCTTGTATTTCTTTAGATCGGGCTGAGGTGGTAAGCTGACTTGCCAGCGGGTCCGGAAGTTTAGCCGCTCGGGAAGACGTATAAAAAAAAGTACTCTTTCCAGTGTTTATTGAAAGTCGACATTTTGTCAAAGAAAACTAACCTGATCCGAGACTGAAACAGAAAGGTACCCAGTTCGAACTGTTTGGGATAATAGAAGTAGTGGAAAGCTCGAGAAGTCAAAGGGATGTCGTGCAGCCAAAACAACACAATGACGCCGCACAGAAGGTGAAAGGAATTCGGCACAAGTTGTGGAAGGGAAACATGAAAATAATTACAGACTTCAATGATGAAGGGATGGATAGGGAAGCGGAGACCAACCACAAATTGGTCCTTGAACAGATAGATGGTGTCAGTTGGCCGTTCAGTCGACCGATTGGATGGGGAAGCTAAAATGATATCGTGATCGGGGGGAGTCTTAAAAATGTTCTTGAGGCTCTTAGCGTTGCCCACATCGAACCTAGTCTCCATGGTGGTGTACCAGAGTCCAAGAGGGGGTCCGACGGCTGAGAAGGGTTGGTCATTGCAAAAGAAGCAAAAACGGCAGAAGAAACACGGCCGAAAGGGTGAAAAGATCATTGGAAGGTCACCAAGAACGGGAAGAAGCCGGAGATCGAAGGCAAGTGGGGAAGGAAAGAAGCTTACAAAGGTGTAGATCGCCGGAAGAGAAATGGTCGAAGAAGACGCGTAGAAGGCCGCCGGAAGTGTTGGTTGCTACTCGAAATACCGTCCTAGTTCCCCTGTACAAAAAATTATACAAGCATAGAACTATCCTAGCTACCCATGTGCTCTACTAAAGTTAAATTTGGATTACAAACGATGTTTAACATTATTAACCCAAATTTTCCTTTAGAAGTTAAACTTGGATTAAGAACGAAACTTAACATTCTTACTCCAAGTTCAACCGATGTGATCTTCCTAAGTTAAATCATATTACAGAAGTTATCAAATATCTATTTCAAAGATCGACTTCCAGGTTAAACATGGCGAGGTACTAGGCTTTCTTTGGTATGTGATCATCTACCACTTCCTAGACAAAGCCTCACAAAGAAATCGGATATTTAACTTCTTACAGTAAACTAGGTTTAACTATAGAGACCTCAATAGAAACACATTATCGAAACATGAAATTGAAAAATAAAATCGATAACAAAAACAATAATTTAAAACCGATTACCTCTTATGTTTGGTTTTTCAAAATCTATACAAAAGATGAACTAGTTATGATGCGGAAACTAATAATTAGTTATACCTTTTATAGCTTATAGACCTCTTGATCTTTTATTGTATTCCTCTCCTTCTCTTGGACGTCGTGCGGGAGACGATCTTCCAAGATAAAATCCACTCATGCTTCTTCCAAGGCTTCCAAGATCCGGCCACCAAATAACCTCCAAGGGATGTTAGACAAGAGAGCTTCCTTCTCTTCTTCTTCTCCTTCAAGCAATCGGCCACCAAGAGATCTCCCACAATTGATGCCGCCGGCTCCAAGAGAGAAAACAAAAGGAGAGAAGAGAAAGAACGAGGGTCGGCCACCAAGGAAGAATAGAGAGGAATAGAAGATGTGTTATTAGGTGAGGCACCCCCTCCTTCTTTTTTATATTCCTTGATTTTGTCAAAAAAGGAAAGTTTTATAACAAAAACTAAAACTTCCTTTTCTCCCATGACATGGCCAGCCACAAGCTTGTGCTCCAAGCAAGGAAAGATTTTAAACAAAATTAAAATCTCTCTTTTAAAATCTCTTTTGTGGATAGTTATAAAAGGAATGTTTTATAAATTAAAATCTTTCTCTCTTTTAAATCCTTTTATGGATATCTATAAAAAAAAGATTTAAAATAAAACATAGTTACAAAAAGAAAAGTTTTATAATAAAAATTAAAATCTTTCTTTCACATTATAGATAACTGTAAATAAGGAAAGATTTCAAATCTCTCTTTTATTCCTTTGTAGAAAACTATAAAAGGAAAGATTTTAAAATTTAAAACTATCTTTTAAAACCATCATAAAAGGAAAGTTTTTAACAAAATAAAAACTCCTTTTATTTCCTTTTGTAACCAATCTAAAAAAAGGAAAGTTTTATATTATAATCATCCTTTTAAATCCTTTTTATAGATCTCTATAAAAAGAAAGATTTTACAAAAAAATAAAACTTCCTTTTCTTCTTGTGTGTGGCCGACCCCTTGCTTGGGCACCAAACAAGGCTTGGCCGACCCTAGCTTAGGCTCCAAGCTTAGCTTGGTCGGCCCCTTCCTTGGTCTCCAAGAAAGACTTGACCGGCCCTACCTTGAGCCTTAAGAAGTTAGGCTTTTGGGTGGATATAAGGCTTTATATAAGAGGCTGCAATAGGGACCTAGAGGAGAAATTGGTTTTGGTCTCCCGATGAGCTTGAGCTTCCCGTGTTCGCCCCGAACACCCAACTCAAGTTCATCAATAATATCTCATTCCACTAAAGAGTTATTATTGCACTACCGCACCAATCTTATATTACAATATGGGCTCCTTCTTATCATGAGTGTGTTAGTCTCCCTATGTTTAAGATATTGAATGTCCACTAATTAAATGAGTTACTGACAACTCACTTAATTAATATCTAGCTCCATGAGTAGTACCACTCAACTTTATTGTCATGTCGGACTAAGTCCACCTGAAGGGTTTACATGACAATCCTTATGAGTTCCTCAAGGGTGTTAGAGTGTATACTAAAAGCCTAGCTTTTGTAAACATTTATTTGTTAAAATAAAAGAATCACATTGGTCAATATCTGCATTTATTTGTTAAATGTAATTGTTCAATTAATTTATATAGTAGACAACATGAAGTGTGGTGTCACACTCAGAAGATCATGTTGTCGGTTCTCTATAAATTATAAACAAGTTGCTCACGACTAAGATGGAAAGGAACAAACAATCAGAATAGTCGTAGTGTAATTAAGTATTAGTTTATCTTGACTAATAAATTACACTGATACACTTTAAGTGTATTGAGTAGGATCATTTAGGTAAGTTCTTTTTGTACTAGCTTTATAAAAGAACTAGACCTTATGTATTATGGAAGTGTGTGCTCTTAATCCTAATATAATAACAATCACATATATTTAGTATTTATTTCTTTAACTTATCAAAGGGTGAGATTTAGCTCGATAAATCAATAGACCCGATAAGTTGGGAAATGGTACTACTTATAGTGTGTGTTGTTGATTATAGAAGGAATCTGTGTGCTAGTTATCTAGGTTGAGAATGTCCCCAAGAGGAGCTCATAAGGATTGTCATGTTAAACCCTGCAGGTGGACTTAGTCCGACATGACAATGAAGTTGAGTGGTACTACTCTCGGAGATAGATATTAATTAAGTGAATTGTCAGTAACTTACTTAATTAGTGGGCATTCGTAATCTTAAACATAGGGAGACTAACACACTCATAATAAGAAGGAGCCCATAATGTATATAATTTGGGATTGGTACGGTAGTACGGTAATAACTCTCTAGTGGAATGAGTTATTATCGATGAACTTGAGTTGTGTGTTCGGAGCGAACACGAGATACTCAAGCTCATCGGAAGGCCAAAACCAATTTCTCCTCTAGGTCCCTGTCGTAGCCTCATTAGAGCCTCAAGTCCATCCAAATAAAAGTCCATCTTGGTGTTCAAGAAGGGGGTCGGTCCATTGCTTGGTGACCAAGCAATGGCCGACCACAACTCCTCTTAAAGGGTCGGCCCTATTGCTTGGTGACTAAGCTAGTAGGGGTCGGCCACAATATTCAAACAAGGAGGGTTGTTTTTGAATTTTTAAAATCTTCTCTTTGTAAAAAACTATAAGTTTTAAAAGAGAGATTTAAGTTTAAAAATTTTTCCTTATTTGAATTTGGTCACATGTTTTAATAGAGAGTTTTAAAAGTTTTAAAACTTTTCTTTTTTAACCATCCTCATGGTTTAAGAAAAAAAGGGAGATAAGTTTTAAAATTAAAATTTTCTATCATCATGTTAAAAAAGGAAATTTTATAAGAGAAGTTTTAAATTTTAAAACAAGGTTTTAATTTTTAGAACTTTCCTTTTTTAACTCCTACTTTAGGAAAGAGAGCTTGTAAATTTTATAAGAGCATTTCTTCTTGTAAAATTTTTAAAAATTATATTTCCTTTTTCCCCTTGATGAGGTGGCCGGCCACCTTGCTTGGTACCCAAGCAAGTGGCCAGCCATATTAAATTATTTAAAATCATCACAAAATTAAATTTGGTGATTGATTCAATCAAGAGAAAAGAAAAGGAAAAATTAAAAGGGAAAAGGAAAAACTCTTGGATGATTTTATTTTTGTGTATAAAAAGTTTTTCCTTATTTGTCTTGGGCAAGTAATATGAAAGAAGAGGTGAGGGAGCTTCATGAGACACAACTCTTATGCTCTAGCTTGGAGATCTCTTGGTGGTCGGCCCTCTCCCTTCTCCCTTTCCCTTTGCTCTCTTCTCCTTGGTAGTGGTGATGGCCGGATTTTAGAAGAAGAGGAGAAGGTTTTTGGGTGGTGTTCATCTTGGAGGATCGTGGCCCACACGACGTCCAAGGCGAGGCGAGAAATACGGCAGAAGATCTCGAGATCATTAACTTACAAAGAGAAGGTATAACTAGTAATTTCTTCCTCATCATACTAGTTATTTTCTTTGTAAGAATTCTAAATACAAGAGGCAATTAAATCTAGTTTATCGAATTTATTTTTCGAGTTTGTGTTTTCTTCTTTTTCGAATTTGTGATTCGATTGTTCCTTTTGGTTAACCTAGAGTTATTTAAGGAAATAAATATTAGCTTTCCTTAAAAGGCTTTGCCTAGGCGGTGGTGGTTGCTCCCATATCCAAGAAGGTCATGTGTCTCGCCATGCAGTCCTGGAAGCCAATTTTAGAAATTAATATTTATGGAATTAATAACTTAGGTAGATTTGAATCAATAGTATTAAGTTCCGCTTGCGATTCAAATCTAAACCATTAAGAACAGATAAGTTAAATTTGGAATCAATGATGTTAAGTTCCGTCTGCGATTCCTAATTTAACTTCTAAAGAACACAATAGGTTATTTAAGGAAAGGTTCGACACTTGTACAAAAATTTTTGTACAGTGGAACCGATACGTTTTCCTAGGACTAACCAACAAAGGGAGCATCATCAACCTAGATTACTAGGACATATTTTCATTCTATAATCAACAACACACCATATAAATAATATTATTTCCCAACTTATCGGGCCTATTGATTTATCTAACTAAATCACACCTTTTGATAAATTAAAGAAATAAATATTAGGTATACGTGCTTGTTATTATATCATGATTAAGAGCGCACACTTCCATAATAACAGAGGTTTTGTTCTTTTATGTAGTCAGTATAAAAGAAACTACCTCAAATGGTCCTGCTCAATATACTCATAGTGTACTAGTGTAATTTTATAATCAAGATAAACTAATACCAAATTACACTACAAACACTTCAATGGTTTGTCCCATTCCATCTTGGTTGTGAGCTACTATTTATAATTTATAAGGAATTGATAACTTGATCTTCTGTGTGTCTCTTCACACCATGTTATCTTCAATATAAATTAAATGGGTAACTGCACTTAGTATAAATGTAGACATTTGACCAATGTGATTCTTATAAATGTTTATACAAAAGCTGGACTTTAGTATACATCCTAACAGGAAGAGGAGAACGAGAGATTGCCGTAAAACACGAAAGTCGAGGATGCTCGGCCGACCGGAGCCGTCCAATCCAGATCGTGAAAACCTAGGTGACAATCCAACCGTTGAATTCAAATCGTCAAACGTCGCCATCAATGCCTGTCACGTCAGGCGTGCGGCGGCTGCAAGCATGACATGTGGCACGCTATCACTAGTTGACAATTAAGATTGGCATGGGAACCCGCTCTGCCTTAATGAAAAAGGATTTGCATGTTTTCCGAGAAATCGGGATGAAGTCAGTCCCATTTGCATTTGCCCAGAATAGACGGAGGAAGAAGTATTCTAAGTGTAAGTCTTTGCTTTCCCGAACGGATCAAAGGAGCATGCTTAACCGAGCGACTACCTTCAGAAGGTCGATCGGCGAGGATCAGGTACATCCTGACCGGAGTTCCTACAATGACGAGGGTCGATCGGGAGGAAATCGGCGCCCGCTGGTCTAGTCAGTCAGACTACAGCCTCCTTCAACTAGATTTGAAGGGGAGGTTTGTGATGTGGTGATAAGAGGGGGACGCCCCATCCCGCTGCCATGGTGGAGGTCAAAGTCGAGGTGGTCAAACACCCCTATTCCACTGATCGATCGGGGAGCACGCTCGCCCGATCGAGATAATGAAGACCCGATCTGACGTCATAATAGCTCGGTGGAGACCTGAGCTTCCTACGCTTAGAAAGACTAGGTATCTGCAAGAGCACGCCGAGCGGCTTCCCTACTCAGCCAAATAGTACACTCATCCAAGCAGAAAGTGAGAAGCCGAGCCGAGCGACTATCCCGCTCGGCCCAATAAAAGACAATAATGCTAATTGGACATTATCTTTTTGGGAGCATGCACCACTGACAGGCAACATAGTCGGCGGCTGGTTCAGACAGAAGATCGTACGGTAGAAGCTTCTACTGTCACGTCAGAGATATGCTCGGCTCGTTAAGGTATTGTGTCAGGGTTATTTTACTGATACATCTTTTTAGGAAAAGTTTCAAGAAGCGTGTACATGTTGGGAAGCGTGCACGCGCGCTACAAGAGCCCTATATAAAGGGAGGTTCAAGTTTCAGCAGAGGTATGCGATAATCTACTGTTGCTGCTACTGTTTGTTTGATTTGCCTCCACACATCGCCAGTGACTGACTTGAGCATCGGAGGGCCAACACTGGGGACCCCTTCCCTAGCTCGGCACTGACGTAGTTGTGGTTGCAAAGCCGCGTGGAGTCACACACACGATCAATCGGAGCACCACGTCCCTAGCTTCTGTCACCTCGATTATCGGACAGGATCAGCCACTAAACGAGTTTTGTATCGATCAATAGTACCATCATTTTTAAATTTCAAAATAAAGATCCAACTACTAATAACAATATCAACGAAAATGGTACAATCATCGATTCCCATGTACCACGAGAGATAAGGAGAAATATTTTCTCATGCTATGGTGTTCTGTTTCTTTAGTTACGGTTAAGGTAGAATTTAATTATTATAAAAAAAATATAGATCCGTTACATTAACGATTCTCTTAGTGTCGCTCAGACGCATGATGGGATAAACTCAGATCGTCAGTTTCTGATAATCGACCCCTGATCATTATGTCAGAGATAGTATGTGTTCACCGTCTGTGCTACATTATGGGACATGATTTATATTAATTATTATAGCCTTGATCAGTGATGGTTGTTTCTAATTGCTTCTACAGTGAGTCGCGGCCAAATGGACCGACGCTCACCTCCGAGTACGAGCACTCTTCCATTCCAGCAACCATCAAGAAGATCTTCAACCTCAGTTCTGATTTCTTGACGCAGAGAGATGCTTGGGCAGGCACCTTTGACAACGTCTACTCCGAGCTGACCTCTCCAAGAACAGCTTGCCCTGGTAATCCATTCATAACCTGTCTCCTCTGTTTCTTCCCATAAAAATGACTCGATGCAAGCTCTTACTGCAGAACTGCTCCCCGTTGTGCCACCTGCGAGGGTAACGGCGTTGAACGAGAACAGAAGGATATCTGAATTTCAAAGTGAGATCGTCCAATTGGCAGCGGCTCTCAATGGTGTGATTGAGGGAATGAATGTAAAGGAGGCTGATGCGCACGTGAACCATGCAATTGCCAGGTTCTTCAAAGCAAGCAAAGAGGCCATCAGAGAGGGTGATGATGAAAACGAGATAGTAGACTTGGCTACAGATGGACGATGAAAACGAAAAAACATGGATGATCATTTGTAAGAATGAATAATTTTTATTCATGATGTAATCAACTGTTTGCAATCCAATTTGCGTACGAAATTTTCAATAGAGATGTGTAGATTTGGAAGCACACTAGTTGAGATTATTTCAGATGAAGTAACTGCCTGTTTTATCAAAGCAACAAAGGAGGAACATTTTAAAAATTAAAGTCGACAGAAGAAACTATACTGAAAGGAATAAATTATTCTTATTTTTCCCCACCCTCCTTGTGAATCTAAGACAGAAGGAAAGAAAATCTTTATCTTCTCACTCAGCTTGTGCGACTGCATATTGGGCTAGCTAGGCACAAGTTGAGATTGAGTCATGCATGATTTGGTCTGCAGGTCATAGGTTCACTGTTCAATCCAAGTCTGTCTGATCAGACTGCGACGAACATTATTAGATATGAGACGCAGCTCATCTTTGATCCAGTGCATTTGCCCTATTTAAATAAAAGGGAGACATATGGAGCATTTAACGTGCTTACAATTGTATTCTCCAATCGGAACTGGAATGGGAAACTGAAATCCATGAATGTCCCTCAAGGTCATTCCATCCAGCTGACACATGCATTTCCCGGTGAATTGATAGGCTACGACGATAAAAAGAATGGAGTGTGGTGGCAGCCATCAAAGCTCTGTTCCTGAGGAGCACCAACGTTGCAGAAGCCGACAAGAACGAGGACGACGACCGCGTGGATGCATGAATGACGCGTGTGCTCATCCAGGCTTACCACATGCGTTCTCGCACTTCCCCACCAGCTTTTGTCTCCACCTCGGATCTGACTCCCCCCATGACATTTGTTACACTGCTTACTGCAAGCGAGAAGGAATAAGGAAGCAGAGGACTGCTGCTGCTTTAACGCTTGCTTTGGTTCAACGGCTAGGGCGGCATGGCAGAGGTATCAAAATTGCATCTTTTTGTTGATTTTCATCTGTTTTTGAGGTTGTTTTTGCTGATTCCGATGGAAAGTTGTGATCTTGTGCAGCAGGAGGGGAAGAATGAGGAGTCGAAGAAGGAAGCAGGTGGCGAGAGCGGAAACGATGGGGGCAAGAAAGAGGAGGCGGATGAGAAGCCTCCGACTCCCCCTCCCCCTTCTCCTCCGCCACAACCGCAGGAGGAGGTAGTTATGAGAGTCTACATGGACTGCGCAGGATGCGCCAGGAAGGTGCGGCAGAGCCTTCGGGGCTTTCCAGGTATTGGTCAATCTATTGAAGAAATAGCCCTTTTAAGCCTTCGAAACTGGACATTTGATGCGAGTATAGTTAAACTTTGTATGGGTTCGGATTGGAAGGTGTGGAGGAGGTGGTGGCTGACACCCGGACGCACCGTGTCGTGGTGAAGGGGAGGAAGGCAGCGGAGGATCCGCTGAAGGTGGTGGCGAGAGTCCAAAAGAAAAGCGGAAAGAAAGTGGAGTTGCTAAGCCCCCTACCTACCCCGCCGACGCCGCCGGAGAAGAAGGAAGAGGATCAGAAACCTATTGGAGAGGAAAAGGTCGAGGCCTAAGATTCAAATCGTTCACCATCAATTTTTTTTCTCTGCAAGTGCTATGCCTTTTCCAGTTTCCACTCTCTGTTTTTACATTTCAATTGAACTGCAACAGCCGCAAGTGATCGTCGCTGTGCTGAGAGTTTATATGCATTGCGAAGCCTGCGCTCAAGAGATCAAGAAGAGGATTCTAAGGATGAAAGGTTTTTATCATTATTCCATTAATTTCTTAATCATCCAATTAAATCTGATGGAAAACAGGAAATCATACGATTGGTACACGCGAATTCAATCTTTTTTTTATTATTCATGCTCCCACAACGTGCGATTGATTTTGAATTGATTAATTATTAAAGGTAAGATTTTTCCTTGACGACAGGAGTCCGTTCAGCGGAGCCAAACCTGAAGGCGTCTGAGGTGACGGTGAAGGGCGTGTTCCACCCGGAGATCCTGGCGGCGTACGTCCTCAAGAGAACGGGAAAGCACGCGACCGTGGTGAAGCAGGAGCCGGAGGAGAAGTCGGTAGAGGATCCCGAGAAGTCCAAGGCTAAGGAGCCGCCGCCACCGACTGCAGCTGGGGATGATGCGAAAGACGAGAAGAAGCCTGAAGGCAGAGAACAAGTTGACAAGAAGGACGAGGACTGCGGCTGCCGCAACGAAGGGGAACAGAGCGAGAAGAAAGCCGACGGCGATGCTGACACGAAAGAGAAGGAGAAGAAGACCGACCCAAAAAAGGAGGAAAACAAGGAGGACGAAATAGTCGTCGTCGACATCGGAGCGACGGGGACTCCACCGCCTCCACCATCTGCCGACGGCGAAGGTACCGGCGGCGCAAGGAAGATATTAATTAAGAACGAAAACTACTACTACTACATTCCGAAGTACCCAGCGGAGTTCTACGCGTATCCGCCGCAGATCTTTAGCGATGAGAATCCTAATGCATGCGTTGTCATGTGATCCTAATCAACGTTCGCTCGTCCCTGCATGTGTTAAAGATGAACACATATATTAAAATATATTGTTGATTTTGGAGCTCTTTATAATTATGAATTATCTAATTATGAAAAAATATTTCTATAATTATTTTATAAACATAACTGTGTAGTATCTTTTAGTAACTTTTAATAATAAAGACCCTACTTTACTAAATTACTCAAATATATTTATCTTTGATGAAAAAATAAAAACTCTATCCTAATTACTAATAATTATTTTATTCAATTACGTATACAATCACATGTCGCTGCATCACTTGGAAATATTTTTATACGCTGTGATTTTGTCTAATTTCAAAGAATTTTAAGATTAGTATTAAAAAAATGATAATTTTAGTTATCTTCATTAATTATCTTTATGATGCCTATCGCATAAAATTTATTTAGATGACAACTTAAATATATTATTACAGTACCATCCCCGGGGACTTTATGATTGATATAAACAATATCTAATGGCGTGATTGACCTTCAATCCAATTTGATAAAATTCCACCTTAAAAAAAAAATACATTTTTATTAAATGAAACATTCCAAATTTGTTAGTTACATGGATACACTTACCTGATATCCATACGACACGCATGTCAAATATCCATGTGACAGAAATTAGGTCGACTTAACTACAAGCTAAATTTTATATTTCAGTCTGCAAAATTTAATGTTATAATATCTTTTAAATTTTAAAGTTATTTTATTCTCAACTAATAGAATTATTTCATTACTTAAATTATAATATAGTGCAAACACTAATAAATTAATGCTGTAAATTTCAAAATTTTATATTTAGCATCAAATAAGAATATTATTTTTACTTTAGATAAATGTTGGGTCTGAAATCTATTAAAATTTAGAAGAATGTATTAAGAAAATAAGAACAAAATATTGAAATATTCATATTACACATCTAACTTTTTATCATTTAATACAACGTCTTTGTTTTAAGTCTTCTATATCATTGATTACAAATTTTTTAAAAATTTAATTAAGTATTATTAATCAAAATTAATTAGGTATTATTTTTAAAAATTAAATATGAAAATAAGTGAAAAAAATATAATTGATTTATAAAAATATGATATTACTTGGATAACTTTAATAATAATTCTAAAAATTTAAAAATTAAATATAAAAATAGGTAAGAAAAGATATAATTAACTTATAAAAATATAATATTACTCGGACACATTTAATAATAACTGAATAATAATTTAAATTAAATAAATTAATTTTCTTTATCTATTTGAACCGACTAACTTTTTTTAAACAAATTAAATAAATTAAACCGATAGAATGCCGACTAATTTAATTAAAAATTAAAATAACTATTTTTTTTTGTTATTATCAATAGATGAGAATTGTAAAATCTAATATCAATTGTTAAATCAGTTTTTAAGTCTAATTGATTGATGATTTATATTAATTGATTACTTAACAATCAACTACTAAGTTGTTGATCAATTATTTATATCAATCTATTACTATATCAATCAACTGTGATTCTATCCAGAAACAATGAGAATGGTAAACTAGAAATATGACTTTGAGATTGACGTGGTGATGATTTCATATAATTTTGTAATACAAAAAAGTCAGTGTCGTGCCGGGAAGAGATTTCTTACGTTGATCCTCCGACACCCAAGTCAGTTTCTGACGATCTCAATAAATGGAGAACTATGGCTAAAAAATGTAGAAGATGAAGTTACATATATCTCTCCCTGTGGATGGGAGCCCCTTTTATAGTATCAATGTATGCTCGTGCACACATCCCAACGTGTACGTACATTTTCCTAAGTGCCCTAGGAAAAAACAAGACGAAAAGTGTCTCTGATATCATTCCTTAAGCAGTCATGCGATTATCTGACATGATAGTCTGGACACTTTTAAAATACGATTTACCTGTTGGGCATACCCTGCTGTCCGCAGCACAAACTTCCAAAATGATATGATAAGATATTTGAAGGGGCCCTGCTTGGCTGACCGACGTTCGCTCAGTCGGGCTTCACCGGTTCAGTAGTGACATTAGGCCTGCTGGCTCGTCCCTTTCAGAGCTTCTTAACTGTCCTCAATTATCTTCGTCTGATCGGGCGAGGTACCTGATCGACAAGGCTAGTAGCTATTTATCTTTCTTTGTGGTCAGAGGACAATTTACCCAGTCAAGAAAGGCTCTGCTTACTTATCTCTCAAGCTAATACCATTTGTTTGGCAATACTCGGTCTATTCAGTAGTAGTAGCTCGGTCTGTTCGGCCACAATCGGTTTACTCAACGAACTTGGATACCCCGCTTAACTTTATCTTCCACGTCAGTTGGTATTTTTTACTTTAACCTATTTTTTATGGGACCCCTCCTCATTATTAGATCAGACTGCTAAGTTGTTAGTGGTCAGTTGTTATTTTCAATTTAATTGATTTAATTAAATTTAGATATTTAAAACACCGATTCGATCTTAAATAATTTATATTAAAAATAATAAAATTTAAATTAACTGAATCAAACTCTAATTTTGATCGATTAATTTAGTTTAATTAATCGTTAGCCCTAGTCCCAAACTGATTAGAGCTCTTCATGATATTAATTCTTACCGTTGAAATCAGAATCTAGATCAAACTCGGGAATTGTCCCATGATGCAAAGGAAGATTTCTCAAATGTTGATTTGCTATAAGTGATTATGTTTTGCGCCTTCGGCAATTTACCAAATCACGCACCTAGATATTTTAATTGACCAAAAGGCATATGCTACTTTGATATTTACCAAAGGACGCACTTTTTCAAGTGCAATTCCCTTTTTATCTTTCTGACCAATCAAACTTTTTTTTTGTCATTTTTCTTTTCTCCCTCTTCTCTTTTCTATCTCCTCTTTCATCAACGACATTTAAAATTAAATTAATTTTTTGATAACATTTTAATACATTTAGATAAGCTAAAATAAACTATGAATAGCAAATTTGAACTCCTTGCAACATCAGGAATCTACAGGAACTGAAATGGGTGTAATCTGAGGTCTCTAGGTCCATCAGTGGTTTTCAGTCAAAACTCACTGATGGACCTAGAGAGCTCCGATTGCACCCATTTCAGTTTCTATGGATTTCTGGTGTTGCAAGGAGTTCAAATTTGCTATCCATTATTTATTTTGACTTTTAAAAGGTGTTAAAATATAAGAAGAAAGAATCAGTAAAAAAAATTCATATCGGGCCCACGTTGGGCCTGATATGATTCATATCAGGCCCAACGTGGAGCCTTTTTGCTGATTCTTTCTTCTTATATTTTAATACGTTTTAAAAGTCAAAATAAATAATGGATAGCAAATTTGAACTCCTTGCAACACCAAGAATCCATAGAAACTGAAATGAGTGCAATCGGAGCTCTCTAGGTCCATCAGTGGGTTTTTACCGAAACCCACTAATGGACCTAGAGACCTCAGATTACATCCATTTCAGTTCCTATAGATTCCTGATGTTGCAAGGAGTTCAAATTTGCTATTTATAGTTTATTTTGACTTTTAGAAGGTGTTAAAATATAAGAAAAAAGAATCAACAAAAAAGCTCCACGTTAGGCCTGATATGAATCATATCAGGCCCACGTTGGGCCTGATATGGAATCATATCAGACCCAATGTAGATCTCACTCTATTAGGAATGCTCAACTATTTTAGGAACTCTTCATTTCATAATGGATGTGTTTATGATTGCTCTAAGTAGAAAAATAGATAAGGGCATCAATGCATATCCTCCTACATAAATGTTTCAGCTAGTGATGAAATCAAGTGGAAAAAGGCAGTAGCAAAACATTGAGAGTTCTCTGACAAATTAGAGAATGTATAATGTTTCATTACCTATAAGAAATACATATGCAAACACTTAGAACAAATAGTCATAGTATAGTTATTGAAAAAAGAGAAGATACGTATAATTCCAATAAATAGAATTGACACAATACCAGATAGACCTAATTCTTTTGTTAGCATGTAACTACAAATAAGTCATGACTCACTTATTTCTTCTTTCTTTGTAAAAGAAAATTAATCCAGAAAATGAGATCACTTACGAGAAATAAGGGAAAAGGACAAAGAGACACCACTCCAAATTCTGAAGGCTGAAAGAAAAGTGTGTCAATTATTTAAATGGGAAAAAGATACTGAGCAAAAGGTAGAGGAATTGCAAAAATCGTTACTTTTCAATATCCAATCCAGCATATTTGAAGAGTTATTCAGCAGTTAAGGTTTTTCCGCATAATTTTTCAAACCCCCAACAAAGACATACATCATGAACTGAGATTTAAGTCAAAATAAAATGCTACATTGGAAATGAAGAGTTCCTAAAATAATTTAGCATTCCTAATAGAGTGAGATCCACATTAGGCCTGATATGGAATCATATCAGGCCCAACGTGGGCCTGATATGATTCATATCAGGCCTAACGTGGAGCCTTTTTGCTGATTCTTTCTTCTTATATTTTAACACCTTCTAAAAGTCAAAATAAACAATGGATAGCAAATTTGAACTCCTTGCAACATCAAGAATCTACAAGAACTGAAATGGGTGTAATCTGAGGTCTCTAGGTTCATCAGTGGGTTTCGGTCAAAACTCACTGATGAACCTAGAGAGCTCCGATTGCACCCATTTCAGTTTCTATGGATTCCTGGTGTTGCAAGGAGTTCAAATTTGCTATCCATTATTTATTTTGACTTTTAGAATGTGTTAAAATATAAGAAGAAAGAATCAGCAAAAAGGCTCCACGTTAGGTCTGATATGAATCATATCAGGCCCATGTTGGGCCTGATATGATTCATATCAGGCCCAACGTGGGCCTGATATGAATTATTTTTGCTGATTCTTTCTTCTTGTATTTTAACACATTCTAAAAGTCAAAATAAATAATGGATAGCAAATTTGAACTCCTTGCAACACCAGGAATCTATAGAAACTGAAATGGGTGCAATCGGAGTTCTCTAGGTCCATCAGTGGGTTTTGACCGAAACCTACTGATGGACCTAGAGACCTCAGATTACATCATTTCAGTTCTTGTAGATTCCTGATGTTGCAAGGAGTTCAAATTTGCTATCCATTGTTTATTTTGACTTTTATAACGTGTTAAAATATAAGAAAAAAGAATCAGCAAAAAAACTCCACGTTAGGCCTGATATGAATCATATCAGGCCCACGTTGGGCCTGATATAGAATATAAGGTGTTAAAATATAAGAAAAAAGAATCAGCAAAAAATCTCCACGTTAGGCCTGATATGAATCATATCAGGCCCACGTTGGGCCTGATATGATTCCATATCAGGCCCAATGTGGATCTCACTCTATTAGGAATGCTCAATTGTTTTAGGAACTCTTCATTTCCAATGTAGCATTTTATTTTGACTTAAATCTCAGTTCATGATGTATGTCTTTGTTGGGGGTTTGAAAAATTATGCGAAAAAACCTTAACTGTTGAATACCTCTTCAAATATGTTGGATTGGATATTGAAAAGTAACAATTTTTGCAATTCCTCTACCTTTTGCTCGGTATCTTTTTCCCATTTAAATAATTGACACACTTTTCTTTCAGCCTTCAGAATTTGGAGTGGTGTCTCTTTGTCCTTTTCCATTATTTCTCGTAAGTGATCTCATTTTCTGGATTAATTTTCTTTTACAAAGAAAGAAGAAATAAGTGAGTCATAACTTATTTGCAGTTACATGCTAATAGAAGAATTAGGTCTATCTGGTATTGTGTCAATTCTATTTATTGGAATTATACGTATCTTCTCTTTTTTCAATAACTATACTATGACTATTTGTTCTAAGTGTTTGCATATGTATTTCTTATAGGTAATGAAACATTATACATTCTCTAATTTGTCAGAGAACTCTCAACGTTTTGCTACTACCTTTTTCCACTTGATTTCATCACTAGCTGAAACATTTATATAGGAGGATATGCATTGATGCCCTTATCTATTTTTCTACTTAGAGCAATCATAAACACATCCATTATGAAATGAAGAGTTCCTAAAACAGTTGAGCATTCCTAATAGAGTGAGATCCACATTGGGTCTGATATGGAATCATATCAAGCCCAACGTGGGCCTGATATGATTCATATCAGGCCTAACGTGGAGCCTTTTTGCTGATTCTTTCTTTTTATATTTTAACACCTTATAAAAGTCAAAATAAACTATGAATAGTAAATTTGAACTCCTTGCAATATCAGGAATCTACAGGAACTAAAATGAGTGTAATCTGAGGTCTCTAGGTCCATAAGTGGATTTCGGTCAAAACCCACTGATGGACCTAGAGAGCTCCGATTGCACCCATTTCTGTTTCTATGGATTCCTGGTGTTGCAAGGAGTTCAAATTTACTATCCATTATTTATTTTGACTTTTAGAAGGTGTTAAAATATAAGAAGAAAGAATCAGCAAAAAGGCTCCACGTTAGGCCTGATATGAATCATATCAGGCCCACGTTGGGTCTGATATGATTCCATATCAGGCCCAACGTGGGCCTGATATGAATTTTTTTTGTTGATTCTTTCTTCTTATATTTTAACACCTTCTAAAAGTCAAAATAAATAATGGATAGTAAATTTGAACTCCTTGCAACACCAGAAATCCATAGAAACTGAAATGCGTGCAATCGGAGCTCTCTATGTCTATCAGTGAGTTTTGACTGAAACCCACTTATGGACCTAGAGAGCTCAGATTACACCCATTTCAGTTCCTGTAGATTCCTGATGTTGCAAGGAGTTCAAATTTGCTATTCATAGTTTATTTTAGCTTATCTAAATGTATTAAAATGTTATCAAAAAATTAACTAAATTTTAAATGTCGTTGATGAAAGAGGAGATAGGAAAGAGAAGAGGGAGAAAAGAAAAACGATAAAAAAAAAGTTTGATTGGTTAGAAGGATAAAAAGGGAAGTGCACTTGAAAAAGTGCGTCCTTTGGTAAATACAAAAGTAGCATACGCCTTTTAATCAATTAAGATATCTATGTGCGTGATTTGATAAATTAACGTGCGCCTTTATTTGTTTTATCCCAAGAGTGTTCTTGGATTCGATTCACCACATCCAGGGGAGGGAGAAAGGCGACCAGAACTAGCTTTTTATCATTTAATACAATCTCTTTGTTTTAAATAAAAAAATAATTAAATATTATTAATGAAAATTAATTAGGTGTTATTTATAAAAATTAAATATAAAAATAGATGAAAAATGTGTAATTGACTTATAAAAATATGATTTTACTTGGACACTCTAATTATAAAAAAAATCTATTTTAACTTCAGGTCATTTAATATTGTTCTTTTTTTTTGGATAAATTTTAATAGTCAAAATCTGGTCAGTCATAAAATGAATTTATCTAGTTAAAAAATTAATTAAGCTAATTAAAAAATTAATTAAGTATTATTGATGAAAATTAATTGAGTATTATTTTTTAAAAATAAATATAAAAATAAATGGGAAGGAATATAATTGATTTATAAAAACAAACAATTAATTCAATTTAATCCAATCATTGGCTCACCTCTACTCCCATGACTGATTAGACCTCTTATATTAATTCTCTACAATTGAAATCAGAATTTAGATAGACTCAATTTGAGAATTGCTTCCTGACGATGTAAAGGAAGATTTCTCAAATGTTGATTTGCTATAAGTATGTTTTATTTTTTTTGTTTATTTCTTCGAGAGAATGTTCTTGGATTCGAATCACTACACCTGGAGGGAGGGAGGGAGAAAGGCGACCATAAGAGGTAGAGGCGTTCGTGAGCAAGAAGACTGATGATTTTGACATTAGTTTTCTTTCCAGTAGAGCTCGGATGCTGGCACTGTCGCCAAAAAGCTTAGAAATCCTATAATTGATTTTAAGTGACCAAGGTGATTCATTATTTTATATATATATATATATTTTGAACTATTAATATTTTAAAAAAATTTTAACTCTATTGAATAGTCATAATCTACCATCCTTCTGGATCGTGAGGGGTCATCCTAAAGAAGTCAATTCAATTAATCAAGTTTTCGTAGATCTAGTAGTTGTCAACCGAGTCCTTTTGGTTCATGTCCTAAATAGGGATGAATAATTGGTTAATAACCAAGTTGGTCAAGCAGTTTAAATCAAAATCAAACAAATCATTAGTTTTTATTTAACCAAACTCATCAAATTTTTCAACAAAAATTGAACAAACTAAACCATAAAATAACGATTAATTCAGTCAAAAATTAAAATGATCGATTTTTTCATCATCAATCGATTGATGATTGATAGTCGAATTGACTCAATTGTTAAACAATTTATTCGATTTTTAAGTCTAACAATCTATTGATGTAAATTAATTGATGATTTACATTAATTGACGGTTATAGCAAAATTACTAACTTTCTATTCTATTGCTATTTTAAATGTAGTAGATTTAATTAAATTTTGACTTTTAAAACTAAGAATAGATCGATTTAATTGAAATAATAGATATTTTTAAGAGAAAAATCGAATTTTTGAATTAACTGAATTAAATTTTTAACTTTAATCTATTTGATCAGTTAATACAATTTCACCGACCTTTTATTCACCCCTAATACCAAGTTTGATTAGACCACTTCCAGCATTCAATGAGCTTAATCTTCTACAATTGAAATCGGAATCAGACTCAATCTGGGAACTGCTTCCTGATAATGCAAGGAAAGACATCTCGAATGTCAATTTGTTATAAGTATGTTTTTTTGTTTGTTTTATTGAGTGTTCTAGGATTCGAGCCATCACAACCGAAGGGAGGGAGATAGGCGACCAGAAGACATGGAAACGTAACATTCATGGGCACGAAGCCCTTGTGATGATCTTGACATTATTTTCTTTCTTAAGGCAAATTTTCCTAGGAGCTGGCATTGCGGCTGTCGCCAATGTTGGCATTGCTGCCGCCATGGAAGACGAAGTTGATGTCGAAAGTTTAGAAATCCCAAAAATGCTAAGAGTAGGTTTCATGGAAAGGCCGTTGGATGTTCTAGAAATCCTAGGTGGACACTACCAAATCGATGGAAGGAAACGTCTACGGATATCTAATGTCGCTACTATAATCTTTTCACATAAATCCAAGCAACTTTTTTACAAATCCAAACAACTTTTTCATAGGCGTTTGCCCCCAATTAGATCGGGGAACAAAAAAAATAATAATAATGATCTTAAAAAATAAAGTTTTTTAAAAAAATAAAGTTTTGTTATTGTTTTGATGATAAATATATATTTTTAAATAATTTTATTAAAAAAATTTAACCATCCTTTTGATAATTTTAAATTTAAAATATAAACGGGCTTTAATTTAAAAGACTTAAATGATCTTTAAAAGCCCACATAATGCATCTACCTTGGCCCATTAATTAAAGAGAAGAAGTTTAAGAGCTGGAACCGGCACTTCTTGAATTCTAGTTCTTAGGCTGCCGGTGACCGGAATGAATTCATAAGGTTGGATAAGATCATAAGACTCTTGCTCTTACCTCTGAATCCTCTTTATCTAGATGTCAGAGTCACGTCGCTCCCCAGCAAGAGTCTCTTATTATTTGAATGGCCAGTATTATTAACGACTCTTGCTGCGATATCGTATTCATGTCTTCTTCCTTATTTTAGAATTGTATTTTCATAGCCAGTAATTTCTAAATTATCCGGCATATTTTTAGGCATTTTTTCCGGAATAAGGATCCATTATATATAATCTTACTTTTACTTTTTACTAAAGACTATTTTCATAATTCAAATATGTAATTTTTGATCACACAATAACAACTCTAATCAATCATGCATATGGATTAATTAAGTACAGTAAGCTAAAGTAACCATGCAAGTCAATTAATGCAATTGCATTAACAAAGAAAACTAAATAGATTATTCATCTCCATACACGACTAAGAAGCAAGAAAATTTAATAAGAAATAACAATCATTTTTATTTTTCATAAAACAATTAAAATGGTTGTGGCACGTGCCAGAATGAAATTGAATTTGTCCCAACTTGAGGGAGCAAAGGCTTCAGAGTGCCATTATTAATATCAAATGCTTGTGGCATAGTCACGTAGGAGACAACCTTATCATCATCTGGCATCTCTCCGTGCTCGCCAGCAATGTAAATAAACTCAGACATGCCACTGAAGAAGTGCAAGAATATATAGGGAGGTGATGATATCCCATAAAAAACTACAGAATTCCTGCATATGACCTTAGCAAATGTTACTGGCGGTGAGCCAACACTGGCGTCTCGAAATAGTTTATACATATTAATCCATCTGGTTTTGTAGAATGGAAGCTTCCTATCCTTAAACGATATGTATCCCTCGCAATCACTTACCTTCTGAAAGAGAATGAGACAGAGGTTGGTCATACTTGATAACTTCCAATCAGCTTTGTTGAGCTCCCTTGAAGGAGAAGGGATGGTGGAAAATTTATTAAGGTTGATGCCTGAGAACATAGAAACTTCTCCCATATAGTTGACAGTAGCAAAACATTTGCGGAAGAAGACAACGTCCTCATACTTGCTCTCGTCGTTCATCAAGAGCCAAGAAGAACCATTGCGAAGTGATACCAATGCCTTGTTCCCGGCTGAGATGACAACAATGGTGCAATCAGTACTCATATTCAATGGATTAGAAGATATCGCCATCTGATGGATCAAGTATCGAATCTCAGTATAATTTGTCGTAGCTCCAGGATTAAGGGGATCAAAGGGCATGTTATATTGGATCCTTCTAGTGAACAATTGTTTAGGGGCGTCGGGGAGAAGAACATGAGCACCGGTGAGGGGGTTGAGGAGGGAGATGGCATAAGAGTCCTCTTGTCCTTCCAGAACCAACCATCCTCCACATGAGACGATCCCTAATTCAAAATTCTTGTTTTCCTTAAGGGCCGGCACAATGATGGAGTGTGATTTGTCATCGGTAAAAGACATGTAGAAGAGTCGTCCGTTGATTCGATCACATCCAGTGATCAGCCATGGAAGCAGACGACGCTGAGGGGTGACAGTGATAGAGCGCCATGTTTTGCAAACAGCACGAAAGCGAATATAATCCATAACATCTAACCTCTTGGCCATGAGTTCCAATAGATTGTCATCGATAAGATTCCAATTGACCAATAATTTCTCGTCGCTAAAACAACAATCCTCCATCGATTTCTTTATGTTATAGAAAAACTTCTGCTGCAGTTGACAGAAAGATTAAATAAATTTATAAAGAAGAAGAATTAATTTATTGATAAAGACATCTAAGGAAATATTATGTTGGTCTAGAGTAAAATAGAATTTTGAATATTAAAAGATAAGTATTAAAAAGGTAATATTTAGTAATAATGATTTATTAATTTCTGCGTTTAATAATGTTTAAAATTTTCAATATTAGGCAAATTCAAATTAATAAATAAATAATTCTCACACCAATTTCAAATTAATTACCTATTCAATAGGAATAAAATCAATTTTCACGTTTCTTCCTTTCTTTTAACTTATATTTAAATTTAAAATATGATTTGTTGCTATTCAAATTTGTAAAAAAATTTATTGATATTTATTTGTACGTATTGCTTTATATATTTTACCCATATTTTTTAATTTCTTCATCTATTTCCTTCTTGGCCTTATTTCAATATCTTCCTTCCAATCTAATTTTATTTCTATATATTATTTTGAAGCAATTAATTTCTAGCTTTCCCACCATATTTGTCTCTCTCTTTTATATTAATTTACTGATTTTTTTTTATTCAAGGATACAACTATTAAATGGTTATTTAATAACGTTAAGTTATTCGAAATCAAATTTAACTAATTAAGAATCTTATCTTACTATTTTAATATTTAATTAAGAACCTTGACTCTTTAATAATTAGTTTTGATAAAAAAAAAATTAAATTACATTAATATCCTTATTTTTTAAATAATAAAAATAAATGTAAAGTTTATTAGTAATTTTCTCTCATGATTTTTTATATAAAAATATATACTATTATGGTTCTTTTTAGTCCTATATTTTATGATTGACAACATTATAAACGGAGAAACTTCTATAAATATCTTGGGCTGACGATCGAGTATCTATTCTTATCAATTTAATATCTATTATAAAAATTAAATTAATTTTTTAGAGGAAGAGTCTAATTTATAGGTCTGGATATTAATTTATTTATGCATATTTATACATTATATTATACCTATCATGTGCACTTGTTTAAATAATAATTATTCATTTAACTTTTTATGAAATCTATACCCTTTAGTTTTTTCTGGATAACCAATGAAAAATCTGCTAGTTGTTCTTAAATCGAGTTTTTTTTCATGTGGATTATAAACTCTTACTTCCGTCGGACAACCCTAAATATGCAGGTGCCTTAAACTAGGTTTTCTTCCAGTCCACAGTTCAAAAGGAGTTTTTGGAACTACGAACCCTATTTAACAAGTACATAACGATTTTCAAAGCATACATCCACAATGATAAGGATAAAGGAGAATAACTTAACATACTCCTAACCATATATATCTATTAGAGTACGATTACGTCTTTCTACAATACCATTTTGTTTTGGTGTCCCAGGCATTGTGTATTGAGCACAAATGTCATGTTGTTCTAAATATTTAGCGAATGGACAAGGGCATTGCCCTGAGTTATCATACTTACCATAATATTCACCACCCCTATCAGATCTGATAATCTTCACCTTTTTGTCTAATTATTTTTCAACCTCATTAATAAATACCTCTAAGATATTCATTGATTGAGATTTTTCATGCAACAAATAGATATAACCATAACATGAATAATCATCAATAAAGGTTATGAAATATTTGTCTCCACCAAGAGATGGAACATCAAAATGTCTGTATATATCGGTGTGTATAATTTCTAAAAGTTGTGTACTTCTTGTAGCTATTTTCTTAATTGTGTGTTTTTTATGTTTCCCATAATACAATTCACACAAATAAGAAGATCGGTAAAATCCAATTCTTGAAGGATTTCATTCTTTACTAATCTTTATAATCGTTCTTTGGATATATGACCCAAACGTTTATGCCACAAGTAAGCTGAGCTTTCATCCACTAGACCACGTTTTGTTCCAACATTATGATGCAAGGTCAATAGAGTCTCAGCAAACAAATTATTAAGCTTTAATTTGTATAAGCCATCACAAAGAACACCGGAGCCAATAGAGTGATTATTCTTAAACAAATTGAAATATCCATTTTAAAACTTAAATGAGTATCCAACTATATCAAGTTTTGATAAAAATAAATAAATTTCTACTAACAGAAGGAACATAAAGAGTTTGAAACAGATCTAAATGATATCCAGTGTCTACAATCAAACGATAAGTTCCAATAGCTTTAACCGGTGCTTTAACTCGATTTCCCATGAAGACAAACTTTTCATTTGACTTTATGGTTTGGATCATAAGGAATCCCTGCATCATATTTGAAATATGAGTAGTACAACCAGAATCAATCCACCATGTATTATAAGGAACTTCTGCCAAATTTGATTCAAAACATACAAAAGCACTGGACTTACCTTTCTTTTCGAACCAAGCCTTTCATTTTTGGCAATCCTTTTGAAAGTGTCCAAGCTTGTGACAAAAATGACACTTATTATTCTTTTGTCCCTTCTTTTGGTTTTGGACAGATGACATATTTAACTTTAAGTATCCATTATTATCCTTTGAATTTTTCTTTCCTGATTTTTTCTGGTATTAGGATGACTCATGAAATTAATTGAGTGAACTCCTTGTTTCTTAAGTCTTGCTTCCTCTTGAATAAACATACTTTGCAATTCTGTCACATTCCATTTATCCTTTATAGTATTATAATTGATTTGGAATGGACCATACTCAGGAGGCAAGGAGTTTATAATAAACTGCACAAGGAAGCTCTCACTCAATTTCATTCCCATGGAATTCAGTCTTGCTACCGTATTTATCATTTGAGTGATATGATCACGCATGGTACGAGAGCCATCAAACTTCATGGTGGTCAACATGCCCATTAATGTACCACAAAGTGACTTATCAGCAGACTTAGATTGAGATAAATTTTCTACAAACTTCATAAATTCCTTAGCATAATCAATTTTAGGGATTGTTGGCTTAATGATGTATGCTACAATCATTTGCATAAACATCAAGCTAAGTCTATTTGATCTTTCCCAAACTTATGGAAAGATACTTATTCAGTGCTGCTAGTATTAGTAAGTGCAGCAGACTTATCTGTAAGAAGTTTTAAATCAAGATCCAAAACACCTAAATGGAACTGGATTTGTTCACTCCATTCAAAAAAATTAAGCCCATTGAACTTCGTAATAGACGAGGCTTGTGAATGAAGTGTTGGACCCCCGTGGTTGTTTTGATGTGATCAACCAAATTAGGTTAGATCCTGTTTGATTTTGATCCCTTTGTCTAAATGTGCAGGAGCTTAGGAGCACAAGAAGTCGAGTGGAAGATGCAGCTAGCAATAAGGATGGCATGGAAAGGGAGCCGACGGGTTCGGTGGATCCGAGGGACGAAAGAGCTGCGGAAGAGTACACCGGTGGACGAGAAAAACGTACGCGGCGTTCGAGGGACGAGAAGTCAAAGTGGAAGCCTGCTCGAGGAGAAGACCGAAAATTGGGTTCGGGTAAACCTTATTTCGATTGGCCGCAATCACCCAAATGAATAGAGCAACGAAGATCCAAACGAAGGCTGGAGCTATTTATACACTGCAGGTGGAGGGTGCCTTCCATGAGGAATAGGAGGCACCCTCCATAAGGTATAGGAGGTGCCCTCCATAACGTATGGGAGGCACCCCTCCATGCTTATGAAGGGCGCCCTCGACCTAGTCTTTGTAACTGTTTGGTAGTGAATAAAGCTTTATCCGCTGTCTCATTGGAGGCACCCTCCAAGATCCTTGGAGGTACCCTCAAGCAATATATAAGATTTTTCAGGGACTATAAAAGGACCCCTGGACCTAGGAAAGATACAACAACTTTAGAACAACTACTGTAATCATTTCCTAAAGATTTTTTGAGCTTTTCAAATAGTGTAAGAGGCTTCTCCGTCTATAGAGAAGGAGATATTTCTAGTAGAGCTTTGCAACCGCCTTGGATTAACAACCATTTAGGTTGTAACCAAGTCAAATCTGTTTGCCTCTTTCTTTTTTATTAGTTATTCATTTCTGCTTATAATTATTGGGATATTGCTACTGATCTAAGTTGAAAAAAAAGAAAGGTGCTTCTTGTTGTTTTATTTTTCCAACAGACGTTGCACCCTCTTGCCGACCTCGCCGCTGTGCTAACATGAAGAGCAACAATTGTTGATGCTGCAAAATTATGTAGAATGCTCATACTTCAATGTTTTGATTCATAAATCATAATACAAAATTCAGATAACATTCATATGAACTTTAAATGCATATTGAAGTTCTCATTTGAGTGATACTACAACACACACATAATCGATGCTTAAATACAATTTCATATAATAGGTAATTATATATGATCTAATCAAGCATGTTTATTATCTTTGGATATACTAAGCATATCTAATAAACCATATAAATTAACCACAATTATATCCATGATTATAAAATAAAGTAATCAACCTTTGGGTGATTATTAATTATTTTATAATCATTGAACTTTAAATTATTCATGATAAGAGTTAAGTAATTTCATCATATTATCTTATAGCATCACATACTCATGAATAATTTAACATTATTTAATTAATGTCTAAAACCTTTTAATTTGGCCACTTTGGTGACTAACAAATTATGTATAATATAGACATTAAATTAAATATTAATGACAATAATCAGTTAAAAGTTCATATTTATTTAATTTTAACTTTATGATCCATCAAACATAAAACATGAATAAACATAATAATCATATGCATAGAGATCTAAGCATAATCAAACTCAAAGGAATAAAACATTCATAAATCACATATTAAATAAATATGTGATGATCATAATCATTTATTTATAATGAATGAATATATTAGAAAGTATATAAAAATCTAATTAAACACAATGTGTAACATGTTTAATACATTATGTCTATTAGAAAGTTGAGATATCAAAACATACATAACTTTTATTCTCAAAATTCTTTTTACATAATTACTCGACATGTGTAATCATATAAGATTTCTCAATTAAAGTTATCATACATGTCAAGAATCACTAGTAGAAAAAACACTTTTTGAGACATAACAAAATATGTCTTAAAATTTGGTGTCTCAAAATGTTTTTGAGACGATAATGTAGTAGTCTCCAATACAAGCGTCTCAAAAAAATATTGTGACAGTTGTACTATCTCAAATGCTATTTAAGACGATGATGAGACGGTTGTTTAATTGTCTAAAAAATATTTAAGACAGTTATTTTTTTGTCTCAAATGTTATGTCTTATCCTGTGAAAAAACTAGAGACACTAAATTGAGATGGTAATGTGTCGTTTCAAATAGAAGTGAAGACAGTAAATTACTGCCCCTAATGTTTTGATTTGTTGATGCACCATTTGTGATAAAAATTAATAATCTTAAAAGAATATTTACTATACAAATTAATCTAGATCAGATTTATTGAATTGTCATTTTAAAACAAAAGGAAAAACTCTCTTTATAAATTAAAAGTGATATACATAATATACAATTTAAATATTTTTTAACTTACAAACTAGTCAATACATAAGTTCCATGCTGACATTCATCCAATAATAGAAATATCTACATATTCATCATTAATTTGATAAGAAAAAAAAAACTACTATTCCCATAAAAATTACATAAGAGAAAGCCTAAAGAACAACTTCTCATAATCTGGAGATAACTTCTATAATCTTTCTTGATCAGAATCCTGAACATAAAACACAACTCTTATTAGAGATCATAAAGATGATTTATAATTTATATTGTTAAAAAAAAAATCAATAAACAAAACTTTTCAATAAGAAATTTCATCTAACACGTAATCCTCTTTCTTGCAACTATGTATATAAATAAAACAAATATACCAAGCAATCTAATCGAGCATTTATAGTTTCAACATCTTTCAGAGTCTACAACAAGTTTGCATGAAGTAGTCTAGTCCTGGAATGCACAAGCATAATCTAAATTTAAGATGGGAGGAAGAAAGGGAAAATATGAAGCATGGCAGAAGTATGTACGATTGCTCATATTTCATTTTAGAAAACACCAAACAAACTTTAAAAGTTGATAAATTAACACTAATTTCTAAGCATTAATATTACATGTATTACATGTTAACCATCTAATATAAGTTGAATTGAGTTTTTTTTTTATCTTTACAATTAAGAAGATAAAAAGAGCTGACTGAAAATGTATTATACTGCTAGATGTTAAGGTTGTACATGCACAAAAAGAATGATGGAGGAATAGAATGAAGTGACATGAATAATTTCAAATATTTGTATCTATTGGTTACCCAATCCTTGTACATACGAAATAGTATTATCTGCGGTCTAAATAAAAAATAGTGTATATATCACAAAACTATTAAAATTCATCAAAAAATCAGTTATTTAAATAAATTCAAGATACTTTTTGATTACTAAAGTCAATAAATTCCATGCGAAGATGAGTCAATGGGGATTTATGATTCTCTAACTTTGATTGAAGTGCATCTATTTGAGATTTCATTTGATTTAGAATAGGAGTCACTACTTTCAGGCCTGGCCCTGGAGGAGGGCAATCCTGGGCGATGGCCCTGGGCCTACATTTTGAGGGGGCCCAATTTTTTTTTTAAATATTATGTTTAATAGTTATAGTGCAGGAATAAAAACATATTTAGGGTAAAAAATTGCTTCTGTCGCCTGCGATGGGAAACTCGCTGTAGCGCCCGTCGCAATGCCGCCTCCCGCCTGCACCTACGCCTACGAGAAAGAGAATGACTCAAGATATGTCTTCTCCTCCTTTTCTATTTGAAATTCTCTGTCTCTATCGCATCTCTTATTCTTCTTTCGCTCACGGCTCTTCCACGGCTATTTCTGTGATTCGGTTGCATCTCTTCTTCTTCTTTCGCATGTATGTCACTTCTCAAGATTTTTTTGCCGTTATTTTTGTATCCACAGAGATGATAAATACAACCCATTGAATTAGAATGTTCATTGTGAATTTAAGCTTTGGTTGTCCATTATCGTTGACTCGTTGTGAAAAATTGCTCTCAAATTTTTGTTAGATTTGATTTTTTTAGAGGAGAATTTTGTTCGTTCAGTGGTGTTTAGTGACTGGTGTGTGCCAGTGTAAGCTTCAGTAGTTTCTTATTAAGAATTGTTATTTCTTAATAATTTTACTAATTAGTTTCAATTTGATAATGATTTAATTAGTCATCTATGAAAAATTTAATTATTTAACTCAGAATTCAGTCTTTCTTCTCTTTTTTATTTTTATTTTTAGTGTGTAAATTTCTTTTCTTATCTTTACATTGCCACAGGCTTCTTTCATTGCATATGTGCATGCCCTTGTTAATGTGGCAAAAGGTGATTCGCTCACCCTCAGCGCCCCCGCCAACCCGTCCCTAGGCCAACACGGAGGAGGTAAATCACGGGTGGCTACTAGCCATTAGTGCAAATGGCCAAGACATGGGGGAGGTTATGCTCGGTCACGCCGAGTTTCAACCCCAAGACCTCATGTGGCAACACCCCATGCCTTAACCATCGCACCGCCTCGAGGGGACATGCATGCCCTTGTTAATGATATATAAGATTGTGTCTTGAGAGAATTTATTCACATGTGACAAAAAAAAAGAAATCAAATAGAAAAATTAGTTGCATGCCCTTCTCTTAGACTGATAATGGATTTGGAATCGACTCAAAAAGAGTTATTTTTATGAAAAAAGATTATTGTTGTAGGAGAGACCTCTTGTAGTGTGCCACCTTTCTTTAAATGATGTAGCGTTTTTGAATGATGGTTTATCCCTTGTAATTTTGATCGCATGTTCACCTTAGAACTTGTGACCTTAGTAGCACAAAGTAGCTGCGAGTTGATTTGTGATAGAAATTTAAGATGAAATGAACTTTTTTTATTAGGTTTTTGACTTCCATAAAAGTTGTAGCATATGTTTATAACTCCAAATTGTTTAAAGACTTAAGGCGCAAGTTGATTTGTAAATATGCTTGCATCACGAAGATCATGGAAAGATAACCAATAGGCTAATATTTAATTGAATAGGGATATCTCGACAACAGATTGAAACTATGGGGTAAAATGATGATTCAAAAACTATGGAGGCATTAAAAAAAAGTAGTAAACTATAAGGGCAAAATGAATTTTCCCTCTCTCTATATAACTTATACATAACAAAAGTGCAGTATCAAAATCTAGATCTTAACAGTTACCCCCTTTTTCTGTTTACTTTTATTGCATAATTGATATAGTTGAGATATACGAACACATATCCACACCCTAAATAATTAGTCATTTCTTTATTAATGTGTTGGTAAGAAATTTCAAATTGGGTGAATGAGTTATCCCTTTAGTCAATGTCAAATAAACTATCAATAATCCTACAAAAATAAGAAGAGAAAATTGTCAAAGGACTTATGATTAAAGCCCTTAGATTATAGATCTTAGAGAATTATAGCACTTGAGTACTTACTGTATGAGAAATAGAATTTCATAATGTTTTTTATACTCTTGGTTGTTCAAGAAACCTCTAAAGTACTTACTCTGCTTGAACTTATGCGCTTGAACTTGTGTTGTTATAATTAGTATTGTTGTTTCTTTAAGTATAATAATTTTACTAATTAGTTTTAATTTGATAATAATTAAATTTTCTTTTAACAGGTGTTGTCTGATGAGGTGCTTAACTTAACGACCTAGGACATTTCCATTAATATTGAAAACTATCATATTACAGGTGCTATTATTTCTTTACTAGTGAAATAATTTGAATTATCTACTTTTTTTACAATTGTTGTGGTTTTGTATATTATAATATGTTGCCTAAAATATATCTTTCTGGATGTGAGAAAAGAAAAAAAAGAAAAAAATTAGAACGATTGACTGAATCACAAAAAGGTGCTATTAATAAATTTTTTATTAAAAGTTCTCATGGAAATCCACAAAATTCAACTATGACTGTGAATAATGTAGATGAGTGTAATGAGATTCACAATTTAATGAAGAAAGGGAAAATTTGAGTGAGCATGAAAAAATATTTTAAATAAGGTAGATAATGAGAATATTGACATCAATGAACAATTTATTTCTTCACTTGATATATATGATACAAGAAATTGGGATAATTTTGATAACAATGCACGTGATATTTTAGTTAAAAAAAGGGTCTATCAGAGAAATAAATATTGTATATCCTTTGGACTACACTTCTAGGCATTTTTCTTGTGCTCATTATTCTAGACATTTAAGTAATGGATAAATAAGAGATCGAAAGTGGTTGGTTTACAATACATATGTGGATAAAGTGTATTGCTTTTGTTGCAAGTTGTTTAAATATGAAAATAATTGAAGTTCACTAGCAAAGGATGGATTTAGAGATTGGAAGCATCTTAGTTAACGACTTAAAGAACATGAAAATACTATTGAACATATAACTAACATGCACACTTGGAATGAATTAAAAATGTGATTAGATAAAAATCTAACAATTGATAAAGACCTACAACGAGAAATTTCCAAAGAAAAAGAGCGTTGGAGACAAATTATAACAAGAATAATAGCAACTATAAAATGTCTTTCTAAACATTGTTTAGCTTTTCGAGGATCTAATGAAAAACTTTATCAAGACAATAATGGAATTTTTTTGGGGTTAATTGAAATGATTGTTGAATTTGATTATGTGATGTAAGATCATATTAGACATATTCAAAGTAATGAAATTCATTATCATTACCTAGGTCATAAAAGTCAGAATGAGTTGATTTCTATTTTAGCTAATAATATTAAAAATGTTATCATTAATAAAATTAAAGAAGCAAAATATTTTTCAATAATTCTTAATTGTACTCCAGATATAAGTCATCAAGAACAAATGACTTTTATAATACGATGTGTTAATATATCAGGTAATAAAGTGAAAATAGAGAAGTACTTTTTAAATTTTCTAAAAGTAGATAATACATCAGGTTTATGACTTTTTAACGAATTACAAAATGTGTTAAAATCACTTGATCTTAGTATTGAAAATATTAGAGGTCAAGGTTATGATAATAGTTCTAATATGAAAGGAAAACACCAAGGAGTTCAAAAGAGGTTACTTGAAATAAATCCAAGAGCATTGTATATGTACTTGTCATAATCTTAATCTAACTCTTAGTGATATGCCACATTCTTGTGTTAAAGATGTTTCTTTTTTTTGGAGTAGTGCAACACATATATACATTATTTTCAAGTTCTCCTAAGAGATGGAAAATTTAATTAATAATGTGAACGGAATAACCATCAAATCTTTGTCGAATACTCGTTGGGAAAGTCGTATTAAAAGTGTTCAAGCTATTAGATTTCAAATTGTGGAAGTGAGAGCAGCTTTGCTTGAATTAAATAATATTTGTGATGATGCAAAGTCAATAAGTGAAGCTGAAAGTTTAGTTAATTCAATCGAAAGATTTGAATTTTTACTTGGTATGGTCATTTGATATGATATCTTATTTGCTATAAACATGGCGAGTAGGAAATTACAATCAAAATCTATGTGTATTGACTCTGCCATGAAACAATTAGAAGGTGTAATCTCATTTTTTGAAAAGTATAAGAGTTTTGCATTAGATATGAATATATAGTCAATATTTACAACAAATCGCCATATTTTTTAGGAAAAGACAATTTAATGAAAGAGAAGATGATGAAATTTCACTATTATTAGAAGAGTCTTTTAGAATTGATTATTTTATTGTTGTTGTGGACACGATAATTGCTTTTTTAAAATGTAGATTCGAGCAAATGAAAACCTTTGAAAATATATTTGGCTTTTTATTTGATTCAAAAACAGTAAGAACTTTGAATGATGATGAATTAAGAAAATATTATGTCAATTTAAAATCTACTCTAACTCATGACAACTCATCAGATGTTGAGTTAGATGATTTATTTACTGAATAAAAAATATTACAAACGACTTTACCAAATATGATAATATCTATATTCTTGAATTTGTTCAAAGTGTAGATTGTTATCCAAATGTTGTAATTGCTTATAGAATTTTGTTGACTATGTCTGTTACGGTATCATCGGCTGAAAGGAGTTTTTCAAAATTAAAATTATTGAAAACATATATGAGATTGTCAATGTCTCAAGAAAGATTAAATGGATTGACAATTTTATGTATTGAGAAAGACATCTTGAAAAATCTTGAAACCGATACTATTATAGAAAATTTTACCAATAGAAATGCTAGAAGAAGTCATTGTACGTAGATAAATTATATATTATTATAAATTTATTTGGGATCTCATTTTATTATTTCGCCCAAGGCCTCTTGAGTCGAAGGACCGTGGCCGACTACTTTCATCCACTCTGCTACCGCTTTCTCCATAATAATTTTGATTAACTCATTTGAATGTTTATTGGATAACAAGGGGTGAGTACACATGTCAGAAGGGCTAGGACCTAAACCTATAATGTGAACATAACCATAACTTTCATTTCCCATGAAACTATTGAAAATCTTTTGTCACAACTTAGGCGTTTGATCCTCAACAGGTACCACTGATAATTTTTCTTGCATTTGACCCTAGATGTTTATTAACATCAATAAATATAAATCTTTCATAAGTAAACAAAATGATAATGTCTTAGCAATATAAGAATTATAAATGCATGTGTTTACTATTAAATTTATAGCTTCGGCATCAGCTGGAACTCCATTTTTGCAACGAGCCTCAATGTACGTTGTTAAGGGATCGATTGACTTTCCATCAGCTGCCAACTATATAAAAATGATAAATCCTTATACATTTGTTACCAAAAAAACAAAGTATATTATCATTATACATACTTTTATTTTGAAGTTAGGCATTGAAGTCCTTCCGATCCTATGTATTGGCTCCACAAGTTTCCTATCGAGTGCATTTTTCTTTGAAATTTCCTTAAAAACAGAAGAAAAAAATAGAGATTTTTTGAACAGGTTATAATAACAATAATTAAAAAAATCATAAACAATGTTATTAGAGACAAGAAATTAGTTGAAATTTGTCTATACTCCAGTACTTGATGAGAATCCTCCATTGCTCAGGTTCAACACAATTAGGAACATTGGCTAACAATTGGTCATGCGTCTTTCCATTAAAATAATTAGTTTTAATTCGATTCTTCCACTTTCTTTATTTGTCGCCAACATATTTAAGGCATACAGACTTATGCGCTAGAGGGACATTGCTATTCTCCTATATAATTTATAGTACATATATAAACAATTTGTTACAAAAAAATTTACAAACATAATTATTATAACTAGGTTAAAAACATTGCTTTGTCATTTCAGTCATATGATATGATTAATAATATGGAAAAAATGGGAAAAAAAATTGAGAACCTACCTGAACTTTATTCCAAATATAATCTGTAACATGTGGGAGCACGTTAGACCATTCCACATATGTTAAGGGAACTCGGACACCATTATGAGAAATTCAACCAAGCAATGATGAATACTTTCTAGCATTCGGTCCAATAGCCTAGAATGATTCATTGAAATCAACTATTAACTTTCCACCCTCATGTAAATCTCCTTGAGTAGGGCCTCTTCCTCGTTTTTTTAGTAACTCCATTGTTAGTTTCTCCTATAAATTCAACAAACGTAAAAGACTTATAAATTACAATAAGTAAAAAATGACCAACAAAGAGAGGTGACAAATAATACGAGAAATTTAAAAAATAATTAAACACTTTGGAAATCTATATAAACTAACCTGCATTTGGCAAGGTTAAACTAGGTTGTGAATTCACACTCAGCTTTTTACAATAATTTCATATATCGCTTGGTTTTTTCATCTATCCCAACTAAATCAAATCCTGGCTATTGTCAGGTGGTGAGAGCGGAAACGATGGGGGCAAGAAAGAGGAGGCGGATGAGAAGCCTCCGACTCCCCCTCCCCCTTCTCCTCCTCCACAATCGCAGGAGGAGGTAGTTATGAGAGTCTACATGGACTGTGCAGGATGCGCTAGGAAGGTGCGGCAGAGCCTTCGGGGCTTTCCAGGTATTGGTCAATCTATTGAAGAAATAGTCCTTTTAAGCCTTCGAAACTGGACCTTTGATGAGTGATACGGTGCATGTTCGTGGGGTCTGTTAGATGAGGTGGTCAAAAGTCAAGCTTACGTGAAGGTCAGAAGTCAGGATTACGTGGAAATCAGAAGTCAAGCCTCCATGGCTGGTCAGAAGTCAAACTTGCGTGGCCTGGGTCAAAGTTTCAACTGACGGGACGGTCAAAGGATAGGAGTATAAGTCGGACAAGGGCCAACCCTGATAGCGGTCAAAGACAGAGCCCACGGGCCAGATACATTTGAGAATTGAGCCCACAAGCCAAGTAAAGGTAAAGGAAAGAAGGCCCTGAGTGTAGAATAAACAGACCTGGCGTACAGGTCGGGATGTACAAACCCAGGATAATGGTAAACAGAAGCAGGTCGGGAGATGGACCTGGCTCACAGGTCGGGACGTACAAACCAAGGATAACGGTAAACAGAAGTAGGTAAGGAAACAGACCTAACGTACAGGTCGGGACATGCAAGACAAGGATAACAGTAAACAGAAGCAGGTCGGGAAACAGACCTGGTGTACAGGTCGGAACATACAAGCCAAGGATAACAGTAAACAGAAGCAGGTCGGGAAACAGACCTGGCGTACAGGTCGGAACATACAAGTCAAGGATAACAGTAAACAGAAGCAGGTCGGGAAATAGACCTGACGTATAGGTCGGGACATACAAGCCAAGGATAACAGTAAACAAATGCAGGTTAGGAAACAAACCGGTCAGGCAGGTCGGAACGTACAAGCCAGGGATTATAGTAGACAAATGCAGGTCAGGAAACAGACATGTCGGGCAGGTCGGAACGTGCAAGCCATGGATTATAGTAGACAAATGCAGGTCAGGAAACAGACCGGTCGGGCAGGCCAGAACGTGCAAGCCATGGATTATAGTAGACAAATGCAGGTCAGGAAACAGACCGGTCGGGCAGGTCGGAACGTGCAAGCCATGGATTACAGTAGACAAATGCCGGTCAGGAAACAGACCGGTTGGGCAGGTCGGAACGTGCAAGCCATGAATTACAGTAGGCAAATGCAGGTCAGGAAATAGACCAGTCAGGCAGGTCGGAACGTACAAGCCAGAGATTATAGTAGGCAAATGCAGGTCAGGAAACAGACTGGTCAGGCAGGTCGGAACGTACAAGCCATGGATAGTAGTGGATCGAAGCAGGTCAGGATGCAGACCTAGCGTCTAGGCACTACAGGACAAACAAGCCAAGGAATCGTAACCGCTTGTTAGAGAATGTCAGAGAACAATCAATGCGTCAGAGAATATGCTAACAGTCAGGGCTCGCTACACCTTCGGTTTTGCCGCCAGCCTATTGAGAGCCACGTGTCGATCACCGTCAGACAAAGCCTGACAGCCGACATTCCCTGATGCTCGTCAGGTCCCAGAGACAGCCGTTGCAGTATAAAAAGGGATGTTTTGTCCCTTATGCAGGTACGCTCACTCGTCACTTCTCACCAGTCTTTACTTTTCGTCCTTTCTCTGTATTTTCTGGGGAAAAAGTACTTGACTTGAGCGTCAGAGGGCCTGACCCGGGGACTTTTTCCCTGGTTTCTGGTCTCTAAGAACTCGTGGGCTCGTCTGAGTGTACGCAGAGCAGCAGCGTTATCGTCTTGGTCATCTTCCTAGGTCAGCCGCCCGTGCAAACTTTTCCAAGGGGTACCAGGTAGATCCGACGACTTTCCGTCAACTTCCAGTGCACCAAGGCTCGCCTCCATCCGACTCAGCTTCCGGACGGGATCAATGAGAATATAGTTAAACTTTGTATTGGATCGGATTGGAAGGTGTGGAGGAGGTGGTGGTTAATAGCTGGACGCACCGTGTCGTGGTGAAGGGGAGGAAGGCAGCGGAGGATCCGCTGAAGGTGGTAGCGAGAGTCCAAAAGAAAAGCGGAAAGAAAGTGGATTTGCTAAGCCCCCTACCTACCCCGCCGACGCCGCCGGAGAAGAAGGAAGAGGATCAGAAACCTATTGGAGAGGAAATGGTCGAGGCCTAAGATTCAAATCGTTCCCCATCAATTTTTTTTTCTCTGCAAATGCTATGCCTTTTCCAGTTTCCAGTTTCCACTCTCTGTTTTTACATTTCAATTGCACTGCAGCAGCCGCAAGTGATCGTCGCTGTGCTGAGAGTTTATATGCATTGCGAAGCCTGCGCTCAAGAGATCAAGAAGAGGATTCTAAGGATGAAAGGTCTTTATCATGCATTATTCCATTAATTTCTTAATCATCCAATTAAATCTGATGGAAAAGCACGCGAATTCAATCTTTTTTTTATTATTCATGCTCCCACTGAAGAAGCAACGTGCGATTGATTTTGAATTGATTGATTATTAAAGGTAAGATTATTTCCTTGACGACAGGAGTCCGTTCCACAGAGCCAAACCTGAAGGCGTCTGAGGTGACGGTGAAGGGCGTGTTCCACCCGGAGATCCTGGCGGCGTACGTCCTCAAGAGAACGGGAAAGCACGCGACCGTGGTGAAGCAGGAGCCGGAGGAGAAGCCGGTAGAGGATCCCGAGAAGTCCAAGGCTAAGGAGCCGCCACCACCGACTGCAGCCGGGGATGATGCGAAAGACGAGAAGAATCCTGAAGGCAGAGAACAAGTTGACAAGGAGGACGAGGACTGCGGCAGCCGCAACGAAGGGGAACAGAGCGAGAAGAAAGCCGACGGCGATGCTGACACGAAAGAGAAGGAGAAGAAGACCGACCCAAAAAAGGAGGAAAACAAGGTGGAGGAAGTAGTCGTCGTAGACATCGGAGCGACGAGTACTCCACCGCCTCCACCATCTGCCGACGGCGAAGGTGCCGGCGGCGCAAGGAAGATATTAATTAAGAACGAAAACTACTACTACTATCCGAAGTACCCAGCGGAGTTCTACGCGTATCCGCCGCAGATCTTTAGCGATGAGAATCCTAATGCATGCGTTGTCATGTGATCCCAATCAACGTTCGCTCGTCCCTGCATGTGTTAAACTTTGAACACAGAATATATTGTCGATTTTGGAGCTCTTTATAATTATGAATTATATAATTATAAAAAGTATTTCTATAATTATTTTATAAACATAATTGTGTAGTATTTTTTAATAACTTTTAATAGTAAAGGCCCTACTTTACTAAATTACTCAAATATATTTATCTTTGATGAAAAAAAATACTCTATCCTAATTACTAATAATTATTTTATTCAATTAAGTTGGTTTTCTTTAATCAGTTACTTGGATCTTAGGGAATATTAGTTATGCAATCACATATCGCTGCATCATGGAAATATTTTTATAAGCTGTGATTTTGTGTAATTTCAAAGAATTTTATGATTGGTATAAACAATATCTAATTGCGTTGATGGACCTTAAATCCAATTTGATAAAATTCCATCTTAAAAAAAAATACTTTTTTCTTAAATGAAACATTCCAAATTTGTTAGTTACGTGGATACACTCACCTGGTATTCCTATGACACTCATGTCAAATATCTATGTGACACGCATATCAAATTACGTTACCTTTTTAATTTTTATCATTTTTGGGCTTTCTAAATTAATAAGAAATTAGTTCGACTTAACTACAAGATAAATTTTATATTTCAGTCTACAAAATTTTATGTTATAAAATCTTTAAATTTTAAAGTTATTTTATTCTCAACTAATAGAATTATTTCATTACTTAAATAACAATATAGTGCAAACACTAATAAATTAATACTATAAATTTCAAATTTTCATATTTTACATCAAATAAGAATATTATTTTTACTTTACATAAATTTTTGGTATGAAATCTATTAAAATTTAAAATAATGTATTCAGAAAATCATTAAAAGACCAAAATATGGTTGAAATATTCATATTACACATCTAGCTTTATCCTTTAATACAATTTAAGTCTGCTATATCATTGATTATATTAATTAAAAAATTAATGGAGTATTATTAATGAAAATTAATTAGGTATTATTTTTAAAAATTAAAATTAAATAGGTGAAAAAGAATATAATTGACTTATAAAAATATGAAATTATTTGTACATCCTTAATAATAATCTTAAAAATTATAAAAAAAATATTCTAATAACCAGATTTAGGTTATTTAGTATTGTCCCTTTTTTCAAGTAAATCTTAATGGTAAAAATCTGGTCGATCAGAAAACTATTAATAATAAAAAAAAACAATCCACTCTATCAAATCATTCAAGTCTTTTTAATACTGGACCTGAAAAAAAGAATCAAATTGCACTATCTCTGTAATAGGTAAATGCCTTTTTTTCTCCAGAAGTTGTCGAAATTATTCGTAATAAGATATTGGCCACAATTGAAGAGGTCTTATCAATAAAATTTGCATTTATCTGAGATCTTAGCATAATTAACAATCCATTCTATAATTATTTTCATTACCCTTAGGGTGCGTTTGGTTCAAGTTATCATGTATAACCTTGGTTATGTGATTACCAGGTAATCACATAACCAAGGTTATGGGTAATAAAACATAACCAAGGTTATGGGTAATAAAACATAACCAAATGTTGTTTGGTTCAATGTAGGTAATGCAACAAAAACATGTTTGTTTGAAGGTTTTAATGAACAACCTAGTTTAGTATTTTACTAGATTACCCTTAGTTACAAAACCAACTATACATAATAATAATAATAATAATAATAATAATATTATTATTATTATTATTATTATTATTATTATTATTATTATTTAAACTCTATTCTATTTACTATATTTTCATTTTTTTTAATTTATATATATTTTTAATTTATTTTTTTTATGTTTTTAATTTTTATTTTTTTTTATTTTATAAAGTTTTTTTTTATTTTTTTACTTTTTTATTATTTTTATTTTTTAGGATTTTTTACTTTTTTCTATTTTTTAATTTTTTTATGTTTTTTTAACATTTTTTTAATTATTTTTTGCTTTTTAATTTTTTTTATGTTTTTTGTATTTTTTTTAATTTTTTTTAATTTTTTTTATTTTTTTTTTATGTTCTTTTTGTACTTTTTTAATTTTTAATGTTTTTTCTATTTTTTATTTTAAAATTTTTTTATGTTTTTTTTGTATTTTAAATTTTTTTTATGTTTTTTCTATTTTTTTATGTTTTTTGTATTTTTTTAAAAAAATTTTTAATGTTTTTTCTATTTTTAAAATTTTTATATTTTTAAAAAGTTTTTTTACCATTTTTTATATTTTTATTATTTTTAAATATTTTTTTAAAAAATTACGTTTTTTTTAATTTTATTTTTTATATTTTTCATTTTTTCCTTTACATTTTACTTTTTTTTTCACAATTTTCTTTTATCCGAGGGTATTTTGGGTAAAAAAAAATCGATAACCCCAGAATCAAGAAAAACCTCAGTTTTCCGAGGTTTTCCGATTCCTGGTTGCATGCCCCTTTTGCTGACATGTCGGGCATGAGACATTACTCGGGAATCATCGATTACCTAAACCAAACATGATTTTTGTTGATGACCTTGGATGGATAACCAAGGTTATCAAGGATAACCCTCAACCAAACGCACCTTTAGGCTATGTTTACTCAAGTGTGGATGATGAAAGGAAAGGAATCAACTATGGAAAGTTATCTTTGGAGGAAGAGAAAAGAAATGGTGAAGAAATCTTTTCCTTCGCACACTTGTTTACCTTGATAGAGGAAGGTGAATACTTATAATGTAATTTTGTAAATCAAAAAGGGTGCATGCGTCATTTTTTTGGATACATAGTGTAATTTTATGAGTTAAAAAGGCTACATGCGTCATTTTTTTTGGTATATGGTGTAATTTTGTGAATGCAAAAGGGGTACATGCGTCATTTTTTTTTCCATCCGCTGCTTTCCGTCCGATTTTGAGATGATCGAGTTTGGCTCAAAAATTATCCGCGGATGGATTGTGTTACTTTTCCTTCGGAAAATTTTAATGAAGTAAACGACGGAAACTTTTCCACTGTGGAAACTTTTCCTTAATTTTACTTTCCACTCTCCCAAGTAAACATAGCCTTAGAGTAAGGGGAAAATGATCCCGCAAACTAAAGGAATTGTACGGTACGAAATAACATAAAATAAAAACAGACTAATTATAAAAAAAGATGTGGACCTTTTGTTTGGATTGGACAAGGAGAGATATGAAATATTAAAATCAAATTCGATTTCATTCGAATTTCGTAGTATAACAACGAACGGAACTATAATAAATATTTCATCTAAATTGAAGTTCTCATTTAATAGTTGTCGATTGAGTTTTCAAGTCAAGTTCTCATAAGATTTAATAGTACTTGTCGATTGAGTTCCTTCTATTTGTGTGTTATGTCTCAAATAGAAATGAGCAATCGGTTAATAATTGAACAATAATTTAAATCGAAATCAAATAAATTGATATTCTTTATCTATTTAAACCGACTAAACTTTTTTAAAAATAACCTAATAAATGAAACCAATAAAATATTGATTAATTAGATTTCAAATCAAACATCAATTATTAAATCATTTTTAAAATCTAGCAGTCTATTAATGGAAATCGGTATATTTATATTAATTGTTTGCGGCCTATTGTTATTTTCAATTTAATTGATTTAATAAATTTAGATTTTTAAAACACTGATTTGATCTAAATAATCTATATTTAAAAAAATTAAAATATTAAATTAACTGAATCAAATTCTAATTTTGTTTGGTTAATTCGAATTAAATCTTTGGCTCACCCCTAACCCAGGACTGATTAGACCTTTCCATGATATTAATTCTCTACAAATGAAATCAGAATCTAGATCAGACACTATCTGCGAATTGCTTCCTGATGATGCAAAGGAAGATTTCTCAAATAGTGATTTGATATAAGTGAGTATGTTTTGACTTTTTTGTTTGTTTTATTGAGAGAGTGTTCTTGGATTCGAGTCACCACATCCTGAAGGAGGGAGGCAGAAAGGCGACCAGAAGAGTTGGAGGCGTTCATGAGTAAGAAGCTGATGATCTTGACATTAGTTTTTCTTTCCTGGAGAGTTTTACCAGGAGCCGGTGTTACTCGTCGAAAGCTTAGAAATTCCAGAATTGCTTTGAAGTTATATAGTTATTCATTATTACATAGATATTTTTAAGTTTAAAAATAACTAAACCAGAAAAAAAATATATTAAAATTTAGAGGAAGGTATTAAAAAGTCATTAAAAGACCAAAATATGGTTGAAATATTCATATTAAACATTTAGCTTTTATGATTTAATACAACATCTAGTTCTACTAGAGCATTTTTTTTTCTTGTTATATATATATATATATATAATATTAAAAAAATATTTCATCCATCGAACCATCGAAGTCTCCCATGATTTACCTGTCTTCCAAACAATGAAGGATCACTCTAAAAGAACTGTCGAAGTAATAATTTCATCTTTTACTACCAATTCAAGTCAAGTTCTTGCAGGATCTAATAGTTGATGACCGAGTACTTTCGGTCATGTCCTAAATAGGGGTAACTAATTGGTTAATAATTTAACTGTTCGAGTAGTTTAAATCGAAATCGAATAAATTATTATTATTTTTATTTACCTAAACCCGCTAATTTTTTTTAAAATCGAATAAATTAAACTATAAAATATCAATTAATTTGATAAAAAAATCACCATTTGATTGATAGTCGAATTGAATGATCAATTGTTAAACAATTTATTCAATTTTTTAAGTCTAATATTCTATTGATGTAAATTGATTGATGATTTACATTAATTGAAGGCTAAGCGTTATAGGATAACTTGAATGATAACTATTGATTTTTCATGCTCCGAACTAAGTAAAAATTTAAAATTTGCATGTTTGTATTATTTACTTTTCCGCTGCATTTAATCTGAATCTTCCTAAACGAAAGTAAAAGTCACGAGCGCTATTCACACCCCCCTCCCTCTAGCGCTTTCAATCCAACAATTGGTATGAGAGCGGGGTCGCTTCGAATTGGTGAAACCACAACTCAAGCAAATTTTTTCGTGGTAGTTTTTCAATTTTTCGGAATCGATCGGGATCGGTAAAATTGCCTCCTTCTGATCTGTTTTCTTTTCGTAATCAAATTTTTTCTCAAAATTGGTACAACGCCACTCGAGTTCGTATTTTAATTTCTTAATCCCGCACTACTAATTCAAGATTGAGTCTTGGAACAAGTTTTTTTTGTGTGTGCAAGATATTTTTTTCAACAATGGCCTATCAAGAAGGCTACAGCACAACCCACCCGCCGCTTTTCTCCAGCGAAGACTTCAGCTACTGGAAGGGCCGAATGGAGTCCTACCTCCAAACTCAGTTTGAGATGTAGATGATCATCAAGACTGGCATCACACTTCCACTCGACATCTCATGAAAACCACTATCATGTGAGAATTGGGGCGCAAATATCATAAAGAAAGTCGAAGCCAACACAAAAGCTACATGTGCCTTTCAATGTGGTTTAACAAAGAAGGAGTTGAACTGAGTTGGACCATTCTCAAGTGCCAAAGACTTATGGGAGAAGCTGATTGAACTGCATGAAGGGACTTCTGACACAAAAGTAAGTAAAAGGGATTTGATTTTTAAAAAATTATATAACATTAAATTGCAGTAAGGTGAAACAGCAAGTCAATTGCACACACGCATCCAAGACCTCCTCAACGGTCTCCACGCAATCGGACAGAAGGTAGAGAATTGAGACATAATCAGGTATGCGTTAAACGCTTTTCTGAGGAATACCTTGTGGGCATCCATGGTAGATGCTTACAAGGTATCCAAGGATCTTTCTTTAATTAAGTTAGACGAACTTTTTTCGGAATTTGAATTACACGAACAGATTAATACACACTCTGCCGAGAAGGGTAATGCCTTGATTGTAGGTACAAGCAGAACTCGAGAAGCAAAAACAAGCGTAAAATCGAACCAGAGTCCAAAGAAGAACTGGACTCGAAGATGAATATGACAAGATAGAAGCCGAACTCATCAACCTAGTACGCAAGTTCTACAGAAAGAAGAAGGGGTTCATAAAGATGGATATCAAGAAGATGGTTCAATCCAAAAAGGTGCAAACGAGTCCAAAGGTAAAGTTTGAAGTAACCTGCTACGGGTGCAATCAAAAGGGGCACGTCAAGGCCATTTGTCCAAACCTAAAAGAAGCAAAGAAACAGAGGAAGAAGAAAGCACTGCAGGCAACATGGGGCGAGTCCTCTTCAGAAGACTCCGACAAAGAGCTCGAACAGACGAGCTTTCTTGCACTGACGGCCCGGGAACACATCGACAAATCAGAAATCGAAAGCGAATCAGAAGCTGAGTCCAAGAGAAGCCATAGATCCGTATTCGTTTCCGAAGGACCCAAACCCACTATAAGAAATTCAATGCATAATTTAGTTAATTATTTAATACGCAAGTTAGCTAAATCAAATGTGAGTCAAATCACTTCAAAAGGAGGTAACAACCCTTAAAGAAGTGACTAACCCTAGCTTCTTGACTGATCTCGTTCAGACTGGAATCTCAACTCAAGTCCAAAAGCTTGAGGAAGAGAATTCTAGCCAGAAAAATCAAGTCAAGGAACTAAAAGATACATTGGAACGATTTACTTTAGGCTCCAAGAATCTTGTTCTGATTCTTAGAAAACAATGAGTCGTTTACAACCGATCCGGACTTGGATTTAACGCTAATGGAAAATACAAGTCTTATTTATCCCTTGTTAATCAAAATAATAGAAAATTAGTTCAAGTATGGGTCCCTAAATCAAACTTGGTTAATCAAGTTGGACTTGGATACTATTGGGTCCCCAAGGATCAAATTCATTACCTTGATATACCTTATCGAGACTATGATCCATGGGGAGCCAATAGAAAGACCATTTTTATCAACAAAAAGAATTGTTTAATGATTGATTTTACTGCTTTTATTATACATGCTTAGATTAGGCTAGTTAAAGATCTAGGCGTAATTTATACTTGACTAGTTAGATCTAGGGGTTTCAAAAGGAAAATTAAATATCCAATTTCTTTGAAAGACTTTGCTTAGAAGTGGTGGATGATCCCATACCCAAGAAGGCCTAGTGTCTCGCCACAGCCTGGAAGCTAATCTTTGAAATGTATATTTAATTGACTAATTGAAAAATCTGAGTCTAACCCAAATGTAAATTAATCCTTAGACATAATTTAAATCAAAGACAAAATTAACCATCTCACAAAATCCATAAGGTTCCCTGATTATAACTTAGAAATGGGTGAGATGGACCTAAGTGCAATTTAGAATAAAATCAATCAATTTAACTTAATTAATAAACCAAATTTAACTTAATTAATAAATTAATTTAAACTAATTAATAAATCAATTTAAACTAATTAATAAATCAATTTAACTTAATTAATAAACCAATTTTAACTTAATTAATAAATTAATTTAAACTAATTAATAAATCAATTTAACTTAATTAATAAATCAATTTAACTTAATAAATAAATCAATTTAAACTAATTAATAAATCAATTTAACTTAATAAATAAATCATTTTTAACTTACTTAATAAATCATTTTAACTTAATAAATCAATTTAAACTAATCATTTTAACTTACTTAATAACTCAATTTAACTTAATTAATAAATCAACTTAAACTTTAACCTGATTAACTCAATAAAATCATCTCACAATCACCCATAAGGATACCATATTTGATAGCCTAGATTGGGTGAGATGGAACATTAAGAAGTTAATTTTAATCAAACTATCTTTTAATCCGTTAAATTGAACCAAATCAAATACTTTATGTGTAGGAACATAAAATATTTGGATCAATGGATATTAGATAGTGGATGATCCAGGCACATGACTGAGATAAATTGAAATTCACTAAGCTGAAATTCAAGAACCTAGGGTCCATTACATTCGGCAACGACGGAATACTTAAGGCAATCGGAACAAGTAATATCCAACTGAGTTCTGATTTTTATATTCAAAAAGTTTTATTGGTTGATCGATTGAATTTTAACTTACTTAGTATTAGCTAATTATGTGACTCAGGGTACTTAGTCACATTTTCAAAATCTAAGTGCTTAATTAAAAATGTTGAAAATCTTAAAATCACACTTAAAGGAATTAGGAAAAAGAATATCTATTCAATTGATCTACTAACTGTTAGGATCCTTCGTACTCGGCTAGAGAGGGGGGTGTGAATAGCCACCCCAAATCGCTCGTTTCTTCCTACAATTCGTTAGCGCAGCGGAAAAATAAACTAGAAACAAAAGGAAGAATATCAAACCTTAACACAGCTATGTACGAGGTTCGGAGATGATGCTCCTACTCCTCGGTGTGTCCGTAAGGTGGACGAACCCAATCAATCCGTCGGTGGATGAGTCTCCGGAAAACCGGCTAATAAAAACTCCTTCTGGGTGGAGAAACCTCGCCACACTTATTTTCAACAGCAAACAGGAGTACAAGTACAAAGAATAAGCAAGAAATACAATAAGAATACACAAGCACTCTACCAATCTTGCTTTCTCGTCGACTGGAGTCCAGATGAAGCAGCAGCTTCAAGAAACCCTAACAGCAGCAGCTGTTCCAGTCGGGGAAGCTCACGCGAAGCTTTCGGAAGAACTCAACAGAGCTCTTATGGCAGCCCACAAATCTTCAGCAGAAGGGAGGAAAGAAGGAAGAAGTAGAAGAAGAAGCAGAAGCACCAAAGCCTTGATCTCCTTTTATAACCTGCGAACCTGCACAGCGAAGATAGAAGCCAGCGGAGAAGACGGAGCGACCCGTTGTGACTCAACGGTCGAATCGTGGACCGATCAGGCTCCACCCTGATCGGTCCAGGACCCTTCTGATCGGTCTGGGGACCGATCAGGCCCTGGGCTGATCGGTCCCTAGACCGATCAGATTGCTCCACAGAAAGCGGCCCAACTTTCTGTTCGTTTCCTGATCGGTCTGTGGACCGATCAGGCCACAGATGGATCGGTCCACAGAACATCTATCGTCTCGGTATAGTGTCGATCGGTCGTGGACCGATCAGGACGCCTGATCGGTCTCATGGGGTACAACACCTAATTCGGTGCTCACTCGACACATCCCGACAGATATACAAACGTATCACTGGATCGGTCTGCAGACCGATCCAGAGCTTGGTTTTTGCCCAAACCAAGTCCCAAGTCTCCCAAGCCAACATCCGGTCAACCTTGACCTGTTGGTACATCATGCTTAGCATCCGGTCACTCCCTTGACCTGCTAAGACTCTCCACCAAGTGTCCGGTCAATCCCTTTGACCCACTTGGACTTTTCTCTTTGTGTCAAGTATCCGGTCACCCTTTGACCTACTTGACCTTCTCAACACCAGATGTCCGATCATCCTTGATCCATCTGGATTTTCCCTTGCCCGGCTTCACTCACCAGGACTTCCCAACTGCCTAACATCCCAGTTAGGACTTTCTCACTGCCTGGCTTCACTCACCAGGACTTTCCAACTGCCTAACATCTCAGTTAAGACTTTCCCACTGCCTGGCTTCACTCACCAGGACTTTCCACACTGCCTAACATCCCAGTTAGGACTTTCTCACTGCCTGGCTTCACTCACCAAGACTTTCCAACTGCCTAACATCCCAGTTAGGACTTTCCCACTGCCTGGCTTCACTCACCAACTGCCTAACATCCCAGTTAGGACTTTCCCACTGCCTGGCTTCACTCACCAGGACTTTCCACACTGCCTAACATCCCAGTTAGGACTTCCCACTTGCCAAGCTCCCTGCTTGGACTTTTCCGTGCCAAGTCTCCATACTTGGACTTTTTCCCGAATCAGGTCAACCAAGTCAACCTTGACTTACGGTTGCACCAATAATCTCCCAAACATCTATTCTTGTCCCATATCAAGAATAGAACTCTCTCACGAGTGTCAAACATCAACATGCAACTCAACTAGGTCAACCTTGACCTAAGGTTGCACCGACAATCTTCCCAAGTCAAACATCAAAATACAACTCGAGTCAAGTCACCTCGAGTCGGGTCAACCAGGTCAACCTCGACCTAAGGTTGCACCAACAATCTCCCCCTTTTTGATGTTTGACAAAACCCATAATCAAGTTAGATTAACCCGATAACCTAACTTTGGTTTTCCAACCATCTTCCAATGTCCAATGTTCTTTCCTTGAACATTCTCTGGACATTCTCCCCTTAGGTTAACCCGATAACCTAACTTGGGTTCTCCAATAATTCTCCCCCTTTTTGACACACATCAAAAAGAATTCCAATGTTCTTCCTCGAACATTCCTTGACATTCTTCCCCTAGCTTAGGTTAATCCGATAACCTAACTTGGGTTCTCAATAATTCTCCAATGAACACTCTCCCCTTTTTGACACACATCAAAACGAAAAAGGAGAGTATCAAGGTCAAGAGTTTCTTCCTAATGAAAGTCCCATATTTTTCATTGAAACTCTTAATTTCCCCCTTGATACTAAACTTAACAATCAACTTAGTGATAATCCCATATCACTAATCCTCAAAAGTCTTAAGGAGTAAAAACTCCCCCTAAAAGTCAACTCCCCCTTGACCATTGCACCAACAATGTCTTAGAGAGTTTCAAACCTTTAGAAATCTGAAAATCCACTTCCATAACTGAAATTTCAGACAACAGCAAAAAAATCAGAAATTCGGCACGCCCTGATCGGTCCCCAGACCGATCAGCCCTTCACCAGATCGCACTCGTGCTACTGGAACTCACTGGATCGGTCTGCAGACCGATCCACAATACTCTGGATCGGTCCGCAGACCGATCAGATCTTCCCTGGATCGGTCCCCGGACCGATCCAGCCACTGAAATCAGAACTTCTGATTTCCCCTTCCGGAAAATCAGAAACTCCTAATAAATTCAAGAAAATTCCAAAAATTACGAAACTTTGAGGATACATTCCTCATATCATACACTATCATGGAAAAATAGTTTTCTATGAAAATAACTTCCATTTTTCAATCTTGATACAAAGTTCAAAAACTTTGAAATAGTTCAAGTTTAACTCAACTTTGTATCACAATGTTCAATGATGAATGCAATCACTAGGAAAGCTTCATCAAGGTTTTTCAAATCAATTTTAAAATGCTTTTAAAACCATTTGAATTTAGGACCATAATCTTAGGGCTAGATGTACATGACTTGTACACAAGCTTTCCCTATGATCCTTAATTTCTTGAATTAGGGTCATCTAGGTACAAGGACAATGCACCTTGATCCTAACTCATGATCCTAATATCTCACACACATCTAAGGTGTATCAAACCACATTCAAGTCAATTTGATGTGAGATATGGGTTAAGGTCAACTTAGGCTAAGTTCTCATGCATTTTCTAAACACCAATTTGATCTCAATATCAAAATGTGTTTTTTTCATCCTTAAATCAATTCAATTGATTATTAATGCAAGAAATGATGACATGGCATAAAATGGTATCATAAATGAAAACATGTGCCAATGTCATGATGTCATGGCATAAAGTATGAAATTTAAATAAACATGACATAAAAACTAGCCTAAGCATTATCATGACATTTCAAATGATGATAAAACTAAACATGATGTCATGACATGTGAGGGCAAACAATCATGGCAAGATTTAGCATAAATGAAATACCTAGATTACCTATCTAAGTATCCTTAATCACTTAGCTAATTTAGCACCTAATCCTAGATTGCCCTTATATCCCTAAGAGAAACCAAAATCTCAATTATGGTATTTCTCTAGGTTTTCCTCAAATTGTGCCACTTAAGATTAAAAATGATATTTCCACCATTAGGCACATTTAACTCTTCAAGGAGTAACTAGTAATTCTATTTCATTTTCAAAGGTTAACAAAACCTTGAAAATGCTCCTTGAGTGTCAATTTCCTCAAAGTTGGGCTAACTACCCTTCTAAGCGGAGTTGACACTCTCTAACCCATCTATGAGGTAGAGAGGATGCTCCTAGGAACCCAATACCTATTTGAGCTCATTGGGTTCACTAAATATTCACTAGGGATTACTTCCCTAGCAACCCTCCTAATGACCCTCTTAGGCTTTAAAGCCTTGGTCATTTGAGACTCATCAAGATCAACTCTAGGGGTGACTCCCCTTGTGACCTTGGTGGTGGTCTTCCTAGCCCTAGGTTTTGTTCCATAATCGAATGGAACACTATGATAAGTGGGCTTGACCACTTGGGACTTAGGTTTGTGACCCAAACCTTTCTTGTCCTTGGACTTGGGTTTTTGACTCTTAAACCCTAGAGATGACTTCTCCATGTTTTTAAGAGCCTTTTCTAAATTATCAAGTCTTGACCTCAAGACTTGATTTTCCTTCTCTAATACCTCAATTTTTAACTTGTCCTTTGTCTTTGAGGTATTCCTAGGCATGTGTCTAGTTGATTTAGGATTCTTACCTAGGTTATCCTTAGCCTTAGATGGGTTGATCCTAGGGTTAGCCTTTCTAGAATTATCCTTATCTAGACTCACATGTTTAGCTCCTAAGCACATGTATTGATTCCTAAGGTTATCATGCTTGTTATTATCGACAAGTGCAATAAAATTCCTAGCATGCATTTTATTAGAATTACAAAAATGAACCTTAGAGGTTACCTTAGGGTTTGCCTTAGCTCCCCCTATCGATGTGCCCGGTCTCTTGCCCTTGTGAGGTTGCCTCCCCCTCGGACAATGGCTCCTATAGTGTCCCCTTTGCTTGCATTGGAAGCACACGATGTGCTCCTTGCCCTTGCGTTTCGGGACTCCGGCTTCCTTGACCTTTGGCGCCGGTGGAGTCTTTCTTACCCTCTTTGGACACTTACTCTTGTAATGTCCATGTTCCCTACACTCAAAGCACATAATGTGTAATTTAATTGAACTTAAATTGCTTGAGTTACCTAGGGTTGAGGGTGGATGCGAGCTCTCTTCTTCATCCCTTTCGGAGGTAGAAGCTTTTTCTTCTTGCTCCGAACTTGAAAAAGAACTCTCCTCCTCTTCGTCCTTAGATGTTGAGTAACCCTCAACTTCTAATTCCTCTCCTCCATGATGTGAGCTACTTGATGACTCACTTGTCTCCTCTTCATGATTTGAAGTGGAGCTCTCCTCATGGTACTTGGCCAAGTTATCCCATAATTCCTTGGCATTGTTGTAACCTATCTTACACAAGATGTTAGTAGGCAATGAAAATTCAATTATTCTCATTACCTCTTCGTTGATTTCAGATTTGTGAATTTGTTCTCTTGTCCACTCCTTCTTCTCAAGTGGTTTTCCTTCCTTATCCACCGGAGGAATAAAACCTTCTTGTACACAAAACCAATTCATTATGTTAGTCATAAGAAAGTACTTCATCCTTACCTTCCAATACGCGAAGTCACCGCATTCGTAGAAGGGTGGAATGGTGACGTCTTCTCCATAGAGATCCATTCTCTAGCTTTGCTCCCACGGGTGTGAATCCGATGAAGAGCAACCTCGCTCTGATTCCACTTGTTAGGATCCTTCGTACTTGGCTAGAGAGGGGGGTGTGAATAGCCGCCCCAAATCGCTCGTTTCTTCCTACAATTCGTTAGCGCAGCGGAAAAATAAACTAGAAACAAAAGGAAGAATATCAAACCTTAACACAGCTATGTACGAGGTTCGGAGATGATGCTCCTACTCCTCGGCGTGTCCGTAAGGTGGACGAACCCAATCAATCCGTCGGTGGATGAGTCCCCGGAAAACCGGCTAATAAAAACTCCTTCTGGGTGGAGAAACCTCGCCACACTTATTTTCAACAGCAAACAGGAGTACAAGTACAAAGAATAAGCAAGAAATACAATAAGAATACACAAGCACTCTACCAATCTTGCTTTCTCGTCGACTGGAGTCCAGATGAAGCAGCAGCTTCAAGAAACCCTAACAGCAGCAGCTGTTCCAGTCGGGGAAGCTCACGCGAAGCTTTCGGAAGAACTCAACAGAGCTCTTATGGCAGCCCACAAATCTTCAGCAGAAGGGAGGAAAGAAGGAAGAAGTAGAAGAAGAAGCAGAAGCACCAAAGCCTTGATCTCCTTTTATAACCTGCGAACCTGCACAGCGAAGATAGAAGCCAGCGGAGAAGACGGAGCGACCCGTTGTGACTCAACGGTCGAATCGTGGACCGATCAGGCTCCACCTTGATCGGTCCAGGACCCTTCTGATCGGTCTGGGGACCGATCAGGCCCTGGGCTGATCGGTCCTTAGACCGATCAGATTGCTCCACGTAAAGCGCCCAACTTTCTGTTCGTTTCTGATCGGTCACCATCGGGCCATGGATGGATCGGTCCACGACCGATCCCACCTCTCGGTGAGTGTCGATCGGCCGTGGAGACCGATCGCTTATGCCGATCGGTCCCCGACCGTCGAAGTAGCTCTGAATCGCGCTTTGCCTTCGTTTATTATCCGATCGGTCACGCACCGGCGATATACAAGCGATCCTGGATCGGTCTGCGGGCCGATCGAGCTTGGTTTTGCCCAAACCAAGTCCCAAGTCTCCCAAGCCAACATCCGGTCAACCTTGACTGTTGGTACATCATGCTTAGCATCCGGTCACTCCCTTGACCTGCTAAGACTCTCCACCAAGTGTCCGGTCAATCCTTTGACCCACTTGGACTTTCTCTTTATGTCAAGTATCCGGTCACCCTTGACCTACTGGACTTCTCAACACCAGATGTCCGATCATCCTCGATCCATCTGGATTTTCCTGCCCGCTTCACTCACGGGACTTCCCAACCGCCTAACATCGCTGACTTTTCATTTCCCGGCTTCACTCACCGTGACTTTCCAACCGCCTAACATCTCGGTTAAGACTTTCCCTTGCTGCTTCACTCACCAGGACTTTCCACACTGCCTAACATCCCAGTTAGGACTTTCTCACTGCCTGGCTTCACTCACCAAGACTTTCCAACTGCCTAACATCCCAGTTAGGACTTTCCCACTGCCTGGCTTCACTCACCAGGACTTTCCAACTGCCTAACATCCCAGTTAGGACTTTCCCACTGCCTGGCTTCACTCACCAGGACTTTCCACACTGCCTAACATCCCAGTTAGGACTTCCCACTTGCCAAGCTCCCTGCTTGGACTTTTCCGTGCCAAGTCTCCATACTTGGACTTTTTCCCGAATCAGGTCAACCAAGTCAACCTTGACTTACGGTTGCACCAATAATCTCCCAAACATCTATTCTTGTCCCATATCAAGAATAGAACTCTCTCACGAGTGTCAAACATCAACATGCAACTCAACTAGGTCAACCTTGACCTAGGGTTGCACCGACAATCTTCCCAAGTCAAACATCAAAATACAACTCGAGTCAAGTCACCTCGAGTCGGGTCAACCAGGCCAACCTTGACCTAAGGTTGCACCAACACTAACCTCCTCATTTAAGTGTCCATTGTCACAACAAGATGAAACTAAGTTGTGTCACAGAAGACTGGGTCACACTCATACCAGACTCATTTCAAAAATGAGTCAAAATAGCTTAGTTAAAGGCTTGCCCAAATTAAAATTTACCGAAAATTCAATTTGTAATGTGTGTCAACAGGGTAAACAAACCAAGTCAACTCATAAGTTAACCAACTTAAGTAGAACTAATTCAATACTTAAGCTCCTACACTTAGACCTATTTGATTCACATAGGGTTAAGTCACTAAGCAAAAATTAATATTGCTTAGTAATAATTGATTATTATTCAAGGTTTACTTGTGTAAAATTTCTAAAATCTAAAGATGAAACCTATGAAATCTTTAAAACCTTTTGTAACTTAGTAGAAAATGAAAAGATACTAAAATTAAAAGAATTAGAAGTGACCATGGGGGGGGGGGGGGAATTTGAAAACCTCAAATTTATTGAATTTTGTGAAATTAATGGATATAAATATGAATACTCATGCCCTATAACCCCCCAACAAAATGATTTAGTAGAACGGAAAAATAGAACCCTACAAGAAGTCGCTAGAACCATGTTAAATGAATACAACTTAAATAATCAATTTTGGGCTGAGACAATTAATACAACCTGTTACATTCAAAATAGAATTTTAATCAATAAAATTCAAAATAAAACTGTATATGAAATATATTATAATAAAATCTCAAACTTAAACTATTTAAAGGTGCTTGGGTGTAAAGTTCATATTCTAAACACTAAAGACTACTTAGGTAAATTCACATCAAAATCAACCCTAGAAATCTTTTTAGGGTATTCCGCAACCAGTAGGGCCTACGGAGTTTATAACAAAAGTACCCTAAAAGTTGAAAAAATAATTAATGTGATTTTTGATGAAGAAAATAACCTACTTAACTCAATAAATAAAAATTCTAATCTAAACACAGAAAATATTAATTCAAGAAACATAGAAGATGATGAAGATGTTCAATTTAAACCTAGAGAAACAAAAGAATCAATTATTGACCCTAATTTAAGACCATCAAGAATAAGTATCAATCACCCATCTAACCAAATTTTGAGTGATCCAACCCTAGGAGTTCGGACTAGGTCATCTTATAAAAACCTAAGTCAAATAGTCCTCATTTCTAAAATTGAACCCAAAACTATAGAAGAAGCTCTACTTGACCCAGACTGGACATTAGCAATGCAAGAGGAGTTAGTACAATTTGAAAAAAATCAGGTCTGGGAATTAGTACCTAAACCCATAAATAAAATCATAGTTGACACTAAATGAGTATTTAGAAATAAATTGGATTATCAGGGTGAAATAGTAAGAAATAAAGCTAGGTTAGTTGTTAAAGGGTTCAACCAAGTAGAAGGGTTAGACTATAATGAAACCTATACACTCGTAACTAGACTTGAATCTATTAGAATGCTGCTAGCCTATGCAGAACATAAAGGATTCAAGCTATACCAAATGGATGTAAAGTCCACTTTCTTAAATGAGTTCATTAAGGAAGAAGTATATGTTAGTCAACCCCCAAGATTTGAGGATTTGGACCACCCAAACCATGTTTTTAGGTTAAAAAAGACCCTATATGGACTAAAACAAGCACCTAGGACTTGGTATGAACGACTATCAAATTATCTAATATCTAAAGGATTTAAACAAGATCAAATAGATCAAACCTTATTTTTAAAAAGTTTAGAAAAGACATCTTTATACCTCAAATTTACGTAGACGATATAATTTTTTATTCAACAAACACTAAACTTTTAAAAAATTTTACCAAATTAATGGAAAGTGAATTTGAAATGAGCCTAGTTAGAGAACTCAACTTTTTCTTAGGCTTTCAAATTAAACAAACCAAAGATAGAATTTATATTTTTCAAACAAAATATGCTAAAGAGTTAATTAGAAAATTTGGCATGGAAAATTCTAAAAATATAAATACTCCAATAGCAACTAATGTTAAAATAGACTCTAACTTAGAAGGAAATCCAGTAGACTCAAAATACTATCGAAGTGCGATAAAGAGTCTACTCTACCTAACTGCAAATCGACTGAACATCCTATTTGCAGTAGGTATGTGTGTAAGATACCAATCTTGTGTAAAAGAGTCACACCTAACAAATGTTAAAAGAATACTTAGGTATATTAAGGGAATCCTAAATGTAGGACTCTGGTACCCTAGGACTTGTATCTTTGACCTAATTGACTATTCTGACTCAGACTATGCAGGGTGTAAACTAGATAGAAAAAGTACAAGTGATAACTGTCAATTTCTAGGTCAGTGCCTAGTAAGTTGGTCAAGCAAAAAGCAACATTGTGTTGCTTTATCCACTACTGAAGTTGAGTACATAGCCCTAGGGGAATGTGCATCTCAACTATTATGGATGATGCATGCCTTAAAGGACTATCGACTAGAATATAAAAATATAAAAAATTTCAATTGATAATATAAGTTCAATTAACTTAACCAAGAATCTAATTTACCACTCAAGGACTAAACACATAACACTACAAAAATGCATGAGTTTAACGACGGGAGTACCGACGGAATCTTAACTCCGTCGGCGTATACCGACTGAAAATACCTCTGTCGGTACGTACCGACGGGATTTATATTGGTCGGTAATTACCGACGGAATTAAACTTCTGTCGGTAATTACCGACGGAATTACTATTTCCGTCGGTAATGACCGACGGAATACTATTCCGTCGGGGAGTCCATAATATCGCCGTTAGAATTTTTGTGTATTTCCGACGGACTTCTTATTCCGTCGGTAAATAGGCGAGTGCGGGCGTAAACATTACCGACGGAATTATATTCAGTCGGTAATTATTGGGTTTAGGGTTTTATTATACCAACGGAAATAATATTCCGTCGGTAAGTTTCTGCCCCGTACCCGTTTTCTTTGCATTCGCTAAACCTTACCCGATAACTAGCCGAAATCACCGACGGAATTAACCATTCCGTCGGTGATTACCGACTGAAGTATTATTCCGTCGGTGATTACCGACGGAACTATATTTCCGTCGGTAAATCACATTTTAGGGCACAGATTGCCCCTTTCCTCTTCGCGCGACCTCTTTCTTTCCTCAGCGGCGGCGATTTCCGGCGGCTCTCTCCAGCGATCTCGGCGCCCTTTCCTCCCGTTCACACCGTTCCGGCGATCTCTCAGGTATGCTCTTCTATTCTCCTCTCTCGTTTGCGTTTTCACACGGCCGGCAGCCGCGCCCTGCTCGCGGATCGCTGCCGGCGGCCTGCTCGAGGCCGGCAGGGTCCTTGCGGCCGGCGGGCTGCTCGCGGCCGCCGGCCTGCTCGGGGGTTCCTGGGCTGCTCGAGGCCGGCGGCCAGTGTGCTGCTCGAGGCCGGCGGCCAGTGTGCTGCTCGAGGCCGGCGGCCAGCGGCCTGCTCGCTGCCGGCGGCCAGCGGGCAGCGGCCTGCTCGCGGTCTGCGGCCAGCGGGCAGCGGCCTGCTCGCGGCCAACGGGCTGCTCGCGCCTCAATGCTCGCGGCTGGCGGCCTGCTCACGACTCGCTGCTCGCGGCCAGCAGCCTGCTTGCAATTGTAGCGATGCTTTGTTACTGTTCGTAGCTGAGCACAATGTAAACCCTAGAAAATTTAAGTGTCGTGACATATTTTGATCAATTTCGCTATTGTACTGGCATAAAATATAGTTTGATCGATGCTTCTCATATATGTATGATTATTTCATTTGATAATGTTATAAGGAACAACATGTTTATAATAGTTTCATTTAATTGTTCTAGTGTAGAGGTGATTTATGGTAATATGATATGATGATCGTGAGATGAAATTGTGCACATAATTCTTTATTTAAACTTATTTCAAGTGATACAACAAGTTTAATAATGTTTAAATTTATATTCTCTTTAGGTTATACCAATGTATATGAACAAAGCTTGGATGTACAATCGATTAGACAATGGTTTTATCAGAGATGATTTTATTGCTGAAGTTGAACAGTTTGTGATTTTTGCTAAAAGTCATCCAGAATGTATGAATGGTTCGAGTTACGGTGTCCATGCAATCATAAAAATGTCAAAATAGAGCATTTCGTGATGAAGATACCGTAAAAATGCACATATGTAGAAATGGATTTGTGCCAAATTACTACAATTGGTATTGCCACGGAGAACCTTATATATATGAACCAATTGGGTCATCCGGTGGTTCGGACTACTGTTATCGCTCCTCAAGCATCAAATAATATTGATATTTCAATGCAATCAATGGTTCAAGATGCGATGAATGCAATTGATTATTCGAATATAGATGAAATACCAACCCCAAATATCGGCAACTATATGAAATGTTAAAGGCTAGTGAAAGAGAAGTGTGGGAAGACATTCCTTCCGGTCATTCACATCAGCTACTGAGAAGGTTATTGAATATGAAAGCGTAACATCATTTCTCGGAAAGATGTTACGATGACATTTGTCAATTGATGTCGAGTTGCTCCTCGATAACATAATGACCGATAGCTTCTATGAAACAAAGAAATTGATCAGAGGTTTAGTTTGCCTGTAGAGAAAATTGATTGTTGTATAAACAATCGCATGATATTTTGGAATGAAGACAGTGATTTGAATGAATGTAAAATCTGTACTCACCCTCGTTTTAAGCATCGTAATCGCATACCAGGGAAGAAGAAGAAAAATATTGCTTGGAAAGTGATGTATTATTTTCCGTTAACTGCTAGACTTCAACGCTTGTATGCATCTGCAGCTACAGCTAACCACATGTTGTGGCATCATGAGCATGAGCATGAGCATGAAGGAGGTATAATGTGTCATCCTTGTGATTCTCCTGCATGGAAACATCTTGATACTGTCTTTCCCTCCTTTGCAATGGAACCACGAAATGTGAGATTGGGACTTTCTGCAGATGGATTTCAACCATTTGGTCAGTCGGGACAACAATATTCATCTTGGCCAGTTATATTAACACCGTACAATTTACCACCATGGATGTGCATGAAAGATGAATTTATGTTTCTTACCGTGCTTATTCCTGGTCCAGCCAATCCAAAAGATAAGATAGATGTTTTCTTGCAACCTCTAATTGCCGAGCTTAATGAATTATGGAATGTAGGGTCGGTTACTTATGATATTGCAAGTAAAACTAATTTTACATTGCATGCGGCCTTATTATGGACGATCAATGATTTTCCAGCATACTCAATGTTGTCGGGATGGAGCACGGCTGGTAAATTAGCATGCCCACATTGCATGACAGAGTCCGATGCATTTTCATTGCCTTGCAGTGGGAAGGTATCTTGGTTTGATAATCATCGTAAATTTCTACCACTGGATCACCCTTTTAGGCGAAATAAGAAAAATTTTATAAAGAATGTTGTAGTCAGAAAACCTCCCCCAGCAGTCCATACTTCAGGTGAAGAAATCATTGAACAAATAGATAGTTATGGATTCCTCCCAGTATCTCAGCCTAATTCTGATGAGATAAATAAGTATCTTGTGAGGATGTGCAAGTGTGGTTGGAAGAAAAGGAGCATATTCTGGGAGTTGCCTTATTGGAAGTATCTACTCATTCGACACAATATAGATGTGATGCATGTTGAGAAAAATTTCTTTGATAATATCTTCAACACTGTGATGAATGTACCTGGAAGAACTAAGGACACTGCAAAATCACGTGAAAAATTAAAAGAACTAGTCAACAGACCAGAATTGCATCAGAATGAAACAACCAATAAGTTTCCAAAAGCTTGTTATACATTGGACAAAGATGGTAAACAAGCTTTATGTAGTTGGTTAAAAGAAATCAAATTTCCAGATGGATATGCTTCGAATATGGCTCGATGCGTTGACATGAACAAATTAAAGATGTTTGGAATGAAGAGTCATGATTGTCATGTGTTCATGCAAAGACTTATTCCAATAGCTTTTCATGATTTACTTCCCAATAATGTTTGGCAAGCACTTACAGAGTTGAGTCTTTTTTTCAGAGATTTGACAGCGAGGTGTATTATGACGGTTGATATGATTCAGCTAGAGACTGACATTCCTCTCATACTTTGTAAGTTGGAGCGCATATTTCCACCAAGTTTTTTTGATTCAATGGAACATCTACCGGTACATTTACCATATGAGGCACGAATAGCTGGTCCTGTGCAGTACAGATGGATGTACCCATTTGAAAGGTTTTTGAGAAAATTAAAAAATAATGTTCGTAATAAAGCAAGAGTTGAAGGGTCAATATGTAATGCTTATCTGGTGGAGGAAGCATCTTCTTTCTGCTCTTATTATTTTGCTGATAATGTTAAAACCAGACATCGCAAATGCCCTAGAAATTTCGATGATACTCAGAATATAAATCCATCGATGCTTTCTATTTTCAAATTTTCTGGTAAACCAATGGGTGCATCTGTTTCTAGATGGTTAACTCAACAAGAATACCATGCTGCAAGAACATACATACTCTTAAACTGTGATGAGGTCAAACCATACATAAAGTAAGTTAACTTCTCTAATCAAGCTTTTATTTCGTTGTAGTTAATTGCTTGATATCCTAATTTTCTTATAATTACCTTTTTTCAAAGCTTGTATGAGCAACAATTACATCTTCAAAATCCATCAATGACTGCAAGTGAGGTTGCTGAAAAGTTAGAGACCGAATTTGCATTATGGTTTCAAATATATGTGAGTTAGAGAAATTTTCATAATTCTTTATTAAAATAAATTCGGTCCTAATTTTTCTTATTACTATTTTGATAGGTGAAAGACCGAAGAATATCTAATGTACAAGATGATAGAATATTGAATCTTGCATCTGGACCCCTACGCCAAATAATGGTCTATTCGGGTTACTATGTTAATGGTCTCAAATTCCATGTGAGACAACGAGATTCGCAGAGATTAACTTTTAATTCTGGTGTCTGCGTTAAAGGATCTATCGACACCAATAACACTGAGTTTGATTACTATGGTAGACTTGAGGAAATTATAGAGGTTGAGTATCCTGCATTACCGATAAAAAGGTGTGTGTTGTTCAAATGTTCATGGTATGATCCAACCCCAAGAACAGGTATGAGAATACATCCAAATTATAATTTAGTAGAGGTTAATGCAAACGGAAGGTTCAATAAGTTTGAACCTTTCATTTTTGCAATACAAGCGGGTCAGGTGGTTTATCTTGAATATCCTACGAAGAGAAGAAGAGCTAGTGAATGGTTGTCTGTTTGTTGATTGAAGTCTCGTTCTACCATAGAAATGTCGAACACTATTACTGCTCAAAACCATGATGCATTTCAGAATGACGAAGTAGAGAGACATTTGGTTGATTCACAACTCCAATCTACATCACAATTTCTTGTAGATGGTAATGCCACTGACGAGGAGATAGATGATGGAGAGAAATCCAGCAGTGAGGATTTTGTTGAACTAACAGAGTCTAGCGACGACGACTTACAAACTGTTAATGATGAGTAGAAATGCTTCCAGAGTCTAGCATTGATTAAATTTTAGCATTATTATTCATCTAGTAAGTTATGCTTTAATCATGTTTTGTTGCTTATTTATCATGTTATTAAAGACTTATTATGATGTGCTGTAATATGTTTTTGTAGATATAAGGTATCATGGCAAATCTTCCAGCACCACTCCATGGATCCACCGTCCTTAGGGTTGTTGGAGAGTCGTAAGTATTTTTTTTATTATTAGTAATTCAAGTTCTTTATTTATAACATATATCTTATGTCTTAATATTGCTTATATGTAGGTTTACTCCCGACGGCCATCGAGTATCCACATATATCATACGAAAATTTAAGGAAAGAGTCTGCATATCTGGGACTATATGGAGACATGTAGATGCTGCAACTAAGGATTTCTATTATCAAGAATTTGTGGTAAGTAAATTGAATGTGTACATTATATTTATCCTTTAATATTCTAAAATTTTATTTTTAAATTGCAGAAAAAATATACATGGGAGGAGGGGCACGAGGTAGAATTTGCAAAAACTTGGAATATTTATTGTGCCAAGTTGTACAAAGACCTATTATACTATGTGAGAAAGGATGGCACACGACCTGCTTATGTATCCGACGAGATTTGGAGTGCATGGACGGCCACTTGGTCTGCAGAAAGATGGCAAACAAAGGCTCTAAAAGCTCGAGCGAATAGGAATACAGAGCCAGGTGGCCCGAGTACCGGATATGCTCGGCATACATCAGGATCTCGATCCATTGTTGAGCACGCTATGGATCTGGTAATTTTAATTTAAAGTTATATAAATTAAATTTTTATTTATTAATGAACTTGTATAATTTTAGTCAAATTTATTTGTACATGCAGGAGCGTTCTTTAGAAAGACAACCCACTTGCTTGGAGATCTTTCTCAAAACTCACCAGAGAAAGGATGACACATATATTGATGATCGATCAAAGAACATTGGGGTTTGAATTATTAACTTGCAATTTATATTTAATCTTTAATAATGATTAATTAGCTTTAATAATTGTGTATAATATATAAATTGTATATTTTTTCTACACAGGATGAAATGACAAGCAGGGTTGCTCAGGCATCTCAGCCACCAGTAGAGGGAGGGGAGTCACAGGATCTATCCACCCAGGAAATAAATGAAATTTATTATGATGTTGTGGGTGGAAGGACAAAGAACTCCTCCCTCTACGGCCTTGGTTCCCAGGCCAAGGTGGTATTTGATCGCTTGAGGACTCCTAGGGGCCGTGCGAGTTCCTCTTCTTCTTCTTCTGAGGTGGAGTCATTAAGAAAAGAAAACTAAGACTTGAAGACTCAGATGACTACCATGGATCAGAAGTGGGAGAAGAAGTGAGCTGCACAGGAGCAGGCATTGGCCCAGATGCAAGCAATAATTGCACGATGGGACCCATCACAGCAGCCCCAGTCAGAGGAGACCCCAGACCCATCAGACCCAGACCCTGCTGATGATTAGATTTTGTTGAGGTATGTTTAACTATAACTTGATTTTTTTTAGATTTTTTTAGAAATTCATTAAGTCAAATATATTTATTGTATTGAGATATTATTAGAGGTTTATCTTAAAGTGTTTTACATTTTTCAGGAGTTCATACTGATACATTCACTATCACCACTAATATTGGTTATCCAAAATATAATCCAGGTATTTTTTTTTACAAGTAAAATTAGTTATATATAACAATGTTTGAGTTATATTATATTTGCATCGATTTATTCTAATCATAATCTATTGTATTTGACTTTTACAGGATTATATTCGGATATATGTATAAGTGATGTATCATGGTATGTATTTTGGATATTTTGTATTTGTTGTTCACTTGTATATTTTTAGATATTTTTGATTGTGAGAACTTGATACTTAGATTTTATTATAGTTTAGAGATTTTCTATTTGTCGTTCAGTTATGTTTATATATTTGTTGTGTGTTGTATTTTGGAGATTGTGGATTGATTTATATTGTGATCTTGTTGTTGTATGTTGTGAATATATTGTGTGGATTGTGTTTGTGATACCATCGCCTGTGATGGTTTGTATTTGTATTAAATTTGTATATGGGAAACTAGCAAAACAGGGGCAGGATTTCAAAATTTTTCCAGGTTTTTACCGACGGAAACTAAAATTCCGTCGGTATATTATCGAAAAGTACAGTGGTTTTTTCGATATATTACCGACGGAATTATAGTTTCCGTCGGTAAACCCCGACGGAATCCGTAATTCCGTCGGAAAACACCGACGGAAACAAGTATTCCGTCGGGGTTTACCGACGGAATCTTTTATTCCGTCGGTGTTTGCCGACGGAATCCGTAATTCCGTCGGGAGTTTGCCGACGGAAACTATAATTCCGTCGGTAATCCCCGACGGAATAAAAGATTCCGTCGGTAAGTTCCGTTTAGCGCCGTTTGACTTTTTACCGACGGGTAAGAAAGTCAGTCGGTAATATACTGACTGAATAGATAATTCCGTCGGTAACTACCGACGGATTTACTTTTCCGTCGGTAAAGTGAATGCCGACCAAAATACTTTCGATATCATAAATTCCGTCGGTATTCCGTCGGTAATGTCATATACCGACGGAATACCGACGGAAAATTCAGTCGGTAATAATGGTATTTTTTGTAGTGTAAAAGTAAAACACCACTTTGTAAGAGATCATATAGCTAAGGGTGACATTGTACTTAACTATGTTGAGTCCAAGTCAAACTTGACTGACATTTTCACAAAATCCTTACCTGAACTTAAGTTCAGTGCACTTAGAAGGCAAATAAGGATGTGCTTAGTAGAATAGAGGTTGCTTTCAAAATTGATTCCTCTTTTGCAATTTCAAAAATTGTAATACTTTAATTTCAAATTCTAGAAAAAATATTTTCAAAATTTCAATTTTGTTAGCTTTTCAAAATATTGGACTTAGCCTAGGTATTTACACCCTATAAAGCATGTACCCCTAGTTCTTAGTCAGAGCATCTCACAAGCACACTAGGTTTACGTTACTTGTGAATGAAAAATACTTAGAATGATGTGAGATGCATAGGGTACTGCCTGGACTTCAGAATACTGATGTCTGTGCATCGACATAAGTCTGGGCAACAAATACAAACTTTATATCAATCAAATTAAGTGATTCATGTTTAGTCAAAACTAACTGGAACACTTACTTAATTTGACTAACTAAGTGAAAGCTACTACCTCTTGGTAAACAGCTAGTAACTAAAGGTTAGACGGTTGTTTGTAATTAAATAGTTTGGTTACTCATGCTTGGAATCTAGGATTTTTTTTTATAACAAAATTATTTTGGCATTAATCAAGGGGGAGTGAATAAGGGATTTTTAAAACCAAGTTAATATTTTCTTTTGACTTAGTTTTTGAAATAATAAAAAAATTATTATGTTACTTAGTGTTGAAAACTTTTTATAGTTTTTTTTACATTTTACTAAGTGTTGGAATTTTTTTAAAAATAAATTCTTGGTTTTTGAAATAAACATTTTTTACTCAGCTTAAAAATGTCTTTTGGCAAAATTATTTTAACTATATTCTACTAAATGTTGGAATTTCTTACTCAGTGTTAAAATAAATTCTTGGTTTTTGAAATAAATATTTTTGATTCAACTTAAAAATGTCTTTTGATAAAATTATTTTAACTACATTTTACTAAGGTTTTTATAAGATTTTTCTCTTTCCGAGCTAGAGTGCTAAATTTTAAGATTCTTTTAAGCTCATTTTTGCTAAAGTTAACATTTTTTTTTCAAATTATCTTAATATTTAGCTAAGCGTTGAGTAAAAGTACTTATCTTGGGCTTATTTTTCACACCTTTTCTAAAGTACTTCACTAAGTTTTAGAATTCTTTAAATGTATATAACTTTCTCTCTAAGTCATTTTCAAAAATTCAAAAATTTTGCTAAAGTTTCTTTACTAATATTTTAAGTACGAACTACCTTTCAGGGGAGCTAATTATTCTCTTCTATAATTAGTATTTTTGATCTATGACAAAAGGGGAGAGGGAAGTAAAAGTTAAGTTAAAGTTGAATAATTAGAACAATTTGTTACTTGCTATGTTTTTATGCTAGGTTGTATTTATCATATTATGTTTTTATGCTATGATCTTGCTATGTTTTTACTTAACTTTGAATTTTGCTGTCATAATAAAAAAGGGGGAGATTGTTGGTGCAGTAAGCATCCGACGATCGAACCTAAGTTTTGATAATGACAAAGAGTTAAAATTAAGATCATTTGAGATCTAACATGTTTGAATAGTTTGCAAAAAAATCCTAAGTGTACTTAGGCAAAAGTTTTAGCTGCAGTTAGGCAGGTGGAAACCCCTAGGGGTGGTAACCCTAGGCGGAAAGTCTTAGCGGATCAAGGACTTGGGGCAAAAGTCCTATGGGTGGTAACCCTAGGTGGAAAGTTCTGGTGTCGCGAACCAGGTAAAAGACTGTACGGGTCGTGGAGCAGACGTCCAGCAGAAAGTCCTGGAGCTCGGATGCTGAGCAAAAGTCCAGTTGACCTAGAGGATCAACTGGCAACAGGTAAACTCTTTTGAGTGGAGTAGGTGAGGGCGCGCTCCCCTGTGAGGGAACAGTAGGAGTCGGTTCGACCTAGAATTTTCGGTCGGGAATCCGAAGTTAAAACCGGACAGTCCGATGACTGTCAAATACTTTATCTTACATATTTATCATGTCTAACTTTGTTTTGCAGGGTATAGTTAGTTTCTTGGACTGACGTATTTTGCAGGAAGTAAATTGAACGTGTTTACCTCGGAGAAGTAACCTCACAGCAAGGCGCGAGGGCGCCCTCATGGAGCTTGAGGGCGCCCTGGACACTAGCGCGAGGGCGCCCTCCATGCGGTTGGAGGCGCCCTCAGGCGGATAAGCAGCGAAGGTCAGAGCTTATCTGCGCGCGGTTGACTCGGCGGGTTGAGGGCACCCTCCACATGCTATTTAAGTTGGATTCAACCAGTAATAAAGAGACAACACAATTTGACACCCCCTTCTTTCGTGTGCTGCTCAAAGATCTATCTAGCGAAGGTGCAATAAGTCTCCGACACCCACAGGTTGATCCTTTCCAAGATGCTGGCTACAACCCACCGAGATCCCTATGGATTAAGCGGAGACTCAATGTTGTCCTTTAGAATTAGAAAAAAAAATTACTATAATTATTTTTTAAAAAAAATGGTATAACACCCTTTGATTAAAAATAGCATGTAATATTTTTTAAAAATGAACTTTTTTTATATAAGACAGTTTATTTGTTATTTTTAATCAAAATGAATTCCTTTAGATACAGAAATATTATTATTCAATATAAAATATTTATAAGTTTATACTGCTTAGTTTTAATATTTAAAGTGCAAGCTGATTATGAAAGTTAACATTGAATATAACTAAACAAAGAGGGTATTTGATTTTTATCCAAAATTGTAAAAAAACATGTTGTTCAATTGTTACAATTTTAGATTTGAGGATTGGAGATCTAGTAAAATTTATTGTTTTGATGATGATGATGATATATATATATATATATATATATATATATATATATATATATATATATATATATATATATTAAAAAATTCTAACCGTCCTTTTTATTAATTTTAAATTTAAAGCACAAACGACTTTAATTTAAAAGATTTGAATTATCATTAAAAGTCCACATAATGGCATCTGTCTCAGCCCATTAATCAAAGTGAAGAAGTTTCAAGAGCTGGGAAGTGCACTTGTCTTCTTCCTTATTTTAGAATTGAATTTTTAATAGCCATTAATTTCTAGATTATCCTGTATATTTTTACGCATGTTTTGAAATATTCAAGTTATCAAAAGGTATATATTTGATTTTTATATCAAATTAATAATATTAAAGAAATCTATTTAAGGCTTAATAAAATTTTAGTTCGATCTAAAATTTATTGTGTAAAAAATCGATTTGGTTAAAAAATTTGATTTATTCGGTCAATTCGATTTAACCTAATAAAAAATTCAAAACCGACCCCGAACCGAATTAACCGATATTTTGGAGGAAAAAAACCGAATTTCCGAATAAACCGAACCGAATTTTTAAATTCGGTCGGTTTTGATCGGGTTATTCAATTTAACCGAACTTTTGCGCACCCCTATTTTCATGTCATCTCCTTTCTCAATTTAAGGATGAAAACTTCTTTCAGCATTTAAAAATAGAAGCGACACCACGCAAAGATATAGGAGGATCGAGTTACAGTTTTAATGCTCTGTATGCAACTAAGAGTGAGAATTCAACTAATTTAATTAATTTGATATTAATTTTGTATATTTTTTTTTATTTTTTAAATAAATTTTATTAATTCAATATTAACTGAAATAATAGTTTTTTAATTTGATTCGGCTAATTCAGTTTTAATAAAATTTTCATTTCAATTCGATTCGATTAATCAATATTAAATCAAATTTTGATTAATTTTATTAATTTATATACCGAATTAACTAAATGCTGATTTATATATGTCACTACTCGCTTCTCAATTCCAAATTACATAACGTTCTCGTACGCGTTACTTTATTTTCTTAAAAAAGTACTATTAATTTCAACCACATTCATTTATATTATAAATAGGCAATATCGGTTAAGATAATTACTACCAATCTTTACTCTCAATCAAATGTCTCCCAATTCGCCTTTTGAGCTCTCTTTCTACCTCCAACTCTCTATCTCTGTCATCTCTGAATCAATTAATAACCCTCCTTTGGAATCAAATCGGATCTCGTGATGTAGATGTAAGTTTTTCCTTTTTTTTTCTCTTTGTCGATGGAGAGAGAGGGAGGAAGCAAGGGATTAGGCGGAGGTATAGAGTTTATTCTTGGGCCTAAGAACGTTTTTTTTCTTGGCGCCGAGAACACTTTACCCAAGAATTTTTCTTTTCTTGATGTTGTTCGATAAATTAATTTAATTTTCTTCGAGTCGCAGAATTCGGCAAATTTCATTGGCAATATAGAGGAAAATCTTGAGGCGTCATATGATAACCCTCCTTTGGAATCATATCTCGTGACATTGATGTAAATTTTTCTTTTCTTTTTGTCATCGGATGAATAGAGGGATCATTTTTGGGCCGAAGAAAGACCTTTTTTGGCGCAAAAAATGTCTTACCCAATAATGTTTTTTTTTTTTGTATGATAAATTAATTTAATTTTCTTCAGTATGTACAATTTGCTATCTACCATTAGCCATATAGAAGAAAATCTTGAGACAATTGAAATTTATTGAGATATACGATAACTTGGGTCCTCAAAGGAAAATCTCAAGATGTTAGATGATAACATACTTTGGAAGATCCTGTGAGGCAATGACATTGATACAAGTTTTTTTTTTTTCTTTTTGTTTGTCGCCATATAGAGAGAAAGGGATTGAGAGGAATCATTCTGAGCCCAAGAATGCTCTTTTTCTTGGTGCCATGAATGTCTTACCCAAGAATGCTCTTTTCTTGATCTTGTATGATAAATTAATTTAATTTTCTTCAGCCCGTAAGCACCTGTCATTAGCGATAAAGAAGAAAATCTCAAGGTACAATCAGAATTTACTAAGATATATGGTAAGCCTAGGTCCTTTTGACGATATAGAGGAAAATCTCAACGTGTCATATGATAACCCTCTTTTGAAATCGGAGTCTGTGACATCGATGTAAGTTTTCCCTTTTTTTATCGTCGGATTGAGAGAGGGATCATTCTTGTGCCCAATAATGACCTTTTTCTGAGTGCTAAGACGGTCTCACTCAAGAATGTTTCTTTTATTTATCTTGTGCGATAAATTAATTTAATTTTCTTCTGTCCATACAATTTAACATTTGCCATTAGCGATACAGAAGAAAATCTCGAGACTTGATTAAAATTTACTAAGATATTCGGTAACTTAGGTACTTTTAGCGATATAGAGGAAAAATTCGAGGCGTCAGATGATAACTCTCCTTTGGAATCGGATCCCATGACATCGATCAATGTAGGTTTTTTTTTCTTTTTGTCGCCGGATGGAGAGAAGGATTATTCTTGGGCCTAGGAATGCCCTTTTTCTTGGCACCAAGAGTGCTTTACCCAAGAATGCTTCTTTTCTTAATCTTGTATTACAAATTTATTTAATTTTCTTATGGGTACAATTCGGAATATGTCATTAGCGGTGCAAAGTAAAATCTTAAGGCACAATCAGAATTTACTAAGATATATGGTAGCTTGGGTCCTTTTAGCGATACAGAAAAAAAGTTTGAGATGTCAGATGATACCGTCCTTTGAAATCAAATCCCATGACATTGATGTAAGTTTTTTCCTTTATTTTTGTCATCGGATGAAGAGAGGGATAGTTCTTGAGCCCAATAATCCCCTTTCTCTTGGTGCTAAAAACATCTTACCCAAAATGCTTCTTGTCTTGACCTTGTACGATAAATTAATTAAATTTTCTTCCGTTCGTAAAATTTAGCATCTATCATTAATGATACAGAAGAAAATCTCAAGGCACAACTGAAATTTACTAAGATGTACGATAGCTTGGTCCTTTTGGCCATATAGAGAAAAATCTTGAGGTGTGTATTTCCTAATAACTAGGAAACAAATAAATATTTAATAATAATAATAATTTCCTAACAATAACTATCCTTTGAAATCGGATCTTGTGACATTGATGTAAGTTTTACTTTTTTTTTTTTTCGCCGAATGGAGAGAGGGATCATTCTTGGGCCAAAGAAAGCCCTCTTTCTTGGTGCAAGAATGTCTTGCCGAAGAATGCTTCTTTTCTTGCTCTTGCAAGATAACTTAATTTATTTATTTTTTTAGTTTGTACAATTCGGCATCTTCCATTAGCGATACAGAAGAAAATTTCGAAACTCAATTTGAATTTACTCAGATATACATTAGTCTGGGTCCTATTAGCGATATAGAGGAAAACGTCAAGATGTTAGATGATAATCCTCCTTTGGAATCAGATCTCGTGACATCGATGTAAGTCTTTTTTATCTTTTTGTTGCCGAATGGAGAAAAGAATCATTTTTGGACCCAAGAACACCCTTTTTCTTTCCCTGAAGAAGGCCTTACCCAAGAATGTTTTTTTTTTCTTGATTTTGTATGATAAATTAGTTTAATTTTTTTCCACCGTACAATTCAGCAATTGCCATTAGCGATACACGAAAATCTCAAGGTGCAATCGGAATTTACTGTGATATACGATAACATGTCCTTTTGGCGATATAGAGGAAAATCTCGAGATGTCAGATGATAACACTCCTTTGGAATCGAATTCCGTGAGAACGATGTAAGTTTTTCTTTCTTTCTTTTTTTGTCGACGGATGGAGAGAGTGATAGTTCTTGGGCCCAAGAACACCCTTTTTCTTGGCACAAAGAATGCCCTATCCAAAAATGCTTCTTATCTTGACCTTGTACGATAAGTAAATTTAATATTCTTCAATACGTACAATTCGGCATCTGCCATTAGAGATACAGAAGAAAATCTTGAGGTGCAATCAGAATTTACTTAAATATACGGTAGCTTGGGTCCTTTTGATGATACAGAGGAAAATCTAAAGACATTAGATGATAACCCTAATTTGGAATTGGATAATGTGAAGTCATAACTGTTAGGATCGTTCGTACTCGGCTAGAGAGGGGGGTGTGAATAGCCGCCCCAAATTCTCGCGTTCTTTCTACAAAAACGTGTTAGCGCAGCGGAAAATACAAATAGAAACGAAAGGAAGAATACCAAACCTTAACACAAGGATGTAACGAGGTTCAGAGATGAAACTCCTACTCCTCGGCGTGTCCGTAAGGTGGACGAAGCCTATCAATCCGTCGGTGGATGAGTCCCCGGAAAACCGGCTAATACAATATACTCCTTGTGGGTGGAGAAACCTCGCCACAATATTCTTGCAACAGCAAGAAAGGAATACAATAAGAAATACAAGAAGACAAGAACAATGAATGTAAAAACACAGGTTTTCTTGCCTCCTCGCCGACTGGATTTCGTTGAAGCAGCAGCTCCTCAGAACACCTACAACAGCAGGATATCCTAGTCGAGAAGCTCACGCGAAGCTTCGAAGAAGAGCTCAACAAAGCTCAAGCACCGAGCATCACAGAGCAGAAGAGAAGAGGAAGAAGTAACAGCAGCCTCTCACCCTTTATACCGCGAAGAAGACAATGAAGAAACTAGCCGCTTGCGTCAACGGGTTAGAACCCGATCGGTCCGCAGACCGATCACCCAGCGCATGAGGCTTCGTTGTCACCGATCGGTCCCGCATCGATCAGGTGTCGCGATCGAAGCCCTGATCGGTCCGCGGACCGATCAGGGAACCTCCGATCGGTCCATAGACCGATCAGCTTGCCTCACGATCGTCACGTCGATCGGTCCGCCGACCGATCAAAGATGGGTCGGATCGCCAGACCGATCCACGGTTTCTTCTCGCAGGTTGCGTTGCCTCGATCGGTCTGCATCGATCAGATTGCAATCGATGAGCCATCGATCGATTACGATCGGTCACCGCACCGATCGTGGCAAACGCAGATCACCGGATCGGCACCGACCGATCCAACTCCCTGCTTAGAGTGCCCTCTCTAACCTAGTTCGGAGAACGAGCTACCGAGCCCTCTCCGACTCCATATGCCAAGCTTCACTCACTTGGACTTCTCAACACCAGATGTCCGATCACCCTTGATCCATCTGGATTTTCCCTTGCCCGGCTTCACTCACCAGGACTTTCCACCTGGCTTCACTCACCAGGATTTCACACTGCCTAACATCCCATTTAGGACTTTCTCATTCACCTAGCTTCACTCACTAGGATTTTCACCTAGCTTCACTCACCAGGATTTTCCCGAATGCCTGGCTTCACTTACCAGGACTTTCACCTTCACCTAGCTTCACTCACTAGGATTTTCACCTGGATTCACTCACCAAGATTTCCCGACTGCCTGGCTTCACTCACCAGGATTTCCCGAATGCCTGGCTTCACTTACCAGGACTTTCACCTTCACCTAGCTTCACTCACTAGGATTTTCACCTGGATTCACTCACCAGGATTTCCCGACTGCCTGGCTTCACTCACCAGGACTTTCCAACTGCCTAACATCCCAGTTAGGACTTTCCCGTGCCAAGTCTCCATACTTGGACTTTTCCAGTGCCAAGTCTCCATACTTGGACTTTTCGCGTGCCAAGCTCCCTGCTTGGACTTTTCCGTGCCAAGTCTCCATACTTGGACTTTTCCCGAATCAGGTCAACCAGGTCAACCTTGACCTACGGTTGCACCAATAATCTCCCAAACATCTATTCTTGTCCCACATCAAGAATAGAACTCTCTCACGAGTGTCAAACATCAACATGCAACACAACTAGGTCAACCTTGACCTAAGGTTGCCCTGACAATCTTCCCAAGTCAAACATCAAAATACAACTCGAGTCACGTCAACTCGAGTCGGGTCAACCAGGTCAACCTTGACCTAAGGTTGCACCAACAATCTCCCCCTTTTTGATGTTTGACAAAACCATAATCAAGTTAGGTTAACCCGATAACCTAACTTAGGTTTTCCAACCATCTTCCAATGTCCAATGTTCTTTCCTTGAACATTCTCTCGACATTCTCCCTTAGGTTAACCCGATAACCTAACTTGGGTTCTCCAATAATTCTCCCCTTTTGACACACATCAAAAGATTACCAATGTTCTTCCTTGAACATTCCTTGACATTCTTTCCTAGCTTAGGTTAACCCGATAACCTAACTTGGGTTCTCCAATAATTCTCCAATGAACACTCTCCCTTTGACACACATCAAAGAAAAAGGGAGGTATCAAGGTCAAGAGTTTCTTCCTAATGAAAGTCCCATACCTTTCATTTGAAACTCTTAATTTCCCTTGATACTAAACTCAACAATCAACTTAGTGATAAACCCACATCACAAATCCTTAAAAGTCTTTTGGAGTAAAACCACCCCCAAAAAATCAACTCCCCCGTGACAATTAAGTAAAACTTCCCCTACAGGTCAACTCCCCCTTGACCATTGCACCAACAATGTCTTGGCGAGTTTCAAACCTTTAGAAATCCACAAAACCCAACTTCCAAATTGAAATTTCGCATCAACAAATTGAAAATCGAACCGCACGCATCGATCGGTTCCCGGACATCGATCGAATCCCTCGATCGGTCCCCGCATCGATCCACGCTTCACCGATCGCATCGATCGTCAATGATCGGTCACCGGACCGATCGAACTCCGGATCGGTCCGGTGACCGATCCACACTCGAAATTTTTTTTTCTTCCGAAATTCGAAACTCCTAATAAATTCCAGAAAATTCCAAAAATCGTAAAATTTTGAGGATACACTCCTCATACCATATACTATCACGGAAAAATAATTTTCTATGAAAATAGTTTCCATTTTCAATCTTGATACAAAGTTCAAAAACTTTGAAAAGTTCAAGTTTAACTCAACTTTGTATCACAATGTTCAATGATGAATGCTATCACTAGGAAAGCTTCATCAAGGTTTTTCAAATCAATTTTAAAATGCTTTTAAAATCATTTGAATTTAGGACCATAATCTTAGGGCTAGATGTACATGACTTGTGCACAAGCTTTCCCTATGATCCTCCTTTTCTTGAATTAGGCTCATCTAGGTACAAAAACTATGCACCTTGATCCTAACTCATGATCCTAATATCTCACACACATCTAAGGTGTATCAAACCACATTCAAGTCAATTTGATGTGAGATATGGGTTAAGGTCAACTTAGGCTAAGTTCTCATGCATTTTCTAAACATCAATTTGATCTCAATATCAAATTATATGTTTGTCCTTAAATCAATTTCATTGATTATAATGCAAGAGATGATGACATGGCATTTCAAATGATCATAAATTAAATATGATGTCATGACATGACATATGGCAAACAACCATGGTAAGTTAACACAAATAAAATACCTAGATTACCTATCTAAGTATCCTTAATCACTTAGCTAACTTAAATTCTAATCCTAGATTGCCCAAAGTGCTCCAAGAAAATGTCAAAACCCAAATTGACATTTCTTGATCTCTTGTTTGATTTATACCATTTAAAATTCTACAAGAGTAGCACTTCTAAGTTAAGGCCCGGATTGCCTTGATTACCTAAGAGAATATCAAAATCCCAATTTGATATTTCTCTAGGTTTTTCCAAATTGTGTCAACTTAAAGTAAGATTAATATATTCTCACTTTGGCACAACTTACTCTTCCAAGGAGTGAATGACAAAGATTATTCCATTTCATTTTCAAAGGTTCCCAAAAACCTTGAAAATGCTCCTTGAGTGTCAATTTCCTCAAAGTTGGGTTAACTACCCTTCTTATTGGAGTTGACACTCTCTAACCCATCTATGGGGTAGAGAAAATGCTCCTAGGAACCCAATACCTATTAGAGCTCATTGGGTTCACTAAATATTCACTAGGGATGACTTCCCTAGCAACCCTCCTAATGACCCTCTTAGGCTTTAAAGCCTTGGTCATTTGGGTCTCATCAAGGTCAACTATAGGGGTGACTTCCCTTGTGACCTTGGTGGTGGTCTTCCTAGTCCTAGATTTTGTTCCATAATCGAATGAAACATTATGGTAAGTGGGCTTGACCAATTGGGACTTAGGTTTGTGACCCAAACCTTTCTTGTCCTTGGGCTTTGAAATTTGACCCTTAAACCCTAGAGATGACTTCTCCAAGTTCTTAAGAGCTTTTTCCAAAGTATCAAGTCTTGACCTCAAGACTTGATTCTCCTTCTCTAATACCTCAATTTTTGATTTGTCATTTTTCTTTGAGGCATTCCTAGGCATGTGTCTAGTTGATTTGGGATTCCTACCTAGGTTCTCCTTAACCTTAGATGAGGTAATTCTAGGGTTGGCATTCCTAGTAGTATCCCTATCTAGGTTGACATGTTTAGCACCTAAGCACATGTGTTGATTTCTAGTGTTAACATGCTCATCATTATTTGCAATAGCAATAAAACTACTAGCATGTTTCTTATTTGAATTGCAATAGTATGCCTTAAAAGGTACCTTAGGGTTTGCCTTAGCTCCCCTTATCGATGTGCATCCCTTGTCCTTGTGAGGTTGCCTCCCCCTTGGACAATGGCTCCTATAGTGTCCCCTTCGCTTGCATTGGAAGCACACTACGTGCTCCTTGCCTTTGCGTATCGGGACTCCGGTTTTCTTGACCTTTGGTGCCGGTGGAGTCTTTCTTACCCTCTTTGGACACTTACTCTTGTAGTGCCCAAATTCCCTACACTCAAAACACATTATATGCAATTTACTTGAAATTAACATGTTTGAGTTACCTAGGTTTGAAGATGGATGAATGCTCTTTTCTTCATCCCTTCCGGAGGTAGATGCTTCTTCTTCTTGCTCCAATCTTGAAGAAGTGCTCTCATCCTCTTCTTCCTTAGATGTTGAGTAACCCTCAACTTCTAATTCCTCTCCTCCATGGTGTGAGCTACTTAGCTCACTTGACTCCTCTTCATGGCTTGAAGTGGAGCTCTCCTCATGGAACTTGGCCAAGTTGTTCCACAACCCCTTGGCGTTGTTGTAACCACCTATCTCACACAAGATGTCATTAGGTAATGAAAACTCAAGAATTTTCGTTACCTCATCGTTGATCTCGGATTGGTGGATTTGTTCCTCCGTCCACTTCTTCTTTTCTAAAGGTCCTCCTTCTTTATCCATCGGAGGATTGAACCCTAATTGTACACAACTCCAATGCACTAAGTTAGTCATAAGAAAATACTTCATTCTTACCTTCCAAAACGTGAAATCGTCGCGGTCGTAGAAAGGCGGAATTGTGACATCTTCTCCGAACCGATCCATTCTCTAACGCTTGTGCTCCCACGGGTGTGAATCCGATGAAGAGCGACCTTGCTCTGATACCACTTGTTAGGATCGTTCGTACTCGGCTAGAGAGGGGGGTGTGAATAGCCGCCCCAAATTCTCGCGTTCTTTCTACAAAAACGTGTTAGCGCAGCGGAAAATACAAATAGAAACGAAAGGAAGAATACCAAACCTTAACACAAGGATGTAACGAGGTTCGGAGATGAAACTCCTACTCCTCAGCGTGTCCGTAAGGTGGACGAAGCCTATCAATCCGTCGGTGGATGAGTCCCCGGAAAACCGGCTAATACAATATACTCCTTGTGGGTGGAGAAACCTCGCCACAATATTCTTGCAACAGCAAGAAAGGAATACAATAAGAAATACAAGAAGACAAGAACAATGAATGTAAAAACACAGGTTTTCTTGCCTCCTCGCCGACTGGATTTCGTTGAAGCAGCAGCTCCTCAGAACACCTACAACAGCAGGATATCCTAGTCGAGAAGCTCACGCGAAGCTTGCGAAGAAGAACTCAACAAAGCTCAAGCACCAGAACAGCAGCTCTGTAGCAGAAGAGAAGAGGAAGAAGTAACAGTGCAGTAGCAGCTCTCGACCCCTTTATACCTGCAAGATAACCGTTGCGTCGCAACGGCTAGAACCCCGATCGGTCCGCAGATCGATTAGCCTGGGGAACATTCGCTTGCCTGATCGGTCCCGGATCGATCAGTGTGTCGCCAAGCCCCGATCGGTCCCTGGACCGATCGGAACCTCCGATCGGTCCATAGACCGATCGCCCCTTCTCTGACGCTTCACTGGATCGGTCCGCCGACCGATCAAATGGGTGGATCGGTCAGACCGATCCACGGTTTTCTTCTCGCAAGGTTGCGTTGCCTCCTATCGGTCTCCGGATCATCGACTGGAGCCGTAGGACTCATGAGCTGATCGGTCCCGCACCGAGTGGCAACATCAGCAGACACCCGATCGGCACCGATCCAACTCCTCGGTTTAGAGTGCCCTCTCTAACCTAGTTCGGAGAACGAGCTACCGAGCCCTCTCCGACTCCATATGCCAAGCTTCACTCACTTGGACTTCTCAACACCAGATGTCCGATCACCCTTGATCCATCTGGATTTTCCCTTGCCCGGCTTCACTCACCAGGACTTTCCACCTGACTTCACTCACCAGGATTTCACACTGCCTAACATCCCATTTAGGACTTTCTCATTCACCTAGCTTCACTCACTAGGATTTTCACCTGGCTTCACTCACCAGGATTTTCCCGAATGCCTGGCTTCACTTACCAGGACTTTCACCTTCACCTAGCTTCACTCACTAGGATTTTCACCTGGATTCACTCACCAGGATTTCCCGACTGTCTGGCTTCACTCACCAAGATTTCCCGAATGCCTGGCTTCACTTACCAGGACTTTCACCTTCACCTAGCTTCACTCACTAGGATTTTCACCTGGATTCACTCACCAGGATTTCCCGACTGCCTGGCTTCACTCACCAGGACTTTTCCCCGTGCCAAACTCCCTGTTTGGACTTTCCCAGTGCCAAGTCTCCATACTTGGACTTTTCCAGTGCCAAGTCTCCATACTTGGACTTTTCGCGTGCCAAGCTCCCTGCTTGGACTTTTCCGTGCCAAGTCTCCATACTTGGACTTTTCCCGAATCAGGTCAACCAGGTCAACCTTGACCTGCGGTTGCACCAATAATCTCCCAAACATCTATTCTTGTCCCACATCAAGAATAGAACTCTCTCACGAGTGTCAAACATCAACATGCAACACAACTAGGTCAACCTTGACCTAAGGTTGCACCGACAATCTTCCCAAGTCAAACATCAAAATACAACTCGAGTCACGTCAACTCGAGTCGGGTCAACCAGGTCAACCTTGACCTAAGGTTGCACCAACAATAACATCGATGTAAGTTTTTTCTTTATTTTTGCTGCCAAATGGAGAGAGATAAATCGTTCTTGGGCCCAAGAATGCTAATTTCCCTAGTGTCAAGAACGTCTTACCCAAGAATTCTTCTTTTCTTGATCTTGTACGATAAAATAATTTAATTTTCTTCAGTTCGTACAATTCTACACTTGCCATTAGTAATACAAAAGAAAATCTCGAGGCACAATCAGAATTTATAATTTACAGAGATATACGGTAACTTGGGTCATTTTGGTGATACATAGGAAAATCTCAATGTGTCATATGATAAACCTCCTTTGGAATCGAATCTCGTGACATTGATGTAAGTTTTTTTCTTTTTTTTTTGTTGTTAGATGGAGAGAGGTACAGTTCTTAAACTTAAGAACACCCTTTTTTTCATAAAGAATGTCTTATTAATTTAATTTTTTTTGGTCCATATAATTCGGCATCTATCATTAGTGATACAGAAGAAAATCTCGAGTTACAATCAAAATTTACTGAGATATACGGTATAACCAAAAGAAATCTCAACTTGTAATCGGAATTTACTAAGATATACGGTAGCCTAGGTCCTTTTGGTGATATCGAGGAAAATCTCTAGGCATCAGATGATAATCCTCTTTTGGAATCAGATTCTATGTGATCGGTATAAGTTTTTTCATTCATTTTGTGGTCAGATGGAGAGAGGGATCGTTATTGGGCCCAAGAACACCCTTTTGCTTGGTGTCAGGGATATCTTACCTAAGAATACTTCTTTTTCTTGATCTTATATGATAAATTAATTTAATTTTCTTCGGTTTGTATAATCTAGCATATGCTAAAATCTTAAGACACAATCGAAATTTACTAAGACATATGGTAGCCGAGATCCCTTTGACCATACAAAGGAAATTATTGAGCTGTTAGTTGATAACCCTCTTTTGAAATCGGATTCTATGAGGTTGTGACATCAATGTATGTTTTTCCTTTCTTTTTGTCACAAGATTGAGAGGGGGACTGCTCTTGGGCTCAAGAACTCCCTTTTTCTCGGCGCGAAGATGTTTTATCCAAGAATACCTCTTATTTTGATTTTGTGTGATAAATTAATTTAATTTTCTTCAATAGGTATAATTCAACATTTACCATTAGTGATATAAAAGAAAATCTCAAGGCACAATCAGAATTTACTGAGATATACGGTAGTCTGAATCCTTTTGGCAAATATAGAGGAAGATCTTGTCAGCTGATAACCCTCCTTTGGAATCAGATCACATGACATCAATGTAAATTTTCTCTTTTTTCATTGCCGGATAGAAAGAAAGATCGTTCTTAGGCAAAGAACACCCTTTTTCTTATAAATTAATTTATTTTCTTTGACCCGTAAATTCGACATCTGCCATTAGCGATACAGAGGAAAATCGCAAGGCACAATTGGAATTTATTGAGATATACGATGGCCTGGGTCAGGCAAGGCCGCCTTCAATCTGGAGCAATTTGTCCGACAAGAGGAAGATTTGCCGAACATCTCATTGCTGAATGCACTATGAGTTTTCTTTTTGCCTATCTCCTTTTTTTTTTTTTTTTTTTTTTTGGCTCTTCAGAGTTGGTTGGTTGGATGACGATAGAGGCATTCTTGGGGCTAAGAATGCCTTTTTCTTACTCCAATATCGTTTCAGATCCAAGAACCCTCTTTTCTTAATCTTATATCGTATGTTAATTTGATTTTTCGATTGACACGTAGAGGAAAATGATACGTATCTGAATTCGCCTCTGGTTCTTGAGGTGTAAGAAATTCTTGAGGCAGAAGCTCTAAATTTAGAGTTGAAGTCCAAAATATTGATTGATCATTCTTTAGAATCGGATCGTCTAGGTATCGAATTTGAGGAAACTGATGCTATTGGCGGTGACAATGAAGAAGTTGTAGGTGTCGAGGTTGCTACAACCATTGGAGCAACCGCAACGAACTGTCCTTAAACAAATGTTGCTGGACGACAGCGGAGCTGCAACCACTGGAACGACAGTAGTGAATTGTCCTTAAACAAATGCCGCTAGGTGATTGTGGACGGTCAAACAAAAGTATTATAGAAATTAGGGATGGTTGAATATGATATATCAAACTCTAAACCGCATACCATATATTGTAACTAAAAGTTTAGAATAAAAAAAATTCAAACTGATATCGAATCTAAATTTTGGTATATCGAAAATCCGTTTTACTGAATTTTGGGTATGGTATAAATTTATATTGATTATTGTGAATTTTCGGTATCGATTTAAAAATTTTGATATATATCTCATACCGATACTAATAAAATTGGATGGTATAGTATAATACCATATTGAAATGTTTGATATACTATTAAATTGGATGGTTTTATATATTTCGATATGGTATATACAATATATTGAATTTTTTATTTTTTTTTCACTCCTAATGAAAACTGTACTGTAGTTGCTGTGGTAGTATAAAAACCAAAATCAGTATAATAAAAAAATGGAGGAAAATGGAATTAGTTGTATAGAAAACCAATTTGATTCCTTTTATTTTCTTTATTTGTTCTGTATAGATATTATGTTATTTAAATTTTGTTTATCCGCTATTGCTTAGACTAATAGTTTTTTTTAAAAAAAAATTTTGATTCTAGGTGACCACTTGACCATTATTCGTCACAATTAAATAGTGATCAAGATGTCAACATAGACAATCTGAAGTTTGATTATGTTAAAAAGGACAACCGTTGTTTTGTTCTTTACATTTTCATACAGTAAAACTAATGGCAGCAGAAGCATTCAGCCAGTTAAAGCCACAGTGACTGAAGCCCCACAAATTGTTAAGGGTAACTTATGATATGAAGGACTTTTGTTATAAATCAGTAAAATTTCTGGTCTGTATTTAGCAATGCCAGGATTTCTCATGATTCAATTTTTGTATATACCTTCTTTTAGGATCTTTGTGATTAATTTTTTTACTCACACATAATGAAATTTAATAACAAAATAAAAGAATTAAAAATATTTGACCATGATTATATTATTTTTATTTATTTCATCTGTCGTCTTCCAACTAGAATATATAGACAATCAAGAAGTAAGAAAATTTAATGAAATATAATGAAATTGAATTTGCCGCAACTTGAGCAAATAGTGGCTTCAAAATTCCATTATTTGTTAGCGGCTTCGGATCAGTTCCATTATTTGTATCAAATTCTTGTGACATTGTCTCGTAGGAGACAAACCTATCCTCATCTGGCATCTCTCCGTGCTCGCCAGCAATGTAAACAAAATCAAGCATACCACTGCAGAGTTGCAAGAAAATATAGGGACGCGATGATATATTGATACACCATAAAAAAAGTACATATATAGTTCTCGTATTTGAGCTTAACAAACTTTACTCGTGGTGTACCAACACTTGTCTTGAAATACTCTATACAAATTAACCCACGTCCTGGTTTTCTAGAATGGAAACTTTTTATCCTTAAACGATGCGTATCCCTCAAAAAGGATAAGCCAACTGGGGTGGACACCCATGCTAACTTCCAATCAGCTTTGTTGAGCACTGTTGAAGGAGAAGGGATGGTGGACAACTTATAAGGTTGATAGAAACTTCTCCCAAACAGTTGACACCAACAAAAAATTCCTGGGAGATTTGTGCTCGTTTTCATCTAGCGCCAAGAAGAGCCATCAAATCTAATTTTATTTCACCAAAAATGCATATTAAAAGTATGAAGCTATAGGGCTATAAAAAGGTTGAGCCAACTAGAATCAAGTTTTGAGATGTTTAAATTTGTTTGATAAAGTAATTGAATCAAAGCAAGTCAAACTTAAAATAAATCAAGTTTTTGAAATGATTATTCAAACTTGATTTGATTTATTTTTTATGAATTTGAGCTGGTTTGAAGCTTGGGTTGAGTTTGGTTCATTTAGATATTATTGAGTTCTCAATTCAAGTTTCGCTTAAGCTTGATTCGAATTTAGTTCATTTAAATTATTATCAAGCTCTCAATTCAAACTTATTTGATTGATTATTGAGCTTGATAATTAAAATTTATTTATTTATTGTATTTATTTATCATGTTAATAATAGTTTTATTAACAAATATGATTCGTAAACATTGCTTATGAATATTAGCAAGCAAGCAGAACATATATGTGTTCAAACTTATTTATTCAGTTTAACAAGCTATTTAAGGTTATTTATTTAATTGATCTTGTGTATATTAAATGAATATAAACAAATTCTTACTAAATCAAACACCAAACTTGTTTATAAACTTTTGATTCATCTACGGTCCTACTAAAAATGACAAAAATTCAAAATTATAGGAAGTAAGATGTATTATTAATTCTAAATTGTATGGACAAAATACCAAAATAAATAAGCTATAGGGAAAAAAATTATATTAATGGTTTCTAAAAATCTATTTTGTCCTTTTTTTTAAAATTTTTTTCTTGTCTATTTTCTATCATTTTAAAAATAATTTTTAAAAAATATTCAAAATTTTATTTTATAAATTATAGGGAAAGTTTATTATTTCCTTCTCAACTTACCTTATATTCTAATAATGTCAATTGCAACATTTTACCTCTCTTTTCTATTTTTTTACTTTGGGGACCAAAGTGAAAGGAAAGAACTGATATTAAACTTTTTAGTTGAAAATTTTTATTTTTTCTCCTCGACAATTATATTCAAAACACACAAATTCCATTATCCTCTGTATAATCTCACTCGGCAAAATTGCTCCAAATAAAACAAAAAACTTATATTTTTCATCCACTCCAAGTCAACATCTTTATTTTTTCAAATTTCTCAGCTAAATATAAGTAGTTAAAATACTTGATTCCCAACAATTATAATACAGCCTTTTAACCATATAAGATTATCCATTTGGTAAAAGATGATTCATTCACTCTAGCATTTTATCAATTCATTCCTAATTAAGGGACAAGAGAAGACATATTCGACCTCAAAATTTTATATGATAATATTCTATACTTTAATCATTGCACTATCATGAGAAGATGCATCTAGGATTATTCATGTTTCCATCTAAGATGAAAATTTCTAGTTAATTAGGCTAAAAGAAAATTTTGCCAAAGATTTATGGGTCGCAATAAATACTTGTTATATGCATGTTTTTAACAAAGATCATGCATGCTCACTTAGTTCATGTTTAATTTGTCAATATCAATATAGCACAATTTTATTGATTATCTTATGTATACGCAAAGCAAAAGTAGAAAGTGGGTGGAAAATAATTGAACGTCGAGACAAGGTTGAGGTCTGGTCAATTAGGTTGACTTGGATGCATACGATCATCCACAATTGACTTTTAGTCAAACATTCATGGCGGGTGGCAACTCAAATCATTCACGTGTCTTATTTAAGCCGTGAATTATTTTTGACGGCTTGGACCCCATTTGACAAAAGGGGTGCCAATATTTTAAGTTCGTTTGGGAATAAATTAAAATAATAAATTTAATTTATATACCATACTATTTAATTAAAAATACGGAGATGAATAATAAATTTTTTACTTCTTTTCATATTAAAAATCATTTAAAAATTTATTAATAATTTTTTAATGTTTTATATAAAAATATATATTCTTTTTAATTTAAATAATATCATAAAAATATTATATATATATATATATATATATATATATATATATATATATATATATATATATATATTATTTTTTGTTAAAATTAAACGTAATATTTATAATTATTTGATATAAAAAAATAAATTATTTTTTTTATAAAAAAGAGTTGTTATAGTAGCTAGGGGTGTAATTGAGCCGAGCTCTTGAATGTTTGAACTTGATTCGTTTATAATCGAGTCGAGCTCGAGCTTTATTTAACGAATATATTCATGCCTCACGAGCTTATTTAAACTTTTATCGAATTTAAACGAGTTTAATAAGTATAAACTATAAATTTAAATATTTATTAAAAATTAAATTATATATTTAGAGAAAATTATAATATTCTTATTAAAATTTATAATTTTATTCTAATTAATAAATTTAATATATTTGTCTATATTTTTCATAAGTAGAGTGTAAAATCTATAAATTTAATATTAAAATTATTATTTTTTAATTTAAAAGTTGATTCATGAGTAACGAACGTGTTCATAAGCTAACGAGCCGAGTATTACGAAGCTTGAGCTTGGTTTATTTATCTTAACGAGCCTCATTAAATGAACTTTTATCGAATCGAATTTCGAATAACTCACGAACGACTTAATTTATTTATATCCCTAATAATAACTTCCTCCTTACATGGGCAGAAGTTAGTAAATTTGTCCGTGCAAATACACAAACAAAATCAAATCTAATTTAAAACCTCATTTTTTAAAAAAAATATATTTCATACTAAAATTTAACATTTAAGAGTGATGCATCACATCATACAACAAACGTGTGTGTTCTGACAATCAACATTTTTAATTGCTAAGAAAGAAGAAGAAATGGCGTATGATGTAAAAATAAAATAAAATATTTGATATTAAATTCTAATAGAAAATTTAAATATTATATTAAATTATATAATAAAAACATTAAAAGTATACTATATTAAATTATTAAATCGATTCGATATTTAACAGGTCCAGTCACAGCCTTAACGAGGTCTCCTAATTTGCCGACTCTCGCTGAATCCTATCTTTGACTGGTACCCAGTGGAGACTTTCGTCTTCGTCGCCCCACCTTCGCCTTCTTTGATGGCGACTGCAATAACCGCCATCATTTTTACGCTATCCTTCACAACAAACCCAAACCTGCCTACTTCTGCTTCTACTTTAAACTGTGGCACGAACCGTAAGGCCGGTGCTCAGCATCTTAACGCACAAAGCGAGTTTTTTTTGCGCATTTAACACAAGTTCGAAAGATTGACCGGTGTGCATCTTAGTGCTTGCATCTTTAGCTGCTCAAGGTTCGGGACTGGGGACGCGGAGGAGAGTAGCAAAAAAGACGGGTCTTTGATGCTCCATCTCGATAGAGGGCCTGATTTATCTGCTAGAAATCAAGAAAACTTGGACCTTTAGCAGTAGGGGGTTTGGTTGCTCGGATTAAGCGTAAAGGTACCTCCTTTATCTGAAAAACCCTTGGTTATTCCTGTATCTGGGATAAAGGGGATATTTCGGTCCGATTGGGGCTTTCGGTGTAGTAGCATAGATTTTTCCTTTCCATAAGCCCTAATATGGTTGGTGATCCAGAACTTATTAAGGTGGAAACTTAGATTTCATATACCCTAGGTTTTTGTTGAGTGATCTACTTGAAATAATCAGTTGTGGGCTAGATTTTCTTGCAACAGTTCTTCCGTGTGCTTTGGACATGGAGAAGCTGCCGAGAGTTGGAGCCTTGGAGAAGTTGCAGAGCTTTCGGTTGGGGAAGCAAAAGAGTTTTCGATTGGGAGTTAGACAGCAAAGCTTCAAAGAAAGGAAGAACAAAAACAGCCCAGGAAAGCGAGGGGATCTGGAGCTCCATCTTGCTGCAAGGGCTGGCAACGTATTGCATGTGCAGAAGATTCTTTCAGATTGTAGTGAGGCCGAGTTGAAGGATTTGATTTACAAGCAGAACCAGGATGGCGAGACCGCACTGTATGTTGCTGCAGAAAAAGGTCATGTCGAGGTTGTTCGGGAGATACTGAAAGTCTCAGACATTCAATCAGCTGGGATCAAGGCAGACAACAGCTACGATCCATTTCATATAGCTGCTAAGCAAGGGTATCTTGGTAAGCCACTGTAATCACTGATGAACACTTCGTTTTGTTCCATGAAAGATCTTAAACAAGGGACAGATATTTGCAAAATTAGGATAGATAGTATCATGATATCTGTATGCAATTTCATGCCACCTTAAGCTGTGTGGTAACTGTTCTTATGGGCATCACCTTTGAGTTTATGATTTTAGAAATCATGAAGAATTGCTACAAGGATATGTACTTTTTTTTTTCAATAGCCAAAATCTCTTTCTGCAAGAATTTTCTTGCTAATATACTTTAACAACCTACACTCATGCTTGCATTATTGCTCACACTCATACTCATACTCAACTCGGACTATAGTTTGCTAGAATCAGTATATAATTTGCTAGTATTGGCAATTTTATAGCAACACACAATTCCTTTGAAATATCTTGAAGGATTGATCTATACCTTTGTTCAGATTTTCTATCAAATGCAAATTGTTACCTTTTTCTTAGCTTGGACGTGTATTTACAACTGTCTTGGGAAATGCAGAAGTTTTGAAGGACCTCTTGCAACCTTTCCCAGCTCTGGCCATGACAACAAATTCATTAAATTCTACAGCCTTAGACACAGCTGCAACTCAAGGACATATTGATATTGTTAACCTTCTGTTAGAAACTGATGCAAGCCTTGCTAAGATAGCAAAGAAAAATGGGAAAACAGTTTTACATTCTGCTGCAAGAATGGGGCATGTGGATGTGGTAAAATTGCTATTAGAAAAAGATCCTAGCATTGGCTTAAGGACTGATAAGAAGGGGCAGACAGCATTTCACATGGCTGCAAAGGGACAAAATGTTGAAATGCTGATGGCATTGCTGGAGCCTGATGAATCAATAGTTAATTTGGAGGATGGCAAGGGGAACAGACCATTGCATATTGCTACAAGGAAGGGTAATCTAAAGGCAAGTCACACTATGCCATTGTTTAATTTGTGCTATCTGATGTGCCAGCTCTGTAATTTGCATGCTTGTTTCTGTCTGCTCTTACACATGCCGGCTTATAACATTACTCTCGCTTCAGCAACTTTTGCAACAAAATGCTAGATTTCATCGACTTCAGTGTGTCAGGTTGTTTTTTTTCCTAGGGTATCTAAACATGTTTTACTAGTTTGGGGCATCCACTAGCATCGGGAGAAGCTTCATGCATTGAATAATTTGCCTTTCCTTGCAGTCTTTGATTATACCTATTGCTTTGGATTTGCAGATTGTGCAAGTTTTGTTGCAAGTTGAAGGAATTGAGGTCAATGCAGTGAATAGAACAGGTGAAACTGCCCTCAGCATTGCACAAAAAACTGAAAATGAAGATATTGCTGCAATTTTAACAGAATTTGGTGCAGTCGTTGCAATAGAATCGACAAATACAGCATCTGCTGCAAAGCAACTGAAGCAAACAGTCAGTGACATAAAGCATGATGTTCAATCTCAACTTAAGCAAACCCGTCAAACAGTAATGAGGGTGCAAAAGATCAAGAAGAGACTTAAGAAGCTACACCTCGGAGGCCTCAATAACGCCATCAATTCAAATACCGTGGTTGCAGTGCTCATAGCCACTGTGGCCTTTGCTGCGATATTCCAACTTCCAGGGTCTTTTGTTGATCAAGCTCAACCGGAATTTACTCTTGGACAAGCCTACATAGCAGATAACGCAGCATTCATCATATTTCTGGTCTTCGATTCTTTGGCTTTATTCATCTCACTAGCTGTGGTGGTTGTCCAGACTTCCTTGATTGTTATTGAGCAGAAGGCAAAGAGGAGGATGGTTTTTGTGATGAACAAGCTTATGTGGCTGGCTTGCCTCTTTATATCGGTCGCCTTCATCTCTCTAACATATGTTGTTGTGGGAAAGCAAGATATGTGGCTGGCTTGGTTAACCATGGCCATTGGTGCTTCAATTATGTTGGCAACTTTGGGATCTATGATCTACTTTGTAATTGTTCACAGAATTGAAGAGAAGAACATGAGAAACATGAGGAGGAACTCAGAGAGCAGGTCCATGATATCAGTGGCTTCAGACTCAGAATTACTAAATAGCGAATACAAAAAGATGTATGCTCTTTAGGATCTACGTAGATATAGTTTATCCTTCTTGTCACTTGAAGGGCTATTATGAACCTAAAGTTATTGTTTTTGTGTACATGGCTAAGCTCCTCCAGCCACATTTCACCATTGAGACGTCAAACAAAACTTTGGAGTCGACTTTTTTGGCATCAAATTCTTCAAAGGATAAGAACACTGCCCTTGATAATCATTGGATAATAAAACTTTGGTGTGAGTTTTAACTCGTTAGAGCGGTGTGGCAAAACATTTTGTTTGTTTATGCTTGAATGGGATTTAGATTTATCAAGACAGTTTAGATTAAATCACCTTGTTAGATTTTGAAAACCATCATTGTGTTCTTTATTCTCCTAAAATTCAACTGGATCCTCCTCTACCAACTGCAATAATCAAAGAAGACGCATCTGTTTCTTTTGTTTTTTTTGTTTTTACTTTCAATGTAATCTTTTTCTTTGTAGTAACAACAACAATTATTATTAGTATTAGTGTTATTATTATAGCAATAATATACTTTTAATATGGAAAATTTTAAACTCCCCATAAAAAAAATTGCCTAACTTAAAATCTAGGTCACTTTTTTTTATCATAGATTTTGGATACAAACACTAATCTTTATTCATTACGTTGGTGATGACTACCCATAAAATTGGCGGATCCCACCAGATGATCTGGTATTGTTCATGGAAAAACAATCCCATCAAGTTGGTAGAAACACAAATCAAATCACATAAACAAAAGCTGGTTCACTTCAACTTTTGTTGAGTTCTTGACACGAAAGCAGTTGACAGGCAACTCGAATGAAAATGAACAATTTTGTGAAACAAATATCCATTTCAAATTTCTAAGTAAATATCCATGCAAAAGCTCAATTTTTTTTTCCATCAATGGCGTTTTGATTTCCACCATGACATAGCAAAACATCAAAGCAAGAGATAAACAAGAGATAGAGAAAGTTTACGACACAAAGCTCCGATCGAAGTCACGCATCACGACTCCGCCACCTCCGGCTGTTTCACTTGCTGAGGCGCGTCGAGAGGAGGCGCGCTTCCGGGGCCGTTGGAGCTCGGTCGTTGTGGAGGCGGCGGCGGCGCCTCCAGTCTCCCGTCGATGCAAGAGGCGCACTTCCGCTCGACCCACCCCGAGAGGTCGTAGTGGCCGTAGCCCATTATGGTCCGGCCGGAGCAGAGGCGGCCGACGATACCCGCGATCACCCCCAGCACAGCGATCAAGGCTAGGGCCGCGATCACCGGCCCGACGGAACCGCCTTGTGATCGGTACGGCGCGGGGTACACCGCCGCTGGCGGTGGAAACTGCTGCTGCGGGAGTGGGAGCGACATAAAAATCAAATCTTTGAAGCGAAAACCCCAGAAAGATTGGATTTTGGGAGCACAAAAAAGCCGAAAAGTTGGTGTTTTCTTAATATGCTGGTTCTCGGGGAAGACTCGAAATGACCGGGTAGATCGCTCAATCTTTGTGCCTTCAGGAAACTCAACTGATCTCTCTGAACTCCACCAGCCGACTCCGAGCTTCTCAGCTGCAGTCGCAAGTCGTTAGGGTTTCCGAGAGACGGCAAAGGAGAAGGGAAAGGTGAGGCCTCCTTTTTGTGCATAAAGGTCTTGTTTCTGCAAATCTGTCTGCAAGGCGAAGGGGACGGAGTAACTGGTTAGGACTCGGGAGCTCTCTCCCAGACGCGCTGGATGCTCAACGCGTGTCCAAAAGAACGGTGATGCATGGGTCATAATACACCATTTTTGACCCTGCATATTATAGCCGAGTTAAATGTCGCAATGAGGGGTGTTGAGTGGGACTGCATTCCTTCTTTAATGCCTTAGAACACAATCCCAAGCCATTGTTTTTGAACTCGGGTAGAGAGTAATTAAGCTTGGGTAGAGGGAGGGAAGATGTTGACAACTTTACTACAGGAAAATATTTGGCTCGAGGGGTGATGGTGGAGGAATTGAGGGTGCCTTTTTTCATGGACCAAGGTACATGTGACCATGTAGGAGGCCACAGAGGGAGCAAGGTCCTTTGGGGGAGCAACATGAACTAAATACCACGTTTAATTACGTACCAACAGCCCGGTGCATTTGCATGTAATTGTCTACAATTCACTCACTCAGTTAACACTGAATAAGTCACTCTGTGTTGATTTTTAGGGTACACTACTTTTAAAGCTGGATGGGTTTGGGATATGGCCAGGCCTTGCTTTATTGTGCAAAAGGCGGGTCCCGCCGCCCAGCGGCCCCCTAGGCCTGGTCCCATAGGGATCCTAGGAGGAGGTAAATCAGCGGTGAATGCTGACCCGGGTAAAGTGTGGTGTCTCCGGAATTTAACACAGCCGGCCCAGATTATTCATCCAGTGCGCGTCCGTGGACCTTTGACCCTACGACTCATTGTACAAGGATGTCACGCCTTAACCGGTTGATCCAGCCCGCGGGTGCGGCCAGGCCCTGCTTTATGAGTTTGCATGGAGTGGAAGCCACTGCTGTGCAATACTTGTCTGAAATATGTGGGATGGGATAAGTAGGGTAAGGCAGCTAGTGTTTTATATAGAGGACTGGTGTGGTGTCCAGCTGAGGTGGTTGCTTTAGGAATTTAGCAAGTTGGATGAGTCATTTCGGACCCATATCTACCTGGATGGAATCCTTTGGTCTTCATTTCACGTGCCAAGTATTTATTTGTTTTTCTCTGACAAAATTCCCCTTGTCTATCCGGATAGAGAGATCATTTTTCCTCTTGAAAGTACAATTTATGAAAATTTAAAAATCGACCAACAAGATAGTCATTACTATTGAAATTCGAATTCTATCCTTTTATTTATTCCTATTTTACCGCACCACACCGGCGGAAACGACAATTTCACTTGCAAAATGCAATAGAATCATCACAGCATTAGCCATTAGTACATGTCACTAAGTGCATACTTTCGTATATCAGACTCATGGAGCATGCTTGCTGTATGTTACTTTCTTCACAAATGACATAAAGTCATCCAAAGACCTAGTCGGTTGAGATTCATGTGATCGAAAAACTGCTTCGGATAAGTATTTATCTCCTCCTTAGAAGAACTCTAGCTCTCCATGTGAGTTAAACTACCCAATTACCATGGTGATGAAATAACTAAACATTCCCTACTGCTGCAGCATATATCAGTTTAGAATTTCGTTCAGAACTACTAAAAGCCAAATGCAAAGGCATTTGCTATCAATTTAATCTTAAGAGTTTTAATAGTTTTACATTTGAAAGTTAGGTCGCTTGATTCGTCTATTGTTGAGATGTAAATCCAACAGCCATGGTCAGGATTCGATATGTATGTTTCAAGGTGTTCTGTGTTGACACAGGTGATTTGGAATGCAAATCTGTCACTGGTTTACCACGGTTGTACACTTTCATGACAATACAAATTCTTTTCGGGATGAGATTTTTGAGGACTGAGGAGCCGCCATAAAATCACCAATATCAAATGTAAAATGTATACAAGCAGAGGAGAGAGGGAGAATCAACAAGCACGCATCTTCGTAAGTAATATCTAGCAATTAACTTAAAACTATTGTCCATTTACTAACTACTTGGGTAAGAATCACAAAGTTCTAATATTAGTCTTCATGGGGTACTTAATTAATTAGAGGGTGATAAATTTATTATAATGAGACAGATATCAATTTCCGACGGATATATGTCCTTGGAGAAAAAACTTCTCCCACCCCTAATTAATCGACAGTTGACTATAAGTTGACTCCATGATTTACTAACATTGGAAACATAGAAGAAATAAGAGGTAATACAAGGCAAGGCTCTCAACTCACCACTCTACGAAATCCACCAAAGAATTTAGAGAGATACAAGAAGATAATTCTTCTCACAAGCTTAAAAGCTCAAATATATTTTAATCTAAAAAATCAACCTTCTCATCTTACTAAAGAAGAGCCTTTATAGACAAACTTGGAACAATCCTCTAAGAAAAGACAAACAATCATTAATAAGATTTAGAGTTCCTAAGTCCTTGGAAATGAAAATTGCATTTAACAAGGTAGCATTTAGACATTAAAAACAAGTTCATTTGTAAGTATCAAGGAGTACACATTCTCGAGTATAAATCCTACAAAGGAGTTAAATGTTTTTCATTATTCCCGAATAGATCTTCTCGGGGAGTGATTCTTTTTATTCCCGAGTGGATCTTCATTATTCCTGAGTAGATCTTCTCAAGGAGTGGTTGTCTTCATTCCCGAGTGGTTCTTCATTACTCCCGAATGGATCTTCATTATTCTCGAGTGGATCTTCTTGGGGTGTTTCTATGTCAATCTCCCCCAGTTGGAAAAGATTCGTCCTCGAATCGAGATTGGGTTGAGTATCAACATATGGAGAAAGGTCAGCGACATTGAACGTTGTACAAACACCATAATCACATGGCAAACCAATTTCATAAGCATGATTGCCAATTCTTTTCAAGATTCTAAAAGGACCATTAGCTCAAGGTTTTAACTTGCCATGTTAACCATGTGGGAATTGTTGGTGCAATTTCCAGTAGGTCAAGGTTGACCTAGTTGACCAAGCGTAAACCTTGGTCATAGTTTCGATATTTGACAATACAGAAAGACATGTAGACATGGACAATGCAGGTGCAGTTGTCCATGCGGAGAGATACTGATCAGGGTCTGATCAGGTTGGATGAAGAAGAGTCAAGTAGGTCAAGGTTGACCGGATACTTGACTGGGAAGTCCTAACTGGGATGTTAGACAGTTCGGAAAGTCCTGGTGAGTGAAGCCAGGCAGTTCGGAAAGTCCTGGTGAGTGAAGCCAGGCAGTCGAGAAATCCTGGTGAGTGAAGCCAGGTGAAAATCCTAGTGAGTGAAGCTAGGTGAAAGTGAAAGTCCTGGTGAGTGAAGCCAGGTAGTTGGAGAAAGTCCTGATGAGTGAAGCTAGGCAGTTGGGAAGACCTGGTGAGTGAAGCCAGGCAAGGGAAAGTCCTGGTGAGTGAAGCAAGGTAGTTTGGAAGTCCTGGTGAGTGAAGCCAGGCAAGGGAAATCCAGATGGGTCAAGGTTGACCAGACATCTGGTGAAAAGTCCAAGCAGGGAGCTTGGCACGGGAAAAGTCCAAGTATGGAGACTTGGCACGGAGAAGACCAAATTGGAGACTTGGCACGGAAAGTCGGAGAGGGCTCGGTAGCTCGTTCTCTGGACCGGACGAAGTCGGAGAGGGCTCGGTAGCTCGTTCTCCGGACTAAGTCAAGAGAAGGCTCGGTAGCTCGTTCTCAGGACCATTTAGGGTTTAGGGCTGGAGCTCTAAACTGATCGTCTGGTGACCGATCCATGATGACTTATCGATCGGTTTGATGACCGATCGATAACAAACAGAAGGGTTAGTAAGTCATCCGATCGGCCGGAGACCGATCGGGAGTCTGATCGGTCTCACGATCGATCAGAGATGCACCACCTCTTTACGAGAGGTGGGATCGTCCGGACCGATCAAGCCGATCGATCGGTCCCGGGACCGATCGAGGTTCCGACCGATCGGTGAAGCTCGGTCGGTCGAACTCAGCCGCTGGCTCACAACGCTAGTCTTCTTCTTCGCAGTGCGGGTTGAGTCACGAGTTATAAAAGGAGTTCGGGGCTTCACGCTCTTCTTCTTCCCACTCCGATCGTGATCGAGCTTTCTTGAGCTCTTAGCTCGAGCCGTGTGAGCTCCTTCTTGAAGCTTGGTGAGCTTTCCTCGATCATCTGCTGTGAGTTTTGAAGTTGCGGGTTCCATCGACAAAACGAGGGCAAGCTTTGTTTTGTACATTCATATTGTCTTCTGTTTTGTGCTGTATTTTTGTACACCTTTCTTGCTGTTGCAAGAAGTTTCTGTGGCGAGGTTTTTCGACCCAGAAGGAGTGTTCTTATTAGCCAGTTTTCCGGGGACTCATCCACCGACGGATTGATAGGCTTCGTCCACCTTACGGACACGCCGAGGAGTAGGAGTTTCATCTCCGAACCTCGTTACATCGACGAGTTTGAGGTTTGCTATTCTCCGTTGTCATTTCTATTGTTTATTTCCGTTGCGCTAACCTTGATTTGTAGAAAGAAACGAACGATTTGGGGCGGCTATTCACACCCCCCTCTCTAGCTGAGACCGTCGATCCTAACAAGTGGTATCAGAGCAAGGTTGCTCTTCGACGGATTAACACCCAAGGGAGCACAAGCTAGAGAATGGATCTACTTGAAGAAGACATCACGATTCCACCCTTCTACGATGGTGACGACTTCACATTTTGGAAGGTAAGAATGAAATATTTTCTTATGACTAATCTTGAGAATTGGAGTTGTGTCCAAGTAGGTTTCGCTCCTCCAATGGATGAAGAAGGAAAACCTATCGAGAAGAAAAAGTGGACGAAGGATCAAATCCACCGATCCGGAATCAATGACGAGGTAACGAAAATTCTGGAATTTTCATTACCTAATGATGTCTTGTGTGAGATAGGTGGTTACAACGATGCCAAGGAGTTGTGGAACAACTTGGCGAAGTTCCATGAGGAGAGCTCCAATTCAAGCCATGAGGAGGAGTCAAGTGAGCCAAGTAGCTCACATCATGGAAGTGTCGAATTAGAAGTTGAGGGCCACTCAACATCTAAGGATGAAGTGGAGGAGAGCTCCTTTTCAAGTTCGGAGCAAGAAGAAGAAGAAGTTTCTACCTCCGGAAGGGATGAAGAAGAGAGCTTTCATCCATCCTCAAACCTAGGTAACTCAAGCATTTTAATTTCTAGCAAATTACACATAATGTGCTTTGAGTGTAGGGAATTTGGGCACTACAAGAGTAAGTGTCCAAAGAGGATTAGAAAGTCCCCACTGGTGCCAAAGGTCAAGAAAGTCGGAGTCCCGATACGTAAAGGCAAGGAGCACGTGGTGTGCTTCCAATGCAAGCAAAGGGGACACTATAGGAGTCAATGTCCGAGGGGGAGGCAACCTCACAAGGACAAGAGACCGAGCACATTGATAGGGGGAGCTAAGGCAAACCCTAAGGTACCTTTTAAGGCACATTATTGCAATTCTAATAAGACACATGCTAGTAGTTTTATTGCAATTGCTAATAATGATAAGCATGTTAATTATAGGAATCGATACACATGCTTAGGTGCCAAACATGTGAGCCTAGATAAGGACAACACTAGAAATACCAACCCTAGGATTAATTCATCTAAGGTTAAGGAAAATCTAGGTAGAAACCCCAAGACAACTAGACACATGCCTAGGAATACCTCAAAGAAAAATGAAAAATTAAAAATTGAGGTATTAGAGAAGGAGAATCAAGTCTTGAGGTCAAGACTTGATACTTTGGAAAATGCTCTTAAGAACTTGGAGAAGTCATCTCTAGGGTTTAAGGGTCAAAAACCAATGTCCAAGGACAAGAAAGGTTTGGGTCACAAACCTAAGTCCCAAGTGGTCAAGCCCACTTATCACAATGTTCCATTAGATTATGGAACAAAATCTAGGGCAAGGAAGATCATCACCAAGGTCACAAGGGGAGTCACCCCTAGAGTTGATCTTGATGAGTCCCAAATGACCAAGGCTTCAAAGCCTAGGAGAGTCATTAGAAGGGTCGCTAGGGAAGTCATCCCTAGTGAATACTTAGTGAACCCAATGAGCTCCAATAGGTATTGGGTTCCTAGGAGCGTGATTCCATCACACTAGATGGTTTAGGGTGTGCCAACCTTACTTGAATAGGTAGTTAACCTAATCATGGCAAAAGGTGGCACCTTAGGAATTTTCAAGGTGTAATCAAGCCTTGAAAATGAAATGAAAATTATTCCTAAGATAATTAGGATGTGCCAACCACATTTGAGGAATTTTTCTAGAGTCAATCTAGTTGGCACATAGTGATCTAAAAGTCTTGAGGATATGATTTTAGGTCTATTACACTTAGGAATATAGAATTTATGGCAAAATGATCAAAACTATCAAAAATGGCAATTAAGGCTAGAATTAGGTATCTTCTATACTTTTACATGTTATTTGTCATATATTGTTTGTCATATGCCATGTCATGACATCATATTTAATTTAGTATCATTTGAAATGTCATGATAATGCTTAGGTTATTTAGATGTCATGCTTTATTTAAGTTTCATACTTTATGCCATGACATCATGACATTGACATATGTTTTTACTTATGATATTGTATTATGCCATGTCATCATCATTTGCATTTAAAATCAATTAATTTGATTTAAGGACAAAAACATAATTTGATACGGAAATCAAATTGTTGTTTAGAAAATGCATGAGAACTTAGCTTAAGATGACCTAAACCCATATCTCACATCAAAATTGACTTGGATGTGTTTGATACACCTTAGATGTGTGTAAGATATTAGGATTATGAGTTAGGATCAAGGTGCATAGTTCTTGTACCTAGATGAGCCTAATTCGAAATTGAGGATCATAGGGAAAGCTTATGTACAGGTCATGTACATTTAGCCCTAAGATTGTGGTCCCAAATTAAAGGGTTTAAAATCATTTCAAAATTGATTTGAAAAACCTTGATGAAGCTTTTCTAGTGATAGCATTCATCATTGAGCAAAGTGATACAAAGATGAGTTAACTTTGAGCTATTTCAAAGACTTGTGAACTTTGTATCAAGATTGAAAAATGGAAGTTATTTTCATAGAAAACTATTTTTCCTTGATAGTATATATTATGAGGAATGTATCCTCAAAATTTCACAATTTTTGAAATTTTCTGTAATTTTCTAGAGGTTTCTGAATTTCGTGGAGAGAAATCAGACCTTTATCAGGTTTGTGGACCGATCAGAAGGGTTTCTGATCGGTCCAGGGGAGCCTGGATCGGTCACTGTGACCGATCCAGAGGGAGCCTGATCGGTCTGGTGACCGATCAGGGCGTGCCAACCTGCTGAATTTCGACTGTTTGTCTGAAATTGTAGCTATGGAAGTGGTGTTTTAGAGTTCTAAAGGTTTGAAACTCTCCAAGACATTGTTGGTGCAATGGTCAAGGGGGAGTTGACCTTTAGGGGGAGTTTTACCTATTAGTCAAGGAGGAGTTGACTTTTAGGGGGAGTTTTTACTCGTCGAAATTTTTGAGGATGAGTGATATGGGATTATCACTAAGTTGATTGTTGAATTTAGTATCAAGGGGGAAATTAAGGGTTTCAATGAAAGGTATGAGACTTTCATTAGGGAGAAACTCTTGACCTTGATTCACTCCTTTTGATGTGTGTCAAAAAGGGGAAGAATGTGTAGAGAATGTTCAAGGAAGAACATTGGAGTTAGTGGGAGAGTTTGTTGATCACGACGAGTGAAGTTGTGAACAACAATAACTTACTCTTCAGGGGGAGAGTTTGTTGATGTGTGCCAATAGGGGGAGAATGAAGGGTTTAAGTTAGGCCTTCATTATCTAAGAAGGAGGTTGCCTTCTTAGAAGGAGAATGTAAGGTTGTAACTTATGTTTCATTACCTAGTGACATGAAGAAAGTTGAGGCTATTGGATTAGCCTAACTTAAAGGTATTGTCAAACATCAAAAAGGGAGAGATTGTTGGTGCAATTTCCAGTAGGTCAAGGTTGACCTAGTTGACCAAGCGTAAACCTTGGTCATGGTTTCGATGTTTGACAATACAGAAAGACATGTAGACATGGACAATGCAGGTGCAGTTGTCCATGCGGAGAGATACTGATCAGGGTCTGATCAGGTTGGATGAAGAAGAGTCAAGTAGGTCAAGGTTGACCGGATACTTGACTGGGAAGTCCTAACTGGGATGTTAGGCAGATCGAAAGTCCTGGTGAGTGAAAGTGAAGCCAGGCAGAGTGGAAATCCTGGTGAGTGAAGCCGGTGAAAATCCTAGTGAGTGAAGCTAGGTGAAAGTGAAAGTCACGTGAGTGAAGCCAATTGGAGAAAGTCCCGTGAGTGAAGCTAGGCGGTTGGGAAGACACAGTGAGTGAAGCGGCAAGGGAAAGTCCCGTGAGTGAAGTCGTAGTTTGGAAGTCCCGGTGAGTGAAGCCGTGCAGGAAATCCAGATGGGTCAAGGTTGACCATCAGGTGAAAAGTCCAAGCAGGGAGCTTGGCACGGAAAAGTCCAAGTATGAAGACTTGCACGGAGAAGACCAAGTTGGAGACTTGGCACGGAAAGTCGGAGAGGGCTCGGTAGCTCGTTCTCGGACCGGACGTCGGAGAGGGCTCGTAGCACGTTCTTCTGACTAGGTCAAGAGAGGCTCGTAGCTCGCTCGTGGACCATTTAGGTTTAGGTCGGAGCTCTAAACCGGATCGGTCCGTGACCGATCCAATGATATGCCGAGTATCTCGACGGTCCGATGACCGATCGATAACAAATGAAGGATTCAGAGTCATCCGATCACCGAGACCGATCACAGGAGTCTGATCGGTCTCCACGATCGATCGAGACGCACCACCTCTCTTCTGAGAGGTGGGATCGTCCGAGGACCGATTGCCACCTGTTCGGTCCCCGTGACCGATCGAGTTCCTCGACCGATCAGAAGCTCGATCGGTCGAATCAGCCGCTGGCTCACAACGCTAGTCTTCGCCTTCGCTCTTCGCAGTGCAGGTGCTGAGTCGAGTTATAAAAGGAGTTCAAGGGCTTCTACAGTGCTGCTACTCTTCTTCTTCCTACTCCTGACTGTGATCGAGCTTTGCTGAGCTCTTAGCTTACTGAGCTTCGTGTGAGCTCCTTCTTGAAGCTTCAGGTGAGCTTTCCTCGACTGCTGTGAGTTTCCTGAAATTGCTGCTTCGGGTTCCAGTCGACAAGAACAGTAGGCAAGCTTTGTTTTGTACATTCATATTGTCTTCTGTTTTGTGCTGTATTTTTGTACACCTTTCTTGCTGTTGCAAGAAGTTTCTGTGGCGAGGTTTCTCCACCCAGAAGGAGTGTTCTTATTAGCCGGTTTTCCGGGGACTTATCCACCGACGGATTGATAGGCTTCGTCCACCTTACGGACACGCCGAGGAGTAGGAGTTTCATCTCCGAACCTCGTTACATCGACGAGTTTGAGGTTTTCTATTCTCCGTTGTCATTTCTATTGTTTATTTCCGCTGCGCTAACCTTGATTTGTAGAAAGAAACGAACGATTTGGGGCGGCTATTCACACCCCCCCTCTCTAGCCGAGACCGTCGATCCTAACAGGAATCACTCTTTTCTTAAGTAACTCCATACCAATTCCCCTTCCTTGAAAACCGCTTGTCTTCGGTTCTCATTCGCATTTTTCTAATATTTTTCATTCTACTTAATAATTTCTTGTCGAACTTGCTCATGCAACTTCTTGATGGACCATACATACTCTTCTCCATCTCCACTTAAATGATGAGTGACAGAGATTAAGTCTATATACAATCTTGAAGGGACTTTGTCTTGTAGTTTGACTCATAGTCTGATTATAAGCAAACTCGGCTTGAGCTATGATCGCATCCAATTGGTAGAGATTTTTACCAACCAAGCTTCTAAGAAGATTTTCCAAACTTCGGGTTACTATTTCTGTTTGTCCATCTGTTTATGAATTGGAGTTGAGTTCCCAGCTTCTGCCATAAGGTGCACCAAAAATGACTCATAAATTTAGAATCCTGATCAGATGTGATGATTTTCAGAATACCATGAAGTCTTACAATTTTTTTGAAATATAGATTAGCTACATGTGTATTATCCAAATTCTTGGTACGGAGAATAAAGTGTGCCATTTTTGAGAACCGATCAACCACCACCATTATTGAATCTTTGTTCCTTTGGGTGTGTGGTAATCCAACCACAAAGTCTATACTTAAATCCTCCCACAAACCTGATGGTACTAGTAATGGAGTATATAGTCCAGTATTTTGACCATAACTCTTGGTAATGTGACAAGTTCAACAACTTTCAATATATTTTTTTACATCCCGATCCATGCTTGGCCAATTCTCTTGGCCAAGTGCAAGAGTCTTGTCCCTACCAAAATATCCCGCAAGACCTCCACTATGGACTTCATTGATGATGACATACTTTAGAGAACAATCTGGAACACATAGACATTTGTCCTTGAAGAGAAACCTAACATGAATCAAGAAAAGTCTGAATGGATCGTTCAGACATTATTCCTAGATGTAACCAAAATAGGGATCATTTTTGTAGAGATCTTTGACCACCTCAAATCCAAGTACCCTTAGTTGTAGAGTATACAATAAAGCATGTTGTCAGCTAAGAGCATCTGCCACCAGATTAAAAACACTGAACTTGTGTTTGATAACAAAGTCAAAGGCTTGTAGGAACTCCACTCATTTAGCATGATGAGGTTTCAATTTTTGTTGAGTGTTTAAGTACTTCAAGGCCTCATAATTCGAGAAAAGAACAAACTCTTTATGTAGGAGATAATATTGTCAATGATCCAATGCTCGGATAATAGCAAAGAATTCTTTTTCATATATATAATAATTTCGTCAAGAATGATTCAACATTTTACTAATGAAAGCAATGGGCTTACCTTCTTAGCTCAGAACACCACCAATTCCCACATTTGATACGTCACAATCCACCTTAAAGACTTTATCAAAATATGATACTTATAGTATTGGAGCTTCTGTCACCTTTCTTTTAAGAAGTTCAGCTTTGTTGTGCTTCCTCTATACACTTGAAGTTGCCACCCTTCAAATATTCCGTTATAGGTGCAATGATAGTACTAAAGTTCTTAATAAACATGTGATAAAAAGACGCCAAGCCATGGAAACTTCGAATATCATGTAGCGATTTAAGAGTCAACCAGCTCATAGCTTCAATCTTGTTCTCATCCATTTTGATGCCATATGAGGAAATAATATATTCAAAGAAAATTAGGCTATTAGTAAAGAAATGCCACTTCTTCAAGTTGGCAAACGATTTTTACTCTTGAAACAACTCAAAAACTTGTCAAATGTGCTCCAAGTGTTCTTTCCCGCTAGAGTTGTACATCAAAATGTTATCAAAGTAGACAACAATAAATTTTCCAATGAATGCTTAAAAATATGATTCATAAGCCACATAAATATAGAGGGGGCATTAGAAAAACCTGTTGGGACCGATGTGCCCGCTAGAGGGGGGTGAATAGTGTCTCGTCGTGCGCTCGTTGGTTGCGTCGTCTTGATGATATGCAGTGGAAAGAAAGACACAATAAACCAAAACGCTAACACCTAGAGTTTACTTGGTATCCACCTCAAGAAGAGATGACTAATCTAAGGATCCACACACCGACTCACTCCTCCACTATGAAATACTCCTTCTCGATCGCAACCGGAGGTGGAGAAGTCTTGTACAAACACACACAACACTACAACACTCACACAAGAAAAAAAATACAAGAATGTAACTGAAATACACCCTTCTTCTTGCTTACTTGTTGCTTGTTGTTGTTGCCTCTTGAATCTTGGAGATGCACTCCAAGAACCCTCAAGAACTATCAAGAATCTCGGAGGAGATCGCTGGTGAAAATCGCAGAAAATCACAGGAGAAGAACGCAAAGTTCTGGCGAAGAAAAAGCTCTGCCCAGGCTATATACAGTGCTCCCAATCGATTGAAATCAACCCCAATCGATAGTCACATCAGTATCGCTCCATCGCAGCCGTCCATCACCTGCATCCTACGCAACGATCACTTCCCAATCGATCGACCAATCGATTGGGACTGCTTGAATCGATCGGTCGATCGATTCAGAACCTTTCTATGCTCTCGCGATCGCGCAAGAGCTTCTGCTGCCAAATCGATCGACCGATCGATTGGCAACTCCCAATCGATTGCCCGATTGATTGGGAAAGTCTCTGTGCTTGCGATTTCACATCCCAATCGATCGACCGATCGATTGGGCCTTCCCATAATCGCAGCACAGTCCCAATCGATCGACCGATCGATTTGGACCCTATTCAATCGATCGCCCGATTGATTGAACACCCTGAACTTGACTCAAACTCAAGTCCAAAGTCCCAACCCCAACTTCCGGTCAATCGTGACCTGTTGGGTCTCCATGCCTAGCATTTGGCCACACGCGACCAACCTCGAACTAGCCTTCTAGCCTCCTCCATCAATCTTGCATCCCTCGGATATCTCCTCATCCTTCACGCTTTGCCTTCAGGAGCTTCCTCCGGCCTCATCCTAGTTGTCGGGTCTGTTAGAGTGTATACTAAAAGCCTAGCTTTTGGTATAAACATTTATCTAGAAATAAGAATCACATTGGTCAAATGTCTACATTTATGATAAATGTAGTTGTTCAATTAATTTATATTGTAGATAACATGGTGTGTGGCGTCACACACAGAGGATCATGTTATCAGTACCTTATAAATTATAAACAGTAGCTCACGACCATAATGGAAAGGAACAAACCATTGAAAGGTCGTAGTGTAATTAGGTATCAGTTTATCTTGACTGTATAATTACACTAGTACACTCAGAGTGTATTGAGTAGGACCATTTGAGGTCGTTTCTTTTATACTGACTTTATAAAGAAATAAAGACCTCTGTTATTATGGAAGTGTGTGCTCTTAATCCTAATATAATAACAAGAACATATATTTGATATTTATTTCTTTAATTTATCAATGGGTGAGATTTAGTTCGATGAATCAATAAGCCCGATAAGTTGGGAAATGGTATCACTTATAGTGTGTGTTGTTGATTATAGAAGGAAACTGTGTCCTAGAGATACTAGGTTGATAATGTCCCCAAGAGGAGCTCATAAAGATTGTCATGTTAAACCTGCAGTGGACTTAGTCCGACATGACGATAAGGTTGAGTGGTACTACTCTTGGACTAAGATATTAATTAAATGAGTTGTCAGTAACTCACTTAATTAGTGGACATTCGATATCTTAAACACAGGGAGACTAACACACTCATAATAAGAAGGAGCCCAAAAATGTAATTTGGGATTGGTGCGGTAGTTCAATAATAGTTCTCTAGTGGAATGAATTATTATTGATAAAATTAAGTTGTGTGTTCGGGGCGAACACGGGATGCTTATTTTTATCGGGAGACCAAAACCAATTCCTCCTCTCGGTCCCTATCGTAGCCTCTTATTTATAGAGTACTATACTCACCTATACCCACCTTCTATACCCACCAATAGGGGGCCGGCCAAGCTAGCTTGGGAACCAAGCTAGGGTCGGCCTAGGTATAAAATTGGGTGGCCGGCCCTAGCTTGAACTCAAGCTAGTGGGGGCCGGCCAAATTAAATTAAAAAGGGATTTTAATTTTAATTTTTATTATGTGGAAGAAATAATTTATTAAAGAGAATTAAAATTAAAATATCTCTCTTGTAAAAGATCTACAAAAGATTAAAGAAAGAGATTAAATCTCTTTCCTTATTTGTAGATTGGTGAGATATTTTATTTTCTCTTTAAAATTATCCACATGTTGATTTATTAAAATTATAGAAATTTCCTTTTATCAACCATGAAGAGATTTTTAAAGAGAAATTTTATTTTTAAAATTTCCTGAAATAAATTAGGAAGTTTTAATTTGTTGATTAAAACTTGTCTAATTTATTTCCTCTTGATGTGGCCGGCCATTAGAGATTAATTGGGGAAATATTATTTTATTTTTCTCAATTAAATCATGTCAAGGGAATTAAGGAAATTTTATTGTAATTAAATTTCCTAATTTGCCTAGGCCAAGGAATATAAAAGAAGGGGTGAGGGTGCTTTCAGAAGATACAACCTCTATTATTCTCCCTCTCCTATTCTTTGGTGTGGCCGGCCAACATCTTCTCCCTTTCTTCCTCTTTGTGGTGGCCGAAATTCTCTATTGCTTGGAGCTCTTGTGGAGGCCGGATACTACTTGGAGAAGAAGAAGAAGGAGGAGAGAAAGCTTGCATCTCTTGGAGCTTGGTTGGTGTTTTTTCTTCTTCCTTGGTGAAGCTTTATTTTTTGTGGCCGAACCTAGCTAGGAGGAGAAGAAGGTGGTTGGTGGTTTCTCATCTTGGAAGATCGTTGCCCACACAACGTCCGAGATTAGAAGAGGAATACGGTAGAAGATCAAGAGGTTTTTGTACAAGGTATAACTAGTAATTTTTCTTTCCGCATCATACTAGTTATTTATGGAAATAATACCAAATACAAGAGGCTTACGATTCTAGAATTTCGAATATATTTTTTCGATATAGTGTTCTTTTGTTTTTCTTTTCCTTGTGATTTGATTGTTCTTTTCGGTTAACTTAAAGTTATTTTAGGAAATTAAATATTAGCTTTCCATAAAAGGTTTTGTCTAGTCGGTGGTGGTTGCTCCCATATCCAAGAAGGCCATGTGCCTCGCCACGTCAGTACTGGGAACCAATTATGGAAATTAATATTTAATGGAATTAATAACTTAAGGTGATTTGGGTCGAACGTGTTAAGTTCCGCAGGAGACCCAACTCAAAACCTAAAAGAACGAATAGATTAAGTTTTGGATCAAACGTGTTAAGTTCCGCAGGCAATCCAAAATTTAATTTAAAAGAACACATGGTAGCTAGGAAAAGGTTCATACCTTTGTACAAAATTTTTGTACAGTGGAACCTCTAGGTTTTCCGAGTAGCAACCAACAATTGGTATCAGAGCTAGGGTTTTGCCTCTGTGTATTTGGTATTAGTTTAATTATGCACATGTCATACATAATTTAGGCAGGTTAATAGTAGGATGTGTTAACTTTGTGGATGCAGGATCCAACTATTATGGCTTTTAGTTATTATGTGTGTGATTGGACCCTTGGACATGTCAAGGGCATTTATATGTGTGTGCATGATTGTATTAAAATACAGCAGGAGCTGTATTTAGTTTTATTAGGATTTTATTTTTTATCTAGATACATGTACATTCCTTTTATGGAATATAGGATCAAAAATATAAAATTCTATTTATGTCGCGGATCAAATCTTGCAAAGCGTGGAACCTTCTAAGGACCAGAGGCGCAGCGGAACTAGGAGCAAGATGGATGCGACAACTAGACCCGGTGGTGGTGGCCAAATATGGCAGCAGCTTGGGATGACAACACACGGAGGACAACTAGAGATAAAAGCCATAATAGTTGAAAATTAGATTTTCTATTTATTGCTTTTATATTGTGCTGTGTGTGCATGTTAGTTTACAAGTTTAGTAGGCTAGCATAGTTAAAATTCCTCATTTATAAATAACTAAGTGGGAGAGGATTTTAAGTAAATCCCATGGTCTCCATTATCTGGTTTGTAAGTGATGCAAACAAGCTTGCGCTTGGCTCGAGTGCCTTCCTCCATAACGGATGAGCTTGTTTGTGGATCACTAGAATGCACTTCCATTTTGGATGACTATAGGAAGTTAATTAAGAGCGTGTGATCTTCCCCAACGAAGGGGCATAATCTTATTAATGGACTTAGTGTCAAGTAATGGTATACACTTAGACACATTTAATAGTATCCTCCCAACGGAGTCACTACTATCACTTGTGTGACCAAAGGGAAACCAACTATTGATTTGTCATAAAACTAGATTGGCAATATAATAAAATTAATAAACCCCTCTTACAAATGTTTGAATTTGTATACGTCCACACTAACGTGGCATACAAGATTCATGGTGTTTGAGGTAATTTTATTTGTCAAAAAGTTATATTGACAAGATAGTCAATGGGTAAAACCCTCCTCTTACAAATGATGAATTTGTATACGTCCACACTAACGTGGTATGCAAAATTCACGGTGTTTGAGGTGTTGGTGAATTTAAATAATATTGTTTGAGGAATCAATGTTATTTTTAATTCAAAGAGTTTTGACCAAATATTTGATCAAAGACAGATCAACTATTAATTTTATTCGTCATAAAGTAAAGTTGACGAGATAATAAAATTAATGAATAAAATCTCCTCTTCGATTTTGTATACACAAAATTCATGGAGATTTTAAGGAGTTGATCTTGACCAAATATTTTTGTGATTCTTAGGATTTAAAATGTTTGTCAATCCCCTAGTAGTCATACTATAAGAAAGACTTAGCAATCCCAATTGTAATGATTGGAAATAGGACTTGGACATTAAGGTAGACTGTCTTCTTAGAACTAAGAACAATATAGGTGTATTTAATTCATTAGTTGAAACATGTTTAGTGGTGTTATCTACCAGAACCTGGAGTGTAGATACAAATGCCATTAATCATGTCCGCAATTCATTGCAGGGTTCCAGGAAACCCGGCAACTAAATGAAAATTAAAACACCGTCTACATGGGCACTACTGTAAAATGGTTGCAGTGGGAGATGTTTATCTTTTGATAAGAAGAAAACATGGATTTTTGAGTAATTGTCTTTACGCACCAAGTTTAGAAAGAACTAGTTTTCAGTTTATAAACTATTCAAAGAACTTGATATTCTGCCTCTTTTAATAACAAAGTTGTTATTAAGAAAAAGAGGGAAGTTATCTATTCTGATACATTGGTTGGCAATTTATAAATCCAATAACTCTCACGATGCAACAAATGGAAATTAGTAACACATCTTCTAACTTTAAGAGAAAGTAACCTTCAAAAATGAACCAATTATATCTTTGGCTTCTAAGGCTAGGTTATATTAACTTGAGTAGGATTCATTGGTAGCTGATGAACTTTTGGGTTCATTAGTAGTGGAAATCTTTCCAACCTACGAGTCTTACTTGGAAGGAAAAATAACCAAGAAGCTTTTAAGTCTAAGGGGTATGGAGTCAAAGATATATTGGAATTGGTTCATTCTGATTTGTGTGATCCTATGAACATCCAAGCAAGAGGTTGTTTCAAATATTTCATCTATTTTATAGACAACTATTTGAGATACGAATATATTTACTTCATGTGCCGCAAGTCTAAGTTCTTTGATTAGTTCACAGAGTACGAGGCTGATGTGGAGAAACGACAAAGTAAAAGTATCAAAACACTACGGTAAGATCGTAGTGGCAAGTACCTCTTGGGAGAATTAAGGAGTCATTTATCAGAAGTAGGGATTCAATCCAAACTAACTGCACCTGGTACACCCCAACAGAATGGTGTAGGAAAAGGAAGGTATAGGACTCTTATGGAAATAAGTAGATTGATGAGTTATTAAGAATATTACCAAAATCATTTTAAGGATATACTCTGGAAACGGGAGTGAATATAGTACCTTCCAAAGTCAGAACTCTCTACTCATATAGAATTGCTGAATAGGCGTAAGCCTATTTCGAAGCATATTCGGATTTGGGTAGTCCAGCACATATGCAGAAGAGAGACAATGATAAGTTGGACAGGAATTCACTTGTTTATGGGTTATCCTAGTGAAATGAAAGTAGGTTTATAATCTTAAAAATCAGAAGGTCATTGTTAGCATCAATGACCGATTTTTAGAAAAGGACTATGTAATAAACCATGTGCCCATAAGAAAATTTGTTCTTAAGGAAATAATAAAAGGCATGTCTAATCTAGTACCAACTGTACAAGATGAGATACCACAAGGAAACTGCAACACGTATCACAAATGATACACAATTGTAGAAAGTGCCTTGTCGTAGTGGGAGGGTTGTTAGGTAACCTAAAAAGATTCATGTTTTGGGAGAGTTTTTGGACTCGATCCCTGGAGGACATGAACCTGATCTCCGGACATATGACGAAACACTCCAAGATAAAGATGCAACATCTTGGCAAAGAGTAATGAATAACAGAATTAGAATATATGTATTCTAATAAAATCTGGAAGCTTGTAGAACCACTAAATGGTGTAAAAGCCTTTGGGTGTTAAAAGGTCTATAATAGGAAAAGAGGGATAGAAAGGAAGGTAGTAACTTTCAAAGCAAGGCTTGATAAAAAAGAAAACTTTTTCACTGGTAGCCATGCTTAAGTCTATCCGAATTCTTTTATCTATTTGGCAAGTGGATGTCAAGACAACATTCCTTAATGGAAGTCTTGATGAAAGCATCCATATAAAGCAACCAGAAGGGTTCATTGCAAAGGGCTAAGAGCATCTTGTGTGCAAGCTTAGTCAGTCTATGGACTGAGGCAAAGCTTCAAGGTCTTGGAATATCCGGTTTATCAAAGTAATCCAGACCTTTGGATTTATTGAGTAAATGGATAAGTCTTGTGTATACAAAAGGTGTGATGGAAACGTGGTGGTATTTCTTGTACTATACGTAGATAGCATTTTTGGTAGTTGGAAACAATATCAAAATGTTGTCAGAAGTAGGGGTATGGTTGTCCAAATAATTCGATATAAAGGACTTGGGAGAATATATATATTCTTGAGATCAAAGTAATAAGGGATCACAAGAAAAGGATATTTTACTTATCCCAAGCTTTATACATCGAAAAAATCCTTGCTCATTTTAAGCATGCAAAACTCCAAGAAAGGTTTCTTACCTTTTCAGGATGGAGTAACTTTATCTAAAGATATGTCTCTGTAGACATCAAAGGAGATAAAGGAAATAAAGGTAGTTCTTTATGCTTCGGCTGTCGGAAGCCTAATGTATGCTATGCACGAGATCAGAAATCTGTTTTGCCAAGGGCATAGTTAGTAGATATCAAAGTAACCCTAGACAAGGACATTGGACTGCAGTAAAGCATATATTAAAGTACCTTAGAGGCGCTAGAGATTATATGCTAGCTTACAAGACAGTTAATTTGGTCCCTGTGGGTTACACAGATTTTGGCTTCCAATCGGATATGGATAATAATAAGTCAACCTCGGGGTTTTGTGTTTACTTTAGGAGGTAAAGTCATAACTATGGAAGAGTGATAACCATATGTGTTTTTCTGGACTCCACCATAGAAGCTTAGTATATGGCAAGCCTCTGAGGTAGCCATAAAAGCTGAATGACTCAATAACCTCAAGATAGACTTAGATATGATTTCTGGTTTGTCCAAAGATTGTTACAATTTATTGTAATAATGTTGGTGCAGTAGCAAACTCGAAGAAACCATAAGTCTATAAGGCAAGTAAACACAATAGAGCGCAAGTACCACCCAATACGAGAAATCGTATAAACGAGGAGAAGTTGTTGCTGCCTAGAATGCATCAGGTGATGACCTATAGATCTTTTCACTAAGGTCCTTAAGGCAAGAGCTTTTGATGGGCATGTTGAAGGGTTGGGAATCAGATGAATGACAGCAGATATGGCAGCTTAGTCTTTTAGTATAAGTGGGAGATTGTTAGAGTGTATACTAAAAGCCTAGCTTTTGGTATAAACATTTATCTAGAAATAAGAATCACATTGGTCAAATGTCTACATTTATGATAAATGTAGTTGTTCAATTAATTTATATTGTAGATAACATGGTGTGTGGCGTCACACACAGAAGATCATGTTATCAGTACCTTATAAATTATAAACAGTAGCTCACGACCATAATGGAAAGGAACAAACCATTGAAAGGTCGTAGTGTAATTAGGTATCAGTTTATCTTGACTGTATAATTACACTAGTACACTCAGAGTGTATTGAGTAGGATCATTTGAGGTCGTTTCTTTTATACTGACTTTATAAAGAAACAAAGACCTCTGTTATTATGGAAGTGTGTGCTCTTAATCCTAATATAATAACAAGAACATATATTTGATATTTATTTCTTTAATTTATCAATGGGTGAGATTTAGTTCGATGAATCAATAAGCCTGATAAGTTGAGAAATGGTATCACTTATAGTGTGTGTTGTTGATTATAGAAGGAAACTGTGTCCTAGAGATACTAGGTTGATAATATCCCCAAGAGGAGCTCATAAAGATTGTCATGTTAAACCCTGCAGGTGGACTTTGTCCGACATGACGATAAGGTTGAGTGGTACTACTCTTGGACTAAGATATTAATTAAATGAGTTGTCAGTAACTCACTTAATTAGTGGACATTCGATATCTTAAACACAGGGAGACTAACACACTCATAATAAGAAGGAGCCCAAAAATGTAATTTGGGATTGGTGCGGTAGTTCAATAATAGTTCTCTAGTGGAATGAATTATTATTGATAAAATTAAGTTGTGTGTTCGGGGCGAACACGGGATGCTTAATTTTATCGGGAGACCAAAACCAATTCCTCCTCTCGGTCCCTATCGTAGCCTCTTATTTATAGAGTTCTATACCCACCTATACCCACCTTCTATACCCACCAATAAGGGGCCGGCCAAGCTAGCTTGGGAACCAAGCTAGGGCCGACCTAGGTATAAAATTGGGTGGCCGACCCTAGCTTGAACCCAAGCTAGTGGGGGCCGGCCAAATTAAATTAAAAAGGGATTTTAATTTTAATTTTTATTATGTGGAAGAAATAATTTATTAAAGAGAATTAAAATAAAAATATCTCTCTTGTAAAAGATCTACAAAAGATTAAAGAAAGAGATTAAATCTCTTTCCTTATTTGTAGATTGGTGAGATATTTTATTTTCTCTTTAAAATTATCCACATGTTGATAAAATTAAAATTATAGAAATTTCCTTTTATCAACCATGAAGAGATTTTTAAAGAGAAATTTTATTTTTAAAATTTCCGGAAACAAATTAGGAAGTTTTAATTTGTTGATTAAAACTTGTCTAATTTATTTCCTCTTGATGTGGCCGGCCATTAGAGATTAATTGGGGAAATATTATTTTATTTTTCTCAATTAAATCATGTCAAGGGAATTAAGGAAATTTTATTGTAATTAAATTTCCTAATTTGCCTAGGCCAAGGAATATAAAAGAAGGGGTGAGGGTGCCTTCAGAAGATACAACCTCTATTATTCTCCCTCTCCTATTCTTTGGTGTGGCCGGCCAACATCTTCTCCCTTTCTTCCTCTTTGTGGTGGCCGAAATTCTCTATTGCTTGGAGCTCTTGTGGAGGCCGGATACTACTTGGAGAAGGAGAAGAAGAAGAAGAAGGAGAGAAAGCTTGCATCTCTTGGAGCTTGGTTGGTGTTTTTTCTTCTTCCTTGGTGAAGCTTTATTTTTTGTGGCCGAACCTAGCTAGGAGGAGAAGAAGGTGGTTGGTGGTTTCTCATCTTGGAAGATCGTTGCCCACACAACGTCCGAGATTAGAAGAGGAATACGGTAGAAGATCAAGAGGTTTTTCTATAAGGTATAACTAGTAATTTTTCTTTCCGCATCATACTAGTTATTTATGGAAATAATACCAAATACAAGAGGCATACGATTCTAGAATTTCGAATATATTTTTTCGATATAGTGTTCTTTTGTTTTTCTTTTCCTTGTGATTTGATTGTTCTTTTCGGTTAACCTAAAGTTATTTTAGGAAATTAAATATTAGCTTTCCATAAAAGGTTTTGTCTAGTCGGTGGTGGTTGCTCCCATATCCAAGAAGGCCATGTGCCTCGCCACGTCAGTACTGGGAACCAATTATGGAAATTAATATTTAATGGAATTAATAACTTAAGGTGATTTGGGTCGAACGTGTTAAGTTCCGCAGGAGACCCAAGTCAAAACCTAAAAGAACGAATAGATTAAGTTTTGGATCAAACGTGTTAAGTTCCGCAGGCAATCCAAAATTTAATTTAAAAGAACACATGGTAGCTAGGAAAAGGTTCAGACCTTTGTACAAAATTTTTGTACAGTGGAACCTCTAGGTTTTCCGAGTAGCAACCAACAGGGTCTTCCTTGCCAAGTCATACCAGGACTTACCTTGCCAAGATCACATGCTTGGACTTACACCCTTTGCCAAGATCACACTTGGACTTTCCAATTGTCTGGCTCCTTACTAGGACTTTCTCCTTTGCCAAGATCACACTTGGACTTTCCAATTGCTTGACTCTTTACCAGGACTTTCTTCTTTGCCAAGATCACACTTAGACTTTCCAATTACTTGGCTCCTCATCAAGACTTTCCAATTGCCCGGCTCCTCATCATGACTTTCCAATTGCCCGGCTCCTCATAAGGACTTTCCAATTGTCTGGCTCCTCACTAGGACTTTCCAATTGCCTGGCTTCTTATCAGGACTTTCTCCTTTGCCAAAATCACACTTGGACTTTTCAAATGCCTAACATCTAGTTAGGACTTTTCCAGTCAAGTCTCCTGTCAATCTTGACCTACTTGACTTGTATTCTCATCAACCTGGTCAACCCTTTGACTATCTCCATAATCGGACGATTGCTCCAGCAACCTCCTTATATTGTCAAACATCAAAACTCAGATCCTGACTCAAGCTTGACTCAACTCAAGCTTAGTCAAACTGGTCAACCATGACCTAGGGAAATTACTCCAACAATCTCCCCCTTTTTGATGTTTGATAATACCTCTAAGTTAAGCTAAATCTCATAGCCTTAACCTCTTCTTTATCACAAGGCTAAATCTCATAGCCTTAACTTTTTCTTTATCCAAGGCTAAATCCCATAACCTTAACCTTTTCTTTATACCAAGACTAAATCCCATAGTCTTAACCCTTTCATGACAAGACATTAATGAATGAAGGTTTCCTTCATTCTCTCCCTTTCCTAGAGGGCAAACTCCCCCTGTTTGGGATGAAGACCTAACTTAACCTTCCATTCCCCCCTTTGTCACACATCAAACTAGAAAACAAACTCTTCTCCATAAAAGTTAACTCTACGTTGGTTACAACCTCATATGTTGTTAACAACCCCACAATGAAGATCTCATATTCTTCATTACCGCCAAAGCTCCCCCATGAGCTCTACTTCACTTCACAATGCTCATCCTAGAGCATGCATCAACTTTCCAATGAAACTCTCATTCATTGTATTCAATTCTCCCCCTTGAGCAGTAATTTGCTTCTCAATGCTCATCCAAGAGCATTTTTCGCTTTACCAATGAAGGTTCGATCCCCTTCATTAATTCAATGCTCCCCATTGAGCAGTAACCTACTCCACAATACTCATCCGAGAGCATTTATCATCCTAGCAATGAAGATAATCAATCTTCCATTGTTTCCCAATACTCGACCCTGAGTATTATCCATCATGAAGGTTTAACCCCCTTCTAAGGTCCTTGAAGACAAATTTTCATACATTCAAGGAGTAACTCCCCCTAAAAACATGGTTACACGTCTATTATTGCACCAACAATGACTTGGAGTTCCTAAACAGTTAGGAAAACCAAAACTTAAAGTTTTGAGGTTCAAAATTCAATAATGAAACTAAACTTCACCTAAGTCTACCTTAACCAATCCATACTTGCTTTCATCATGAAAGCTCCCCCTAAAAGTATACAAGTGTATTCCAAAGGATTAGGAATAGCTAATGACCCTTGACAACCAAAACTTGAAGTTTTAAGGTTCCAAAATTCGAAATTGAAACTAAATCTCATCCTAAACTTTACTTTGATTTATCTTAACCAAACCATACCTGTTTTCATCAAGAAAACTCCCCCTTAATGTATACAAATGTATTACAAGGGATCTGAAATGGTTATTCAAACTTGAAGTGACTTAATGTGCTGAAATCAACCTTTTCCAGCTATAATTAGACTTCCCAATCGATTGAAGTTGGGACTCAATCGATTGAAGCTACTTCAATCGATCCATTGATCAATTCCGCAAGCTTCTGCTTGCAGAAATTCTCTCTGAATCGATCGACTGATCGATCCAACCTACTTCAATCGATCGACTGATCAATTCAATGACCTTCTGTTTGCGGGAATTAGCTTCCCAATCGATCGACTGATCGATTAAAACCATCCCAATCGATTGGCTGATCGATTGAGTTTCTAATTTCTTTGAAATCTAATTTCAGCAGACTTCAGAAACTCCCAAAAAATTCTACAAACCTCTAAAAATCATGAAAACTAATGTAAACATTATTTAGGGTATACTCTATCAAGGAAAAATAGTTTTCTATGAAAATACTTCCTATTTTCAAAGATCGATACAAATTTGAAAACTCTTGAAAACTTTAATGTTTTCTCTTAGTTTATATCTAACTTTTCAATGATGAATACTATCAAAAGATAGTCTTCACCAAGGTTTTCAAAAATATTTTAAAATCATTTTCAAAACCAATATCTAACCATATTCCTTGGGCTCAATGCACATGTCTTGTACATTAGCTTTCCCAATGATTGGAAAACACATAATTATGTGTTTTGATGAACCTAAAACTCAACAAGATGCACTAAATCAACATCTTGAGTTTTGTTCACCATCCTAACATCTCACTTGTATCTAGTGTGTACTAAAATACATACAAGTCACCTTATGATTCTTTGTGAGATGCATATTTGATTTTGCCCTATACTAAGGGATCATGCATAACTATCTAGGTATTATGAAACTTGTGATCATCCACCTAAGATGTCACTTGGTATCATCCCACTTGTTGAGATATTTACCAATCATGATAAATGCCTTTTGTTCTTAATTACAAGGAATTAAACATGATGCATGATATGTTATGACATACATCAAAAAGAAATAATTTTCAAAAGAAATTTCCTATAACTACATGATGTATGTATGACATGACATGATATTTTTGCATTTTTAATAATGATCATGAATGTAAAAATAAATATAATGTCATGACATATGATGGGCAAACAAAGCATGTCAAATTAGCATAAATAAAATACCTAGATTACCTATCTAAGTGTCCTTAAACCTTAGCTAATCTTAAAATTAAATCCTAGATTGTCCAATTTCATCAAGAAAGTGTCAAACCCCAACTTGACATTTCTTTAATCTCTTGATTTATTTATGTCAATTAAAATTAAGCACATTCGTCAAATTTTGGCATATTTATCCTTCCAAAGGAGTAATCACCTTATATTTTAAGCCCGGAGTTGCCGTTGACTCCCTACGAACATACCAAAATTCCAACTTGGTAGTTCATATGATTCTCTAAATTGTGCCAATTTAATCTAAACATAATTCCTTAAGATTTGGTACATGTTACTCTTTCCAAGAGTGATAATTTGATTAAGGGTTACATTTCTCTTAATTCCATAAGAAAATATCGAATTCCAAATTTGGCATTACTTTTTGTAACGCCCGAAAATTCTCAAAAGACTTTTAGAAATATTCTATTATTTTCTGGAATTTTAGGATATTTTTATGGAAATTTTAGAGTAGCGAAGTAACAAAAATAAATAGAAACGTAAAATGGCCTAAGCGGGGATTGAACCCAAGACCTATGAGACCCTATGTCTTATAGACAACTCTAGTAACCAGGAGGCCCCAGCAGGGGTGTGCTGAAAGAAGAGAGGAACAATTATACTTATGATGGAGTTGGGGTGAAATTATCACTTAATATAAATAAGGAACTTAAGTGGGGATTGTTATTTTCCAAACGACAAATCTCTTCTCCCTCAAACCCTCACCGCCGACCCCTTTCTCTCCAAAACCTCTCGGCGCCCAAGCTCAAGAAGACCTAGGGTTTTATCCCAAGGGCTATAGGAGCACCTTCCGACGACGACTCCGGCACGAGAACGCTCCTCTCCATAGAAGAGCACGTAGACGCGAGGATATCGACGAAGGGATCTTCTCCATCGGAAATCTAGCGATCAGATCGTAAGGAAATCTAGCGCAGGATGTAAGAAACCCCTCACCTGCAGTATAAGTAGCTCTTTTCACGATTTTATGCCTTAGTTTAGTTGTATACAGATTTTCAGCACATAGGGTGTGAATTAGTGCACACCAAATGTTTGATTAAATGTTTAGCTCAGTTAAATGCAACATAGGCATTTTTAATAGCTTAGATAAATGCAATAGGAGCATTTTATAGCATACTTAGCCTTGCTACAACTCATATAGGACTACGGTCCAATGGGTGGGCTCCCACAGTCGCCTCTGGGTTCAGATAACCTAGTTCTAGGTTCAGATAACCTAGAAATAGCAAGATATGAAAAATTCAGTTATAAAACAGTATTTTACTTTTATCAGTGGCACTGTACTGGACTTCAGTTGTCCTTGGGTTGGGCTCCCATAGTCGTTCCTAGGTTTAGATAACCTAGTAAACCCTACTAGATTCAGGATTTGCTACCTCGGGTCTAGTTAGGGATGCGCGCATAGCAAGTACAGTTGTCGGGCCCATCAGCAGCATGTTTAGTATTTTCATCTATTTATGATAAATAGTTTTCAAAGCTTCACAATTTAGTTATGTGATTACAGTTCAGAATTTGTATCAGCTTAGCATTAGTTTAGTCAGTTATTGTATCAGTTTAGTTCTATCTTGTTGATACTAGGAGATATTGCCATGATCAGCTTTTGATTTCTATGTTTTGTATGATAGTATGTCATGCCATGCTCTAACATGTTCAGTGTATATTTCAAATAGCATGTTTTAAAAGCTTAAATTGCATCGTATGCATGTTTTGTGAGGTAGATAGTTTCTTACTAAGCTCCCAAGCTTACAGATACTTCTTTTCCTTATACTGCAGATAAAGGTAAAGGAAAGATGGATTAGCGGAGGCTGGAGGATAATGCAATGAAGATGTGTGTGGATAAGAACTTGGAATAAAGATCTTTGGAGAAACTAGCAACTTAAGAACTTAGTATTTCTTGTAGTGTTACTTTTCTGTACTTTTAGTTAATTAAGTGTCTTGAATTGCGATAGTTATGCTTAGATTACTGATTGTCATGATCTTAGTTAGCTAGCCATGAGTAGTGACAGGTCTAGTAGCTTTGTTTTTGCTTATAGAGTTGGTATATGTGATTTGAGCACGAAACAGTGCTGAAATTAGACTTCTGATACGAAATCAGAAACCCCAATCGATCAGCCGGTCAATTGGAGGCTCCTCAATCGATCAGCTGATCGATTGGGCAGCTTGTTCCGCGAACAGTAAGCTCCTAGATCAATCATCCGATCGATCCGGTAGCGTTCTGTCGCGAACAGAGAGCTCTGGAATCGGTCACTGGATCAATTGGCCAGACTGGATCGATCAGCCGATCGATCCAGACGGGACCTCCGTGCACAGTAGCAAGCTGAGTCGATCGGTGGATCGATCCAATAGCTCCAATCGATTGAGTTATAAGCTCAATCGATCGGGAAGCTGGATTTTGACTGGAAACCTTTGGTTGTAGTCACTCACCGTGGGGGATGAAAGATATGTCAGGTATACCTTAGATCTCATCCCTTAGTACATGTAGAACAAAGAAATTGCATTAGCATAAAGAAATCTTAAATTAGATCAGTTTTCCGCACATTAAGAATAGTTTAGCAACAACATAATGTAACCCCCGACCTTACAGCTTAGCCAGTAGAAGGTGGGGCGTTACACTTTTGCTTCTCTCAAGTGTGTCAATTTAAATTAGATTCAACTCTTCAAATTTTGACACATTTTACTCTTTCAAAAAGTAACCCAATAATCCTTTTCATTTTCAAAGATTAACAATAACCTTGAAAATGCTCTCAAGTGTCAACTTTACCAAGGTTGTGTTAACTACCTTTCCAATTGAAGTTGGCACTCTCTAAACCCATCTAGGGTGTAGAGAATATGCTCCTAGAAACCCAAAATCTATTGGTGCTCCTTGGATGTTCTAGGTACTCACTAGGGATAACTTCCCTAGATACCTTTTTAAGGACCTTTCTAGGCTTCTTAGAAGCCTTGGTCACTTCTACTATGTCACTCCTACGGATAACTTCTCTTGTAACCTTCTTTGTGATTTTATTAGACTTCTTAGAAGTCTTAGTCACATTGGTCTTGACAAACGTACTCCTAGGGATGACTTCCCTAGTATCCTTGACTTGACCTTTACACCTAGGGTTGGTCCCATAGCTATATGGAACCCTATGAAAAGAAGTCACATCCTTTTTGACTTTAGGTTTGTATCCCAAATCTCTATAGCCATTGGATGACTCTTGTCTAGCTTTTCCTAGGTTATGCTCATTTTGAACCCTAAGCATGTTTTCCATTCTTGCTAAGGTCCTTTCTAAATTATCAAGTCTTGACCTTAAGACTTGGTTTTCACTCAATAAATCCCTAGATTTTGATTTTTCATTGAATCCTTGAGCATTTCTATTTTTAGGCATATATCTAAAGTCTTTAGAGTTATTGCCTAAGTTACTATCTACCTTCCTAAATTTAGGTGTGGTAGTTCTAGCATGAGGAGGAATGTATTTTCCCTTAGTGCCATCATGCTTCCTACTTTCATGATAATTAGCATTAAAATGATAAGAATTATTTCTAGCATGCTTTTTATCATGTGTCAAAGGAATGGATTCATTAAATGATACCTTGGCTTTTACCTTGGAAGCTCCCCCTATACTTGTGCTTCCTCCTTTGACTTTGGTTGTTTTCTTCCCCTTTGGACATTGGCTTCGATAATGCCCATTTTGGTTGCATAAGAAACACTTAATGTGTTCCTTGCTCTTCTTTGTTGTGGGGATTGTCTCCTTGGGCTTCTCCTTGCATACCTAAAAAACTTATTTACATATAAATAAATAACTAATTTTGTATATATATATGCAATCATTTACACTCAACACCTCAAATTACATTACTACATATATAAATTTAAATTAACTTGTAATTCAACTATCATTCTCGCATAGTAATAATATTTATATTTTCATATCATAAAATGAAAGAATATAAATTTCTATTAACATAATAATAATAACACATTCAATATCAAAAATATTTCCTTGGTTTATAAGATAATTCAATTTAAAGGCCAACAAAGCTCTAACGTATATAACAGAAGTTATTGAATCTTTTGATTTAAATATGAATGCCGTAAATGATCTTCTAAACATTAGTTGATGCTATACAATACTAGATAATAAACATCCAAAAACTCATTATTTTGGGAAAAGAAATGACAGAATATTATTGATAAAAAACTAACTCAAAAATAATTAAACATATGTTTAAATAATTTAAAACCCTAATAAGATGAAAAAAAAGATAATAAAAAAAGATAAAATCTTCTAGACATTCGAAAAGGATTTAAATGATATTTTTTGGGTTTGAAATAGGGTGGTTAAGGATAAACTTTGGAATTTATTAAAGATCTCTGAATGAGTTTTGATTTGATATATTATAAGCCTCGTGGTTCAATTCGAGTCAAAAGTTATTGTTGGTTGTTACTCGAAAAACCTAATGGTTTCACTGTACAAAAATTTTGTACAAAGGTCTGAACCTTTTCCTAGCTACCATGTGTTCTTTTAAATTAAACTTGGATCGCCTGCGGAACTTAACACGTTTGATCCAAAGTGTAATCTATTTGTTCTTTTAGGTTTAGACTTGGATCTCCTGCGGAACTTAACACGTTCGATCCAAATCACCTAGGTTATTAATTCCATTAAATATTAATTTTCAAAATTGGCTTCCAGGATTACATGGCGAGACACATGACCTTCTTGGATATGGGAACAACTACCACCGCCTAGACAAAACCTTTTAAGGAAAGCTAATATTTAATTTCCTTAAATAACTTTAGGTCAACCGAAAATAACAATCAAATCACAAGGAAAAGAAAAACAAAGAACACAACATCGAAAACAAATTCGAAATATTAGAATCGCATGCCTCTTGTATTTGGTTTTTTTTTACATGAAGATAAAACTAGTATGATGCGGAAATAAAATACTAGTATACCTTTTCTTTTGCAAGCAAAAACCTCTAGGTCTTCTACCGTATTCCTCTTCTAACTTCAGACGTTGTGTGGGCAACGATCTTCCGAGATGAGAAACCACCAAAGCACCTTCTTCTCCTTTCTTCAAGTTTCGGCCAAGCACAATGCTTCCAAAAGATGAATATCTTTTTCCACCAACCAAGCTCCAAGGGATGCAAGCTTTCTCTCCTTCTTCTCCAAGCTAAGATCCGACCACCACTTAATCTCCTAGAGGAAGAGGAGGTTCGACCACACCAAGGAAGAAAAGAGGGAGAAGAATAATAAAAGTTGTGTCATGAAGGCACCCCAACCCCCTCTTTTATAATCTTTAGCTTTGGCAAATAAGGAAATTTAATTACAATAAAATTTCCTTAACTTTCTTTAACATGAATTAATTAAGAAAAATTAAACAAAATTTCCTATTCCTTCATGTCATGGCCGACCACATCATTAAGAGCAAATAAGGCTATTTCAATCAACAATTAAAATTCCTTATTTGTCTTTGGAAATTTAAAAAAATAAAATTTCCCTTTAAAATTCCTTCATGGTTGATAAAAAGAAATTTTTATAATTTTAATTTTTCAACATGTGAATAATTTACAAAGAAGAAAAATAAAATATCTTTCCAATCTACAAATAAGGAAAGAGATCTAATCTCTTTCTTTAATATTTTGTAGATCCTTTTAAAAAAGATATTCTAATTTTTAATCTCTCCAATAAATTATATCTTTCACAAAAGAAAAATTTAAAATTAAAATTCTTTTTAATTTAATGGGGGCCGACCACCTAAACTTGGGTTCAAGCTAGGGTCGGCCACCCATGAACCAAGGCTTGGCCGACCCTAGCTTGATCCACAAGCTAGCTTGGCCGACCCCTACATCATGGGTATGAAGGTGGGTATAGTACTCTATAAATAAAAGGCTACGATAGGGACCGAAAGGAGGAATTGGTTTTGGTCTCCCAATAAAATTAAGCATCCTGTGTTCGCCCGGAACACACAACTTAATTTTATCAATAATAATTCATTCCACTAGAGAACTATTATTGAACTACCGCACCAATCCCAAATTACATTTTTGGGCTCCTTCTTATTATGAGTGTGTTAGTCTCCATGTGTTTAAGATGTCGAATGCCCACTAATTAAGTGAGTTACTGACAACTCATTTAATTAATATCTTAGTCCAAGAATAGTACCACTCAACCTTATTGTCATGTCGGACTAAATCCACCTGCAGGGTTTAACATGACAATCTTTATGAGCTTTTCTCGGGGACATTATCAACCTAGATCACTAGGACACAATTTCTTTCTATAATCAACAACACATACTATAAGTGATATCATTTCCCAACTTATCGGCTTATTGATTTATCGAACTAAATCTCACCCATTGATAAATTAAAGAAATAAATATCAAATATATGTGCTTGTTATTATATTAGGATTAAGAGCACACACTCCCATAATAACTGAGGTCTTTGTTCCTTTATAAAGTCAGTATAAAAGAAACGACCTCTAATGGTCTTACTCAATACACTCTAAGTGTACTAGTGTAATTATATAGTTAAGATAAATTAATTCCTAATTACACTACGACCTTCCAATGGTTTGTTCCTTTCCATTTTGGTCGTGAGTTGCTGTTTATAATTTATAAGGTACTGATAACATCATCTTCTGTACGTGACACCACATACTATGTTATCTACAATATAAATTAATTGAACAACTACAAACAAATATAGATAATTTGACCAAATGTGATTCTTTATTCAAAATAAATGTTTACAAAAACTTAGGCTTTCAGTATACACTCTAACAGTTATGACTTCTTAAAGTTTCCACCGATCCTGCTCTGATTCTACTCTGATCCTGTTCTGATCCTACCGATTCTGTTATGATCCTACCGATCCTGCTGCGATCCTACTGCAAAAAGTGATTCTGCACGATCCTGGATCGATTTTGAGTTTTCGGATCGTAGGATAGTACGATCCTACGATCCGGATCGCGATTTTACAAACTATGGTTAAGACCACTTGATTTTACAAAATCAGTATGGTTCTCCTTGCTTGCAAATAACATTCTGTGTTGCACCCTTTGATGTTGATGCATTCTTGGACGTAGAGACACTCCCTCGGTTAGAAGCACCACCATTTGAGGTGAAACGCCCACTAAATCAACAAGAATCTTTTTGTTGTTTTTTCACTTTGAGAGCCAATTTGCATACATTATTATAAGTCTAGTAAGGTTGCAGCTGCACAACATTTCCGATCTCATATCGAATCCCTCCAAGAAATCGAGCAATAGTTTGCTCGTTTGGCTCTAGAATATCACATCTCATCATGAGATTCTCAAATTCGGTAATGTACTCTTCTACTAACAGATCTTTTTGCTTAAAATTATGGTACTTGAGAAACATATCTTAAAAATAAATATCTGTTAAAAATTTTTTGTGCAATATTTCTTCAACTTGATGGCAACCAATTTTACCTTGCGATCTTTTGAAATTTCTCCAAATTCAAAGATCTTTTCAACCTAGTTGAGCCAATAGATGAACTTATTCAGGTCATTACTTCCATCAAAATATGGGATGCCGACTTTGAAGTCAAAGGATTTCTCGTGAACATTGCTCCTTTGATGTCCCCACCCTTGAGGTGTCTCATCAGTGGAATCATCATCTTTGTGACCATGAAATGGATTAAAACCCATATCATTATTTGCATAATCATCCTCTGAACCATGACCCTCAACATCACGATTCACGGGTTCACCATGCACAAGGCGTTGCTCGAGTTGTTGCACTTGTCTCCTGAAGTTATCCAACTCTATATCATGAAGGTCTCTTTGACAAGCTACCGGATCATCACCATTTGACCCTTGTCTTATATGACCACCCATCGGGAATCAGGAAACCTCGCTCTGATACCAATTTGACACACAAAACATATAAGAAATAAGAGGTAACACAAGGCAGGGCTCTCAACTCACCACTCTACGGAATCCACCAAAGAGTTTAGAGGGATACGAGAAGAAAATTCTTCTCACAAGAGTAAAAGCTCAAACATATTTTAATCTAAAAAACCATCCTCCTCACCACACAAAAAAGGAGCCTTTATAGCGAACTTAGAACAATCCTCCCAGAAAAGTCAAATAATCATTAATGAGATTTATAATTCCTAAGTCCTTGAAAAATGAAAATTACATTTAACAAGGTAATAGTTAAAGACATTAAAAATGGATTCATTTGTAAGTACCATTGTATACACATTCCCGAGTATGAATCCTGCATAGGAGTTAAAATTTTTTATTATTCCCGAGTAGATCTTCTCGGGGAGTGGTTGTCTTCATTCCCGAGTGGATATTCATTATTCCCGAGTATATCTTCTTAGGGAGTGACTGTCGTTATTCCTGAGTGGATCTTCATTTTCGATTGGATCTTCATTTCCGATTGGATCTTAATTATTCCTGAGTGGATCTTTAATTCCGAGTGGATCTTCATTATTCCTGAGTAAATCTTATTGGGATGTTTTTGAGTCATTTACCTCACTTCACATAACCTAGGGACGGATTGTGAGAGACGTCTGGAGTGAGCATAATCACTTTTTACTATAACAAAACTCTAATACTGTCTCTATCGGGTGCTTAATTGGCTAAAGGATGATAAATTTGCTATAATGGGAAAGAGATCAATTCTTGGTGGACGCATGCCTTAGGGAAAAAACTCCTCCCATCCCTTAGTCACTTGATGATAGGCTATAAGCTGATCCCATGATATACCTCCCTTCACATAATCTGGAGACGGACTGTGAGGGACATCTATGAGGAGCGTAATCACTTTTTTACTACAAAGCTCTAATATTATTCAAAGTGCTCCCTCTATTCACTAACTACTTTTTTTCAGAATCACAAAGCTCTAATATTATTTAAAGTGCTCCCTCTATTAAAAAAAGTACAATAAATTACTAAATCGTGTACATAGCTAAAATTCTGAAAATACCTAAATCACATATTTAAGTTTTAAAATTACCGAATCATGTATTAAATTTCATTTATGCCCCTCTGAATCGATTGTTATAGTGTAACAATCGATTCATACATTGTTCATCAACAAAATAATGTCTTGAATCGATTGTTATACTATAACAATAGATTAAAAAAAAAAAAAACTGATTTGTGTTTCAAAAATTGTTGTTCTCAATATGATGTATGGAAATAATGTTTGAGGATATAAATATAATCAAGAGAATTAGACGAATACATAAGACTTGGTTCCATATCATTTCGAGCTCTCTAGATTCATAAGCCGATTTTGGCTAAAATCGCTGATGGACCTAGAGAGCTCGGAATGATATGAAACCAGGTCTTATGTGTTCGTTTAATTCTCCTGATTATATTCATGCTCTCAAGCATACTTTCCACAGGCCATACAACATTTTTTTGAACACGAATCAGGTTGATTCGTGTTTAAAAAATCACTGCTCTTAATATAGTGTGTCAAATTTGATTTCTGAGTGGACCAAATCAGCTAATGGACTTAGAGATCTTAGAATAATATGAAACTAAATTCTATATGTTTGTATAGTTCTTCTAATTATATTCATACCCTCAAATATCAATTTGACATACTATATTGAGAACAGTAATTTTTTCAACTCGTTTTTGATTGAGTTAAATTCCACCAATCTCAATCGATTGATAGATTTATCAATTGATTGCTATACTATAACAATCATTTGACAATTCTACTAATTAATTAGAACATTAAGAGGGGTAAAATGAATATTAGATACATGATTTTAATAATTTTAAAACCTAAATATATTCTACTAGTACGTGTTTAAGTAATTTGTCGAAAAAAGTATATATCATTTGAATGATAATTTAGATAAGTAGAAGAAACATTTCAACTCTAGAAAAAAGAATTTCTTTTAAAGAATACTTTTGATACTCACCCTTAATTTCTAAAAGAGAAATTCTTCCACGAATATTATTCTGATGGAATTTCCTTTTGCTCTACTAAGTGACCTGTTTATGCCCCAATATTTGCACTTTTTTATTCTTAAGAGAAAAGAAAACCTCTTATTTTGACAAGCGGAAAAATTAAGTTAATGCATTCGGAGACAAATTTAACATTAGATGCGCACTTTTCATGATCATGATTCATTATCATTATTTCTGTGTTTTTTTTGTCATTAATTTTTTTTTGTTTCGTGATATGAACGAAAATAATATGACTCATGACTGACTCTAACACTAGAGTCAGTCCTATCAAGGGTGAGACTCATTGAACATAAGATCATAGCAGGTCAACGACAGTAAATACTTTTAGCAAAGGAACATAATAATGGAAGATTTTTTGTTGAATTCAAACGTTGATACAAACTCTCTGGTGTACATACGTTCAATGTCCTTGAACAATGGAAATACATCATTTAACAAAAAGGCAAAATCTTTTTTGCAGTCTAACTTGCTACGATCTTCAAATGAAAGCAGATGAAGCTAACGACTAGAGTCTGATAGTAACTATATTCAAGGTATCATCTTCAAGAAATATTCACATAACAGAAACAATGCACCAAGATAAAGAAGTGGCTGTGCTTCTTGTTATCTGACGTCCTCTGAAATTGAGCTCGCCGCCAAGCGCTAAGCAATCAGTGAATGCCTCCATTTAACATGGAAGACTAGCTAACCAAGGGAGGAGCTTCTCATGCACCAAATCTGGCCTGTCATCATGAGGGCAGTGACCCACTTTTGGTAAAACGATCAGTTGCACATTCGGTAATTCCTTGGGCAAAGAAGAAAAGTACTTTCCAACTGGCCCATCAAGAGGAGTAAATGGATCCTGATCGCCCCATAAAACCAATACCGGGATCGAAAGTTTTGGCATCAACGACACAGGATTTGGTCCTGGAGGTCCAGTGATGATAGAAACAAAAGCATCAAGAGCCCCGACATCATCTGCTGGTCCCTTGATAATCTGTGTCCATGGTATGACAAGTGCATTAGTAAACAATTCAAACTGGACTGAGTTGAACCAGTTGTAAGTGTGGTGTTTTTCGGTCTCGTCATATGATAAGAGTAGCAAATATTTTGGTCGATGGAAAAAATTGTACCTCAATCAACTCAGCATCAACAGCCGCCTTGTTTCCATAAACTGAAAGTAAGATATTCTTAAGAGTCTCCCTGGTTTGTCAACAAGTACTGATTAACTTCAATCTTCAAATTGCACAGAAACAAAAAAGCCATCCAACAAGGGTACCTTTGTTTAACCCGATCAAAAAGAGCTGAAGCAATTGGTCTCTGATTCAGTAAGAAGTCAAATAACCAAAGCAAAGGCAAAATCAGCTTGATTCTCCAATCATCAACAATAGCCTTGTTGTTCATGCCACCAGCACAGTTTAAAAGTACAAGACCTCGAACTAGACCTCCAGTGGATTCTGGTTTACAATTCAAAGAATCACCATTGGACACGCATATCCTACATCTATTGCATAGGAGAAACTTTGAAAGAAAGTTCACACAATGCCAAGGGGAATTGCCAATCTAAAGCCAATACTAACCGGAAGCAGCAATCACACATGCAAGACTTCCAACTGAATTTCCGACAAGCACAGTAGGCTTTTGAACAATATCGTCCAAAAAATCCAAAATCAACTGTTTGAGAAACATGCTGGTAAGTATAAGCATCCAAAGAATCGTGATATTGGTAAGATGAACATGGATATAAAAGGCAGAAAGGTACCTGAGCCCAGCCTTCCATTGTGTATGAAAAACCTGGTGGCTTCTCGGATGCACCAAATCCGAGCAAGTCAAGAGCATATACTGTATAATTCTCTGACAATACTCCAATATTCCTGAAGTCCAGTGGAAAGCGCTAAAAAATAAATCTATTGGCACAGCACATTTGACTCGTGGAGTTATTATAATGTAGTATTGAAATATAGAGGATTAATATTTACAAAAAACTACTTTCAGAATTCTCTATGTTGCAACTATAAATTGAACCTCGAAACAACAACAAACTGGTTTAAATGAGTCAGCAACGAATTTGAATGAATTTTGAATTTCCTTATTGAGCAAAGTAAACTCCCTAGTACAACCAGATGACATTTGTCTGAGTTATTGCCTTTTGCACTCATTGGCATGTTCTTCTCGTTTTCGAATATGATCATGAAGAGGAAAGATGCCCGATTCTTAAACTCCTTAACTTTTATATATCAGATTTTATCAATTTTAAACATCAGAAAAATCAGGTAATCGAGAAAATCTATAGCAAGGAATTAATAGAGGAAAAGATGGGATTTTTAACTCTCTTTTTTTTTTACTCTCCCGACCTGCGCCAGTGGCCGATGGAGGCGCCGAATCCATGGATGAGGAGGAGAGGAGGGCCCGCGCCTCTTACAAGGTAGTTGACATCGAACTCCTTCCACTTCCAGGTGGCGCAGGATCCGAGAACCTCCTTCGGGTCCCCGCTCCCACCGGCTGGCGCCGCGACAAGGCCGGCTCCGCTCCCCGAGACGGCCTCGAGAGGGCGGCTGCGGCTCAGACTGCCTCGCGAGGTAGCAATGTGAAAAGAAGCAGGGGATGAGGCGGTGAAGGGAGGAAGACGATGAATGTAGGGAGATGAAGGCGGAGAGAAAGAGGAGGAAAGGGTTGGGAGAAGCGCAAGAGCCATCGCCAAGCTCTCGTCTTGCTCTCCTCTCCACAACTAAATCTGGTGGCCACCGGTGAGGAGTCTGAAGGGGCGATGAATTGCACTAATTCTTTTTCTGAACCGATTGTGAACCAATTCGGGTTCAGTTTGTTAAGTTTCTGTGGACCGGAACGGGTCACGTGATAGCAAACCCTAGACAAAAAAAGACCACCACTGCCGCAAAGTCTCTCTGGCGCCGTCGCAACTCCTCTGGCGTTTCCGCTGGAAACTGACTCCTTGGTTTAAATCCTGGAATTTAATTGTGTATAGGTGCGTTTTGTTCTACAATTTTGTTATGTTTCAGAATTGTTCTTCCCTGTGTTTGAGATACTCTGTAATTGTTCGATGTGATTTGTGGTACTTAAAAATGGTCATTTTACTGATTCACATGTTGAATGTTTCGTGTAGTCAATGTTGATTGCTTGTATTTCTGATACAATCCTTGGTGCGGAAATTTGACGACAGTTCTATCCTTTTTTTATCATCGACCAAGTTGTGCCTTATCTTACGCACTGCTCGCTGAAAATTTTGAGGAGGAAAAAAAATCACTTTTCGGCGATACAATATTTTTATTTACTATTGAACAGAAATTTGTGCTAAAAAGCAGGTAGCTTTGTATATTAGAACAAGCAAAAGAATGCTCCTTTCCCTAAGCTCACAGGGGTTATTTTTGCAATTTTTTTCTTCTGGTTAGATTTGTTAAGCAAACTTATTATGTTCGGTATTTGTTTCAATAAGTTAACTACCATGACTGCAGTAGTGCAAAATGTGTATTTGCTATCAATAGTTATGCTATTGTATTGTCTTCTTTGTTCTTTGACTTGGAAATTTCTTGCATTTTGATTGAATTGCAAAGAGTGAGAACACAGTCGTTGTCTCAAAGTTTAACATTTTAAAACCCTGCTGCTGTATGTAGAGAAATGACTTCAAATGCTGAGGAAGGTAGGAGCTTTGCTAGGAGGGACCAACTACTTAAGATACAGTCAGAGGTGCAAAAGCGATGGGAAGAACACAAGGTTTTTGAGGCAGATGCTGGCAGTAAACCACCTAAGGAGGGCGAGAAGTTCTTTGGAAATTTTCCATACCCGTACATGAATGGCATGCTGCATTTAGGTCATGCCTTTTCACTATCAAAACTTGAATTTGGTGCTGCCTACCACAGGTTATGTGGTCGTAATGTCCTTTTGCCATTCGCTTTCCACTGCACTGGAATGCCTATCAAGGCGTCAGCTGACAAGCTTGCACGAGAGGTTCAATTATATGGGAATCCTCCTGTTTTTCCTTCTTTAGAAGAGGATTCTAATGCAGAAGATATTGAGGAGCCCAAACCTGAAAATGACAATGTTGCCGCCCCTGATAAATTTAAGAGCAAGAAGTCCAAGGCTGCTGCAAAATCAGGTGGATATAAGTCTCAGTGGGAAATTATGCAGTCTCTTGGTTTGTCAAATGAAGAAATTGCTAAGTTCCAAGATCCATACTGTTGGTTAAGCTATTTTCCGCCTCTAGCTAAAGAAGATCTAACAGCTTTCGGCTTGGGCTGTGACTGGAGGCGTTCTTTTATTACAACAGACACGAACCCCTACTATGACTCCTTTGTCAGATGGCAAATGAGGAAGTTGAAAAGCTTAGGAAAGATTGTGAAGGATATGCGGTATACAATATACTCTCCATTGGATGGCCAACCATGTGCAGATCATGATCGAGCTTCTGGTGAGGGTGTTCAGCCACAAGATTATGTTCTGATCAAGATGGAAGTCCTTCCTCCTTTTACATCAAAATTTAAAATTTTGGAAGGAAAGAAGGTATATCTAGCAGCTGCAACATTGAGACCTGAGACAATGTATGGGCAAACAAATGCATGGGTGCTTCCAGATGGCAAATATGGGGCTTTTGAGATTAATGAAAATGATGTTTTCATTATAACACAACGTGCTGCTTTGAATCTTGCGTATCAAAAGATGTCACGAGTTCCAGAGAAGCCAACTTGTTTACTTGAGCTCTCTGGTCATGATCTTATTGGTTTGCCCTTGAGGTCTCCTCTTGCTTTTAATGAAATTATATACTCACTTCCCATGCTTACAATCTTAACTGATAAAGGAACGGGGATTGTTACAAGTGTCCCTAGTGATTCACCTGATGACTATATGGCTTTACAAGATTTGAAATCAAAACCTGCTCTGAGATCCAAGTTTGGGGTTAAAGATGAGTGGGTTCTTCCTTATGAGGTCATACCAATTATTAATATTCCAGAATTTGGAGATAAGTCTGCTGAGAAAGTATGTCTCGATCTTAAGATCAAGAGTCAGAATGACAAAGATAAACTTGCAGAGGCAAAAAAGTTAACCTATTTGAAAGGATTTACTGATGGTATAATGCTGGTAGATGACTTTAAAGGAATGAAGGTCCAGGAAGCAAAGCCTATGATTAGGAATAAACTGCTAGAATCAGGAGATGCAGTGATGTACAGTGAACCTGAGAAAAAAGTAATGTCCAGATCAGGTGATGAGTGTGTCGTGGCTCTCACAGATCAATGGTACATTACCTATGGTGAGGCTGAGTGGAAGGCTAAGGCAGAGGATTGTTTGGCCAAGATGAACCTGTACTATAAAGAAGCAAGAAATGGTTTTGAGCATACACTAAGTTGGCTTAATCAGTGGGCATGTTCCAGGTCTTTTGGACTTGGTACACGCCTTCCTTGGGATGAGCAATTTCTAGTCGAATCACTTTCAGATTCAACACTCTACATGGCCTTCTATACTGTTGCTCATCTATTGCAATGCGGTGACATGTATGGATCTGATCATTCTTCTGTGAAGCCAGATCAAATGACTGATGATGTCTGGGATTATATCTTTTGTGGAGGTCCTCAGCCAAAATCAGATGTCCCTGTGGTTCTTCTTAACAAGATGAAGCAAGAATTTGACTATTGGTACCCATTTGATCTTCGTGTATCTGGTAAAGACCTTATTCAAAACCACCTCACTTTCAGTATCTATAACCATACTGCGCTGTTGTCTGAATGTCATTGGCCTCGTGGATTCCGATGCAATGGACATCTTATGCTGAACTCTGAAAAGATGTCCAAGTCAACTGGAAATTTCAGGACTCTTCGTCAGGCAATAGAGGAATTCTCCTCTGATGCCACGAGGTTTTCCCTTGCAGATGCTGGGGATGGAATGGACGATGCAAATTTTGTTTTTGAAACATCAAATGCTGCGATATTAAGGCTTACTAAGGAAATTGCTTGGATTGAAGAAGTATTGGCTTCTGAGTCTACTTTACGTGCTGGTCCACCCAATACTTATGCTGATTTTGTATTTGCCAATGAAATAAATATTGCAATCAAATCGACTGAACAGAACTACAACAAATTTATGTTCCGAGAAGCTCTTAAGACAGGTTTCTATGACCTGCAGGCTGCTAGGGATGAATATAGGCTGTCTTGTGGGCCAGTAGGTATGAACCGTGACTTGCTGTGGCGCTTCATGGATGTTCAAACTAGGCTCATTACTCCAATTTGTCCACACTATGCTGAACATGTTTGGCATAATGCTCTAAAGAATGATGGTTTTATTGTAAATGCTGGCTGGCCTTTGTCTGACGCACCTGATCTTACTCTAAAGCTTGCTAACAAGTACTTGCAAGACACGATAGTATTAATGAGGAAGTTGCTCCAAAAGCAATCATCTAATTTGAAGAAGGCTAAAAAGGGTGTTGTAATTCCTACAACAGAAGAAAACAAATTAACAGTAGGTCTTATATATGTCAATGAACAATTTGATGGGTGGAAAGAAGAATGTTTGAGGATACTCACAAGCAAATATGACGCTGAGACACAAATTTTTGCACCTGATCAAGAGATACTTGAAGCATTAAAACAGAGTGTTGTTGGGCAGGCTGCAAACTTTAAGCAGATCCAGAAGCTTTGCATGCCTTTTCTTAAGTTCAAGAAGGATGAAACTTTATCAATTGGTCCACAGGCACTGGATCTGAAACTGCCTTTTGGTGAAATTCAGGTTCTTGAAGAGAATTGTGACTTGATAAAGAGACAACTTGGTCTTGATCATATTGAAATCCTGTCTGCAACTGATGATGCTGCACGAAGCAGAGCTGGTTCATACAACTCATTGCTAAATCAGAACCCACCTTCACCTGGCAATCCTGTTGCTATCTTTTTGAGCAAATTGGAGTATTCTACTGCAGAACTTCAAATTGAAGCCTAAAGAAATGCTTTGGAAATTTTGTTAGGAAGGACTGCTAGAGGTTAGACGTTACTTTAATGAATAATCTAGAACCTAATATTCTTGCTATTCATGACATTAAAGGAACTTAAATTTATCTGCTATTTTTAACATTTGATAGCATACATGTTTAATCTTTAACGTTTCATTTTTCTTGTGAACCATGTTGATCTGGTGGTATTTCTGGTGGGTATTCTTTCTAAATGTTTAGTTATATTTTTGTCAGAAAAAATCTATTCATGAGGTTTTCAATTCTTATACTGAAATACAACTATCATGTGATTCAAATTTTGCTTTACAGTTGTGTTTATCGATTTGGATACCGAAAATACAAGAAATGTTTCATTGAGAATCTTATGGATTCAAATGGAAATAAAGCAAGCCAACAATAGCACAAGCAATACTCTTGAGACTGGTTTTTATTCAGTGATTGCATTGCAACAAAAGTGTACAGGGATAATTTGTTTATTTTCAACTATGTATACTAATTTATTTCTTTTATATTTCATACAGCTTTCAGCCCGAACCGGACAGTTTGTTGGCAGTATTTTCATAAATTTTGCACCTTCTCATGCTGCGACCGCTAAATTTCCCCCCAGTTTCAGTGCATCTTCATGTTCTCTGAATTAATTTATTTCAACATTCACAGGCTTAAATTCTGAGTGGAAACTGATAATAAGTTAGTGTTGTGCTTTTGATTCTGTACTGATTTCTATGCAAGAAACTTCTCAGAAACAATGATGCTTTTTTCTTAGTTTGAATCTTGTTGAGCTTGTGCCATATGTAAGATGATAGCCCGGCTGTGTATGCTTTTACTTGTGTTTACAATAAATGATTTGGGAAATTATGTTTGAAATTTTCAGTATGGAAATACTTGTGAAGCAGAAGTTATTGTTCTTAAACTATGCAAGCACTTTCAAATGAGTCCTACCTATGATACTCATACGTGGGTACTGCTTCATCTAAAGATCTATTACGATTGAGTTAATTTCACATTGGTATTCATTATTCTATGTTTCTTTTTTCCCAATTTAAACTTGAAGTATGTTCTCTTAATTTGTTACCTGCTGTTATTTTGTGATTGTCATTTAGTTCAATCTTCTTTTTATTATAGAAATTAGGCTTTAATTCACAGGACCTTTTGTTCTGATTCTTGTTTCCAACCGTCTTTCTTCTTTAAGTAAACAAGCTAGGGATTCTAACGCTTCAGGTCCCTAACGTTTAGGTTCTATTTAAATCTAAACTTAGAATCTTATGTAATACTTCAAAATGATAAACTGATATTGCTGCTACATCACATGCAAAAGGTGATAATCCTCATTAGAGGCTCTTTCAGTATATTTCATGGTGATAAAAGATGAATCTCATGGTGATAAAAGATGAATATATTTATTTTCAATGTCCTCGTCAATTCATGATCAACACGGAGGAAGTAAATTACGGATATATAGGGGCATAAATGGATATCAAACTTATAAACATGATATCAAACGTAATAATATGACTTAGCAAAATCTAATCACATTTAAATCTGAACCCTGATTTTGTTTTTTTTTTCGCTCTATAAAACAGAGCATAATTGCATAAAGCGCAAGTTCATGCACGTAGGAACATGTCCTCTGCGCTTCGTTACTGCAACGCTCTACGTCAAACCCAAGTCCACCTCCCAAATCCAAGGACGAAACCGATCCTCTCTCCTCCTCCTCCTCCGACGCCGGCGGCGCCATTTGAGCCTCAACAAGAACCTTCTGCTTTACCTTCCCCCTTCCGCCTCCTCATATCCTCCATCAAGACCCTCGCCGCCGAAGGCCGCCTCTCCCATGCCTTCTCCTGCTTCTCTCTGCTCCGCCTCCGCTGCTTCTCCGCCTCCCTCCTCCACCCCCTCGCTTCCCTCCTCTCTTGCTGCACCTCCCAGGGCACCCTCGCCCATGGCCTGCAGCTCCATGCTCTCTCCCTCACTCTCGGCTTCCACGACCACCCTCGTATTCTCCCAAAGGTGACCTCCTTTTATGCCAATTTGGGCCTCCTGCCCGACGCCCATGGCGTCGCCCTTTTCTCCGGCAGCTCGGAGGTCATCCAATGGAACCTTTTGATCTCTGCCTACATTAGGGACGGCCAGACCTCCAATGCGCTCCTCGCCTATAGGGATCTGCTTCAGAGAGGCGTCGAGCCTGATAAATTTACCTACCCACCCGTCCTCAAGGCTTGCGGAGATTTGCTTGACTTGGAGTTTGGCAGGGAGGTGCACAGGACCATCGATGGCAGCGGCATGGAGTGGAACCTGTTCGTCCACAATGCGCTCGTGGCGATGTATGCTAAATGCGGTGCATTGGAAGTTGCATGGAAGCTGTTCGAAGAAATGCCGATTAGAGATGTGGTATCGTGGAACTCCATCGTGTCGGCGTATGCATCACGGGAGATGTGGGAGGAGGCATTCGAGTTGTTCGGGCGGATGAGAGCGGAAGGTTTGGAGGTGAACAGTGTGACGTGGAACACAATTGTTGGTGGGCATTTGCAGAGGGGCAATCCTAGAGAAGCTTTGAGATTGATTTCAGAGGTAACTTGGAGTGGTTCAGAGGTCGACTTTGTGACTTTAGTTGTTGGTCTTAGTGCTTGCTCTCACGTCAGATCGCTGAAATTGGGGAAACAGCTCCATGGGTTTGCAATCCGTAGCTGCTGTGATCGGCTTGAGAATGTCCGCAATGCCTTGATCGCAATGTACTCAAGGTGCGACCATATAGCGCATGCCTGGCTCTTGTTTCAGAAAGCTGAGTTCAGGAGTTTAGTTACTTGGAACACAATGATCACTGGGTTCAGCCTCACAGACCAAGCTGAGGAAGCTTCTATCATTTTCAGAGATATGATACATTCAGAAGTTCAGCCAAACTACGTAACCATTGTCACATATCTTGCCCTATGTGCTCGTGTTGCAAACCTCCAGCATGGGCGGGAGCTCCATTGTTACATCACTAAGCATGATTTTCAGCTCTACTTCTTACTCTGGAATTCCCTAATTGACATGTATTCCAAGTCTGGAAAAATCTTGGTAGCTAAATGTGTGTTTGACTCGATGACCAATCGTGATGAAGTATCATACACTTCAATGATAGCCGGTTATGGATCTCAAGGTGAAGGAATTGCTGCCCTGCAACTGTTTCATCAGATGCTTGACTGTGGGATGAAACCAGACCACATAAACATGGTTGCTATCCTCTCAGCTTGTAGCCACTCTGGACTTGTATCTCAGGGTCAAAAGCTCTTTGACATGATGGTTGACACATATGGCATTGTGCCACAGATGGAACATTACTCTTGCATGGTTGATCTATTTGCTCGAGCTGGATTGGTTGCAAAAGCAGAGGAATTGCTTAATAAAGCTCCAATACCGCCGACAGCGGCTATGTGGGCAGCTCTAGTAGGAGCATGCCTGGTCTATTTGAACACAGAGATTGGAGCAAGAGCTGCAAAGAAGCTCTTAGAGATGGGGACAGACAATTCGGGGCACTATGTATTGATTGCTAATATGTATGCAACTGCTGGATGTTGGGATGAGCTTGCAAAGGTGAGGACAATGATGAGGGATTTGGGTGTTAGGAAAACACCAGCTTTGGCTTGGGTTGATTTAGGGAATGGATTTCATCCTTTCTTGGTGGATGATCGGTCAAACCCTCTTGCACATGAAATATATGAGGTGTTGGACATATTAACTGGACAAATGAGTGATCCTATGCAACTTGAAATTGTGGATTTCAGATCTTCTGACAACATTGAGGGGTGAAAAAAAACTTGATCTCAGACATAGAATTAGCTATTTAGCTTCCATTTGTCAGAAATGCCCGTGTAAACTTGAACCTGGAATCATTCACAAACTTAAACCATGCATAGATCTAAATGGACATTACATCATTCTAGGATTGGCACATTTCAAAGACCATGAAGACGTTCATCATGCTGACCAATAACAGATGAACGAACATAGCAAATTTTGTTTATTTGTTATTTGCAACATGGACTCACGAGCAGCAAAGACGGTTACCAGTCGGACTGATTAAAATTGGGCAAATCTTTGCTGCAGATGATTCTCTGCAATAAAGATTAAAAACTATGTCCGCCAGCTGAGTACTAATGAAAGACTGGGCTTAGAATGTCTACCAAGAATTTGCAACACTATTGACAAATGCTTTCCGCTGGTGAGTGATTCTTATTTTCTCAAGCTTAAGTCTACAGAACCTGCAGCACTACTGGCAGCCATCGATTTATTTAGTGTCTCAACAGAAGGTTCCTATTTGAGGTTCATCTTGTAGAAGACAGTGTAGCCAGATAATTTTCAAAACTAATCACATTGCACCTCTGTTGAGTGTATTCACGAGTTTGATTTACAATTACCAGCTTGCGGAATTACGACTCCTAGTCATGACACTAGTACAGGCCCATCCTGCTTGTACTTCATAAAATGTTCAACTGACTATTTAGTATGAACAAGAAAATCAAATGGATTCGTGAATCACTTTGTTGAGTATGTTTACTGGGTTTCCCCATTCTGAATAACATTTTATATTGAGTTCAACATTGTTGTGATGCTTTTGAATCTCAGCATGATTATGAAAGGCATTATTACATATAGAGATTACTGAATAACTATCTTGTAGATCAAACTCAGAAACTTGTGTTGGTATTATTGAAATTGAATTGAATTCTTTCACTTTCGTTGTTCTTTTTCAGGAAAGAGAGAATGCTTTAAATTTGTCAAAATTAATTTTGAAGTACTCAAAAAAGCTTAAATATTATTTAGTTTAAAATTTATTGAGGCAAAATTAGCACCATATTTTTATTTTTTTCGCATAAAACACAACAGCCAAACAGGTAGATAAGTTAGACAGCTAAATGGTCTGATTAAACTACACATGATGGCAAATGAATTGGCAAGCATTAACAAACTGCTTGCTCACAACAGTATAGATTTGTAAACAAAGTTTGTATCTCAACCGCTTCCTCGCAAGCATTAAGAATCTGTCATTTATTTACTGAAAAACAAAGAAATGTTTCCAACGCAACTGAAAGAAAGCCATTAAGCCGTCGACTGTTTAAGATAAGCAATTAGATCCGCACGCTCTTGTGGCTTCTTCAAACCAGGAAAAACCATCTTGGTCCCAGGAATATACTGCAAACAGAAACACATTTGTTATTTGTTAATACCATAATTAATCCCTATCATATTGTTCTGAGGAAACAACATCCAACTAAATTGAAAAGAGTGGCTTATAAATCAAGAAGCTTGGATAAATCTATCATGAATCATTTTCCTCGTTTTTTACTAAATAAACAATCATCTTATATTAAATATGCAGAAAACAAGCTTAGAGTAGACTGCAGTCCATACATATCAACTCTTATCACTTAAAGGTTATAGAAACTTAAGACTGCAAGTTAGGATGCCATTTCTATGACTCAACCAATTGTGGTACCTTAATTCATGATCGTCCTGAAGGTTGTGGAATCTTAAAGGTCATGAATCTGATATGCCATTTGGCCACACTGGAGGAGTTCTACACCCCAAAGAATTAGTCTACATACAATGATGGAGTTTCAAGTCTGATAGGCAAATGTAGGAGTCGCAGTAACTTAAGCAGATTGCAAGGACTCATCTCACTGAAATAGATCAAGGGCTTGTAAAACTCAGTACAAGCTACATAATTTGTTCATGTGTTTTCAAAACTCTGCCTTTCAGTAGTAATGCTACATAATTGTTCCTTCAATCGTCCAAGGTAGCTAAAAACATTAAAAGGACCGTAGATACCTTCTTAGGATTAAGCAAGTAGTCATACAATGTATGCTCCTCCCATATAACAGCCATGTTCTTGTTTGCAGCCGAGTACGAGTAGCCGAGGGTCGTACCAGATTGTCTCCCAAAAAGTCCATTCAAATTCGGCCCTGCCATTTTAGGATTAGAACTTTGTGAGTTCCGGACAGAGAGAGATCAAAACAGACACCAATCAAAACACAACAATAGAAAATAACAATAATGTGTTGTTGATTCCAGGGATCAAATGCCTATACGACATCACGAAGACACATCGATAGAAGAAAGGGCACATACAAAACATTCTTCGCAGTTGCAGTTTGTTCTTCTTTTTATATATATATAAAATCAACTTTAAGCATAAACCATACAAGGATCAATTAAAATCCCTCGAGAGATAAAATCCAAACGACCTTGCTTGTGACCGGCGCCCTTCTCCACGGTGTGGCACTGCGCGCACTTGGTCTTGAAGATCTTCTCCCCAGATTTGGGATCTCCCGGCGGGGCTTCGGCGAAAGATGCCATTGAGCAGTTCCTGATGCCACTCCCTCTACCCTCTCTCTGGTCTGATCGGTCTAGGGCTAATAAAAGTAAAAATTTTATGCGGACTCCACGGTAAGTGCGTCGAGTCACTCAGGATGAGCAATTACGGGCTTTGCTATTTACTCGGTCGGTGGAACTTCCATACGACCAAATCGGTCGCCTCGAATTCGATCTTCACCGTTTTTTCTTTTTATATTTGGGATCTATTAATTAGTCCTAGGAATTTCTGATTGAACGACGCGAATAATCTAGATAAATTAAACTTTTTAAAGTATAAAATAGATTTAACAAATTTGTTTTCTTAGAGTAAACCGCTTTGAAGGCACCTGCTGTAAGTTACTTATTCTTGCGGGTAAAAGCCCAAGCCCAACTGGGAGAATAGGAGAGAAGAACTAGACTGCTTTATCTCCCAGTACTGGTCCTGTTAACAAATGGTTCCTGTGTCGGGACCTGGGCGAAAATCCTAGTCTTTTCCTTCTTCCCATTGCCGCCTCCTTCCCCCGGCCGCCCTCCGCCTTCACAGATCGGTAGAGCTGTTTTATTTATTCATATTCTGGTTTGTGGTATTCGGTCTCTTTTTTGATGGATTGAGCGACAAACAAGGTTGGATTTTGGTTTGGTATAGCTTGGTTCTTTGGTTCAAAATTTTCGCTGTGGCATATCCTATTTGCCTTGAAAAAATATTTGATTTGGAGTCTGTTCGATGGAGAATTGTAATGGATCCTCCTGGTCTTGCAAATATCTCGTTGACTGTGTAATGTGTTGTTTTCTTTACCAAATTACAGATGTATTCCGCTTCTTGTGCCGGATTCACCTCGCGATTTTCCATGGACGTCTTCGTGGGAAGTTGATTGCTTTCCAGTTTAAAACTCTTGAATTCGGACGTAGTTGTTTGCCCATTGTTCGAGTTCATTTATCCCCTGAGACTTCGGATGCTACGCATTAATAGCTTTGTATTAGGGCTGTTTTTAATCTTCTAATCTGCTCGCGTAATTATCAACTATTGTTGCTTTCCAACGCAAATTATCTTATTCTCGCCTTTGGCGTTCATAACCTTCTAATCCCTTTTGATGCGATCGAACTCTTTAACAGAGTGAAATTTACTATCCTAACACCGTTTCTCTAACTAAAATTATGTATTTTTCCATCAAATATCTAGTGGTCAAAGATGATCAGGAAGCAGATCCATATGCTATAAGTTAAATATTTCCCATATTTAAGATCTTACTTGGTATCGTGATTCTTTTATCTAGACTATTAGAAATTCTTTTGAGATAATGAATTCTGTTTTTGCAGTTTGAAGTTTTTTGGTATTTCTTTCCTTAGTCATTGACAACTGATTACATGTTCCTAACTAGTATGATATGGATGATTCAGGTATTGCTTAGGCTTTTACACTAATGGGAGTTTCCTCTTCTCTTTGCCGCAGGTGGTGGATGATTATCAACAATCTTGTCAGATTGAAGAAGCACCCATTGTGTACTTTTTAGCATTATGAGTGGTGTTCCAAAGAGATTGCATGAGGAGGGTGGGCATTCTACACCTCTAAAACGACCACATGAAGAACTTGTGATGTATTCATCTCCATCAGGAAAGGCCAACCAATCAGTTGGTAATGAATTTCACCTCCCTCTTGACCATGGACACGAAGGAAGAGTAGCAAAAGTTCAACGCTTAGAAGCCCGTGAAGTTGATAAAAGATCATCTCTGCTGCATCGGATGCCTTCAGCATCTATCAGTTCATTAGACCATCCAATAACATCTGAAAACAGATTAGATTTGAAGAGAAATGTCAAGAGTGAAAGTTGGGAAGACAAAGAACATAGAACTGATAAAGGTGATTGTAGGAATGATACAAAGTTTGAGAAAGATTATGCTGCAGCTAATGCTCATTTGAATTGGAAAGATAGTAAAGAACATCACAGGAGTAGAAGATCTGCAGCTGATGGTTTGAATTCATGGTCTGGATCCCGAAGTGGTTTACAAAGTGCTAATGAACTTACAAAGGATCTGTTAATATCTGAGGATCGCTCTGTTGAAACACTTGATAGAATTGGAGATAACAAAATTGACCAGAAGGTTGAAGAAAAATTCAGAGATAAGGACAGGAAAACAAAGGAAAGAGATTTTGGTGAAAAGGACAAGGATAAAAATGGTTTTCAGAACAATATGCTGCTTGGTGGTACTAGTGATGAACACAAAGATCTGCTGCGAGAAGAGAAAGACATGGAAAAATGGGAAAGGGAGCGGAAAGATTTGCAGAAAGATAAAGAATGGAATATGAAGGATACTTTGAAGAGAGAAACATCGGCTGCAAATGAAAAGGATACTTTGCAATCTGAAAAGGAGTTCATTGATGGTTCTGTTAGAAGCTTTGAGCAGGATAACACTACCTCTGAACCTAAGAGAGGAAAATTCGATAGTTGGAAAATTCATGAGAAGGACATGAAAGAGAAAAAAAGAGAAGTGAATGGAGATGCTGGGGAGAGACCAGAACAACGTGGTAAGCATAATGACAAGGAATTAGATGATAGTTTCGTAGATGGAGATGGGGCTACAGATAAAGAAAAGGAAGCTTTTGGTAATGTTCAACAGCGTCGGAGACTGCGAACGAGAGGAACTCCTCAAACACCTCAACGTGAAGGCCGTCCTCGATCTAAAGCACGTGATAATGAGGGGTATGCATGAATGTCATCTGTGTTTCTGTAAACTCCATTGCAGAATATATATATAGGGAGTTGATATGCTCCCCGACTCACTATCCGCCCTGGCGCCCGGAAGTGATCTGGACACCCAATGGCGTAACCAGTGCTCCAGCCCAGTGCAGCCCAGCAATTTCATCATTTTCATCATAAAAATAAGTTCACTGGCAAACCGGCGCTAAATCATAGTCCAGTGCTGGGCTGCACTGTTCCTTTTTCACTGGCTGAGAAGCATGGCGTTCACTGGCGCCAACTGCCCTGTGCTCTTTCCAGTACCAACTGTTCGTAATTTAGTCTAGGGCAGTTGAAGATCCTCGCTATGCCATTGCGGGCGCCCCAAAGTGAATGCACTCGGGCCGCTTGGATCACTTCCGGATGGCCCGACCACTCAATCGTGGACGAGCGGGGTGGACAGCGAGTTGGGGAGCATATCACTCCTCTATATATACATGCCTGACTTATAGATCTGAAAGTAGTTTAGTAGTTTGATTTTAATATTTTTGCAAGTGCTCTTGGTTAATAGAAAATTTCTTGATCATGCCAGTTTCTTATACCACCACATGGCTTATTGATTTTCAAAATGCAAACTTGTCCATGCCATTATACTGATAACCTATTTGCTTATATCACTATGGCTGAGTAGTTATGGAATGACCAACTTGAACTTAGGGAAAATTAACCTCTTTCTTTTGAAGACGATCTAGTTTGATTATTGTGGAGATTGAGTCCAATTGTTTAAATTAATTAGTTATTTCATGGGTGATTGTCCTTTTCCTTAAGAATAGTAGTTATGCATTTGTTTGTCTCAAGTCAGATCATTACTAATGCTCCAGTTAGGCGATGTGAAATTATGACAATTATGTACATCAAACGAGGAAGATGTTTACAACAATAAAATAAGATATAATTTATTTAAATATAAGTGATGATATAGTATGGGAAATAGCCCAATGGTGTAGAAGGATTCATATAACTAACTCCTTCACCTAGTAGGATAAGGCTTGATTGTTGTTGTAGTTATCATAATTATGTTTTGTTCTTTGGTGTCCACTAATATAATCTAATTCTACTTATTTTACTTATAATAATCCCTTTTTGTGCTCCCTCTTCACCTTGTATTACCATTCGTAATATTTCGTTACACATCGATGCTTAGAGTATTTGCAATTACATGGAAGAAACCTTTCATAATGATATTTTTATTGTGTTAATTAGCCTCTTTGAACCCTGGTTGCTTTTTTCATGGGGTTGTGGTTGATCCCAAATAGTTGGGACCAATGGTTTATTGTTGTTTAACCTTTTGGATTGTTGAATGAATTAGTCATTATCATTGGGCTTTTACTTCATTCACTTGCTCTGCTTACGTGTCTGAATTATTTGTTTCTAACAGATTGTAATTCTTCATTTTGCTTGTTTCCTGTTATGGCATAGTGTACCACTTTTTCTACTCAAAGTTTGTAGGAAAAAATTTGTGGAGTCTTTTTTTGTCACTGGCATTCCATTTTCCTTTGGTTAATTTTTATCTTTGTTGTGCAATTGCTAATATATATTTTTTCTGGTTTTTTATTTTGCAGATCTCAAGGTCAGTTTCACTCTCTATGTTCATTGCTTTTAATGGATTTTGGTGACTCATTATCTGGCTACCAATTGGTGCAAGTGGGGGATGTTTTGCTTCACTAGACTCACTTGGTGCTTTAGAACTAGTTAACATTGCAACTTCATTCTTGACATTCATTTTTCTTGTTTATATTTTATTGCTTTTGTACCACTTTTTCCATCATACAACGTGATTAAATATTCATTGAGGATATTACAGGGGTCCTTTTTGAAGATTAATGCAGCACATGATGGGGCATATATGTAGAGAATATAAGTTTCCATAAACTTATGTGACTTGCCTGTTTGTCTTTAATATTTGATTCAAATATGTGCTGAATTTCACTTAATGTACTCATATCCTTGCTCTTATTAGGTTGTTTCAATAATTTTCCCAAGGTTTAAAGCTCAACATTTCTGCAAGAAATTCTCTTTTATATTTATTTGAGAATATCAAAACTAGTTTGTGCATTTAGTCACTATTTAATTATGGTATATTTGCTTGATTCGGTATTGGATATATGCCATAACATACTCAATACGTGATTATCATGGTTTAAACTTGAAATTGACAAAAAAAATGTCTTTGTTTCTGTTTTGATCTGGTTTTTTGTTAGTTTAATTACTACTCTACTTTTACCCTATTGTTCTGTTTTGGTAATGCTAACTGGCTATCTGTTTTGACTACGTTACTGTTGTTGCAAAACTCTATTGGTGCTTTAGCGTACACCTTTGTTCAAGTTATTTCTTAGCACATTACATTATTCCCTTGACTCTTCTGACCCCATTTTTTGTCTTGCCTTTCTACCTGTTGGAAAGTAATTTATTCTGGCCAGTGAAAAACTAATATACATTCAATTTGTCTTTGGAGCATCCAACGCACTATTGTTTTGGGCAGAGATCTGCCGCTTGTATATCTAAGAAACTAGAGTCAATAAAGGAGGGATAACTTGTGATATCTTCTGAAATACCTGACTTAGCACCTTGCTTGTGCAAGGTTTTGTATTTGCCACTAACTAGAATGGAATTTAATAATACATCAATAGGTCATTTCTTCTTTGATTTGTGTTTACAATCTGTGCTTCCATTAATTGAAATCTGATAAAGTTGTCTGACACTTGGGTGTCAAAGCAGTTGACTTATGTTTTACTCACCTTTTCAAGAAGACATGCCTCTCAGTTTTATCCTCCTTCCACTGCTTTTATTCTGCTAAATAGTTCCTTTTCATTTTTGGATTCATTAGTATTTTGATGCCCTAGATGCTGTAGTATGCATAGATAAAAAATATGTCATAGCATTTTGTCTGAGAATTTAATTGGACTTCTCCTCCAGAGCAACAACTTTTGTGGCTTTTGGTGATTAGACTTGCTTGTTAGTCTTGCTCATCTGCACTTCTCTCACTGCAGGAAAATCTGATGCATCTGCAATAGTCTATAAAGCTGGTGAGTGTATGCAGGAACTTATGAAATCTTGGAAGGAATTTAAAGCATCTCAGGATGTACAAAATGAGAAGATCTTGCAAGATGGTCCAACTCTGGAAATTCGAATACCTGCAGAATATATAACTTCCACAAATCGACAAGTAATAAAGCAATTTGTTTTTAGGCTTCATATCATAAACTCACATTTTGTGAACTACATGAATTCAGCTACAAGAACCTTATTCCTCCAATGTTCTCTTTGCAAGGCTATATTAATAATAATGTTTAAATTAATTAATTATGTTTTTACTTCTAGGTGTGTTTAGGAATATTGTCTTTATCTGAATTCTGAAATTGATCTACAATTATAGGATAAATCCATTATATTTGACATTTAGATAAAGACACACCTAAAAGAGCTCAATAACCAGAATAATGAAAAGGGTGTGCTTTTTTGTTTCTTTACTTAATCTGTCTTCCTAAAACAATTATTATAGAAGCATGGATGCAAATTAAGTCAGTGGTGTTCTTATGTTTGTACTAACTAGTAAAGAAATTAATTGTCTTACTTAAATAATTTTGTAATTTTGGCATCACTTAGTCAAAAGAATTTAGCAATATATATTGTATGTTATATATTCTTTGAATATGACCTCAAATTCAAACTGGAACAAAAAATTCAATGCAATTGAAGAATTAAATCATTAAGTATGAACAATTAGTACAGCCAATGAATGTAATACAAGTAACTTTTTGCAGGTGAAAGGTGCTCAGCTTTGGGGTACAGATATATACTCAAATGATTCAGATCTAGTAGCTGGTATATTTACTGCTCCATTGTACAATATTCATATTTTGAATTCTGTGTCTTCTTGGAGGCTATTTTTAAAGGTGTATATTGTCCAGTTCTCATGCACACTGGTTATATCTCCACGTCATCTCGTCCACCACATGGCATTCAAGAGTTATGCACAACAGTTCGAGTTCTACCATCACAAGAATGTAAGTATGTGGGGATATTAGCATGCTTAGGATCCTAATATTTGGGCCACTTTTTATGCTCAGGATTCTTGAATGAGTTGGATTACCTCCAGTAGTTTTTGTTGTTGTGGTGGTGGCTAGTTTAATTGGTGGAAAATAACTACCCTGAATTCAGATTTCAGTTAGGAAATCTGAATACTACACCAGGTCTAGAAGTTTGCTGCTTTCTTTGTAGTGGCAGTAATGAGTTGTTTGGGCCTTATTTTTGCTATATATTATTTTGCTAAAATCAACCTTTCTTTATGAACTTTTTACTTGTGACTATACTATTACAATATGTTTTACCATTGGCAGTTACATTTATGCAATATTTCTTTTTGTGTTATGTGATTAGTTGTTGTCCCCTTATTACAGGTTATACTTCAACTTTACGAAACAATGTCCGTTCACGTGCTTGGGGGGCAGGAATTGATTGTAGTTTTCGAGTTGAGCGTTGCTGTATTGTGAAGGTATGTATTTTTCATTGACTCTGATATCTTAATTTTCATGTGCTCCTGAAATTTCATTGTTACTATCAATTCGGTTTTCGATTTATGCTTTAGCGGATTCATATCTAAAGTCATTTATGACTAATGTTTTCTTGCTTGCATTGCAATGAATTTGTCATTTGCATATATCATCTGACTGTTTCTCATTTTAGACTGTGGCTATCTTATGACAGAAATGTGGTGGGACAATTGATTTGGAACCTCGTCTTACGTATACATCAGCAGTGGAGCCAACTATAGCTCCAATATCAGTTGAGCGTACAATGACAACAAGAGCTGCAGCTTCGGTAGTACAATTATCTCTTCACATGATTTAATATTCACTCTGAAATTTTCAGTTAACATTGCATTGCTATTTGATGGGTAACTACTGTCAAGGTTCTAAAAGGCATATGCTGGTGGTATGTGGTCTACCACTTTCATATTCAAAAGTATTAATTATATGTAACATTATCTATGGTCAGAGCAATCCACATCATTATACTATTTTTTTTAAAGTTCTCAGCTACTGATATAAGAATACTATATGTTACAGAAATTTACTGGAAGAATTGATATTGAATTTTACAATTTGTGTTGTTTGAATGGTAGAATGTGACTGCTACGAGCTTTAATCCAACCAAAACTATAGCAGCTTGGTGGTGGCACTACTTTCATACAAGGGCTAAGAGACCTCCTCAACTTGAACATGTGGGACTGAATGAGCCACTTTCTAGTTCTTCAAGCCAACATCTGATAGGTTGGATGTTTCAATATGGAAATCATGTTGTTACAGATCCACTTCTAGCGAGATCCATGACATTTCTTCCTTCCCAGACCTAGTCATCCTCAAGTTGGGCTTATTCTTGTTCCATAACTCATAGGGAAGACGAGCTAGTTCACATACCAAAGTATTATGATCTTCCAATCCAACCAAAATCGATTAGCGATTGGGTGTGACAATCCCTTTGCTCAAGCACCTGAAGGTCTCCTTTAGCTCCACCTTAGCATCTGAAGGCATAAGGCAATACTATACGACCATGTTTTCACATATCTGCTTCTAGCAGGTCTGTGATTCTGCCCTAATCTAACCTTCTACCTAAAATAACATTTATAAAAGTCACCTTAACTATCTTTCTACCATACGGTAATGTTAACAAAAAATCTAACCTTGGACATAGATAACAACCTAAATCATAACCTCATCTATCCCAAATGATGGCTTATTCATACAACATTAATATTCTATTTAAACCCAATTATTTAACGTTAATATTATATCCCCAAAATTGAATTCCTGTCATATAGATCTAGGAGTTCTCAAATGACAAGGATCTTAATTCCTAGTCTTGATCATAGCCCTTTATGCTTGCTAGGTTATATAATACTTTTTAAAATCATGCCTATGATTTTAGCATTTAGACCCTAAACGATTTGATATATACCAGGTTTTTTTTTTTTGCTTGGGGTTTTGCCATTAAGGTTTAGGCGTTGAGTTATAGTACTAAGCACAAAACAATTTTCAAAACAAAAAAAATATTGAGGTGCTCACGGGGTGCGGCGTAAGGTCTGTGGGGTAACAAAACACTTGCTCTCTATATATACATGTCAATGATTGAGTTTGATTATCCAGCTCTTCTTAAAGTGGCTAGGCTGTCGACTATCTGTGTTTTTTGCATGAAATATTTTCTTTAATGGCTGCAAAGCCTTCACAATTAGACTGTACTTCCTGAAGTGTCTAGCGATAAACTTCATATGGTAGAAATTGAAGCATGAGATTTTGGTTTCCACCTTTTGTGTTTCTGTGTGTATTTTAGCTTGATGGATCACTCTTTCTTGATCTTGACAGATATTTTTTCTATTATTTCCTTTTGCAGAATGCCTTGCGTCATCAAAGATTTGTTCGAGAAGTTACCATTCAGTACAATCTTTGCAATGAACCATGGTAGTTATCATTTCACTTGTTATATGACCAAAGAAATGTTTGGTAAATAATTTGTGTGCATTTTTGAAATCTAGGTAACTTGTTCATCAAATTTACTTCAGAATTTAGGTGATATTGCTTACTTAGATATTTCTCTGTATACACCATCAATATCATCATGAAGGCTATATCGATAAGTAAATACATGATAAACCCCTTACTGCTTTACACCACTGTTTAGCCTGATGATAGATATTATGTAATAAAGGATTTCACATAAACAAGCAGTGAGGGTTTTTCATCCTGTTTCAGGATTTTGTGATTGTGATCTTTCAAGGAGAACCTGATTGATATATGATTTGCATTTTTGTATAAGATTTATGTCAGTGAATATATAGTCAAGTATTCTTCTTACCTAGATTGTTCATATATAAATTGAACTTATGTATAAAATTATGTTGTGTTTCCGCTCTTTTGTGGTCGTGGAAAATTTTAGATGACAGACACGATTGCTCATTCTTAAGCAGTTGTGGAAACTTCATGTTTACTCATGAGCTTCAGAATCTTCAGTTTGCATAATCACCTTAGAAACATATCCGCATGCATGATGGTATTAATCTACTATTCTAATTTCTGTGAGCACATGATGCAGCCTTTACCCTATTATATCGCCTGGAATGAATTTTGTTTTATGTTCCTAGGCTGAAATACACAATTAATATTGTCGCTGATAAGGGACTCAAGAAGCCTCTTTATACTTCAGCACGTCTAAAGAAAGGAGAAGTTCTATATTTGGAGACGCATTTCAACAGGTGCGCTTATTTTTGACATTGTTTTTCTTATATTATTTTTTTTATCTTATCAAATGGCAATAGATTACTTTTACAAGATGTGCTTAAAAATTTTCGTGCACATCTGATGTCAGATAATCTTGTTCTTTACTCCCTTGTTCTTTACCGGTTAGGATTACTGTTGCTATTTGGGGATTAGCACGGCCTTTTGATTTTGTTGGTTAGGATCATTGCTGACTAGATGGAAAATATCTCATTTAGGAATTGATTGATTTTTTTTCCCTGGAAAACTTGGTTTCTAGATGAGATGAAATTTGTGTTGAAGTATGTGGTTGTTTTTGTGTCTCTTATTTTATGGAATATAAAGGTGGTGGAGTCTATTGCTTTTGATGGTAACAGTTTGTCCGGATGAGGCTCTTGTAGTCTAATAGATAATTCTGAAAGTTGATTATTTGCAAAGAAATAAGTTGCGTTGACCAAGGTAGAGAGAGTTCCATCAGAAATTTTAGAATTGACTTTGAAATTATACTTAAGTGCAGATACTTTTAGCAACATACCCACTCCTTTATTGTATAAGTTCTCTTTTCATTTTAATGTGTTTATCATATTTACCTTCACCTCTTTGTAGCAGATATGAACTTTGTTTTAATGGAGAGAAGCCCATTCCATCTACTTCTAAAGCAACCGATTTGGATCATGAGAAACTACAAAACCACGGCTTGCACGCTTCAAATGGAGATAGAAATTCGACAGAACACGAGACTGTCATCGATGTTTTTAGGTGGTCCCGCTGCAAAACACCGTTACCCGAGAAGCTAATGAGGTCATCAGGAATCCCCTTACCCATGGAACATCTAGAGGTACTACTAGTAACTCAAAGATAACCTCTTCCAAGACTCAAATACATTTTTACGCTTAATTATTTTTCCATCTGGGAGTCTCTGCTCCCTGTAGATACATACTCCATTACCATCATTATTATAGCTTGTTTGATGGACGACCAATTTTCAATGAATTTGCAATGTTTTTAATGTTTTTTTTTGTGCAGATATTGTATGATAACTTGGACTGGGAAGATATCCAGTGGTCACAAACCGGAGTTTGGGTGTCTGGCAAAGAGTATCTCCTTGCTCGAGTACATTTTCTATCTCCAAATTAACAGTGCATTATATGATATGTGGCTACTGGAATTCTGTGTAACATTTAATGCATCATGTTGATAATGCCTACCCCTTTGCTAGGTGCAACCGTGCCTTCACTGGCACTTTTAAGTCTACGTAGCACCAAGCATTTTGTGTTCCCCTCAACATCTGTTACTTATTTTTATCTGTGAATTATGTTTGTTAGATTATTATTGACCGTTTCATTTATGTGTTCATGATTGCTCCTCGCCACTTTTAATAAAGATTTCCATGTTGGAACTTTTGTAATGCTTGCCAGTGGTGCAATATTAACCTCAACGAACTTATTCCCAATGGCCCATCAATTCCAGATCTACCAGCGAGCAAGTTTGGAGGCTTATACAACAATAATTCCAAAATATGAAATTTGCCAAGGAATGTATGGTGAGAATTTTGAAAAGATAAAAAAAAAGTTGTGGATAGTAGTGATATAACTGAGCGACACCACGTGTTATGTCGGCTAAGCATATAATTAGTGAGGAAAGAATATAAGTACACTTCAATTAACAGTGATTTGTTCCATGGACCATCTTCCTCTTAATTCATATACATCATTGTTCGAGTTGGATTTGAATACAAATTCAACCGAAACATGATGGGTACTTCTTTCCCTATTTTTTCGTCTTACTTATCAACACTTGTATCAATCTTCCTCTTGATTCATATCAACCAAAACATGAAAGGTACTTCTTTCCCTATTTTTTTTTGGTCTTACTTATCAACACTTAGATAATCAACCTTTTTTTTTTTTTTAAAAAAAAAAAGGAAACAGAGAAATTCTTTTCATTCGGTGGTAAGGACAAGGTATCCGAGAGCATGGTTCATGCTCTTCCATAGATTTATCTCTAAATGGGAAAAGGATGTTTTGTTATGCATCGAACATATCCCTGATATTTATATAATTAGAAAAGGATGTTGGGTCCTTATTAATGAGTTAAGTCCCATGTCATCCATCAGCCAACGACTATTAATTAATTTCATTACATAAACGACGATTAGCGATTAGCATACTAACAATTAAATATCTCCACGGCCAATCATCGGTGTACACTGATCAGTGATTGATGTTTTCAGCTTCATATCTGATTAGCCACTTCAACTAATTGATTTGAGGATTGCGGATTAGAGCATTTCCTTTGAAAATGAAGACAATTAATTAGTCAAATTTTAACCCCTCTTTCATCAGTAGCCATATAAAAATTCTAACCTTCTTTGGCACAAAATGACACCAAAAGTTGGATGTATGTTGAGAAATTGATGGATCTCATTGTTTTTCTTTAGGAAAAAAAAAGGAAAATCTATTTCACTGATTTAGGTTGTTTTAAAGGCAAAAGTAGAAAACTGAGCCTCTCCTTTTCTGTAAGCAGATTGAAAAGGGAGTGCATAAATTATAAAGACAGCGAGATGTTTTTTTTCAGCAGTAGCAGAAGAAAAATTAAACCACTTACTTATTCCAACAAATTACTTCTTTGTAACTCAGAGTCATATAATCTATTGAATTTGAAGCTGTCTCTATCTATGTTATAATGAAGTTCCATAACCAAGATTTACGATGGATCACCAAACTTAACATAATTAATTGTATCACCAATACTCTGTTTTAATGGTGGCTGAGGCATGAGGATGAGGATACCCAACTCTTCTGTGGCATCTGTTCTAGTTTTATGATTCATTTCTGCTTAAAATTAATGGAGAACATGCATCCTCAGGAATCAGAATTCTTCCATCTGAAATTTCTGAAACTGAATAACAAAAGATATCTGCTGGTCAGGCGTTGATCAGTAAGAGAACATTAGTAGAAAAAACATATGCAGCAGATATATTCCATTGGCTTATGCATGGCCAAAACAAGTCGACTCTGCAATCAATTCAAGGGCAAGAATGTAGCCCCGAGGAGAGAGAGATGCTTCATGTATATATAAATAATAGCTGTAAGCCTGTAACTTCCAACTTACAAGCATATGAGAAGCATAATTTTTAAACCACGTTTAACATTACCAAAATTTGTTTGCATGTCTTCTTCATTCAACAACTCGATTCTTGAGATAACAAAAACAAATAGGAAACACAAAAAAATGAAAAGAAAAAAAAATAGGATGCCAGTAATTTCACTATGAATGCTTTTTGTTATTCCTTTTTCCTCAAAAATAGTAGGAAGTAGAGTAATCATTTGATGATCAAACCTTAATTACTTGGGCCTATTATTAATTCTTGGTTCATATTTTTATGAATTACATATTTACAATTTCACACTTTCCTTCAATCTTCTTTTTGTCAAAGTGAGTGAGCGAATCCAACCCCTCAATCTTTGGTCAAGGACTCTGGAGTCGGTATCAGGGTGAAGATGATGGATTAAATGTTTCCCCAGGGACCCCTTGCCAAGCAAGGATCTACCTCTCGCAATCCATTAGATAACTAGAAGAATATAAAGGAGACCCAAACCCACAACAAACAATGTCGCATTCTTCATCACACCCTGCCCCACTCAGCTTCCATCTCTTCCTCTTCTTCACGACACCACTCTTTGAGCACTGGTGAGCCTCTTTCTTCTCTCTTTTTTCTCTCGAAACAGTGATTTCTTGCTTAATTATATTCATTCCCCTCATCTTGTCGTGATTTGATTTGGAACTATTTGATTCTTCTTCCATGAACTTGGGCTCCATGTCCTTCTCCATTCCAGACTATGTGAATTGTACGTTAATTCTGCGTGGTTCCACTTCCATGGCAGTAGAGTTTTGAAGCCTGAAAAATACTTTCCATGTCTCTCCCACGTTGTCGATCTGTTTCCTTATTTATTTATTTTTATCGGTGTCTGTGCCTTCCGTAATCTCACGGATGATATGATTTATGAATTCACCAGATTAAGAAGTTTTCTCGCATCTCAACTTGGTATGATGAAAGGACTACTCGCCGTTCCTTCAACCACCGAAGCCCGGCAACGATCGACGGCCATGGAGTAAGTTCTTTTCAGAATTATCCTGTTTTATCTCCTATTTGATCTTGGTCCAGTTATTAGTGATTATATATCATCCAAAATAGTTAATATACAGAAATTCCATAAGATTTCATGGTTAGATTAGATTTGAGGCATTGAGAAGCGGGGAATTATCACCCATGCGACTCGCTGGAGAGATTAGAAAGGGGAAGAAACAAATCGAAATGGCCTTGAAGGCCTAGGGGAATCCAAGTGCCTTTATTCTGGACTTCTTTCTCCCCCCATTCCTCCATCTGAATGGTTTCTTTATTCATGAGCAGTAGCAAGTACTCCAAGTGGTAAATGTGTTCTTATTTATTAGCACAGTAAAGTTGTTGATCAAACGAACCACCATTTTGATCTTTTCATTTATTAGCCCGGACCACTTCTCTATTTTTCCATCTTCTTCTTCCTCTTCTTCTTTGTTTGCATGTAGCAAATGATAAATAACTTTATCCACATTAAGGCTCTGGTTGAGAATTCTGATGCAGAAGATTTGCTGTTTCTACTACTTGCTTTCTTCTTCTTTATAAAAAGAGAGAGAAAAATCACTCTTTTCTTCTCTCTTTTTGAGAGAAAAAGCCATCGCTTTATCCTTCCTTGAATCAGTAATTATCAAGTAAAATAGACAATAGATCAGCTCTACTAAAATGACCAAGTTCTTAGATAGAGGTCCAGCAACTGGCCTCTGTTCCGCTCAAAGACAGGAGCCTCTGATAAGCAAACACAGAGCTGCATGCCAAGTTTTGTTCTGTATCTCATGATTCTCATTCCACAGCCAATGAGCTGGAAACAGTTGTTGAAGGACCATACTTTAATGTCCCAAGTCGATTTTGGCAGGGCTTCTTTATTAGTTTGATTTCTGATATCTGCTTGTATCAACAGTGATGACACCGACAGAAGAAGGCTGACCAAGTCGAAAGATCTCAAGATAGTAGACAAGTGCAAGATACTAAGTCCCGAGAGGTATTCGGTCTGCAAATTCGAGATTTTGAAAACTGCAATGATCATCCTCACTTGTTGCACGGTTTTGACTGTGGCTTTCTCCCCCGTGATCCGTAAAGTACAACCGCCGCCGCGCGCCGGTTCCAGGTTCAACTTTTGCATTCTTTCTAAAAGTTTTGTTTTTTTTTTTTGCGCGGATCAAATTCTAAATGGCGATGAACTTTGGATGATAGATCGCGGTTTGTGAATGCGGGAGAGATGTGGCAAGCAACAGCATCCGACCCTCGGTACATATCGCACTTAGATATCGGATGGAATCATTTGTCAACCATACTGGAAGATTTAGAACCGAGAGATGGAAGTCTCAAAGTTGGATTGCTCAATTTCAACGTGACAGAGGCTAGATCTTGGCAGCAGACACAGCCTGAAACAGAGGTCTCGTTGCTGCACCTGGACTACGCGGACACGAGCATCACCTGGGATCTGCTGTATCCGGTATGGATCGACGAGGAAGAGGAAAATAAAGTGCCTTCTTGTCCATCTCTCCCAGAGCCGCAAGCGAAGGAGGGTTCGAGGTTCGATCTCGTGGCCGTCAAGCTGCCCTGCGACCGGTCCCAGAGCTGGTCCAGGGACGTGGCGAGGCTACACCTGCAACTCTCAGCGGCGAAGCTGGCCGCCGGGAAGTCTCCGGTCAGTGTACTTATCCTCACAGAGTGCCTTCCGATTCCCAATCTCTTCCCTTGCAAGAATCTCAACAGACGCGAGGGAAATCTCTGGCTGTACGAGCCTGAACCTGCAGCGCTGGAGGAGAAGCTTCGGCTTCCGGTCGGGTCGTGCAAGCTGTCGATCCCATTCGAGTCAAAAACGCGGGCGTACACCGAGGTGGGACGAGGCAGGGAGGCGTACGCCACCATCCTCCACTCCGCGGACCAGTACGTTTGCGGAGCCATCGCGCTGGCCAAAAGCATCCGCTCGTCGGGATCCGCACGAGACCTCGTCATCCTGGTGGACGAGGCCATAGGCGGGAGCGACCGGGCCGGGCTGGAATCCGCAGGGTGGAAGGTCAGAACCATTAAGAGGATCCGCAACCCCAAGGCGAAGCGCGACGCGTATAACGAGTGGAACTACAGCAAATTCCGGCTGTGGCAGCTGACCGAGTACGAGAAGGTGGTCTTCCTCGACGCCGACATCCTCATCCTTCGAAACATCGACTTCCTCTTCGCGCTGCCGGAGGTGAGCGCGATCGGGAACGACGGCACCATGTTCAACTCCGGCGTGATGGTGGTGGAGCCGTCGGAGTGCACATTCCAGTGGCTGATGGACAACATAGAGGAGATCACGTCGTACAACGGCGGCGACCAGGGGTACCTGAACGAGGTCTTCACGTGGTGGCATCGGGTGCCGAGGCACACCAACTTCCTGAAGCACTTCTGGGAGGGCGACACGGAGCAGAGGAAGGCGAGAAGGGAGAGATTATTCGCCGCAGACCCGCCGGCGGTCCACGCGCTGCACTACCTGGGTCTGAAGCCGTGGCTCTGCTTCAGGGACTACGACTGCAACTGGGACAACCAGATGTTCTGGGGTTTCGCCAGCGACGCGGCGCACGCCACGTGGTGGAGGGTGCACGACGCGTTGCCGGAGGAGCTCCAGAAGTTTTGCCTGCTGCAGACGAGGAACAAGGCGTTCTTGGAGTACAACCGGCGGCAGGCGGAGAAGGGAGAGTACCCGGACGGGCACTGGAGGAGGAACATTACCGATCCCAGATTGCATATCTGCACGGAGAATTTCTGCAACTGGCGAAGCATGCTGGTTAGTTGGGGGCAGACTACTGATGCAGATCCTAAAGCAGCGAAACCGAGCTTGTAATCGGCGTCCATCCATCCATCCATCCATCGTCGTCCTTCACGTCGTCGCTAGATCTCCTTTGCTGGATATAGATATATATAAATGCAAAGGTGTTGAATTTGATTGTAAGTTCATACGCAATGTTTCCTTGTTCGATCTCATAGAGAAGTCGATAGGTATAGCATTTCTTGTTACATGGGAGATGTGGAAAACCTATATTAATTCTTTCTATTTCAATAGATTAATAATTCCTCACAAGAATTTATTTCTTGCAATCAGTTAAGTATTGGATAAAAAGAGGAATTCCTACTCCATCACCACTGATCGGCCTGCAAGAAGTTTTCTACCGTGTAAATCCCCATATGCTTCTTGGAAATGTGTTTGCTCCATGTTACCCTCGCCGTCGCATTCGCCCCGGGCCCCGTGCTCTGGATCTCCCCGTAGAACAGAGTCTGCAGCCCCAAATCGCCGTTCCACGGCAGCCACCCCTCGGGCCGCACGATCTCCGACAAGGCGCACTGGATCAGCACCGTCCTCGAGTACTCCTTCCACGGCCTCCCCAGGTACGTCCTGTGCGCCGCCGCATTGGACCGGTACAGCGCTAGGTACTCCTTGCTGCCGTCGACCGTGCACCGCTCCAGAACGAACCCCGTCGGATGGGCCGGGTCGGTTCGGCCGTGAGCGGTCACGGTATTGACGTCCCCCTGCTCAGGATGGAGCTGCCGCGGGAGCACCAGGATCTCGCAGTTTCGGAACACGGCGGCGGAGTTGCCGAAGATGAAGTCGACGGTGCCGGCAATGCGGCAGGCGTTGTAGAACTGGCGGAGAGATAGCGCGTACAGCGTGTCCTGGTGTCCGATGAACTCCACCGACTCCAGAACGCAGCGGTCGCTGTCGGAGCGGAACGCCACCCCCTGGTGGGCGTCGGGACCGGCGGTGTTCGCCATCGTCATGTCCCGCGCCATGAAACCGTCGCCGTTGACACCTGTCCATGTGTGAACACGACTGCCGGTAGTTTTTTTTTTTTTTTTTTTTTTGCTTTTTAGGAAAAGGACAGACTGAAATAAATAATAATAATTTTGATAAAAAAAATAAAATAACGATTTTATTTTTAAAACTGATAAAAATATTTTAAAATTAGAAGAGACAGGAGCACCGACTCTCCGTAAAATAATTGCCACATTTAATGAGATCCGAACTCACCGACGGTGGCGGTGTTGTAAGTGGAGAGGCCGACCATGTCGGCGGTGAGATTGCCTGTGATGACCGTTTTGCCCATCCCGTCGCCGACGAACACCAAGTTCGTCTTCTCCAACGGTACCCTCACCGTCTCCTTGTACACCCCTTCCTTTATATGAATCACGAACGGCGCCGACGACTTCTCCGGCGCCGCGTCCACCGCCGCTTGAACCGTTGCATACCCGCCGCAGCCGCCGCCCTTACACACCGTAGCGTTGGCAGGCGCAGACCGGGGCGGGAACTTCTTCCGCACTCCTGCGCTCCCCTCGGTGGCCTCCGGCCAGTACCCGTCGCGCTCGGTCTGCGGCGGGCCCCATCGCGACATGTCACTGCCGTAACGCCGAAGCGCGGCCACCATGGCGGTGGCGTAACTCGTCATGTTGACGACGCCGGCGAGGTAGGCCGCCGCTTCGACCACCTGTCTGGTGTCGTTGACCTTGTTGAGGCCGGACATGCACCCGTACTGGTAGATCTGCGCTGCGGCGGTGTAGGCGTGCATGTCGGCGATTTTCCCGGCGGCGTACAAATCCGAGGCCGCTTGTAGGCGGTAGCCGGATAGGCGGAGGATCTCGAGGCAATTTCGGGCGGCGGTGGAGCGGTTGACGTTAGTTGAGGTGTCGAGGATGGTCCGTGCTGTGGTTCGGGCGGAGTTAACGCCGGCCGCCGCTTGGGAGATGGAGGCCAGGAGAAGCTCGGAGGCCTTAGGATTTGGTGAGACGGAAGGCGCCGCGGGGGACAAGGCAGACACGCAGAGGTCCGGGAAGCGGGTGGCGGTGCATGCCTGGCGAATGGCGTGGTCCTTGCGGCCGAGATGAGTGTCGGCGGCCATGGCCGTCGAGAAGAGGTGAAACAGAAGCGTAAGAAGGGAAACCATGGAGAACAGGGACATGCTGAAGGAGATCGTATCAGAATTTAGAAATCTACAAATTCATCTATTGTTTTTCTTTTAATTGAAAAAAAAAACAATTTGGGAACGATAGATCACGAGAATAGGATGAAAGAAAGTTTTTTTTTCCTCTCTCAAGATTATGGTTTTCTCTCAAATTTATAGGAAAAAAAATTAACACTGTTCATCTGATTTTTTAAAAACAAACAAACAAAAAAAACAAAGAAGTAAGTTTCAGGATTGTACTGATGTCCATTTTTGGTGGTAGATTTAAGTTTACCATTATAAACAGACTACTCTTTTGCTCAGAATTAACAAGTGTTGTTTCTCCCTTCGTTCGTGGAGGCAAACAAGCTGATGTGATTTAATTGTAGAGGTTCCCCCTCTCTAAATTGGGCATGTCTGTATCAATGTGGAATTATGTTTAATGTATATTGATCCGATTTGAAAATCTCATCACCACGATGATACCGTAGAGTAATTTTCTACATTTAGTAATAAACATCAAAGGTTCATCCAGAGAGCCGATGAAATTTCTGTGATGCCTAAGTTAACATGGAGGTTTGATAGTAACCAAAAGAAAGTAAAAAAAAAAATCGTTAGATAAGTGCCCCCCTTTAGAGTCCCTCCTCCTACCGTCACATTATGTAGGGAGAGAAGATGATCTCGTGGGTCATTCGAGTTAGTATGTGGTAGGTATTATCATAATGAGGTCGCAGGGTCGATCCTCGGGGCAGCTGGGGAATAACCCCTATCCCCGTATTATACCCTATCCGTCACATACTCGCTTAGATGCTACGATTTATCTCCCTCGTGATGACCTTGGGTCGGATACGATGAGAGCGCTGGGGACGAGCATTTCGCCTTTTACCACAATGTAGGAAAAGAAGACTATTAATGTTGTCTTAAACCCTATTCAAACCTCATTAAAAGTTGTTTATAATTGATGTATGTATCATCTTTTAATGCTAGTAACAGCTAAATGCTGGGAAATAAAAGAGTCATCAACTTTGGGAGATTGGGAACTTGGATGAATCAGCTCAGCTCAGCTTGACCAATCGAAAATGGTAGATACGTCACATGGAGACTATGTTGACCGAGTCCTGGAGCATACTACATGATCCATGTTTTGACCGAAACTTGACCCTGCCACATCTATATTGACCCAATCAAGGGCTTGTCATATGGATCTTTAATTACTTTCATATCACAAGCATCCTCTTTAAGTTTAGTCAAAGGAGGGTGTAAGCTGACTGAATAAGTATTCAGTTCAACAACTGTCCGAGTCTGTGGTGTTGGGGCAATTTCCTTTGGTCAAATTTGACCAGTTTGACTAAGCTTGAATTGAGTCAAGTTTGAGTCGAGATTTGAGTTTTGATGTTTGATAATATAAGGATATTGACAATATAAGGAGATTGTTGGAGCAATCACCCGGTTATGGAGATGGTCAAAGGGTTGACCAGGTTGATAAGAAAACAAGTCAAGTAGGTCAGGGATGACAGAAGACTTGACTGGGTAAGTCCTAACTGGAGGTTAGGCATCTGGAAGTCCTAATTGGAAGTTAGGTAGTGGTAAAGTCCTAGTGAGGAGCTAGGCAGGAGAAAGTGTAAGTCCAAGCATGTGGTCTTGGCAAGGTAAGTCCTAGTGTGACTTGGCAACGAGAACTCGACAACTAGGATAAGGCCGAAGGAAGCTTTTGAAGGCAAGGCGTGAAGGACGGGGAGATATCCGAGGGACGCAAGGCTGATGGAGGAGGCTAGAAGGCTAGTTTGAGGTTGGTCGGGTGTGGTCAAATGCTAGGCATGGAGACCCAACAGGTTATGGTTGACCAGGAGTTAGGTTGGATATTTTGGACTTGAGTTTGAGTCAAGTTCAGACTGGTCAATCGATCGGGCGATCGATTGAACCAGGGTCCAATCGATCAGTGGATTGATTGGAGTGTGCTGCGAAGGAAGGAATGACCCAATTGATTAGTCGATCGATTGGGACCATAATTTGCGAGCACAGAGGCCTTCCCAATCGATCGGGCGATCGATTGGGAGCTGCCGATCGATCAGGCGATCGATTGGGCAGGGGAGTTCTCGCATGATTGCGAGAACACAGAAAGCTTCTGAATCGATCCACCGATCGATTCAGATGTTCCTAATCGATCGGTCGATCGATTGGGATTCGACCGTTGGGTAGGATGCAGGTGATGGATGGTTGCGATGGAGCGGTGCTGACGTGGCAATCGATTGGGGGTGGATTGGATTGATTGGGAGCACTGTTTAAAGCCTTGGCAGAGCGTTTTCTCTGTAGATCTTTGCTATTTCTTCCTATAGTTTTCTGCGATCTTCACCAGCGATTTCCTCCGAGTTTCTTGCCAGTTCTTGAGGGTTCTTGGAGTGCATCTCCAAGATTCAAGAGGCAACAATAACACACAGCAAGTAAGCAAGAAGAGTGTGTTTTCACTTGTATTTTTATATTTCTCTTCATGTGTGAGTTGTATTTGTGTGTTTGGGTGTAACGCCCGAAAAATTCTCAAAATTATTTTAGAAATATTCTATGATTTTTCTGGAATTTTAGAATATTTTTATGAAATTTTTAGAGTAGCGGAAGTAGCAAAAATAAATAGAATCGTAAAATGGTCTAGGTGGGTATTGAATCCGAGACCTATTGGGTCCTATGACTCATTGTGAACTTTAGTAACCAGTTGAATCCAGCAGGGCCGTGCTGAAAGAAAAGGGAAACAATTATATTTATATTTGAGTTGAGCTGAATTACCCACTTAATATAAATAGGGAAATTAAGTGAGGAATTGTTATTTTCTTAAACGAGAAAACTTTTCCCTCAAACCTCACCCGCCGACCCTCTCTCTGTTAGGACCAAAAGTAGCTAGAGGGGGGGGGGTGAATAGCTTCGCGTGTGCTCGTCGTGCTTCGTTGCTTGTTTCTTCGAAGTGATGCGCAGCGGAATACAAAGAAACAAACTACAACAATGCTAACAATAGGATTTTACTTGGTATCCACCTCACAAGAGGTGACTAGTCCAAGGATCCACGCACACACACACACCTCCACTAATAAACACTCCTTTTCGGTAACTACCGAAGGCGGAGAAGCCCTACAAGACTCTCAATACAAGTAGAAGAAAGGGTAGTAAAGAATAAACAAAAGCTTACAAGAGATGCAAAACCCTAACCCTAGCTTCTCTTCTTGGCTTTGATCCGCCTCTTGACTTGGAGAGCTTCCAAGATCCTTCAAGAACTGGCGATCTGAGCTTTGTGAGTGGAGGAGTTGGCGAGCTCGGAGTGAATCGAGAAGTTCTTCCGCCCATCGAACGCTGCGCTATAAACGACGCAACGGTGGATCCCGATCGATTCGAATGTTCCCAATCGATCGGGAGGCTTTGGATCGATCTACGGATCGATCCGGCCATTCTCGAACGGCGGATCGATCCACGGATCGATCCGGCGCTTATCGCGTGCTTCCCAATCGATCCAGCGATCGATTGGGACCTCTGATCGATCCACGGATCGATCCGAGCTTCTGATTCATCGGAATGGCCGGATCGATCCACCGATCGATCCAGCTCCTGGATCCGATCGATCCAGACTTGGTTTTGTCCAAAACCAAGTCCTAAACCTCCCAAACCAACATCCGGTCAACCTTGACCTGTTGGTATGTCATGCCTAGCATCTAGTCACTCCCTTGACCTGCTAGGGCTCCCTTACCAAGTGTCCGGTCAATCCCTTTGACCCACTTGGACTTTCTCTGTGCCAAGTATCCGGTCAATCCCTTTGACCTACTTGGACTTTTCTTTCATGCCAAGTATCCAGTCAATCCTTTGACCTACTTGGACTTCCCACACCGGATGTCCGATCATCCTTGATCCATCCGGATTTTCCCTTGGGCTTCACTCACGGGACTTTCACCTAGCTTCACTCACTAGGACTTTCACCGGCTTCACTCACGATTTCCATCCGCCTAGCTTCACTCACTAGGACTTCCTTCACCTGGCTTCACTCACCAGACTTCCGCGGCTTCACTCACCGGGACTTTCATTTTGCCTAACATCCCGCTTAGGACTTATCAAGTATCCAACAACCTTGACCTACTTGACTCTTCTTCAATCAATATCTTATTGTCAAACATCTAAACCCAAACCAAGACTCAGCTTGGTTACCCAGGTCAACCTTGACCTGAGGGATATTGCACCAACAATCTCCCTTTTTGATGTTTGACAATATCACAATAACACTTACAATCCCATATGTAAGTTAGGCTAATCCCATAGCCTCCTTCTTCATGCCACTAGGTAATGAAAGCATAAATTAAGCTCTTCATTCTCCCCCTAAGAGGGCAAACTCCCTTTAGGTAATGAAAGCCTAACTTACTCCCTTTCATGAGTCCTTTCATTCTCCCCCTATGACCTTCCCATAGGTAATGAAGGACTAAGCTTAACCATACATTCTCCCCCTATTGGCACACATCAACCCATCGTTGGACACACATCAACGTATGCTCCAATTCTGGGCACACTTCAACAAATCCATTTGTTGAAGACTCTCCCCCTGAAGAGTTGCTCATCGTTGTTCACAACATCACTCGTTGTGATCAACACGATAATGAAGGTCCCATACCCTTCATTTATCCTTAACTTCTCCTCAATGTAGACAACTACCCAACCTTGAGCATTATCTACCACATGAGTGTCCACTTGAAATAATGAGGATATCCACTCCCCATTTCTCCCCATTTCAAGTTTAAATGCTCAACCTTGAGCAAGTTCACAACAGAAGGTTAACCACCTTCCAAGGTTCATGAAAAATAACTTTCATGTCTTTAAAGAGTCCCTCCCCCTAAAGACATGGTGGTAACTTCTGTCATTGCACCAACAATGACTTGGAATCCCTAAAACATTAGGAAACCCAAATTTGGAAGTTTTGAGGTTCAAATATTCAAAATTTGAAACAACTTCAACCTAAACTTCTACTTAGTCTTCGTTAACCAATCCATCCTTGTTTTCAACATGAAAACACCCTTTGTATGTATACACATGTATTTAAGGGGTTTGGAATGGTTACCTAGACTCAAACAGGTTCAAAGATGCTGAAATCAAGCTTTCCCAACCAAAATCAGCAACTTGGATCGATTGGAGTTGGGTTCCAATCGATTGAACCTTTCTGAATCGATCCACGGATCGATTCAGACTCCCTGGATCGATCGGCTGATCGATCCAGCGAGCTTCTGCTCGCGGGAATTGCCGTTTGAATCGATCCATGGAACTCCAATCGATCCATGGATCGATCGGAGCTCTGATAGTTGCTGAAATTCCATTTCAGTCAACTTCAGAAACCCCTAGAAAATTCTACAAAAATCCAAAAATTATGAAATTTCGTGTAGACATTATTTAGGGCATACTTAATTATGGAAAAATAGCTTTCTATGAAAATACATCATATTTTCAAAGATTGACACAAACTTGAAAACTTGCAAAAACTTTAGTGTTTTTCTTCAAGTTTGTGTCTAACTATTCAATGGTGATTACTATCAAAAGATAGCCTTCACCAAGGTTTTCCAAAAACATTTTAAAAACATTTTCAAAACCAATATCCCATCATGTTCCTTGGGCATAATGCACATGACTTGTACATTAGCTTTCCCAATGATGGGAAAACACATAACTATGTGTTTTGATGAATTTAAAACTCAAAGGAATGCACTAAATCAACATCTTGAGCTTTGTTCATCATCCTAACATCTCACTTGTATATAATATGCACTAAAACACATACAAGTCACCTTAGAGGTCTTTGTGAGATGTAAAATTTGGTTTTGCCCTATTCTAGGGATCATGCATATCTATCTAGGCATTTTAGAGATATTAGACATCCACCCAGGATGTCACTTGTCAATAAGTGTCGTTAGATGCCATTTGTCCTTAATTACAAGGAATTAAACTTAATGCATGATTATGTTATGGCATACATCAAAAGAAAATAATTTTCAAAAGAAAATATCCTATTGCTACATGATGTATGAATGTCATGACATGGTATTTTTGGGTTTTTCATAATAAAACATGAATGCAAAAATAGACATGATGTCATGGCATATGATGGGCAAACAATCATGGCAAGGTTTAGCATAAATAAAATATACCTAGATTAACTATCTAAGTATCCTTAAAGTCTTAGCTAAACTTACAACTTAAACCTAGATTGCCCTAAAGTGCTTCAAGAAAATGCCAAAGCCTAAATTTGGCATTTCTAATTTTCTTGATTTAATGTATGCCAATTGAAAATAAACATGTCCTCAAATGTTGGCATATTCCATTTTTCTTCAAGAGTAGCACTTTTGAATTAAGGCCCGGATTGCCTTAAATTTCCTAAGAACATACCAAAATCCCAACTTGGTAGTTCTTGTGTTTTCTCAAATTTGTGCCACTTTAAAATAAAATCAATACTTCTCCAATTTGGCACATTTTACTCTTTCAAGGAGTCAATAATAGGTCCATTTCATTTCAAAGGTTAACTAAAACCTTGAAAATGCTCCTTGAGTGTCAATTTCCTCAAAGTTGGGTTAACTACCCTTCTAATCGGAGTTGACACTCTCTAACCCATCTATGGGGTAGAGAAGATGCTCCTAGGAACCCAACACCTATTGGTGCTCCTTGGATGCTCTAGGTACTCACTAGGGATAACTTCCCTAGATACCTTCCTAGTGACCTTGTTGGGCTTCTTAGAAGCCTTGGTCACATTTTCTAGGTCAACTCTAGGGATAACCTCCCTTGTGACCTTGTTTGTGACTTTCTTAGACTTCTTAGAAATCTTAGTCACATTTATTGCAAAAATACTCTTAGGGATGACTTCCCTAGTATTCTTGGCTTGACCACTAGACCTAGGGTTTGTTCCATAACTATATGGAACTCTATGGTAAGAGGGCACATCCTTCTTAGCCTTTGGTTTGTATCCCAAACCTCTATGGCCATTGGATGACTTTTGTACTCCTAGACCTAGGTTATGCTCATTTTGCCCTAATAGGATATTTTCCATCCTTTTTAGGGTCTTTTCCATTTTATCAAGTCTTGACCTCAAGACTTGATTTTCTCTCACTAAGTCCTTAGTATTTGACCCATGGGCATTTTTGTTTCTAGGCTTGTATCTAAAATCCTTAGAGTTTTTGCCTAGATTTTTACCTACAATCCTAGCCTTAGGTGTAGTAGTTTTAGCATGAAAAGCTATATGTTTTTCTTTAACACTATCATGCTTTCTATTTTCATGGTAAATAGCATTAAAATGATATAAATTTGAACTATCATGCTTTTTACCATAATGTAGAGGAGTAGGCTCAATAAATGTTACCTTCTTCTTTACCTTAGAGGCTCCCCCTTGACTAGAGCTTCCTCCATGAGCCTTGACCATCTTCTTCCCCTTGGGGCATTGACTTCGGTAATGCCCTTTTTGTTGACACAAGAAGCACACAATGTGCTCCTTGCTCTTCTTTGTCCCGGGGGTGGTCTCCTTGGACTTCTCCTTGCCCTTTTGTGCCACTTGGCCCTTCTTCTTGGCCAATTTAAGGCATTTGCTCTTGTAGTGCCCACTTTCCCTACACTCAAAACATATTATATGATTTTTATTTTTAATTGAAACATTTATACCTTCTTGTATAGGGATGGCACTTGCTCCTCCATTTGATATTTCTTGAATTTCGGAGGTGGCACCATCTTCTTCTTCTTCACTTGACCCGGATGTAGAAGCTTCTCCTTCTTCTTGATCCGGCGTCACCAAGAATTGCTCCCCCTCAATCCTAGAGGTGGAGGCTTCATCATTTTGAATATGAAACAAGGAGTATGCTCCCTCCTTGTTCCCTTCGGTGCATTCCCTTGATGATGAAGCTTCTTGGATTTCCTCTTCTTGGTCTTGATCCAATGAGTCGCCCTCTTTGGATTCTCCTTGATTTGATACAGTGGAGGGGATCTCATGAATTCTTGCCAATTTGCTCCAGAGCTCCTTGGCATCTTCAAACTCTCCAATTTGTTCCAAGATGTTGCTTGGCAATAAATTGACCAAAAGCTTGGTCACTTTGTCATTGGCCTCACATCTTTGGATTTGGTCTTTGCTCCACTTGCTCCTTTTGAGTACTTTGCCCTTGGAATTTGTGGGAGCTTCAAAACTTTCCATGAGAGCAAACCATTGCTCTATCTCCATCATAAGAAAATTTTCGATTCTTGATTTCCAAGAATCGAAGCTTGTAGATGAATATGGTGGAGCCACCCTTGTGTCAAATCCAAGTCCATCTTGGAATTGCATCTTGAAGTTGAGCTTGATAAAATCTTGAACTTGAAGAATTTGCTCCAACTTCTTCACCCTCTAGCTTTTCTTGTTATACTTGACCCTTCCGGCGATGATTCCGGTGAAGAGCGGCCTGGCTCTGATACCACTTGTTAGGACCAAAAGTAGCTAGAGGGGGGGTGAATAGCTTCGCGTGTGCTCGTCGTGCTTCGTTGCTTGTTTCTTCGAAGTGATGCGCAGCGGAATACAAAGAAACAAACTACAACAATGCTAACAATAGGATTTTACTTGGTATCCACCTCACAAGAGGTGACTAGTCCAAGGATCCACGCGCACACACACACCTCCACTAATAAACACTCCTTTTCGGTAACTACCGAAGGCGGAGAAGCCCTACAAGACTCTCAATACAAGTAGAAGAAAGGGTAGTAAAGAATAAGCAAAAGCTTACAAGAGATGCAAAACCCTAACCCTAGCTTCTCTTCTTGGCTTTGATCCGCCTCTTGACTTGGAGAGCTTCCAAGATCCTTCAAGAACTGGCGATCTGAGCTTTGTGAGCGCTGTGGAGGAGTTGGCGAGAGCTCTGGAGTGAATCGGAGAAGTTCTTCCGCAGCCATCGAACGCCTGCAGCTATAAACGACGCCAACGGTCGGATCTCGATCGATTCGAATGTTCCCAATCGATCGGGGAGGCTTTGGATCGATCCACGGATCGATCCAGAGCGCCTCTGTGCTCTGGAAACGCGCCTGGATCGATCCACGGATCGATCCAGCGCTTATCGCGCGAAGCAGCCGCGTCCCAATCGATCCACTGATCGATTGGGACCTCTGGATCGATCCACGGATCGATCCAGAAGCTTTCTGTTCGCTGGGACAGGTCTGGATCGATCCACTGATCGATCCAGCACTTGGTTTTTGTCCAAAACCAAGTCCTAAACCTCCCAAACCAACATCCGGTCAACCTTGACCTGTTGGTATGTCATGCCTAGCATCTAGTCACTCCCTTGACCTGCTAGGACTCCCTTACCAAGTGTCCGGTCAATCCCTTTGACCCACTTGGACTTTTCTCTGTGCCAAGTATCCGGTCAATCCCTTTGACCTACTTGGACTTTTTTTTCATGCCAAGTATCCAGTCAATTCTTTGACCTACTTGGACTTCCCAGCACCAGATGTCCGATCATCCTTGATCCATCTGGATTTTCCCTTGCCTGGCTTCACTCACCAGGACTTTCACCTAGCTTCACTCACTAGGACTTTCACCTGGCTTCACTCACCAGGATTTCCATCTGCCTAGCTTCACTCACTAGGACTTCCTTCTGCCTGGCTTCACTCACCAGGACTTTTCTTCTGCCTGGCTTCACTCACCAGGACTTTCATTTTGCCTAACATCCCAGTTAGGACTTCCCAGTCAAGTATCCAGTCAACCTTGACCTACTTGACTCTTCTTCAATCAATATCTTATTATCAAACATCTAAACCCAAACCAAGACTCAGCTTGGTTACCCAGGTCAACCTTGACCTGAGGGATATTGCACCAACACTCTCTTTCTCCCTCATCTCTCGGTGCTAACCTCAAGAAGACCTAGGGTTCCATCTTGAGGAGCATAGGAGTACCTCCCGGCGACATCAAGGATACGAGGGTGCTCCTCTCCGCGAGAAGAACACGTAGACGCGAGAAGATCGTCGAAAGGATCGTCTCCTCCGGAAATCTAGAGATTAGAATCGTAAGAAAACTAGCGCAGGAGGTAAGAAACCCCTCACCTGCAGTATAAGCAGTTCTCGTGTGATTTTATGCTTTAGTTTAGTAGTATATGGATTTTTGGCACATAGGGTGTGCAATAGCGCACACCAAGTTCTCGATAGTATGTTCAGCACAATCTAAAATGCGACTTAGGTATTTTAATAGTTTAACTAAATGCGATAGAAGCATTTATTTAGTATATGCAGTTTTACGACAGCTTATATGAGACTACGGTCCCATGGGTGTGTTGGAGTGTATACTGAAAGCTTAAGCTTTTGTAAACATTTATTTTGAATAAAGAATCACATTTGGTCAAATTATCTACATTTGTTTGTAGTTGTTCAATTAATTTATATTGTAGATAATATAGTATGTGGTGTCACATACAGAAGATGATGTTATCAGTACCTTATAAATTATAAACAGTAGCTCACGACCAAAATGGAAAGGAACAAACCATTAGAAGGTCGTAGTGTAATAAGGTATCAGTTTATCTTGACTGTATAATTACACTAGTACACTTAGAGTGTATTGAGTAGGACCATTTAAGGTCGTTTCTTTTATACTGACTTTATAAAGGAACAAACACCTCAGTTATTATGGAAGTGTATGCTCTTAATCCTAATATAATAACAAGTACATATATTTGATATTTATTTCTTTAATTTATCAATGGGTGAGATTTAGTCGATGAATCGATAAACCCGATAAGTTGGAAAATGATATCACTTATAGTGTGTGTTGTTGATTATAGAAGGAAACTGTGTCCTAGAGATACTAGGTTGATAATGTCCTCAAGAGGAGCTCATAAGGATTGTCATGTTAAACCCTGCAGGTGGACTTAGTCCGACATGACGATAAGGTTGAGTGGTACTACTCTTGGACTAAGATATTAATTAAATGAGTTGTCAGTAACTCACTTAATTAGTGGACATTCGATATCTTAAACACAGGGAGACTAACACACTCATAATAAGAAGGAGCCCAAAAAATATAATTTGGGATTAGTGCGGTAGTTCAATAATAGTTCTCTAGTGGAATGAATTATTATTGATAAAATTAAGTTATGTGTTCGGGGCGAACACGGGATGCTTAATTTTATCGGGAGACCAAAACCAATTCCTCCTCTCGGTCTCTATCGTAGCCTCTTATTTATAGAATACTATACCCACCTATATCCACCTTCTATACTCACCTAAAGGGGGCCGGCCAAGCTATCTTGGAATCAAGCTAGGGCCGACCTAAGCATGGTTTAAGGTGGCCAGCCCTAGCTTGAACCCAAGCTAGAGGGGGTCGGCCATATTAAATTAAAAAGAATTTTAATTTTAATTTTTTATTATGTGGAAGATATAATTTATTAAAGAGAATTAAAATTAAAATATCTCTCTTGTAAAGAATCTACAAAAGATTAAAGAAAGAGATTAGATCTCTTTCCTTATTTGTAGATTGGTAAGATATTTTATTTTCTCTTTAAAAATTATTCACATGTTGAAAAAATTAAAATTATAGAAATTTCTTTTTATCAACCATGAAGAGATTTTTGAAGAGAAATTTTATTTTTAAAATTTCTGGAAACAAATTAGGAAGTTTTAATTTGTTAATTAAAACTTGTCTAATTTATTCCTCCATGATGTGGTCGGCCATTATAGTTTAATTGGGAAATTTTATTTTATTTTTCTCAATTAAATCATGTCAAGGAAATTAAGGAAATTTTATTGTAATTAAATTTCCTAATTTACCAAGGCTAAGGAATATAAAAGAAGGGGTGGGGGTGCCTTCAAGGGAGACAACCTCTATTATTTCTCTCCCTCTTTTCCTTGGTATTGTGGCCGACCATCATCCTCTCCCTCTCTTCCTCTTGTGGTGGCCGAATCCTTCATCTCTCTTGGAGCTCTTGTGGTGGCCGGATACTACTTGGAGAAGAAGAAGAAGAAGGAGAGAAAGCTTGCATCTCTTGGAGCTTGGTTGGTGTTTTGTTTTTCATCCTTGGTAAAGCTTCCTTATTGTGGCCGAACCTAGCTAGGAGGAGAAGAAGGTGGTTGGTGTTTTCTCATCTCGGAAGATCGTTGCCCACACAACATCCGAGGTTAGAAGAGGAATACGGTAGAAGATCAAGAAGTCTTTCTAGAAGGTATAACTAGTAGTTTTTCCTTTTCCGCATCATACTAGTTATTTATGGAAATAATACCAAATACAAGAGGCTTACGAATCTAGTATTTCGAATATGTTTTTCGAAGTTGTGTTCTTTTATTTTATTTTATTTTTCCTTGTGATTTGATTGTTCCTTTCGGTTAACCTAAAGTTATTTTAGGAAATTAAATATTAGCTTTCCATAAAAGGTTTTGTCTAGTCGGTGGTGGTTGCTCCCATATCCAAGAAGGTCATGTGCCTCACCACGTCAGTACTGGGAACCAATTATGGAAATTAATATTTAATGGAATTAATAACTTAAGGTAATTTGGGTCGAACGTGTTAAGTTTCGCAGGAGACCCAAGTCAAAACCTAAAACAAACGAATAGATTAAGTTTTGGATCAAACGTGTTAAGTTCCGCAGGCGATCCAAAATTTAATTTAAAAGAACACATGGTAGCTAGGAAAAGGTTCAGACCTTTGTACAAAATTTTTGTACAGTGGAACCTCTAGGTTTTCCGAGTAGCAACCAACAATTGGTATCAGAGCTAGGGTTTTGCCTCTGTGTATTTGGTATTAGTTTAATTATGCACATGTCATACATAATTTAGGCAGGATAATAGTAGGATGTGCTAACTTTGTGGATGCAGGATCCAACTATTATGACTTATAGTTTTATGTGTGTGATTGGACCCTTGGACATGTCAAGGGCATTTATATGTGTGTGCATGATTGTATTATAAAATACAGCAGGAGCTGTATTTAGTTTTATTAGGATTTTATTTTTGATCTAGATACATGTACATTCCTTTTATGGAATATAGGATCAAAATTGTAAAATTCTATTTATGTCGCGGATCGAATCTTGCAAAGCGTGGAACCTTCTGAGGACCAGAGGCACAGCGGAACAAGGAGCAAGATGGATGCGACAGCTAGACCCGGTGGCGGTGGCCAAATATGGCAGCAGCTTGAGATGACAACACACAGAGGACAATTATAGATAAAAGCCATAATAATTGAAAATTAGATTTTCTATTTATTGCTTTTATATTGTGCTGTGTGCGTATGTTAGTATACATGTTTAGTAGGCTAGCATAGTTAAAATTCCTCATTTATAAATAACTAAGTGGGAGAGAGTTTTTTAAGTAAAACCCATGGTCTCCATTACTGGTTTGTAAGTGATGCAAACAAGCTTGCGCGTTGGCTCTGAGTGCCTTTCTCCATATCGAATGAGCTTGTTTGTGGATCACTAGAACAAACTTCCATTTGGGATGACTATAGGAAGTTAATTAAGAGCGTGTGATCTTCCCCATCAGAAGGGGCACAATCTTATTAATGGACTTAGTGTCAAGTAATGGTATACACTTAGGCACAACTAATAGTATCCTTCCCATCGAAGTCACTGCTATTATTTGTGTGACCAAAGGATACCAACTATTAATTTTATATGTCAAAAAGTTAGGTTGACAAGATAATAAAATTAATGGGTTAAAACCCTCCTTTTACAAATGTTGAATTTGTATACGTCCACACTATCGTGGACGGTGGTTTGAGGTGTTGGTTAATTTAAAATAGTATTGTTTGAGGAATCAATATTATTCTAAATTTAGAGTTCTGACCAAAAGTTATTTGTGATTCTTAGGATGACTTTCAACCCACTGTCCATCATACTTCAACAGAATAGACTTACTGGACCTAATTATATAGATTGGAAAAGGAACCTGGACATTGTCCTTACTGCTGAAAGCTATAAATTTGTACTGACTGAGCTTTGTCCTGAAGCACCTACTGGTGAATCTACCCAAGAGGAGATTGAATATCATAGGAAATGGGTAAAAGTAGATGAGATGACGCGGTGTTACATTTTGGCTTCAATGTCAAATGTATTGCAACATCAGCATCAAGATTTACCAACAGCCTATGATATTATGAACAATCTCAAGGAACTCTTTGGTCATCAGGATAGGACTTCTAGACAAGAAGCCATGAGAAAGATAATGACAACCACCATGCAAGAGGGTACTCCTGTGAGGGATCATATCCTAAAGATGATGGCTTATCTGAACGAGATACAGATCCTTGGAGGAGAAATTGATGGGGAAACCCAGATCGATATGATCCTCCAAACACTACCTAGAAGTTTTGAGCAATTCCGCCTGAATTACAATATGAACAAAAGGGTATATTCATTGGTGGAACTACTGACAGAACTTCAGGCAGCAGAAGGATTGTTTCGTCACAATTCTCAAATTTACTATGCTGAAAATGGTTCTACTTCTAAACCGAGAGGAAAGAAGAAGAAGAAACAAGCTGGCTCAGCAAAGAAAGTGAATAAATCTCAGAGTACAGAATTTAAAGCTGGAGTGAAGAAGTCAAAGGGCAAGTGCTTCATCTGCAAGCAGTCAGGGCATTGGAAGGCGGACTATCCTCGTAGGAATCAGAACAACAAAGGTATATCTCATGCTCTAGTTGTTGAAACATGTTTAGCGGTGTTATCTACCAGCACCTGGTGTGTAGATACGGGAGCCACTGATCATGTCTGCAATTCCTTGCAGGGGTTCCAGGAAACTCGACGACTATCTGAAGGAGAGATTACCGTCTACATGGGCAATGCTACTAAGGTGGCAGCTGTTGCAGTGGGAGACGTCTACTTATCTTTAAGTAGAAATAGAAATTTGGTTTTAAGAAATTGTCTTTATGTACCCAGTTTTAGAAAGAATTTAATTTCAGTTTCTAAACTATTTTTAGATAGATATTCAGTTTCCTTTAGTAACGTGTAGTTATTAAGAGAAATAAAGTGATTATCTGTTCTGGTACATTAGTTGGCAATTTGTATATTTTAAATCCAATTTCTCCCACAAAGCAAAACATGAAAATTTATAACTCATCTTCTAACTCAAATAAGAGAAAAGAACCTTCGGAAATGAACCAAGCATATCTTTGGCATCTAAGGCTTGGTCATATTAACTTAAGTAGGATTCAGAGGCTAATAGCCGATGGACTTTTGAGTTCATTAGAGTTGGAAAATTTTCCAACTTGTGAATCTTGCTTGGAAGGTAAAATGACCAAGAGGCCTTTTAAGGCCAAGGGGTATAAAGCCAAAGAAGTGTTAGAATTGGTTCATTCTGATTTGTGTGGTCCTATGTCTGTCCAGGCAAGAGGTGCTTTTGAATATTTTGTCTCTTTTATAGATGATTATTCAAGATACGGATACATTTACCTAATGCGCCGCAAGTCCGAGTGCTTTGATAAGTTCAAAGAATACAAGGCTGATGTGGAGAAACGACTAGGTAAAAGTATCAAGACACTACGATCTGATCGTGGTGGCGAATACCTCTTAGGAGAGTTTAGGAATTACTTATCAGAGGCCGGGATTCAATCCCAATTGTCTGCACCTGGAACACCCCAACAGAATGGTGTAGCAGAACGAAGGAATATGACTCTTATGGAGATGGTTAGATCGATGATGAGTTATTCAGAATTACCAAATTCGTTTTGGGGATATGCTCTTGAAACAGCAGTATACGTTCTGAACTTAGTACCTTCTAAATCAGTTTCTTCTACTCCCACAGAATTGTGGAATGGGCGAAAACCCAGTCTAAGACATATTCGGATTTGGGGTAGTCCAGCACATGTGCTGAAACCAGATGCTGATAAGTTAGAATCTCGTACAGAAGTTCGCGTGTTTGTGGGATATCCCAGAGGAACGAAAGGTGGTTTATTTTATAGTCCTAAAGACCAGAAGGTCATTGTTAGCACCAATGCCCAGTTTTTAGAAGAATACTATATAATGGATCATGATCCTGTCCGAACCAGGAGTCAACGAACGCTGGGGACGTAGCGCTCCCTGCTGGATCCTCGAGTGCTCCGGCGAACCTGCAAAAAAACCGAGCCGGGGGGGGGGGGGGTGTCCGGCGACGGCCCTCCGACGCTCAAGTCAGGCGAGGAATGGATGAAGAAGGTGGCTGCAGATTGAAGACTCGCGTACCTCCGGCGAAGAAATGGAGAACTTATATAGACCTCTCCAAGGAGCCTGGGCGCGCCAATCGAAGTAATCTCCTGCTTTCGACCATGTCCAGGTATGGGTCTGTCAGAAGGGCATCCATAAGGCCATACCGCTACTGTATCAACCTCTCCATGATGTGACGGCAAGATCTTCTATCGTGAAATCCTGTGTACGGCATAATCATTAGACATGCCTCTGCTGACATCCCATATCCCGAGCCGAACGAATAGGCCGCTCGGCTAACCTTTGTATCCTCGCCCTTATCCTGGCCGAACGGACCACCCGCTCGGCCCCTCGGTTCCAACCGGGCAGACGCCCCGCTCGGCCATTCAATCCTCCTGCCTTGGCGTCGGAAACCCAAGCCTGGCTGGGTTATCTTTGGTTCCGCTCGGACCTACTCAGCTGCTCGGCGCGGCCATTAACCGCTTAGTCAACCCTCCATCTGTCCTCAAGCTGAGACCCTTCAGGAAGTGGATTCCCCATTCTTACCGCCGGATCACTTGCCTCCCCTTCAAGTCTAGTCGAAGGAGGCAGTGAGTCCGACTGACTGGACTATGTGTCCGAGCGGGCGGTCGTCGCCTTTCCGTCGCTTATAATATCCCTGGGGCCGTTCGACCCTTCTGCCAAATTCAGCCGCTCGGCTCGCTCGGCTCTTCGTTTTGGTTGTCTTGTCGCTCAACGTGGATATTTGCTTGTCTAAATCTTCTCGAAAATCACGCAAATCCTCTTCATTAAACCGAAGCATGCGCGGTATGGGCGCCTTAATTGCGCCTGGTGACAGAGCGCCACGTGGCTCTTCTTGCGTGGCGGTGATGATCTGTACGATGGGACGCCGATTACTTTGAAATGGACGGTTAGATGATGACCTCGTCTCTCGTGACCTGCATCCGACGGCGGAGGCCGACCAGCCTCAGCCGTATAAAGCCTCCGTCTACTTCCTTCGCCGCATGCTTGCTTGTGCGTTGTCCTTCCGCCTCTTCTTCTGCTGCGACCTCCGACGATCCAGTTCCTGTTTTTCGGCGGCTACCATCCCACCGGTGATCCTTTCCACCCGTTTCCTTCTCAGTGAGTCTTCTCCCTTCGTTTACAAGGTCTTCCCAACTCGTTTTGCCTCTTTCGTTCCCGTTCCTCTTGTTTCATGCTATCTCATTGCTTCTCCGAGATGGCAAGCTCCTCTGAGCCCGCTGTTGCTGTTTATGGCCCTTGGTATATGACCATGGAGAGTCGGTTTGATGAAGAGGGCACTCGGCGTCTTGTTCGGACGTATGGGATCCCTGATGACCATGAAATAATTATAGCCGACCCGTCCGACCGGCCTCATAACCCGCCGATCGGCACCGTTTGTTTCTTTTTAGACCAATTCTAGGGCGGCCTTAGATTTCCTACCCATCCATTTATCTTGGAGGTTTGTAATTATTTCCGCATCCCGCTCGGCCAACTTGTGCCAAATTCCTTTAGGCTGCTGAGCGGGGTGGTCGTCCTCTTTAAGCTGCACAGTATCCCTCTTGACCCCAAAATATTCCACTTCTTCTTCTACCCCAAACAATCCGAGTTGGGCACTTTTATTTTCCAAAGCAGAATAGGCTTTAAATTTTTTGACAATATGCCGACCTCCAACAAGCACTGGAAGGAATTCTTCTTCTATATCCGACTTCCCAAGCGGCCAGCATTCCGAACCAAATGGCAGACCGCTGTGCCGACTCAACCGGAGCTCGGCAAATTCAGAAGCAATCCGGCCTACCTTCATGCGGCTAACTGGTTGTCTGGTCAGCGGTACAAGATCGACCAGTTGCTTCTCAAGGGGGTGTTGTATATTTTTGGGTTATCTCCCGTTCGGGCCAATCTTCCCTACCGCATGGGTAAGAGACTCTTTACTCCCTTCGCCTTTTTTATCTAACTGATTTTAATTTCTTCTATTGCAGCTGAAGTCATGTGGCGCTCCAAGGCTACCGTTCATTTGAAATTGAAGGCCGTGGAAATTGAGGCGGCTACCAAAAAAGAGCTCGCCGAGCGGGGTCTCATCCCCAGCCGCCCGGCGCAGTCCGCCCCTGAAACAGAAGCTGCCCCATCCGCTTCAACGGAGGTTGAGGCGGATCCTGTTTCCTCGGCCCCCGCCGAGCTGGGAGTCCCTCAGGTCGGGGATCCACCGCTGGAAGTTCGGCGAAAGCGTCGAAGAGACTCCAGCCTTCCGCCGCCCCAAGAGGGGGAACCACAGGCGCCGATCGGCGTAGCTTCGCCAGATCGCACGCCGTCGAAGATCTGGACCTCGGTGGCATCGCCCACCGCACAGCCCTCTGGCTCTCCTCCACGGACTCATCGTCGCCTGCGACGGTTGGGTGAAACTTCCACCATAGGGGAGTCCTCGGGCCAGGCGACTGCAGCTGAAGAAGTGCCGGCCGGCCACCCTACCATCAAGACTACCCTCCGATTCCCATCGGAGGAATATTTATTGTCCGCCGATCGGCCATCAAGCCCCATCCATGAAATAACCCTGACTGGTCCGCTTGCCAAGCTCTTCGAGGATGCCCAGATTCAAGTGGTCCTCATGACGCCCAAGCAGCTCAGCGATAACAACATGCAGCAGGCCACTCAGGTAAATTCATCTTTCTGCATGTGCCACGCTATTGTTTGATTCCTGATTTTATTATTTCCCTTACAGCGTTGGGCTGAGCAAATCGCCACTAGCCATCGGCTAGCCGAGCTGGAGGATCTCCTGGAAAAACTCCAAGTATCGGGGGGTCCATCGGCCGAGCGGGAGAAACAAACCCTCGAGGCCGAACAGAAAAAGGCCGCCGATCTGGCTACAGAGGTGGCCCGACTCGAAGACTTGGTGAAGAAGCGTGACGGGGACGTGAAGCGCGCCAGTGGACGGAAGAGGCGGGCGATTGCTGATCTGGATAAGATGAAAGTTGAAGTCCGGGCCCTAGATCAGCAATCTAAAAAGCTGGAGGCCCAGCTGAATGTCGAGCGGGAGGTCCGTTCGGCTGAACGCACAAAAGCTGAGATGGACTTGAAGGCCGTCCAAGATTCCTTAACTGCCTCCCGGGCGGTGCTTAAAAAATATAAGGAGGGAGAGCCGAGTCGCTTAGCAGCAGCGCGCCAAGAATATCTCCGTTCGGAACGGTTCGGCGCAAAATTCGGCGACAACGTCTCCTCAACTTTCGCCGAGGCGGTCAAGGTCACCATGGCGTATTTGAAGAAGGGTGGCCACCTTCCTACGGGAATGCATATTCCCTCCTCCGACCTGGCGGCCATGATTGATGATATCCCGGACGCCTTTTTTAATTTTGAAGACCCGGAGTGAGGCGAGTTCTTTCAAGTGCTTTCTGTATTTCATCCGCTCAGCGGATGCAAAATTTTTTTTGTACGTGCCGTTCGGCCTCCTTATGTTCCTTTGCTTGTATTTTTTGTTTGCCCTTCATTGTCTCTTTTTAGTGTGTTGCTGCTTATTCGTAGAATCAGCTGGACTCCCCTTGTTTCCTACTAAACGACCGATCGGGTTAATCAATTGACTTGTTTCCTCAAAATCGTTTAGCGCGTGGCTATACTGTTTGCCTTCAGTGAATGCAAAGTGTTGGCAAACCGACGGCCGATCGGCCTTAATCAATCTGGTACTTGCGAACGATCATGGTCGGCGCGGCTCTCGATCTTTAACGACGGAGCTCGTCGGTGCGGATGTTTATAGCCGATCGGCGCGGCTCTCGATCTTTAACGACGGAGCTCGTCGGCGCGGATGTTTATAGCCGATCGGCGCGACTCTCGATCTTTAACGACGGAGCTCGTCGGCGCGGATGTTTATAGCCGATCGGCGTGGCTCTCGATCTTTAACGACGGTGCTCGTCGGCGCGGATGTTTATAGCCGATCGGCGCAGCTCTCGATCTTTAACGACGGTGCTCGTCGGCGCGAATGTTTATAGCCGATCGGCGCGGCTCTCGATCTTTAACGACGGAGCTCGTCGGCGCGGATGTTTATAGCCGATCGGCGCGGCTCTCGATCTTTAACGACGGTGCTCGTCGGCGCGGATGTTTATAGCCGATCGGCGCGGCTCTCGATCTTTAACGACGGTGCTCGTCGGCGCGGATGTTTATAGCCGATCGGCGCGGCTCTCGATCTTTAACGACGGAGCTCGTCGGCGCGGATGTTTATAGCCGATCGGCGCGGCTCTCGATCTTTAACGACGGTGCTCGTCGGCGCGGATGTTTATAGCCGATCGGCGCGGCTCTCGATCTTTAATAGCGGAGCTCGTCGGCGCGGATGTTTATAGCCGATCGGCGCGGCTCTCGATCTTAACGGCGGTGCTCGTCGGCGCGGATGTTTATAGCCGATCGGTCGGCTCTCGATCTTTAACAGCGGAGCTCGTCGGCGCGGATGTTTATAGCCGATCGGCGCGGCTCTCGATCTTCGCGGTGCTCGTCGGCGCGGATGTTTATAGCCGATCGGCGCGGCTCTCGATCTTTAACGACGGAGCTCGTCGGCGCGGATGTTTATAGCCGATCGGCGCGGCTCTCGATCTTTAACGACGAAGCTCGTCGGCGCGGATGTTTATAGCCGATCGGCGCGGCTCTCGATCTTTAACGACGGAGCTCGTCGGTTTTCCGCTCGGTTTTTATAGCCGGTCGGCGCGGCTCTACGATTTAATGTCTGGGCTAGACGGCCGTTAAGGCTAATTTTGACTCTTCCGTTCGGCGCAGCTCTTTGCCTTCCTTTCACCCAGCTTGGATAATGCCTTCCTGGCCGAACGGCTCAGGGTCTACTTCGTCGAGCATTTTGGCTCGGATAATATACCTCCGTCCGAATGGTACGGGGCCTTTGCTCCTTGTTGACAATGCCTTATATTTGTTCTCTTGATTCTTCATTTCTGCATTTCCCGTATTCAGTCGAAAAAAGTACACAGGATGATTTACAGTGGTACACCTTTCATCCCGCTCGGTAAGGCTGGAGGTGGTTCGCGCTCCACGGCCTATCTAACTGCCGACCGTCCTCGTCCTCCAAATAATACGCTCCCGAGCGGAGCTTCTCGATGATTTTGAAGGGACCTGCCCATGGGGCTTCAAGCTTGCCAACGTCGCCGACCGACTTGACTTTCTTCCAAACAAGGTCGCCGACCTGGAATGATCGAGGAATGACGCGCCGGTTATAGTTTTGCTTCATCCGTTGACGGTACGCCATCAGCCGAACGGATGCCTTGGCACGCTCTTCGTCGACCAAATCCAGCTCCATGTTCCTCCGCTCGGCGTTGCCTTCATCATAACACTGGACCCGGACGGACTCGACGTCGACTTCAACCGGAATGACCGCTTCGCCGCCGTACACCAGATGAAAAGGTGTAACACCCGTTCCTTCCTTAGGAGTTGTTCGGATGGCCCATAAAACGCCCGGCACTTCATCCGACCAACTTCCTCCCAAGTGGTCAAGCCGAGCGCGCAGAATACGAAGAATTTCCCGATTGCTTTGGGGGTAAGCCACAGACGTGAAGTGTTGCTCGATGCCGTAGCTTTTGCACCAATCTTCTAGCACCTTCCCTGTGAATTGCCGCCCGTTGTCGGAAACCAGTCGATGAGGGATACCGAACCTACAGATGATGTGTCGTTATATGAATTTTTTGACCATCTGTTCGGTGATCCTGGCTAGTGGCTCGGCTTCCACCCACTTGGAGAAATAATCGACCGCCACCAGCAAAAATTTCCTCTGCCCGGTCGCCATTGGAAATGGACCCACGATATCAATTCCCCATTGATCGAACGGACATGAGACGGTTGATGCCTTCATCTCCTCTGCCGGTCGGTGGGAGAAGTTGTGATACTTCTGGCACGAAAGGCATGTAGATACTGTACGAGCGGCGTCTATTTGTAAGGTCGGCCAAAAATATCCAGCTAGCAGGATCTTCTTAGCTAATGATCGTCCGTCCGGATGCCCTCCACACGATCCTTGATGTACTTCTTGGAGAATGTAAGCCGAGTCTTCCGAGCTCACGCAAATCAACAGCGTCCGGCTTAAGCTCTACGCTGAAGCCTTTGAAAAACTCAAAGCTACTTTCCGAGAGGTCCTTATTCAAAAGATTCCCCGAACGGAGAACCAGGTAGCCGATGACTTGGCCAAACTAGCAAGTTCTATAGTGCCGGTCACCATTCAGCAACCAATTGAAAAAGTACTGCTGGTAGCGCACGTCGACCGGATGGAAAGCCTCACGTTTCCAAGCGACTGGAGGACACCCATCATAGAGTTCCTCCGCTCGGGAGCCACACCGGCCGATCGGGATGAAGCCCAGCTGCTCAGGAGGAGGGCCGGTCGGTTCACACTCATCGGTGATCAGCTCTACAGATATTCCCCACTTGGTTGAATCGCTGGATGTAAGCTCGAAGCGATTCTCTCGGCTCTTGCTTGATGGCGAACAAGCTGACACTTGTCTTCTGATAACGCCGACTGCTGGCGAAGTGGTGGAGGAAAGCCGTTCGGAAGTCCTTGAAGCTAGTGATGGATCCGTCCGGCAGCCTCCGAAACCACCGTTGAGCCGATCCCGATAGAGTGGTAAGAAAGACTCGGCACTTTACTCCATCTGTATATTGATGGAGCGTAGCTGTGTTATTGAACTTACCCAGATGATCATCCGGGTCTATTGTTCCATTGTACTCGCCGATCGTCGGAGGCACGTAGTGCTTGGGCAAAGGGTCTCGTAGAATGGCCTTCGAGAATTGGCGATTGATCCGCTCGGGAGATGAATCCGCTCGGGGAGCTTTCCCCTGTCTGTCTTCTCGCCTAGGCATTTCGTCGGAGGAAGATCCTCTATCTCTCCGAGCTGGTACGACTTCAGGGGTGCGGAATAAGGCCCGATGGAATGCGACGGTGGCTTGAGGTGCTTCCGCTCGACCACCTGACGCAGATGTTGCTTGTTGCTCCGGCCGCTCGGCTGATGCTTTTTGTTTTTGCTCCATAAGTTTGGCGGCCCTCATCTCGACCAGAGCGTCGAGTTCTTCTGTTGAAAGCGCCACCGTGTGTTGTCGTCCAGCCTCGTCCATTGTTCCCGTTTGGATACAGGTGCGTTCCCACAGACGGCGCCAATTTGATCCTGTCCGAACCAGGAGTCAACGAACGCTGGGGACGTGGCGCTCCCTGCTGGATCCTCGGGGGGGTGTCCCGGCGACTGCCCTCCGACGCTCAAGTCAGGCGAGGAATGGATGAAGAAGGTGGCTGCAGATTGAAGACTCGCGTACCTCCGGCGAAGAAATGGAGAACTTATATAGACCTCTCCAAGGAGGCTGGGCGCGCCAATCGAAGCAATCTCCTACTTTCGACCATGCCCAGGTATGGGTCTGTCAGAAGGGCATCCATAAGGCCATACCGCTACTGTATCAACCTCTCCATGATGTGATGGCAAGATCTTCTATCGCGAAATCCTGTGTACGGCATAATCATTAGATATGCCTCTGCTGACATCCCATATCCCGAGCCGAACGAATAGGCCGCTCGGCTAACCTTTGTATCCTCGCCCTTATCCTGGCCGAACGGACCACCCGCTCGGCCCCTCGGTTCCAGCCGGGCAGACGCCCCGCTCGGCCATTCAATCCTCCTGCCTTGGCGTCTGAAACCCAAGCCTGGCTGGGTTATCTTTGGTTCCGCTCGGACCTACTCAGCTGCTCGGCGCGGCCATTAACCGCTTAGTCAGCCCTCCATCTGTCCTCAAGCTGAGACCCTTCAGGAAGTGGATCCCCCATTCTTACCGCCGGATCAGATCACAAGCCCAGTAGTAAAGTTGTTTTAGAAGAACTAAGAGAGGACACGTCTACTTTAGTACCAACAGTACAAGATAAAGTACCACAAGAGACTGCAACACGTGTCACACATGATACACAACCACAGACAGTGCCTCGTCGTAGTGGGAGGGTTGTAAGGTAGCCTGAGAGATTCATGTTTTTGGGAGAGTCTTCGGACTTGATCCCGGGTAAACATGAACCTGATTCCCGGACATATGACGAAGCACTCCAAGATATAGATGCAGCATCTTGGCAAAAGGCGATGAATTCTGAAATAGAGTCTATATACTCTAATAAGGTCTGGGAGCTTGTAGAACCACCTGATGGTGTAAAAGCCGTTGGATGCAAGTGGATCTACAAAAGGAAAAGAGGGACAGACGGGAAGGTAGAAACATTCAAAGCTAGGCTTGTTGCGAAAGGGTACACTTAGAAAGAGGGAATCGATTATGAGGAAACCTTTTCACCGGTAGTCATGCTTAAGTCTATCCGGATACTCTTATCCATTGCTGCTCATATGGATTATGAGATTTGGCAAATGGATGTCAAGACAGCTTTCCTTAATGGAAGTCTTGAAGAGAACATTCATATGAAGCAACCAGAAGGATTCATTGAAAAAGGCAAAGAGCATCTAGTGTGCAAGCTCAATCGGTCCATTTATGGACTGAAGCAAGCTTCAAAATCTTGGAACATCCGGTTTAATGAAGTAATCCAGTCATATGAATTTATTCAAAGTCCGGATGAGTCTTGTGTATATAAGAAGTGTAACGGAAACGTGGTGGTATTTCTTGTACTATACGTAGATGATATTTTGTTAATTGACAACAATGTCAAGGTATTATCAGACGTAAGGGTATGGTTGTCCAAACAATTTGATATGAAGGACTTAGGAGAGTGTGCACACATTCTTGAGATCAAAGTAATAAGGGATCGCAAGAAAAGAATGTTGTGTCTGTCCCAAGCTTCATATATAGATACAATCCTTGCTCGTTTTAGCATGCAGGATTCCAAGAAAGGTTTTTTACCTTTTAGGCATGGAATAGCTCTATCTAAAGAGATGTCTCCTAAGACATCAAAGGAGATAGAAGACATGAAAGCAGTTCCTTATGCCTCGGCTGTAGGAAGCCTTATGTATGCAATGCTATGTACGAGACCTGATATTTATTTTACCGTGGGCATGGTCAGCAGATATCAGAGTAACCCTGGACAAGGACATTGGACTACGGTAAAGCATATATTAAAGTACCTGAGAAGGACTAGAGATTATATGTTAGTTTACCAAGCAGACGATTTGCTCCCTGTGGGTTACACGGATTCAGATTTCCAATCAGATAGGGACAGTAGTAAGTCTACATCAGGCTATGTGTTTACTTTAGGAGGTGGAGCCATTTCATGGAGGAGTGTTAAGCAGAAATGCGTTTCGGACTCAACCATGGAAGCTGAGTATGTAGCAACCTCTGAGGCAGCTAAAGAAGCAGTATGACTCAGGAACTTTCTAATAGACTTAGATGTGATTCCTGGTTTGCCCAAAATCGTCACAATTTATTGTGATAATAGCGGTGCAGTTGCTGTTAGAGTGTATACTAAAAGCCTAGCTTTTGGTATAAACATTTATCTAGAAATAAGAATCACATTAGTCAAATGTCTACATTTGTGATAAATGTAGTTGTTCAATTAATTTATATTGTAGATAACATGGTGTGTGGTGTCACACATAGAGGATCATGTTATCAGTACCTTATAAATTATAAACAGTAGCTCACGACCAAAATGGAAAGGAACAAACCATTAGAAGGTCGTAGTGTAATTAGGTATCAGTTTATCTTGACTGTATAATTACACTAGTACACTTAGAGTGTATTGAGTAGGACCATTTGAGGTCGTTTCTTTTATACTGATTTTATAAAGAAATAAAGCCTCAGTTATTATGGAAGTGTGTGCTCTTAATCCTAATATAATAACAAGCACATATATTTGATATTTATTTCTTTAATTTATCAATGGGTGAGATTTAGTTCGATGAATCAATAAACCCGATAAGTTGGGAAATGGTATCACTTATAGTGTGTGTTGTTGATTATAGAAGGACGAGTCCTAGAGATACTAGGTTGATAATGTCCCCAAGAGGAGCTCATAAGGATTGTCATGTTAAACCCTGCAGGTGGACTTAGTCCGACATGACGATAAGGTTGAGTGATACTACTCTTGGACTTAGATATTAATTAAATGAGTTGTCAGTAACTCACTTAATTAGTGGACATTCGATATCTTAAACACGGGAGACTAACACACTCATAATAAGAAGGAGCCCAAAATGTAATTTGGGATTGGTGCGGTAGTTCAATGATAGTTCTCTAGTGGAATGAATTATCATTGATAAAATTAAGTTGTGTGTTCGGGGCGAACACGGGATGCTTAATTTTATCGGGAGACCAAAACCAATTCCTTCTCTCGGTCCTATCGTAGCCTCTTATTTATAGAGTTCTATACCCACCTATACCCACCTTCTATACCCACCAATAGGGGTCGGCCAAGCTAGCTTGGGAACCAAGCTAGGGCCGGCTAAATTGGGTGGCCGGCCCTAGCTTGAACCCAAGCTAGTGGGGCCGGCCAAATTAAATTAAAAAGAAATTTAATTTTAATTTTTATTATTATGTGGAAGATATAATTTAAAGAGAATTAAAATTAAAATATCCCTCTTGTAAAAGATCTACAAAAGATTAAAGAAAGAGATTAGATCTCTTTCCTTATTTGTAGATTGGAGAGATGTTTTATTTTCTCTTTAAAAATTATTCACATGTTGATAAAATTAAAATTATAGAAATTTCCTTTTATCAACCATGAAGAGATTTTAAAGAGAAATTTTATTTTCTAAAATTTCTGAAACAAATTAGGAAGTTTTAATTGTTGATTAAAACTTGTCCAATTTTTCTCCAATGATGTGGCCGACCATGAGATTGTAATTTGGGAAATTTTATTTTATTTTCTCAATTAAATCATGTCAAGGAAATTGAGGAAATTTTATTGTAATTAAATTTCCTAATTTGCCTAGGCCAAGGAATATAAAAGAAGGGGTAGGGGTGCCTTCATGAGACACAACATCTATTATTCCTCTCCCTCTTTTGTTCCTTGGTGTGGCCGGCCATCCTCTCCCTCTCTTCATCTTGTGGTGGCCGAACCCTTCTCTTCCATTGGAGCTCTTGTGGTGGCCGGATACTACTCGGAGAAGAAGAAGAAGAAGGAGAGAAAGCTAGCATCTCTTGGAGCTTGGTTAGTATTTTGGTTTTCCTCCTTGGTGAAGTTTTTCCTTTGTGGCCGAACCTTGCTTGGAGGAGAAGAAGGTGGTTGGTGGTTTCTAATCTCGGAAGATCGTTGCCCACACAACGTTCGAGGTTAGAAGAGGAATACGGTAGAAGATCAAGAGGTTTTTTCTACAAGGTATAACTAGTAATTTTTCTTTCCGCATCATGCTAGTTATTTATGGAAATAATACCAAATACAAGAGGCTTACATTCTAGAATTTCGAATATGTTTTTCGATGTTGTGTTCTTTTGTATTTTCTTTTTCTTGTGATTTGATTGTTCTCTTTGGTTAACCTAAAGTTATTTTAGGAAATTAAATATTAGCTTTCTATAAAAGGTTTTGTCTAGTCGGTGGTGGTTGCTCCCATATCCAAGAAGGCCATGTGCCTCGCCACGTCAGTACTGGGAACCAATTATGGAAATTAATATTTAATGGAATTAATAACTTAAGGAGACTTGGGTCGAACGTGTTAAGTTCCGCAGGAGATCCAAGTCAAAACCTAAAAGAACAAATAGATTAAGTTTTGGATCAAACGTGTTAAGTTCCGCAGGCGATCCAAAATTTAATTTAAAAGAACACATGGTAGCTAGGAAAAGGTTCAGACCTTTGTACAAAATTTTTGTACAGTGGAACCTATAGGTTTTCTGAGTAGCAACCAACAATTGGTATCAGAGCTAGGGTTTTGCCTCTGTATTTGGTATTAGTTTAATTATGCACATGTCATACATAATTTAGGCAGGTTAATAGTAGGATGTGCTAACTTTGTGGATGCAGGATCCAACTATTATGGCTTTTAGTTATTATATGTGTGATTGGACCCTTGGACATGTCAAGGGCATTTATCTGTGTGTGCATGATTGTATTAAAATACAGCAGGAGCTGTATTTAGTTTTATTAGGATTTTATTTTTGATCTAGATACATGTACATTCCTTTTATGGAATATAGGATCAAAAATGTAAAATTCTATTTATGTCGCGGATCGAATCTTGCAAAGCGTGGAACCTTCTAAGGACCAGAGGCGCAGCGGAACTAGGAGCAAGATGGATGCGACAGCTAGACCCGGTGGCGTTGGCCAAATTTGGCAGCAGCTTGGGATGACAACACACGGAGGACAACCAGAGATAAAAGCCATAATAGTTGAAAATTAGATTTTTCTATTTATTGCTTTTATATTGTGCTGTGTGTGTATGTTAGTTTACAAGTTTAGTAGGCTAGCATAGTTAAAATTCCTCATTTATAAATAACTAAGTGGGAGAGGGATTTTTAAGTAAATCCCATGGTCTCCATTACTGGTTTGTAAGTGATGCAAACAAGCTTGCGCGTTGGCTCTGAGTGCCTTCCTCCATAACGGATGAGCTTGTTTGCGGATCACTAGAACAGACTTCTATTTTTGGATGACTATAGGAAGTTAATTAAGAGCGTGTGATCTTCCCCAACGGAAGGGGCATAATCTTATTAATGGACTTAGTGTCAAGTAATGGTATACACTTAGACACATCTAATAGTATCCTCCCCATCGGAGTCACTGCTATTATTTGTGTGACCAAATGAAACCAACTATTAATTTGTCATAAAACTAGGTTGACAAGATAATAAAATTAAAGGGTTAAAACCCCTCTTACAAATGATTGATTTTGTATGCGTCCACACTAACGTGGCATACAAAATTAACGATGTTTGAGATAATTTTATTTGTCATAAAGTTACGTTGACAAGATAGTTAATGGGTAAAACCCTCCTCTTACAAATGTTGATTTTGTATACGTCCACACTAACGTGGCATGCAAAATTCACGGTGTTTTGAGGTGTTGGTAAATTTAAATAGTATTGTTAGAGGAATCAATATTATTTTAAATTTAGAGTCTTGACCAAATATTTGATTAAAGATAGACCAACTATTAATTTTATTCGTCATAAAGTAAGGTTGACGAGATAATAAAATTAAATGATAAAATTTCCTCTTTGAATTTGTATATGTCCACACTAACGTGACATACAAAATTCATGGGGATTTTTAAGGAGTTGGTCTTAACCAAATATTTTTGTAATTCTTAGGAAGATGGTCAATCCCTAGCTGATATACTTTAGGATAGACTTAGTGGTCCCAATTATAATTGATTGGAAAAAGAATTTGGACATTAAGGTAGACTGTCCTCTTAGAACTAAGAATAATATAGGTGTATTTTATTCATTAGTTGATACATGGAGTTATCTACCGGTACCTGGTGTGTAGATATGGGAGCCACTGATCATGTCTGCAATTCATTGCAGGGTTCCAGGAAACCCGACAACTAAATGAAAATAAAAAACACCGTCCACATGGGCACTACTGCAAAAGTAGCAGCTGTTGCAGTGGGAGAGGTTTATTCTCTAATAGGAATAAAATTTGGATTATTAAGAATTGTCTTTACATACTAAGTTTAGAAAGAACCTGATTTCAGTTTCTAAACTATTATAGAATAGATATTGTGTCTATTTTGATAACAAAGTTGTTATCAAGAAAAATAGGCAAGTTATCTATTCTGGTATGTTGGTTGACAATTTATAATCCAATAACTCCCATGATGCAACAAATGGAAATTAATAACACATCTTCTAACTTAAGAGAAAGCAACCTTCGAAAATGAACCAATTATATCTTTGACATCTAAGGCTAGGTTATATTAACTTAAGTAGGATTCATTGGTAGCTGATGAACTTTTGGGTTCATTAGTAGTGGAAATCTTTCCATCCTGCGAGTCTTACTTGGAAGGAAAATAACCAAGGAGCTTTTAAGTCTAAGGGGTAGGGAGCCAAAGATATATAGGAATTGGTTCATTCTGATTTGTGTGATCCTATGACTATCCAGACAAAAGGTATTTTCAAATATCTCGTCTATTTTATAGACAACTATTTGAGATATATTTACTTGATGTGCCGCAAGTCTAAGTGCTTTGATTAGTTCAAAGAGTACGAGGCTGATGTAGAGAAACATCAAAGTAAACGTATCAAGACACTACGGTGAGATCGTAGTGGCAAGTACCTTTTTGGGAGAATTTAGGAGTCACTTATCAGAAGTAGGGATTCAATCCCAACTAACAACACCTGGTATACCCCAACAGAATGGTGTAGAAAAAGGAAGGTATAGGACTCTTATGGAAATAAGTAGATTGATGATGAGTTATTTAGAAAATTACCAAATTCATTTTAAGGATATACTCTGGAAACAGAAGTGAACAGAGTACCTTCCAAAGTCAGAACTCTATACTCATATAGAATTGCTGAATAGGTGTAAGCCTATTTTGAAGCATATTCGGATTCGGGTAGTCCAGCACATATGCTGAAGAGAGACAATGATAAGTTGGACAGGAGTTCACTTGTTTGTGGGTTATGTTAGGACCAAAAGTAGCTAGAGGGGGGGGGGGTGAATAGCTTGTCGCGTTCGCTCGTTGCTCGGCGTTGCTTGTTTCTTCAAAGATGTGCAGCGGAAAATACAGAAACAATCACACAACGCTAACATGGTTGGTTTACTTGGTATCCACCTCACAAGAGGTGACTAATCCAAGGATCCACACCAACACACACACCCTCCACTAAATAAAACTCTCCTTTATGGTAACTACCAAGGGCGGAGAAGCCCTACAAGACTCAATACAAGAAGAGAGGGAAAGGATACAAGAAATACAAGCTTACAATGAGTATAAACCCTAACCCTAGCTTCTCTTCTTGGCTTTGATCCGCCTCTTGACTTGGAAAACTTCCAAGATCCTTCAAGAACTGGCGATCTGAGCTTTGTGAGTGCTGTGGAGGAGCTGGCGAGAAATCTGGAGTGAATCAGAGAAGAGATGCCGAAGGAAATGAACGCCTGCGGCCTTTATCGACGTCAATTCCGATCGATTCGAATGTTCCCAATCGATCGGGAGGCTTTGGATCGATCACGGATCGATCCAGAGCACCGCGATAAGCGCTGGATCGATCCACGGATCGATCCGGCGCTTATCGGCGACAGCCTCCCAATCGATCCACCGATCGATTGGAGCATGGATCGATCCACGGATCGATCCGAGGCTCTGTTCCGTGCACGCTGGATCGATCCACGATCGATCCAACACTTGTTTTGCCCAAAACCAAGTTCCAAGCCTCTCAAATCAACATCCGGTCAACCTTGACCTGTTGGTACATCATGCCTAGCATCTGGTCACTCCTTTGACCTGCTAGGACTTCCCACCAAGTGTCTGGTCAATCCCTTTGACCCACTTAGACTTTTCTATTCATGCCAAGTATCTGGTCACTCCCTTGACCTACTTGGACTTCCATCAGATGTCTGGTCAATCCCTTTGACCTATCTGTATTTTCTCGTGCCAAGTATCCAGTCAATCCTTTGACCTACTTGGACTTCCCAACACCAGATGTCCGATCATCCTTGATCCATCTGGATTTTCCCTTGCCTGGCTTCACTCACCAGGACTTTCACCTAGCTTCACTCACTAGGGTTTTCCTTCTGCCTGGCTTCACTCACCAGGACTTTCACCTAGCTTCACTCACTAGGGTTTTCACCTGGTTTCACTCACCAGGACTTTCACCTAGCTTCACTCACTAGGGTTTTCACCTAGTTTCACTCACCAGGACTTTCACTCTGCCTGGCTTCACTCACCAGGACTTCCCTGTCAAGTATCCAGTCAACCTTGACCTACTTGACTCTTATTCAATCAATTTCTTATTGTCAAACATCTAAACTCAAACCAAGACTCAGCTTGGTCACCCAGGTCAACCTTGACCTGAGGGATGTTGCACCAACAATCTCCCCCTTTTTGATGTTTGACAATACCACAATAACACTTACAATACCACATGTAAGTTAGGCTAATCCTATAGCCTCAATCTTCATGTCACTAGGTAATGAACATATAAATTAAGCTCTTCATTCTCCCCCTACGAGGGCACACTCCCTCTAGGTAATGAAAGCATAACTTACACCCATTCATAGGTCCTTTCATTCTCCCCCTATTGGCACACATCAACCCATCTTTGGGCACACATCAACCCATGCCCCAATTTTGGGTACACATCAACAAATCCATTTGTTGACGACTCTCCCCCTGAAGAGTTACTCATCATTGTTCACAACATCACTCGTTGTGATCAACACGATAATGAAGGTCCCATACCCTTCATTATCCTTAACCCTACATTCTCCCCCAATGTAGGCAAATGCCCATCCTTGAGCATTATCCACTTGAAGCCACTTAAACAATGAGGATATCCACTCCCCATTAAAGTTCAAACGCTCAACCTTGAGCATGTTCTTAACGGAAGGTTGACCACCTTCCAAGGTTCATGAAAAATAATTTTCATGTCTTTAAAGAGTTCCTCCCCCTAAAGACATGGTGGTAACTTCTGTCATTGCACCAACAATGACTTGGAATCCCCAAAACTTTAGGAAACCCAATTTTAGAAGTTTTGAGGTTCAAATATTCAAAATTTGAAACAAACCTCAACCTAAACTTCTACTTAGTCTTCGTTAACCAATCCATCCTTGTTTTCAACATGAAAACACCCTTTTTATGTATACAAATGTATTTTGAGGGGTTAGGAATGGTTACATTGACTAAAGTAGGTTTAGAGTGCTGAAATCAGACCTTCCTAGCCAAAATCAGCGTCCTGGATCGATTGGAGTTGGGTTCCAATCGATTCAACCTATTTGAATCGATCCACTGATCGATTCAGGATGTGTGGATCGATTGGCTGATCGATCCAGTGAGCTTCTGCTCTCGAGAATTTCCTTCTGGATCGATCCACGGATCGATTCAGGCACTCCAATCGATCCATGGATCGATTGGAGCTCTGATAGTTGCTGAATTTCAAATTCAGCCAACTTCAGAAACCCCTAGAAAATTCTACGAAAATCCAAAAATCATGAAATTTCGTGTAGGCATTATTTAGGGCATACTTTATCAAGGAAAAATAGTTTTCTATGAAAATATATCATATTTTCAAAGATTGACACAAGCTTGAAAACTTGCTAAAACTTTAGCGTTTTCTTCAAGTTTGTGTCTAACTATTCAATGGTGATTACTATCAAAAGATAGCCTTCACCAAGGTTTTCTAAAAGTCTTTTAAAATGGTTTTCAAAACCAATATCCCATCACATTCCTTGGGCTTAATGCACATGACTTGTACATTAGCTTTCCCAATGATGGGAAAACACATAACTATGTGTTTTGATGAACCTAAAACTCAAAAGAATGCACTAAATCAGCATGTTGAGTTTTGTTCATCATCCTAACATCTCACTTGTATCTATTGTGGACAAAACACATACAAGTCATCTTAGAGGTCTTTGTGAGATGTAAAATTTGGTTTTGCCCTATTCTAGGGATCATGCATATCTATCTAGGCATTTTAGAGATATTAGACATCCACCCAGGATGTCACTTGTTAATAAGTGTTGTTAAATGCCATTTGTCCTTAATTACAAGGAATTAAACTTAATGCATGATTATGCTATGGCATACATCAAAATGAAATAACTTTCAAAAGAAAGATTCCTATAATTACATGATGTATGTATGACATGACATGGTATTTTTGTATTTTCATAATAAGGTATGAGTGCAAAAATAAACATGATGTCATGACATATAATGGGCAAATAATCATGGCAAGGTTTAGCATAAGTAAAATATACCTAGATTACCTATCTAAGTATCCTTAACCACTTAGCTAACCCAAAATATATCACTTGTTTTAACTTAAAATGTTAAACCTAGATTGCCCTAAATGCTTCAAAGAAACGTCAAAACCTAAATTGACATTTCTATTTCTCTTGATTTGTTTATGCCACTTAAACATTAAGCATATCCTCAAATGTTAGCATATTCCATTTTTCCTCAAGAATAACCACATAAATCAAGGCCCAGATTGCCTTAAATTTCTAAGAGAATACCAAAATCCCAACTTGGTATTTCTCTAGGTTTTCCCAATTTGTGCCATTTTAAGATAAAATCAATTTTTCCACCATTAGGTACATTTTACTCTTCCATAAGAGTAAATAATAATTCCATTTCATTTTCAAAGGTTAACAAAAACCTTGAAAATGCTCCTTGAGTGTCAATTTCCTCAAAGTTGGGTTAACTACCCTTCTAATCGGAGTTGACACTCTCTAACCCATCTATGGGGTAGAGAAGATGCTCCTAGGAACCCAAAACCTATTGGTACTCCTTGGATGCTCTAGGTATTCACTAGGGATAACTTCCCTAGATACCTTCCTAGTGACCTTGTTTGGCTTCTTAGAAGCCTTGGTTTGGTCACATTTTCTAGGTCAACTCTAGGGATAGCTTCCCTTGTAACCTTCTTTGTGACTTTCTTAGACTTCTTAGAAGTCTTAGTCACATTTATTGCAAAAATACTCTTAGGGATGACTTCCCTAGTATTCTTGGCTTGACCACTAGACCTAGGGTTTGTTCCATAACTATATGGAACTCTATGGTAAGAGGGCACATCCTTCTTAGCCTTTGGTTTGTATCCCAAACCTCTATGGCCATTAGATGACCTTTGTGCTCCTAGACCTAGGCTATGCTCATTTTGCCCTTTTAGGATATTTTCCATCCTTTTTAGGGTCCTTTCCATTTTATCAAGCCTTGACCTCAAGACTTGATTTTCTATCACTAAGTCCTTAGTTTTAGATTTTTCATTTGATTCATGAGCATATTTTTTCTTGGGCTTGTATCTAAAATCTTTAGAGTTATTGCCCAAGTGTCTATCTACCTTACTAACCTTAGGTTGGGTAGTTTTGGCATATAGGGCCACATGTTTTTCCTTAAAGCCCTCATGCTTTCTATTCTTATGGTAAATTGCATTAAAATGATAAAAGTTAGAACTATCATGCTTTTTACCATAATGTAAAGGAGTAGGCTCAATAAATGTTACCTTCTTCTTTACCTTAGAGACTCCCCCTTGACTAGAGCTTCCTCCATGAGCCTTGACCACCTTCTTCCCCTTGGGGCATTGACTTCGGTAATGCCCTTTTTGGTTGCAAGAAAAGCACACAATGTGCTCCTTGCTCCTTTTTATTCCGGGGATGGTCTCCTTGGGCTTCGCCTTGCCCTTTTGTGCCACTTGGCCCTTCTTCTTGGCCAATTTAGGGCACTTGCTCTTGTAGTGCCCATGTTCCCTACACTCAAAGCATATAATATGATTTTTATTTTTAATTGAAATATTTATACCTTTGCTTGTAGGGGTGGCATCTTTCCCTTTGGATCCGGAGGTAGAAACTTCCTCTTGATCCGATCTTGATTCTCCTCCATTTGATTTTTCTTGACTCGTGGAGGTAGAAGCTTCTCCTTCTTCTTGATCCGGCATCACCAAGGATTGCTCCCCCTCAATCCTAGAGGTGGAGGCTTCATCATCTTGAATATGAAACAAGGAGTATGCTCCCTCCTTGTTCCCTTCGTTGTATTCCCTTGAGGATGAAGCTTCTTGGATTTCTTCTTCTTCGGAGGTTGAGCATCTCTCAACCTCGGAGTCCTCCTCTTGGTCTTGATCCAATGAGTCGCCCTCTTTGGATTCTCCTTGATTTGGTACAGTGGAGGGGATCTCATGCATTCTTGCCAATTTGCTCCAAAGCTCCTTGGCATCATCAAACTCTCCAATTTGTTCCAAGATGTTGCTTGGCAATAAATTGACCAAAAGCTTGGTCACTTTGTCATTGGCCTCACATCTTTGGATTTGGTCTTTGCTCCACTTGCTCCTTTTGAGTACTTTGCCCTTGGAATTTGTGGGAGCCTTGAAGCCTTCCATTAGAGCAAACCATTGCTCTATCTCCATCATAAGAAAATTTTCGATTCTTGATTTCCAAGAATCGAAACTCGTAGAAGTGTATGGTGGAGCCACCCTTGTGTCAAATCCAAGCCCATCTTGGAATTGCATCTTGAAGTTGAGCTTTTTGATATCTTTGACTTTGACAATTTTTGCTTCAACTTCTTCACCCTCTAGCTTTTCTTGTTATGCTTGACCCTTCCGGCGATGATTCCGGTGAAGAGGGGCCTTGCTCTGATACCACTTGTTAGGACCAAAAGTAGCTAGAGGGGGGGGGGGGGTGAATAGCTCGTCGCGTTCGCTCGTTGCTCGGCGTTGCTTGTTTCTTCAAAGATGTGCAGCGGAAAATACAGAAACAATCACACAACGCTAACACGGTTGGTTTACTTGGTATCCACCTCACAAGAGGTGACTAATCCAAGGATCCACACCAACACACACACCCTCCACTAAATAAAACTCTCCTTTATGGTAACTACCAAGGGCGGAGAAGCCCTACAAGACTCAATACAAGAAGAGAGGGAAAGGATACAAGAAATACAAGCTTACAAGCTTACAATGAGTATAAACCCTAACCCTAGCTTCTCTTCTTGGCTTTGATCCGCCTCTTGACTTGGAAAACTTCCAAGATCCTTCAAGAAGCGATCTGAGCTTTGTGAGTCTTGTGGAGGCGAGAAATCTGGAATGAATCGGAGAAGAGATGCGAAGGAAATGAGCGCTGCGGCCTTTATCGACGCCAGCGGTCGGATCCCGATCGATTCGAATGTTCCCAATCGATCGGGAGGCTTTGGATCGATCACGGATCGATCCAGCGCCTACGTGCGAAAGCGCTGGATCGATCCACGGATCGATCCAGGCGCTTATCCAAGCAGCAGCGTCCCAATCGATCCACTTATCGATTGGAACATCTGATCGATCCACGGATCGATCCGACCTGCTCGCTGGAGAAGCTGGATCGATCCAGCGATCGATCCGGCTCTACTGGATCGCGATCCAACACATGATTTTGCCCAAAACCAAGTTCCAAGCCTCTCAAACCAACATCCGATCAACCTTAACTGTTGGTACATCATGCCTAGCATCCGGTCACTCCTTTGACCGCTAGGACTTCCCACAGTGTCCGGTCAATCCTTTGACCCACTTAGACTTTTCTATTCATGCCAAGTATCCGGTCACTCCTTGACCTACTTGGACTTCCATCGATGTCCGGTCAATCCTTTGACCTATTCGTATTTCCTCGTGCCAAGTATCCATCAATCCTTTGACCTACTTGGACTTCCCAACACCAGATGTCCGATCATCCTTGATCCATCTGGATTTTCCCTTGCCTGGCTTCACTCACCAGGACTTTCACCTAGCTTCACTCACTAGGGTTTTCCTTCTGCCTGGCTTCACTCACCAGGACTTTCACCTAGCTTCACTCACTAGGGTTTTCACCTGGTTTCACTCACCAGGACTTTCACCTAGCTTCACTCACTAGGGTTTTCACCTGGTTTCACTCACCAGGACTTTCACTCTGCCTGGCTTCACTCACCAGGACTTCCCTGTCAAGTATCCAGTCAACCTTGACCTACTTGACTCTTATTCAATCAATTTCTTATTGTCAAACATCTAAACTCAAACCAAGACTCAGCTTGGTCACCCAGGTCAACCTTGACCTGAGGGATGTTGCACCAACAGGTTATCCTAGAGAAATGAAAGTAGGTTTATAGTCTTAAAAATCAGAAGGTTATTGTTAGCATCAATGACCGATTTTTAGAAAAGGACTATGTAATAAACCTCATGCCCATAAGTAAATTTGTTCTTAAGGAAATAATAAAGGACATGTCTAATCTAGTACCAACTGTACAAGATGAAATATCACAAGAAACTGCAATACGTATCATAAATGATACACAATTACAGATAGTGCCTCATCGTAGTGGGAGGGTTGTTAGGCAACCTAAAAAGATTTATGTTTTGGGAGAGTTTTTGGACTCGATCCCTGGAGGACATGAACCTGATCTCCGGACATATGACGAAGCACTTCAAGATAAAGATGCAATATCTTGGCAAAGAGTAATGAATAACAGAATTAGAATATATGTATTCTAATAAAATCTGGAAGCTTATAGAACCACCAAATGGTATAAAAGCCTTTGGGTGTAAAAAGGTCTATATTAGGAAAAGAGGGATAGACAGGAAGGTAGAAACTTTCAAAGCAAGGCTAGATGAAAAAGGAAACTTTTTCACTGGTAGCCATGCTTAAGTCTATCCGGATTCTTTTATCTATTTGGCAAGTGGATGTCAAGACAGCATTCCTTAATGGAAGTCTTGAAGAAAACATCCATATAAAGCAACCAGAAGGGTTCATTGCAAAGGGCTAAGAGCATCTTGTGTGTAAGCTCAATCAGTCTATGGACTGAGGCAAAGCTTCAAGGTCTTGGAATATCCGGTTTATCAAAGTAATCCAGATCTATGGATTTAGTAACCGGATAAGTCTTGTGTATACAAAAGATGTGATGGAAACGTGGTGGTATTTTTTGTACTATACTTAGATAACATTTTTGGTAGTTGGAAACAATATCAAAATGTTGTCAGAAGTAAGGGTATGGTTGTCCAAACAATTCGATATAAAGGACTTGGGAGAATGTATATATTCTTGAGATCAAAGTAATAAGGGATCGCAAGAAAAGAATATTTTACTTATCCCAAGCTTCATACATCGGAAAAATCCTTGTTCGTTTTAAGCATACAAAACTCCAAGAAAGGTTTCTTACCTTTTCAGGATGGAGTAACTTTATCTAAAGATATGTCTCTGTAGACATCAAAGGAGATAAAGGAAATAAAGGCAGTTCTTTATGCTACGGCTGTTGGAAGCCTAATGTATGCTATGCACGAGATCAGAAATCTGTTTTGCCAAAGGTATAGTTAGCAGATATCAAAGTAACCCTGGACAAGGACAGTGGACTGCAGTAAAGCATATATTGTAGTACCTTAGAGGCACTAAAGATTATATGCTAGCTTACAAGACAGTTAATTTGGTCCATATGGGTTGCATGGATTTTGACTTCCAATCGGATAGGGACAATAATAAGTCAACCTCGGGGTTTTGTGTTTACTTTAGGAGGTAAAGTCATAACTATGGAAGAGTGATAAGCATAGGTGTTTTTCTGGACTCCACCATAGAAGCTTAGTATATGGCAAGCCTCTGAGGTAGCTATAAAAGCTGAATGACTCAATAATCTAAAGATAGACTTAGATATGATTTCTGGTTTGTCCAAAGATTATTATAATTTATTGTAATAATATTGGTGCAGTAGCAAACTCGAAGAAACCATAAGTCTATAAAGGCAAGTAAACACAATAGAGCGCAAGTACCACCCAATACGAGAAATCGTATAAACGAGGAGAAGTTGTTGCTGCCTAGATTGCATCAGGTGATGACCTATAGATCCTTCCACCGAGGTCCTTAAGGCAAGAGCTTTTTGATGGACATGTTGAAGGGTTAGGAATCAGATGTATGGCAGCAGATAGAGCAGCTTAGTCTTTTAGTATAAGTGGGAGATTGTTAGAGTGTATACTAAAAGCCTAGCTTTTGGTATAAACATTTATCTAGAAATAAGAATCACATTAGTCAAATGTCTACATTTGTGATAAATGTAGTTGTTCAATTAATTTATATTGTAGATAACATGGTGTGTGGTGTCACACACAGAGGATCATGTTATCAGTACCTTATAAATTATAAACAGTAGCTCATGACCAAAATGGAAAGGAACAAACCATTAGAAGGTCGTAGTGTAATTAGGTATCAGTTTATCTTGACTGTATAATTACACTAGTACACTTAGAGTGTATTGAGTAGGACCATTTGAGGTCGTTTCTTTTATACTGATTTTATAAAGAAACAAAGCCTCAGTTATTATGGAAGTGTGTGCTCTTAATCCTAATATAATAACAAGCACATATATTTGATATTTATTTCTTTAATTTATCAATGGGTGAGATTTAGTTCGATGAATCAATAAACCCGATAAGTTGGGAAATGGTATCACTTATAGTGTGTGTTGTTGATTATAGAAGGAAACTGAGTCCTAGAGATACTAGGTTGATAATGTCCCCAAGAGGAGCTCATAAGGATTGTCATGTTAAACCCTGCAGGTGGACTTAGTCCGACATGACGATAAGGTTGAGTGGTATTACTCTTGGACTTAGATATTAATTAAATGAGTTGTCAGTAACTCACTTAATTAGTGGACATTCGATATCTTAAACACAGGGAGACTAACACACTCATAATAAGAAGGAGCCCAAAAATGTAATTTGGGATTGGTGCGGTAGTTCAATGATAGTTCTCTAGTGGAATGAATTATCATTGATAAAATTAAGTTGTGTGTTCGGGGCGAACACGGGATGCTTAATTTTATCGGGAGACCAAAACCAATTCCTCCTCTCGGTCCCTATCGTAGCCTCTTATTTATAGAGTTCTATACCCACCTATACCCACCTTCTATACCCACCCAATAGGGGCCGGCCAAGCTAGCTTGGGAACCAAGCTAGGGCCGGCCTAGGTATAATATTGGGTGGCCGGCCCTAGCTTGAACCCAAGCTAGTGGGGCCGGCCAAATTAAATTAAAAAAGAAATTTAATTTTAATTTTTATTATTATGTGGAAGATATAATTTAAAGAGAATTAAAATTAAAATATCTCTCTTGTAAAAGATCTACAAAAGATTAAAGAAAGAGATTAGATCTCTTTCCTTATTTGTAGATTGGAGAGATGTTTTATTTTCTCTTTAAAATTATTCACATGTTGATAAAATTAAAATTATAGAAATTTCCTTTTATCAACCATGAAGAGATTTTAAAGAGAAATTTTATTTTTTAAAATTTCCGGAAACAAATTAGGAAGTTTTAATTGTTGATTAAAACTTGTCCAATTTGTTCTCCAATGATGTGGCCGGCCATGAGATTGTAATTTGGGAAATTTTATTTTATTTTTCTCAATTAAATCATGTCAAGGAAATTGAGGAAATTTTATTGTAATTAAATTTCCTAATTTGCCTAGGCCAAGGAATATAAAAGAAGGGGTAGGGGTGCCTTCATGAGACACAACATCTATTATTCCTCTCCCTCTTTTGTTCCTTGGTGTGGCCGGCCATCCTCTCCTTCTCTTCCTCTTGTGGTGGCCGATCCTCTCCCTCTCCCTTGGAGCTCTTGTGGTGGCCGGATACTACTCGGAGAAGAAGAAGAAGAAGGAGAGAAAGCTAGCATCTCTTGGAGCTTGGTTAGTATTTTGGTTTTCCTCCTTGGTGAAGTTTTTCCTTTGTGGCCGAACCTTGCTTGGAGGAGAAGAAGGTGGTTGGTGGTTTCTCATCTCGGAAGATCGTTGCCCACACAACGTTCGAGGTTAGAAGAGGAATACGGTAGAAGATCAAGAGGTTTTTCTACAAGGTATAACTAGTAATTTTTCTTTCCGCATCATGCTAGTTATTTATGGAAATAATACCAAATACAAGAGGCTTACGTTCTAGAATTTCGAATATGTTTTTCGATGTTGTGTTCTTTTGTATTTTCTTTTCCTTGTGATTTGATTGTTCTCTTTGGTTAACCTAAAGTTATTTTAGGAAATTAAATATTAGCTTTCTATAAAAGGTTTTGTCTAGTCGGTGGTGGTTGCTCCCATATCCAAGAAGGCCATGTGCCTCGCCACGTCAGTACTGGGAACGAATTATGGAAATTAATATTTAATGGAATTAATAACTTAAGGAGACTTGGGTCGAACGTGTTAAGTTCCGCAGGAGATCCAAGTCAAAACCTAAAAGAACAAATAGATTAAGTTTTGGATCAAACGTGTTAAGTTCCGCAGGCGATCCAAAATTTAATTTAAAAGAACACATGGTAGCTAGGAAAAGGTTCAGACCTTTGTACAAAATTTTTGTACAGTGGAACCTATAGGTTTTCCGAGTAGCAACCAACAGTTGCAAACTCGAAGGAACCACGAGCTCATAAGGCAAGTAAACATATAGAACGCAAGTACCACCTGATACGAGATATCGTGAAGCGAGGAGAAGTTGTCATCGCCAAGATTGCATCAGCGGATAACCTGGCAGATCCTTTCACTAAGGCCCTTCCGGCGAAAGCGTTCGATCGGCATGTGGAAGGAATGAGAATCAGATGTATGGTAGAAGATATGGCAGCTTAGCCATTAGTATAAGTGGGAGATTGTTGGAGTGTATACTGAAAGCCTAAGCTTTTGTAAACATTTATTTTGAATAAAGAATCACATTTGGTCAAATTATCTACATTTGTTTATAGTTGTTCAATTAATTTATATTGTAGATAATATAGTATGTGGTGTCACATACAGAAGATGATGTTATCAATACCTTATAAATTATAAATAGTAGCTCACGACCAAAATGGAAAGGAACAAACCATTAGAAGGTCGTAGTGTAATTAGGTATCAGTTTATCTTGACTGTATAATTACACTAGTACACTTAGAGTGTATTGAGTAGGACCATTTGAGGTCGTTTCTTTTATACTGACTTTATAAAGGAAGGAAGACCTCAGTTATTATGGAAGTGTATGCTCTTAATCCTAATATAATAACAAGTACATATATTTGATATTTATTTCTTTAATTTATCAATGGGTGAGATTTAGTTCGATGAATCGATAAACCCGATAAGTTGGGAAATGATATCACTTATAGTGTGTGTTGTTGATTATAGAAGGAAACTGTATCCTAGAGATACTAGGTTGATAATGTCCTCAAGAGGAGCTCATAAGGATTATCATGTTAAACCCTGCAGGTGGACTTAGTCCGATATGACGATAAGGTTGAGTGGTACTACTCTTGGACTAAGATATTAATTAAATGAGTTGTCAGTAACTCACTTAATTAGTGGACATTCGATATCTTAAACACAGGGAGACTAACACACTCATAATAAGAAGGAGCCCAAAAAATGTAATTTGGGATTGGTGCGGTAGTTCAATAATAGTTCTCTAGTGGAATGAATTATTATTGATAAAATTAAGTTGTGTGTTCGGGGCGAACATGGGATGCTTAATTTTATCGGGAGACCAAAACCAATTCCTCCTCTCGGTCTCTATCGTAGCCTCTTATTTATAGAGTACTATACCCACCTATACCCACCTTCTATACTCACCTAAAGGGGGCCGGCCAAGCTAGCTTGGAATCAAGCTAGGGCTGGCCTAAGCATGGTTTAAGGTGGTCGGCCCTAGCTTGAACCCAAGCTAGAGGGGGCCAGCCATATTAAATTAAAAAGAATTTTAATTTTAATTTTTTATTATGTGGAAGATATAATTTATTAAAGAGAATTAAAATTAAAATATCTCTCTTGTAAAAAATCTACAAAAGATTAAAGAAAGAGATTAGATCTCTTTCCTTATTTGTAGATTGGTAAGATATTTTATTTTCTCTTTAAAAATTATTCACATGTTGAAAAATTAAAATTATAGAAATTTCTTTTTATCAACCATGAAGAGATTTTTGAAGTGAAATTTTATTTTTAAAATTTCTGGAAACAAATTAGGAAGTTTTAATTTGTTGATTAAAACTTGTCTAATTTATTCCTCCATGATGTGGCTGGCCATTATAGTTTAATTGGGAAATTTTATTTTATTTTTCTCAATTAAATCATGTCAAGGAAATTAAGAAAATTTTATTGTAATTAAATTTCCTAATTTACCAAGGCTAAGGAATATAAAAGAAGGGGTGGGGGTGTCTTCAAAGGAGACAACCTCTATTATTTCTCTCCCTCTTTTCCTTGGTATTGTGGCCGGCCATCATCCTCTCCCTCTCTTCCTCTTGTGGTGGCCGAATCCTTCATCTCTCTTGGAGCTCTTGTGGTGGCCGGATACTACTTGGAGAAGAAGAAGAAGAAGGAGAGAAAGCTTGCATCTCTTGGAGCTTGGTTGATGTTTTGTTCTTCATCCTTGGTAAAGCTTCCTTATTGTGGCCGAACCTAGCTAGGAGGAGAAGAAGGTGGTTGGTGTTTTCTCATCTCGGAAGATCGTTGCCCACACAACGTCCGAGGTTAGAAGAGGAATACGGTAGAAGATCAAGAGGTCTTTCTAGAAGGTATAACTAGTAGTTTTTCCTTTTCCGCATCATACTAGTTATTTATGGAAATAATACCAAATACAAGAGGCTTACGAATCTAGTATTTCGAATATGTTTTTCGAAGTTGTGTTCTTTTATTTTATTTTATTTTATTTTTTTTCTTGTGATTTGATTGTTCCTTTCGGTTAACCTAAAGTTATTTTAGGAAATTAAATATTAGCTTTCCATAAAAGGTTTTGTCTAGTCGGTGGTGGTTGCTCCCATATCCAAGAAGGCCATATGCCTCACCACGTCAGTACTGGGAACCAATTATGCAAATTAATATTTAATGGAATTAATAACTTAAGGTGATTTGGGTCGAACGTGTTAAGTTCCGCAGGAGACCCAAGTCAAAACCTAAAAGAACGAATAGATTAAGTTTTGGATCAAACGTGTTAAGTGCCGCAGGCGATCCAAAATTTAATTTAAAAGAACACATGATAGTTAGGAAAAGGTTAAGACCTTTGTACAAAATTTTTGTACAGTGGAACCTCTAGGTTTTTCGAGTAGCAACCAACAGGGTGGGCTCCCATAGTCGCCTCTAGGTTCAGATAACCTAGCTCTGGGTTCAGATAACCTAGAAATAGCAAGAACAGCAAAATTCAGCTATAATCAGTATTTTATTTTATCAGTGACACTGTACTGGATTAGATATCCATTGGGTTGGACTCCCATAGTCGTCCCTAGGTTCAGCTAACCTAGTAAACCCTACTAGATTTGGAATTTGCAACCCCAGGTTTAGTTAGGGATGTGCGCACAGCAAGTACAGTTGCTGGGCCCATCAGCAACATGATTAGTATTTTCATCTATTATATATATATATATGGTTTTCGAACTCTCACAAAAAGTTATGTGAATTCAGTATAGCTTTAGCATTAGTTTAGAATTTGCTCAGCTCAGTTTTTGTATTAGTTTAGTTTCTATTGATACAATATGATAGCTTATGTTAGCACTTGTTGCCATGACTAGTTTGTTTGTATGCCATACTATGCTCTTACATGTTCAGTATACATATATTTCAAATAGCATGTTTTAAAAGCATGATTTCATCGTATGCATGTTTTTGTGAGGTAGATGGTTTCTTACTAAGCTCTAAAGCTTACAGATACTTCTTTCCTTATACTGCAGATAAAGGTAAAGGACAGATGGACTAGCGGAGGCTGGAGGTTAATGCAAGGAAGATGTGTGTGGATGGAACCTGGAATAAAGACCTTGGAAGAACTAGAACATTTAAGAACTTAGTGTTTCTTATCATGTTACTTTTTGCTTATTTAGTTATTTAAATGCATGGAATTATAGAAAATCTGCTTAGATTGTTAGTGACCATGTTTAGGATGCTAGTTGTTTGCTATTAGTATGTTTTCAGCTATTATAGAACTCTTGTAGGTGTGTTTGGCACGAATCAGTGCTGAAATCAGAGTTTGCTGCGAAATCAGAAACCCCAATCGATCAGCGGATCGATTGGGAGTCTGGTTCCGCGAACAGTAAGCTTCTGGATCGATCAGTCGATCGATTCAGTCGTATTCTGTCGCAAACAGTGAGTTCGGGGATCGATCCTTCGATCGATCAGGAAATCGCTCCCGCGAACAGAGGGCTCTGGAATCGATCACTGGATCGATTGGCCAGTCTGGATCGATCAGCCGATCGATCCAGAATATTAACCCGAGAACAGTAGCCATCGGAATCGATCCATGGATTGATTCAACAGCTTACAATCGATTGAGTTCAATATGGATCGATTGGGAAGCGGGGTTTCGACCAAGAGACCTTGTAATTCAGCTCCTTGACCATAGGGGATGTAGGATATGCCATGTATACCTTAGATTGCATCCCTTAGCACATGTAGGACCAAAAACTTGTATTAGCTTAGCAAAGTTTTAATTGGTACAGTTTTCCACACCTCGACTTAGTAATGGTCATGGATATAGCTTAGCACAGCATATTGTGACGGTCCGACCTCACAGTATAGTCAGTAGGAGGCGGGGCGTTACAGAGTAGTATCAAAGCAAGTTCTATACTTTCTTCACACACATCAGCATTGAACTTGCAGCTTCCAAGTAAGAACACCTCTCCTCTTACTTATGTTTTCTTACTGTCATGTTTATAGATAGCTGAAGCATGTTGATATATGATAGTGTTTAACATGGTTGATTATAGTAAATAGTTAAATGTGATAGTATTAGTTATGTATGTCCTCTCTTCCTTTAGAAATGGCAAGAGGACGCCCAGCTATAAGGGCACCAGCTACTGAGCCCCAGCACGAGGCAGGCAGTTCAGTGCATCCCCCAGACCTTACAACATTAGTGGCTCAGTTACAACAGTAGCTAGCTGAACATCAACAGGAGATAGCCACCTTAAAGGCTAATCAGCAGAATACTCCCACTGTCAACCTGGAACGAAACATAGCAACCCTAGTAGTTATAGAGGTTCCACCAGTCCAACCTACAGCACCAGTAGTCCCCGCAGCAGAGGCAAAGAGAGAAGCCTATTTGATCCAGTGGCAGAGAGTCAAGCGAGAGAACTTCCCAGGCACCAGTGAACCATGGGATGCTCAAGCCTGGTTTAAAACACTGGAGAGCACGATGGAGCTTCTGGACTGGCCAGAACACGAGAAGGTGAAGTGCGCCTCATTCTGCCTAACAGGAGACGCACGTATGTGGTGGGAGAGAATTAGAGCGAAGCGCCCAGTAAACCAGAAGACATGGGCTGACTTCGAGAAAGAATTCTTCGAGGAGTTCTTTCACATGCGGATCACAAACCACCACTACGACGAGTTCACTGAGTTTCGCCAGGGCAACCTTTCAGTGGAGGAAGCCGTGAAGAAATTCAACAGATTGGCTCGTCTATGCCCTGAACTAGTCAGCACAGAAAAAGAAAGAGTCCGGTTGATGCTCAAGATGCTGAGGCCGGAAATAGCAATGAACGTGGCTGGCGGCGTTCATAGGCCGCAAACCACCGAAGAACTAGTAAGCAGCGCTCTGACCACCGAGCACTACCAGAACAATATCAAGCAGCAGAAGCAAGTCCTCTCAGAGTCCAAAGGGCAAGGAGGCTCAGGTACTCAGAAACACCAGGGCCACAACTCCCATGGCACTAACTGGAAAGGGAACTCCAGCAACAAGCGCAAACCAGGGAGTTATCCAAAAGGAGGACCAGCTAGTAAACAGCCTAGTTATCCCAAATGTGCTACTTGTGGGAAATTCCACCCTGGAATTTGTCGTAAGGGCACACGAGGATGCTTTGAGTGTGGACAGGAAGGGCATATGGCTAAGCAATGCCCGAACAAGACCAGTTTTCCTCCACCACAGCCGATTCAATACGGTGGCTAGCCAACACAGCTACATCAAATGCAGGCCGCTTTAGATGGTCCACACATCAGCCAGGGCAGATTAGAAGCCCCTCCAGCTATGACCAATGCGAGGATCTACTCACTCACGAGAGAGGACATAGCAAATACCTCGACAGTTGTTTCAGGTCAGATCAGTATTTTACAGCAAAGTACAACTATCTTGTTCGATACTGGGGCAACCCATTCTTATATATCCAGGGCGTTTGTCGAGAAGTTAGCGGTACCCCCAGAGGTAGTCAGTAGTCAATTTCTGACGACATTACCTTCAGGAGAAATTATGGCATTCACGCACTGGCTCAGAGTTGTGCCAGTCATTATAGCAGACAGAGAACTCTTTTGTGATCTGATAGTGCTAGACATGACTGATTATGATGTCATCTTTGGAATGGACTTCCTGATCAAATACGGTGTCTCTATAGAGTGTCGTAAACAGAAAGTCATATTCCAACCGGAAGCAGAAGTACAGTTCGAGTACATCGGAGAACCAAAGAGAAAGGCCAAGAAGTTTCTCTCAGCTCTAAAAGCACAGAAGTTAATGGATTCAGGATGTACGGGATTTTTAGCGCATGTAGTCAATGTCAGTCAAGACAAGGACCAACAGCTAGCAGAAGTCCGAGTCGTATGTGACTACCCAGCAGTTTTCCCTGAGGAGCTACCAGGTCTAGCACCAGACAGGGAGATTGAATTTGAGATAGAACTCATTCCCGGTACGAATCCTATCTCCAAAGCGCCTTACCGCATGGCTCCAGCAGAACTGAAGGAACTTCATGAGCAATTACAGGAGCTGCTTGACAAGGGCTTCATACGTCCTAGTCACTCACCATGGGGAGCGCCTGTATTGTTCGTGAAGAAGAAGGACGGGAGCATGCGCTTGTGTATAGATTACAGAGCGCTGAACCAAGTCACGATTAAGAACAGGTGTCCTCTTCCCAGAATAGATGACCTGTTTGATCAGCTAAAGGGAGCAGCAGTGTTCTCTAAGATAGACCTCAGGTCAGGTTATCATCAGGTGAAAGTTAAAGAAGAGGATATACCCAAGACAGCATTCAGGACTAGATACGGACACTACGAGTTCGTAGTCATGCCCTTTGGCGTGATAAATGCTCCAGCTACTTTCATGGACCTCATGAACAGAATATTCAGGGACTACCTAGATAGATTTGTTATTGTATTTATCGATGACATTCTTATCTATTCAGGAACTCAGGAAGAACACGCAGAGCACCTAAGAATAGTATTGCAGACCCTTCAGCAGAACCAGCTGTATGCCAAATTCACAAAATATGAATTCTGGCTAGATCAGGTGTCCTTCCTGGGCCACATCATCTCAAAGGATGGTATCATGGTAGACCCCAGTAAGATAGAAGCTGTGAGTAACTGGAAAAGACCTAAGAATGCCAGTGAAATCAGAAGCTTTTTGGGACTAGCAGGTTATTACAGGAAGTTCGTAGAGGATTTCTCCATAATAGCCTCCCCACTGACCGCTCTTACCAGAAAGAACAGAAAAGTTCAGTGGATAGAGGACTGTGAGAATAGCTTTAGCGAGTTAAAGAGGAGATTGACCAGTGCTCCCATTTTGACTCTACCAGAAAACACAGACAACTTTGATATTTATAGTGATGCCTCTAAATTGGGATTAGGAGCAGTACTGATGCAAAATGGCAAGGTGATCGCCTATGCCTCCAGACAACTCAAAGACTATGAGAGGAACTATCCTACTCATGATCTTGAGTTTGCAGCAGTTGTGTTCGCTCTCAAAATTTGGAGACATTACCTGTATGGAGCTCAGTGTAGAGTGTATACAGATCATCAGAGTCTGAAGTATTTCTTCACTCAGAAGGATCTGAATATGCGACAGCGCAGATGACTTGAGCTGGTCAAAGACTACGATATAGATATCCTCTACCACCCAGGAAAAGCTAATAAGGTAGCAGATGCGCTTAGCAGGAAGTCCAGTGCTACCTTATTATCACTAGCAGCCATGTCACCGCCCCTACAGAAGGAGATCACAGATTTCGATCTCGAACTCATAGTGGGACAGCTCTCTACTATGACATTAGCATCAACCCTGCTTGGTGACATCCAGACAGCTCAAGAACAGGATCCTGAAATCCAGAAAATCAAGCAAGGGTTAACAGAATCAGAAAGTGGAGAGTTCAGTGTCTCAGATAGTGGGGTATTATATTTTGATGACAGACTATGTGTTCCAGATCAGAAGGAACTATAAAGAAAGATTTTAGACGAGGCTCACAGGACTCCCTACGCGATGCATCCGGGCTCCACCAAAATGTACCAAGACCTGAAGAGACGTTTTTGGTGGCCTGGGATGAAAAGAGACATCGCTAGATATGTCAGCATCTGTCTAACCTGTCAGAGGGTCAAGGCAGAACACCAGAGGCCAGGAGGAGTTCTGCAGCCTATCCAAATCCCAGAATGAAAGTGGGAGGATATTTCTATGGATTTCATAGTGGGACTACCCAGAACCACGAATGGTTTTGACGCTATCTGGGTAGTAGTCGACAGGTTGACTAAATCAGCCCACTTCTTAGCTATCAGGATATCCTATTCCATGGAACAACTAGCTCAGTTGTATCTCAAGGAGATCGTTAGACTACATGGAGTCCCACGAACCATTATTTCAGATAGAGACAGTCGATTCACATCACACTTCTGGGAGTGTGTACAGTCAGCATTGGGCACGAAGTTAAAATTCAGCACAGCTTTTCATCCTCAGACAGATGGTCAGACGGAGCGAGTAAATCAGGTACTCGAAGATATGTTCCGAGCATGTGCCCTAGACTTCAAGGGTAGTTGGTGCAAATATTTGAGTTTAGCCGAATTTGCATACAACAATAGCTATTAGGCCACCATCGGCATGACACCTTACGAGGCTCTCTATGGGCGGAGGTGTAGATCTCCAATTTACTAGTATGAGAGTGGTGAACAGAAAGAACTAGAACTTCAGACAGATCTAGTAGCAGATACCACAGCAGCTATACAGCAGATCCGCCAGAGGATAGAGACAGCTCAGAGCCGCTAGAAAAGCTATGCGGATACACGGCGCAGACCCCTAGAATTTTCAGTTGGGGATACAGTATTCCTCAGAGTGGCTCCCATGAAGGGAGTAATGTGTTTTGGGAAGAAGGGCAAACTAAGTCCCAGATATGTGGGACCATTCCTTATCACTAGAAGAGTTGGCAAGGTAGCATATGAGCTAGAACTACCACAGGAGATGTCAGCCATCCATAATGTATTTCATGTCTCTATGCTGAAGAAGCATATCCCAGATGCCACCCAGGTAATTGAGCCCCAGTCGGTACCAGTCCGCGAAGACCTCAGCTATGATAGTCAGCCTATTCAGATAATAGACCGAGCAGTTAAGAAATTGCGGAACAAGGAGGTACCATTAGTAAAAGTTATTTGGCAAAATCACACACTAGAAGAGGCAACATGGGAGACAGAAGCTAGTATGAGACAGAAGTACCCAGAGTTATTCTAAGTTCGAGGATGAACTTTTTATAAGGTATGGGGGATTATAACGCCCGAAAAATTCTCAAAATTATTTTAGAAATATTCTATGATTTTTCTGAAATTTTAGAATATTTTTATGGAATTTTTAGAGTAGCGGAAGTAGCAAAAATAAATAGAATCGTAAAATGGTCTAGGCGGGTATTGAACCCGAGACCTATTGGGTCCTATGACTCATTGTGAACTTTAGTAACCAGTTGAACCCAGCAGGGCCATGCTGAAAGGAAAAGGAAACAATTATATTTATATTTGAGTTGGGCTGAATTACCCACTTAATATAAATAGGGAAATTAAGTGAGGAATTGTTATTTTCTTAAACGAGAAAACTTTTCCCTCAAACCTCACCCGCCGACCCTCTCTCTTTCTCCCTCATCTCTCGGAGCCAACCTTAAGAAGACCTAGGGTTCCATCTTGAGGAGCGTAGGAGTCCCCCCCCCCCCCCCCCCGGCGACATCAAGGATACGAGGGTGCTCCTCTCCGCGAGAAGAACACGTAGACGTGAGAAGATCGTCGAAAGGATCGTCTCCTCCGGAAATCTAGAGATTAGAATCGTAAGAAAACTAGCGCAGGAGGTAAGAAACCCCTCACCTGCAGTATAAGTAGTTCTCGTGTGATTTCATGCTTTAGTTTAGTAGTATATGGATTTTTGGCACATAGGGTGTGCAATAGCGCACACCAAGTGCTCGATAGTATGTTCAACACAATCTAAAATGCGACTTAGGCATTTTAATAGTTTAACTAAATGCGATAGAAGCATTTATTTAGTATATGCAGTTTTACGACAGCTTATATGGGACTACGGTCCCATGGGTGGGCTCCCATAGTCGCCTCTAGGTTCAGATAACCTAGCTCTGGGTTCAGATAACCTAGAAATAGCAAGAACAACAAAATTCAGCTATAACCAGTATTTTATTTTATCGGTGGCACTGTACTGGATTAGATATCCATTGGGTTGGGCTCTCATAGTCATCCCTAGGTTCAGCTAACCTAGTAAACCCTACTAGATTCGGAATTTGCAACCCCGGGTTTAGTTAGGGATGTGCGCACAGCAAGTACAGTTGCCGGGCCCATCAGCAGCATGATTAGTATTTTCATCTATTATATATATATATATGGTTTTCGAACTCTCACAAAAAGTTATGTGAATTCAGTATAGCTTTAGCATTAGTTTAGAATTTGCTCAGCTCAGTTTTTGTATCAGTTTAGTTTCTATATGATAGCTTATGTTAGCACTTGTTACCATGACTAGTTTGTTTGTATGTCATACTATGCTCTTACATGTTGAGTATACATATATTTCAAATAGCATGTTTTAAAAGCATGATTTCATCGTATGCATATTTTTGTGAGGTAGATGGTTTCTTACTAAGCTCTAAAGCTTACAGATACTTCTTTCCTTATACTGCAGATAAAGGTAAAGGACAGATGGACTAGCGGAGGCTGGAGGTTAATGCAAGGAAGATGTGTGTGGATGGAACCTGGAATAAAGACCTTGGAAGAATTAGAACATTTTAGATCTTAGTGTTTCTTATCATGTTACTTTTTGCTTATTTAGTTATCTAAATGCATGGAATTATAGAAAATCTGCTTAGATTGTCAGTGACCATGTTTAGGATGCTAGTTGTTTGTTATTAGTATGTTTTCAGCTATTATAGAACTCTTGTAGCTGTGTTTGGCACGAATTAGTGCTGAAATCAGAGTTTGCTGCGAAATCAGAAACCCCAATCGATCAGCGGATCGATTGGGGGCCCTCAATCGATCAGCGGATCGATTGGGAGCCTGGTTCCTTGAACAGTAAACTTCTGGATCGATCAGCCGATCGATCCAGTCGTATTCTGTCGCAAACAGTGAGTTCAGGGATCGATCCTTCGATCGATTAGGAAATCGCTCCCGCGAACAGAGGGCTCTGGAATCGATCACTGGATCGATTGGCCAGTCTGGATCGATCAACCGATCGATCCAGAATATTAACCCGAGCACAGTAGCCATCGGAATCGATCCATGGATCGATTCAACAGCTTGCAATCAATTGAGTTCAATCTGGATCGATTGGGAAGCGGGGTTTCGACCAAGAGACCTTGTAATTCAGCTCCTTGACCATAGGGGATGTAGGATATGCCATGTATACCTTAGATTGCATCCCTTAGCACATGTAGGACCAAAAACTTGTATTAGATTAGCAAAGTTTTAATTGGTACAGCTTTCCGCACCTCGACTTAGTAATGGTCATGGATATAGCTTAGCACAGCATATTGTGACGGTCCGGCCTCACAGTGTAGTCAGTAGGAGGTGGGGCGTTACATTGGATTTGTATGAGGCTTTTCCACCTCCGGCTACGACCGAGAAGGAGTATTTCATAGTGGAGGAGTGAGTCGGTGTGTGGATCCTTGGATTAGTCACCTCTTCTTGAGGTGGATACCAAGTAAATCCTACTTGTTAGCATTGTATAGTTTGTCTTCGAGTTGTATTCCGCTGCAAACCATCAAGACGAAGCAAACGACGCAAGCACGCGACAAACCGCTATTCACCCCCCTCTAGCGGGCACAAAGGTCCCAACAATTGGTATCAGAGCGAGGTCGCTCTTCTATGGACTAACCGCCAAGAGAGCAAGAAGCTAGAGGAAGAAGAAGATGGAGAGTGAAGGATCTCTCGGATGGGACATCCGGATTCCACCTCCATACGACAAAGAGGACTTCAATTTTTAGAGGAACCGATTGGAGACTTGGTTCTAAATGGATTGGAACCAATGGATGGTCTTGGAGGACCCATTTGAAGCTCCAACGGACAAGAAGGGGAAGCGCCTCTGACCTCGATATTGGACCGATGAACAACGGGAACAAGCGGAGGCCGATAAGGAGGTAACTAAAATTTTGCTAAATTTATTACCTTCTAATATCATTGTGAGTGTAGGTGAATACACAAGTGCAAGTGATCTTTAGAAAAAAATCATTGCTTATCATGAGACCCCTATACAACTCCAAGGAATGGAGGAGCTCAAGGAGAAGGGCCCATTGGTCCAAGAAAAGAAGGACCAATCGAATGTTGACACAAGTGCAACATTCGAGGAAGAAAAAGAAAAGGAGAAGGAAGATGAGGAGAGATCATCCACATCTTCAAGAGAGAAAGAGGTGGAAGCATCCACATACTCACGAATTGAAGAGGTGGAAGCACTCGCACCCTCAAGAGGAGAAGAAGAAGAAGATGATGCTACCTCCACAATTCAAGTTACATCAAATGGAGAATCAAGCATCATCTCTACAGGCAAAGGTATAGAAACTTCAATTGTAAATAACAAAAATCATATCATTTGCTTTGAGTGTAGGGAGCATGGGCACTACAAGAGCAAGTGTCTCAAGTTTGCCAGGAAGAAGAGCCAAGTAGTACCCAAGGGCAAGGAGAAGCTCAAGGAGACAATCCCCACAACAAAGAAGAGCAAGGAATACATTGTGTGTTTCTTGTGTAATCAAAATGGACATTATCGAAGTCAATGTCCAAAGGGGAAGAAGTCGGTCAAGGTCAAAGGAGGAAGCACAAGTCTAGGGGGATCTTCCATGGTAAAAACCAAGGTATCATTTAATGAACCTATTCCTTTGACACATGATAAAAAGCATGCTAGAAATAACTTTTATCATTTTTATGCTAATTATCATGAGAATAGAAAAGCATGCTAGGAAGGTAAATAACAATTTAGGCAATAACTTTAAGGATTTTAGATACATGCCTAAATATAGAAATGCTCATAGGGGTCAAGAAAAATCCAAACCTATGGATTTAATGACGGAAAACAAAGTCTTGAGGTCAAGATTTAATAACTTAGAGAGGACTCTAGCAAGAATGAAAAATATACTTAAGGGTCAAAATGAGCAAACTCTAGGGAGAGCTAGACAAGAGCCATCCAATGGCTATAGAGGTTTGGGATACAAACCTAAAGCCAAGAAGGATGTGACTTCCTTTCATAGAGTTCCATATAACTATGGGACCAACCCTAAGTTTAGAGGTCAAGTCAAAGATACTAGGGAAGGAATCCCTAAAAGTACTTTTGGTAAGATCAATGTGACTAAGACTTCCAAGAAGTCTAATAAAGTAACAAAGAAGGTCACAAGGGAGGTCATTCCTAGAGTTGACCTAGTAAAGGTGACTAAGGCTCCAAAAAGGCCAAATAAAGTCACAAAGAAGGCTACAAGGAAAGTTAGCCCTAGAAGTGACCTAGTGGAAGTGACCAAGGCTTCTAAGAAGCCAAGAAAGATCCTTAGGAAGGTATCTAGGGAAGTTATCCCTAGTGAGTACCTAGAGCATCCAAGGAGCACCAATAGGTATTGGGTTCCTAGGAGCATATTCTCTACACCCTAGATGGGTTTAGAGAGTGTCAACTCTAATCGGAAGGGTAGTCAATCCAACCTTGATGAAGTTGGCACTTGGAGAGCATTTTCAAGGTTTTACTAACCTTTGAAAAAGAGAAGGATTAAGTGTTACTCTTTGAGAAGAGCAAAACGTGCCAAAATTTGAGGAATTGAAATTAATCTAAAAAATTGGTACACCTAAGGAAACTATAAGAAATATCAAGTTGGGATTTTGGTATCTTCTTAGTGATTTAAGGGAAATCTAAGTGTTAATCTAAAGTGTTACTATTTAGAGGAGTAAAATGTGCCAAGTCTTGAGGAATTGGACTTAAATTTAAATTGGCACAAATGCAAAAAGAAATACCAAGTTGGAAATTTGATATTCTATTGAGAGGTTAAGGAAAAATTTAAACCTTAATCAAATTAATTACTCTTTGGAAGAGTAAGTTGTGCCAAACCTTGAGGAATCACATCAAAGGCAAGTTGACACACTTGGAGAAAAGATAAGAAATGTCTAATTGAGATTAAATATTTGATCCTTAAAGAGAGTGATATGTGTCAAACAAATATTTGAGAATTGAATTCTTAATTTCAATTGGTACAAATAGAAAAGGGGTAAAAGAAATGCCAAGTTGGGTTTTGGCATTCCTTCAAGAGATAAGCAATCTAGGCTTAATTTTAATGTTTTAGCTAAGGTTTAAGGATACTTAGATAGATCATCTAGGTATATTTTATTTATGCTAAAATGTCATGATTGATTGCATATTATATGTCATGACATCATGTGTTGCATTCATTTTATTATGAAAAACATAAAAATACGATGGCATGTCATACATACATCATGTAGCAATAACATGTTTTTTTCTTTTGAAAATTACTTATTTTGATGTATGTCATTGATCATCATGCATTATGTCAATTTCCTTGTAATTAAGGATAAAAGACATTTATCATGAATGTTAAATATCTCAATTAGTGGGATTATACCAAATGACATTCTAGGTGAATGATCATAAGTCTTATAATGCCTAGATAGGTATGCATGATCCCTTAATTTAGGGCAAAACCAAATATACATCTCACAAGAACTATAAGGTGACTTGAATGTGTTTTAATACATGTTAGATACAAGTGAGATGTTAGGATGATGAACAAAACTCAAGATGTTGATTTAGTGCATCTTGTTGAGTTTTAGGTTTATCAAAGCATATAGTCATGTGATTTCCAATCATCGAGTAGTAGCTTGCGGAATCGATCAATGGACAGATTGAAGTGATTTCAATTGATTGAGTCCCAACTTCAATCGATTGGGAAGTCTGATTTTGGCATGAAAAGCCTGATTTCAGCATTTCAAGTCACTTCGAGTCCCGTTAACCACTCAAAACCTCTTGGAATATATTTGTATACATTTAGGAGGAGTTTTTCATGATAAAAATAAGTATGGATTGGTTAAAAGAAACCAAAGTGGAGTTTAAGATAAGGTTTAGTTTCAATTTTAAATTTTGGAACCTTAAAACTTCAAGTTTTGGTTTTTAAGGGTCATTAATCATTCCTAACCCTTTGGAATATATTTGTATACACTTAGGGGGAGTTTTCATGATGAAAACAAGCATGGTTTGGTTAATGTCGACTTAGGTGAAGTTTAGGTTGAGATTTAGTTCCATTATTGAATTTTGAACCTCAAAACTTCGAGTTTTGATTTTCCTAATTATTTAGGAACCCCAAGTCATTATTGGTGCAATGATAGAAGTTTGACCATGTTTTTAGGGGGAGTTACTCTTTGAAAACATAAAAATCTTTTCAAAGACTTTGGAAGGGGGTTAACCCTTCGTGATGAATTAATACTCAGGGTCGAGTATTGGGGAGCAATGGAAGATTAGTTATCTTCATTGTTAGGATGATAAATGCTCTCGGATGAGCATTGTGGAGTAGATTACTGCTCAAGGGGAAGCATTATGTTAATGAAGGGGATCATACCTGTTGGGACCGAAATGTAGCTAGAGGGGAGGTGAATAACTCTTCGCGATCTTGTGCTCTTCGTTGTTTTGTTTCTTCGATGATGTACAGCGGAAAATACAAGAAACAACAACACAACGCTAACACAAGGGATTTACTTGGTATCCACCTCAAGAAGAGGTGACTAATCCAAGGATCCACACACTCACGCACCCTCTATTATGAAATCACTCCTTTACGGTAACTACTGAAGGTGGAGAAGCCTTACAACACTCTCAATACAAGAAGAAAGCAAGGGAAGACAAATACAAAAAATATCTTACAAGATATGCAATGAAAACCCTAACCCTAGCTTCCTCTTCTTGCTGTAGATCCGCCTCTTGACTTGGAAATGTCTCCAAGAACTTTCAAGATCTGGCGGCGAGAGCTCTGTGGAGAAGCTGTAAAATCGCTTGTGTCACTCGTGGAGTGGAATCGAAGAAGTGCCGAAGAAACGCTCGCCAACGGCTAATATCTGCGCCAACGGTCGAATCCCAATCGATTGGATTGCTCCCAATCGATTGGGGAGGCTTTGGATCGATCGGCCGATCGATCCAGAGAGCCTCTGTGCTCTCATAAATTGCCTAGATCGATCGACCGATCGATCCAAGGCTTATCGCGCAAAATCGCAGCTCCCAATCGATCGGGCGATCGATTGGAGGCTCTGAATCGATCCGCCGATCGATCCAGAGCTATTCTATACGATCGCGAGCTTCTCCCAATCGATCCACCGATCGATTGGGAGGAGGCTTGTCGCAGAGACTCACCCAATCGATCAGCCGATCGATTAGGCATGAGCCAATCGATCGGCTGATCGATCCAGCTCATGGTTTTTGCCTAAAACCAAGTCCAAAGTCCCCTAAATCAGCATCCGGTCAACCATGACCTGTTGGTACATCATGCCTAGCATCCGATCACCCTTGACCTGCTAGGACTCCCTCACCAAGTGTTTGGTCAATCCCTTTGACCCACTTGGACTTTTCTCCTCGTGCCAAGTATCCGGTCAATCCCTTTGACCTACTTGGACTTTCACCAGATGTCTGGTCAACCTTGACCCATCTGGATTTTCTCGTGCCTGGCTTCACTCACCGGGACTTTCCCCTGCCTGGCTTCACTCACCAGGACTTTCACTTGCCTAGCTTCACTCACTAGGTCTTTCACCTGACTTCACTCACCAAGATTTTCCATACTGCCTAGCTTCACTCACTAGGTCTTTCACCTGGCTTCACTCACCAGGATTTTCTTCTGCCTAGCTTCACTCACTAGGACTTTCCACAACTGCCTGACTTCACTCACCAGGACTTTCACCTGGCTTCACTCACCAGGATTCTCCACTTTGCCTAACCACCCAGTTAGGACTTTCACCTGGCTTCACTCACCAAGATTTTCCAGTCAAGTATCCATTCAACCTTGACCTACTTGACTCTCCTTCACAATCTCCCCACATGAACAATTGCACCTGCAATCTCCATGTATTGTCTACATGTATTGTCAAACATCGAAACCTAAATATCAAGACTCTATCTTGAACTAATTCAAGCTCAGTCAACCAAGTCAACCTTGACTTAGAGAATATTGCACCAACAATCTCCCCCTTTTTGATATTTGACAATACCTCCTTTAAGTTAGGCTAATCTCATAGCCTCAACCTCCTTCATGCCAATATATGAATGAGGATTCCCTCCATTCTCCTCCTTTTCTAGAGGGCAAACTCCCTCTTAGGTAATGAAGGCCTAACTTAAACCCTACATTCTCCCCCTATTGCCACACATTAAAAACTCTCCCCCTGAAGAGTTACTCAACGTTATTTACACCTTCACTTGTTGTTCACAACATAATAACGAAGGTCTTATACCCTTCATTATTCTGAACGCTCATCCTTGAGCATATACCACTTGGTATATTCACACACGATTCAAATGAAAGTCCCATACCCTTCATTTTCATCAAATGCTCATCCTTGAGTATATACCACCTAAACAATGAAGAAATTCACTATCCATTATATTCAAATGCCCAACCTTGAGCATTTACGCTAAGGAAGGTTAACTACCTTCCAAGGTGTATGAAAAATAGATTTTCATGTCCTTAAAGAGTAACTCCCCCTAAAGACATGCACGTAACTTCTGTCATTGCACAAACAATGACTTGGAATCCCTAAACATATAAGAAACCCAAATTTAGAAGTTTTGAGGTTAAAAAATTCAATATTGAAACCAAACCTCAACCTAAACCTCTACTTAGTCTTCCTTAAACAATTCATCCTTGTTTTCATCATGAAAACTCCTCCTAAAAATATACAAATATGTTTTGAGGGGTAAAGAGGGGTTATATAGACTAAAAAATGTTGAACTCTAGCTTACCCAGCCAAAATCAGCATTTCAATCGATTGGAGTTGGGTCCCAATCGATTGAACCCAGCTGAATCGATCCACTGATCGATTCAGACTGTGTGGGTTGATCGGTGGATCGATCCAGCGAGCTTCTTCTCGTGAGAAATGCCTTCTTAATCGATCGCCTGATCGATTGAAGTACTCCAATCGATCGGGTGATCGATTGAAACTCTGAAAATGTTGAAATTCACTTTCAGTCAATTTCAGAAACTCCCCAAAAATTTTACAAAATTCAAAAAATCATGAAAATTCATGTAGACATTCCTTAGGGCATATACTATCAATAAAAAATAGTTTTCTATGAAAATATTTTATATTTTCCAAGATTGACATAAACTTAAAAACTTATAAAAACTTTAGTATTTTCTTCTAGTTTGTGTCTAACTTTTCAATGATGATTACTATCAAAAGATAGTCTTCTTCAAAGTTTTCTAAAATCATTTTAAAACCTTTTTCAAAATCAATATCCAACCATGTTCTTTGGGCTCAATGCACATGACTTGTACATTAGCTTTCCCAATGATTGGAAAACACATAACTAGTGTTGTTTTGATGAACTTAAAACTAAAAAAAATGCACTTAATCAACACCTTGAGTTTTGTTCATCACCCTAACATCTCACTTTTATCTAATGTGTGCGAAACCACATACAAGTCACCTTATAGTTCTTTAGTGAGATGTAAACTTTGATTTTGCCTTAATCTAGGGATCATGCATATCTATCTAGACATTTTGAGGTTAGGAATATCCACCAAGGATGTTACTTGTTAATAAATGTCATTTGTCCTTAGTTTGCAAGGAATTAAAGTAATGCATGATGCGTTATGACATACATCAAAGATAAATAATTTTCAAAAGAAAATTTCCTATGACTACATGATGTATGTATGACATGACATGATATTTTTGTATTTTTCATAATAAGGCATGAGTGCAAGAATAAATATGATGTCATGACATATGATGGGCAAACAAAATATGACAACTTAGTATAAATAAAATACCTAGAATGATTATCTAAGTATCCTTAAATCTTAGCTAACTTAAAGTTTATACCTAGATTTCTCAATATTTTCCAAAAAAAAAAACCAAAACTTAATTTTGACATTTCCTTTACTTTTCCTACATTGTGCCAATTTAAATTAAGCATATTCCTCAAATTTTGGCACAAATTACTCTTTTAAAGAGTAACAAATTAAAATAAGGCTTAGATTTGCCTTTAGTTTTCCAATAAAATGCCAAAATCTCAACTTGACATTTCTTTATGATTCTCCCACTTACGCCAATTTAATTTAAAATCAATTTTCTCAAATTATGGCACACTTTACTCATTTCAAGAGTAAATCATAATCATTTTTATTTTCAAAGGTTAACAATAACCTTGAAAATGCTTTCTGAGTGTCAACTTCATCAAAGTTGGGTTAACTACCCTTCTAATCAGAGTTGACACTCTCTAACCTATCTAAGGGGTAGAGAAAATGCTCCTACGAACCCAAAACCTATTGGTGCTCCTTGGATGTTCTAGGTATTCACTAGGGATAACTTCCTTAGATACCTTCCTAGTGACCTTGTTAGGCTTCTTAGAGTCCTTGGTCATCTTTTCTAGGTCAACTCTAGGGATTTCTTCCCTTGTAACCTTCTTTGTGACTTTCTTAGACTTCTTAGAAGTCTTAGTCACGTTTGTTGTTGCAAAAATACTTCTAGGGATAACTTCCCTTGTATTTTTGACTTGACCACTAGGCCTAGGGTTAGTTCCATAACTATATGGAACTCTATGGTAAGAAGGCATATCCTTTTAGTTTTAGGTTTGTACCCCAAAACTCTATGACCCTTGGATGACCCTTGTTGTCCTAAACCTAGATTTTGCTCATTTTGCCCTTTTAGGATATTTTCCATCCTTTTTAGGGTATTTTCTAATTTATCAAGTCTTGACCTCAAGACTTGATTTTTTCTCATTAAATCCTTAGTTTTTGGTTTTTCATTTAATCCGTGAGCAATTTTATTTTTAGACTTGTAACTAAAATCCTTAGAATTCTTGCCTAAATTTTTATCTACCTTCCTAGACCTAGGTGTGGTAGTTTTAGCATGAAGAACTACATGTTTTTCCTTAATGCTATCATGCTTCCTATTTTTATGGTAAATAGCATTAAAATGATATAAATTAGAACTATCATGCTTTTTACCATTGTTTAAAGGGATAGGCTCAACAAATGATACCTTGCGTTTTATCTTGGAGGCTCCCCCTTGAGTTGTGCTTCCTCCTTGAGCCTTGACCGCTTTCTTCCCCTTGGGACATTGACTACAATAGTGTCCCTTTGGATTGAAAGAGAAGCACACAATGTGTTCCTTGCTCTTTTTTGTTCCGGGAGTGGTCTCTTTGGGCTTCTCCTTGCCCTTTAGTGCCACTTGGCTCTTCTTCTTGTCCAATTTTGGGCATTTGCTTTTGTAGTGCCCATATTCCCTACACTCAAAACATATAATATGATTTTTATTCTTAATTGAAGCATTTTTACCTTCATGTGTAGGGATGACACTTGCTCCTCCATTTGATGTTTCTTGATTTTTGGAGGATGCAACATATTCTTCTCCATTTGACCCGGATGTAGAAGCTTCTTCTTCTTCTTGATCCGATGTCAACAAAGGTCTCTCCCCCTCAATCCTAGAGGTGGAGACCTCATCTTCCTCTTCATCCTCTTGTACATGAAACAAGGAATATGCTCCTTGCTCTTTTGGTTGCACTCCTTTGAGGATGAAGCTTCTAGGACTTCTTCTTACGATATTGAGCACCTCTCAACCTCGGAGTCCTCTTCTTCTTCTCTTTGATCCTGATTCAATGAATCACCCTCATTTGATTCCTTTTGGATTGGTATAGTGGAGGGGATCTTATGAATCGTTGCCAATTTGCTCCAAAGCTCCTTGGCATCCTTGAATTCTCCAATTTACTCCAAAATGTGGCTAGGTAATAGATTGACCAAAAGCTTGGTCACTTTATCATTTGTCTCGCTCCTTTGAATTTGTTCTTGGCTCCACTTGCTTCTCTTGAGAACTTCCTTGGAACTTGTTGGAGCTTCGAAGCCTTCCATGAGAGCAAACCATTGCTCTATCTCCACAATCAAGAAATTTTCGATCCTTGATTTCCAAAGATCGAAGCTCATCATTGTGAACGGTGAAGGCACCCTTATATCAAATCCAAGTCCATCTTGGAATTCCATTTGAAGTTGAGCTTCTTGAATGAAGTCTTCGATTTGTAGAATTGCTCCAACTTCTTCACCATCTAGCTTTTTGCCCCTTCTGGCGATAATTCCGGTGAAGAGCAACCTTGCTTTGATACCATTTGTTAGGACCGAAATGTAGCTAGAGGGGGCAGGGGGGTGAATAGCTCTTTGCGATCTTGTGCTCTTTATTGCTTTGTTTCTTCGACGATGTGCAGCGGAAAATACAAGAAACAACAACACAATGCTAACACAAGGGATTTACTTGGTATCCATCTTAAGAAGAGGTGACTAATCCAAGGATCCACACACTCACACACCCTCCACTATGAAATCACTCATTTACGGTAACTACCGAAGGTGGAGAAGCCTTACAACACTCTCAATACAAGAAGAAAGCAAGGGAAGACAAATACAAGAAATATCTTACAAGATATGCAATGAAAACCCTAACCCTAGCTTTCTTTTCTTGTTGTAGATTCGCCTCTTGACTTAGAAATACCTCCAAGAACCTTCAAGATCTGGCGGTGAGAGCTCTGTGGAGAAGCTGTAAAATCGCTTGTGTCGCTCGTGGAGTGGAATCGAAGAAGTGCCGAAGAAACGCTCGCCAACGGCTAATATCTGCGTCAACTGTCGGATCTCAATCGATTGGCTTGCTCTCAATCGATTGGGGAGGCTTTGGATCGATCGGCCAATCGATCCAGAGTGCGTCTATGCTCTCGGGAATTGCTTGGATCGATCGACCGATTGATCCAAGGCTGATCGCGCGAAATCGCAGCTCCCAATCGATCGGGCGATCGATTGGAGGCTCTGAATCGATCCGTCGATCGATCCAAAGCTGTTCTGTGCGATCGCGAGCTTCTCCTAATCGATCCACCGATCGATTGGGAGGAGGCTTGTCGTGGGGACTCACCCAATCGATTAGCCGATCGATTGGGCATGAGTCAATCGATCGACTGATCGATCCAGCTCATGGTTTTTGCCCAAAACCAAGTCCAAAGTCCCCTAAACCAACATCCGGTCAACCATGAGCTGTTCATACATCATGCCTAGCATCCGATCACCCTTGACCTGCTAGGACTCCCTCACTAAGTGTCCGGTCAATTCCTTTGACCCACTTGGACTTTTCTCCTCGTGCCAAGTATCCGGTCAATCCCTTTGACCTACTTGGACTTTCACTAGATGTCTGGTCAACCTTGACCTATCTGGATTTCCTTATGCCTGGCTTCACTCACCGGGACTTTCCCCTGCCTGGCTTCACTCACCAGAACTTTGACTTGCCTAGCTTCACTCACTAGGTCTTTCACCTGACTTCACTCACCAGGATTTTCCATACTGCCTAGCTTCACTCACTAGGTCTTTCACTTGGCTTCACTCACCAGGATTTTCTTCTGTCTAACTTTACTCACTAGGACTTTCCACAACTACCTGACTTCACTCACCAGGACTTTCACCTGGCTTCACTCACCAGGATTCTCCACTTTGCCTAACCACCCAGTTAGGACTTTCACCTGGCTTCACTCACCAAGATTTTACAGTCAAGTATCCAGTCAACCTTGACCTACTTGACTCTCCTTCACAATCTCCCCACATGAACAATTGCACCTGCAATCTCCATGTATTGTCAACATGTATTGTCAAACATCGAAACCTAAACATCAAGACTCGATCTTGAACCAATTCAATCTCAGTCAACCAGGTCAACCTTGACCTAGGGAATATTGCACCAACAATACCTTCATTGGTAAAGTGAAAAATGCTCTTGGATGAGCATTGAGAAGAAGATTACTGTTCAAGGGGGAGCATTGAATACAATGAATGGGGAATTTCATTGGGAAGTTGATGCATGCTCTAGGATAAGCCTTGCGAAGTGAAGTAGAGTTCAAGGGGGAGCTTTGGCGGCAATGAAGACTATGAAATCTTCATTGTGGGGTTGTTAACAACATATGAGGTTGTAAACAACGAAGAGTTTATTTTCTGGTTTTGATGTGTGACAAAGGGAGAGATTTGGAGGTTAAATTAGGCCTTCATCTTAAGAAGGGGGAGTTTGCCCTTTAGGAAAGGGAGATAATGAAGGAAACCTTCATTCATGCTTTATCATGGAGGTAAGGTTATGAGATTTAGCCTTGGAGTAAAGAAGAGGTTAAGGCTATGGGATTTAGCCTTGGTGTAAAGAAGAGGTAAGGCTATGGGATTTAGCCTTGTGATAAAGAAGAGGTTAAAGTTATGAGATTTAACCTTGGTGTAAAGAAGAGATAAGGCTATGGGATTTAGCCTTGCGATAAAGAAGAGGTTAAGGCTATGAGATTTAGCCTTGGTGTAAAGAAGAAGTTAAGGTTATGAGATTTAGCCTTGGTATAAAGTAGAGGTTAAGGCTATGGGATTTAGCCTAACATAGAGTTATTGTCAAACATCAAAAAGGGAAAGATTGTTGGGGAAATTTTCTTTGGTCAAGTTTAATCACTTTGACTAAGCTTGAGTTGGGTCAAGTTTGAGTCGGAATTTGAGTTTTGATGTTTGACAATATAAGGAGATTGATAATATAAGGAGATTGCTGGAGCAATCGTCGGGTTATGGAGATGGTCAAAGGGTTGACCAGGTTGATAAGAAGACAAGTCAAGTAGGTCAGGGATGATAGGAGACTTGACTGGGTAAGTCCTAACTGGAGGTTAGGTGTCTGAAAGTCCTAACTGGAAGTTAGGTAGTGGTAAAGTCCTAGTAAGGAGCTAGGCAGGAGAAAGTCTTGGTGAGGAGCTAGGCAATTGGAAAGTCCAAGTGTGATCTTGGCAAAGGAGAAAGTCCTGGTGAGGAGCCAGAGGGTGTAAGTCCAAGCATATGGTCTTGGCAAGGTAAGTCCTAGTGTGACTTGGCAAGGAGAACTCGACAACTAGGATGAGGTCGAAGGAAGTTCTTGAAGGCAAGGTGTGAAGGACGGGGAGATATCCGAGGGACACAAGGTTGATGGAGGAGGTTAGAAGGCTAGTTCGAGGTTGGTCGGGTGTGGCCAAATGCTAGGCATGGAGACCCAACAGGTCATGGTTGACCAGGAGTTGGGTTGGAGATTTTGGACTTGAGTTTGAGTCAAGTTTAGGCTGGTCAATCGATCGGGCGATCGATTGAACCAGGGTCCAATTGATCAGTGGATCGATTGGAGTGTGTTGCGAAGGAAGGAATAACCCAATCGATTGGTCGATCGATTGAGAGCATAATTCGCGAGCATAGAGGCCTTCCCAATCAATCGGGCAATCGATTGGGAGCTGCCGATCGATCAGCCGATTAATTGGGCAGGGGAGTTCTCGCGTGATCGCGAGAACACAGAAAGCTTCTGAATCGATCCACCGATCAATTCAGATGTTCCCAATCAATCGATCGATCGATTGGGATTCGACCGTTGGGCAGGATGCAGGTGATGGACGGCTGTGATGGAGCGGTGCTAACGTGGCAATCGATTGGGGATGAATTGGATCGATTGGGAGCATTGTTTAAAACCTTGGCGGAGCGTTTTCTCCGTAGTTCTTTGTGATTTCTTCCTACAGTTTTCTGCGATCTTCACCAGCGATTTCCTCCGAGTTTCTTACCAGTTCTTGAGGATTCTTGGAGTGCATCTCCAAGATTCAAGAGGCAACAACAACACACAACAAGTAAACAAGAAGAGTGTGTTTTCATTTGTATTTTTGTATTTCTCTTCTTATGTGAGTTGTATTTGTGTGTTTGGGTTTGTACGAGGCTTCTCCGCCTCCGGCTGTGACCGAGAAGGAGTATTTCATAGTGGAGGAGTGTGTCGGTGTGTGGATTCTTGGATTAGTCACCTCTTCTTGAGGTGGATATCAAGTAAATCCTACTTGTTAGCATTGTATAGTTTGTTTTGAGTTGTATTCCACTGCAAACCATCAAGACGAAGCAAACAACGCAAGCGCGCGATGAACCGCTATTCACCCCCTCCTCTCGCGGGCACAAAGGTCCCAACATGTGGTTGAGTACCTGTAGGTCAAGTTGAAAGGGAGGACCACAACATATATTTGAAAATATAATACATGTGAGCAAACATGGTGTGAAGACAATAAATAGAAGTCTATCGAGGCTTTAGGAGAAGTATCAATCCATGACTGAGTTCTAGTTAGGGGAATAAGTGGCGACTTCAACCCTGATAGAGGAAATGCTCAATCAACGATAATGTCTGAGTCGGGAGAGAATAACTTGATCCGCGACAATGTTTGAGTCAAGAGAGAATAATAAGATTGATTTAACGAATCCTGAGTACCTGTGGAGTCAAAGAGGTAATAACTCGATCTGTGATTATGTCTGAGTTGGGAGAGAATAGTAAACACAATCCAAAGACTTCTGAATACTCGCGAAGTTAGAGATATAATAACTTGATATGCGACTATGCTCGAGTCAGGAGAGAATAACTCAATCCACAACTATGTCCGAGTCAGAAGAGAATAATAAAATCGATCTAACGACTCTTGAGTACTCGTGGGGTTGGAGAGAGAATAACTCGATTCATAACTATGCCCGAGTCAAGAGAGAATTGAGCAGTCAGAGAGAGAATAACTCGATCGATGACTATGTCTGAATCTAAAGATAATAATAATGTTCAGCCTCACGACTCCCGAATACTCACGAAGTCGGAGGGATAATAACTTGATGCGTCTATATATATGTCCAAGTCTGGAGAGAATAAGTCGATTTACGACTATGTCTGAGTCGGGAAAGAATAATAAGATTGATTTCACAGCTCTTAAGTACCAATGAATTTGGAGAGATAATAACTCAATGCACGAATATGTCCGAGTTGGTAAGGAATAACTCGATCTACGACTATGTTCAAGTCAGGATAGTATAATAATGTTCTATCTAATGACTCCAGAGTACCCGCAGAGTCGGAGATATAATAATTCAATCCACGACTATGTTTGAGTCAAGCTTGAGTATACTTGATAAGATTCATTTTACAGTAGAAATCTTGATTATATGATCAAGCTTATGTCACGTTCTACCGTCTTAAAATATATCTTACATTTGGTATCAGAGCGAGCTTGATTCAACTATATGAATTGAGATAATACGTTATTACCTGTCGATATGTTATATCTAGTCGTTTGATGTCTTACAACGAATTATGAAGGAGCGTTTGTTTTGAATGGTAATGCAATTATGTCTCCAAAATTATTTTGTTGGCAATTAATGACATAATTAACTGCTAAATATAAATCAATGTTGCATAAGTTATTTCTATAGATGACTTAATCATTAAGATGTCAAGATAATTGTTATAATTATCAACGTTGTTATAGCATATGTCATTAATATTTGTCATATTAGTTGCCATATTAATTTTCATATTATGTGATTAATGTGCTTTTGATAAATTATTTACCATAATTATATTAGGAAATAATGTCCATATCATCTTTATATGATTACATGAATTTATGTTTAATTGATAATTTAATTGTTGACTTCGTCATCTCGTTATTTAAGGCATTAGCATGTTGTGATATCCTTAATTGATTTTAAATCATAATTATTATTTTCATGTATATAATTATGGTACGCATGATTGAAAGCATGACATAAATATACTAAATTTAATGTGGGACTCTTATTTATTTTCATGATAAGTCACCCAAGAAGATTTATCAATTAAATAAATAGGAATAAAGAAACCACAATTATGTTACATTCTTATATTAAAATTAATAATTAGCCCAACCAAAAATTATTATTTTAATTATTGAATGGAATTTATTATAGTATGAATTTATCTTCTGACTAATGGTGGGGTGAATTCAACTATAATTATGCTAAAGTTTTTATGGAGAAAATTTATGTGCATTTATTACAATTAGCCCAACGGAAGGTTGTAATATTTTGCTATTTCTCGATAGAAAACTTATGTTTAATTTTCTATCATACCTTAGCACTAACGCACAATTTAATCGTAGTTCTAAATCAATTCTGCCCAACGGTGATTTGAATTTAGTTCTATGATTAACTCAAAAAATCTAACGGAGAAAATTTATGTGCATTTATTACAGTCGGCCCAACGGAAGGTTATAATATTTGCTATTTTCTCAATGGATAATTTATGTCATTATCCTCCATTATAATTTTTGGCACCAATATAATGCTTAATTGTAGTCTGAATTTATTTTCTGCCCAACGGTAATATAAATTCAATTCTATAATTACGTTAAAGTGTAACACAAAAAATTTTATGTCCATTTATTGTAATTAGCCCAAGGAAGCTTATGATATTTTGCTAATTTCTATGTAATTACTTTTCATACTTTAACGCTAATACATAAAGGAGAAAAGTTTAAATATATTTTTTGTAGTCGGCCCAATGGAAGGTTGCACGAATATATCCTTTCTCAGTGGAAATACTAATGTATTTGTTTTTCCCATTAATGTGTACTTCTTCAATCACTTATGTATTATGATTATGATTTGTGTTTTCCATTATTGTTAATGAGTATGATTTAACTCTGTGAACGCAGCTTCAATTATGAGCCAAATCGCGTCCATTGAAATTCTGACGAGTAGCAATTTTAAGAAATGGAACGAACAAATTCGCCTCGTCCTGGGCGTTATGGACCTTGATTGTGCCTTACGGGTTGATAAACCTACCCCACTTTCAGACACTAGCACTCAAGATGAAAAATCTGCTTATGAAAAATGGGAAAGGTCCAACTGTTTGTCACTTATGATAATGAAAGGTTCAATATCGTCGGATATTCAAGGATGCATGCCTGATTTTGAAAATGCTAAGGACTTCGTTGACTCCGTTGAGGAGCAGTTTCAGAGTTCCTCTATAACACTTGCTACCACATTGATAATCAAAATGGTAACTTCTAAGTACAACAACCTTGGTGGTATTCGTGGGCATATCCTAAGAATGAATGATATAGCTGCTCAACTTAAGGCCATGGACATGGAGATCTCTGAGGGCTTTCTCGTTCATTTCATTATGACATCTCTTCCTTCTCAGTTTGGTCCTTTCAAGATCAACTATAATACTCAGAAGGAGAAATCAGCAACAAAAGAAAATTAATGGATGAGAATTCTTCAATACTATGGCCATATATCTCGGGATAGAATGCAACATCTAATTAAAGATAGAATACTTCATTCATTAGATTTCTTTAATTTCAACACATGTATTAAGTGTATTAAAGGAAAATTTGCACAAAGGAACAAACATGGAGCCACTAGAAGTAATGGACTATTAGAACCGATTCATACTGATATCAGTGGTCCTAATACTCTTGGTATTCATGGGCATCACTATTTCATCACCTTTATTAGCGACTACTCTCGTTATGGATATATTTATCTTCTTCGTGAAAAATCTGAAGCACTCCAGGTTTTTAAGGATTATAAATCTAAAGTTGAAAACCAACTTGATCGAAAGATTAAAGTGGTTTGATCTGATAGAGGAGGAGAATATTATGGAAGATTTTCCAACTTAGGTCATAATCCTGGACCTTTTGCCTTATTTATGAAAGAATGTGGCATTATTGCACAGGTTTCTATGCCAAACACGCCTCAGCAAAATGACGTCGCTGAGAGATGTAATCGTACCCTTATAAATATGGTACGAAGTATGATATGTCAAACTTCTTTACATAAGTATCTTTGGGTTGAGGCTCTTAAGATAGCTATGCATATACTAAATCGTGTTCCTACTAAAGCTACGCCTAAAACCCCTTATGAAATATGGGCGCAAAGGAAACCAAATATTGGGTATATGCGTGTATGCGGATGTCCTGCAGAGGCTAAAATTTGCAACCCAAATGTACGAAAGTTTGATCCTAAGACAATAAGTTGCTATTTCATCGGTTATCCAGAACGTTCAAAGGGTTATCGATTTTATCGTCCATCACATACCATAAGAATAATCGAAACTAGACATGCAATATTTTTGGAAGATGTTGGTAATTGTGGTGATAGCACGTCTCGCAAAAATATTCTTGAAGAGGAACGTGAAATTTTAAACATTCCCATTATTTCAAGAGATTTGATTATCCCTAATCCTGTGGGAGAATCATCAAATAATGATACGATGCCTAATGTTTCAGACCATGTTGATGAACCTTCTCCTATTATTGTTCATGACCCACCTTTACGAAGGTTAGAACGAGTAAGAAAGTCAACTACTCTTGATGACTTTATCTATTTCGATGGCTGTGACAATTCTATTGGGAATTATCCCACACCAAACACCTCAATGGCTTAAAGTCATGAACGAAGAGTTGACATCAATGAAATTAAATAATGTATGGGACCTTGTAGACTTACCTCAAGGATTCAAACCGATAGGTTATAAGTGGATTTTTAAAACCAAACTGAATCCTCAAGGAAATGTCGAACGGTACAAGGCCCGTTTGGTTGCTAAAGAGTTTACGCAAAAAGAATGTATTGATTATAATGAAACCTTTTCACTCGTGTCTAAAAATGATTTGTTCCGTATAATTATGGCCCTTGTAGTGTATTTTGACTTAGAGCTACATCAAATTGATGTCAAAACTACATTCCTTAATGGTGACTTGCATGGAGATATTTATATGACGCAACCAGAAGGATTTCTGGTTGTGGGCAAGGAACAAATGGTATGCAAAGTTAAGAAATCCATTTATGGTCTTAAGCAGCCATCTCGATAGTGGTATTTGAAGTTTCTAGAGATGATCAACAAATTTGGTTTCAAGGAGAACGTTGTCAACCAATGCATTTTTATGCAAATCTGTGGGAGCAAATGTATCATTCTCGTACTGTATGTGGATGATATTTTACTTGCTTGTAATGATTTAGGCATGTTATGAGAGACAAAAGATTTTCTATCAAGTAAATTTGATATGAAAGATCTCGATGAAGCATCTTATGTTATAGGCATTGAAATTCATCGGGATAGATCTCGTGGTATGTTGGGTCTATCTCAAAGAGCCTATATTAAAAAGGTTCTAAAAAGATTCAACATGCATAATTGTTCTTCCATAGTTGCACCGGTCTATAAAGGCGATAATTTCAGTTTATCACAGTGTCCTAGGACCTCGTTGGCGTTTAATGAGATAGAGTAATTTCCTTACGCATCTGCTGTAGGAAATCTAATGTATGTTCAAGTGTGTACTCGTCCAGATGTCACATATATTGTTGGCATGCTTGGTCGATACCAAATTAATCCAGGAATGGATCATTGGAAGAATGCCAAGAAAGTCATGCGATACTTACATGGTACAAAAGATTTCATGCTCATTTACAGGAGATTAGATTTTTTCAAGACCATTGGATATTCTGATTCTGACTACGCAGAATGTCTCAATACTAGAAAATCTACATTTGGATATATTTTTATATTATCTAGAGCACCTGTTTCATGGAAAAGTACAAAGCAGACTATTACATCTTCTTCTACCATGGAAGCGGAATTTGTAGCCTATTATGAAGTGTCGTGCCATGCTAAATGGATTAAAAATTTTATCATGGGGCTTTAAGTGGCGAATTCTATGTCCAAACCATTGAAAATATTCTGCGACAACCAAGCTACCGTATTCTTTTCTAAGAGCAACAAGTCAAGTAGTGCTTCCGAGCATATTGACATTAAGTACCTTGTTGTGAAGGAAATGATCCAAAATGAGTTAATATCCATTGAGCACATTAGTACTAGTGCTATGGTGGTGGGCCCATTGACAAAAGTCTTGCCTCCCAAGATGTTTCGCGAGCATGTGCATAACTTGGGACCTTTTGCAAGTTTTAATTTTGGGAGGGCATTTATTTGATATTGGATATTGATTTGTGATTACATTTGTAATGTTTTGGATCCTATTTATGATCATATGATTTATTGCTTTTATTTGTGCATTAATGTTAAATATTATAAATAAATCAGTGAAGGACCACTTATGTTTATTGAACCATAACATTGACAGTGTAAGATTGTGAGTTAGGAACGAATATATTACATATATTTTAGATCTCGGCCTATATCTGACCAAACATTTAGATGATGTGGATTATTAAGGATATAATGTTGTCGATATATTAAACCCATTTTGAAGCTAATTATAACTTTTGGCGAAGTGGGAGAATGTTGGATTCGACAGGGTCCAATTCATGATGTTGGCCTACAGATTATAATTATTGGGTTATTCCTTAATAATTTATTTAATTAGCCCAATTACTAAAGCCTTGATGGACGGACTAGTGATTGTATTTCTTATTGGGCCATCCCACCTCTTGCTCTACCTATTAAGAATTAGGATTTGTTATTATTATAAATAGGCACTTAGGTGTAGCCTATTTGGATGCTTCTTACATACTCTTACACACGAAGGCTTACGACAACCCTAAGAAGTACATACGAGAATCCATCTCCCATCGTAGAGCGAAAGAGGTGAAGATCGAGCCTTCAATTATGTCGGCGCTCAACGCAGGCAATTTTTATTCTCTAAATTCATTCATATACTTGATAAGATCCATTTTACGGTAAAAAATCTTGATTATGAGATCACATTCTACCGTCTTAAAATATATCTTACAAAATCATGATATTTTAATTACCGGTATTTGAACCCATAAATCATGGTTTGGCATATCATGACCTAGCAAAATTTTCTTTTAGCGTAATTAATTAAAAATTTTCATCTCAGATAGAAACATGCATAGTCCAATACTCCTAGCTTGGTTAAATGGCAGGAATCAAGTACGTTAACAACTTATATTTAGATGAGAATTTTTTTTATTTAAAAAAAACATTGTTGACTTGATGTGGATGAAAAAGGTATTCTTTATTTTATTGGAAGCAATAACTATACAACAATCAACAATTGAGGTTGAAAATAAAAATTTTGTACCATCTTAAATTTCCCTGAGGGAGATGGAGAGATGGATGAAATGCTAAGTTGATGTGGGGATTGATAGTAGTCCGATGCTTTGTGAGTATATTGAAGGCATGGAGAGTATGGGTAAGGGGGCTCTTTGATCTGTACAGGGTTAATTTATCTATTGGATGCAATCGAAGATATGATGAAGGTTCAAATGTTAGGACGCAGAGGTCAAGAATGTTGCAGTTAATGATAACCACATGGTAGAATCCATGAACAAGATGACTTGGAAGGTAGCCATCAGAGATTATTTGGTGTCATGCCCTACAAACAGAACCAGAATAGAAACTTCCACGGCTAGCTATCTGGGATCAATTTGTGTCATGTCCTACCAACAGACTTGAACCAGAATAGGAACTTTGATGGCAATCTGTCATCACTAGTGCAATTTTTTGAGCTCATTTAGATAAAAAAAATATCATCCAAACAAATGAAGCTTGACATGACATGATAGAGCAAAGGTAATTAGGGTTAAGTAAAAAATCAGTTAAATTGAATTAACCTATCGAATCAATCAAATTTAGGAGTTTGGTTTGGTTAATTCGGAAATTCATATTTTTTTAATAAAATATCAACTTGTTTGGTTCAATTTTAGGATCTACAAATCAATTAAACCGATTAAACAAAAATTTTACTACTATATTGTAAGCAGTCATTAGTGTAACTGAATTGAACCGCAATTACCCAACTTAGCTTGATCGATGATTTGACTAAACATCAATCGATTAATGATGTCATTAATTGACTAATCAATTAATTCAATAACCGATCAAATTAATTGGTTTTATATCAATTTTGTTTATTCGATTTTGATACAAAGTTCGGTTGGTTGGTTTGTCTGAAAAAACAATTGGTTTAATCAATTTTAATTTGTACGGTTTGATCGTTTCAATTTTAAATCAATTACTCACAGTAAGTTAACACTTGAATAAAAAGAAAATAAAAATGGGTGACAGATGGACGTGGGACCCGCTGGGTGACAGATTCCCCTTTTACTACGTATTTATATTATTTATTAAGAAGCATATTTTAGGTGGATAATTAATTCTATAGCTTATATTATCACTTCCACCTTTTACTACGTATTTATATTTTTTTACTCCATCTGGAATATCACTTGCATCTAATCAATATAATATTTATTAAGAAGCATATTTTAGGTGGATAATTAATTCTATAGCGTATATTATCAACTCATACCCTATATTATCAACTGATGTTTTAATTATGTTTAACCTAATTTAACTTTAATAGATTCAAATCCAAATACGTATCCATATTTTCAAATAAAGTCGAAGTAAGTCAAAAATAATTCGTGCGTATAGAAGAAATAAAGCATGCATGTGAATAATTTTAAGAAAAATAATATGCTCAAGGAAAAAAATTCAAGGAAAAATTCAAGGATAGACATATAAGGTGATGGGGCCCACAAAAAATAAAATGGTGGACCATGACTTTATGTGTTTATCCTTGAGCTTTTCATTGAGTTTTTTTCCTTGAGCATATCATTGCTCTAATTTTAAGTGCTATTTAATTATATTTAGAAATAGACAAAATAAGGATTTATCCATTAATAATATAGCTTTTTTAAGAAACCTCTAACTCCTACCTTTTATCGTAATATTAAGGCCCATAATGAGGCCCAAATCCAAAAGGGAATATTAGGCCCAACTTTTTTTCCTTTTATATAGTTTGAAATTGAAGGACAAAATATAACTAAATTGATTGAATTGAAAAATAAATAAATAAATAAATAAAAAGTAAAGGTGTTCTTTATTTTTTTTTTTTTTGCTCATCCTTGTCCATTTCCTTGAGTCATCTAATCTTGCTCAGCACACATTTTGGTAGTCTGGAAGGTACACAATCAAATTAGAGCCTAACATTTAATTCAGTGCCACAAATCGTACTACAAACAAAGCCCTTCTTTTCTGTGCCCATTTTCCCTCTCATTTTCAAAGACGAACAGAAAGTAAAGCGAAGCTGCATGCCATTTTTTACCTTGAAACGTTTCTTAGCTTAACAAGGTGAAACCCTAGAAAAGTGGAAGACATGAACGTACATTACCTTTCTCATCTATATCATATTTGTCCCTGTTCGTGCATGCATGGGCCAATAAAGTGTGGTAGCTGTAACCTCCTTTGATGAAGTTAGCACGGAAGGCTATATATATATTACGTAGAACAAGAGTATATTTATTTGTTTTCACGTGCATGTGCTTGCAAGTTTGCTCGTGAATCATATGAATGATAGAGCAGACAAGGCCCTTCTTATATTGTCTATTTAATTTATTTTAGATTTGCTGCTTGATTATACATCTTCCTTCAATTTAATTATGTGACAAAAAATTAGTTTAAAAAGACATAAAGTGATCGAAGTAAAGGTCCCAGACAACTTGCTCATATAAAAAAAAACGTTATCCATGCGCGTGTAATCACTGTCATGTTCCAGTAGGTCACTGGTCCTGTGTTTAAGATAAGGTTAGGTTTCAATGTCCTACTAATTGTTTCCTGGATTCCGACGATCTTAATTATATTACTGTTAATCTAATTACGATCAGTAGGATTATTATAAGAGTGACCATACCCCCAAATTATGATGTAGTGACAGGGTAATCAGATTGTCTGTTAAGTATCCACAGTTCAATTCCTAATTATGATAAATTTGTAAATAAATTTTCTTTAAATGGATCGGTAAACAAAAGATGCTGAACTTCTTGACCATCAACCATGAACGCTTCCTAATTTAAGCTAAAATCTAGCCATTTAGCATTACCTTCTAATTAATCAGATTTCGTTGTTGTGCATAGGGGTGAGCAGTCAATCCGTCAAACCGACCAACCCGCTTATACCGACCCGAACCGAACCGAAAAAAAATAATCCGCAAGATATAGGGTCCTAATATTACATTATCTGATCTAGTAGGGCCGAATAGTTTTTTATCCCAATAACCGAACCAACCCGATCCGATCACTCCTACTTGTAGCAACTAATGTTGATAAGCTGTTACACGTTGTAGTAACTACTGTCGATAAGCTACTACACGTTGTAATAGTTATTTTCGATTAGCTGCTATAACGTGTAATGAGTAATGTCTATTATCATTTTAAAAAATTTTATTTTTTTTGTTATATTTATATTTATATTTTATATTTCATTGGATATAGGGTCGGATATCCAAATAACTGACAACCCGTCCGATATTTGAAACCGGATGTAGGTCCCGATTTTACATTATCTGATCTAATAGAGTCGGATAATTTTTTATCCTAATAATCAAATCAACCCGATCCATGATCACCCATAGTTGTGCATATATAAATTCCTAGAAACTTTCACTTTCAATCGAAACTTTAACATCAATAATACCATGGAAATATTCGCTGCACAGCATTCGTCACGCACACATGAAATAAAGAGATCCAGAGATCTCTGATCTCTCTAGAGATGTGTAAAAGCCTGCAATCATTCACGAGGAGCACAGCCTGTACCCTTTCATCATTTGAACTCGCACACCAATATCAATTATATATTATTCCATATTCAATTATTATTCATATTCTATTCCCCTCGCCATACTCAATTCACTAAACTAATTAAATAAAAGTCAAAAACATATATATATTTTTCTTCAAATATTAATTAAAACTTAATAATTATATATACATATACCCCGTCATCCTACGTCGTCACCTCATCATATATTCCATCCATGCGCCAATCTCTTTAATCTGTTTATTTATTTAAACTCTTCCTCATCTGTTCTTCCATTTCGCCCATACTCGACTCTGATTGTTTCTCTTGTTCGAATTTATGGACAATGTCACCCACAATTTCTGGGATCGTCATCATCATCCAGCTGAGATCATGAGCATGGGGAAGGACCAGGCGACGACGGCGCTTTGGGATCATGACCTATTATTTCAGCATCCGTATCACCACCAGCTGTCCCATGGCTACGTGGAGACGGAGCGTTATGATGAAGGAGGAGGAGAGGAGAAGGAGCTGGGAGAGGAGGACGAGGAAGAAGAGGAAGAGTTGGGAGCGATGAAGGAGATGATGTACCGGGTGGCTGCTATGCAACCGGTGGACATCGACCCGGCCGCGGTGGCGAAGCCGCGACGCCGCAACGTGCGGATCAGCGACGACCCGCAGAGCGTAGCGGCGCGGCACCGCCGGGAGCGCATCAGCGAGCGGATCCGCATCCTGCAGCGTCTTGTCCCCGGCGGCACCAAGATGGACACCGCCTCCATGTTGGACGAGGCCATCCGCTACGTCAAGTTCCTCAAGCGACAGCTCCACTGCCTTCAGTCGAATAACCCTCCGCCTGCGCCGCTGCCGGCGCAATTCGCGGTCGTCGTCGGTCTCTCCTCGTCTTCGTCTTCGTCTTCTTCCTCATCCTTCTCGTCCGGCGCCGTGGGGAGACTGCAAGGGCTTGGCGGCCATCTAATGATGCACTAATTTTATTAATGGAGGTATTTTGATATATTAATGAAGGTGTAATAATTAATATGATTAATTAATTAAGAGGGTGAATATATATCCATATGCATGAATGGCTACTTAATTTGGTCCATCCAATGCTATGCTATTATATTATATATTATGATCGATCTAATGTAGCAAATATTTACTTTTTGCAGTGTTCTTGTTTTGTGGATTATAGTTTGTTATATATATATATATATATTAGTTGACTTTGGGCTTTTAAATTAATGATGAGGAAGCTTGCCTTTGACTTACTTAATTATATAACCATATAATTAGAGCAGCACTTGCATCATTTGTTTAATTAATTTTATATATTAGTCTTCATCTAATAAATATACACAACTCTCTTTCATGCATTTTTTTTTCACAATTCATTATTCTTTTTCTGGTACTCATTAGCTCCAAAGTATGTTCTTAAAATTAATTTAAAAATTAGCCGAAATGATCAATCGCATTGATAATTAAGTAATTAGGGTCGATCAAATATATATTACATGAGATTTAATATATATAAAGTAGATTAATTAAGGGGCATAGGTATTATAATTAGAATACAATAACTCATCAGAAAATAACGTGGAATTTCTCATGTAAAGAGATCATTTCCAAGAAGACACGAAGTAAATAACAAAATGACAGTGAATGCAACGTCTGGAATTGAGCAGCATTGATTTTCGGACAGCCAGAGAGATGCGGGCACAGACCAATCATGCAACTAAATTAATTGATGTTCCATGTCGATACACTCAGATCGAACCCTCTCTGTCTCTATGGTCCTCCATTTATCTATCACTTGCAGCTGTAGAAGTTCCTTTTGAAATCAAAGAAATTATTAGCTTGCCTTTCAGATTAGACAGGTGTTGGGAATATGTACTGTGCTACCAAAATGAACTTGTTGCAATATTAATAATGACTCTATATATATATTCAAGTACATTTTTGATGAATTTTACTGTTCTGTGAATCTCACTGCACTTGCTTGGGCGGCGGATATTTCTTTCGCGTACGAAGAAATTCTTCATGTGAGATTAAGGTTGTTCAACTGTAAACACTTGATAATATATATTGAATGATCAGTATGCAAACTCCACCCCAGCAGCTTGCATATAGAGGTTGATGTGCCAAACGGACCAAGCCAAATGAGGGGTAGCACTGTCTGATCCAACAAGACAAGACCATTCTTTATTGATCCTGCACCTAGACGGTCGGAGGGAGATCCACCGATGACAAGATGGGAGTGTTGATTGTTGCTACTGAAGTTCGCAAAAGGGAGGAGGTCCAAGGGAGGAATCACCGTCTGTTTAAGCGCCTTAGGAAACACAAAAACTTCAAAAAAAAAAAAAAAAAAAAAAAAAAGGTTAGAATGATGCTAAAATGCCTCAACGGTATCACTCCGACACTTAGGTCAGAATCAATAGGGAAGTAAAAGAAGAATGTAGGCAATAAATAATAGAGTTTTGGAGATAAGCATACCCTCTTTTTCCTTTCTCTGCTAATCCCTTTTTATATTCTTCATCTTTCGCCTTCTATGGGTTAATGTCAGATCTTGATGATTTTTATGGGTTTTGACCTTCTCATTTGATTATCTGACGACTCTTGACCTTCTTCTATATTAATATATTAATGACCAATGATCATGACTTTTGATCTTCTAATATTTTGCCATTGATAATAGGTGTTTCAAGACATCTTAATTATACTTTTTGGGGCTCTTGGTTATAAGGAGAAAAAGACTCGAGGACATCTCCAATAATTAGTGATGCGGATGTGGTTTATGGCACAAGAGAGATTAGAGAAGATGGGAAGGGTATTTTCGTCTTGTGGCAGGAGAAGAGTTTGAGTGCTTATAATGCAGTGTTCATTGATCGAGAAGAGGAGGCTCAAGGTTTCGGCCGCCGCACACAGGAAGAAGTTTTCTTCCTGTGCCTCTCCGGCACCTCACCGGGGCCATCACCGGCTGCCACCATCGCTTTTCTCCCTCTTCTCCCTCCTCGCCGGCAAGCCACCACGAACGGAGCGCCGCCATCTCGACGGCCAGCAGCCGAACCTCCTCCTCTCCGCGTCCTCGTCTCCCTCGCCCACGGCTAGCCGACGATTTCGGTCACTATCTCCCTTACTTTGACACACTAGCGCCGCTGGACTTGCGCTGCCACCGGCAACAGACACTCACAGCTGCCTCCTCCTCTCCGCCGCCGCCCAGCCCGAGGGCTTCTTCGCGTTCTTCTTTCCACCGCTGCCACGAACCAAGAGGGGAACCTCTACTCCCCTTTCTCGTCGCCTTCCTCCTCTTCTCTCCCTTCTCCACGCCGGCCTTGCCCCGGAGCCCAGCTGCAGACTCCTGCAGCCACCGCTGCCGCCCCCAGCAGCCAGCGTCGCTTCCTGCGGCCAACGTCGTTGCCTCCAGTGGCCGGCGCCGTCTCCAGCGATCGTCGCAGCTGCTACTGCCTCTTCCGGCGGTATTATAGCCGACTCCAGCTTCTCGGCAGTCGATTCCGATGGGTATATAGTCGTTGTCCCCTTCACTTTCGGCATCGATCCGATCCAACGTAGTGCTTCCGGACATCGGTTGTGTTTCCGACTTTCGAGTCGTGGTGTTCTGCTCTTTGTATTACTATTATGGTTGTGAAACGTTTTTACCGGTCGGCCTCTGAGCCGTTAGCGTGTGTCGTATTCCGGCCTGCGAGCCGTAGACATATTTTGGCTTACCTACCGTCTTGTGGGTACATGCTACACCGGATTCCCCGTCGCCGCTCCCAGATCCGGCTCCTCAACTGACTCACATCCATCCATCCGTCAGGGCCGCGACGACTCGATCATCATCGTGATTAGCTCACCGCACCATCCGAGGGCGCCCCCCCCGGAGCCAGGGTACGTCGCCGTATTTATTTTGTACTTGTTTTATTGTCCTATTATTATGCGGATGCTTATATATTCATGGGACTCGCCTCGAGCATCGGGGTACCAGAGACCGGGGCGACCCGGTCGCTGGCTGCAGGTAACGTTGACCAGATGACTTTTGATGGCTTGGTCAACACAGAGGACAACTCACTACCGGGTCATGGGGGTGCGGTCAACCTTTCAGACACATCACATAGGCAGGTCCATCTTCTCAGCTTCCCGACAGGATCAAATTGACGCCGTCTGTGGGAATACACCTGGTCTGGAACATGGAGATGGACGATGGCGAAACTTTCTGTCATCCGCATGACCTCGGTAGATTCTGAAAAATATATCATATTCTCCTCACTCCACGGGTATTCGGGAGTCGAGGAACGGAGTCAAATCCTCAGCTGGTCGGCAGGTCAGTTTTTCCGTTATATTCTTTCAGTTATTTGATCTGTCAATGTTCCTCGATGCCGAAGACTCCGTGCCGATCGGTCGTGCGTATATTATCCGAGCCACGGGCTCGATGTCGAAGACCCCGTGCCAATCGGTCGGGCGTATATTATTCGAGCCACAGGCTCGATGCCGAAGACCCCGTGCCGATCGGTCGAGCGTATATTATCCGAGCCAAAGGCTCGATGCCGAAGACCCCGTGCCGATCGATCGGGATTATATTATCCGAGCAATGAGCTCGATGCCGAAGACCCCGTGCCGATCGGTCGGGCGTATATTATCCGAGCCACGTGCTCGATGTCGAAGACCCCGTGCCGATCGGCCGGGCGTATATTATCCGAGCCACGGGCTCAATGCCGAAGACCTCGTGCCGATCGGCCGGGCGTATATTATCTGAGCCACGGGCTCGATGCCGAAGACCCCGTGTCGATCGGTCGGACGTATATTATCCGAGCCACGAGCTCGATGCCAAAGACCCCATGCCGATCGGTCGGGCGTATATTATCCGAGCCACGGGCTCGATGCCGAAGACCCCGTGTCGATCGGTCGGGCATATATTATCCGAGCCACGGGCTCGATGATGGGACCGAAAAGTAGCTAAAGGGGGGGTGAATAGCTCGTCGCGTGCTCGTGGTCGGCGTTGCTTGTTTCTTCAAAGATGTGCAGCGGAAATATACAAGAAACAAACTCACACAATGTTAACAAGGATGGTTTACTTGGTATCCACCTCACAAGAGGTGATAAATCCAAGGATCCACACCTACTCACGCACCCTCTACTATGAATAACACTCCTTTATGGTAACTACCAAAGGCGGAGAAACCCTATAACACTCTCAATACAAGAAGAAGAAAGGGAAAGACAAGATAAACAAGAGTTTACAAGATGTACAATAAAAACCCTAACCCTAACTTCTTCTTCTTGCTTTTGATCCGCCTCTTGACTTGGAAGAGCCTCCAAGAATCTTCAAGAACTGGTGATCTGGAGCTTGGAGAGAGCTGTGGAGGTGCTGGAGAGTATCGGGAGTGAACAGTGCAAGCGATCTGAAATTCTGCCGAAGGAATCGAGCGCCTGCAGCTAAATACTGTTGGTGCAATAGACCCAAGTTTGATCGGTACAATTATAGTTTTGATGTGTGTGTCAAAGAGTTTAAGTTAGACTTTCATATGTGTTTGATATGTGTGTTTGAGTCTTGCAGGACTTGGTGAAACACACATGAGGAGCTTGGTGCAACTAAACTTGGGAAGCTCATCCTAGGGCTCGGATCCTTGAGTCGGTGAAGGATGGTGTGGAAGGCATCCGAGGGACCGCCGGACGAGGAGCAACGGAGTGGAGCCGAGGGAAGTAGACTTCAAGGCAACGTGAAGGATGGCACAGAGAGGAGTCGCGGGCTCGGGTGCATCTGAGGGACGAAGGCCGAGGAAGAGGACTTCAAGGGAGACTTCGGAGAGGATGAGTGTGAGTGTGTAACAAGGTGCAGTCCAGTCGGTTGCAACTTTTAGCAGTCGACTGCACCAGTCGACTGCATGTTTTAGCAGTCGACTGGCAGCGAACAGAAGCATTCTGTTCACTCAGCAAACAGCTACCAGTCGACTGCTAGTTTTAGCAGTCGACTGGTAAATGACCGTTGGTGCTGGAAAGTAGCCGTTGACTACCTCTAACGGTAACACCAGTCGACTGATGGTTTTGCCAGTCGACTGGTGCCGAGATGAGTTGATATGATGATCAACTCTCTGCTCTTATTTAAGGGAAGCTTTAGGGCTTGAAGGAGGTTACTCATGTTTGTTGAATAACTCCTTGTCATTGCCCAAAGCTTCCAAGCCTTCTCTCTTCCTCCTAAACCTAAGTTCATCATTGTAAAGAGGAAGAGATCCTTTGTGAGAGGTTTGCTCCACCGAGAAGGAGAAAGCTCTAGCCGGAGATTGCCGGGGATTGATCCACCGAAGGATCCAGGGCTCGCCCACCTCAAGGACACGCCATGGAGTAGGAGCAAACAATCTCCGAACCACGTTACATCGAGCTTGTTAGCGATTTGGTATTCTTTCTTTATTGTTTTCATTAGTTAGTTGTATTTCCGGGTGTGCACTAATCTTTTGTAGAGAAGAAAAGAAGTTGGGGGTAACCTAGCTATCCAACCCCCTTCTAGCAGGCCACCGATCCCTAACAAATATGACGCCAACGGTCGGATCCTGATCGATTAGAATGCTCTCAATCGATCGGGGAGGCTTTGAATCGATCAGTGGATCGATCCAGAGCGCCTCTGTGCTTTGGGAATTTGCCTGGATCGATCGGTTGATCGATCCAGGGCTTATCGCGACAAAACACACCTTCCCAATCGATCCACTGATCGATTGGGACCTCTGGATCGATCAGCTGATCGATCCAGAGGCATTCTGTGCGCTCGCAGCTTCCTCCCAATCGATCCACTGATCGATTGGGACGAAGGCTTCTAGCGGAGACACCCCAATCGATCGGCTAATCGATCCAGCTGCTGGTTTTTGCCCAAAACCAAGTCCCAAAGCCCCCAAACCAACATCCGGTCAATCCATGACCTGTTGGTTCATCATGCCTAACATCCCAGTTAGGACTTTCCCAGTCAAGTATCTGGTCAACCTTGACCTACTTGACTCTTCTTCAATCAACCTGATCAGACCCTGATCAGAGGGGAATTGCACCCAACAATCTCCCCAAATGAACAACTGCACCTGCACTTGTCCATATCATCAAAGTCTTGTATTGTCAAACATTGAAACCCAAACCAAGACTCAAGCTTGGTCAATCAGGTCAACCTTGACCTGAGGGATATTGCACCAACAATCTCCCCCTTTTTGATGTTTGACAATACCACATGTAAGTTAGACTAATCCCATAGCCTAAACTTCCTTCATGTCACTAGGTAATGAAAGCATAAGTTAAACCCTTCATTCTCCTCCTAAGAGGGCAAACTCCCTCTAGGTAATGAAGTCCTAACTTAAACTCTTCATTCTCCCCCTATTGACACACATTAACAACATGCCACATCCTTAGGCACACATCAACAAATACACTTGTTGAAAACTCTCCCTTTTGAGACTCTCCCCCTGAAGAGTTGTTTATCGTTGTTCACAACTTCACTCGTTGTGATCAACACGATAATGAAAGTCTCATACCCTTCACTATTCTTAATCCTACATTCTCCCATTAATGTAGTCAAATGCCCATCCTTGAGCATTTATAACTTAACTCACTTGAACAATGAGGATATCCACTCCCTATTAAAGTTCAAACGCTCAACCTTGAGCATTTTCTAAAAAGAAGGTTAACCACCTTCCAAGGTTCATTAAAAAAAAAAATGGTTTTCATGTCTTTAAAGAGTCCCTCCCCCTAAAGACATGGTGGTAACTTCTGTCATTGCACCAACAATGACTTGGAATTCCTAAACCTTTAGGAAACTCAAATTTAGAAGTTTTGAGGTTCAAAAATTCAATATTGAAACAAACCTCAACCTAAACTTCAATTTAGTCTTCCTTAACCAATCCATCCTTGTTTTCAACACGAAAACACCCTTTTTATGTATACAAATGTATTTTTAAGGATTTGGAATAGTTACCTAGACTAACCATGGTTCAAAAATGCTGAAATTAGGCTTTACCAGCCAAAATCAGCAACTTCGATCGATTAGAGTTGGGTCCCAATCGATCGGACCATGCTGAATCGATCCACTGATCGATTCAGGAGGGATGGATAGATCGGTGGATCGATCCAGCGAGCTTCTGCTCGTGGGATTTGCCTTCCCAATCGATCGCCCGATTGATTGAGGCATTCCAATCGATCGGGTGATCGATTGGAGTTCTGATAGTTGCTGAAATTTCATTTCAGTCAACTTCAGAAACCCCTAGAAAATTCTACAAAATTTCAAAAATCATAAAAATTTGTGTAGACATTATTTAGGGTATACTTTATCATGGAAAAATAGTTTTCTAAGAAAATAATTCATATTTTCAAGGATTGACACAAACTTGAAAACTTACAAAAACTTTAGTGTTTTCTTCAAGTTTGTGTCTAACTATTCAATGGTGATTACTATCAAAAGATAGCCTTCACCAAGGTTTTCCAAAATCATTTTAAAAATATTTTCAAAACTAATATCCCACAATGTTCCTTGGGCTTAATGCACATGACTTGTACATTAACTTTTCCAATGATGGGAAAACACATAACTATATATTTTGATGAACTTAAAACTCAAGGAAATGCACTAAATCAGCATGTTGAGTTTTGTTCATCATCCTAACATCTCACTTGTATCTAATGTGCACAAAACATATACAAGTCATCTTATAGGTCGTTGTGAGATGTAAAATTTGGTTTTGCCCTAATCTAGGGATCATGCATATCTATCTAGGCATTTTGTGGATATTGAACATCCACCTAGGATGTCACTTGTTGATACGCTTGTACCACTTGTTAATAAATGTCATTTGTCCTTAATTTTAAGGAAATAAACATAATGTATGATAATATTATGGCATACATCAAAAAGAAAAAAAAATTCCAAAAGAAAATTTTCTTATAACTACATGATGTATGTATGGCATGACATGGTATTTTTGTGTTTTTCATCATAAGGTATGAATGCAAAAATAATCATGATGTCATGGCATATAATGGGTAAACAATCATGGCAAGGTATAACATAAATAAAATACCTAGATTACCTATCTAAATATCCTTAATCTTAGCTAATCCTAAAACTTAAACCCTAGATTGCCCAAAGTGCTTCAAGAGAGTGTCAAAGCCTAAATGGGCATTTATAATTCTCTTAAGTAATTTATGCCAATTGAAATTAAGCTTATTCCTCAAATGTTGACATTTTTCATTTTTCCACAAGAGTAGCACTTTAAATTAAGGCTCAAATTGCCTTAGATTACTAAGAAAATACCAAAGTCCCAACTTGGTATTTCTTATGTTCTTCCAAATTGTGCCAATTAAGATTAAAATCAATATCTCCGGAATTAGGCACATTTTACTCTTCCAAAGAATAAATCATAACTCCATTTCATTTTCAAAGGTTGATAATAACCTTGAAAATGCTTCTTGAGTGTCAATTTCTTCAAAGTTGGGTTAACTACCATTCTTCTTAGAGTTGACACTCTCTACCCCATCTATGGGGTAGAGAAGATGCTCCTAGGAACCCAAAACCTATTGGTGCTCCTTGGATGCTCTAGGTATTCACTAGGGATAACTTCCCTAGATACTTCCTAGTGACCTTGTTTAGCTTCTTAGAAGCCTTGGTCACCTTTTCTAGGTCAACCCTAGGGATTTCTTCCCTTGTGATCTTTTTAGTGACTTTCTTAGACTTCTTAGAAGTCTTAGTCACGTTTGTCGTTGCAAAAATACTTCTAGGGATGACCTACCTAGTATTTTTAACTTGCCCACTAGATCTAGGGTTGATTCCATAGCTATATGGAACCCTATGGTAAGAAATTACATCCTTCTTGGTTTTAGGTTTGTATCCCAAACCCTTATGACCATTGGATGACTTTGATACTTCTAGACCTAGGTTTTGACTCTTGGACCCTTGTGTCATATTTGTGATTTTTCTAAGAGTCCTCTCTAATTTGTCAAGTCTTGACCTCAAGACTTGATTTTTCTTCCATAATTCTTCAACCTTAGGTTTTTCACTAAATCCTTGATTTTTCTTCTTCTTAGGCAAATACCTAGAATCCTTAGAATTCTTGCCTAAATTCCTATTTACCTTTCTAAACCTAGGTTGAGAGGTTTTAGCATGATAAGCTACATGATTTTCCTTAATTTTATCATGCCTCCTATTTTCATGGTAAATAACATTAAAATGAAATAAGTTAGTACTAGCATGCTCTTTACCATAATTTAAAGGGGTAGGCTCAATAACAGTTACATTTCTTCTTACCTTGGAGGCTCCCCCTTGAATTGAGCTTCCTCTAAGAGCCTTGACCACCTTCTTCTTCCCCTTAGGGCATTGACTTCGGTAATGCCCCTTTTGGTTGCACAAGAAGCACACAATGTGCTCCTTGCTCTTCTTTGTTCCGGGGATGGTCTCCTTGGGCTTCTCCTTGCTCTTTTGTGTCACTTGGCCCTTCTTCTTGGCCAATTTAGGACACTTGCTCTTGTAGTGTCCATTTTTCCTACACTCAAAACATATAATATGATTTTTATTATTATTTGAAATATTTTTACCATCACATGTAGGGATGGCACTTGATCCTCCATGTGAGGTAGATGTAGAGGCTTCCTCTTAATTCGATAGTGATGCTCCTCCATTAGATTTGTCTTGATTTGTGGAGATGGAAGATTGTTCATCCTCTTCTTCTTTTGACCTGGATGTGGAGGCTTCTTCTTGCTCCGGAGTCAATGATCTACACTCCCCCTCAATCCTAGAGGTGGAGGCTTGATCTTCTTCTTCATCCTCTTGTACATGAAACAAGGAATATGCTCCTTCCTTGCTCTTTTGGTTGCATTCCTTTGAGGATGAAGCTTCTTCTTGGACTTTTTCTTCGGAAGTTGAACATCTCTCAACTTCGGAATTCTCCTCCTCTTGGTCTTCCTCCAATGAGTTTCCCTCTTTGGATTTTTCTTGGGTTGGTACAATGGAGGGGATCTCATGAATTGATGCCAATTTGCTCAAAAGCCCTTTGGCATCCTTGAACTCTCCAATTTGCTCCAAAATGTGGCTAGGCAATAGATTGACCAAAAGCTTGGTCACTTTGTTATTGGCCTCACATCTTTGGATTTGGTCTTGACTCCATTTGCTCCTCTTGAGAATTTTGCCCTTTGAATTCTTGGGAGCTTCAAAACCTTCCATGAGAGCAAACCATTGCTCTATCTCTATCATCAAGAAATTTTCGATTCTTGATCTCCAAGAATCGAAGCTTGTAGCCACCCTTGTGTCAAATCCAAGTCCATCTTGGAATTGCATCTTGAAGTTGAGTCTTTTGATGAAGTCTTCGACTTGTAGAATTTCTTCAACTTCTTCACCCTCTAGCTTTGCTTGTTTTGTTTGCCCCTTTCGGCGATGATTCCGGTGAAGAGCGACCTCACTCTGATACCACTTGATGAGACCGAAAAGTAGCTAGAGGAGGGATGAATAGCTCGTCGCGTGCTCGTGGTCGACGTTGCTTGTTTCTTCAAAGATATACAGCGGAAATATACAAGAAACAAACTCACACAACGCTAACAAGGATGGTTTACTTGGTATCCACCTCACAAGAGGTGACTAGTCCAAGGATCCACACCTACTCACGTACCCTCCACTATGAATAACACTCCTTTATGGTAACTACCAAAGGTGGAGAAGCCCTACAACACTCTCAATACAAGAAGAAGAAAGGAAAATACAAGATAAGCAAGAGTTTACAAGATGTACAATAAAAACCCTAACCCTAACTTCTTCTTCTTGCTTTTGATCCGCCTCTTGACTTGGAAGAGCCTCCAAGAATCTTCAAGAACTGGTGATCTGGAGCTTGGAGAGAGCTGTGGAGGTGCTGGAGAGTATCGGGAGTGAACAGTGCAAGCGATCTGAAATTCTGCCGAAGGAATCAAGCACCTACAGCTAAATACGACGCCAACGGTCGGATCTCGATCGATTGGAATGCTCCCAATCGATCGGGGAGGCTTTGAATCGATTAGTGGATCGATCCAGAGCACCTCTGTGCTCTGGGAATTTGCCTGGATCGATCGGCTGATCGATCCAGGGCTTATCGCGATAAAACACACCTTCCCAATCGATCCACTGATCGATTGGGACCTCTGGATCGATCAGCTGATCGATCCAGAGGTGTTCTGTGCGCTCGCGGCTTCCTCCCAATCGATCCACTGATCGATTGGGATGAAGGCTTCTAGCGGGGACACCCCAATCGATCGCCCGATCGATTTGGCTCCAGCCAATCGATCGGCTGATCGATCCAGCTGATGGTTTTTGCCCAAAACCAAGTCCCAAAGCCCCCAAACCAACATCCGGTCAATCCATGACCTGTTGGTTCATCATGCCTAACATCCCAGTTAGGACTTTCCCAGTCAAGTATCTGGTCAACCTTGATCTACTTGACTCTTCTTCAATCAACCTGATCAGACCCTGATCAGAGGGGAATTGCACCCAACAATCTCCCCAAATGAACAACTGCACCTGCACTTGTCTATATCATTGAAGTCTTGTATTGTCAAACATTGAAACCTAAACCAAGACTTAAGCTTGGTCAATCAGGTCAACCTTGACCTGAGGGATATTACACCAACACCGAAGACCCCGTGCCGATCGACCGAGCGTATATTATCCGAGCCACGGGCTCGATGCCGAAGACCCCGTGCCGATCGGCCGGGCGTATATTATCCGAGCCACGGGCTCGATGCCGAAGACCCCGTGCCGATCGGTCCGAGCAGTTTTCGCGAGCATCTATCTCCCCCATCCGGGGTCGAGCAGTTTTCGCGAGCATCTATCTCCCCCATCCGGGGTCAAGCAGTCTTCGCGAACATCTATCTCCCCCATCCGGGGTCGAGCAGTCTTCGCGAGCATCTATCTCCCCCATCCGGGGTCGAGCAGTCTTTGCGAGCATCTATCTCCTCCATTCGGGGTCGAGCAGTTTTCCCGAGCGTCTATCTTCCCTGTTCGGGGTCGAGCAGTCATATCGGATCTTATATCCTCTCTATTCGAGGTCGAACGATATTTACTAGTCACGGACGTAGCGGAACATTTTATCTCCCCCGTTTGGGGTCGAGTCATTGTCGGTGGTCACGAACAAGAGTACCTTCACCGGTTTCGAATCAGGATATCTCATAGGCCCTGCGCTCGTTCGACTCATGACTTCCGTTTTGGTTTCGCGTGCAATGCACCAGCGCGGCTCACGACTTTCGCTTCCACGCGCCCTTGACTCACAGGTTACACCTCAGTTCAGTTCACGTGCAGTGCGCTCGTTCGGCTCACGACTTTCATCTCCGTTTGCACTCGATTTCACGGGCTATGTTCCCGTTCAGTTTTCAGGCTCCACGCTCGCCCAGTGTTGTTGCTTTGCCTCTCGCTCGGTCTCCCGATCACATTTTATGGCCCTCCGACCAGTATTTTTTGGTCGCCGTGTTGATGCTTGCCACTCATCCATCATTTTTCCTAGTACTCATCGCTCGCAACTCGCTTACTCGTCGCTCTGCCCCGCATTCATCATTAGCGTTTTACTCTGTGATGTTGCTCGGTCGGCACTCATCCCACCCATCGCATTGCTTGACACTCGCTTCTTACTCGTTGCTCGACTCAAAGGTTCTGCTCCCGTTCACCTTCGATTCTCACGAACTCCACGCCCACTCCGTCTACAGGACTCGCTCCCCCTCAGCATTATTTCTATCACCCGATCGTCCACTTAGCCGCATGCTTGTTTCACTCGACATCCTGGTGATCATCAAGTCGACATTTTACGGTTAGCAGGTCGACATCTTCTCGGTCACTCGATCGGCATCGCCCGCTCGGTCGTCAGGTTAGCATCTCGCGATTATGCGTTCGATATCCCATGTGGCGCTCGGTCGTCTATCATTTCACTGGCCGCTCGCTTGGCGTTCAGCCGCTCGCTTGGCATTGCGTTTTGTCGCCCTCTCGACATCGTGCTGGCTTCCGACTTGACATTATTTCTCGCAGTTCGCCTGACATCGTTACCATCTCCCGTGCGACACTCTCTCGGTTACTCGGTTCGCATCGGTATCTGCTTGATCGCGTGCTCGGTTTGATCGCCCGTCTTTCTACCTGATCAACACTATCTCCATTGCCTGGATCGTATTATTTCTCGTCACTTGCTCGATACTACTTGAGTCACTTGCGCGACATCGCCACCGCCACTCGCTCGACGTAATAAGACAAGCCCAGTGATTTCGCGTTCGGTAGCGATTCTGTTTAGGGCTTGGTCCAGTCAGTCGGACTTGTGCCTCCTTCGACTAGACTTGAAGGGGAGGCTTGTGATGCGGATGTGGCTTATGGCACAAGAGAGATTAGAGAAGATGGGAAGGGCATTTTCGTCTTATGGCAGGAGAAGGGTTTGAGTGCTTATAATGCATTGTTCATTGATCGAGAAGAGGAGGAGGCTCGAGGGTTCGGCCGCTGCACACAGGAAGAAGTTTTCTTCCTGTGCCTCTTCGGCACCTCGCCGGGGCCATCACCGGCCGCCACCATCGCTTTTCTCCCTCTTCTCCCTCCTCGCCGGCAAGCCACCACGAACGGAGCACCGCCTTCTCGACGGCCAGCAGCCAAACCTCCTCCTCTCCGCGTCCTCGTCTCCCTCGCCCACGGCTAGCCGGCGATTTCGGTCACTATCTCCCTTACTTCGACACACTAGCGCCGCTGGACTTGCACTGCCACCGGCAACAGGCACTCACAGCTGCCTCCTCCTCTCCGCCGCCGCCCAGCCCGAGGGCTTCTTCGCGTTCTTGTTTCCACCGCTGCCACGAACCAAGAGGGGAACCTCTACTCCCCTTTCTCGTCGCCTTCCTCCTCTTCTCTCCCTTCTCCATGCCGGCCTTGCCCCGGAGCCCAGCTGCAGACTCCTGCAGCCACCGCTGCCGCCCCCAGCAGCCAGCGTCGCTTCTTGCGGCCAACGTCGTTGCCTCCAGTGGCCGGCGCTGTCTCCAGTGATCGTCACAGTTGCTGCCGCCTCTTCCGGCGGTATTATAGCCGACTCCGGCTTCTCGACAGTCGATTCCGATGGGTATATAGTCGTTGTCCCCTTCGCTTTCGGCATCGATCCGATCCAACGTAGTGCTTCCGGACATCGGTTGTGTTTCCGGCTTTCGAGCCGTGGTGTTCTGCTCTTTGTATTACTATTATGGTTGTGAGACGTTTTTACCGGCCGGCCTCTAAGCCGTTAGCGTGTGTCGTATTCCGGCCTGCGAGCCATAGACATATTTTGGCTTACCTGTCGTCTTGTGGGTACATGCTACACCGGATTCCCCGTCGCCGCTCCTAGATCCGGCACCTCAGCTGACTCACATCCATCCATCCGTCAGAGCCGCGACGACTTGATCATCATCGTGATTAGCTCACCGCGCCATCCCAAGGAGCCCCCCGGGGCCAGGGTACGTCGCTGTATTTATTTTGTACTTGTTTTATTGTCCTATTATTATGCGGATGCTTATATATTCGTGGGACTCGCCTCGAGCATCGGGGTACCAGAGACCGGGGCGACCCGGTCGCTGGCTGCAGGTAGCGTTGATCGGATGACTTTTGATGGCTTGGTCAACACAGAGGGCAACTCACTACCGGGTCATGGGGGTGCGGTCAACCTTTCAGACACATCACACCGGCAGGTCCGTCTTCTCAGCTTCCCGACAGGTTTAATTAGAGTTCAACAAAAGTTTTTTTTTATGATCTCAATATATCACATCATGCCACATCAACATTCTAAAAACCTATTGAATAAACTCCAATAGTTAGAGTTCTAAATAATTTTTGTATGATCTAATTAATAACATATAATTACATTGCTACATGCGTATTATATTAATTTCAAATAAAAAAATAATTTTAAAATTTCATTACTGTTCTTAAAATACAAAGCTCAACCTTGCATCCACAAAGCTCAAATCTTTTTGTTCAGTTTTTTTATTTTTCAAACCTCTTTAAAAATTTTGTATTGAAGATGTATAAACATTGTACAATCGATCGGAAATCAGATATATGACTTTGATATTTATCGCTCGGGTAACCCAAGGCCTGCACCTTTTCCCTGTAGGATCTCTCAGATGAGGTCTCGTTTAGTTGATCTGACTTAAGTAATGTCCAAACGAGTAAGTGACGCTCGGGTGGACAAGATTGGTCGGGAGTAGCATTGCCTCTGGCGCCTTGGTCAAGTGATACTTGGGTGGGCTTAGCCTATCCGGAGTGAGGCGAACACGTGGAGGCTCCATCATTCCCCCACATCATTTATAAATATAACCATTGCTATCTCTATGGAGGGCTTCCTCGCTGATAGGATTCCCATTTCTGAAATTGCACGGGATAATTTGATTGGGTCCATGCCTTAGAAGGCTTGTTGGCACCTCTACATACTTGCCCTACCACCTCCTTCGGCTTCCATTCCATATCCAAAACCACCAAACTTATACTGATCATATCATGCATCCTCGTTGGATCAGCCGGTATCCAGTGTTGAGAAAATCGGACCGAACCGGCCGGTCCGATTGGTTGAACCGTGAACCAACTTTTGATCTGGTCCGGTCCACCATTAAAGTCGAAAAAAATAAAAAATCAATCAAAATCGGTCAAAACTGTTTTAAACCAATCAAAATTGGTTAAAATCATTTAAAATCGGTCAAAATAGGTCAAAATCGTTTGAAATCGATCAAAATCATAAATTTATTCAGGATTGAAATATGAATTATATATATATATATATATATATATATATATATATATATATATATATATATATAACGGTTGAACCATTGATTCGACCGATCAAATTTTAAAAATTTCGATCTGATCATCTTATCGATTCAATAATCGATCCGATTTTTAAAACATTGCCGGTATCCTTCACAATATATAAAAATGAGATTGCTATCCAGATAAAAAAATATTAATTATGACGAAAAGACAATTCAAATTCAAGGTGAGTTGGAATTTGCATGAGTATATATAATATATAAAGTCTGCTCTACCGCGTGAAGGTTACGTCACGTGAATAGACAGTGAGTGGGTTGAATGACTCGCCGATGTGTATTTATGTCATGTATTATATGATAAAAGGTGATTCGTTCGTCCTTACTAGTTATTAACGTCGAGTTTTGATCTCATGTGACAATATCCCATACCTTAACTAGGGCACCATCCCGAGGAGACATATTTACATCCTGTATCATATAATTATACATGATATCCTTTGACAACGCTCAGTTGGTTCACACAGGAACGTTTCTGTTAATAGGTCCGGTATCCATTTTTAATGGATATGAAATATTCCATAATTAGTTAATTAATTGATTAATAAAATTAATTGTTCTGCGTCGAGTTAATATTCATATAATTTTATTTATGAATTCAAACTTCCATCCGATCCTAGATTAATTTTTCATTAAAAATTAATTTTTCATTTATTCAAGAAATTAGTTTATTAGTCATCCTATTCCTATTTAATTTATTGTCAAAATTAATTTTCTAACCCATCCTGAAGGAGCCAAGCGGTTTCACCTTTTGTTTCCCATGTAATTATCAGATTGAGATATTGAATCCAACATTTGAATATCGACAAAAACTGTGTTAGTTAGGTACATGTTTTTGATTCAGGGGTGGGATCGATCAACTCTAAGGAGGAACAAGCAACTCTTCTTTTTTTTGGTTTTTTTTAAAGAAGAAGATAACGTAAGCTGCTATACCATGGCATTAATCTTAATCCATGAACAGCCAAGAAAAAGAAGACCAGGCACTGCCTGATTTCTTGCTACATCTGAATTTTGAGCTATTCCAAGGATTACTAGCTAGCGAATAATCTATCAACTCCTTAAGATCCATCATATGATCGAACATCCACTTACGGTTCCTTAACAACTGGTCCATTTTAGCTTAATTATATTTTTGTTAATTACATTACTTATTTGATATATATAATTAATAAACAAACTCAGTAGCTAGGCTCACAATGACATATTGGTAATCAAAATCTACCCACTTAATTAAACTTATCAAATTCTCATTAATTTCCCATCCCCTTTACAGCTGCAAATTATATATAAGCAACTTGGAATTCAAAGTATTAAGCATATCACTATAGAGAAGTAGATTCTTCACTGCATTAGCCATGTTTGTTCTGGCATGCATTCTTGCTAATCAGCAAATCTTGGGTTTTAATTTGCAGTTCAATTACTTACTAATTCATCAAGTTCATACATAATTCTGTTGGATTAGAATCGTAAAGAGTGTTGGAGACCATGTACTCCCTGTCTCCACATGAGAGCGCAAGGATTGTCACACTGTGTACTGCTTATCTATAGACAGCAACATGTGCAGTTTCCTGAGGACAAATACAGATAGGGAGTGATGCTTGCTGATGGCCAACACATGTACCATTTCCTTGGAACATCCATGTCCAGTGAATACACTGTTGTTCACTTTGTAATTACCGAGATTAATCGATCCTCTGACAAAGTATGTTCTTACCTGTGGCTTCTATACTACTCATCTCATTGTGTTCAGATAAACTAGGCAAGAAACATGACTAATCTGACCAACTTTCATCTATTCTTTACAGGCTTTGGTGCCGTTGTCAATGTTGCTAAACCACCTAAGGATCAACTGTGGCTGTTTTCGGGTTAGCTGCTCTTGGCCTCTCGATGAGTTCTTCTTTATTTGGCTCTATGTCGATTTAATCAATTAGTTAAAATTCAAATTGCATAACCATATTGGTTCTACTAAAACATGCTGAGTGCTTTTGTGTCTTATTGTTTCTTAGATTGCTTGAAGGTGCCATAATTTCTTGGGCTTCAAGAGATTTGAAGTTCTTGTGAATACCTCAATGTATCAGTGATTCCTCATTATCAGCCAAAAAAGCTGTGTAAAAGTTGTTAACCCGGATGGGACCTAATATTCAAATTAATCAGATTCTTCTACAAAATTCATAAAAAAAAACTTCAATCAAGCCATAGAGCATTTAATGTTAGTGACAACAGAACTAAGTTGGTTGTTCTGTTAGTTTAATCTTTTTAATTTAGACATGGTGTTGTTTTTTATTTGCTTGATTCTTAGAATTGAAATGTTTCCTTTCTTGTTACTTTAAAGTATCTTCTACAACTAAGTTTGACAGAGGCATGAGCTTGTTTACAGTACGTTGAAGTTGTTCTGTGGAATGAGAGTGATGCAGGACCAACTCGGGTTGACAGTCATCGTCATCAGGTATTGTTTGAGGTAGGAGATTTTATCTGGATTGTTTTAATTCATAATCGTTTCCCTATTAGCGAGTACAATAAACTAAAGAATCGAAAGATTGGATCATGTAAAATACTACAAGTTGTGTCTTCCTAGTTATTTGAAGATGTCTAATATCTTTAGTGTAAAACACTTGACTCTTTATTCGGTAGATGATGATGAGACTACTATGAACTCGAGAACGAGTTCTTTTCAACCCAAGGAGACTAATGTAGGACCAACTCAACATGATCTCTTGAACTTCAAAGGGTTATAACTTTTGACTTGAAACTCAGAATCAGGCTCTGTCGGCTGTCACATGTACAAAATTCAGAGATCTACATTTGTTATAGGAAACTTATAATCGGCAAGTTTAGAGCCCAAAATCCATCGTTTAGCCTCTCATCGAAGCCTCTGAAGATTTTATTACTATTTTTAGTAATTTATATTTTTATAGTATTTAAGGTATTTTGGTATTTCTGGTATTCATGGGTTAAGATTTGTTTATATTGTCATCCTATTTTATTAATTTTGATTTCTGTCAAGAAATTTTATTTTATTTTTACAAGATAGGAATTGAGGTTCATAAATTGGGATTTCTTTCCTTTCTTTGTCTTATGATCTAAAGTCTATATAAATACCTATTTAATTGTACGAGGATTCATCTCTCAATTATTAACAAAATTTCCTTTTTAGCAAATGGCTTATTTTCTCCTTGTTTTCTTTGGGTTCTTTTCTTGCCTTCTTCTCAATTCCTTCTTCTCGTTAGCCTGTAGAATAATCGTGATCCTATCTGATAACAGTTGGTATCTAAGTGAACAGAGTAGATCTAATGGAAGATTATCGTGGTCATGATAGCAACAACAAATAGGTTTTGATGGAGGAAGTTGAGTATTGTTATCATAGTGTTTATGACATAATGACGAATGAGGATTTACAGAGACAAGTCACAGATTTGATCCGATGTCTAACTGAGGCGACGTGAAACTAGGAGGATCGTGAGATCTTAAATCATGGATTTGAGTCTTCCTTCAGGAACCGATATCACTGGCGGGCTAAATACCAGGAACACCATGGACAAGAGGAGTCCTATGGAGATCTCGATTTTTAGGTTGAACTGCTTGAATATTCTGGTACGTTGTAAGTAGAGGGCTTCGTCGATTAAATCAACTAAGTGGAGCGAATCTTCGACTATAAGCAAGTTCCAGATCAGATGATGTTGAAGTTGATTGCCATCAAACTCAAGGGGCTAATATCGGCGAGGTGGGAGCAGATGCGGCACTCATGAAACAAACAAGGCAATTCCCAAATTCCTCACTAGGAGAAGATAAAGAAGAAGATGAGGGAACACTTTGTTTCTTTCGGCTACACCTAAACTCTGTTCCAATGACTTCACTAGTTGAGGCAAGGCAGGAGATCAATCAACGAATATATAGAAGATTTCTTCTAGTTAGTTGCTCGAAATGACTTATCCGAGACGGAGGAGCAGAAGGTGGTACAATACTTAGGGGAGTTGCGCCTGACTTTGCAAGATATCCTCAGCCTTTATTTATTTTTGATGGTTTCAGAGGCCTATCAGCGTGCACTAGTAGCCGAAAAGCAATAGAATTAGAAGTCAGTGGGTAGACGCAACTAGAACAGTCGACCAACTCACCTTCAGACTTCTCGCCCTTCACAACAGTAGCTACCACCACATGTTAATTCTAAGGCCCTTTCAAGTGTTATCGTTGTGGTGAAAAGGGGCATAAAGCAAACCAATGCGAGAAACCTGGTCCTGCTAAATAGAAAGACAAAAATTTATTGATTGAAAGAGATGTGGAAAAAGAGGCAACAACAATTGGCAAGTAGGTATATGAAGCTGATGATATGCTTTATGGTGATGGTCGTGAGACTTTAGTCATTTGCAAGAGTTTACTAACTCCCAAGGGTGGTTCAGGAGATGAATGATTGAGAACTAATATTTTTCACTCTACTTGCACTATGACGGTTATGAGAACATAATATCCAAGGAAGTCGTCCAGAAATTACAGTTGGAGACGGTCCGTCATCCTAGGCCTTATAAGCTATCACGACTGAATAAAAATAGTGAGGTAACAGTAGACAGATGATGTCTCGTACCTTTTTTAATTGATAATCAATATTTTGATAGTACTTGGTGTGATATGGTGGTCATGGATACATGTCATGTATTATTGGGGCAACCTTGACAGTATGATCACAACGTTATCCACAATGGGCGGAAGAATACTTATACTTTTTGTAACTACCCCAAGTTGATTTTGATATAGTCAACTGAGTTAAGTTAGGTCCTATTATATTTAATTATTGTGTCAAAGTGTGCAGAAATTTAGAAACACAAGAATCGAGCGGAAGACGCGGCTAGCGAGAAGGATGACACGGGAAGTGAGTCAAGGGGCTCGGTATATCCGAGGAACGAGGTGCTTGTTGGAGTGTATACTGAAAGCCTAAGCTTTGTAAACATTCATTATGAATAAAGAATCATATTTGGTCAAATTGTCTACATTTAGTTGTAGTTGTTCAATTAATTTATATTGTAGATAACATAGTATGTGTGTTCGGGGCGAACACGGGATGCTTAATTTGATCGGGAGACCAAAACCAATTCCTCCTCTCGGTCCCTATCGTAGCCTCTTATTTATAGAGTACTATACCCACCTTCTATACCCACCAATAGGGAGCCGGCCAAGCTAGCTTGGGAACCAAGCTAGGGCCGACCTAGGTATAAATTGGGGTGGCCGGCCCTAGCTTGAACCCAAGCTAGAGGGGCCGACCATATTAATTTAAAAAGGGATTTTAATTTTAATTTTTTTATTATGTGGGAGATATAATTTATTAAAGAGAATTAAAATTAAAATATCTCTCTTGTAAAAGATCTACAAAAGATTAAAGAAAGAGATTAGATCTTTTTCCTTATTTGTAGATTGGTGAAATATTTTATTTTCTCTTTAAAAATTATTCACATGTTGTAAAATTAAAATTATAGAAATTTCCTTTGATCAACCATGAAGAGATTTTTAAAGAGAAATTTTAATTTTAAAAATTTCCGGAAACAAATTAGGAAGTTTTAATTGTTGATTAAAACTTGTCTAATTTATCTCTTTTAATGTGGCCGGCCATTAGAGATTAAATTGGGAAATTTTATTTTATTTTTCTCAATTAAATCATGTCAAGGAAATTAAGGAAATTTTATTGTAATTAAATTTCCTAATTTGCCTAGGTCAAGGAATATAAAAGAAGGGGTGAGGGTACCTTCACAAAACAACAACCTCTATTATTTCTCTCCCTCTTTTATTCCTTGGAGTGGCCGGTCATCCTCTTCCTCTCTCCCTCTTTGTGGTGGCCGAAACTCTCAAAGGCTTGGAGCTCTTGTGGCGGCCGGAGAAGAAGAAGAAGAAGAAGGAGAGAAAGCTAGCATCTCTTGGAGCTTGGTTGGTATTTTGTTCTTCATCCTTGGTTAAGCTTTTTGTGGCCGAACCTAGCTAGGAGGAGAAGAAGGTGGTTGGTGGTTTCTCATCTTGGAAGATCGTTGCCCACACAACGTCCGAGGTTAGAAGAGGAATACGGTAGAAGATCAAGAGGTATTTCTAAAAGGTATAACTAGTAATTTTTCTTTCCGCATCATACTAGTTATTTTTGGAAATAATACCAAATACAAGAGGCTTACGATTCTAGAATTTCGAATATATTTTTCGATGTTGTGTTCTTTTGTTTTTTCTTTTCCTTGTGATTTGATTGTTCTTTTCGGTTAACCTAAAGTTATTTTAGGAAATTAAATATTAGCTTTCTATAAAAGGTTTTGTCTAGTCGGTGGTGGTTGCTCCCATATCCAAGAAGGCCATGTGCCTCGCCACGTCAGTACTGGGAACCGATTATGGAAATTAATATTTAATGGAATTAATAACTTAAGGTGATTTGGGTCGAACGTGTTAAGTTCCGCAGGAGACCCAAGTCAAAACCTAAAAGAACGAATAGATTAAGTTTTGGATCAAACGTGTTAAGTTCATAGTGTGAACAGTGGAACCTTTAGATCTCAAGGTTTTTCGAGTAGCAACCAAAATTCATATGTACCATAAGTGAGAAAAGTACCCAATTGGTATCAGAGCTAGGGTTTTGCCTCTGTGTATTTGGTATTAGTTTAATTATGCACATGCCATACATAATTTAGGCAGGTTAATAGTAGGATGTGCTAACTTTGTGGATGCAGGATCCAACTATTATGGCTTTTAGTTATTATGTGTGTGATTGGACCCTTGGACATGTCAAGGGCATTTATATGTGTGTGCATGATTGTATTAAAATACAGCAGGAGCTGTATTTAGTTTTATTAGGATTTTATTTTTGATCTAGATACATGTACATTCCTTTTATGGAATATAGGATCAAAATGTAAAATTCTATTTATGTCGCGGATCGAATCTTGCAAAGCGTGGAACCTTCTAAGGACCAGAGGCGCAGCGGAACTAGGAGCAAGATGGATGCGACAGCTAGACCCGGTGGCGGTGGCCAAATATGACAGCAGCTTGGGATGACAACACACGGAGGACAACTAGAGATAAAAGCCATAATAGTTGAAAATTAGATTTTCTATTTATTGCTTTTATATTGTGCTGTGTGTATATGTTAGTTTACATGTTTAGTAGGCTAGCATAGTTAAAATTCCTCATTTATAAATAACTAAGTGGGAGAGGGATTTTTAAATAAATCCCATGGTCTCCATTACTGGTTTGTAAGTGATGCAAACAAGCTTGCGCGTTGGCTCTGAGTGCCTTCCTCCATAACGGATGAGCTTGTTTGTGGATCACTAGAACAGACTTCCATTTTTGGATGACTATAGGAAGTTAATTAAGAGCGTGTGATCTTCCCCAACGGAAGGGGTATAATCTTATTAATGGACTTAGTGTCAAGTAATGGTATACACTTAGACACATCTAATAGTATCCTCCCCATCGGAGTCACTGCTATTATTTGTGTGACCAAAAGACACCAACTATTAATTTTATTTGTCAAAAAGTTAGGTTGACAAGATAATAAAATTAATGGGATAAAACCCTCCTTTTACAAATGTTGAATTTGTATACGTCCACACTAACGTGGCATACAAAATTCACGGTGTTTTGAGGTGTTGGTTAATTTAAAATAGTATTGTTTGAGGAATCAATATTATTCTAAATTTAGAGTTCTGACCAAAAGTTATTTGTGATTCTTAGGATGACTTTCAATCCACTGTCCATCATACTTCAACAGAATAGACTTACTGGACCTAATTACATAGATTGGAAAAGGAACCTGGACATTGTTCTTACTGCTGAAAGCTATAAATTTGTACTGACTGAGCCTTGCCCTGAAGCACCTACTGGTGAATCTACCCAAGAGGAGATTGAATATCATAGGAAATGGGTAAAAGCAGATGAGATGGCGCGGTGTTACATTTTGGCTTCAATGTCAAATGTATTGCAACATCAGCATCAAGATTTACCAACAGCCTATGATATTATGAACAATCTCAAGGAACTCTTTGGTCATCAGGATAGGGCTTCTAGGCAAGAAGCCATGAGAAAGATAATGACAGCCACCATGCAAGAGGGTACTCCTGTAAGGGATCATATCCTAAAGATGATGGCTTATCTGAACGAGATACAGATCCTTGGAGGAGAAATTGATGGGGAAACCCAGATCGATATGATCCTCCAAACGCTACTGGTGTTAGCCATTTACATGTCACGTGGCACATCAAATTAATTAAAATTGAAACTCATTAAAATTAATACAAGCATTGTAGCAACGAGTCCCAAGTCGTATTTTTTTCCAAGGGGTTACTATCAAAATGTGTGTGTGAACTCTAGATTTGATTCAAAATTGATTTCTCACATTAACAAAGTTATTAGGCATTCTCATCAATCAAGAATCATAAAATCATTAATTGACCAAACTACATACAATCCTTAATTTCAATCACTTCAACAGCCATTTCAAGAATTCATTCATAATAACATAGAATAGAAATAGCAATCTAATCATCAAATTAGGCATCCAACACCTAAACAAGATCATAGTCACAAAGATTAAATTGCTAACTAAATCACAAAACTCTACAACCTGTTAGTATCAGAATCACTAAACTAATCAGAATTAGATCTAAGATTTGGGGTTTTAAAAGCAAGAAATTGAAATCAAACACACAAACTCTCAAATAGAAATTGAAAGTGCAAATGAAGGTTTCAGATCCGAAGATCTGAGCAAAGTTTGAACACAATTCAAAGATAAGATAAAGAAAAACAAAACCTAAACATTCCTCATCCGAATCCAAGCTTAAACCTCCACAATCTGCTGTGAAACAGAGGTGAATCGGAAACCTCCCCTCAACACCCAACGAGCAATGCACAAGCTTACAGCTATCACCAGGGATCGCTCACAGTCTTTGGAAACCTCCCCTCAAACTCGCAATCATCTGGCAACCCCAAACAGCCGAAGAACAGAGGATGGATCTGTGGTTTGCAAGCCAATCCGATTGATCAGATCGAGCCAGTCTTGCTATGGAATGATGATCGGAAAGTTGATCAGAAACTCCAAGAAACCTCCCTCGAAGCTCTGGTGGACGCGAAGATCGCTGATTGAGAAACCTCCCTCTTTCAGAATCGCGGCAGTGAACAAATCCAAAATTGCACCAGAGAAACCTCCCTCTGGCACTCACTGATCTCGGAAGATGGACGCCATCAGCTCGCAATCGCCGCCGATGAAGAAGCTCGCTCTCAGATCTGGAATTGAGGAACGGGAAACTGCGGTCGCGGAGAAGAAGACACTGTAGCGCAAAATCGCGAACCGAGCTCAGAGAAGCACTGTAGCTTCTCGGGGTTTTTAAATCCTCCTCAGAATCGATCGGACGGCCAAGAATGCTCTGATCTTAATCAACGGTGGAGATATCTCAGATCGGAATAAAAACCTCTAGATCTTCATCAATGGCTCAGATATGCTTCCTCATTAGGTCGGATGAGCTGGATCTTAAACGGATGGCTAAGATCTGCTTGATCTTCAATGGATGGTCCAAAACACTCTAAGGCTTGATTGCCTCGTCTTTCCCTAGATTTGAGCCCAAGTGTGGTCCAATCTGATCGGGTCCATGACCCTTTTGATGCCTACAAAATAATAAATAAATATTAGCACCAAAATACCATGAAAATAGGCTAATTTGTAATTAAGTCCAAGATCACATGCAAATTATGAAATGCAATCTAAATGTGAGATTATGCTGTGAATAGTCCAATAAAAACATGCATTATGAATTAAAATAATGTAGCAAAATCATGGTTATCAAATCCCCCACACTTAGCCTTGGACGTCCCGTACAAGTCAATAAAACCTAAAATCATCTCCATATAAATTCCCTAGCAATACCTAGAAGATAGTAAAAAGAATTTAACCAAGATCATCTTAAAGATCACAAACATTCATGAATACAATTCAAACAATAATCAGTAGGTATGGTGGTTTCAATCCAATTGAAAAATTAAGCAAGTTGCAATCTCACAAGGTATGTACCTATTCTAGCCCTCACACTCAAAACATGCATATATGTGAAGCTCACTCAATGCAACTTACAACATTTCACTACCATAAGCTTGCTTATTTTCTAATTCTCCACCACTATAAACATAGCATACATGAATCAAAAGGATTTTATCAACAAGAATTAAAATGGAATCAAAAAGAACAATGAAAGTGAATGAAATGGCAAAAGAAAAAGTATCAATGAAGAAAATGAGAAAATTAGAGTATTGGAGGAATATACTTGATGAGTTGACCAATTTGATGTGTAAAGAGATGAATACCATTTGTCATTACCAATTCAACATATCAAGCTAACCTCTCCTTCAATTTGATGACAAACAAAGAATCTTGATACTCTATCTTCCACTTGATACTCTCTTGATGTGCCAACTTTTTTTTCTCACTGTTTTTACTGTTTTTCCACTTCACTTCTATCACTTCAAAGCTAAAACCATCTCACAACGATTAATCAATAAGAATCCCCTCCCCCACACTTAAAACTTGGCCGTCTCGGACAATTAAAACACATCATGCTTTCTAAATCTTAACACACTTTAACCGCAGTTTGCATTCTTTAATCTGCAGAAACATCCAGTTACAAATCTGGGCTCATAGCAACTGAAACTTTTTATTTCTGCACATAACAACTCCTATTAGAAATTTCGACAAATGAATCAACTTAAAAAAAAATACAAAAAGAATGTATCAGATGTCAGATCATATTTCAGATTTAAACTCAAAGACTTCTTGGATCAATTCTGCATCAGATAATAGCTTCTCAATTCAGAAATCAGGTTCTAGAAAATTTTCAGGTCTTCATCACAAGGAACCTCTGGAGAAAAGAATACCAACTGATAATGCAATGCCAAATGAGAACAGATTCCAGCGGCTCATGATTCTGTTGTCTAACACATACATTCCAGCTCATGATTTTCAGAATTCAATATCGATTAGAATTACAAAATTCAGAGTAAGTCTTTGATAAACAGATTTTCTTTATGCAATGGTTGTCAAAACCAACTGAGTTATTTGATAAAAATATTCAGAACTTGATCTGAAAAAACAACATTGCAATGAAACTGAAAAGTTTCAGAAAAACAATTCCATTGTATTTGCATTGTTCCATGATTGGCATCCATCAAAATCAAAAATAGTAATTTAAATAAATTCTGAGATTCAAGAATTCTGATCAGCAAATGGGTTGAAAGTTGGCACCATTGCCAATGGAATGAATTAACAACTAAATACTCATCAAAATCGGCCCAAACAGAATTTTAACAAAGGTCTACAATTTCAAAACCTTAGTTTCAGAAACTGGATTTCAAGGAAATCTGAGCTTGAGTCATGCAAAGATGAGCTTAGGGTCAAAAGTTTTGAAATGCCACATATGTTGAGCATTTAATTCCCATTTTAAACATCCTTAATAACAACCACAGCAAGGTAAGAACAAAATTTCAGTAGTACACTTTTATTCTGATACGCATCCTGGAAATCTATTCTTCACCATAAACAGAGGAAATTTGCTGAAGTGGTTACTCAAATGATAGAGATTTCAGCTTGGGAGAAAGCACCATTTAACAGTAATTTGTCAAGGTTTGAGTTCGGTTTGTCTTATAGGCAGGAACATCATGATAAATTAGTTTTTGAACTCATTGACAGCCTCAAAAACCTTTCTGTAATTTATGATTTTAGACTCAATGAATCTTCAGAAGATACTCAATGAATTGCCAAGGTTTCAGAAATTTCAGAACTTGCAAAACACATAGATGATCATGCAGCAACAGATTACTGTTAATTACAGCACTTGGGTGTAAAACTCTGCACTCATTCCAGGTTCTAATAAATCTGGATTTCCAGTTTATGGAATCCATCTGATAAGTTGGACTGTCTGCTGTCCAGAATCAGCACATAAGATTAGCACTAAACAGTGCAGTACGATTGAACAATTCCAAAAATCAGTTGTTCCTGCATCTCTGGAACATGGCACAGGTTCTGAAATTTAAGTGCAGGAGCATCCTCTTAGAGTACAGAATACAGAAAACTTCCAGCTACAAATCTGAGCACAAGTTAACTCCATCTCGGACAATAAAACTCATCAAGAACAATCCAAGTTTATACATCAGTTCCCAAATCTAATCTACAGCTTCCTATTTTTTTTCTATTTTGTGTAGATCTATCCTTCAGATATCAAACCTCTTGAGAGTTTCATCAACTGTACATGGTCTAAGAACTGAAACTGCAATATACTGTATATTACAGAAATTAACTTTCTATTCCTACTTTCAGCAACAAATTTAATAAATCTGTCCATTCAGTTTGTAGGAAATATAGAAATACTAAAACTCCATTTGTTACTGCAATTAACAAAATTCTAGTTGAGTTCATAGCTTGTCATCACTCATTTTCCGAAATGGCACAGATATGCCTCATTAGCAGGGATTCTATATTTATGAATTTCCAGCTTCCACAGAATAAAACTGATACTTGAATATCTAGTATTCTTCCTCAGCAATATAGCACCACTAGAACAAGGAACAGCTCTTAACAGAATTCCCTTTGACAAGTTCAGCACTTCAGCTTTAATTATTCAATTTCTGAGCTCTTTCTTGCAAATTCTGCAACTTCTTTGTTGGCACAAACAACTTTCTGGATTAAGTTTCAGAATTGCATACTCATACGTCCATTTCAAATGGATAAATCAACAGGAATTTAATTGGTTTAAAATCAGTATTTAAAATTGGCATAGTCCATGTGTGTAGAAGTAAATACAAACTTCATTGATCCAAACACTAGTTGCTGGAATCCTATTCAGAATTCAGCAGCCATTCGAAAAGCTGCAGCTTCCAAAATTCAAAGGGTTCAGATTTCATATTCAGACTCCAGTTCAAGTAATTAAGCTGTCAAATTCCGAAAATCAGATTCTGATCAAAGAATTCCAAGATTGATGCTAGTTTTTGAATTTTTAATTCCAATTTCAGAGATCACATGAATTGAGTTTCATCATTTAAAATTCCAAAGAATCTTGCTGCAAAACTGTTTTTGACTGCAACTTCCAATTCTTGATTCCCAGCATTATATGATCACTGATCCTGCTCTACCGAATTATCATGAAGCTATCATCAGCAGCCAAGAAGCCTCTAAGATCCAATTAAATTCTGCAATTCGTGGACCTCAGATGTACAACTGTTCTCTGAATTCTGATTTCCCAGATTTTAATTTCAGACATTAACAGTTAAGAATATCAGTGCCATTGAAATTGCATCCATTCACCTACTCATAGCATACATGATAAACTCTTTCTGCTTAGAAGTTGCAACAGAATTTACCACATGACATATTAAAGCAATAAACCATAGTAGCAATTTTCAAACTTGAAGATCTTTAAATTCTGCATTTCCAAGTTCTATTTTTTTTAGTTTCCAGATCTCATGACAATCCAAATCTTCAATTCAGTGAAAGCTTGGAAACCTTTCCAAAACTTCTATTCTAATCTAGAACTCTTCTTGAATGAAATGGTATTCACCAAATGACGTTACAATACTAGTTCCCTTGATCAAATTACCAACAAATGCAACTCACTGTTCAAAGTTCATACTTTTAGCAATCTGAATTTTTTTTCTCTGCACTTGTCCCTTATTATACCCATTCAAGTCTTTTGTAATTTGGCTATACAATTTATAGAGGTCAATAAGGAACAATAATACCATTCGTTTCTGCCATTCCCAAAGCTTCACTTAAACTTCTCACTTGGTTAAATGTTGTACCCAATTTTTGATACACCTTGGCACAAAATCCAGCATTTCCAAACAGATTCCTGCAAATTTCTGCCACTTCAAATTCAGTGATGTTCCTTAACTCCCATAGTTCAACTTTTAACAACTCCATTCTCAACTCTTTTAACCACTCCATAGATTCAATTCTCCATCAGTAGCCTTTTAAAACAACTGCACAACCACTTAACACTTCCCCCACACTTAAAACTTTATTCATCATCAAACAATCTAACTCATCAAGATAGTCAACCAAAACTCTCAATGAAATAGAGCAAACAAAGGTAATCAAAGGTTAAAATGCTAGAGGAGAATGTATAAAGAAAATTATGAAGGAAGGAATTGGAATTTATGAGGAATCAAGAATGAAAATAATCCTTTTTTCTCCATGCACACATATGCTATTGTGACTTTGAAAAGAAGCTAAGCAAGTTCTAGAGTTCAATTATTGTGAGTGCATGTCACACAAAAGAGAATAATAATGTATAGGCTTAAAGTAGTCCTCTCTAGGTAATTTTTTATGCAACCAAGCTAAATTAATCAAAATGGAATTCACCACCATTTTAACCAATATCATGTAAGTAGAGTATCCAATCATGTCACATGACCTAAATTGATGATCAAATTTAAGAAACACTTACCATCTTAAAAATATTACTTAGAAAATTCCCATGGAGACTTTTATTCAAAATAAAATGCTATGTATTAAACAAAATGCAAAGTATGGAAGTAAATGTGCAAATGTAAGTATAAAACTAAGGAAATTAGCACAAAAAGAATTTATTAACAAAGCATGAATTAAAATACATAAGAAAACAAAATTGGAAACAACTCCCCTTAAATTCCAGTGGTCGAAGAAGATTTAGCAAAAGAATCCACGCCGGAAATGGAGTAATCGTTGTTCTACTAAAATTCTTTTTATTCTTCATTTTTCCTTTCAAAGCTTTTTCTGGAGGACAGAGGCGGTTCAGTTCAAGCATCCACTCCGGAAGCTTGTGTTCTCCTACAACATCATTAAAAGAAGACCCCTCCCATGTACATGTGGGGTAAAAAGAAAATAGGAGAATATTAGTGTGGGTAGAAAATTTAGCAAAGAATGAATCACAACTAATGAAATCAACAAATGGTACCTCTATTGAATTTTCTGATGAATCACAAAAAATACTCACCTTGTCGTTTTGAACGGTACCTGGAGTGGTGATTGTTACCTCTTTCTCATCAATATATGGCTCAAGCTCTTTTTCTTATGAATGTTCATCCTCATGTAGTGATTCTTGGGTGCTTGGCTCCGTAGCACAAGTCCCTACACTTACATCTTCAATTCTTGGTGGTTCTTGAGGTAATGCTTCCAGTAAGCAATCCCCTACACTTAAATCATCTTCAAAAACATGTTCAGAACCTGAATCACTAACAATATCTTCAACAACAAAATCATTAGGATCAGAAATTTGCATAATTACATGATCATCACAAAAAATATTAGAAAAATCATGTGAATTAATGGAAGTAGGGTCAGGCCTGACAGAATCGCTACTTTCCATCTCTCCACTGGAGTTTTGTGCTTGCAGTTGATTAATAGATGATGTAATCTGATCTAACTGATTCTGTATGTTCTGTATCCTTGAAAATTGTTGCTCTTGATGCTCATTCATTTGTTGCATAATCTCCTTGAGTTTCCATGTTGATTCATCCATCTAAAAATCATTCTGTGGATAAGGTTGTGGCATTAAATTTGTTGAAACTTCTTGAAACCCATATGAACTCTGGTAGGTTTGAAATGGTCCTTGTGCACTTTCGTACCTGAAACATGAATTATCCACCCAATTAGAATTAAAACCATTTGAAAATGATTCATACCTATTTTGTTGATCCAAATTTGGGTAAATTTGATACTCAGGTTGAAAACACTGATAATTCTCCATTCCACCTCCAAAATTCTGAAAGTATGGATCCATGCTAAAGAAATCTCCTGTTTTTCACTACAACACTAGAAATAAATGTTAGAAGACTCAAGAGCATAAAGTTTCAAACACATGAAAGTATGAACAGTAAAATCACTTAAAAATTCAAGAATAAACCAACATGAAAATACCAAAAAGAAATAAGCAATTAAATCAATCAAGATGCTAACAACTAGAATCACTCAATGATCAATCTAAAATAAACACACATTGCTAGTTAATTCCCCAGCAACGGCGCCAAAATTTGGTGTTAGCCATTTGCATGTCACGTGGCACATCAAATTAATTAAAATTGAAACTCATTAAAATTAATACAAGCGTTGTAGCAACGAGTCTCAAGTCGTATTTTTTTCCAAGGGTTACTAGCAAAATGTGTGTGTGAACTCTAGATTTGATTCAAAATTGATTTCTCACATTAACAAAGTTATTAGGCATTCTCATCAATCAAGAATCATAAAATCATTAATTGACCAAACTACATACAATCCTTAATTTCAATCACTTCAACAGCCATTTCAAGAATTCATTCACAATAACATAGAATAGAAATAGCAATCTAATCATCAAATTAGGCATCCAACACCTAAACAAGATCATAGTCACAAAGATTAAATTGCTAACTAAATCACAAAACTCTACAACCTGTTAGTATCAGAATCACTAAACTAATCAGAATTAGATCTAAGATTTGGGGTTTTAAAAGCAAGAAATTGAAATCAAACACACAAACTCTCAAATAGAAATTGAAAGTGCAAATGAAGGTTTCAAATCCGAAGATCTGAGCAAAGTTTGAACACAATTCAAAGATAAGATAAAGAAAAACAAAACCTAAACATTCCTCATCCGAATCTAAGCTTAAACCTCCACAATCTGCTGTGAAACAGAGGTGAATCGGAAACCTCCCCTCAACACCCAACGAGCAATGCACAAGCTTACAGCTATCACCAAGGATCGCTCACAGTCTTTGGAAACCTCCCCTCAAACTCGCAATCATCTGGCAACCCCAAACAGCCGAAGAACAGAGGATGGATCTGTGGTTTGCAAGCCAATCCGATTGATCAGATCGAGCCAATCTTGCTATGGAATGATGATCGGAAAGTTGATCAGAAACTCCAAGAAACCTCCCTCGAAGCTCTGGTGGACGCGAAGATCGCTGATTGAAAAACCTCCCTCTTTCAGAATCGCGACAGTGAACAAATCCAAAATTGCACCAGAGAAACCTCCCTCTGGCACTCACTGATCTCGAAAGATGGACGCCATCAGCTCGCAATCGCCGCCGATGAAGAAGCTCGCTCTCAGATCTGGAATTGAGGAACGGGAAACTGCGGTCGCGGAGAAGAAGGCACTGTAGCGCAAAATCGCGAACCGAGCTCAGAGAAGCACTGTAGCTTCTCGGGGTTTTTAAATCCTCCTCAGAATCGATCGGACGACCAAGAATGCTCTGATCTTGATCAACGGTGGAGATATCTCAGATTGGAATAAAAACCTCTAGATCTTCATCAATGGCTCAGATATGCTTCCTCATTAGGTCGGATGAGCTGGATCTTAAACGGATGGCTCAGATCTGCTTGATCTTCAATGGACCGTCCAAAACACTCCAAGGCTTGATCGCCTCGTCTTTCCCTAGATTTGAGCCCAAGTGTGGTCCAATCTGATCGGGTCCATGACCCTTTTGATGCCAACAAAATAATAAACAAATATTAGCACCAAAATATCATGAAAATAGGCTAATTTGTAATTAAGTCCAAGATCACATGCAAATTATGAAATGCAATCTAAATGTGAGATTATGCTGTGAATAGTCCAATAAAAACATGCATTATGAATTAAAATAATGTAGCAAAATCATGGTTATCAGCTACCTAGAAGTTTTGAGCAGTTCCGCCTGAACTATAATATGAATAAGAGGATTTATTCATTAGGGGAACTACTGACAGAACTTCAAGCGGCAGAAGGATTATTTCGTCACAATTTTTAAATTCACTATGCTGAAAATGGTTCTACTTCTAAACCGAGAGGAAAGAAGAAGAAGAAACAAGCTGGCTCAGTAAAGAAAGTGAATAAATCTCAGAGTACAGGATTTAAAGCTGGAGTGAAGAAGCCGAAGGGCAAGTGCTTCATCTGCAAGCAGTCAGGGCATTGGAAGGCGGACTGTCCTCGTAGGAATCAGAATAACAAAGGTATATCTCATGCTTTAGTTGTTGAAACATGTTTAGCGGTGTTATCTACCAGCACCTGGTGTGTAGATACGGGAGCCACTGATCATGTCTGCAATTCCCTGCAGGGGTTCTAGGAAACCCGACGACTAACTGAAGGAGAGATTACCGTCTACATGGGCAATGCTACTAAGGTGGCGGCTGTTGGAGACGCCTACTTATCTTTTAGTAGAAATAGAAATTTGGTTTTAAGAAATTGTTTTTATGTACCAGCTTTTAGAAAGAATTTAATTTCGGTTTTAAATTCTTAGATGGATATTCAGTTTCTTTCAGTAACGATGTAGTTATTAAAAGAAATAAAGTGATTATCTGCTCTGGTGCATTAGTTGGCAATTTGTATACTTTAAATCCAATTTCTTCCACAAAGCAAAACATGGAAATTTATAACTCATCTTCTAACTCTAATAAGAGAAAAGAACCTTCGGAAATGAACCAAGCATATCTTTGGCATCTAAGGCTTGGTCATATTAACTTAAGTAGGATTCAGAGGCTTATAGCCGATGGACTTTTGAGTTCATTAGAGTTGGAAAATTTTTCAACTTGTGAATCTTGCTTAGAAGGTAAAATGACCAAGAGACCGTTCCAGGCCAAGGGGTATAGAGCCAAAGAAGTGTTAGAATTGGTTCATTCTGATTTGTGTGGTCCTATGTCTGTCCAGACAAGAGGTGGTTTTGAATATTTTGTCTCTTTTATAGATGATTATTCAAGATACGGATACATTTACCTAATGCGCCGTAAGTCCGAGTGCTTTGATAAGTTCAAAGAATACAAGGCTGATGTGGAGAAACGACTAGGTAAAAGTATCAAGACACTACGATCTGATCGTGGTGGCGAATACCTCTTAGGAGAGTTTAGGAATTACTTATCAGAGGCCGGGATTCAATCCCAATTGTCTGCACCTGGAACACTCCAACAGAATGGTGCAGTAGAACGAAGAAACAGGACTATTATGGAGATGGTTAGATCGATGATGAGTTATTCAGAATTACCAAATTCGTTTTGGGGATATGCTCTGGAAACAGCAGTATACGTTCTGAACTTAGTACCTTCTAAATCAGTTTCTTCTACTTCCATAGAATTGTGGAATGGGCAAAAACCCAGTCTAAGACATATTCGGATTTGGGGTAGTCTAGCACATGTGCTGAAACCATATGCTGATAAGTTAGAATCCCGTACAGAAGTTCGCGTGTTTGTAGGATATCCCAAAGGAACGAAAGGTGGTTTATTTTATAGTCCTAAAGACCAGAAGGTCATTGTTAGCACCAATGCCCAGTTTTTAGAAGAAGACTATATAATGGATCACAAGCCCAGTAGCAAAGTTGTTTTAGAAGAACTTAGAGAGGACACGTCTACTTCAGTACCAACAGTACAAGATGAAGTACCACAAGAGACTGCAACACGTGTCACACGTGTCACACATGATACACAACCACAGATAGTGCCTCGTCGTAGTAGGAGGGTTGTGAGGCAGCCTGATAGATTTATGTTTTTGGGAGAGTCTTCGGACTTGATCCCGGGTAAACATGAACCTGATCCCCGGACATATGACGAAGCACTCCAAGATATAGATGCAGCATCTTGGCAAAAGGGGATGAATTCTGAAATAGAGTCTATGTACTCTAATAAAGTCTGGGAGCTTGTAGAACCACCTTGATCCGGCGGTAAGAATGGGGGACCCATTTTTTGAAGGGTCTCAGCTTGAGGACCGATGAAGGGCTAACTAAGCGGTTAATGGCCACGCCGAGCAGCTGAGTAAGTCCGAGTGGAGCTAGACATAACCCATCCAAGGGTTTGGGTTTCCGACGCCAAGGCAGGAGGATCGAAGGGCCGAGCGGGATGCCGCTCGGTTGGAAACGAAGGGCCGAGCGGGTCGTCCGTTCGGCCAAGATAAGGGCGAGGGTACAAAGGGGCCGAGCGGCCTATGCGCTCGGCTCGGAATATGGGATATCAGCTAAAGCATGTCTGATGATTAGGCCGTACACAAGATCGCACGATGGAGGACCTTGCCGTCACATCATGGAAAGGTTGATACAGTAGCAGTATGGCCTCATGGACATCTTCCTGACATATCCATACCTGGGCATGGCCCTTCTGACAGACCCATACCTGGGCATGGTCAAAGGCAGGTGGTTACTTTGATTGGTGCGCCCAGGCTTCTTCGGGAGGTCTATATAAGGCCTCCATTTCTTCACCGGAGGTATGAAAAATCTTGATCTAGAGACCACCTTCTTGTTATTCCTCGCCTGACTTGAGCGTCGGAGGGCCGTCGCCGGGACACCCCTCCCGGCTCGGTTTTTCTGCAGGTTCACCGGAGCACTCGAGGACCCAGCAAGGAGCGCCACATCCCCAGCGTTCGTTGACCCTCGGTTCGAACAGGATCAAATTGGCGTCGTCTGTGGGAACGCACCTGCATTCGAACAGGAACAATGGACGAGGCTGGACGACAACACACCGTGACGCTTTCAACAGAAGAACTCGATGCTCTAGTCGAGATGAGGGCCACCAAACTTATAGAGCAAAAACAAAAAGCATCAGCCGAACGGCCGGAGCAACAAGCAACATCTGCGTCTGGTGGCCGAGCGGAAGCACCTCAAGCCACCGTCGCATTCCATCGGGCCTTATTTCGCACCCCTGAAGCCGCACCAGCTCGAAGAGATAGAGGCTCTTCTTCAGACGAAATGCCAAGGCGGGATGACAGGAAGGGGAAAGCTCCCCGAGCGGACTCATCTCCCGAGCGGATCAATCGTCAATTCTCGGAGGTTATTCTACGAGACCCTCTACCCAAGCACTACGTGCCTCCGACGATCGGCGAGTACAACGGAACAACAGACCCGGATGATCATCTGGGTAAGTTTGATAACACGGCTACGCTCCATCAATATACAGATGGAGTAAAGTGCCGCGTCTTCCTTACAACTCTCTCGGGATCGGCTCAACGGTGGTTTCGGAGGTTGCCGGACGGATCCATCACTAGCTTCAAGGACTTCCGAACGGCCTTCCTCCACCACTTCGCCGGTTGTCGACATTAGAAGACAAGTGTCGACTTGTTTGCCATCAAGCAAGAGTCGAGAGAATCGCTTGAGCCTACATCCAGTGATTCAACCAAGTGGCGATGGATATCCCAACGCCACATCGGAGGCGATGATGAATGCCTTCACTCGGGGCCTTGTGGATGGGGACTTCTTCCGGTCGCTCCGAAAGCCGCCCGAGATTATGATCATATGCTACATCGGACCAACGAATACATAAACGTGGAAGAAGCACAAGCCGCCGGAAAAGGAAACTCCCACCGGCGGGCACCTATTCATCCGGCGGAAGCGACGCCGGCCACCTAGAGGACCGAAAGCAAGCAATCCGATCCCCCACGCGGTCGCACGTACAAGAAGTGGCCTCCGCCCAAGCCAAAGAAGAGGTGGACCCCTATGTTCTGCTCCTTCCACGGACACGCACAACACAAAGGATTGTCGAAGTCTTCCCTTCGTGGTCAATCCCGTTCCCAGGAATGCCGAACGACGGTCTCCTCCCATCGACAGGAGACAAAGAACCCATGAAGCTGACCGGACCCGCACTGAAAGGCGACATCAACAGACACCCGATCGACACCGATCTCCGAGATATGAGAATCGCCGGGCGTCCAGAGAACGGTCACGACCGTCCGCTCGGGAAGAGGAAAACAGAAGCAATACTTCCCGGGGCGAGATTAACGTTATTGCTGGCGGGCCGACCGATGGAGACTCCAACCGAGCCAGAAAGGCGGGCGTCCGGCAGCTACAGATCCACGCAGTTGGTTGTAGCCAAGAGCGGGCAAGTGGACCGGAAATCACTTTCGGGCCCGGAGACTTAGAAGGAATAGACGTGCCCCACGACAACGCTCTGCTCATCAAAGCGGTAATAGTAAATTACACTATTCATCGCGTATTTGTTGACACAGGGAGCTCGGTCAACATTATATTCAAGAAGGCGTTCGATCAGCTGCAAATTGATCGAGCCGAGTTGCTGCCCATGACAACGCCGCTCTACGGGTTCACGGGTAACGAAGTGCAGCCGGTCGGACAAATACGGCTGGCTATCTCATTGGGGGAAGAGCCGCTCAGGAGGACGCGAACAGCAAATTTCGTGGTGGTGGACTCTTCCTCATCATACAATGTCATTTTGGGACGACCGGCGCTAAGTGAGTTCCGGGCGGTCATCTCCACCTTCCATCAGAAGATGAAGTTCCCCGTCGAAGACAAAGTGGGAGAAGTACGGGGTGATCAGTTAGCAGCTCGGCGATGCTATATCGAGATGGTCCGAGCAGAATCCAACTCTGCTCGAAAGGCACCCCGAATCGAGGTAAATGCCATCACTGGAAAGCCGCCCTCTTTAATTTATGAAGAAAAAGAGGAAGTACAGATTCACCCGACCCGATCAGAGGCTACAACTTTTATCGCCTCTGATCTGGAGGAGGAACAGAAGAAGGAACTGATCCAATGTCTCCAACGAAATCATGATATCTTCGTCTGGTCGACTCATGAGTTGCCCGGGGTTTCGCCAAGCCTAGCGCAGCATGAATTGCATGTCCGACCGGATGCTCGGCCAGTGAAGCAGAGAAAAAGGGATTTCAGTGCTGAGCAGAATGCTATAATCCGGGCGGAAGTAGAAAAACTTCTGGAGGCCGGCCACATACGCGAGGTGCAGTTCTCGAGCTGGCTGGCCAACGTGGTATTGGTCTCCAAGCCGGGCGGCAAGTGGAGAGTCTGCATTGACTTTCGGGATTTGAACAAAGCATGCCCCAAGGACTTCTATCCTCTGCCCCGGATAGATCAGCTGGTGGACTCTACGGCCGGATATCAAGTGCCGCTCGCCCGGGAAGATCAAGAAAAAGTAAGCTTCGTAACGGCCGACGGCACATATTGCTATAATGTGATGCCGTTCGGATTGAAAAATGCCGGAGCCACCTATCAACACTTGATGAACAAGGTGTTCAGGGAGCAGATAGGGCGAAATCTGGAAGTCTATGTGGACGACATTCTTATTAAATCCGCCCGAGCGGCCGATCTTTTCAAGGATATGGAAGAAACCTTCCGAACGCTGCGCAAATACGGAATCAAGCTAAATCCCCAGAAATTCCTGTTCGGAGCCAAAGGAGGGCGTTTCTTGGGGTACATAGTGACCGAGCGGGGAATCGAAGCAAATCCCAGCAAGGTGAAAGCTCTGCAAGACATGCCGCCCCCAAGAAATACAAGAGAAGTGCAAAGGTTGACCGGTCGGATAACTGCTTTGTCTAGATTCATCTCCAAAACCGCCGACCGGAGCCTTCCATTCTTCAAGATTCTGCGCAAGGCTACCAAGTTCCAGTGGGATGAAGAATGTGACCAAGCATTTGAAGAGTTGAAAACATATCTAAATTCTCTGCCTGTACTGGCCAAGCCGATCGGGGGTGAGTCACTTTATATGTATCTGTCGTCAACTGAGCATGCTGTAGGATCAGCACTTGTGAGGGCGAGCGGTGAAGAGCAGCCGGTGTATTTTCTAAGCCATATTTTGAAAGATGCTGAATCTCGTTACACTGGGCTCGAGAAGTTGGCCTTTGCTTTAGTTCTAGCCGCTCGGCGCCTTCGACCGTATTTCTTGGCTCACACCATCATTGTCCGGACGAACAGTCCACTCGGAAGAGTACTGTTAAATCCAGAAGCGTCCGGACGGCTCATCAAGTGGATGACAGAATTAAGTGAATTTGACATCCAATATCAACCCCGCTCGGCGATCAAAGCCCAATCCCTGGCTGATTTTGTGACCGAAGTGCAAAGGCCAAAGCCGGAAGCTATGTGGAGAATATATGTGGATGGGTCCTCTACTCGGCTCGGAAGCGGGATTGGAATATTGCTGCTCTCACCTCAAGAAGAGAAGATGCACCTATCCGTCCGGCTGGATTACAAAGCTACCAACAACGAAGCAGAGTATGAGGCCCTTATAACCGGATTGCAGGCAGCCCGGCATGTGGGTGCCGGTCGGGTGACTCTCTATTCGGACTCGCAGTTGGCCGCTCAACAACTTTCTGGTACCTTTGAAATCAATAGTGTTCGGCTTAAGCTCTACGCTGAAGCCTTTGAAAAACTCAAAGCCACTTTCCGAGAGGTCCTTGTTCAAAAGATCCCCCGAACGGAGAACCAGGCAGCAGATGACTTAGCCAAGCTAGCAAGTTCTATAGTGCCGATCGCCATTCAGCAACCTATTGAAAAGGTACTGCTGATAGCGCACATCGACCGGATGGAAAACCTCACGTTTCCAAGCGACTGGAGGACCCCCATCATAGAGCACCTCCGCTCGGGCACCACACCCTCCGATGAATATGCAGCCCGACTCCTCAGGAGAAGAGCCGGTCGGTTTACACTCATTGGAGATCAGCTTTACAAGAAAGCTTTCTCGCGTCCATTGCTGAAATGTGTAAGCTCGGAGGACTCAGCTTACATCCTCCAGGAAGTACATCAAGGATCATGCGGGGGTCATCCGGGCGGGCGCTCATTGGTCAAGAAGATCCTCTTGGCCGGATACTTTTGGCCAACTTTACAAACAGACGCCGCTCGGACAGTATCTACCTGCCTTTCATGCCAGAAGTATCACAACTTCTCCCACCGACCGGCCGAAGAAATGAAGGCGTCAAGCGTTTCATGCCCGTTCGACCAATGGGGAATGGATATTGTCAGTCCATTTCCGATGGCGTCCGGACAAAGGAAATTTTTACTAGTGGCGGTCGACTATTTCTCCAAATGGGTGGAAGCCGAGCCACTGGCAAAGATCACTGAACAAATGGTTAAAAAATTCATCTGGCAACACATCATTTGTCGTTTCGGCATCCCTCGTCGACTAGTGTCCGACAACGGGCGGCAGTTCACAGGGAAGATGTTAGAGGATTGGTGCAAGAGCTACGGCATTGAGCAACATTTCACATCCGTGGCCTATCCTCAGAGCAACGGTCAAGCTGAAGTGGCCAACCGGGAAATTCTCCGTATTCTGCGCGCTCGGCTCGACCACATGGGAGGAAGTTGGCCGGATGAAGTGCCGGGCGTTTTATGGGCCATCCGAACAACTCCTAAGGAAGGAACGGGCGTTACACCTTTTCATCTGGTGTACGGAGGTGAAGCGGTCATTCCGGTTGAGGTCGGCGTTGAGTCCATCCGGGTCCAGTGTTATGATGAAGGCAACGCCGAGCGGAGGAATATGGAGCTGGATTTGGTCGACGAAGAGCGTGACAAGGCATCCGTTCGGCTGATGGCGTACCGTCAACGGATGAAGCAAAACTACAACCGGCGCGTCATCCCCCGATCATTCCAGGTCGGCGATCTTGTCTGGAAGAAAGTCAAGCCGGTCGGCGACGTCGGCAAGCTTGAAGCTCCGTGGGCAGGTCCCTTCAAAATCATCGAAAAGCTCCGCTCGGGCGCGTATTATTTGGAGGATGAGGACGGTCGGCAGTTAGATAGGCCGTGGAGCGCGAACCACCTCCAGCCTTACCGGGCGGGGTGAAAGGTGTGCCAATGTAAATCATCCTATGTACTTTTTTCAACTAATACTGGAAATGCAGAAATGAAGAATCAAGAGAACAAATATAAGACATTGGCAAGAAACGAAGGCCACGAGCCGCTTAGCCGGAGGTAAATGGGTCGAGCCGAGCGCTCGAGGATCAAAGACCCAGTACCTTCCGGATGGAGATAAATTATCCGAGCCAAAATGCTCGAAGCAGACCCTGAGTACGTTCTCCAAGCTGGGTAAAAGGGGCATATGGATTATCCGAGCCAAGCACCCGAATAAGTGAAGGCCTCCCAGCCGATTAGGTTCGCAAGCAAATGACCCATGCCGTTCGGCCGGGCACAAAGACTGTTCAAGCGCGAGATAAGTTATGAAGGCCAAGGTCGCTCGACCTGGTAAGGAGTTAGCCTTGAAGGCCGTCTAGCCAAAAATCGAGAGCCGCGCCGACCGGCTATAAACATCCGCGCCGACGAGCACCGTCGTTAAAAATCGAGAGCCGCGCCGACCGGCTATAAACATCCGCGCCGACGAGCACCGTCGTTAAATATCGAGAGCCGCACCGACCGGCTATAAATAACCGCGCCGACGAGCACCGTCGTTAAAAATCGAGAGCCGCGCCGATCGGCTATAAATAACCGCGACGAGCCGGCGTTAAAAATCGAGAGCCACGCCGGCTATAAACACCACGCCGACGAGCACCGTCGTTAAAGATCGAGAGCCGCGCCGTTCGAGCGGCATACCGACGAGCACCGTCGTTAAAAATCGAGGCCGTGCCGATCGACTATAAATAACCGCGCGAGCATCGTCGTTAAAATCGAGAGCCGCCGACCGGCTATAAATAACCGCGCCGACGAGCACCGTCGTTAAAAACGCCGATCGGCTATAAATAACAGCGCCGACGAGCACCGTCGTTAAAATCGAGAGCCGCTACCGACCGGCTATAAACATCCGCGCCGACGAGCACCGTCGTTAAAGATCGAGAGCCGCCCGATCGGCTATAATAACCGCTACCGACGAGCACCGCGTTAAAATCGAGAGCCGCGACCGGCTATAAACATCCGCTACCGACGAGCACCGTCGTTAAAAATCAAGAGCCGCGCCGACCGGCTATAAACATCCGCGCCGACGAGCACCGTCGTTAAAGATCGAGAGCCGCGCTGACCGGCTATAAACATCCGCGCCGACGAGCACCGTCGTTAAAAATCGAGAGCCGCGCCGACCGGCTATAAACATCCGCGTCGACGAGCACCGTCGTTAAAAATCGAGAGCCGCGCCGATCGGCTATAAACATCCGCGCAGACGAGCTCATGATCGTTCACAAGTACCAGATTGATTAATGTCGGTCGGCCGTCGGTTTGCCAATACTTCGCGTGCACTGAATGCAAGCAGTATGGTTAAGCGCTAAGTGCAAACAATATGGTTAAGCGCTAAGTGATTTTGAGGAAGCGAGTCAATTGATTAACCCGATCGGTCGTTTAGTAGGAAACCCGGGGAGCCCAACAGATTATACGAATGAGCAGCAACGCATTAAAAAGGGGCAATGAAAGGCAAACAAAAAATACAAGGCGCATAAGGGAGCCGAACGGCACGTACAATAAAGTTTTTGCATTCGCCGAGCGGATGAAATACAAAAAGCACTTGAAAGAACTCGCCTCACTCCGGGTCTTCAAAATTAAAAAAGGCGTCCGGGATGTCATCAATCATGGCCGCCAGGTCGGAGGCGGGAATATGCATTCCCTCGGGAAGGTGGCCACCCTTCTTCAGGTACGCCAGGGTGACCTTGACCGCTTCGGCGAATGTAGAAGAGACATTGTCACCGAATTTCGCGCCGAACCGCTCCGAGTGGAGATATTCTTGGCGCGCCGCTGCTAAGCGACTCGGCTCTCCCTCCTTATACCTTTTAAGCACCGCCCGGGAGGCAATTAGGGAATCTTGGACTGCCTTCAAGTCCATCGCAGCTTTTGTGTGTTCGGCCGAACGGATCTCCCGTTCGGCATTCAGCTCGGCCTCTAGCTTCTTAGACTGCTGATCTAGGGCCCGGACTTCGACTTTCATTTTGTCCAGATCAGCAATCGCCCGCCTCTTCCGGCCACTGGCGCGTTTCACGTCCCCGTCCCGCTTCTTCACCAAGTCTTCGAGTCGGGCCACCTCTGCAGCCAGATCAGCAGCCTTCTTCTGTTCGGCCTCGAGAGTTTGTTTCTCCCGCTCGGCCGATGGACCCCCTGATACTTGGAGTTTTTCCAGGAGATCCTCCAGCTCGGCCAACCGGTGGCTGGTGGCGATTTGCTCAGCCCAACGCTATAAGGAAATAATAAAATCAGGAGTCAAACAGTAGCATGGCACAGGAAGAAAGATGAATTCACCTGTGTGGCCTGCTGCATATTGTTATCGCCGAGCTGCTTGGGCGTCATGAGGGAAACCTGAATCTGTGCGTCCTCAAAAAGCTTGGCGAGCGGACCCGTCAAGGTTATTTCGTGAACAGGGCTCGATGGCCGATCGGCAGACAGTAAATATTCCTCCGATGGGAATCGGAGGGTGGTCTTGATGGTCGGATGGCCGGACGGCGCTTCTTCAGTTGTAGCCGCTTGTTGCGAAGACTCCCCTATGGTGGAAGTTTCGCCCAACCGACGTAAACGGCGACGAGTTCGGGGAGGAGAGCCGGAAGGCTGTGCGGTAGGCGAGGCCGCTGGAGTCCCGATCTGTGATGGCGTGCTAGCAGGCGAAGTTACGCCGATCGGCACCTGTGGTGCTCCCTCTTGTGGCGGCGGAAGGCTGGAGTCTCTTCGACGCTTTCGCCGAACTTCCAGCGGTGGATCCCCGACCTGAGGGACCCCCAGCTCGGCGGGGGCTCAACCTCTGTTGAAGCGGATGGGGCAGCATCTGTTTCAGGGGCGGACTGCGCCCCCCCCCTCTCCCGCGTCTGCCGGGCGGCTGGGAATGAGACCCCGCTCGGCGAGCTCCTTTTTGGTGGCCGCCTCAATTTCCACGGCCTTCAGTTTCAAATGAGCGGTAGCCTTAGAGCGCCACATGACTTCAGCTGCAGTAAACGAAATTAAAATCAATTAGACAAAAAAGACTAAGAGAGTAAAGAATCCTTACTCATGCGGACGGGGAGATTTGCCCGAACGGGAGACAATCCGAAAATATACAACACCCCCTTGAGCAGCAGCTGATCGATCTTGTATCGCTGGCCGGACAACCAGTTCGCAGCATGAAGATAGGCTGGATTGCTTCTGAACTTGCCGAGCTCCGGCTGAGTCGGCACAGCGGTCTGCCATTTGGTTCGGAATGCTGGCCGCTCGGGAAGTCGGATATAAAAGAAAAACTCCTTCCAGTGTTTGTTGGAGGTCGGCATATTGTCAAAAAATTTAAAGCCTATTCTACTTTGGAAAATAAAAGTCCCCAGCTCAGATTGTTTGGGGTAGAAGAAGAAGTGGAATATTTTAGGGTCAAGAGGGATACTGTGCAGCTTGAAGAGGACGACCATCCCGCTCAGCAGCCTAAAGGAATTCGGCACAAGTTGGCCGAGCGGGATGCGAAAATAGTTACAAACCTCTAAAATAAAGGGATGGGTAGGAAATCTAAGGCCACCCTGGAATTGGTCTAAAAAGAAACAGATTGTGCCGATCGGCGGGTCATGTGGTCGGTCGGTCGGGTCGGCTACGACTATTTCATAGTTATCGGGAATTCCATACGTCCGAACAAGACGCCGAGCACCCTCCTCATCAAATCGACTCTCCATGGTCAGGTACCAAGGGCCATGAACACCAACAGCGGGTGCAGAGGAGCTTGCCATCTCGGAGAAGCGAAAGAATGGCAAGAAATCGAAGGAAGGGAAACGAAAGGGGCGAAATGAGCAGAGAAGATCTAGTAAGTGAAGGAAGAAGACTCACTGGGAAGGAAACGGGTGGAAAGAATCACCGATGAGATGATCGCCGCCTAAAAACAGACACTAGATCGCCGGAGACCGCAGCAACAGAATGAGGCAGAAGGCAACGCGCGAGCTAATATGCGGCCAAAAAAGGGAAGGAGGCTTTATACGGCCGAGGACAGCTAGCCTCCGCCGTCCGATCTAGGTCACGAGAAACGAGGACGCCCTCGGGCCGTCCATTTCAAACGGGGGCGTCCCATCGTAAGTGACGCCGCCGTCACACAATGGTCGACACGTGGCGCCCTATCACCAGGCACAATTAATGCGCCCATACCGCGCATGCTTCGACTTAACGGAGAAGATTTGCATGATTTTCGAGAAGATCTAGACAAGCAAACATCCATGTTGAGCGACAAGACAACCGGAATGAAGAGCCGAACGGCTGAATTTGACAGAAGGGTCGAACGGCCCCAGGGATATTATAAGCTACGGAGAGGCGGCGACCGCCCGCTCGGACACATATAGTCCAGTCAGTCGGACTCACTGCCTCCTTCGACTAGACTTGAAGGGAAGGCAAGTGATCCGGCGGTAAGAATGGGGGACCCATTTTTTGAAGGGTCTCAGCTTGAGGACCGATGAAGGGCTAACTAAGCGGTTAATGGCCACGCCGAGCAGCTGAGTAAGTCCGAGCGGAGCTAGACATAACCCATCCAAGGGTTTGGGTTTCCGACGCCAAGGCAGGAGGATCGAAGGGCCGAGCGGGATGCCGCTCGGCTGGAAACGAAGGGCCGAGCGGGTTGTCCGTTTGGGCACAAAGGGGCCGAGCGGCCTATGCGCTCGGCTCGGGATATGGGATATCAGCTAAAGCATGTCTGATGATTAGGCCGTACACAAGATCGCACGATGGAGGACCTTGCCGTCACATCATGGAAAGGTTAATACAGTAGCAGTATGGCCTCATGGACATCTTCCTGACATATCCATACCTGGGCATGGCCCTTCTGACAGACCCATACCTGGGCATGGTCAAAGGCAGGTGGTTACTTTGATTGGTGCGCCCAGGCTTCTACGGGAGGTCTATATAGGGCCTCCATTTCTTCACCGGAGGTATGAAAAATCTTGATCTGGAGACCACCTTCTTGTTATTCCTCGCCTGACTTGAGCGTCGGAGGGCCGTCGCCGGGACACCCCTCCCGGCTCGGTTTTGCTGCAGGTTCACCGGAGCACTCGAGGACCCAGCAAGGAGCGCCACATCCCCAGCGTTCGTTGACCCTCGGTTCGAACAGGATCAAACCTGATGGTGTAAAAGCCGTTGGATGCAAGTGGATCTACAAAAGGAAAAGAGGGACAGACGGGAAGGTAGAAACCTTCAAAGCTAGGCTTGTTGCGAAAGGGTACACTCAGAAAGAGGGAATCGATTATGAGGAAAGCTTTTCACCGGTAGTCATGCTTAAGTCCATCCGGATACTCTTATCCATTGCTGCTCATATGGATTATGAGATTTGGCAAATGGATGTCAAGACAGCTTTCCTTAATGGAAGTCTTGAAGATAACATCCATATAAAGCAACCAGAAGGGTTCATTGAAAAGGGCAAAGAGCATCTAGTGTGTAAGCTCAATCGGTCCATTTATGAACTGAAGCAAGCTTCAAGATCTTGGAACATCCGGTTTAATGAAGTAATCCAGTCATATGGATTTATTCAAAGTCCGGATGAGTCCTGTATAAGTTAATGTAAACGTGGTGGTATTTCTTGTACTATACGTAGATGATATTTTGTTAATTGGCAACAATGTCAAAGTATTATCAGACGTAAGGGTATGGTTGTCCAAACAATTTGATATGAAGGACTTAGGAGAGTGTGCACACATTCTTGGGATCAAAGTAATAAGGGATCGCAAGAAAAGAATGTTGTGTCTGTCCCAAGCTTCATATATAGATACAATCCTTGCTCGTTTTAGCATGCAGAATTCCAAGAAAGGTTTCTTACCTTTTAGGAATGGAATAGCTCTATCTAAAGAGATATCTCCAAAGACATCAAAGGAGATAGAAGACATGAAAGCAGTTCCTTATGCTTCGGCTGTAGGAAGCCTTATGTATGCAATGCTATGTAGGAGACCTGATATTTGTTTTGCCGTGGGCATGGTTAGCAGATATCAGAGTAACCCTGGACAAGGACATTGGACTGCGGTAAAGCATATATTAAAGTACCTGAGAAGGACTAGAGATTATATGATAATTTACCAAGCAGACGATTTGCTCCCTATGGGTTACACGGATTCAGATTTCCAATCAGATAGGGACAATAGTAAGTCTACATCAGGCTATGTGTTTACTTTAGGAGGTGGAGCCATTTCATGGAGGAGTGTTAAGCAGAAATACGTATCGGACTCAACCATGGAAGCTGAGTATGTAGCAGCCTCTGAGACAGCTAAAGAAGCAGTATGGCTCAGGAACTTTCTAATGGACTTAGATGTGATTCCTGGTTTGCCCAAAATTATCACAATTTATTGTGATAATAGCGGTGAATAACTCGAAGGAACCACGAGCTCATAAGGCAAGTAAACATATAGGCTAAGTACCACCTGATACGAGATATCATGAAGCGAGGAGAAGTTGTCATCGCCAAGATTGCATCAGCAGATAACCTGGCAGATCCTTTCACTAAGGCCCTTCCGGCGAAAGCTTTTGATCGGCATGTGGAGGGAATGGGAATCAGATGTATGGTAGAAGATATGACAGCTTAGTCATTAGTATAAGTGGGAGATTGTTGGAGTGTATACTGAAAGCCTAAGCTTTGTAAACATTCATTATGAATAAAGAATCATATTTGGTCAAATTGTCTACATTTAGTTGTAGTTGTTCAATTAATTTATATTGTAGATAACATAGTATGTGGTGTCACATGCAGAAGATAATGTTATCAGTACCTTATAAATTATAAACAGTAGCTCGCGACCAAAATGGAAAGGAACAAACCATTAGAAGGTCGTAGTGTAATTAGGTATCAATTTATCTTGACTGTATAATTACACTAGTACACTCAGAGTGTATTGAGTAGGACCATTTGAGGTTGTTTCTTTTATACTGACTTTATAAAGAAACAAAGACCTTGGTTATTATGGAAGTGTGTGCTCTTAATCCTAATATAATAACAAGTACATATATTTGATATTTATTTCTTTAATTTATCAATGGGTGAGATTTAGTTTGATGAATCAATAAGCCCGATAAATTGAGAAATGGTATCACTTATAGTGTGTGTTGTTGATTATAGAAGGAAACTGTGTCCTAGAGATACTAGGTTGATAATGTCCTCAAGAGGAGCTCATAAGGATTGTCATGTTAAACCCTGCAGGTGGACTTAGTCCGACATGATGATAAGGTTGAGTGATACTACTCTTGGACTAAGATATTAATTAAATGAGTTGTCAGTAACTCACTTAATTAGTGGACATTTGATATCTTAAACACAGGGAGACTAACACACTCATAATAAGAAGGAGCCCAAAAATATAATTTGGGATTGGTGCGGTAGTTCAATAATAGTTCTCTAGTGGAATGAATTATTATTGATAAAATTAAGTTGTGTGTTCGGGGCGAACACGGGATGCTTAATTTTATCGGGAGACCAAAACCAATTCCTCCTCTCGGTCCCTATCGTAGCCTCTTATTTATAGAGTACTATACCCACCTATACCCACCTTCTATACCCACTAATAGGGGGCCGGCCAAGCTAGCTTGGGAACCAAGCTAGGGCCAGCCTAGGTATAAATTGGGGTGGCTGGCCCTAGCTTGAACCCAAGCTAGAGGGGCCGGCCATATTAATTTAAAAAGGGATTTTAATTTTAATTTTTTTATTATGTGGGAGATATAATTTATTAAAGAGAATTAAAATTAAAATATCTTTCTTGTAAAAGATCTACAAAAGATTAAAGAAAGAGATTCGATCTCTTTCCTTATTTGTAGATTGGTGAGATATTTTATTTTCTCTTTAAAAATTATTCACATGTTGTAAAATTAAAATTATAGAAATTTCCTTTTATCAACTATGAAGAGATTTTTAAAGAGAAATTTTAATTTTAAAAATTTTCGGAAACAAATTAGGAAGTTTTAATTGTTGATTAAAACTTGTCTAATTTATCTCTTTTAATGTGGCCGGCCATTAGAGATTAAATTGGGAAATTTTATTTTATTTTTCTCAATTAAATCATGTCAAGGAAATTAAGGAAATTTTATTGTAATTAAATTTCCTAATTTGCCTAGGCCAAGGAATATAAAAGAAGGGGTGAGGGTGCCTTCACAAAACAACAACCTCTATTATTTCTCTCCCTCTTTTATTCCTTGGAGTGGTTGGCCATCCTCTTCCTCTCTCCCTCTTTGTGGTGGCCGAAACTCTCAAAGGCTTGGAGCTCTTGTGGCGGCCAGATACTACTTGGAGAAGAAGAAGAAGAAGAAGGAGAGAAAGCTAGCATCTCTTGGAGCTTGGTTGGTATTTTGTTCTTCATCCTTGGTTAAGCTTTTTGTGGCCGAACCTAGCTAGGAGGAGAAGAAGGTGGTTGGTGGTTTCTCATCTCGGAAGATCGTTGCCCACACAACGTCCGAGGTTAGAAGAGGAATACGGTAGAAGATCAAGAGGTATTTCTAAAAGGTATAACTAGTAATTTTTCTTTCCGCATCATACTAGTTATTTTTGGAAATAATACCAAATACAAGAGGCTTACGATTCTAGAATTTTGAATATGTTTTTCGATGTTGTGTTCTTTTGTTTTTTCTTTTCCTTGTGATTTGATTGTTCTTTTCAGTTAACCTAAAGTTATTTTAGGAAATTAAATATTAGCTTTCTATAAAAGGTTTTGTCTAATCGGTGGTGGTTTCTCCCATATCCAAGAAGGTCATGTGCCTCGCCACGTCAGTACTGGGAACCGATTATGGAAATTAATATTTAATGGAATTAATAACTTAAGGTGATTTGGGTCGAACGTGTTAAGTTCCGCAGGAGACCCAAGTCAAAACCTAAAAGAACGAATAGATTAAGTTTTGGATCAAACGTGTTAAGTTCCGCAGGCGATCCAAAATTTAATTTAAAAGAACATATGGTAGCTAGGAAAAGGTTCAGACCTTGGTACAAAATTTTTGTACAGTGGAACCTCTAGGTTTTCCGAGTAGCAACCAACAGTGCTGTGGTAGAGTACACCGACGGATGAGGATGTTCGCGGTGCTTCCGAGGGATGAGAAACTAGAGCGGAAGATTGTTAAAGGAAAAAACCAGAGTTAGGTTTGGGTGAGTTCAACTCTGGGTGGTCAAATAATCACCCAAGCGATCGAAATAACAACTAGATAAGTCAACTCTGTGTTGACTTGTCTAGGTGCCCTGACTCTAGGCGCCTGGACCACCCTGGTACCGAACAAGTGCCTCTTTGAACGTTGAGACTGGGATAAGTCTCGGAGTCCATGTCAGCAATACTTAAGGCGCCCAGACCGGTCCAGACACCTAAGCGAGGATAAAGTTTTATCCTGAAGCTATTGAAGAGTTGTTACGAAGCAGATAAGGTACACCGCTGGGGCGCCTGGACCTACTCCAGGTACCCTGAGTTGCAACGTCAGCCAACAATCAAATCTGACTAGAGAGCTATAAAAGGACAACTTGTTCTCCTTTTTGAATAATACATTTTTTGTAATCTCCTATTCTGTGCTTTTAATTTATCCTTTCAACGTTTGTACGAGGTTTCTCCACCTCGAAGGATTTGCTCATAGAAAGAGATCTTAGTGAGCTTTCATTATCTTGGATTAGTAATCTACTAATTGCAAATCAAGTAAATCTTGTCTCGTATTTCCTTTTTTGTGCATTTCAGCTTACTTTAATTAAGTGTATATTTGCTAAAGTCCAAAGATCGAGAAAGGTTAATTTTCTATTTTAGGCAATTCACCCTCTCTTATCAGCCGCACTGGGACCAAAAAGTGATATCAGAGCTCAATCGCCTTAGAAGGACTAACCGCCAACTGCAGCAACGAGACAATGGTCGGATCTAGCATTTACCTGCCAAAGTTCGAGGAGGAGCCCACGATATGGAAAAAGCAAATGGAGGTATTCTTCAAAATAGGCTTTGAAATTCTTTTAATAATAAAATATAGTTTTGTAACTCCTAAAGATCAACACGGGGCTGAAAAAGAAGAATACATGTGGACGAAAAAGGAACAAGCCGACTTCATGATGAACAACAAAGTATAGTTCCATCTGTTGAGCGTTCTTCCATCCCAAGAAGTCAATTGGATCGACAACTACGACTCAGCTAAAGAACTTTGGGAGAAGTTCCTAGAGCTATACGAAGGAAACATCATAAGCTAAACTTGCAAGATGGAATCTGCTTCGGAATCAACTCAGTAACCTCCGGATGGAAAAGGAAGAGACGGTAGCTCAGCTACATACAAGAATCAAGGAGCTGATCACCGGATTAACAAACCTCTGAGAAACGGTAACTAATTGGGGCTCAGAAAAGTATGCCTTAAATGCGCTCCTGAGAATACCAGAATGGATATCTATAGTAGATTCCTACAATATTTCCAAGGACCTTGAGGTAAGTACCCTAGAAAGTCTATTTTCTAATTTCAAATTACACGAGTCTCAGTATGCAGTTTAAAGAAATGAATCAAGTCAAAACCTAGCTTTGCAAACCAAGAAGGATGAACCGGATTCTGACACATCCCTCGACAAAAATAAAAGAGCATACATGGTAAGAAAATTTTTAAAATTCTTTAAGTCTAACAGTTTTAACAAGGCACGGGCCAAGAAGCCTTTTCGAGGAAAAGGAGAATAAGGTACTACAACTGCAATGAAGGACACGTAAACTGCCCAAAATTGAAAGAGAAAGATAAGGACAAAAGACCAACTCGGACAAAGCACAAAAATCTAAAGGTCATGGGCGATGAGTATCATCGGAGTCCGAGATCGAGGCATACGCAAGACTTGCACTTATGGTAAGCCACTAAGAAGCCAAAGACGAAGCAAGTTCATCCGAAAATGAGCATCGAAAGTATCAATAAAGGGGGAGCTACTTCAGAGGAAATCAGTGATGAAAGGGGAGCGTTGAATTATGAGACCAACATGGTAAGTGAGGTACGTTCTCTGCCTTCCAATAAATTCTATAAATTTATAAAAATACTTTCTAGAAGTTCATGTAAACTAAAATCAAAATATACACAATTAAAAGAGGAAAATGTTGAATTAAAAGTTACCTTAGCAAATGCATGCTGACTAAAAAAAAATTAAAAAATTAAAAGTTGAAAATGAAAATTTAAAGATCAAATAAAAAACAATGAAAAAAATCATACATGTTCAAATATTTTATATGTTTCAAACCTTAGAAATAATATAGGATTAAACTAGTATTTTAGATGTCACATGATCAAATCATAAAAGTACCAAGAAATGTAATTCCAAGAAAATTATTGATTAATCTAGTAGGTAGGAATATATATTGAGTTCCAAAAGTATGCCTAATTTAGATTTCCTTCAAATTAATAATAAATTTGCTAGATTAGAGTTTTTGTTTAACTTACTTGATTTGTTATTTTTAGTACAAACTTACTCTTCGAATTTTGTTCTCAAGATTTTTATTGTGATAAAACCACATATTTTCTATTAGTAGAAATATTTTCAGAATTTTTTTATTGATAAATAAATTTTCATAAATTAATTACCAAAACAAAATATTGAATATTAAAAATTCTTAAAAATTTTATTTTCAAAATTTTAATTTTTATATGGATAAATGTTATATTTTACACACTGAGAAAAATTAGGAATATTTTTAGTAGTCAAAATCTATTTTTGAATATTTAGTTTCTAAAAATACATGTTTCTGTATTAAATGAATTATATCTGTTTAGATATATTTATATTATTTGTGAAAAATTTTATCCTAATCCGAATAATTTTGATTAATGTTGATAAAATTTTTTCGAATTTTTCAAAGATTTAGAATAATATTTTTTTTTTGGCAAATCTGGTTGTTAAATTTTAGAAATTGTAATATTTGAAAAATAATTCTTGAATTTTTTTTTACCTTGATCACTATTTCAATCACCCTTAGTAAAATTTCCAGATTTTTTCTCTATTTACTCCTATCATTTTGATGTGATCAAACGGGAAAAGAAATTTAGAGGGTTAAGGAGGGAGTTAATTGTAATATTTTACTTGTACTTAATTGTAATATTTTACTTGTACTTAATTGCAATAATATTTTATGTTTTGGTTAACCCTAACTTTAACCTAGGTTGATTCATATCAAAAAGGGGGAGATTGTACGTACCATCAACCGAGTTAAATTAGGTCATGTTGTATTTGATCCTTGTGTCTAAGTGCGCAGAAACTTAGGAACATAAGAAGTCGAGTGGAAGACGCAGCTAGCGAGAAAGATGACATGGAAAGCGAGTCGATGGGTTCGGTGCATCCAAGGGACGAGGTGCTGTGAAAGAGTACACCGGCAGATGAGAAAGATTCACACAACGTTTCTAAGAGATGAGAAGTTGGAGCGGAAGACCGCTCGAGGAGAAGGCCGGAGTTGGGTTCGGATGAGCTCAACTCTAGGTGCCTGGAGAATCACACAAGCAACTGAAGCAGCAATTTGACAAGTCAACTCTGTATTGACTTGTCCATATGCTTGTGTTGGAACCCCGTTGTAGTTTTAATATGATCAACCAAGTCAGATTAGGTCCTGCTGGTGTTTAACTCTGTGTCTAAGTGTGCAGGAGCTTAGAAGCACAAGAAGTCGAGCGGAAGATGCGGCTAGCAAGAAGGACGACACAGGAGAGAGTCGACGGGCTCAGTGCGCCTGAGTGACGAGGTGCTGCGGAAGTATACCGACGGACAAGAAGAACACACGCAGCGGTCCGAGGGAGGAGAAGCCGGAGGGGAGACCTGATCGAGGAGAAGGCCGGAAAAATGGTTTGGGTGAGCCCTATTCCGGTTGGCCGAAATCACCCAAGCGATCGGAGCGGCAAAAGAGCATAACATGACTGTAAGCGTTGCTGGAGGCGCCTTCAAAGGAAGTTGAAGGTGCCTCCGCGCCTTCTATGGAAGGTGCCTTCCATGGTTGGAAGGCGCCTTCTATGAATAGTATGAAGGCGCCTTCAACCATGTAGATTTTGTCGTTGGTAATGGATAAACTTTTATCCACTGGTGCCTTGCTGGAGGCGCCTTCCAGCCCTATGGAAGGCACCTTTCAGTCCAGGATAAAATTTTCCGAAGGCTATAAAATGACCCCTGGACATAGGAAATACAATACAACACTTGTGATTGATCCATCTTGAGTTTTGAACTGTAATTGAGTGCGTCAACTACTGTAAGAGGCTTCTTTGCCTGAAGGAGAGTTTACTGAGCTTTTATCTTCCTTGGATTAACAACCTCCCCAGTTGTAATCAAGTAATTCGTTGTGTCTCTTCCTTTTAGTTTATTTACTTTGTTTATGCAAGTGTTCGATTTAATTATGCTATAAAGTTCGAGGAAGGTTCATTTTTTATTACAGTGCTATTCTCCCCCTCTAGTCGGCCGCTACTGGGTTCAACAAGTGGTATCAGAGCTAAGTCGCTTTAGGAGGACTAACCACCAAACGAAGTACACGAGATGGTCGGATCAAGCATCCACCCACCAAAGTTCGAGGGGGAATTCACCAACTAGAAGAAAAAGATGGAGGTATTTTTTAAAACTGATTTCGAGTTTCTTTTAATAATGGAATTTGGTTTTATAGCACCCGAAGGCAAAGAAAAACACCACTGGACCAAAAAGAAGCAAGCCGACTTCATGGCAAACGGCAAAGCAGAGTTCCATCTCCTAAGCATTTTACCGCCACAAGAAGTCAACCGGATCGGAGGCTACGAGTCTGCGAAGGAGCTCTAGGAGAAATTCCTGGAACTACACAAAGGAACCTCAGAGGCAAAACTCGCAAGACAGAATCTGCTCGGAAACCAAATCAACAACATCAAACTGGAAGAAGGCGAAACCATTGCACACCTTCACTCAAGGATCAAGGAGCTCATCACTGGACTCACGAATCTCAGAGAAAAAGTAACCAAGATTCACTAAGGTACACACTTAACACATTCTCTAGAAATCATGATTGGGCATCATTAGTAGATGCTTATTACATATCTAAGGATCTAGAATCTACTACTTTAGAAGAGTTATTTTCAACTTTTGAAGTTCATGAAATGAGATGTGTAGGTCCGAAGAAGGAGCAAATGTATAACGTTGCCTTAAAGGAAAAAATGGACGAATGAGATTCCAAATCTTCTCTTGATGACGATGAAACGACACTACTGGTAAGTAGATTTAAAAAGTTATTTAAATCTAACAAGTTTAATCAAGTGCAGAATCAAAGAAGAAAAAGAAAGATAAGATGCTACCACTGCAATGAAGAAGGACACGTGAAAGACAACTGCCCTAAATTGAAGAACAAGGAAGACAAAAGACCAGCTCAGAAGAAGCATCAAAATCTAATGGCAATATGGGATGAGACGTCATCTGAATCGGAGATAGAAGCCCTCCCTAGACTTGCGTTAGTGGAAAGTCACCAAGAAGATGGAGACGAAGCAAGCTCGTCCGAGATGAGCATCGAGAGCATTGATGAAGGGGGAGCGACATCGGAAGAAAGCAGTTTCAGGCGGAGCTTCGGATCACGGGAACGACAAGGTAAATTAGGTATGGTCTCTTCCTCCTGATAAATTATTTCAGTTTGTTAAATTATTAACAAAGAATTGTTGTAAATTAAAAAAAGAAGTTAAAGAATTAAAATCAACTCTAGCTAAATCTTGTCGATTAGAAAACTATTATAAAATAAAAATTGAAAATGAAAACTTGAAAAGCATGCTCAAATATTTAATATATTAGAAAATATAACTGATTGAATTGGTACCTTAAATTGTTAGGATGTATACTAAAATCCTAGCTTTTGGTATAAACATTTATTTAGAAATAAGAATCACATTGGTCAAATGTCTACATTTATGATAAATGTAGTTGTCCTTCTTGGAGGCATAGAAGTGGCCGGATCTAGCTTGGAGAAAAGGAGAGAAAGGAGTCTTGTTTCTTGCATCCCTTGGAGCTTGGTTGGTGGAAAAAGATCTTCATCTTTTGGAAGCTTTGTGCTTGGCCGAAACTTGAAGAAAGGAGAAGAAGGTGCTTTAGTGGTTTCTCATCTCGGAAGATCGTTGCCCACACAACGTCCGAGGTTAGAAGAGGAATACGGTAGAAGATCAAGAGGTTTTTTCTAAAAGGTATAACTAGTATTTTTCCTTTCCGCATCATACTAGTTATTTTTGGAAATAATACCAAATACAAGAGGCATACGATTCTAGTATTTCGAATTTATTTTCGATGTTGTATTCTTTTGTTTTTTCTTTTCCTTGTGATTTGATTGTTCTTTTCGGTTGACCTAAAGTTATTTAAGGAAATTAAATATTAACTTTCCTTAAAAGGCTTTGTCTAGTCGGTGGTGGTTGTTCTCATATCCAAGAAGGTCATGTGCCTCGCCACGTCAGTACTGGGAGCCAATTTTGGAAACTAATATTTAATTAAATTAATAACCTAGGTGATTTGGATCGAACGTGTTAAGTTCCGCAGGAGATCCGAGTCTAAACCTAAAAGAACAAATAGATTAAACTTTGGATCAAATGTGTTAAGTTCCGCAGGCGATCCAAGTTTAATTTAAAAGAACACATGGTAGCTAGGAAAATGTTCAGACCTTTGTACAAAATTTTTGTACAGTGGAACCATTAGGTTTTCCGATTAGCAACCAACAATTGGTTTCAGAGCTAGGGTTTTGCCTCTGTGTATTTGGTATTAGTTTAATTATTCACATGTCATACATAATTTAGGCAGGTTAATAGTAGGATATGCTAACTTTGTGGATGCAGGATCCAACTATTATGGCTTATAGTTATTATGTGTGTGATTGGACCCTTGGACATGTCAAGGGCATTTTATTGTGTGTGCATGATTGTATTATAAAATACAGCAGGAGCTATATTTAGTTTTATTAGGATTTTATTTTTTGATCTAGTTACATGTACATTCCTTTTATGGAATATAGGATGGATGGATATAAATTTTATTTTATGTTCGATCTAGTTTACATGTACATTCCTTCGAGGAATATAGGATCGAAAAATGTAAAATTCTATTTATGTCGCGGATCGAATCTTGCAAGGCGTGGAACCTTTTGAGGATCAGAGGCACAGCGGAACAAGGAGCAAGATGGATGCGACAACTAAACCCGGTGGCGGTGGCCAAAGATGGCAGCAGCTAGGGTTGGTGACACACGGAGGACAGCAATAGATAAAAGCCATAATAGTTGAAAATTAGTTTTTCTATTTATTTCTTTTTATGCTGTGTTGTGTGTGCTTGTTAGTATGCATGCTAAGTAGGCTATCATAGTCAAAATTCCTCACTTTAAATAACTAAGTGGGAGAGAAATTTATTTTTAAATAAATTCTACGGTCTCCATTACTGGTTTATAAGTGATGCAACAAGCTTGCGCGTTGGCTCTGAGTGCCTTCCTCCATATCGGATGAGCTTGTTGTTGATACAGTCTGACCTGGCTGTTGTTTTGATGTTGACACTGATTTAAGTTTGTATCAGATATTAATCAAACTCAGACTGACTACTGATCGAGGTTGATCCGTTGGGAGGGAAAGTCCTGGTGAGTGAAGCCAGGCAAGGGAAATCCAGATGGGTCAAGGTTGACCAGACATCTGGTGAAAAGTCCAAGCAGGGAGCTTGGCATGGGAAAAGTCCAAGTATGGAGACTTGGCACGGAGTGGTCGAGAGGGCTCGTGAGCTCGCTCGGACCGGACGAAGTCAAGAGGGCCGAGCTCGTTCTTCTGACTAGGTCGAGAGGCTCGATAGCTCGCTCTCAAGACCAATCCTAATATCACATGGCTGGATCGGCATCATCGATCCGGACTCGACGGCACGCATCGATCCGGTGAACTATAGCTTGATCGGTCCGGGCGATCGATCAGAAACACCAAGAGCACATCGAGTAATCGACGGCCCAGACCGACAGAAACACCCGAGCTCATCAGTAATGATCGGTCTCAGACCGATCAGAGATGATGTCGCGAGAAGGAAAGGAGTGGATCGGTCCGTGGACCGATCCATATGAACCCGACGGCTCAGGGACCGATCAGTCATATCCTGATCGATCTTGAGACCGATCAGTGATGATCACGGAGTGCGAGGAACCGCATCATTAATCCTCGATCGGTCTCGCATCCGATCAGCCATACCGATCGGTCTCCACCCCATCGACATCAATTCAGGTGTGGATCGGTCCGCTGACCGATCCACCACACTGTCTGCACACACTGTCAGTTTCTGCTGATTTCTGATTCGTTTCTGATGCGTCTGATCTAATATCTGTGTGTGAGCTTTTTGAGTAACAGGTTGCAGGTACCATGGTGATGCTTGATTTCAAATCAATGACTATCAAAGGAATAAAACAAAATGGTTTTTCCACTGGTTATCGCTGCAAATTGTGCAAAAGAAGCGTCAACGTTCACTGGCTTGTTCAGTTGGCTCACTGGCTGCAATCAGCTTGACTCTTCCTTATTGGTTCGAGCTCAGAGACACCAGTGAAGACCAAGGATGGTATTGGTGTGAGCTCAGATAATCAGATGAGGAAGAAGCGTGATTGGCGACGCCTGGTTAGGCGACAGTGATACTCTACTGGTTGACGTGATTCGATGCAGTAGTTTGGCTCTGGCTGAAGACAGCAAGAGAGTAGAGAAATAAGAAGGAGGTAGAAGAGAGGTTTGAAAGGAATTCTTTCTTTTGGTAGCAAACTCTCTGTTGACGTTCAAGCAAGGGTGTTCTGTGAAGCTCTTGGCTGTGAATCTACTTCGTCTTCACTCTCTGCATTCATTGTGGCTGTAAGTTGATTGTGCATTCATTGTAGCCACAAAATTCTGTAAGTCTAAGTCTTGTGCTTCATTCTAAATCTGTTTTGAGACTCTGTGGGAGGTTTCTCCACCGAGAAGGAGAAATACTTAGCCGGAATCTGTCCGGGGGTTGATATACCGAAAGATCAAGGGATCGTCCACCTTACGGACACGCCGAGGAGTAGGGGCAAGTTATCCCCGAACCTCGTACATCATTGTGTTAGTGGTGGTGTGTTTTCTTCTTTGCATAAGTGTTTGTTTTGATTATTTCCGCTGTGCTAACAAATCTCTGTGTAGAAATTTTGTTTTTGTTTTTAAGAGGCTATTCACCCCCCCTCTAGCCATCTAAGATCCCAACAAGTGGTATCAGAGCCTGGTGCTCTTCATTTCGGCTTAACAACCCAAAGAGCTAAACAATGGCCATGAAGGAGAGATTCAGCACCAACCGTCCACTCTATTTCGAGGGAGCAGATTTCCAATACTAGAAAAGCCGCATGGAGTATTACCTCAAGACCGATATCTCCATGTGGTTTTCCGTCAAGGAGGGTTTTACACCACCAAAAGATGAAGAAGGTAAGGAACTTGATTCGTCTAGGTGGTCTACCGAACAACTACGCAAAGCACAAGCCGATGCCAAGGCTATGGTCACCTTGCAATGTGGAATCGCCAAGGACCAACTCGTCAAGGTAGGTCCTTTCTCGAGTGCAAGAGACCTATGGAACAAACTCATTGAGCTCCAAGAGGGAACTCGAGATTCTCGGATTGCCAAGAGGGACCTATTCTTGAATCAGCTTCAAAATCTAACCATGAAGGACAGTGAAACGGTAAGTGAACTTCATGGGAGATTCAAGGAGATCATCAACGGTCTACACTCTGTGGACGAACGAGTGGAGAATCGCGATCTAGTAAGGTATGCTCTAAAAGCTTTTCCTAGGAATGCCTTGTGGTCATCTATGGTAGATGCCTACAAGGTATCCAAGGATCTTTCCATTGTTAAATTAGATGAATTTTTCTGTGAGATGGAACTTCATGAGCTTGCTAACAAAGGTCAAAAAGAGAAGGGTATTGCTTTGTTTGCAGGACCAAAGAGCAAGGATGGAAGAAGGAAGAAGGAAAAGAAGAAAGAAAAGGAGATTTCCTCATCCACCTCTTCCTCAGAATCCGATGATGAAAGTGGATCATCATCAAGTGAGATGGCGAATTTCGTAAGAAGAATCATGAGAAGGAGCAGGAGATACAAAGGAAAAGGTAAACCTAGTGAACAAAATATTGACAAAACTAATGTTACATGTTATGAGTGCAGCAAAAAGGGACACTATCGAAGTGAGTGTCCAAAACTTAAGAAGAAGGAGGAACGAGCCAAAAAGAAGGAGGAAAGAGCCAAGAAGAAGAAGGCTCTCAAGGCCACTTGGGATGAGTCCTCATCGAGCTCATCGGAGGAAGAAGAGAAGATGGAAAAGAGCACACGACAATTAGCACTCATGGCAAGGGAGGTTTCGGACTCCGGAAGTGAGGGAGATTCGAGCGACGCTTCAACCGCGGCTTCATCATCGTCGGATGATGAAGAGGTAACCTCTTCTCATATAGAAAAGTGTTATAAGACTATCACTCATTTATCTACATTGCTTAAAAAGTCAAAAACAGAAAATAAATTGTTAAAAGAAGAAGTAAAAACCTTAAGGACCCTTAGGGAAGATGAGGTCGATGACCTACATCTAGAAGTCCTTGAGGATGAGAACAAGGCTTTAAAGGGTGAGGTTGAGAAACTCAAGAAAATGCTTGAGAAGTTCTCAACTAGCTCTAAGACTCTAGACATGATTCTAAATGCCCAAAGGGCAGTCTACAACAAGGCCGGGCTAGGGTATCAACCCAAGGAGTCGAGTTTCATTTCTCTAATGTCTAGAACTCAAGATAGTAGATTACATGTTTCTAGGGCTCATGGAACTAGGAAAGGTATGACCAAGGCATGGGTTCCTAGGTCTTTCGTTGTAGAAGCATTAGGTCCCAAGATTTGGGTACCTAAAACCTCTATCTTCCGTGTCTTGTAGGCATTGGTCGAGGGGGAGCATCTATCAACTTGGTTTGTTGATAGTGGATGCTCCAAGCACATGACCGGGAACAAATCACTGTTTACAACCATTCAAAACAAAAGTAGAGGTAATGTGTCTTTTGGTAATAATGGTAGCCTTAAGGTTGTAGGAGTTGGAGACATTCATATATCCGAATGTCTCCATATCAAGAATGTCCTTCTAGTCAAGGGGATGACTTTTAATCTCCTAAGTGTCAGTCAATTGTGTGATACGGGTTACACAATTGAATTTCATTGAAGTCAATGTTTGGTTAAACACATTGACACACTTGACACGGTACTATTAGGCACAAGGGTTGATAATATTTATCAAGTATCGTTTAAAAGTGCTACTAATGCTTTGATTAAGTGTCTCATGTCAAAAAAAGAAGAGTCTTGGCTTTGGCATAGAAGGTTGGCACATGTAAACATGAAGAACATTCGGAAGTTGGCCAACAAAGGACTAGTACGAGGCTTACCAAGCATCAAGTACCAAAAGAACAAACTATGTGATGCATGTCAAATGGGTAAGCAAACAAAAGCACCTCATAAAGGTAAAAGCACTGTGAGTACATCTACTGCCTTAGACTTATTACATATGGACTTGTTTGATTGTAACAATGTTATTTCATTGAATGGTAGTAGATATTGTTTAGTAATTATTGATGATTTTACTAGATACACATGGACTTTCTTTTTGAAAACTAAGGATCAAACCATAGATATTTTTATTTCTTTTTGTAGAAGAACTGAAAATGAAAAATCAACAACAATTAAAACCATTAGAAGTGATCATGGTGGTGAATTTCAAAACCATAGGTTCTTAGAATTTTGTCAAGCAAAAGGGTATAGACATGAGTTCTCAACTCCAAGGACCCCACAGCAAAATGGGGTTGTGGAGAGAAAGAACCGAGTCTTGCAAGAGGCTGCACGAAGCATGCTTAATGAGTACTCACTACCGAGTTACTTGTGGGCTGAAGCTGTAAATACAGCGTGCTATGTGCAAAACCGAATATTGATACATAGGTTTTTAGGAAAGACCCCCCATGAACTTTGGTTTGGGAGACCCCCTACAATTAAACATCTTAGGGTGTTTGGTTGTAAGGTGTTTATCTTGAACACAAAGGATCATCTTGGGAAGTTCACGGCTAAGGCTGATGAAGGGATACTGGTCGGGTACTCTCTCACCAGCAAAGCCTATCGAGTCTACAACAATAGGACTAAATTGATTGAAGAGTCCTCAGACGTAGCGTTTGAAGAAATCCCCAACTCAAATGATCAATCAAGGGATGTAGGAGAAATTCAATTTGAACTTAGAAATCTAAGTTTGAATGATCAAAATGAAGAAAGAGTCGAGGTTGACTCTGATGACGATGAGCAAAGGCAACAAAGGGCTCCGGTTGATCCCTTGCCTGATATTGAGTCCTTGCCTGTGCCTAGTGAGACCATTCATGAAGCACCACCAACACCAAGACAATCTAGGATAACCATCAGTCATCCCCAAGATCAAATTGTGGGAGATATCCAACAAGGGGTTAGGACTAGGTCATTCTTTAGAAATGAGTCTAATGAAGTCGCATTGATTTCAGAGATTGAACCAAGACTAGTTGATGAAGCATTGCACGATCCTGATTGGATCATAGCTATGCAAGACGAATTAGGTCAATTTGAAAGGAGCCAAGTGTGGGACTTGGTTCCTAGACCGAAAAAGACCACCATTATTGGAACTAAATGGGTCTTCAAAAATAAGTTAAATCAAAAGGGAGAAGTTGTAAGAAACAAGGCAAGACTTGTAGCCAAGGGCTATAGTCAAGTCGAAGGTCTCGATTATGATGAGACTTATGCTCCCGTGGCACGATTAGAGTCCATTCGTTTGATGCTAGCTTTTGCTGCACATAGAGGTTTCAAATTCTATCAAATGGATGTTAAATCTACCTTCTTAAATGGTTTTATTAAAGAAGAAGTCTATGTTGAACAACCACCGGGGTTTGTGAATACCGAAGCTCCAAACCACGTGTACAAGCTCAAGAAAGCACTTTATGGGCTTAAACAAGCACCACGAGCTTGGTACGAGAGGTTGTCAACATATTTACTAGAAAAGTGTTTTGTGAGAGGCCAAATAGACCCAACACTATTTCTGCGTAGAGATGGTGAAAATATTTTTGTAGCCCAAGTATATGTCGATGACATAATTTGTGGCTCAAATAACAAGGGCTATTTGAATGAATTTATTTCTCACATGGAGAGTGAGTTTGAGATGAGTCTAGTAGGAGAATTGACATTCTTCCTTGGGCTTGAAATCAAACAAACTCGAGATGGCATTTATGTCCATCAGACGAAATACACTCAAGAGATGCTCAAGAAATTCAACATGAGTGACTCTAAGGAAGTATCCACTCCTATGGCGACAAACACTCGCCTTGACAATGATGAGAGTGGAAAACCAGTTGATCTAACGCAGTATAGAAGCATGATTGGTAGTCTTCTATATCTCACAGCTAGTAGACCGACATACTTTTGCTGTGGGCATGTGTGCTAGATATCAAGTCCGTGCCAAGGAATCTCATTTAATTGCGGTTAAGAGAATATTGAGATACCTTAAGGGCACAATTCGAGTAGGTCTATGGTACCCTCGTACAGAGTCTTTTGACTTGGTAGGCTATACCGATTCCGATTATGCTGGGTGCAAATTGGATCGGAAAAGCACTAGTGGGGGTTGTCAATTCTTAGGTTCATCTTTAGTTAGTTGGTCAAGTCGGAAGCAACATTGTGTTGCTCTCTCCACGACCGAGGCTGAATACATTGCCATGGGAGAGAGTGTATCACAATTGTTGTGGATGATACACACCCTAGAGGATTATGGACTTTCTTATAAGGGTGTACAAGTGCTATGTGACAACATTAGCACGATCAACCTAACTAAAAATCCAGTCCATCATTCAAGGACCAAGCACATTGAAGTGCGTCATCACTTCATTAGAGATCACGTAGCTAGGGGTGACATTGTGCTCACATATGTGGAGTCAAAGTCAAACCTAGCCGACATTTTCACCAAACCCCTTCCGGAAAATGAATTTAGTCATTTAAGGAGGGAGTTGGGGATGTGTTTGGCTCATTAGGTCCTTAGGACTTCATCATGATCAATAAGGACAATTAAAATGACAAGAGAAATTGGGAATGATTTTGGGCAACTTGGGAGCATCTCACACAAACTATAAGGTTTAACAAAATATTTTTGTTTGCTAGAAATGGGGTGAGATGCTAGGAACAACCAAATTATTCAAAATGTATCATGCATCCCTTGAATAATTAGGTTGAAGAGACATTAATTGAGTATGGGGAACACCATTACATAATTCATGTGTAATTGGTTCCTTGATCTTACTCATATATTCCAACCAAGGAACCTTGGTTGGACTTTTGCCTAGAAATTTTCTAATCATGGTTGATGGTTGATGTGTTGATTGGTATTGTTGTTTGGTTTATGTCATGACTTTGATTGATAAAACGATAGGTTGTTAAAGGAAATAATAACAACTTGGATATATTTTGACAAACTTGAAACTAAACATAACAAGGATAAAAAATTTCAGCTTTCATGCCTTGATTGAAAATTAGGACAAGTTGTTTATATTTTGACAAACTTGAACCTGATCGTAGAGATGAGTTTAGCAAAATTATGTTTTGAACTCTTAAGGACCAAGAAGACAGAACTCCATATGGTTGGAATTAGTGTGAGGTTTTGTTTGATAAGAATCTGAAACTTTAGGGCTATAAACATGTTCAGACCATAACTTTTAGGTAAGAGTTATGCTTGTAGATCCTCCATGTTCTAGGTACTGAACTTGGAAGTTTTCCTAGAGAAACTTCCATGAATTATCGAACACGAGTTACTGAAATTACTGTTTTCAGTTACTGAAATTACGGGAGATACTAGTATCAGACACTGATCGGTCTACGGACCGATCAGGACAGCCTGGAACGCTCGAGCCCGCTACTGATCCCTTTCTGATCGGTCTACAGACCGATCAGAGAGTTCCCTGATCGGTCCGGAGATCGATCAGATCAATTCGGCACAAAAGTCACTGATCGTCTCCTAATCGGTCCGTGGACTGATCAGGTTGTTCCTGGATCGGTCTGGAGACCGATCAGGAGGCTTCTGATACCTTCTGATCGGACAACCGTCCGATCATTTCTTCACTGTACACCTATCTAAACCCTTAAAACCTCCCGATCCCTTCTTTTCCTCATTCACGCGAAACCCTAGCCGACTCTTCCCACCAGCTCACCCTTTCTCTTCTCTTTGCACGCCGGAACACTAGTCGCAGTTCTAGCTCTCCGAAGCTCTAGCCAAGAGTTCAATGGCACCAAGGTAACTCCTATTTCTCTAGAACTTTGGCATTTCGATTTCATTCCTCACATATCTGTGGCTTTGTGTTTCGGGTGGCTCCTGTGCTCTTCTTTTTCCCATTGTGTCCCATTAGAAAGAAACCAGTAGGTGAGGGTACTTCCAAGTCCAAAGATAAATCCAAAGCTCTTGCTCCCTCTCGACCTCAACCGTCCAGTTCGGGGAGATTCCCCAACCAACAGTTTGAAAAATCCTTTAAGGAAAGAACCTTCAAGTTGCTCCCATGTAGATCAGTCGATAAAAACTACATGAATGAGTTTTGTCCAGCGATTACGGAGACCATAGCCTACTATAAACTTGATTCCTTGGTATATTTAGAGAGGGATATCAACCTTGACTTAGTTTCTGAATTCTATAACAACCTTCATCAGACTATTGATGGTAGTTATAGATCAAGAGTGGCTAAGCAAAACGTTGATTTCAGCTTAATTGCTTTCTTTGGTTATTTAGGCTGTCGTATGTGTTCGGGGACGGTGTTCTCATTCTATCCTGCTTTGCATGAACCCGTGCCTCATCCTCTTGATGTCTCATCTGACTCGATTTATGAGTACTTCTTTGGACATCCAAGACCGGATGGATTAGATGAGTTAGATGTCGATTTTCCTACATTTGCAGCCCTTGGCATTTCTGCTCCTGATTACATTCTTTTCAAAATTGTCACAAACTGTCTTCTGCCTATTACCTCTAAACCATTGGCAGAGATTCGATCGTATCATTGTCTGATGCTTTATGGGTTGCGTAGGCGTCTTGACTTTGATATCATGTCGAGTGTCTATACTTCTATCATATCCCATAGCGAGCCAAGCGGTTACACCATCTATATGCCTTTTGGGCATGTGATTACTGACTGGCTTGAGACCCTGGGTATTGACGTCTCTAAGGGGAGGATAGTAAAGATGGTTAGGCAGGATTGTCGACTTGGGAAACGTGCGTTTTCCAAGTCTGGAATCTTAGGACAAGCCGGGGCGGTTAGGTGGAAGGATGGGAGGGCACTAGGTGAGTTACCTCGACGACAGGCTGCTCCTGTTGCTGCATATGGAGAGGCCGATCCTGATCTGCGCTGGCAGATCGCCGAGCTGGAGAGCCGCTTTGATCAGCACGAGGAGATGATATCTGCTGAGATGGATGGACTACGTATTCGTATAGACCAGCGCTACGATGACCTGCGCGGGCATATTGACCAGCGCTTCGATGATATGCGTAGTCATCAGGTGGTGACACAGCAGTTGCTACTCGGATGGATGGCACGCTACCCGCCTCCACAGTCTTACCCAGGCTATCCATCCTCCAGCGTGCCGCCTCAGGATTTCACCCTTCATGCCGATGATGATGATGCTCCTCATGTTGAGGACGTTGATTGATATAGTCTGTGTGTCACCTTGTCTGTATGTATTTTGGATGTTATTTGTCTGACCTGGATGTTTGCACTTCTGATGCTACTCATGTATTTATGCTACTCAGTTTTATATTTGCTTGCTCTTTATTATGCTTCATTTTCTATCGGTTATTAATATGTTGTTCACTTGCATGTCTTGTTTGTCCTTTATTTCCTTATTACTGTCTTATAATACACTTAGAGGGAATTCTAAGTCCTTTAAGAAATAGACAGTAAGGGTTAAGGGGGAGTTCTTTGAGTTATCTTACCTTATTCGCACCTTTTCGGTGTTTGACAAAGGGGGAGAAGATAACTAAGTTTAGATGAATGAAAATTTGAAGACCCTCATACAGTGTAGTATCCGTCTTAGGGGGAGGATCTTGATTCCCCTAAAATTATGAAAATTTGAACAAATTCTGATCTAAACTTAAATCGTGTTGTCAAACAACAAAAAGGGGGAGATTGTTGATACAGTCTGACCTGGCTGTTGTTTTGATGTTGACATTGATTTAAGTTTGTATCAGATATTAATCAAACTCAGACTGACTACTAATCGAGGTTGATCCGTTGGGAGGGAAAGTCCTGGTGAGTGAAGCCAGGCAAGGGAAATCCAGATGGGTCAAGGTTGACCAGACATCTGGTGAAAAGTCCAAGCAGGGAGCTTGGCATGGGAAAAGTCCAAGTATGGAGACTTGGCACGGAGTGGTCAGAGAGGGCTCGGTAGCTCGTTCTCTGGACCGGACGAAGTCGGAGAGGGCTCGGTAGCTCGTTCTCCGGACTAGGTCAGAGAGGGCTTGGTAGCTCGTTCTCAGGACCAATCCTAGTATCACATAGGCGTTGGATCGGTCAACAGACCGATCCAGTGAGATTTTGATTGCCTGATCGGTGCACAGACCGATCTGGTGAAACTAGGTTTGCTGATCGGTCTGGTGACCGATCAGGAAACACTCAGTAGCACACTGAGTGTAATCTGATCGGTCTGTAGACCGATCAGGAAACACTCAGTAGCCTACTGAGTGTAATCTGATCGGTCTGTAGACCGATCAGGAGATGATGTCGCGAGAAGGAAAAAGGAGTGGATCGGTCCGTGGACCGATCCATATGAACCCTGATCGGTCTGTAGGACCGATCAGGTCATATCCTGATCGATCTTGAGACCGATCAGGTGACGATCACAGGAGTGCGAGGAACCGCACTCATTAATCCCTGATCGGTCTGCAGACCGATCAGGCCATACCCTGATCGGTCTCCACGACCGATCAGACATCAATCCAAAGGTGTGGATCGGTCCGCTGACCGATCCACCACACTGTCTGCACACACTGTCAGTTTCTGCTGATTTCTGATTCGTTTCTGATGCGTCTGATCTAATATCTACGTGTGAGCTTTTTGAGTAACAGGTTGCAGGTACCATGGTGATGCTTGATTTCAAATCAATGACTATCAAAGGAATAAAACAAAATGGTTTTTCCACTGGTTATCGCTGCAAATTGTGCAAAAGAAGCGTCAACGTTCACTGGCTTGTTCAGTTGGCTCACTGGCTGCAATCAGCTTGACTCTTCCTTATTGGTTCGAGCTCAGAGACACCAGTGAAGACCAAGGATGGTATTGGTGTGAGCTCAGATAATCAGATGAGGAAGAAGCGTGATTGGCGACGCCTGGTTAGGCGACAGTGATACTCTACTGGTTGACGTGATTCGATGCAGTGGTTTGGCTCTGGCTGAAGACAGCAAGAGAGCAGAGAAATAAGAAGGAGGTAGAAGAGAGGTTTGAAAGGAATTCTTTCTTTTGGTAGCAAACTCTCTGTTGACGTTCAAGCAAGGGTGTTCTGTGAAGCTCTTGGCTGTGAATCTACTTCGTCTTCACTCTCTGCATTCATTGTGGCTGTAAGTTGATTGTGCATTCATTGTAGCCACAAAATTCTGTAAGTCTAAGTCTTGTGCTTCATTCTAAATCTGTTTTGAGACTCTGTGGGAGGTTTCTCCACCGAGAAGGAGAAATACTTAGCCGGAATCTGTCCGAGGGTTGATCTACCGAAAGATCAAGGGATCGTCCACCTTATGGACACGCCGAGGAGTAGGGGCAAGTTATCCCCGAACCTCGTACATCATTGTGTTAGTGGTGGTGTGTTTTCTTCTTTGCATAAGTGTTTGTTTTGATTATTTCCGCTGTGCTAACAAATCTCTGTGTAGAAATTTTGTTTTTGTTTTTAAGAGGTTATTCACCCCCCCCCCCCTCTAGCCATCTAAGATCCCAACACTTGTTTGCGGATCACTAGCTTAAACTTCCATTTTGGATGACTATAGGAAGTTAATTAAGAGCGTGTGATCTTCCCCATCGGAAGGGACACAATCTTATTAACAGACTTAGTGTCAAGTAATGGTATACACTTAGGCACGTCTAATAGTATCCTCCCCATCGGAGTCACTGCTATTATTTGTATGACCGAAGAAAACCAACTATTGATTTGTCAAATAAATAAGTTGACAAGATAATAAAATTAAAAACCCCTCTTACAAATGTTTGATTTTGTATACGTCCACACTATCGTGACATACAAAATTCATGGTGTTTGAGGTAATTTTATTTGTCATAAAGATTTATTGATAAGATAATTAATGGGTAAACCCCTCCTCTTACAAATGTTTAATTTTGTATATGTCCACACTATCGTGGCATGCAAAATTCACGGTGTTTGAGGTGTTGGTGAAATTAAATAATATTGTTTGAGAAATCAATGTTATTTTAAATTCAAAAGTTTTGACCAAATATTTGATCAAATAAAGATCAACTATTAATTTTATTCGTCATAAAGTAAAGATGACGAGATAATAAAATTAATGGATAAAATCTCTTCTTTGATTTTGTATACGTCCACACTATCGTGGCATACAAAATTCATGAAAATTTTAAGGAATTGATCTTGACCAAATATTTTTATGATTCTTAGGATTTAAAATGTTTGTCAATTCCCTAGTTGTTATACTATAGAAAAGACTTAGTAGTCCCGATTGTAAAAATTGGAAATAGGACTTGGACATTAAGGTAGTCTGTCTTTTTAGAACTAAAGAACAATATAGGTGTATTTAATTCATTAGTTGAAACATGTTTAGTGGTGTTATCTACAAAAACATGGAGTGTAGATACAGATGCCATTAATCATGTCCGTAATTCATTGCAGGGTTCCAGGAAACCCGACAACTAAATGAAAATAAAAACACCGTCCACATGAGCACTGCTATAAAAGTGGCAGCTGTTGCAGTGGGAGATGTTTGTCCTTTAATAGGAATAAAATATGGATTATTAGAAATTATCTTTACGTACTAAGTTTAGAAAGAACCTGATTTCAGTTTCTAAACTATTATAGAATAGATATTGTGTCTATTTTGATAACAAAGCTGTTATCAAGAAAAATAGAGAAGTTATCTATTTTGGTATGTTGGTTGACAATTTATAATCCAATAACTCCCACGATGCAATAATGGAAATTGTAACACATCTTCTAACTTTAAGAGAAAGCAACCTTCGGAAATGAACCAATTATATCTTTGACATTTAAGGCTAGGTTATATTAACTTGTAGTAGGATTCATTGGTAGCTAATGAACTTTGGGTTCATTAGTAGTGGAAATCTTTCCAACTTGCGAATCTTACTTGGAAGGAAAAATAACCAAGAAGCTTTTAAGTCTAAGGGGTATGGAGCCAAAGATATGTTGGAATTGGTTCATTCTGATTTGTGTGATCCTATGACTATCCAGACAAGAGGTAGTATCAAATATTTCATCTATTTTATAGACAACTATTCAAGATACAAATACATTTACTTAATGTGCCGCAAGACTAAGTGCTTTGATTAGTTCAAAGAGTACAAAGATGATGCGGAGAAACGTTAAAGTAAAAGTATCAAGTCACTATGGTAAGATCATAGTGGCAAGTACCTCTTGGGACAATTTAGGAGTTACTTATCAAAAGTAGGGATTCACTCCCAACTAACTGCACCTGGTACACCCCAACAGAATGGTGTAGTAGAAAGAAGGTATATGACTCTTATGGAAATAATTAGATTGATGATGAGTTATTCAGACAATTACCAAGTTCGTTTTAAGGATATACTCTGAAAAAGAAAGTGAACATAGTACCTTCCAAAATCAGAACTCTCTACTCATATAGAATTGCTGAATAGGCGTAAGCCTATTTTGAAGTATATTCGGATTCGGGTAATCCAGCACATATGCTGAAGAGAGACAATGATAATTTGGACAGGAATTCACTTGTTTGTGGGTTATCCTAGAGAAAAGAAAGTAGGTTTATAGTCTTAAAAATCAGAAGGTCATTGTTAGCATCAATGATCGATTTTTAGAAAAGGACTATGTAATAAACCACGTGCCCATAAGTAAATTTGTTCTTACGGAAATAATAAAAGACATGTCTAATCTAGTACCAACTGTACAAGATGAGATACCACAAGGAAACTGCAACACGTATCACAAATGATACACAATTGCAGAAAGTGCCTCGTCGTAGTGGGAGGGTTGTTAAGCAACCTTAAAAGATTCATGTTTTGGGAGAGTTTTTGGACTCGATCCCTGGAGGACATGAACCTGATCTCCGGACATATGACGAAGCACTCCAAGATAAAGATGCAGCATCTTGGCAAAGAATAATAAATAATAGAATTAGAATAAATGTATTCTAATAAAATCTGGAAGCTTGTAGAACCACCAAATGGTGTAAAAGCCTTTGGGTGTAAAAAGGTCTATAATAGGAAAAGAGGGATAGACAGGAAGGTAGAAACTTTCAAAGCAAGGCTTGATGAAAAAGGAAACTTTTTCACAGGTAGTCATGCTTAAGTCTATCCGGATTCTTTTATCTATTTGGCAAGTGGATGTCAAGACAGCATTCCTTAATGGAAGTCTTGAAGAAAGCATCCATATAAAGCAACCAGAAGGGTTCATTGCAAAGGGCTAAGAGTATCTTGTATGCAAGCTCAATCAGTCTATGGACTGAGACAAAGCTTCAAGGTCTTGGAACATCCGGTTTATCAAAGTAATCCAGACCTATGGATTTATTTCGTAACCGGATAAGTCTTGTGTATACAAAAAGTGTCATGGAAACGTGGTGGTATTTCTTGTACTATACGTAGATAACATTTTTTATAGTTGGAAACAATATCAAAATGTTGTCAGAAGTGTAACGACCCGCCTTCTACTACTAGGCTATAAGGCGAATCGCTACAGTTGTACTGTGCTAAACTATACTGTGCGGAAAGCTGGGCTAATTAAAATTTTTGCTAACTAATTGATTCTTATAAACTAATCGCCTTACAGACCGATCTACTGATACTGGTACGGTCACAAGACCCTGGATCGGTCTGCTGTCCGATCCTGAAGCTTCATTGGACACCTGATCGGTCTGACGATCGATCAGGAATCGATCGGTGGCTACGAGGTCTGGCTGTGTCACTGGATCGGTCGGCCGACCGATCCTTAAACCCGCAACTGGGTTCGCTATCGTCTCTGGATCGGCCGTCAAAGCGACGATCGGCATCGTCCAGTAGTAGTCGATCGCACGACCGATCTGTGCACTCGCAGCGCCTTGAGCTATCAGATCTTTGGATCGGCGCTGACCGATCCAGAGGATACAGTAGATGCTGTATCTCACCGGATCGGTCGGCCGACCGATCCAAGGGCATCCACCGATCGGTCAGACCGATCGAGTTCTCGATTTCAAGTCCGACTCGATCCCAAAGACTGCTTCGTGCAAACCCATACATCGCAAACATTTAAGCATAATACACATCCTACTAACATGTGACTAACATTCTAACAACCTAAACTAGTAATCTAACTTAACATGGGGCATAGTTTAGGAATTCATGGCAACCCACAACTACAAGTGCATAGAACATGAAAGTCACAACCAATGGGTAAAATGCTAAAGTAAATGCTAATGAGTCAAATGCTCAATTCGCTATGTCCCCTAAGACCTTTTATTCCAGTTCCTGCCACACACACCACCTTCACATTGACCCCCAGCCTCCACTGCTAGTCCATTTTCCTTTTACCTGTATCTGCAGTATAAGGAAAATAGTATCTGTAAGCCAACGAGCTTAGTAAGAAACCATCTACCTCACAAAAACATGCAACGATGCAATCATGGATTTAAATCATGCTATTTGAAAACATGCACTGAAAAGCTAAACCATGGCATACTGAAATCTAATGGCATAACATATAAGCATGGCATATACACTGGAATCATGGCATAGCAAGTAATAACACTAAGCTAATCATAAGTTAAGCTAACTGGAACTAAAGCTGTAACTGAAACAAACTCCACTAGCATATCTGATTTTGAGTTTGAAACTAATACATAATAAGTGAAAATAATAAACATGCTGTAGGGCCCGGCAACCGTACTTTGCTGTGCGCGCATCCCTAACTAGACCCGGGTTTGCAAGTCCCGAATTTAGTAGGGTTAACTAGGTTATCTAAACCTAGGGACGACTGTGGGAGCCCAACCCAATGGATATCTAATCCAGTACAGTGCCAACTGAAAGTAAAATACTGAATAGCTAATCTGTTTTGCTGAAACTAGGTTATCTGAACCTAGGACTAGGTTATCTGAACCTAGAGGCGACTATGGGAGCCCACCCATTGGATATCTAATCCATATAAACTGAAATAACTATTTTACTGGTTTAAATGCTTCTAATGCATTTATCTAAGCTGTTAAAATGCCTAAGTTGCATTTTAGCTGATCTAATCATTTTATCGAACACTTGGTGTGCCTAAACCCTCCTCTCCATTAGGGAATCGCTTCTAGGCACCCAACAGCGTCTATGATCCCCAACTGAAGGAGAATAGACGTATTCGGCCCATCTAAAAGCGCTAAACTAATCCCTAATTGGCGAAGAGAGCTAAATACACCCTAGGTATCGATAAAAATCTGCATACATCCTAACTAGAGCATAAAAACTCAAGCGGAAACTATTATACTGCAGGTGAGGGGTTTCTTACCTTCTAATCGTAATTTCTTACGATTCTATTCGCTAGAACTCCGGTGGAGGTGGTCCTCTCGACGATCCGCTCACGTCTTCGCGTTCCTCTCGCGGAGATGAACCTTTTTCGTGTTGGAGTCCTCGCCGGAAAGTGATCCGAGAGCCCTTGTGGCTTGGGCGCCGAGAGAGGAGGAGGAAGAGGGGTGTTCGGCGTTGAGGGTTTGGAGAGGATCGGCGTGAGGTTTTTGTGAGGGGGAATTGCCGAACCAACTTAAAATAAACCAAACCCCAACTTAAGTTCTTATTTATATTAAGTGGGTAACTAGGCCCAACTCTAATATAAATTAAATTGTTCCCCTTTCCTTTCAGCACGGCCCTGCTGGGTTCACTGGTTACTAGCATTATCCCTCAACCCATAGGTCTCGGGTTCGATTCCCGCCTAGGCCATTTTCGTTTCCTAATTGTTTTTGCTACTTCCGCTACTCGGAAAATTCCGGAAAAATATCTAAAAATTCCAGAAAAATCATACTATATTTCTAAAATAGTTTTGAGAATTTTTCGGGCGTTACAAGAAGTAAGGGTATGGTTGTCCAAACAATTCGATATGAAGGACTTGGGAGAATGTATATATTCTTGGGATCAAAGTAATAAGGGATCGCAAGAAAAGAATATTTTACTTATCCAAATCTTCATATATTGAAAAAAATCCTTGCTCGTTTTAAGCATGCAGAACTCTAAGAAAGGTTTCTTACCTTTTTGGCATGGAGTAGCTTTATCTAAAGAGATGTCTCCGAAGACATTAAAGGAGATAAAGGACATGAAGGCAGTTCCTTATGCTTCGGCTGTGGGAAGCCTAATGTATGCAATGCTGTGTACGAGACAGGATATCTATTTTGCCGTGGGCATGGTTAGCAGATATCAAAGTAACCCTAGACAAGGACATTAGTCTGCAGTAAAGCATATATTGAAGTACCTTAGAGGCACTAGAGATTATATGCTAGCTTACAAGGCAGTTATTTTGGTCCCTGTGGGTTGCACGGATTTTGACTTCCAATCGAATAAGGACAATAGTAAGTTAACCTCGGGGTTTTGTGTTTACTTTAGGAGGTAAAGTCATAACTATGGAAGAGTGATAAGCATAAGTGTTTTTCTGGACTCTACCATAGAAGTTTAGTATATGACAAGCCTCTGAGGAAGCCATAAAAGCTGAATGACTCAATAACCTCAAGATAGACTTAGATATGATTTCTGGTTTGTCCAAAGATTATTACAATTTATTGTAATGATATTGGTGCAGTAACAAACTCGAAGAAACTATAAGTCTATAAGGCAGGTAAACACAATAGAGCGCAAGTACCACCCAATACGAGAAATCGTATAAACGAGGACAAGTTGTTGCCGCCTAGATTGCATCAGGTGATGACCTATAGATCCTTTCACTAAGGTCCTTAAGGCAAGAGCTTTTGATGGGCATGTTGAAGGGTTGGGAATCAGATGTATGGTAGCAGATATAGCAGCTTAGTCTTTTAGTATAAGTGGGAGATTGTTAGGATGTATACTGAAAGCCTAGCTTTTGGTATAAACATTTATCTAGAAATAAGAATCACATTGGTCAAATGTCTACATTTATGATAAATGTAGTTGTTCAATTAATTTATATTGTAGATAATATGGTGTGTGGTGTCACACACAGAGGATCATGTTATCAGTACCTTATAAATTATAAACAGTAGCTCACGACCATGATGGAAAGGAACAAACCATTGGAAGGTCGTAGTGTAATTAGGTATTAGTTTATCTTAACTATATAATTACACTAGTACACTTAGAGTGTATTGAGTAGGACCATTAGAGGTCGTTTCTTTTATACTGACTTTATAAAGGAATAAAGACCTCAGTTATTATGGAAGTGTGTGCTCTTAATCCTAATATAATAACAAGCACATATATTTGATATTTATTTCTTTAATTTATCAATGGGTGAGATTTAGTTCGATAAATCAATAAGCCCGATAAGTTGGGAAACGATATCACTTATAGTGTGTGTTGTTGATTATAGAAGGAAACTGTGTCCTAGTAATCTAGGTTGAGAATGTCCCCAAGAGGAGCTCATAAGGATTGTCATGTTAAACCCTGCAGGTGGATTTAGTCCGACATGACGATGAAGTTGAGTGGTACTACTCTTGGAGCTAGATATTAATTAAGTGAGTTGTCAGTAACTTACTTAATTAGTGGACATTTGTTATCTTAAACACAGGGAGACTAACACACTCATAATAAGAAGGAGCCCAAAATGTAATTTGGGATTGGTGCGGTAGTTCAATAATAGTTCTCTAGTGGAATGAATTATTATTGATAAAATTAAGTTGTGTGTTCGGGGCGAACACGGAATGCTTAATTTTATCGGGAGACCAAAACCAATTCCTCCTCTCGGTCCCTATCATAGCCTCTTAATTATAGAGTACTATACCCACCTTCTTACCCATCCCATAGGGGTCGGCCAAGCTAGCTTGGAGACCAAGCTAGGGCCGGCCAAAGTTTGGTTCATGGGTGCTTCAAGGTGGCCGGCCCTAGCTTGGGTTCAAGCTTGGTGTGGCCGGCCCAAATTAAAATAAAAGGATTTTTATTTTTAAAATTTTTCTTATGTGAATAACATGATTTAAAAGAGAGTTTAAAAATTTAAATCTTTCCTTTTATAAGATTCTACAAAAGATTAAGAGAAGAGATAAAATCTCTTTCCTTATTTGTAGATTAAAAGGTCGATTTTAATTTTGGTAAAAACTTTCCTTTTAAATATGTTCATGATTTAAAAGAAAGTTCAAAAATTAAAAATTCTCTTTTATTAGTTTCTACAAAAGATTAAGAAAAGATTTAATATCTTTTGTTATTTGTAGATTGAAAGGAGATTTTAATTTTTAGAGATAACTTTCTTTTTTGAAAATTATCCACATGTTTAAAAGAAAGATTTTAATTTATAAAATTTCTTTTTATTAACCAATCATGAAGGGATTAAAATTATTGGAGAAATTTTTTATAAATTTCTAGAAACAAATTAGGAAGTTTTAATTTTTGTTTTAATTAAAACTCTCCTTGTTTTGGGGAAAGAGGTGGCCGGCCAAATAAATTGGAGAAGAGAAAATTATTTTTAATTAAATAAATTTTATTTTTCATGGCAAAAGAATTAAGGAAGTTTTTATTTAAATTTCCTTATTTGCCAAGACCAAGAATTATAAAAGAGGGGGTAGAGGAGGCTTCATGGAGAATAAATCTATTCTTTTTCTTCCTCTCTTTTCTTCCTTGGTGTGGCCGGCCCCTAGAGGTTCCCCTTCTCCTTCTCTCTTCTCCTTCTTGTGGCCGAGACTTCATCATCTCTTGGAGGCATAGAAGTGGCCGGATCTAGCTTGGAGAAAAGGAGAGAAATGAGTCTTGTTTCTTGCATCCCTTGGAGCTTGGTTGGTGGAAAAAGATCTTCATCTTTTGGAAGCTTTGTGCTTGGCCGAAACTTGAAGAAAGGAGAAGAAGGTGCTTTGGTGGTTTCTCATCTCGAAAGATCGTTGCCCACACAACGTCCGAGGTTAGAAGAGGAATACGGTAGAAGATCAAGAGGTTTTTTCTAAAAGGTATAACTAGTATTTTTCCTTTCCGCATCATACTAGTTATTTTTGGAAATAACACCAAATACAAGAGGCATACGATTCTAGTATTTCGAATTTATTTTCGATGTTGTGTTCTTTTGTTTTTTCTTTTCCTTGTGATTTGATTGTTCTTTTCGGTTGACCTAAAGTTATTTAAGGAAATTAAATATTAACTTTCCTTAAAAGGCTTTGTCTAGTCGGTGGTGGTTGTTCTCATATCCAAGAGGGCCATGTGCCTCGCCACGTCAGTATTGGGAGCCAATTTTGGAAACTAATATTTAATTAAATTAATAACCTAGGTGATTTGGATCGAACGTGTTAAGTTCCGCAGGAGATCCGAGTCTAAACCTAAAAGAACAAATAGATTAAACTTTGGATCAAATGTGTTAAGTTCTGCAGGCGATCCAAGTTTAATTTAAAAGAACACATGGTAGCTAGGAAAAGGTTCAGACCTTTGTACAAAATTTTTGTACAGTGGAACCATTAGGTTTTCCGAGTAGCAACCAACATAAATACCATAAGGGTTAGATTAGGAAATTTTCACAGAAATACATACCTAGGAAATTTTAAATTAACCCAGTAGGAAGGAACCTATATTGGGTTCCAAAATCATATTTGGATTGAATGTTTTTAAATTATGGATTTCAGAGTAAATTAAATATTAAATTTCTTTAAGAGACTTTGCCTAGAAAGTGGTTGTTGTTCCAATATCCAAGAAGGCCTAGTGTCTCGCCACAGTTTGGAAGCCAATTATTGAAATAAGTATTTAATTGACTAACTGTTAAACATTTAGAAGTTATAAAAATATCTTAATTTACTGTTAAAAATTCATTAAATATTTTTTAAAATTAATTAATTCTTATCTTTTTTTAATTAATTCTTAGACTTTTAAATGAATCCCATTTTTAACGTGATCAAAAGGGAGAGTAGGGAAGAACAAGTTTAGAGGGCACTTGTAAATATTTTTTTTGCAAAAAGGTTAAAAATTGTTACTTGAAAACAAATTTTGTAATTTTTTTCTTTTTCTAGAAAATTTGACTTAGAAAATTTTTCTTAATTGCAATTTTTTTTTACTTGCAAAAATTAGAAATTTTTTCCCCCTAACTTAACTTTGATTTGATCACATCAAAAAGGGGAAACTGTTGGTACCCCATCCTAGTTTTGATGTGATCAATCAAGTCAGGTTAGGTCCTGTTGGTGTTTAACCTTGTGTCTAAGTGTGTAGGAGCTTAGGAGCACAGGAAGTCGAGCGAAAGACGCGGCTAGTGAGAAGGATGGCACGGGAGAGAGTCGACAGGCTCGATGCGTCTGAGGGACTAGGTGCTGCGGAAGAGTACACCGATAGACGAGAAGGACGCGCGCGGCAGTCCAGGGGACGAGAAGCTGGAGCGGAAGCCTGCTCTATGAGAAGGTCGGAAAAAGGATTCGAGTGAGCCCTATTCCGGTTGGCCAAAATCACCCAAGCGATCGGAATGGCAAAAGAGCATAACATGACTGTAAGTGCTGCTGGAGGTACCTTCAAAGGAAGTTGAAGGCGCCTCCGCGCCTTCCATGGTTGGAAGGCGCCTTCTAGTCCTATGGAAGGCACCTTCAACTAGGCAGATTTTGCTGTTGACAGTGGATAAACTTTTATCCACTGACACCTTGCTGGAGTAACCTTCCAACCCTATGGAAGGCACCTTCCAGCCCAGGATAAGATTTTTCAGGGGCTATAAAATGACCCTGGACCTAGGAAATATAATACAACACTTTCAATTGATCCATCTTGAGTTCTGAACTATAATTGAGTGCGTCAACTACTATAAGAGGCTTCTTCGTCTGAATGAGAGTTTACTGAGCTTTTATCTTCTTTGGATTAACAACCTCTCCAGTTGTAACCAAGTAATTTGTTGTGTCTCCTTCTTTTAGTTTATTTACTTTGTTTATGCAAGTGTTCGATTTAATTACGCTATAAAGTTTGAAGAAGGTTCATTTTTTATTGCAAGGCTATTCTCCCCCTCTAGCCAACCGCTACCGGGTCCAACAGCTTAGACCAAGTCTAGGCGCCCGAACTCCAAGCACCCAGACCACCTTCGTACCGAACAGGAACCTCTTTGAATGTTGAAATAGGGATAAGTCTCGAAGTCCACGTCTGCAACACTCCAGGCTCCCAGACCTATCCAGGTTAGGGATGACAATGGGTCGGGTTCGGGTCGGATTCTATATCCTCCGTACCCATAAAAGGATCGGGTATTCGGGATCGGATATATTCTATACGTGTAATTTTTCTTCTTTCTATTGAACTATTATCATTCAACAAAAATATATTAAAATTAACATCCTATTAAAAAAAAAAATATATATATATATATAATTAAAAAAAATAGATTAAACATCTATATAATCTCCTACTAATATCAACAAAAAATAGTAAGTTGATTTTAGAAAAAGTAATTTTTTTTAATATATGTATATATATTATTTAATCGGGTATTCGGGTCGGGTATCGGATATTGATAGTCCCTCCATACCCTCCTCTATTCAGGTCGGATGTCGGATCCTCCATCGGGTTCGGGTGAAATTGTCATCCCTAATCCAGGTGCCCCAAGTGAGGATAAACTTTTATCTTAAAGTGGTTACGAAGAAGATAAGGTGCACTGCTGGGGTCGCCTAGACCCGCTCCTAGTGCCCAGAGTTGCCACGTCAACTAACGATTAAATCTGACTAGAGAGCTATAAAAGGAGAGCTTGCTCTCTTTTTTTGAATAACACACTTTCTGTAATCTCATTTGTAATTATGTACTTTTAATTTATGCTTTCAATGCTTGTACGAGACATCTCCGCTTCGAAGGATTTGCTCATAGAAATAAATCTCAGTGAGCTTTAATTACCTTGTATTAGCAATCCTCTAATTACAAATCAAGTAAATATGGTTGTCTCATATTTCCTTTATTGTGCATTTCAGTTTACTTTAATCAAGTGTGTATTTGCTAAAGCCCAAAGATTAAGAAAGGTTAATTTTTATTTTAGACAATTCACCCCTTCTTGTCGACTGCACTGGGACCAACACTCTTCACATAAAGGGAAAGAAGATTGTATTAGCACTGTATTGAGAAGAAACCATTCTTACTCCAGAAGCCAAAACTACTAATCTACTTTCTATATCCAGGTTCTTAGATGAGATGGAGCATGGAGCCATTGTCTATGCTTTGCTATCATGCCATAGCGATGTCCTGGCCACGGACATTGAGTTACCAACCAAAGGACAGTATCTGTTAGTGAATTATGATGGGCTGATGCTAGATGATCTTCTTTTTGGGCTACCACCCATGCAAGATATTCAACATCAGATTGACCTTGTTCCGGGTTGAGTTTGCCTAACCTACTAGCATATCGCCTCAATCCCAAGGAGGCTGAAGAATTATAACGTCAGATAGTGAAATTGTAGGATTGAAAAGCGCTAGAGGGGGGGGGGGGGGTGAATAGCACTCATGGCTATTTCGTTCATTTCAGAAAACTTTAAGTAAATACGCAACGGAAAAGTAAAGACACGAAAACAATGCTAACACTTTTGGTTACTTGGTTCGGAACCTGTGTCATCTCCTACTCTAAAGCCCACGATCGTTGATCGCTTTTGGTGGGCAATCACTATGAGCTCAAGAATATTTACAAGATTAATTACAAGTATATAATTTAAGTGCAGAAAAAATACACCAATAACTAAGAATGAGAAAACCCGGACTTCAGGTTGTCGGAGCAGTGCTACAACTTCTTCGAATCGTTTGGTTAGCAGCACATGGAAGAAGTATTGCGAGTATGGATTGTTATTTGGCATCTGCTCGAACCAGGCTTATATAAGTTGTTGAGGGCGCCTCCAACCTCTATAGGAGGCACCTCAAGCCCCGAGTCAGCCGCATTGATAAGCTCCACGGAGTTCGCTGTATATCCACCCGAATGTGCCTCCAAGCTCCATGGAGGGTGCCCTTCATCCATCGTTTGAGGCGCCACCCATCTCCTTCGAAGGCGCCTTCACTCCTTGCTGTAAGGCTTTTATCCAAGGCACCCGAGGCACCTCCAAGCTTGATGGAGGGCGCCTCGAGTACTATTCATCCGAGGCTTCCCTTGGGCAACTTTATTCCTGCAAGGCATATTGTCCACAAACAAAGTATATCATGCAAAACCAAGTTAGCACAATAAAATACAAATAATATAAATATTTGACAGTCATCGGACTATCCATTTCTGATTTTGGATTTCCTCCAGAAATCCTAGATCGAACTGATGCCTACTGTTCCCTCGTCGGGGAACACGTCCTCACCTACTCTTCTCAGGAGAGTTTACCTGTTGCTAGACCGATCCTCTAGACCAACTGGACTTTTGCTCAGCGTCTGAAGCTTCCGATCTTTATGCTGGACGTCTGCTCCATGACCCGTCCAGTCTTCCACCCGGTTCGCGACACTAGGATTTCAACCTAGAGTCCCCGACTCTAGGATTTTTGTCCGAAGCCTTCGACCCGCCAAGACTTTCCGCCTATGGTCACCATCCCCTAGGACCTAGGGTTACCACCCCCTAAGATTTTCCATCTACCTAACCGTAGCTAGGGCTTTTGCCTAAGAACCCTTAGGACTTTCCTGCAATCTCATTCAAACTTGTTAGACCACAAATAATCTTAACTTTGAACCCTTTTCCATTATCAAAACTCAGGTTCGATCGTCGGATGCTTCCCGCACCAACAGAAATTATTAAAAAAGAGCTATATACGTGAGAGCATTAGCTCAAGTGTAGTTCCTGCCCTACTAGTGTCAAAAAAGGATGGCAAAAAAGGATGGTTCATGACATATGTGCATTGACAACCGAGACATCAACAAGATTACAGTGAAGTGCAAGTTTCCAATTTCTCGCTTGGATGCCATGTTGGATCAGTTATTCGATTATAGAGTATTCTAAAAATTGACCTTAAAAGTGGATACCACCATATCAAGATAAGGCCGAGAGATAAATGGAAAACAACATTCTAAATGTAACATGGGCTATATGAGTGGAGGATCATGCCTTTTGGATTGTCTAATACGCCCAACACCTTCATGAGATTTATGCATCAGATCTTGCAACTTTTAATAAGAAACTTTGTGGTAGTTTACTTTGATGATATTCTTGTCTATAGTTTGATATGGGCATCACACTTAGACCACCTCCGTGCTATTTTTGAAAATCTATAGACAGAGTGCTTATTTATCAACATAAAAAAGTGTACTTTCTTTACTACATAGGAAACCTTTCTTGGCTTTATTGTGTCTACTAATGGTATGTATGCTGATCAAGCAAAGATAGTCGCAGTCTTAGAGTGGCCTCAACCAAGGTCCTTGCACGATGTTTAGAGTTTTCATGGCTTGACTTCTTTCTATTGGTGCAGCGGGACCGGCAAGAGTGTGGGTGAATTGTCTGTCAGATAAAAATAACCTTTCTCGATCTTTCAACTTAGATTAGTAGCACAGTTAGATTTAAAGCAATTGAACAACTAATAAAATCAAAGAGACAGAAAATTACTTGGTTACAACCTAGGTGGTTGTTAATCCAAGGCAAATGAAAAGCACTAGAAAATCTCCTTCGTTTAAGGCGGAGAACCCTCTTACACTTATTGGATGCTCATAAATAAACTAAGAAATTAATACAGGAGTTGTTGAATATTTCCTAGGTCCATGGGTCATTTTATAGTCCCTGGAAAATATTATCCGCAGCTTGAAAGAGCCTTCAAAGAAGTCCTAGGCGCCTTCCATCGAATAAATTTTATCCCTCGAGGATAGAACATTATCCTCAGGTTACGACTAGGGAAGGCGTCTTCTATAGGCTGGAAGGTGCCTTCGTACTATTCATCGAAAGGGTCTTCCAAGCCATAGAAGGCGCCTTCTATAAGGAAGATCATCTCCCATAAGCTGATCTCTTCGTGTGGGTGATGCTTCAGCTACTCAGAGTTGAGCTCACCTTAACCCAACTCCATCCTTCTCCTCGAGTAGGCTTCCTCCCGGGCTTCTCATCTCTCGGATGTCGCTCACGTCCTTCTTGTCCACCAGTGTACTCTTCCGCAACATCTCGTCTCTCAGATACACCAAGCCTATCGACTCCTTTTTCTGTGTCATCCTTCTCGCTAGCTATGTCTTCCGTTCGACTTCTTGTGTTCCTAAGCTCCTACATAATTAGACACAAGGATCAAATACACAGGACTTAATTTAACTTGGTTAACCACATCAAAACTACCAAGGGATACATACAATCTCTCCCTTAGCTTTTTGATGTGTATCAACCCAAGTTAAAGTTAGGGTTAAAAAAGTAATAACATGATTACATAAAGAAGTTGCAAATTTAGAATAAAATATTACAATGAATAAAGTGTTGGGACCTTGACGTCTACTAGAGGGGGTGAATAGCGTCTCACCCAAATTATTTGCTTCCTATAATGTTAGTGCATAGCGGAATACAAAATAAACTAACAAATAGAAAGCTAAACTAAAACAAGAAGAATGAAGACAATCAAACCACAAAGACACACTTGTTTACGTGGTTAGGAGATAAAGCTCATTCTCCAAGGCTGTCCGTGAAGTGGACGATCCCAATCCATCGGTGGATGATTCCCCAGAGAACTTCCTGCTAGCTGACATAGCTCCTTGTGGGTGGAGAAACCTCACAACAACTCGCACAAGACCACACTAGATCACTTGAGCACTTGGAGACTCTAATTAGGGTTAACCACCACTACTTTCGTCAACAATGCCCAAATGCCCCAAGCTCTATTAAATAGAGCTCGGGAGGAAATCACCAAGTTATTTTCCTACCAATAGTTGACTGGTACAACTACCAATCGACTGGTTCTAAGTGAAATTCAATCATTACAAGACAACGGTTGGCTACCAGTCAACTAATGAAAACACGAGTCTACGACTATAATAATGCTATAGCAACTTTGAATTTTACCCTAAGTACAGCCTCTCATGCACTCCTCCTTGCACGCATAACTTAGACCCAACCTTCTAGCCTCCTCCATCAGCCTCACACCCCTCGGATGCCTCTCATCCTTCATGCCTTGCCTTTTAGAGCATCCAAGGGTCTTGTCATTGTTGTGGGGTCTTCCTTTGCCAAGAGGTCACACCTCCGAGACTTCATCCATTGCCAAGTCTCACTTGGACTTACATTGCCAAGACTATATGCTTAGACTTACACGGCCAAAACTCACCCTTGGACTTTCCTTCTTTGCCAATATCACACTTGGACTCTTCTTGTTGTACCTGTATCATCCACACTCACAATGCATATCAAATACAACAATAAACCTAACTTAAATCTTTGCCCAAACATCAAAACCTAAGACACCTAGATTGCTCCAATATAAAGAAGTTGCAATTAGAACCGAATTTTATAATGAATTAAGCAAGTTAATAAAATTACAAAGATAAATGTTTTACTTGTTGGTGCAGTAAGCATCCGACGATCGAACCTCAGTTTTGATAATGGCAAAGGGATTCAAAGTTAAGATTCCTTGTTATCTAACGTGGTTAAATAAGGTTTCAGGAAAGTCCTAACTGCGGTTAGGCAGGGAAAAATCCTAAGGGGGGGTAACCTTAGGTCCTAGGGAGTGGTAACCCTAGGTGGAGAAAAGTCCTAACTGCGGTTAGGCAAAGGGAAAATCCTAGGGGGTGGTAACCCTAGGCCATAGAGGGTGGTAACCCTATGCGGAAAGTCTTGGCAGGTCGATGGCTTCAGGCAAAAGTCCTAAGGGGTGGTAACCCTAGGTGGAAAGTCCTGGTGTCGCGAACCAGGTGAAAGACTGGACTAGCCGGGAAACGGATGTCCAGCAGAAAGTCCGGAAGCGTCGAGTGCTGAGTAAAAGTCCAGTCGATCTGGAGGATCGCACTGGCAACAAGTAAATCTCCTAAGTGGAGTAGGTGAGGGCGCGTTCCCCGTAGAGGGAACAGTAGGCATCGGGTCGACCTAGGGTTTCCGGTTGAAAATCCGAAGTCAGACCCGGACAGTCCGGAGACTATCACAATATTCTTTATCATATTCATACTGTTGTTTTATGCTAACTTTGTGTTGCAGGGTGTTTTTGTGATTAACATATCTTGCAGGGACCAAAGTGCACAATTACCCTCGGATGAACAGTGTCTGAGGCGCCTCCATGGAGTTTAGAGGCACCTCGGGTGCAAAATCTGATCTGGCTGCCAAACCAGCTTGGAGGCGCCTTGGAGGAACCCAAGGCGCCTTGGACAGAAGCCTGAAGGCGCCTTGAAGGGCGTTGAAGGCGCCTTCAGGTCGCAGCAATCAAAGGCTTATCGCAGTGAACTGATCGGGATAGAATTCAGCTTCAAGGCGTGATAACCATGATTTTGGCTATATTATTTTGAATCATAATGCATGTTTTTATTGGTTTATTCATAGTTTAATCTCACATTAGCATCATATCTCAATATTGCATTTGATTTTGGACCTAATTGCAAATTAGCTAATTTTCATAGTATTTGGTGCTAATATTTGATTCTTATTTTGTTGGCATCAAAAGGGTCATAGACCCGATCAGATCAGGCTGCATTTGGGCTCAAATCAAGGGCTAATCAAGTCGATCAAGCCTCGGAGCATTATAGGTCGTTCATCCAAGATTGATCAGATCTGAGCCATCTGTTGAGCATCTGGTTCATCCAACCTAAGGAGGGGTAGATCTGGACTATTGATGAAGATCCAGAGGTTTTTAGTTCGATCTGAAGATGTCTCCACCGTTAATCGAGATCAGAGCATTTTTGGCCGTCGGATCAAATCTGAGGGAGGTTTAAAACATTGAGAAGCTACAGTGTACACCTTGGGCTTGGTTTCACGATTTCAGCTACAGTGGCTTCGTCTTCTCCACAGCGACGGCCGAGTTCCCATTCCTAAATTCAAATCCGAGAGCTTGCCTTCTTCTCCGACTACGATATCCAAGCTCCGGCGTTCACTTTCCGGTGAGCAGAGAGCGATCAAGGGAGGTTTCCAGATCATGATTGGGTTTTGTTTCATCGCCGCAAACCCGATCGAGGGAGGTTCCAGATCGGCGTTATTCGCCTCCACCAGAGCTTCAAGGGAGGTCTCCGGGAGCTACTGATACTCTTCCGATCTTCATTCCACAGTAAGGCTGGGTTGATTTGGCCGGTCGATCTAGTTTTCAAATCCACAGAACTCGGCTCTGTTCTTTAGATGGTGAGTTTATTAGACGAATGTGAGCTTCGAGGGAGGTCGCTAGGAGCTGTGAGCAATCTCTGATGATAGTTTGAATCTTGGTTTATTGCTTGTTGGGTGTTTAAGGGAGGTTTCTGAAACACATCTGTTTCTGGCAGATTGAAGAGGTTTTGGCTACGGTTTTGAGTTGAGGAATGTTTAGGGTTTAGCTTTAATTGTTTTTATCCTTGAATTGTGCTTGACTAGCTCAGATCTTCAGATCTGATACCTTCCTTGCAATTTCATTTCTGTTTGAGTTTTAGATTTTCCGTTTTCAATTTCTTGCTTTCAAACCCGGATAATTGATCTGATACTGATACTAATCTTAGAGCTGTAGGTTTTGTTTGCAACACTGACACTGATAGTTTGTAGGTTTTATTGACTTAGTTAGCAATCCTTTGTTCTACACATTTAATCTTTACTAGGGTGAATAAGTGTGAATGATGAATGCTTTAACTAGAGATTTTTAATTTCTACTGTGAATGAGAATGTTGAAGGCTTGAATGATTTATGTGAATTTGAGTATAAGGTACATTAATTGACTCATTTGATTCAATGTGGCATAAGAATCAGAATTTAGTTGATGCTCATTTGTTGAGATGGAAAAGAATCATGATTAGATGAGATTGATTTCCTTTGAGTGAATTCTTGAATTTATTAGATGAATTTAATGGAATTGTGAGTTAAATGGAAAGACTAAGTTGAATTTGTTGATGTAAAGAATTGATTGGAATTAATTCTAGAATTATCACACATTTAATAGTTACCCTCGGAAAAATACGACTTGGGACTCCATACTACACGAGTTTATTTTAGTTTATGTGAGTTTTAATTTTTATTAATTTGGAGCACCTCGTGACATGCAAAAAGGCCGACACCAAATTTTGGCGCCGTTGCCGGGGAACTAACTAGTAATGTGTGCTTATTTTTAGTTTGATCATTGAGTGATTTTATTTTGTTGGCATCTTGATTGATTTGATTGCTTATTTCTTTTTGTATTTTCATGTTGGATTGTTCTTGAATTTTTAAGTGCTTTTACTGTTCATGTTTTCATGAGATTGAAACTTTATGCTTTTGAATCTTCTAATTTTGTTTGCTAGTGTTGTTAGTGAAGAACAGGAGATTTCTTTAGCATGGATCCATATTTTCAGAATTTTGGAGGTGGAATGGAGAGTTATCAGTGTTTTCAACCTGAGTACGAAAGTGCACAAGGACCATTTATTGAGCCATATCCAGTTTACCAGAGTTCATATGGGTTCCAAGAAGTTTCAACAAATTTTATGCCACAACCTTTTCAACAAAACGAACCTCAGATGGATGAATCAACATGGAAACTCAAGGAGATCATGAAACAAATGAATAAGCATCAAGAGCAACAATTTTCAAGGATACAGAACGTACAGAATCAGTTAGATCGGATTGCATCATCCATCAATCAACTGCAAGCACGAAATTCCAGTGGAGAGATGGAAAGTAGCGATTCTGTCAGGCCTGACCCTACTTCTATTGATTCGCATAATTTTTCTAGTATCTTTTGTGATGATTATGTGATTATGCAAATTTCTGATCCTACTGATATTGTTGTTGAAGATGTTGTTAGTGATTCAGGTTCTGAACATATTTTTGAAGATGATTTAAGTGTAGGGGAATGCTTACTGGAAGCATTACCTCAAGAATCACCTGATGATGATGAAGGGAGTGTAGGGACTTGTGCTATGGAGCCAAGCATCCAAGAATCACTACATGAGGATGAACATTCACTAGAGCAAGAGCTTGAGTCATATCATGATGAAAAGGAGGTAACAATCACCATTCCAGGTACCTTTCAACTTGACAAGGTGAGTAATTCTTGTGATTTTTCAGAAAATTTAATTAAGGTACCACTTGTTGACTTTATTAGTTGTGATTTATTTCTTGATACATTTTATACCCACACTAATAATCTCCTATTTTCTTTTTACCCCACATGCGTGTGGGAGTTGTTTTCTTGTATTGATGTTGTAGGAGAATACAAGCTTCCAGAGTGGATGCTTGAACTGAACCGCCTAAGACCTCCGGAAAGAATTTGCGATGGAAAAATGAAGAATAAAAAGAATTTTTGTGGAACCACAATTACACCTCTACCGGTGTGGATTTTGTTGCTAAATTTTCTTTGACCACCGGAATTAAAGGGGAGTTGGTTCCAATTTCATTTTCTTTTACATTTTAATTCATGCTTTGTAATAAATTCTTTTTATGCATTTCTTTAGTTTCATTTTCCTATATTTGCATTCTACTTCCACACTTTGCTTCCATATTTTGCATATTTTGTTTAGTATATAGCATTTCATTTTGAATAAATTCTTCATGGAATTTTTCTAGTAATATTTTTAAGATGGTAAAAGTTGTTTTAAATTTGATCATCAATTTTAGGTCATTTGACATGATTGGATGCTTTACTTATATGATATCGGTTAATATGGTGGAAGATTCTATTTTGATCAATTGAGTAAAATACCTAGAGAGGACCACCTTAAGCCTAATCGCTATTATAATTTTTGTGTGACATGCACTCATAGAAAATTAAACTCTAGAACTTGCTTAGTTTCTTTTCAAAATCACAATAGCATTTGTGTACATGGAAATTGAGGATTTTATCAATTTTGTTTCCCTACATACTTCCCAATTTCTTTCCCACAATTTTCTCAAAAATTTTTATCTAGCATTCTAACTATTGATCACTTTGCTTTGTTTTCATTTCATTTGGAGTGTTGGTTGAATTATTGATGAGTTGGGTTGACTAGATGGACAATGTTTTAAGTGTGGGGGAAGATTGGTATGTAGTTGAGGATGATGAAGGTTTTTGATAGCTTCATGAAGGTTGATTTTTGCTTTTTGAACATGATATGAAAGTTATAGGAGTTCCTCAATTGTATGGTTTACAAGAAAATCAGAATCGGAACTAAATAGAACTTAACACTGAAATCTGATCAAAAAGGGTTAGAATTCAAAATGCAAATGATGTGTACCATTCCACTCATGAATTACTTGAATGGAGGATCATTTACTTGGAAGAGTTGAAGAAAAGGGCAGCAAATTGGTACCTTAAACAGTGAGGGAAATTTCTGAACTGAGAAGAAAAGCAGGAAGTGGCAATAGCAATAAATAGAACTGGTTCCTGAAAATTTTGTTGCTCAAATTCTGTTACCTTTACTGGATAGACATATAAACCATTTTGAGTTGAAGTGGGACAGGGAAGTGAAGAGGATGTATTGAGTTTTCATTGTGAAACTGCTAAACTTGCAACCATGCATTGTGCCATTGTAAGGAAATGTGGTTAAGTCTTGCTGTAGATCGAATGCAAAGGAAGAAAACTAAACTTTATAGAAGCTGGAATCTCTAAGAACATATTTCAGAAATAGAAGAAAAATCAGTGAGAATTGCATCTGTTGGTAATCTGATCTATTGGATAAAAATTCAGAATTTGACTGATAAGAACCTTTACACTCATGAGCACTTGAAGATGGTGTTATTGAATCTGAAAAGAAGAAAGAAAAGGGTAGAACTAGAGACTTAAAACAGTGAGGTGAAAAACAGATTTCATATTTTGAATTGTCTCAAGTGTGTGCCAACTTTTCTTAGCAGGCTCAAATCATTGAGAAACGAAGTCATGATAGAAGGGAAAACCCATTGGAGGAAACAGTAGTTAGATATCAGAACCTTTTCCATTTGAAGTTAAATTGTGAAAAGGACAGTGAAGATGAGAAGTTGCTGTGAAGAATTTTGCAGAAAATTGAAGGTATCTAAATTGTGCCGGAATTAAGGAGAAGTCTTGAAACCAATGTGAAACTCAAGTTAAGTTATTTATTGTGCTGAAGCAAATGTGCCATCTGAATTCTGTTCTTGCTGCTGTAATTGAATTTGGTTTGTTGAATTCTGTTCATCTTGATATTCTATGGGAATCTAATATCTGTGAAGGAATCATAATGTCTTTTCAAAATGAAATATACTTGACAGGACTTAGACTTATTCATATCGGAAACTAAAATGCTCGAAATCAGAATTCAGAACTTGACTTTGAATTGGATTCTGTAGGTTGGGCTTCTTCTCTATAGTTTACAATATATTTTTTTTTTTGACTGGGAATTAGATATAATCAGAAATATGTGCAATTGAAAGAGATTGTGGTTAGGACTGGCTGTAAATTGAAATTTTGCATGATATGGGTTAGGTTTTATGGGTCTCCAGATGAGGAAAGAAAAGGAAGAAAGAATCAAAGGAGGTAGGCCAATAACGGCCGACACATACTTTCAGAACAAAGGTAGGCCAATATCGGTCGATACATGTCTGCCAACTGAAGGTAAGCCAATATTGGTCGGGACATACCTTCAGAGCAAAGATAGGCCAATATCGGTCGATACAGACCTGCCGAATGAAGGTAAGCCAATATCGGTCAAAGCAAAGATAGACCAATATCGGTCGATACATGCCTGCCGAATGAAGGTAAGCCAATATCGGTCGGGATATACCTTCAGAGCAAAGATAGCCCAATATCGGTCGAGACATGCCTGCCAGGCAATGGTAAGGCAATATCGACCGGTACATACTTTCAGACAAAGATAGGCTAGTATCAGTCGAGACATGCTTGCCAGGCAATGGTAAGGCAATATCGACCGGGACAATACCTTATTGGCAGAAGTAAGTCAGTGTCGGTCGAGACATGCCTGCCGGATGAAGACAGGCTAATATAGGCCGGTACATACCTTATGGATTAAGGTAGGATAATATCGGTCGGGACATACCTGCCTGATGAAGATCGGCTAATCTCGGCCGGTACATTTCCTCAAAGTAAAGGTAGGCCAATATCGACCGAGACATACTTTTAGAATAAAGAAAGATTAATATCGATCGGGAATACTGTTTCAAGTGGAGAACCAACACAGGTCATTCAATCAATACCTTAGAAACATGTTGAATAAAATGCAGCTTATTATTATTTTTAACATAACAGGGATACAAATAGAAGCCGCATGAGGAAGGATCATAAATGAATATGACAAATAAAATAATTCATGTTATATATCTCGGCGGGAAATATGCTTTCAGTTGTCTCGTAGGTGCTAAACGACAAAGAAGGTACATCTGGGGTACAAAAAAGATTCCTTAAAAATTATCTTCCGCAAGTACGCAGCTGACGTCATCTCATAACGAACTCTAACAAACCGGGGTCCACTTCATGGCTACGGAGGTTATATGAAGTGGTATAAAAGGGGGAATCCTCTCCGTTGGCTGGGTAAGTTCACATCATTGTGTACTTTCACAACCCTAATTTTCTGGCTACTGTTCATCTTCTTTCTTCTTCCTTCCTTGACATCAAGAGAGATCACTAACTTGAGCGTCGGAGGGCCTAGCCAGGGATTCCCACCCCGGTCTTAGGTCACTGACGATAGCGTTGGTTGGTCTCTTGTGCGCATGGAGCCTCGGGAGCTTGGGAGTTCGACTTTCTCCTATCTGGACGGGGATTTCTTCCTACTTATCAGCTTTCCTTCGGTGACTCTGGTTTTCTTCCGATCCGCTTTGGGTTTCTCGGGTCGAGGTTCTACCGGCATTATTCTTCATCAGTACGGTGGGTTTCCTTCTTCCGGATCTCCTTCACGGTCAGCTTCTCAGACAGGATCAAATTTGGCGCCGTCTGTGGGAACTTCGCCTGAATCTGAGACTGCGTGATGGAAGAGGCTGGGAAGTCGAACATACTTACTATCAGTCGCGAGGATTTGGATCTCCTCATTAATTCTCATGTTCAGAAAGCCCTACAACAACAACAGCAGCAACTGCAAGCTCATACTGGGGCCACTCTGCCGGCGGCTCATCATCCGGCGATATCAACTACTGAGCCTCGGAAAGGAAAGGAGATAGAAGAAGAAGAACATTTGTATTTTCCTCCAGCTACTGTTTCTCCAACCAGGCGTCCACGAGCCTTCCTTCGCACTCCCTTAGATCCAGGGGGTAAGAAGCCTGTGTTCCAAGAGTCCTCTGGCGAGGTGCCGGACAGAGAGAAGCGTAAAGTCAAAATGATAACTAGTGATAGTTCACCAGAAAAGGTCATCTCCCCATTTTCACAAAGTGTATTAGATGACCCACTTCCTAAGCGATATCAGAATCTTCAAATTGGAGAATATACCGGAACCACAGATCCGGAAGATCACTTGTTGAAATTTGAGAATGTAGCCTTGTTGCAACAATTCTCTGATGGGGTGAAGTGTCAGATGTTCCTCACTACTCTTGGAGGAGCAGCACAACGCTGGTTCAAAAGATTACCTGAAAAGTCTATTCGAAAATTTAAAGATTTCAAGAAAGTCTTTCTACATCATTTCTCCAGCAACAAAAGGTATCATAAGACCCCGTGGAGCCTATTCTCAATTAAGCAAACATCTAAAGAATCCATCCGGGCATATATTAAAAGGTTCAATCAGGTAGCTATAAATGTACCTAATGCTACTACTGAAATATTAGTAAGTGCTTTCTCTCAGGGTCTAAATGATAATGATTTCTTTAAAGATTTGGTAAGAAATCCTCCTGTTAATTTTGATTCCTTGATTGAGCGGGCTACTGAGTTCATTAACGTAGAAGAAGCCCAAGCTGCTCGTAGGAAAGAAGGTGTTCCCTCTTCTCCTACTCATGCTAAGGAGAAAGCTCCGACCCCAGTACCCCCACCAAGAGGGCCTAGAATAACTCATCCACCTCATCGACAACCAGATTATCGTCCACAAGCTGTACAGCATGTAGAGATGCAGCCGGAGGCACCAAGGAGATGGTGCACTTATCATAAAACTAGCAGTCATCACACTGATGATTGTTTTGTTTTGAGAAATAGACGAGTCAATAAAGAGCGATATCAGAGACAGAACTATTACCGACAACCGTACCCTAGGCAGCAGAGTCCTCTCAAGCCGGAATATCGCCCGGATGGAACCCGTCAAGAAGTAATACCGGTCCCGGCGAATACTAGCCAAGTATCCGAGAAAGCACCTTCTGAAACCATAATAACCCGTCAGGAAGAGAATAGAAACAATGCTGCTAGGGGCAATATCAACATGATTACGGGCGGACCCACTGATGGGGATTCTAACAGAGCCAGAAAAGTACATGCCCGAAGATTGGAGATTCATGCAGTAGGGTGCAGCATGGAAAGAGCGGCCGATCCTTAAATAAGCTTCGGGCCCAAAGATCTGGAGGGGGTAGAGATACCTCATGATGACGCATTAATCATCAAAGCTGTGATAGCTAACTACGCCATCGCTCGTACCTTCATAGACACGGGCAGCTCTGTCAACATTATATTCAAAAAGGCTTTTGATCAGCTGCAAATTGATCCAAGGGAACTTCAACCGATTGCAACTCCTCTGTATGGATTCACAGGCAATGAAGTGCAACCTCTGGGGCAAATAAAGTTGGTCATTTCTCTGGGGGAGGAACCCCTGATGAGAACCAGGAGATCTTATTTTATGGTGGTAGATGCTCCATCTTCTTATAATGTGATATTGGGTCGGCCTGCCCTGAATGAGTTCAGGGTGGTCGTTTCTACTTTCTGTCAGAAGATTAAGTTTCCTGTGGAGGATCAGGTCGGAGAAGTACGGGGCGATCAAAAGACAGCCCGGAAATGTTATGTAGAAATCATTCGGACTGAGGCTAACACCGCCCGGAAAATTCAAAGAATGGAAGTTAATGCCATTCGGGAAAAGCAGCCCATCCTGGTTTATGAAGAAAAGGAAGAAGTTCAGATCCAGACCGAGTGACCAGAAGCTACCACCTATGTTGCAGCCGACCTTGATCCTGATCTTAAAGCTGAGTTGGTGCAATGTTTGAAGAAGAACAATGATGTGTTTGCCTGGACTCCCAAAGAAGTTTCGGGCATTTCTCCTGCTATCATGGAACATTCCTTGCATGTCTTCCCGGATGCCCGCCCAGTCATGCAAAGAAAGAGGAGTTTTAGTGCGGAACAGAATCAGATTATCAAGGAAGAAATAGCCAAGCTTATGGAGGCCGAATACATCAGGGAAGTTCAATTCCCAAGCTGGTTGGCCAATGTGGTATTAGTCTCTAAACCCGGGAATAAATGACGAGTGTGCATTGACTTTCGGGATCTCAACAAAGCTTGCCCAAAGGACTATTATCCACTACCCAGAATCGATCAACTGGTTGACTCCACTGCCGGATGCGAATATATCTCTATGTTGGATGCGTATCAAGGTTATCATCAAGTCCCCTTGGCCAAAGAAGATCAAGAAAAGGTTAGTTTTATAACATCTGAAGGCACTTATTGTTATAATGTTATGCCCTTTGGACTAAAAAATGCAGGAGCAACCTATCAGAGGCTTATGAATAAGGTCTTTCAGAAGCAGATTGGTAGGAATATGGAAGTATATGTTGATGATATCTTAATTAAGTCTCTTCAACCTACTGATCTGTGCAGGGATGTGGAAGAAACTTGCAAGACATTAAGACAGTATGAGCTCAAATTAAATCCAAACAAATGCTTGTTCGGCGCGAAGGGAGGAAAATTCTTGGGATATATGGTGTCCGAGAGGGGGATAGAAGCCAACCCGAGCAAAGTCAAGGCACTACAGAACATGGAGCAACCTCGCAACATGAGGGAAGCTCAAAGATTGACAGGCCGAATCACAGCCTTGTCTAGATTTATTTCTAGATCAGCCGATCGTAGTTTCCATTTCTTTAAAATTCTCAGAAAGGCTAATAAGTTTCAATGGAATGAAGAATGTGATAAGGCTTTCCAAGAATTGAAAGATTATTTGGCTACCCTCCCTGTATTGGCTAAACCTATAGCAGGAGAAACTCTGTGGGTGTATTTGTCGGCTAATGAAAACGCCGTGGGTTCTGTATTAGTCAGGCAGGAAGGAAAAGAGCAACAACCTGTATATTTTTCTAGTCATTTATTAAAGGGGGCTGAGTGTAGATACACTACACTAGAAAAATTAGCTTATGCTCTAATATTGACTGCTCGGAGGTTGCGCCCATATTTCTTAGCACATGAGATTATTGTCTTAACCAATAGCACTCTTGGACGGGTATTACTCAACCCCGAGGCGTCGGGATGCTTAATTAAATGGACAACCGAGCTTGGGGAATATGACATTCAATATCAACCCCGCTCAGCCATCAAGGCACAAGCTCTAGCAGATTTCATCATAGAGGTTCAAGGCCCATAAGAAGAAGATACCTGGAAGGTTTATGTGGATGGCTCTGCAACTAGACAGGGCAGTGGAATTGGTATTCTCCTTATATCCCCGAAAGAAGATAGACTCCAACTTTCCATCAGGTTGAACTATAGAGCTACCAACAATGAGGCAGAATATGAAGCTTTAATAGCTGGCTTACAAGCTGCTCGGCATGTAGGGGCAGCTCGAGTCCTTATATATTCTGATTCTCAGCTAGCAGCTCAACAATTATCAGGTAATTTTGAAATCAATAATGAAAGGCTTAAGTTATATGCTGAAGCATTCGATAAGTTGAAGTCCCAATTCCAAGACGTAAACATACAAAAAATTCCTCGATCTGAGAATCAGGTGGCAGATGAATTAGCTAAACTAGCCTCTGCTGTAGTGCCATGGAGTCTTGATCGATCAGTGGAACAGACTCTGTTAATTTCCTGTATTGAGAGACAAACCGATATAGAAATTCAGGGTGATTGGCGAACTCAAATCATATTATATTTACAGCAAGGTCTTCTTCCGAAAGATACAGAACAAGTCAGGGTATTCAAGAAACGAGCTGCTCAATATACTATGGTGGGGGAGCAATTATATAAAAGGGCTTTTTCCAGACCCTTGCTCAAGTGTGTGGGCACAGAAGATACACAATTTGTTTTACAGGAGGTGCATCGAGGTTCTTGTGGTAGTCATATAGGAGGAAGATCTTTGGCTCGTAAAATCCTCTTAGCGGAATATTTCTGGCCTACTCTACATGAAGATGCCGCTAAACTGGTAAGAACTTGTATTTCTTGTCAAAAGCATCAGAATATATTACATCACCCTACCCAGTTATTGAGAACCTTTATAGTCTCGTGTCCCTTTGATCAGTGGGGTATGGACATAGTGGGTCTATTTCCTATGGCTGCTGCACAGAGGAGGTTCTTGTTGGTGGCTGTGGATTATTTCTCTAAATGGGTGGAGGCAAAACCACTTGCTAGGATTACAGAAGACGCGGTCATTAAATTCTTATGGAAAAATATAATCTGCAGGTTCGGCATTCCTCATAAGTTGGTCTCTGATAATGGAAGGCAGTTTCAAGGCGATAGAATCCTAGACTGGTGTCAAAGTTATGGGATTACCCAGGCCTTCACCTCTGTAGATTACCCGCAGAGCAATGGTCAAGCAGAAGTAACTAATAGGGAGATTATTAGAGGACTGAAAACTAAGCTAGATCATGTCGGAGGTAGCTGGGTAGACGAGTTACCCAGTGTTCTCTGGGCATACCGTACTACACCTCGTGAAGCTACAGGAATCACTCCTTTCCAGTTAGTCTATGGAGGAGAAGCAGTAATCCCCATTGAGGTAGGAGTAGAGTCTGACAGAAGACAATTGTATGATGAGGATAATAGAGATCGACGACTTATGGAGCTGGACCTGATCGAGGAAATAAGAGATAAAGCTACTACTCGTCTTATATCTTATCGACAGCGGATGAGACAGAATTATAACAAAAGAGTCATCCCCCGATTCTTCCAAGTAGGGGATTTGGTTTGGAAACGAGTTAAGCCTGTGGGAGATGTCAGTAAGTTGGCACCACAATGGGGAGGGCCTTATAAAGTGATAGAAAAGCTCGCGTCAGGCTCATACTATCTCCAAGATGCAGAAGGAAGAATGTTGGAACGCCCTTGGAGCGCTAATCATTTGCAACCCTATCAAGCCTGATTTGATCCTACTGCTTTAAATATGTTCACAGTGGTGAATTGAGATACTTGCAGTTTATGTACTTTGTTTCTTTTGATGAAAGCCAAGCAAGATAAATATTGACACAGGAAATAAATGTGGTTCATACAAATTGATAAGTATCAAGAGAAGCCTCCTTTCTATTTTTCAAGCAGTAAAATAAGGGGAAATCCTAAAGGCCTATTCAGCTCCCCTCAAGGAATTACGAGCCAACATTAGGTTAGCCCAAATATTATACTTTCGTATAAACCAAAGTTGATCGAAAAAATTCTATGAAGTAACCCGGACGGGACTTCATAGGAAGAACCGGAGACTATAAACCAAAGTCGATCGGGAAAATTCTATGAAGTAACCCGGACGGGACTTCATAGGAGAAACCAGAGACTATAAACCAGTATAAACCAAAGTCGATCGGGAAATTCTATGAAGTAACCCGGACGGGTCTTCATAGGAAGAACCGGAGACTCTAAACTATTCCAGAGAAAAAGTCGATCGGGAAATTCTATGAAGTAACCCGGACGGGTCTTCATAGGAAGAACCGGAGACTCTAAACTATTCCAGAGAAAAAGTCGATCGGGAAATTCTATGAAGTAACCCGGACGGGTCTTCATAGGAAGAACCGAAGACTCTAAACTATTCCAGAGAAAAAGTCGATCGGAAAACCCTATGAAGTAACTCGGACGGGTCTTCATAGAAGAAACCGGAGACTATAAACCAACATAAAGCCAAAGTCGATCGGGAAATTCTCTGAAGTAACCCGGATGGGCCTTCATAGGAAGAACCGGAGACTCTAAACTATTCCAGAGAAAAAGTCGATCGGGAAATTCTATGAAGTAATTCGGTCGGGTCTTCATAGGAGGAACCGGAGACTCTAAACTATTTAAGAGCAAAGTCGATCGGGAAATTCTATGAAGTAATTCGGTCGGGTCTTCATAGGAGGAACCGGAGACTCTAAACTATTTCAGAGCAAAGTCGATCGAGAAATTCTATGAAGTAATTCGGTCGGGTCTTCATAGGAGGAACCGGAGACTCTAAACTATTTCAGAGCAAAGTCGATCGGGAACACTCTATGAAGTAACTCGGACGGAACTTCATAGGAGAAACCGGAGACTATAAACCAGTATAAACCAAAGTCGATCGGGAAATTATATGAAGTAATTCGGTCGGGTCTTCATAGGAGGAACCGGAGACTCTAAACTATTTCAGAGCAAAGTCGATCGGGAACACTCTATGAAGTAACCCGGACGGAACTTCATAGGAGAAACCGGAGACTATAAACCAGTATAAACCAAAGTCGATCGGGAAATTCTATGAAGTAACCCGGACGGGTCTTCATAGAAAGAACCGGAGACTCTAAACTATTCCAGAGAAAAAGTCGATCGGGAAATTCTATGAAGTAATTCGGTCGGGTCTTCATAGGAGGAACCGGAGACTCTAAACTATTTCAGAGCAAAGTCGATCGGGAAATTCTATGAAGTAATTCGGTCGGGTCTTCATAGGAGGAACCGGAAACTATAAACCAAAGTCGATCGGGAAATTCTATGAAGTAATTCGGTCGGGTCTTCATAGGAGGAACCGGAGACTATAAACCAGAGCCGATCGGGAAATTCTATGAAATACATCAGGCAGGTTTTCACAGAAGAAATCAGAGATTTCAAACTAGCGCAAGGCATAATTAATCAGGGAATCTCCTGGCTTCAAAGCCTAATTAAGCAGGAATTGAGAAGGGATTCTATACGGGAGCCCAGATATATGAAAATATTTATTCGAAATCTGGCTGGGATATTATACTCAGCCTGAAGATCAATAATTTTATACAATTCCGTATCCAGTCTCAACTAAGATCATTCATCCTCGGGGAGATACAAAGCATACCGGATGTTACTTAAGGAAGAATCCATCAAGACAAGGCTTAACTCTGAAAGATGAACAAGGGATTTTCTAATAAAGTTTATATTTAGCAATCAAAAGCATTTCAGGAAGGGGTATTCTCAAGCTAGCATAAAGGAGAAGCAAGTAAGTATTAAAGTTTTCTTACACCTTGCAAGTACTTAATTACTCAGTATCAATTGCACCTTTTCCCCACTGTCAGTTCTTACTTTACAAGTTTTTATGAATAATTTCCTTAAACATTTGGAAAAGGGCCTTTCAAATCTGAGGGTAGTTCTTCATTAAGCCTGCGGCAACTTATGAAAGAAAGGGGAGGTTCCCTGGGTAGATATCCACCCTCTCGTAGCTGTTGAATAACTCCCGATACGGAATGATTTAGAGCACTCACTATCCTGCGAACAAATTCCTGGGCAAAGGCTGAAGATTTTAAGTAAGCCTGCCGCCACTCTTCCCACCGACTCTTTTCCTGCTCCTTATAGCTCTGGAAGTCAGCTTGCAGTTTTGTGTGTTGTTCTCTTAAAACATCCTTCTCCGATCTCAGCTGTTCCAATTCTTTCTGGAGCGGTGATAACTCGTGATCTTGAGCTTTCCTCTGCTCTTGTTCCTGTAGAATAGCGAAATCATGAGAAACCAGGTCTTGAGCTTGGTCAGAAAGACAGGCATTATGAAGCTTCTCTACTTTCTCTAAAATAAGACTTTTCTGAGAAGCATCTAAAAGAGCTTTCTCTTTTAAAGCAATCTCTAGTCGAAGACCGGAATGCAGTCGATCCACCTGTAACTCTAAAGTTTTCCTAGCCAGCTCTTTATCTTTTAATAATTGCTGGCACTCTTCCAACTCTTGTTTTAGGATCCCCAACTGTTGATCCTGTAAGGCCACCTTCTCTTGTAATTGAGGCAGGTCACTAGTAGAAGAAGGAGGCGCGACCCTCAATGTTTCTAATTGAGTTTTTAACTTCTGGTTCTCCTGATCTTTAGCTATGAGTAGCTGGTCAATTTGTAAACTTGAGGCAAGTAACTAAACAAAAAGGCAAGGTAATTAGGAATCAGTAGACAAAATTGATAGCATGTAACCAGAAATGCTTACCGCTATTGCCTAGCGACTGTGACGATCAGCTCGATGAGGAAGACTGAGGCCCCTTAGCTGCTCTTGACCTTATGACCAAGATTCAGCTAATAAGCCCTGTAGTTGTAACGAGCCATAGCTAGACGGTTCAGAGGGTCGTCCCAATTGAGAAGGAAGACCCAAAGCTTGTCTGAACAAAGGTCGAGGAATGGAGGACACAGGAGGTAGAGAAGAAGAAGAAGATGCAATAGGAGGAAAAGCAGAAACAAGAGGAGCAGAAAAAGAAGTAGATGGAATCGATGGTAAGACAGGGGAGGGGGATTCAACAGCTGAAGGACTAATATTTGGAGAAGATCTCCGACAAGGCGTCCGTTTAGCTCGAGACCTAGAGGCCAAGGGGGGCAAGGCCAATGCCAAAGGAACAGAAAACGCAGGGGGAATATCATCCTTCTCAGGAGCAAAAATCGGGGAAGCTGAAACAATAGAAGAAGAAGGGATAAGCAGGCCAGGTCTCATCATCCTAAGAGCAGGATTAGAGATAAGATGAGTGGGAGCTGTCCCAGCCTTACCTCTCTCAAGAGAGATGGGTGCTGGGATAAGAGGAGTTTGCACAAAAGTACCAAAGAAGTCGCTAAAAGGAGAAGTCTTAGTAAGATTTGGCTTCTGAACTAAGGTAACAAAAGGCTCTTCTTCTTCCTCTTCGGCAAGTGAGGCAGCCTCTGCCCGTCGTTCTTCCTCTGAAAGCAATCCCAGAGTAGAGGGATTAGGATCGGATTGGCGGGTATGTAACCATTCTTCCCCAAGGCTATTGATAAAAGACTTAGTCATAGCAGAATTTTTATACATGAAGGCTGGAAGAAGAGCATCAGCTGCAATATAGATAGCAAACACCATTATCAAAAAGGATACGCTAATTAGTATAGGCAAGACAAAATAATTATACCTACCAAAGGAACTGTCCAAGGGAGTGTCAATGTGGCCTATCCCGAAAGGAAACATCAAACCCTCTTCGATCAGATGCGGCAAACTGAACTTTGCCCCTCGCAGTTTAGGTAGAGCAGACGCGACAGAGGGATCATTGAGAAGACCATGAGTGTCAGGAAGCGGGGGTAGGTCATGTATCCATTGAATAGGAAATGGAGGAGGAGAGGGAAGACGCATATAAAAAAAAATTTTATACCATTCACCTTGAGGGGGAATGCGATTAAATAGAATGGCCTTGGGACAAGACTGAAACTTAAAAACACCAACATCTACCCGACGAGGGATGAAGAAGTGATGGAAAAGACGAGGAGACGGCGGGAAATCTAACAGTTTGGATACTCCAACGAAGCCTATTAGAATGGAAAAGGATTGAGGGACGAACTGGTTGAGCGGGATAGCAAAATAACGGCTAACCTCACAAAAGAAAGGGTGAAGGGGAAATCTGAAACCTTGCAAGACTTGGTCCCTGAAGATGGAGATGCATCCTAAGGGAGGAAGGTGAGGACCCTCATGAGGAGCAGGACGGATAATGTAAGAGGGAAAACCATAAGTTGCCTGTAAGTCCACTTCTTCTATATCTATGAGGTTGGAAGAACACGAGAGGAACCACGCCGGAGAAGAAACCGCCATAGAGAGAAGGGGTTAAAAGAAAAGGAATTGAGAAGTGAAAAGATGAACAGAAGGAAGCAGAAGAAGACTCCGTAAACCCTTGTCCCTCTTCTAGTCCTGTGCTAAAACCTCTAAACAGAAGAGACGAAAGGGAAAAGGAGAATAAAAGGTGCTTAGAATGTCAATCGTCATAAATATGTAATAATATTAGAGAATAAAATTAAGGGAAAGAGATGAAGTCAAATAAACTTCCTCGGAAAAGGTGTAAAGTTTCCTTAGAAGTAATTTTTGAAGAGACTTCATAAAGACAAAGCCAAAATTAGTATTATAAACATAGGCTCAAAGCATGGGTGTAGTATAATATAAGTTGAGCATCGGATATTGATCAATAGATGAAACTGGGTTAAATCGAACCATCCTGATAAATTGACTAGGACAAAAAGTAACCCAGATCCGTTGACTAAAGACTCAGTATAAGCCATCGCATAGGATGTGTAATGTTAATACCCATAAGACCTGACAAGGAGGTAAATCGGTCGATTAAGATAAATCGACCGATATCGGAAGTCTCATCGAAATATCGGGCGGTACTTATATATCGGCCGGGTTATTGGAGAATTAGTCGTAGGGAAAGATTGAGCATGGATAAGGCAAGTGACATTTGGTACATTTACATGAAACCAACAAATTATCTAAAGATAAAGTAAGATTAGCAATCCAGAGATACCGTTCAGAACCACATAAGTTTGTCGGAGGATCATGGCAAAGTCTCGATCCCCCTTTTTTACAATAACCGGAAATTAAGTTAGAGTTAGTTTTGGGTACAAATCAGGAGGCCTTTCTTCAATGAGTCTGCGACAGTTCAGGAAATTGAGAGGAGGAACGCGCGCTAAGTAGCCCTCCTCTTCCAATTGTCGAATTGCTCCTTTGGCCCCTGCAGTAAAAGCAGACAAGATGGATCTCACAATCGGTCGGTTGAATTCATTAGATTCAATCATGGTAGTAGCTCGTTCTTTGTAACGAACATCTTCATGCTCCTTATAGACCACTAACGCCATCTGAGAGGTTTTCAATTCATTTTCCCTAGCAGCAACCTCGGCTTTGGTTAAATCAAGGGAACTGTTTAGAGATGCCACCTCGTTTTCTTTCAATTGCAAGGCCTTCAACTTCTCACTCAACTCTGCTTCATAATTATCTTTTAACTCGCCAAGTTTTGAGGTCAACTCTTGATTGAGGTCCGTAACCAATTTGAATTGGGCTTCAAGACTCTCAATTTGAGTTTCAAGTTGCTTCTTGGCGGCAGCAGAAAATTCGGCAGAAGACAGTTCGGTAACTTGCTGTTGCAGCCTTTTGTTCTCCGATTTCAATTTTTCGTTCTCAGTGTATAAGATGTGTAATAGTCGGGAGAAACCCATGTTCTCTAGCCACCGCTGGGAGCATATTCAAAACTATGAGATAGTATTTCAGAAACAGAAAGCAGGAGTATATAATCATACCTTATTCTCTTTATGAGAAAAGCGATCAATCGCTTCAGGGATGGAAAGCCCCTCAAAAAGGGGACGAACCCAAGAATCAGCAAAAGAACCCCCTAGTAATATGGGGAGGACAGGAATGGTAGAAGAGCCAGCTGAGAAGGAAGAAGTAGGGATAGATGGTGGAGCAAAAACCAAGTAAGAAGAAGGCGAAGAGGGTAAAGATCCTGAAGTCGGAATAGACAAAGGAAAAGTAAAAGAAACGTTACCAGAAGTACTAGTTTTAGGAAAAGGAGAGGTAGGAAAATTCAAGGAAGGATAAAGTTCTGCTAATGTGGGCTCATCGGAAAGAAGACCAGTTGACACAAAATCTTCTGAAGCTAGCTTATCAGCAGAGAGAATGAGCCTCCTTTTTAGAGGAGGAGCCCTGGTTAGCTTGCGTCCCGGACGCTTGCCCGTAGAAATTTCAGTTATGGGTTTATCAGAGCTACCAGGGGATGTAAGCTCAATAAGAGGAATAGAGGCAGATGGGGAGACAACAACAGCTGCGGGAGACGGAATAGTGGAAGCAGGATCAGGGAGGATCTGCGCAGCAAGATCCCTAGAAGAACCTCCTGGAGCCTCATGAAGCCCCGACGAGCTAGGCACCTCGGCTAAAATAGTTGGCCCTTCACTTACAGGGGGAGGGGCAAGAGCAGCTAGGAATTCAGCCTCCTTAGCATGAAGTAGGTCCTCCTCCACGCGTAGTTCGTCATTGATCAAAGCATCATAGAAGTTCTCCACTGTATGAAAAGAAGAAACGGTTTAGGTAATTAAAAGCAGTAAAGAAGGGTCAAGATGTTACCTAAGGAAATGGGGGTATCGAGTTTGACGGGGCTTAAGCCAAATAGATACAGAAGTTCAACTTTCAACCATTTCGAAATAGAGAGCCGATGACCTAGTAGCTTCTCACAATAAACGGGAAAAGAGGGAAGCAGATGAAGCTCTCTAACATCGGGCAGAGGAGGTGAGAAGGATTTCCAAGCATGAGACCAAGGGATGGGTCCGGGAAACTTTAGGAAGAAAAAACGGGATTTCCAGGCCTTGAGAGACGATGGCATATCACCAAAAAGAACCATTTTAGTTCGCGACTGGAACAAGAAAACACCAGGCTCAGAGAGTTTGGGGTAGGAAAACATGAAGAAATTCTGAGGAGTAGGAGGAATGTCTCATAAACGGAAAAGCATGTAAGTGCCACATAGATAACGAAAAGCATTAGGTGCAAATTGTTGCAGGGGAATGTCGAAATATTGACTTATTTCAATCAAGAAAGAGGGGATAGGGAACCTTAAACCCCCTATCAACTGGTCCCTGAAGAAGGTTACACAGTTATCAGGAGGACGATGAGGACGATCAGTCGACCTTGGGATTATGATTCTATATTCTCGAGGAATTTCATATTGATGACGAATGGATAATCTAGCATTCTTATCAAAAGAGGAAGACATATGGATATACCAAGGAGCTATCGCTTCCACAGCCATGAACCGGAGTACAAAGTAACGGATTACTTACTGGGGACAATAAGGAGGATTGTCGAGAGGTAGCGAATACGAAGTTTTTCGGTCGCAGACGGCAACAAGAGAGGAGCTTTAGAGGCGAAAACGAAGTTGAGAGGAAGATGAAGGGTTTAGGGTTCAGGAAATACACCACTGTGGACAAAATAGAATTCTTTTTACCACAGCGAACACTAAGGATCAAAAGGGCGAGTGGTTCACGCGACATGGCGCCCAGCGGAGGTAAGTATCAGAACATTATAAAAAGAAGAGTATGTACATCGGATGGGACAGATTGGATCGCGAGGGGGTTGGTAGTGCCTCGAACATTCTCTCACCCGACGGAAAGCCAATCACCAATTAGAAAATTTTGAAAGAAGACGTGATCAACTGGGCCCAATAAAATAGAAAGGACAGAACTTTTTGACCGTACTCATGCTAAAGACAAAAATATTTTAGGGGTAATATTTTAGGAGAATGACAAATTTTAATTTGGCCGTACAGAATACAAATTAGTATTCATTGAAATAGATTTATATTAACGGAAGTAATTATAGTTATGAATGTTTCAGCCAATGAGATAACACCCGTTGGTGTAAAAATACCGAATTGTGCCAACAGTTATGATAGTTTTAGCCGTGATGAATAGCACGTAGGATACCCGAAGAGATGATGAGTGCAACACAACATCTTGTAAATAATAGATGGATTCAGTAAAAGCCTTTGATTAGATACAAAAAATTTGTCTTTACACTTAGAATCTGATCAAATACATAGCGTCACATTTCTTCAGGAACAGCAAACCTCAAATAGATAACAAATATTACAAGCATAAACTCTTAGGGCACTCAGAAAATTTTAGTCCCACTGGATTCAAACTCACCATAGAGCGGAGATGGAAACAGCCCACTTCGTCCGAGCTTGCCAAGGCACATAAGAGGCAATATTTTGCCCTGGACGAAGAAAGCAACAAAAAATAAAAAAGCTCAAGGGCGACGAGACAGGGGAACATTGATTCATTCCATAATGGAAAAGTAAATGTAAAAACCACTTCCCCTCTCAAGCCGTATGAGCTCAGCGAGTGGAGCAATCAAGTTTAGCCCAAGGGTGACATGTGCTGTGCCCTTCACACAACACCCATGGGTCATTTGGCTACCCCTCTATAAGTAGTAAAAATTTCTCTGAAGTTTCTTGGGTCCTTCAGAGCACCTGCATCTTTGGATAGAAGATCTGAACTGTGAAGCTTCCTCTCTTAAGACGATCCCTTGAACCCCTGGAGTAGCCGGAGCAAAAATCCTAATAAACTCATATATAGATCTCACCTGGTCCAACAAAAGTTGCCTCCAAAAAGGAGGATCCACGACCATGGCCTTAGCAACAAAAAGTGACAAGGAAGAAAAGGAACTGAGAGGGGTTGTGGGTGAAGAGAAGGTTGTAGCCCTATTTAAAGAAGAAAAAGACTCACAGGATTGCTATACTTAATTTATTAAATCTGTGAGGTCATTTCAAAATCTGGAGCAGAGTCACGGGTAGGAAAAGACAAGACCATACTTATGTCTAGTCAGTCGTCTACACCTCCTTCGACTAGACTTAAGGGGAAGGCTAGTGATATGGGTTAGGTTTTATGGGTCTCCAGATGAGGAAAGAAAAGGAAGAAAGAATCAAAGGAGGTAGGCCAATAACGGCCGACACATACTTTCAGAACAAAGGTAGGCCAATATCGGTCGATACATGCCTGCCGACTGAAGGTAAGCCAATATTGGTCGGGACATACCTTCAGAGCAAAGATAGGCCAATATCGGTCGATACAGACCTGCCGAATGAAGGTAAGCCAATATCGGTCAAAGCAAAGATAGACCAATATCGGTCGATACATGCCTGCCGAATGAAGGTAAGCCAATATCGGTCGGGACATACCTTCAGAGCAAAGATAGGCCAATATCGGTCGAGACATGCCTGCCAGGCAATGGTAAGGCAATATCGACCGGTACATACTTTCAGACAAAGATAGGCTAGTATCAGTCGAGACATGCCTGCCAGGCAATGGTAAGGCAATATCGACCGGGACAATACCTTATTGGCAGAAGTAAGTCAGTGTCGGTCGAGACATGCCTGCCGGATGAAGATAGGCTAATATAGGTCGGTGCATACCTTATGGATTAAGGTAGGATAATATCAGTCGGGACATACCTGCCTGATGAAGATCGGCTAATATAAGCTGGTACATTTCCTCAAAGTAAAGGTAGGCCAATATCGACCGAGACATACTTTTAGAATAAAGACGGATTAATATCGATCGGGAATACTGTTTCAAGTGGAGAACCAACACAGGTCATTCAATCAATACCTTAGAAACATGTTGAATAAAATGCAGCTTATTATTATTTTTAACATAACAGGGATACAAATAGAAGCCGCATGAGGAAGGATCATAAATGAATATGACAAATAAAATAATTCATGTTATATATCTCGGCGGGAAATATGCTTTTAGTTGTCTCGCAGGTGCTAAACGACAAAGAAGGTACATCTGGGGTACAAAAAAGATTCTTTAAAAATTATCTTCCGCAAGTACGCAGCTGACGTCATCTCATAACGAACTCTAACAAACCGGGGTCCACTTCATGGCTACGGAGGTTATATGAAGTGGTATAAAAGGGGGAATCCTCTCCGTTGGCTGGGTAAGTTCACATCATTGTGTACTTTCACAACCCTAATTTTCTGGCTACTGTTCATCTTCTTTCTTCTTCCTTCCTTGACATCAAGAGAGATCACTAACTTGAGCGTCGGAGGGCCTAGCCAGGGATTCCCACCCCGTTCTTAGGTCACTGACGATAGCGTTGGTTGGTCTCTTGTGCGCAGGGAGCCTCGGGAGCTTGGGAGTTCGACTTTCTCCTATCTGGACAGGGATTTCTTCCTACTTATCAGCTTTCCTTCGGTGACTCTGGTTTTCTTCCGATCCGCTTTGGGTTTCTCGGGTCGAGGTTCTACCGGCATTATTCTTCATCAGTACGGTGGGTTTCCTTCTTCCGGATCTCCTTCACGGTCAGCTTCTCAGACAGGATCAGTGCAGAAATAAATTTCACTTTTGGATGCTAATGAAGTTATTAGAAGTACTTGATAAACTTTTGATTTGTTGGAAGTGAAGCTGATAACAGGCAGAAGTTGACAGAAATTGGATCGGTATATCTGGATTTCTGTTTCAGAGATGGAATAAGCTACAAGATTTGAAGGAGTAGGATGTTAGGAAGTGTGCAGCAGCTGTAACAGAATGCAGATTTAATAGCTCCTTGTGAAGTTGTAATCTTAATGTTACAAACCGATATTACCTTAGAAGCTTGTGCAAAATTCTGCTGAAATAAGTTCTGAAATCTGATTTCAAATGAAGAAATTGCATAGCTAGTTTCAACAATCCAGTACAATAACTCATGTGAAGAATCCAGAGCCATAGAAATTCAAGTGCTGGAATTCTGGTTCTATGATGATCACAGAAATTGTAGACGTTACTACTGTTTTATTAAATCTATTTGAACCATTTAAGCCATTACTTTGGGTTTTAGATTTTGAAATTGCACAGTCTCAATGCATTGTTGATAATCATAGGTTGCTACCAACTGATGACTACAAAGGATGTCTGAATTTATTTCCTGATTTCTTTGAACTTGATTTCAGGTTTTTTTGCACAGTATTGAATCTGATTTTCTGAAATCTGATATTCAAAGGAAGAGGTTGCTGGTTTGTGATGTTTTCTACAGCTAATAAAAGAATTCTTAAACTGAATCTCTTGTTAGAATTGCAGGAATGGAATTAATGTACCAGCAAGTGCATGGTTAGTGCTTAATCTCTATGCTATTCCTGATTAGAAACATCATGAATTCAGTTTCTTTTCAGTTGGACAAAAGCTTGGTATGCGCTGAAATGCTTGCTGGTGTTGATTTCTGAAGTTATTAATTGAAGGCATGCAATTGTGGTCATCAGATCTGATTTCTACAACTTTGATTAATCTGTAAAAATGAGTTCAATTAAGAGCATTTTATGCTGTATTGGGAGAGATTCAGCTAGTGTAGAAGCAGTATCAAGAGATAAATGCTGCAGTAATGGTGTGCCAAGTTCTAGCAGTAGATGAGAAACAGTTTGGGAAGCTGTACATTAAGCTGAGTTCGAAGTTAGATTAGTTTTTGATGGGAATTTTAGATTTAGAAACTGTGAAGAATTTCAAAGGCTGAGAGCTGTCTAGTGGAGTTGAAATGTATGCACTTTAATTTGTTGAGGAAACATTTGAAGGCATTGCGCTATTGGATACAAGTTTGATGACACTTTTATTTACCTATTGAAGTTTCAATATGTTTAGGAATCTGATTTACAGATGGAATTCAAGGAAATAGCTTTGGTAAATGTTGTAACATAGAAGGCAAGGTGATGAATTGTGATGTTAATGGTAACCAATCAAGAATTGAATCAAGATAACATCATTAGCTTTTGGAAATCAGTGAGAATTACTGAAGTTTTGATAATTTTAATAACAATGAAGGTAGTTGGTTGATGTTCAGCTGAAAACAGTAGGATATTGTACAGGAATGAATTCAAATCTGAGGAAGGATAAAGCTAACTTGTTAAGTTTTGATTCAACAGTTTAACAGAAATGGAAGATGGAATTAAATGAAGTAACAGATGTAACTTGAAACTGGAATTAAGTGTAGCTGTTTGTGGGAAATTTAGTATGAGTTTTATTTACAGAGAGAAGAAATAAATTGCTGTTGGACATGAAACAAAAGCTTGAATTCAAAATCTGCTGGATTGTAACAATCTGAAACAATCTGTAATTGCATGTTCTGATTTATAGCTAGAGTTGGTGTCATTGTGAGTTTCAATTCTGGATTTTACTATGAGTAAATCATTAAACCTTCAATTCTGAAACTGCAGTGCAGAATTCAGCAAATATCCAGCAGAAGTAGGGAAGAAGTTTGCTATTAACATGAAACAGAATTTGAATGTGTAGAAATAGAAGAAAAAAATAAAATAAACCTGCAGAATTAAGGAAGGGAAAAATAGTGGTTAGAAGTATATCAAGTCATTGGATTCATGTTGTATTTCATTACCCGAGACGGTCAAAGTTTTAAGAGTGGGGGAGGGTGTTGGATATCCAACATGTGAGATTATTTGAGTTTCAAAATGTTGGAATTGAAGTGTGAAAGCTGAAATTGAATTGAAAAACAGTGAAAATAGAAAAAAAAAAAAAATTGAAGAATTGGCATATCAAAAGAGTATCAAAAGTGGAAGATATAGTATCAAGATTCTTTGCTTGCCATCAAATTGAAGGAGAGGTTAGCTTGATATGTTGAATTGGTAATAACAAATGGTATACAACTCTTTTCACATCAAAATGGTCAACTCATCAAGTATACTCCTCCAATACTCTTATCTTCTCATTTTCTTCATTAAATACTTTTCTTTTGCCATTTTCATTCACTTTCATTGTTCTTTTTGCTTCCATTTCAATTCTTGATGATAAAATCCTTTTGATTCATGTATGCTATGTTTTATGGTGGTGGAGAATTAGAAAATAAGCAAGCTTATGGTAGTGAAATGTTGTGGGTTGCATTGAGTTAAACTTCACTAATATGCATGTTTGAGTGTGAGGGCTAGAATAGGTGAATACCTTGTGAGATTGTAACTTGCTTAATTCTTCAATTGGATTGAAACCACCATACCTACTGATTATTGTTTGAATTGTATTCATGAATGTTTGTGATCTTTAAGATGATCTTAGTTAAATTCTTTTTACTATCTTCTAGATATTGCTAGGGAATTTGTTTGGAGATGATTTTTAGTTTTCTTGACTTGAACGGGACGTCCAAGGCTAAGTGTGGGGGATTTGATAACCATGATTTTAGCTATATTATTTTGAATCATAATGCATGTTTTTATTGGTTTATTCATAGTTTAATCTCACATTAGCATCATATCTCAATATTGCATTTGATTTTGGACCTAATTACAAATTAGCTAATTTTCATGGTATTTTGTGCTAATATTTTATTCTTATTTTGTAGGCATCAAAAGGGTCATAGACCCGATCAGATCAGGCTGCATTTGGGCTCAAATCAAGGGCTAATCAAGTCGATCAAGCCTCGAAGCATTATAGGCCGTTCATCCAAGATTGATCAGATCTGAGCCATCCGTTGAGCATTTGGTTCATCCAACCTAAGGAGGGGTAGATCTGGACTATTGATGAAGATCCAGAGGTTTTTAGTTCGATCTGAAGATGTCTCCACCGTTAATCAAGATCAGAGCATTTTTGGCCATCGGATCAAATCTGAGGGAGGTTTAAAACATTGAGAAGCTACAGTGTACACCTTGGGCTCGGTTTCGCGATTTCAGCTACAATGGCTTCGTCTTCTCCACAGCGACGGCCGAGTTCCCATTCCTAAATTCAAATCCGAGAGCTTGCCTTCTTCTCCGACTACGATATCCAAGCTCCGGCGTTCACTTTCCAGTAAGCAGAGAGCGATCAAGGGAGGTTTCCAGATCGCGATTGGGTTCTGTTTCATCGCCGCAAACCCGATCGAGGGAGGTTCCAGATCGGCGTTATTCGACTCCACCAGAGCTTCAAGGGAGGTCTCCGGGAGCTACTGATACTCTTCCGATCTTCATTCCACAGTAAGGCTGGGTTGATTTGGCCGGTCGATCTAGTTTTCAAATCCACAGAACTCGGCTCTGTTCTTCAGATGGTGAGTTTATTAGACGAATGTGAGCTTCGAGGGAGGTCGCCAAGAGCTGTGAGCAATCTCTGATGATAGTTTGAATCTTGGTTTATTTCTTGTTGGGTGTTTAAGGGAGGTTTCTGAAACACATCTATTTCTGGCAGATTGAAGAGGTTTTGGCTACGGTTTTGAGTTGAGGAATGTTTAGGGTTTAGCTTTAATTGTTTTTATCCTTGAATTGTGTTTGACTAGCTCAGATCTTCAGATCTGATACCTTCCTTGCAATTTCATTTCTGTTTGAGTTTTAGATTTTCCGTTTTCAATTTCTTGCTTTCAAACCCGGACAATTGATCTGATACTAATACTAATCTTAGAGTTGTAGGTTTTGTTTGCAACACTGACACTGATAGTTTGTAGGTTTTATTGACTTAGTTAGCAATCCTTTGTTCTACACATTTAATCTTTACTAGGGTGAATAAGTGTGAATGATGAATGCTTTAACTAGAGATTTTTAATTTCTACTGTGAATGAGAATGTTGAAGGCTTGAATGATTTATGTGAATTTGAGTATAAGGTACATTAATTGACTCATTTGATTCAATGTGGCATAAGAATCAGAATTTAGTTGATGCTCATTTGTTGAGATGGAAAAGAATCATGATTAGATGAGATTGATTTCCTTTGAGTGAATTCTTGAATTTATTAGATGAATTTAATGGAATTGTGAGTTAAATGGAAAGACTAAGTTGAATTTGTTGATGTAAAGAATTGATTGGAATTAATTCTAGAATTATCACACATTTAATAGTTACCCTCGGAAAAATACGACTTGGGACTCCATACTACACGAGTTTATTTTAGATTATGTGAGTTTTAATTTTTATTAATTTGGAGCGCCTCGTGACATGCAAAAAGGCCGACACCAAGGCGCCTTGGAGCTTGTTTAAGGCGCCTTGAACACTGTATAAAAGCAGGGTTCGAGCAGCACTTCAGAACAAGAATTTACAAGCTTTCCTTCTGTTGTGTGCTGCTCAAGAGTCGATTCTAAAGTGCTGTTATAGTCGCCGACGACCCGAAGTTTCATTTATTATCATTCTGTTGTCGGTATTATTTTAATTTCAGTTGTACTTATTTCCTTGTACTTATTCACGATATTTTAGTTGTTGCCCACGGAAAGCGATCAAGGATCGCGGGCCTTCGAATAGGAGTCAATCTAGGATCCGAACGAAATAAACGATTGTGGTCTTGTGTGTTTGCTTATTTTTATTCCGCTGCTTTAATTACTCGACGATTGTTTTACGATTCCGATAATCGAACGAAATAGCCGCGAGCGCTATTCACCCCCCTCTAGCGCTTCTTTATCCAACAATTGGTATGAGAGCGGAGTCGCTTTGAACTGGTGCAACCACCATTCAAGCATTTTTTCGTGGCTTTGAACGAAATACGCCTTTCATTTTTTCCCTCCAAAATTGTTTTTGAAAAATTAATCTTCATCTTTTCACCATTGGTTGGAATTAGCAAAATATTGCGTTTTCAAAAATTTGTGGTAATATATTTTTTTAATATTATTTTAATAATATTTTATTAATTTTTCTCCAAATTCCTGAATTACTATCTTTATTTCTCTCCCGCACTACTAATCCAAGACTAAGTCTTGGAACAAGTTTTATTGTGTTTATTTTGCGAGATTGTCTTTCTAAAATGGCCCATCAAGAAGGCTACAACACTGCTCGCCCACCGCTCTTCTCAGGAGATGATTTCGGATATTGGAAAGGCCGAATGGAGTCGTACCTACGAACCGAGTTCGATGTCTGGATGATCACTAAGACCAGGCTCGAAATACCAACTGACAAAGCCGGCATGCCACTACCATACGAGAACTGGGACGCGAACCTTATCAAAAAGGTAGAAGCAGACGCAAAAGCAACGTATACACTTCAGTGCGGCTTAACGAATAAGGAGCTAAATCACGCCGGCCCATTATCAAGCGCCAAGGAGCTGTGGGAGAATCTGATTCAGTTACACGAAGGTAGCCAAGTAAGCATAATTTAATAGATGATTTATTTGAATTAGATGAACAGCATGATACTACTTCGGCCGAGGAAGGTATTACTGTTGGTTGCTACTCGGAAAACCTAGAGGTTCCACTGTACAAAAATTTTGTACAAAGGTCTGAACCTTTTTCCTAGCTACCATGTGTTCTTTTAAATTAAATTTTGGATCGCCTGCGGAACTTAACACGTTTGATCCAAAACTTAATCTATTTGTTCTTTTAGGTTTTAACTTGGATCTCCTGCGGAACTTAACACGTTCGACCCAAGTCTCCTTAAGTTATTAATTCCATTAAATACTAATTTCCATAAAAGGTTCCCAGTACTGACGTGGCGAGGCACATGGCCTTCTTGGATATGGGAGCAACCACCACCGACTAGACAAAACCTTTAATAGAATAATATTTAATTTCCTAAAATAACTTTAGGTTAACCAAAGAGAACAATCAAATCACAAGGAAAAGAAAGAAAACAAAAGAACACAACATCGAAAAACATATTCGAAATACTAGATCATAAGCCTCTTGTATTTGGTATTATTTCCATAAATAACTAGCATGATGCGGAAATAAAAATTACTAATTATACCTTGTAGAAAAACCTCTTGATCTTCTACCGTATTCCTCTTCTAACCTCGGACGTTGTGTGGGCAACGATCTACCAAGATGAGAAACCACCAACCACCTTCTTCTCCTCCAAGCAAGGTTCGGCCACAAAGGAAGAACTTTACCAAAGAAGAAAATCAAAATACTAACCAAGCTCCAAGAGATGCTAACTTTCTCTCCTTCTTCTTCTTCTTCTCCAAGTAGTATCCGGCCACCACAAGAACTCCAAGAGATGAAGTATTCGGCCACCACAAGAGGAAGAGAGGGAGAGGGTAATGGCCACAACACCAAGGAAAAGGAGAGAAAACAATAGAGGTTGTCTCTCATGAAGGCACCTCCCCTTCTTTATATTCCTTGGCCTAGGCAAATTAGGAAATTTAATTACAATAAATTTTCCTTAATTTCCTTGACTTGATTTAATTGAGAGAAATAAAATAAAATTTCCCAAATCAATTTCAAGTGGCCGGCCACATCATTGGAAAACAAAAGAGGACAAGTTTTAATCAACAATTAAAACTTCCTAATTTGTTTCCGGAAATTTTAAAAAATAAAATTTCTCTTTAAAATCTCATCATGGTTAATAAAATAAAATATCTATAATTTTAATTTTATTAACATGTGAATAATTTTAAAGAGAAAATAAAACATCTCTCCAATCTACAAATAAGGAAAGAGATCTAATCTCTTTCTTTAATCTTTTGTAAATCTTTTACAAGAGAGATATTTTAATTCTAATTCTCTTTAAATTATATCTTCCACATTATAATAAAAATTAAAATTAAATTTCTTTTTTAATTTATTTTGGCCGGCCCTACTAGCTTGGGTTCAAGCTAGGGCCGGCCACCCAATAATATACCTAGGCCGGCCCTAGCTTGGTTCCCAAGCTAGCTCTATTGGTGGGTATAGAAGGTGGGTATAGGTGGGTATAGAACTCTATAAATAAGAGGCTACGATAGGGACCGAGAGGAGGAATTGGTTTTGGTCTCCCGATAAAATTAAGCATCCCGTGTTCGCCCCGAACACACAACTTAATTTTATCAATGATAATTCATTCCACTAGAGAACTATCATTGAACTACCGCACCAATCCCAAATTACATTTTGGGCTCCTTCTTATTATGAGTGTGTTAGTCTCCCTGTGTTTAAAATATCGAATGTCCACTAATTAAGTGAGTTACTGACAACTCATTTAATTAATATCTAAGTCCAAGAGTAGTACCACTCAACCTTATTGTCATGTCGGACTAAGTCCACCTGCAGGGTTTAACATGACAATCCTTATGAGCTCCTCTTGGGGACATTATCAACCTAGTATCTCTAGGACACAGTTTCCTTCTATAATCAACAACACACACTATAAGTGATACCATTTCCCAACTTATCGGGTTTATTGATTCAACGAACTAAATCTCACCCATTGATAAATTAAAGAAATAAATATCAAATATATGTGCTTGTTATTATATTAGGATTAAGAGCACACACTTTCATAATAACTGAGGTCTTTGTTCCTTTATAAAGTCAGTATAAAAAGAACTTACCTCAAATGATCCTACTCAATACACTCTGAGTGTACTAGTGTAATTATATAGTCAAGATAAACTAATACCTAATTACACTACGACCTTCTAATGGTTTGTTCCTTTTCCATTTTGGTCGTGAGCTACTGTTTATAATTTATAAGGTACTGATAACATCATCTTCTGTATGTGACACCACATACTATGTTATCTACAATATAAATTAAATGAACAACTACAAACAAATGTAGACAATTTGACCAAATGTGATTCTTTATTCATAATAAATGTTTACAAAGCTTAGGCTTTCAGTATACATTCCAACAATCTCCCACTTATACTAATGACTAAGCTGCCATATCTTCTACCATACATCTGATTCCCATTCCCTCCACATGCCGATCGAAAGCTTTCGCCGGAAGGGCCTTAGTGAAAGGATCTGCCAGGTTATCCGCTGATGCAATCTTGGCGATGACAACTTCTCCTCGCTTCACAATATCTCGTATCAGGTGGTACTTGCGCTCTATATGTTTACTTGCCTTATGAGCTCGTGGTTCCTTCGAGTTTGCAACTGCACCACTATTATCACAATAAATTGTGATGATTTTGGGCAAACCAGGAATCACATCTAAGTCCATTAGAAAGTTTCTGAGTCATACTGCTTCTTTAGCTGTCTCAGAGGCTGCTACATATTCAGTTGAGTCCGAAACGCATTTCTGCTTAACCCTCCTCCATGAAATGGCTCCACCTCCTAAAGTAAACACATAGCCTGATGTAGACTTACTGTTATCCCTATCTGATTGGAAATCTGAATCCGTGTAACCCACAGGGAGCAGATCGTCTGCTTGGTAAACTAGCATATAATCTCTAGTCCTTCTCAGGTACTTTAATATATGCTTTACTGCAGTCCAATGTCCTTGTCCAGGGTTACTCTGATATCTGCTGACCATGCCCACGGCAAAACAGATATCAGGTCTCGTACATAGCATTGCATACATTAGGCTTCCTACAGCATAAGGAACTGCTTTCATGTCCTCTATCTCTTTTGATGTCTTTGGAGACATCTCTTTAGATAGAGCTACTCCATGTCTAAAAGGTAAGAAACCTTTCTCGGAATCCTACATGCTAAAACGAGCAAGGATTGTATCTATATATGAAGCTTGGGATAGACACAACATTCTTTTCTTACGATCCCTTATAACTTTGATCCCAAGAATGTGTGCACAATCTCCTAAGTCCTTCATATCAAATTGTTTGGACAACCATACCCTTACGTCTGATAATACCTTGACATTGTTGCCAATTAACAAAATATCATCTACGTATAGTACAAGAAATACCACCATGTTTCCGTTACACTTCTTATATACACAAGACTCATCCGGACTTTGAATAAATCCATATGACTGGATTACTTCATTAAACCGGATGTTCCAAGACCTTGAAGCTTGCTTCAGTCCATAAATGGACCGATTGAGCTTGCACACTAGATGCTCTTTGCCTTTTTCAATGAACCCTTCTGGTTGCTTCATATGGATGTTCTCTTCAAGACTTCCATTAAGGAAAGCTGTCTTGACATCCATTTGCCAAATCTCATAATCCATATGAGCAGCAATGGATAAGAGTATCCGGATAGACTTAAGCATGGCTACCGGTGAAAAGGTTTCCTCATAATCGATTCCCTCTTTCTGAGTATACCCTTTCGCAACAAGCCTAGCTTTGAAAGTTTCTACCTTCCCGTCTGTCCCTCTTTTCCTTTTATAGATCTACTTGCATCCAACGGCTTTTACACCATCTGGTGGTTCTACAAGCTCCCAGACCTTATTAGAGTACATAGACTCTATTTCAAAATTCATCGCCTTTTGCCAAGATGCTACATCTATATCTTGGAGTGCTTCGTCATATGACCGGGGATCAGGTTCATGTTTACCCGGATCCAATCCGAAGACTATCCCAAAAACATGAATCTCTCAAGCTGCCTCACAACCCTCCCACTACGACGAGGCACTGTCTGTGGTTGTGTATCATGTGTGACACGTGTTGCAGTCTCTTGTGATACTTCATCTTGTCTGAAGTAGACATGTCCTCTCTAAGTCTTTCTAAAACAACTTTACTACTGGGCTTGTGATCCATTATATAGTCTTCTTCTAAAAACTGGGCATTGGTGCTAACAATGACCTTCTGGTCTTTAGGACTATAAAATAAACCACCTTTCGTTCCTTTGGGATATCCTACAAACACGCGAACTTCTGTACGAGATTCTAACTTATCAGCATCTGGTTTCAGCACATGTGCTGGACTACCCCAAATCCGAATATGTCTTAGACTGGGTTTTCGCCCATTCCATAATTCTATGGGAGTAGAAGAAACTGATTTAGAAGGTACTAAGTTCAGAATGTATACTGCTGTTTCCAGAGCATATCCCCAAAACGAATTTGGTAATTCTGAATAACTCATCATCGATCTAACCATTTCCATAAGAGTCTTATTCCTTCGTTCTGCTACACAATTCTGTTGGGGTGTTCCAGGTGTAGACAATTGGGATTGAATCCCAGCCTCTGATAAGTAATTCCTAAACTCTCCTAAGAGGTATTCGCCACCACGATCTGACCGTAGTGTCTTGATACTTTTACCTAGTCGTTTCTCCACATCAGCCTTGTATTCTTTGAACTTATCAAAAAGCACTCAGACTTGCGGCGCATTAGGTAAATGTATCCATATCTTGAATAATCGTCTATGAAAGAGACAAAATATTCAAAACCTCCTCTTGCCTGGACAGACATAGGACCACACAAATCAGAGTGAACCAACTCTAACACTTCTTTGGCTCTATACCCCTTGGCCTTGAACGGCCTCTTGGTCATTTTACCTTCCAAGCAGGATTCACAAGTTGGAAAATTTTCCAACTCTAATGAACCCAAAAGTCCATCGGCTATAAGCCTCTGAATCCTACTTAAGTTAATATGACCAAGCCTTAGATGCTAAAGATATGCTTGGTTCATTTCCGAAGGTTCTTTTCTCTTATTAGAATTAGAAGATGAGTTATAAATTTCCATGTTTTGCTTTGTGGAAGAAATTGGATTTAAAGTATATAAATTGCCAACTAATGCACCAGAACAGATAATCACTTTATTTCTTTTAATAACTACATCGTTACTAAAAGAAACTGAATATCCATCTAAAAACAGTTTAGAAACTGAAATTAAATTCTTTCTAAAACTGGGTACATAAAGACAATTTCTTAAAACCAAATTCCTATTTCTACTAAAAGATAAGTAGACGTCTCCCACTGCAACAGCTGCCACCTTAGTAGCATTGCCCATGTAGACGGTAATTTCTCCTTCAGATAGTCGTCGGGTTTCCTGGAACCCCTGCAAGGAATTTTTG